>NW_026294744.1:6157500-8557500 GCF_026119805.1 Tympanuchus pallidicinctus
AAGAGTCAGTTCTGAAATAACCAACAGCCTATGGTGTTGCCTGTGCACTCCAGTTTAGCAGGGCTGCTGTAGTGGCAGGAACTAGCTGCCTTTGAGCAGCATTGCTTGGGGAAGTGGTAGTGTGGCTGAGGAGAGTGCAGGACAGTAACAAGGACTGTCCCTTCCGGGGGCTGTGCCACATGGTTTAGTCTTCAGATTTTGTTTTTCCAACGTTGATTTTTCCACTTAGCTAGCAAGATAGTACCTCTCCTGCCTTTTTTGTTTTGTTTTGTTTTTCTTTCCCTTTCAGTACTTATGAAGCTGACATAATAAACTTTCTTAGGTGGAAATCTGTTGGCAACTTTTTCTCCCTGAGAGGCCAGCAGCTGTAGGCTGGCAATCCTCATGCAGCCCAATGGGGTTTGGCAAGCAAATCTGGAGAACATGTGCAGAATGTATGGATGCCTATGGAGGGTGAAGGCCAGGGCCTGAAGACAGATTTCCATGTAAGGTGGAGGTGGACCTTTTGGGCCCTAGATAACTTATTGATGGCCCTATTTTCAACAGGTTAGAGCAGCCACTCTGCAGAGGTCCCCAGAACCTAGACTATTATACAAAAACACGTTAGGAAAATTTGCCCTAACCCTGTTTCATGTGCGGGTAGTGTGTAGTCCTTCCACTACATGTGATGAGAGTGAGGGGAGGTTGAACAACAGTACTGAGATGCTAAGATTTGTCCCTGAAGTTGCACACTTCAGTGTGAGTGCCCAGAGGAAATGCCCATCTCCTCACGTTTATTCACAATGCTTGAAACTAACACGCCGTGTCCAGGAGTGGAAACCGTTCTGTTCACAGTGTAACAACATGTCCCACTTCTCTTTTTTCCAGACCAGCAATCGGAGCTGCTGTCGCTCTCCCACGTTTTATCTCCTCACGCAGCCGACGACCGGCCCTGCCCGCCGTTCAGCCCGGGCGCCTCCCGCCGCCAGGCGCTGACGCGGCGCGGTCGCGCGTCCCCATGGCAACCGGCGCCCCCTTGCGCCACGCCGGCGGCTGCAAGCCGCGCCCCGCCGGGCGGCCCTGTGCGCGCGCCCGCTGCGTGGCCGCTCGGCAGGAGGGGCGGAGCGTTCGGCGGCGGCGCGGCCCGGACAGCGAAGCGGGTGGCGGCGGCGGCGGCTTCGCTTGGCGACCCTCGCGCCTCTCCCCCGCCTCCCGCCATGTGCGAGCCCAGCAAGCAGGACATCGGCGCCATCTTCAAGCGGCTCCGCTCCGTGCCCACCAACAAGGTGAGGGCGCCGGGACTCGGCGCGGTAGGGGCCGCGCTCCGCCGCTGTGACACGTCGCACTGGCGGGGGGCGGGGCGGGGCGCGTGTCTCGGCGGGACTGGGCCGCGCGGGGCGGCTGTCCGGATACATGGCACGGCTGCGGCCGGGCTGCACGGCGGGGGCCCGGCGCTTTCGGTGACTGGAACGACCGGGGGGCAGCAGCGCGCCCCGAGATAGCCAAGGCATGGCGGGTGTTTCTCCATCGAACAGACACGATTTCTTCCTTGGTGACAAACGTAGGTGTTGCCTTTAGGTCAGCCAGTGAGGACTTGACCTGCGGTGTAGCGGCCGTGGTATTGCGTAGGACGTGCGGCTGTGAGAGTGTCGGGGCCGGCCGGCTCTTGTGCAGGGTACAGGCAGTGGGGCTTTGCCTGCTTCCGCAGAGCACGGAGACTAAAGAAAAGAGACAGTCGGCAGTTGAGCTAGTTTCTAAAGCGAGGAAAGATCCCCGTCCTTCAGGTCCCCCCTTTCTGCTTTCCTAGTTCCAGCTCCTGAGCCGCTTTCCTAGTTGCAGTTCCTGAGCTCCGTGCCCAAGAGATGGAGCGGTGTTGCAACGCTCCCATCACGCCGTTGCTGGAGCCACGCAGGCCCGCTGCTGCCTGTTGCCGGCAGGGCGCACAGCTCCGTGCAGAGCCCTCTGCCTTCTGCCGAGCCTGAGCGGTGGTGTCCGGGGCCGCTCAGGCGTGTCGGGCTCACCTGGCTGTGCTGCTGTGATACCTCGAAGGGATTCAGTACAGTGCTGGCAGAGTTGGACTGAGGCAACGTTTGCTCTCGTTCGGACCAGGTTTGCTTGAAAGCTGTCATTTGTGTGCAGTCGGATGACAGTAGCTCCGGTAGGTAACTCAGTTACCTACTCTGGACAGTAACTCAGGTAGGAAGGAAAGGCTTATGAGGAGCTTCAGTAACTCACATCTCACAGCTTTCCCATGCCCAGGTAGGAAGAGCTTTCTTGAGCAAAAGGTGCTGTTGCCACCAGCTCACCTCATAGAATCAGAATGGCCTGAGTTGAAAAGGACTACAGTGATCATCTAGTTTCAACGCCCCTGCTATGTGCAGGGTCGCCAACCGCCAGACCAGGCTGCCCAGAGCCACAGCTCCTCGTGTTTGACTGCATGCTGCTTTGATCTTTTCTTGTTCTGTTCTTAGTCTGCCCCTTTGTAGGGCTTTCCTGCAGCACCTGAAAAATAAGTGCTTTGGAATATTGGAAACATTTCCTCTTAAAATAGTATGTTTTAGCTGTTTTGTGTATGTTTGGGTGAGTTTGGGAAGCACACATGCTTTCCATGCAGCTGTGGGGCCCTGACTGCCTCCTCTGGGAAGGTGTGTGTGTGTGTGTGTGTGTGTGTGTGTGCACACTGCTGGGTGCTCTGCGAGGCTTCCAAGCACATGCTGGCCTGGGCAAAATAATTCTCATTTAAGTACATGTGCAGTTTTAGTTTAAATATTATAGCATATTTTGATTGGAATTTGAATAGTGATCTTGAATCTAGTGATCTTGTGAACTTGTAGCTCGATCTCTGGGTTTTTTTTTACTTTGTATGGCATGAGAAATAGCTTATTGGAGTTGTTTTGTTTTTTATGTACTGCATAATACAGAGTTGGCTGGCAGCATTTAACAAACATGTTACAGTTGTCACATAGGATGTATTTTGAACATACTAAATTATATTCAGACACAGAAGCTGCACAGTATGAGTCATAGAATCATGGAATCATTCAGATTGGAAAAGACCTTCAAAATCATTGAGTCTAACCACGACTTAACCGTACTACTTTAGCTCTAACAACCAACCTTCTGGTTGATTGGTATGGTTGGTTTAGATATTTGCAGAGCTTGCCTGGTTGGAGGACTTGTCCTGATGCTGTTGTATATAAACTCTTGTTCTGCCACAAGTCTGTCTCCCTGCAGTAGATGCCTTTTTGTTCCCTTTTCTGGCTCTTTCCCTTCCCCTAGTGAGAATAACATCCATGGCACCACTTAGAGGCCCAACTCAAGAATGTGAACTGGCTGCAAACCAAGAAGGTGCATTGTGGTGGTGGTGGTTTCTCAGTTTTTCGGTTCTGTTATTACATTTTGTGTACGTGGCTGTCCCTTATGTCATTATTAAGACTCCCACTCTCCCCATATGGCAGCCTGGTGCTGTTGTGTTGGCAAATGTTCCTGCTCCCTACCTTACCTCAGCATTGCTGCTGAGGTGGCTGCAATGCGAGTTGGACTTACCTTTGCTCTGAGCCACTTTGTAGCGTTGGTCTCCAGTCACATCAACAAGTGCAGTTATTACTGCTGATGCAAGAAAAGGGAGCATATCTGAGTGCTGCAGTGGGTGAGTAAGAGCAGCTGTGGCACGCAGCTCACCTTTGCCCAATGACAAACTCCTCCTGCATGGCTCGGTGCTGGGGCCTTGCACAGCTGACACATGCCTTCATAGCCCTGGCCTTAGGCTGGGTGCTGAGCCAGCCCTCCTGGATGACAAACCTAGCATTTCTGCAAGCCTTGTGTCTGTCTGTAAGTTTCCAATGGTAGTGGGCACTGTGAATTTGTTCACCACCATAGGTAAGGGGTTTGCTAACTTCCACCTCTGTGCAAGGTGGATGCTGTACAATATAATGACTTCTTGCTATGGGTTATCCCTAAATCTGTGTTTGCTTTGGTACAAGTAGCCTGCTTATGGCTTTTGCCTTAAGTGATTGTTACTGAATCTGGACCGTCCCAAAATGGCCGAAAACAAAATAGACAAAAATATTGAAAGTGTACTTAAAAAGCAACAGATTATTGAAGTGTAATCTTCAACCTGATTTTTGTAATGACTTTGAGACCTTAGTTGTACCTCAGTCAGTACAGGAAACGCACTGTCTCTGGTTTTAAAACAGAGACAGTTTCAAAGGCTGGTTCTGAAATCTCTTACTTTATTCTCAGTTCTTAGAATTTATGTGTTGGGAAGCACTTCAGAAATTGAGGTAGCTCAGCAACATGAGTGTGAGTTAAGTACACTCCTTCATCAGTTAGCTTACTGAAATGTAACTGTCTGTTGCACAACGTGATGGAACTGGCAGTTCTTAAAGAAACGAGGTGTTATTCCTACTTGCATCGCAATCCTTGAAGATACGGCTTTATCTCTGTGAGTCATTTTCACGGCTGTCTGGAACAGAGCTGACAGAGACCTGGGCCAGTGAAGACAGTGAGCTGTCCTGTTCTGTGACAGCTGCCTTCCACAGTGATGCAATAACTGTTTTCAGACGCTAAAATTAAGAAGAGCTTATCATTGTACTGAGGAATCTTTAGGGACGTCACCAACAGAACTTTTCTAACCATGGGATTGTTTTTCAATCGCTTGCCAATGCTCAGGATTCTCTTTTCCCATTTCTGCTCTGGGGAATTTCTGCCCAGACCACTGCTCAGGGTCTGCCTTGCTCTCCTGTAATAGAAGCAGGACTGGGGCTGTTGTGCTAGCTTTGGTCTCCATCAGAAACCACTTCTAATTCAGTCATCTCCTTCCTTTTGACCTGGGAAGGAACAGCTTGAAAACAGCCTATTTAAAATGAAGGTGAAGCTAGCTTTTTTTTTAAAGGACTCATTCTTTTTTTTTTCCCCCCCAACTTCCTGTATATCATTCTTCCCCATGTGCTGCTCACTTCAGGGACTCTCTCCTGCTCCTCCTTTTAACACTCATTTTCTACAGCTTTTCTCTCATTTCTTCTTTCTGCTTATGTCACTGAATGACCCCATTTCCACATGCAATTGTGGGATACAAATATGCTTCCTGCGCTCCTTCCTCTCCTGTAGTTTGGCAGGGTAAGAAAAATGCTCTATTTAGTCACATTAGTGGAGACCCTAGCAGGAAGAGTTGTTGGTTTGTCTTTTTTTCCCCTCACCTTGGTTTTGAAGAATAAGGTTGCAGAATGAAAATCCATCAGTTTAGGTGAAAAAACTTGCCCCTGTGGAGTTCATTTTTTAACAGATGCTGCTCGGGATGCCCAGTAAGTGGGTGCCTTTACTGTGGAATTAGTCCTTTGCAGCCTTTATAACTCCACTGAAAAAGCATTGATCAACTAGAGAAGTATTTCTGTATGGGAACATTTCTATATGTTATGCATATAACATTAAATAGGAATAACTGTATAGCTGTTTGTGTTTAAATTTGCATTCTTCCTTGCATTTGAAAATACCAGATAATTTGTTTTGTTCTCTCTTTCCTTGACCAAAGAGGCACAGATGTCAGAATAACCAAAGTAGGACTTGAGGGCTGTGGACTGTACAGAAAGCACAAGGTATATGAGGTGTAGAGGCAGATATCTCTTGTAGCTTCGGCTGAGTGTTAGGAATCTTATGTGGTGGGGAAGTCTTAGCTTTGGCTATGATGTGATTTTGGACACGTCAGCTATTTAACCAGTCTTGTTGTGGACAGCCAAATGGTTGGTTCAGCAGCACGCAAGTAATGCATAGTACAAATGGGAACATCTGGCAGAGTCTTAGGCCTAGTGTTACGCAGAGTGGATGCTTTCTTCAAGCTCAGGCAGGTTGTGCTGCTTCTCTTTATAAAATCATGTTTGTATGAAGTTGTTGTGTTGACACATGCGTTAAGGTTGAATTAAATTCCTATTGCTGCAAGGGTGTTAGAATGACCCATAATAACAGCTACAAGAAGAGATTGTGCGTAAGTCAAGTTAATGATCTTTGTTTTCTTTAAGGTATGTTTTGACTGTGGGTCGAAAAACCCTAGCTGGGCAAGCATAACATATGGAGTCTTTCTTTGTATTGACTGTTCAGGGACGCACCGGTCACTTGGCGTGCACTTGAGTTTCATTCGGTAAGTGGTTGGTATCTTCCTACAACAACAACAGAAAGATTTATATTCCAGCTTCTAATGTTTATTGTTTTGGTTTTTTTTTTCTTTGGATGCCTGATCAGAGAGAGAAGCCCATTCTTTTCTTCTCCTTCAAGCGTTTTTAATGTTTGTATTGGCTTTGTTTTATCTGATGGCTACTTGGGAACTAGGTAAATAGGTAGGGTTCAATAGCACTTATGCCATGCACCCTTTCCCATTACCTGCTTATTGTGTCAGTAGCACGCCTTTGTTGACAGATTTGTTTCTGCACTGAAGATGATGAAAACAAAGAAGGGAGAAAGCACTTTGAAGCGCTTTATCATTTTCTCCGAATCAAGACTGAGGCAGATAGCACTTTGTTATCTTCAGCAGTGTGACACTGTGTTGATCATAATGATAATCTGATGCGCTTGCAAGCCAGTTAAGAGACCCACGTAGCCTTTTTTTGCCCGCTTTGCTTCCTGAAAGTTGCACACGTTGCTGTAGTGCTTATACCAGGCGTAGAAGGAGAGAGTTTTTATGTGAAGTGCTACCCTCTCTGGTGGCTCAGCCAGTTGTTGCTGTTTTACTGAGGTTCTCTGATTTCAGGTGAGGACCCTCACCTGAGTTACATCTGGTAGGCATTTGAAATATTTGAAATGGAAGATACTGTTTGAAGTATATGAGAGCAATGCATTTAAGAATAGATTGCACTTAAAAGCGAATGTTTTCCATCAGCTAAAATCAATATTCTTCCTCTGTTGCTTTGTCACTGTGTATAAGAATGTTACAAAAGGTCTTTCAAGAATCCATTCCTGATGATCATAGTATTATAATGATTAGAATTCTTCTAATAAAATTACAGAATCACAGAATTGCTCAGGTTGGAAAAGACCTTAAAGATCAAGTCCAACCACAACCTAACCACACTATCCTAACTCTAACAACCCTCTGCTAAATCATGTCACTGCCTCTCACGTCCCCAAAATAATTTGTGTGAGAGACTCTTTGCACAGAAAAGGGTAGATTTTGAATGGCTGTGGAGATAACACTAAGCATGTTTCCCTCTCTTCAGATCTACAGAACTGGATTCCAATTGGTCTTGGTTTCAACTGAGGTGCATGCAAGTTGGAGGAAATGCAAATGCTGTATGTATCCTGCGCCTTGAAGCTTGTTAGGCTTGGAAACTACTGTTGATACATTGTCAGTACATCTAATTTAACAGTGAAACATTGATAACTGCTGAAAGATGTCTTTCCTTCTGCTTGTAAACCTAGTTAACAAGTGTTTTCCTGAGGCTGTGTTTAGTTATGGGGCTTACAATGATGCCATGCCAAAGAGCATGTCAGTGTTGGAAGTCTCTCATAAGTCAAGGTATGACTTTGGTACAGTTGAAATCCAGATAAGGCACATGATGCTGTCAGAGAGGAAGTAGCAGTGTTTTTGTTTTGGCCAATTCATATTGGCTGTTACTTTTGGTTTCGTTTTTCATATGTACTTAGAAATAAGTTTATTTCACAGTATTTTTGTAAGTTAAAGTTAAGCCAGTGCTGCATTTTTCTCAAAAAGAAAGTTCTGGTTTTATATCTATTTCCATGCAGTGAACGGTGAATTGTGGATCATTATAATTTATCTTCCACTTCTGCATTTTGCAGTCTTTAAATTATATGAATTTAATTGTCCAGTTTCTTTCTTAGCACCTGGTACATAAACACCATAGTTCTAACTAATCAGAAGAGGGATTTTTTTTTTTTTTAGCCAAAGATTTTAAGACAATTGGAAAGAAGAGGCTGCAGAGTTTGAAAAAGAACCGCAGTTACTTTCAGAAAGCATATTCCCAGAGGATTAACAGTAAACATCTTTTAAGTTTGTGTGGTTTCTTTTACATTCTGCTTGGATGTCGCTGTTTCCTATAACGCATTGCCAAGAGGTCAAATATAAGCACACTCACTCCTTGTACACCTCAAATTCATAATGATCTGTTTTGGAGTTCCTGAGAAATGAAGATAAATGGCTGAAAATTTAAAGACCAGTTTAGTAAAGTACCTGAACATTTAAAAAGTAAAGTTGACATTTTGCCTTTAATTTAATTTAAAAACAGTTTGGTTTTTTGTTCCAGCTCAGTTAAATTCTATTTTTACTAACTGTTGCTTAGATGTACTGCCAGATTAACATTTGCTATTTGTATTTTATAATTGCCTGATGACACTGAATCTTGGATAACAGCAGTTATGAACTTCCTAACTATTTCCTAGCTCTCTTGGAGGTTGCTAGGAAATGTGGTGTTGCAAGTTCCTTTTGTCTTCAGAATAAATATCTGCAGTGATGGCAATTGGGGCCTACAAAGAAAAGCTCTGAAAGTCAACTTCATAAATGTAAATGTTTTTATAAGCAGAAATACACAATGTTTGTGGCAGGGTGACATTTACAACTGTTTTATTGTAGTTACAGAAGTTGACTGGCTTAATTTTTTACAGAGTGTGGTATTTGTGTACTGGTTTTACATTTGACATTACAACCTTCAGTTACCTGGATTTGTTGACTCTATCAGAAACTTGTTTAGTGTGTTTTACTGTAATGGTCTGATACATTCTTTTGTGCAAGAACGTATGATGTAATTTGCTACTTAGTTCTAGGTACTAAAAAACATACCTGGTTTTTCCATGTTGTTATCTTGCAAACAAAATTTGTATGTAAATAAGCACATAAAAAGAGTGTGTGTATCTATGCGTACATACACAGAAATTTGGGGGGGTTGGGTTTTTTTGTTGTTGTTTTGTTGTTGTTTTTTTTTTTTAAGGAAGATCATTTCTTTATATTTATTTTGATGCTATTGAATTATTGTGGAATGACTTGGGTTGGAAGAAATGCTCATCCAGTTCCAGCCCCCTGTTGCAGGCAGGGCTGCCCCCCACCAGCTCAGGCTGCCCAGGCCCCCACCCCACCTGGCCCTGAATGCCTCCAGGGATGGGGCAGCACAGCTTCTCCAGGCAGCTGTGTGTGCCAGGGCCTCACTGCCCTCTGAGTAAAGAATTTCCTCCTGACATCTCACCTAAATTTCCCCTTTTAGTTTAAAGCCAGTCCCCCTTGTCATATCGTTGTCTGCCCATGTAAAAACTCTGTTGAACATACATTATTCTCCCCGGCACGTTTGACATGAAGCCAAGCAATGCCTTTTAGAATATCAGAAACATCTTTTGAAGCACAGCTGTTGGCAGTCAGTTATCTCTTCCTTTCTTCAGCTGTTAGATTTGGAGGTAGGAATCATTCTATATGGTTGGAATTGTGTATAATTCTAGAACATTCCACTGATGTTTTTGGGTTTTGTTGTTTTATGTGTTCATATGTTGCCATAATGGAGTTTTCTTCTTATTTGGAGATTTACATAGACTTCATAGTTTACAAGATTTAGAGACAGGAGCAGAGTCTTTTGCTGCATTGCCATGTATACTAATGTTAAGTGCCATTTGTTTTGAAATTTGTTTCTTATAGCATTTTATATGTTTTGCTTCATAGTCTGCTTTTTTCCATCAACATGGATGCACAACAAATGACACCAATGCCAAGTATAACAGTCGAGCTGCTCAGCTTTACAAGGAGAAGATTAAATCTCTTGCGACACAAGCAACAAGAAAACATGGTACTGATGTAAGTAATGTATGTCTTTTGTCATTTAGATTTCTGAAATGCTTCCCATTCCTTTACCACTAGAGTCATTTAAATTTCTAATCTACAATGTGAAAGATAATTATTTTGGAGGTACTGCTACACATTGCTTTGAGGAGGCAAGAAGTGGAGTAAATAATTTGCAGCAGATATCGAGGGTAGAGATGAACCTGATGTTTCAGAATCACTTCTGGGTTACTCAAAACATTAATCGTATCATTTGGAGTAACTTACAGGAATTGTAGGTGGAAACTTCAGGTATTCTTCAAAATGGGAACTACTTTGTTTCACAGATGTACTGCAAAATTGTATTTGTGCTGTTGCACAATGAATATGGCAGCTCTTCTCCATGAGTTATGTATTGTGATTAGATTTGCTTTTCTGCAACTGAATTATTACTTAGAAGTACAGCATAGTAAGAAAATAGAAGTGCCAATAGCTGTCTATAAGATAGTTGTGATTTTTACAGTGTTTTGATTTGAGTAGGTACATTTTTCTACAAAAATTATACTTGAAAAATTCACAAATTCTGTGTCTTGAGTACACTGTTCTGTTAAAAGTGCTGATGCAGTTCAGGCATGCTGTCAAAGCCTAGAAGTGAGATTGCTGACAGGGAGAAGTTGTTACTGAACTATGCAGCATATGAGTTTGCTGAGGCGTTAAGTAAGTTTGACACAACAGTTCTGTTTTGCATATGCAGAATGAATGCTTTGACTTTTTAATTCAGTGTGTTCAAGTCCGTGTCTAATTCATTTGAAGTTGATCAGATGAGTGGGAATTAAACAAACAAACAAACAAAAAAAAAAGAAATGAAACAAAACACAATACAGTTTTCTTGCTTTTTTTCCTTCTAGTCTATATGTGATACAGCATGAAATTTAGTGAGTTATAATAATTCTATGTTATGGATATTGTATTTAACGTGGTTTACATCACTAATTTCAGATAATTTTTTTACTTAATAGCTTTAGATATGAAACAAATTTAAGTAAACTTAATATACTATTTGCATATAAGTTGGCATGAAGTTCCCCAAATGACACTTTAAAGAGCTGTGGTTATCTTCAGTTATAGATTTCATCCAAAAATGTGGTATTAATAATTTATTTCTTACATTTAAAAAAATAGTAAATATATTTCTGAATATACTGCAAGGTTAAGTGGTGATGTGCTATCTATATTGAAGTTTCGTTCAGTAATTAGTCTTCATACTGGTCTCATTAAAAAAAAAAAACACCTCTAATTTACTGGCTCTTTTGATTATTTAATGATGAGGCAAGCTTGTTGCATATTTCATAACCTTTTTGAATATGGTCACTATTTTCAGCATGATGTCTTTTGCGTGTATTAGTAAGAACCTTCTAAACTTAGAATGTAGATCACAAGTTCAGGTATTGTCTTGCAGGGTTCCGGGAATGACCTGAGGCACTTAGGGCTCTGCAGCCTACCTGAGAACTGTTAGCATCTTGCTACAGCTTGCTGCAGGTGTAGTAGAGGTTTTGGAGCTCTAGACCGAGTGGGACAATTCATCAAAGTACCAGACCATGGTATTTTCTTAGTGTTTTTTTTATTCTTACATGAGTATATGAAAAAACTTGATTCTAAAACTCTAGTGATACTGAATATTGATAATATTACTGCAGCAGAGCTTATACTGAGTATTTGGTTAGGAAGGAAATGGTTACTGGGAAGGAAGATATCACAGCCATGGAATCTAAACAAAGAATGTCATACACTCAAATAAATTGGCATGGGTGAAATACTTAGGAAAAGAAAATCACTAAATTTTTAACCTGATAAAAATGTAGTTCTAACATAAGTGCCTTTTTCAGAATACTTTAATGCAATTGTCTTGTAAAATTAATCTCCTCCTCCTCCTTCTTTACCTTGATCCTCTCTGTGAACACTTGTAGCTGTGGATAGATGGATGTGGAATGCCACCTGCATCACCTCAGCACAAAGAAGAGGACTTTTTTGCATCCCATGCTTCTTCCAAGGTATAGGTTGACTCTGCTTAATTCTTTGCTTTCTGAACATATCAGGATAACTGTGTGTTCTGTTATGAAGGTTAAACCCTGAAAGAAAATCTTAGGCAGTAGGTTGTTGAGTTAAACTCATTCATCTTCTCATCCTTCTGTGAGTCTCAAAATTCTTCCTGAATGTGAATGATTTTCTAAGATGATAGTTCAGAATTACCCAAATAATAGCTGAATCTGGAATGAAACTGTTTTTCTTAGGCACGCAATTTCACTTGGACTCATGACTGAGCCATTTGGCTTGAGATTGCCCTGATCTAAATTCACTAAGTGAAAACTTCAGTTTATAATCAATAAAATGTAATAGTTCCTAAAACATTGGTGAAGCAGGTGCTTTTTTTCCTCCCTGCAGAATTACATCCTCTTTGGAAAAAAATTAAATTATTTTAATTTTCTGCAGGCTGTTGCTGCTGTTGGTTTTTATGTGTTTGATCTTAGCTCTGCTATGCTTTCCCAGTGCCTTTTGGTGATAGGTGCTGTGTATAGTTTGGAGAGCAATGTTTCAGAGACTCTCTTGACTCTGTTATTTGAAAAATACCCATGAAAGCAATTGAGACCTTAAACTTCCAATAATTAAGTTACTGCTACACTAATATTCCTAAATATTGCAACAATATTGAATGTTCTGGCAGTAGTGTTTTCTAGTACATTTGCTGTCTGTGAACACCTAAAGCTTTTTGTTATAATCTAGGGTTTCACCAGAAGATGATCTGTTCTGACAGTAGAAAAACAATTAACGTATTTTTATTTCCAAAAGGAACGTGGAATAACACTTGCAAGGAAAAGCATAAGCTGAAGCAAGCTAGGGAGAAGGAGGGTTAAGCAGAGAACTGCTGTAAATATTTTTAGGCTGAGGACAAGAAGTAGGAACTTGATGCAAACCCTTTTGGGAGAATTTATGGGTCAGGTACAGTAAATTTTCAGAGCAAAGTTTTTGAATAGCTGAAAAGATAGGAGTTCAGAGACAATTAGTTTGTGTGCCTCAGGGCAAGACATTCCTTGAGTGTGGTATTTTGAGAGGGAAATGACAGGAAGCTTTGAGGTTGAGGTTTTAAAGAAAAGCAAGCATGAACTGGCAAAGGGCTGTAGAGGAAAAAAGGTAATATTAAGCAGGTATTATTGTGTCCAGGCCTCAAGCTTGCCTGGTGAGAAGGATTTGTCTGAGCTAAATGAAAGGACTCAAAGACTTTGGAGTACTGCTTGTAGTCAAAAAGTAAATGTTAGAAAATAAGAAGTATGAGAGCCTAGTGTGGGGAGAAGAGTTGGTTACTATATGTAAATAAATTAGAAATCAGATCTCATGTACTGGATAAATGTTAACAGTAAAAAAATAATAAAAGAGAATGGCCAGCTTACAGCGATGAAGTCTAGAATGTAATTAAAATGCATGTTGTTGTTTTGGATGGTAAACACTGAAATTTCCTGAAAGGTGGACTCAGATGCTCAGCAGTGCTTTGAAAACAGGTCACTTTTTAATAATGGTAGACATTTCTTTTAATAGGTTTTAAAACTAGAAGCTACAGTCATAAGAATCCAATACTAACTCATCAGTGGTTCTTGAGTACAGTGCTCGTATTTATTTGATGGATTCCATTTTGTGTGCAATTCTGATTTTTATTTTTATTTTTTTTAATTCAATATGAAGAATACAGAATGGGTATTATCAGAGCCAGAACCAGTTCCTCTACAACAGAAAGCTTCAGAAAACATCCTGGAAAGCTATGAAGGTATGATTGGTTCTTTGTTAACAAAAAAATTTTGTGCATTTTCTGACAGTTTCTTTGTTTAGGCTCTCTTTGCCTTGCTTCAATAGTTAAATCATCTAACCTTGCTAATAACTTCAGAATTTTGGGAAGGATTGTGTTTCTAGAAGGGTTGTGCTAGAATGTGTGGTGTTGCATGTTCCTTTAATAATGTTTAGTAGAAATCCAACTTAAAGTCTGGTTCAGAAGATTTCAGATGAATTTTTGGGTGACTGTTAGTAGCTGGTAAAGCTGTAACAGAAATAACACATTATGGTGTCTGTATCAAACTCTGAGGATGGTGAGTTGTGTTTTGGTATTTAAACATTATGATGAACTTTCTGGTATTCTTACCCTTGCTGTACATTATATTTTCAGGTGGACCAGAACATGGACCAAGTGTTGATTGCCTTAGTACATCACCAAAAGCCACATTAGGTAATGAGCATAAGCAGAAGACAGCAACCAGTACAGTGTACCTCTCTATGTGTTTTTACTCAGGAGTGTGTGACTGAGAAGGATGTGCAAGTCTTACTTCAATATTCTGTACATGAGTTATTTTGAAACATCAGAATTTGTTTTACGACTTCTCTTAAATGCTGTATTCCACTGAAGAAATCAAGTTTAGTCAACAGTGTTCTGGTTTTATCTATGTTATCCTTGCTGACTTGGTGAGTTTAAATGCACCGAGTAATGTTGACCAATAATGCTTTGAGTGTGTTAGCCGCCTTCTAGTTCTGCATCTGTACACAGGTGGAGCACTTTGCTGTGAATAATGGCCTGCTTTTTTTGTTTGTTTGTTTAAGCAAGAACTTTATGTAAAGCAAGTTGTAGGTTTGCTCCCTTTTCAGAAAACAAGACATAATTAGGCAGGAAAAATCTTGTATTTGTAATGTGAGATCTTCATTGTCTAGAATCTTAATTTGCATAACAGTAAGTTCTGTGTATTCTTGTTTAGTCTATTTCTGACTAAATTTCAACTCGAGTTTCTCCTATATGTGTAAGCATTTAGTAGGAGTTGTTTGGAAACTGTAGTCAATTCAGCTGCTAATGGCCTCATTAAAGTACCAGGATCAGAAGTTGCTTCAGACTTCATGAAGAGCAGGATGTAAATACATTTATTTTGTATGTTTCAAAGTCTAATACAAAGCATTAAGTCTGGAACTTGCAAACTTTATATGTAAATTTAGACTCCTAGTAGTATATGTAGGCAATTGAGCAAAACTCTTCAGTTCAGTGGTAGAGTATGTTGTCACCTCTGGTGATGTTTGTGATTTTGTTGGTGCAGTTATAATGATACTGATTTATTTTATCACTGGTTGTTTTAAACATAGATAGTGCCTTTCTATCTAGTGAAAATTTGTCCTGGAAGTGGTTTGGGATCAAGTAAACTTCTAACATGATTCGGAATGGCAAGTCTGTGTACTAGTAGGTATCCAGAACCGAAAACTGAACTGTAATTTTATTCTTCGTAAGAATAGGCAAGAGGTACCATATCCTCAATCAGAGGCTCTTTCTCACATTTTCTTGGTAATAGTTACCACTCAGTTCACTGTTACTCAATTTAGTTTCTGAATCTCTTCATGAAGAAACTGTAATACTTTATGATAGTAAATTTGAAAACACATCTTGAGACTGAAATTGTAGAAATTATCTTTTGCAGTTCTGAAATCAATAAAAGTGTATGTCAAGTAATGTACATTTCATCATTGCAGAGAACACCTCCTTTATAAAAATGAAGCCAAATCAGGTTAAGAAAGGGGTAAGTCTATATAATTAAAATTTTTATTTTTCCTCTGCATTACAGACCTGTGGAAATAGTAAATTACAATTTGGAAATGTATTATGTGAGTTAATACTAAACAGTACATATATCAGTAACAATTTATGAAACTAAAATGCAATAGAAAACTTACATCACAACAAGTAATGACCCATTGCAAAATGAATAGGTCCCTTCCAACTCAAATGATTTTCTGATTGTTAAGATGAATTTGTCTGACAGATTACTGATTACTGTTGTTCTGTAGCAGAGTACTTAAGATGCATGAGGAGGTTTCTGATTTCAGATAAATTCTGAGTGCGTTTGCGTACTTGCAGCTTATGGCACTGTCTAGACTTTTACACCTGCTGTCTTTTAAAAAATAAGTAAAATAAAAGTGTCAAAGCCTGTATTGATACATAGGCTTCATTCACAACCATTATGCCTGCAGCTTCATCCTTTAATGTGCCCTGTAACCTTTCTTCTTTCTTGTCAGAGATGTTGACTCTGGATTGACTTCTTTAGTCTTTCAACAATATTAGTTGACATTTGAGTTCTTTTTATTGCAAATCCTGAAAACAGACATTTCCAATAGCTCTTTTAAGTGGCTAAATATGCATGCATGGCTTAATGTGTCAGTATAAGGTGAACTTGAGACATTCAGGTTTTTATTTGTGTAGCAACTCTCATCTAGCATCACACCGCAGTATGGCGCTTTGTTGTATTTATAGATAACTTGCAGCTGCATTCAGTTGAAAATAGTTTCAGGATACTTTAGAGAGTTGTTTATGTATTGGATCCCAACGCTTTCTTAGGCATCTGGCCTTTGTACAGAAGACGTGAGGAGCTTGAGTGATTGTTCAAGGAACTGAAAACTGAGCCAGATATTTCAGAGTTGACTCAGTGTATTCAGGGAAAGCTAAGTTTTGGGAGTATAGCTCACAATTCCCAATAAAATATCCCTAATAATAGGCTACAAGGATGTCATGTTACAGGGAGTCACTACATTTAGGTTTGGCTAATGTACTTCTCCGTACATTACATCCATTGGGTCAAACGATTGAAAAGATTGAAACATACTATTCATTGCTCCCACTAGAGGGCTCCAGTATACAAGAGGAATTTCCTGTTTATTCCAAGTGGCTGACACAGCTATGTTCTCTTAGAGATAAAAGAATGTAATTGGGTTCACAGGTGCACGTGCATTGTCAGAGCCTAAAACTGTACAATTCTGTGTGTACATAGGCCAGAGCTCTTAGATGAGGAATTCATGATGTTAAGATAGGTATATTGGAAAAATTAATATTGCTGTAGTGTTGCAGATGAAGAATTGAACACATGGGAGACTGAGAGCAGCAGTTTGAGTGTTTTGTTGTTTCTGAATCTTCATAATTTTGTCTATTCAAATTGGTAGTAGTCTGTGTTTTTTAAATAACTGATGAGCAGAATGAAAGGATTTGTATTCATGTTTTGAAGTAATGAGCTAGAAATAGATTTATTTTAAAAGAACCATCGCAAAACTGTGACCTCTTTAACTGATGTGTCTATCTTAATAAAAACAAAAACTTGCTGTGCTTTGTTATATGCAAATACTAATTGTGCATATAACTTTTGCATATAATTTGCATATAATGTTGAATACACTTATATACAAAGCTTGTGTATTCCTATCTTATGATTGAATACTTATGTACACATTTATTAAAAATAGGAGTAAATCAGTCCTACTGATTTACTACTTACTACTAAGACTGGCCAGTAAGAACTATTTCAAAAATCGTAGTCACTTCTATAACTTCTGTAATTATGAATTAAGTGAATGAGCATCAAATGGTTCAGGTGCAACAAAGTTTATCATATTATTGTTATGCAGCATAATCATTATTGATGTTGCACTGTATATTCCCTAACAGAGTGTAGTATTTGTTGTTGCTTTCAAAATTGATTCTTCAGTATTTTCTCAGTTGTAATCATGGGTCTTTTTTATTTTTAATTTTTTTTAACAAATCAAGCTTGGTGCCAAAAAAGGTGGTTTGGGAGCACAAAAAGTCAGCAGCCAAAACTTCAGTGAGATTGAAAAACAAGCACAAGCTGTAGATAAAATGAAGGAACAAGAGGATCTTCGTAGCAGTAAGAAAATAGAGATGGAAGAGCCACTGTAAGTATGAGTTGTACACACAATGGTAAAATGCAGCGCCTGATTTGTTGTTAATGGATTAACTGTCAGCGTTTTAAATGCTGCCAAGCACTACTTTTGCAAATAAAGCTTTAGTTCTTAATTCAGTGAAGATCCCCAAATGTGAGTGGGATGTGTCAAAAAGAAATTGTTCCCTTGGCCATGTTATCAGATGAGACTCTCACCTCTTGAACTTTCTTTATTCAGTACTTGTTACAGTAGTTCGTTTTGGTAGTTATGTAATTCATTTTGGTTTGGTGTAATGAAGCGTATAAACATTGTAACAGACTCACTGATTGCTTAGGAATCATACAGGTGCTCTGTATTATTTGTGTATGTATTGGGTAAAAGTTTTGCTGTCAAAAGCAGCAGGTTGGTTAAGTATGGCTAGAATTGCCTGCTTAAGTTTAAGCTGTTTTATACAGAAGCTGCCTTCATTTTCATAAGAACTTGTTTTTTGTCAGAGGCCCCAACTCTGTTGGTCCATCCTCAGTAAATAGGCTGCAGCTTTTATTCTTAGCATTACATCTGATAAGAACTAGGTTGCCTCATTTTAATAAACTGTTGAGGAATTTTCTGTGTATAATTGCAATTGCAAAATGAGAAGATCACTTGGAATTCACGATACCAAGCTTTTGGGCCTACAATCTGCTTCATGGTATTTTTGCATACATGTTACATGGCCTCTGCAAAAATGGATGTTTTGTGTGCATCAAAAGTATTAATCACAAAGGGATCGTTTGGTTTTTTTCTGAGTATTCTGACAAAAATCACATCCTTCATCGATTGCCAGAAATTGCCAGTAAACTGAATTGCAGGAATGTGTTGCTAAATAAAGATGAAAAATGATTGTTCATTATTAATTATTAGTATTCTTTATGATAATCTTTTAAATGATATTATGCAGTTTGGAAGAAACTCACGTTAGTGATTCTGTTTTTGTGTCAGAAACATTTGTCGGTACCTGATGTGTATAGGTCCACTGCAATATTTCTGGGCTAGCTAGAACCCTCTAGGAGTGTCTGTAAATGCAAGGGATGCACATAGACCTCAGTTTATGTATCCAATCTCAGTAGGGGCAAGGTAACGTTCACTACAGATTAACTTTTTGGGTTTTTAACTGTAGATGGCAGTGTATATCAAAATTAAAGAAGAATGAATACTTCTAAAGTTGTGCATGCCTACACCTAATTTGTGTGGTTTTCATTTTAAAATCTAGTAACTAATGAGTGAGTAATGAGCTTTAGTAAATTATTTAATTGTGACTTTGTTACATGTTTGGAAATCATACTTTTGATGCTTTCTTTTTAGAAAGAGACCTAAGATTTGAAACTTAAAAAGTAATTTTATAATTGGTACACAGTTTCTTCATTTTCTGCTGTACAGTGACAAAATAATAGACTGCTAGAGTTACTATAAAACTAATAGGTATAATGATGATTTTTAATCTGCAGAAAATAAGAGGTTTTTTATGTTCGTTAAATAGATTTCATGAAACAGACTGCTATCTTTTTATTTAAGTAAAGTGCTGAATAGATTTCTTTCAGTATCAGTATTAAGCTGAACTTTAGAAAACATTTCCCATTTTCTCTATAATGATTGGTTCTAAATAGTAAGAATTGATTAAAAACTTTCCTGGATACATTCTGTAGTTTGATGATAAGTTTTTCAGATTTTACTGATTTCAAAAATCATTCAACAGATGACTGACATTTATTGTTGCCAGCATCTGAACGTAAGACATAATGCATTTTAGTTCTGAATTAAGGCCTTCTGAAGGGCCAATCAAAGGATATCCAGTCATCCTAAGTTCAGGTGCACAACCTCTGTCTTGAAGTAGTCTGCACTGTCCAGATATGACCTTTGTTAGAGGCATCTTGTACTCCTGTTTAAAATTAAGTAAGGGCACATGGGGCCTGATGAAGAGCAAGACCAGAAGAGCCTGTTTCAGTAATCAAGTGGCTTTTCTTTTCATTCCTGCTTCCGTATAAAATGGATGGAAAGTTAGAAGGAAAATGTGTTGTTTTCAACTTAGATATTTCCCTTCTACTTGCAACAGGAAGTCTACAGGTATCTACAAGTAACATCTAATTCCCATTTGCTTTTCTTCTGATAGTGTTCATTTGTACTTTATGACAGACACAACCTATGAATTAGATATTGTTGTGTTCCTCATTAAAATTACTCTTTGTATCCCTTTTAAACTAACAAATTAGATTTAAGCAGTGTTCCTACAGTTCTGTAATCATGATTTAAAATCTCTACCTACTACATTGATACTGCTGGGAAAATACTGTTTTGAAGTTTAGAAAGGCCCATGGCATCTCAGCTCTTACTGTATTTGAATTACAAGGATGTTTCAGGTGACAAAATATGTTGCTTGTCATGGAGTAAATACATTTTGGATGCTCCAGAGATTCCATACTGGAGAATATATTTGATGTTGCAGCTACAAAGATTCTCTTCCCTCTTCTGAGATTCTTTTTCTGGGACAGAGAAGAGCAGCATCAGCAGAGGGGAAATGTAGTCTACCTCTACTAAAAGTTCCTCAAGTATATATAGCAGGTGTTAAAACCATTAGGAGCATGTAGGAAGATATAGCAGGGCCAAGGAGTGCTCTTGGGGAGCGCATTACTAGTGTTGTATTGAGGATACTGTAATGTATCAGAGTTGGGTGATTTTGGTAATTATTGGGAAGCAGGTACCACTATGACAGTGGTTGACTTGATGGTAGAGCAAAACAGTACCCTGAACTTTATCAGTAGAAATTTTTACATATCTTTTGAAGGAGGAAAAAACAACAACAACAACAAAAAACCCAACCATACTCAGAGTACTGTTTAAACAGTATTCTCTACCACATTTTTCCCATTCTTATAGTTGGAATGTGGTCTTGTTAATAATGAATATTTTCAGTAAACACAGAAAACAAGATACAATTGTATAATACGCATTACCTGTTTTCTATCAATATTGCTATTTTAAAATGATTTTACATTAACATTTAACTGTATGTTTTGTTCTAGTGTATCATCTTTACGATTGGCCTACAGAGATCTTGATATTAAAACGAAAGAAGAAAAGTTAAATCTATCTGGTAAGAAGAAAAATGAACTAGAGAGGCTTGGCATGGGATTTGGCAGCAACAGAAGGTATGTGAGGTTCTGTACCCTGAAATAGACTGTAAATAGACTGTGATTTTATGCAAATAGTCTTGATTTTACTTTTGAAATGAAAAAATATACTGAAGTGTTACGGAAATGCAATTGTCAAAGAATGGAGTATTTGTCTGAGAAAGGGGTAGGAGTTTTAATTTTCCAGACAGATGCTAACTTAAATTGTAGATTGTCTGTAGGATTTTTGAGTTATTTAGCTGTCTGTGATGAGGGTAGCAGGAATGTCTTCTTGAACACTACAAACCTAAGCATAGTCTACCCGATATGTGCCAAAACTCTGAAAAATCATATGGCTCTTTTACAGCTGTTGGAATGCTTTGTATATTCAAAAGTCTTGTCACTACTTCAGAGAACTGTAGCTGAGCTTTCAAAGGCTTCTTTACTTTTTAAATTCCCCATTTCTTCTTAAATGTTTATAGAGATTTTGCAATGACAGCAGGCTTCAGAGACTGCACAAGGGCTTTCATTATTTATTTATTTATTTTAGAATGTAGGCTTTGTCATCTCTTCACATTATTATTATTATTTTCACTTTCCACAGTGGCATTTCTCACTCTGTCATCTCAGATATGCAGACAATAGAACAAGAAACACCAACAGTTGCAAAACCAAAGAAAAAGTACATAGATGATGCAGAAGACTCCTATTTCTCTTCTTCTAGTTCAAGGTAATGTATTGGCTTTATGTTTTGAGTGTATGCAAGTTATGTATTTCAGTGTATGCAGTATATTTGAAACAAGGTAAATGTTCACAAAGTGTTCATGAATGTCAGTAGGTGCTATTTTTTCCCATATGGAGGAATTTAGTAACACAGCTTTGCTTCATACCCACTTCCATATCGGGCACCATGTTGTCAGGCTGCCCCTCTGCTGCCATCTGTCACACAGCAACAAAATGCAATGGAATATCTGTGGGAAGGTCCAGCCTCTACTGCCATTCCTCCAACAGCCACCCCTGACATCATGAGCCAAAATCATAAAATACGAGGCATTACTTTCTGAGTAGCCTTTGTAAATATAGAATATAGTTAATATATATAAATAACAAAACTCATTTTAATTTTTGATATTTTTATATTAAAGCATATAAAGAAGAGCAACAAAAATGTGAAATTAGTGGGATTTTTTACCTTACTGTAGGGAAACTATGTTCCATTTCCAAAGTCACAGCTAATATATTTATGTTGACAGTTAATATATCAAAAATCCGTAAACTTATTTGCCATAACTTGAGTCAGCACTGCACTGTGCCCACCTCATGCCCTCGTTTCAGACCGGATAGGGATAATCACTCACTGATGTTCGATTGGTGCTGAGTGACAGTTGTGCACTTGGGCCAGAGTGGGTCAGAGCCACCACCACAATGGTACAGGGCAGAGGGTGGCTGCATTGTTAGCTTTGTTGGTCCACATACAGACCATGGGTTGGGCATACTTCTTTTACTTTAGAAAGTATTTTACCTCTTTCTTTTACTTTAGAAGTATTCCCCTTGTTTCATTGCTATCAAATTGCATAAAAAGTCAGTCTCCCACCTATTCTTAAGTTCCTTTTAGGTACTTGAAGGCCACAATGAGGCTTCCCCGGAACATTCTGTTCTTCAAGCTGAACAAGCCCAGTTTCCTTAACCTGTCTTCATGAGAGTACTCCAGCCTTCTGATCATCTCTGTGGCCCTCCTTTGGACCTGCTCCAGCAGCTCCATGTCTTTCTTGTGCTGGAGGCCCCAGGTCTGCATACCCTCGTGAGGGCAGAACAAAGGCCTCCCTTTGCCCTGCTGGCTACCTCTCTTTTCATGCAGCCCAGGATACAGTTGGCCTTCTGGGCTGCAAGTGCTCAGTGGTGGCTCATGTCGAGCTGTTCATTCATTGTGCCAAGTCTTTCTGGGCAGGGCTCTCCTCAATGAGTTCTCCTTGTCAGTGCAAATATGGGATGGCTCCAGCTCAAGTACAAACAAAAAAAGCTTGCACTTTGCTTCCTGGAACCTCATTTGGTTAACATGGGCCAATTTTTCAAACCTGTCTAGATACCTTTTATGGCATCCCTTCCTTCTCTTCTGTCAGCTGCACCATGCAGCTTGGTGTCATCAGCAAACTTCTGGGGATGCACTCAATCTCACTGTCTTTGTCACTGATAACAATGCTGAAAAGCACAGCTCCCAAGACAGACCCGTGGAGGACACTACTAACCACTGGCCTCCACCAGGTGATAAGACCACTGACAGCAGCCCTCTGACTGTGGCCATCCCACCATTTCTTTATCCATCCTGTAGGCCAGCCTTCAAATCCATATCTCTCTAACTTAGAGACAAGGATGTGATGGGGACCATATCAAAGGCTTTGCACAAGACCAGGTAGATGACATCAGTTGCCCTTCCTTTGTCCACTGATGCTGTTACTGTCATAGATGGCCACCTGACTGTTCAAATGTGATCTGTCCTTGGTGAAGCTGAGCTCTCTGTCTTGGCATGTGCCGTGATGTAGATCTCAGGAGGATCTGCTCTTGCTCAGTTGTTTGCTCACCAATACCCTCAAGTTATTCTGTGTAGGACTGCTCTCTATCCACTCGTTGCCCAGCCTTTATTCATGTTTGGAATTGCCCCGCTGCATGACCTTATTCTTGGCCTTGTTGAATTTCATGAAGCGTGCATAGGCCCCTATTTCAAGCCTTTTAAGATCCCTCTGCATAGCATTCCTGCCCTTCAACGTAATGAAAAGAAGCTACTTTTTTTCTGACAAGTAGTCTGAATTCTGTGGTACTTATAAGTTTTGTCTCACTGGTTGTCCAGTCCTGTCCCGTCTTTATTTGTCAAGAGTTGCTGTACAACCTTTCATTGACCATATGCAGAATCTTAGTTAATATTTGTTTGTTTTGTGGAACTTCAGTGTATCTTCAGTGCTCAGTTGAGAATTAAATAAATATCAAATTCTGGTACAAGGTTGACTGCTGTTGGAATCTTTTACCTAAAAGCATGCCAAATGCAGAAAAGTAAACCTTGATATATTGTGTGCTAGATGAATTAGGCAGATGTCTGCAGTCTTATAATACAAGACTTTGTCTTTAAACATAAAATTAAGAAAAATCCGAGACAAAAAAATTTGGGTCAAAGCACAAATACACTGCAAATTTTGCTGGGAAGGAGACAGCAAAGTGCTTGACAGGCATTAATTGCATTCAGACAGCTGGACTGATAGAAACAAGTGGTCCTTCTGTAAACTTTATTGAATTGCTGCCAAAGTAACATGGAAAATGGTACCTAATTACTTGTAGGTAGATAAATAGAAGTGCAGAGGCTTTTATGTCATTACTTTGTTGTGTAATCACTAGCAACAGAATTGCAAATACGATACCAAGCAAACTGGCAGCAGTCTTCTAAAATGAGACATGTATCATCTCAGTGCTCCTGTTTATTTGTACCTTGAAAAGGAGCTGTTACTGCTCTCAAATTATTTATAAGTCTACAGGCAGAGAAATTATGAATTATGGAAGAGGCTTTTTAATGTGTTTTGGTTCAATAATTAGAAGGTAAATTGTGACTTAGCTGCTTTTGACTCTTGTGCATGCTGTAGCAGTAGTAGAATCTAATTGGAGTTGATAAACAAATTCATTCTTTTTAGAGAAAGTGTCAGATTGTTGGACTTGGTAGGGTTTTTATTTATTGCAAGTTGTGACTTTGAAATAGAGGCAGAGTAACTTTACTGTCATCTCAGTATGTAGCAAAAAGCAAAATAATCATGCTGGATGTTAGTGCCGTGCTGGTGCATATCTGTAAATCAAGCAAGATAAATACCTTAAGATTTTATTACGTAATTAAAGCCTCTCAAAATTCTTGGATTAGTTTTGTTTTGTTTTTTCCTACATTTAAAAAATGTTTATTAACA
The DNA here is from genome assembly GCF_026119805.1 of Tympanuchus pallidicinctus. Taxonomy (NCBI): domain Eukaryota; kingdom Metazoa; phylum Chordata; class Aves; order Galliformes; family Phasianidae; genus Tympanuchus; species Tympanuchus pallidicinctus. Next base: position 6,182,043 of record NW_026294744.1, read on the forward strand.
TAATAATGTAGGTATTTTTTATATGTGTGGGTTTTTTCCCTCTCTGATTACTGAAGAAATATTTTGTAAAGTTAGGAAAATCTGAAAGGGAAAGGTGAAGAAATAAGTCATTTTATTTAAAGTAGCTCATGAGTAATCCCTTTCCAATCCTGTCGTTTTGATGTTCTTTGAGGGATTAGATTGCTTCACCTCTCTGTCCTCATACCCCCACTTGTTATTGTGCATTCCTATAGAACTTTGGAAGATGAGCATCACTCTCTAGGTAAGCATCTCGTAGATTCCACATGTGTTTTTCATACTCCTCTACATCCCGCTGCCACAGGAACATTTGACTCAAAGTGAGCTGAAAGGCCAAAGGAAAATGGTTGTAGGAAAGCATATAGCAACTTGCCATATTTCTGAGCTGTTGAGAGCAAGATCAGCAGCTGAGTGAGGCAGTTTGGAAGACAATCTTCCCTCTGATCCTCTGCCACTTCTGTCTGGGAGTTTCTGCCTTCCTTTTATTCTATGAGGTGTTCCACTGAAAACAAGCTAGAATCACAGTAACAGGAAAAGATTGAATTAATATAATGATGTGTCCCAAAGAGTGATATTTCTCCTTTCATTTCAGTTTATATTGATGACTTCCTGTGGATTTTCCAGCTGTATCCATATAGTGGAGAGATTAAAATAGTGCTTTTAGCAGGAAAAAATGCCCTCAAAAATACATTGCATGTAACATCCACTCTGTGAGATAAAGCTGTGAAAATGAAGATTGCATCTCAGTGAGTCTCATTTCTTGGTGTCTATTGGGAGAGAAAGGGAGAGATTTCTGCAGAAGTTAATCACAGATCTGTCCTTGCTCTTTTACATGTACAGTGGTGGGAGACTTCACTGAAGGTGTCACATTTCCCATCAACAGCAAAACCAGTGTCCTGACTATTTATAACACAAACAGAGCATGTTTTTCAAATGGCTCTTTTCATGAAATGTGGGTCCTGGCTTTAATGCCTTCTTTTGTTTTGGTCGTCTTACCCCTATCCTAGTCGTATCCAAAGTTAGGATTTAAATTTAGCCACAAAGAAAAACACTCAGTGTTTAGCATTTAGATACGTTTTTTCCCCCAAGTTTTAGCCAGGCATCTTTAAACATATGTAGATAATCATATATAAGGGGAAATGCTCAAGATAAGATACCCTGTCAAATGTGCTTCAGTTTTTTTTCCTTTCTGTTTTTGTGTTCTCTGCAGTTTTGATATGCAAAAAGATTCTCAGTTGTTCAAATGAGACTGATTTTCAAGAAATATGTTCTTTATCATTGTTTAATAAAACATGTTACAAAGCTCAGAAGTTTCATAGTAATATTTGCATACAAAAACGTACAGAACCTGAGGTAAGGGCTTTCCATACAGCTTTGAATTTTGTTTGTTAATGCTGCAGAAAATGGGAGCAGATTCTCTTGCTGGAGATAGATTTGTACGTAACTGTGAGATCAGCCACTGTCAGCTCTGATTAGAAAAAATTTCCTGCATGTGGACCCACAGCACCATCAGATGGCATGGGTTAGGTACATTTGGATCTCTAAAAGTGCCTTGAAAGTGGTGGTGGCTTTATTTTGGTATATTACTATGGAGTGTGAAGAGCACCAAGTGTTTATGAACAGGCTGGTTTGTAGGGTTGTCATGATGCAAAACCAGTGCTCACAGGGTTTGTTCTGAAGGATTTCTCTTATGTCAAGTAGGTGTCTTGACAGTGTTTTTTTCCAAGTGTTTTGCCTGACCCTAAAACAGATGGAATACTTAACAAAATCTTTGTTCTGCTGTCTTTGATGGGAACAGATCTCTCTGGAAGTCCACACCGTACATTTGTGGCCACATCCAGCCTAAAGGGAAGGTGAACTTTCCACTCAGTTAAGTGTAAGATTCTACTTTTTCACTATTTCTTTTTTTTTTTTCTTTTATTTAGGTACTATGATTCTTCAGATTTGAGAAGCAACACTTTCTCTAAATGGGATGACAATTCAGATCCTTTTTGGAAGAAGGAAAGTAATAGCAGAGATGTTGATGTAATATTAACTCCGAAAAATACAGGCTTTTCAGAGAGGTATGCCAAGAAATACTGATTTTTGAACAGAAAGTCCAAGCATGTTAATACAATTTGAATCCTGATTATAGTAGTGCAATTTTTTTCTGACTAGAGGGAGAATTTGGTCACAGCTTTGATTATCAGGCAAGGAACCTCCTGGCTGAGTTTTCTTTGTAAGCTGAATTTGGTGATCAGTATTTTTAAAAAAGTTATTGTCTGTTTTGATTTGCAGTGTATCTACTGGAGGTAGTTTCCAAAGTATTTGCAGCAAAAGGGTGGTAGGCAAAATAGAGAATGACTCATATTTGAGTGTTTTGAGTACGTGCTTGTTTTACTTCCTTTGTGTATTGTCTTATGAACCAAGTAGAACCCAGTTACCGAAGGAGTGAAACTAAGCTCTTGGGATCAAGATATCATCACAATTAGGTCTGTTGTCTCTTTGATAAGAGATGAATGTATTTCTTCTTGTGACAGCTGTGTTTTCATCTTTTCAATAAAATGGAAAATGCAAGAATGTGGGCTTTTGTGTGATTGCCAGCTGTATTTGCTTCTGTTCTTATTTAAAACAATTTTTCACTTATCTGTATGCTTAATGTAACTTTTTCTTTTTTAAGACAAACATGGTCTCTTCTTAAAGACTGGACCATACATTCTGCACAAAACAGGCATTGATATTGTTCATAACGCTGTTAGTTTGTTATTTAAGCTTCTTTTTTTCTTTAAAAAAAAGTTATAAGCATATGCATGTTTGCTGAGATAAAAGGCCAGATCTTTTCATACTGTTTGGCTTAAATGTGAATTTCACTGATGTTGTGCTTTTAAGTGGGTTTGTTTTTCTTTTGGGGTTTTGTAGAAATATCCTGTTTTTGTTGATGTAATTTTGGCTTACTTTTTCAGTGAGCTCTAAAAATAAAGAAGGCAGGATTCATGAATTTCAGATGCTATAAGTTCATTGTCTTGTAAAACTGTCACTGAAATTTTATTTGCTGCTATATCAGACTAGTTATATAGTCCTGGGTTTATGCTGATTTAATTTCTACGTGCTGCTATTTTATAAATCACAATTATGCTTCTGGACTTCAAAAAAATGAAGATGGTAGTGCTTCTTATTTGATTTAGCATTCTGCCATGATATAAATGTAACACTGCCAATGCGTTCTGGTTTTTTTCCTAGGCCTGCATCTCGTCGTAAGCCTGAATATGAGCCGTCTTCAAGCACCGATGAGGCACAAAAAAAATTTGGCAATGTAAAAGCAATTTCATCAGACATGTATTTCGGAAGGCAAGATCATGCAGATGTAAGCTGGAAACAGTGATAAACCTTGCTGAATGTGAAAATATTGTTTGGCTGTAGAACAAGGTGTTGTTGTATATAAAGAGCAGGCAATAAATACTTAACATCTGTAAAATTGTTACTTTTGTAGAGTTATATTTGTTTGAAAATTTGTTTGATAGAAATAGACAAGTCTCCAGTAACTGATGGTTTAGTATTTCTTCTCAAGGAGCTGAAAATGCTAGGAGGAGCTTTGCCCCCAGTATCATTCTTTTCTGGTAGGGGTGATAGATAGTCATTCAGCAGTCTTTGATTTAGAAGGAATCAGCCTGATGCTGGATGAAGTCCAGCTTCTTTCATTGCAAAGAAAAATCTGATGCTAACGAATTGTTGATGAAAGGAGCAGTCTCCTTATAATTGTAAGGCTAGGTAAGCTTATAAATTGCTCAGCAAATAGCATATAATTGGATCAGCCTACAAATAATAATAAAACAAAAGCATTAATATTAGTTAGAATTTTGTAGACAAGAAATCACTTTTAAAAAAAAATTCTTTTAAAGAAAAAATAACAGTGTAAACAGTGATGTAAAATGATGTAATCATTTTATTACCATTCCCAAGGACTTAGAACTGGGAAAAGTTTAATTAAAATCATCATTCAGCAGGGATAAGGCTTCAGGAAGACCTCATTGTGACCTTTCTGTACACAGGAGGGTGACTCATGATCTCATAGTAATAGGACAAGGAGGAAGTGTTTTAAACTAAATGAAGGGAGGTATGAGGTGATAGGAGGAAAATTCTTCACTCAGAAAATGGTGAAGCATGGAACAGGCTGCCCAGATAAGCTGTGGATGACCCATCCCTGGAGCCACTCAAGGCCAGGTTGGATGGGGCCCTGGGCAGCCTGAGCTGCTGGGTGGCAGCCCTACTAGCAGCAGGGGGGGGTTGGTATTGGGTGGGCTTTAAGGTCATTTCCACCCAAACCATTGTATGATTCTATGATACAAACGTGCTGTGATGCCAAAATGATGCTAACTGGAGTGTTTTTCATACCTACCCACTATTTCATATTTTTTGTTGTGATTTTTAATGATTGAATAGCGCACTGTCCTCTGCCTGGTCAGCAACATAAACTTTTTTTAGGGGAGCTAATAGTGAACTGGCCTCTCAGTGTTGCAGAGGAAGATGTCAGTCTTTGATCTATTAAGAAAAGAGTTGAGGGGAGGACAAGCTCATGCTGTATAAGCTACATATAATATGACAGTAGCTTTCAGAATGGTCAACTTCAAATGGGTTTTTACTTTTTATAATCTCGTTATTTTACATCAGCTCTCAAAATGCCAGCACGCTGTTAAAATACTTTTTCTTCTCAATTCTTTTGTAGTATGAAGCTAGGGCTCGACTGGAAAGACTTTCTGGAAGCTCCTCTATAAGTTCAGCAGACTTGTTTGAAGATCAGAAAAAGCAGCCAGCAGGTACATACTTAACTGGGTGAGAAACTGTAGAGTGCTGTGGGATGCATTCCAGTACTCTGCTTCTAGTCATGGTGTTAGAAAGCTATTGCTGTATTCTGCAAAAAGTATGCAAAGTGCAGTATGCATTAATATTGCTAATACATCAAGCAAGCAAGACAGCTGTAGTCATTTTTACAGAATGTTCATTTATTAGATAAAAAGTTCCGTGTTTTCAGTTCAGTGACTTCAGTATTTTAGTATAATTTTTGTGACATATTGCTTTTTTTGTGTATGAAAACAAAGAAGACCTGAAACCGTATAGTAATATCTTAAAAACAAAGGAGATGACACCTAAATTCAGGTAATCGTTTGATGAGTTACCACATGCATGCCACACATTGTAATAATAGTATTGAATCTACTTTGAACACTGGTCTTGCCAAATTGTTAAGGAAATGTTGCAAGTTATTTGTTGAGAAGGTTTGTTGGAGTACATATCATCAGATTAGAAATTAAGTATTAGATAGACTGGAAAGTAGTGTTTAGGCTGTTGAAAATGTCTTTGTTTTTTAGCATGCTGCTAATAATTCAACAGCATAGTGTTGTTTCAAAATGGGCTGTATCCTTTCTCAGAATATGATGTTTGAGGATTCTGCTCACTTATACACTAGGTGTATACATGATAAAATTCTCATCGTACTCTACATAAGGATACTCATAAGCAGTTATACGAAGTTTATTATGTGTATAGGAACTGTGCACATGTTTATTCATTACTCACTACTGGGAAAATCTCTTAGGGTGTGTGGAGTACAGAGATTTCTAATAAAAGAATGCAAAATACTTTCCTGCATTTCATGGTTAGTTACTCACTGCGACTGGCATCCTTGCTATGTAATTCAACAGTGAATTTGAAGTTTCATTACAAAGTGGCTCAATTTCCTGTGTAGTTACTACACTTCTGAGCAGTAAAAGTGAAGAAATAATACACCAAGAATTGTTAGTTCGTGTATTTTAAATTCACATTATGTTCAGGCACTAGAATCTGTCTTTCCTGCTTGTTTTTCTGTTACAATCCCCTTCTCAAAGGTTTATTGTAGATGGTGACCATTTGAGATATTTTACTGCACTCATAGGTTGTCTGTTGTTGGATTAATGCCAAGGTCCTGATCAGTTCCGTAAAATAAATGTTATCAGAAGACCGGAGGTTGGCAACAAATGCACTTCTGTAATTCTGGGGTCCTTGCCAATAGAGAGTCTTGAAAAAGTTGTTTTCATGAACGCCGCTGAGATTTTATGTCACCAAGTTTCAGGATACCTGTCTTTACACAGAACATTGTTACCAAAAAGATAAGGCTGCAAAACAGAGTTTTTAGTTTGTATTCTTTTTAATACCTGTTACTTTTGAAAGATGGCATGTCAGGTCATTGACTTGGAAATGATGATTTAGAAAGAAGTTAGAAAACAAGGAGTTATCTACCTCTGTCATTCTGTGCAATTGTCTGGGAGTCTTGTAAACTAGAAAAGCAGGAGCAAAATCATTCGATTGAGAAGAGAGTAGAGCTTCATTCCCTTTGTTCATATATGTGATTTTTACTCCCATTGTTTTGGCTTTAATAGGAGAAAAAAAAAAAAAGCTGAAGCATCTGTTGAATGGAATGGATAAAGTTACAGTTCAGAAGTAGAGATATCTCAATGATAGTGAATTTTTGAATAGTGATTTTTTTTAAAAGGAGCAATAGGTGATGTGCCATACAAAGGTCTCAGGGGAAGGGAAGCTTGATGAATGTGAAAAGAGGAGCTGCAGGTTCACTCCAGGGGGGCGAAGAAAAAGCAGCCAGTATATAGAAATACTGTTGAAAGCCAGTGTGTGGAAATGTTGTTGAAAGGAGTTACAGTTCTGAAGGATGTGGTGTCTGCAGCTGGATGAACTTGTGTGCAGGTTGATAACTGCGCACAACTTAGCAGCTGAGGTACTGATTGGCTGCATGCCTGCGTTAGGGCGAGGGACCAGTCTTTATTTTGAAAATGTGCTTCCTCTCAGGAACCTTATTTATTCACGAGATCTCAGTTCTGCAAGAGCTCTTTCACTGATGTGTGTGTCCTTTACAGCACCAGAGGCTTGGAAGACTTCAAAATACTTTGCAGAATTTTGCATGACAGCAGTTCTTCTCACTGATGAGCATTTGACTAATTGTGTGTTAATACTTACCATGCCATTAGTTTTGAAACATCTTTGCTTTCTGCTGTCTTTAGACCAGTAGTTCTCATAACAGCAGTAGAGGTAACACCCTTTCTAAGAAAGGTTGGATTGCCAGCTTTGTTGGGGACTGTGAAAACCTGCTATGCAAATGACCATTGCTGTAATTCCAGAGAATGTTCAGTCTGTGGATGCAGTAATGCAGAACAGCGAGCAAAGCATGTCCATGCATGCACACAAATAAGGTTCCTTACTTCTCATTCATCTCCAAATTGCAACGTAAGCACAGCTGTCCAGGATACAAGACATACCACTACAGCAGGTTGGAAGCACAGGATAAATCATGTTTCATCCAAACATATACTGCTTAACTGGGAATGCAAAGTGTAGAAAATGACAGACTGGGTGGAAGTAGGAGCTAATGAAAAAATAAAAAGCAAGATGGATTTAAGAAATTTAAGATTTCGACCTACTGTTTTCTGTAGTGGTTATCAGATGTTCACCTTTAGTCCACTTAGTAGCATTTTGTACTTCTTACGGGAAAAAAGTCTGCTTTTTCTACAGAACTGTTTTATTTTTGTCTGTGTGTTTGCCCCTTCAGGAAGCTACAACATTACAAACGTCTTGCCTTCTGCTCCTGATATTGCCCAGTTTAAACAAGGAGTGAAATCAGTGGCTGGAAAGCTTTCTGTACTCGCTAATGGAGTCATGACATCTATACAGGTTAGCAAAAAATATCTTACACTTCAGTTAAAGTTGTCTTGTAGGCATCTAATGTCATAGATCCTGCTGTGAATTATTTTTGGGAAGAAAAGAATGGACTCAGTTTTGAACTTCATAGACCTGCCAGGATTGACAGTAGTTCTTTATAATCTTAGCTTACTGCATACCTTCTTTTTGTTTCTTTCCTTGCAGAGAGTGTTTTTTCTGAAAACCTAAACAAAAATTCCATTTGTTTGCTGTTGTCTTGCTGTTATAGTTCCTAACTCTGGTATTGCTTCTGGTTTGACAGTAGTACCTTAGATCTATGCACAAAATTAAGGCATCTTATCCTCCACCATGTAAAGCTTTCCTGCAGTTTGTGCTTCCTATATGAGGGCGATGGGAGCTATTTTATATTTGAAAATCAGGCTAATTATCTCTCAGTTTAGCTGCAAGCTCCAGTTCTTCAAAACAGTGCCCAATTTTCTTAAAGAAAGATTTTAAGAATTCAACTACAATTTATTTCACTGACGTAAGTGAAACTGATTTCTTTCAGTGGAAAACATGCTCATGCCTGGTTTTTTTGTTTGTTTGCTTTCTAGGATCGATATGGTTCTTAACAACTTGCATATCAATTAAGTACACTAAAGAAGAGTTTCTCTTCAGATGCACAAGTAATCACACTGCTGATTTGAATAAAGGTTGCCTTAAGACTGTTAATGTCTCTAATTGTTCCAGCCTATTTTTGTGCAGCTTTCTGGCGCAGCGTCTTTTTATTGCTATTTTGTCTTCACAGAGCAGAAATTATGTAGCAACTTGTTACATTGCATATGCTTTTATTTTCCTTTTCCTTGACGGTCTTGTATTTCTCTTAGTGACCTTGATGTTAGATGTTGGGAGCTTTGTATTATTACTGCTTTTGTCTGCGAGGCAAGAAAGGATGAGCACATACATTGGAAATGAGCTTTCCCAACAGAAACCTCTGTGCAGCTGTATCCTCAGTTGCCAGACATAACATATCTTCTGGCTGTCTTTACAAGCTGTGGAGAAGAAAGTAAGCTTATGCTGAGATTGTATTTAGTGGTCTGTAGCAAAACATAGAGTGAAGTTAAACCTGCGTTTATCAGGAAGTAGAAGCTCTTGCAGTAAATTGATGTGCATTGAAGTGATGGGGGATTAATGTTTTAAAATGACATTTGTGCAAGAAAATGTTATACTTAATGTGAGGTATAGGGGAGATGAGGCACCTGGTATTTTGAATAATAGATTTCATCCATTTAGGAGAACAAGCTATTTATTCCTGGTTTTGAAAGTCATAAAAAAATTGCAATATGGAATCCTTAAGTGCTTTAAAAACAATCTGTATTGTGTACAAATTGAAAAAACTTTAAGTATATAAGGAGCCTAATAGAGTAGTTAGTAAAATACTTGTTAAAATTTTCAGAACAATCGCAGTTTTTTTGATAAATAATGAAATTTTGGATGAGGAAATATAGTAGAACTGTGTTTTAGACAGTTTGGATTTTTTTGTTGATGACATCTTGTATAAAAATGATCAGAACTTAACGGAAAAACCTCACAACCAACAATGAGCTCAAGCTAATTCTGTTCTGTACCTTTGATTCTTAATTCAAATTTGTAAACTGCTGATATCTAATAAAAAAAGAAAATTGGTATAAACTGATTTTTTTTTTTTTTTAATTAAATTCATATATGCAGACACCAGTCTCCAGCTTTTGAATACTGCCATCTGTATTCCATATAATGATCTGGTAAAATTAACCTTCCATTTCAGTTAGTGAAACTAACTTTCTTATTAAATTGCTATAGCAATAGAAATCAAAGCAACAAGTGGGATGGAAAAGAAAGTTTCTGTATTCAAATGTGATGGAAGTACAGTTCAGATTATGTAGATGTATTTGTTTTTCTGTTTCTCAGTGCCTCTTGTATTTAACTCTCACTTCTTCTAACTTCTTCTCTCACAGCTGTTCAGATTTAAGCTAAAAATGATGATTCTTTTCTGAGAATAGAAGTATTTGTCCTGCTCAGTTGTAGAGCTTTTACACTTTGTTTTTTCCTTTCCCACTCTATAAGATGATTTTGCCTAATGTAAAGAGAAAATGTTTTATTACACATAAAAAATGTTGTTATTTTCAGATTAGCAGTCAACTGCACCCAGTGACTTGAAGAAGAGCTGCTCTTCTGAAAACTAATCTGCAGGTTTAGACATTTGTGTGTGGAGAGAGTTGCCTTACTTCAGGCAGTGAAGTATAATAAAATGTAGTTCTATCCTTGCCCCTACCTCCATCCTGTCCCATCCTCCCCTTCGGTTTCTCGTATTTTAAACATGTAAATGAGATCACCTACATGTTTGGGTTTTTGTAATCATTGTGATACAGCAAACCATTTACAGATGGAAAAATGTGGGAAAAAATGGTGTTTTCAGTACAAAATAACAAATTACTGGAGGAAACAATTGCGGAGTTACCTTATGTGCCATAAAGCAAGTGTAACTTTGTATAAACTTCTGTGTAATTGTATAAACTTCTCCCTTGTGCTGCAATCTGGGGAATGCAAAGCGTTGAACAATTCAGTATTTTCAGAAATACTGTCTAGTTTAACGTCATTTGGATTTATGCCTTCATTTATTGTTGCAGGTTCTCTATGGCAACCCATTACCACTAATTCCTTCTCTTGACGTAGTGACTGGATGTGTAGCTCTTAACCTCTAATGCACCTCTTTTTGTCATTAATAAACCACTGAGGTGTCCCTGTTTCATCAAGTGGAGGTGGGGAGGATTGCCATGTACACTGGAAGAGCCAACTTTAACTCCTCAAGTGGAATAGTATCATAGAATGGCTTGGCTTGAAAGGGGCAGTGAAGACTATCCAGTTCCAACTCCCTTCCATGGGCAGGGCTGCCCCCCACTAGTTCTGACTGCTCAGGGTTCCATCCAACCTGGCCTTGACTGCCTTCAGGGATGGAGCATCCGCAGTTTCTCTGGGCAGCTGTGCCAGTGCCTCACTGTCCTCTCAGTAAAGAATTTCCTTCAAATATCTAACATCTCTTTTTTATACTTTAAAAGCATTCTTCCTTATTCTATCGCTGTTAGACTGTGTAAAAAGTCAGTCTCTGTCTTGAATATAAGCTCCTTGTAAGTACTGAAAGGCAACAGTGAGGTTTCCCCAGTGCCTTCCCTGAGGTGAACAAGCCCAACTCCCTCAGCGTGTCTTCAGAGGAGAGGTGCTCCAGCCCTCTGATCATCTTTGTGGCTCTCCTCTGGACCTGCTCCAACAACTCCATATCTTACCTGTGCTGGAGACCTTAGACCTCCAGTACTCCAGATGAGCACTCTTGAGGGCAGAACAGAAAGGAACGATCGCCTCCCTCCCTCTGCTGGACACCCCTGTTTTGATAGAGCCCACGCTATGTTTGGCCTTGTGGACTGCTAGCACACGCTGCTGACTCATGTTAATCTTTTTGTGTACCAAGACCCTCAGTCCTTCTGTGCAGGGCTATTCTCAATGAGTTCTTTTTCCAGTCTGTACACATACCTGGGATCGCCATGACCCAAGTGCAAAACCTTGCACTCTGCCTTGTTGAATCTTATTAGGTTCATGTTGGCCCACTTTTCAATCCTGTCAAGGTGCCTTTTATGGCATCCCTCTCTTCTACTGGATTAAGTACTCCGTTCACCTTGGTGTCATCAGCAAACTTGCTGAGGATGCCCTCAGTCTCACTGTATCATTGATAAAGATGCTAAAGAGCACTGGTCCCAGAATGGACCCCTGGGGGACATCACTCATTACTAGCCTCCACTTGGACATAGAGTAAGTAACCACAGTGCTCTGGCTGTGACCATCCAACCAGTTCTTTATCCATCCAATAGTCCAGCCTTCAAATCCATATCTCTCCAAGTTAGAGATTAGGATGTGGTATGGAACCATGCCAAAGGCCTTGCACAAGTCTGGGTAGATAACATCAGTTTCTCTTCCTTTTTGTCCAATAAAGCTGATACTGTCACAGAAGGCCACCAGATTGGTCAGGTGTGATTGCTCTAGGTGAAGGCATGCTGGCTGTTTCAGATCACCTCATCTTGTATATGCAATAGTATAGCTTCCAGGAGGATCTGTTCTATGATCTTCCCAGGCACGGAGGTGAGGCTCAATGTGTAGTTCCTAAGGTCTTCCTTTCTGCCCTTCTTAAAAATGGGAGTGATGCTGTCAACAGGGACTTTGCCTGTCAGCCATGACTCTTCTAATATCATGGAGATTGGCTTGGCAACTACATCATGCAGTTCCTTCAGGACACTGGGATTCATATTATTGAGCCATAGAAGTTCTCTTTCAGTCTCATCAGGTGGTTTCAAACTTCTCTTACAGCAGGAGGAGTTTCACTCTCTCAGCATCTGCCTAGTGGTTCAGGGATGTGAGAGATGTGGGAAATGTGACTGCCAGTGAAGACTGAGGCAAAGAACTCACTGAGTACCTCAGCCTTCTGCTTGTCTGTTACTGCCAGTTCTCCCTTCTCATTTATCAGAGGAGTACGCTCTCCTCGGCCTATCTGTTCTGACCAATGTGTCCATAGAATCCCTTGATATCTTTCACATCCCTCACCAGATTCTCTTTCATCTGCACTTTGGCTTTCTTGATCTCATCTCTACACATCCAGACAGCATTACTATATTCTTCCCAGGGCTCGCAACCTTACTTCACTGCCTGTACCTGTCCCTCTTTTCCTTCGGTTTGACAAGCAGGTCCTTGTTCAGCCATGCCAGTCTCTCCCGGTATCTTATGCTGGACCAGGAAGTTGTCCTCAGTGCATTCCAGGAGTCTCCTGGTTTGCTTGCAGACTTCCAGTGTTGTTCCCCAGTAGATATCGGGTGGTTGAAATCCACCATCAGGATGAGAGCCTGCAGGCACGATGCTTCTTGTAGATGAAGCGAGAAAGCCTCATCAACAGTCTCCTCTTGGAAAGGCAGTCTGCAGCAGACCCCAACTACCACATTTTTCTCAGAGGCAGCACTTCTCATTCTATCCACTTCCTGACATAACAGGCAACTCCTCTGCCCCTGCTTCCCTGCCTGTCTCTTCTGACAAGCTTGTAGCCCACTATTGCAGTGTTCCACTTGTGCAATTCGTCCCACCACATTTCCATTACAGCAATTTCAATTATAGCAGTTTCCTGATTGCACCATGGCTTCCAACTCCTCTTGCATATTTCCTGTGCTGCATGCATTAGAGTGGAGGAACTTCATCTAGATTATTGGCTGTGTCACCTTGTTTGAGGAGCTTTGTGGGACTTTGGAATACCATGGTACATCTGATCCTACAGAATTTGATTGGACTGGATCAAGTATCTAAACAGAACTAAGTTTGTATTCTTGCTTTCTTTTTTTCTTTTTGTTCACTTTCAAACACATCTGTCAGCCTCTGATCATAGGGGATGCTGCTGCTACAAGCTTCACAGATTTTATAATAGGAAAACTAATGGGCCTGGTTTTCCTGCAAGCTAAATTTTGCATTCCCTTCCTTTAAGCCTTTCTTAATCCCAGTGCACTTCTTGCTTTTGCAAAGCTGGAGCTGAACAACAGCAATTCTGAACCATTAAAGTTTCTCTTCTCCTGAAGGTTTCTTCTTGAAAGTTCCTCCTTAAAGTTTCTCTTCTCTCAAAAGTTCTGTAGGAACTCTGCATATAATGAGAAGGGAGAAGGGATTATTTAATACTTTACATTGCTGAGTTTATATATTAAATTGCAAAGGTTGGAAAAATGTTTAAATATAATTGCAAAAACACCAGGACAAGCATAAACTTGATGCTTGGTACTGTTTGATACAGAGTGTGCTGTCCTTCCCTGAGTAAACAGTAAAGAGGGGGGAATCTTGGTACTATCTCTTTCTCTTGTTTCTCTTTGCAAAATGGGAAATCATAGAACCATAGAATTGTTTGAGTTGGAAGTACATTTAAAGATCATCTAGTCCAACTCCCCTGCAATGAACAGGGACATCTACAAGTCAATTTCAATTGCTGAAAGCCCCATCCAGCCTGACCTTGAACATCTTCAGGGATGGGGCATCCACCACTTCTTTGGGCAATGTGCTCCAGTGCCTCACCACCCACACTGAAAACTTCTTCATTATATCCAGTCTAAATCTCCCCTCTTTTAGTTTGAAACCATTTCCCTTGTCACTACAGACCCTGCTAAAGAGTCTGTCCCCTTCTTATAGCTCCCCTTTTGATGCTGAAAAGCTGCTTTCAGGTCTCTGCTGAGCCTTCTCTTCTGTAGAAGGCCACAGGTTAGTCAGGCAGAACTTGCTCTAAGTAAAGCCATGTTTGTTTTTCTGTGTCACCTTAATGCTGTCATTTTGGTCTGCCTGGCATCAGTTTGTTCCACTGCTGAGAGCAGCAATACTAGAACTATTTTGATGCCAATTTCAGCTTTTTGTTTTAGAAAGATTTTGTGGTGTAAGAATGGGCCAAGTGACTCCATAGCATAGGAGTTTGTAAACATTAGCTGCAAACAGTTTAACATCCTGTCTTGCTCTTGAGTCATGGTTAAGCTACTCTTGTGGATATAGGGTGAAGCTGTGGGCCATACAAAAGAGTGAATGTGCCTGATGTTGATTTTTGAGGGCTTCTACACAAATTAACTCGATTTGCATATATAGGTTATGCGTATGAGCCTGGATTCTCTTGAATGAGTAATAGCTAAACCAGCATCCCACACCAGGAAGTGGCTGAGGTGGTGCAAAGTGGAAAAAAACTCTCGTTTTCCTCTGTCATACTTTTCACAGCTTCTAAGACAAAAAACAGCACTGCCCTCATCATCTTGCATGGTTAGCTACAACTGTCAGGGGATGTTGCTTCCGATTTTGAAGTTTAAACTTGTTTAAATTTGCTCATTAAATTCAATTTAAATTTGCACATTGCATCTCTTTTTTAAAACCTTCAAAGGAAGTGTGGTGAGGAGGTCTCTCACAAAAAGAAAGGGGATCTCCTGGTTCCTTTTAGACTTTGACTTCTGAGAATATTTTTTAAATTAGTTTTGTGATACGTATTTGGTTAGTGTTTCTGCTATTCTGCCCACATGGGGGCAATTTAAGAATAGATTTCAAGATGTTGGAAAAAATGACCTTTTTTTTCAGTATATTTGCAACTCCAGTTTCAGTCTACATAAATGCGCTACCTGTGAATTTTCAAATGGAATGTATAGAGATGCTATCAGACATTTAACTCAAGGAAAAAATCGATCATGTCTCTACCAGACTTTTGTAAGTCACTGAAGTATTTAGGCCTGAACAATAGGCCCTGAATCAAAGTTGGCCTCTAGATGAACCTCACAACCAAACGCTATGCCACATGTGCAGTGCAATATTTATCTGTTTTGCTGTTTTAATATGAATATATATTTTGAGGCCAATTTGTAAAGATCAGTGCCCTTATTGTGTGGCACTATCTAATAGGGGATTTTTCTTTATTTAGGACATCTTGAGAACAGTGAGACCAGACATCTGATCTTTTTGAGAAATATGTGGTTAAAGCCCAAACAGATAAGAAACTCCACTGGTTCCTCCTCAAGCCCAGGCCAGGCTTTGAGTGGAACCCAACAGGAGAATGACACCAGATGTTTCTGCACTTCAAGTTACACGAGCTTGTTTATTCAACAATATAAAAACAGAACCCCCTTGCAGCAAATTCAGAGACTTCACCTATGAGTGGACACACTGCATAGGACCTCCCACTTGCTGAGAAAGGTTCTCCAAATCCCTGCTGCAACCAGGGCTCACCAGAGGTTGCAGATCTGGATGATAGTAAGGTATTATGGCAATTGGTGATGAATCTTTCATAATCACTGTTGTTAATCTTCTGTAGTACTGATTAGGTGCATTATCTTATCCTGTTTTATTCTGGCTGTACTATTTCACTTACTATTTTATTTCTTAAAATGCAAGTAAAGATAAACTCACTTCTTTAACTTGGTGTCTGAGTACTTTGTGCTGACCCTGTCCTTTGGCAAAACCTATCTTGCCAGAGAAAAATATCCCTTGCTTCACAATCATGCCTTATTCATGCCATCGCTTTTTGGCAGCATGTACACTTGTGATCAACTGCTATCAAGGATTAAGCACAAGAGGAGTAAAATTTTATCAAAAATATCTGGTGAGCTCCTTGAGAACTCACTAAGAATTGCAACCACTGCCATCAAATCAGATACTAGTGCATTAGTTTCCCAAAAACAAGGTCAAATATCCCACTAGTTCTGAGGTTTTGTTGCCCTCTTTTTTTTTTTAGCATTTAAACAAACAAACAAAAATAAAAGTCTTGTTAGTTATATACATTAACTATATTGTATATTTAATATGTGGCCCAAGAGAATTTGTTTTCACTCAGTGAGGGCCAGGCAAGCCAAAAGGTTGGACGCTCATTGCTTTAAGTGTTGGTAAGTGTTGTTGCTTTCTTACCTAGAAGATGTGAAAATAGAGAAGCGTTGCCCTGGGGAGGCCGTGTGGTGCTCAGTGGCTAGTAGAGGGCTTTGTATCCTGTCTGCAAACCAGACAAGAGCAGTTATGCCCCTGCTTTGCAAGACTTCTTTAGGAGCCTCTCTGCTTTTAAAGAGGAAGGAAGGAAAGGAGCAGTATTTGGAAATTCCCTTCACCTTAGGTTGGCTTTCAGCTCAGTACTGAAGCTCTGCAGCACTTCTTCATTTGCAGCTTTTTTTGCACGTCATTAGTCTAAGAGCATATTCTGATCTTAAAAGTAGCTAAGTCTGTACCTTAGCTACCACTTTCCCATCAGTTACCTACTCACAAGCACCTTGCTCTTTGAGACGCATTCCTCTGCCTGTTTACTGTGATGAACACTATAAGGGGGAGGTGTCCTGCAGTGCTGTGTCAGCAATCACAAGCACAAGGGCACTGGAAGTATCTACAAGTGGGCATCTGGACTGGGCCCCATGGAGCAACTTCACCTCAAATGATACAGATATCTACTCCCCACCACTTATGGACTGACACCCCATATGTTTACAAAAGGATATTTTAACAGGGAGATTGGTATGGAAGAGTGGTTTTCCATGATGAAGAATGGGAAAATAATTATGTTGTTGCCAGGCTGGTTTGAGAAGACATACAGCAAGAGCGTCTGTAAGGTGCTGACACAGGAGGGTGGGTAAGCAGGAGGCAAATTTGGATATGGGAACATGGAGATCCTACACTGCAGGATCCTGTCGCATAAGAATAGAGGACGCTGCAGTCTGAAGTTTGTATATCACGTTCTTCACTGGTTCATCAACTTACAAGTGAGTTGATACAACACAGCATTTATTTATTTATATATTTATATATATATTTATATGCTTATATTGTAACACTCATGTTGCTTTATTTTGGTTTCTATAGCTGTCATTTTTATGGGGACAAAATCCTTAGGGAGATGAACATGGTACAGTGCTTGGAGGGTTACTCGCAGAACAGCTTGGTCAGAAACACTGTGTATACTAGAATGATGAATATTGATGAATGTGTTGCTATCCCATTGCACTGAAAATATCCTCTCTGTGCATCAAAGATTTTGTGCACAAAAGGAGAAGGTGTTGACACAGTGATGTTGCTAGGAGAAGCTCCTTTTTCACCATCTGTAAAGACCAGCTGCCTGACAAAACATGACCATAGCAGGGAAAGACCAGGATCTATTAGTGAAAGCAAAGAAAAGAGAAGGAAACAGAGATTGCCAATGTTTTCATGCCTTTAGTTTGTTATCCAGACATTTTTATCCCCTAATTCTACAGTGTCTAACTGATCAGGGAGCTCTGTCAATAAGCAGCCCATTACGCTTACAAGACTTGGGTTTGAGATAACACTTACTACTCTGCATAGTAATCGCACTGAAATGCTTAGAACTGCATTTCTGATGTATAATACCCTGATGACTGCTGTATATATAAATGCCACTCCGTCTCTGGTGTATTCTGACATCAGAAAATGAAGGAAACATAAGGCTACAGGTGAATTTTTCTAGCTAGTATCTTAATTGGACCAAACATCCATCAAGGAGTGCCACAGTGACTAACTGGCATCAAACCAAAAGCTCTGCTAAGATAGACAGGTGCTGCTGCTTGTGTAATAGCTCTCTGATGATGGATTTGGAAGCGGTCTTTGTTGGCTTCAAACCAGGTATGTGACACTTTCCTGCCCTGGGGAAAGTGTCACCTTCTTTTCTTGCCTTCTTGGCCCTCAGATTTACAACAAGATGGGTAAGGAACACCAAACAGGCAAACCAGTTGTGGGGTTTGGTTTGTTCTGGAGCTTGATCCTTTGTGAAGAGAAAGCAGGTGGTCACAGCAACCTGTCTTCAGCCACAGGGAGATGTCATCGCTGCTGGGTGTGCTGAGGGAAAAGCCCTTTCCCTGTCGGGCTGCGCTGAGAAATGAATAATTTACTTTTCTCTGCTTATGTCTCACTCAAAGTACTCTTAATTTTAAAAACAAGCTGATGTTTTTTCCTTCGGACTTTTTTGCTCTCTGAAACCCTTTGCTAGGTTCAGTGAGGAGAAAAGACCACCAGCATCTGCATTCATCAGTAATGAAGGCAATAATCAGGTCTATAGGGGCCCTCCCTCCAGGAAAATGCTGCAGTCACATTTGAAGAAAGCTTTCAGAGTCTCAGCCTGCCAGATCTGCTCTTCATCAGAGCTGACTGCATCACTGGTACTCAGCAGCAGCACTCAGTTGTCCAGAGATGTAAGGAAACCTGGACATTGCTGTTCTGCTTCTATAAATGCAGCTGAAGGTAGGATTTCTCTGCACAGAGAGCAGTCTCTCCTGAGGTTCACTGAGAGTTCCAGTTTATCTCTGAAGACTGGTGCTGAAGGTAAGCACTGCCATCATTACTTGGTTTGTGAAGGACTTATGAAGAACCTATGCAGACCATTACACTGTTACCAAAGCCCAAAATGACCTTAACTCTCTTTGAAATGTGAAAGCACCCTATTTTTTTTTCATCTGATTGGGCATAAATGAGGGATGTAGCACGATGCTAAATGAAATCAAACATCCTGCTGTTGGGAAGAAAAATGTATCTGTGAGTTTATACTGAAAACGTTGCTCTTCTGAAATAAAAAAGTCATATCTGAAGGGGAAATAGGGAAATATAGGGGAAAGAAAAAGGGTTTGGCTACTTTTGTGTAGAATAACATTTGAAATGATTTTTTCCTTTTATCGAATATTAAATTCTTCAGACCTGGCGAAAAAAAGAAACAAAGAAAAAACAAAATAGGAAGTTTTCTAGCAGAAACTCTTTGGTGGTTCCCCCCTCCTCCCGAAGTTCAGTTTGTGGCATAATGACATTAAAGCCTTACAGACCTGTGTGGCTGTGTCTGAGCAATGGGCTGACACTCATTTTATCTTAACAGAGTTCGGATTTGTTAAAAATACTAACTGTGCTAATTCACAGAAACCAAAAATTGAAAGTACTGTTATGACGAGTGAGCCAACTGAAAAATGAGACAAAATATATCAACAGGATGCAAATTACTAAAATGTTTCTTTTGTTTGATTACTTGAAAGGCTATTAGTGAAACTGGAGGGAATTTAAAGTAAACAAAAGCATTTTTTTCCCATGATCTGCACATTCCTGTGCCTTTCACACGGCTGGCATTTCCCCATCTGACTGGCAGGCAGTTTGGCTGGCCAAGATGGAGCGTAAGAAATGCTTGAGTGAAGGTGTGTGCGATGGCATGACTGGGTTCTGGAGTCCTTCTGTCTTTGTGGATGGCTCGTTCTTGGAGACAGTGGTTGTTTGCAGTCTCCTGGCAGCCTCGTGGGCACAGCCTGGCCTTACATCCTCCAAACGCCATGCGTAGGGCCTTCTGTCACAGCAGATCATGTGCACACCTGCCTGCATGTCCTGGTGCCACCCAAACGTGCCTTTGTTTGCCCAGCCAGGCTTGAAGGTGCCCTCAGAATGTGCCTGAGGACAGAACATGGAGATGCTTACTGGTCCTGGCCTAGGAAACTGGCAATACTGCTGGGGTGGGCACTGACTTGGAAGCGTTCGTGGCAGCAGCTGCTGGCAGGGGAAAGGAGTAGGACTGCACCAGGAGAGGGGAAGAGCAGGGATGGCCCAGAGAGGATGGGAGTAGCAGATGTGGGTCTGTCAAATGAAGAATTGCATGCAAAATTTGGCTTCTGGAAACTTCCCACAGTCCCAGTGCTGAGCCCACACGTTTGCCTGAGGCAGAGCCTTCATGGCCTCCTCGTGTGGGGAGGGGTTTTACTGTGAAGACTTGGGGGTTTTTAACTGCTTTCCGGGCTGAACCCAGTGGTTATCCCACTGAGGTGCCATTTCAGCTCTTCCTTATCCTCAATTAGCTGCCTCTTCAGAGATGCTTTGCCGTGACACTTCTGGAAGCTCATGTAGCATTTTTCCCACAGCCATTATCTTTTGTGGCTTTGAACAGCGGATGTTTCCACGAGCAATCAGGAATACAGTTGTACAGGGTGCCTGGCATTAACTTGCTTTTAGTTGTGGTGAGACTGAGCACAGGTCCCTGGAACGTCCCACAGCTTCCTAACCTGCTGCTCACTGCACTCCTTCTGTCATTATCTCCCACCATTTCTTGCCTGTGTTTTCATACCCTACTGGCACTTGCTTATACGGCTCACACCCTGGAGCATGCTTCTTCCTGAGGCCTTCTGAGCTTTCCTGTACCACTGCTGCACTACGTAGGAATAAGGCCATAGAGTCCAATGTGAGAGCCTTCTTGGCCAAGCAGCTGGGGAAGGAGCTGCATTGCCAGAGCATCAAGTTCCCACTGCTTTGGTGGGCAACAGCAGGACTTTCTGTAGGCAGTTGCTAAGTCAATCTACAGAGTTGAAGAGCACATGAGATGTGCAAGACATGTGGTCCAAAGGAGCAAGCATGTACCCCCAAGGCGTGGAAGAGGTTTGAGAAAAATATAGTTTTGGAAGAAATATTAAGTAATGCATGTGCAAACCGTTTAGCCAGTATTAAACTGTTGTTCCGAGAAAGGCAACTGATGGAAATCTGTGTTTTTTACAGTATTTTTTCCTTCATCTCAGTCATTGCCCTCCTCCTTCCCAAAGGTACGTTGGGAAGTGGGGAAGATGATGGCTGCTCTGACTCATCCCCTTGGCACATCATTCTCACTGACAGGTGAGCAAATGACCCTGCTGATTTCAGAGTCAGTGCGATGCCATGAGGACAAGAGGAACTGCAGCTGACAGTGATGTTGGTGGAGGCCATGCACAGTAACAGGTCCCAGTGTTGCGAGAGGATGCCTGTGCTTATCTACCTCCAGCTGCAGCCTTTCTGATGGAGATCTAATACCAGAAATACTGAGTGACAGAAGGATGTTTCTGAAATCTTACAGAATTTCCAGTAAACCAGAGCATAATTTTGGGGAAGCATCAAAGTTGTGATGCAGATGCTGATGACTGTGAGTGAATGCAGGCTCTTATGGAGACTCTTGGGTCCATCAAGCTGGGTGTAGTGCAGCCTACATGGAGCCAGTATGAACAATTTCCCTTTTTAATTAGCTTAGAAAAAATAAAGGAGAAAAGTTTTGCTATGACTCAAAGCAATTAAAAAATACCAGGTGGAAAAACAAGGAGAAAACACATTTTGAATCTAGCTAAATACTTTGCTCAGCCTAAGAGGGCAATGTTTGCTTTCCTTTTTCTTTCTTTTCTTCCCTTCCTTGTCCAGGACTTTTCAGCTGAGGAACATTTTAAATACAGTTAGATGAAAACCAGAAAGGCTAATCAGAATAAGTTGCATTTTCTCAGATTCTTTCCTTTTATTTTCTCATTTGTTTATTGGCACAAACAAAATGTTTTGTGGATCTGTACTCTGTGATGGAAAAATCATACTCTGATTTTTTTTTTTTTTAATTTCTTTTTTGGGTTATGTTTCCCCCTGCCCATCCCTCACTGCATGCACAGGGCACATTACAGCCCTTCTCCTTGTGTCCTTGCAGATTCCCTCCCCAGTCAGGGGCAAGCGAGGTTTAACCATAGCAAAGCACTGCTTGCTCGGAGAAAGCAGCCCCAGTCCTCTGCATTGGCAGCCATGGCCCTACACAAGTTTGCCACGTGTGGGCTAGAAGCGAGGCCATGACCCCCCTGCATCCCCACATACAAATGCTGATGATGGCTGGAAAATACTGCCACTAGAAACCTCCATTCTGCTCCAAAACTCTTGTATGGGAGCCCACATCCTCTGCACACCTGCCTGCATGTTCCGGTGCACCCAATCCTGCCTTTGTTTGCGCTGGTCGACAGCTTTTCAGTTTCTGTTTGCTTTCCATCCAGGGCTGGAGGTGCCCCCAGACTGTGCCTGGGAACAGTGCAGAGCTAAGGCAAGGTAAGTGCTCACCGGTCCTGGCCTAGGAAACAGAATTGGAAGCATTTGTGCAGCTGCTGGCAGGGGGAGGGAACAGGACTGCACCAGGTGAGGGGGGAGGACAGGGGTAGCCAAGAGAGAACGAAAGTAACAGATGCAGGTCTGTGGTGTGAAGCACTCAGCTCTAGGGCCACAGACTCAGAAACCACGTCATGGGCAAAGTTGGCTTATAGAAACGTCCCCGTTCACTCCCTTGTCTTTAAAATCTCATTTTTTCTTCTCAGCAGGGCTATGACAACCGTGGGCTGTATCCTTCAGAAATCTTTGCCTTCTGTCATGTCCATTCTCATCAGGCTCTCTTCCTCTCCCCAACTCCATTCTTTTCCTGCCTCACTCTTTTGGGGAGTCCTGCATGGAGCCAGAAGTTGGACTCAATGATCCTTGTGGATCTCTTCTAGCTAGGGATATCCTATGTTCTGTATCCCTGTATTCTATCTGCAGTATTCTCAAAGCAATTGTTTTTTCCAGTTATGAAGTACTGTTGTTTTCTATGTCCTAGCCCATGTTCCTTAGCACTTCTATCACTTAAATCTCTCTGGCTTCTTTCTCAGAATTATTTTCAACATTATGAAGTCAAATCTTTAGGACCCTGTGAGTATTTATGGTGCTTTGATTTCTCCTGTTGTCTAATGGCATCAATACTCCTTAGTAATACCAGCCTAGCCCTGGCCCAAACAGGCAGCTCCATCCAATGGCTTCCAAGGCATCATCTCCTGGTAGAAAATGCATGCTCCCAAAGTAAGGGAAGGCAATGAAGCTACCGAATGAAAACATCAGTGGTGGGACATGGGTTGTGAGCAGCTCCAGACAAAAGCTGTGTGGGATGAAGAGGTTGTGCTGGAGCCTCAAAAAGCAGGGGGTCAATGATAGTCAGGCCCTGCCTAAGTGGATTTCACTCTTTTTTATTTCTGGAGAGTTTTTGAGAAGGCGCGTGTGCACAGTGGGTTGATGGCAAGTCTGCATGGAACATGTGCAGCAGCACTGTGGTGCCTTGGCTAAAACGGTTTCCTGTTTTATTTGCTTTGTTGAGATTTTAAGGTATTTCTTCAGTGCCTGTTCCTGCAGCTTTCTATTTCTGTCTCTTGATAACTGAAACTGCTGTAACTTTGCACAGAAAGCACGTGTGAAATATAGCCACAGAGATGACCAAAACTCAGCAGGATCAGTTTGTTAGAAGTGAAGAAAGTGTGCTTTCTGCTGATAATTGCTACTTTATTTGTAGCTTCTGAAAACATTAGCTGCTGGCAGCCTGCCTTCACCTGTGTTGACTCAAGACTTTCCTTAATCTATTGTAGACTCAGCTACATAGGGTCTTCATTGCTGTTCCTCTGTGCTAGAACTCCCACTGACTGTGATCATGTCCCACCAACCATCTTTTCTTCACCAAAAATTCAAAATGTCATGTCAACATTTTGGGTACATTGAGGTAACATTGGTACATTTTGGTAACATTGAGGTAAAATCAGGCATTCCTGCTTACTGTGTCTTAGAAAGAAGACTTTCAGTTTGTACAAGTGTGTCTGCATTTCATTTTGGCCAGTTGACCTTTCCAGCGTAAGCCCTGTTTCATTGGGCCACTCCTTAGTTTCTTTGCCCTCCTTATCTCAGTGAGTTGATTTTCCCTCCTCCCTCCATCTCCTACTCCTACTTCCCATCCCTGTCCCATGTGTGGGACAGCTGACATTGGCACCAGATGCAATTTGCAATAGTTTCTTGTACAGACTGGGAGCTGAAGGTGACCTGGCCTGGGGTGACCCTCTCCATTAACTGCCTTCAGAAGCAGCTGAGTTGTTTGGAAGGTGGGAGGTGGCTGCATTGCAGTATTGTTCTGCCTCAGCTCTGCAGCTCTGGAACTTCTACTCTTGCTGAAGTTTTATAACTAACTTTCCTAGCACTACGTTCGCTGCCAACCTCACTCCCTCTCTGCACCAAGTACAAAGCCTCACTGTGCACCACCAGCATTCACCTGGGCCAAAAGGAGGGCTGGGTTCTCCAGGCTTTGCTCTTGCTTCTGATTTTACCCACTGCTGAGCAGGGAGAAGAGATCAATGGTTCTGGTTGCTCACTCTCATTTTCCTCGGCTCTGCCAGCCTGAGTCTACATGGCCTCTCTCCCTGTCCTCTGGGCTGGTGATAGTGGCACATGTTGACCATTGGGTTTAGCAGTCACACTTCCTGCAACGAGCTCCAGATGACTGCCCACTGGTGTACCTCCACTGTACCTCTTCCTCAGGGGATGCTACTTCCTGCCTGCTCTCCTCCCACTTCCCTGGGTTCCCCATCGAGGTCTATGTTGACCATATCTTGGTAATCGCCAGCCCTACAGCTGCCAACTTTGGCTCATTGTGGCCTCACCAAGCAAAGGTGGCTCTAAAGATGGTTCTTAAAAATGCAGCCTTGTGGAACAGTAGGTGCTGGTGGTACCCAGCTCAGCTGGTCAGCTGGTCTGTCCATCTTCCAGAAGAGTTGAATGTCCCTTCTATTCTTCTTCATCTCCTGTGAGGATTCACACCAAGGCCTAATGTCCTACGCTCATTGAAATGATAAGACCTCAATGGAATGGACACACGTAGTAGAACAGCCACCCAGTGACCTTCACACAACCAAGCCATGGGCATTTGGGGAGATGCTGGCTGTCACGGGTTAGAGGTGTGTTCTTCAGATTGTTGCCATGGCCATAGCACCGCATTCTGGGCTGCAGTGAGTGCCATTGATGAGTGTCACAGGGGACCTGATGCCATTTTGGTGATTTAGATGTCTGCCTATCAAAAATGCATGTTTATTTTTCTATGAGTAAATTCAGGCAGCCTGTGACGAGAGCTGGCCAGAACTCAAAGAATTGTGCTTCCCAGAAGATGAAGGCGTTGTTTCATTATGTCTGTTATGTTCAAATGTTTAAAGTGTTGAATTGCTCAGATGAGGGGAAGGGGCTCACTTTCTGTGAGAAACCCAGTTGAAATTATTCATATAATTATAAGTTATTGTCCAAATACAAAGAGTTGGTCATCCCAGCTTGTGAAAAAAAAGTGAAGCATAGTGAATTTGGGCAATGCAGTGAGGTGGGGTCCTGGAGAAGCAGGAAAACCCAGTTGGTGGGTGGGAAATTGCTGTCATCGGTGTCCCTGTTTCTGCTAATCCTGCTGAGCTGGGGGAGATGCTTTGCTCCCGTGGGCCCTCCCTGACAGGTTTTGATCGTGACAACATGATTTATGCTGTCTATAAATATCCCTCTGGCAAGGCAAATAATGTGCTGGATGACATTTTCCAGACAGCCTCAGGCTCATTGGCAAGATACTCCTCTGGCATTACAGGGAAAGCAAAGAAAATGTGGCCTGCAGACCTACACAGCATTTTACAAGTGGTTTCAGAGCCACTTTGCGCTGATCTCTGCTTCAGAAAGAGACGGGTCTCCACTTCCCATGAATGTCACAATCCCCCAGCTGAAGCTCAACAGCCCCTGAAGCCCACATACCACAGAACCGTGCTGCATTAACAAAGGAAAAAATAAATAAGTAAATAAATAAATAGTAAGGACCTGAAGTCCTCATTTTAATTCAGAAAACTGCTCTTCCTTATAGGTGTGGAGAGGACTTGTGAGGATGTGGGGGAGAGGGATGAAAAGTTGAAAACTGCTACTGTTCCTGATGACGGTATTTTTCAGCTTTTAAACTTGCTGCAAGAAAAAAGGTCTACAGAAGGAAGGCATTTAGAGCTCCGTCACGCCTCAAAGCATCCCATGTTTTTTTGTGGCCCTTGGAAGGAAAAATGTCCTGCCCAATCCAGTGTGACAGCCGCTGATCTTGGCCACCTGCCCACTCTGATGGCACATGCAATCACCCCAGGGCCATGAAGCTCCTGGCAGTGGTGAGCTGCTGCCTGCAATGGTTTGGGGCCATTTCTGGAGCAGGTCTCCCCAGGTGGCTGAAGCCCCCCCCATGGCTTCTGGCCAGGATATGGATGTTCTGCTGGCATCCAGCACTCAGAACCAGCAATGCTCTGTGCCCAAAATGAGGGAGCTGGGAAATGGAAATTGTGACATGGGAAATCTGCTTTGAACTTCACCTGCTCTGAAGGCATGGAAAACCCAACTAGCAGTGCTTGCTGGTGGCCAGGCCCCAGGCAAGGCTCGGGGAGACAAGCAAGCCAGAGGCAGCAGTGGGCTGGAGGGATCATTCGTCTTCCTCCAGCACACTAAACCTCTAGGGGAGGATGAGCAGCAGCAAATGGTCCCTAATCCCAAACACCTGTCCATAGCCTGCTGGATACCAGGGAAACCTCCATCAAGGTGACCAGTTCTGTGTAGGAACAAAAGGACTCTGTTTGCCTAGTTAAATGCTTACCTTAAACTTGATAAGCACTCTTCGTTGGCATTGGCTGCCTCAGGGGGAGGAAACCAGGCCTAACCGTGACAGTCTTCCTTAACAGTGCTCTCTCTGGCATTTCGGTGGGTCTTTCAGTCATGCTGACATGCCCCATTACACTGGAGCAGGTCAGTTCTGCCTGATGCAGACAGTGTGGTGCTCTGGCTCACGTGGCACTGCTAGCACATGGCAGGGTCACTCCTTCAGTGCCCAATTGGCTTTACGACTGAAGCCCCAAACCTGTGCTTGGGAAGGCTGGGCATCAAGGAAGAGCTTCTTTAGCGTGAGGGTGATGGAGCACTGAAACAGGCTGCCCAGTGAGGCTGTAGGGTCTCCTTCTCTGAAGATATTCAAAACCCTCCTGGATGCTTTCCTATGTAATCTACTGCAGGAAACCTGCTTTAGCAGGGGTTGGACTCAATGTTCTGCAGAAGCCTCTTCTAGCCCCTACAATTTTGTGATTCTGTGATCAGCATAGCCAGAGCAGTGATGCTGCCAGTGGGACAAGGAGGCAGCTCATTAGGAATTAATCCTGACAAGTGACAGATATCCTGTGGTGTTCAGCATGGCAAACATTCTTTTCATGTTGCATCAACATCAACAAGAAACTTGATGTTAATGATGGTGTTGATGATGCACTAAAGCCCCAGCATGTGCAACTGACCATCCTCTTTCTGGAAGGTGCATTGGGACCTGCAGCAGCAGCAGATCAGTGATAAGCTGGCCTGACTGTTGAAAATGGGCCTTTTGCAACCACATACATACAGTGTCCCAAATGTGTTTTATTCCTTAATAGCCTCAGACTAAAGAGCAATTTATATTTTGAGTGTAATATTTAAATCAACAAATATCCTTAAAGACCATATCAAACAAAAGGCTTCATCATTGGCCTTTGTTCCTGTAAGAGTAGGAGCACGACCTACTGTGAGGTGCTGCCCCCCTTACATGACACATTAATTCCATCTCTATCCCACTATAGTTTGAGCTGTGAGACACATGGATGTTTTACTGCGTGCACCTGCTCTCCTGATATGGAGACAGAGATGCGCAGTGGATGATGGACATGAGCAGGCGTAGGGGAGTACTGGGTGCTGGCAACAGCAGTGGGATGCACAGTTCCTGCTGGTCCTGGTGGATGCACAGTGGCTGTGGGGCTCTGGACCATTGCTACCAGGTGCAGAATTTCCCTGGAAATTCTGGAAAGGAAAGCATCTATGCATTGCACACAGCCCAGCGCTCCTCCTGCAGCTCCCTGCAGCCAGGCACAGCCATGGTGCAGTTGTTCATGTTTATTGCTGGCCTGTGCGAGCCTCAGGAGGGAAGCATGAAGCAGAGATGCGTTTGGACCATTTTTCAGCCAGCCCTTACTCCAGGAGGAGTATATATGGAGGCTATATTCTCACAGCAGCAGAGCTCCCCTTGGCTTAAGATTAGGGTAGCAGAGGTTCTGTCTTCTCCTGGAGGCACCGTGCTGTTCCCGCTCTTCTCTTATCATGTTTTAATTTCTAACCCACCTGCTGGACACACTGCTTGTAACCGCAGCTGACTCAATTGGCAACATCAATTTGGCAAGTTCCCATCGATAAAAGCGATACTGCCCTGAGAGCACCGCGCTAATGCTTCTAAAAGGGATTTCTGTATCTGCCAGCACTGTTTGTTCCAGCAGCTCCACTTTGAGGGGTGAGTGCCTGCTAGCAGAGGCAGCCCATTCCTTTCTTTGTCTGGAGATCTGGCTAAGCGAGCCACAAGCCCTTTGTAGGGTCAAAGGGACCTACTGAGGGCGGCAACCTATAGTCCCATGCGCTCATGCAGGTGAGTTCTGCCTGTGAGCTTCCCACAAGTGGCCCCAACTCTCATTCTGCTACATGCACAGGGCCAGCACCGTAGGGGTCCCCACGAGTGTACCGTGTCCCTGTCCTCTGAGTGTTGGCCTTGGGGCAGCCAAGGGAGGCAGAGAGTTGGTGGTAGCTCTGGCAGTGAAAAATAACTTGAAATCCACTGTAACTTCGAACTGTATTCAGGCCTGGTGTTAGGAAAGAAGCAATTTAATGTTATTCCTGGAAAAAGAAATTTAAAAAAAAAAAAAAAAAAAAAAAAAAAAGTGGTTTTAGATTGCTTCACTCCCAGGAAAATATTTTTGTTTTTGTTTTGTTTAAGGAATGTCAAAATTGCTTTCATGAAAATGTTTCTTACGGGTGTTCTGTAACACACAGCAACAAGCTATGACAGGCTAGCCACCAACAGCAGTGCTGGGACATGGCTAACAGGCTTGGGGCTGAGTTCTAGGTGGGTCAGCTCTGCTTGCATCGCTCCTTTTATTGGCCAACCTGCATCCAAATATCACCAGTGATGTCCCCCAGGGCTGTACCGGCGGTGCTGTTCCAAACAAAGGCCACTCTTCCCTTTATCCGTGCTCATTGAGAACGTGTGGAGCAGTCATTTGCCAAGAATGATTCAGGCAGGTATCTCTTGTTTTGCAATACGCAAAACACTCATCAGGTGAGCTGCCATTCTCTCTGTTTTTTCCTTTTCTCCTTTTCCCCCTTTTTTTTTTTAATTGATTTTATAGCCTCACGTGTGGTTGGCTGTGCTGCTTTGTGACCCCTGCCCTTCGCAGCAGAGGGGCTGGTGTGATCCTGTCCTTCCTTGAGTACTGTGTTCAGTTTTGGGCCCTCATTTTAAGAAAGACATTGAGGCCCTGAAGTGTGTCCAGAGAAGAGCAGTGAAGCTGGTGAGGGGTTTGGAGCACAAATCTTATGGGGAGTGGCTGAGGGAAGAGGGCTTGTTCAGTCTGGATGAAACTCAGGGGAGACTACATTGCTCTCTCCAACTCCCTGGAATGAGGTAGTGGTGATGTGGGCATCAGCTTCTTCTCCTGGGTAACGGTGAGAGGAAACGGCCTCAAGTTGCACCAGGGAAGGTTCAGATTGGATATTAGGAAAAATTTCTTCTCGGAAAGAGTGGTCAGGCACTGGAACGGGCTGCCCGGGGAGGTATTTAAGGAAAAGGTAAATGTAGTACTCAAGGACATGGTTAGTGGGCAGTATTGGTGGTAGGCAGACGGTTGGACTAGAGAATCTTAGAGGTCTTTTCCAACCTTAATGCTTCTATGACTCCTGTTGCTCTCTCCCCGCAGCGCGGGGCCGCGCCTCTGCATCCCGGTCCTTTTCACCGCAGCCGGCCGGCCCCGCAGGCCGACATCCCAACACGGAGAGGAACAAATCGGCCGCGATCCTTCCATGACGGTGCCTTCAGGAGGCGGCCCCGGCCTGCGGGCGGGGCGGGGGCGGCGCTGCCGGGCCGGTGGCTGGGGTACCCGGCCCGGGTCCGAGTGCGGTCCCGGTCCCAGTCCGGCCCCTAGGCGCTGCCGGAGGGCGCGGAGGTGAGCGGAGCGCGGGGCGATCGCGTGGGGACGGGGCGTGGGGCTGCCGCCGGGGTCGGCGGCCCCGACCCGCCCGGCGCGACGGGGGGAATTGGAGAATTTTTTTTATTTTTTTATTTTTTTTCCGCGGCGGATTTTTTTCCATGGGCGCAGCGCGTCCGTCTTCGTCGCAGCTTTGCCCTCAGCTTCCCGGGAGCTGGAGCCGCTCTGCTCGGAGCTCGCAGTCTGCCCGCTCGTAGTGCTGCGGAGAGCGCGGGCGAAGAGGTCTGCCTCCTACCGCTGCGCTGAGTCCTCTGCCATCCGTCCGTGCTACAAGCGGGCACCGCTTTCCGAAGGGGCTGCACGCACGGTGCCCGCATGTCGTGCGGGCTGAAAGGCGCCCTGCAACCCGAGAAGG
This sequence comes from Tympanuchus pallidicinctus, assembly GCF_026119805.1. NCBI lineage: Eukaryota > Metazoa > Chordata > Aves > Galliformes > Phasianidae > Tympanuchus > Tympanuchus pallidicinctus. The sequence goes on from NW_026294744.1 coordinate 6,212,295, forward strand.
ACGAATCGGCAGCCGGGTCCGCCGCCGGGCAGCGGTGCGGTGAGAAGATGAGGTGCAAAGGAAGGCTCGAGCGGGGTGCGGCTGACCCGGACCCAGGGGGAGAAGCAACAGAGCTGGTGACGGGGGCGCTCGGACGGCCTTCGTGAACTGACGGAGCTGACCTGGAAAGCGCTGGGGTTTGAGCAGGGCTAAGGCTGGAGGGAGGGCTGGAGAAGAAGGACTGAGCCTCACGAGAGGGCTGTGGGAATGCTTGCTGTGGTAATAGGGGGAGAGAGCCCTGGCAAAGCAGTTGTGAAGAAATGAGTAACTCCTGTACTTAGTGACCTAAAAGCTGGGAAGTTGAAAGATGGTGAGTCCCACAGTATTGGCTAAGAGTGATCTAAACCAGTGCGTTGTTTCCCAATGCATGAGGGGCTGCTCTGCACAGGCCGGATGTTTCTGCATCCTGCCTGCATCCCACCCCAGCTTCTGCCAAGCGCTGCCAGCTTTGCGCTATGACTATTTTTGTTATCATGAAAGCCAGAAGCACAAATCCAGCTGTGTCTACAGGCACTGGTTTTGTGGGGAGAACCGATGACTGGGAAGTCAACATGAACGCCCTTCTTTTCTCATGCTCATCATCTGTCAGCATAAAAGCAGTACTCTTCCTTCAGGGTCAGATATCAGGTGAATAGCAACCTGCCTGCCCTGAGTTGATTGCAGGTGTGCAGCTCATGGCTGTTACCCACATTTCCCTTCTCATTGGTTTCCCACTGGCTCTCAAGGCATTAGCAGCTTCCAGCAGACAGTGTCTCCAAAGAAGCCTCACAGGGCCAGGTTTAGCAGCTGGAGACTGTGAAGCCTCGGGATGCAATTTGATGATGCCACTGAGCTAAGTGATATGCAACTGTAATAGTGCAGCCACCTGAATGCTGCTTCTTGCAGCATCTCTTTGTGCCATTGTTTGTGTCTCACTCTGCAGTGGAGCAAAACCAGTTCTGGAAGCCAAACAAGTAAGAATTCACTTTACGGTGCTCACATGCCCAAAGGAGCGTGAAAGAAAAGCCCGAGGAGGAAGGGAGTGGATTCAGCTGCAATTAGCTCAATTAGCTGCTGGTTTGCTTTTCTTTTGATATCGACTCATACTTTGGCAAGTTCTTACGTGTAATTCTTTATCCATCTTATTTTTTTATTTGGTCATAACCACAGAGGTAAGGTGCTGCCTGCCAGTTGCAGCTAGCACATAAAACCACCCAAATGTACCTTTTCCATGTGGGAATGAGACCGCATCAGTAGAGTACAGCATGGAGTAATCTTGCTATTTATACTGTTGGGGTTTGCATCATGGTCTAGCATGTGATGTCAGGAGAGGTTGGGAACACTGTTCAAGCTCTTCCTGTCCTCATACGCTATCATTTAGCTCCTCACGGCATGTACTTCCCATGCATGTGAAAGTCTTCTGCTTGCTGCGTCTTCTTTCAGATCCTTTTCTCTGCACTTATCTGGGGTTGTCTTTCTCAGCCACTCCTGCCCAAACAAACATATTCAATCCCTTACTTTGTTGGTAACTCAGTTTCCAGAACATATCCACAGATCTTATTTTGGGTGGTGACTTCACCTGGAAACAGGTGTAATGTCAGCGACTGTCACAAAGCAAAAGTGATGGACAGAGAGTCACCTGAAAGCAGATCTGTATCAGGGCTGTGGTGTTTTGCAGGGTTCTGGAGTTAATGTCATCACGTCACAAGTCCACCACTGTCCCAACAAAGCTTCATCTGCTAAGGGAGTAAAAGGAACAGGAGAAATAGAGGAGAACATTTAGCGCATCCATCTTGGGCAAAAGCCAGGCCTGTTTTGTATTACTGAAGCTGGGTGGAGAGAACCACCATTCAGGCCACTGGTAGGGGCTGTCTTTACGGAGTTCAACCTACCAGCATAAGGACATGAACACCCATGCCCCTGGCCTGCAGCCAGTTCTGACTTGTTAGGAGTGAGACTACGCTATACTTGCTCTGTCTTTCTTGCCACCTAGTGCCTGAGGTGGAGGAGTCTTACGGCCATGTGAGAGCAATGCTGGAGCTTCTGGGGTGGTTTGGAAGGTAAAGCACACATGAATCATATTGATTTAGAAAGGAGGGAAACACACAGTAAAGTGGTACAAGATACATTAAAGAATACAGAAAAGAATAGAGCCTGCAATTAAAATAAAAGCTACTATTGGTAAGGCATGCCATCCCTACACACTGAGGTCTGGCCCAATTGGTGGACAGACCTTTGAGCAAGAGTTGTCCTTGCACAGTTTGGTGACAAATAAGGATGTGCTGCTGAATAGCATTCACACCATATTCAACCACTTAAAAAGCAACAAGTCGCATGAATGCAGAAACTCCTCATTGTGAAGCTAAAAGATGGCCTAAGGCCTCATGATTTCAAATTGCAAATTGTGAAAGTGAGCTCCATCTGTGGGTTTGTTAAAGCATCTATCGTTGTATTTTGGGTAATTTTGAGTACAGCAGAGGTGTTATCAATAGCTCATTTCGGTTCAGAAGCACCCAAGTTTAGAAGCAGTAAGCATACAGCCTTATGAAATGCAGTTGATCTTGTTGCTAAGGGTTTGAATATTCTGTGCTTATGATAAACTGGGTATCGGGTATTTGGAAAAATAAATGACAGTTATTTAGATTGAAATGCATAAGGCTTGAGGTGTGTTATGGTACTGTGCCATCGAAAGGGACCTGGACAAGCTTGAAAAGTGGGCTTGTGTGAACCTAATGAGATTCAACAGGGCCAAATACAGTGTTTTGCACTTGGGTTGGGGCAACCCCAGATATGTGTGCACACTGGAAGTATTCACTGAGAGCAACCCGGTGGAAAAGGACTTGGAGGTTCTGGTGGATGAAAAGCTGGACATGAGCCAACAGTTGCAGTCCAGAAGGCTGTATTCTGGGCTGCATCAAAAATGGTCAACAGAGCTAGGGAGGTGATTGTCCCTCTCTTCACCTGGAGTATTATGTCCAAGTCTGGGGTCCTCAGCACAAGAAAGATGTGGAGCTGCTGGAGCAGGTCCAGAGGAGGGCCACAAAGATGCTCAGAGGACTGGAGCACCTCTTAGACAATGGAAGACAGAGGAAGCTGAGCTTGTTAATCCTGGAAAAGAGAAAGCTTCAGTGAGACATCATTATGGCCTTCCAGTACCTAAAAAGAGCTTATAAACAGGATGGAGACAGACTTTTTACATAGTCTGCTAGTGATATATCTAGGGAGAGTGGTTTTAAACTAAAAAAAGGACAGATTTAGACTCTATATTAGAAAGAAATTCTTTACTCCAAGGATAGTGAAGCAGTAGCACGGGCTGCTGAGAGAAGTTGTGCTGTCCCGTCCCTGGAGGTGTTCAGAGCCCGGTTGGATGGGGCCCTGGGCAGCCTTAGTGAGCAGTAACCCTGTCCATGGCAGAGGGTTGGAACTGGGTGGGCTTTAAGGCCCCTTCTAACCCAAGCCATTCTGTGATTTTGAATCTGTAGTTATGTGATTAAGTAGCAACCCACTGTGGTGGTATATTTTTATACATACCAATGCCAAAAAACCACAGCCATCCAACTGTTAAAACAGTATCTGGAGTTGTTTTGATGTTTGCAGAATGAGCACTGTGGGTCAGGAGAACAATTAAGTTTCATGTTTGGCTCAACCAGATTTTGCAAAATAGGTTTCCATTTGTACAGCCAGACATATTGTCTGGGCAAACTGTATTCCAGCTATTGTTATTACTCAGCTGACCATTACTCGGCAGACTATGTCATGTAGAATTAGGGCCAGTGAAATTGCAGCATCTTTGAGAATTTGTTATTAGCATTGCATGTGAGATTCTGGAATTTCAAGCCATTAAATGCACATTTGTTTGTAATTGCTGAGCCATTATCACAGGCCCTGATCAGCATCAGGATAAGCTTGTGTGCTGTTACATTTAAATAGAAACTGTGCTTGGGCATGATTGTAAAAAAGGTATAACTGCATGTTTTTCCCACCTGCTCTTCATTTGTACACAGTGGCACATTGTAAAGCTCTAAGTGGGCTTGCCATGGAAGCATGCTTCAAGAGTTTTTGATGATTCGGATTATTCAGTGCTGGGAAGTAAGTTTGCCAAATTAGGTTGGTTCCAAAATGCACTGTGGACTGGTTCTGCTAACAATCAGAATTCAGTATCCAATGTTGGAGGGTGCCAGATCAGCAATCTGATTCATCACCCACCTGAGATATGTTGTTCGCAAACTCAACATCATGATTGCTGATACATCCCCAGGGATGCTGGAACAGGCACTACTGTAACCACTGAGTGTGATCCAATCATGTTGTACATAAAACAACAATTTTAAGAGGAAGGTTTCTCACAGTGTTTCATTTCATGCCAAACCAGCAGTTCATCAGTATGATTCATCCCATATGGTGAATGGGGGAGGGCCTTGCCACTGAAGCATGTCATGCTCATTTCCCTGTCCTTTTTCAACAGACCTCAAGTCAGGGGACATAGCAGGAATGAGCCATGCACTAGCTTATTCACCTGGGGCTTCAGCTCAGTGTAATAAGGTTATAGGAGTTGCTAGTAATAGTGCTTCCTGAAATTAATCTGGAGCTTGTCAAGTGATAAGACATTCCCAGCCACAGTCTTGGTAGTGGATCCACCCAATAGCGAAGGTTCATAGGGTTTGAGTACATTCCCTCTGAGGGTGGGAATTCCGGGACCTAAAGCCAAATCTGCCACTAGTGCAAACAGAGATACTCTTGCTGCTTCGCCATGCCAGAGGAGGCATCACCATTTAATGATTGACTACCTAGGCTGTTTTTGGTACACGGCATCCACATTAAAATCTCAAACTACAGTAGAATCCCACCTCTGTGGATTATTCCCCCGTGGGTCAACAGCAATGATTTCTTGTTTGATAAAGAGGTTATAGAATCAGTTACTTTGCCATCAGATTCACCTGGGCTGTCCCAAATATTTCCGTCATAGTCACTGTGACAGGCCTTTTGTCATACTTAATTCTAATTCTGCCCTTTTAATTCACCTTTCAACTTTGTTTTCTTATCCTAAACCTTCATCTTGCTCATTCTCAGTTTTCCATATAGCTTTTGTGTCATGGCTTATTGACCATTGTGCAAACTTAACATTTCCTTCCCAGTGATTAGTCAAGATAGGGGTACTATTTCTGAAGGATGTCTAGTTTTGAAGTCCTTCTACTCCAAGTCTGAGTCTCCCTATGCAACATTAAGGCTAAACTTGCTTTCCCTGTATCTGTTGCTATCACTGATGTCCCAGGGTAGAGCACCTTGTGCATTAAGGATATTCTGGGCAGCCAGTCCACTCAGAGAAGCGTTCAAAAGTATCCCAGGGAGGGAGGAAGATTATATGCTCATCTTCTACACATCTGCATTATACCATGTCACACTGAATTTAATAAAGAGAAGGTGTTTTCAACTGCACCTCTGCTGGAACTCTGAAGAACTATTCTGTTTTCCAGGAATATCTGTCTGACTTCATCCTGATCTCAAGGTGTGCAGCATCATCACACTCATCCAAACCAGTTCTCCTCTGAATATTTGGAATATTTTATGGATATTTGCCCAAACTGATCTGCAATACAATTGATCGAGGTTGTGGTGACCCAAGGCAGTGGAGGAGCACCTCCATTGGCAGGAGAAGTTGCACCATGAAATTTTTAGTAATAGGGTGCAGAGAGGCTGTGTTTCCCTGCTTAGGTTTGGACAACTGTGTGGTGGCAGAAAGTTCAGCCTCAGAGTCATCCTTCACAATGCCAAATGTCAGTGTGTATTTTCTTCCAGGCATTTCAGTGAGGTTGGGCATGTGCATTTCTGCTTGAGCAGTTGTAAAACCAGAGAAATGATGTTAGTTCTTAATTCTTGAAATAATTGGCTTTTGTCGTGACTGTGAGACTCAAGGGCAGCTGCTTGTGCTTAGGCATCCTTAGCTTGATGTAAAGTGGCTTGTGAGCTGGTTTTTAATGCCTGTACTCAGGTTTCTACTCTTTGTTTTGCAGTTCTAAGCAAAATGCTTCCAGCATCTGGTACCACTGTGTGGAGACCAGTGAAAAGTTCCTTTTCCTCTGTTCTTTCACGTTTGTGACTGCCACCTCTGAAATTCTTCTTGCAGGATTTCCCAATTAAAACAACTGTTAGCTACCCTACTCCAATCCCACTTAGCCGTTTTCCATCTCTTTTAGCCATTTTCACTGTTTCTGTACACCCTCCTTCCAAGCATCCATGACTCGTGGATTTCACAGAACCCCACTTCTGTCATGAATTACTTTCACGGTGCAAATGGGGAAAGACAGGGCCTCACCTAGATCACGAATGTGGTGCATTTGTATGTTGCAAGAGTTGACGTGGTTACATCATGAGTTAACCCAATAGACAGTGATAGTACTGGGGAAAGCATTAATAAGCAAAATGCTTTGACTTAGATACAGTTTGTGGACAAAGTCAAGGCATTTTAAACATGTTAACTACAGCACCTGGGTAGACTTTTGAAAGACCACTTCTCTCTGAGGCTGAGATCACGAGCGGCTTCATGCCTCTGATTTGTGTTTGCTGTTGTGGCCTGGGGGCAGGACAGAAAAGCATAGCTTCAAACACCAGTCCCACCTCCACCGTTCTGCTGCAGAATGCCTCACACCAAGTATTCCTAAAGACCAATCTTGACCATAACTCTACCCAGCACATTGTAACAAATCACTGCATCACTTCCTATGTACCGGGTTTGTAAAAGTGCTGAACTTGAACTATCAAAGGGGTAAAAGCTGAAGGAACAGAGCAGAGCAGTGTTGTGCATGGTCTTTGAGCTGAAAAATGTCACAAGCTTTGCTTTGACGATGTGCATAATCTGTAGGTCTGCCTTTTTCCTAACTTGTTTGTGATGAAAGCTTTGCCAGCTTTGATTTTCCATTGTTCTTGAAAGAAAGGAAGTGCATTTCTGTAGCTCTGAAACACATCACGAAAGCTGATTTATGCAAACTTTCAGCAGCTTCTTCTCTGGCCTTACCACCACATGTTTTTGATGCAAATCACACCCACTAGTTATTGTAAATTCTCTGAGCTCTAGGTTCGTGTTTAATTTACTTAATTTTGGTTGTAACAAAGGTTATTCAAAAGTTTACTTGGTCATTTTTCCTTTGATTGAGGTTCTGGGAATTTTTTTTTGTATTTCCTTGTGAAGTGTTTCTAATGGCTTTTAGAGAAAAGGTACAGGTGCTACCTCTAGAACACTTGTCACCGCTTTCCGGGGAAAACCAAGGCAACAGCTGAAACATGTAAACAGAGGAATTGATTATGGACAAGACATCCTCCATTAAGCAGCAGCAAAACACTCCAGGTCTCTTGCAACATTCACTTGGGAAAACATCCTGGGCTCAGCGTTAGGCAGCATATAAAACACAACATTTAAAAGCAGCACCTTGCCTGACCCACAGAGATGTGCTCTGGGGTTCTCTTCTGCCACCTACAGTGAAGTGCAGCCCCATCTACCTCGTGGCAGGTCCTGACTGCCGTTCTCTGTGCCTTGCTCAGTGCACAGCACGCTGCTCCAGCCATGCTTGGCTGGCTGTCACTTGAAGCAAAGGGAGCTATAGGATGAGTGCTTGTGCTTTCCCTGGTGCTTCACTGCTGTTGCTGGAACAACTGTTGTCATTTGCTGCTATTATTTACTGCCAGAGATCCTTCTCTTCCCTTGGGCTGCCGAGTAGCTTAAAGAGAAAGCATTGCTATTTTTGGGACATTGCTATTTCCCCACTGCTTATAGGAGAGGTGTTGGGGGAGCAGTAGTGCTCTCTTGATTACCTTTTCCCAAGATTTATTCTTCAGTCAAGCTGTTCTCTGGAAGCTAAACTATCGGAGGACTTTGTAGGCTGAATTTTCTGCCTTAAACACTTGAAAGAATCCCCCTTTTTTGTGGAAATTTGATCTTAGATTGGTTTAACTGGCAAGCCCTTTGTACTACAAGTAGGTAAATGTAAATGTGAACTTACGGTCTCTCATGTACTTTATTTGTTTAAAGACTTTCCATTGTAAAGGGAACATTGGGAAGCAGATGTTGCCACAAAGGGACACAAATACATGAGCCTCTCGAGGGGCAGTGACCTTCACTGCCAATAGTATGACTTCTTTTGTTTGCACCAGTGGTGCAGAACTGCTCGACAGGTGGTAAGCCAAAATCCAAATGCGTATTTCTCTTGCAGAGGAAAAAAAACCCAAACAATGAGGAACTTAACTGGCAGGCTCTGGGGAACTGGAGCTGCAGGGGGTGGGCTGAGTGGGAGGAGGCCATGAGCATAACAACTCACTGCACACCAAAACTGCAACCCTTCAGCTCCTTGTGGCACCTCTGCCCAAGTGTGTTTAAGAAACAGAGACAGCTGCTATGAACAAAAGTCACAGGGGGTAGGCGTGAGGTGATGTGAGGAATCACAGAATGGGACTTGAAAAGGTGACAAGGGGCAGGAGGAAGGTGAAGACCTGCATGAGGTCAAGCAAAAGGAGACATAAGCAAAGATGTGAGGAGGCAGAGGAGACCTGAGAGGAAACACTGGAGGGCATGCAAAAGGAGGTGAGAGGACATGCACAAAGAAATGTCTCCAGAGTGAAGGGAGGGCGAGGAGGAGAGGTGTGGAAGGGTACATGGGTGGAGGTGCTGTCCTTGAAGAAGGTAGTGCAGTAAAAGTACCCTTGAGGGATTGTGGCATGTGGACAAACCAAGCTGGGGCACGGATACCCTTGAAGGTCAGTGCCCGAAGAGGAACCATATGGGCACAGGGACATGCCTGTGGGTCTGTGGCTGGTGGATGACTGATGTCAGAATGGGGATTTCCCTGTGTCCTGCAGAGAGCCTGTGCCAGGGTGGGTATGCTCTGAAGGACTGCAGGCTGTGGAGGGCTGGGCAGAAGAGTTGTAAGAAGCAAGAAGCAGTGGTGGGAAGGAGTAAGATGGAAAGAGTGGCAAAAATAAGCTGTTATGCATTGACCAAAGGAACAGGAACAGACTGAGTGTAAGCAGCAGGGAAAAGAAAGGAAGCTGGTACTGAGCAGGAGGGGGAAAGAGGAGCTGAAGAGGAGCCTGGGAAAAGAGAGGAAAGGTATTTCCCAAACTATTTGTTTAATTGTTTCACTTCTTCTGCTCAGGAGCTGAATTGGAAATTAAAAGTAAAGTTGATTGCTAATAAATTTAGAAAAAGGTAGTTGGTAATAAATCACATGATACTGAATTTCTGAAGTCAAGACTGCAACAGTATGCTCACTGTGCTGGGATGCAAACTGCTTACAGATCACATGGCAAACAATACAAAGCCCATGTACATGTCACTTGGGTAGCATTTCCTCTTCCATACACGAGACTGGCATATACTTGCATTGCTGTGTTGGCACTTTGGTGTTTTCCTGTTTACAGCGCTCTAGAGAAGAGCCAGCATTGGCCAGCTGCAAGTGTTTATGAGCAGTCATCTTGGAACAAGTGGTGGAGGCAAAAGCCATACAGTAGAAAGGTCTCCCATGCTCGTGTGCTCTTCTTCCTTCTGAACTGAAGTGGGTCATAAAGAGAAGAGGGAGAGAAGAGAGTTGGGGCAGATGACATGGTCTTGCCATTTCTTGTAGCTGTATGGGAAGAAAGTGTTCATTGTCCTCTTGGAGTCTCAAGGAAAGAGGATGGAAGAAAGGGCTGCTTGCTGTGACATGGCAGCTCCCAAGCCCGACAGAGTGCAGTGCTGCCAGCCAGATGATGTGTGCAAACTGAGGGACTTGAGACATGCTGCAAAATCACAGGGTGTTGAACTCTCCTTCAAATGGAGGAAAAACTGAACTGAGATGAATCTCAGCTGAGATTTTTCTTTTCTTTTTTTCCAACTGAAGTATAAATGATCTAAAGTGGAAGGTTCTGTTCTGTTATTAAGCTGACCTGTAGGTATCTGTAGCAGGCTGATTGAGTTCGCTGTTACATTCTGCACTTTTTAGTTTGTGACATAAAGCTCCTGCTTTTGCTGATGGACTGTATTGACTTTATTTATTCTAAATTATGCATATCTCCCTTTGTATGGGAACTGCTGAATCACAGCCTGAACCTCTGATTGATCACCTGAGGCGAGCAATGAGTGAAGCACAGGGAGCACAGGTGAAGGCAATTCTGATTTGAAACACATCTGGTTTGAAAATGACAGACTCATGAAGATAAAATGGAATACAGACTGTATTTCTTGACAAGTGGCAAGCATGTAGGCAAGCATGGCATGTATCCAGGGAATTGAGGGTAAATCTTGGTTTGTGATAAATAGAAGAGAGTCTTCTATGCTGGAGATCTCCAAAAGCCACCTGGATGTAGGCCTGGGCACCTTGCTCTGAGTGGCCCTGCTGGAGCAGGGGTTTGGACTAGAAGATGTCCAGAGGTCACTTTCCCACCTCAGCCATTCTGTGATTCTGTGATATGATGATTCTGCACTTCTGTGTTCCTACACTCCACAGAACTTGTGCAGATGGGCCTCTGATGGGCTGTGGTCCCTGTGATGGTTCTGGGAAGAGCCCAGAGGGTTGTTTCTTGAGCTCCCCTTCTGCCACCAACTCCTTGAGCTTCTTTGTAGGTGTGCAAGTGTGTTTTACCATGCATTCTAACAATCTATATAGGGACTGTGGTTTCTGATGCGGACCTGTGGGCACTGCTGCAGAATGGAGAAGCCAGGACACTTCTTTAGAAATATCCTTAAGACATAATTTAGCATGCTGGCATACAGGAGAGTTCATATGCAACTCTGCCATGGTGATATATTGTGGCTCGTGGTCTGCTGACTGCTTGTCTCTTTTTCTGCTTTCTTCCTCTCCAGATCACAACATTTCTTCTGGAAGAGTAAGCTCTGATGGGAACAAGAATGCTCAGGATGCCCAACTGCCTGCTAAAGCTGACCCGGGTGGTGCTTGGCCACAAGCTCAGAACTCTCTTCATCCTTGCCTTTAAGTTCATGTCCTTTGTCTCCATCATGTTGTACTGGAGGATCACGGAGGACTCTAAGGACAGGGACCAAGTCTACTTGCCTGTTCAGATCCGCTGTGCTCACTCTGTTCCCTCTCCTCCCTGTGCTGTTGCTGGTGAACCTCCTCCTCCCCCAGGAGATGTGTTTTTTGTGGAGACCTCTGAACGAACCAACCCAAATTACCTATTCATGTGCTCTGTGGAGTCAGCTGCCCGGACGCACCCAGGGACGAGGGTCGTGGTGCTCATGAAAGGCCTGGCAAACAGAAATGCCTCATTACCCAACCACTGGGGCTTCTCATTGCTAAGCTGCTTCCCCAATGTGGAAATCCGTCCCTTGGATTTGTCGGAGCTATTCTCTGGGACACCTCTAGCAAAGTGGTACTTGCAGGCTCAGCAGCGCTGGGAACCTTATTTCCTACCCATCCTGTCTGACGCCTGCAGAATTGCCATCATGTGGAAGTTTGGGGGCATCTACCTGGACACAGACTTCATTGTGCTTAAGAACTTAAAGAACCTCACCAATGTGCTCGGCACCCAGTCCAAGTATGTACTGAATGGAGCCTTTCTGTCCTTTACACCCAAACACAAGTTCATAGAGCTTTGTATGCAGGACTTTGTGGAGAACTACAACAGCTGGATCTGGGGGCATCAAGGCCCACAGCTCCTAACGCGTGTCTTTAAGAAGTGGTGTTCCATCAGGAGTCTTCGGAGCAGTAAGAGCTGCAAAGGGGTGAGTGCTCTGCCCCGAGAGGCTTTTTATCCCATTCGGTGGCAGGACTGGAAGAAATACTTTGAAGCAGTCAGCTCCACTGAGCTGAATGAACTGCTGAAGAACACCTATGCTGTGCATGTATGGAACAAGAAGAGCCAAGGGACAAGGCTAGAGATCACATCGCAGGCTTTGCTGGCTCAGCTGCATTCTCATTTCTGCCCTGCCACATATGATGTCTTGAAGATGGACTTTAAATGGCACTGACTCCAAGGATCAGCTAACAGATATTGCCTGGGACCTCCCGACCATTCAACTGTTTCATTTCAGATAAACTTTTTTTGAAGTGAAGGTGGTGGGAGTTGAGGATAAAAGCCATCTGTGAGGTTTAGATGGAGCCTGTATTTTCAGCCCATCTGTGCAGCTCTTTGTCTTGACTTTAACAATATTTTGATTCTCTGCAGGACCCACCTTCTGCTCTCCTCAGTTAGGTGGAGGAATCTCAGGATGAGGAGTGAGTGCTGGGCCACTTGTGGCAGCCTCCATAAACCTCTTGAAGATTAAGACTCCTTTCTGTAGATGCAGATCTGGAAGGGGCCTTGTAGAAACAAGTATCTCATCCTCTGTTACTGCCTCAAAGCAACAAAAGGATGGGAGAGCAAAGAACAGGAACTGAAGAGCTTAAGGGTGTGCTTGAAGAGGTGTCTTAAGAAAAAATGTGAAGGAAAACAGAGATGAAAGGTGAAACGGCTAAAGTGATGTTTTTCTTTTCATTCCTTTTTGTTCTGAAGACTTTGATGGAAGAGACCTTCTCATGGTACTTGTCCAAGGAGAGAATAGGACATTGGAGTCTCTTTAGTGTTGTGGGTCTAAAGATTTGCTTTGAAATTTGGCGTGAATCAGGACGAGAGGATCTGAGTCTCGTTCATCATTTAAAAAGAGTTCTTGCACAGCAGTGATTTGTGGTATAGTAACAGCAAATTAACTCTCCTGTAATGAGCAGGAGAGCTCTCCCAAATCACATCTTAAATTGCATGTAACACAGGAAGAGCCGATATGTCTTTTACACTGGGCTTGTAAGTGTGACCAAATTTTCCTAACTGCATCTATGATCTTTCAGTGTTTAAACTGATCCAAAAGGGGAAGAAGTGATACTTCCAAGTATTCCCAAAGTTACAGAGAGTGTGGTGGAAACCTTTACTGTCTAAATTCAAGTTCAGGAACTGAGTCATTTATGATGGACTTCTTCAGGTAGCCTCCAGCTAGCTCCAGCCCTCCTCCAGTTCACTATTCATTGTGCAGGAGTGTAAATCTCTCCTGGGAGGTCTGGAGAAGTGCAGTGAAAAGATTTACTCTTCTCCTCTGAGCATGTGACTGAATTATGATGGAGAACGTTAATGTATCACTCTTACGGTGCTGTTGTGTCTTTGATGGTTCCACCATAGAGGCAAATTTGTTGGACACGCGATGGCAAAAAAAAATTGTCCTTTGCTTTGATAGCCAAAAGGATGTGCTCTTACAGTTCATTATATAAAAACATCAGAGAAAGAGCAGCAGGAAGCAAAAGTAAGGTAGAAACCATAAGCTTCCTTGTATCTGTTCCTCACCACAACCTAAAGGGTTTTTCTCAGACACGTGACACAGTGGAGTTGACAGAGGTGAACAAATTATTGGCCATCCCCTCTCCTACAGTGATCTCATTGTAAAATCTTTTCTGCCTTTAGTGTGGGGATTTTCTTACCCCCAGGAACAGCAGTGGGGTACTCCAGTGACCCTTCTGGTGGCCATGAGTCAGTGAGATTTCCAGTGTCATGAAGCCTCATAGCAAGAGCTCTTAAAAGGAGTGCTACCTGCAAGTCCTTTGAGGGTGATGTAGATAATTGCTAGGTTTGCAGTTTTCTGAAGCCTCTTCTGTTTCCCATGTCAAACAGAAACAAGGCGAGGTTTGTTCAACTTAGTCAAAAGTAAAAGACCGTGCACGCAATGACAACATTTCTCAGGTTGTCTTGGGTTTATTTCTCTTTTTTGGAGGATAAAAACAAGAAAGCCAAATTGCCTATCACTTTTCCACAACAGTTCCCTGTCACAGAATCACACAGAATCACAGAATCACCTGGGTTGGAAGGGACCTCAAGGATCATGTAGTTCCAACCCCCCTGCCTAGCAGGGCCACCAAACATACACATTCAGATCATGTTCCCCTGGGGAACATGGCTTTGGGAGCTCAGCAGGTTGTGCACCTTTTGTTTATTTGCATGCTGAGCTGTCTGACTGGAAGCTGCTGCTGCTCTGCAACGGAAGCTACCTGCTACCAGTTGGGTAAGGCAGGAGCTCTGTGCACAAGCAGCTGCTCTGGGATGAAGAAGGTGTTGGAAACACCCTTCCACTGGGTGACTCCAAATGTGTACATATATATGTAATGCTGTGTCATGATTTTGGCTGGGGTGGAGTTCTTTCCCTTTAGCAGCCCATATAGTGCTATGCTCTCCGTATCTATCTGGAACAGCACTGACATTGCACCGATGTTTTGTCTGTGCTCTTATGCTAAGAAAACTCTCTCCACTCCCCCAAGGGTAGCAGGCTGGGGGATAAGCAAGAGATTGGGATGGGACATTGCCAGGACAGCTGATCTAAACTGACTGAAGGGGCATTCCATGCTGCATGACGTCACACTCAGCAATAAAATGTGGAAGGAAGACAGAGATAGAGGGGCTCTTGTTATGATGTCTATCCTTCTGAACAACTGTGTCATATATTAAGGCCCTGCTTCCCAAGATATGTCCAAACATCGCTTGTTAATGGAGAGTAGAGAAAAATTGTTCTCTCTCTCTTTGCTTCTGCACTGCCTTTGTTTGTTTTTCTCTATTTTCCCCTTCAATTCAATTGTCTTTATCTCAACTTGTGAGCTTTTTTTTTTTTTTCTGATCCTGTTTTCTCCTCGTGTTCCTTTGAGACAGGGGAGTGAGAGAGCAGTGCGGTGGAATTCAAACAGCCATCAGTGCAAAACCACCCCATGCTGCCCCTTTGTTCTGCTTAGCTTTAGGGCAATGATGGAGACATTCAGGATTCTGAATCTCCAAACACTGAACATCTTTAAGAACAACAGCTTTGTGGAGAGCAGCAGATCTTCATGACTGCTTTAAGTGGTCTTAACCACAAAAAGAGATATAAATGGATGATATTTTCACATCATGCTCTATCTATACCTATTCATTTCCCCTCCCACACACTGCTTTCTTTAGAAGCAGCCACAGAATCATCAACTCTGGCCTTATCTATGGCCAGTGGAACATGGTTTCTCCTTCTAACGATTGTTTCTGATTTGGGCTCTTTATGCTAAGCAACAAAAACCGCAGTGAGCCAGGAACCAGGGAAGGTAAAATGGTGTTTCATGATTGTAAAGCCTTAACAGAATCTCTACTGTGGCAATATCAGGGACTGATTACAGACATATTTGGGACCTACTAAATATTTGACTTGGTGTACTACTGCTTACTCTAAGGAAGTGCCTTTTTGCATAAGTGAAATGTTTTTGTTGTTCTTGTTTTGTGTGTGTGTGTGGTTTTTTTCCCTGTAGAGTCAATGTTCCAAGGTTATAAGCAGAGTCTGTAGCCCTCCATCTTGTGAAAGCAAAATAAATACAGTTTTATTATTTCTTCTCTCTACCATTTTGTTCTGTGATGCGTTGGTGGCAGGTCTGAACAATCTGTTCGTTACTATGCAGAAAAGTATTTTAAAGTCATGTCCAGAAATGGCTCAATAAAATTAAGAGAGTGGAATGAGAGTGAGGTAAATTGATTATAATTACATGGGGAATGGAGGCTCTGGGGACCACAACTAAAGTATTGTCTTTGGGACTTGAAGGGAGGGTGCAGAGAAAAGTGTGGTACTGTTCCTGATTGAACCAAGTTGGAATCTCTTTGCCCAGTTTGTGTTTGTGTCATTTGCCTGGTTTTGTCCTCTTAGATAAACACTCCTAGTGTGTTTACTGGGGGAGCAAAGAGGGAAATAGAGAAGGCCTTGATGTTATGCAAGTGCTGATCAGCAACAGCTAAAACATTAGCATGTTAATGGCATTGTTTTGGTCGCAAATCTAAAGCATGGCTCCATAGGAGATGCTGTCAGAAAAATCAGCTCTATCCCAGCCAGACCCAGTACAGATGAATAAGTGACTGAAACACTGGCATATGAGGAAAGGCATATGAGAGAACACAGATCATTTTTCCTGGAGAAGATCAGGCTTGGTGGTCAGACCTTTTCACTGTTTATAAATACCTGTTTGAAGATGGAGGTTAAGAAGCACAGATACAGCTTGGCTGGAGAATAGCTTGAGAGCAGCCCTGTGGATTTGGGAATGTCAGCTGATGAAAGACCCAACATGAGCTGGCAATGTGCGCTTGCAACTCAGAAGCCCAAGTGTATCCTGAGTTGCATTAAGAGAAGTGCGACCAGCAGGTCGAGGGAGGGGATTCTGCCCCTTCGCTCTGCTCTTGTGAGACCCCACCTGGAGTACTGTGTCCAGTTCTGGAGCCCTCAAGGTAAGAAAGACATGGGCTTGTTGGAGCTGGTCCAGAGGAGGGCCACAAAGATAATCAGAGGGCTGGAGCACCTCCCCAGTGAGGACAGGCTGAGAGCAGGGGCTCTTCAGCCTGGAAAAGAGAAGACCCTGAGGAGACCTGATAGCGGCCTTCTGGTACCTGAAGGGCCTACAGGAAAGCTGGGGAGGGGCTTTTTGTAAAGGCATGTAGCAACAGGACAAGGGAATGGCTTTAAAACTGGAAGAGTAAATTTAGACTAGATATCAGGAAGAAATTCTTTACTGTGGAGCTGGTAAGACACTGGATCTGGTTGCCCCCAACAGGGAAGTTGGAACTAGATGATCTCAAAGTTTCCAACCTAAACCATTCTATGGTTCTATGAAACACGAAAAATGTCTGTTTTATGGATGAATTAAAGGCAAATACATTAAAGCTGGCATGGCAGAGGTCCTAGCTTAGACTAATTGCTATTCCTGATGATCTGTAATCCTTTAATTTTAAAGCCTTGAGTTCACAAAACAGTTGTATTAATTTACAGAATTCCTATTTTTTAATCTTTTATGCTTTCAGACCTGCTTACTTAAAGGAATATAACAGTTTTGTAGAGATCAGTGAGCCAGTAATTATGCTCTTCTGGCCAACTCATGACAAAAAGAAAATCCATTTAGTCCAGGCTTCTTTCTTGAGCACCTCTATTTCTCTTTGGAAACATTTCTACAAAAGAAGCCTATCCAGAAAGTTTTAGACTATATATTAGGAAGAAATTATTTACAGTGAGGGTGGTGAGACACTGGAACAGGTTGTCCAGCAAGGTTGTGAACGCTTCCTCCCTGGAAGCATTGAAAGCCAGGCTGAATGGGGCTTTAAGCAACGTGGTCTAGAGAGAGGTGTCTCTGCCTATAGCAGAGGGTTGAAATTAGATGGTCTTAAAGCTCCCTTCCAACCCAAACCATTCTATGATTCAACCAAGCAAGCCTTTGGTCAAAGTAATTCCAGATAAATATGGAAACTGAGAGAAGAACTGCTGAGAACTTTGGAGTCCTGGTTGATGAAAATTTCAACATAAATCAGTAGTGCGTGCTTGCAGCCCAAAAGGCCAGTGGTATCCTGGGTTCCATCAGAAGAGGGGTGGCCAGCAGGGCAAGGGAGGGAATTGCCTACGCTTTTCTGCCCTCAGATGGCCCCTACTGGAATACTGCATCCAAGCCTGGGGCCCCCAGCATGGGAAAGATGTGGAACTTCTGGAGAGGGTCCGGAGAAGGGCTACAAAGATTATCCAAGGGCTGGAGCACATCTCCTGTGAAAAAGGCTGAAGGGAGAGGGCTTGCTGTATGGGAACTGCTGAGTCAGGGCCTGAACCTCTGATTGATCACCTGAGGCGAGCCATGAGTCAGCCAGAGGAGCACAGGTGGAGGCAATTCACCTGTGCTGCCTGAAGGGGTGGAGCCAGGCTCCATCCCTCTTAGAGCTATTGAAGAGCTGGCTACCAGTGGGGAAGGATCTCTTCTGGAGATTGCCTCTGCTGGTGGTTTGTGAGTGAGCCTAGGATAGGGGTAAGCTTTCTATTTATTCTCTTTTGTTATCATAGTCTGCTTTGCCTAACTCTCTTGTTTGTTTTGAGATTATATCATCCTAATATTCTTTGATTATATAGCTTGTTCAGCCTGAAGAAGACTGTAGGGTGATCTCATTGCAGCCTTCCAACTTCTAAAGGGAGATTATAAGCAGGAGAGAAATTAACTTTTTATGAGGGTAGATAGTAGTAATACAAGGGAGGATGATTTTTAATCAGGGAGGAGATTAAGATTAGATGTCAGGGGGATCTTTGCTACTGCGAGAGTGGTGAGGTGCAGGATCAGGTTGCCCAGAGAAGCTGTGGGTGCTCGAGCCCCGAAGGTGTTCAGGGCCAGGTTGGATGGGGCCCTGGGCAATTTGATCTAGTACTTGCTCTAGTGGTTGGCAACCCTGCCAGTGGTAGGGGGTTTGAAACTTGATGATCCTAGAGGTCCCTCCCGACCCAAGCTGTTCCATGGTTCTGTGATAGGAGGATCTTTCCAGTGTGTGAGGTGTATAGAATCACAGAATGGCTTGGGTTGAAAAGGAGCATAATGATCATCTAGTTTCAACCCCTTCTATGTGCAGGGTCACCAACAACTAGACCAGAGCCACATCCAGCCTGGCCTTGAACACCTCCAGGGATGGGGCATCCACAACCTCCTTGGGCAACCTGTTCCAGTACATCACCACCCTCTGTGCGAAAAACTTCCTCCTAATATCTGACCTAAACCTCTGCTCTCTTAGTTTAAAACCATTCCCCTTGGCCTATTGCTATCCACTCTCGTAAACAGTTGTACCCTCTCCTGATTATACACTCCCTTCATGTACTGGAAGGCCACAGTGAGGTCTCTCTGGAGTCTTTTCTTCCCCAAGCTAAACAATCCCAGTTCCCTGAACCTTTCTTCATAGGAGAGGTGCTCCAGCCCTCTGATCATCTTAGTTGCCCTCCTCTGGACCAGCTCCAAGAGTTCCACATCTTTCTTGTGCTGGGATATAAATGTTGTACAAATGTTACCCAATCCTTTACTGTACAGCAAAGAATCTAGAGTGTAGTGTTTAGAGAAAAGCATTCAATTGGTGTTAGAAGCACGGCTACTGTTGCCTGTTGAGAGATGAAACAAATTCGATCTGAGACTTCAGCATGAAATGAGCCAATGACTTTACATGACACGACAACTGAAAAGGTTTATTATTGAATCATTTTATTTCCAGAAGAATGGAATGAATAAGTAGTTAAATATGCAAACAAAGAGGTATGAGTACTAAAAAGGTTAATCTCTGATAGGTGCTATTCATGCAACTAATCACCTATGAGCTACAGCTTAGGGACATGTAGTTAGGGGCTTCTGTCCCACTGTCTGCAGTGGGTCTCGCACTATGGGGCCATCCCATGGCCTGCATCTGCCCAGTGCTGGCTGCGGGTGCACATTGGGCAGTGCGGGGCTGCACAGGGCTGTCAGTCAGGTGGCATCATCATGGCTGCTGTCATCATGGCCATTGCAAAGCAGGAGCCAAGGAAATTTAAGGCAGCCCAGGGAACCTGCCGCTGTGGTGTTTCTAGGGGCTGCAGGAGCTCCTGCTGAGGACAGCCAGGTGTGAAAGAGGGGAGCAGGAATGGCTGAGTGCCCTGTAGTGGAGGAACACAAGTGGCACCCAGCATCTGGATGCTGCTCAGGGGCAGCATGGAGCAGGACAGAGCCTGGCACTGTTCCAGTGCTGGTGCTGCAGCAGAGCCTGGCAGGATGTGAGCAGCACTTCCTCAGGCTTGAAGGGTGTCATTCTTAGGGTGCTTGGCTGGCAAGGGCCCCATGGGTGCTGCTGCCTGCGTGCATTCTGGCTCTGCTGCCTGCAGGCTCCTCTGGCCCAGCAGCCACTCCCTGCATGGGTTAGGCATCTGGCCTGCTCCTCTGGGGGCTCTCATTCAGAGCCTCCTGTAGGGCAGGGGTAGGGGCAGCCATGTCTCTTCTCTTGTGGGCTACTCTCCGTTTGCAGTGTCCCAGCAGCTGCGGGTAATCTCTTCTGAAGTGTGGGCTGGAGTACAGGAGTAACCAAAAAATATAAGGGAGAAGAGTTAGGTGCTGTCAGCGTGCAACTGAAGGATAAGCATGATACAGAAAATAGAACTTCTAATGGCACAGGACAAATATAGGTATTAACAAGGCTGATGGGTGTCTCAGTTTCAGCTGGGATGGAACTGTATTCTTCAGAGCGCTGGTATGATGCTATGGTTTGGTTCAGGGAGTAAAACAATGTTGACAGCACACCAATGTCTGCTAAGTTGCTGCTAAGCAGTGCTGGACAGAAGCCAAGGCCATTCTGAGCAAAGGGCTCAGGGAACTGGGAGGGAACAGATAGGACAGTTGATGTAAATTGACCAAAGGGATATTCCATGCCATATGACATCATACAGAAGAACTTCTGAAGAAGGTGCTAAGCCTCAGTTGTGGGCTAGTGAGCAATTTCTCATTCACCTCTTGTTACGTATATTATTCGTATGTATGTATATATACATACATATAGACACATCTTTTATTATTTTCCTTTATCTTAATAGTTTTATCTCAACCCACGAGTAAACCACCAGGAAGGGGGAAACTGAGTGAAGGACTGTGTGGTGCTGAGCCATCTGCAGGGCATAACCACACCAATAAATCAATTTAATCCTACGGCTTAGGGTGACTAAGAGAAGAAATTTTACAAATGCATGGAAATAAGTGAGTTTGTCACATTCTGATTTATTTACTTTTCCATTCCATGGGTTCAAATTTGGGTATAGCCCAAATATGTTTTATTTCTACTAGTACTACTCAGCAGTGCTACTTCTAAAATACCTGAAGCATGTAGAGAAAGAAATTAAGATGAGACTGTTGTCATCCTCACCTCCTCTATGACCTAAGCTGATTTTAATGGAACCTCCTTCTCTCCGAGTTCTGCAAGAGCTGGTTAGTATGGGGAACAATTTAGGTACTTACCTTCCTATGGGCAGCAAATGCTTCTTCCTCGGCCAGTAATTGAGGAAGAAAAGATCTTTCCAAGTGCTGTGGCACTTTGGTGAAGCCATACAGGTTAAGCTGGCGAACAAAGCTCTTCATGCAGGTACTCTCAAAGGCTCTCGCAGGTGCTTCCCTTGCCAGAACTTCCAACTTGAACATTTCTTTCTGGATTACAGTGCAGTTTCCTCTGTGACCCCACTGAATGCTCTTCACTTGGTCACTTCCCACCAGTACCCAGAGTTTCTGTGGGAAGCTGAGGGATGAGAAAACCCTGGCTAAGCCAATGCTTTCTTCAGATGGACTGCGAGGTAAACCTTTGGTTTCCTCTTCTGGAAACATCGGTGAGTCCTGTTCTTCCTGTATTGATGTTCCAGCAGCGTGGCCAGCTGCTGCTTGGTTGTGTCCTGTAGGGTCAGTAAAAATGGAGCCTACAGGAGTCTTGATCAGCTCCTCAGGATCAGCAGCAGAAGCTGTTTCTGCTGCAGACAACTCCATTTCAGTATCTCCTGTTTCACTTTGTCCAAAGCTTGCACCTGCAGCCATTTGTGCAGTGAGCCAGTATTCTCCCTGCCTGCTGGCAAGGGAAATCCACCGGCACTGCCTGGGTGTTCTGGTGGGAGATGCTCAGATATCACTTTGGTGCCTTGTGTCATCACAGTGACACCAGCGTGTGCTGCCCAAGGCTGGACTGGTTGGAGCTGCCCAAACTGATGTCACTGAGTCGCACTTGTTGCTGGTTCTGCCCTGAGCCATGGCTGTTTGAACTTGAGAGGGAAATAAAGCTGTGTTGTAAGGAGACCATCCCTCACCAAGGCCTTGCTTCCCTTTCCTGTGTGCTCCTGTGAGTAGCTCCCTGCTGGCCTCCTGGGTCCCTCTGCTTCTGGAGATGGTCTGGAAATCAGTTTCCCAAGCACTAGTAACAGAAGACAGTAGCAGCCTCTTCCCAGTTTGTGGCCACTTCTTGCCAATGCTGAGTGATTTCCATAGCAGAGCTTGTCCAAGAGAGTAGCTGTGTGCCCAGGTGATGCTCTGCAATGTCAGCAGTGGTGCAGAGACTGCTCTGTAGGCCCAACTTGAACAAAGACACTAAATGCACTTTGCTGATGGTGTAAACTGGAAGCGTGCAACACCTCCATGGTTTATTTCCTTTTATTTTGGTATTTTAGAGATAGAGAAGGCAAGCCAACAAAATCAGGGATGTTCTCTAAGTATTTAAAATCACACCCATCTGTACAGGATTAAGTGCTGTATCATTCCGATTCTTTGACTTTACAGAGAAGAATCTAGTTTTCCTTCTTAGAATCCACTGATAGAATGAGGGACAATGGGCACAAACTGAAACACAGGATGTATGACTGAAACCAAACAGTGGTTGAGCACTGAAACATTGGAATAGGTTGTCCAGATAGGTTGTGGAGTCTCAATATTTGGTCAAGGCAATGCTGCCCCAAGCAATCTGCTCCAGATAACTCTGCTTTCTGCAGGGTATTCGGATTAGATAATCTCCAGCCTTTCTGTTATTCTGTGACTAGATGGACCCTGCCTCAAGGCCTGAAGAGTTCCAGCAATTGAAAAGGCTGAGAATAGGTGTAGATGCTTTCCAAATAGCTTTCCCAGCATTGACATCTTAAGAATCAGTCTGTGGTTCTGCAGTGCTTTGAAGGATTTGGAAGATCTGGGGAGGGGAGAGTTGGTCTGGGGAGCTATGGAGGATCATTAGACTCAGTATGTGTTGCAGGCAATTGAGTAGAAACTACAGTAAACCTAAAACTTACTGCTTTTATGAGCAAAGGGGGCATTTTATGAACATGTGAACATGCCTTCTGGTAGGTAGGGGCAGTGGAGAAATCTATCAGAAAAGGAGAGCAGCAGTGGAATTTCAAGCATTCATCTCTTTGGAGCTTCAAGAAATCCTTAGGAACGCTTGTGTGGTGCACATAATGGAAAAAGAAGAGTGAAGGGACAAGGCTAGAGATTACACCACAGGCTTTGCTGGCTCAGCTGTACTTTCACTTCTGCGCTGCCATGCATGGAAAATATGAAGAAATATTCTGAGGAGCAATGAAATCCTGTAATGAGATCTAACTGCTCTGGGCTTCTGGGAAGCTCCCAAACCTGAAATAAACTGAATGCTTTTAGCTGAACAGAGTTGGTTTCAACAGCTGTAGAACCTCTTGACTTGCTCTGTGTAACATTTTAAAGTATGTAAATAAATCATTTCAGCCGGTGCTATAGGGCATATTTTAGAGAAGCTTAGGACCAGATTTCCAGGCCGTAAAAGTAATTATGGCTAATGAAGTTATGGGATATAAATAAAATAAAAGGGAAAATAAAAATATTTCAGAAACTGCAGGTATTTTAATCTCTACTCAGCTCTTGCTTGCCATAGGCACTTTATTTCAAACAATCTTTTCATCTTTTCTACTGCTTTTACATTCCACAGCAATAAGGTGGCTTTTCTAGTCTCCTTCAGAAAAAAAACAAACAAAAAGAACCACAAGTTGCTCAGAGCACTACTTCTACCAGCAAACTCAAATTTACACACACACACACACTTTTCCTCATGTCTAGAAACATGTATCATATGACTAAATCACTCAGGCACCTGTATTTAAATTCAGATAAATGGTCATGTCATTTGTGTCGGGAGTGTGTCTGTCTAGCTTTTCTTAGCCACATGTATTTGCTTTATTTAGAAGAATTCTTCCATAGAAGTATCTCCATCAAATGTTAAGCTGTCTGTGAAAGATCAGGCTTAAAAAAACAAAAAACAAAAACAAAAAAAAACCCAGGATGCTCAAAAGTACAACTTAACACCCATGTCTTGTAATTCTTATTTAAGACTGAATACTGAATATCAACATCTATATACACTAACTCAGTATGGTTCTGAAAAAGGATCAACTACTAATGGGATGGTCCTCTGTGTATGTCTGAGTTTCTCTGACATTACTCTGTACTTGCTGTTTCTTCACTATGCAGAAATCCCACTGCACTTGTCCTGCCTCAGCTCCGAAATGGAGCTGGCAATTCTGTAGGACTAACAATAGCACATGAATGTTCCCGCATGGTGAATGTAAACAGAGCAAGCCTGTGCCTTTCTTCTCTGAATTTTTTCTTGCCACACCTCATCAAGATAAAGGCACAATAGCTCTTAAGTTTTAAAATCTAATGCTTTCATTATTAGGCCTAGTAGAAATGCAAATGCCTGCAAGAAGGGAGAGGCAGTCCTGGTGTAATGTTGTAGTTGAAATGGATTCTTTGAAATTATATCAATAAGTATACCAAGCTGATAATTCCTCTGTGACAAATTTTAGTGGGACCATCACTATTTTGTTATTGTTTCTTGAATGGATATTGCCTGTACTAAGTCATTTTGGTTTCAGGATCAAGAAAGAGCAACAAATGTGACAGAAGCCAAAGGAACGTAGCTGTGCTGTGCGCCTTGCATGCTTGAGTTTGGCTGAGATGTGTAAAGACAAAAGGCAGCAGAGGTCAAATCAAGTTCCAACTAAGGCTCATCAACTGATTTACACTAATTATATGCTCTGTTTCTCATACCATTAAGTCATGCAATGAACATAAACCGAGTTACAAAGCTGTTACTGGAGACTGACGTCTCACTACCCTGTATGGAAGGCATTTTAGGAAAACTTTTTTCTTGCTCTCTATACATTCACTGTCCTTTGTAGAGTGGGAGATGATCTGGCTACAGCTTCTGTAGGCAGTAAGGCATTCTTAGGTTTCTGGCTTCAGGCCTGGGTTAGGAGAGAAATGGCCTATAGCTTAGGTGCTCACTGAGCACCCTATGAGAAAGCTTAGAACAAGTGCCATCTGATTTTGGCATTTCCTCCTTTATTATTTTCTACTCTTACAAAATGCTGTCATGTATGTTTTCATATTTTGTTTCCTTGTGTTTTTCTCATTTACAGTAAAGTTATCCTTTCTAATTATCTTCTTAAGAAATTCACCAGGGAACTTGCTTAATTTCAAAGATTGTTAAAGCATCACATTATCCCCTCTTGCTTTCAGAACCCCATATGCTGACAAAGTGAAAGTGCCTCTATCAAAATATAATGAGATGGCCCAGGTGCTTCATTTCTGCATCTCGTTTGCATTGCTGTTGTCCTGCATTTTCAGAAACAAGGCAGCAGCTGTAGCTCAAGGCGTATACAGGCTCCTGAAAGATTTGCTTAAAAGTGTTGGACTTTCTTCGGAGAACCTGCTAGAAACACACAGCACGTGCTGGGGTAGGTACATGAGAACACTTTTGCAAGGCCTTTGCTTAATGAGGGATTTAAACCTATACTGTAATTTCAGCAGCTCAGTGCAAAACGTGACATAGCCCTCCCTATATCCTGAGGGCCTGGTGGCAGTACATTGGTGGTAGACTGCCTCTTAACCCTACCAGCCCCACTTGTGCTGCACACTGAGAGCACGTCGACTTCCAGGCAAGAAAAAGAAACATCTCCATGAATACATTCCCCTCAGGTCAGTTCCTCATAACAATGCTCTCTGCATTTGTTTAACTATTCAAGAGTCCTAACCAGCAGAGAGTAACAAAGCTACAAAGATTCTTGAATTCTCTTGCACAAACAGCTTGCAGGCCTGAAATAACTGCTTTTGGAGCAGGCCAAGGTGAAGGCAAGGGAGAAGCAGCAAAAGCTGCTCTAGATTTAACTTGGCTTTGGGCATTGTTGCGTGCATCCTGAGGCCTTGTGCTTTTTTCACAGAGCAATTTGAGGAACCAGGGGTGTGTTGGTCACAGTGGGAGGCGGTGCGTCCTGGTCAGTGCCCTCAGGCGGCCAAGGAAAGGCAGCTGGTGTGATTTTGCTGCTGGTGCCCTCCAGCTGAAGCACTTGGAGTTGCTGAGGGGTATCCCTGCCTGTGCCCTGGGCTTACATCTAGAAGGGGCGGATCAGGCCTTGTCACCCTATGATCCCATGCTATCTCAGCAGCATGGGTTGGAATACAAAGTAGGGGAAGCGACAAATGTTTTCTCTGGTTTTATATTACCAACAAAGCTGTAAGAGGTAAGATTTGGTAATGACAAATCCAGGCAGTGACTAATCAGTCTGTTGGCAGTAGAAGAGCAAAGCAGTGCCGACTGTGAACAAACACACCAGCAAACACACCCTGCATGGCAGGCATGCCCAACCTGCAGCCCGCAGGCTACATGCATCCTGACGCAGCTCACACTGTGATTGCCCCACTGAGAAGCCTGGCCCAGCCTAGAGAGCGCATCCATTGCTGAAACTCTCTGAAAGGAGGTTGGGGTCAGCCTCTTTTTCAGTCTAAGTAGCGATAAGACAAGAGGAAATGGCCTCAAGTTGTGCGAGGGGAGGTTGTCGTTGGATATTAGGAAAAAATTCTTCTCAGAGTGATCAGATGTTGGAACAGGCTGCCCAGGGAGGTGGTGAGGTGGTGGGGTCGCCATCCCTGGAGGTGTTCAAGAAAAGTGTAGATGTGTAATCTTAAAGATCTTTTCTATCTTTAATCGTTCTATAGTGCTATGATTCTATTTTGCTGTGTTTTTATTTGATGTATCATCAATCTAGCTTTTGAATACTTTTGAATACATGGGTGTTTGAGTTTTTGGCTTGCCTGGGCCAAGTTGAATGAATACGAATTGTCTTGGGCTGCAAAGGTTGCTCCAAAAGTAATGCCTCCTATTTATTTCCATGGAAACTACAACTGATACTAAGAGCACAATAACACTGCTTCACGGAGCAAATTCTCAGCTACATAACACTATTTTTCAATATTGCCTCTGCCATTAATATGTATTTTCACCAGCAATGAACAAGAGCCTGCCCCTGCTCACCACCTCACTGTGCTCACATTCTCTGTTTGATCGCCATAGATGTTCACCAAGTGTTGGTAAATGCCAATGGGTGCCATTTTTTTTCTGCACAGAGTGACACACCTTTGCTTCTTTGGCACTTCCATGGCAGACGCCACTTTGTCAGGCTGCAGATCTGTACCATCTGTCACATGGCAACAAAATGCAATGGAATATTGGTGGGAAGATTCAGCTTCTACTGCCATTCTGCCAACTGACAATGTAAGCCAACATAATAAAACAGAAGACATTGCTTTTGGAGCATTCCTCATAAATGTATAATAAAGTTAATGTATAGAGGTAACAAAAATCATTTTAATATTTAATATTTTTTCTTTAAACAAACAAAAAGTAACAAAAACAAAGAACTAGTGAGATATTTAGTGAGTGGAGAGCCACTGGTGAGGCCACCTTGTGTCCTACTGCACGTGGGTCTTATCCCAACAATCCCACGTTTGTTGGGAAGGATCAGTCAGGATCACAGAACAGGCAGTGCCTCCTTCTTTTTCAGAAGTGGTTCAGAGAACTCCCAACACCACAAGGAGGAGATTCTTCCTACACCTGGGGATATGTCAGCTGCAGTGCTGTTGGAGCCTATCGTTCCTTTTGCTGCATGGTCAGGGAGCACGTGATCTCTTTGCCAGCTTTCCCAGGGGCCATTCTCATAAGGATTATTGTGATCTGGCAATTGAAATCCTACGCTGACTCTTATTCCTGTTTCTAGAGATGTGGCATCCACCTGTGCGGTAGTGCAGCTTCTCTCCTTCCTTCAGCCCAGAGCTGGGCTCGTCACATCCCTGCCCTCTAGAGAGAACAGCCTGCTTGTGCTAGCAGAGAATGAGCTTTGGCACACAGGCACCCCGTGGTCACCCTTCTCAGACACCAGTGAATGCCTGCGTGCATGAGGTCACTGTGCTTCTTGTTTGCACTTTTCTCCTTGCAACACACTGGGCAGAACCAAATTCTCATTCCATGTCTCTGCTTTGATTGCTGGCTGCTCTCTCTCCTCTCTCCTTGAGCATAGCATGTGTATTTGCCAGTAGATCATCCACTTGCACATTCTTTCCTATTATTTTCTGCTTACTTACAAATCTAGTTAGCTTTATTTGTTAAACCTGCTAATTGCCAAGACACCAGATGTATCAACTCTTACGAGGAAAACAAAAGAAAGTAATGTCCTTATTTACATCTTTAGTTTACTTTCTATTATGAAAACAACTTCTGTGGTTCTGTAGTATAAAGTCAGTTTCCCTGTGAGCATCTGACCCCCTCTGGCTAAGAGCTGTCTGTACTGGTTATGCTTAGGTTTAGGCTTAGGCTTGGAGGTGTCAGAGATTGCACAGAAGTCATAATTTGAGAATGATGCAGATCTAATTACTTTGTCAGTGTAAACTGAAAATGTAACAATTATTCTTTGACATTACCTTACAGAATTTGTGCAATTTATTTGTTGCCTTTTATTACTACTACTTGAGCTATTGTTGAGACCTGATGATGCTCTGTAGCAATTTCCCAGCAGTGTACGCTCTTTCCTATTAGGATGGATTTACAAGTTTCAGAGGATTCTGAATACTGTTACACCTCAAAAAATAGAAGATTGCAGAAACTGGGGGTGGCTGTTTTTGACTCCATGTAAGCTGGCTTTATACGTATCTCTTGTAGCATAATCTTATCATCCAATTATAACATCATCTGTTTTTGTTTGTTTGCTTGCTTTGTTTTTTTTTTTTGGTGTCTGTGGTTTTTCTGTCAAAGAAAATACCGTAAAGCATTTACTGCAGGGCACTCCAGTACCAATGCGAGGCACCAAGAGCAGAAATGAGCATGCAGTGGTCTGGCAACATCATGTGGAAGTCTCTGGCCAGAGGCATCAGAAAATATTCCATGGTAGCGACTCTATGTCTACTCACTTTCTTCCATGTTTAATAATTTTTTTGTGCTTGGAACAAGAGTAACTTGCTGTCACTGGTATGTCAGCCTCCACCTTGCATAATAAGGTATCTCTGAATGTTTCTTTTCTTAATTTGCATATTCCCAGCATTGGTTTGGTTAGCTAGACTTATAACTACAGCACTCAAACTCATGAAAATTATGTGCAGAAATTTGCAAATCATGCATTGAGACAAAATATGCATCAGGAGTTTCCTCACTTTTTTGAAAAAGTAATTGTAGGATGTGAATATTTAAGCAATCCTGGTCTCCCAGAGTGTGTCAACATCTGCCTGTGTCTGCGCTGCCATGATAAGGAAATCTATCATATTCCCTTCTTTGGGCTATTGAATGCATTTTGGAAGAAAACATCTGCATCAGCAGGACAAGTGATCATGTCCAGGAATAGGTCCAGCGCTCCCAGTGGTATCTTATTATTGTCAATGGATTATACAGGACAATTAACTTAACATACATTACACAAGCAGATAAGTGACTGCAGACATCATTGACTGTAATGTAAAACAGGTGTGCCTGTATCAGGGACTTTTAAAGTTACGTGAGATAAAGCCTACTGTGGCATCTGGAAGCAGGCCAAAACCTGGATGCAGTGACAGACTTGCCATTGATCTGATGATCATTCTCACAGTTGAACGTGTTTACTGTGTATTCCAGGCACTGCAATTGTAAAATTCCATTTGAAATTAACCTCTAATGAAATAAGGAGATGAGGAAAAAAAAAAAAACAAAAAAAACCCCAAAATGCCGTGGTTCAGATTGTTCCAAACCAAAGGTCCTGTCTAGAAGCGAAAATGTAAGAGATGTGTGGTTACTGCTCTTTCAAATATGCAGTGGCTAACAAATAAGAGAAATAATTGTGATCTTTTCTAAATTCTATTCTCTGGTGAAAAGTAAAATGCATTCAGGAAGGCTGATACAAGTCTAACACAGACTTTAATCTGAAAACAAGCATATTTCAAGGTAGGTCAGACACTTCAATGTGGCACGTTATTGATTCAACAGTTCACGGCAAATCAAAAGGGAACAACTCATAAATTTATACTAGAAATGAATTGTACAAAACAACACATCAATTTACTCCCTCCTCTCCACCAAAAAAGAAAGGAAGAAATGTTGCCTCATCACTGTGCCTACTAGTCTTCATTACTGGTGTTGAGGAGTACTGGATATGCCGTTCCAATGTGGCGCCCATGGCGACAAACAACAATCTGTAGCTCATATTCTTCTATCTTCACTGTTTCACGTGTGACTCTTTCTTCAGACAGCAGAAAAATGATGGTGTAAAGGGCAAATTCAAATTCGGGGCTGACACCAATAAAGCTGCTTCCAATTGGTTTGACTGAGCCCTTCCAGCTGAATTGGATGCTCAAAACTTGGTCATCTCTATCAGGCTGAAAGCATAGAAATAACAATGCAATAATCTCCAATACATCAGATTCTGGCTTGCAGGTACAATTCTTCCTGTTCGTGGTTCTGCAACTTCTAAACTGCTCTACCTTTCCCACCTAGGTTAACTTTGCACCTCTGAGGACAATAGATGGAAAGCAGTTTAAACCAGTGAACTTTGTTTTGTTTGAATAACTGGGCTCCCAGCCTTTCGGCACAAAGATGCCTTGAAGGGGTCCAGAAATGCAGGCACCTGCTGCATGTACAATAACCACAGATGACGGTAGGAAGAGGATGAGAGGGTATTTGTCAGTGACTGCAGCTGTTACTAGAAATATATAGGGAAAAATTCAACACTGTCTGCATCATGGTGCCCTGATTCATTAACTCACTTTTCCTCTGAGCATCTACTGATCTTATTTTCAGGGCCACCCTGCTCATTCTTACCCTGGTTTTATTCTTCCGAGTGATGTATCCCTTGTAGTCAATTTGTTTATGCTTTTCCTGAAGATAAAATTGCACCCAGTTGTGCAAACCTAAGATCTGTTTACCGTGCCTTGTTTCTCCAACAAAAACATGTTCAAAACCACAAGAATCAGGTCTGTAATAAAATAAAAAAAAAAAAAAACATACATATTTTAGTTGTTTAAGTAGTTAAACTTCAGTAATGTAAAAGGAAAAGTGCACAAGCTTGTCTAGATTCATCTGTGAACAGTAGATGTGTCAGGATTAGTTTGGGGGTTGTTGGGTTTTCCTTCTTGCTTTGCACAAAACTCCCAATGCAGTCTATTCACAAAGCCTAAAACTCTATCTGATGACGAAGACTGTTAGTAAAAGCCACAGATGTATCACTGCTGCTTATCCTGATTTTAGTCAGGCTTTTGACACAATCTCCTGAAACAGCCATACGGACAAACACATGAAGTATAGTTTAGAAAAGCAGATGGTGTAGTGGATTGAAAAGTGGATCAACATTTGCACTTGAACGCCTGTGACTGGAGATAGCAAGTCCACCTGGATCTCAGTCAGCAGCACTGCACCCCAAGGGTCAACATCATTAATATCTGATCAGTAAGTCTTTAACATGATCTGCGTGGGACCAGCGTACACTGCCTTAGGCCACATCCTAAGACTGCCTTCCAGTTCAGTGTGTAATTAATGAACTCAGGCTTGCAGTTGCATAAATCAGAATAGTGTAGAGATTCATTAGACATACCTGTCTCCTTCTTTCCTGGGATACAGCTGGAACCAGATGTCATAGAGCTGATGCTTGAAATCAACAAGGTTTGGCTTTGCTAGTTTTTTTTTAAGCAGATACTCATGAGCTAGCTGAAGGATAGAAAACAAAGATATGTGTGTCTGTAAATCAGTGTCTTCAGTGACAAAAACTGAATTCATTACTCACTTTCATTACTCCAGTCATTAAGATAGCATCAAGAAAGCAATTGTTTTCAGCTATTTCTTCTAGAGTCACTACTTCTTCTACTCCAGTTGATGTCTCATAATTGTCCAATAAGGAAATAAAGGCTTCAAAAAAAGAGAAACTTATGATGAAAAAAGATATAATTGTACCTGTGACCCAGTTTTTAGAGTCATTATAAAAAGCTGTCATATAATAGGGAAGGAAGGACGTTCCTTTATGTGTGAGATTTCATTCTCACTGGAGTGGCTCAGTACCAGATCAATTGTTTTTAGGTTAAACACCTCAGTACTCCTTAATGGAAATAATTGGCTGAAACGATAATGAACTTCTTCAAACAAATAAATTAAATATGTATATATTTATATATATGAGCACCTAAATTACAGACTGATTCTTATGAAGTTGCATTATGCTAGCAGAAGGCTTTGCAGGCATTATTTCAGCATGAACCTACATAAGATGACCTGAGGTTGAGCTCACAGCCACTGAATGGATGATTTTATTCTCCCTGGTGCACCCCTCTTGCCACCCACTGCCTCCCATCACTTCAGCTGCCCCTGGTCTACAACCAGTGGATTCAGCAGATAGATTCAGCACAATAAGATAATAAAAAAACCACTTGAGTTCCAAAATGTAAGTAATTCTCTGCCAGGTTAGTGAGCTGAAGTAGCTCAGGTTCAGTACTTAGCTGTGCTCATGAGGGGCTGGATTGTGAGCTCAGTGAGGAGTATGGGAACACAGCATGTGCTCATTATGCCAGCTGTTTGATCGGCTGAGCAACATACTGCAGCCCCACCTAAGGAAAAGAAAAGCCAGGAAAGGAAACATTACTGATAGACATGCTTGCATGCTTGAAATATAGCCCTAACGGGAGCGCAAGAGGTAGCTGTGAATCTGATGTTGTCTGAAGCGCTAGGAGCTATGAACAAAGGAGGAAAGATGACTTTAACATCTTTTTCAGTACATGGAATAACATCAAAGGAATGACAAGACTTTCATCCATTTTGCTTTGCAGTTGGAGAGCCTCAGAGAAATTCAGATCTTGACTATAGCAGAAAAGGGTGCTCTTCCTGACACCGAGACTGTAAACACTGGGGAGACTACCTTCAAATGACATGCAGTCTGATGAACCTCATTTCTGCTCATCTGATCATCCAAATTATATGCAATGTTATGTTTTAGGTAAACACATAAAACCAACACAGATTCTTCATGTCATTTCCACCATTAATCAAAGAACAGGTCTCACTTGCAAAAGTTTTTGTGTTCTTCAGGCGTTCTTCATTTACGTAATGAAACAGATGTCTGGCTGCACTGTCCCGGACAGCACTGTCACCTTGCTGCACAGCATCTGCTTTTCCCTGGGAGAAACACCAGAATGAAACAACAACAGAAGGAAAATGTTCTCAGAGCAGACAGCAGCTGCCTTTGTAATAATGAAAACAAAAAGCACAATCCTGTCAGGGTCTTATGTTAGGAACTGTTGTCCTACAAAACAAGAAAAGATATTACTGAAGATCTGCCAGCATGAAGAAAGATATAATCTCTGACACTGCAGAAGACTGAAATTTCTCTGTTGACTCTCGTTCACAAATGATTGTGATGCATCCCTGTAATGGATCAGTAACTACTGTGGCTCCCTTAGGCTCAGCCTTCGTCCTCTCTTTCTTTCTGACCACTGTCCCAGCAATTGCCCCAGTGCCAGGGTGGAGCTGAGGCATCTGTGCTGTTCTGTCATCTTTGGACTCATGCATGGTTGTGCTCCAAAATTTTCAAAGACTTCTGGTTGATTGCTTAAAAGCGAATGTTTTAATTAATGTGACCAATAAGCACATCCAAAACAGATGTGGCTTTCCAACGATTTTCAAGTTTCTGTTCCAAAAAAGGCATTCTTAAGGAAGGAAGAGAAAAGATGAATACATGCAAGTTAACACAGACAAGGAGAAGCTAGAGCCTTGCTCTGTGAAATGGAGAAAGCATGCGAGAGAGCTTTCCCTGCATGCACTTTAGCTAGAGGTAAGTCTCTTTCAATTTTATTATCAACATCGGGAGCAACAACAACCCTGAAACCCTCCTTTCTCACACATCTGCTACTCCACTCTCCACACTCCAGCTGAGAACCAGGAATTCTTCATTTTCCTCCCTCGTTCCCTCAGAAATGTCTTGGAACCTGCCTCCACTTGTCTGTTAATGCAAGCTACCCAGGTTGCACACACAAGCATTCATACACAGATGCACACACATAACCATATGCACTGAATTATCTAGGGTAAAGGAGACCTCAGAACATCTCTAATCCTGCTCAAAGTATGGTTAACATT
Organism: Tympanuchus pallidicinctus; assembly: GCF_026119805.1. NCBI lineage: Eukaryota > Metazoa > Chordata > Aves > Galliformes > Phasianidae > Tympanuchus > Tympanuchus pallidicinctus. The sequence continues at coordinate 6,246,009 of NW_026294744.1, forward strand.
GAATTCAGACTATATTGCTCTGCGTGTCATTCTGTTGAATATTGAAAACATTCACAGAAGGAGATTTCACAACTTTTTTTGTTTCATTTGCATTTGTCCTTCTTGAATTTCATGATGTTTCTTCAGCCTGCCTAGGTCCAGCTGAAGGGCAGCCCTGACCTTGAGCATGTCATCTGCATTATCACAGTTTGCTCTCATCACAGATGAATGTTTGAGGGCTCAGGACAGACACCCGAGAGATGCCACCAGCTTCTGGGTACTGTGGAACATTAACAAGTTCTCTGCACTATTCCCTCTCCTAAGTAATTATCATTTGTAAGTCTTGCCTAGGTCATTAATAGAAATGATGAAGCATAAGCAACTCATTTAGCAATAGGCAGCTTCACAGACATTTTTTCCTACAATACCATTCTGCACATCCTCATGTCACTTAGCAATTGGTTACCTGCAGTTCAATTGCATAATCTTTCCCAGGTGCAAAGCGATTAACATCCATACCCCACATCTCATTGAAAAGTTTAGAAAGTTCATGATTTAAGGCCTTCCTGCCAAGAAATACGGAGAAATGCACATGTTAAAGAAGACATTTACTATTATTTTTGAAAGTCACTTATAGAATCTTCTGGTGTTACTCTAACCATGATCTGGACTCTAGCTTGTCAACAGGAGGGCTTTCTCTTGTCCCCACATCTTTCTGTCAATCTGCTCTAAAAACCATTGAGCTTATGGTCAATTTTAATATCTAAAGAATGCAGGTAACCTGTGAGAAAACGTGAGTCTTCCTTAAGGTTTTTTTAGAACACATTTTAACAAAGTTCTTAGTAACAAGCTGTACTTCCCATGCAGTGAAATAAAAATAAGATGGTGTTGTTTCATTGGGAAGGGTTCTATGTACAAACCAGAAGCAAGCAGAAGGTTGTTACCCACCCAGGAAAACAGAAGGCAAAGAACTTTCTCTTTGATGCTTTTCTAGTAATCTTATATACACTCTTTCTCCACACTAGAGATGCTTTTCTTTACCCACATGCATAGTTATCCTAGCATGAAGCTAGAAGGATGAAGGGGGACTATGACTCCAAACATAGTGTCTGTATACAATAAAATCCTTGCATGCACTGACCTCAAATATTTCTTATAAATCTATCCAAACTGGTCCCTTCCTGATTTTATTGGACTTCTGTCCTGCATAGTAGTGTACAGATTTCAGAAGTCTATCCATCCACCTACCAACAAGAATTGAGAAGGTTTGCTATTGTGATGAACTGCCCAAAGGTAGCTTCAGGTCCAGGGCATTATGTCCACAATAAGAGATAATATCACAGATCTTTTCCACCAAGAACAGAGAGAAGAAAGAGAGGTGAATTAATCTTGAAATGACAGTTGAACTAATTGTTTGCACATGCATCAATGCCTAGAGGAGAATACCCCAACAAATTAAAATTTCTCCTCCAAAGCAGATGTTATGAAGAAGTGCTGAAATTTGTCTTTCAAACAATCATTTGAGAAATCTCTAATGATTTTAACAACAGATACTTTTATATTGGACCAAGGCATCTTCAAGTCCAGCTCTGAGCCTCCAGTTTGTTAATTGCTCTGTCCTATTCTCCTGTTCTGGTCAGGATGGAGACACATGCTGCATCCTTTGACCAGTGACAGATTCCATGCTCTCTAGCAGAAAGAGCAAGCAGGTGTAGTGATAAGATCACAGTTTTCTGACTTGGCAGCCTAGACTCAAGGCAGCTTGAAAGCAAGGAAGAGCGAAAGTGAGCCAGATAGGCACACCCTGTTGTTGGCAGGGGGGAAGGCATTGCAGAAACAAAGGCATTAATCAAGTAGTTGGATATCAGTTGAGAAGCAATACAGCAAGACATCGTGTGTCTTCTGTCCTGGATTGTACTTTGTGGATGGATATGAAGATACTAGTCTAAGCCACATGCTTCAGCAGGAAACAAAAGATAGCAAACAGTGCTTGGAGAGATGGAACATTTTTCACAAATATTGAGCAAGACTTTTTCTACAGAATTGTCTGAGTAGCTGTGGGATGGAGCTCAACAACCCAGGATTAAAATCCTGAAAAGCATAAGCAGTCTGCACTTAACTCCTTGAAAGCCAGTTGCCCAAAGGAATTCATATCCTATGGTTCAGGGCCAGAAACAGCCAGTTTGCATTAGTGCACCAGAGGATAAGCTACAGCAGCTAAGGAGCATAAAGAATATGTATGATATTAATCTTATATCCGGTTTTATTTAGTGGGGAAAGCAAATTGTCTCAGCAGGGTATGGCTGAGAGCTGTCATATTTGGTGACCAGACCCAGGTCTGCCTGCAATGGGACTTCTGAGCCAACGTGTACCTCAGCTGTGTTGGGACACCGACCTTCAGTTTTGGCTCAGGCTCTGTGTTACCTCAAGATGATGGATGGTATATATACAAGATCTGTATCTGTACATGTATTTGGATCTGTACCTGAATAGGTGCCAATGCAGGAGAAGAACTAAAAATTCTAGTATATGGGAGCCAAAGGATATGTTTGTTGCTAGCATTAAAAGAAGGACAGTTTTTGCATAGGTCTTGCAGAGCACCAGAAGGAGGCTGTCGCAGAGCAGATGTATTTATATGCATATCTGTTTGGCCTTGCCCAAGCCCCTGGCTCTGCTTGCACAGCAGACGTGTGTCTGTGGCACTGTGGTGTCGACACAGGCCGTGCAGCCTGTCAGCTTCACAAGAGTCAGCAACACAACCTGTCACAGAGGCCACCACCACCTTTGCTTTTGTTTGATATCAGCAGTATTTCCACCTTCTTTCCAGGGTCATAAGAAGAATTCCTTCTCAGAAGAGCTCACAAACCAACGTTAGGCAGAAAATTGCTCATCTCAACAGCTTGGCTGAAGTCTCAGAAACAGGATCAGCAAGTTCCCAGAACAGTACAGAGCTGGTTTTCAAACTCCAGAAGGGAACCACATGTTCCCTTGGACTCATCTAATTTTATTGCATCACTTTCCTCCTGGTTTCTGGACTCCTGGTTTCTCTGCTCCTCTGCATCAGCTCATTCCATCTGATGAGTGCTGCCATATCATCTTCAATACGTTCTTTACCTTGGAAGTAACTACCAGTGGTGGGTAGGAATCCAATGTATCCAATGTATGTGAAACTTCAGTGGAGCTGTCAATATTCTTTTCTTCTATGTGTAGTATTCTATAAACATATATTTTAGTATGTATGCATTTTAGTTTAAAAAAGTCTCTTTTCTACGCCGGAAATCTGTAATCCCTTCAGTACCTTCTGCTTATTCTTGGTCTGCTCTTTACAGATTTGTCCTGTATTTGTAAAGGACTGTGGGGCTTTGCTTGATCTTTTCTCCTCTAGAAATCTTACAGAATATTTCATGCATTTAATTTTATAAAATAAATATCTTTTCTGTCCTGATTCTCTGCTAGGTGCTACCACAACATTACTGTGGACTCTTCCTCTCTGTTTTATTGTCCCTCTAATTTCCAAACAAAGCAGAGCACCTCTACACATTCAATAAAGAAACATATATCCCAGCCAAAGCAAAGAACTCATTTATCAACTTACATAGGCATCTCGTAAAAGCTCTTTCTTGAGATTATTGCTTTAAAAAAGGACCATAAACTTAGCTTACATGTACGAGGTCGGACAAATGCAAAAAGCAAATTTTTATGCAAATCCATTACACGCAGTGTTTAAGTAAAGCTTTCCTGAGAAAGAGTATTGCATATTTGTGCTGATTTTCAATATAATTGCATGTATCACTCAAAACAGATTTTTTTTGTCACTGATTCTCAGCCTCCTGCTTACAGTGAAGCCTCTCAGCTGTTAGACTGGTGTTTTCTCATGTAACAACTTTGATCTATGCAAGAAATCTGCCCAATTGGACCTTATCCAGCTGCAGTCTTGCTCAGAGGTCCTTACGTGCACAAAGCACCATCCAAAACCAAGAACACTCGGCCTGCAGTTGTAAGAGCTAAAAAAGCTTTTGGGGAAGGTCTCTGCAATAGTACCCAATGCAACACCAGTGCAACTAGAGCAAAAGAACTTAATGTTTGCACCTTGTTATAGATGTCAAGTGAAACATGAAATCTAGAGAGGATGTGCTTGTTTTTCCAAGTCATTTTCCTGCATGAAACTTTCATTATGTATAAAACAATTCCCCAGCAAGAAGGTGTTTATTGCTATAAATGAGAAATGACTCAAGAGGTGGAGAGAATGTAAGAAGGATCTGTGGAAAGTCATGTGAGAAAGTCAATAAAGTCAAAGCAAGAAAAACACGTATTGCAAATGGGTCACACGGTGCCTTTCAAGGGAAAAGGAGATTTGGTCGAGCATCTTCTCTAAAGTAAATTTATCTTCAGAGGACCTTTGAACAGAATCCAATTATTAAAAAACCTTTAATCTCAGCGTAGAGAAGTAAGAGTTTGGAATGTCTGATGAGCAAGCATTTAAAAGAAGTTCTCAATCACTTAAAAAAAGATATTTCAAATGATGCAAAATACTGCTGTCATCTCATAGGTTTAATTGAAGAGATAAGCAATTCTCTTGATTTTCCACTTCTGCCAGTGTGCCTGTCTTTCTCCTGTGATGCTTTTCTTAGTATAAACTCAGTATTTGAAATACAAAAGCACAATACAGCGGGTTTTGTAGGTGGAAATGAAAAAGCCTTTACAAGAGACAAACACGGCAATGGGCAGCTGCTTTGCGAACACCATGAAGATTCTGTGCAGACTGTGAAGACTGATTCTACATATCAGCTCTATCCAAGCAAAATCTCAGCATTCCCTTATTTAGCTAAAGCCGTTTATATTTCTTTTGTCTTTACAGTCCTCGCCACCTTTTCAGGCTGAAGGGACGTTCTAGAACTCACTGAATACAAACAGCACTGCATTTCACCCAACTCCCTTCTACATGTCTCCCATGCAAGTATGTCCTGTTCCCACTGCTCTTTCATGTTAGAGATCAGTATGATTTTCTCTTACCTATCAGCCATGCTAGGCAGAAGTTTTTCTTGTAGCACCTCACTGAGCAGGGAAAATGCAAGCTGGAGCTCAGAAGTCCTTCCAGTAGTCCAGGAACTGGAACTGCCTCCCTTCCCCTCCAGTCACTCAGAAAGACAAGACAGGAGGTGCCAAACCCCAGGAGGAAACGTGGAGCGCAGCCACAGCACCACGTCCTGTGCTTTGGCTGCCACATGCACACGCAGACCAGGAAGTCAGAGCTGCCTGTACCAACTGTGCTCCTTATCAGCAGGCGACTGGGAGGACCAATAGCACCAGGAACGACAGCAGAGATGCGCTGTCAGGGTTTTCAGGTCTGAGCCTGATATCCTCCTACATGAGTCAAGTCATTACTTCTGGTTCAACCCTGGATTATTTATTGGTTTGAGGGACTTGTCTGAGGTGGACTCTAGTGCTGCTGGTCTATATACACTTGTTATATGACAACAGAAGGAAAGCTGGTAATGAAAGACGAATCAAAAAAGTAGCAGGTGGGGAATAAAAAAGTGGTTTGCCTCTCTGTGTAACAGCTGATAATTGTAAGTGTGACCTCGTAAGCATCAGGAGGCATTATAGACAGGAAATGTTTTGCAAAGGCAGCCCTTTTCATGCATTACTGGAAGCAAGCAGGGACAGGTGCCATGTGCACAAGCACCCCTGCCAGTGCCTGTTCTGGGAAGCTCATATTCATTACGTGGCTAAATTAAAGCTTTGCGTGGCTTAAAGTTTGTTTTGGTTAATATTTTTTTGCATTTTCTTCTTTGTAGTAACTAGTTCCTGAAAACACAGCTTTAGGTTTCAAACCATAAATGTTTATAAATATACATATATATTTGTATGTATACAGAAGCCAAAACATTTTGACGCTAGACTTCTGTTTATACAAATAGTTCTGTATCTCTGGTCCACGTTTCCCTGTCAAGAACAGTATTAAAGCTGAACAAGTCTTTGCATAAGGCAACATGCTTTGGTTGCAGAAAAATGACATCAAACTCCCTCTGCTCTGTTGCTCTGTTCTGGCAAGGGAATGGTAAGAACATTTGCTGTCACCATGCTCATATTAGGCATTTAGGGGAATGTGGCAGACACTCGACCTAGCAGAACAACCATCTCAGGCATCAGGTGCTGTCACCGAGGCCAGGAGCCTGTGAATAAGGCCTGTTTCTAAAGGACGTAGGCTGTCTGTCTGTGCTGCTCCAAGAAGGTGTTTCTGGACAAAGTGCTTTGCTTTGGCTGCCAATGGATCAGTGTTTGTTTGTTTAGAGAAACTCTTCTCTCCTGCCCTTTGCTTGACTTTCCCCCAGGAGGGAAAGTAGAATGACAGCAGAGAGGCAGCTTGGGCTGGTCAGCAAGAACCTTGCTGGGTTGAGGAGGAGATGAGGAGCTCACGTCCCTACTGTGGGCAGGGAGCGGGGACTTTGGAGCTTTCTGCCTTCACAAAGTTAATTTTTGAGTTGGAGCCCTACCTGGTAGTTTAATTCCCACCAAGTTCCATGGCCCAAGTGCCTAGCCTGTCTCTCAGTTACCTACCCAGGTTTCTAAGCTTCAAACTACTAATCCTAAAATCCTTCTTCTTTCCAGCCAATACTGTTACAGTTCCTCCACTTTTGCTAGGAGTTTCTGGTGCAGCAGCTGTCCTCAAAGGGAAAAAGCAAGAGAGGATGACACCGCCAGGCAAACTCTGTCACAGAAAGGCCAGAAATGAGTAATTCCATCCCTGCAGCCAAATACCACTTAGACCCTTCCCATTTCCTTCTGGTGATGTGGACAGCTCGGCCTGCTGACCTGCCTTTATTTACCAGCACTAATCAGATTTAATAGGTAACTAATGGTTGGCATCTGAATGTATGAATATTTCCATTGACAGGATAGGGAGCCAGCAAACCAGAGACTGGGATAAAGCAAGAGGTTGGGGACACAGGTGGCTTGGGACCCCAGTCTGGGCTGAGGGACTAAAGGGACAAATGAGCTTTATTTTATTTTACTTTATTTTATTTTATTTTATTTTATTTTATTTTATTTATTTTATTATGTGGGAATACAAGAAAGACTATTCAGAGCAGCAGCTGTGAAGCAAGATAAACAGCACGAGAAAGTGAGGCTGAGAACCAAGAACATCTCTAGAAGTAAAGCAAAAGAAATGGCCTATGGCTCTCTTCGGATAAGCACCTGTAGGCATGCTTAAGGAATGTTTGTGGAATACTTTGTTGACATGGAAAGGCAAATGGGAAAGCTAAAAAAAAAGAAACTCGTGAATGTATATAAGTGATGTGAGAACCTGTAATAAATGACTTGGATTGTTCACATCTGAGTCCGTGCCTGGTTGCCACATTATTATTTTATCTTGATATGAGGATTCAAGCTTATGCTTTCCTTGATTTTATTAGAAGAGATTGTCTAGGAACAATTAAGGCCTGTTTACGTATTTATGAAAGAGTTTCTGAGGTGTTGAGCACAGACTTCCAAATTTATTTATTTACTAGTTAGTAATGTGTACATATCAGTGTAAATCTAAATTTTAGGAGCTCTGACCAAAACATGCTCCCTTGTTCCACACCTCCATTCTTGTGCTTTTCAGATGAATATTGTCATTGCTGTGCCAGGCTGTTAGCCTTCCAGCCTAGACAGTAAGGACTGGATCCACTCATGGACTTGGAAGCCCTGTATTGGGCACCCTGGTACCTGGGCACCCTGGTACCAGGGCACTTTTCTCCATACCAGAAGCTGAGAATTGAGCATGTGTTCTGAGGTTCTTCACCCACTGCCTAGGAAGAAAGAAGTTCCTCCAAATGTTATTCTCAAAATCAGATGCCAGGGAGTTGCATAAACTTCCTCCCCAGAAAATAAGGAGAACCACATTGAAAAATGCGTCCATCTCAACAGCCTTACTCTGAGTGAGGTGCAGGCAGTGACTCTGTAGATGTATGAGTGAGGGATGTTCAGGCTTGTGTATAGCAGTATAGTGAACGGTGATGCTGATAGAGGTAAGCAATCTTCTCTGTATTTTGAAAAGATGTTGGGACTCAGCTATTGCTTAGGAAGCAAAGGTACTGGATGTTTACTGAGCATACCTCTTGCTTTCCCCGATTGCTTCTAGAAGCTGTGGATGCCCCATCCCTGGAGGTGTTCAAGGCCAGGTTGGATGGGGCCCTGGGCAGCCTAGTCTAGTATTAAATGGGGAGGTTGGAGGCCCTGTCTGTAGCAGGGGGTTGGAGGTTCATGATCCTTGAGGTCCCTTCCAACCCAGGCCATTCTGTGATCTTCCTTACAGTACTTAGAGTGGGCTTGTAAGAGAGCTGTAGAGGAACTCCTTAACAGAGAGTGTAGTGATAGGACAAGGAGAATGGTTTTAAACTGAAAGAGGGGAGATTTAGGTTACATATTAAGCGAAGTTCTTCACTCAGAGGGCAGTGAGGCCCTGGCAAAGCAGCCCATAGAAGCTGTGGGTGCCCCATTCCTGAAGGAAATCAAAACCAGGTTGAATGGGCCTCTGGGCAGCCTGAGCTGGTTGGCAGCCCTGCCCATAGCATGGGGTTGGAACTGGGTGAGCTTGAAGGTTCCTTCCAACCCAAACCATTCTGTGGTTCTATGATTGTGTGACTGTATGATCTTGCTAATAATGGACAAAAGAGCATGATGAATATATATGTATATATATGTATACATGATAAAGCGATAAGGACAGACTCATAGAAGGGGTGAAGCTAACAGAAATGGTTCTTAGATGTATTCCTTCTTTGGTGAGGGAAACAAACAGAAACGTGTTCAGAGGACGCGGCCGTTTTTCTTTTCGCCATTTCCACCCACCCTACCTCGGTTTTGCCGCTCCGTCCCCGCCAGCCTGTGCGGTAAGGAACAGCACGGACTACAGCTCAGGCGGCCGCAGCTGCCCGCCCTACCCAGGAGGTACCGATGGGGCCCAAGCGCGGCCCCGCCGCGCCCATCCCGCAGGCCTACGGCCCGCCCGCTGCCACAGCGAGCGGTGCCGCGGCGCCCCCTGGTGGCCCGCGGGGATTGGCGGAGCACCGCTCAGCGGGGCGGTGCGCCGGGGAGGCCGGGCGCTGATTGGCGGGGCGGAGCCGGGGCTTGGGCTGGAGGGCAGCGATGGGGGCGCAGCTCAGCACGGTGAGTGCCGTGGCGGTGGCGGGGCTCGGCGTCGCCGGGATCTGCCTGCGTGGGAGCGAGGCGGCGGACGCTGCTTGCTCGCCCCGCTCGGTGCCGGCGCTGCAGTCGGATTGTGGCGGCCGCGCTGCGGTGCGGGGGGGCTCGGGTTTTTCTCTTTCGCCTCCTGGTTCCTCGGGTTTCCGGTACGGCCCGGCGGCGGGCTGTGCTCCGGGCGGGACCAGCCGCGCCTCGCCTCGCCGCGGGGACGAGGCAGGGGGGAGAGCGCGGCCCGGCTCCCTCTTGCCGCGGCTCCGTCGCGGGTGGCCGTGTGAGGGGTGGAGCCCCCATCCCGCCGTTGCCCCGCCCGTGCCGCGGCCGCCAGCCCACAGCGCGGCTTCTGCCATGGCCGCCTTTGTTCCGCCCCCCGCCCCGCTCTGCTGCCATTAATAAAAATTCTTTTTCTGTCGCTTATCCTGTGTTAGCAGCCGTGAGTCACCAGCGCTTCGCTGAGCGGCTCCCGGCCTGGCGCTGCTGCCCCCCGGGGGGCTCAGGTTGCTGTGTGCTTTGTGGCTGCGCTGCGTCCAGCGCTGTTGGGTGTGAGAACGCTGTGGATGGCGGGCACGGCTTCTTGAAGCTGCTCAGCCCTTCGTTGCTCTCTTTTTCCCCGCTCATCAGCTGGTAGTTATTTTAGTTCTCAGTCAGACACCGGCTGTGCCGTTACTGTCCCGCTAAACCCTGGGTAACGAACGGCTGCTTGCGGGGCTGTGGTTATTACTGTCAGAACTCAGCTCGATGCTGGGGGAGCTGTTGGTGCCCTGCTTCCAAAGGTGATGGTTACGAGGAAGAGTGGCTTTCTATCTCTCTGAGTGGCTGTGGTAGTTCACACTTGCCATCTGATGACTTCAAAATTATTCACAGAGATAGAAGAAAACTTGTTCCTGCACATGGGTGGAGAAACTGGCTTCTGAGGTTATATACACAAAGCTCTCCCTTGTCCCCTGTTATACATTGGTCCTGGGAATGGAACCAGGCCCAAGCGTTTTTAATTCCCATTTTCATTTGCTAAACCACAGCTGCTCTTTGTTCATTTTTGGTAGCCACGTGTTTAAATGAAACTAATTTATTTTAATGCATTAATGTCTTGTTTGCAGCGGCATCTCTTCCACATTCAGCTTACTGTCTCCACTAGGCCTCGCTGTTGTGGTTGCCATTAGGAGTTATTTGCTGCTCTGTCACTGTCTTAAATGCCCCGTCTGTCTGTTTTGTGACTCAGTAACAAAAATCCTTCTTAGAGCTGCGATAATCTCACGGGTCTGCAGGAGCTTCAGCTTCATTAGACATAATTTTTGCAGTAAAGTGGAAAAATGCAGTGTGCGTGTGGCATGGCATGCTTTCAGGTTGTACCAGGTGCTGATAGCTCTTATGTCTCTACAGCAGCATTTTAGGAGACGAGAGTTTATTACTGTCTTGATCGTACACTTGCCATGATTTTGGCAATCACATAGTATGCCTTGCAGCCTCCTGAAGGCTGTCAGGCTGACAGCAGTGTGATTCCAAAACACTGGTCTGGTCCTTCATAAGCAAAGTTGAGACTTCACCTTCTTCCATGAATCAGAAAGAGCACTGCATGCAGGCAAAGTACATCGCTCAGTTTTTATTTTCAGTTTGATCTGTATCATACTCCCTTTTTTTCTTTTTTCTTTCTTTTTTTCACAAAAGCTACCCTTGTGATTTTCCCCTCTACTGTGTTGAAGCATTAAATAACAAATCATAGAGCTGAAGAGGATCGCTATGAGAAGCAGGAGCTCAGCTTGCTCTCCTTCCCCAAGATTGGGTGAACTTGTATCAGTGTTAGGTGCCTCAGGTTCTGCTGCACATGGGGGAGCACAGGGAGATGCTCACAAGCAGGGGAACCCCAATGCCAGCCTGAGGACTGAGCTGCTGTCACAGGAAGCTCTCTGCCCCACAGCTGGCCTGGCACCTGTCTGTGTGAGCCTGCAGGGGCTGAGGAACACATGTGTCTAATGCTCTCTCTCTCTGTGCCACAGCTGAGTTGGGTTGTGACATACCCAATATGGCTCATCTACAGCACTGTCCGGAGGCTTTTTGGGACTCCTCGTCCTGCAATCACTCTGAAGGATCCTGAAGTGAAGTATGCTTTGAGGCTGATTGATAAAGAGGTACGTACGTGCATGTGCGGTGCTGAGCAGGACCTCTCGTGGATGCTGTGAATTGCTGACTGATGCCTACATCTTGGGCAGTGTTGCTGCAGGGAACAGTAGATTTTTTGAAGGCTGCTGAGCTTTGCTTCTGGTAAAATCATGCAAATATCTGTATTTTAAACAAAGAACTCATTTATACATGCTCCTTGCCTAGCATGAGTGAGTTCTCAGGCATAAATTCCTGCAAGCCAGCTTAGAGTGGTGCAAGATGCTTTGGAAATGACTGTACTCATAGTTTCTGTCAAGTGAGCCTCATGTCATAGAGTACATCAGCAGGAATTTCTAAAATCACCAGATACTGCTGCCAGAAGTTGGTAGCTCTGCTTGGGGAAACAGGGCCCAAAAGGTTAGAGGTCCATATTTCCCTTGGATAAGCTGATTGTCAGAGATCTTGGCTTTCCAGTGTGTAGTCATACCTGAAGATATTTGTAGTGTTGACTTAAGTCAATGAGCTGGTCAAAAAGTTATCAGAAGATTTTGATGAAAGGGACTATGGACTGTAACTGAGCTTTCCTCAAGGTATGCAGAGCTCTGCACTGAGCACTGAGAGCACTGAGCACTGAGTGCACTGAGAGCTTGGCTTTCGTTTGTTCTTTCTGTCAAAGAAAGCAATCATTTGGTTCCAAGTCTTTGGTTTATTGGGAAGCAGAAGTTTCCCCATGGCTTGGGCAGGGTTGCCATGCAGCATTTATTACCCATGCATACTGCAGCAATGCTGTTATTATACATTCCCCATTCTTTCATAAGCTGTGTAGCACGTGGTGGTAGGTACAGGCTGCCCAACTGCTGAAAGGGATGGAAGCTAGAGGCACTGCACATGCTTCTGCGAATCAGACTGCTGGCAGGTTTCTGCTGCATCTATTTCTAACTGAAAATCATTCACAATTTTTTTTTTTCTTCTAAATGCTGATTTTTCTCAGTCTGTTGTCGTGTTTTGTGCAGTTTTTTTTAATCTTGGGAGGAAGGAACAGCTCTGCTATAACCACCTCAAGTGTTGCTGCCTGTGGTAGTTTAATCAGTGAGATTAACTTGGTACAAGTGCTTTTTCTGCAGAGCTGTAGTTCTGCATTTTCATTAGCAATTTGTAACAGCCTCCCAGAAATCTGGTGCTGCTAAACTACTCAAGATTGTCATACCCAGCTGTCCGAGGAGGATGAAATTAGTATTTCTGACACCCACAGTTTGTAATTTACAAGCTCTTAAACGAGTGGAGCACTTTAATTGGAACACAGCTGTCATTACGCAGAAACCTTTTAATGTCTTAAAAGGTCTTAAAGGTCTTAAGGTCTTAAAAGTTGGGAAGGGAGTGGTGGCACTCAGTGTGGATGTGGAGCCTACTCAAGACGTGTGGCGAGATGAGAATGTGGAGTTTTTCCTTGGAGAGTGCAGCTCATGCAGCCCAACCAAAGGCCCTTCTATTTCAGAAGTGTTCACTATTCCCATTGCCATGTTGGTACTCATCATTCCCTTTTTGTAACTGTGAAGCTCTCGGTGACTTCACCAACACAGCATCTAAATGATTTGTGTTTAAAACAAAACAATGAACAAATTGACTCCTTTTTTTTTTCTTGAGAGTGGCTGGGGACTATATGCTTCTTCTTCTTAGATGAAAGTATTTAATGGTGCAGTTGAGAATATGGCCTTGCAGAAAGTTTTTCTTGTGGGCTTGCAATTGAAGCAAAAGAACAAGAAGTGTGGCTGGCAAGAGAAACGCAGAAGGTGATTAGGTTTTACTAAAAACAGAAATGGTCCTGTGATTGCTGGAAATGCCAGCAATTTATGTACTGGCTGCCCTACAGCACTAGGAGTGTGTTCAGAAAGGTTCTGTAGGAAGAAACAGTACCTGCAGTTACGACGTTTGAAAAGCACAGGTCTGGGGAACTCATTGTGTGAAGTCTGTGCGTCCATTAGCACAGCCTAGATCTTTGTGGTAAAGCTGGAAGCCAAACGTATCAGTTTGCTCAGCAGTTGGAAGCAGACTCAGTGCTTCCTCTGCCTGTCAGCTGCCCTTAGGCACCACCAGAAAGGTTGGTGTTTGTCCCAGTAGTGTAAGGATCCATTTGGCACTCGGAGAAGCTGGCATCACACAGTTAAGCACCAGCCTGCAAAAAAGCTGTCCACCACCTCTCTGTTTGCAGATGTGAGCCTGGTGAGGTCCTTGGCACCCGCAGCTTGAGGCAGAAATGTGCTGGCAGCTGGAGGCCAGGGGCTTGCTTCCAGGTGTTGAGTGATGGCATTGGGAACGCTGGGAGGTGGCCTTGTGCTGGAGATGGTTTCAAGGCTGCTGCTGATGTGGCCTCGGTCTAAGACCTTGCTGAGCAGCGTGCTCAGCGTCCTGGCCTTGCAGCAGGCACGAGGCATAAGCATGGGGGTGCTATGAATTTCTGAGTGTTGCTCACAGTTGTCTGCTGTGATGCACCAGAATAATCGTGTTCCAGTACCGTTGGCCCATCTTAAATGGTGCAGTTGCTGTTGAATTCCTGTGTGTTTAATGAGATCTGGAATAGTGCTTAGGTTTTTAACTTGTGGCCCCCGCACAGAACACAGTGTAGTATTCACAGTGCTCAGAAAGCTATTGCTTATTCTTAATCTGTATGAGTATCTTAACTAAGTTTTGCTATTAACATTTAAATATTCATCAAAACAATATTTCGGTACGTCTTCAATTTCAACATGAAAGTTAAAAACTTATGAATAAAACATTTTGAGGGAAAGTTAAGTTTTACAAGCATTTATTTATCAGTTGATCAGTTGTTACATTATGCAGAAATTTCAGATAGAGTATTGCTGTCCCCTAAATACTTAATCCTGCAGCAGGCCACACAGGTGCAGTGATTTTACAGGAGAACTCACAATCAAAATCCCAACAATGTGGCTGATGATTATTCTTGTTTTTCAGGAAGTAAGCCATGACACAAGGAGATTTCGGTTTGCTCTCCCTTCCATGGATCATGTTCTGGGTCTACCAATAGGTACGTTCTGGCTTTCCTTCCTGAGAATCAGAGCCATGTTAGTTGTACTGTGGGAGATTTTTTTCTTGCATTTTGAATTTCCAATGCTGCCCGTGTGCCTTGATCTGTTAGAGCTTTGCAAAACTGTCCCAGTGCTGTGAGTCATGTAACATTATCACAGAATCCTAGAATGGCCTGGGTTGAAAAGGACCACCGTGATCATGTAGTTTCAACCCCCCTGTTATGTGCAGGGTCACCAGCTACCAGACCAGGCTGCCCAGAGCCACATCCAGCCTGCCCTTGAATGACTTGGATGTCAGTGTGGTGCCTGAAATCCAGTGTTCTTACCAAGAGTGTACATCCAGCTTCTTTCTGGGAAGGCAGTAGAAGAAGGAAGCATTGGTCTTTGTATTCTTCTAATCTTAACTTTCCAGTGTGTGTTAGTCCCATGGCACTTGGTGTCTGTGATCCCCTCGAGGCAATGTTCCCAATGCTTCCCAGCTAAGGCATGCATTTCACCAGCTAGTCTGCTAAGCTCTGAGTCTCATGGAACTTGTTAGTCACCATGGAGTAGATGTTTCCTGAGGCCTTGCCATGTGGCATATTGCCTTCTGTACTGGCTTAGTGCTGTTGCTTCTCACTGCTTATGTAAAGTGCATTTCACCGTGACTTGTGTTAAATAAGGACTTAGGCTGTAGATGCCTATTGGATGGTCTGTGGGTCAGGGGTGCTTGCTGGTGTGAGATGTGGGAAGCAAGGCAGCTGGGAGTCGTGGGTGTGGCAGCTATGGGACAGATTCTGGAATGTCCTGTGCATGTTTAGTCCAGCACCAGCTTTTGGCTTTTACCAGCCAGCTAGGGTGTTACAGGAAAAAACACAGCTTGCTCATGGAAAGTTGGATTCTGTGTGGCTTTATGGAGGCTCCCCAGCAGCTGCCCTTCTGCGAGGAGGAAAAGCACTAATGAATAAGGGCATAAAGTATGTTTTCCCTCAGAGAGAAGCACAATAGCACTGTCATAGAATCATCATAGAATGGTTTGGGTTAGAAGGCACCTTTAAGATCAACTAGTTCCAACCTCCTGCTGTATGCAGGGACACCTCCCTCTAGATCAGGTTGCTCAAAGCCCCATCCAGACTGGCCTTGAATGATTACAGAGAGTGGGCATTCACAACCTCACTGGGTAACCCGTTTCAGTGTCTCACCACCCTCACAATAAAGAATTTCTTGCTAATACCTGTCTTTAAAGATTTATGATCTACAGTGGTAGTGTCACCAGGTTGCACATCTTTATCCATCCACTGGTTAGCATCACTGGCCCTCCAGTGTGACAAACAGCTCCCAGTAAAGTCCTCTTTTTGCGTACCTGCAACAGGCAAAGGAGCTGTGTCATACATCTTTGGAGAGCAAAGTTCATCTTATGAGGCATTAGTTACAGAATCATAGAATGGTCTGGGTTGAAAAGGACCTCAAAGATCATCTAGTTCCAACCCCCTGCTATGTGCAGGATCACTAACTACCAGACCAAGCTGACCAGAGCCACATCCAGCCGGGCCTTGAATGCCTCCACAGCCTCCTTGGGCAACCTGTTCCAGTGTGTCACCACCCTCTGTGTGAAAAATGTCCTCCTAATATCTAACCTAAACCTCCCCTGTTTCAGTTTAAAACCATTCCCTCTTGTCCTATCATTATCCACCCTTGTAAGCAGCCGTTGTGGGGGCCTAATGATGTTAAAATAATGAAAAATTTCCCCTGGGTATTCTTCAGCTGTGTCTCGTAAGGGTATTGGAAAACCTTTCCAAGGAGTTAAATTCTAGAGGGATTTTCTTTTTCATTATAACGTAGGCATTGAGAAAAGAGTTCAGCTAATGTGTGAGAGATTGAAATGCGATTGCTACTTTCAAAGGAGAAAGGTAGTTGGTAGAGCTTTGAGATGGCCTGTGCATTAACTGCCCTCCTGATGCGTCACCGAAAGAAAAATCCCCTGGAAGCAACGTGCTTTTCTTCCTCCCCACAACCAGGACAGCATATCTACCTGTCTGCTCGGATCGATGGAGCGCTGGTCATTAGACCTTACACTCCGATTTCCAGTGACGATGACAAGGGCTTCGTGGATCTTGTCATCAAGGTAAGGATGTCATGCTGTTGTACAGGCTGGGCAACTCCTGAATCCACCTGCATGCCTGCAGTGCCCTGTGAAGCCTGGTGTGCCAGGTTCTGTTCTGCTCTGTGCCCCTGTGGACTTCCATTCTAACAAGTACTGTGCAATTATCTACAATCCCTGTGGCATTCTACGCGCCCTTCTTTACTGAGCGTGTCTCACAAGGTACTTCATAATTTCCTGTGCTTGCACACGGCCATTTTCCAGAATCTGTACACATTTGCAGATTTTTTTGCATTTTTCAATGCTTCTGAAGTAGGAGATTAACCTTGTGTAAGCTGTCTGCTTCTTCAGCTAATGCCATATGCTCTTTGTGACCATTATTAAGGGTGGTGGGGATTTTTGTTGTTACTGATCCAGACAGGGCAGATGATCGATTCCAACTTGGTCAAAATCAGGGCAAGAGTGTAATTTCAATCCTTATCGGAAAACTCAGTGCTTCTTTTTCATTGTCAGTCAAATCTGTCTAGATAGTATTTCTTTATGTAGTGATTGCGTCCTATGAATGAGGAACATGGCTACGTGAATATCTGAATGGCAGAGAAAAGGACACGTGCTCATTTCTGTGCTGTGAGATTAATTATTTCATTGTTTTTTACATAGGTTTACATGAAAGGTGTCCATCCGAAATTTCCTGACGGAGGGAAGATGTCTCAGTACTTAGACAGCCTGAAAATAGGGGATACCATTGACTTCAGAGGACCAAGTGGCCTGCTTGTCTACAAAGGAAAAGGCAAAGCTCAGAAAATATAATTTATCCAGAGTAAATGATACAAAATCTGGGCTTCTGAACATCATTGGCATTATGGGTTTTAAGCAAGTAGAAATGCAACTAGTAAGAGCTTCATGCTGTACTCACAGAATCAGGATTCCTGTCAGTGTCTGACACCATGATCCTGAAACAGTCAGAATTTCTGTTTTTCTTTGTGATGTCTTCAGTTCACCTTTGTTTTCTGCCCCTGTTTTACAACGTCAGTTAATTGAAAAATGCTGAGAAGTGATCACAGGCTCTGTTTCCTGCTCTCTTCATTGTTTTCCACATCTCTCTCTTCTAGGTGAGTTTGCTATTCGACCTGAAAAGAAAGCCCAACCGGTTACTAAGAAAGTGAAGTATGTGGGGATGATCGCAGGTGGGACTGGTACGTGTGTAAAGATTCATCTTTGGCCTCTGACACCTGCTAGATGTTGTTGATATTTTCCCTCACCTGTTCCTTTGCACTTTCTCCTTTACTTTCTCACATCACTTACAGCACTTCTCTTTCAGGAATAACACCTATGCTGCAGATCATTCGAGCAATCATGAAAGACAAGGATGACTCCACGGTTTGCCAGCTGCTGTTTGCTAACCAGGTAATTTCTGTCCTTATTTCTGTTTATGAAGTGTTATTTAACAAACACAGCTCCACTCAGCAACTGAAGTTGTTGCTGAGGAAGCGTGGTGCAGCAATACGTGCTGTGAGGGGAGAAGTGAGCAGTAATCACACACAGAATCACAGAAACACCAAGGTTGGAAAAGACCTAAAAGATCATCCAGTCCAACCATCCACCCATCACCAATAGTTCTCACTAAACCACGTCCCTCAACACAAAATCCAAACGTTCCTTGAGCACCTCCAGGGTCGGTGACTATAATTACTTCTTTGAACATTGCTGCTGAAGCGCTACTGTCCTCACAGCTGATGCTCAATGTCCTGGATCTTATTGTTCTGTTTCTGATTCAGAATTTTTTAAAACTCTGGATTCATCTGTGCAAGTTGATATGTTTTGGGTAGACTTTCAGAGCTGTCTTTCTTAGTGAAAACGTGGAAGAGGTGGACATTGGGCTCCTTCAGCAACTGAATCTCCCCAACTTAAGAGCAGGCTTTGTAAGAGGAGTCTTCTTGAGAATGCTTTATGTGAGCTAAAATTAAAACTGATCTCCAGCAGCTTCCTTGACTATAGAGCTGGGGTTCTGCACAGCTGTTTCCTTTCAGTTTTATTCCCTCCATCAGCGTTTCATATGTTTCGTTCACTCTTAGAGCTGTATCATACTTTGCTGCTGGAAAAAGGGAAGATCCTTTTGACACGTAATGTTCTTGTGATAGGGGGATTTCTTGGCTGCCCAGGCAATCCAAGTGGTGGTGTGTAGCTGAACTGCACGCCCCTCCTTGGCCTGACATTCTTCTGGTGCTCATCTTTTTGTTTTCAAAACTCCCTCATGGTTAATTTCTGCTCCTGAATTATGTGAGATTTTTTCCTGCCTGTGTTTCTTAGCTTCTTTAGGCTTTCCTTCTTTGTTCTTCTTTCCTCTGGTATTCACCATATCCCATTTCCTGCAGACTATATCTGTATTACAGAACTGCTATGAGCCCAGTACGCTGGCTGCTGTAATCCAACACAGCTCCTTCAGCAGGGTCAAAATAGAACATGTACAAAAAATACTTTTTGTTTTTTCTTCTACTCAAAAGCAATGATCCAAGTGCCAACAACTGCCCTATTCTGGTGCTTTACTACTGTAATAAGGCACCTTCCTAAGTGCTTTTGGAGTGCCCTCTGGCACTGGGTGATGCAGCTGCAGCATTTGATATCTGCTGAGTGCTTGAAGCTGGCACATAATGCAGTAGGTCTCTGGGCTGGTAGAGGGTCAGGATTTGGGATTTGCTGTGAGTTAATTCAGAATGACTAACATAGAAGTTGAGCTGTTCTAGCAACCTAGAAATCCTATTGCTTCTTGCGAGGAGGAGGGTTTTTTTGAGAGAAACAGTTGCCTGTGTATTAGCAACAGGCTGTGTAAACATCAGTTGTTGGCTTTAAGGAGTCCCTGTACCCAAGCACTGCACAAATATAAAGCAGATGGACAGGCATGAAAGCCTACAGACTAGGTTTTTTTTAATATTTAATGCTATAAAGTATTTTTTGTACATGTTCTATTTTGACCCTGCTGAAGGAGCTGTGTTGGGTTACAGAAGACAGCGTACTGGGCTCATAGCAGCCCACTTGGAGCTGGTCAGACCCAGTTACAGCCCTTCTGGAAGCCGTGCAGCAGCAGGTCCAGAAACAGGAGCCTTCCTGGCAATAGATGTTGGCACATTCCTCATCAGCCCCACAGCCCAGACATTGTCATGTCCTCAGTGCCAAATTATTAAGGCTGTGGAGGAGGATGCCAGTTTTAGTCTCTGCCCTTACCCTCCTTCCCAAACTGTGGCTGCTTTTATGGGAGTAAGGTTTTCTTTTGGCCTTTGATGGTGTTTCATCAGAGAGGAGCAGAACTTGCACAGCCTTTGTTGCTCCAATGAGATCTCAGTACCTCCTTGGTTATTTGTTGTTCCACATCTTGTTTAAAAACTGAGCATCTCCATATGGCAGTGCTGATGAAATTTAAAGTGGTGGAGGTGAAAAATTGGCCTTTTTATTTCCTGATTGAAAGGCAGAGTTTGGAGGGTAGGAAAATACACATGTAGTCATGGTTAGTTGTTTGTTTTTGTTTAATGAAAGCCGCTTTTCTAATGTAGGTGTTAAGGAAGGACTCGTTCTTAAGTGTTACCACTGATTCTGTAATGAGTTCTGTGTTTTGATGCAGGTATTGCTTTGTCTTACTGTTTCGAAGGAAGGAATTACGGGGCTGGAATTTGGGCAAGTTCTGCAATGGGATCATCATGGAAATAATTTGCATTTACAGGCTCTCCTCAATCTTTAAAGCAGGGTTGAATAATCTGTTCCATCTCACAAAACTACACAGAACTGTAGTGGCCATCTGAGGGCTGCATTCAAATGCAGAGCCATAACCAGTGTTTCCTTTACCCGGCAGACTGAGAAGGATATCCTGCAACGTTCAGAGCTGGAAGAGATTCAGGTTCAGCACCCCAACCGTTTTAAGTGTTGGTATACACTGGATAAAGCACCTGAAAGTAAGACCTGTCGTGCTATCTCTACTGCAGCTTAAGTTATGGGTACTAATGCACATGTCTGACAGGAGAAATGCTGCACTGTGTGTATTTCTGAGCTCCTTTGTTTCTTGATGAGTTGTGTTCACGCAACACTGAATGCATCCAGCAGCTTCTTTCTTTACACAGTTGTGGACAGAAGCTCTAGATGTTATCTGACAGTGTTTCCATACCTATGAAGCTCACCTGAGGGGAACGATAGTGTTATGTTCATCCCGTGACTACACCTGAATATTAACCATTATCTGCTGTGATCCAAGGTGACCTTCCTTTCTCCTGCTATGTCATGCCCACCCCCATCAGAGGAGAGTCACACTCCATTCGCTGGTAGCTTGGAGCAGAGAGGGAAGAGCCATGTGCTTTCTCTTACCTTGTGACCATGACACTGTGGAAGGCATATTGTTGGCCACGGAAACCAGGCCGAACTGTGACACACAGGATGGTGGGGAGGGTCTTAACCATCCCTGGAGTCTGGTGCTCCCGTGTCATTTTCTACAATAAGCGTTCTCCCTGCATTTCTAAGGCAGCTTGGATAGCAGTGTATTAAGGAGGATGGATGTTGCTGTTTGTTTCACGCGGCTGGAGCTCAAAAGATTCATATTCTTTTCACAACTTTGCTTGGTATTTCCTTGGGGCTTTTAGAACGCTTTCTTAAAAATTCACTTTTGTTTTCTCCATGCATCAATCCCATTTTAAAAGCATAAGGGGCACATTTTCCTTTTAGCAGGAGAGCGCAAATGCTACGGGCTGCAGTTTTACTAAAAAAAATAGAGATGCACACAGTTTATAATAAAGTGACCTCTCCTCTCCTCTCCTCTCCTCTCCTCTCCTCTCCTCTCCTCTCCTCTCCTCTCCTCTCCTCTCCTCTCCTCTCCTCTCCTCTCCTCTCCTCTCCTCTCCTCTCCTCTCCTCTCCTCTCCTCTCCTCTCCTCTCCTCTCCTCTCCTCTCCTCTCCTCTCCTCTCCTCTCCTCTCCTCTCCTCTCCTCTCCTCTCCTCTCCTCTCCTCTCCTCTCCTCTTCTTTTTCTTTTCTTTTTCTTTTTCTTCCCCAACAGATTGGGATTACAGCCAAGGATTTGTGAACCAAGATATGATCAGAGACCACCTGCCCCCACCTCAGAGCGATGTTCTGATCCTCATGTGTGGACCTCCTCCCATGATCCAGTACGCGTGCATTCCCAACCTGGACAAACTGGGCTATGCCAAGGACATGAGGTTCTCCTTCTAATGAAGGCTGTTACTTCAGTGGTCTTGTGAGGAAGGAAAGAAAAACAGTTAATGGGGAACAAGACAAAGTTAGAGATGGCTGATGCACAGTGCTGGGAAGCTACATTTACATTAGAAGTACTTCATTTTTATCTGAATCTCTGGCAAGTTAGACACTTAAGCTTAACTATATGATAACCGTACTGTACGTTACACACAAACAGCCTTCTGGCAGAGACGTAGCCATGCGCAGTTCTCAGCTGTGTTGTGCTTGCCACGTCTGTCCTGTAGAAAGATTATATTCCATCTTGAGGCTGGAAAGCTTCTTAGGGCAGCAAATACTCATTTACACTCTTGTTAGCACTGTAATCAAATAGCAGTAATATCCCACTTCCTAACACTGTGCATACCCAGTATTTTATTTGGTGTGAAGTATGAAATATATGGAATGAGCTGGATCATTCGCCCTGCTTGTATCAAACTTTAAAGAGATGTTACTGTGTGAGGACCAGGAGCGTTTTCCTGGTATGCATAATCTTTGCACCATCAGGAGCTTAAGAGTGTTCATTTGAAGGATGACAATTAACCACGTATGACTGAAGTTGTTTAAGGAAGTTGCCTTGTTAATCAGAATAGAGGGGTAGACAGCTATATAAAATTTGTTTCCTGTGTATTTTGGAATAGCCTCTTTTACGTGGAAACACTTTTCCAGCTGCTCACATCCCTGGGCAATGAAAGAAACTCTGGACAGCAGGTGCTTTACTGACTGTCCTGGAAGTCTTTGCTTGTATGTGTGCTGAATACTGAAAAAATACTGACGTGTGTATTTACTTTTAAATAACAGGCAGTACCATAGGAGTGGGAAAGTGATTGTTCTGCATGTTCTGTGCAGTGAAAAAGTGCTGGGTGAAAACTGGATCTGGTTTTAGTTTGTTTCCCAGAGCTGGGTTAGCCAGACTGGGGTTCATTTGGTGGTCCAGCTCAGCAGTGGGTCCTGGCAGGTGTGATATGCCTGCACATCTTGCTCTGGAAGAGCTCCAAAGAAGAAAGAGGATTGCATGGGAACAGCCTTAAGCCACCCAACTGACAGCTGATTCAAATGTATCTCTGAATCTAAAACTCTTTCTTACGTGCTGTTTATTACAGCTTCCATTTGTTTCTTAATATAATTTTTACAGCAGCCTTTCACCTGACCTTTAGCAAAACTTCATGCCTCCTGTGTGCTGTCCTTCTGCATCCACACATACTGAGGTTGGGGCTGTCCTGCAAGAAGTCCAGGAGACAAAGTCGTGGTCTGGTGATGAAATCACAGTGAGGGAAAGGATAGTGGGTGGTGGTGGATGAAGTCGTAGAATCACCAGAGCTGGAACAGACCTCCAACATCACCCATTCACCAATATTTCCCCCCTAAACCACGTCCCTCAGTACCACAGCTGAAGTCACGTGGATGCGAGTTAGCTGCAGGTAGTGCTGTGCCATGTGTGTCACTTCTGTAAAGATTTGGGCACTACTTGGGGCTGTAACTTGCCCCGCTTTCTTTTGTGCCCATCCAACAGCTGCGTAGTAGACACTTAAAAGGTGAATCTTCAGCATCAATTAAAAGGAGAAAAGGATACTACAGTTAACTTAAGGAACCTGCAAAGAATAATACTATTACGTTTATTAAATAGACACTTGCCTCTGAAATCTTCAGCATTTGATGTGCGTTTCTGAAACTCATTTTACTATTGTGCTCCAGAGGTCAGTTCCTTTATCTTTTTGTGAGGCAAAAAGCAGAAATAGGAGATGAATTGTTTTGCTGCTGGTTTACATCACTGTGGAGTAAACAGGTTTTTTTTTTTCCATGACTGTATTTAAGGAAGTGTTCATATCAAAAATAACTCACTGGTAACACGGCAACATTTTTGTATAACTAAACCTTTCTTCTAATTACTGTTTTTTTCCACATCTGTCAGAAATAAATGATGATGCAGGTGCCTCACCTGTGTGTTACTTATCCCATCACCTTCCACTTCAGAAGAGACAAACTGTGTCTGTAGAGCACTTCAGAATGCTTAAAAACATCTGTTTGCTGTTTACCCAACTGTTTGTGTGAGAGGTTGGTGCAAGCTGCTGAGTCAAGGATTAAACTACCACTGTTTTCTGTCTGTCACCAGAATCTATTCGTTTTGACTTTATTTTGTACATCTTCCTTGCGAACATGAAGCTCTTTAATTAAAAAGGAGATTTTTATATAATCTGATGAAAAGATGGTGCCCCGATCCCTTTTGCTTGCTGGTCCTGTACTGTGGCACTTAAACAAGTAATAAAAGCTGGTTTTGCATTGTTTTTGATTCTCAGATTCATCTCTCTTACAGTTGTAGCGGAGTGGGTGTCAGCGAGCTCCTACCTGTGATGGAGGTTAGGGGAGAACATTCTCACAGGACCTGGAAAACTGAAACAGCTTCAGAAATGTGCTCCAAGAGGCCCTTCTCACAGCCAATGAGCCCCCAGTAAAGGGTGGGGGTGAGGTTTTCTGCTGTTATTCTTATTCTTTGGGTGAAAAGCACTACCTGAGGATTGGCTGTGAATCACTTGGGCCAACACACCAGCTGGGCTGAATCAATGAGCAAAAAGTCACACTGTCTTCCCCGAATACCTTGCTGTTCATCCTTGCCTTTATTACCCACAGCACTGATTCCTGCCAGCGCCAAGAATGCAGCAGCATGACTTACCTGAGGTAGCAGAGCCTTTGGGGGATCAGGTCAGGAGGCCATCTGCCCCAGTATGTGATTCGCATAGTTTGGCCTCTCAGAGCCAGGATTTATTGCATCCTGCATTGATGCTGGACCTCTTTGTGCCCTTTTGTTTGACTGTGCAGACTACAGCCTTTAATTCTCAGCTGTCACAGCTTCCCCATTTTATAACTCAGAAACTAAACAGTAACATATGAATGACAGTTTTGAAACTGCTTTTATTCTGTTAAAAGAAAGAAAGAAAATTATAAGGAAAACCACCACCCAGGAGGTCAATACCATCGAACTGTTAGCGTACTCAGCAGTAAGTCCCTACCTGTGGCCTACAAACACTGTGGTTTTGCCAGCCTGAAACCTGTGGAGCTCTTTCCTTTGCTGCTTAACAGCAGCTGGAAGAAAGCTACTACAGTTGTGCAACCTGAAATGCTGTCAGCTAAGACCTGAGGGAAATTGAGTAAACCACTACATAAACACAATGAGCTGCTAAGATACCAAAACCAAAGACAAAGCGAAACATTCTTGCCTCTTCCAGATTTCTGCTTGCTGCCAGGGCTGTCAGGAGCCCTTCCTTCTCTGCTGCACTGAAAGACAAAGGCTGCCCTGCATGCCAGCCCCCATCTCCATGGGTTCATTTTCCCATGTCTCCTTAAACAACTGCAGCTGTTTTTTGCCACCAGCAAGAATAGGGTTTGTGGCAGAGCCCAGTGCTGGGTCACAGCTCTGAGGCTCTCCAGTCCCAGCATCAGCCTGGTGCTGGTTGCCTTCCTGTGGGCAGATGATAGGGCTCTCATTTGGCTCATTTCTATCTCAGGACAGGGAGTTCTTCACTAGGAGAACGAGCTCCATTCCTCCAACAGTGTTCTGAAGCCCTTGCATTTTTCTCTACTTGCACCACCACTCTGAAAGCAGTAACAGCATGTTTTCTCTATTACAGACTCAACACACTATTTAAAAAAAAAAAAAGAAAAAAGAAACCAGCCTGCCCTTTCTATATGCACAGCACACAAAGGCTGAGCCAAGCCTAATAACTCCTCCTGAAGGCACCATTTGATAAAGCCTTCGTGGCCCCAGCCAAGGCTCCATGGTTGGTGAACAAAATGTCCTGGGATGGCTCCACGCCTTCTATAAACACTTTTCCTGGCAGATTGTATTCTAGAACAGTGTGCTGTTGTTCTAAAACCTGGGCAGACTGAGTCAGATTGGCTGCTGCACAATAGAAGGCAGTACAGTGGGTGGAGGGGGAAGGTGAGAAATAGGGGTGGAGTGATGTGTGGCACGAAGCCCACCGAGGCTGAGCGCCACCCACAGCCTTCGGTGAGGGCCTGCAGACACCCTGCTGCCAGCTCGAGGTTTACAGAGATTTATGGACAGATTGCCTTCCTCCTTCAGCCCGTGTGTTGCACTAATGCAGATCTCCAGCACCTCTCTGTGGGCAGGAAGCTGTCTGATCAACAGGCAGTGTTTCTGCTCTTGCTTCACAATGTTATCCAGCAGGATTTGGTCCTCAGGTTTCCTGGCATGCCAAACATGGCAAACAAGCCCTCGCAGTCCCATCCTACCAGACAGCAGATCTTGTCTGGACTCTCTAAGCAGCTCCAGCAGTGTCTGCCCACCAGTGCAGCCTCCAGGCTGTCCCCAGTGCTCCTGTGGGGCCATCCCGCTCTGGCAGAGCTCTGCCAGCTGTGGGATCTGCACTCAGCTGCAGCTCGATGCACTTGTCACCCAACAGAGCCCAGAGCCAATCCACTCCAAAGAGCACAGCCTGTTACATGGTTGTTTTACTGGTCACGATGCATTCCTCCACTCCCTTCTCCACACAGAAGCTGATGAAGTTGACCAGGAGGATCCTGCTCAACAGAAGGACTTCGTATGAGGATCTGTGAAGCCAAGCTAGTCCTTCAGCCTCTGAGGTGAACGGACCATGCCTTAGCTGAAGACTTTATGGATAATGAGTTTCAGCCGTGTTCCCAGCTGTGTCCGTGTGATGCTTTCTGACTCACGCTCTGCACAGGTGATTTCCTCATACAATAACCTGAGGGAAATCCCTTCCTTAGTGAAGGTTCTGTGGTAACTGAGCACTGTCAGAGCCATGGGGTGGGCTGAACAGAACTGCCAACAGATGCTGTGCCCAGCAGAGCCTGGCAGTGCTGGCAGGCAGCGCTGCAGGATGTTTCCCCTGCATCTCCCTGAGCAGGGACCAGCCCAGCAGGCCCCGCCGCTTTCACACCTACTGAGCTCACCTGCTTTCAATGATCCCATCTCATTCTAGCCTGATCTTATCTTGCACTCTCTCATTTCTAGGACTACTACAAAGAAGCCACTTCTATTGGCACTGGGTATTACCTAGAGATGAATTAACCTATTTCTTTTAACCACTCAGACAGAATACTAAAAGACCTCTAAGATCATCCAGTCCAACCAGCAGCCCATCCCCACCATGCCCACTAACCATGCCCCTCAGTGCTACATCTCCATGTTTCTTGAACACCTCCACCACCTCCCTGAGCAGCCTTTTCCAATTTCTCTTTCTAAAAAGAAAGGAGCAGCTTGAGCTGCTGCTGCCACCTGCAGCTGGGTTACCTCAGAGAGGTGACACACCAGGCACAGCTAGAACTAAACAAGATTCCTAAAGTTACAAAATCCAGTTTCCATAACTGTTAAGGTTGGACTGCATGTTTCTGCTGCAGGAGGCATCAGCCAGGTCAGCTGCTAGTGCAAATACATTGCAACCATCTCTTCACTGTCCCAGGATCTCACCAGCATTCCCAGAAAACACTGTACCCTGCTGAGTGCTGCTCTTGTTCCTCCTTCTCCCCATTCTCAGTGAATAACAAAAAAGCGATAAGGATCTTTCTCTGCATTCTTTCTTCTAATTGCTCAAAAACTTTCCTTACTTCACTGCGTAAAAGTGAGCTTATAAACTAGAAGACCAACATTTTACATGGTCTAATAGTGAAAGGACAAGGGGAATGATCTTAAACTGAAAAAGGGGAGATGTAGTCTAGGATGTGAGAAATTCTTTACTCAGAGGATGGTGAAGCAGTGGCACAGGCTGCCCAGAGAAGCTGTGGATGTCCCATCCCTGGAGGCATTCAAGTCAGTGTTGGATGGGGCCCTGGGCAGCCTGATCAGAGGTTGACTGGAGGCTGCCCCTGCATCTCTAACACCTCCTTGAGAAGTGTCCAGCCTTCCTGGATCTGGTGGATGGCAATCCTGCCCGTGGCAGAGGGGTGGAACTGTATGGGCTTTCAGTTCTCTTCCAACCTATTCCATTCTGTGATTCATCTCTACTGCCTACAGATGTCCTGGTGTTCCTGAAACCCCCAAGAGACACCCCATCTCAGGTTGGTCACACTTGGGTCCCTCTCTCCAGAAAACAGACTATGCCCTAAGTATTACATTTCTTTTCTCCCACAGATCTTCACGTCTCTTTGTCTCACCTCCATTCCTTTGTGACTATCCTACAGCAATCAGCAGGGGATACACTGCTGAGTCTCCCATTACCTCTGATTCTAACTCTCAATTTCTCCTCCTTTCTACATCAGCACTCCCCAGCAACCAACACTCCCTCCTTGCCAGCTTTTTCTCCTAATCGTCTAGCAATTCTATGGGCTTGTGTTCATTTTCACAGCTGCATCAAAGAATGCTGTCCTCCAATGGGAAGAAGATGATAAAGGGACTCCATAGGAAAAGCTCTTGCTGCAAAAGAAAATGCCAAAATACTGAAGAATAAAGCTTCGTGTCACTATAAAGACGAAAATGGTATACTGTGCTCTAGATTTCAAAGCATTTATCCCAAGTGTTAACACAAAAAAGCTGACCCGACGAACAGAAATGAGGGTCAGAAGAGGGAGGAATTCTGCAGTTTCTGCACTGCTACCTGGGCTACTCCGAGCAAAACATCTATCATCATCTGTACCTGCATCCCAGCAACAAAGTGGGGAAGACAACTGGTACTTCTAGAGCTGCTGAGGGCTACAAGGACATGGGGAAGGATGATGACTCCTGGGGCTGGAGATACTCTCTGCAATGGAGACGAACGTTGCTGGTCCTCCAACACCCTACGAGGGCTCACTGAGGAGCAGACAGGGGCTGGGACACCTCCTTGTCATGCCCAGCAACCTAGTGTGCATCAAATCTGGATCTCAAAAATCAACAAAAAAACCTGCGTATTTCTTGACTGTTACCTGACTCTTCCTGCTGGCACCATCAACAGATGAACTGGTGAATCCTGCCTGTGATTTTGTTTGCCCCTTGTCCCTCATCTTTTAAGTAGAACACAATGAGCTTCCTAGGAATTTTAAAAAAAAAGAAATTAGGGGTGCATTACCAAAAAAAAAAAACAAACCCCAAAAACAAACCCACACCAAAACTTACCAGAAGCAGTTGGCATTTTCCACAGATTTTTATTGGATTTTACATGGCAATACACAGTAGTTACGTTGCCCTCTTCAAAAACACAAAATACCACAACGGTATCAGCTGTGTGCACATGCACGCAAAAATCTCCCACTGTTACCAATGCTTTCCTAACAGGTCCCCACAAAACAGCCATAGTTCAGCTGATAGGCAGCTCTGAATGACAACCTGTTCTCCACCCAGGAGACCCAGAAACAAGGTGTCTGAAGCAGAACTTTACTTACAGTGGACTTAAGAAATGATTGTCTGCTGCTGCTGCTAGGCTTGTTAACAGCACCAGCGTGAGAAAAAAATCTCAGAGCATTTGCTTGTACCTGTTTCAACACATAGCACAGTGTCATTAGTCCCTTTTCTACTGTGAATATTCATTCATTGTGTCCACTAGCCAGCGTCTGCTCAGGAGAATCTGAAGGAATACTTCTGCTCAGAAGCCTGCACTATGTCTTCCAGTGCTTCTGCTGCATGTGGCAGAGCAGGATCTTGGGCCAAGCACTGCAAAGTACTCACAGAAAGCAAGCCCTGAACAGACACCATGAGGATTTGTGCCTGACAGTGGCGAGCAGGCATTGCAGAGTGGGGCGGTTCTGCCTATTTGGAATAGCTCAGCCACCCCCAGAACTGCAGAAGAAACAACAGGCAGCAAATTACTTGTGAGTGCTCCTCAGTCCGAAGTTCTGAATAAAGCACCAGGTGTGATCTGCCTGTACACAAATGTAAAGTGGCACAAACTGCTTCATGATTGTATGGCTCACTTGCCTGGCTCCAGCTACTGAAGAGAGAATGGCAGCACTTGATATTGTATATAACACAACTGATCCACATCACAGTTTTCTTCTTTGCACAAGAAAATTAGCCCAAACTGCACATCTTTCAAAAAAATAAAAACAACAATGACAAAAAAACCAACCTGACTGGTTACAGCCCATAAGGCTACAACAGTAGAGTGCTAGAACACATCTCTGGTCTACCTTCCAAGGTCCATGGAATCCCCTTCCTTCCTTTCCTACCCACAGGACCAGCACAAATCCATGATCCGTGACACCACATATCAGTGTGTCAGCCATGATCTCACTTCCAGCACGGGCAATGATGAAACGAGCGACACATTCTTGTAAAAGCCAAACAGTATTCAAAAAGAACAGCTGGGCTTTTTTTTCCCATTACAAGGCAAAGAAGCTTCATGCTATTGTGCTAAAATACATGCTATGTTCAACACTGTATAAAAGACTGCTGTAATAAACAGTTACTTTTTCATTGCTTTGGCTAGGACATCTTGCAATACAGAAAGCCTGACAACAAACTTCCACTGGCTAGTTAATGTTTTTAAAGTCTGATGACCTTAAGGAAAAATAGTTATGCTCTAAGAAGGCAAAATGATGAGCAACACGTTTGATATTTGGATTTTTTAAGGAAAAGTTCCACCTTGGGTTTAATATAATGAAATAATATATTTCCTATACATTTCTCTATATAACTTTGTTTGCAACTACACCATCCTCACGTTAGTCACAGCACAGAAACATCCCTTCCACGTGCAGGGAGTACTCTCAACTTGAAGAAAAACTCTCCAGAACATTTTTAAGTCACGGAAGTGTTACTAACTTCAAATGCTATAAAACTACTGCTGCTGGAAACAAGAAAGAAGACATTTTGAAATTTGCAGCTTCCCAAGGAGTCACTGCTAGAAGAAACATGCTTCACAACTGTTCCATCCCAAATGGAAGATCATTAAACTGTGAATTCAGTAAAAAGCAACAAAAGCAAACAGTTCCAAAGGTCAGCCTGCCTTTTCCAGTAACCAGCTGGTGTGCAAACTGGGATAATCTTTTACAGTTCTCTCCCCCTTCCCCTTACCTTGAACTTTCCATTACTCTACGTCACAAAATTTAAATTTTTGCTTTTAGATGTACTTCATATACTTCTTTTTTTTTTTTTTTTAATTTTTTTTTTTTTATAAAACAGTATAAAAATAAAAGCAACAGTAAAGAGCTACTGGGGAGATTATGCAGGGCTAAAATCCTATGTTGGATACCAAAGGAAGGGCAGAACTAGCATTTGCGTGGGGCAAAGGCCTTTGAAAAAGACAGCAATAAGAGAAAGCTGATTGACAACTACAGGTGCAATGCTTTTCTATCTAACAATTTGCTTTACTTTGTAATAGTACAAAGGATCATCTCAGGACATGAATAAGAAAAAGGAGCACTATGATACCATGTCAATTTAAATGCAACACTCTGAAACATATCACCAGTTTGTACATTAAATATAGTAAAAACAATTTCCATTCACCAGTGTCTGGGTGTTTCTTATGGCAACTTTAAAGTAGGCACCTTTTTTTATTTTTTTTTTTCAGTTCTTCTTTAAATTTTCCACCCCCCAGTATTACTTCTAACAAACAGAAGCAAGAGCAGCATAGTGTATATGATCTGCTGCCCATCACATCTAGTGATGACGTTTCTTGCACACAGGAAGTGAGCCTTCATCAGTGCCTGTTGGTTGCTGTCACACATTGGAGTCTTCATCTGTTATACTGGTGCTAGGAGAGCGAGTTGCAAAGTCTTTAAACATTTCATCCTCTTTTAACATGTGCTAGAAAGGAAATGAGGGAAGAGTCAAATTCATTTTTACAGAAAAAGACTTTTTATTCTACAGATCACAGTTTTAAGCCTTACTGTCAAGTTGTTGATGCCTTCAGAAAATGCTCCTATTTGCCTCACTGTCCCTTCTGAATCTTCCATCTGCAAAAAAAACAGATAATGGATAATGAATGAATAATGAATCCCTTGCGTGCAGTGGCAATTAAGTTCAGCAAATAATGTAAGTGCTTTATTACAGTCCCACATGCTCAGAGTGAGGGATGAGTGTGCCCTGTTGAGGCAGAAGATGAGTTATGTCAGAGACAGTCTTACAGCTGCTGCATTCGTGGCTTGCAGTACTTGGGCTGAGAGACATGTTTGTGTTTGTGAGTAATGCTTTGTGACTGTCAAAACTGAGAATCTTCACAGGCTAAAGGAATGGAAAGGTTTCATTGTGAAAGAGAAGTTTCCCATCAAATCTAACAGCACATTTAAGTACTACAGTTTTACCTGCTCCAGCCTGTCCAAATCATCATCATCATATACTCGGATATCCAGGCCAGCCTTAAAACCTTTCTTCGATGCACTTCCAGAGGCCCTCCCCAGCTCCATAGGACACACGTACTCTTCCACGTCATCTTGCTTTTTCTTTCTCAGGCTCCCAAAATTGCTGAAGGCAAGTTTCTTTGGCTTGTGAAAAGAAAATTCACAAAAACTTAAGAGTCAGCGAAGAAGTAACAGGTGTCTCTGCAACTGATGCTTCAATGTAAGCAGATGCTGAAGGGTTAAGACTCCACCGCTTTGCTTACAGCTTTCTGAATAGCTGCAGTTCCAGCTGTATCCATAAGAACAAGATGCATCCCTCATTCCATCATTACTACAAAAATAGTATTTAAAGGATCCCAAATGTTATCAGAATCCCACTGCACAAAATCACGAGCATATAAACAGTAAGAGACCACCTCTGTCCCAAGCACGTTATCATACAGTCAGATGGACAACCCACAAGAGTGCCATCTCTCTTTGGCACGTATGAGGAGCTGAGATGTGGTGTGCTCACAGCAGACAAAAGAGTCAAACCCATATCTGCTGAGTCCTGCTCTAATGCTTTTTCATTTGTTATCACATTAGCAGCCAACCCTGTTTCTCAAACAACCTTACTGAACAGCCCTCCAAGAATGGATAAAACTAACACACCAGAGATCTAAATGTCTGCTGGAAGCTCACATATGAACCCAGAACAAGTGGCCTACCTTAACTTTAGCAGTTGCTGTTAAGAGGACGTAGTCTGGGGACTCCATGGCTTCACGTTTCTGCTGCTGGGCCTCCTGCCCAATGAGGAGGTTGAAATGAGTGGCTAGGTGCCGTCGCAGCAGTGTTTTGTTTGGTGGGATGTTCAGCAACTGGGCCATGGTTTCTACATTGAAACGTGGCTCCAAAACCTATTAACAAAACCACAGAGTCCAGCTGATGTCAACACTGTCTGATGAGGTCTCAAGGACGCTGATGGGCATGTGGCTCAGTCACTTTTTAAAGTTGCTTTGGGTTTTTAATTTAGAGAAAATATACAACTAAGACAGAGAAAAGAGAGTTAAAGGATTCATAGAATGCTATTTTCAGCCTTTCTTTCTTGAATTATAAACAGAAGGAAACTGGCAAATAGAAAGAAGAGCTAAATCCACCCTTAGATCACATGATATGGAAAGCTCTAGCAAAATGTTTATCCAGCATCCTCTTTAATTCTGGAAAATGTAGTCAAAGGAATGATGGAAAATAAACATAAAATTTCTGGAAAAGGGATAGAAGTTTCATCCACTACACACTTCTACAAGCATAAATCTCTAGCCTGGAGGATCTCATGCTAGAGAAATTAAAAACAATACTGTTTTGACACTGAAATTCCAGGTTTTCCTAAAGAATCAAGCATTCCCCACAAAAATAAAAACATGTTCACATGTAGGAAGGAAAATGGTGGTTGTATAATAGCATGATTGTGCTGTAGGTAGGAGGTAGAAAATGCCATTAAATTGTGAAGGGGATGCAGGCAAACAAATTCACTGCTTTCCAAACAAACTTTGTCCAAGCCACTTTTAGGCCTTTTAAAAGTGCCTTTAAAACTATTGGGTAATAAATATTGACAGCAACTTATTATTAAGAAGAAAAAGAAGATAGAAGTATGTGTGCAGCAAAGATGACAGAACTAGTAATTCTCAGTCATGATTTACTTTAAATCAAATAAAGTAAGCCTGTGCGTATCTTACCATCAGCCCCCCATGCACACCACTCCCCCTCAGATTAGGTGCATACTCTGCCAGATCAACAGAGCGTAACCACTCCATCACGCGGTGATTGGTCCACTGGGTGACCTCAGAAGGTGTGACATTATTCTGTGAACAGGAGGAACAGGCAGTTAAGGAGGCTTCCCAACACAGATGCCCCAGCCCCAATCTTTACTGACACAAACCTCCCCTGCCCTTTATGCATATGACCCCACCTTGCTCTTGAGGAAATAAAAAACAAAACAAAACAGATTTCTGCTTTCTTTGGATTGCTGTCTTGCAGCAATACTGAAGTAGAATTGGGTCTGGACCAAATCTCATACATTCCTCTAAGCACTGAAAGGTTTCAGAGCAGATGTAAATCACAATTTCATGAGAAATCTTCTATCTCAGCATTGCATACAATATGCTGAGCTCCCCTCTGAGTTTCTTAAGCTGATTCTTCACTTAAGAGTTAAAATATTTATGCTAGCTGATGGAGACACTGACATGAAGATATCCTTCTGACACTTTTCTGATCATTGCAGGAAAAATCTAAAGCCTTCCATCGAGGCAGAAGGGCTTGAAATCAGTCAGATTCAAGCACTACTTACTCATAACACAGTATCCTTCTAATAATTTCAAGCCAAGAGCTTATCACAGCAGCTTAGCTTGTGTTTATCCTACTGGGAAGCGATCATCTTTCCTGCTCTGCTTGCAGGATGGTTGTGCCAAACAACATGAGCTATATTCCTGAGTGCAGTGAACAGGTCTGTATCATTCTTCATGCAGTCTGAGGATCTTGCTGCACAGTAGGATTAGCTGCAATTTCTACAAGTAGAGCTGAAAACTAGCTAGCTCCATAAGCTGGTGTGCTTTTTCTGCAGATATGCATTAGAATCTAAATAGAAGGCTCTGGGCTGCTTCATCATCCACTGCCCTAGCTGGTGTATGCTCTTTCCAACACAAATCAGTGGCAGTTTCCTGCCTGATAAGACTAAACTTGTTTTACAGAGAAAATTCTGACAAGGCCACAGACTTCACAGTTACGTTAGCCTGACAGAAGCTGTGCACCAAGTTCAGTACTATTTATTTTGAAGAAAACACATCAAAGACTAAGGACACTTGTTTAGCAAGAAGGAATGTGAGATTTGGTAAGGAGACATGACTTTGGGGCCACAGCAGGTCAAGGATAAAAAGTTGCGTTCAAGGTAGCCTCAGCAGGACATGAATCTTGGGAATAAAATGACAAAAAGAAACCAAAACTGAAATAAAATAGGAAGCAACCAATATAAGAAGAAAGGGTAGAGGAGGAATAGTCAAAAACACTGAGAAAAAACCCTACAGGATTCTTCTTCACAGTTCCATCCTAAAGCAGTACCTCATCTGATGGCCTCCTGCGCAGACAGTTGGGCTCAAAGTTATTTATTCTCAGAACCTGGATAGCTCTTTTGATGCTGAGATGGTGGAGGACACTGACAACCTTCAAGGACAGCAAGTCATCCTGTGGAAGAGGAAGGAGGATTTAATACACACAAAAGCACTTAGTAGTGGAACCAACACTCAGTTTCCTCAACAGCTTTGAACTGTGGCTTAAAATGTCACATCTAGTATATCCTAGAATTTAAATGCATGAGACAAGGGATTAATGCCAAGCCATCCATCCCATAGGTGGCCTGGTGCTTGCCTCTGTGACAAGGTACTGTAAGGCATAACTGCACAGCCAGATCTTTTTCAGTAAGGATGAATCCCTTCTCACCTTCAGCAGGGCAAGAGCATGCCAAGATACAACCCCACACTCCCCCTTGCAAAGCATCGGTGATACTAACAAAAGCAGCCAGTTCTTTCTCTAAAATCTTAATCCTCTCAACAACTTTTACTTCAACATTAATTTCACAGAAGAACTCCTTTTACAGCTCATACAGATCAGCTATTTAGGCTCCCACCAGCCTTCACAGAAAGAGTCAGACATCTCCTGAGGACAATTTCTGCCACATCAAGGAATGAGACGCTGCCTCACAAAGCCTGCTCTCCCTGCACTGACACCAACTACAGCCCTTGGCTGGACCAGGAGCTTTCAGATGTCAAAAGCTGGGAAGAGCAAGTTTCCCCCTTCATAATTACAGCAGCAAGTAGCAGTTTTGCTCCATTACACCTCCTGGTACTCAGAGCTCCTTTAAATCTCTGATAAGTGAGAAGGAGAGACTGTTGGCAACCAAGAGAACTTAACTCACAGGACACATGTGGTGAACAACAGTAAACAAGATACACAATTTAGATGAGGCTCACAGGTTACTGAAGATTGTTGGTACAACCCAACATCCTGACCTGCTGACAACCTTGCAGCATGAGCAATACAGAAGATGACACCTTTTTGCCTCTCTCTGATTTCACTCCAATGTCTAGCCCCAGCAATGTAGCATGTCAAAACCAAAACAGATTCTTTCTCATTCATGGAGCTCATACGTGGGAAATGTTTACACAGGATTGAGTGACCAGCCTGGCAAGACTTCCCAGATCATCCAGACCCATAGCTCCAGGAAGGGTTGCAAACAAAGAACCTGTCCTAACCTGCAAAAGTGGTCACATGCTGTGAGATCTGTATTCCTGCTAAACTAGGCTCCTCAGTTATAATTCAATCCTTATTATGTCACTAAGTGTCTCAAAGTCTGGTACTTTGTTGGTGCAAGTTGGCTGACAAGTGAATTTATGTATCTTTATTGCTAGGGTTAACCTAGATTGCTATGTGTTAACACCACTTGTGTGTTACAAACAGCAGACTGTTTTATGATTTTGCCAGAATAAGTGAAGATTAAATTATATGCTTGTCCAAACAGTTCATTGCTTTTGGCTAACCTTATGATGAACTTAAGATTAGAGTTTCTATTTCATGTTATTTCATTATTTTAGCTTGAGTAAGGGTGAATTTCCATGTGGTTTTTAGAAGTTTTCTTTCTCATTTTACATACAGTTGTACTTAGCTGATTATTTACACAGAATCTGCTGTTGTAACTTCATGGTTAAACACTGCTTAAAAAAATTCCTAGGGATTTAATTTAAAAGGAACTGACAGGGAGAGTTGTCTAGTTCAAAGGCAAAGCTTCCACTGCCTATTCCTCGTCTGTCCACCCATCAGATGGATTCTCTTCTTTTTAGAAAAAGAAGACTAACATGTAGAGTAAAAAAAGCATAACGTGAAGATCCTTCACATTGCTGCCTATGCTGCATTTTACCAATACCCAGTGCTCACCCACTCAGTACAGCAACAAAGCATCGCAACACGAGACTGAGCTCAGCAGAACTTACTGGCATCAGATCTCCAAGATTTAACAGAAGAAACAAGCTGCCTTTACTTTCATATTGATGTGCAAATTCAATAAACTAGAGCCAACAAACGTGAAAACACTGTGTAAGCAGCCAGTACTAAGCATTTGTCTGAAATGCACTGAACAGCACAATCATGTCAGGTAGTCAATCTAACGTAAAGAACATACAAAACATGCAAATATGGCATAAAATAGTTAACTTCTACAGAGCCCAGGGTGTGACTGATTTCTCCTTTGTTACAAAGAAGAAAATAATATTGGCAACGTTCAGTTTTCATTTACATCTCCAGAGAAGAACCGGTTGGCTTCACTTGACAGGCAGTAAAGTGAGGAGCTGACACCATGCTGTACATTTTTAAATACATAATGCAAATGTTAATAATGAATCCTGTTTTCAAACAAG
The DNA here is from genome assembly GCF_026119805.1 of Tympanuchus pallidicinctus. NCBI lineage: Eukaryota > Metazoa > Chordata > Aves > Galliformes > Phasianidae > Tympanuchus > Tympanuchus pallidicinctus. The sequence continues at coordinate 6,283,300 of NW_026294744.1, forward strand.
CTGGCTCTTAAAACTGCAATTGCTTTGGTTTTCTTACGCTAGGAATCCACATGAATAGATAACTAGACAACATTGGCTCGCTGAGAAGAAAAACATTCCACCTACTTCTATTAATTGACAGTTAATCTGAACAGTAAAAAGCTGCATGAAATGCAACCACAGCACGTGTGTACTTTTGTAGGCAGCTCAGTTGCTGCCTGAGCATATCAGACAATGTCATGCACAGCTCTTAAGCACAAGATTATCCACTTCTCACATACAGAATCACAGAATCACAGAAACACCAAGGTTGCAAAAGACCTACAAGATCACCCAGTCCAACCACCCACCCATCACCAATAGTTCTCACTAAACCACGTCCCTCAACACAAAATCCAAACGTTCCTTGAACACCTCCAGGGTCGGTGACTCCACCTCCTCCCTGGGCAGCCCATTCCAGTGCCTGACCACTCTTCCAGAAAGGTAGTATTTCCTAACCTCCAGCCTAAATCTCCCCTGCTGCAGCTTGAAGCCATTCCCTCTGGTCCTATCACCAGTTACATGAGAGAAGAGGCCGACTCCAACTCACTACAACCTCCCTTCAGGTAGTTATAGAGTAATCAGGTCTCCCCTGAGCCTCCTCCAGACTGAACATTCCCAGCTCCTTCAGCAGCTCCTCATAAGCCCTGTGCTCCAGGCCCCTGAACAGCTTTGTTGCCCTTCTTTGAACCCACTCCAGAGCCTCAATGTCTTTCTTGCAGTGAGGGGCCCAAGTCTGGGCTTTTGCTTACTATTTGCTCTCCCACATTAAGATATTGTCTTTAAAGATGGAAAGAATGCAGGAAATACATGCAGGTGAGTTCTACTGTCAGGGCTTCTGTTTACTTTAGGTTATGGCTATTAGCATTAGTTTGGCCACAGGACACTCACTACATTTTCACGCAGCCTTCTAAACACTCCGAGGTAGCGTGCACAAATCAAGGATCCTGGAATATCTTTCCAGCATTAACAGTGTCTATGACTCTCTCAACTCTCCTGATTTTCTCCCTGCAATTATGCAGAGAATTTCCTTTCCCAATTTATGAACTTTGCTCTGAAAACAGTAGCATCTCATGAGACATGGTCAGCTGTTGGAGTGAGCTCTGTGCATCTGGTACATCATGTACATGTACGTGTAAGTTCTGCAAGAGTAACCGCCAGCTTGAGCTTCTTTTCAGATCCTGTCTATCTGGGACAAAAGTCAAGCCTGCATATGGTGACCACGTGGCTCATGTGCCAACTTTTTGCTCTAGGAAGCTACAGGCCAGATTGCCGTGACCTGGCTCCTCACAGACTGGCCCTGTAAGAAGTCTGTTTGGTTCTGCTAGCCCCAGAGGGATGTGATAGTGGCTGTCTGCAATGTCAGAGATGCCCTAGCAGCCCCACGTGCCCTCCAGTGCTCTATTAATGGGGTGCTTGTGAGGTCAGCCACAATTTGGCTGATGGATGCTCCTGCAGAAGGGCTAAGTGGAAGAGGTTTAAGTGTTAAGTGAATCTAACAGCTATGCAGGAGATCTCTCCAGACTCATGATTTTCAGTGAGTTGTCTGGATGAATGTTAGTGTGCATTAAATGTCAGTAAAAACTAAGAACATGACAAAGACGTCAAGACAAGAAAAGCCATTTACTCACTACACTCATGTAATGGAGCATGCGGCCGTCCACTTTTCCTTCATCAAACTGGGTCTTATACTGGGGGAGGCCAATGTCATCCAGCCACCCTAACAAAGAGACAGAACCAACATTAACATGGCAAAGCTCTTCTTGATGGCAACCATGTCCACACCACCAGTTAGGTGTTATTCTCACTCTCTGAACCCTACACTTGACATGATTAGGAAGCCCTACAAAAAGCTGCTGATTCAGCATGTACTACAGTCTTACTGGTAACCCAATGGTAATCCAGTTTTCCATGATTGTTCTCCTCTTCAGACCCAAGAGCCTGCAGAGCAAGCTGAAGCTTCTTCCGATGCAATGGGTGTTTTATCCCAAGCTCCTGTGAAAGAAAGGAAAGAGCAAAGCTTGATACAATACTGTATTTTATTTATTAGTCTGTTACGTAAGAAATAAGAATTGTTTCAGAGAGTCTCACTGAATACATCTGCCAAGTCACCAGCAAGTGCTGTATTTCTATTTGTTGAGTACCAACACCACCTCAGCACACACTCAGCTTTAGGAAACACCTGCTCACCGCAGTGGATTAAGGAATGCAGGTTCTTTAAAACTATATGAAAATATCAAACTTAGCACTCTCATATCAGAGGCTGCATATAAAAAAAACCAAAAACACAAAACACAAATAATTTAAAATGTGTCAGTATTCAGAAAAATACTTGGTTGGATTACTTTCCACTCCTACCTAGGCAGGCAAGGTTAAAAGAATTGTTTAGCTAAAAGCATTCTTTTAAGTTGAACTGAAAGTAGTGTTTCTAGTACTTCTCACCTTTTCCAGATCCTGCTGAGAGGCCTGCAGAAGGGTTTGCCCAGATAGTATCCAGTGTCTGCCGTTACTTATATAAGAGCCTAGCCCCTGGTCCTGCAGCCAGTTGCAAACTTGTTCTTTTGTCCACTTTGCAAATGGCATGTCCAGCTCACTACAGAAGATTTTTTAAAAAAGAGACTGATAAATCCCATGCCTCAAATTTCCTGCTTTCATACCCAATAAAACAACCAAAATCTGAGCCATTCATTCATAGGTATTTTGTGGGAGCTGGGATAATCTCCAGGGAAGAACATGCACCACAATCAGGTGAGCCTTATGAGAAAGAGTGTCTCTACCTCTGAACTGTCAGCACCATGTTGCGCTGTGCTGATCTCTTGTCACCACCACAACAAACACTATCTACTAATACTGCTGACATAATTGCCCTTACTGCCTAGAGTAGCTAAAACGCTAAAGAAGAACTGTAATCTATCATTTTTGCTTGTAATCCCAGAAATGCAGCAGGAAACACACTGGAGGATATCTGTCACTGCCACATGAGGGCTCGCGTTCCACTTCGCACAGCCTTGCAGATGCACTCAAGATTCACTCAGCAATAGGAACCTGGACTCCCACCACCAATCAGCCTCATCCCTGCCAAAATCATCTCTCAAGGGAGGAAACAGCCTGGATCCACCTGTTTCCATTCACCAGGAGAAGAGATGTTTTATTTTGGCACTGCACTCCTCCTTTTAATCCCGCACCTGACTGGAGCTGCCAGGAAGGCATGCACAGCACACTTAGCCACCGATTGTCTTACTTGCGAGACTGCCCCAGGTCTCTAGACCAGCCCAGCCGTGGCCCTGCAGTTGCTCTTGTCCCTCCTCTTTTGAACTCCGTTTCTGACATGTCATCTGGGTTGAAGGTTGTAGACTGACTTCTTTTAAGTCTGGATTAAAGAAAGGAAGCATATTAACATGTGCCTAAGGAAAAGGTATGCTTTTACCACTGTGACCAAGACAGGCAAGATTTCCTTTGGCATTTGTAGCCCTTCCTCCACCCAACACTGACCCATCACTGGGTCCCTCAAATGCCAGCTCCCGCTCTTGTGATGGTCACACCAATTGTGTCCACAACCTGCCTTGGAACAGACTACAGAGCCACAAGTTGAAAGGGAAAAAAAGGAAAGATCATTTGAGAAAAACTGCATAAAGCAGATGGAAGGGGCAGCAGTGCCCCAGCAAAGCCCACCACCTTCTTCCTCCCAGAGTCATTAGCTTGAGCCACTCCAGTGCCCGGCTGGATTCCCTGCAAGCCTGAGTTCTGCAGAATGATACTTTCACATCTTTTGCTTACCTTCCAAATAACTTCTTGATTCCTCTGGCCTTCTTCCTGGAATCTGGAGAAGGTGGAGTCATCTGCAAGCTATCTGTTTCTTTTGGTCGAGGGGGCAAACCAGCTAGATCCAGGTGATCTGCAGATCCTTTTTCTGTTTCCGCTATTAGAAAACAAAGCTTTGTCAAGGCTTACTTCTGCAGGACTGTACAGGCTCACTCCTGAACTCTGGAATGACTCTTGCTAAAATTACTGATAGCCTCCATGTTAATAAAATGAGGCAAAGAGTGATGTGAAAAAAACAAGAGAAATAAAACGTGCTTCTTGTTCATGGGCCTGACTGTAGGGGCAAGGCAAAGCCCTGCACTAGCTGAGTGCCTTGCATCCAAACCAGGCAACAAATATTTGGTGAACTGATCAATGAATCAAATCCCAGGTTCACTCTTTTTTGGGGACCATCTCCCAGGAATAAATCAGTCCATGGCAGGAGTTCAACCAGGAGTCCCCAGAGCACAGAAAAATAAATTATTTCCCAGTGGGCAACCTTCCTAATTACCTCCATTATCTCTGTGCTCCCTGATGAGGAAATTCCAGCAACGAATAATTCCTCCCACATTAGGAGCAGGAGGGCCCTTTCACCTTGCTGGTGGAAACAAAGCTTTCTCCTGGCTGTGAAGCATTTTGTTTCTCTGCAGAGAAATATCATGAAGTCTACACTATGAACTGCATTTTTCCTTTGAAGGGATGCACAGAGCCTACACACTACCTCCCACATGAAAAGTTTGATCTGTAGCCCTTGTTTTCTGTTCACAACAAACCTAAAGGTTCCTGTCTATGAAAGTGAAATTGTGACAACACCGTTCAGTAAAAGCTGAAATAACAAAGCATAAGACTACGTAAGACCATTTAAAAAGAAAAGTAAACAAATTGCAATATCTATAAGACTACATAAGCAGAGGTGTGCCAGCAAAGTGCCAGGTAGCTGAAGAAAGTCACCATGTGGAGCTGATGATGCTTGCTGAGGAACAATGTCAACACAAGCTTATTGAGATGAAGCAGCCGTGGCAAGGCAGCCTGCAGCAGGCCGGCAGTCAGGCCTGCAGCCACTTCTACCACCTTTTCACACAGCCATGTAATAAGATGACTGTTGTGTCTTTCAAACGGACCCTCAAACTTGCAGGAGAAAACCAAACAAATCATACGAATTGAGCTAGAGCATATACTGCTGGGACACACGGTCTCAAGAGTATTTTCCTGCAGGGCAAAGTTTTAGGCGTTTAGATGGACTATGCATGAACTTGTCCCATTTTCTTTCAATGAAAGTGAAAACCTTGTAGTGAGGGAACAAGGTCATATGCAAGATGATTTTGGGGCACTGTGGTTTGACTGCTGCAGAATAACAAGGCAGTCTTGCTGGTGAGAGAGAGCAGCACATCAAACAAAGCCTTTGCACTTGTGGATTCTGCTTTACTTGTGTAAGAAAAAGTCCTAGCTTAGAAAAAACAATGAAAAATACATCTTTAAACAGCACTCTAAAGAGAGAATACTAGGACAAGGTGGATTAATTAGTAGCAGAGATTAGCGGGTATTGCAATGTTTGCTCCACACACCTTGCTCCCAGATGCATAACCCCTAAGAGGAGCCAACCAAGGTAAACCAAGGAAGGACCAAGAGGACTTGTGTCTCTTTGTCAGCAAGGGCCACATGCGACTGTTGTGCCACCACACCTGCTAAACAAAGCTGAGACAGCTCCCCTTGCTAGCACCTGGCCCTGCTGCTTCTCTCTGCCCTTGCCAGAACCACCCAGGGAACACTCACATCACATGAGCAGTTTTTACCATATGAATGGCTCCATCTAAATCAGTCCCAGTTATTTCTCATTCATTTACTACATAATAAACGTAGCTATTTCTCAGAAGAGGACTTACTCTTTCACTCAGAGTACCCCCAAATTAATTCCTGAGATATAAGCACATTCAATTCCCTGTTTCACAACCCTTCAAGCTTTCCTGGGGGGCTCTATGACACATTATCCATATGTTATCTATGGATAACAGCACAGATGCACTCCTGGTGTTCATACACTGCTGTTTTCCCTGTTGCTGCCTTGGTCTGTAAGTAATTTTGTGCTCAAAGTTACAGTACAGGTCTCTGCAAATTAACCCGCAATCTCATTAGTAGCAGTTATCAAGAAATGGCACAGCTGACTTTTAGCAGAGGACAGATGTTGCATGAAAACTCCTTTTAGTGATGCACAAGAGTTTGATGCAGAGCTCTGGTGTCTAGCTTTTGTTTGAAAAGTGCGTGGCTATAACCAGCCATCAGCAACAGCCACAGCACAGCTGCTGACACAGGCAGACATGCAGGATTACTGTACCTAAAGTAGGGGCGCTTGCACTTCGACTGCGATCTTCAGATATCCAAACAACGCACATAACCACACGCAGCACAAAGGGAGAGAACACGCAGAAGGACAAGGTAAAACATAATTCAAAACTTACATCAACAAAATACAAGACAAAAGGAAGGAGGTAAATGAGACGCATGCGTCACACACAGCAATGAATCACACAGAGAATAGGATAAACAATTCACTGCTCATCTCTCTCTTAGAAAATAAAAGCAGTAGAGCTCCTTGTTGGAGAGGGAAAGCAGCACCTCAGTCCTTGCAGTGCAGGGAGGCCACCCACTCTGCGACTCACACGGGCTCCTGTGAGGTGGCAAGAATCTGGGCACCAACTTTATAGGTGGATGCACTGAAATCTGGATAACAAATCATTCAAATTCACAGGAGCCTGCTCTAGACGGCTCATCTTCCAATCCTTTAGGACAGCCACAAGACCTCCATCTTGTTAGACAAATTAATCACAGGATGAAACAGGTGATTACACACAAACACAGACAAAATAAACCAAAGCAAAGAGTCTAACCCTCAGAACAGACTGCACATCTACCCCAAGTACTCTAGCAAGTTCCCATACCATATGATAAGGGAAAATAAAATGGGGGGGGCAATGCATAATAAATGTGTGGGTATGTTGCTTCATTTGAAAAAAGATGGTCATCGACAAGTAAAAGCAATAGATTTTTTCTCAACATAGAAGTCATTATCTGCCTTTATGCTTCTGAAGGACAGAGCTGAACTCCAAACAAACTCTGTTGTGCAACAGAGCCAAAAATTGTAGATAAATGCCAATAGTTCTGATTCATGGACTCACTCGATGATTGAACTTGACGTGGAAAGAATACTGGAGCAAATCAGCTAATGCAAGTTAGGTTTCAACTGCTGGTAAAAGCAAATACTGTATTAAGCAGAACATTTTGTTCATTTCTTCACTGCGCAACTGACAAGACCAAAACAGAAAACCCTCCTACATGAGTCCAGAACTCAAAATGAGGTTAAATAACCTTACCAATAGTGTTCCTGTTGTCACAATCCCTTTTGCAAGACTACATAAACAAATAAAACAAAGAGGAAGACTGAGTGCAGCTGCCTCATTTCTGTACATCAGAAAATCTTACGAAAGATAAACTGGAGATGGAGCCAAGGGAAAAGATATCCACGAATCCCACGTTTGAGTTGCTGGCTAGACAGCCAGCAATTGAAAACTGCAGTAATGCATTACATGGTCTCAGGGGAGATAACACAGCACAGGTGGAAACAGACCAACTACTTTGTTACATCAGTGAGGTTCTCTCTGTTTTTCTGTTGCTCTTTCTTGAGTTTTTCCAACCGTTCTATCGAGAAAAACACCACCATGTCATAAACAAGATGAAGGCTGGCTTTTCAGCTTTTTAGGACAGTTACATCACTCAGAAAAATAAACCTTAATTTCCCTGTTATTAGAAACATTGCTCAACACATACATGACCTGCATCTAGGTGTACAATACCTACCTAGATTGGGGGCACTTGCGGTCCTCTTATTATTTTTTATCTTGAAAAAGCCCCGTCCAAAAGAAGATCTGGCTTTACGGGTGCCAAAACTATCCTCATCTCCTGTGATGCCATGAGAAGGAGATTTTGGAGGGAGAGTGGCAAAATTATTACCTTCCATGCGAGGTTTAACCTGCTTAAGTTAGGAAAACAAACAGTCAATACCAGGGAACTGCAAAAGACCTTTGAAGATGCAAAGTGACCACTGACAGATAATCTGGAGAGTCACTTGATCTCACGTGTTACTTTGAGAAAGCACTGCAAAAACCATGAAGAACAGACAAGATCTTCAGTTGAACAAGTTCAGGACTTGGGATTACTATCACTAAATTCTAAAAATAACATGCTATATGAAAGATGTTGCTCATTTTCTGCAAGTACAGCTTACATATATTAAAAAGGTAAAAATATAGACCTGTAAGGCTTTGACAACAGTGGAATCAAAGGAGGAGACAAGACCCTCACGCTGAATTGGTTCTCTGGAAAATGCTGAACAGCCCCTTTCATCTGCAATCGCTTTGCAATTTCAGAATGATTTAACTAATTGCCTTTGCCAACTGCCCAAGCTGAAAGGAAAGTAGGCATCAAGCAAAGAGTAAAAATGACAGGAACTGAAATCTGAAACATCACATAACCAATTTAAAGTAATAGTTCCAACCTTTTGGGTTGTTTCACTGTCTCTTTAAAAAGAGAAAAATCCATTCACAATCTAAATAAGATCCTTTGGCTTTTGCTGAATGGATAGAGCATTCAGCTAACAGCGATTTCTCATGTATGTGTTCTCTGCTCAGGTCTTCATGCAATGACTGCTGTATGCAAACTATGCCATACAGTACCATGGGGTAACTGTTCCGTAATGATAGTCTCTTGAAGAACACAGTTGTTACAGAAAGCAATTTGGAAACCCAAGGGTTTTCAGAGATACTAATCAAAGGTAATTACAGAGTCAGTACAATAATTAATGGCTAGCTTTGCTAATTATCAAGTGGTAGAACATGTGAGGGAAACATTAGACGAGATGGCAACCTTATGCTCAACAAGACTGGAAGATAATCCTTGTGGGAAAAGAAAAGAACGTGTGAGACACCCTAAGCCCGATGCAGAAGTGATTGCAGCAATCACTGTATACCCCTGACTATCTTGTCTGCCTGTCTGCTATTCCCCCTTTGGAACCAAATACAGCAATTTCAGGTGACTGAGCCTTCCAACATCCATGCATCCCACGCTTCTCCACGTATAGCCACAAGTGCACACACACACACAAACATTACCTCTGTTGGCTTTTGTGAAGCAGCATCCCTATCCTGTTTGGGAAAGATTAAGAAACACATTAAGAATTCACAGTTTATAGTAAGTGTTCAGTTCATCAACATTACCCTAAGTTGAATTCTTACTGAAATACCCTTCTCTGCATTCTTTTTTCCCAAAAGAAATCTCTTCAAAGCTGTATTAATTCAGATTAATTCTTACTTTTTTGAGGTCAGTGAGCTGACATGAAAATACAGTTGCTTTAGTTTACTTTGGAAAGGATTAGCTATGTATATAATTAGCCACCTGCAGCTCAGTCAGCTGAGGAGACCCAAACCAGGAATCAGACAGGGTAGTGACCAAATATCCACAGACTCCATTCCTTAGCTGTTCAAACAAACCAACCTCCCCACCCCAACAACTCAAGAATTCTAGCTTTTATCATCAAGTTTTGCTCACTCTTTCAATCCTATCAGCATCTTTTCTAAGTTGTAAAGCAAAGCTCAGCTGCTTGAATATCAGAGAATTTATGAGTTTTAACAGTCCAGGTTGTCAAAAAAAAACAACAGACAACAAACAAAAACAGCCACAAGAATCTCATGTAAACACCTCCTAGCAAAACCTATGTTTTTTTCATTAAATCTGTAAGATGTGACATGTTTATGATCACTGGTAACGCATGATGTGAAGAGCCCTGCTGTATGGGAACTGTTGAGTCATGGCCTGAACCACTGATTGAGTACCTGGGGAAAGGACCTGGTCAGACCTGGAAGCACAAATGAAGGCAATTCAGTTGTGTGACCAGAAGGGGTGGAGCCTGGCTGCACCTCTCTTAGACCTCATTTAAGGGCTGACTGCCACTGGGGAAGGATCTTTTGTTGGAGATCCCTCCTTAGTGGAGCTTTCTCCTCTGAACCTGGAATCTTTTGATACAGGTGAGCAATCTTCTTCTCTTCCTTTATAGCACCTTTCTATCATGCTGGTCCTTCTGTCATTGTACCTCTGCTGTAATGCCTTTCCATCATATTCACCTGTCCAATTGCTACACCTGCTCTGGCCCTGAGGAAGGCAATAGGACATTCATAGGTTCAGAGCCCCACTGGAGATGTCATTCACATTTCAAAGGGAGAGGAAGAAGTGAGAGCCCACACACACCGTTTCAGATGTCTCTTTCTTCAAACTGCTCAGACTGCTGGACTTTTGCAGTGAGGAAGTCCTGAAACAAAAAAAATTAGCTGAAAAACTCCATTAAATTTTTAAAGATAGATACACTCTCAGGAGACAGCTTTAAAAATAACAGTATGTGATGAAACATATTCAAAAACACAGACATTTTGAATGAATGCAATCAATGCACTAATCAGAGCCCACACAGTTGTAGGACACATTCTACAAATCTCCACTTCATAATTACTGATGTTAATGCTGCAGTGACTTAATGCCTACCTGGGATATTTTTGGCTTTTTATTTAAAGTAGTATATTCAGAAGTACAAGCAGAATGTACACAGGCAAAAGGAAGTGCTATAAACAGAAGCTATGAAAAACAGTATTATTAGCATCAGGCTTCTGACTAATTTAATCCTTAAAGAAGCCAAACACGCTAAGTGAATCATGGTTTAGTATTTTATCTACAGTTCTGTTTTTCATTTCAGACCAGATATCTGTCTGTTCTGATGGGACAAAGTCTAGAGTGCTTAAGTTTGAAAAGAGAGTTATCACTAAAGACTCCCCAAAGCCAGGTCTAAGTTAAGAGTAACTTCATTGAATCTCACAAAGTCATCTATCTTTATAACAGCATAAAGAGAATAAAATTTGACTTTGGGCATGTTCTCACAGCACTAAGTCACTCAAAATAAAATCAGGCTCTGAATCCTATGCTGTGTAGCAGATAAGCCCTGTTGTCTTGTGCTCCTTGCTAACAAATTGCTTTGACACATATGCACATTCAGAAATAGTCCCACTGATTTCACTGGGGAGTAAGGCTATGTGGCAGAAGTTAAAATTATGTTTTTATTGTAGTCATCTGATTGACCTTTCTACATTACCAGAAGAACAAAAACCAAACTAGGGTGCAGGTACAACAACAGTTTATGACTCAATTAGAGATACTTAATAACATAAAATAAACTGCGAGTACTTCTGCACAAATAAAGCACTGGAAAATAACAGTTATGAGCAAAAGAAAACCACCACTGTATATCATCTTGACTAGAATTAGTTAACATATTTACATGTGTCTGTGAAACATGGGTCAGGAGGTTTGAGTCAAAAGTTGCATATAAATGTTTCCCAAATACATTTGGTTGTGATACTTACACTGGACTATCACATGGCTGAGTTTCTGGAGAGGAACGTGTTGATCTTACTTCACTGTAAAAATGAAATACATGAAAAAAATAAAATATTTGGATGGGATCTCCAAATGTCTTGCTAATACAGAAACCCATGACGTTTTAAGCCTGTTTTTGTTTCAGCTGTTACTGCACTGAAACACACCAAATTTTCTCTTCTGCAGTCATAAGTCTTCCAAAAGACAAAGGTGAGCTAAAGTGGACCAGGAAAGAAAACAAACACTCTTAGCATGAAAATGCTGCACATTGAGATTAAATAAATGCAGAGGATACAGTATGCAGAGAGTCTGAAGCACCAAAGATGACCCGCTCCCTGCAGTTTAGCCACAGTGCTAGGACATTTGCTGTTGGTGCTTTGCTTGTTTTCTTCTTCAGAGTCAGGATATAAACCCTTGCCAGCAATGGCTAGAGCTGCATGAGGTTCTCATCCAGCAGGCTGTGGTATGGGGCACAGGAGCTACAGCTCAGCCACAGCCTCAGAGTAGAGCTACAACATCTACTGCCCCAGCTTCCTTGGGATTCTGCACTGACAAATTTAGCCTGGCATTGGAGTACCTCATGCAGGGTTCCTATAAGAACAATCAAAGAAATGTCTTTGCAGTTCATTGTCTCAGACTCAGTGTGGTTCTTTATCTCCTTCTCTAATCTTTTCAAATGCCTCTTAGTTTCTTTCTGTACCTCTGGAAACAGCCCAAGATTAGTGCTGGACAGCTTTTTCTGCTGCACTTCCACCAATCCTTAGCAACTGTGGAAAATATCTGGATGCAAATTATCAGAAACACATTTGGTAGCACAGACAACGCTATCTCAGTCCTACATGATGTAAAACCAGATAAAAATAAAAATTCTGTGTTCTTCATTACATTAGATCAGTTTTTCTCTCCTTCTGTTCATTACTTGTGAAGCAGCTGGCATAGAATATGAGTGCTGCTACAAGCAACAACCAACACACTAATGCTTACTTACTGAAAAAGATTTAACCAATGTCCTTTATGAACATAAGCTGAGTTCACTATTGCTAGTCAAGTGAATGCTACCCTGGTTTAATGGACTTAATAACTTTACAGTATGGTAATCGGCAGATAATTACTTTCATTAAATGCCAAATATTGAATTTACAATTGAAGAATATGTGGGGAAACAGTAATACCTCAAATCACTTGTAGGATCTGGTCTGGGCTGTGTTTTCACTTTCTCTGCAGCAGTTTCTGAGCTCTTGGACGTTGATGAAAAAGATGGGATTGAAATCTGCAGAATACTTTTGTGAATCTGTAAGGAATTCTAAAAAAAAAATGAACATTATCCATTACATTGAAATGAGCTCAAAAGTAGCAGCCAAAAATGAAAACCGTAATAGATAAACTATGGAAAGAAGGCTCCAAAATAAAAAGAATACATATTTGCTTTCTTTCCTTTGTCACAGAGTGGAGGTTTACTACTCCAAAGATGGCACTGGAAGATAAAGCGTGAATTGCTGCACTGATAAGCTACAGCACAGGCAAAAATCTTCAAAGCCTCCAGAGCCTGCCTGCTAAACTTCTCTCCACCAGTCTCCAAGAAGAGCAGTTCACTTTTTAGGTTCACTCCTGTTCTTGTGCTACTCACAGGATACCAAGCAGCAGCTGAATATTTAATTTAGTTGATAGTTCGTCATAGTGTGTTCAAAGTCCCTATCTTGACTCAGAGCTTTAAGAGATCTATAGTTTTACTGCTGGAAAATGTGACTGTAAAAATCAGAGATTTTTCATTTCACTGAATGTAAACATGAAACAATGATTGCAACCTTTTAAATATGACAGGATGTATTAAACAAGTTCCAGCATGTTTACTTCAAGTTCTTGACAAATGAAATGTAGCTCCTAAAATAGCTATGTCTAATACAAGAAATAGTTTAGATGCATTCTCATGACAAATACAGTGATTTGTTATCTCCTGATTCCATCTGATTAAGAAAAATACACTAACTGAACTCAAATCAAACTCCCCAGCAGGTTTCACAAGAAGTTCACATTATCCAAAAGGATAATCAAAAGGACATTATCAAAAAGAATATATTACTAAAACTGTGTGACCCAGAAAAATCTTGAGTCTTGGTGTTTGTAACACAAGTCGAGCACAAGCAAGCTTTCAAGGAGTAATGGCACTAATAGAGGAAGAAAAAAAATACACCTCTTCATGAATATTTGTGTTAAATTCATCGTGGATTGGCGACGCTGTTACTGGGGTTGGGGATGGACTTTTTTCTGGGTCAGTCAGACTTGGTGTGTCCAATAAAACTGTGGAGATAGATCCTGAATTCAGGAAGTCTTCACTGTCACTGTCCTTGCCTGGAGGGAGAGAAGATGGAAATTTGTTTATCTGACACAATGACCCTTGCTCTTATGCAATGCAGCCTTACTTTCAGGAGAGAGTACAATAGGAGAAGGGTGCCATCAATAAATATTGCTTCCCAATTCAACCACCACAGCACACTAGGGTTGGAGCAGGGTGGAAATATGCATCTGACAGCAAAAGCCCTCTTCAAAACGTTCAGTGGGATCATTTTCAAAAAGCTGAATAAACTGGAGTAGTTATTTCCTGTCCCACGTCCTGGGTTTTCATACTAAGTACCTCTTTCCCTGTATTCACTAGGGAAAGACTTGGAGGGTCAAAGTCTGTGCTGAGAAAAACACCTGCCTCTGTGGTATCTTGAAGTTACCCATTAAAAAAAAAAAACAACAAAAAACAGCCCACAGTCTAAAAGCCTAAAACCAGTTTTAAGTGACTGCATTACATTTAAAGACTGCCATAAATTAAGCACGTCTCATTTAATTAACACAGTAGCCTGCATCACTTGGCATCCTCTGTGCCCACTGAACAATTTGCCACTTCTGAACTGCCTCACTACAACCTCAGGACTTAGATTTCCACACATCATAGTGTCACAGTTTTGACTCCAATAGGAGTTAACTGGTTCAAGACGAACAATGTTTTCTAAAAGGCAAGCAGAAGTCTAGCACTTATTGCCAAAGATTTGGTGCAAAAATAAGCCATGTTTGTTTACCAGATCCTTCCTTGCCCATTTGTTACCATCTATACTTGAGGTAGAGGGCAGGTAGACTTGAGGTTTGTTTTAACATCTTCCAGACTTTGAAGGCATGGCACTGTGTGAAAAAGCAATCCCTAATTCAAAAATGCTCCTCCTTCTCCATAACAGTAAGCACACTGCTTTGCTCTCATGACTCATGCCCTCCCTGTGTTTCTTTTACTTTTTACAGGAAGAAAGGAGAAAGAGAGGTACTGAGGGCTGTTACACTGAACTGACAATGACCACCCTCAACCTTTATAACCTTTGGGGATCAGAAGCTCCTAGATCTGGAATGCTCCACCAGTCTTTGAATGTATGAAGTACAATACTGCATGTTACAGTGGCTGTAACACTACATGTTACATGTGTGTGTGCAGGACAGAAGAGGTTACTAAGAAAGATGAGGAAAAGCCAGCCTACCCTCCTGTAACAGGGAAGGAGAATTATTCTGTAGCTGCTGTATTTGGCAGCTTGTGAAGTTTCTATCACATGCCAAAGACATGGTGTGTCATTGCAACACAGTCTTGGCAGGATGTCCACTTTGCTACTTATATTTTTTGCAGCTCTTGGGCATTGTGTGTGCAGCTGCTGTGGCAATGCTGGTTTGACTTGAAGGAACATGCCTGCTCAGTGACTGCTCCACTCAGCTTCCAATGCCTCCCAAGGAACACATGCAAGTGAAGGGAATGGTGAAATTTAACAGTTAATATAGTACCTAGCCCAGAAAAGTATTTCAAGAGGCAATGGAATGAGCACGGGAATTCATCACACTCTAACTTTACAACAGTCAAATATGCAACACGACAGTAGAAAATTACTACTACCAGAGGAGCCAAATGTTCAGCTGCATGGTCAGAAAAGGCAATTTACTAGTCTGCACTAGTTGAAGAACCGGCCTTTACTCTAAGAGATACCTCCAAAGGTAAGTCTAAGATTTGATGTAACGCTATCACAGTGCACCTACTATTTGAGTGAGAGTAGAGTTTATAACTTCATAAACTGCACAGTACCTTTTTTACCTTGAGCCAATATCACCATGTCTTGAACTTTCTTGTATCTATTCAGAGATTGTCGAAGCTCTTCTATCTTTCGATCCTGAAACAGAAGAGAATTGTGATTATGTTTTTTTTTTCCTTTAGTAAATCAAAAATAATAAATACAATTACTCAATAATTGTCTGGAAAACTAAAAGTAATTGGGAGGCACGGATGGGACAGGGTGCAGAATTCTGGTGTAAATTCCAGTCTCATTGAACTTCGTGACACTGATTTGCAAGGACGCTGTGTGCATGGGAATAAATGCCCAGTTATACCCCCTTAAGAGGCTCCACAACACTTCTGACTGTAGTGATCCCTTGATTCTTACAGATTTAATTTTGTACTGAATTGTGAGAAGTTCACATATGCAGTTTGTTGGTTTTTTTTTTTAAAGAGATGTAACTGAATCTAAAAAATTATTAATGCAAAAAATAATGGCTTTGCTACCTTTTCTTCATTTGCTGCCATAAGAGATTCTACCGCCTTCTTCATTTTCTGTACCTCTATATCTAAAAACACAACACAGTTACATAAGTTAAATGAGACAGTGTAAGGAAATAAGAAAAAAAAAAACAACAACCCTAGAATCAACTCAGTAGTATCTGAAGGTGTATTTTGCTTTAATTTGTAAATTTAAGCCACTTACAGTCTATGTTAGATGGAAATATGTGGACTACTTTTCTCCAAAACCTTTTTTTCTGACTTTAACCTAGGAAATGACCAAGTTCATGAAATTACCTTACCTACTCCTCAGTTTCAAGAAAAATGAAAGTCAAGAGTACAATTACTGTTTGAATATCACTCTGTTCTTCATGTGATCTAATAACCACAAAACAAGAGGTCCAAAATACAAAATACTACAACTGGAGCACAACAGCATACATCCTCATTACAACAGTCAACAAACACCCAAGTGACATCTCAAAAACTCACTATACAAAGCAACAGGATTAACAAACATGACAAAGAAAGCATTGTGCAGTGGTGTTTAGTCATAATTCAGTATGGATGTAGAAATGAGGATGGCACAAAGAAATGATGCAAGTATTTGCTATGACAAGCAGTCATGCTAGAATACATACTGTAGTTCAGACTTGAAAGAGGTCCCTAATACAGAGATCGTGGTTCATCAGAGTTTCATCTGTAATCCTTATTTATGAGGAAACAGAACATAAATGTCTCCATGTATTTTTAACAGTCTATGTGGTTTGAATTTGGAGGTGTTCTGGACTACAGAAATGAAAGAATTGAAATGATCTCAATTTCTAAATCTAAAAATCTACCTTGCCTAAATGAAATAAACTTGAAACATCATTACAAACATTTGGAGGTGGGCAAATGCACAGGCAAGAAAGCATTTTAACCTCCTCAAATTCCTTTGGGAAAAAAACAAAACAAAACAAAACCCACAGTGGGAAGAACACCCTCCTCCCTAATGAAAAACAAGCTGCCTTTCCAGATAAAAGCCATTTAGGTATATTGGGTAATACTGCAACTGATACAGTTCCAACGATTTTCACTAAGTTATGCTTACAGCAAATCTGGACTACTGGAATGTAATTGCATTTCACTAGGAGGCAACTGTTTTCTTTGTGTGTGCATTTTAAGGAAAAAAAATCTGTGCACTCTACTTTGAAGCAGAATTTTGTGATTCTCCATGAAATCAAATCTTTGTCTATTAGCTTTTCTTCTGAAAACTTTGTATTTCAAGTGTGATATACAGTAAAATTTGAGAATATGGACAGGTAAGCGTAACTAAGGGTTACAGATGACACAACCTAAGAGTGCTTGTTAAAGCAGTTTCACAATCACATGCAGAAAGCTCTTCTGGAATGCTTGTGGAAAGACATCAGAAACCTTACTTTTATCTTTGAGCTTCTTTTTACAATTTTCATCTGTGCAGAAAAGTCCATTGGATTTGAAATTAGCACGAAGGTTACAGAATTAAATAAACTTAACAAAACATTGCTACTTAAGGAGTAACTGTTCCTCACACAGTGTTGCAGAAGCAAACAGTTCATGTTTTGCACTGTACTCTCATTGCTGATTTTCCAAATGACTCAAATGGTCTCCCTGCTGATATATGTCTACCTATCTCAAGGATATTTGATTATTGATTATTGATATTGATTATTATTGATATTGATTTGATTCCACCTGTTTTTTAACAGGTAACAATGTCTCAGAAAAAGCTTACATCAATAGTTACTCCTAAGCTAACATTATGTGAAAGCCAGAAAAGTTATAACGTACAAAAATTTGTTCAGAAAGCACAATCCATGGTTCATCATGGCAGAAGATCCCTCTGCTGAGCTATACTGAAAACTGACCTACAGGTGAGAACCAAAGGGTAATGAAGGTTCAATGTATACAGCAGCCCCCAAGAAAGAAAAGCTCCATTTAGGTAATAAAAAAACCAATAAAGCAAGACCTTGTTTACAATTAAATATTTTAAAAACAGGAATCACATTTCAGTGCTGTCACTTTTAGTGCTCTTTCAGAGTAAATTTTAAAAACAGAATTTTATTAAGTAAAATTTGACAACCTACACACAGCTTTTTCTACCTCAGGTCAGAAATGAACAATCAATCTCTTGAAGCTGGATTTAAAATCTAGGACAATTATTTGTGAGATATGTTCAGAAACGAAATTTCAGCAAGTCAAAAACTGGAAATTTTCTTTTGAGGCCTTAAAGAAAGTTTTCTATTTTCAAATGAAGATCCTGAAATTGAGTTTCCTCCAAACAAATACCAATTGTGCTTCTTCTTTGCAAGCAAATAAAAGAAGTATTTGACATTACATTTCAGAGCTAATTCAGGTTTAGTTAGGATTTAGAATTAACCAGTAGGCAAATCCAGAACCAATCCTCAATCCTTCTTAGGACTGGAGCCACGATGAATATGAATACATCATACTTAGGTTTGCAGGATGGCTTTTCCTCTTCCTTAACAGTAAGGGGTGTATAAGCAAAGCCCAGACACAAACACTGTGGAAGATATATTGAGGAGGGAACTTCTTAGTATAAGCTTTCTAGAAAACAGGCTGAAATTAATTTAAGACTTTCTTTGCCAACATAAACTGTGTATTTTGAGGCACGATGCAAAAGCCTCATGAACTAGGGATTACCAAGATAAGTTCAGTGTTGATCAAGAACCTATTCCAATGGTAGGTTCAGCAGCAGCACTGTGAATACTCACTACATGTGGTAAAAGAAGTAAACTAGAAAGTGCATGAAAGTTGAGGATTTTATCTGTTATTTGCAGTTCACACCCAGAAGCACTACCTCCAATGAAGGGACTGAGGAGGACATGTCGCCTCTGCACAGTCCAAAGAGAGCCTTCCATGTTCTTACCTCTGTCCAGTATTTCAATTCCTTCTCCTTTCAGCTTGCATACCAATTTTTCTTGCAACCTTTTTACCTCAGCTTCCTTCTGCTCCAGTTTCTCTTTCAAAGCTGATAGTTCATCCTGTAACAGACACAGAATCACTCAGTGACAGTTTCTATGCACATCTGAGATGTTTTCAAAAATCAACCGTATGAAGCACAGTGAACAGCTCTTCAGACAGTGGAAGTGACTAAGGGCTCTAAAATTTACCCTAGCTGAGGGGACACCCACCAAACTCTGCCTCTGAGTATCATAACAGACCACTGAGTTCTCAAGGGGGCAAAACCAGAGGACCAATGGACAAAAGTGTCATTCTCATGAATTTATCTGAAAAAAAAAAGATTTTACATCTAAATTAAAGAAGAAAGCATAAAGCAAAAAAGCAGTTTTCTTGTTTAAACTGGCACAGACAGAAAAATTTCAAGTGATGAGGCTGACAGCTAAGATTTACAGTACTTATTTTGATTTTTATAGAACACTGTGCAGGTTCAAAGTCAGACAATTATGGAGTTGTTCTCATGGAACAGGCTGAGGACATTTTCAAAAACAATCACTGCTTGTACACACAAATTGACTGTAATGCCATCAAACACAAACACATACTGAAAAGCAGTTCAGACAAAAACATGGTACCTCTGCCACAGTTTAGATTTGCTGATATAGCATTAGGAAAGAAGGCTTAGAGTTGAGTTTCATGGGAACAAGACAGATGGTGTTTTGGGGGAGTTGAGGTATATTAGAGAAATGCTGTCAAATTACAACTTATATCTAACCATCTGCACCCAGCAAGAGACTGGCATGGATCCACGCATGTAGCTTTTAAAAATTTGAGTCAAATCCTATCCAGCTTAGTAAATGTTTCCCTGATGTCCGAAGATATCTTGAGCAACAGCATCATCAAGACAGGAACCCCTAGAGCAAAGGTACCCAACACTAAAAATTTAATTTGCTCTATTTGTAAACAAAACAAGCCTCAATTTTGATATTTATAGCTCCTACGTAAGTGTTCAATTCTTTAAGGAACAAATCAACTAGAATACCGTGATGGCTTAGATTTTTCATGAGCTTCCCTCAAACAATCTATTACAAATATGCATGGAAGTGATATTTGTAACCCAAAGAATGGCCCAAACAATTCTCCAGTGCTTCAAGTTGGTACTGATTTTGATGGGATTTCTGACAGTGTAAGACCTGTGCTTCTCCAAAACAAGACCCTTTCTCAGTCATATGAAAGCTGTGGTAAATCAAGGGGAACTGAGCTACCTGTAGTTGCTGATGCTATGTTATCTTTCCTCCTTTAGAAACATGATATGAAACTAACATGTGGGAGAGGGGACAGTGAAAGAGAATCACTGTTTTCTAGCTAGAAATGAATAAATGTTCTCTTTAAAAAAAGTGAGGAAAAGTTCGTTTTGAATATTGGAAGTAAATTACAGAAGAAGCTGCTTTCCCTTGGAAGAGGAATGAACTTAATCCAAGCTTAATTAAACTACGAATAACCCATGCAAAGTTCATGACACTAAAATCCTCTCCCATTTGATATAAAAGCTTATAAATCATATCTACACTAAGAGCCTTGCAATCTAATGAGAAAGGGAGGACTGCATATCAACACACAGCAATCAATGAAGAACAGAGCATGACAGCACAATGCAAGACAGACCATAAAATGGTGGAACATGAAGGATTCGAAACAGGCCAAATGTTACCCATAAACTACTACACCTTTAGCATCTGGCATTTTTGCTCCATCCGCTGCTTTTCATACTGCATCTGACCCACTTTGATTTTCATGCTAGAAAGTTTGGCCATTAAAGACTGGTAACAGAGATAGAGGAGTGAGAGAAAACTAAAGACAGAAAAGAGACAAAGCTAAATGGCAAAGAGAAGTCAGAAACTTACAGGAACGCAAAAAGTGCTACAGTCAGTTAGGGGAATGTTTTCAGGAGTGGCTGATTTTCAGCACATTTAGGAAAAAAGAAACACTCAGCTTTGATCTCACCCATGGCACATGCCTTATGCACCACAACTGGTATTGACCTACGAGTGAATCAAGGGTCTAACCAATAAAATATTTACGGTTACTGACCCTGTGTGGTGAGTTATCCTTTATAAAAAACAATGTCTGGATCTGAAAACCACAACATGACATTTGGAAATAATCCCTTTTTACGTATTGTTTGAGTTTCTAAGTGAGCACCATGAAACTCCTAGGCCTGAGCACGCTCAGAATTTTGCAAGGTGCAGGCAAGGACTGGGGAAAAACAGGAAGAAGTTCTAAAACTTGTGATTTGCACCCATCTCTGCACCTTCCCCTCAGCCTCACTTACTTTGGTTGTTTTAAGCTTTTTCTCGTACTGTAGTCTTTCATTGTCCATTTCTCCTACTCTTAATCGTAATTCATTTATCTCCTGGATCAAGTCCTGAGTGAAAGAGAAAACAAGACCAGAAACAAGAGGAAAAATCAGTAAATAGAGTGACAGTTGGCTAGGCATGCTTTGATGAGACCGTAAAAACACAACAGCAGAGACCTACCACATTTGGACATTAACTGTGAGCATTCTCTTCCTGCAGAGGTTAACTGAATGCTAAGGTTGTGTCCCACCAATGGACAAAGTCGTCTTTCCCCCAGATTCCCCATCCTCCAGATCAGGAAACAGAGTAGGAAGCCTGTGCAACAGGCAGGACAGAGCGTTTTTCCATATAAGACAGAGAATAAGAGCTACAGTTTTTGGGGAAAATCACCCCCTCTGCTCTGAAGGGGAGCACATTACCAAAAAGCTGTGGTTTTTGCACATCTTCAAGACATCCAGCAAGCTTCTGTTTCACATTTATTGCACCGATCTTTCATTTATGCATGGATCTCAGATAAGTGTTACGCTTGCAAGTTAAAAGATTAAAAATAAAAATCCATTCCTGAACAGCTAATGTAGTGCCTTATCACTAGGAAACTCTTCAGAAGAGAAGATTAACTCTTTGGGCACCCTATAAAACAGAAGTGGACTCAAACTGCTGCATAATGGTTTCTACACAACCAGGAGTTGTGTGGGTCCCTGGTAATACCTTCCCACCCCCATTCCGTATTTTCCTAACTTAGAAACCTCTGGTTATACATGCATAATGAATCTGATAGCGACCAAGCAGAACCTGTATTTCCTTAGCACAGTCCAAGCTCTATTACCACAACTACAATGAAAACATAGAACATTTGAGGATGGTAATAACAATTACTGCTACTAATGTACGGGCAAAATTAAATTGCATGAGTTTCAATAGGGCCAAGAGTCCCTAGGTTCTGCAATTTGGTCACAACAACTGCAGGCAACCCTACAGGCTTGAGGAGGAGTGGCTGGAAAGCTGCCTGATAGAAAGAGACCTTGGCGTACTGATGGATAGTCGGCTGAATGCGAGCCAGCAGTGTGCCCAGAAGGCCAATGGCATCCTGGATTGTATGAGGAATGGTGTGGTGAGCGGGACTGGGGAAGTCATCCTACCCTTATACTTGGCACTGGTGAGGCTCACCTCGAGTACTGTGTTCAGTTTTGAGGTGCTGGAGCAGGTCCAGAGAAGGGCAACAAGGCTTGTGAAGGGCTTGGAGAATATGTCCTACGAGGAGAGACTGAAGGAACTGGGGCTGTTCAGTCTGGGGAAAAGGAGGCTGATGGAAGACCTTATTGCTCTCTTCCAATACCTGTCAGGTGCTTACAGCGAGAGCGGGGTTGGTCTCCTCTCACTGGTGACAAGTGACAGGATGAGGTGAAATGGCCTCAAGTTGCACCAGGGTAAGTTTTGGTTGGATATCAGGAAACATTTCTTTACAGAAAGAGTTGTTAAGCAGTGGAATAGGCTCCCCAGGGAGGTGGTTGAGTCACCATCGCTGAATGTGTTTAAAAACCATTTGGATGTGGTGCTCAGGAACATGATTTAGTGGAGAGTTGTTAGAGTTAGGGTAGTATGGTTAGGCTGTGGTTGGACTTGATGATCTTTAAGGTTTTTTCCAACCTGAGTGATTCTATGATTCTCTGTATGACTAATTTCAATACATCTGCAATTCCTTACTGGTTCTTCAAACCACAACTTCTATAAATCACATCACTCAACTCTAAATACACACAGATGTCACTATTAACTGAGTTGTTCCTCAACAGTGCTAGGTGCTAAAGACCTCTAACAAAATCTACATTTCCAGGTCTGAGAGTTAGTTTTGACACTTTGACAATTCGTTTCAGATTTTATCTCCTGCAGCCATCACTTCTTCTATGCTATGACCCAATGTCAAAATATCCTACACATGGCAATAGATGCTGAAGTTGTTGCCTACGTACTTCTCACTTGAACTACATGATTTTTAAAATATTGGAGGGGGAGAGGGAAATCCATATTATCCATATTCAGTTACCTATATTCAAAATGCCGCAGTGAAGCAATGAAAAAAACCACAACATTATTCTCCTTTTTTGAAAAAAAATAACACAAGATTAACAGAAGTGTCAAGATACACTCGTACTGTCAGAGAAACAGACTTATATTGCAAACAAGAGCACGAGATCCTGGATTGGAAACTAAAATCTCCTGTTTTAATATGGGCCTTGCATAACTGAATCCTTTATCAGTAGCAACTGGTCACCAAAAATACTGTACAATTCACCCAAGGGCTAAATAGAACTAAAGAGGAGTCCTAATAGCATGCTTTGCCCTAAAAATACTTCTAATTACTCACCTTCACATACAACAAGAGACATCTCTCATGTCTTAGGTTATCTAAAGCATGGTAACTATAATGACATTCCTTCTCAGCTTTTTTTAGGCATGAAGTCACACTGAAGATTCACCAAGCTCCACAGAGACCCTCAACAGTACAAACAAGACGGCCAGGCTTTGCATAACAAAGCAGAGGAAAAAGAAAAATACTAAACAGCCCTGCCTCCCCTGCTGCTGAATCACTAAAAAACATGCACAGTAGTCCTCTTTTGATCCAGAGACAGATCCCTCCGTGCAAACAAGCAACAGTTTTTCCTTGTATGGACCTACAACTGTATCTGATGGGGCTGACATGGACTCCTATTTCCAAAACTCTTTTCCATCCCTGATTGCATTACTTTGTGCTCTCCATTGTGGGGCCAGAGAGGCACAAAAAACCAAGGGCAGCGTAAGACTTTGAGGGTCAGAGGCTTTCTTACCACTACTGGGAATGCAAACTATGTTCATAATTCTCCTCCACTGAGAAATTCACCCGCACAAAGGAGCCTGGTGGTGTTTTAAGTTATGAAGAATTCTCCATGAGTTAGCAAGTTTAACCTCTGGCTCCTGCTTCAAAGACCATGTCTGGTTATGGACTCCTCCCTAAATAAACTCCCTAATATATTTTCTTACAAAAACCAAGCTCAACTCAGACTGTCCACGCTTGTTATGGAAAATAATCTTAGTGTCTGCTGAGAAAGTGGAAAGACTGGAATGGGTTAAAGAACAGATCAATTATAAATCTCTATAAATTATACAATTAGCTTTGAAAAAGCTGTGTATTTGAGCATGTAGACAGGAAAAGTCCTAGAGCACAAAGGAAAAAAGGCTAACACATCTAGCAAAGCATCTTTGTAGAGAAAGAATGGTGAACATAAGAAACCTACCAAGCTAGAAGGGGAAGTTGAAATGAGAAACATAATTAAAAACTGGATGACATGAAGGATTTAATATGAATGATAATTGATAACTTCACTGGCTAACATGTAGGAACCTGAAAGGGAATTAAAAAACACATTAAAGTGAAAGGGTCAAGCTTTGCCCTTTGTTACAGCTGCTTCTCTTCTAGAAATGAATGACATCTGGAACACCTACAATATGAACATCAGACATTTCAGCTCATTTATAAATCCTCAGAAAAAAAACAGTATTTGAAATTTTCTTCCCTGACAGGCTCCAAGGTATTTCTGACAAGGGTATGTTACCCCTGCAGTGAAGCACAGCCTAATTCTTGGAGTTTCCTGTAAAAACTAAGCTCGCCAACCTGCAGTCTCTGGGTTTCTAGCTTCAAAGACAAACAAGGGTCAGCTACACAATCCAAGGGGCACAGAAGGCAAATGGCTGAGGAGAGCGCTTCCAAAGATGGCAGCTTCAGGCTGCAGCTCTGCCTGGCACTGTACAGCTCTGGGCCAAAGCCAGGCTGAGAAGAATATCTGCAGCCCCCTTCCGTGGAGCTGAGGTCTGAAGCGAGGCTTCAAAA
The DNA here is from genome assembly GCF_026119805.1 of Tympanuchus pallidicinctus. Lineage (NCBI taxonomy): Eukaryota > Metazoa > Chordata > Aves > Galliformes > Phasianidae > Tympanuchus > Tympanuchus pallidicinctus. Next base: position 6,308,321 of record NW_026294744.1, read on the forward strand.
TGCTCTCACAAAGTCACCTCATTCTTTGTTACTGAAAACAAAATTTATGCCTTTTAGCATGTGCAAAGACATGGCACATGTGTTGGCATGTTTTCTGCCCTTGCAATGGACACAGTTTGTCTCAAACAGACATGCCTTACTCAAAAAAGACAGCTGCAAGCTGGGATGGAAAAGTGCAATGAACTCACACAGTTATATTTAAAGTCATCCTAAATGCCACCTGCCTGAAAACCTGAGGGCAAGAATCAAAAACTCTTTAGGGAAATCTTTCTTTGTAAAAATCTTGGTTTACCAAGCCAAAGGGGACACTGATTTTGAGATACAGGCGTTTTAACCTTAAAGATGAATATCTTCTTTGTCTGGCAAAAAAACAAACGAACACAAAGCAAAACAAAAAACATTCCCATAAATGTTCTGGTAATGTGAAGCACACACAGCTTTCATAATTTATTTCACTGATTTTCACTCACCTCCGTATCTCTGAATCTGTCCTCATAGTCCAATCTATCCTTCTCTACAGATGTAAGCTTTAGCTTCAGATTGGAAATCTCTGCCATAAGATCCAGCTTCTGAGTTTCAAGGGATGTTCTACTCAAAAGTTCCTGATTCAAGATAAGGAGGAACAAAACAGAATTATTCATCCAAGGGGAAAGAAATCAGTCATTTGTTTCAGCAGCTAAAGGCCCCTTTCAGGAGCAAATTGTCATACACTCTGCACTCCCTGAAGTGCTGGACACAGCAATTAACCATTTGACAGACTCTGGGCAGCTAGGATGCAGCTGAGATCACTGGATCACTATCACAGGTTGGCTGCCAGGCTGAGAAAAAAGCTTGTCTGTCATCACAGTTGCCCTGGGCAGCAGGGAGCTTTGAGGGGAATCCACCCATCCAGCCAGAGGCTTTCATCCGAGCCTCTTTGAAGTTCAGTGGGGAAAGGCTCAAAGCAGAGCAGGTCTGGATTCCTATAGTGTAAAACAGCACTGACATTACTAAGTACAAAGACTTGAAAGCAAATATGGTAGAAAATTGTCACTTAGTTAAGTGTCATCAGGAATACACTTTGAACTGAGGCACACCACTCTTTCAAAAACAAAATGTTGTTCCCTAGGAGCAACAGACGTGTTTGTGAAATACCTGCTGCAGCATCTCCTCTGTGGCATTCAGCTTCTCCCTGTGCTCCTCTAGACAAAACTCCAGATCCCGAATCTTTTCTCCCTGGGCCTCCACCTGGTCCGTAAGTACACTCACCTGCACAACAGAGATAAAGAGCTGCACTTACTTGCACCAGTACAGTATGCATCACCTGAAAAACTTTATAGGAATAACAGCTTTGCCTGCGATATGGACAAAATGGGACCATGGAAGAAGATGGGACAGAGGAGCTCTGCAATGGATGCAACGCATGGCAAAGCTGTTGGATCTTTCCGCTCATACTTATGGAAACTTCTGCCAATCTTCTGGTTGACACACTGCAATTCTTCATCTTCCCTTCTGACTCATCGTGACAGTTTTCACCAGAGTGGCTGTTGCATTTTATGGCCAACAATTTTATCTTTGCCTGTGACAGTGTATTTACTAAAGCTCCTGCCTTAACAACCAAATTGCTGAACTTCACCAAATGCCAGCTATTCTGCTTTCCAAGTGATTGCACACAGTACAGCACAGTGTACAGTTTCTCCCTTTCACACTGCTTCTGAATAAACTTTACATTTTCAAACAGGTTATTTTGAGGAAGCCTGCAGTATCATCGGGAGGGATGGCAAGCTGGCTGGAGCACACCCTGATGCTTGCACAGGCATCCCTCACATTGGATGCACACTGAGGACTGAAGCATGCCTGTACAGACAGAGAGGTGCCAGGTAACCTCAACAATGATGGCAGGAGTAACCCAGCTGGCCAGGCACCTGGGGCTGAGCTCCGAGACAACTGATTATTCAGGCCCAGTGCAGCCTGACAGGACAGCAGGGTTTCTGAAGAGGCGCTCTCTTCCTCCTGCCCATCAGCAAGCCCCCGCAGCTTTTGTCACCTTGCATGAGAAGAGTATGTCACCTGATGTGAACAGCATGCAAACAGCCACAAAAAAACAGTGATCTTAAGGATAGATATGTGAGCCACTGGTGGCTTTACAGACCTGCTCAGCAGACCCACAGAAAGAAAGGCATTTAGACTTTTACTACAACCTAATAACATATCCTAATCTGGTTTAACTTGCAGGTATCAGCAAGCTCTCTAATCACTGCCCAAGACAACATAATTGCAAATATATCCTCAGAAGTGTAATCACATAATACCAAAAAGTCTTATAAATGCAAGGGAAAAAAAATCATTTAGGTGATGACTCACTTGCAGAACAAGAGATTCCTTATCATTTTCCAGACGAGCCAGCCTTTCTTGATACACATCTCCATTCCCAGATATGTGTCCATTAGTCTGAAAAAGACAGCAAATATCATATTGCCAGTTATCTCATGATAAGCAGCATTCTTCTGTACAGCTTTCAAATCATTCCATGCCAAACATTGCGACGCTTAGCACTGCAAGGAGAACATACAACATGCAGTATTATGATCCATACATAACTCACTGACAGCAATAAGTTTAATCAAAAGGTTTACACTGATTACCACTCTCCCAAGATCAGACAAAGTTTTTGTCTTGTACACTTCATCAGCTTCAAATGACAATCATAAATAATTTGCAATGGCAAACACTAACAGTAGCATCAACACAGACAAGCTTTATAAGCAACTGTATTATAATAATGACTTTTTCACCTGTGGACTCTCAATATTGATAACATTAAGATTTTCCAATTGAAAAACCTAATGCTATCTACACTTTTGAGGATTACTATTAGTATGCACCATTCAAGATTGGATTTAGAGATTCAGCGGTCTCCAAAATGATACAAACCAAATATACTGTCAACAGATACGCGACCACAATTCAAGACAAGAGTTGTTCAGGGGCTTTTGTTCTTAGTCACCACTGAGAAGTGGTCTCACGTCACCAGACGAGAAGGGAAGAACCTTCTGGTGACCCAGTTCTGCAGAATTCACTTACTGCACATTCAGCATTTGTTAGCAAAATCTGTGCTCAGTGGAGTACCATGCCAAACAACACTTGCAGAGACAAATACCACAAGACGTTCAGCAAGTGGAGAAAATCAACTTAGAATCCACAAAATGCGCATTATGCTTCTTGCAAGTCAAATGATTTTATTTTTTTTAAAACATACAGTAAGAGACATCCTTTTACTGGGTATGGGTGAGCATCTGCATTCTAAATGCAACTCCTTATAGAGCTGCCTGAAGCTAAGGGGAAGCAAAAATACATACTAATGCTATCAAAGTCTACAGGAATCAGCAACTTACTTTCTTTCTCGAGCTGGGAGAAGGATTTTCCTCTCTCCATATTCAAAGCTGTCTCAAAGCCCTTTGTGATGTATGCCACAATAACGTCTCAGCTCAGGAAAGAAGTTCTTGTTCCCATCATTGCATAAATGGGTGGTGTGGTTGATATGCCCGAGGAACGGGATGCCACTCAGATAGACCCAGACAGGCTCAAGCCATGGACATAAGTGAAACTCTTCAGTTTCAAGAAAGCCAAGTTCAAGGTCTTGCATAGCAACCTCCACTCTAAGTACAAGATGTGGGATATAAGGATGGAGCACAGCCCTGCTGAAAATCACTTGGGAGTACTGGTGGATGGCAAGCTGGGCATGAGCCAGCAATATGCCCTTGCAGCCCAGAATACCAACCATATCCTCAGCTGCATCAAAAGCAGCACAGCCAGCAGGGTGAGGGAGGTGATCCTGCCCCTTTCCTCTGTGCTGGTGAGGCCTCACCTGGAGAACTGCATTCAGATGGAGTCCTCAGTACAGGACCTCTGAGGTGTTAGACATCTCATTCTAACATCTATAACAAATAACACCTATGAGGTCAGGCTGAGAGAGCTGGGGCTGTTCAGCCTGGAGAAGACTCAAGGGAGACCTGAAGGTGGCCTTTCTGTATCTAAAAGGGACAGACTCTTTAGCAGGGTCTGTTGCGATATGATAAGAGGGAATGACTTCAAATTAAAAGAGGGGAGATTTAGATTGGATATAACTAATTAGTTTTTTTTACAATAAGAGTGGTAAGGCACTGGAACAGATTGCCCAGAGAGATGGTGCCCCATCTCTGGAGACATTCAAGGTCAGACTGGATGGGGCTCTGAACAACCTCATCCTGCTGTAGATATCCCTGTTCATTGCAGAGGAGTTGGACTAGAAGACTTGTAAGGGTCCCTTCCAACTCAAAAAATTCTATGAATTGTTTACAGGAGACTGTGAAGCTGTCCTGAAATTTGGCATGCTCAGCACTGAGATTCCCACTGACTTCGAGAGGCCCTGGCCTTTGCTTAATGTGCAGTGGAAAGAAACTAAGCCAGTGCCTGCGGTGCCCCAACTACCCTGGCAGGAAAGGCCAATCCCGCATACGAGCTGTGCACAAGGCTCAGGCTTCTGTTTGTCTCCCTTTCAAGTATGTTGTACCCCCTCGTGTTGTAGAGCATGTCTCAGGAGACCGGCTGGCTAAAACACCTTTTCTGTATTATGTGCTTGAGTTTGGGCCGGGGGGAGGAACTCCTTTGTGTGAAACTGGAAGAACGAAACACTCGACATCATCAGCTGAAGACTGGATGCAAAGCAAATAGGAAGAGGTATCAAGTGTTTGAGCTTACCTTAGCACTATTTTCAGGCAATCAGGCTGTGTTGGACAGCTTTTACATTAGTAGCAAACGGATCTTCCAGACACGCATGTGTAACTGTCACAAGATGACCATAATATCTCCCCTGAAATCATCAGAGCTACTGCAGGCTAATAAAAAGTGCTCCCTGAAAATTTGTACTAAAACCTCATACCATAATGATACCCTGTACCTGAATTATTTAGCAGCAAATACCAGGCTTTCTAACCATCTAGAAACTAAACCAAGGCACAAGTAATCTACACCTCTGAGTATGCTCAGAGTATGAATACTTTTCCCTGACCTCCACCAGAATTCACCTCATATCACAGGCTTCCCATTCAAGATCTTCAGGTTTTTTTAACACTTTAAATTAAGGTGAAGCAAGTCAAAGAGCTTCCAATATAAACTTGTTAGCAGCTCAGGTAGAAGATTATGCTTTAAATTTTGTGACTTGACTTCCATGCATACTACAAAAAACAGGTTTTTCTGTACTTTTGTTATTCTGTGTAGCTCTCCGGTGAAGTCTTTCAGTATCAATTTCTTAGTCTGAACTCTGTAACACAGAACACATTTATCAACAAAGCATTGTGTCTGTGATGTAGAAAAGGGATATTCAGTCCCCACTGCAAGAAGGTAGCTGAGGTCTAAAGGTGCCCCGATTCTGCTGGGGCTCACACCAATATCCTCCCCAAAGCACAATGCTCAATTCCCTGCCTCCCAAACAACTCAGCAGTGCCCTAACCACTGAACCTCTTGCTACTTCTAGTGTGACCAGACACAAGTTATCTCAAACCACAGACTGTGTGAAGAGGTAAATAGTGGCTTCACACTGCAATGAAAATGTCTTTACAGTGCTGTGAAAACCGATGAGGTGTTAAAGCAGAATGTTAGTCACTGGGACAACATCTTGCCAAGACACTTTTGTTGTTAAACTCCATTCACATTCCTCAAAAAACTCTTGTTTTGTTCAGCATCTTGTTCCCGATTTTAGAGTAGAATTATTTGGAGGCAGAGTTCAGGACATGGTTGCACTTTGCCAACAGAAATGGAAATGAAACGATAAGAGCCCTGGAAAGAACTGGCGTAAAGGCTGTTCTGCCACAAAACCAAACAAAAATATGTCTTTACAGAGTAAAGCAGTAGTAGTGCACTCTGCATAAAAGATGACCTCCTGTAGTATACTGAAAACAAAACACTGTGTACAACCCAACATCAGGTTGTCCTCCACCTGAAACGTAACTTCTCCATAATACCTAAGATTGACTGTAATATCAGAGCACGTCTTAGCTATGACAAGGCAGTCACTGTGTTCAGTCACCCTAGAGGAAAAGATGACAGCAAATGACAACACAGAGAGGCCACCACATCAGTGTTTTAGAGTAGCAGCCCCAGCCCCTTCTGTAGTAGTGCAGAGATCATGGAGCATGAGGCTGTGGACAACAGCTGCTCAATGCCCTATCACATCTCTCCCCTGCTCTGTTCTTTCCCCAGGAAGAATAAAGTAGATGATAGAGCCCAGCAACCATTGCATCACGCACCTACTAAAAAAATAAAAATAAAAATGAAAGCATTTGATTCAATAGCAACTGTAAAGAGTATTTGTGGCAGCTGGTAGTTCTGGACCAAATGTATACTGTCAAAGTCAATACCAGATTAACACAGTTTACAAGCTGTGGAAGACAAGCTTTTCCATTTTCCAAAAGGGTCTTTTTCATCAGCAATTTAGAATTTATCTTCAATTAAGTGGTTAGACTTTGCATGTGTTTTCAATTTAGGGATTAACTGCATAGCAGTTATGGGAAGAGAATGCAGATTTACCAATACAATCCTAAAAACAAAAGAGCAATTATCACAATGCCACTGAGGCTTCTCAGAAGTCTGAGGTTAGGCATTTACTTAAAATGCCTTACAAGATCAGATTCAGTGCACTTAAAACTCTGCAAGATCAATCCATTGCTAATTTGCTGTGTATCTGTAAGCTCTGTCTGCAGACGTGTGTCAAAACCCACACTGCTCTACAGAGAATTATTCCTATAATAAGGAGATGCATCACAAATTTTCACAGTTTGCCTGTCCTCAGTCTTTAATCCATTTTTCTTAAAATATAAGCTAACATTCCAAGCCACAGAAAAAGTTTCTAACAGCTGCTTCTTTAAGCATTCTAAAACAAACAAAAAACATTAAAAAAAAGCCTTACTTGCTGAATTCTCCTTTCAAAAATAGAACCCAGTTTTAGCTTATGGAGCCGATTCCTTTATAATCCTTCATTTTCTTTTCTGCTTTTGAGACAGCATAAGCAGAACAAGTCACACTGGTATTGACGAAGATGCAAGCTGATTTTTTTTAAGAGGCACTGCCACTCCACAGATTATTCCCTCATACAGCAGATTGCACAGTTCTGACCACCACAGCCCAGCCAACAGTCGGGCAAGTGGGCCTTCCCTGACATCTCTTTCCTGACCATCTGGAGTTAAATTAGAGCTCATCGACATGCTTTAGTTGTTCAGATTGTTATAATACACATTACCTACACTTAGCTAAGCACAGCTACCATTGCTTGGTCTGTTTTCTCAGTGTTGAACCAGTTTGCGCGGAAGCCCATCACTGCCCTCTAGAACCTGCACCTCCCCCTGATGTTCAGCCTGCTCCACATGCTGACAGCAGGCATGCTGAGGCTTCCCAAAGTTCACAGATAGATCCTCCCTACAGGAAAAGCAGGGAAAAGGAAAAAAAAAAAAAAAAAAAAAGCACACACTTAAAATCTCTGCATTGTATTGTAAAGCCTTTCAAATAAAAATGAATTCTGAAAGAAAAACAGATTGAGCCAGAGGTTCACTGTGAGGATTACCTGAAACATTTCTAAATACAAATAGCACAGCTGTTGAATTGCACTTGAATTGAAGATGCAATCGTCTCACAATATTCTGTTTCTCCAGTGGCAGCTCAGCTGGTTTCTTGCACAGGAGACAAAACGCTAACTCCCTGACAGCGCTGCCCAGCTATGGCTCGTCACGGGGAGAAAGCAGAAGCCTGAGCAAGCAGAGATACCCTACCTTATTTAGCCAGACGCAGTGCCCGTGGATGTCCCAGCTGTACTCCATGCTGCTCGCAGCTATCCTCATGCACAGAGGGATGTGAGCAGCCGTGGCAGGCAGCTGAGGTACAGAGCAGCAGGAGCAGCGCCCAGCAGTGCTGTCAGGGCTCCTACAAACCCGGACAGGGGGTTAATCAAGGGCAGGGCTCCCCGTCTCACCAGAGCTGCAGGAGAAGGTGGCACCAGGCGGGAGATGTGGGAAGCGGAGCTGGGCTGCAGCGCTCCTCAGGCGGAGCAAACAGCTCCTTCAGGAATTAACACATCAAAGCCCGGGAAACTCAATCCCTCTTCTGCCAAGAGGAGCTGGAGCCTCCTAGGTCTGCCAGTAGAGCAAGGACCCTGGTATGCACAGTATGCACACCCCTCCCTTCTCCCTGCCGCAGGACAATCAGGAGAAGGCTTTCGCTTCTCGATAGGCTCTTAATCGTGAGAGCAGGAAGAGCACATGTAATTCATGTGTAGGTGCCAAGAAAAAGAGGAAGGAAGGAGCTGACTAACTGGTCCCAGATGTTACCAGCGGCTTGTCTCAAGTTTATGTTGTACTCTAAACCATGTAAAATGCGACAATAATAACCAGTGTTCACCCTCACGTTTCAGTCTCAATACACACAGTACCTTCAAGCAGCACAATAAATCCCAAGTATTTTTGTATTTTTGACTACTAGAGCCTAGCTCTGCAAATCCCATGATTATCTAAAAAAGCACAGCTTTTAATATGAAAAATGAACGTTTACTACTAATGTTGGTAGACTAAAAGTCTCAAAAACAGGCATGCTGAACAATCCAGAATAAAAAAATAGAGCAGAAGAAGATCAGCAGCTGTGCTTTTCAAGCTAAACAGATGCGTTCTGGAGTCAGAATGGTGATTTTCAACTGCCGTACCACTGGGGCTACCTTGCATTCCAGGGCATGACTGTACAGGTGGTTCTCACCGCTGATGAACTCTGCCAGGCATGACAATGCCATGCCAAGACATGCTGATAATGAACCTATATCATCTTCCAATATTAAAAGCACACCAGTCTGGATGATCGTTCTTATCAAGAAGCATTTCAAGAGTTTTCAGAGGTAGATCTCTCATGAACAAAAAGTATTACCAGGAGGCAGTTTATAATGACAGACTAGTGGAGTATCACAAGACTCCTTTCATTCTTTAGCTCAAGGAGAGATCTCAGACAGGTGCTTGGTGGTAAAACCGATGTGCAACACATTACTTTCAATAGCTAAACTCAACATAAACACAAGCTGAGCCAAATGAATGCACCGCACGCCCACACTAAGATAATCAAACAACAAACTTTGGTTTGAAGACAAGATGTTTCCATGAATAAAAACATGCAATGACTTCTGGCTAACCAAACCACTTCCACCACTTGGGAATCACCGTCTTCCAGACAGGCTAGTCTATCTCTGCAAGACTACAAGCTGTGTTTATCCAAGCAGGAAAACTTCCCTCTGTGATTAACTCTCACTACACTCAAGAACGGACTTTTGAAAGAATGTCAAAAGCTGAGGGTGGTCTGTGAGATGCCACTCTGGATTGCACAAGTCTCTATGGAGACCACAGCTCACACTGTCATCCCCAAGCGAGTTGGCAGCATTCTTTGAGAAATCTTCAAAGGCCATTAAGTTTCTCATTTTTTTAATACTCTCATCATATTCAACACAGTGCCACAGAGAGTTAAAATCACAGTTGCACTTGTTGCTATGGTCCACGGGGAGTTTTACAGAAAAAGTCACAGAATCTCTGGAGTTGGAAGGGTCCCACAGGGATCACTGAGTCTAAGCCTTGGCTTAACACAGGACCATCCAAAATTCAAACCCTATGTCTGAGAGCAGTGTTCAAACATTTCTTGAACTCTGGCAGTCTGGGGCTGTGCCCACCGCCCTGTGCTGCAGCCCCTGTCCCTGACAGCTCCATGCCGTTCCCCCGGCCCTGTCGCTGTCACACAGCAGAGCTCAGCGCTGCCCCTCCGCTCCCGGTGAGGAGCTGCAGCCGCCATCAGGCCTGCCCTCAGCTCCTCTGCTCTGGGCTGAGCACACCAAGGGGCCTCAGACACTCAGGAACTGCCCGTCCACATTTACCCTTCACCCCTCTTTTCAATAAGACCCATCTGGTTTCCTCTTTTTGGGAAGGTCGATTCAATAAAATGTATTTTTTTTTTTAAGTGGGAAAAAAAATCAGAAATAAAACTGTCTTGCTTATTTCAATTGAAGAGAAACTGCAACAACCAGAAGCAATTATTTTGAGAATTGTTCTTCAAGAAATGAACAGATCAACTTCCATTGGCATTTCCAACAACCCCAACACCATGGTCTTGGTCTTGCAAGAGGCAGAATTTCAACTGAGATGGTCTTGTTACTGGTGACCATGTTACAGATTGCTTACATGTCTGTATTCAAACCAGAAGCTCCACAACCAGGCTACAGCATATGTTTCATTAAAGCACACATCAGAATATATTATGCATTTCTGTTGATCAGAAGCGACCTGAAAAGCCCCAAGACTCTGGAATAGTTGTGATCTGGAAATGCGTTTCACAGCTGGTCCCCAGAGCAAGCATACAGTCCTAGCACTTCTGAGCTTAGGGGAGGCTTCAGTTGTTTTCTAGATTTTGAACAAACGGCCTCATTTCCAGCTTAAATTGCAGCATTTACCTGCCATCCATTTGTACAAGGAGATGTTTCAGCAACACAGAGATTAGTTTTCAGCTGTAAACGGACAAGTGGAAGCGACATGTTGCAGTTAAACCAGTTTATTTGTGCAAGACAATGCCGCACTTACAACTCCTCGAACTCCCCAGGGGAGCCATCTGACCACTCCTCCTAGAAATGCTCTGCCAGATGTCAGCACTCTGTGCACGTGCTCTGGCGTCACGTGGCCATCTGGCATCCACTGGTTAAAAAATTCAGGATAAGGCACTATAACTCTTCAGTCCTTTCTGAGTACATGTCACAGACTTCTCTAGTACTACCCATGCACACAGAGAAGAGCAGAAAGGAGGAGATCGCAGTGGCACAGGGACAGAAGGCAGCTCATTTGGACATGGCAAAATTGAATCCTCTGCCTTATTTTACAGGAGTGAGAAACTTCAGGAGACTATGTTCAGACCCTTTTCCCAACTAGGGCATCAGCAGTTTCTCTCTGGAGACCAGGGGAGGATTTTTCTCTTGTGACACACTGTTTGGCAGCAGTGAACACTATTTTTGTTTTCCTTTGAGACATGAGAAGCGTGGTTACAGCTTTGGATGGGATGTCATGCACCAGTTCTAGCAGCTTTGAATAGTCTGGTGGCTGCAACTTGTTCATGCATTGAGGATTAAACCAATTTCACTCCAGGGAGGTGTTTTCCCTTCCTCTGTAAGAATGGACACTGTTTCAGAAAGCCTTCCTGCAAATTGCCTGGGCAGTTTACCTAACACCTGCCCTGCTCAGATAGGGATGGTGATACTGTTGGCACCTGTAAATCCCTGTAGCAGAGTACAAAGCCCAACTTTCAGTTTTTCCTACTTGGGGTTTTTAAGGATGCCAGAGAGAATCATTCAGGCAGACTGAGGAAAACAGAAATAATAGTTATTTTCTGCTGCCTTTTGCAGAATTGTTTTCAGTACTCAGGTGGCTGTAAGCTGAATAGCATAATAGAGCCCTTCCTCTTCCAGATTCAGCTCACAGCTCCAATGAAAACCATTACTGCCTCACCAAGATGCGGTGATCCATGTCAAATGAGTCTGAAGGATCTCATTCCAGCTCCTAGCAGCCAGGCATCCCTGAATCACACATTTGCAGCCCCACAGGGCAATGCCTGCCCTTCACCTCACTAATCTCAGCAGACACTGCAGCCTCGAGCTGTGCTGTTGGGCTCCTTTATTCAAGAATGGGAGTAAATGCTAAACCAGCATTGCTAAACAATGGACTACCATTAACTATGCACCCCACGGGCAAAGGTTAATTTTCTAAGACTGTTTATGTAGCACATGGACATTTATTTTTCAAGGCCATACTTGCACGAAACCTGTGAAGCCTCTTGACTTCTGCTCCAGACAGAGCAGAGACTAGTTACAGCAATGTTCACTGCTGCATGTTATAGGAGAATGAAATGCTGATGTTAGCAAGATCTCCGTGTTTTTCAAAGATTTGACTGAATGTCACTTCTGCCTCCTCCTCCCCATCTTAATAATGGTGACTGTGATACTGACAGTGATGGTGAGAGCCAAGCACCAGTGGAGTCAGTAGAAAAGCTCCTGTGTGTTTCAGTAAGTTTGAGGTACTCTGAAATGAGTAGTTGAAAGCAAAATAAAATCATTAAAAACACACACAAACAACAACAACAAAAAAAACCCCAAAAACAAAAACAAACAAAAAAAACACCTCTCTCCACTCAAATCTTTTCACAAGGGCTACATAAGCTGCGTCACCCTGGTTCTCTCTCTGTCCCAGAGTGCTGCACCCAGCCTGCACACCGCTAGGTGGCACATCAGGTCTCTCCACGCCAAGCTCCGCCATGCTGGCAGGGAAGCACGTTGGGCTGAAGTGTGGCCTGCTCTATCTGAGCACAGAGATAAAATCGAGAGAGAAATGCCATCCCATACTGTCATCCACAACCCCATGGAGACCAAGTCCCTTTTGAGGGGAGGCATCACATCCATCCTGCAAAGGGAGAAGGTGATTGGCAGCTTCCATTGTTGACAGCCACCAGCAGTAGCAATGCAACACAGAGCCACCACAGCTGGCCTGTCCAGCATCAGACCTGCATTCATCAGCTAGCAAGCCTCAAACCAGCAGCATGGCATCACTTTGGCCAATGCCACGTGTGTCAGGAGAACAGACCAGAGCACTGCCATAGGCAGATGTGGTAATATGATCTGCAGAAGCACACATCCTCAGCTGCTGTAACAGTTGCAGGCTGATTTTAGCCCTGAAACAGCCTTCAGAAAGAAGCCTTGACTCCTAACGTGAGAGCATCTCTGAAATCTATGCACACCTATGCCACTACAGCAAGGCAAACTGCCACAATTTGAGCACAAGGACTCCTTGATGGCCCTGTTAGGATGTCACCAGTCACAGGGCACACAGAGGCAAAACCAGTCAGAGCTTAGACAATGATGCCACGTAACTTGCCTTTTGATAAACACATGTTCTTTCCCGCTGTACTTTTCACGTAGCCTCTGTTTTTAACCCTATTTGATTTTTGGGAAAGCCAACACGTAGGGAGACAACAACCTTACTTGGTATGTTTTTATGTATTTTTAAAATAGAGATGACAAAAAATGGTGGATTTATAAACACAGAAAATATAAATACTGTTCGGTTTCTAGGTTAAAGGGATGCTGAGCTTTTACCACTCACTTCTATTATAAATCAGGTAAAGAAACCCAGTAACAACTCTGGCCCCTGTAGAAAATACTCTGCCAAAAAAGCTTTTTAGTGAAAAGTTAACATTGAGAGCAACATTTTTTTTTTTTTCCATTTATGTGTCTGACTCCTATAAAATGCCTTTCCTCAATCCTCTGAAACAAAATTCATTTACTGAAAACTTTTTGCTCACCAAAACAAGACACAGTGTACACAAAAGAAAGCAAAGGTCAAGTCACTGCACGAGATATTGGGCAGCAGCTTTTCTGAGGCCACACAGCAGCACCTCTGGAACAAAGCCATGTACATCTGGTTCTATGAAACCAACCCAAAAGCTTCCAACAGCCCAGCATAAAACACAGGTGAAAGAAAGTGAGACCGTACCATTTGACTTTGGAGCCATTCAATCAGAGCCTCTGCTGTTGAGTCTGGGACCTGGCAGCGCAGACCCTCTTTCTCATCTGCCTCCATCATCTCCAGCAAGCCCCGCAGGTCCTCCACCAGGTGCAGCGCCCGCAGGCCCCCCATGAAAGGGGAAGTGGGGGACTGGCAGTCAAAGATGCCATTGGAATATTCCAGCGCCTTCGAACCTGGGTAGAGTAAAACCACACAGTGAGGCACAGGACAAGCAAATAGGACAGGCAGTGATGGGAGACCTGCAGCAAGAATTAGAAATGTCACGTGGCCTTTGCTGCTGGTGGGAATCGATCTGAAACAAATTCAGTGCACGTGCTGCACTGTGCCCCCTCCATGCACTGTGCCCTGTATCACCTTGCAATTTGGAGGGGGGTAAGCCCTTGCTGACGTGTTTGGAGTTTCAACATCTCTGACAGTTTTAGTGGATAGAAGGAGGTGGCTGATCAGACAGAAGACACGTGGCACAAGAGTGCCCAACAGCTCAAAGCATAAGCTGGGCTGCTGCTCTCAAGGACATATTGGAGGCTGAAAGCACTGTGGAGGGAACAGGCTCAGCTGGTAATGCTCTGAGTCACCCTGTAGAGGCTGCACGACCCAAGTCAGACACTGATGGTTTCCAGAGGAAGCTGTGCTCAGTACTTTTCATGCAGAAATTTGTTACGCTGCTCCAGTGCACTGGAATTTTGTTTTACTTTTTCAAGAATAGAGACATATGAAGACAATTAAAAAGAATAAATCACTTCAACAAGGAAAAAAAAATAAAGTTCAGCAGCTAGACATGTTAGCACTGATGTTTGCATGTTAATAAAGACAAATATATCTCTTATTTGCATAAACTCACAGTATTTATGTTTGACCTACATTAAAAGTTGCTGTACACTAAGTAAGGAAGGAAACTACAAATTCAGGATTAAAGTTGATTTTAATAAACCCCGCTAATTCCAACCAGAATTTCAGCACATTGATTCGTGGCCTTAATACTGTAAAGCCTCAGCACAATGAGATGTGCTCATCACAGAACATCAGCTTTTGTACTGTCAACTTTTGGAAACTACAGAGATATTGCATACATGCCCTGCCATGAACCTTCATTCATCTCATCTGCGAAGCCAAAAAAATGCAAGCATAATTCCCTTCAGAAAAAAAATAGAGAAAAATCCCCACAAAAGCATAAGAGCTGGTATACTTTTATTATATTGTTTATTAGGTCTGCTCAGACACATAGATAAATTAGGTCTGTGGTAACTTAAACACCTCAATAGCTTTTTTTTTTTTTTTAAATATTAAATCTTATCCTACCATAACCAACTTAGGCTCCTGGAAACACAGATGGCGCTATCTGATCCAAATACCAGTATCTACTTATGGAAATTTCCAAAGTCACAGCTTAAATGTATTTTTAGAGGTCATTATGATCCAACTGAATCCACTTCACACATGTGCCTGCTATATGTTCTTAATACTTTTAAGAAAACTGTAGAGAAAAGTTGTTGTTCAAGCAAAACACACACTGTATGATTTTTTTTTTTTCCTCCCTGAGGGAAACTATTTTAGGTGGAACTGCTAAAGATTTCATAACCGTGTTGCTACTCTTACAGAATATTTTCTCAAACCAGGTAGTTGTCTGCATAGCTTTGCAGGAATAAGATTGAAATATTAACTAATTGCTACCTTGCTCCCCTGCATTGTGAATTTATATTATTTTCCAACTCATTATATGCAACATAAAAAGTCCAAGTTGTATACTTTTTGATCCCTCTCTTTAGAGCACTTAAAATTTACAGGTACTTATAAAAAGTGCTAATACTAAAGGTAGGTCCAGACCAACCATTTAGACCCACAGCATTCCAACTCTGAGAAAAGGAAAAATCAATTCATGTTTTAACTCCTGCGAATTAAGTGATGGCCAGAATAGCTGGTATTAGTCAATCTTTCTCTTCCTGCTTTGCAGTAGCTCTTCAAACACACTTACCCCGGTTTGAAATGTTCACTGTCCTTGGCTTTCAGGGTGCTGTGTGTACCAGAAGAACTCAGCCTCTGCAAGCAGCACTTTGATACAGGCTGGGAGAAAACCTGCAACCAATTCAGCTGTGCCTGTGTGTTAGAGCGTGCAATACACCCAACTCCATGTGCCTGTAATGTCTAAGTAACAAGGCAAGATACCTAGCAAAATCACAAGCACATTCTGACCCCAGCCTGGCACTCCACATTCTGAATATGAAAAAGGAGAACTGAAGCAGTTAAACGAACAAGCAGCTCCGAGCATTTACCTGCTATTATGCCATCCATCTGCTCCAAGGCCGCAGCAAGCATGTCACTTGCATCACTCATCATCTTCTCTCTTCTTGGGGACAATCACCAGCTACACCACAAGGAACAATAAAACACCAGCAGTGCAAGTTGGATCCAGAGCCTCAAGTCAGCTGTTCAATCTGCAAAACAGAATTTCACTTCACTGCATGTTCTCTGAATTCAGACACCACCATCACTAGACCAATAACAAAACTGGGGACATTTGCTGTCCACAAGATGTGAGACATTCATCATCAGGATTGGACAGGCATTCTGAATAATCAAAGCACCAGCTTAATGACCCAGGCTCCTCTTTGGCACTTCAGAGAACCTTGCACAGAAGACAAAAGGCCTTCTAACGCTAACAAGAAGCAACAAGTCAGAATTAAACCCCACTAAAGACGTCACTTCCAGCCTAGTGTTGATCCATACTGCAATGCTGCACCTGCTCTCACCATGAAGCTCCTGAAAGTCAGAACTGGACCTCAGAGTATTCCCAGTTAAGTCCACAAAAACTAGCTAGCAGAGCAGCTGTCTTCATGGAGTGGAGCTGGAACCACAGTGGGCTCGAGGACAGCACTGCTGTGAAGTGAGCACATGCTCAGGTGCTCGGTGGAGCTGAGGCCACAGGTCTGAGGTGCAGCTGATCCTTCCAGCCCAGCACAACAGACACAAGCCACGGAAACAGCCCAGACTGCCACTGCTTTCATCTAGAACAGGATAGACTACTTCTGCTATACGCACACTTGTAGAACGCCATTAAACAAACACCAGGAAGGAAAATGCACTTTAACCTTTTGCATATCCTGCTAATTGGTTTTTGTATTAGGCCGTACAGCTGCTGACATTTGCCCCAACATAAGCAATTAAGAAAGTTGTTCACGGTATCTCTGGGTTAAGTCCTGGAACAGAGTCTACTAAAACCAAAACGTACCAGAAATACATGTTTATAAACTACATTTTCCCCCCTACAGATCACCTTACTGGTTTGACCCAGCGTGAGGTAGCTGTTACTGGAGGCTGCCAGCCAGCTTTGCTGAAATGCCAGACCTGAAACACCAGCAAATACTTCATCTGCTCGATCACAGCACATATAAAAAAGGTCCAAACTCTAAGATAACTTTTGAATGGCAACACAAAGACTAATGCTCTTTTGGCAAATGCCTAGCTTTATTATTACTTAGTTGCCAGAGTTATAAAAGCCAAGAGAACTTTAGAAAAGCTTGAGAGAACTTCAGAAAGTCAAAATAGCTGGAAGTCAAAGCACAGCAAACCTTTAGAAATGTGGAAGCACCACAGTTGAAGACTTCCAGCCTTCAAGGAGGCAGAGTCTGATTTTAAACATTGTTTAATTAATAAACTTCAAGCATACAACCCTGCACAGTATGCAGCTCCAGCAAGATATATAGACCAATGCCTTTATGCCTGCTTAAAAGGTTCAGGAAACTATTTTTGCAAAGGTATTCTCACGGACAATTCTGAAAACAGTCTCATCCTTTCTCTTTTAGGATTTCCTCACTGCAATATCCAGATCCTGACAAATTCTAGTAAGTATAGGCAGAGTGTGAATGACTGACATTGGATTTCCCTCTGCAAACCAAGAGTACACAGCCACAGAACTGCTGCTGATGCTGCAGACAAAATCCTGATTCCTTGTAGCTCCATGTGGAAAAGGATCACCCACAAAATTATAACAGCCAATTAATAAATGGGAACTAGGAGCGCCTATCTCAACAGTGTGCTTTAACACCTGATGGGAAGCAACGAAGACTACAGAGCCAGACTCTCTGCAGCACCCAATGACAGGACATGGGCTAGTGGGAACAAATTAAAACACAGGAAATTCCAGGAAACATTTTATCTGCAGGCTCAAAGTCTGATATAATAAGGGAAAACTTTATCCCTTACCACATCTGCCCACACTGCACCCCATTTTTTACCTTATGTTTTGGAAAGACATTAAGTGGAGGCAAGGAGCTGCTACTTTATGCTTCAATAGTACAGCCACAGCAAGAGATAAATCTCCCTTTGCACTTCATCTAGGCACAGCCCCCCAGGCCAATTTCTAAAAAACCCACTTCTTGTTCTTCCTAAACAGAAGTGTAGTCTGTGCTGACCAAAAATCCCCAAGACAGCTACTGAGTACTGATGAGAGCTGCAGGGCAGACAGTGGGAGGGACAGCAACCAGGATGCCTCCAGCATTTCCCTGCTATTACCTGGCCCTACCCTCTGAGGCCAGCAAGATGTCAGCCTGCACACAGCTTCCTTCCCTGCTATCCTGAAAGGAGCTGCACCTTCAGGACCAACAGTGAAAAATTCTACAATAAAATCTGGTGAAGACCACAAGATCACAGTGCTCTCCAAAAACCCTTCCACCATCTGTGGAGCATCTTTCAACTGCCAGAACAAGCCTACAGCTGAGAAACTTGAAGAAGCAAAAGAAAAAAAAAAAGCCCCTAACCAAACAGCTGGACATGATGCAATGAGATCCCATTTGCCCAGCTATTTGGTCTTAAAAGTGGTCACTGAAAACTAGGCTGGAACAGCACATACTGCTCTGGCCATTCTCCCAGCACAGTACATCCCATCCAGCAGTCAGGAAGCAAAACTGTTGCAATAAAAAAACAATTTTGGAAGCATTCTTCCCTTGTAATGGCACAGAATCGCTTTTATCCTTTGCACACCACCTCTAGCACACAGGGAGTGGATGGGTAGGGAGGAAATCAAAGACCTCATACACCAGCAAACTAAAGAACCAAAATGCATAAAACAAGAAAAGACAACAAACAGCAGGAGGAAGAACATGGGAAGGGAAGGTGCAGGGAGGAGACAAATGCAATTATTAGACAAAGTTGTAAATCAGAGTCTTCTGTGGATTATAGAAAGACCACACTGTAACAGCAAATGATTACTCACTGTGCCTTATCAGAGCATCGACTTGACAAGGCTTGAGAGAAGCCCCTGCTGACCACTAAACCAATTGACCTTTCCTGTAAAAAATGCTCCTTTCTTTGCTTTGCTTTTTACAATCCTGTTGTAATAAAATGATAACCTGGAAAAAACTCACGGACTTTTTTTTTTTCCTTCCAGTATCAGCTAACAAGCAAAAAATCCTAAAAAAAGTTCCTTAAGGAAATAAGAAATATGTAATATTTCAGAGGAGACTGAGTGGTTTCAGTTTCTTTCATTCACAAGAACAATCAAATAGGGAAATCATTTTAATGCAGACAGATCTATGACATGGCAGAACAAGAAACCATGGCACACACAGAGCCCAGGGAGAAGGCAGACACATGAAACGCACTCCTGGCAGAACACAGCCAAGAGCACAGCTGGGAGGAAGGCACTGACAGCACCCTGTCTGACAGACCATTTAAACAAGCTTTCCCTTGCTTTCCAAGAAAATGACTTACCTTTTGTATTCCTCCCGTGAATATGCACAATCGGTGCAAGCTGGGGTGGGGGGTTGTTCAATTATTTTTCTAAAGAAGCAGGTCTCTCTTCTAAGAGTTCCCAGCTGAACACTGAGCTCATACTGACAAGAACAAGCACTGCTTCATCAAGGCTGTGTTTACAATCCACCATTTAAAAAAATTGAAAACAAACACATGCAGCTATCTGCTCTATTGGTTGCAATCAATCCTATCACTGACTACATCTCCACTGCATCCCTGTCTGTTAGAGAGATTATGCTAGTTGGCCTTACTTGTTCAGTGTCCTCTCCTCTGGTCCCGACACAGCAGTCTGGTTGCTAGGGCTATGCTGCTCACTTTTCAGTAGGTGGAGATTTTTTATTTTTATTTTTGAATGACATACAAACCCTCCGGCTACAGAGCTAGTGAAGATATATTCCAAACGACTTACAGAGGAAACAGAACGCTCCCCTGCAAATGAATCCAAGGAAAGCTACAAAAAACAAGGGGCTTGCGAGCTCTGTAAATGGCAACTGCAGTCACAAAGGAAAACTGTTTGAATACAGATTTCAAAATCAGACATTTAATGAAGACGGCAGACCTTAAAAAAATAAAAAATAAAAAAGTGCTCAAATGTTTTACACACAGGAAATTATATTTTCCCCACCCAGGGGCTTTCCCTTTCCCAGATCAAATAACACACCCTGAAGCATCTAGGGACAATACGTCTAAGCCCAACATCCTCTAATTATGATTATTATTATTTTTTAATTCTGGGGTGGCCTTATTCCGAATGTCCACATCTGGTAGAAGACGCACCTGGCTCTAAAGCGCAAAGGTCCACAGAGCTGTGGTGAATCAGCTGCAGCCCAGCAGCTGGAAGGACACACTATGCCCTGATTGCAGCCCAGGGAACTGCAGTCTGGCCTTTTCATCCTACTTGCCTTCCTCCCCATGCACACGCTCTGCAAATGTTCGGCATTAGGAAAGAAAGCATCAGCTACAGATTATTCTTACAATGTGATGCAATAAGGTGGATGGCTTGAGTTTCCCAGCTCTTCCAGTGCTACATAGCAGTCTTTAAAACAGGAAATTTTGATACACAGAAATGGAAAATCTTGATTAGGTCTTGTTTCTGACTGCTGAAGAGAATGAAAAAAGAACCCTGAAGACTAAGCTATTGCCCTAGCAGTCTGCCACAAAAATGCAATAAAAAAGCCCACAAACTACAGTCATATTTTATGGGCAGGGTGGGGGGAGAGAACTTGTTCCATAGCAGAAGCAAGATCCCCAGCTTCACTTTGCTGTAAAAATTAATGTCACTGTACTCAGTCCTGCACTAAGAGATGACTGTGTGAGAGGCCTGAAGAGTCTTTTGGAGCAAATCCCACTTTACAACACAAAAACAAACACCTTTGCAATCAACTTCTATATGGCAAAGCTCTATTTCAAGAAGATAAATGTCATTTCAGACACACAATGACACCCATTTGTGTTCTTACTTGCTGACCAGAACAGAAACATGAACAGAAAGTCTTATATACAAAATATGTTACAATAACAATTAAAGATTACTTCAAATGAATTCCATGTTAATCCCCAGCATCATTTCTCATGGGATGCTTCGAAGATATTCAGCTACAATGCTACCAGTCAGCAGCATTTTAACACTTAGTAATGAATACATTCAGCTCTTTTACACTAGGGGTCATTAACAATTAAGTTAAAAAGACGACTTCATTTCATATGTTTCAGGCCTGGAAAAAAAAAAATCCTTAAAAAAGAAAATGGACCTTTGTTGAATATACTGCCCTGGTATTTTACAGCAAAACAGATGAAGTTTAAAAAGTATAATTTAAAAAATGCTGGAAATATCTTAGTGGGAATAACTTGGAGAAAAATCTCAGCATGATGCAAGGACAAGAAAGTAGTTAAGATTCCAAATTCATCCCATAGTAGGTTTTGAGCTGTGTCTACGTCTGGAACAGGAATAAGAGAAGAAACCCACATCCCGTCTGCCACCTCAGAGGCATGAAGCATCAAGAAGCTTCCTGACACCTGAAGATCACCTGCCAGGAAGCTGCTGGCATGGCTGGTCTATGACAGGGTCCCCTCCTGGGCATGTGGTATGTGGACACCTCTGCCTGCAACATCCAACAGCTGATTTCCTCCCCATCACTCTGACCGCCCAGAGCCTTCATGAAGAATCATGAAACCCACACGCACACCACAGCGGGAAATGGTGAAGCATCTCTCCATGAAAGGAGGCCACTCCCTCTGTGACAAGAGAGCAGTCGTATTGAAGCAAGAAGGGCTGATGAGAAAGGACACATCCCTTGGCTGGACCTTCCACACAAAAGGTAGCTGCTCTATTTCAGGAGGATGGCTATAAGGAGACCCATCCCTAAAGAACTAATTTCCAGTGCAGGTGACGAAGCACTGGCACAAGTTGCCCAAAGAGGTTGTGGAGTCTCCTCCTTGGAAATCTTCAAAAGTCTCCTGGATGCGGCCTTGAGCAACCTGCTCTAGGTGTCCCTGCTTGAGCAAGGGCTGGAGCAGATGGACCCAGATGCGCTGCCAACCTCAGCCACTGTATGGTCCAGTGAAAGTAGAAGCCCAGTGTGGCCGCCCTCCAGCCGCCACCAACTTGCAGGCTCAGCACCAGCCAGGGGCCAGACACGTGACTCCTCCACATGTCAGGTGTCCCTCATGAAGCACAGTTTTCATCATCTTCCAGTGGGCTCATCTTGGCAGGTGGGAACTGCCACACCAGTTAAGGATGCAAGGTCTGTTGGCACCAAACATCCCACCTATGCCAGCACAAAGCACTTGTAGCATCCAGACAGAAGGGAGGAATGCTGGAACAGATAGGTGCCCATCACACCAGACACTGTCATTATGCTAGAGGGTGGGAAACAGGCTTAGGCATCAGTCAAAAATTTGACTTCAAGCACATCTACAAGGTCTTTCTGAAATGGCCAAATGCAGTATTTTGCACATTCATGCAAAAAGGATATACTGTAAATACTGCAATGAATTAAAAAAACCAAACAAACAACAACAACAATCCAAATGTTGGCAAAGACTTAAACAGTTTTCTGTTTATTTTTTCTATACATTTGTTCTTGAATTTGTTAAACTCAGTGATATCAAAGCAATACTATACCTGTATTAAGCAAGACCTTTGTTTCCTAACTCTAGATCTTTACTTTGTTCCTTGAATTTCATTATTTCCCGTTATCCTACAATCATTACTTACTTCCTTTTACTGATAAAGCTGATTGGAAACACACAGAGGCAGAAGGCCAATCCCACCGTCCTCACAGAATCATAGAATGGCCTGGGTAGAAAAGGACCACTAAGATCATCTAGATTCAACCCCCCTGCTATATGCAGGGTCGCCAACCACCAGACCAGGCTGCCCAGAGCCACATCCAGCCTGGCCTTGAATGCCTCCAGGGATGCCATTCTTGACACAAAAGTTATTAAGCCATAGAAAACGCTTTGAATTATTTTAATTGCATAAAGCACAAAAGTTCCTTCCAAGTTATAATTGTTAATATTTGGGAAAAACTTACTTCTAACTATGAAACAACTTCAGTACCAACCAGCTTAGCTGCACACATTTTTCTGCACTTTGCCTTAAAATTTGTTAAACATATCAGAAGTGGTGCAAAAGCTAAGCCTTGACAAGATTAGCATCCTTCAGAAACTCTGACAGAGACATGCACACAGCAAACAGTTTGTGCAAACACTTGAAGTCTCAGGGTGCCTACCTCTGTTATTCTACGTCCTAGAAGCGCTTTGCTTGTTCTAACTGAAAGAAATTTAAAAAAAATAATATCAAAGCACATGATGGGTTCCTTTGTTTTGTGATGCAGAAGTTAGATCTGTGTTCTCTGCATGCCACAGGAGCACGTACCTGCAAAGATGTGTCATGTGAAGACCTGCCTGTATAAACTACATAAACTCATTTTAACTATTTATGCACAAGCAATAATCCAAGGTCAAATTGAGGCTTATAAGAGCAGATGAACACTTCATTTAAGGCTGTTCAAATTTTACTGGTTTGCTAGTCAGTAAATCCTTTCCACTACTCACTTTAGGGCCTGAGAAATTAATGTTTTCTCACGTTTTACTTGGGTCCACTGGTTAGAAAACAATTAAGATATTCATTCCTCTCTCTGAGACTGCTATCGCAAGCAAGGAAATGCCTCACATTCCCCATCAACATGTTATTGACATTCTGTGGCCACATAACCTATGAAACAAAGAGGCACTGTTGATCCAGAGTCTGGAAGGTAGTTCTTCAAAATAGCTTAAGAACCACTAAATTTGCTGTATAAACCCATGTTTAGATCCAATTTTACAGCTCATGCCTCCTTCTTTTAATGTGATGAATCCAAAGACCTAATTCACAAACTTAAAAATTTGACAGGCTTCAGATTTGGATTTTTGATCTTCAGGTCTAGAACCTGGATTTCAGACCTTCAAGATCCACACTTGGAGAGTCACCACAGTGCGAAGCAAAAGTAGACTTCACCAATCATCAAAAGACCAGAAAAATCAAGAAAACATGTTTAACTAGATTGGTGTTTTCACATTCACCAGTGCCTTGAAACAAAACAAACAAACAAACAAAAAAAACTGTTAAAAACTCGGTATCTTGTAATTCCACTGCATCAACCTTACGATAAAGCTTTGCCAAGAACCTGTTTTCAAGTAGTACACTCAGGAATCTGAAATACTGCATCAAGACAACCTTTTTTAGGCAGCATGTGGTCTTAAATGCTATTTGAAAAGGATCTTCTACTTAGGAGATTTACTGAAATATCAGACATATGTACTGTGCATTTCAAACCCTGAATTTAGAATTAACTCTCAGCTTTGAAAAGGCCTGAGAAGTTCATGCACTAAATGTATGCCTAAAACTTGCACGTTTGTCCACATCACTGAGAAAGGGCAAGTTTTCTTCCAAATGCCACACTGATGAGGAACATACAGATTTATATTATTATGGTAATTTTTAGGAGCCATGCGTCCTTAATGATAATATGGACATGGGATATGGGTGACACTGAAGGGTAGGAAGGTTTTCCCCAGCAAGGTGATGGGAGGCAGCAGCAGGTCAGCACAAAGGCAGAGCTGTGACCTCTTCATAAACAGGAAAAAAATCCCACCCTGGTCTTAACCCTATTGTCTTGCCTTTCTTCTGAAGCAGGAAAAGTAAGGAAACTGGGAAGAAAGGTGGCAGAGGAAACAGTGACCTGCTTCTGCTTCCTCTCCAGCAGGAGAGAAAGCCATGGAGAGTGGCTGCTTCCTTCCATCCTGAATCATGGAGAAGCCTCTGTGCGTATGTAAGAGGCAGAAGTATCCCATGTGTCACCCACAGTCCCTGCAGCAGGATGAGCAGACACTGTCAGCTTAACAACAGAGTAAGATGCAGCTCATGAGACCGAGAAGAATCTTGGCAGCCAGAAACTTAGAACATAATTGCACTGATGCATTTTTGAAGCCCAGCCAGGACAGCTCTGTAGCTGACACAAACCTATCTAGGCTTCTGCAGGATGAGAAAATTACTGATGGAATAAACCTGCAATCTGTGAGTCAAGAAGAAGCATCTACAGAATTTGAGGGAGATTCACCAACAAGAGAAAGAGTTGGCTGAATTTCATCAGTTAGCTTTGCTGTAGAAAACAGGGCTTGGGTGGTACAGTGACCTGTTCTACGTGGGACCCATTGAAACTTCAAAATATCACAGTATGGTTGCACAGGGAAAGGAAACAAGGAAAACAGTCAAAGCGTACGTATGTACAGAGGGAAATGCCGCAGCAATGGAAGGGATCATTAATTCTGTGGGAATATAACCCACATGATGTAATACGGCGAGGAGGCAGCACGCCAAATACAGGTAAGGAAGGAGGCAGTGAGCCGATAAAGAATGTGAAGATACTGTAATGGTAGGTCTGACAGGCAATTGTATAACAGAGAATTATGAAATGGCTTGGGTTGGAAGAGACCTTAAAGAACACCTAGTTCCAGCTCTTTCCCGTGGGTAGGGCTGCCATGCACCAACTCAGGCTGTCCAGTGTCCCATCCAATCCAGCCTTGAATATCTCCAGGGATGGAGTATCCACAACTTCTCTGGGCAGTCTGTGTGAGTACCTCCCCATGCTCGAGTTTAAAAAAAAAAAAAAAAAAAAAATCCGAAATCACCCCTCTTTTAGTTTGAAACTACTCCCCCTTGACACATCACTATCAGACAGTGTTAAAAGTCAGTTCTCCTCTTGTTTCTAAGCTCCCTTTAAGTACTGGAAGGTCACAATGAGGTCTCCCCAGAGCTTTCTTTTCTCCTGACTGATCAAGCCCAGCTCCCTCAGCTTTTCTTCTTAAGAGAGAAGTGCTCCAGCCCTCTAATCATCTTTGTGGCCTCTTCCAAACTCACTCCAACTGCTCCACATCTTTCTTGTGCTGCAGGCTCCAGACCTGGATGCAATACTCCAGGTGGGGCCTCGCAAAGACAGTGTAGAAGGGGACAATCACTCCCTCACCCTGCTGGCCACCCCTCTCTTGATGCAGACCAGGATACTGTTGGCCTCCTGGGCCATAAGAGCATAATGCTGGTTCAACTCCAGCTTTTCATTCATTAGGACCCCTAAGCCCTTCTTCACTGGACTGTTTTCAATGAGTTCTTCCCCCAGTCAGTAAACACATCTGGAACAGCCTTGACCAAAGTGCAGCTCCTTGCACTTGGATTTGTTGAACCTCATTAGGTTAACATGCGCCCACTTTTCAGTTTGCCCAGATTCCACTGGATAGAATCCCTTCCTTCTGTTCTATCAACAACTCCACACAGCTGAATGTCATTGCAGACTTGTTGAAGGTGCAAGGAACATGGTGGAGCATGCTCCACACTGACAGCCAACAGGATGACAGCAGTACCACCAGCTTCCGTAGAAGCATGCTAGAACTATGCTTTGTCCTACCTGGCTACCTTACACTCACCACAGCACAGAGCAGGAATGGGATGGGAGCAAGGGAGGCTATGTGGTACCTTCCCAGGGCACAGAATACAGCAGCCTTCTTTCTGGTACACCAGCTCAGTTCAGAAGGTGTTCCCTTGCACCAGCTCTTCTCATTCATAAAAAACATAATTTGAGAGAAAAATCCTTTACAAACATGTTTGTTTTGAAAGATGTCCCAAGTATTACTGCTCAAATGCCAAGAGCCATCTGCACCTATTCCTGCCAGCTTGCTCAGCCAGCGGTTTCTCAGAGGCACTGGAAGGAGCTGAGGTGGAGACAAGGGGTAGAAGCATCACACAAATCCACCAGAGGATAAACAAAGCCGTGGGCCTTCTGAAGGACCTCATGTCATTAAACTCAAGGCAGTTTGCTATTTTGCTAAAGCTAGAAAGATGGAGTGCAGAACTAGTAGTTTTAAGGGCCAATGCTGTCCTTTATGTTGATAATACTCCTACTGAAGCAGGCAAAGATACCAAAAAGAAGTGGACCCCACACATCACAGACTGTCACTGCATATTTGATAATAGCTTCCATTTGTGTTAGCAATGGAGTTTGGCATGAGCGCTCCAACTCAGCACAGTGCCCTGCATGAGGGGATGGGTCACACTGACATGAGTGGCTTGGCAAGGAAAAGCCTTGCTGGGAGGTGGACAATGCACAGCACCAGAAGCCTTTGAAGTTTCTTATCTAAAGGTTTTAAGAATTAATGTTTTCCTCATGTGATTAAAAAAAGCCTACAAGACTTGAGTTTACTTGCTACAGATAATCTGCTAAGTATGAAACAATGTTTTTTTGATTGTGTAAGGAAAAACGCCTGTTTCACTAGATACAGTAATATACTGTGCTTCATTACTGACTTCACTAACAGTAGGCTGCCTTTAGCAGACACAGCTCTAAAGCATAAAAATGATCTTGTGCTCCATTTTAAAGAGCAGTACAAGCCAGTTTACAACCCAGTCACAGAGCCCATGTACCTATAAATCTGATTGAGGTCCCCAGAGCAGCCTAGGTCTTCTAGGAACCCATGTAAGCAGCAAATGGATTAGCACATGTCCCTCTGTGCTGCCCAGCCAGCAGCACCACAACCCAAGTCAGCAAGTCTGAAACAAATTAAGGTATGGTTAAATCACACAGTAACAGTGGAGAAACATCCCCATTCACTGTTCTCCCATCCTTTCATACCTAATGTGTTTGTGCCAGTTTACATCTCTGATACTCCAGCTGGGTTCACAGACTGTTGGAAAGCCTGTTCTACCACAAACCTTGCAACATCTGATTTCTTCCCAGACTCGAAGATCTTACAGTGAAGTAATTCCACTAGGATCTCAGTTTTCATAAAGAAAAGGTAAAATAACAAACCATAATTTGAATCTCATGGTTGCTGAAGAAAGTTTGCTGTCAGCTGAGAATATCCTGAGTCTGAACACAGGAAGCCCTTCATTTAAAATGCGGCATCATAAGGCATAGAAGGGCTGGGGACTGAGGGGAAGAAGGATCACCTGCTTTCTTAAAGTCTACAACACTGGAATAAAAAACAAGCACAACAGTATAGGCTGTTTAACTGTTTCCTTTCTCCCACCCTTCCCTCAACCAAAGATGTAATTAAAATAAAGTTTCAAAAATATTACAAGTCACTTAAAACTATTTTCTATAAATCTGATTTTACTACACTGAGGCCTGAAGAACCTCACTGCTGTTTCATGGCTGTGCTGAGAAATAGCAGTACTTATGAAACTTCATAATTTTCCAACTTTGTGAAGCCCCACTGTAACAGATTGCAAGGATGGAACAATATGTCCAGTATTTAAAGTTCTGCCCACCCATGATTTATACACACCTACATAGCTCCTCACACACACACCCTTGAGCTCCGGGAAATGCTAGTATAATTCCTGCAATTAAAGACATTGATACTTGAATTCGTTTGCCAAAAGGAAAAATCACCACCCCCTGCTCCAGCACATGGGGCATGTTTTTACAGGAGCAAAGTCAAAATCTCAGAACTAAGATGTGAACTCTCCCAAAGTTCAAGACACTTATTAGCAATGCACAATCCACCATCAAAGTGGAGTGGCAAGCTCCACCCCATCGTCTCCCATGGACCACCCTGCCCTTTCCCTGGCAGAGCAACTGAAGTCCATCTGAAGTTCACAGAATGACCAGGGTTGGAAGGGACCTCAAGGATCATGAAGATCCAATCCTTCTGCCACATGCAGGGCCACCAACCTCCCCATTTAATACTAGACCAGGCTGCCCAGTGCCTAAACCTAAATCTCCCCTCCCTCAACTTAAAATCATTTCCCCTTGTCGTGCTGTTATCTACTCATAGGCCCTTTAGGTACTGAAAGGCTGCAATGAGGTCACCCCACAACCTTCTTTTCTCCAGGCTGAACAAATCCAGCTCTCTCAGCCTGAAGTTTTGGGAGCTTAACACACTGCAGCTTTATTCAGCTATATCCAGTAATCTATGCTGGGCATGAGGTAATAATACTTAATTTCATGCTGCAGCATCTTCATGCTTTGGTTTCCCTGTCAGACTTTACATAAACTTCTGAGTGATGGATGCTGCAATGCAGACAGACAATTGCTTGCCGCCATGTAAAATCAAAACTAGTACAGCACAGTTCTATGAATGCTGACAGGCTACACTCAAAATATTTTGGATGAATTAAGCAGTCAGTATTTTCATATAAACGTTCCCCTGAATGCTCATTCTCAAGATAAAACTTCAAAAACCTCTAGGGATCAGATACACTTTTAATGCTACATTTCTTTGAAGTATTTTCCCTTTGTATTTCAACGACACTTCAAAGTTTTCCCACTTACATACAAATTAAATCAGACATTTGATGCTAAAAGGAGACAAAAAAAACTATTCCACACATTCCCAACCTTTGATGGGGGGAAGAAGATTCAGTCTCATAGAAAATCATATGTTAACCATATTCAGGTTTGCTCTATAGCAGCTGCCCAAGAAGGATTTCTTCAGCTATCAAAGGTCAAACGAAACCACCCCATGGTACAAGTCCCAGTCCCTCCTCTCGCTGAGATCCTTGTCCCAGCAAGCAGCACAGGCTTAATCTGCAGGATGCAGTCTTGCAGACACCAAGGTTGAGTTTGTAATTAATGGCAGTGCATGGCTCATGAAAGCTACTGGAGGGAGAAAACTGTTTATGGGGAAAACAAAGGTCCACTTGCACTGTCAAAGTTCTTACAAAGTTTAACAGGTGTTAAAAAACAAAACAAAACAGAAAGTAAACAAGTAATGACAGTTTCTCTTCATTCCCACAAACCAGCAAGTTCCTTGGCAGCCACGTGAACACCTGGGGCCAAGTCTCTGATGTTCACACATTGAGATCCAGGAGTTACCTGGAGAGACGTCTTGTTCTCAAGGACTGAATAAGTTTTATAAGGTTGATCATGGCTTCATATGTAGCAAATTGATAAAAACAAAGTTATTGTTCCTGTAATTCCCTTTGTCAGGGAAATACTACCCTCCTGCCTACTGAGCCATCTGTAAGGCGACTGTTTGCAGAAAGGTGACATTTAGTTCTGAAGAACTGTGGACACTGCTTCCCCAGCCACAGGATTGGAAGCTCCCTTGAACACCTTACCCTGATGAACACAGAGAAGGCACTTAGTCCAGGCTGAGCTTGCAAAAGACAGTGATGATGCCAAGGCCCCAACTCTGAGGTTCTTGCTATACGATACAAGAAAAGTAAATCCAACATGGTCAAAAATGTTCACTTCACATACACCATATACAGTTCTGAAGGACTGAAATGCTCTGGAAATACAGGGCTACTGAAATAACACTGTTATTATCAAGTTTCTATCGAGAAGTCCAAAAAGCAAGACCACAGAAAGCTCTAGTAACTTAAATGCTACAATGTAAGAACTATTCTACGGCAAACTTTTAAGACCAGCCACTGCAACTGTACTCCAAAGTTTGCAAAAGCTACATGCTCCTGCAATTCACTGTACAATTTAACTGTTTTCCTAAAGGAAACAGTCTCACTTGATCACTGAAAATAAACACTGTGTGCAAATAAGCTGCAAGTTCAACAGTAAATTCTGCTGAAGTTGCTGGAAATCCACCTAACTATAAAGAGCTCTTGAATGCATGCACCTAAGTATATGATTACCCCTGCTAAAGCCTTTACAAATAGAGTTCAACAACATTATTTTTTAGTAAGAAAAAAATTCTTGTGACGGAACACACCTTACAATATAAATCTAGTGGAGAGTTTCCTTCTATTTTCCTAAGATTTACTGCAATGCAATCTGAGTGGCAAATTCAGCTGGATAAGATTCAACTTGTTGCCTTTGGTGCTTGTTGATAGAAATACCAAAATAGTACTACCAAAATGGTACGGTAATATGCTCTAGGCAACTGTTCCTGCTGCTATTGGCCTTACCCAGTAAATTATCTTCCGATCTCCCAACTTTTCCAACACCCTTTTTTCCACTACATTTTGAAGTCTTTGACAGAAGCCTAACTCCTTGATGTAAGGGAGTGAGAGATGGAAAAAATCTGGAAAAACCCAGAATTCAATGGAAAAAAAAAACCCAAAAACAAATGAAGCATTGTTCACATGACATATGTGAGAAAGCTTTGGTTTCCTTATTTTTCATCAACTTTTGAGAGATATTCAGAAGATAATCCACTTGGCCACACATTTAACAACAAATGCTGACAATCATCACTCCAGTTTATCTAAGTTCTGGTTCAACATACAATGCCTAACCAAAGTTTCACAGATATGTACATTAACAGGATCCAGTACCTCAGCGTGGTGATGACCACAACTCTGGAAGTGGAAGTACCTGAACCATGCAGCTGGCCTTTCAGATCTGCCTTTTGCTCTTTGATAATTTTTTTCTGCTGTTCTAAATAAATAGCAAGTTATTGCTTCCTATAAATGTCTCAGGGATCATAAATGCGTTCAGGCCTCTAACAATATTTTAATGAAATATCAGTTCTCGCTTCTCTATTTAACTTGCAGGCAAAAAAAAAAAAAAAAGCCATTTTAAGGAGATAATCTTAAGCAGCTTTCTGAGAAATGCCAAGAATACTGAATTGTCATTTCTGTGCCCTGGTTTGTTTTGAAGGGTTTTTTTCCCCCTAGTAACCTATTTATATGTCTTTAAAAGAAAGTGTAGTGCCATAGGAGGCAAAGTAGTATGAAGAGAAAGAAGTGCTATATTTTACAGCTTGTAAGATCTCAATCAGTAGTGTCAGCTAATTAAAAATCTTCAAAAAGTAGAGTTCTAATTGCCTGAATTGCATTATTGCATCTAAAAAAAGATGCTGGGAAATAATATGAACAAGACAGCTACTTAAATGCCATTCCATTTTCCTAAGCCAAGGATCAGTTATCAGTGAAACAAATGCTGGTAACTTGGGCACACTTGTGATGCATTTGTGCCCGTTTTGAAGCTTCTGCAAATCTTCTTAAACGTTATTCAAGGAAAAGTTGCTTATGATTTACAAAATCTTCTTTGTTTAAGGAGAAGAAACCTTAAATTGTTGTTTGCGCACTGTGATGCCAGCTTGGCTTCTCAATGCTAAAGCACAGTGGTCCAAGTACAAAACTTCCAAATTAAGTGGGGATAATGTGACTGAACATAAAACAAACAGTCTGGCAACACAAAGAGTACATCTACACTAAGAATAATACAGTTTTCCTAATTACATCTGCCTAACTAAAGAGAGCTAGCCTTGCTTAAAACAGGCATCAAAATGAAGGAAAGTGCTTCATTAAAACAAACAGTTTGAGCCCTTTTGGGTGGTCTAAGCTACAAGTCACCCATATGAGCTAGGAATCCTGTCACAAACTGCTACTTCGATGGACCAGCCTACCTGAGTGAAGCACATTTATCTGCCTGTGCAGTCACCCCTTAATGAGTCATTATGGGAGAAGTGGCTAGAGGGCTGGACTAGATGATCTTCATGGTCTTTTCCAACCTTAATGACTCTATGATTCTTTTCTATGATTTTCTAAACAGCAGGGAGAAAGCAGGTGCTTTCTCATCCAACACGCACATTAAAACACAAAGGCACTAAAAAGACATCTTCATTGTCTCTGTGTCTTGAAGGTGCTCATATAAGGACTGTGGCCCAGCCCAGCATTTCTCTGCAAGATTTGATATGATCCCAAGAAATTGGTAGGGCTGGCAGCATCTGGCACCATGCAGCATTCCAAAGAGCCTTCTGCAAACACCTAGAGACAGAAATAGGACCACGTGTATTTCCTTTCCTACTGCGATGCAAGCAAAGCTCCACACTTGTTATAGATAACACACAAGGCAGTAACAGTGCTACAATCTTCACTGTGTGGATCATGGCATCCTCTATGGCTATCATAATACACAGTAAATTACATACAACTTAACTCTTAGTAATGCAAAGCTCAGAACTGTCTCTGTATTTTGTGGCTGCAGGAATTAACAGATGTTGACGACTAATCTGAGAGCAGGAACATTAAAAGAGATGGCTCTACCATTACTAGTTCTTGTCATGTATGTACATGGTTTCTCATCATCCAAGTGTCTACATCAATGGTTTCTTCTGATGTAGCAACGTTGGTGGGCTTCTCTTTCCCATCCTTCCCACAGGCAGTTACTCTTAGTTGTACTGTACCTATCTTCAATAACAAAAATTACTGCTATCTGACAACACCCCTCTGAACAAGAAAGCATAACTTTAGCACCAGATCCTGGCAGCAAGAAAATCCTATGGCGTGAGGCACAGGATCCCAATGAGCACTCACAGGTCCATGCAGAGTAAGCGATGCCAGTGACTGGTGCACATCATTGCTCCTACTTCTCTTCCCAAAGCTCTGAAGCACAGCATAAAGCCTGGCAGAGGTCTTGTAAATAGGAACACAGCTGCATACCAGAACTCTTTCTTTGCACAGCATGGGCCACACACATGAGATAGGCTATGAATAAGTTCAAGATGTATGCAAAGGCAAAGCTGGCTACTCTACTCCTAAGATGCAAACTATAATAGTATTAACATCTCCAAGTGTCAAACCTGCAAGCAGAAACCAGTACGAAACTATTGTATTGACAGAGGTCAGAAGTAGAGGGAGGAAAGAAAAGGCAGCAATAACAGAAATTCATGCCAAGATCTTAGACAGAAAGCATCAAACCCACAAAGAGGCTCCTAGGAGAACTTGGAATCTCAGAACTGCAGACCAGCTTTGCTCTGTTGCTAGACTTTTGGGGGGCCAAAATACTGATACTGAACAAGGCTATCTCCCAGATAGCCAGAGATGCGGCAGAGTGACATCTCTCACCTGAAAGATTTTCACTTCACTCATTGCTGTGAGCCTGGAGTAGATCCAAAGGGCACCAGAGCAGCCATAAGTGGTTCTTTTTTGTTGTTTGCTTTTTTTTTTGTTTGCTTGTTTTTTTGCTTTGTTTTTTGCTTTCCCCACAACACTGAAGCACCCGACGGGATGCTGAGTTTATTTTCCATCAGCATGTAGACAGAAGGTGGTGGAGTGCCTGCCTGGGTAGGTGGCTCTGGCAGAATCCCTGGGGTTGCTTTACTACAGCTGTTGCCTGGTAGACCTTGGGTAGCATGACACCACAGCACATCAAATCCAACTGCTCAGCAGCAAGCCATGCAGGTACAGCAGCCAAAATGCCCTGGCAGAGCCTTATCAGCACAGCTAACACTGGCTGCCCAGTCCCAGAACAGAATTCAACTTTCAAAATATTTTGAGCAGCTCTTTATCAAACAAAGTGGCTTTACACAAGCTCAACATTTTGCCTGTTTATAATCTGTTCCCCCGAAATTAGATTGACAACTTAGCTGAACCACAGCCTGGAACAGCGATGATGATCTGTCCATTGGCACAGGATCCATCCAGACTGAGATCAGCAAGTTGCATAAATCCGCATTTGATAATAAGCATGTTCCTAATGCTACTGAAGCCAGTGGCACTGAGTACTTGCTAAACACTGAGTGCCTCTTCTACTGATTGATCAAAACAGAACCTCAAAATACAGATTAGGAGTTGGACTTGAAAATCCTCATGGGTCCCATCCATCACAGGATTTTCTACGATTCTAGATCTTGCTGGCCTTGTGCAACTTGCAGGTGCTTTCAGTATCAGCACTCTGTTGTAAGGTTCACAGTGAAATACTAGCTCTCCTTACCTTGAGAGACTTCAGTCCAGCAGCCACCAGATGTGAGCTCTGTCACAAACTGAATGAGATCAAGTACCCACAAGCATCCTTCTCATTGTGGCTGCAGTCCTCCTTCCCTCTCCAATGAAAATGACTTTCTGAGCACAGCTACTGGTGTGAGTGTGTGTGTGTGTGTGTGTGCTGGACTCAAGGGAAATGCTGAAAACTCAAAGTCTGCCATAAAGACACAGTCAATAGTGATCTTGCTCTGGATTGCTCCAAGTGTAACATCACCACTTCATAAAAAGAGTAACCACTATGTGGGCTATTTCTAGGTAATACTACAATTTACACAGAACCTCTGTGACCACTTAGCTCGAGTCCATACAGAAAAGATAACAAAAATTACTCAGAGATTCAGGGTAAACAAATGATGTTCTATGATATCTTTCTCCATGGGGGCCATGCTAAGCCCTCAACAGGTAGAAAAATGCTTCCAGGAAGCACCTCCACAGAAGCAACTGGGAGTCCTGGGGGAGCTCATCCCTTGCCCCGAAAACAGAGAATGACTCAGATGAAAGTTAACAGCCTTCACTGCTGGTGGCAAGGAGCAAGAAGTTGGCTACTGATCCAGCAATTTGCAAGGACAGTCAAGAAAGTTAGTTTCATTAGCTTACAGGTACTGGTTATTGTTAGGTACTGATTCTTTTCTTGTTACTATTTAAATGAACAGCCATCAAATGCATAAGAAAGCATTTTGTGATAAACATCCCAGCATCACGGCAACCGCCTCCAAGCACAGGACAATTGAATTGGTTAATTGAGGAAAGTGTTCCAAGTGTCCAAGCCTCTAGGATGTCCACCTACCACAAAAAAAGACAGTTCTCCTCCCTGAATGTGCATCTTGTTCTCATCAGTGCAACACTGCAAGGCTGTTAGGTACAGCTTCATCTCCTACTGCTTCCTATACCTCAAATCACTGTGCACTGAAATAATGAGGGGGAAAAAAGTTAAAAAAACATGATGTTTCTCAACCTACACTTTCTTTATAATTTCCAGAAGAGGTATAACCGGAGGCAAGATAGTGGAGAACCAGGCCCTCAAACCAAGGAGAAGAGAAAAATGCAGCAATCGTACTATGACAACAAAACAGACAGAATTTTCTGGTTTTACCATTATATTGAACACTAAGTGATTCAAGTGAACTTGATCTCCCCTCATCAGACAAAGCTATTTGCTCTCCTACTTTCTTAAAGTAACTCAGTTCTGTCTATCTCCTATTTTTAGTATCTAAATTAAGAATATTGCTCATAACCAGATTATATGGCATTTATTCTGAAGAGTAAGGGATACTGTTAGAGCTAAAAACTGAATATAAACACCCTGTGGATGTAAGCCATGACATTTATATACCGGATTAGTAAGTACTAAGAGGAATTTCTGATGTAGGGCATATGACCCTCCCTTCATTTCAGAGGCAATTATTTTAATACCATGATTTCAAAGTGTGACGAGCCCTGGAAAATGCTTACAGACAGGCAGCTTTACTCAAAAAGCTCTCCAATTCCCCAAAAAACAATTTCAGGTGAATCTCTGGTTTTGAGATAAGAGAACACCTGGGAGTTTGTTTGTTTCAAATAAGGATGCGAGCATATGCTGGCAGGGAGATAGGCAGACCTGAGACAAATGTCAATTTTATGCTGTATGAATCTGAGCCTCCCTGAAACAAATTGGAAAGGCTCAAGGATGGTCGATACAGACATCCTGTTTAGGCACATCTCTCGTTGTAACCAGAGTGTCTCGTGTTGCCACAGCTGAGCCATGCCATCAGTGGAGCAGCTCCTTCCTGAGGTCCTGCAATCAGCTGCAAACCACCAGCGGATTTCTGAAGCGGCCGCATCTTTTGAAGCAGCCCTTGCCTTTCACACCTTGTTGGCTATTCCTCAACACTGTTCAGGCACCTGAGCCTGGAACCTACTGCCTTGGGAAACTCAAAGGGCCAGCTTAGAGCTCTGACAGCAAAGCAAAAAACAATCATGCTCCCGCTAGTCAGATCCAGGCAGTGTAACCCAGCCTTCCACACCCAGGAAGCATCTGCACACCTGGGTCAGCCCTCCCAACCCAGGGCTGCCCTGCTGATGCCATGTGAAGGCCCACGCTGACAAGGGTCCCATGAACATCCCTTAGGCCATATGTGAGGCGGTTTCCATAAACGTCCACTCGTACCCCTCAGATCCGCCATAAGGATCACCATCTGGCACAGAAACTCTGGCAGTTTCCCCCACTGACCCTGAATCCTAGAGATAGGTTAGCCTAGATATCCTACTTCAACAAGTACAACTGTAACAAGAAGCTAAGCTGTAATGCCGGACTTGTTCATGAGGGTGTGGGGATACGAGCAGTTGGATGTGGAAGAAGTTGCAATTTCAAACTTTTAACAGTTAAAAAACTCCCTGTGTTCGCTTACGTTATTTTAGAATGGAATTTCTTGGCTATGCAAGCAAAACAGGGCAGGCAGTAATCAAGTTACTGTGGGGAACCTCATTGGCTCAGGTACCCACTGCCTCCCACTTTCCAGTGGCAGCAGTTTACTGCCTCCTCCAACTCCGACTGCTTCTTTTGTTCCACATAGAAGCCTAATGTTCCACCTTGCCCACTCTTCCCACTTTGTTCATATTTCCTTGAGTGCCAGTGATATTTGCCATCAGCCCATAATATCCAACAGCTTCTTTTTGCTGCTTGGAAACAGTTTGGAAGAAATGTGAAAACAAACAAACAAACAAACAAACAAAACACCACCATCACCACCACCAGAAAAAAAGCTTATTTTCCTGCTTGGCACAACCACAGCCCTAGAGGAGTGGGGGTGGAAAAGGAAGAAATATCTGGAGAGTTAGGTAGCTCCCTCCCTCTTTTAATTTCAAATCCCTAATCAACACATGGAGATACTGAAGTATCTCCAAGAAATTCCTTGGTGGGGGTTATCAGCAAGATCCCAGCAACTTGCTCTGGACACGTTCACAAAAGCATTCACCCCTTTGGGGCGCAATATCTCAAAAAAAGTACAAAACATACACACACACACACACACAAAATTCAACCCACCAACAAAACAGTCCAAGGCAAACGTGCAGCTCCCCACACAGATTCTTCTCCTGAGCTGTTGAAATCAAAGACGAGGGAGAGAAGTGGTCAGATAACAAAGGAAAGACACTAAGGCAACAACAGGAGCACACGCACTGCAAGTAAAGCGTGAAAGTCTGCATACCAGCTGCTCTGCTCTTCCTGGTGCAAAATTCAGATCCCAACTCAGCCCTGTGGGCTCCCAAGCAGCATGAGGGAAAAATATCCAGAATCAGAATAAGCCACGTTCAGTTCCTCAAAAAAAAAAAAAATCAGCTGACAAGTCATAAGGAATTCAGGTATCATGTGAAACAATGGATGAAATGAGAGCCCTGCAAACATGCCATGGAACAAGACAGCTCTTCTCAGAGCCAGAAGAAAGCATGCAC
Source organism: Tympanuchus pallidicinctus (assembly GCF_026119805.1). Taxonomy (NCBI): domain Eukaryota; kingdom Metazoa; phylum Chordata; class Aves; order Galliformes; family Phasianidae; genus Tympanuchus; species Tympanuchus pallidicinctus. The sequence goes on from NW_026294744.1 coordinate 6,346,298, forward strand.
AAATGAGGTAATGGAGGGAGTGGTCAGAGCTGCCCAGGTCACCAGCCCAGTTATCTTCAGGAGCACGCTCCACCATGTGTGATTTTAGAAGTTGGAAATAAAAACACAAACCTCCCTCCTAGCAAAGAAAAAAAAAATGCTGGCTGTGGTACCTGGATGCTGCAATCTGTTGCTGAAGATACCATCTAAGGCATCAGAATATATCTGTCCTACCTGTCCAACACAGAAAAAAAATACATGCACAGAGTTAAAGCTCAAGCCCCTAAAAGGGCTTGGCAATGTTTTGCATTCCCAGATGGCGCGTGGCTGAAGACAGTTGCATTCCTCATTGCCTTTACTAGCAAGGCATGCCTAGAATAAAGTTGCTTGAAGTTATGCAAGCCTTTCACCAGAAAGTTTATCAAACAAGGCATCTGAACCCAGCCAGAAGGCGGACAGGCAGTATCTGAGAACCTGTGGATAAGCAGCAGAAATATTCCAAAGATGAAGAAATTCTTCATGTGATTTCTGCTCTTATGCATCACGCCACTTCATCAACAAGTAGGCTATCTGTCCTCCTCAGCAGGGCTAAATTCCTCTGATGCAGCTCAGAACTCTGAAGCACTTTTCTAGATTTCATTAAAAAAAAAGAAAAATTATGGGGAAAAAAAAGGAGTTTTAATCAAATGCAAAGCAGTAGTTATCAACATTGCTGCAATTACTTACAGATCTTCTCTGAAAGAGCTGGCTGAGGTGGTTGCCAAGCCACTCTTCGTTGTATATGAAAAGTCATGGCTGTCAGGTGAGGTCCTGGATGACTGGAGGAAGGGTCACCTCACTCCCATTTACAAGAAAGGGAGCAAGGAGGACCCGGGGAACTACAGGCCGGTGAGTCTCACCTCTGTGCCTGGGAAAATCATGAAACAGATTCTCCCAGATGACATGCTTGATCACATGAGGAATGCGAGTGTGATCGGAGACAGCCAGCACAGCTTCACCAGGGGAAGGTCATGGTTAACCAATCTGGTGGCCTTTTACAATGGAGGGATGAAGGGATGCCATTCAGAAGGACTTCCACAGGCTTGAAAGGTGAGCCCAGGTGAACCTAATGAGGTTCAACACAGCAAAGTGCACAGTGTTGCACTTGGGCCAAAGGAATCCCAGGCATCCTTACATACTGCAAGGAGCAGTCCTTGAGAGCAGCCCTGCAGAAAAGGATCTGGGGGTCCTGGTGGATGAAAAACTCAGCATGAGCCAGCAGTGTGCTCTTGCAGCTCAGAAAGCAAAAGGCATCCTGGGCTCCATCAGAAGAGGGGTGGCCAGCAGGGACAGGGAGGTGATTGTCCCCCTCTACTCTGCTCTTGTGAGGCCCCATCTGGAGAACTGCGTCCAGGCCTGGATGCAAGAAAGACAGGGAGCTGTTGGAGAGGGTCCAGAGGAGAGCCACCAAGATGATCAGAGGGCTGGAGCACCTCCCCTATGAAGACAGGCTGAGGGAGCTGGGCTTGTTCAGCCTGGAGAAAAGAAGGCTGCGGGGTGACTCATTGCAGCCTTTCAGTACCTAAAGGGAGCCTACAAACAGGTGGGGAGTCAGCTCTTGGAAAGGGTAGATAATGGTAGGACAAGGGGAAGTGGTTTTAAGTTGAGGGAGGCAAGATTTAGGTTGGATGTCAGGGGGAAGTTCTTTATTATGAGAGTGGTGAGGTGCTGGAACAGGCTGCCCAGAGGGGCTGTGGATGCCCCGTCCCTGGAGGTGTTCAAGGCCAGGTTGGATGGGGCCCTGGGCAGCCTGGTCTAGCATTAAGTGTGGAGGTTGGTGGCCCTGCATGTGGCAGGGGGGTTGGAGCTTGGTGATCCTTGAGGTCCCTTCCAACCTGGGCCATTCTGTGATTCTGTAACATCCTAGAGACCACTTAGAGCCAACAATAGGAGGGTAAAAACAAGAATACTGCTGTGGCACATGATGGGAGACATAAATAAAGATAACTTCTGTGCAGTAACAGAGTTCCCATTTAGGACACCTCTCTTTTCCCATGTCAGCCTCAGCTGCCAAATAAGAGGAAAAAATACAGAAACATCAACAACTTCACTTAGTTAACAAAGGTTAGGCAAGATCATTCACGATAAACATCTCTCCCTTTTCCTTTGTTGTTGATGGGAATCAAACATGACTTTTTCCTACTTTTTTTTTTTTTTTCTTCATTTAAACAAGGAAGGTGTGGTGCTACTCCAGTAGCAGTCAGGGAGGATTTCAGGGTGATAATTTGACTCTTCTCACGGCCTAAGGTCCATTGACTTGTGGTTCATTTTCCCCTTTGTAAAATGGGGCAAATAAAAACTACTACACAATGATATAGAAATTGTTTAATTCAGAGCTGTATCATTTTGAAGATGCAAATAAAGTGCCAAGTATTATTACCAGATGACGCAGTGATAGATTCCTTCCCACAAGCTACTTAAGGAAAGAAAAAAGCCATGCAAGTAGACAGCCCTATTTCTAATGAGATGCACTACTCAGAAAGTGGGACATCTTAAAACAGATTGGACAATCTTCTTCCAGCTCAGAAAGATTATTCTCAACACATAAACTTCACAGGATTATATATTTACAAACTGAACCATATTAGTTGACCAAGTTTCTGCAGACAAAATAAGCTTGCCTAAATAAACGGGGAGAATACACATTCTCAGTCTTGAAGAAATCAAGAAGAGTTTCTCAGAAAAGTAAGAGAAGAAATGGAATTAGATTTGAAAGCTCTGTGGGGGATGAATTTTTATTTTCTGAATATAAAGCAACTGTCAGGACTGGGAAAATCAAGTAAGGAAAAAAGCAGTCGGGGAAAAGCAGGGAAAGGCTCTGTGCAGCAGAGAGGTCACATGTGAGATAAACAGGGCAGTAAGCTAATGTGTGCAGATAAACACAGCTCCCTTTCTCTCCGTACAGACTTTTATGTGTATTACAGAGCTGCCTTCAGCACTGTGGGTGAACATAATGTGAAGCTATGTTAACGTTACCCAAACCACATTGCATAAAACATCAGAGCAAAAGCACAGGGATACGCATACTGCTTTCTGTAAGCTGCAATATTCCCTCTTGGAAGAAAGGGATGGAAAAAACCCGAACATAAAAACCCTGCCCCTTTCCCCCCCACTGCATGCCAAGGGTGACACACTTCTTCCCCTCTGGCCCAAAGTTCATTTCTCCTACGAATGCTTTAAAGGGAGGTGCCATTCACACAAGAGAAATGTTAACTCAAAAATAAACGAGCAGATTCATGGCTTTAACCTTTCTTGAATCCAGCAGTGAATCACAACAAAAAAACGACCTTCACCAGCAACCCTATGTCATTCAATGCCCTGGCACTGCTTGGGCAGCACAATGGGGTTGAACAAGGCTGAATTTGAGGAGAGGGCATCTTCTCCTGCCAATGAGGAGCTTCATCTTGCATTGCACGCTTGATGACACGGTGGTCCCAGGTAACACACTGACACACAAGTGACACCCCTACCCAAACATGCTGCAGCTGTCCCCATGTTGTGCCTTGCCCCAATGTCTGGCCACGATCAACCTCAAGCCCTAGGCAAGCACACCCCAACTCCTTGCCTTCCCACCCCAGCCATGGCCAGTGCCACACCTCCCATAAGCATGCAGAGGAAACACTCGGCACTATTTTGAGCATATCTGAGTTTAGCACAAGTACTAAAAGCCCAAGAAAAGCTGCACGGAGGCTGTACCCACAGGATAAGCCACAGGCACTAATAAATGCAATGATGAGATGTACACATAGGGCAACGGGAAGCCCTCGCACTCATGTGCCCAAATGGGAGCAGCAGACAGCAGCTCGTAACATAGCCCAGTGCTGAGTCAGAGGCAGGGACTTCTGGCCATCACACTAGGAGAGGCTTTTATTTACTTATTTGATGGTGAAAGCAAGTAGCAGAAGGAGAAATCACTTCCAGCCTTCCGGACAGACTGGTGAGGGAAACAGGACTAACTGAAGCAGAAAGTCTCCAAACAGCAGAGATACACTGGCACTCAGGCTGTGGGAACAGAGAGAGAATCCAGCACCCACAGGTGCCAACTAGGAGGGATCCGAGCACACACTTCCTCCCAGAGCAATGTGGAAGAGAAGGCAGATTTAGCTCCCAGTGCTTCTGCCTATTCCTAGGGAAGGAAAAGCAGCAACATCTGGAAAGCAAGGATCCGGAGATTTTCAATGAAGGCAAGACATTCGCACAGTCATGCCAGCAGACTGAAAATCCCCAAACACACATCCAGCAGAAAGTGGAGGCCAGCCAACATCAGACTTTCAGTGACGTTTTTATAGTCATGACCCATTCAAATCCAGCTGGAGTGCCTGGCCAGCTGGAATGTAATCCCACAGCTCTGATACGCAGTAAAACTGAAGAAATGGGACCCACATAGGAGGACAATAGGTGATAACTGCTCTTGGAGCCAGCAGGCCACTGATTAAGAGTGTGGGGAATAAAAGCTTTTGGGGTCAGACTTCAGGGTTCCTGACAAACAAAGAGCATCACTAGCTTCTTTCCAGGCCCCTGGGCAGCCTATGGATCCCACAGAGAGTTCACACATAGTGATTTAGAGTGGGAAGGGTTGGAGGCCCAAAAAGAGGCACTCCAAGGACTGTAGCAGGGGGAAGGAAAGGAAGAGAAGGGAAATAGCATCTTGAACAAGACACAGCCCCATCTCCAGCAGGCCTGGGGATGCAGGATGGCACTGTGGAGCAGCAATGACCAAAGCCAGCTTTGGAGCTTGATCACACCAGCAGTCCTAGGCAGCAGACGGGCACTTTCTGCTCTCTCCAAAGAGAGAGTAAATCTCTGGGGACACGGCAAGTAAATCCATGGGGCACAGGCTGTTAAAAACAGCAGTCATCACTGACAGTCTCAGCCCCATGAGTGTGAGGCACACCATTGTGCGTAGGTAAATGGGAGGGCTGCACAGCAACAAAAAACAACAGAAAGCACACACAAAAAAAGGTCCCAGCTGGAGTGGGGAGAGCGGGGAGCAGCCTGATGAAGCAGTTACAGCGCAAAGATAGCAGTTGAGAAGAAGCACAACAGGGCTGTAAAGCAGAAGCTGATATAGCTATAGTAAGGGGTTGGTGCATCCCAGTCATGGCATGCAAAGCTGAGGTGCAGGTGCAGCAACTCAACCCAGCTCTCCAAGCAAAGAGCCTGCTGGAATTTAGAAGCCTCAAGTCCTTCACATGCCTTCACATGCCAGATGATACCACGATATCCAAAACTAAGCAGATAGGAGATAACCATCCCCAAAACAAGACTGGCAGCTCTGATATGCACTGCACTACTTGGATCAAATCAGTCTAGACCAAATGCAAAATGCCACACCTTGAAGTCTACTAAACTGGGCTATTTCCAACATCTAATGCAACAGATAGTCTATTCTGTCAAGAGCGGTTTTCACATAAACTTAAACTTGCCCCAGTGATCTGAAAGCCCTGGGCAGTTTCTCTACACGTTGCCACAGACCTGTCGAGTTAAATTAACTGCAGACACACAGCACTGCCACACCACAGAGGCGTGACAAGTGCAGCGAGGCCCATCCTGAAGCACTGGCACCATTTTTTGAGTCCACAGTGTGCCACAAGAATGGCTCCAGCGGTCATTTCCTTTTTATCTCCTGGATCACCAAAATACACTCAATTATACTGCCACAGTCCGTACGTTAACTCCTAAGCCTCTGTCTTTAAAATGCAGAAAGCCTCCCTCAACTTGAACAGCAGTTCAGAATGTATAAGGGATGGCTACCTTTTCAAAGACGTCAAATAAAAGGGTTTTCACACAAGCAGACGCAGCATGATGTTCATCTACAGCTCCTGCAGGAAGCTGTAATGCACTGTAATTTTACCAATGTTTGAACTAAAAGCCTAAAGGAGCTGTTGTGTAAGGTATCAAGCAAAAACCAGAGGATATGTTGACATCAATGGCGAGGAGTAAGCTGTTGGCTTAGGTTACTCACCCAGGGGAGCAACCTCAATGCTGATATCCGCTGTTACGCTTGAGCCAATTCCACTGATCCATATAAGCTTCTGACACTGGAAAGAGAGAAAGAAGGAATTTAGTTAATTGCTACAAAGTCTGAGGAGGCTTAAAGTGAAATCTTGTAAAAGTTTATGATGAAGTGACGTGGGATACAGGAAGCACAGCGGATGACGTACGTAACAGCATTTAAAAAAACAACAACAACAAAAAATGTGCCAAGAGATTAAAGGATGACAGTTGATGTACAAATAAGAAATGAGCTTACTTATTCCTAACAATTCCCAGCAACATCCTTGCTCAGTAATTTCTGCATTAAGTGGCCAGGTTTGTGCCTGCCTCCACCTCCCAGCAGATCACAACTACACAACACAAAGCAAGGAAGGCGAATGACAACTTGAAAAGACTCCTTCTTACTACTGTGACCTGCAGAAGTGCCAGCCCAGCGCCCCACGGAGCGAAACCACCAGAGCTCTGAGTGTGAAGAGAAGCCAGTGAAGGTCAGAGCAGAACAGGGCACTGAAACAATCCTACAGCTCTTTCCCATCATCACAGATGATAGTCCCATCTAAAGATTTCGGTCAAAATAAATGCTATTTGGTGCAGGAAGCTTGACAAAATTTTTCTGGTATAAAGTTCTGCATGAACTTCAGAAATGCTGGAGGAAGTCTGGGAATAAAACTCAGGAAAGGTTAAAGAATTCCAAGCCTAAGCAATTACACAAGCCTCCATTAAGATATAAAAATCTAACTCCCATATGAGTGCTCAGTTGAAATACATCCGGTAGGACTGAAGCAACGAGGAATGCTGCTGAAAGGTATTGTGCATCACTCTGCAGGAAGGTCAGTAACCTTCTAGTTATGATCTCGGTGTACCACTGGGATGCTGCCCTGGCAGGCTGAGACACTGCTCATGGAACAACAGTTGTGCCAAGAGCAAGAGCAGATACTGGCAAGCTGAGAGAAGCTCAGACAAGCAAGCAACATCATCAGAATGCAAACACTTGCCTCAGAAATATTAAGTGCTAAAGAAACAGACTATCTAGTTGATCTGAGACAACAAACACTGATTGCAAATATCCAGAAAGTGTGAGCTAAAACAGAGAGAATTCAGCTGACTTACGGCATGTGGTAATAGGACACAAAAACAAAAATGCAATCTCAGGTCTAAATATTAAAAATGTAAAATAGATTGTCTTGGAGCATACAAAGGATGTTGAAGGGAGGTTGTGGAGAGGTAGGATTCGGTCTCCTCTCCCATGTAATTAGAGATAGGACTAGAAGGAACAGCCTCAAGTTGTGCCAGGGGAGATTCAGGCTGGACATGAGGAAACACGTTTCTCCAAGAGTGGTCAGGCACTGGAATGGGCTGCTCAGGGACGTGGTGGACTCACTGACCCTGGAGGTGTTCAAGGGATGTTTAGACATCGTGTTGAGGGACATGGTTTAGTGGGAAATACTGGTGGGTAGGTAGACAGGTTGGACTGGATGATCTTGGAGGTCTTTTCCTACCTTCGTCATTCTATGATTCTAAATGGCTCATTGCTTCTCAGAACAGTTCCTTTTTTTTTTTTTAAACAGACTGGGAAAAACACCAGGAAAAAAAACCAACGTACACAGACCATGAAGGACAGAGATATATAAGTCTCTGCTAGAAGACTGTCACAGGACCAAGGTTTCAGGCTATTGCAACAGAATAATTATGCCCTGTGCAACACAGGAAGAAAAAAAACATCTGTCAGATGGAAAAAGAGACAAAACATGGTAGGCGGGGAAAGAAAAATATTTGAGGTTTCTATAAAGGGTACTGCAGAATGTCATGTAGAAGCTTACAAAGCTAGAGAAAAAAGTTATATTAATGGTGTTACTGCAAGTCTGCTTAAAGTAATACCATGTACAGAAACTAAACATCTATCATTAAATGGAGCTTCTCCTCTTCACTCCCAATGTTCAGCTCCAGCTAAGTCACTCGAGGCTCACAGTTATGAAGGACCTTTGGGATTCTCAGGCTGCAAGGACCCAAAAGGAGCAGTAGAGTAGAAGGGAAAGACCCAATCTCTTCCATCACAGAAGGGCTCTGAAGTACAAGGGAGCCCCAGACATCTCTCAGCCCAAAGCTCCCTCACTCTTCTGCCAGGTCTCCCTCCCTTCAATTTTGGGCTGATCTGCTCTTCTCAGCCTGGAGTGCTGGCTTCAAGGCTTCAGCAGCTCATCCTGATCCTCATGACCACGACTATTTTGGTAAATCAAAGATGCTCTTTGTTCTTGTGGTTTGTCAGAAAGTTTTAGTCATTTCCTCCTGAGCAGAGTCAGAGCTACACAGACCCAGCCCACACCTCCAGCAAGCAGCATAGGCACTGGCTACCTAATGAGAAAGGGAAAACCAGGCAAACCTTTCTCAGAAGTGAATTAACCACCTTATAAACTACATGGATAACTGTTCCAGAAGGATTCAGTTTGCTTCTAAATCTACTAGGAAAAGTGACTGACACAATACCATTTGTAGCTTCCCTAGTTTTGCAGCCTAGATTCAAATCTCAGTTCTCCCAGGCAGAGTTCACTACAAGTTCAGCATGAAAAACAACTGCCGAGAAAAGCCCATACATAATCAAGAGCTGATTTTTAGGAGCACTATTTACTAACTGCAGGACGAGGCACAACAGGTGAAACAAAAGGCCATCAGACGCTCATGCAGAGACCAGTGCAAAATATAGCTGCCCTGGAGGAACTTTGCAGTATCGCCAAGAAGAGACAGTATTGCAAGACAAACATAAACAAAGGCAAAACAAAAGACAGGCACAAAACACTACATTTTTCTGTCCTTATCAAACTGTAATCTCTTAACCAGGAAGAAAACACAAATCGTAACCCTGCAATCTTCCATGTTCCACAGCAATGTTTTACCTTGCCAATCAAAGGTTTTCTCCAACAGCTACACATTTCTTTTTTGAATTATGGAAACAAAATTGCATGCAATTACTTGCTGTTTGGATTTGAAAGAGACACAACTCCATTCTTGAATACATGAAATATTCACAAGTTGCAATGTATTTAGTGCTACTGCTTTTCTCTTAGTACATGGCCCTGATTCCTTTTTTTGTACCTACTGGAGCTGCGGTTCAGGAATGTTCTTGGAGGAATCCAATCCAGTGCACTACAAGGAAATAATCTGATTTCCTTCTGCTCTTTGCTAGATATAAATAAAGATCAGTTTTCCCTAAACATTTCTGACCGAGAAAAGAAGGGCTTTGAGCTACAAGATCTGAAAGAACATCACTCTTCTACTCAAAATGCCTCTGTGACGTGGGACCCAAGCAATCACAGCACAATTCAAATTACTCTTCCTTCCCACACACTTGCTTCATGTCTGGGTGTTTGTGTATAAATTAAAAAGCCACTATGACATCCTTCCTACATTTTAAGGAAAACCATGTGACATCTTCTGCAGGCAGCAGAACTCAAGGCAGCTTGCATTTCATTACTTCCCACCACCCCCTCACACCCCCGAGCACTTCACGAGCTGAACTTCCTACACGCGGAAGCCTGAATTGAACACAGAGACCAGCCTTGCTCAGGACAACAAGGCTTTGTGCCTGCTGCCTGCTTGGACCACTTGAGGATGAATGTGGTCAACATGAGGTAGCAACTTCAGTTATCTGGGCTACAGCCAGGGCTCTCTCAGCATCAAGAAATCAGACAAACAAAGCACACAGGGGGGATGGATTTGACATCAGCCAGGCCACACAGCTCATCCTGAAGCAGGGGACAGTGTAAAACAAGGTGGCCAAAGTTTCACAGACAGGGAGCATTCTTTAAATCCACTGGGGATATTCAAACTTTCAGCCCTTCAACGAGAGAGGGCATCATTTGTAATACACTGCACTCCCAACCTGAAGCAGCACAGCAGCTTCTTCGGGAAACCTCTGACAACAGCTGAGGCTTCCCCAGTTGTAAGCAGCTCTGTACACATCCTAACCTCTTGGCCCTTCAGAGTGAGGTTGAGAAAGTTTCCGATTTCTCACTTGGATCTCTCCAGCGAGCCAGTCCTCTCTGCAGCAAGTCTGCCACAAGAGGTGCCAAGAAGCAGCCTCCTTGGCCCATCCTGTCTTACACACACACCTCTGGGCAAGAAAGCTCAACTGAGTGCTCTGCTTCCTTCAGTCTGCAAGGAGAGCCTGACCATCCAGATGCAGCCAGGACATCTTCATGAGAGCCCAGAGGCACGTGCAGCAGCTTGGCCAAGCTGTAGCTCCACTTGGGCTCGCAAAGCAGCCAGCAGCTCCTGTGCAGGCATAGCTCCTTCGTGTCCAGACCTGCATGAAAGCTTCTGCAGCCTGATTCTTTGGCTTCCAACAGACCTGAATACATTACAAGTTACTTCTGCAGAACTTTCAGATTTCCCTAGAGTAATACTTAGCTTACACTGAGTATAAACTCTTACACTGAGAAGATTCTTTCTTGAGAAACATGTTTGGTTCTTGTGAACTCTGTCATTACTCCATGCCAACAGACCATTTTTCCTTTTTTTTCTCTTTAATGAATGAATCAATGTTACTATGCATAACTTGTCTCAAAACTTTATGAAGAAATATTAACAAATATATTAATTAATTTCTTAGGAAGTCACCAGTGCAAGATACTTGCATCCAGTCACCTTGCCTTGGTAAGGTGGATGGGGGACCTGAAGTCACGTAGCAAAACAATGAAGAAACACAGTTTGAATGATTTGGGAACCCACTGATTTTCCAGGGGTTAGTCATTGATGCACTTTGTTCAGCCTGGAGAAGGGGACACTGTGGGGAGACCTCATCACAGCCTACAGCTTCCTCATGAGCAGAAGCAGAAGGGCAGGAGCTTCTGGTGACCAGCAACAGAACCCAAGGGATGACACAAGGTTCTGACAGGGTAGGTTTGGGGTTGGATACTGGGAAGGGGTTCCTTAGCAAGCGGGTGGTTAGGCACTGGAATGGGCTCCCCAGGGAAGCAGTCACAGCACTGAGCTTGCTAGAGTTCATTAAGTGTCTGGACAACGCTCTCAGATGCATGGTCTGATTTTTGGGTGGTCCTCTGTGGAGCCAGGAGTTGGACTTGATGATCCTTATGGGTCTCTTCCAACTTCAAATATTTTATGATTTTATGTCTTTTACTTTGGAACACTTACGGTATAATTTTTTGTAAAAGGCCTTTTAGGAAAGGCTAGTTTGAATCTGAAATAATTACTGCTACAGCTTGAATAATTCCACCCTCGTTTGTATACATCACCTATTCACACCAAGTATCATCTATCAACACCCAATCTCTCTCACATTTAAATCATCCTGTCCCTGCATTTCTCAGCTGCTGCAGATCACATAACTGATCTCTTATTAACAGTGGGACAGATGAGCCGCACTTAAACAAAACATACAAAAGCAGTTATTTCAGCTCTTTATTTTTGGTTTCTAGAAGGCTGTGCATCTTTTGATGCACACATAAACACACAGCATCCACATTAACAACCCAGTCCGGTTTTGGCTATTACTGCACCCAAAGCTGAAACCTGAAGCTGTACTTGTCCAATCTGCAAGAGCCAGCTATGGGCTGAAAAACAAAGCTTCCATCCAGACCTGAGAGTTTTTGGCCCAGACAGAAACTCAAAATGAATACTAAGGGACCTGAGCAAACTGACCACATGGTTAACCCCAGTGCCCCAAGCAGCTGATACATCATGCAACAACATCTCCTATCACCAAATGGTGAATCTAAACAACAAACACAAATGCCACTGAGTCAACATACCAGCATTAAAGGGCACGTAACACAGCCAGTTGGCACAGCAAATTAACACTTTCTGGGATCATAATAAATAATATTTATAATCTTCTGAGTCAAAAGAGAATATCAGATAATTTAAGAAAGCGCCTGCAAGAAACAGTACAAATAATGAAATTACAACTGCAGAAGGTTTAAACAACACCTTTAAACTCTTTTAAGTTAGTGATTTGAAGTGGAAGTAGACATGATCTAGGCAAGGAAGAATTTTAAGACTATGACTAATTTTGTATTAATCACTGACTGAGTCAATCTGTGAACGGAGCCCCACACCACACAGTTTCTGTCAGCTCTTGGCTTGAATTCTGCAAGTCAAAGCAAGGCTGCGGCCTGTGAAAACAGAAGTCCATCGGGGGGGATATGGAAATAGCTGAAAGACATGGGAGATTACTTTATGAACTTCACTGAAGATCCCACGCGCACAGCGCCTGTCTTATGGAAGTGTTGTGATAAGCAGTCTGTGCAATCAGAAATGAGATAATTCAATTTTCCACAGGACGAATTTAATACCAACAAAAGCTGCTTGCCAGGATTCTGTCTCTTTTGTAGTTCTGTCGAGTTTGCTAGCAGAAAGGTGACCAAACTCACCCACCTCGTAAACCACACGATAAGCTGGCGCACGCTGCCATCTCCAGATCCCTGCCTCTGAGGTGACACCGGCTGCCCACTGTGTCTCAGGTGGCCCTGGTGCTGGAGGCCAAAAGGCCGCAGCAGCTTTCCTAGAGACAATTACTTTTTTCTTTTTTTTAAGGGTAAAATAATGGCAACGGGATGTAACACCACTATCACTAAACTAACGCAGATTATCAAAGGGATTTCATCTCACGCAGACACCGGTTTGGGTTTATTCTTCTACAAAGGCAAGAGCCAGGAAAAGCTTCCACATGCCTCCAGGTTGGAAGCTTATGGGACAGCTTCAGCCTTGGCTCACTCAAAGTATTTCTAAAAGAAATAAGCACAAAACACTCCCCTGACAGAAAGGGATCTGGGCTCACATGCAGGGTTGGCAGTAACATTTTCCAGAAAGATGCCTGTCCTTCAATTACCCTCACCTGTTCCAGGCATCTTGCACTCTGAAGATTAAAGATACTTCGCCATTCCTGGATGGAACTTAAGTAGCTCCAACACCACAGACTTCTGAAACCCTGTTCATGAGGCACGTATACACAAGCTCTACGTTTCCAAAGCCAAGATGTGAGGCAGAAGCTATACGAACAGCAAAAAACCAAAGCACTTACCAACAAAAAGAACAAAACTATTTTTTTTTTGCTCATTGTTGCTTTTGCTGTCAAAAAGATGCAGTTAAGATTTGAGGAAAAAAATCCTAAAAATTAAGATAATGATAACTAGATGCTTTGCTGGCTACAGAAGCAAGTTTCATACATTTACTTTGCTATTTCTCTATATAGACATGTCAGCTGTTTCAGTCCTTTTAAGCTGTTAATATATACGCAAACAGGATTCAGATTATGTGCTTCCATATGCACTGCCAATAATCCTCAGAATGTTATTTCTACTAATCACATTGTTCCACACAATATTAAAGCACATGATTGTAGAATAAAACCCTCACCACATATTTTTGGCTTGGAATCTTAAGGGAATTGAATGTATATGTTAGTGTTGCTTGTAAGCCCTCACCCTGTTAAACATTCGAGTCAGTAGTCACTTTTGACCGTGTTTGGTAGAAGAAAAAGTGATCTAGATGTCACACTCCCACATGTTCGGGAGACATTAACATGTAGGTAGGTAGAGTACAAGCATGCAAAGCAACCTCACATAATGCTAAACTCTACTGCAGAAGCTCAGCAGTGCCTGGCTTTGCTGATCCCAGTGTCTGGCCTGCCAGCACAAGGACAGGGCAGGTCTAAGTAACCCTAATCCTAACTCGGGTTATTATTATCCCTGATTCAGAAGCAGGGGAAACTGAGGGCCAGCAGCAGCCACTCTCAGAGGTGCCCCGGGGCAGGTATGGAAGCACTCTGCAAGGCCAGTCAGGAATAGGCACCCAGGCACATTCCATCAATACTGGCAAACCAGGTTGGCCCAGACCCTCTCTGTACCTGGCAGAGCATAGCATAAGCAGAGGTTTTATTTGCATTCACTTCTACAAACATTTCTGTAATGTGAAAGCAGAATGCCAATACCTCCTCCCCACTAATACTACCAAGCCTCTCAAGTCAAGGTTGACTTTATCATAATCAATCTATTAGAGCACTTCATTTAAGGAGCAAGTAAGAATGATGCCACTGGCAATTACAATGTGTTATCCTCAGAGGAAAAACTTCATCAGCTATTGGACTCTCTCTTTCCTTAGAGAGGTCAGTGTTTTGCAACAACAGAACAACTATTTTTCACCCAGGGAAAATACCCAGGAAGCACTGACCAAACTGACCAGGAACAAAAAACACCAATGAAGTGGTGCCTGTACTGACTAGGGAGGGAAAAAGACGAGTTCCACCATTTAGTTATCACGTTTGGAGGAAAAGTAGCCTGTAATTAAATCAGGAAGAATAAGAACATACTTTCAAGAGAAGATTTTTAAAACCCGTTGATCATGCTCAAGAAACAGATGGCTGTATGTTCTTTTTTGAACAAGAACACATTTTCAAGAGACAGAAAAGTTGCTGGCAGAGCAAAAGACTTCGGGGATAAGCAACAAGATGAAGAATAGTTCTTCCCTTCTCCGTTATCACATCAAGCCCAGAATGATTACACCCTCTCCACGGTATTAATATGCAAACCTTCCTTGGGATGATAGCCCACACGTCAGCGTGCATTTTATCCCTGCACACATACTGAAGCTGCACATAACCAGAACCAGGAGAGTTGGACAGCCACAGCAGCCTTAGCTGCTTTGCAGTAAATGCCCCAGGTGAAACAAGAGCAACATGCATCCTTACAGCAGTGTGAAAAAGGCAATGATCCTGTCACCGGATCTGCCCTGCGATGAGATGATCTCTCTTCAGCTGTGATAGTCTGGCTCCTTTTATTAATAGCTGTGTGCTGGCACCTAAAGCTCAGCCTCCGTGTCAAGCACTGCAGCGTGTCAGAGAACGATAACACAAAGTTTATGGCATCAAGCTAAGAAACACAGGGGCTGGGAACAAGACAGAGCTTAAGCATGGACACAAAAGCATCCAACAAGCATGACAAGCCCTAAACCCCCAATGAAAAACACATCAGCTGACTGGGAACATCTGACCCCCAAAAGCAGCTACCTTCACCCCTGATCTTGGCCCTAATATCTCTCCCACTTCACCCACAGTATTTTCACCCTGAGTAGATAAATGTTTCATATTTAATTGGTTAGTCACCAACATGCAATACCGCCTTTTAAAATGCATCCTCTTCAATCCACAGGCTGAGATCACCTACAGCAAGCTGAAATTAGCCAGACAGCTCACTGCAGCTCCTACCAGGCTCATTAAACTACTGCAATTATTACGTACTTGACGGTAATGCAGCCCCTACAAAGCACTTCCCTTCCCCCCTGCATCACCTATTGTTACTCATGAGGGCACTTACTATAATTTTTATAAAGAACTTCTCGTGTAGTCTAATTTGCAGAATAGCAATCACTCTTCCCCTTTTTACACTCTTCTTTTTCCCCTAAACAGCAAATAACAATAGTTATATAGTTATAACAATAGTTATTTGCTGTTTATTCCATGGCCCTCCTTCCGGAAAATTTCTTTCAGATGTTCTTTACAAAGCCAGATACATTGGGTTGCTAGAAAAGAAGGTATCATGGAAACACAATGTTTCAAGGCAGTTTGAGTGGAAAAGAAGAGTAATTGAGGAGATTCTACATCCCTAAATGCGCCTGGCGTTTCTTGCCAAAAGAAATCCACAAACTTAATGGCATGAAGCTGTGACAGGGGAAGTTTGGTTGGATATAAGGAAAAGGATCTTCCCTGAGAGGGTGGTCAGACACTGGCATAGGCTCCCCTGTGGTTGTCTGGACAACGCCCTCAGTCTTATGGTCTGATTTATGGTGGTTTTTTTGTGAAGCCTGGAGTTGGTCTCAATGATCCTTGTGGGCTCCTTCCAACTTGGGACATTCTATAATTCTGTGATTTCTTCCTTAAATAAAGCAAGGAAAGACAGCCTACATAAAGAACTCCTTCTCTACACTAAGACTGTGGTCCTGTGCATGCAACCCACACTTTAACGGCCAGTCTCAAAGTAGTTTTTTCAGCTTTTTATTAGACACTAGATGTTCTGGGTGCCAGAAAGGTCACTACAGAAATAATCACTGCCCTACAGTGGCTACCACTCCCTAGAAGGCAGGCTAAAATAGAGATACAGACTGGCATCCCGCCTTCCGTAAAGAACCCATGATGGACTGTTTAGCTCGTGGCTGAGCCCTTGTCCTTGCTGAGCCCTCAGATGTCGTGTCTGCTCTCACCAAGAAGGGAAACCCTCTTGCTGGCTTTCAGCGCCTCATTACATGCAAACCTCTTTGCTCTACCTGCTTAAAACCAATTCAGCCCAAGCAAAGGAATAGACTATAGTTCCAAACTCCTACCCGCAAAAAATAGTGCTATTTGACATAAAAGGGAGAAGAAAACTGTTAATAGTAGGACAAAAGACAGCATTTGCAAAAATCCCATTACACACTTCTATGCTTCCAGGTTTCCAAACAGCCTTTCCACGGCGCAGTGAGCTTTGTATTATTACTAGCTAGGCACAGAGAAACTTAACTGCGCTGTATTAACAACTCAGCATTTGATTTCCTATCCAAGGGTCCTACTACTTTTAATTAAAATAGTACATTGCAGGGTTGTTAAGCCTATGCAAATCCCACACTGTGAAGTCAGCGCTAATAAATGCGCAGGTAATCTTAGAACTTCCATGCAAGGTCTGTGATACAGTTAAAAATAAGCTTTGTTAGTACAGAAAGAAAAATACACGAAGGCACAAGAAATGCTTTTGAAGGCTAAGCTTTGCCAAACCCAACCTCAGAGTCTTATTATAGAGTCTGTGAGCCACTATGAGTCTCCCCAGCTCCCTGCTTAAGCAGGGCACTTTACCACGATGTGCTCCATCGGATTTGCTGCAGGTTGAGGATTTCATCCGAGATTTCCTCTGTGGCAATCATACAACACAAAGAGCTGAAACAAGGTAACACCTCATTTGAGGCCTAAATGAGGTGCAGCAAAGTCAAGAAAAGGGAGAGAGAACAGATCACTGCGGTCTGCTAACAGCAAGCATTTTCTTTGTCTAAATATAAAGGAGACAGTTTTGACTCAAGGGGAATTTTGACAGGGTTGTAGCACTGACTTAATGGAACAAACACCCATTTGCTTGAGCCAACACTGAGTTAGCCCCAGAATTTTGACTGTAATACTTGCATATCATCAGAGCACACGAGAGGGTGCTTGTAGGGCTAAACCAATTTTCAATGTTTCATTAGGTTCTTTCATGTCAGACAGACTTTTTTTTTTTTTTTACAGAAGGAGTTGTGAAAACACAATCTAGTTGTGAACTCCAAGGGAAGATGATCCCGATATGCAAGGTAACCACTGATCCAACGGCCAGAGCTGTTTGCTTTCCTGAGCAGCTATAATTATCCCCGAAATTATTTGAAGGGGCAGGGTGGGGCAGAGGAGGGCCAGCAGGCCAGTGGGATGGCCAAAGAAGCAAAAGGGCTGCATGACCACCCCCCAGAGCCTCGTGAAAGCCCAGGCTGGGATCCATCCCTCTTCACTCCTGTTCCCACTTACCTGGAGGGGAGGAAATTGGGCAAGAGCAGTCTGAGCTCCAGATGTGCACAGCTGGCACCTATGGGATAGAACTGCTCAGGGTCAGGTGCAGGGAGCTCTGTCACATCCCCTCGCCAACTGTCCTGCATCACTCAGCCTACACACAACAGGGATGATGGTTGGATGAGTGGCCACACAAACAAGCTTAGAGCTCCATGTAGCATTATGGCTGCAGCCACAGGGAACTGATTTTGGCTCAGCACAGGGCTTTCTGGATAGCAGAGCCAGGGAAGTGACAAACAAAAGGCCTCAAGCCCATACAGTTTATCTCATTGGTCCTCCCGGTAGCCATTTCATTACATCAGTCTTTTCCTAACGAAGAAAGGTCAAGCTATAATTTTCTTTACTTTAAATTTATTGTTTCCCTCCAACTAAGGGTATTTTTAATCCAGGAAAAAAGCACAAGGAGATTTATTAGTTCAACAGACACTGAAGCAAACTCATTTCAGAAAAAAAAGAAGCCATTGTTTTCCTGGTCTTTTTAAGGAGGGGGAAGATAGAAAACAAGCAGCCAAGATTGTTAGCAGACAGAAAACAAAGAAATAAAGCAAAAAGAGCCTTTATTCCCAAGAGCTCCTTTTAAACAACAAGGAAGAACCAAGCAACATAGCGGTACTTCCTGTGACCCGTAACATTAAGCTTGGCAAAATGAGGTCACCCCATTGGAACTGCTTGTGCCACCCTCACCGTGTGAGCAGAGTGCTGAACCCAAAGGGGCTCCGATGAGCAGGGGGGCATGCAGAGCAGGGTCTCACTTGTGGGCAGTGTACAGAAAAGTCCTGGAAAGGTGCTCACCCAAACATTCATCCATAAGGGAACTGAGTAACTGCTTCCCTCAGGACAAATGCAGAGCAAAGCCTGGGGCAGGGACAAGCGACAGGAAAGCTCTTCCACAGCACAGGGCTAAGCGAGCGCTAACTAGATAATGTACACACACCACCCCTGCTCCCAGCTTCACTCACGCTGGGTATATTTAACAGTGGTATTACTCTCTGGTGAATTCAATCCATGATTAACCACACCGTATTGTCATGCCCTTGCTATAAAAAGTGTTTGGAAGCAATACAAGCAGCTATACCCACAATACATTTTATAATACACACAGCCTGAGGAGCACCACTTGATGTATTATTGATAGGCAGCCACTTCTGAAACGAGACAGACTTTGAGGAAGAAAACGGCACAACAAATACACAAAACTGCTGCAGGACTTAGATAAACAGACTAATTAGCAGAGAGCTTGCATACACTGAAAAACTTAACTGAAGCGGTGCCCCTAGCTTGACCTCCCATCTGCATCTCTAATTGGAATATGGCTCTTTTAATTTGTGTTAGAAGGAGACGGAGGCAACAGCTCAACTAAGAGCATTCCAGGGACACGAAAGGGGCAGGCAGCACTGGGGTATCCTTAAGTCCTGCAAGTTTGCCCCAGTGTTCTCCCAAAAATGGGCACAGGTGGGAAGGAACAACAACCGCATATCCTGTGGACAAATTCAGAAAGCAACTAAGCCTTTTTAATTATGAATATATACAGTTACACTTGCCTAAGGCAAGCAGGCATTATGTCCTGAGTCAGGATCCCTCAACTCTGAACCCAGGCAGGAAGCCCAAATAATGGTCTTTATGCTCACAAAATCACCACTGAATCTTGATGGCTCACAAGCAATATGGCTTTAATCTCATTTAAAAGATGATGAAAAGTAATGTCACCCCCCAAAAATATTTTTCTCCATTCTTCTTTTGACTGTTTTCCCTAATTCAGCTCCCCACTAACAAGGCTATTTCTTTAAAACAGACCAGTTTTATAGGATTGTGTTCTGGTGTATATTTTTATGCATTCTCCCTGCTCACTATGCCATTGGAAGCCTTTGAGTATTGCACATACATACACAAGGAAACTGTACTTCTACTCAGATTAAGCATCTCAAGTGCTTCTTTCCAATATCTAAGCTTGTGTCTTATGCAGGAAATTGAACTAACACATAGCATCTTTTAATTTCCTAAGAGCTCTTCAACAATTGAATTTGCAAAACAACAGACCAGCACTCTGAACTACAGTAGGTGGTTTACAGAGTGTTCGAAGGCAAGCTCTTGTTCAAATGCCTGTCCAGAAATCCAACACTACTGTTTACTATTCCCAGCCACACAGTCAATGAACAGAACACAACCACAAGAGCACAGCTGAGAGCCACTCCCCCTCTGCTCAAAGTCACAGTTGATTCTCAGTCTTCAAGCCTGCTTGTCCCTTGGTACAAGCTCACACAATCCAGCTAAGCTGCAGCCAGCACAGCCTTGTGAAGGCAAGCTAATAGTGATCAGCCTTACTCTGTTGTCTGAAAATGAAGCCAGCCCTTGGCCACCAGAGGTCCCAGCCCCTCTTGCCTTACTAACCTCATGACGGCAATGCCAAGCGTGACAGCCCCAGCTCTGCCTCCTCAAAAACACACTGCTTTCACTCAGCACTTGTACATGGCAAGGGCTCTGCACAGCACGCCATCAGAAAGATGCATCAAGCAAAACTTTGGGGACAACTCCTTTTGCTGCCAAGTCCATGGCTTCAGACTATTTTTAGGAAGTTGTCATTGTAGAAGCCAAAATAACACCTCTCCCTCTGTATGCACACAGCTGGACATGAATCACTGCCTGCAGCGCAGCATCTGCATCCACCTCATACATGAGTTACAATAGGAAGGAAGCCCTGAGAGGCAGCCTCCTCTCTGGAAATGCACCACAAGTAGTTAACATGCTCGTATGCTGAGCAAGCAGTGAAAGGGAGGAGGGACCCCACCGGTACATGGGACAGAGTTGGCACGTTCCTTCCTTGCCTTCAGCAGCATTTCCTCTGTTCTTTATTCCTAAGAAGCATGCTTGAAAAGCCAACATGTGATTCCCACTGTGCAAAACAGAATTGCTCCTTTTCTCAACTAGGGTGTGGGATCACAGCTGCCCTCAGCCTGCACAGCCTCACAGACAGGCTGCATGCTTGTTTCCCTCCACCAGACTGTCATGCTCCCCTGCTGATGTGCAGTTCGAAACCATACTGTGGCAGTGCAGGTTGACCTGGATCCCATCCAGGGGAAATCCTACTGGCCGCTGAGGCTGTCCTTCCTGCTGGATGCTCCTCCACACCTTTACCCAACTGCTGGCCAACAGGCTCAGGACCACAGGCAGCCCCTGAAAGCTCCCTTAGCAGCACACCTCTCTTCTTGCGCCAGGTCTTTGCTGCCAGCTCGGCCACTGTCAAGCACAAGGATAAAGCACACCCATACAGATGATAAGCAAGCTCCCACCAGGCAGGCTAACCAGCTCCAGGATGGCCTGCGGCATGCAACCTGGCCTCTCCCCGTGCTGCAGGGAGGAGCACACGAGCCCACAACCACAACCTCATGCTGAGCAGGTCTGTGCTACGTTTTGCTACCTTACTTCGTATCTCAGACACCACTCCACCCCCCAGCATCCACAGTCCTCCTCCTAAACCCATCCAAGGAGCTTTGCTTCTTGCAAACACCCACACAGTGAACTCGGAGCTCTGGCTCGTCTCAGAGCTTCGTGAAGTTGAACAGGCACAGCCAACTGTTGGAGGAGGATTGGCTTCACATACTTCATAGTCTTAAAGCTATGCAACATGTTGAATCTACTGCTTACTGTAGAAGGCGTAACATAATTTCATTGGGTTTAATCTCACGTATGGCTTCTATCAGGTTCCACAGAACCTCTGGCTGCCCTCACACTTCTGTGTAAACACAGGCGAGATGCAGGCAGGAACCTGCACAGATGAGAGACGAAGCCCTTGCCTCAGGACTCTATCATGCAAGCTAGACAGGAAGGGTTAAAGGAAGAACTCCGAGCTGAACAGAGCGGGATCTTCTCCTTGATTTCAAGAGCAGCAAATAGGGCCAGGGACACTGGCACAGTGTTGTTAGCATGCAAGGGAGAGAGAAAGGTAGCCAACAGGGTAAGCATGTCCAGTACAAAAGTGGAAGGGCCTCCTTTGCTGTTTTTAATCAAGCATTAGTCTGAGCGACTGCTTCAGTCTCGGTCCCCTGACAGTACCAGGTGTTACAAGGGTATAGGACACTTCCTCACTTTTCAGGGTAAGGCATGGCAGGACTCCACTGCATGCGACAATGAGGCCAGGCCTGAATCCCCACAGCCATAAAAAATGGCATAGTACATTTTGTACGAAGAGGAATTAACTGCAATATCACGGTCAAATTCCAGTTTAGCAGCAGCAGTTCAGCTGGAAGCACTGTCCTAAACAAGCGGGTATCCAATCCTCAGCTATTGCCACACGCTGCAACTTCCCTCCCTGTCCAGTCCCTCCCCTCCCAAAGAGGTACTGCAATAAATCAGCGTATCGAGGCAAGTCCCTACAGAAACATTATCTTGTTCCAACTTCTTCTGCACTTACAGATGCCTGACAGTACAATTAGCCCTGCCTAACCACGGCAGACCCAGCTCTGCAGCCTGTTATTTTTGTGCCATGCCCTGAAGTTGGAGCAGAGCAGCACGCAGAACAACGGCGCGCACAGTGCGACCTCACATATACTTTGACAGCTGCATTTTCCTACCAGTGCTGTATTTCACTGGGAGCAAAGTGACTTTCCAGGACAGCGTAGGACAGGGACGTCACTTGCTTTTTCTTCACCAAACAAAACGGGCCCAGGCATTTGTTGCCAGAACATGAACAAATGTTCACCGTGACTCCCGCTCACCGTATCTCGGTGGTATTTTCACCAATGAATGAATAAATTATCATTACATCAAAGGCAAGGTTTCCAGTTGGAAATTATTTACTTTCCCCTCAATTGCAGCAGCTCTGGCAAGCTCACCCAAGATACAGATTATGTACAAATCAGCCAGCAACTGCTCGCATGCTGGGAGCTGTTCAAACAGGAATAATTCAATCTTTTTGTAGCCTTACCCTAGCTAATTTGCCACAAGCTGTCTCTTTTCAGATGCTACAAGGAACACGAAAGGAGGAGGAAAAACTGGATTAAGCTGGAGCACTTACAATCAGCTCATCTACCAGGAGTTCAGGTCAGTTAGTTTTCTATTTAAAACAGATTGTTTTTCAGTCTCGCAAGGTTAAAAGAACAGCAATTTATTGCAGTAATCAAATGCTGGACAAGCGTGCAACAATGACTTAACTAATGCAAACGATTTTCAGTCTGCATGCAAAGAACATAAGAGATAATTGGAGGGCACTCTCTTCCATTTGCATTTTGCAAGTACTTTTTAGGTAGCCATGGAGACATTACTGCCACCTTCTTCTTTCTGTCATAACTAGACAGCTATTGATTTGTTTGTAAAAATTCCTTGGAAGAGCAGGGAAAGAAGAAGGAGCTTCCCACGAGGACTGAGAGCAGGAAGCTGAAGGAGGTTCAGAAGGATTTCTGATGGAGACAGCAGCACAGAAGCCCTGAGCTCCAGGCACTGCGCCAGTATTTCGGCCAAGCAAGGTAGCAAACATTCACCGCTATGCAACATGTGGGCAGAAGAGGGACAGCCTGCCAGCCAGGTCCAGAAGGAATAACACCTGCAGCTCTGTCTGCCACTATCCCATGGAAAGGGAGGTAATTTCCAAGGCCTGTTGTTGTTCTGTTCCGACACAAAGCTCTCTAGAGATGCTGTGAGACTTTATCTTGGCAACATCTTCTGCACTTCGCTCTCCTTTCCAACAGTAGCTCTAAGAGCCTGCTGTAAGCAGAGTAAACCCTGTCCTTTAGAGGTCAAAAGGACATTGATATCCAAAAGAACCCCAAGGGAAACGCCGTTTGCCATTCTGACATCAAACACTTCTGCATACGTGGATTTAAGACTGTATGTTGTGACACACAGTTCCAAAACCCAAGCAACCAAGCTGGAAAACACTGTGTCACACAGATAAGGACAGGCAAGTAATTATGGATTCAGGTCCCATTCAGAATCTCTCAATAATGAGAACGACATATCAGGCTCGAAACAGATTTTTCCCTTTGGATAAAACAGAGAGGAAAAGCCTTTTCAGCCAAAATATTTTTCTTAAATTCACCTTAGACCCAGTTACAACAATGGAGCCTGAACCTGCAGGATTATCTTTCCCACCAAGTAGCAGGAAGTTTACCAGCACCACCCTGAAAACAAATCAAAACGCTCTTATCTCCGTGTTGCATTTTAAGCCTCACAGCTGTCCCACCAAAAGGATGCTCTCAGGCAATGCTGCAAATGGAGGGATAGCCAGCACAACAAGCTGCTGCAGAAGCATCTGCACCCATGAGGGACCTGCTACTGCTCCTTGCACATGCCTGTGGTGTCCAAATTCCTAGCCTGAGGATGCTCCCGAAGCCATGTTTCTGTATCAGCATGGGCACAGTTGCACCAGTCCAGACTACATGGTGGGAGGAACACCAGTATGAATTAGGAGAAGTCCAAGAGGACACTTCTGGTTAGGACCTGTTAATGACAAGTTTCACGCCCAAAAGAAGGTCAGATGAGTGTAAGCCACTGCATGCTCTTTTTGGAAAGGAAAAAACCACAAACAGAAAAAAATGTTCTACCTACGACAAGAAAATCTCCTTTGCTGAAATAAGAAAAACAGGTTCTCAGATCCACACTTAGCCAAGAAACATAAATATGCAATTCTGAACCTTGCTCTGATGTTTCCTTTAGAAACATAGCAAATTAAAAGTGTTGTCATAAGTCAAATGAGCTTTGGTTAAGAGAGAGAGGGAAAAGAAAAAAAAAAAGGGTGCATCGACAAGCCTATTCAGCTCTCTGCTCTGAAGCAAAACCAACTTCCCACAGTTAAGAGTAAAGAAATAACCTCCAACTAATGCTATTCTGGAAGCAGGACTTGGGGCACTACAAGGCTAGCTCCTAAACCCATCAGGAGGTATCCAGCTCCCCTGTGCCTTTCCTGGGGTTCAACTGCTCAACATATCCACCTCTGCTAATGCTTACATACACTTGGGAGAGAAAATACCAAGTCAAGACGTCAGGATAAACACCTACGCAGAATTCCTGGATTATTCTAGGTCCTCTGAATCCATGTTGCACCTGGGTGTAGCAATCCCAGATACGTTTACGGACTTGTAGCCCTTACCATGAGCCAGCAGTGTGGGTAGACAGGGACAATATAAGAGGAATGGTTTTAAACTAAAAGAAGGGTAATTTAGATTAGATGTCAGGGGATGTTTTTCGTTGAGAGAGTGGTGAGGAACTAAACAGACTGCCTGGAGAGAATGTGGATACTCCACCCTGGAGGTGTTTAAGGCCAGGCTGGACGGGGCCCTGAGCAGCCTGATCCAGCACTTGATCTAGCAGTTGGCAGCCCTGCTCTTGGCAGAAGGGCTGGAACTAGAGGGTATTCGAGGTCCCTTCCAACCCAAGCCATTCTATGATTCTTTGAATGACTTAAGTTCCAAGCAGATTCTGCTCTAGTCAAGAGCTGTTTTGCAGAAAGCTGCTCAATGGCACAGAGTAGTCAAAGCACACCGAGTAAACTCTGCACATCCAGCGAGAACATCTGCCCAACTGCTGGGTGTGCGTGGAGCACTCCAGTGGGTGCCCAGGGAAACAGGCAGCTAGCAGCAAGCCACAAGCCACAGAAACTACCGTGATGAACAGAACACAGTCTGTGAGCCATGGCTTGGACTCTCCAAATGCAAACAGGATCAATCCTCCGCAGCATCTTTCTGCTCCAGAGAAGCCAGCCTTGAAGTCTGCTGAGTTCTGCTTCAAGAGGTGAATGCCAACACAACGGGTTCTGATTACTTACTAAACGATTCTTTTTGGAAAAAAAAATACATAATAATTTTTTAAGAACCTTCTTTCTGCATTTCACAACTTACTATGAAATGTCTTAATATTCTCAGTGTGCTGGATAGCCCCTCAGCCTTGTCACAAATGTCCAATCAAGTAACCAAGAGAGAACTGGGTTCACAGAGCATGCCTACCACATGGAGCACATGGACAGCCACATGCACAGCTGTCATGGGATAAAAGGCATCGCCCTTCCTCATACTAAAAAACAGATCCCTCTGTTATTCAGTAAGTGCACATGTGCTCCTCATTCTGTCCTTCATGCAGAGAAACAATTTGACAGTGAAAGGAATGGGGGTGTGCGTGGAGGGGGGGGGGGATGTTTGGCAGTTTGCTCTTTTTCACCACATTAAAGCTATTTTTCTGTTACCAACTGAACTTTACATATGTTGCATCTCCCTTCAATACCATTTGTCCTAGGAACTATTTGGGGCTGTATTCTACCTTCATATTTAAAATGCATGCTATACTTTCTCCCTAGAGTTTCGCTTCAGAATTCATCACCTTGAGAAAAGGCATGCAAGTCTGTATCGTTATCATGACTTCCTCTTACATTGCTGTAGCTGTTACAAAGCAAGAAAATAAAGCTACTCTCCCAAATTCTGCCACATTTGGAGCGATGAGAAAGCTCTGAAAATCTGATAACCACTGCCATAAATCAGCACGTTTTAAATCATCCTGAGATGTACTTAGATGGCTGCCTTTGACAACGCAAAGATTCTCCAGTTTAGAGTTCAGATGCTGCAATAGTTGGCTCGATTCTCTGGCGTGAGCTCTCTACTACCATCAAAGAAAAAGTCCTTACTTTAGATGTCAGTTTACACCAACTTCAGGGTCAGCATGCTTGATCTCAGAATCCTTTGCTCACAAATAGCATTCAGTGGGATACACTATTCATTCAAAGGTTGCAACGCTCTATCACACAGCCAGAGCCCCTCCACTTCTCTTCCTGCCTCCTCTGCAGCAGATGAAGATGGCAGATGAAGCACAGGGAGAAGATTATAGCTACAGCCAATGTCAAGTTCTGTACCTAAGTGTGTTTCCACTGCGGGAAGAAATCATCTCTTCTTCTTAATTGGTTTATCTTGGTCTTCTTACAGAAATAGAAGCAGAGCAGTGGGAAAAAGCACAAAGATTTAACACACCACATTTTCTTCAAGTATAACAGAAGACAGAGAGGAACAAAACACTCTGGAAGCTAAAGATATCAGGAAATCATACATGCCCACAGAAAGGGCAACACAAACTGTGGGGAAGCAACAGCAAACCCAGTGCGATGACTGAATTACTAAGAGAAACTTCCAACCTTTACATTGAAGTGAAGTACAATCTAGGCAGCAGTGTCAGAAAAATGACAGTGCCAGAAAAATGAAAGGCCAAGATGGACCAAACCATACATCAATGTGTGAAAAAGAGAGAACGGATGCATCCTTCCCTGCACCTCGCAGCATGTTCATCGCTGAACACCCTTGCTGGAGTCTTCAGAGCAAGGAAAAACCCACTGAGATAGGCGTTAGGACTTAACATAACCAACAGCTGAATGAAATTAAAGATGCAACAGCTGTGGAAGACAACCCTGTGGCAAGAGAAACACTGTTACCCAAAAAGACCAGGCTTGAATTCTGGACAAGATGCTGACTTCTCATAAACTGGGCAGATGTGATCTCTCAGAAGGAACACGCAGCCTTTCCTAGCACAGGCTGCAATGAGTGCTGTTTATAAATCAGCCACCTCCAAAGAGCTACCTGAATAGTGACACCCACCAATTCCTGAGGCAGTGATTAAATGGCAGCGGTGAACCTTCCAACAACAATCTTCGTTTTCCAACCATGACACAGGGCAGGCTGATGTCCTTATCCTACTGAAACCAGAACAGTCGGTGTGAATGCAAAGACTGGTGAAGGAGAAAAAGACACGGTATTTCTGCTAAGGAGACACTGCAGAACACCAGCTCAGCTCTGGGCACGCAAACAAAGTGACCACAGGGCAGGACAGGGTGTGAATTTATAGTACACGTTCAATAAACGTTAAGTGACCGCCTGGGTACAGACACCAGCAGTAAACACAAGGCGAGGCAATGTAGTTTACCTCTCTTGGACTGCACCCAAGAGTACAGTTGCTAATGAGATGACTAATGGGATCTCACAATTACAGTTGGGGGGGGGAGTCAGGGGCACTGCTCAGCCTGAGTGCAGAAAGGCATTAAGCGGTTTTATTATTAAGGTACTAAGTGCTTTTATTTATTCTTAACATGCGGTTGTATGCAGATGCTATACAAGAGGAGTGAACACAACAAAACCTGCCTGACCCTTCCAAAAACACTACTGCATTTTTCAAGGCCAGGATGTAGTGAGGCCATATGAAAATGGGCCAGAACATGTCCACACAGCTTTAAAGAGGTAACAACACTGGAGTTTTGCTTTGAGGGCAGAGAATAACAAAGGTACAGACACTAAAGGGAAGAAGCCACCTTGGGTATACCCACCACGGCCATTTCTGAGCCAAGGCACCTTGGATCTTGCCAAAACGCCCATAGATTCAGCAGTGGAATGGGAGCTTTCCTCAATTGTTCCACGAGGAATTTCCAGGATACTCCATTCTCTCCCTAAATCCTGGCAAATATTTGGCCTATTTCTTTCTCTAGTAAGAACTATTTCTAGGAAGAACTAGCAGACACCCCTCTCCTCCCCCCCCCCCCCCCCCTCCCCTCCAGCCCCCACCATAGGAGTCAAGGGAATGTTTTGACCATCACACCGGAGCCATGACCCAGGCACCTCCTGGAGCTCCCTCACCTTTACAGAGACCTAACATGAAGCACAACAAAAATCAGTTGGGTTTGCAGAACTCAGGCAGGTTCTGAGCAGTGCTATCTTGCTAGCCCCCAGTAAGCCAAAGGTACATTTTGATGCCATCACTCACTGTTAAGAAAGCGACTAAGCTTTCTGTCCTCTTACTTCAGGGAGAGAACTTTCTGCTCACTGAAACCACCTTGATTTCTTGATGTGGTAAAAGATGAAAACACCACAGAAGCCCCACTTGTGCAAATATAAGACACAAAGCCTTCTGCAGAATGCTGGGTCTGCACGTCAGCACACAGATGTCTTCACACCATCCTGACCTATCTGGAAAGCAGAAAGCAGAGGTCCTGATGGGACCAGGACAGTAGTATCACAGCAGAACAAGACCATCTCCCAGAGTGTCTGTAATTCCAGGAACACCAATTGCTGCAAAAAAGGTCTCCCACAACACCTCTGCAGGCCTTTTCATCAGGACCACATCACTTCCCACAATGTGTTTTACACTGCAGCAGGCAGCACAGGCCACAGCAGAAAGAGGATTCAGGAAAAGACGACAACACTCAGAGCCTTCTGCCTCGTGTGACACCCGACCTCAAGGCACTCCACCCTGAATGGAAGCAGAAACGTTACTCACTAATTTTTCCACCACACAAGATATGTACACGCAGGACAGAGAAGCTCAAATGCTCTTCAGATGAACTGCTAAACCCAGAACTCGACAAGAAAGCACTTGAATCTGGCCCCGTGTGTTCTGTCTGGCGCCCTCACCACTGTCTTACTTTGGAAGGCTATCGTGGCAGCAGAGCACCTACCACTGCCTAGCTCACAGGCAGCGTGCCTCAAAACATAAGCAGTGCTGCCGTAGAGAAAGACAGCTCCTAGAGGCCCAGCTCTGCTGCCAGGCAAACACGTGCAACTCCTTCGTGGAGGAGAACAGCAGCAAGTTTGTACTCCAGGCACAGCAGCAGCGATCTTAATGCACGAGCCATGTGGCACGCAGTGACTGTCAGCCATTCGCCAAACGATCCCCCTGCTGCTAGGAGCTGATCCACATCATACAGCTTTTTAAGAAATTGTGCTAAACCCTATCACTAAAACTCTGCCGGGATGGCTTCCACCCAAACTGTGCAGTGCTGCAGCTCCTTGCTTCCTACTGACACAGGGAATCCAAGAGACTGAAACACCAGCTGCGTTTGGAGTTGAGACCTCACACAGACCTCAGCTCACCTGGTTTGTGGGATGCCTCTGCCAACCCATGCACGCTGCTTCCATGAGATCCATACTCGGGTTTTTACAGCAATTATAAACCACTTTTGTCTTTGACAAACGTAAATCTGAAGCGATGGCCGCTATCTTTAATAGGAGCAATAAATCTGGGTTTTGCACACCGGAACCTCTTGCTGTCAGACACACTCCATCACGGAAGCACAAAGAACTGTCTCGCTTCGGGTGACCCATTTTTGCTGCTTCATTTTTGGAATACGTGCACTCACACTGCTCAGTCGTGCTGCCATTTCAATCCACACCACACTTGTACGTTCTGCTGTCGTGCCTGGGCTGACACAGCACAGCCCCCGACAGCCGCAGAGCGGGCCGAACCCGCGTCCCAAGCACAGCTTCAGCCGCGCTGCCCCTGCCCAGGAGCGCACACGCGTGGTGCCGCACCGAAGCGGAGCACTAACAGCACAGCTCACTTCTCCCCCCTGGAAACAGCTACAAAGCACCTTTTCACTACCACGGCTGCACCCAGCCAGGGCGTGAGCCAGCACGGCTATTTCGGCCCGTACCAGTGGCAAACCTAAAAGAAACAGACCTAAAAGAAATCATTACAGGATGCCGGAACCCCAGGCCTTACATCGAAACGCACTTGCCCGCTCGGGACACAACTCCCGGTCGAAGTTCCCCACCACTTGTAGCCGCAGCGCCTCGCAGAGAGGAACGCAGCCCCGCACGCCTCCCCGCCAGGCGCAGAGTAACTCCCACCAGCTCACCGCACAGCCTGTCCAGCCGTCCCCTTCCCGCCGGATGCAGCGGGGCACGCTGGGCTCGGCCCGGATCAGCCGGGCTGGAGGAACCCGCGTTCCTCCGCCCCAGGCGGGCCCCACGCCTCCCCGGGGCAAGGGTGCGCGGCGAGGCCCCCCCCCGCGGGGCCAGACCCCCTCCCTCCGCCCGCCCGGTGCCCCCTTACCCACGTCCAAACCCCGGCGGGCTCTCGCGGGGCGCCCCTTTCTCCACCTCCGCCAGCTCCGGGCGGCCTCCGGCCCGCCCCGCCCGCACCCCGCCTGGCACACGGCGGCCGGGACCCAGCGGGGCCGCCCCGCGCCGGGCGCTCGCCTCATTCCCCGCCCCGGGGCCGGGCCTCCCCGACGGGGCGGGCGGCAGCTCCGGGCAGAGCCGAAGCCGATTGGGTCCGACGGCGGTCACTCAGCCGGCGGAGGCGGGAGGGGAGGAGGGGGCGGTGGTGCCGGGGTCCCTCCCGCCGCCTTCGCGCCTCGGGACGGGCTGGGCGGCCGGCCCTCGGCCGAGCGTTGGGCCGTGGAGCTGCGCTGACGCGGTGAGAAACGCACAGATAGGCGTTTGGGATCGTATCGGTTGTGGAGAAGGGCTGGGCACGGCCAGCTGCGCTTGGGGCTCGGTTGTCCCCGAACCGCGTTATTCTGCTTGTCCCGTGCCCTCCTCCCGGAGCTGGATTGTGCGAACGCTGGGTTTGATTTTGTATGTGGAAGAAGTGACTTGGTTTGCTTCGCGTCTGACCGTAACTTCTTAAAGTGATTTTTTTTTTTTTTTTCCATTCAAAACTGTGTGGAAAGCAAACATTCTGGGTTCTCAGCAAAACATGGAGTCTACCACTTGCTGTTCAAGCACAGTGTGCACAGGGAGAAGCTGATCCGAAAACCTTCCTGTATCGGGTTACCCATCTGTGGATAGGGCACAGAGCTCCACACATCACTGATTGAACAGGCTGCAAGAAGAGGAGTAAATGCAGCTGTGCAATCCTAATCCCTCTCCTTCCCTGCTGTCCTTTAGCTCTTCCATCTCAATGCTTTGGTGGCCAACTGCAAGTTTCAACCCCATGACATCCATTTCTGCCATTGTTTTTTGCTCATTTTCTTGAGTCTTCATTTAATCCATCAAGGCTGGCACTGCTCTGCATCTTACTGTTGGCTTCAAACACAAGGCTCCCTGTCCTGCTCTCCGTCCATTTCCCATCTCAGGGCAGACTGGAGCTGGACTTGCATCACAACAAACTCCTGAAACAGCTTTCAATCCCAACTGGAGCCCCACATTCAGCAGTCTTTGCTTTCTGAGTCAACTGTTCATTTCTGTTAATTCCTTTTTCATTTTTATTAATCCTTTAATTCAGAAAGTGAAGATTCTTCTTACAGCATCTGGCTCAGAAGGGCTTTGTTAGGACAGTGCATGAGTGAGATTCATCTGAAAGAAACTGAGTGGACAGAGCTTTCAAACAGCCATCAGTCGGAGAAAATACCTTTGCGTTACAGAAAATACCTCTGCAAGTTGAGGCAAATCTCTGATAAGGTTTTCTGGCTTGCTTATCTCTCATCTCCCAGAATAGCTTAGTCCTTGTTGCCCCAGGCTGCTTTGCAAGGAAAAGCTGATTTTCTATACCTTTGTGAAAACACGTGAGACGTCCCTCTTGTGAGGGTCATGGGACATGATGACAAAGTGGAGCGTTTCTCTGCATTTTTCACTGCCTAAGGAGGTGAGGGAAAGATCTTTCCCCTCTTTGCAGTCGTAACACTTACAGATCAGTAAGTGGTGGTAAGCCCAGTATTTCAAGAGCAGCTGGAGGCATTTTGAAGGCACATCAAACACTGTCTTACACTGACTTCTGCAGGTAGTGTTTGGAGTGTTTGGTATATTCACAGTGCTGTACCACACAGGACCTGGGTTTGCATGTCAGCTCCTCCAGCTCCTATCATCACTCTATCTCCTCATCATGTTAGAATCATGGACTAGAATCATAGGATCAATAAAGCCAGAAAAGACCACTAAGATCATCTAGTCCAACCATCAGCCCGTCCCACTAGGCTGTGTTCCACAGTGCCACATCCTTGCTGCCAGCCCTTCCTCTACATTCGCCTTAAGTGACCAGGAGCTTCCCCGTTCTGTTCATCTTAACTAGTAGAAAAATGACTGTTTTCTTTCACAGTGTTATTTTTTTCAGCTGGATTAGGCTCCCAGGACTGCTGGTGCAAAGCAGCATGTAAAGGACCAGGGCAGGGCTGTGCTGTCCACTCTCAGCAACTCTGAGAGCAGATTAAACCCACTGCAAAACATGTTACCAGCACTCTTATTAAATCTGTGCTGTATCTTCTCCATGTTTTTGCCTCAGCTTCACTCCTGAATGATAAGAATATTGTTTAAAACAGTTTTTAATGTGATTATACTTAGCACCCTCTCACAGGAATCACTATCACACTTTGCACAGTTTAAGTGACCCACACTGGTTAACTGGGAGTGATTCACTTTCCAGTTTTGCCCTCCTCTGGTTTTAAAAGCACAGCCATCCATCGTTAGCCCCATTCCTTGATATCAGTTCTGGCTTATGGGCAGGGCCCTTAGTTACAACAACAGGCTGTGCACTCTGAGGCCAATTCTCTTTTATTTCATTTACTTTAAAATTTCACCACTTTGTTGGGCCCCAGAAATTTTACATTTAGACTTAAATCACTTACCAAAACGTGACAGCTGGGAGTGCTGAGAGATCTCCTTCCACACAGGTGGTAATTTCACACCAAGGCTGCACACATGCTTTCATTTTAGGAGAACTTAAAAAGTGGATTCAGCAAGCTGCTCCCAGCCTAGTGTTAACCTCAAAACTGAGTCAAGGTGGCTTAGGGCCAGGTCTCTGCTCCTGGTCCCCCTGGCACAGCAGCATCAGCTATGGCTGCAGTGAGAGCTGCCCTTTGGTGGCAAAGCAGTGCCAGCGCCAGCACTCGTGCAGGAGAACCATGCTTCTGTCAGGGTGGCTTATTTTGCTTGAGGGAGCTGGGATTTGACTGCTCAGCAGAAGTTCACTTTTACTGTTAGCAGCTGCATCTACCTTGGGAGTGTTTGCTTTCTGAGCTGCCATTTAGCTGTGCTGTCCGAGCTGCCCTGCCTTTCAGCTACCTGAGGTACCCTGCCTGTTAAACCCTTAGCTATCACAGAGCTGGCTGTCTGAGCCACAAACTTGAGCTCATCTATCACATCCTAGGACAAAGCACTGTACAAACCACTTATAGCTGTCAACTCAACAATTTTACTTTCCTTCACGTGTTTAAATTCCCCTCCAATCTCTTACTAAAAATGAGAGGAGGAAAGCGGAGGAGATTCAGTGCTAAGAGCATCAACAGTGCACAGCAACCTCAGTATATAATGCCCTAAGAACTGCCAAACTTGTGACCTTGGTTGTCCTGTCGCTGCCTCTTCAGCTCAGCTTTTGAAAATGCTGAGGAAGCTTTGCACACTGCATGCACTACTGCGCTCAGGTGGGATGCTGCCTCCGATTGCCTCTGCTGGCCAGAGAGACACGAGGAGCTCCAAGGTTTCTCTCCAGTTTTAAATGTCCCAGAAGGAAGAAAGCTATTTAAGAGATGACCAATCTGTTCCTCCTCGTGAGGTTGTTTAATGAGATGAGCAGTCTTGCTTGTTTTATCTGGAAGCTTGTGCAGTTACCCTTGGAAGCGTTACCAGAAAAAGCAAACCCAAGGGTTTTTTTTCAAGTGGACACATAATCTTTCTGTAAAACTCTATGTGTCTGTGAGGGTGCAAAGTAATCGACAGCAGAAACTTCTCCAGCCTGAATACTGAGGTGAACTTCAGAGAATTGCCAGGCTAAACCCCAACCACAAAAATAATACTGCTGGGGAGAAGAAGATGGTGTTCCTTCCGTGGAGAGCAAGACACCCTCCTGGCATGAGGGGAAGCACTGTGGGCTCTGGTGGAGGAATATGAGCAACTTCTGTGTCCACAACAGCACAACTGGGCTTTGTCTTCCCATTATTTTGGTTGACTGCTATGACTAAAAGCAGAAAATTTACATTCTTTAATTTCTGCAAGTATATAAAATATATTTTTCTTTATATGGAGTTCTGCTGCTCACTCACGTGGCTATAGATGTATCTTCACTGGGCTCAATAATCTCTAGAATCATGCCCATGCAGTTTTCACTCCTGTCTTTCTACACCAGAAGATAACTCCTACATTCTGTAGTTGCTTCCCAATGTACTCAGTAAAACATGACAGCTTGGTCCAGTGTGAGGCAGCAGCCTTTTGGGTATCCAGAATGTTAAGCTTCAGACACAAGAAAGAAACATTCAACAAGTTGGTGTTGTCTCAGTAGTCAGTGAGAGAGGCATTACAGGTAGTGGAACTAACTTTTACTGATATGGTCTTGGTTGAACGTGCCAGTTAAGCACATCTCCACTTAAACACAGAGCTTGCACAGTGATCAGCCAGCAAGGCAAACACCTGAGTCCATGCAGCATGGCACAGTATTATCAGAGAAAAGCAGGCACGGTGGACACACAGGAACACAGCCAACAGCACTGACTTCTCCTGGTGTTTACTGAAAACCCTTTGTAGCACCTGCCTAATCTGAAGAGGCTTAACTTCTAGATATAAGCAAGACCATTTCTTGTACAACTCACAGTGTTGTTCACATCTGGCCTCACAACTTCCCTGCATCTCTGCCTGGCTGGTGGTGACATCAGCTTCTGTGCCCTGACTTTTAGTACAACTCTCACTATTCACCTCCTACTAATTCTGAACTGATGTTGCTCCATTTTGCCTCACACTGCATGCAGACACTATCATCCATCAGTTCCTCTCATAATGATGCCTGCTTCATTTTTCCAGGCACATCTCTTAGCCAGTTTGTTACCTGCACCAACTCCTAGACTGCACCACACACACAAAAATACAACCAACAGCAGCTGGTGCTGCTGCATGTAGTCTTCTTACAGTTCTGCTAAAATCAGGCTTATAGCTACACCCCAAATCCCTTTAGTGGGGCTCTTCAGCAAGTAAAGCACCAGTACATCAATAAAGTGCCTTTCTTAAGGGAGTCTGAAAATACTGCACCGTACTGCAGAGAAGTTATTCGCTCTCTAGTGCCAAGGGAGAATACAAGGGATAAAGAGGTGAAGGATATTTCCATGCCTGCAGCGTAACACCACAGAGAGACCACTGAGCAAACCTCTGCATGAGGCAGTATGTCTGCACAACATGGAGAAGCCAAATATTTGTGCTCACACTGCCCAGTCCTTGCACTCACAGCAGCCAGGATGTGGGGCCAGCTCAGCCCCGAGCAGCAGATATCTCTGCCTGGCACGCTGTAGACATAACTGTAGTGACTTGCTCAGGATCTGACAATGAGGCAGTGTCAAAGCCAGACGACCAGCTGGCCTCGTGCTTTCACTGCAGAGCTGGCCATCGAAAGAGGAAAACAAGGCAGGTTCAGACATTCCTTACATACTAGTGCCACAAGTGCCTCGGGGGAAGGCGACACATCCTGCCTCAAGGAGAACAGGAACTGAGCCTGCTTCCCACTTCAAGCAGCATGAGGTACTTGAACCATGGCGTTCCTGCACCAGTGACTTCTGGTGGGATGCATTTTGATGGTGATTCACAGGCGTGGGAAACCGTGACGGACGGCGGGATTGAGTCACCCTCGACATGCAGGGTAGGAAGGGATGGCCACAGGCAGCAAGCACCACGCCAATTAATCACCCCCAGTTACTAAAATCTTCTGGTCTAGAGAAAACAAGTGGTGGTAGGGGAAGTCTTAGGGGATGACAAATATGGTGACCATGCTGTCTTGCTGCATCAGTCAATGTGACACTTGCCTCACTCAGTGCAAAGTGCCAGGCAACTGAAACATGGGGATTATTTTAGAGAAAGAAGAGGGAAACATGGAAAACACACCTCACGAGGTGATGATCATCAATTTTGCAACTTTTTTTTGATCTCTCTCTTTCCAGAGAGTTTTCACTTTAGGCAGAAGGAGAATAAAGCTTTTGTTTTTGAAAGATACTTATTCTCTAGGTTACAAAAAAAACATCAAAATGATCTTTATTCTCCGCATCACTTGTGAGCCCTGTCTTTTTGTATTAAGGGTAAGGAAAAGAAGAGACAAAGAGATTTTGTTTAAGTGGGTAATAAGTCATATCTGAGTTAGTATGGCTGATATGAAAGGTTTATAAATAGGACTTTGTAAAGCTCATTACCTTGTTTACCTAAAATGAACCATTCAGGCATTGTTCACAAGACAACAATGGGGAGGAATTAAAACCATACTTCTGCTTTCTCATCAAAGGGTGTGCAGGATGATCACACTTTCATCTGTCTGCTGGTTCATGGGAGAAATGGTGGCTTCTTCCCATTACAAAAGTATCTTGTTGAAGTTATATTACAATTTAGATACCAGAAGGCTTTTTCAGATTGCGTTTATTTGGCATTGTCTCCATTAAGGTTGCTTACATGTTTTAGCTTCCAACCCAGACAAAACACTGGCTTTGATATTCAGAGAAACAGAGCAATGCATTTGGGAAAAAGAGATGAATATTGAGGATTTTCATGAAATGAAATATTCCAAGAACAGGAGGCAAGGAAGTTAATATTAAAATCAGAATCTAGGTGTTGAGGTATTTCATGGGAATGTGTGAATGGTTGTTCAAGTTTCAATCTGATAAGCAGTGCTGAACAAGACAGAAAGTGAAGGCCATGCTGGGATGCACACACATGGGCAAGCAGAGCAGCACAGAAGCTCTGCCAGGCCACAGGAGCACTCCTCCTCATGGAGCTGGGCCTTCTTTGTGCCTCTCAGGTCTCCTGCTGCATCTCCTTCACTGTGACAAACACATGGGTGGAATTATCTTACAGAAACAAGCAGGCTGATGAATGATAAAAAGCTAAACTTGTGCAAAAGAAAAAGTAAGGCAAAGAAAACAGAGTACAAGAAAACAAAGTCTGGATAAGCCCATGGCCAATGTGCATTTCAGATAAGATTAATTACGCTCTCAGTCTAATCTTGCTGAAGATGGAAGGCACACCTCCCTTGCAGCTTCACAAAAATACATGTGGTTGTTGCTCCTCAATGGCAATACACTGTTCTACGAAGTGGTTTTGTGAGCCCTATCAGCTAATTAATGCACAATTTGTTAATGCACAGGCAGCAGGGCCGGGATTCTGCACCAGTGGCCTTGTTGTGAGGCTTTTGTCTCTGTGCCAAAAACTTCTGTTAACATCTTTAAAGCAACAGTTCCCCTTTAATTCAGTCAATGAGTGCAGAAAATCTGCTTCAGTGAGAACACCTACATCCATTTTTTACAATAAAGTCTCTGGTTCCTAAAATTTTAAATTTTAAAATAGTTTTCACAGAAAGTTTCAAATTTAAATGACCAAAGTTATTCTTGTTTCTTCTTAACATCTGTGCCCGATTTCTGCTAATCCTGGACTCAAGTAAGAACCATTTTAGTATTTCCAAATAATGTATCCTCCCATTCCCCCTCCTCAGATGGATTCTTGTAAAGCTGCATACAGCACTGCTGTATTCGTACATAAACCACCCTAAAATTCAATCCCAAATGTCATTAAATTCAGATATGAGGTCTTTAATTCATATACAAAACAAATACAAGGAACATTCAAAAGAAGCTTCAGTCCATCTTAGGCATCTGAGGAATGGTGTTTTCACATTTAAGATAGAGCATGAGTCAGAAGTACCCATTATCTTTTGGCAGGTATTTTGCAAACATAAATGTTCCCCTTAATCTCTGGAAACTAGGACTTCAGACAACATGGCATTGAAAAATCTTGTTTTCTTTTAAAGTATATTTGTATGCTTTTACGTATACATATGTAAACACTTGAACTGGACTTATTAGTAATTCAATATCCTACTTAGAGATAAGCCTATTTAAAATCAAGTGTGACATTCTTCCATGGGCTATTGAAACAATATAATTTTAAAGATGAGTGTCATAAAATCTAAGGTGAAAACCATAAGCATTTGCTGTTAAAGTTTTAAAGGAACATAAAATCTCTGAAGTGATGGAATTACCATCTGAACATCTGGAACAAGAACTGGCTGAACTGAACCAGCGTTTGATAACAGTAATTTTTCTATATGTGCAGAAAGAATATTGGAGCTGAATGCGTTGAATAATCTGAAATAAAAATACAGGAAAAATTCAAAACCAAGAAACTAACTGGGAACTAAAGCCCAAAAATATGTGAATGGAGTAATGAAAACACCACCTCTCCCAGTCCTCACGCTTTGAGGGACGCTGCAGTCAGAAGTAATCACTTCGAGTTCACTAGCTGCAAATGATCTGTCTGAATGAGTCAGGTTTTATGAATAATACGCTACACGCTATGAGGAGCTTTCCATTGTTTCTCCTGTCAACAGTATGTTGGTAACTGAGCAGTTGGTTGTAAATACTGAAGGAGAAAACGGTTTTTCATGTGCGTGTGCACTCAGAACCGAGTGTGAGGACACCCAGCAGGCTATTGGCAGCACTGCTCTTCCACCCTGCACGCACACACTGCTGATATAAGACAACAAATTCTCAGTTTCCTTATTCTTGCAGGAGATGGGTAAATGTTTTTGTTCGTCACGGTGGTCCCCCTTTGATAGAAAGCTGAGTGTGATGTGCCTTGCACTACACTGGGCAGGTAGACTTCAGGCCAGCTTCTCTTTGCAGCCCATGCTTATGTTTAGTTAAGGACCCACACGTGTGTAAGTAACAGGACCTGTGTTAGGAGAGAATGATACACGTGAAATAAATGTATGCATACATAAGCTCTTAACACACTACATGCAGCAGCCCTAACCCTTCAGTCAGTCACGGCAGGATGCACTTGGCACAGTACACATTGCAGCATGCGCCCGCAAGAGGCTAAATTAATGAAGTGCCCCGTCAGTATGCATGGAAGCACCTGAGGGCACAGCAGTGCTGCCAGCCACCTGTGCAGCACCTCCACCTGTGTACCCTCCTCAGAGAGCTTGTTGACCATCAGGCCAGCAAAAAAAAGCAACAAATGAACAGAACAAAACAGAACAAAACTTTCAACTCAAGTGAGCCTGAACATTAATGTAAGGAACAGCTCAGCGCTCCTGAGATTGCTTAGCCCTGAGGCAAGGCAGTGAGCTGGGACAGGGCTGGGCAACCACCCCTCGGCACCACCAGGCCAAAGCTCAAGGACGGCATCAAAATGGCGCCCCAGGCTGTGGGGCCTGGTGGTGTCCCCAGGCAGAAGGTGTGGCTGTGTGTGGCTGAGCAGGCCTGCCAGCTCCTGGAGTCAGCTCATGGCCAAAGCCTTGCCTTGAGGCCCACCACAGGTGCTGTACCAACATCACTGAAGAGAAGGCACCAGAGCAGGAAGAGACAGGGCAAAGCATTTGATGCCATCAGAGGTGCTTGTGACTGCCGCTGTATGTGCTGAAATCCCCCAGGAAGACACCAGAGGTTTCAGGAGAGACACCTTCCCTGCAGAGCCCTAGGCCCAACTCCTGCCATGTTGGCTGTCATCCAGCCTCCTTTCTTCACCCACCTGCCGGTGCTTCCATTGTCCCTCCCAGCAGGACCTGCATATCTGCTGAGGTGGCACTAGCAGGCTGACCCTGAGCTGAATGATGCTAAGCAAGGGTTCGGTCAGTGGATGTTTTGGGACCCAACTTCTATCCAAGCTCTACTGCAGGCACCTGCCTGGGGGTTTGCATCATCTGGGTCACAGTGGCTGCCCCAGCCAACTCTGCTGCTACACCACTGGTAAGGCTGAGCAGAACAGCAACTTCAGCAAGGTTTTATTCAAGGTCAGAGATCTGCAGAAGCAAGCAGCTCTGCTTACAGTCCTCCACTCCAGTGCCATGTATTCTCCCCATTGTGTGCTGGAAGGGCAGCATTTGGCATTTAACAAGGAGCTGGTAACATACTGATTGCAATAGAGCCATGGCCTATTTTATCTAACAGCACAGGAGGCCCACATCCCCACCCAGATGACAGGAGATTATCAGAGCATTTTGGTAAAGCAGAACAAAAGCTGTTCTGCATTTCTTATTATAAAATATAATGGGGAAAAAAACAGACTTAAAAACCTTAGGGCTTTCATGTCCTCCATCACCATCCAGCCCACAGGACCCCTATTGCCTACAGTGATCAATACGGGCTGTGAGCTACCAAAGCTGCATTATGTATGTGGTGGTATTTTTAAATTAAATATATCTTATTTTACATATAGGAAAATATTAAGGCAATCTGCACTCTTGCTTTTCATAAAAATAATGCAGCTGATTGCTCCCGTATTAACTGGAGACATGCATCGAAGGCATGTGGGGAGACTGACGTAGACTTCAACAAGATGAGTTTCAGGCAGCTGCAAAAATTTTGCCTCATCTGACCCATAGCGTAGCAATGGCATTTCCAAAATGAGTAGTGGGAGTTAATTTGCCTTCTGCTCTGAGCTGTGTCCCCTCCTGTGCCTTAAGTTTCAAGATTTGTTTAAGCGAGCATTTGCTTTAAGTGGGGAAGCAGCTAGCCGAAGCTAGACCAAACACATCTGCCAATGCCTTTTGGAATTTCACACGTGGAAATAATCTCTGTTAATGATGACTTGAGCTTCTGGCATCAATAAGATATTATTGTGAAAAAGACTGAAGGAGACTCCACCACCTGTTGCCACATGGGATCGTGAGGCAAGGAGATAGCCTGGCAGGAAATGAAAAGGGAGAACAAGGCTTAGGGCAATTCCAGAGCAGGAGATGTGCTTACATGCATCTCTGAGGAATGTGCACCATTCCTCCAACAGATGCTGTGCAAAGTGTTTTCTTATGCACATCATCATCCCTCACAGAGCCTGGGCCAGCGTGCAGCACTCTTCCATCATGAAGAGAAGGACCCAGGCAAGGATGGTGTCGTTTTGAACACAAACCAGAAATGAATCCTTACCAAAAGAGGTGTTTGAGGACATGAAACAGTAGAGGCAGGACACTTAGCTAACAGCACCTGGAGCAGCCATCTCTTCCAGCAGATCAAAACGTACAGGAGAAACCTGCCAGCTTCACACCAGCTAATCTGACAATACAGAGCACCAGGGAATGTGGTGGGCTGGTAAGTGAGGAAAGCAGTTTCACAGGTGACGTGAAGACCACCAAACCTTCCAGCTGTCTAAATCACTGACCTGTGGGTTTTGGAGTCTCAGGTGACCAAACTGTGCAGCTGGTTCTCTAGGAATGAAACACCTACCACAGCCTGATAGTTTGCCACAGCTGCAAAGTCTGTGAGGAGAAGTATAGCGGGGTACTCAATTATTTTGCGGGAAAGGGATAGCAGACATCACCCAGCCACACTCTACACCCTTTGCCTTCAACATTCTGACCTATTTGTAAAATGCCAAGTTAAGCAATGGCGGTCTCCAGTCATTTTATCCTTGTCTTTGTCCTCCATCCCTTGCTGTCACCTGTCACAGATACTCGCTTTCTGTTTAAAACTACATAAGCATCCCTGTGGAGGCAAGGCCAGGACACCACAGAGCTGTGTCATGTTCTAAGGTACATCCTCTGATGGAGCAGGAGGAGCAAGCATATCTCTCTGACAGCTGAAATTTGCCTCCACATTATGTTCAGTGAGGGCTGGTATCATTTATTTGTTGGTGCCCTGCAGCTCTTTTGCCTATCTGCTCGAATGCTCCCACTTCATGAAAAAAAAGCCCCTCCAGCTTCTTAGACAAGCTCTGTAGCTTGCAGGGGTGGGGAAATGTCAAAACAGCACAGGATGACATTTAAAGCAAGCATTAACAGACAAAGCAGGCAGATCTGGAGGGAACATTTCTGAACGTAAGCTAGCACAAACTTTGTTGAGAATAACCTGTTTTGCTGCGTGTACACTCACTGGACACTCACCTGGCTCTGTGTCTTTATCTGTCCATTAAATTACAGATCTGCATGCTGATACGTCAGGCCAGATGCTGAGGAAGATGGCGTGTCTGCAGTGATTGCATGTGGCCATGCCAGTGTATGTGAGCTGGGGATCAGGCTCAGCATATGGTTATCTTAGATGCCCCTCATGCAGCAAGGAATTTGTAATGAGCAATAAATGCAATGTGGTGTGTTTTTTTCCCCAGCCCTGACTCATTTAATTCATTTCACATAACGTTCATGTGATGAAGGAAACTATCTGCTTTCCTTGGATCATTAATGTTTCAAAAGAAAGGTACAGCTTCTAAGCTTAGAATAACAGACAAGTAGTCCGGAAGGCAGAAAATTCAGCATCCGCTTGTATAAAGCATCATTTCTGGGATGACTCAAAAAAGGGGCAATTTTCTTTTGTTTCCAATTTATGTCAGAAAGAGCCAGAACAAAGGAAATGAGCTGTAGCAAGAGAAGGAAGCCAGTGGTAAGCAAGCTCCTACACATTCACTCGTGGTGTAAATAATCTGGATTTTGTGAGACGGCAAACTACAGTGTATTTTTTCATCTATCATAATACAACATCTCAGCACATCACGCTGCGCACAGCTGCCCACCAAACAGTGCAGCAAGGCACCACTGGCAAGTTAGCTGGACTAGCTCTGCCCACGTGTGAGAACAGGACTGGCCTCGGCCATGGGAAGTGTGTAATCAGGCAGGAGTTTCCTGACGTATTTGGTCTGGTAAATATTTACTGTAAGACCAAGACAAAGTTTGAAAACTTTGATGAAATAGTAGAT
Organism: Tympanuchus pallidicinctus; assembly: GCF_026119805.1. Classification (NCBI taxonomy): domain Eukaryota; kingdom Metazoa; phylum Chordata; class Aves; order Galliformes; family Phasianidae; genus Tympanuchus; species Tympanuchus pallidicinctus. The sequence goes on from NW_026294744.1 coordinate 6,389,195, forward strand.
GGAATAACCTGATCCTCAAGAGCTATTTATGTTGGGATGCTCGCTGCTTGCTGAGAGATATTGCTACACAGGGAGAAGGAGGGATTTTTGATAAGGTGAGCAGTGGCAAGCCCTCCTCTTCACAGCACATTGATTTCTGACCAGAAGAGAAGACCCTAATGGGGGCTGCTCTGTGCCATAACCAGCCTTTCAGAAAGTCAGAAAGAACAAAGAACATATCTAATTTAAAAGAAAAAAGATGGGAAGCAGTGGAAGAGGCTCGGAGAAGGAGTGGATGTTGGCTTCAGGTTGCCTCCTGCTGCATCTCCTCTTCTGAAGCTGGAGCTGTCCTCAAACCAGGCGGGATCCTTGTGAATTCCCTGCCTGTGTTACTTGCACAAGACAGAGAAGCAAATGAGTGAATTCTGCCATAGCTGCTCCCACAGCTTTTGGATAGTGATAGGACAAGGGGGAATGGTTTTAAACTGAGAAAGGGGAGGTTTAGGTGAGATATTAGGAGGAAGTTTTTCACCCAGAGGATGGTGACACACTGGAACAGGTTGCCCAAGGAGGCTGTGGATGCCCCATCCCTGGAGGCATTCAAGACCAGGCTGGATGTGGCTCTGGGCAGCCTGGTCTGGTGGTTGGCGACCCTGCACATAGCAGGGGGTGGAAACCAGATGATCATTGTGGTCCTTTTCAACCCAGGCCATTCTATGATGCTGTGATTCTATGACACGGGCTGTCTGGTAACTGGGACCAATGTTTTGCAGAATTTCAGAGAAGCTGAAGCACTTTCTTGTGGCTCGATGTGAGTGCTGTCTTTGTCTTCTGAATACTCTGGGGTGACTATCAGCGACAGCACTGCTCAGCTCAGCAACTGGTTTGTGTGCATCTCTGATGGATCTGAGACCTCTGTAGCCTTCTCTAATGTGCAGAGATAGTGAATCCACAGCTGTCATCAGCACTGTGCTGCACTGCAGAATTACATCTTCTGTGCATCATTATTCGGGACTGAGCATGCGGCTATATAGAAGGCAGCTGGGTGGACTATTGTGAGACAGGAAATACTATAGATAGCAGCACTGCACTGTGCTCACTTTTAGCACAAAGCACATCTTAACTTGCCATTTTTCCAAACAATTAAAAACATCAAGTCACAATTAGGCTTACAGTCAATCTGACAAGTTTTAAATATAAACAGCAATTGCTGTAACAGAAGCGTACGGCTAATGTGCGCACAGCTTCATATTTTCTTCAGAAAATCACAGACCAACTCCATATGCTCACTTCCTAGTCAACAGCTGTGTCCCAGCTATTGATTATACTTTAATTAATCAAGCTGAAAAACTCTGCTTCTGCTTGCAAGTGCAGTTTCTGATACGCAGCTCAGGTTTGGTTCATCATGCTTATTCTGCTATAGATACAGAAGAGTTACTAAGAAAATCATCAGGAAGGGAGATTTAGATTAGATGCAAAGAGGAAGTTCTTCACTCAGAGGGCAGTGAGGCCCTGGCACAGGCTGCCCAGAGGAGCTGTGGGTGCCCCATCCCTGGAGATGTTCAAAGCCAGGTTGGATGGGGCTCTGGGCAGCCTGAGCTGCTGGGTGGCAGCCCTGCCCACAGCAGAGAGTTGGAAACAGTTGGGTTTTAAGGTCCCATCCAACCCAAGCCATTCTGTGACTCTATGCTTGTACGATTACTTTAAGGTTGCGATGTTCCTCATCAGGTAACAAGAACCAGCAGCTTCAACTTGGAGTCCAGCCACTCCAGTGTTACCCTTTTGTTCCTTTTTGTGGCTTTAACACATTGTATAACATGTGGTATAATTCATTAAAAAATTAGCAAGAACTTTCCATCCCATCCTATCCCTGGCTATGAAATCAATTTTTTTACATTGATATGGCATTAGCTAAATACTCTATACATTGATTATGAATGTAGCCTTTAGCTTGACAATAATTACATTTTGGGCAATTATTTAGTCTCCACATGCACTGCTTCCCTTGGAAAACCAGCAGAGTATCACCAACATCTAGTGCCCCTATTCATTTTGCACTTTATGAATCCTCATACCATAACAGTCAAGCAATTATTTTCCAAAAAAGGCCTTTGAAATGTAGAGTACTTTGAGCCTTGATTTCACCAGTAGCAGTGAATTCCAAAGGTCACATTGGCTGCCTGCAGCAAAGCAGCAGAAGTCTATGCAGCTATCCCAGGGATTGGGTAGGTGTTTAAAATGGATGTTTGCTGAATTCAGTATCCTTCTATATGCAATGTAAGGTAGGATAAAAATAGAGTAATGGAAGCACTTTCAGCTATTTTCCTTCTTTTTTATGGGTTTACAAAAACTTCTGCATCAGTGCACATCTTTGAATACATTCATTGCTGTTTCTAAAGAAGCCTGCTGTAGGTCTTGTGAGGCTGAGGACAAAGAAGTGAGGGCAAATGAAGTTCTAGACACTGATAGAGAAGTGCTGGAGTCCATCCTCCTGACCAACAATTGCCAAGAAACAAAGCTACTGCATGCAGGATACACCCCACTGGCTCCCTTTGGCAAAAGCACAGAACTTTTTGAGCAGTACAGTTTCTTGTGGTTGATGGTCTCAGCCTTATTAAGCCACTGAAAATAGCAGACAGGTTCTTGACTTTGGCTTTAGATTCTGTCTGGCTTTGAAATAAGAATTAGAGGAAACGTGGTCTCAACAGCTTCCCTGGTTTCTTTCATCTCAGCCCAGCATTTTCTGTTGCCTGCTTGCCCCCTGGATGGGGTTTTATTTATTTATTATAAGCATAAGTATTTATTTATAAGCATTACAAACATTATCTTTCATCTGCACATCGCCCTTTGATAACAAACTGCAAGCCTTCTAAATTTACAAGGGCCATAACTAGTGAGTACCGTCAATCAGTATCTGAGGTGTAGATACATCCTACAAAAAAACATCATCACAACAGGTTCTAAAGCATAACCCAGGTCTGCAAGCTCAGTGAAGCAACCAAGGAAACCAGCGGTGAATCTGATGCATCCTCCCCAGCAGAGGAAATATCTCTGCCTCCAAATTGAGGTGTATGGGGAAGCAGTACAGTGGGAAACTTCTGTGGGCTAGAAGCTTTTAGCATGGCCTTAGGACAAGGTCATTTGATGTCCAAAGCCAAGTTTCTACTTCTGTGAGGTAGTGGCTAAAGCAAGCATGCCCAATCCGCAGCCTGGCACAGCTTGCAGTGTGGCCACCACCTTCCCACCACCATCACATTCCTCAGGGATCAGTCCTGTCTGATCTTAAACTGGGGCCTGTCCTGTTTAACATCTTCATTGTTGATCTGGACGAGAGGACTGAGTCCACCCTCAGTAAGTTCCTAGGTAAACCCCAAGATAGAAGGAAGTGTTGATCTACCTAAGGGTAGAAAGGCCCTTCGGAGGGATCTGGACAGGCTGGATAACTTGCCAATGGGATGAAGTTTATTGAGACCAAGTGCCAGGTCCTGCACTCTGATCGCAATAACCCCAGGCAACACTACAGACCATGCAGATGAAAAGGATCTGGGGGTGTTGGTCAACGCTCAACTGAACACAAGCCAGCAGTGTGCCCAGGTGGCCAAGAAGCCAACGACATCCTGGCTTGTATTAGAAACACTGCAGCCAGCAGGAGCAGGGAGGTGATCATCCCCCTGTACTGTGTTGTCTGTACTGTCCCTGTTTAGTTTTGGGACCCTCACTGACTTTGAGCGACACTGAGGCCCTGGTGTGTGTCCAGAGAAGGACAAGTAAGCTGGTGAGGGGGCTGGAGCACAAGTCTTATGGGGAGTGGCTGAAGGAGCTGGGATTGTTGAATCTGGAGAAGAGAAGGCTCAGGGGAGACCTTGTTGCTCTGTACAACTCCCTGAAAGGAGGTTGTGGCAAGGTGGGGGTCAGCCTCTTCTCCCTTCTAACTACTGATAGGATGAAAGGGAATGTCCTCAAGATGTGCCAGTGGAGGTTCTCGTTGGATATTAGGGAAAAATTCTCAGAATGAGTGGTCAGGGGCTCGAACGGGCTGCCCAGCGAGGTGGTGAAGTCACCAGCTCTGGAAGAGCTCAAGAAACAGGTAGAGGCAGTATTAAGGAGCATGGTTTAATGGGCAACATTGGTGCTAGGTGGACAATTAGAGTAGGTGATCTTAGAGGTCTTTTCCAACCTTAATGACGCTATGATAAATTGATAAAGCTGTGAATTTCATAACATCTAAGGGAGCGAGTCATTGTCAATTCCAACAGTTCCTTAGAAGTACAGATACTGTCTATGTGGACATACCTTTCACTTTTCTGAAGCCAGAAGCTGATGGCTAAGTATGAGCAAAACACTAAAAAGATTTTATGATTTGCAGAACGAAATCGTTTATGGAATCCAAAGGAATATTTGTGCCAGAACATGAGGATGAAAAATGGCTCACAGGTTTAGCACTTTTGGTAGATTTGACCACTCATTTAAATGAATTTATCTGTGCTGTTTCCAACCATAACAGTGTTTGAAAAGAAACATAAATTACAGCAAGCTGAAGTTGTGGATGCATTTTGCTACATTGTCTAAGCAGAGTCTCGTGAATAGCAAAAAAAATACGCAGCTCAGCTTTTCCTTTTGATGAAGGGATTGAGAACAGTGTTCAAGAGTTCAAAAAAAAAAAAAACCCACCAATTTTTTCATATATTTGTGTGTCCACTTTCACTGGATTTCCTGTTTGCTCGCTGTGGCCCAGGCAGGCAAAAAGAGAGGACACCAAAGGTCTAAAGGCACACAAACGTGTATTTTTTACTTTATGTTGTGCAAGTCCTTGAAGCAGTGAAGTTTAATCGGTGACACCATTAATCCATATTATTTTAGCATTAGTAAATGATTATTATATGAGATACCACCCCCCTTCCAAAACTATGGGAGTCACTGAGCTCCCCCCAGCAGCAACAACTGTGATATCCTCACAGGGTTTCAGACTTGAGGTTCTAATTAGTCTTCTCAGCACTTCAACCATGTAATTCTGCCAGAGTACTGATCAACCAAATCAACGCAAGCAGGGAACCAAGCTTGCTTCTCTTTTGCACAAAGGCTGAGAAGGAGAGAAGCACGCAGTGCATTTTGCACAGTGAAGGTGATGCAAACCCCAACTCATAATTATTCTTGATTTTCATTACAATTTAGGAGTAGGTATTGATCTCATCTACTTAAAAAAGAGCAGCTTCAGCACTGACTGGTCAGCCTTCACCTTAAGCTTGATTAAGGGTCCTGTGGTCATGTCAGGAAACTCCCATTTGTAACAGCAAAGCAGAGGATTGTGCTCCCTCCTCTATTCCCACTTTGGCCTTGTGGATCTTTCTTCTACTGGCATGAGTTGCAACGGGCAGGACTGGAAAGTGTTTTCATTTCCATTTATAGACTGTAGGAAAGAAAGTTAATTTAATTGCTAAAAATACACAGCAATAACAACTAGAACATTGAGAACTAAGAGGCAAAATTAAGAAGTCTCAAAGTGGGATTCTGAGTATGAAAAGAGAAGTCGCATCTGCCTGGTAAAGTTCACAGCTATTTATGTACGGCTTTGCTTAAGCTAAACCATGTCTGAATTCACGTTTGTCCTGGTTTTGTTCTTCTGCCAAGTTTCCTATTTCCATACTAGAGGCTCTGCTCAGCCACTCCTTACTGTTTGCATTTGCTCTGAAGTTTCAGCAAATGCCTTCTGAGCGAGGTTGTCTCTGATGCACAAAGAACGTGGTCATCTGTCAGTTTACTGAAACATGGTCACAAGAAAATGCCATTCATATCTTTTCTAATGTTAATGAATGTAAGCATTTATTTATGACATTTAACTAAAATTTAACTAATGTTGCTGCACTGAAAATCTAGTGAGGTTTAAAATAGAGATGCAGATCACTTCTGTCATTTTAAAATCCAATTTTACCAATGTCTCAATGCAACTCTGATGCTGTCCTGCCTTTGCTAAAACATTATTTTTATTGTTTTTTAAATTATTTTTCCTGTGGCTTTACCTGCTTTGGTTCTTTTTCCTATTTTTTTCTCTTTTTTTTTTTAGTGGCTTTTTTAAAATTTTTTTATTTTTCCTCTTTTGGCTGTTAAAACTTCCACTCAGCCACCAACCAAAGAGGCAATTTAATCTGTGGAGTTAATTCTACCTTACATGCTCCACATGTAAACATGGACATTAAACATTATTTAAACACGTGGCTAATTTAGAGTAGAGCCTGTGAAGAAAGCTACTTACATAGAAATGCGTGTGAGACGAAGCTTTGGGGCAAGGTTTAGACTCTTCTGAATAGTGGTGTGCAGCAGTGCCCAGGCTGGCCCTGAAGTGAAGTGGAGGAAGACAAGCCAATTATGTCAGTCCCAGAAGCTCCACTATCTTCATAATTAGGTGACATCCAGGATTCTCTTTGTGCTGTACCCTATACAAAGCAGCCTGCTCTCAAGAGAGCACAGTGCTATCACACAATTGGCAGTGCTGTTAAAGCAGGGATCCTTCTGCAGAAATAACTAAACCTTCCTCAAAACTGAAAGCCAGCAAACCGCCAACAGCAACATGACCCAGCATTTCTTCACGCTCTGCAGCTATTACTAAAGCACTTGCATAAAAATAGGGGTTATACTTTTCCTAGCTGAAAATCAAACATGCAGTCAATTTAGGTCCCAAACGTAAAACTCATAAAATGAACCTCTTGTTATTTACAGCTCCTGAGAAGCTACCAAGGGCTGCAGTTTTTCAGCTGATGATTAAGTTCAACCATCTTGAGATCACGAGGGAGCGACGATAACAAACATGATTAAGACTCTGTATTTTGTGCCTGGGATTTTAAAAACCTTTTACTTTAATTTGAAACGGACAGTTGGTGTTGGCATATTTTAACTGGATTTGGACATGAACTTGCAAGCAGGATGCTGAAACGCGATTTAAAAAGCATTCATAAAGAGATATGCAACCCCGAGAGCTGAAACACACTGCATCCTCTGCAGAAATATCGAAGAACCTTTTTGCTGTTAACTAAGTTATGGGAAACACGAGCTTATTTTGTTATTTTGGCATAAATATGCTACCTGCCTTTAGACAGAACTTGCTCTCCAATTGTGATTAACTGTGGCTATCTATCTAACTAACGTAGAGTGCATGACGTGAACATTACTGCATATATTTTCCCTTCTTAGCTATGAACAGCTGCACAAGGCTTCATTCTACCAATTCCTGAAATACAGCAACATTTACCAAGTTTGCTCTCATTAAAAGATAGGCCACTATATCTACAAGTCATGAAGTTCTGCTATGATGAGCTAACCTGCAGCTACATGAATTAAATATGTATAGGTCTATTTATGTATCTTGTATGTATCTATACACATTAGGTCCATATATCTATCCAACAGTGACTGCAGCAAAAGAATAGAAGCCTGGCTGTAGAGAGGATTTAGGTCCAGCCAATTCTTCTTCTTAGAACTTCAGTTTTAACAGTCGCACTACAATTAGTCTTAATATTGATCCTGGTCATGCTGAAGCCAAAGGCAAAGAAACTCACTGACTGTTGTGGAATAAGTTTGCATTCAGATGCTGCTAGTACAAATCAGTGAAAAATGCAGAAGTCCACTTTGGACAAAGTAAAAACCTTACAATCTTGGGTCTCCATTCTCAATGAAACTCAACTTTCAGAAGAAACAAAGTCACAAAGAACAAATAACTCTCTGCTCATTACAGCTCTTTCAAGGGATGCATGAAGTCTCCCAGGTTGTTTCACTGCAAGGAACAGCTTTACCACCCAATGGCATACACAAGATTGCACGTATTTCACTGAACCACAGGCAGAAGTGCCCACAAATTTTCTTGCCTAGCAGTGCCCCAATTAAAATTAGCTGTTAACATCTGATCACTGAGGAGGAAAGTACAATCCCATCATCCCCTACAGCACGTGCCCAATCCCTGCAGCCGTGACGTCACTTCACGACACACAAGCAGATTGAGCTAGCAGTACCAAGTACAGGTCAGAAGTTCTGTGATGATGAAAAACTCCCCTCCCTGAAAATCCCATTACTGAGTGATTTCAGAGACTGGAAGTTCTATCTTCCAAGCTCTGAACAACTGTTACTTTGCATTTTCTATAGTGGAACAGTCATCAGGATTAGCAAATGTCTCAGCAAATCTCAGTTCTGTGCACCTTGTTCCCTATAACCCTGAGTTAAGGCTCTCCTAAGCAAGGCACCAGCACCAGGCTGAGGGCAGCAAGATGGGGAGCCAGAAGCAGTAACTTCCCACCCCTTCTAAAAGGGTCCCCTTTGTAACACTAACAAACTGCTCCACAAGCACAAATTTCAACCAGCTCAGCTCCTGGCTCTTTTCAGCCACTGTTTCTGTTATCTGATCATCCCAGAAACCCCAAATCAATAATTACAAAAATGCGACTGAGGATGGATGAGTGCAATAGGCTTGAGTATTCAGTGAACTGAAGCTGCTGCCTTTTACTCCCACTGGAGAAAAAAGTCCAGCCTGGTACTTCAGAACATTTTCCCCTCGGACTGCTACCAATAATCCTCTTCAGCATTTTTAAAGTTACTACCCCTTACGCTTATCAACAAAAGCTGAAATAACATTAGAGTGATGCTGATAAAAAAGCTTACCAGCATGAGTAAATAAAGGTTAAATATGACCAAGATGGAGACAGAAGAACCAACAACCCAGCCTCCTTTGCTTTATCACAGCCATTGAGATCCCATTCCACAGCCCCAGCCATACATGTCCCTTGCCTGCAGCATGTAGAAAATTACATTTCAGATTATTTATGGAAGTAGTTGTCCTGTCTGCTGCCTTTTTTTTTTTTGTTTGTTTCCTGCAACTCTATGTGAATCTTCACTTCATTTGATCTTTTTGTTTATCTACATACTCTCTCGACACTGGACTCTTTCCCATGGCTTTCCACCAGAGCAACTGTAAGAACTCTGAAATAATGACCTCTGATTTCTGAGATACACAACACATGTTTTTATACTGGAAACTCGATGTTCCTTCCAGAACGAGGATATAAAATGCCCCAAAGGTTATAACAAACTAAATACACATCTTTTTTGCAAAGACAACCTATGAACTTGCTGTAATTATTGTAATAAACCACAGCAAGACATCTCCAAAGAACTGTGATTTAAGATTAAAAGCTGTTGGTTCATAAAGGGGTACTATCATAAAACCCTAAGTCATGAGAGAGACAGCACAGAGACAGGAGAGGAGACACAACTGTTTGCTGTCATTTCCAGAACAAGAGGAAATGACCCAAAAATGAACTAGTATCCAAAAATGAAGCTAACAGGAGCCAAAACAGATACGAACAGCTCTTCCTGCAATAGCAAGGATGTTTCCACAGGCTCAGTGCAGTTAGTTCAAATAGACACACTTGAAATGCATCCCTTGGGGTTTGCCAAACAGACACCAAGCGAAGCTGAGGAAATCCCCCAAGCTGAAAGCACTTAAAACTGTTGCTGTGCTTTTCCTATTCTTCATTTTCTTTAGGAGTCGGCTCGTGCCTATGGCTGTTGCATGAACAGGGCAGCCCTACCCACCACAGCTTCTCTCATGCCCCACACAGGATGAAGTCCAGCCAGCCCTGTGCCCTACACAACTCATTTGTTCAGCACAAATGCTCAGCATGTGACTGTATCTTGCTGACACAATGCTAAGTTCACCTGCCTGGTTTGGCATGGGCTTTTTGTTTTTGTTGTTTGTTCGTTTGTTTTGAAGAACAAGAGATTTAGCATCCCTTTAATAACGATAACACAAGCATTATCTGTCCCCAGGAAAGAGGTATTCTTAAAGGCCTGGCAAATCAGACGTGCTCAAAGTATGAGCGATTAAGAAACCAATTTGCTTATTGATCCCATTCTGACAACACAAAATCTAAACATGGAACCACTCTGGTTGAAGAATTTATATCAGTTCATTCTAATTTTTTTTTTTAATAAATATTAAAGCCCCAGTCTTCTACAGTTTAGCCTCACCTGTAAGATTCATGAAAGAAGCAGCTGTTGAAGTTAGATTGGTTTAAAATCACAATCACTACAAATCAGCTGAAATGCTGTAGTATTCAAAGTTCTGCTGTTCTCTTCAGTCTTTTTTTTGGAAACACAACACATTGATACACTTTATATTTACAGAAGAGCCCTGAAGACTGACTCCTTGATTTTCTCCCAGTTGTGCCAAAGTTCTCTAGATGCTGCAGGACAGACCACCGATGTCAGCTCATGCACTCCTGAGATATGGCAAATGCTGTGGAAGCAAACACCTGCCTCCCAAATAGGGCCAGCTGTATCACAGCAACAAACAACAAGCAGGATTTTTCCTACAAACCTTTATGATTGCCGAAGACTGTGCATTTATTTCTAGAATTTTTGGCATAAGAACAGCTGGAGGATAAATTGTATATACCAACTGCCCATACATGCAAATACATCCTTCAATAAATCAGACATTCTGAGCTACTTCATTTCCCTTACCCTCATTTAATGAAGTAAAATAGAAGCTGACACATACATGCACCTCTCTTAGGTCCTTAAGCGTCCTTTAAAAGAAAAAAAATAGACTGACAGAGCTTGGCAGCAGTCCCCCAGGACCTCATATAAAAAGTGCTGTACAAACATGAACTGTATTAGTGAAACTGCTTTTTTGCTTCAAATGGACATGAGAACTCTTGACACGCCTGAGGAAGCCCATCTCTTCCTCACAAGGAAGATGGGAAGTTTCTTAACCTAATTATGACAGCCCTCTGCCACAGAAAAGAGGAGCAATCGAGATGAATCTTCTGGAACACACAGTGTAGTGCAGCAGCACAAGCTGTCCCTCAGCAGTTCATTCACCTCTCCACTTACCTTTCCTTGGATCTATTAACAGCACCATTCTGAAATATGGCTTTTAGCTTTTAAGCTGTAAGAACCAAGATCCACAAATATCTCCACGACCTCTCCGTAGTTGTGCAGAATACAATTATTCTCATCTTGAATGGAGAACAAAATGGTTGCCTTCAGAAAAATCCTATGTGACACAAAACTTTCCAGCTGATTACTTCCTGGAATTCCAGGGAAATGCAATAACATTCCAAAACAGTAGCTTAACTCTGGAAGATCACATAAATCTTGTGCAAGAATTAGTATGCTCCTTCAATAACAACATCTGCACCATTTTCAAACTAATCAGTTAAGAAAGAAACCACACTGAAGAGACTCTGTATAGCTGTAAAGTCATTTACTTACTTATTTCTCTGTCTCAGCCGCAGTACTTCTTGTTTTATTTAGAATTTATTTTTACCTTAATGGTCAAAATCATTTAAAAAAAAAAAAAAAGAAAATACATTTCACAATGGCAAAATTTTAAATTCTGAGTTCACCATTAGTACAAATACAAGTCTAACAATTGTTAGGAACACCTGTGTTGTTGTTCTTTTTTCCCCACTTTGCTGCATGATACAGCCCCAAATTATTTGTCTGTGAAGGAACAAAACAGTTCATTCCAATAAAGCTAAAAAACATGTAAATTTTGGCCCCAGGTCCTCAAGAAACTGTGAATGCAGGAAATCACATGCTGGGTCAGTGCAAAATACTTACAGACAATAAAAAAGGAAAAAAAAATTAAACCAACAAACCATTCTAGAAAACACGGACAAGATGTCACCAAAAGTTCATCATTTCTGAAAGAATTCATATCTGTAAGATATAAAGCTGCTCTGTCAAAGCATAGCAAGTCAGTGCTGACAAACTGTGTATTCATTCGTGGAAAGGTGGCTTCCTACAGTAGAAGCATGACATCTGGCGGCTGCTTGGAGAGAAGCCATCTATTTGTTCACACTTCATTCTGCCTCTGTAAGATCTGGAAGGGCTACCTGCCTCCCACCTTTAAACTTCAAACAGATGTGACAGCGCTTACGGTGGTGCCGACGCTTAAGTTCTCATATTTGTATTAAACAAAGACGCACAAATATCAAGTGCCTTTCAGTGCTTTCCTTTCATTACTTGAACTTAAACAAAAACTTTAAGAAAATCTATGTTTTTATGATATATAATTCACACACAAACTTGTCTATACATTTAGTATCAGAAATAAAAAATCAATTTTAATGTATTTATGCTATATTGTTTTAATGCAATCTATTAAATGCCATGTTCTTGAGTAATCTGCTGTAACTGGGATACAGGTCTTAGAAAAGCTGTCTCTCAAAAGAAGACCATTTTATATAGCACTACATTACACAAATCTTTTAAAAAGTCACAGACTCCAGAAATAGAAAAATCACCCTAATCTCCCAGAACAGAAATACTACAAAGGATACAACAGAATTTTAATATTTTTCCACTAATAGTGCTATCCTCATTCTGGAACTAAGACTATCTATCCAAACTTCTCCAGTCAGTAAATAATCCGCGATAAAACCAAAATGCTTTATTACAGGTATAGCGTTATTTTTCTTAGGTTGTACGCGCTGTCCCTCTAACAACACATCAGAAATAATACAACGTAGCAATTAGGATTTTGTTTCTCATACCCTTACCATTTCTCAGTTTGCGTACTGGAGAAATGACCAAAACGATTCTTCTTAAAACCTTCTCTTCTGATTGGTAAGACCATCTAATGATAACCCATGATCCCAGAAGCGTGCGCTTCGTTTTCACTTTTGACTACAAAAATTGCATTTTTGAAAAGAACAAGGAATCAAAAACTGCATTATGTAGGAATTACGATACCTGATTTTAAAACTGTAGTGTGTGCATATCAGAGTTACGACGAAATGTAATAGTTATAAATATTTTTAGGACTCTAAGTACACTAGGTTCTAGAGAAAGCGACATAGATAATCAACGTTGTCCCATTTGAAGCAAAAAATAAATAAAAGTTTAAGTGTTAAAACTAAGAAAAATATTTCTGTATATTGTACAGTACCTTTTGGATAAAGCTTCTTAGAAAAAATATAAGCATTCCAGTTACAGATAGTTCAGTATTAAAATTGCAAAGTTGCCATCATGGAAAAAAAAAATATTGCATTTTTCCATAGTTGCAGCAGAAACTGTCTCTCCGTGAACAAGGCTTCAGTCTTTAAAAATATATTGATAGTACATAGGAATTCAAATGAAACATTTAAAAAAATACAGTACTGAGGATGTTCGGTTGTTGTGCATTAAGGATTTTAAATTCCTTCTCATTCCAAAAATGAGAACTAGAGAGCCCATTGTATATCACTGAGTTCAGCTGGATCCCCAAGTCCTCCGTCAGCCTCCAAGTAATTCATAAGAGCAGTCATGGCAGTGTCATCATTTTCACATATTGCAAAGTCCAGCTGAGAATTACCACCTAAAAATTATTGAAACATTTATGTTTGCGGTACAAAGCACGAATAATACGGCAACTCTCCCAACAGATTTGTTTTTAAACAGCATCTTTCTCTGAAGTTCAGGCAAACGTGTACAGTAAATGCTCAAAAAAAAAAAAAGTAATGGCTGTATGCAGACAGTCAAAGACTAGCTACTGAAACTCTTCATCCATGCAGTGAAGTTCATGCCACTGAAGCAGAAAGGTGCTTCCTACTATGTTGCCTTGCCTACCTTGAGTGAATGCTCTTTCAAATCCTTACTTGAAGATCATGCCTCAACTGGAGGAGAGCTATAAGACAAGGGGATCTCTATTAAGAGTCCCCTCATCTTAAGACAGATACTGAACTCTCTTGAAATTTTATGATTTCTACATGGTTGTACACTAGTGCACTGAAAAATATGGAATTATTATAAATGTCTTCTCCTACAGCCAAAGAGAAGTAAATCTTACCAAGGAGGGGCTCATTACTGGGAAATGGAATAGCACCTTGGTTTTGTTCTGAAGTCTCCAGAACTTCTGCTTCTGAAGGACATAACTGAATCAACTCTTTATTCGGCACCTGAAAGAACAGAAGTAGTAGAATTAAATACTAAATTTAACCATAGTTATTATATTACTGAAGCAGTAGTTACATATTATTAAAATTAAAATACTATTATTAAATAATGGAAATAGCTGCCAAAGCGTAAAGAACTAAGTAAGAGTTAATAAAAGATATGCATCAAGGCAGATCCATTGCATATTAAAATCTTTTATTTCTTTATTTTTTTCTTTAATTTTTTTATTATAAAAAAACTAGAGTACACACTACCTTGGCCTTTGCTTAACAAAAGGTGATACTTACATATCTCTCAAAGGTACTTCACAGTTTTGGCATCTGCCCTATTGTGTGCTTAACTGAACAATCAGTAAATAAATCCAGCACAACAAGATGCTCTAGTATACAATTTCCATGTCTAGAACCGTAAACTACAAATTCCCAGTGACATCAATCTATGTCAATATTGACACGTTCCTGCTAAAAGATAAAAACCCACATACCTTCTACACGTTATATGCACCATGCTATATGAATCATGAACTCGAGTATTTTCTATTATTAATTTGCATCTTGTTACCATAGGGATGGTGGAAGTCATCCAAATACAAATATACCAGCAAAAAAATATCTTTCCATTTGTTTCACATAGAACACATATAAAATTTAGCAGAACAGATCTCTTGGGTTGCCTGTCTTGTGTATAGTCCTTTAGGAAATTATAATTAAGTTGAAATGCTTTACCAAAGCATTTTAAAACAAACAGCACAGAACAAAGGAACATCTGCAATGAATACAACTAAGTTATCCTTCTAATGTGATTGATGCTGCATGCCAGAAAAAGTTCAGCACATGTATGTCAACTAACTCTTAGGAAGACAGACCTGAAGTAGGGAAGGGGTAAACTGAGCATCATAAAAAAAAAAGAGAAAGCCAAAACAATCCCTTGTACAGAACAGTATTGTTATGCACTGAAAGAGCAATGGAAGGATAGACTGGCTTTAAATGGAAAGAAATTTACATTCAAAGAAGTGTAGATGTTTGTTCATACAGTGCACCATATACTAACAATGATACACAATACACTTAGGTAAATAAATATTTCATTCATAGCTTTAGCCAGTAACTCTAACAGATTAACAGAACAATGCACTCTATTTTTTCAGAAGACTGAAGTACCTTCTAAGCAAAATTTTTAACCATTCGTGAACTGGGAACACGCAGCATGCACCTTTAAAGGGGTCTTCAGGGACACAAAGATTAAAGTAGAGAAAAAACGTTTGAGAAAAAGCAAGAACTGGTGATTAACTTGGGCTGTCAATCTGAACTCAAGCAGGTAAGAAACACTTTTACTCTTTGATGACCACTTAGCAAAAGTTTTAAGGCAATACAAAGCTCAGAAGAGTCCTTATTATGTGAATCACATTCATCAAATAAAGCATATCATATAGCTTCAGCAAAAATCCTAGTAACTGAATAGTGACTGCAGTCCTCTTAGCTTCAGAAAATGGCCCTTTGAGGCTTGAAGTGATGTCCCAGTAACACTAAGGTTGGCATTTCTGCTGCTTTCATGGGTCTTACAATATAAATTTTAATAGCTGCCATGAAACTGGCAATACCTAACACATTCTCTCACAAAAACGTGCCAGAGTAACTGGCCTAAACATGGGCTTTTTTGACAGTAACCTCTCAGCTTTCCACAGACGGTGATATACTCACATTGCTGCAGTTTACAGTTAAAGCTGGAGACGGTGACTTTCTCAAGAGATGTGATGGACTTAACTCCCCAGGTGGTGAAGAATGTAACCTAAAATTATATGTACATGATTTACCAATTTACCAAGTCACACTGATCATGAAATGAAAAACAGCCTGCTGCAGAACCCGCCAGATCTGTCCTCGCCAGTGATGAAATCTGAGCCAGCTAAACCAAGACGTTGTTCTAAATTCTCCTGAAGACTCTAAATTCTCTTGCTCTAGTTTTGATAATACAAAAAGCACAAGAGATGATTAAAGTCCACTGGTCTTAATTGAGCATGCTTGTCTTTTTTCTTCAGTCATCAACACTGACAGACCAGAGAGTACAAGGTTTCATTTATGCATACTGGAATAAATAAGTATTTTTTAAATACCCAAATATAGACAACGTAAGCAAGTTCTGCTAAATGGTGGAGGGAAAACTAACAACACATCCTCTCATCCTCCCTTACCAAACATGCCAGACATGAATATAACATTGGAAATGTTGTACCAGGGCCTTTTGGGTCTTTGTTCCCATCTCCATCTGTTCTTCCTGACTCCCAAGGGACAAGGCTATAGAAGTGCAGCACTCTGAATGCTCCAATTTACATCACATCCTCAGTGGTAAAGGAAGAAAGGTGGGAAACGAGTGAATAAACAGCCTACCTAAAGTAAGTGTAGCTGCTTGAGCAGAATATTTATTAGTCTCCTGCATTCCAGAATCCAGTGCAATTTGGTAAGCTGCACTGATGTCTCTAAATTCTGGGACAGGAAGACCAGATTGAATAACTTTTAGTATTGCTGTAACTGAAGTGATCATTCCTCAGATGCTAAACCAATTCAAATATGCTCATAAATAGAGGTGTAGATATAGCTCTGATATTCTTTTTAACCTGGTCATGTTTAATGCACAGTTATGAAGACAGCTGTGTCTCATGGACATTAAAAAGCAAGAGAGAAAATTCAGGTATTATACGCATTCTGTCGGATTATGTCTGTAGTCACATAATTAACAAAAAAGAGCTGGAGTGAACTTCTTTTCTCTAACTTTGTTCACGTGGTTGAGCATTTTCAAAAGTCAGGGGATCTAAATCAAGAATATCTAATGTTAGAAGCTCTAGAGTAAGCGTCAAGATAAGCTCTATGCTCAGGCCTGGACATTTACCATCAGAGATGAGAACTTCTGCCAATTTACTTTGGTCCTCAAAAAATTTGATAGAATGGCTCTTTCCCTTTAGAAATGGTACTGATAGGAAGACGTTAACAATGGTATTACTAAAGCGTAATATTTTCTCTTTGATGCCAAAAGTATCAATTGGAATTTTTTGTCAGTACTTTTCCTCCTTCTTTATGGATAATGTCAGTAACCTATCAACACACTGCAGATGGATTTTTTTTGTTTTAATAGCAATCCTTTCATCCTGTCACTTCTGATGCAATTATTCCTTCCTTCATTTCATTCAAAAGGAACGGTGCAGTTTGGCTGTTCTAGAAAAGAGACATGACTTCACTGCTGGAAAGGGATTCCAAACTACGGGAAACAGAGTCAAAAAAATCAACCACTGTGACTCATCACATTTTTAAGATCTGGCCATGGTTTTCACTGTTTCAGACAATAAAATACTGTGTTTTGATGAAAAGACAGCTGAGAAGAGAATCACGTTACGAGGAGATAATACGTAATCATGCAATTCAGTGTGCAGAAGAGCCAACTACGCTTAAACAATCTGACAGCCTTTTGCAGTAAGGTGACTAGCTTGGTGGAATAAAGGCATTACTAGTGGAAGGTTTGACTTCAGTGAATTTTTAACACTGCCTCCCATAACATTCTCACAGACAAGCTGACAAGTTGGACATCTACTAAAGTCTAAGGTGGCCTGGCTTGCTATTTTGCAAACTGTGGCTTATTAAACTATTCCTTACAGCTCTACCACAGTTTGCAAAACTGGTATACTTCTTACTGGGAGTTTTAATATTATTGCAGTCCTTAGGCATGGTTGCAAATGTGCTGTTGGAAAAAATTACATGGGATCTTGGAATACATTGCATTTGAAAATATAAACAACTTCTTCGTTTTTCTTTACCTGGACCTGGGAATAAATGACCTAAAGTCAGAGGGATGGCTTCATTAGCCAAAGCTACCATTTGGATGACTGGTCCTATCTTGATAAGATGATTGCTCTGTCATGCTAGATCTGACCTTGACAAAAGTGGTTGGAACCTCTGATGAAGCCTTGATTCCTGAAAGAGCTGTGCATGTGGATCCCCAAAACCCTGGAATTAGCTGGCTCACAGACTTTCTAACAATGTTCTTAAATAACAATATAGTGCAAATTGATATTAAAACCTCTTTGTCTATAAACAAAACCTGGCACCAAAGTGGATGCAAAATACAAAAGATACAGAATATATTCACATTAAAATTGTGTTTCTTCCTTTTTTTTTGGTTTATTTGGTACGCTGTGAAACAAGTTAGTTTTAAAAGGCTGAGTCTTTAATTAACAGCTTGAATCTGGCATGAATTTCAATTTAAAATGGTGCAGTCATATTTTTTTAAATCTACAGCTGGCAACAGGGGAACAATTGAGCTATTACTTTAGTCTGTGTTCAGGACAATCAGGAAGGGACAAAACAGGCTATGAAAGCACTTTACTGTTTCAAGGAATTATCTGTTTGCAGAGTGAATCTATCAGAAAAATATAAGCACCACTCACAGGCAAATAAATTTCCATTCCCTAATGTTTTATCTACTCACTTCAATTTCAAACAAAGGAGCATTACAGTAATACTTCTGAAGATGTAGTTACATAATTCTTCCCTTATTGCATCTCTGGAACAAAATTATTTATCAAGACCAGTGATGTATATGGCCATACATGAGATCTACGTTAGCTTATAATTTGTATCACACAATGCCACTGCTCAACCAAAACATATTTAATCTATGCAATAAAAATGAAACTTGAACAGTCCCCACATGAACACATATCCCCCTTCTCCATCTTTACTTAAAACCCTACCTAAAAAAAAAAACAAAAACAACCCTAAAATATGATATTAAGTGTTTATTACCTTTGTAATTCTAATATTTCATTTGCAATTTCAGTTCCTATACTTCCAGCACCAAGAACTGTTCCAGAGGACATTCCAGGTACACTCACTAAAGACTGTTTTACAGCACCTACAGTTAATAAAATAAAATCTTAAGTTTGTAGCAGTTTCATTATTCAGTGAGGAACAATCATCTTGAGGATTCATTTTAAAGCAGTTTTTGTTCTACTCTCTTACTGTCAGAAATAAAATTCTATAGAACAGCAACCCTATAGGAATCGTTATCTTATTTGAAATACAAAGATAAGTGAATAAAATTAATTTGAAAACTGATGATCTTCAGCAATGTAATTACTAGCTTTAACCATTATCACCTCTATACTCAGACAATTCAAAAAGAATGAGGAAAAAAATACTGGATTTTCACAAACTTTATACTTCAAAAGCAAATATTAAAAAATAAAACTTTATAGCAAGATAAAAGAAAACCACGTAGATACCAGAACTTATGCACAGCAGAGAATTGTTAACAGTATATATATATATATATCTGCTACCCTTTATTCTGTAGCTAAACTCAGTGCACCTGTATTTCTGCAGAAAACCAGAAAAAGCATGAAGAGACTGTGATAGAAGCATTGTGTCCTATCAACCAAAAACTAAGACAAGAGTTACTAGAGAAAAAAGATATGCTGCAAGCCTTTCTGTTCACAGTTACATGAATTACATGAATTAGAATGCTGTAACTAAATGGAATTACTTTTAAAATTACCTCATTAGAATTACCTTTAACATTATTTTCCCTTGTACAATAACTAAGCATGAAAAAAAATCCTGGATTGAATAAACCTAAAGTTTCATGGATTGATCAGGAGATACAACTACGATAACTTTAAGAAGCAACACTTGCCTTCTGCAGGCTGGGAACCATAGGAAACCTGTTCTTCAGCAGACTCATTGTGACCTCTAAGATTTAAAAGAAAAAGCATCAAACAAACAAATCAGAAACATTTTCAACGGTAAAATCCATTGTATTTCTCTTTTATTGCAGTCAGTGCTTTACAAAGAAGATCTAACATGCTGAATCTAGTAACAAAATGAGATATTCCTTACACATCTCAATGTTAAATCCTTTCTACTTTTATCTCTGAAGCACTGAATTAAATGCTCATTTACACTCACTCCCAAAATCAATAACTAAGGCCAATATAGTTGTCTATGTCACACGATGAGAATAAAACTGCCATTTCTACTTATAGGAGGGAGAGCTATTAATCAGAAACAGCTGCTAATAGAACAGATCAGCAGCTACTTTCTGCTAGCAGCTGCTGCCTACCTCCCCTCCTCTAGCTGCAGATGCCTGGATCTCCAGGGCAGGCAAAAGTGGCCTTTGCCTGTTGGCAGCACAGACTGCTTTAACTGGTCTTTGTCTTGTTGGGGAAAAAGGACAAGGGCAAAATAGACAGGTGATGTTGGCTTAAGACTCAAACCAACTACAGCGTGGGTAAAAGGCCCCCAGACCACTTTGTCTGCTGGAAAAAAAGAAAATCACCCTCCTCCCCCTCCAAAAACCAAAGTTGTTGAGAAAGATGCTCAGTACCTTTGGAACAATCCAAGTTATCATTCCATTGCAAGGCACAAGGAATAAAATGTAACAAAATAAGAATGAAACACACACTCCAACAGTTCATTTAATGTCTTGTGGGCAGCTGCCTTGCAATTTGGAGAGCATCTTTTTGTCCTGCCTTACATTTCCTACAATCTATCAATTATGCTTCTCCTTAGTCTAACACACGCAGACTTAAAAGCTCTGAAGGAAAAAAAATAATGCCACTTTTCCATTTATTTGTACTTATTTTCCTAAAAGATATTTCTTCCTTTAATAAGAAACTCTTTCCTCTAATTTTTCAACTGGTATATTGCACAGTTTTCATAGTTCAATCCATGACCTGAGGCTGAAATAAAAATCAACTGGTGCAAATCAAATGTCAAATGTTCTTCTACGTTAATCAACCTCTTTATGCACTGTTGGTATTTCCTAATCCTGTTCTGCTTCTCAAATAGGTTGTTTTCTATTAATGCTAACTGTAATTAAGACAAAAACTAACATAGGGGATCACATAATGAATTACTTACAATACTACAGTGTTGTTTGATACAATGTACTCCAGTTCTTTGGTCCACGGATTCATGAAACTAAACCATTGACTCTTTAAAGTAATAAAACTTCCATCTTTTGCTCTAAATTTGTAGGAATTTGTAAATACTTTTTCTTTATTCTGCAACACTAGATAAGAAAGAGGAATTACAATCACTATATTCATACTTTCAAGGACAGAGTTGAGCTAAAAGAAAAAAAGATAGATCTGTTTTGTGGTACCATAAAAACAAAATGTTTTCGATGACCAGAAGTTCAAACTAAATGCCAGAAAAATGTTCAAGATAAGACCTTTATAAAATTAAACTACTGTTTTAACAGTGCTACTAATCTTAAATGAGAGCCCATGTACTAAGTTTCTGCAGACAACTAATAGGGAGACTCTTGATTTGGTGACCTTTCATCAATGGTGTCTTCAATTACTATTCTATTCTAATTCTATTAGGCATGTTTGGTCTTCAGGACTCCTTTATTCTTATAAAGAAAATTGAAGCACAGAGTTGAAAGAGGCATTACTGCCCAGCAATTAAAGCACTGCACCAAGATCCAAGACAACAGAGGACAAGGATCTTGTCTTGACAAGATCCTTGACAACAGAGAAGGAAATTCCCTGGTTTTAAAGCACAATTGACAAAGGCATGTCTTAACATAGACATAGAAAGGGACAACGCTAAGATTGTCTAACTTCATTAATTCCCAGCTTCTGATTTTTTGATGTGCACTGTTTTCACACAGCAATTACATGTAGTTGTACATAGCCTGGGAGAACCAATCATTTTATACCTTCTTTATGTTTTTCAGCTAGATGATTGTGATCATCTTGATGGCAGTACTCGTAACAAGAAGTTCCTAGAAGCTCTTGTGGCAGATACCCTAAAATTGCTGTTGCACTGTTAGAAATAAAAAAAATGAACTGCGGTGGATTCAAACAATTGTAATGCTTGCTTTCTTAAGTATCAGATAAGGCACAAAATGAATATCTAAAGAAATAGATGCTTACGTTTGTGTCTGGGAAAACGGCATTAGCATAGCTCTAAAACAATAGCATATATCAACTGCAGTTTACCTTGGATCTGTTTGCAATGAATAATACAGGAGAACAAGATTGTGTAAGAGTATCAATTCAAAGACAAAATAACAGTGTTTAAATATGCAACCCATTTGTATGCACAATTTAAATGAACACAAAGTATATATGATTATCAGCTCTTCCAATTAGGCATTCAAAGTACCAAACCCACATGATGAGTCATTTAAAAAATTAATAGTTAAATTTTGCTCTGCTATATTTAGGAATAAGTTTAAACTAACACTTGTAGATATGAGATGAGATGGCTGAAAGCAATAAAAGTCTTCTGGTGACAATAATGAAATTCAAAATGTGAAGTGGTAACAGACTGTGTGACAAACAAAAATCTATATTAGAAAAGTTCAGAAAATAGGAACTTGTCTTACAATTCCAGTGAAATAACTTTGTAACTCATTTAATATAATGTATTTGCTCCAAACATTACAATATAAATAAGCAGTCATTTTCGGTGAAGGGCTTATTACTTCTCTATCAGTGCAACTTACAAACAAACATAACTCATACGTATAGCTATGTCACTCTGTCTTGAAATTTGTTATTATAAATATTTAAGTATATAAGAGTATGTTACAATGCATTTTCATCTTGGGAGCCTACACTTCCCTAAAGGACAAAGCACTTATTTTGCTACATTATATCTTACGTTTAGCAAACTGAAGTCTAAGGACTCAGATTCATGACAAGGCTCTTCATGTTACAGCATCTAGAAATTCTAACCTGCTTAAGAAATTGCAGTCCTTTCTGACAGAAAAGTTTACAAATCCTAACCAAGCCATGCCATTTTCTTCCTGTTAAAGAAGAAAACTCTTACCGCTGATCTACATAGACAAATTTTCCATCCATGGCAAATCGTGTAACAAATTCTGTCGCTTTGACTTTTATCTCTCCACTCTTTTGTGGAACGATGTAAGGGTGTAACCTCCCAATTGCAACAAGACAGTTAAAGTTACTACTGTTCTTTTCTACATCATTTTCCTCTTCTACTCCCACCTCACTAGGAGGCCAGTTCTTCATATATCCAGTACAGTGAATGGTACAATACTTCCTGTGATCTAATAAAAAGAAAGAAATTAAGCAGCTATGGTTCAAAATATAATTTTTAAAAGTATTTCACCATAAGACCAACAATCATATTTTATGCATTCTTACAACAACTGTAGAAGGCTATGGATAATGTTACAGTGTGTTCTTAAGTCAATTTTTTACTACTTAATTTTGGCTTACCTGAATAGAGTGCTTCTAACCCTACGCAAAATTTAAGAAGATAAAGTATAGGAGTTGACAGTGCAGTATCACAGGAAAAAAAACAATAACAAAACAACAGCATAGTAACCCACTGTTTCTCCTTCACATTTTTTTTATGTGCTGTACATCAAAATAAACTAAATAAGCATTCTGTAGCTTCCAAACTAATTTATCTTATGCAAATACTATGATTTTAACATTTTTACTGCCATTACTAAAGCAATCAACAAAGAGAGCAAACCAAAATAACTGAGACTACTTTGTATTTATCTCAGACTTCTGAAGTCCTCAATTTTTACAAAAACACAAATACTAAAGATATTTAAGTTAACCATACACTATCATTCATTTCTGTGACTGGTAGAAACTTTTTGACTTCTACAATATCCCAATAACCTCAACATCCACAGAGATGTATCCTGGTCATCCCTATCTTCCCCCAAGCTTGGAGAAGTAATCTTAACATTTTACCAAATTATGATTTACACAGATTTGACTGCATTAACTGCTAGCTATGGAAAACATCAATCAACTTTGTAAAATGAAAAATTGAGTAATCCTACTGTGACTGCCAGTTTTCCAAATTTTTAATGTGATCTCTCTGAAAACTGCTTGCCTGAAAGCATGTTTCTAAGAGCTAAATTCTTATCTCACCCAGTTAGCTGACACATCAAGAGAGATAGAATTCCTCTGACTTACAACAACAGATCCATTTTAGAATGTATTCTTGTATGTCATATCTCAACAGCAGCAGGTTACATTGAAATAAAAGAAATAGGAAGATTCCTTCAAGATCAATAACAATTTCTGCAGGTTTTTTTTTTCTCTTTTTTTTTTTTCCAAAAATCAATGCCAAGATACTAACCAAAAGCTGGAAATTACATTTGTAAAAAGATTCATTCACTGAAAACTTGACAAGAACATACTGCTCTACAGGCATACCAAACTAAATTAAAACTATGAACTAAATTAAAGATATTGGAAAAAACACTGGAATTACACTGATAAATTAACTTTACTGTTAAAAAAATAATTTGTAAGTACACACAATACAAAATATAAATCAGATAAAGTTTTTACTTGCTTTTTTTCCTCCAAAACAGCAGATTTTGCAGGCCTTATTCATATAGTTATCTTCAAGACAAATGTTATTTAGTTTAACTCTTCTGATCTGCTCCAGTGCTTTCAAAAATCTGACTAGAACAGATCGTGTCTCCTAAACCAACAATGCAACCCAGGTTCCTTCCTCCCTTCCTCTTCTCAGGAGTGAACAGGGAGGAGAAAGAGGACAATTAGACTGTTTTTCAGAACAGGTCTGTAGTACACACTTCTCTACAGCTACTATGTGAAATCAGTGAAATTAGAAAGGTCACACTACTGGCTTGGAACATAAATATACTGAATTTCAAGACTGAAAGCCCCCATTTCAGCTACACTGTTTGAATACCTTTCTTCTTTGGGTTGGGTAAGCACTCCTTTTCTTCTTTGACTGTGGTCCTACTACATTTTATCCGACAGAAGAAGGAACGTCGAGCACCAGAATTCAGTCGAGCTGGTCCAGCTTGAAAATCTGTATGTACTTGCAAGCCAGCTTACAAAAATTTAGTAAAGTAGTTAAAGAAAACAAAAAATCCAAGAATAAAACTGCTGAGTCCAAGGCCTCCAGTTTCTCATATGTTCTCCTTACTGTTCAGTTACCTAAATTTTGTCCTTACAATTACAAAAGAAAAAATGTCTAATAACTTTAAACAAGGCAAAGAAAACGTGGCTGCCACACAGATTCCAAATTTTAAAAGAACTACAGAACTGAATTTAAGCTATACTTAACATTTTGAATCATACTGTAATAAATACACTTTACCAACTTTCAACTCCTGTTTGTACACAGAGGAAGTGCAAAGATGCCTATAGAAGCCAGCTATACAATAGTTATTAGCTGCAGAGTACATAATGCTTTTCATATCAGAAATAACTGTAAATAGATTTGGTTAAATTAGAATCGACACTTAGCATTTTCAGAGAAGACAGTGATTCTTGATACTGTAGCATTTTATTCCATGCTCGACTACATCAGGTCTTTTGTATTGACAAGACCTATCAAATACAAGAAAAAAAAGTAGTATGCCTGGTAGGAAGAATGTCAGACTACAACTTGGTAAATGTTCAACAATGCTAAATTCAATCACTCTTATTACCTAGAATAAGTTCTTTTCTGTGCTAATTTTTAAACTGCAAGTGAATTATAAGCAGCAGATGAGCACTGAAACATGTTTTTTCATAGAAATTATATTTCAAGGTTGTACATCCATGCACACAATTATTTCCTACATAAGAACTTACTTCATTAACATCTTTTTAAAAAGAAAAAAGAAATCTGAGTGCGTTCAAATACGACTTACTTTTGCCATCTACAAGCTTTTCTCTGGGAGAGATATCTGAAGATGAAAGCTGTTCCTTAACCTTGGCAACATCTTTTGGATGCAAGTAATCAAACAAACTTTGTCCAATTAAACTGGCCTATTAAAAAAACAAAAAAGAACCTCACTGTTTTACAACAGGACACTACATATTACAGACCTCAGAAAAACAACATTCTGCACTACTGGAAAAAAAACAAAACAATACCTTGTAAAACACCACAGTTATTCTAAACTTTTATAGATCAATCTGCATTTATTTTTTCATTATTTATTATTATTTTGATCAAGCTGGGTAGCCAAATATATAATCTGTAACTTCCTTTCGAAAAAAAATACTCAATTTAGTTGCATATTCAAAAAGATTGAGTGTTGTTAAAACAGAATGGTTTTTGTTTGTTTACTTAACATGATTCCCAATCCTTTAGAAAGGTTACGTGCACAGATTATTTTGGGGGTGGGGGGGGATAAGGGAAGGAATAGGAAGAAATTAATGGTACCTATGACTGAACTCTCATTTAGTAGGACAAAAGAGCATTGCTAATCAGGAGTTGTCTGGAAGGTGCACAGAGCTTTCACCTCTGCACTTCTTAGTTGAAGATATTTACAGGGATCTCCTTAGCTGGGATCCTTTCAACCTGCTGATTCTGCTGATCCAGAGCTGGTCTGCTGCACTACTGTAAGCACTACTGTAAGCACCACTACCATCTTTTGAAACTGGAAGGAACTCTCAAAGAAGTTGGCAACCTTTTTTTTCTTTTCTTTTCGATTCCCTACCTTCTACACAGCAGGTCAAATCAAAGGGTAGAAAGGAGCTGTGTTAATGATCAGTATTGTAGATTGAACCTGCAACTCATTTTGGACTCTTGGTGCATAAAAAGGGAACAAACACCTCTCCAATAAACTAAAGTCAGAAATGGACATACTGCAAAGCTTCTAAGAAAGCAGGATAAACATTCAACCTCTTTCATTTACCCAGTCTCTATCTAACCCTAATGCAAAGGTTGCTCTTCTCTGGACACACTACAGGGCCTCAATGTCTTTCTTGTAGTGAGGGGCCCAAAAGTGAACACAGTACTCGAGGTCCGGCCTCACTAGAGCTGAGTATGGGGGATGATTCACCTCCCTGCTCCTGCTGGCTATACTAGTTATGATATAGGCCAGGATGCCATTGGCTTTCTTGGCCACCTGGGCACACTGCTTTATAACTGATTTTCCTCAGGCTTAAAAAAAAAAAGAAAAGAAAATCACCATTTAAAGGAAATCTCTTAGGGATAAAATTAGGACATTTCCAAATTATCCTTTTCCCTCAGAGTAGCAATTCTACAGTATGATCAACTGAAACCCAGTTATTACTCAGGTCATGAACACTGATTGCACTTTGAAATTTTTATTCTGGGAAATTTAGCCTTAATTTGAAAGAGGTCAAACCAAGGATATTCTAAGACGTTATGGAAAAGGATAAAATAAACCAACAAAATTTAAAAATTTCTAAGTAAGACAAATTCTAAGACAAACACAAACTAAGAAACTCAATTATAACCACCTGATCATAATTAAGTATTTTGCAAACTGATTCTGAGACAAACAGAATTTTTCCTCTGTTACATCCAACCACAAACAGGAATCCATCCGCAGCCTGAAAATATAAAGACAGCATCTTTAAAAACTCACCATTAAAATATACAATTAATATTGATGGATAGAAGGAAGTACATTTGTATGCTTTTTATTAAATAAATTAAAAGTCACAGCAAAAAGCAATTTAAAAGATTGCAAGGACCAAATCAGACCTTTAAATACAGACAGCTAGAGTTTCCTAAACATAGCTTTGGGAAAAAGAAAGCCAGCTGCAAAACAGCTTAACATGGAGTCATCTTACAGATCTTGCCAAGTTGTGTTATTGCAGCAAAAGAAAAAGAAAATAGCTGCAAAAGAGAAAGGGTAAAGAGGTGTGGGCGTATGACTGCATGCAAAAACAGGAAGAAAGATTTTCTTTCAGGTACTATTTCTGCATCTTTTCCAAATTACATTGCTAAGATTTTAAACAAAGCACAGCAAACAACTGTATTTATAATAACTAAGATTATTATATATGCTTGCATGCAGATTTCAATATCAATATTAAAAAAATGTTTTAAGTATTAAATATGCAGAGTGTACACAGATTATTATCCCCCCAAGTGTTGCCATCTGCTATCATCTTCTGTATCTCTTCATGAAAAATCCTGTTTCGTGTACAGAGGTTATAAATCCTAACGACTAAGCGCATCAAAGCGCTTCCCTGAAGAAAAAGATGTAGGGGAGGCGGGGGTGGGAAGTTCTCACAAACTAAAAACTGAAGTTAACAGGAAGCTTTAAAGAGGACATAATTTCACCGACAGTTGCCTTCTACTTACCCTAAGGATTAACTGTCTGAGCTCATCATCCTTTAAAAACGAAGGTTTATACCGGACTTCGGTGTAAGAGCTAGTGGAACCTGGAAAATAGCTTATTTGTAGACATACGTAGAATGTCAAAAGATACATTAAAAATTCATTTTTAACAAAATTATATTTCTTATTTGGTCTTTATTTTGTAAATTCTCCGTGCAGTAAGAACAGATGAATAAAAGTTTAAAAGATATTTTGTTTTTAAAAGAACCAGCCAAACCTCTTAAACATATGTGGATATTGAGTTTGGACATACCACCAGATTTTTTCCATGCCTTTTACTTAGCACAAAACAAGCAAACTCCTGATCAGATATCTTTAGTATACTGCTAGATAAATGCATTACTTAGAAACACTTTGTACACCTGCTCCAGAATCCTTAACATTTGCTGAATGTGAATAATTCCTACGTTATCAGTTGTCTTCCAGCATGAATAAAGCTTCATTAACACTCTAATGTATTCAGCCATCCAAACAAATCACTCTAGGTAGTTAAATTTAAAAGATACTGTACATTTCACTCACTACATTTACTGTCCTAGCATCTGTGGCAAATACCCTAAAATCCTTCTTAGCCATTTTAAGTATTTACACAATTTTTTCTAGATATTTTTTGTGAGCATTTGCTATAATTCCACACATTATCTTATATGATTTTAAAGCATTTGTTTTGAAGATACATATAACAACAACACTGGATGAAGTAGAGTTTTTATAACCCATTGTTAAAATAATGCTGTTTAAGCTGAAGATTTCTGTTTTCATTGTCAAGATGAAGATGAATGTTTAAACTCCAAGTGCAAGGATTGCCCTGCTAATTTGTGATATTATTTATGCAAAATTCTCAGCTACTTGGAAAAGAAGACTTCCAGAAATTCACAGAATCCTTAGAGTTGGAAGGGACCTTTAAAGGCCATCTAGTCCAACTCCCCTACAGTGAACTGGGACATCCACACTAGATCAGGTTGTTCAGAGTACCATCCAGCCTGACCTTGAATGTCTCCAAGGACAGGGCATCCACCACCTCTCTGGGCAACCTGCTCCAGTGCCTCACTTTTTCCTTATCTCCAACCAGAATCTCCCCTTTTAGTCTGAAAGGATCCTGCTAAAGAGTCTGTGATGACTGAGAAATCCCTCCAACCCAAATTATTCCAAGTCAATTACTGTTAAGATAGTCACATAATTCATGAAGACAAGGGGGATTCTTATTAGATGTTCATCCATAATCAAATTTTTTTGCAAGGCATAGTCTTCGCTTACAGTTCACTAAATTATTCTAAAATGCTATTGCCAAAAACCCTGGAATCTTACGTGTAACTTGTATATAATGTTTCTTAGGAGAGAAAGAAAACCCTCAAAGCTATTAATAACAGTAAAAGGAGATGAAGGAATATATCTTAAGCTAGACACTGGTATCTACACTAAATTGTTCACTGAAATCTGTGAGTGCTTTGTAAGGTGGCTGAGAATATAAGCATTTAATAACATTTTTTCTTCTCATTCTTTAACATTTCGAAGTATTTAAGACTCAAACGTAATTGCAGTCATCAACTATTCTTTCAAAGTATGAAGACATTCCTTTTGACCACTGACAAATTTTATCTTTTTAATCTTTTTCTTTAGTTTCATGCCTTTTTTCGTTTGTTTTATGAAAGTACATTGGTAAACTAATCTATAAAAAAATGTAAGATCACTGAAGCTCTAACCTATGCCCCCTACCAGCGAATCTACTTAGATAAGTAGTTAGTGATTAGGTAAGCATTAGCATAGTTTCCCATTGTTTAGAAGACTTTTTTTTCTGAACTCACACTAGACAAAAAAAAACAGAAATATGAAACACTTTATAAGTTACCTGGCCTTCAATTCCATGCCTTTACAGAATTTTATTTTATTTTTTTTTTTTTTTAAAGGTCTTTTTCAGTGATGTGCATTTTAAACTCAACTGACAAACAAGAAATTTCAATACAGAGACAAAAGGCTGATGCAATCCCCAAAACTGCAGTAACAAACAGGGGTATGAAGAACATTTTCTTCTCACTAGCAGTTCAGCTAGTGATGTCAGTACAGCACCACATGTAATACTGTCGCAAAAAGTATGAAGTGGAGAGATCACAAAACATTTGAGGGTTAGAAAATAACAGAAGATGGAATTGCTTGACCTCTATGATTTCAAAAAAGAATCAGGATAACTTGATTGCAAGGTACAGCTTTAGCAAACAGAATATCAAACACTTAAGTGTTCAGTACCAGAAAGAAAAGCCAAAACGAAACAAAATTCTAGAAACTACAAGCGTATCAACTTAAAACAGACGCAGAACGGAATTCAGCAAGTAAACATAACAGATGACCTTAGATGTATTTGCCATCAAAGAAAACACGTAGTATAAATCCTGACAGAATAAGGACTTGAAGCATTAGTTTCCTATGACCTACCTTTTAAAGATTTTAAGTGTTGCACTGCCATTCGTAATACTGTAAGCTTGTCTAGTTTTCGTGCCATAGGATTGCACTGAGGTATCATAGCAGACAATTCCTCTATCAAATTATTCATTTTGTCTCTTCTTCGTTTCTCTGTTTGACTGTGAGCCTCTCTAAGAAGAAAAGTTTTTTTAAGAAAGATGTGGAATACACAATTTCCTCTATAATATTCATCAGTTTGATTTTGGAAACATAATGCACCACAAGAACTATTTCTACATTTAAATGATTTTTCATACACAACCTCTATTTGACAAGTGAATTGGATTGATTTGATCAAAGTAGCAATGATCACAATATCTACATGAAATATTGCGAAACTCTGTTAAGTAACAACTTAAGAGTCATAGAATCATACATCACAGCAATTGATCATTTGTGGCAGAAACAAGACACCATGAAAAGTTACAAAACTGAAAATCTCTTAATATCTAACCTAAACCTCTCCTGTCTCAGTTTAAAATCATTCCCCCTTGTCCTATCGCTATCTGCCCTCATAAACAGTCATGCCCTCACTTGTTTATATGCTCCCACATAAGAGGTCTTTCCAGGGCCTTCCTTCTCCTTGCTAATTAAGCCCAGTTCCCTCAACTTTTCTTCACGGGAGAGGTGTTCTAGACCTCTGATCATCTTAGTGCCCTTCTCTGGATGTGTTCCAAGAGGTTGGCATCTTTCCTGTACTGGGGGCTCCAGGCTTTCTATATATCAGATATTTGACGTAACAGTAATCATCAGAATACGTTATTCTCTGTGTAAGTAAGATGAGGTATTCATCCAACTATTTTTTTTTTTTTAAGTTGCTTTAAGCACTTGCTGAAGTATCTCTGAACTCAATAATCTGAGATAAGCGATGTCTTCTTGCTATTTAATTAGTTTGAAAATGACTCACATTGAATAAAGTCACAAACACAAGCATTTATTTATAGCAAAGCGCAACAGACAACACATTTTTCATGCTGTGGAAACTGAAAGAAAAGGCTATACCTCACTGTACAATCAATGGATATCAAGATGTTACAGTCACAATATAATCAAGAGAGTTAGGCAAAGTGGACAATGATAACAAAAGAGAATAAATGGAAGGCTTACCCTTATGCTGGGCTCACCTACAAAACAGCAGAAGAGGCGATCTCCAGAAGAGATCCTTCCCCACTGGTAGCCAGCTCTTCAATAGCTCTAGGAGGGATGGAGCCTGGCTCCACCCCTTCAGGCAGCACAGGTGAATTGCCTCCACCTGTGCTCCTCTGGCTGACTCATGGCTCGCCTCAGGTGATCAATCAGAGGTTCAGGCCCCGACTCAGCAGTTCCCATACACTCACCTATTTTCACTGCAGGTACATCAGAAGGCTTTCCCCTTTATCCACCTCTGAAGGTGGGCAAGAAAAGGGTTTAGCCTCTGCTCATACTCTGTCTCAGACTTTCATCAGTTGGCAAGCCTCAATCCAAGAATTCAAGAACAGAGAAAGAGCTTCTCTTAAAAAATGTTTTCATCATAATATTTCTTCTAGGGCACACAACAGTACATTTCACAAACATTTATAACTCAGGTTATATTTTCTTTAGTTCTTCCTAGGAATTTTCTTTAACTCTTTCTAGTGAAGTATGTTGGCTTTTCTAGTTGACCTTTCTTTTCTCTAACATCCTGCAGCTGCTCAAGGAAGGTTTAAAATCATTCTATTTCCAGCCTACCCAAGAAGACAAGCTAGCCACTCAATTAAAATGAGGACTATTTTCTTTTCTCACCGAGACCTGACACGGTGGTAGTAAATCAAACTGATCAAACTGACAACCTGTTTTGGCTAACTGATCTTCAAAACTCTTCAGACATACTGTAACAGAAAGCATTATAGATAATGAAGTTAACTAATCCTGGCCTGATGGAAAGAATTAAAAGAATTTTAGAGATCTTGTCTTCTATTATTTTTTAAATTTTTCTTTGAAAGCACAAAAAAGAAATCCCCTTCTATGCAAATAAGTTTGGATCACTCACAGAAGCAATTTGCTTTTCTCTCTAGAGCTCTTACAAAATTTACCAGTTGGCACTTGACTTTACCTGTTCATACAAATTTTCTTTTGTATCAGGTAGGAACAGTCAAAAAACAAATTGTGGATGCTCCTTGAACTGTGAACCTCAGGAAAATGACTACAAACACATGCGGAAACAGAACAAATTTTCACATTTCTAAGATTCAAGAAGAATGTATAGTTGTAGTTATGACTGGATAATTCAGAAAGCCAGCTGTTACACTACACAGTTACAAAAGGGAAGAGGAAAAAACACATCCCCCAATAGACTTGTGAAAAGAAACACTGGACAGAGGTAACTGTTGAGCAAACCTTCAAGATGTGTTCCAACATACTCTTTTTTGTTTTTCAAACCAATGAAACAAAACTTAAGGAAAAGAAATTAACGGTAGAACATGAGTGTTATCAAAGCAATGAGAAACAGATTCTTGCATAGTGATCTGGGGTACTCATTAAAGAAAAATGAAATTTTCAGTTCAATAAAAAAATTGTAAATGTGTTTTGGAACACTTCCATTTCTTCCATTTAATTTAAATTATAACAACACTTCATAATTATTAGTTAGCATATTGTACAAGTAATGCTTCTGCCAACTTCTGCAAATTTCAATTTAGATTAAGATGTGAATTCACAGTACAACTGCAATCCTTGAATAGTTCCATATACAAGCACTTGCTCCAGAACAAGAATTCTTTGCTTGCTTTTGCTGAATCCACTTCCATGTGGGATAATTCTTAAATAACCCCATGTGCCCACAAATCAAGAAGAAACAATTCTTCAAGTCATACGGACTGAGAGGCAGCTCCTTCATGCATGACTTGGAAGTATTTCATTTGATTCTCACCTTAACATTTTTAATCTCAGACTTTTCCTAAATGAGAGATATTCTGCGGTATAACTTTGATTAAAATTAGTAGAAAATGAGCTCCCCAAGGAAGCTCTAAGAATTAACACAAAGTCAGAAGAAAGAAAGGCAAAGTT
Source organism: Tympanuchus pallidicinctus (assembly GCF_026119805.1). Taxonomy (NCBI): domain Eukaryota; kingdom Metazoa; phylum Chordata; class Aves; order Galliformes; family Phasianidae; genus Tympanuchus; species Tympanuchus pallidicinctus. Next base: position 6,422,698 of record NW_026294744.1, read on the forward strand.
TATTGTTAGACATTTGACAGTAACCAACAAATTGCTATGGTCAATCCTGCTGTTGTCAATCCTAGTATTTACTGGCAAAATATATTTATCTTGGGAATTAGTACCTGAAATCTTTTATCTTAAGATGCTCTTCATCTTCATTCCTAGAGAAAGCAAGACATAAACTCTTATATTGCACATTTAATATTAGGCATTTCGAGATGTAGGAAATTCTACAAATTTGCTATCATTCCAACAAAACCAAAACCACAAAAATTCCTAATACAAAAATTATCTGCCCTCTATAAATGATGCATACTATAAAATACCAAGGCATAATTTCCAATATTAATACTTATGTAAACGCATTATGGGGATATTTAATGATTATGGGCCTACTTCTATCTGAAAGAAAACAAATAACATTCAAAGTTTAGGCTTGATTTTATGTTAATTTTTCAAGTGTGATTCTCTATTCATATTCTTATATCTAAAATTTTACTGCCAAAAGATTAAAAAAACCAACCCTAGGCTAGATAGGTCCTACAATACAATGCAATTGCTCAAGGACTGAAAAAAAGAAGCAAAACTATTAAGCATTTTTTCCCATACCACACAGCAATGACTGGAAAGAGTCCATATGAGAAAACTATAAATGAAAGACAATCATAGTGCTAGTATCATGATAAATACTTCAGCAGCACGAAAAAAATAAATGAATCAAGCAAAGACAATAATATTTTTTCTTCTCCAAGATCACTGGAATCCTCACCACCACCTTTAATAATTTCAGAAAATGGCCTAATAGATGTCTTGCCAACTCAGCACGCGCAACTTGGTACTTGCACAGAGGTTGCTTCCATGCTAATGTCGGCAACTATTTTCATTGAAATAAACTGATATAAGCGTTTTTTAATGTTCATAGCAGTACTTATGTTTGTGGGTTTTTTTGCTTTTGTTTTTTGTTTTTTTTTTTTAATTCAGTAGTGGAGACATTTCACATAGTTCCATTTCAGAGGTGAGGCCTGCAAGCCTTGGGATCATTTTAGAAGATGTGTATGTTGTACCAGGCAGCTTATAAGGACACAGGTGTATCAGTCACAGCTGTTTCTTGTGAGAAAATAGAAGCAAGAAGCAGAAAGACAGTTGGTGATTAGAGCTTTAGGAAAGAGTTCAAAAGCGGCTTCCACTTATAACCAAGCACTGACCCCAGGAAGAATGAAGCAGCCATAGCCAAATTAACACAAGGCTCATTTCAGCTTTCAACTTTTTTCAACTTTTCAACTCAGGATTTTACTAGATCTCATGCATCTTCTAGGCAGCCTGATAAACCCAAATGCAGATTTAGACAAGTTAGTAATACCTTTTTTTCTTTTGTGTTTACATAAACTTTTACCAGGAATGTGCATATACTACAAACCCTGATAATTAATACCTTTTTTTGCCTCAGTCTTTGCTAGCAAGGCCAACTGTTCCCAGGGTACCCAGACCCCCGAGTTGGAAAACAGTAACAGGGAGCAAGGTGAAGTGCCTACAATCCTCTAGGAATCTGCAGGTGACCTACTACATCATTTGAACATTTATAACTCTATTGGGCTGAATGGGTTTATCCACAGATACTGACAGAGTTGGCAGAGGTGCTTACCAAGGTACTTTTGACAATTTACCAGCTGTCGTAGCTAATTGAGGAGGTCCCAGTTCACTGGAGGTTAGCAAACGCTACTCCAATCTGCAAGAAGGGCAGGAAAGAGGATCCAGGGAATTAAGACCTGTCTGTCTGACCACAGTATCAGGGAAGGGTATAGAGCAGCAGATCACCTTGATCATCATCTCAAAGCATATGTGGAAAATGAAGTGATCAGATACAGCCTGGAAAGATGGGCCCTATCTGACTAACCTGATCTCCTTGTAGGACAAGATAACCTGCTGAGTAGATGAAGACGACTGCGGATGTTGTTTACCTGGATCTTAGTAAAGCATTTAACATTGCTTCTCAAGGTATTCCCCAAGAAAGAAAGTCTGCTGGTAGTCTGCACAAGTGTACAGTTTGCTAGGTGAAGAGAAGCGGCTGGATGATTGGGTTTAAAGAATCCTAGCAGGCAATGTTCAATCCAACTGGTGGGCCAGTCACCAGTTGTGTTCCCCAGGGCTCAGTACTGGGGCCAGTTTGGTTTAACATGAGGAATGGATAAGAGAACTGGAGCTATTTAATCTGGTCTGAAGAAGAGGAGGCTGAGGGGAGACCTCATTGCTCTCTAAAGAGCACCCTCACCTGATAGATGAAAAACTCAACATGAGCCAGCAGTGTGCTCGTGCAGCTTGGAGGGCAAATGGCATCCTGGGATCCATCAAAACACGGGTGACCAGCAGGGACAGGGAGGTGATTGGCTCCCTCTACTCTTCTCTTGTGGGGCCCCATCTGGAGAACTGCGTCCAAGTGCAGAGCCCACAGTACAAAAAGGACAGGGAGCTGTTGAAGAGGGTCCAGAGGAGAGCCACGAGGATGGTCAGGGGATTGGAGCACCTCTCCTATGAAGACAGGCTGAGGGAGCTGGGCTTGTTCAGCCTGGAGAAAAGAAGGCTGTGGGGTGACCTCATTGCAGCCTTTCAGTACCTAAAGGGAGCCTACAAACAGGAGGGGAGTCAGCTCTTGAAAAGGGTAGATAACAGCAGGACAAGGGGAAATGGTTTGAAGTTGAGGGAGGCAAGATTTAGGTTGTATGTCAGGGGGAAGTTCTTTATTATGAGAGTGGTGAGGTGCTGGAACAGGCTGCCCAGAGAAGTTGTGGATGCCCCGTCCCTGGAGGTGTTCAAGGCCAGGTTGGATGGGGCCCTGGGCAGCCTGGTCTAATATTAAACGTGGAGGTTGGTGGCCCTGCATGTGGCAGGGGGGTTGGAGATTCATGATCCTTGAGGTCCCTTCCAACCCTGGCCATTCTGTGATTTCTGTGAAGGAAGGATGCAATCAGGAGGGAGTCAGTCTCTTTCCCCAGATGCCAAGTGATAAGATGCAAGTTGCGTCAGGGAAAGTTTTGATTGCATCTGAGGAAGAATTTCTTCATAGAAAGAGTTCATCATACATTGGAACGGCCTGACCAGGGAAGTGGAGTCACGATTCCCTGAGGTATTTAAGAGATATGGGGATGTGGCACTGCTCTCTACAAGTACCCCAAAGGAATGTGTGGCAAGGTGGGAGTTGGCCTCCTTTCCCAGGTAACAGCTATAGGACAAAAGGGAATGGACTCAAATTGCACTAGGGGAGGGATATTCAGAAAAAATTCTCTAGAAGAGTGGTCAGGTGCTCCAGAAAGTAGTTGAGTCACCACCTCGGAGGTGTTTGAAAAACATCTAGATGTGATAGTAAGGAACATCGTTTAATGGGCAACACTGGTGGTAGGTGAATGGTTAGACTAGATGATCTTAGAGGTCTTTTCCAACCTTGGCAAATCTATGATTCTCAGGAACACGAATTAGTGAAGGAACTCAGCAGGGTGGTTGGATAATCTATATAATAATTGTGGTTAATAATAACCACCCCTAGGTTTAGGGTTATATAATAAATGGTGGCTAATAATGGTGCTTGGACTTGATATACTTGAAGGTCTCTTCCAATCTCAACGACCCAGCACGCTACCTTGTCTGACCAGAAGGGGTGAAGAGATAAAGCGGATCTAGACCACCCAAAGTGCAGTGTGGAGCCTCTTGATTACATCTCCTCCTCCCTCAGGACCTTTACTTAGGGAAGGAACTAGAGCAAGTCTGCTGCTCAAGCAGTCACAGTTTTCAATGGTTTCATATAGCCTCTGCCCCAACAGCTGTGCTGTTACTGTTTAAAATAGCTAGATTAAGTCTACCTTGAAAACAGAATGACAGTCTGCTTCGTAACTCAAAGGTAGATACATTCAATTTAGCAAGAACAAGAGTTGTATTATTCTGAAAAAGAGTTAAAGAATACCACCTTTTCTTCTACTTTCCCCTTTATTAAACATACATCTATATTTCTTCTAAAAGAAAAGCAGGGATATTAAACACAAAACAGGACTACCTTTGCATCTTTCCATAATAAGAACAATGGAAAAATCCACAAAGAAATGAATGATATTTAGGAAAAGATTTTAATGCTACCCACTAAGCCACACACCAAACACTACCCAGAAAGATAAAAGAGAATAGTGAATAGCTACATACAAATATTTCTCTACATAAGGTAGTGAGGTGCAGAGAAAGAAAGCACAGCAAGATAATCATGTAATTAATAACTGTCCTACAATATAAACACACACCAAAAGCTCGTTTTTTTGTTTTGTTTTCTAAGATTGGTACAGCTAATCTTAACTTTAGCTTGTCACTTTGTAATAATAATATTTTAACATTGCAGTAGTTATGTTTTAAAAAGCAGGCTGACAAGGTCAGGGAAAAAATGAAAAAAAATGTTTAAATGCATCATTCCTGAAGAGTACGAGACATTCCCTTCACCTCTTCAGTCTTTTCATATGTTATTCTTCTTTCTTTCCTATTCTTATCTTAATTTCAACACAAATAGGTCTGGTAAGCTTATGAGCAAGTCGTAACATCTTCTCTGAAAGAAACAATAGAAAACTAACACTGGATGGATCTATCCACCCCACTAATTAGATACACGTTAATTAGCTTCACTTTTTGCTCTACAAACACATCCTTAGACAAACATTCCTTAAGGCGAACCACACACTTTAGCTATCCAAATAGAAGACTGTGACGTGCTTACAACACTGAAAATAGAAATAGGTTCATTTATAAAAAGTACCTTTTCTGAGGATCCCCATCAACTTCAACTGTATCCCTGTAGAAACAGGTAATGAAGTAAGCAGAATGTACACTTTGAAGCAGAAAATGATGACACAATATCCCCACTAGAAAAAGTTGTTGCAGAACAAGTTCAGCGGAAACCCCACTTGACAAGTTATTTTCAGCAAGAACATTTGCTTTTAGAAACTATGAATTCTTATAAACTATATCAACTGAATATTTCAACTGGATGTGATTTTTTTTTTTTTTTAGACAGAAATTTCACTAAATCAGAGACAGACCCAAACTTCAAGCAAATAGCATTGATGAAGCAGCATTCTCATTAAATAGGTAAAATCAATTGATGCCTCTGAGAAACACTTTTTTTCTAGAAGTTATTGTCCTTCTGAAGCGTTCAGAGATCTAGAAGATAGACTTGAAGCTGTGAGTTGACAATTACATCAACATCTGCAGTATGGCTATGTTCTGTGGATCAGTGGACTACACACAGAAAAAGATAACTGCTTTAAAAATCACAAATGGATGTAAATTTCTTACACACACACGCACACTTTTTTTTTTAAAGGTGGATTTTCCATATAGTTTGGAGATGCCTGCCATACAGAATATCTGCATGCTGACTTGCATCCTGATTTCTGGCTGAGAAATATAAATTAGATTTATTAAAATTAATTCTTCCAAATTTACAGGAAAATACATGTTTGGTTAACTTGCAGTTACAGAGTAAGAGAAAATAGTTGACTGTATCATCTCTACAACAAAGTATGACCTGCTTAAAAAGACTGAGCTCTACTGCAGGAGAGTACTCGTTTTTAGGTCACAGTTCCTTCTGGATATTTAAATGGCTGCCCTGGTCACTGAAGAAGCAGTTCTGATTCTACATAAAAGACTTTAGAGATGAAATTCTAGCACTTCAAGCAATTCAGTCATTTGTTACAAACAGAACTTGCCTTTACATGCAGGGAAAGAAAAGAGAGGCAGGCTCACATTTTACCATGAGACAAATGCCCCGAAAATTTCGCTTACACCTACATCAGAATCCTACCCCTACCCTTGGATAGAAGGATTCTTTTTTCCAGTTTCAAGTGCTCCAAAGAGTCAAACAACACATACAGAAGAAAGTAAAATAAATAACTGTAATATATAAAGGAAAGAGGATTCAAAAGTTACATCATAGAAATAATACACAAACAACTCAGATTTTTGTAGAAACAAACAGAAATAATTTGCTTACTGGTTATCAGAATCACTTCCTTTGCGCTTCCTTGGAATCTCAACCACAGAATTGTTGAAAGAAGTGGTAGCAGGCTTAGTTATTGGATTCATGAGGCCGGGGACTCCAGAAGCAATGCACGAGTTTCCATCTACTGGGAAATTATCTGTGAATGAGAAAACAAAAATAAGCCCAGTGTACAATAAGAACATCATGCATCCATTCTGGTTTTCATCTGGAAAAAAAAAAACAACCTGCATGGGTGCCCTTCACACCTAAGATACAAAGCCCACAGAAGTTGCACAGAAAATACCTATGTACATAAAAAACACAGTCTTTGCATACTCACATCAAGCTCTCATCAACTCATTCAGCTCACCAAGGCAATATAAAATACACTTCACTTTTTCTTCACTCAGTCCTAGCAGATTCTGCTTAAATTTCCCAGCACCTCCAGAATCCTGCTGTGAAGTCACACGATGTATCCTCAGCTAGCTGATCAAAATACTAACTCTAGATTCAAATTTAAAAATATATAACATGAACTAAGCTTTTTAAACAAGCTGAACATACAGGAAAAAAAATGTGCCATAGTTCTGACATAAATCTATGATTACTCGTAACATCAGCCATGTAAGTCAAGACAGCCTTAAAAACTTGTCAAGTTCTGCCTCAGAGTTCCTGTTGAACTCTTTCTCTCAAGGCAAACTACTTTGTTTCTGGGTTGGACAAAAAAGAAGCCACAAGCCAAAATAACCCCAGCAACTATTTGGGAAGAAAAATACTCTCAAGGAATTTAAGTAGTAACCTTTTTTTCCTGTCTCAGTGTAAAACCATCACAAAGAACTACTCAGCTTAAAGAAACAGGACTGACCCTGTTTGAGCAAATATAGGCACTCCCATACACTTCCTGAGCTAGCAGGAAAAGTATCCAAAGACATACAGAAAGGGTTTTTACAGAAAGGGTTGTTAAGCAGTGGAATAGGCTCCCCGGGGATGTGGTTGAGTCACCATCCCTGAATGCGTTTAAAAACCTTTCGGATGTGGTGCTCAGGGACATGATTTAGTGTAGGGTTGTTAGAGTTAGGGTAGTAGGGCTAGGCTGTGGTTGGACTTCAAGGTCTCTTCCAACCTGAGCAGTTCTATGATTACGGCATACATCTCAGAACACCAAAGGATTAATTCCATGAAGCAGCAGAAGATGGATTAACAAAGGTCACTTAAGGAAGTGCGCATCTCCTACTTTAGCTGCAGGCAAAAACCAAGAAGGCTCTTTGAAAACCCAGCAGGAAGAAAAATGGAATATTACAGAGAGCTTTACTTTATTATATCACTATTTTTTGTAACTGTGCTGCCTTTAAATGATGGATCAAAATCTGTAAAAAAGAATGACATGCGGTGTACGCTGTTTTCCTCTTAGGCATAAGCACATCTTACACCAGGAAAATGAACTTCTAGGCTCTCATTTTCTGTAGGAATATTACTTTGCAGAGTTCAATCAAATAGGCTAATACTTGAACAGCATCGTCTGGTCTGCCACTAATCCTCTTTCTACCAAGTCAGACTGCACAGAGTCAGCCCCTGTTTTATTGTAGAAATCTCTTTAACTCGTTAAGCCACAGTGGAAGTTCCAAAGCAAATGAGGTAAAAACGCAAGGAGTAACGAAACATTTGTCAAATAAGTAACAGCTTCTGGGCATCTGCAACAGAAACACAGTTATTTCAAATACACAACTTAGGCCAATTAAGGTTATTAAAATGATTTTTAAAGAAATTACATCATGTATATGAGTGCACAAACGGCAAATGTTTCAAACATCTTTCTCATTCATTATCGCTCTATAATAGTCTCATGTGATATTTCTATCACAAATTCTTGCAATTATAAAAACAAATAAAAACTCCAACAATTCCAAAGGAACTTCTTTTTGTGACGAGTAGTTCTAATTCACTTATCAAACACCAGTATACAATATCACTATGGCACATTTGTGAAACACAACCACACTTTTACACATTCAGCAAAGAGTACTTACTAAATAGAAATCTAAATGTACCGAAGGCAAGAATGCTTTCAACACAACAGATCCTTTCAGCCTTCAATAAAGCAGGACAGAACAGACCCACTGACCTAAATACTCCTTTGCACACAGATGGCCAGCCTGCTTTCTAAACCACTTCCCTTAAAGGAACAAAATGAATTCAAACGAAGTATCATTTACAGCCTTTCCAACTATATGTCATTTTATCACAATAACTAACATTTTTCCTGGCATTCTGGCAATAAACTCTGAATACCTGCACCTACTTCCTCTGTGTTTTCCAATGCCGTCCTTTTTTTCTTAACTAAGAAAAATTTAAGTGTTTAATCATCAGCAACGACCCACTGAGAACTTGACTATCAAAATGTGTAGGTGACAGATTGAATCCTTGACCAATATCACTGTGACACCTTAAACTAAATACCATCTAAAGTGCCATCTAACTTTAACTTAAGGAAGACAAGAATCTGTATTGATTTCTGCCATGTAGAGCACGCAGCATATATTCTTTACGTGCATTTGCTGAGAGTCTCAACAAATAAATAGGAAAAAAATCCAAAGCTTTAGAACTACCAAACTTAGTATAGAAGTAATTATTCTGAATTCAGTTCTGAATTCAAGAGACAAGAGCGAGCATTTTTCATACCTACTACTCACTGAACAAGCAGCAGATGAAGCAGTTCATAAAGCGAGGTGAGCTTTGAGAAGTCAGCAAGTGCTTTATAACAACCCCTTGGGGCTTTCTCAATAGCTCTGACTATGGACTAGGTGATTCCAAGCTGCTCGCCCTCTCCCTGAAGAATAACTTAATCTCCTGCCCTCTGCAATGAAAGATTCCTTCATTTCTCTGCTTATAGCACTTTAGGAGATGGATAAAGTGTTCAGAAATCATTTGGGTCAGAAAGAGCATGACCTAGAATGTAGTCCAATAACAAGGAACTGCTTCTACGACAGGAGATTCTCAGCTACATTCCTACCATTCATTAACAGTAAAATCAAACGTCCCTAAGAAAATATGAAGCAAAACTAAACACTTTCCACTTTCATAGCACTCTTGCTTCAAGAACAATAATATCCAAGTTTATTTTCTCGGGTGACTGAAATAACTAAAATCATTAGCCAGTTTCTAAACTACTAATATAATTCAACTAGAGACATTTTGTTTTTCCAGTCCAAATGCTATTACTTACAGACACCTGGTTTGCAAGTCTAACAAAATTCAAACTTGAATGACACTATTCACTAATACTACTATTTATTTCGCAGTTTTATTAAGGCCTTTGTATACAGATAATTTAAGTTTTAAAGTTAGGTGAATAGCTCCTTGAAAACATATGCCCATATATGATTCCTGTTTAGTTCTCAATATGAACCCCACATATACCTATCAACACAAAACTACTGTCTAGGGCTGGGATACGAAGTAAGGATCATCTACATGTAACGCTACACTCCTGTGTTCAGCAATAGTTCTGTGCAGATCACATGCAACGCATCAAAATATAAGGCTTGAGAGATCTAGATTTTTCTAATTACTGACAATATTTTCTAAATACATGCCATGTTTCTGAAATTTTCACTAATAACAGGTCTGAGGTTTTCATAGAACCGTATTGTGGTTCTGTGAGGGACCTCAAGTATCACCAAGTTCCTGCCCCTCTGTCATGAGCGGGGTTGCCAACCACTAAATCCAGCACTAGATCATTCTGCACAGGGCCCCATCCAGCCTAGCCTTGAACACTTCCAGGGATGAGACATCCACAACTTCTCCAGGCAGCCAGTTCCAGTGCCTTACCACCCTCCTAGTGAGAAATTTCCCCTGAGGCCAAATCTATATCTCCCCTCTTTTAGCACAGACACATCCACCCTTGTCCTATCACTATCCACCCTCGTGTTGGTTTGGTTTTCTGTTTAATTTCCTTCCTGTTTCTCAGCTCCCTTCAAGTCCAGCTCCCTCAGCCTTTCATTCTAGAAGTGCTCCAGGCCCTGATCATCTTTGTGGCCTCCTGTGGCCCTGTTCCAACTGCTCCATGCCTTTCATGCGCTGAGTGCCTCAGACTTCCATAGGGCCCCCCAAGAGCAGAGTAGAGAGAGACAATCCCCTTTATCTCTCTGCTCGCCACATCTCTTTGATGCAGCCCAGGATACTGTTGTCCCTCCGGGCTGTCAGTGCCCACTGCAGGCTCTCATTATGTTTTTCATCTACCAGACCTCCTAAGACCTTTTCCGCAGGGCTACTCTCAAGTAGTTCTTATCCCAGTCAGTACACATATTTGTGATCAACCAAAGTGTAACACCCCGCACGCTGAACCTCATAAAGTTTACATGGGTCCACTTTTCAAGCCAGCACAAGACCCTCTGGGTGACATCCTTTCCTTCTGCTGTAACAACTGCAACACAGAGCTTGGTGTAATCAGCAGATTTGCAGAGGGTATGCTCAACCCCATCATCTACATCACTGATAAAGATGTACCAGTCACAAGACAGAACGCTGGAGGTCACCACTCATCATCAGCCTCCACCTGGACATAGAGCCATTGACAACTACCCTCCGGTTGCAATCTTCCTCCCAATATTCACCAAATAGTTCACCCTTCACTCATCTCTCTCCAATTTAGAGATGAGGCTGTGGTGTGGGACCATGTCAAAGGCCTTGTGCAAGTCCAGGTAGACAGCATCAGCTGCCCTTCCTTTGTCCACCGATGTTGTCGGTTCCTAAACAAAGTCTATCAGAAAAGAGTTAAGGCCAAACTCCATCAGCCATAAATGGTGAGATTCATCTGAGCAAATAATCATGTCCACACATGAACTAGCCATTCTAGCTTCTCTTGGAGAGTAGAAGACATTTCTAGGGTGATTCATCTCAACTTAAAATAGACTCCTACAATCAGTTTGATGAAGTACATTTCTAGGGTGATTCATCTCAATCTAAAATAAATTTGCACGCTTAGATGAAGCGCAGTCCAAGAGTGCCTACCTCCTTCCCTTCAGTAATTACTCAAAGAAGAAAGTAACTAGCTGAGATGCCAATGTCTACGCTCAAGATATCTAAAGGTAAGTGAGATGAGTCCCACCCAAGGTAGCTATAAAATTATCATACAATTGTTACAATGCAGCAGCCACAGACTGCTGCTGCTTGCCTCACATACATTGAGGTTTAAATTCAAAACAGCCTTTCAAAATCACTGCCTTGATCACACATCACTACTCCATGGCCTACTCACCCCCCCCAATGAAAGTTTAGCTTTTGGCTAAACATATGTTTAACTCCTCATAGGTTTTCCTGAAACATTGAGTGATATTAATACATCAATAAAAAAGCCATCAGCTCTCATTTAGACAGTTTTGTTTTTTTTTTAAAATAATAATAAAAGAACATCTAAATCCATCTGCCAGAATATTGCAGCAAAACATATTCACTGATATTTTCCAATCACCTCAGCAAACAACAAAACAGAAGAGCCCAAACAGCTACGGGTGGCACACCATGTTTTCTGAGGATAAATGTACACCATAGACTTTGTGAGAATTACTCTGCAGTTGCTTAAGTTATCAATGTGGTAACACTAACACAAATCTTTCTAAGAATAAGAACGCATTTACAATCCAACTTCCCATTTTGAAACACTTCCTGGCAGAAGACGAAAGAAGCTCCTTTGAATTGAAGTTTCTAAGACCACAGATACATTTTTCCAATCTTTTGAAAAACATTCTATAACACGCTTTAAATAATCAAACTATTAAAGTGTGTATTTTGCAAACGTATGTTTCCTTGGCACACACAAAAACCATTTGCAAGAAATTCAAGCTTTGGCAAGTTTAAAGAACTCAAAATTGTGCAGAAAGTGGGTGTAGTTACAATGATACATAAGTGGCCCTTCCTCTGACTACGTAAATGACTTACTGAAACTGAAATCCATCCACAGGAGCTATTAGGCTGTATCTATGTTAGTAAAAGCTGTAGTACAACAGTTTAATAGACAGAAGCAGGTGATTGCAGCAGAAGTCCCTGTTTCTAGTTTTAAAGTAGTCCAATGAGCTTATGCTAAATTCCATTGTCTGGTTCAGTGAAGAAAAATCCTTACCATCCACGTGTTCTAAAGCTGTCTGAGAACCAACCCTTGGCTTAAGTTTGGAGTTGGAGAACGTTTGGGCTGGAGTAACACTCACCTTCCTACAATAAAGTTCTAGTTCAATTTTTTCTGAAAAGAGTTCAACCCATCTATAGCAAAAATGCACTGCAAGCCAAACCAGCGAGCACGGAACAAGGATGATCACATCAAAATAATGCTGCTGCTTTGAATCAGAATGCTAACACACACACAGCCTCTGAGTACTTACTTGATGCAAGGGTCTCAGCCTGAAGCCCTCATGAATGCAATCACACAGAGAAGCAGGGGTATTGTGCCTCCCGCCCCAATCATCCCCAATATCTAGGTATATAAGCAATCTAATCTAATAATTTCCAAATCAGAGAGATGTGGATTTGATGGCTGGACCATCCAGAGGATAAGGAATTGGTTGAAAGGCTGCAAAGGGTGGTGATCTGTTCCATGTCCAGGTGGAGGCTGGTAATGAGCGGCGACCCCCAGGGGTCTGTCTTGGGACCAGTGCTCTTCAACATCTTTATCACTGACATCAATGATGGAATCCAGTGCTCCCTCAGCAAGTTTGCTGATGACACCAAGCTCAGTGGTGTGGTCGACACAGTGGAAGGAAGGGATGCCATTTAGAGGGACCTTGGCAGGCTGGAAGGGTGGGCCTGGGTGAACCTAATGAGGTTCAACACAGCAAAGTGCACAGTTTTGCACCTGGGCCAAAGGAATCCCAGGCATCCTTACATGGATGGATCCTTACACTGGAAGGAGCAGTCCTTGAGAGCAGCCCTGCAGAGAAGGATCTGGGGGTTCTGGTGGATGAAAAACTCAACGTGAGCCAGCAGTGTGCTCGTGCAGCTCAGAAAGCAAATGGCATCCTGGGCTCCATCAGAAGAGGGGTGGCCAGCAGGGACAGGGAGGTGATTGGCCCCTTCTACTCTGCTCTTGTGAGGCCCCATCTGGAGAACTGCATCCAGGCCTGGAGCCCCCAGGACAAGAAAGACAGGGAGCTGTTGGAGAGGGTCCAGAGGAGAGCCACCAAGATGATCAGAGGGCTGGAGCACCTCCACTACGAAGACAGGCTGAGGGAGCTGGGCTTGTTCAGCCTGGAGAAAAGAAGGCTGTGGGGTGACCTCATTGCAGCCTTTCAGTACCTAAAGGGAGCCTACAAACAGGAGGGGAGTCAGCTCTTGGAAAGGGTAGATTAACAGCAGGACAAGAGGAAGTGGTTTTAAGTTAAGGGAGGCAAGATTTAGGTTGGATGTCAGGGGGAAGTTCTTTATTATGAGAGTGGTGAGGTGCTGGAACAGGCTGCCCAGAGAGGCTGTGGATGCCCCGTCCCTGGAGGAGTTCAAGGTCAGGTTGGATGGGGCCCTGGGCAGCTTGGTCTAGTATTAAACGTGGAGGTTGGTGGCCCTGCATGCAGCAGGGGGGTTGGAGATTCATGATCCTTGAGGTCCCTTCCAACCTGGGCCGTTCTGTGATTCTATGATAATCTAGATTTTCTCAACCAGGTTATAACTCAAGACACACAAGTTTTGTAACACTTGACACACTCGAACTTTTTGTTTGAAGATGTCAGCTGTCTCTGTCTACTTAAGCAATTAGGGATATCTACCTGTACCTATACATAAGCACACTCACACAAGACAGCTGATGATTCAAATAATTTCCAAAAGCTTAACATCACGTAAATTGATTTATTTTACCACAGAATTGTCTTTCTAAAATTATTCTAATTAATTCCTACTGCATGTTTTCATTAAAGAATGAAAAAACTATAGCAATATCCTATATACATACTGTACTGTATGAGAAAAAGTTTATAGGTTCATGCATCATCAGACAGGTCCTCAGGTCTAAATACAAGTAAAACAACCAACCATACTTTCTAAATAGGAGTGAGAGTTGCATTACATATTTCTGCTTTTAAAGCTTTATAACAAGTCAATGAAAACCATATTCAGACTATTTAAAGCAAGTTTATCATCCGGACCACAGCCCACTGAGTACACAGTTAAAGCTGGGGCAACCATTTTCATCTGGGTCAAGTTGTGAAAACAGTAGAAATGTGCTGCATAAAACATACTTTTTTTTTTTTTTTTTTTTTTCATTGCATTTTATAAGCATGCATGAAACAGAAGAAAGATGCAAACAGCACTGATAAAGCCATCTTAAGCACAATACTAAATAGAGAATTAACTCTTCTAGGTTAGCTTAAGGACACTGGATTGGTTTTTAATGCCACAAGTAGATTAAAAGAAAAAATTTAATATCCTATATTGCAGAAATGTAAACCAAATATTAATATGGGCCATTGACAATTTTCTGTATCTATTTTTAACATTCAGAAGAAAATAATCAGGAATCATAACTTACTAATTAAATAATATTTTCACTTAATAGACCTTAAAACACTAATTATTTGCTCAAACCTATTAGCGTATTAAAAAGCAAGACTGTAACTAATGTAAAGATACTCAAAGCCCTTGGAAGATCACCCTGCTTTCCTCGTCACTTCCAGGCTCAAATCAGGTCACTGACAGAAACTGAGAGTCTCATATATCTCAATTTATTACTGGAGAAGAGAGGGAGGAGAACACTGAAAAACAAACAAGCAAAAAAAGCTAACACCAGTAACTCTCCAATCACATACTGCTAAAGGAGTAGAAGATAGCTTCTATCTTAAGTAAAACACTGGCTTCGTAAGTCCACAGCACAACTTCCATGGTTTAAACAAGCCCTGGGGAAGGAGTTTTCAGAGCACCTCCAGTCACCCACAAGGATATTTTTCTTACAGTGAAGACCATTCTTAGCTGATACAAACTGCCCAGTTTAGAGTTGGTTTTTAATAATGCCCAGGTGTACTAACAGCAATGTGCACCTCAAGGGAAAAAACTCCACAGCTAATATCAGCGTGGATCTATTCCATGCTAATGAAGATAATTTTATCTTTAAAATAAAATTAATCAAGACTCCATCTCTTCAAAATCTGTTAGAAGAACAGCTACAAACATCGATTAACAAAAGAAACCACGTAGTAGGGTTTCCTCCACTCCAATACGGAAAAGCCTACGGTTCACCACTTTCCCACTTAATGCAAACGTCTGCACCGAGCTTTATTATTGTTATTTCCTCCCCTTACGGTACGCGCATCATAAGGAATTACACCACTACTTTACCAACCAAGCACACACGGACAGAAAAATGCCTCTTTTTCGCCTCCCCCCGGACAGCCAGGATCCCCGTAAACGTTATAACACACAGAACCCAACCCAAAGCACATTAAAACGGCGGCAAGTAGACCTCAAGAATCGGCACTAACTGAGCAGAACTGCAGCGGCGACTTCTGCCTTTCAGAGCCCCGAGCACAGCGCTTCTTTCGGGCTCAGCCTTCCGCCTAGAGGAAGCGAGGCACCGAGCAGGAGGAACACGGACAGCTGCTGCTGCTCTGCTTTACAGCCGCCCGCGTTACAGCAACTTGCTGGAGCACACAGCGGCCAACATCGCTACGTTTAAATCACATTAGCCGCAAAAAAAAAAAAAAAGGAAAAAAAAAAAGGAATATTAAGAGCGCAGCTAATCGCGTGTCGGGAACAAAATGCCACGAACTAAGCCGAACGTAGAAACACGTCCAGCCCGAACCCCATCCGTGCGCTGCCACATCCGCAGCATGACAGCGGAGCGCACCCACCTCCAGCGGTTCGCCGCTCCTCCTCGGCCCCTTCGGCGCTCCCCGCTCCTGCCTCGGCCATGGCGGGCGGCCCGAGCCCCGCTCCACAGCGCCCCCGGCCCCGGCGGCATGCGGGAGGTGAACTAAGGTGAGAAGGAACGGCCCGTCCTGCCGGCCCGGGGGCGGGCACTCGGGCGCCCAGCCGGACCCCCCTCCCCCGCCTCCTTGGCGCCTCCTCAGCAGCGCCGGCACCGCCGCCGTCCTTCTCCCTCCCAGCCCGCCCGGCGCCTCGCGTCTCGCGAGATTTGGGGCCGCGCGTGAGTGGGGTGAGGTCGGTCTCCGCCGGCCGCCGGGGTGAGGTGAGCGGGTGGTTGGCCTCTCGGCTGCCGTGTCCGCAGACAGGCAGGAGTGGGGAGCGAGTGGCTGAAAGCCAGGATTCCCCGAGTTGCTGAGGCTGTAACTACATTCTAGGCTGGTATCAGGTGTGCGCTTTCCATAGTATCATTAAGGTCGGTAGAGAACTACAAGACCTTATCTATCTTACCTATCATACCATGGCCACTGAACCACGTCCCTCAGCGCCCTGGTTTGCACGTCCATCAAACTTCCCTTTGAAGTGAGTTAACCCGTAATCCTCGTTGCGTTTTGGCTCACATCCCAAAGTGGTATCGGCGTGTGCGAAATGTGTGCTTTTAGCACGGGAAGCTCAAGTTGTAAGGACTTAATGGGCTGCAGCTGCAGTGGGCGTTGGCTCCATGGCACCCCTCTACAGCTAACCTCTAAGCGGTCCCACAGTACGGCTGCTGGGACAGCAGCAATACTTGTTTTTCTCTGTAGAACCGGTCCTGCTGTGCTGCCCCTCTCATTAGTGGTGATATTGCCTCTGCTTGCTCAGTCCCAGCTCTAAGCGTGGTAGAACAAGCTCCTTACCCGAGCCACAAGACTACTCTGTACAGTAGAAACGTTCTTGGCTAAAAGTGAAAAAAATATATATGGCTCAATACACACACAAAAAAAGACCATCTTGGTTTCAATAATAGCAAAAACATTGTTTTCATAGGTATTTTTCATAATCGATTGCATTATGCTGAGGGAAAATAAGTATAAATGAGTGCTAGTTATCTGTCTTGGTCAGAAGTTGCAAGCATGCCAAGGAGTAAGACAAACCTGTGAGTACTAATAATATTGCTTTTGCAGAAGTAAATTGCTTGAAGGGTAGTTTCCTGAACTTCTATTTTCTTCAAACAAAATAGTCACATGCAGCCAAACAATGAGTCTAGATCTGCAGCAACAGTGCAGAAGGACTCTCATGGTAGTAAATACTTCACCACTCATGGTAAAACTACAGGTTGTTTGGTTATTTATCAAATCACAGGAGACTTCGCTGCTGACTTGCTTAAAATGTATGTATTTTTCAAAATAAGAAATGGTGAAGCCTTACAAATATTCTTATTAAAGCTTGGCATACCTGGCTAGACAAAAACACACATATATACAACAGCTCCTTCTATGTTTGTTTTATCTGTGTAGGAAAGTTAACATTTTATCTTGGAGAAGCCAGTACCTTGAAACAGAAGTCTCATCAGATCTTTGCTTCTCTGCTTCCCTCATCCCATCCAAAACAGCAGATCAGTACTTACTTGCATTGTGTATAAACATGTTTGCCAAAATACTTTCAAAAATTTGAGAAAGAAGATCCTCACAGTGTTGTGAGCTAAATACATTTGACCACCTATGAGTTTAATGCGACGTGATTGAAGATTACTAATTTTCATAGGTAATGATAAAGCTGGTTAAAAACAAATAAACAACAAAACAAACAAAAGAAAAACCAGCAGAAAACAAACATATTTTTAATTTATTGTTTTCTGAGATTTATGCATAATTTAGTGGTCTAAACTCCAAACTATGATCTTGACAAGTACTTGGTTACAATCCTGAGCTCTGTCCTATCCTTTGCAGTCTGAAGATCCCAAGATACTTTAGATGCTATGGTGGCTACTCTGAAAGTAATTCCTCCTGTTTTATAATGTTTGCCCAGAATATCAGAGGCAGATGTTGGTGGTATGGCAGTTAGGGTTGAACCTTCTCACTAATATTCCGTTACATTTTGTTGCTGCACTCATAGCTAAGCCCAAGGTGCGTTACAAATGAGTTTTCTTCTGCCTTGGTCTCCTGAAGCTCTTAGGTTCCAAGTTCATCAATATCTGACTTGTATCTGCAGGCTGTCATGTCGAAGAGTATACAATTACACAACTGTGATTCTGACAGAAATCATCCAGCCCAAACAGCGTGGTGCTTACCAGCTTACTGGCTGATGTCAACTTCTGCAGGAGATATCATTCTGCAGGAGATATCATATGTAATCCAGTGTGAAGTTAGGATGGGATAACTGGTCAGCATTTTCTGGCATAATACCGGCCAGGAAAAAAGTTTATTTTTGCTGTAATCATACTCCTACTAAACAGGCTGGCCTTCAGGCCTCTGTATTGCATGTGCATCTTGTACAAGTTGCTCTGTAACAAGATTTGCTGTCATTTGGCTTTACTACTCTAGGTGTCTGCACAATATGCTTGCTAGATGAGGCGTGTGGAAGAGCAGAGAGGGTGAACTGCTCTAACAGAATATGCTTACCTGGCTGGGGAGCAGTGGCTTCCAGCTGGGGATGTTGATGAGCAAATGCAATTGCACTACTAGGACATTCTCCATGTATGCTTTTGCATAAGGTATTTTTCTCCCCTTTAAGTAGTATGTAATCCTGCAGTCACTATTGCAGTGCTGTATATATTCCCCCATGCTGGTTCAGTTGGTTTTACAGAATTTGGACCAGAGAAAGCAATTACAAACCTATTCTATCCTACATGAAAGAAAAGGCAGTGGAAAGAGCTAACAGACAGGAGTTAGTAATACAATGCTGTCATCTTTCAGAAAATCAGTACAATTTATTCACATATTTATTCAATATACAACTGAGACTGGGGGAAAAAAAAATCCAAGGATTTGTTCACTGGAAGCTTAAATTTCATGTGTGGCACCGCCAAAATACTTTTGCCCCCGATTTGAAGCTAGGAGCTGCTTCTTCTGGGTTTGCATCATCGATGGACAACAAAATGTTAAGATTTCAGAAGAGTGAGTCAAGCGCATTGACTGAAAATGCTTCACAGAGAATGGAAAACGGCCAGTGCTATAAAGCAAAATGAGTTAAAGATTTAAATGGTTCCAGAAAAGTGTTCGTTAGGCTATTAAAAACAAACTCTCTCCATAGGGGAACATTCAATGAGGACGTCCAGAATGCATTACACTGTTGTTGTATTTAAGTGACTCACTAGAAACAGAGCTAACGTATCTTATTTTGCATGTTATTTAGTGTTTTTAGTGCAAGAGTAGAAATACTTGTAATTTAATGAATGCAGACTTTTTTCTTTTTTCTTTTTTTTTCAGTTTATGATATATCTGGGCCAGAAGATCAGAAAAATCCTTCGGCAATATTTCTGCCTGTCATGCTTTCCTAGTACCTTTACAACCTGTGTATTTCCCCTTCTTGGTCAATGTCTGATTTCCTAGCGCTCAGAAAGCTTTTATAAACGTAATACACTGCCAATTAACCATTACTGATTTTAAACATCATTTCTTAGATTGTTTCTTATTCAGAGGTGCTGGGTGGGCTTCTCATTGCATATTTCATACGTTTCATACATGACAGTAACTGATGTTTTTAGCAGATAGCCTGGAGTCTTGCCAGAGTAGGATCCAAGTTTACGTAAGGTCACACTTCATACATTTGCCCCTTTTTAGGTGAGCACTCTCCCTTGAGTAGCTTCTAGCTATACAATAGAGAACAGAATGCTTTATGTAAGCAACAGATAACCTCTTTTTTTCCAAACAACTTATACAACGACTTGCTGGGGGTTAATATAACAATCAAACTGTTAAATAATAGCCTGTGACAGAGCACTGAGGGAGCAGCTAAAGAGAGGTGTCTGCAGTATCCTTCCTTTAGAGAGGTGTCTGCAGTATCCTTCCTTTTTCATGTTCTGTAAATGGTTAATAGCATCTGATGAAGCATAATGTGTCTTTAGGATGTGAAGAGCATCCATCAAATCAACATTTCTCTGAGATACCATCCCAAAGAGCTGATTTCTTGGTGGATTTGTTGGGGCTAACCTTGTCCCATGCACCCTGCTCTTAGGAGACCTGTTTCAGAGACAAGATGGAAAAAAATACTCTTTTGAGGGACCACCAAGAGCTGGGTCATGTAGTACCATGGTGACTTAGAATGCTGCACATAAAAGATTATTAGGTGAAAGCTACCTAGATAACATTTTTTTCCCTCAGAATTTAAAACCAATACATTGAAATTGCTCAGCACACCTTTAAATACAATCACAGATTTTTTGTACACTTCTCTTCTGGAGCTTGGGTGTTCATGGTTTCCTCTCAGACTAGAGCACTCTGTGGCTCAGAGTAATGTAAAGAGCAATGCTCGAGTCCTGAAACAAGCAATTTTTTAGAGCATTTGTGAAGAGGATAGCTAATTAGAAGAATAAGAATTGAAACTATTCAAAAACAGTATCTTTTCTAGTCTGTGGTTTATGCTTGGTAGTCATTGGTGGTCTTGGAGGTCATTGGGTTACTTTTTAAGGCATCACAAGCAATCTGTTGATTTTGCTATACATTCTATGTGTTAGTAAAATGTGCTGTCGTGTTAAAGCAAAAGTTCTTCCCCACATCAGGGGAGACTTTTGCTTCAAAAATTCTGTAAGTGGCATAGTGACCCTGTAATCAGCCTATTTAAGAAAACATGTTTTAAAATGCCCTTTAAATTATTTCCACTCGGTAATTGTTACAAAAGCCCTTCAAAGAAGCAAAGATGTTGCACAAAAGAATGCAAGCTGTGCTAACACAGTACAGTGAGCGAAGTGTATGATTTATGGTATGCAGTATGTCAGATTAGATTGTGATAGTGATATATTCTGGCTTTAAAGATCTGTAAATCCCTGACAAATTCCTTGCATGAAGAAACAAGATTCACTTGAGAACAGCTTTCAGCTATTGTGCTTCTTGTAATCTAAGCATTGGAGCAAGTAGAATGATCAATTTATTTTGAGGTTCCCTAACGAAATTAAATCAAGTCAAACAGATGAGCATTTTCAAAAGTGACTGTGTTATTTCGGAGTCCTGTCTGGCAAGGTTTGTACAATGTAATATACTTGCTTGTAAATCTCTTGCCTAGAAGTCTCTCAACCTGATGGCACCACTTTCAATTTAAAGACAAAATAAACTTCACATCTTAAGGAATCTTTTCATTTGTGGCAGAAGTTGGTATTTTTGGAATATCTAGTAAGAACCTGATGTCTAGTGTATCTGAAAAACAGTATTACTGTTACAAATCTCTATAAAAGGACAAATAAAGCTGCTTAGGGAGCCCATTGAAAGCAAAATTAAAATGTGCCCATAGTGTAGAAGTGGCAGCCCCAATCCAGTTCTGGTTCAATAGGATCCCTGAGTTCCAGCAGTGTTTTTGCTATGGCTAGAAGAAATAAAATCCAGCCGTGAGAGCAGCATATGGCTTGTGTACAGTCAGTCTTTGAGCATTTGAGCTGCATCATCTCATCCATCTTTGCCTATAGAGAAGGTTCGGATGATTTATTGCAGCACTGTCTGAAAGTCATCTCCTTGGTTAAAGCAGGTTTGTCATCTGTGGTACAGATTCCTGGGCTCTTCTAGAGTTAACAGCATTTTTGGGTCTGGAACACAAGTCTTATAGGAATGGCTGAAGGAACTGGGATTGTTTAGTCTGGAGGAGGCTTAGGGGAGACCTTATTGTTCTCTACAACTGGTAAGAGAGCAATGCAAATAATTGAAAATGCAAGCCCTCTTAAATCTGGGCAACTAAGAGAGAATTAACTGAAAGCAGAGCTTGTCAACTGTTGAATGCTGTTGGCCCTGTTTGTCCAGTGTTACTGAGCTGAAGTGTCTGACTGAGTGGAACACATCCATCATTCACTGACTGAACTTGACAAAGCAAGGAGTTGTGCTGAACTGTCTGCTTCCTAAGACGTGCACAGCCAGTGCTTGGGCTCAGCCTAGGTCAAATCCAACAGTGATCCACTCTGCTTTCTCAGGAAAATGCTTCTAAAAGAGATTGTACATTTTGTGAAGCTTCCTTGAGGCATCAGTTTAATATTGTTTATCAAACAACATAGGTAATATTTTCTTCTTTAATAGTGGAAGTATCATGCAAGTCTCTCAAGTTTGTGTTTGAGCCAAAAGGCATCTTCTTGATATACTGGTTTTCAACAGATTGAAATCTATACAGAGCAAAATCTTTTTGTCTCTTTTCTAAAGCACGGCATCAGCAAACAGCTTGCTTTTGAAACCATACTTATCCCCTGATTCTTCTGTGCTTTAGATAGGGATCTTTTGCTGACATCAGTGGGAACTGGTTAGGAGCTCAAAGGCAGCCTACTGGACTGAAAACCTTGAGACGCGTTGTCTAGTTTAATGGTGACTCACTCTGACCTGACCAAACAGTCATGGGGTGTTTTATCTGATCCTTTATTATTATAAAGACCAACACAGGGAAATCAGCACCCAAGATGAGCAGAGCCACTGCAGCCTTTGGGTAAGGCACTGGAGAAGTTGTGTTCATACTGCTGTCATCTTTTCAGCCCTTGGCTTTGCAGGTGGCCACGCGTGTGTGGCTGCTCCATGAGGGGGGAGAGGGGGCCAGGGCAGCAGCAAGGCACCTGCCTCCCCTTTGAGCTCTATGAGTCTCAGCTCCTACATCCATAACGGGATGCAGATTGTGCCTAAATCCCTGGAAAGAAACAACGTATTAGGCACTCTTGGTGTGTGTGCAACACTTGCTGTCCGTAATTGCTGTTTCTTTTTCCCAAACATGGATACAGAGGCGGCGGTTACACCCCGCGTTTACACAACAGCCTCAACATTATAGCTCATCTGCGACGAGTTCCCCTTTCAACATCATCTGGTTTCAGGGGAGGTGCAGAAGCAATGGCAAAGATTTGGTCTTTGCCAGAAGGAAGGCAGGGAAGGTGGTGTGGAGAAGAAAGGGCTGCTACCAGTGGAAGGAGGGCTACCTGGGGACAATGCAGATGCCGCACACATGTCCCTGCAGGAGAACAAAGCCGCAGCAGATGGTGGTTAACTAGAAACAGATTAAAGCAGCTGATACAGAAAGGAGACGGGCTTCCAGAGTTGCTTGCAATCAGAGACAAGCTGTCCCTAGGTGAGCTCTGACTCAACTGTGAAACGAGAAACCTGGGTTAATTTCCCTGAGCACGAGAAATTTCAAACCTATGTACCCCATTTGCCTGGAAAACAGCAAGCTCTGTGCTATCAGCTCATCTGGAGAAGTGATGGGAGGAGGAGGTAGTGGCGAGATGAATATAGATTCAATTGCCCTCACAGTAACTGCAGTAGTGTTCTGTGCAACAAAGCATACAAATCCCAGGGCCAAGAGCAGTAGCAGCAAGTAGGAGGCAATGGGGCTGTTTTGCTTCATGTTGGAGGTACTCAGTTCCAGCATTGGGTCCTGTGTACCAGGCCCTGCTCTGTGGAATAGTTCTCCACTTGGGACAGTCACTAAAACTACAATAACTGGAGATAATAACTATATTTTTTAAAAATTCTGAAGACGAAATGAGAGGAAAAAAATACCAGGCTGAAAGCACAAG
Organism: Tympanuchus pallidicinctus; assembly: GCF_026119805.1. Classification (NCBI taxonomy): domain Eukaryota; kingdom Metazoa; phylum Chordata; class Aves; order Galliformes; family Phasianidae; genus Tympanuchus; species Tympanuchus pallidicinctus. The sequence continues at coordinate 6,446,190 of NW_026294744.1, forward strand.
GGAGGAGAAAATTAAACTGGTAATTTAGAATATAATGAATTCTTTAAAATCTACTTAGACTTCAGGCCCATTACCACTGACAAGGACTGTGCTCATTCTATTAAGTTAATGTGCCCTTCTCCAGCACTGAACTGCCTCAGTAGCTGATGGAGCAGGTATCTCTCAGACATAAGCTCTTTAAACAGACTCGTTCTTAGCAGAGCCCACCACAACTGACAGTTACAGTGCATTGGCACACATTTCAAACCATCTTCCATTTGTGAAATTCAGATATTGGATATACACCTTAGAACCTCTGAGATAACCAAAGGTTACATCCAGAATAAATTAAAAAAAAAAGCCTTAAATAAGTACATTAAGCACTGCCTGACTAGTGAATCCTTTTTAATCCAGAGCTGGTAACCACTGCTGCCATCACACCCCACAGCAACACAAACTGTCAGGATATTCCTACTTTCTCTCTTCATAGGAAGGTTGTCAGAAAGACATTTTGTTGTCTACATCATAAATGTTTTGCTCACAAGGCACACTGTATTCAAGATGAAGTGAAATATGAACATCAGATATTTGCAGTATTGTTTTGTAAACACTATTTATTCTTAAGTAGTTAATTTTGGAAGTGTTTTTGCACATGCTAAGGCATAGCCCTTTAATTTGTTATTGAAGTGCTGTATTTTTCAGAAATAGTGGATTTGGTAATGCAAGAAGAGAAAGAATGCAGCCTCAGTGCAAGATAACAGTTAATACAAGAAGACTGTAATCCCATTAAACAGAATTTGTAAGATTCTGTTTGAATTGCATTAACTTGGTGAGAGCAGCATTCTTCAAGTGGAGGGCACTCAATGGAGGGCTGCAGAGAAGACCACTCATCAGGTGTCAGCTCCAATTTGCTTTCAGCTGCTCAGCCCCATAAGTGTTTTACGTGATTGTGTCACAACAGCACGTGCTGTCATTGCTCTAAACTCAGGAAGGAATTGGGAGCAGTAGGACGAGAATGTTTCTGTAGTACAACTGTCTGTGGAAGCCTTTCTTGGCTAAATTACAGTCCGTAGGGAAGGAGATAAGAAGCCTCTAGGGAAGAACAATAACCTGTTTAGAAGCAGCTTCGTGTGGCTGCAGTTGGTAAAAGTCGAGTACTTTTTGCTGCTCGAACATCTGACTGAGAATGGTGACATGGGGTTTTTGTGGGAAAATCCAGTGGGATTCAAGATGAGAATACACAAAGCAGTGTCTCCACTCCTTAAGAAGTCTCCTGTTCTGGAAGAGAAACAATTCCAGCACTTTTGTAAAAAAACAAAAACTGCAACTCTACAAAAAGAATGCTACTTTTATTTTCAAATGCTGTAAAAAGCCTCATATAAATTTTTATAATGCTTCTATGTAACTTTCCCAACCACAACTAATGAAATAGTCTAGGAAAAATATAGCAGTTGCCATTTTGACTCCAAGAACAAGCTGCTGTAATATATCAACATTAAAATGACAAAGTACAGTATGTTACAATGCTTGTAATTGCTCGTGTTATTGAAAAAGTGAGAGCACTTCCTAAGCATTACAGTATAACTGGGCTAAACAGCAGTATTCCCTACTTGCTGTCACAGAGGAAAGTCACCTCGTTACAAGGAGCCAACACAACGCCCTTGTACTGCTTATGCCCATTCCTCTTGGTAGAGTGGAGAGCTTTCAGCAAGCCCCTTTGCACTTAGGTGAATTCACCACCCACATCATGCTGTTATTCCATACTGTATCCCACGACTCAGGTGTTTGACAATTGACCTATAAAAATAACACTTACATAACTCTCCAGCAAGGCAAATTTAACAGTGCAAATGCAGTATCAACAATATTTGATTTGTGAATGCTGGCAATGTTCTTAAAAACTCCTTTTGTACGTGAAACAACCGGCGCTGCCGTTCTGTACCCAAGGCCGCGCGCTCACGCCGATTAGAGATGGAACATAGCGCAAAAGCTCAGCTGTGTTTTCCGATCCAAACTTCCTCCTCCGTTCTGGCGTATTCAGATCCAGAACTTGGATTCAGGCTCCACTGACGCACTCGAGTTTTCCCTGCTGCAATCTCCCCAGCAAACCTCTGACAACAATTTGCATACAGAAATCCACATTTAAACAAAGTTAACAACGCTCGCTTCCAGAAAATAAATTTTGACGTGGTTGCAATCATCAAGCCATTTCAGGATCTTTGGTACTCCAAGAATACAAAAAATAAATGGCACAGTGACAAACATCACCAAAGGAAGAAAATAAAAACAACCATCCAAACAAATAAGACGGAAAGAACAAAGCAAGAGATATGTCGCACTTCCATTTTTTGAAAGCCAGTGTAAATTAACCTTCTGTTCTCTTCAATCTATTACAGTGTCACAGTTTTATCTTTAAAAAAATTCTATTTTCCTAAAAGCAGTAGTTAATATTTTGTTTAACTCGATTTATTGATTAAAATAACGCTATGTATTCAAAAAAATAAATTCAACTACCACGATACAGGAGTTTATGCTAAATAGGCTGCAGGCTTTTTCCCGGAGGATGTAACTCCTATGTGAGCACTGATATGATTAACCATCCTCCATTTTAAATGCTTATTATCTTTAGTGTTACGAGTACAAGGATTGAGCTTTTTCCCAAGTTTGTAAACCAGTGAATATGTACAGACAGTTGTATCATAGATAGCTTTAAATTATATGTGTATTTATTTGCCCTCCCTCAAACCTGCACAGGAAAAAAAAAATCACCAGTATTACTGAGCATTTGTAGTTCCCATGAAATTTATCTTGTCTTAGCAAGCTCAAGCAAAGGCTTCTTTTTATGTTACGCAAATAGGGTAACTGTGGTCTTTTGAAATGCAGTGCTCACAGGAATTCCACTTCTGGTGCCTAGTGCCCCACGAATGAGGCTGGAAATGAAAATGGAGAAAAATTCTCATTGGAATAGCAGTATCCTTTGGGGCCAAGTCTGTGCCTTGTATATGTTCCGCCCAAGATCCTCTTGGTAGAACAGATCAAATGTCAGACAAATAATTTCCTTTTCTGAGATGCCTCAGAAGCTTCAAGAGCACTGGCAGAAAGACATCCCAAAGTACAGAGGTGGGTTTAAGCGAGCTGCTGATTTAGGACAGCCTCTGAATGGATTCAAGTTGACTCTCACTACCTTAACATGGCTAAGAACAACACTGCAGAATTCCAGAAGGATCTTGTCCCAGTAGCAGTGAAGTGATGTTAATTATTCTAAGTTTTGGGAAGCAAAGAAATGGGAGATGGCTTAAATTGAACATTTAGACAAAGTTTAGCTTAGCGACAACATAACACAATACTTTGCAAATTGGGTGGACTTTAACACACTGTTCCTCTTCCATGAACTGCAGACTAAATTTTTTTGTAGAAAATCAGCATAAGTGAAAATGCCTGACAGAAGATAAAATATCAGAGTACAGATCACTGAAGCCCTTGAAGAATATTAACTGTTGGAATGGGGAAGAGTACACACAGGTCAGTAAGCCACTGATGCACAGAAACCTTTCTTGCAAATTGAATTTTATGCAACAGATAAGCACTACACAGTAAGATTTTGAAGCATACAAATAATTTGGAACAGCTGACACCTTGGTGCCAAACAGCAATAAATATTTCTGTGATAGCTTTATAAATAGTCACTTCCATTTTGCTGTGAATGTCAGTCTGCTCAGTCCTCCCTACCACATGCCAAAACATCCTGTGCTTCATTCTGATGGGCGTTGTGAGGCCTCCAGAGTGCTTTACATTGCATCCAGGGGAAGAATGCAGCAGTAGTGACTCTGCTTGTTCAATCACTGGTCAATTGTTTATCGCTGTAAGCCTTTTGTAACCAGAAAATGACATCAAAGATCTCTACTGTATTGAGACAGATTAGAAGCACTACAGATAATATGCTAGTATAGGCAGAGATGTAAAATTTGCCAGCAATTAGATACCAGCAAGCTGTTAAAGGAATGCTGTTTGGCTCTGAATGATGTCTAAGTAGATGAGCAAAATCTCAGCCAGCACCCAGGAGGCTCTGCTTCCATTTCCTTGACTCATCTCTGCCGTCAGTTTGTCACCAGCTTGCAGACTGAGAGTAATGGTAGTATATGCGCCACCTGATTCAGTCATGGTTGGTTATGTTTTCTGGTAACTGGGCTTCAAACCCAGCTGATCCCTTGTAACCTCACGGTTCACTTTAGGGAGAGACACGAGAAGACAACGGAGCCTACAGGACAGAGAGTCCAACGAGGCACTCCACTTCCTCTGACTTGGTAAAGGCTGCTACAGGTATTCCAGAAAGAGAAGGGTACGGCAATATCCCTTCCGCCTGGAACTTCTCGTGGAGACAAAAAAGAAAAAGCAGCAATTTCATCACAGGATAAGTTTTCTCAGACAGAAAAGGATGTTTAAATTCTCAGCAGCAAAAAGATGACCTGTCTCAAAAATGAGGCAAGAGCACAATCCTGGAAATGGCTGCCATTTCAGAACTTGATGTCTGAAAAAAGTTTGTTAGGAGTTTTTATTGTTGTTTCTTTTTCTCTTGAATTTGCCAACACATACAATCATCATAAACAGTAACATCATTTTCAATAACAGGGCCCACCAACTATCATTTCAAGCAGATCAGAGGGACCGTCTCCCTGCCCACATCCCACAGAACAAGGGATGATCTGATCATGAAACCCTCCAGCAGGGAGGAGGATTGACACTGGAGAGTGTACCAGTAGGCCCCACAGGACACTGCTATTTAAAATATGCCACACTCATGGGACAACTGCAAACCACAACTGGAATAACCTTAGAGCCACTGCTCAGAGAATTGTGAAAACGTGGGAAATGGTTTTTTATACTGCATACCTAAAACCCACCAGGTGAGCAGTGTAACAACAACGCTGCATAAAATGATATGTTTTACTCCTGGGTGGATTAAATGGGTTACAGTACAAGCAAAGCCACGGTACAGAGGCATAATTAATTGTTATACACACATAGGCAGTGCAGTTACAAAGGGATGTATGGTTCCTTTTATTCCAGTACCTTTGTATAATAAAGTTAACAAAAATATTCAAATATTTAAAAAAAAAAAAAAAAAAAAGCCAGCTGGCACTGCCAACTAATTCCTGTAGTAGTAGTAGTAGTCTTAGAAATCCTAATCCTGTAGAATTTCCTTGTGAAACTGATGCGCACCAGAGTCAATATATTGATAACTAATGCCAAGCAGGTCTGGTGATGCAGCTACCTGAGGTTTGTAATTTTTGTTTTTTGTGGGTTTGTGTTTAGTTTCACAACTTCCCAGCTTTCATGTAGGTAGGGATCGAGCCACGCTGAGTGAGCCCTTCAAACCTCTTGTAGGTATAATTGAGGAAAACCCAGTCTTTGGATTTGTAGTCAGGTTCCGTTGTGTTTGGCACTAGAATTCAGATACAAAAATAAAAACAAAACAAAATTAAGAAGTGTTGCTTCCAAGAAGTCATAGAATGGCTTGAGTTGGAAGGAACCTCAAGGATCACCAAGTTCCAAACCTCCTGCCACAGTGTTGCCACCCCCTAGACCAGGCTGCCCAGGGTCCCATCCAACTTGGCCTTGAACACCTCCAGTGATGAGCATCCACAACCTCTCCAGCAACCTGCTCCAGCACCTCACCTCACTTTCAGTGAAAACCTTCCCCTGACATCTAAACTAAATCTCCCCTCCCTTAGTTGAAAACCATTTCCCCTTGTCCTATTACTACCTATCCGTGTAAAAAGTTGATTTCCCTTTTGTTTATAATCTCCCTTTAAATACTGGAAAGTTGTAACAAGACAGAGAGCCTGCCAAGCACAGCAGTTCTTGCAGGAGAAGCAAGGTGGCCTCATCAACAGGCTTCCCTGTGCAGACCAAATGCAGGTATACACATAGTGTTATCCCCCCTGGAAACATAAGAAAAAAAATGCATCCAAATTCTCCTGAAAGAACAATGCACATGGAGCACATGTTCCTATTTCAGGACGTCTGCCCTGCTTACAGCTCCCACAAGGTTCAGCCAGCAGGCGATGTGGTCACGTTCTGCCTATGAACAGCCCACACAGCTGGTGTGCTGATCACTGGCATTCACTGCAGTGGGCTCCTATATTTAGCGCTCAGATTGCTGCTCTTGGAGTTCTACAACAGCATGTTCAGCATGGGTGCCAAAAACGCTGATACTCAAGTGAGCATTTGGGCATCTGGATCCACAGGAACGTTTTCAGTAACACAATGTGTCCGAGATGCCAAAACCAATACAAATATACTTTGCATTACCTAAATATGGACTTCAGTAGCTAACAGGAACTGGAGATCAACCGTTTTTGCATTGAAAAGACAAATTTCTATGCCACTAAATAAAAGCCATCTCAGAAAAAAATAGCCTTTGATAATTCTTAAGAATGTTAGCACCTCTGCACCTATTTGACAGAAATTAACCATTGTTATATATCTGTCTGTCTTTAACCTATTAATAATTAATTGAAAACAGTAGGAACTAGAGAACTAGGCATGTCAGCCGATCAGGCCTTTCATATATAACAATTTTCTACTACTCCACAATATAAATTAACAATTAAAAAAATACCTAAAAGATCTGTAGAGCCACTCAGGCTTATACATCATTATGTTAAGTAATCATCTGCCTGAATTCCTTTGCCAAAAAATATGTTTGCTTTTATGTTTGGCATAAAATTAAGAAATAAAAAAAGTTGAAGTAAAAAAAATCTGTACTGATCTGCTCTTGGTCAGACTTTGTTTATATCACATGGTTGACAACTGTACAGTTTTCAATGCTCACTATATATGCAAACCATTTACTAATAAATTTGTTAAAATCTTTTTTTTTTTTCCCCCAAAATTTTAAGGAAGTAGAAGCTATGACACATCATAGGTTAACATCTATTTTTGAAAGAAAATCTCTAGATCAAGCCTGTATATTGGTTAGGTTATCAGAAAAATGAACGTTATGAAGAACAAATGAACCCAAGGAGTATTCTGGCACGCTGTAGACAGAAGTTTGGAATTTACAATGGTAGCCTCACCTGGCTGTAAAATATCAGATTCAGGAAATTCATCGAAGTTGGATGTATCGTCAATACTTTTGATTTCTATTGGAATTGCAGCTGGTCTTTCCCTGTAAGCAAACAAATGGCAGAATAGTGAATGTTAGGAAAAATATGCAAAGTTCCACCTTTGTTTAATTTAGATTTTTACAGTTGCAACATCCTTTCAATTTAAAAAGCAAAGGTTCCATTGAGTCCTTGAAAGATGCCTATTTTCTGACATCACAAGAAGGTTTCCTGGTTTCCTAGCATCAGCACGCTCTTGGCAAATGTGAGGAAAACACGCTTTTCCATTAGCTGAAACTGCATTCCACCCTCATGTGCCATGCAGCTATCGGCGTGATCTTTGATGTCACCAAGAACCATGGTGGTTACCTTCGTTCCATGGACCCAGCCTACCCAGCTGAGCAGGATTTTACTTGCATTTGAAGCCATTAGACACGTTGCTTTACAATTCCATGGAACTCATCCAAATATCTTTCAGCTGTAGCTCTTACTTCTGATGCCAGCATCTCAGATCCAAAATGAGTTGACTGATACGCTGCTGCTTTATTAGCTTGACACTCAGAACTCTTAAGGTAGCTTTAAAAGCTACTGAAATGATCTACCCCACAAAAACATTACAACTGGAAAATGGCACTGTGGGAGAGTTATTAATTTATAAGTGTAAACTTATTATAGCCGTAATTATTACAATTGCCCTTACATCCACTTCTGGGTGGAATGAGGAAACTTTTTTTTGCCAGATTGCCAAATGTGACACGAACAAATATGTCACTGCTTTTGCTGCTTATTAATGTCTCCCACACTGAAAAGACAAATGAAGCTTTCCACACCAGAGGAAATGAGAAGAGCTGGACAACCACATTCTTACTGTATGGATTGCCATGCACAAAAACACAGCATTACTGGAAGAGCCATCCCAGGAAATCTGGGCATTTCTGAGGCTGCTCGCAACAGTAAAAATCTGATGAGATCTATGAATGCCAGCACAGCCTAAAAACCTTGAGTGTCAGTAGGTGCATTTCAAAATGAGAGAGAATTTGCCATCATAGTGCATGAAATTCTTGCTGTCATGACTTCTATGTTTTCTATAAAAGGTGTGTATATATATACACGTGTACCTGATATGCCCCCAGTCCACTCCTTCAAAAAACGGATGACTTTTAATTTCCTCCACTCCATTACTACCAATTCTGTTCTCTGAATCGGTACAAAACCTGAAAAAGTAGAAAAAAATAAAGAGAACATTACAATAAAAGCTGACCGTTGCAAAAGAAAATAAAAGCATCATGGTATCAAGGAGTCTTAGCAAACTGCTTAAAACTGTTGCATCTCCTGGTTAATGTAAAAGCAACCCATTGCCTCTAGGACAAACTTTGCAGTAACAGTCAGACTAGTCTCAAGCTTTATCAGATCTTATTTGGTTTGGTTTTATCTCTATCAAAACAGGAATTTTGCTTTGTCTAAAACTTAATTTAAGCTCAAAAAACTTCTGTCTAATGCATCCAAGATGTACTGAACAAAGTATACATTGAGGTCTCTGGTGCCACACCTACTGTTTTGACCTTGTTGTAGTAAATTGCCCATTAACTAAAGATGTTTTTAAATTCAGCTTTGCATAGCTTCTTGAAATTGTGTGATTTTACACTTCATTAGCTCCTTCCACATAGAGGAAAAAAAAGCCTAAACGTAAATAATCTTGGCATAACTAAATCCAGAAGCCAATCTGCTAACAGATAGGCTTCCTATAATATCTCAAACTGTCCTGAATACAGCCAGAGAACAAGGGAGAAATCCCCAGCAGTGATATTCTGTGCTCTTCATAGCATAGAACTCAGGATGCTGACAGCATCAAGGAGCGGTTAAGCAAAAACAACAGAGAAACAGATACAAAAAACATAATAAAATTGTTACATACAAAGTTATGAATAAAGATTAGCAATAATTAAATAATTTGAACTGTGCTAGCACCACTAACTGGATAAAGAAAAACTATTGGCTGTATATGTTATGTTAGTTACATGCAATTGGAGCACTGTTTGGACTAATAACAAATTCTAGTTCTTGGCTCTACCTACAAAAGTGCATTCCTCTTTTTGCCAGTAATAAAACTGTGTAAGCTTGTAATATTTTCTTTGAAAAAATAAAATAAACCAAGGCCATAAAGCATCTGCTCCTCCAAATCTGCCAGGTCTAGAACATTTCTGCCTGACCTTAATGACATTCCAAAACCTCTCCCAGAAATTCAGCACAAGCTGCATGGATGAAAACCTAGCATTTTGGAAAGCAACAAGTCGATTCAAAACATTCAGAAATTTCTTTCAGTGCATTCAGTGTTGGCGAGTGGCTGTTTTTCTTAGTCTCTGAGAAGACAAAAATATTGTTTGATAATCACTATTTTTTTTCCCCCAGCTTTGTTTCTCCTGATACAGTGGTGCAAATCAAGATTGTTATACCGTATTCCTTCATGTTACCCAAATGGCAAAAAGGAAAACACTGAAAAAGTCCGTCAAGAAAGGTGACAGAGAAGAAACCAACTTTCCCTCCAAGCTACAGCTTCCTTTGTACAGGACAAAGTTAACCTAATGGAAGATGATTAGGTGTGGGTGAGTGGTCAGAAGTGAGCTCTTGATACTGACCTTAGAATTAAATCCTTTGCTTTCTCTGAAATGGGCACCTCTGGAGGAAATACCAAAGTTTCTTTCCAGTTCATAACTTTCCTGTAAGTTTCTTGTGGTGTTTCTGAGCAGAAAGGTGGATACCCTGCCAAAATGGGACATTAAAAAAAAACAAACCAAAATAAACAGGCTCCACACACCTGCATTGCAATGGGAGATCAGATTGGGTGAACTGATGGACCTGATCACTTCTGAACCCTCTGAATGATTCTTAGGTTGTGTTCTTTAACTTACCTATTAGCATTTCATACATAATCACTCCCAAAGACCACCAGTCACATAGTTTGTTGTACCCAGTCTGCATAAATACTTCTGGTGCAATGTAATCTGGTGTTCCAACAGTAGAATATGCCTGGAAGATAGAATAAGCTGTTAAATAAACGAATGCTATATTTTTGCACTTTGCAAAAATCTCTTTCTGCAGATTCACATATAGCATCTTACTATGTGTGTGACAAGAGCGCTGAATTTGGCAATTCAAGATATGTACAGTCCCAAGAGCATTATTCTACATGAGTAAGCACAGATGCAGAGTTATTGTTGAACCTTGGAAGTAAATGGAAGTCATCCTTCTGAATATGAAGAAAAATAAGAGTTCCAAAACTTGAAAACGGAGGTTTTTGAGACTTTTGCAAACTGCTGTTCTGTAAAAATCACAAGGGTAGCTGAAACTCTGAAAATCCCATGGCTGAGAGATGCTTCAGTCTGATTTAATTAATTCTGGAATGCCCTTTATTACCTGGCCATCCCCTGTACTGTAAACACAATTTGCACCACTCCAGTGCACCACTCTCCACTGCCTTTCCGTAACATTCCCTGAAACAGTCACAGCTCTGGAAACAAGCACATGAACCAATCCAGCTGGTGCTCATCCTACTCTTTGCTGGTCTACAACCTGAACCACTAGAGCACCTTGATTTAAACAGAATTCTGAGAGCTTGAAGAGAGTTATGTCTGTAAGAGATGAAGGCTTTCCAGATTTAAAAAACATGAAACAGTAGAGCCTGTTTATTATTTATTGTTTATTGTTTTCTATAACTAGTTTAAAAGAAAAATATCATGATTTTTATGAACTTACCAGCTGTCGCCTGTTTTTCTTCCATGTTTCTGCTTTTCTCTTTGAGTTCATATTCTGAAATGCTAGTTCAGAAAACAGATATTAGATATTAAATGCATTTGTAAAGTAAAAGACCAATAGCAGTTCTTATTTGAAAATAGACTATTTTCTATCTTTAGAATGCTTTTTTCTAGAATTAAAACTTCATTGTCACTGGAGACAGGAAAAGGACCACAAATAACTACCACCCAATTTGTGGCTGAAAACCACGTGAAAAGGACACGTGAACAGAAATTCTACATTAGCATTTGCTAAGAATTTTACAGACTGATCTGAGATCAGCCACCCTTATTGCTGCAGTTGGTAGAGTGCATTAAGATATGGTAACAGAAACTGGCCATGTTTTCTCAACAACATTTTGTAGACAACAAGAGAGAATCCAAGAAGAACTGCCAAAGCATTTTATGATTGTTGTCATGGCAAACAGATGAACACTTCACTTTTCTAAGGTTTGATGTGACTGCTGCTGACCTCAGTAAGCCAGCCTGAGAATTCAGTCCAGTCTGAGAATTCAGATTGCATTACAATACAGATATGTTACTTTATGCCCATATGCATTTATACACAAATGTACAAAAACATATTAGCACTGCAGAAAGCATAATTTCTTATCTATGAAATGCTTCCATATCCTGGGAAACATGCATTTCCAGACTTCCAACTCCATGCTATCAGCATGACTAATCACACTTAACACAGCAGAAATAAAAGATGATGTGGTATAGCTGCAGCCCAAAATCATTTAAATGTTCACCTGGGACACCTTATACTTACAGAAGTCACTTGGTGGGTTGTGTGTAAGGTTCCTGTAGAACTCAGTTCTGTGAGCTTTTTTTAAACCCGTGCATAGCCCAAAATCAGAGAGTTTTACATGACCCTAAAAAACACCAAAGATGATTAAAAAAATAATTTAGAATAATTATATTAATTATTTATAATTGTTTTTTTTCTCAAAACAAAAACAAAAATAACAAGCTCTTTTCTTAACTGCACTTGCCTTCTTCTTAAGCAATGAACAATGGATTTATACAGTACAAACTTAATCCAGGATAAACAGTGAAACAGTGACTGAATCTTGATGTACTGGGAGAGTGGTTTCTCTAAAAAGGGTATCGCTCCCAAGAATGAGAATGATATCATCTGCAACAGCCAAGAACAGCTACTTTGCCTGGCTTTGTTTTGAACCAAGTTCTACTGAGACTGGGAAAGCTTCCAGGCTACAATTCTGCTTTTTTATTTTGATGGCAATCTGGTTTTAAGCAGGTTGCCAGAGATCAACTCTGGATAATCTCTAGACCCATGCGCAATGCTTAGCGGAACCATTTCATGGCTCACTACAGTCAGCCAAGCAGACAGACTGGTCCTGCTTGGGAGTGGATAATAAAACAAATGAGACGACTGCAGGAACTGAACTGATTATTTAGTGCTGTCTGAATGTTTCATGCTTTCATTCTTCTTGAAGCAACTAAGTAGATCAGTTTTCTATGTACATGAATATGAGCATCTGGACACCCTAGGTGGATCTTCTAAGAGGCTTACTGAATACAAAAACAATCAATCAGCCAAACAAAACCAACACAAGGATAGCTTTGCTTTGCTTAGGTATATTAGAATTCAAGAAGAGGAAAAACACAGTGGCCATATTCTGCCATTACTGTGGCTAGCTTAAATCAGGTATGGCACTACTGGCACCCAGTGATCAGCACTGCTGCACGTGGCATTATCTGCAGACTGAGATGTTTAAAGCAGAGGCAGTTTGCATGCACGTTACATGCCTTGGCATCCAGCAAAAGGTTATCTGGTTTAATATCTCTGTGGATGAATCCCAGCTGGTGAATAGCATCTATGGCCAACACAGTTTCAGAAATGTAGAACTGCGTCTCCTCTTCTGATAAGGTGTCTTTCTTCATTAACAAGGTCATCATGTCACCTAATCAAAGGATAGAAAACAGTGTATGAATGAGGCTGATTCTACCTGAAACCCACTAGATTCCAAATTTAACCTTGTAACCAGCCTCATAGCTACTAATTATAAAACTGTTAATGCAAGGACCTACAAACTCAACATACTTTTTCAGTAAACTGGAAGTAGGATTGTTGCAAATCCTAAATAGGAATTTTAATGGATAGCCCTGAAAGATACAGCAAATTTTAATGCATAATACACATATAGCACAAAAATTGTTTGAACAAGAGTTATTTTTTACTGTTTCTAGATTTGCCAGTAAAAAGCAGAACGTATGACTAGAATTATTATTCAATCCAAGCCTATCTGATATCTTGTAACTCTTTCCCTTTCCCCACAAATCAGCAAAGGTTACATTACTGGGACCCTGCTTAGAACAGCATTAAAATTCACATCATCTCAAGTGACAGCATGCTTGCTTCTATATTTTTAGAAAGCTCACAACAAAAGATAAGGAAGTCTTTATATCACTTTTCAACACAACACATAGCTTACCTCCAGGTAAAAACTCCATGATCAAATAAAGGTTTCTTTTATCCTGAAAACTGTAAAACATTTTCACTACCCATGCTCCATCTGCTTCAACCAATATATCTCTTTCTGCTCGGATATGGGCCACCTGGAATTAAAAAACAAACTTTAATAAAAGAAAAATTTAAACATTTAAACACCAAATGCCATACTATACATATTCCTAGTCATAGAATCATAGAATGGCTTGGGTTGGAAGGGACCTCAGGGATCATCAAGTCCACTACTACACATTTTCATTATCTTCAAAAAAATCAGTTATTTTTCATACTTTTTCCACTCCTATTTTTCATAGTTTTTGCTATATTCTAGGAAGCCCTTGCAAAATATCAGTTTTCCATAACTTCTCAGAAGTAATCTCTAGAAACACAACACATGGCTTGTTAAGCATTCTGTTTGTTGGGTAGAACTGCAAAAGCTGGTAGAAAACTGCTATTCCATTTTTACTATATCCTATAGCATTCATAATAATAATAACAACAACAACAACAATTTATAAAAAAGCTCCACAACGATCAGCTCTGCAAAACAGTAGCTCTACTGCTAGCACAGTTAAAAATTCAGTGTGCAACTCAGTGTGCAAATACTGGTAAAACTATTGGAAAAAAAAACCAAACATTTTGCCTTAAAGAATGCAAGAGCTAGCAGATAAAATAGCAGATGCTTAATGATTCCTGTCAGAAGGTACCAGTTTTCTCCTATACGTATACAAATAAAAGGTAAATAACTGTTTCTACACAGATAGCTCACCGTTTACACTCAGCAAAGTAAGCCTACAAAATCCCTTTGCAACAGTGATAAGAATGCCTAAACTAATTACTTCTTGTAAAACCTCCTATCTTCATTGCTGTGAAAGAAACATTTGACATAAAGAGAACTATTATGCAGCTCCCAAACCCACACATTACTAATTGTGTTTGAACTGCTTTTCAAATGGTACCCAGAGACTGCTCCTATCTGTGCACATGGTGAAGCTTACTCCAACTGCAAGTGCCTCAGCCAAGGGGAAAAGGGCTGTGATGAGTCTCGGTCCACAGAGATGACCTTAAGTAGCAATGAGAGCTGAATGGCCACTACTGAAGAAGGGCTTGGGCTCTTTTAGCTGGGGGAAAAATGGAAGAGAAGATGGAGCCATTCCTTCAAGTGACATACACAAAGCTGGCCCAGCACTGGTACAGCCACCACTGCTGCTGTGGCACATCCTGGGCAAGTGACTGGGAATGACTGACCATACTTGGGATATTTCAGTCCCAGCTGAGCATTGGACAGATGCTGAGAGCTGCTGCCCCACGAGTTCCCTGGAAACTAATGGTAATGAAGGCCGCAGAAGGGCGTATGCATTACTAACGTGTACCCTCAGGGCAGAGAAAATTGAAAAACATATATATGGGAAAATATTTATTGACATAAGAGACAAAATTTTTATATTTCATACAACAGGAAACAACTTCTGGAAAGAAAATAAGTACTATGTGCCACTATTCCAGTATCAAGAAATATTTCCAATAAGCACCAAACAAAGTTTTCTGCATCTCTTTCTCAGTTTGAACATCTTTCTGATGCATCTTTTTCACAGGGCACTGCGTTCCCTCTCAGTAGTAGACACTCAAATCCAATTTATCTAGCCATATCTATTCTCTTAGTCTCATATATACACATATATATATATACAGATAGCTCACTGTTTACACTCAGCAAAGTAAGCTATATATACCAATGCATATATATATATATGTATATGTATATATATGTATATATAATGTATATATATATATTTCCACCCAGCATTCTTCCATTTCCAAAGGTAGCTACAAGCTGTAAGATTAAAAACTTGCTTAAAAAGCAGCCAGAAAAATGTCCGAGTGCCACCACTTTTGAAAGTTGTAACTTTTCTTGTATTTGCATCCTGTGATACGTCCCACTGAACAAACCTGGCAATGGAAGTTACAGCAGATAAATACTCCCCAGAGGAGCTTACAGCTCCAGCCTAAAAGCAGTGGCTGAGCTGAGCCTCTTTGCCACATCAGGTTATGAAATGGGGGCAAGGCTTCAGCCAGTGGGGCACACACATCCTGCCTCTGGGGCACACGATACTGCTTTCATTTCCTACTTTTAAAGCTCAGGGTTGCAAGACAAAAACCCTGTATTAGGATAAAAAGTAAGTAGAGGTACTAATACCAGTACAGGAGAATATAGAATACGAACGTGGGTTTTGGATAGGTGAGTGTATGGGAACTGCTGAGTCACGGCCTGAACCTCTGATTGATCACCTGAGGCGAGCCATGAGTCAGCCAGAGGAGCACAGGTGGAGGCAATTCACCTGTGCTGCCTGAAGGGGTGGAGCCAGGCTCCATCCCTCCTAGAGCTATTGAAGAGCTGGCTACCAGTGGGGAGGGATCTCTTCTGGAGGTTGCCTCCTCTGGTGTTTTGTAGGTGAGCCCAGCATAAGGGAAAGCCTTCCATTTATTCTCTTTTGTTATCATTGTCCACTTTGCCTAACTCTCTTGATTATATTGTGACTGTAACATCTTGATATCCATTGATTGTACAGTAAGGAAGAGTCACGGAATGGCTTAGGTTGGAAGGAACCATAAAGATCGTATGATTCCAATCCCTCTGCGGTGGGCAGGGCTGCCATCCAGCAGCTCAGGGCCGCCATCCAGCAGCTCAGGGCCCTATCCAACCTGTCCTTGAACTCCTCCAGGGACTGGGCACCCACAGCTTCTCTGGGCAGCCTGTATCACTGCCTCACACCACCCTCTGAATAAAGAATTTCCTCCTCATTCTCTTTTGCCCTGTCACTACACTCCCTGATGAATATAGTCCTGTCCCAGCTTTCCCATAGGCTCACTTGAGGTACTGAGAGGTCACACTGAGGTCTTCCTGGAGCTTTCTCTTCTCAAGGCTAAATAACCACAGATTTTTTTTCTTTGTGGTGCTAAAGAGCTTGCTGCATCCTATTGGGGAATTTACAATGAATTTCTGATTAGAAAGCAAATAAACAAAAATCCAACTAAAAAGCAAAACAAAAGAAAAACAAAGCCAAATAATGAATAACATGACACCTGCTGGTATCTGACCACCAAAAGAAAACATCATGCATTCTCAGTTTTTACTTTGGCTTTTCAAGAAGTATTTTCTTTGAGATGTAATTTTACAGATTAAGGTCTACAGGGCATGCATTGGTAAAGGAAAAGACTAGAAGAAAAAAACACCATCTTGATCACTGTTCCAAGCAGTTGTAAATAAAACATTTTCAAAATGATGTTACATGACCTTATTTCTTAACTACTACTCTATATTCACATAGCAACTCCATAAATGCCTTGAGCTGCAGTTCAATTATGGGGGCCATAGAATTGGAAAATATGACCAAATACAACTCTGGAAATTTTCTAGGCCATGTAACTTTGAAATCTAGGGGACTTATACAACACAAACCTGTTCTTTCTCCAGCATATCTGCTTTTCTTAGTATCTTCATTGCATAAATATGACCTGTATCCTTCTTCTGAACAAGACGTACCTTTAATGAGAAAAACAACCCAATCAGTCTCACCTAGCCCCATACAAAATATAGAAGGCTCTAAACTGGGGGGGGGGGGGCCACAGAAAGGTTCTTCTCTTAGATATTGAAAACCATATGGATAAAGGAGTATTTCCACATCATGTACAAAGCCAACACAAATGATGAACAGATAGTTGAAGCAATTGTTGTTAACAGGCACACAGGAGTCCAGGTAGCTGTGAGATTGTGTATGCTACAATTCAGGAACAGGAACAACCATCACGTAATGCAGGGCAGGATTTTTATGGAGTGGAGCTGTACTACAGCAAATCCTCCATTTCAGGGGGACTGCACAAACACCATCAGCTGGGGCTAACATGAAGCTGTGAGAAACTAAGACCCTTTCCACAGGCCTTGATAAATCCATGCTCATAGTTCACTACTGGTCTCACTACACATGCACAATTATTCCAATAGCTGTTCTCCTGCAACAAAACTTTTTATTCTACAGTTAAAATCTTTCCTTTTAATTTTCAATCCAATTTTAATATCCCATTCAAGGGAGAGAGTCACAAACCTCCCCAAATGCTCCTCTTCCTATTACTTTCAAAGATTCAAAGTCATCCAAGCCGAGTCTTGTTCTCTTCAGTCGCAGAAACTCTGTTTCTTTGCGAGCATGCTGTGACCTGCGCAGTTTTTTCTGAGAAAGCACATACATGAGAATTCAAATCATCTTACAGAAAGCCCAGATAGATAGTCACTCTTCCTGTGAAGCACTGTCTCTCATTAGGGGTACAGGGAAAATGTGAAAGGGAAAAACTTTCTGAATTTCTTCAAAGCGTGACGCACAAACACAGTCATTCATAGAGAGGTCTCAGGCCTACATCTTGTTTTATTTTTGGTTGTTATTTGGATATAGAGAAGCAGGGATAAAAATCAATGAAAAAAAATCATACTGGTTTAAAGTCCATCAGTTCAAACGCCAAAGTCACCAGCTAAGGCAAGGACTCTGTTTTTGAGCAGCATAAAACAGTAAAAGGTAAAACCTGCACCTCAGCAGACACAGCAATGACAGGCAACAAGGAACCTAGGCAGGCAGCAGAAATCCAACTTACGCTATCCTATAACAAAAACCATTTATTTTACTGCAGAAAAATACTTGCATTTGAAAGAATGATCTATCTCAGTCCTGCCATATTTTTTGTCCC
Organism: Tympanuchus pallidicinctus; assembly: GCF_026119805.1. Classification (NCBI taxonomy): domain Eukaryota; kingdom Metazoa; phylum Chordata; class Aves; order Galliformes; family Phasianidae; genus Tympanuchus; species Tympanuchus pallidicinctus. The sequence goes on from NW_026294744.1 coordinate 6,464,279, forward strand.
ATAAAAACAAAGGGATTCATCTTGAGAAAAGATGAATGCCAGCCTATGCTCCCAAAGACGCCAAGATCTCAGAGGCTGTTAATGTGACTCAAAAAGCAGGCCTGACAGATTTTGTATAATGACAGTGTCACTAGAAACCACAAGATGGCATCAGACATCCACATTAGCCTTCCTCTCTTTCCAGAAATTACATCAACCCCACAAACTTGAGAAATGACCAGAAATGACTAAGATGCTGTCACTATTTATTCCACTATCTATTCCGGATGCAGTACAGGCAGAAATGAAATGGTCAACCTCAGAAAAGTACGCAGACATGCCCATATTCAAACGTAACAAGGAAGCACCTGTTTTATTGTTTAAATCAAGGGGAAAAAAAACAGTTCTGCATTTTGCTTTCTACCCACTTCTTCCACTGCATCTCATCCCTTCCTTATCTGTACATCAAATTACATATCTCACAGTTTTAAACTTTGTAAAAAATGTTATAATGTTATAACCTTGCTGTGGTCATATATTTCATAGTGATTAAAGCAGCATGAAGAGCACCTTAGCTATTCAAAGCCTTGTATTCAAGCATATGCACAGCTTTCTTTGTTATTTACAAAAGCAGCACTCACAATATAAACTTCATGTGACGCCAGCTAATGTTTCCATAAACTCAAACACCAACTTTCAGAAATGCGAACAAAAAGCAAAGCAATCTCTTCAAAGGTTACTCAAGTAGTATTACCTCCTCATCTGCTAGGCCTTCTTCATCCATAGCTACTTCTAGCTTCTTCTGCCTGCAGAGAGGAAAAACAAGACATTTATTTATTTTTAATTAAAAAAAACACCAAACACTCCATACCATAGCACTACAGACTACTTAGTTGAGATACCAAAGCATTTGCTTCAAACAGAAGTATGAAAACTTATTGCCAACTCCACACATTTACTCACTTGTAAGTATGTTGAAAACGTATAAGCAAATTTAAGCCCATACTTATGTGCTCGCAGAATTCCTCTCCTCCCAGCACCCTGCCTGGATTAGGGCTCCTGGGCTCCGCAAATGGTGCATGGCCATGCTGGGTGGTACCAAGTGTACAGCAAAGCCTGGGGCAACCCACAGGTGGGGGTGACAGCACACGTGGCAAGGGAGCCAGCATGTCTCCTGGAGCTCTCTTTGCTCATCCCAAGATGCCTCTATAGCCTTCAAGATGAGGTTTCATGAAGTTGGTCGCCCACTGGTAGCACGTGCGAGTTTCAACATTGGGTGCCAGGCTGCTCCTGCCTTATCTGCGTTAAGTGCAGCAGGATCCCCTAAATTAAAGGCCCTCTGCAGACAGTCTATCTGTCTAACTAGAGGCAACCCAATTGCATGGGATAATGACTAAATGTGATGAAGTGGGAAACCCTGCTGCTTAACTGAAAGCCCCTCAATTAAAAACATATTAGCAAGAGAATGATAATTTCACATGGTGACGACAAATTGAAACACAACATTCATTATAGTCAAGTGTTTAGTGCTTTGACACTTAATTCAAGCAGCACTTCACCACAGTGGATGCTGAACTGTGCAGCAATAAGAGGAGCTAAAGCAGGGATGACTAACGTGCTCTCTTCCACAGAGCACGTCAGTGCCACACAGCAGAAATGTAGAAGTAGGTGTTACGTTATCCCTAAAACTCTTTCTTCCCATCCATTTCTTCCTTTTCTACTTCCACATGTTCCTTTCCGCAGACTTCACGAGTCTTGGCAGGGGCTCAGTGCTGCAGAGCATGAATAGACACCACAAGCCACTGCCTTACACAGAAACAAGTAACTAAGCATCAGCAGCTCTGCAGCATCTGCCTCTGTAGGGTTTATTCCCTGTGGCACACATGAAGGAATCAAAGGTTGCCAAAACCACAGGCACAATTGGAAACCCCACATGAGCTGCAAAGTGAGACCACGTGCCTACTGGTTTCTACAAAGTAGTAATAATTAGAGGTGGTGGTAAATCATATGAGAATTTGAAGAGTGGAGGTCTTCAGTCATTTGGGGACTCCTTGGTGCAGTGGCAGGAGATGTTCACAGGCGATCATTTCCTCGCTACCAACCATGAAAAACTCCTGAGACCTGCTCTGTTGACAGAGCTGAAGGTGCCCCACCACCAACATCCAGCCGAGAAGTGCCGGGGAGCAGTGAAAGCACAGTGGGTACCTGGTTTCCCTCTCCTCATGCTGGATAATCAGGTTGCTATAGAAGTTCTCCAGTGTGAGCTTGGCCACCGTCACTCTCTCGCGGGTGTGGTTGCTCATGGGAAAGGATGTTGTGGTCCCTGCAGTCATCGCCATGGTAACACACACTGAAACAAGAGCACGGCAATCATTACGCACTTGGAAAAACATACACATGCACACCTCTTTTCCACCATCCATCTCCAAATTCTTAGACGCTATAGATTTCAAGGAAAAGCACTTTTCTTTATATGTAAGAAAATACATTTAAAAAAAAAAAAAAAAAAGCATTGTAAAAGTATTTTCAGCTAGCAAGACTCACTACCCACTCTCTAAAACAAATAACTTGTTGGCAAAACAAAGGGTGAATCATAGCAAAGAGCTATGCAGGCTCTGGGCAGCTCATCCAGCCACAAATTAGGAAGATGTTTGTCCAGTAGGCTCAAGCACAGTCCAGGGGACGAAAAGGCCCCTGGAGATAAAATGAAAAAGTAAATGAAGAAAACCCCTAACCCTATCCAGAGGGGAGGTGAAGAATATAAAATAACCAATTTATATCTTAGAATATCTTAGCAGCTCACAAAACTGCATCATCAGAGCCACATGTACACACTTCTTGAACACCTCCAGGGACAGCGACTCCACCAGCTCCATGGGCAGCCTGTTCCAATGCATCAGCACTCTTTCAGAGAAGAAACTCTACCAAATATCCAGCCTGAACCTCCCCTGGTGCAACTGAAGACCATTACCTCTCATCCTACTGTTTTTACTTAGGAGAAGAGGCCAAACCCCACCTTATCACAACCTCCTTTCAGGGAGTTGTAAAGAGCAACAAGGTCTCCCCTGAGCCTCCTCTTCTGCAGACTAAAGAGTCCACATATCCTCAGCCATTCCTTATAACACTTGTGCTCCAGATCCCTCACCAGCTTCACTGCCATTCCTTGGGCATGGTGCAAGGACTCATCCTATTTTAAATGGAAAACTTATGTTTCTTGTTCTATTTTTGAAGCAACAGCCAGCCATGGAGAACAGAACCCTTTCCCCACCAGCAGTGCATTAAGTAGCCAGCATTTCAGCTTAACTCCCGTGCCATGCTGACAACCCAACAGGAGGTTCCTGCAGGTCCCATGCTTTACAGAATTCCCCATGTATGGGCTCTGCAACTCTGGGTGAACTCTTGGAAGAGCAGACTTGAAACACAGCTGCAAATACATAACCTCTGGAGATAAAGCTCTTCTTGGTTAAGGCACCTGGCTCCTAAACCTTTAAAAAGTGGTAAGAGAGAGGAAAAAAGAAAATGTAAAGCTCTTGAAGACAGCAGCCTTTCCATCTGAAATCTGAGGAGCTAAATTGTGCCAGAACAACCCTTGTAATATTGGACAAAGCATCCTCGGGCAGTCGCAAGCTCCTTGCAGGTGACCTAGGTTAAAAACAGTGCAGCTTGTCCTAGGAGGATCAGTGCCTCACCTGGCTTTGGGCTGATGCACACAAGGAGAGTTGCTGTCCCACTGCAAGGGCAGTCACAATTACCTCAGCCCAGTGTTGGTTGGATCAAGATAAGGTGGCTTTTTCTGTTTGTTTGTTTTTTAATGGAAAACTGCACAGAAGTAAATGCTCTTCCTTTTAGTTGTTTATGTAACCTTTCTATTTTACCAGAGGATATTGAGGAAGATAAATTCTAAATTAGGTTTATGATCTTCAGGAAGAGCTTAATACCTTTTAAGGTGAAAGAATTCGAATTTTAGTTTCGTACGAGAAATAGATTTGCATCTTTCCATCACACAGGAACAGTTTAATTCTGCCATGCTTTTCTGATTTGTTTTGGATTTGACAGCTACTGTGAAGCCAGCATTTAAACTTGTGGATTTTTAATTGAATTTGGTGTGACAATAAGATACTTGTTGTCAGACATGCAGCTGTTGTGTCACACATAAAGGCTTTTTATAACATTAGACGGACATTATTTTAGCCGGGTATTTGAGTGTGAGAGACTTCAGAGTTTGGAGAATGAAAGTGTATCTCTACATAAACACACAAAGAGGTTTTAAGAGCATTACAACTGTTTATGGCGACACAGATCTTTCTTTTTTTACTCATTCTTTTGTCCCCTGCAGTTTTCTACTAAAGAAAGATGAGAGCTGTCAGCTGTCAGTAATCTTTACTAGAAATTCAGGGGTTACATTTTCCACATGAGCACAAACCCCATACCGGACACTATTTCAAAAGTTAGAGAACTGGGCAGTAGCCTTCTCTCCCTCTTCCCTGATAGGTGGGGAAAGATAAATAGAAAGCAGGTATTCGAGAGCAGAACCAGCAGCAGGTAGATAACATCCAATCCAATCAAACACAACAACTGCTGAACACACGCTGGCATCTGTGTGTGCCCAAAAAGCAATCTGATAAAGCAAAATCTCACCTCCTGATTGCTTTAGAGCGCCCGGGTTAGCGTAGCATCAACCCAAGCTTGGAACAGATTAACCTTCCTTAAGGTAAAGCAGGACCTGTCACCAGCAGGCAACAGGCTATTTACCACTTGCGTGGCTTCTATTCCTAGCAGGATAAAATAACACTGCAATTTCGTTTCCTGTTAATTTGTTTTCCCCACGCTCCTATACTCACAAATGCAGACGTTACCAAATAGCAAACCTAAGTCACTTGATTTTATTAAGCCTGTAAAAAGGAGATAACAATTCTGGCACTAGCACCATGCTATATATAGCAGGGCTGAACTCAACTGTGGTCATAGAGCAGGAAAACGCAGAAGAGAGCCCAACCAGTAACTTAACTCAGAGAAAGCTATTTAACAGATCAGGACCTCATATTGAGCTCAGTATCACATCACGCTACATGCCCACCAGAGCAGAAGGGCTGCATGAGAAAGAACCAGTAGACTTTTGCTCACGTTGCAGTTGGTGCCTGTACCCAAGTGGCCACCAGTTTGCTCCAACACTGTGGGGAAAAAAAGCTTTGTAAAAGCAGAAAGCGCTTGAGCTCTCCAGGTTCCCCAAACTAAATGGAAAGGAGTGCAGAGGTGGTGGGAGATCCAAGGTACTCTGCAAAATCCAATGTCAGCTCAGCAGAGAAAATCTGTTCATCCTTTTTCCTCCTACCTCTCTACTTTCACTAACAAATCCCAAAACAAAGTAATCAAAATCCCTAAATATGGGCTTTATATAACAGAGGATACCTGAGGGGATAGAAGCAGAAAGCAGCAGCTTCAAAATGGAACCTTTTACTGACATCACCAGATTAACGGGAACACTTTGAAAAGGTGCCATCCATAGTTCTTGGAAATACCCTCAAAAAACATGACTAATTCACCCAAGTTCATGCTATCTGCATAATGGCAGCATTCTCCTCCTGCTGCATTACCAGCATCGCAGTAGACTCCCTGCACCATGAGAAGGTCACATTAACCACCCTGCATTTGGCTGAAGCTCTTCTGGCTGAAGACTTTTCTTTCCAAAGGGCCTGTTACTTTGGAAAAAAATGACACACCACAAGGTCTGGATGAAAGAATGTCAAAAAAACCACCTGTAATGGGTGGGAGACAGTGCGTAGTCTCTGGGACAAGGCTCCTGAGCTGCCAAAAGCAGAGGAACCGTCCAAACTCATAGCCCCCAGATGAGATAACTTCCATCTATCATGGCAGCTCTATGTCAAAGCCTTAATGGATTCTTCTAGCAGTGCCTCCACTGTTGAAAATTCCATGCCCAGCTCTTGCTACACTACTGGTGGCTCAAAACTCACGATCCTACCAGGATACTTCTTGGCAGCTCCCACAACCCATCATTAGTGGTTTCATATTAGACTTGTAGATTAAGGTTCTGGTTAATTAAAGCAAAACAATGGAAGCAACTAATTCCACTTAAAAACCCAGAAAAGAAAAAATGGAAGAAACTGAGCACCTGGACAGCTAGTCTCCCGAAAAAGAAACACTTGGCCCTTCACTGGGGTCACCTTCTAATCAGGAAGGACAAGAATACAAAGTCCAAGTTTCTTGCACATAGCCTCTAGCTTTCTCAGCTCCAGGGAAGGCATAAAGGTATCACCTGCCAGGAAGGAAGCACATGCATTATCACCCTTGGTAATTTCAGAGGCTATTTTTACTTATCCAGACGTGTTACAAGATGTCAAGAAATGCACTTTATTACCTTATGCCATACTTCCCATCCTGTAAAAATGTAGCAGAAGGACAGGGATGTGGAATAGACAGCAAAACCGTATCACTTTTACATCACCAAATATTGGAACTGTAGTGATTGTGAACAGGCAAATGTCTCACTGAGAAAGGCCTCCCTCCCTCCAACAATACAAAAATCCACCATTTCAGGTCCCTCTGACATTTTTCTGGCCTTCCACATACACATTTTTAGCAAAGAATATGTGACAGCATGCTACAAGCAGAGAAAACTACAGCCAAATGTTTCATGAAACCATGCAAGTCCTAGAGAAAGCTTACTCTGGGCTCATTACTAAATGCATACTTATGTTAAGGAGCAAAAAACCACAATTCTTTTGGAGACAAAAGCACACTTTCCTCCACATGACAGAACTGTGGTGCCTTCCTCATGCTTCTGGATCTCTGACATCAATTTTAAACATAAAGCTACATATACATAAGCAGACAGTGAACATCAATCCTTCCTCTGAAAATGGCTATGTCACTCCATGGTAAGGCCAATAGTTGTTTTCATTTATATACTCGAGCATACATGCCTAAACCCTAGCAACTATGGAGGCAGTTCCCTACTGCAATAGAAGGAGTGAAACTGCAAAGTTTATGAAAGTTTCCATTTACAATGTAGTTTTGGCTCTTTAGTGGAAGCCTCTGGTAAAGAAAATGCTGAAATATATTTCTGCTTTTCAAAAGACCTAATTTTCTTAGCAAAATGCGTTTCATCGTTCAACTTCCTCTTGAAACAAAGCAGACAAATGGCATTTTCAAGAATCAGAAACTTAAAGAGAAAGGAGAGATCCACTTTTGGTGTCAGACCTGTTCCAAAGTAAATGCACACAGCACAATACACTGGTTACCTTTAGAAATGCCAGAGATCAACACTGCATGTAGCACTGGAGCTCTTCTGGGTGAGAAGGCAGAGTATGCTTATTAATGCTGTGTGGCTCCGGACAGATAACACAGCAAGGCAACCAGTAAAACCGGGCACAAAAAGCAGTGGTGACCAGGATTGCATCTAAAGAATAAAGTGCCATATGGGAAAGGACATAGATACAGCAAGGCTGGATGTCTTAGCACCAGCCCTGCTGCCTCCAAATTGTTTGGATTCCCTTAAAAAGAGAGACGGGATATATATATATAGATATACAGATATATATATATATACACACACGCATATAAGAAAAACAAGCCACCACACACAAATAACTGCATGATTCACACCAAAAAGCAGCGGGCAGGGACAGATAAATAGAATAAGCAACCAAAGGCTCATCAGGATGGAGTGGTGTGACAGCAGCAAGAGGAAGAGCAGCAGCTGGAGCACAGCTGCCTAGGCTCTGTGGGCAGCTTGAAACACACAGCTGGGCACATGGAGAGCTGATATGTGAATGTGCAGGAGAGGCGGAGGTGCTGTGGAACAGCTGGCAGCTCCAGAGATGAAACAGAAGAAGAACATGGTCATAGTAGGCTACCAGCCTCAAAGGCAAATGACTTTCTGTGCTGCCATTTCTACTAGCACAAATTTGGCACTTGCATTGTTCATGCTTTCACCATCCAGTTGTTTAGACTGAGTCACTTCCCAAAGAGGTTCCCTGCCTTCTTTTTCTGTAACCCATTTCAAATCCACTTTCAAGGCTTTTGACAAACCTCCAGGAGCACACAAAACACTACAGAATACTGCATTGTCAGGATAGCAAGAAAAACCTGATCATTCTCACCTATATTAGCTATGGGCCAGTATTTTTCAACTCTCTTAATACTTACTTTATTACTAAACACAGATTCTCATGTACAAAACAGAGCCTTGTCCAAAGACTCTTATTTACTTATTTTTTATTGGCAGAAATGAACTTTAATTTGGTATGTTTTAATGTCATGTTCTCATTTTCATGTACATCCAGACGATGCTAGCTCCACTACTGTCATTACTGAAGCTCACAGTTATCAGACCAGAATGTTTGTCACACACAGCTCTATGATATGTCTCAGAAAGAAAAATAAATACTGCGTTTCTAAATAATTCACGTTTTCAGTAGCATCACCATTTACAAATTCCTATTTTATTTAATACACTACCTGAAGGAAGAAACATTCCCTGCCAAACACAACAAAACAGATCCTTCACACACAGATTTTTCTTCTTCTGTGTTATTGCCCAAACCAGATCTTTCTGATATCTGCTTTTGGTGCAGTCTCCTTATGAGAAATTCAAAGCTGCAACAAGCTGTCACTAACATGCTAGTGTCTCATTTATCACACTTACATACTTCGTTGCCTTTCATTTGTTATTCATTCCCCAACGTGAGTTATGTTCTCGTAAGTTTTGCTCCTTTAAAGTTAGAGAATGAACTACAGTTGTTCTATTTAAAGCAGCACCAAGAAACAGAGTAAAATTAGCCCTGTCGGCACAGGCTCTGCTATTTAAAAGCAAGAGATGTTGGAATGTTTTAGCCATTTTAAGTCATTCTTGCTTTCCCCTGGAAGGCCCACACGAGCCACCCGTTATGGACAGAGCTAAAAGCAGGAGCCTGGACCGGCTCCAGCTCCCACACCGAAAGGAGAAAAGGCTGCCCAGGCCTGACCTCACGGCCGTGAGAAAGCTGTGAGGAGATGTTCACACTGATGCACAACACGGGGCTGTCCTGCAGCAGGCACTGCCCTTGGGGAACGATGGTACTGGGAAAGCCCAGGGGAAGGTCTGGGATGACCCCAAAGTGTAAAGGAGGGGTTCTGGGGAGGCAAAACGCCCTTCAAATCAGCATCAGCAAAAGCCACAGTTGTATGTATACTCCAAGCTGGCATGAGCCAATGCTGGTTCTGAAAGAAGCTGTCCTGCCTTCCGCCCAGTCATCTGCTTGTTTCACTGCCACTCAATGCCTTGTGCCAGCACGAGAAGCTGTGCAACCCAGATAGAGCAACTACAATGGGCAAAAACCTCTTCCTTTAAGGTGTTCTAAGGAGGCCAGTCTGCTTGTATTGGTCACAAAGAGAACAAAGGGAGCAAGAGCTCAGCAACTGGGCCTCGTCTCTTCTATTTGGCTCACAGAAATTAATTGTAAATCGTCACAACACACCCGCAGTAATAATAAGGAAATATTTCCTAATAAGGAATAAAAACTGAATATTGGAGTTGTTCTGCACTCCAGGATTTCCTGCCATTCAAGGAGGGCAGCAGCAGGCTCCCAAAGCACCAGGCTGAGATTCAGCCCCGCTCTGCTTCCAGCAAGTGGAAATGCCTTTCCCTCACAGGAAGCAATACAGGGCGGGTAAAACTGTGCATGGATGTGCATAGATAGGTCCATGTGTGACACCTGTAGATGACTGTCTACATAAGCTCTGAATAAACATAAATGCACACTTAAAACAGTTACTTCTAACTTTTGCTTTCACTAACAGTAGGAGAACAGCTATTAAAGATCACTAATAACAAATCACTTCCATTTCAGCTGCACGTTACTCAACTTTTAAGGACACATTTACTTTATCAATTGCTCTGTCCTGCTATCCTGCAGTTAGCAGCACAATTTGGAGACATCCTGTGCTTAAAGCATTCACTTAGCATTGAACAACTTGCAGGGGCATACAATAAAAACGAAAAAAAAAAAACCAAAAAAACAAGAGCTGAGCTCATTCAAATAACTCATTTTATTTTATTTGCAGATAGATTTTTTCAGACAACCCAATCACTTGGGTTTCAATACCAGTTAAAATTATCATGTGGGTGGCCGTAAGATAGACAAACACAAAGATCCCATTAATTTCATGTAGATAGAGGGGGGGAAATAAAGAAGCTGTTTGTCAGTTCAGTCAAGAAGGCTGATGGGCAGTGCTAGTGCTGAGAACAGAGAGAGTAGACAGAAGCTCATAAACAAGATGGAGAATGACTTTTTACATAGTCTGACAGTCATATGACAAGGGGGAATGGTTATAAACTAAAAGAGGAGAAATTCAGATTAGTCATTAGGAGGAAGTTTTATACTCAGAGGGCAGTGAGGCCCTGGCACAGGCTGCCCAAAGAAGCTGCAGATGCCCCATCTGTGGCTCAAGGTCAGGTTGGATGGGGCTCAGGGCCCCAAGCACAGCACGGAACCAGAACTGACTTGACTGGGTTTTAACAGCCCCTTCCAACCCAAGCCATTCTGAGACTTTACCCACATGCTGTGATGTCTTCCAGGCAGTGCTCTGAATGGAGGCCAGTTTCATCAGCACCTGGAGGGCTCAAAGCATAACATGTGATGGGCAATCTCAATTAGCAGCCCCACACAGCCCAGGGGTCTACTTAAAGTGATGTATTTCCCTTTACTGGCAAAAAGAGAAGAGTAGCTTGCTGAAAAGCTAACAATGCTCTAACAATGCTGTGCAGTGAAATGACATTTCAAAGTCTGCTTTAGCTTACTTCCAACTTTCTTTTCTTTTGACCTTCCCTAAGTTTCACGGCCATGCAAATCATTGTCCTCTTAAAGGAGCTTCCTGGTTTTAGATGCTTCTATCTCCTGAAGTAAATGCATTCATATGCACCTAAGCATTTTCTCAGCTTTTAGTTGGCACTTCTATCCAGATGGATTCAAGAAAACACTGTTTTAAGATCTGCTAAATCAACTCACACATAGAAGCCCAAGTGCAAGACTTTGCTGCAATGTTTTGGATCATTAAATAACTGTGGTCAGAGCCAGATCAACATTTCAGAGGTCACTGAACAAAAACTTTGTTTCCTCCTTTGTTAGTTCTGTTTTTTTTCCAAATAAAATTATACTTGGGCGTAACAAAAGACATCCCACTTCAAAGTTCAGATAGCTGTCTGAAAGTATGATCTAATCACAGACAATATTTCCAAGTCTGGCTCTTTCATAGAAAAGAAAAGGAGGAGTTTCTAACGAGTCAACTGCATAAAGTTTTCTTGAAATTGTAATACATTTTTAGCTTTGATACAAGAAAACCAACTCTTTAATTTCAGGGAAAAGACTTTCCATTTTCTAAGGAGCCTTGGGAGAGAGAAACAGGGACTTCACCTTTGAGAACTTGGAGGGATTTTTATACTGACAAGATATAGGTAAGACAAAGGGCACTGAGTTTATTTTCTTTTTTGTTTGGTGTATGTTCAAAACTCTGACTTTCACAGGGCTCTTTTTGAATCACATCAATCAAATTAAATATAGTAATTAGACATGATCAGCCTAAGCCAGCAAAGAAGCTGGCTGCTAAATGAGATGCAGAACATCAATGACTGGCGATGGCCTGCACAATGCCTGCAGCCAGGGTTAATGAGCACAACAGATCCCTCTGGCCTTCAAAGCCACAAAAGCAGGTAACGAATCTTGTTAGTACATGCCATGCTGGAGAGCAGATGTTTGCCCATTTGAATCCCACTACAACAGTTAATTTCCCTAACTGTGGTTTTTGGAGAAGGAGAAAGCTGTCAGCACATAAAGCAGATGATCGTGATGAGGCCTAGTGATGAGGCCCAGGATACAGAAAAAGATGTGAATAGTCTTCCTGTATCCAACTCGTTAAGCAACCTAGACTGCTACCTGAAAGGCCTCTCTATTTGCTACTCCATTGGTGTCCACTCATCACACGCAGCTCTGAACAGGTACAGACTGAACAGTTCAGACTTCCCAACTGCCTCCTTACCTCCATCCTCCTTGCCCCCTTCCTGCAGCCCATTGCTTAATGCCACAGCTGCTCATCTCCTCTAGGGCTGAGGTGTATCCAGGAGTGCTTTGTTACACATGTGTACATACACATATACACCCTTCCAAGAAGATAAGGGATAGGAATAAAGAAAAAATAAAAATGAAAAGAGGATTTGTAGCTAGGAGAAAGACTATGAGGCTTGTGATAAGCATTAGATTCTGTGGAAGGTCATTCTCCTGTCATGGACTGGAAAAGCTCATTCAAAGTGGGTGGTATTTTCCATTAATTTAATCTCAGAGATTTGATTTGATTATCCTGTTTCTTAGTTAAAGGACAAGAGAAGTAAAAACAGGCTGTGAGGAAAAGCTCAGGCCATAACCAGCTGCAAGAAAAAGTGAAAAGGAGAAGGGTTAAAGATATATGCTTATTTGCCTAAGATTATAAAAGATACGGAGGCTTTGGCGTATCTGTGATAAAGTTAAACATGCTACAATAGGCAAATTGAGAGATTTAAAAACTTAAAAGCTTACAGAACACGATTTTCTCTTGAAAAACAATGTTTTCAAGATTAAATTGATTATGACAAGAATAAGAGAGCAAAACAACAAACTTTCTAGGAGCAAGCCCTTCCTATCAATAACAGCTTCAGAAAGGTCTTGCAACATGTGCTGAGGGCTAAGCATGCTCTCAACAGCTGAGAAAAGGAGCAAGACTTACCAGGAACACTTCATGCAACATAGCTTGCTTAAGATGCAAAGATGCAGGCTTTACAGGAAGGCAGAAAAAAACCCAACACCTGAGTTCTGGCAGAACAGCTCTCAGTGTTGCTTTTCAACATTCAAGTCTCTATTTCCCTACAAGGCAAATAATTATGAAGTCATTATGACTTCATCCTACAAGCAGAAGTGAGGACAAGTGGACTTACCTGCAGGAAGTCTAAATGGAAATACCAGTTCAGTACCAACATTGTAAAGATGGAGATCAATGGAGAGACAAATACAGACATCTTTCAGGCAGCTGATGTCAATTGCTTGACAAGTTGGATACAACCAGCTATTTCCCATAAATAGTAACCAAGACAGAAAACCCAAATAAGCTGTAGGAAGAATGAGATCATTTCTACTTTTGAAATATTTAACATGAGTATTTCTTAGTGGAATGAGTTCTGGGCACAAGGCACTTGAACAGAAAGGACAGAAATCACTGCCAAGCTCTGTTTCCAGAAGTGTCAATACAGGTATCCGAATTGCTTCTTGGAGAGAAAAGGAAAGAGGGCCTTGCTTTGTCTCTCCCTCCACTTTTTTATTGATGCTTCTCCTCCTGGCCATGCACTCCTACTATTTTCCTGACACTGCAGCAGTCTGCAGTGACGCAGCCAAAAGGTGAGTCAGACAAATGCAGCTGTCTGACAAAGCTGAGGTACCAGTCATCTCCACGTTCTGGAAAAAGGAGACCACTCCTTCCTAAAACCACGGAGCTGCAAGTCCCAGTTCCAAACACACAACTGAAAAGTTTAGTAAAAGGGGAGTGATGGAGCACACGGATCAAGGACGAATGGCTCTGCCTCTTTGGCAAGCACCAAGATTTGGAACCCATTCAAGCAAGACTTGGGTACACTTGCTTTGATGGGAAGGCAGGATTATTCTTTTTCCCCAGTGGCCAGGCACATCAGATGAGCTGTGAGTTCTATGTCACACTCTGACAACTGGTAAACAAGTATTAAAATCTCACCAATGAGACACAATCTTCTTGTGCTAGCTTTTGCTGGCTTCATTTGGAAGAGGGCTAATGGAGGGGACAGCTCTGCACTGAAAAACTCTCACATCCCCTTTAATTCAAGCTGCATCAGTACACAACACGATCATTTGAGTATGATGAAAAATGGTTATGGTGAGGCATATCATGATGAACAACTGAACACCTATCCCCTAAGTGATGTCTCAGAGGCTGCACTCTTAACAAATAACCCTACCTATATTCACAAAGATCAGGAAAGATTTGCAGTATGTTTGCTTTAGCTTGCACCAAAAGCCATACCAGGTCTCCTCATGGATGCCACTTGGTTCTGGTGGCATGTCAAACACCAGTGTGGACAGGCAAGTTCAAATAGCAGTATTAACATGGATCACAGGTCTGTGCCATGCAGTAGACAGAAACATCCGTTGTGTTTTAATTTGAATGATTTTCTGACCACCCAAAGAATGCTAAGAGCAAAGCCCAATGCCTGATTCACAGTAAAACAAGGGAATACCCACCTTGAGATCCTCTCTAATTTCTCACTCATCCTGCTGTACTCAGCAGCTCTACAACCAGAGTTACCAGCTGTGGCATTACTAACACAGCCCTAGCAGTGACTTGAGCTGGTCAAATCTTTCCACAAAATAAAAACACCTTAAAATCGTGGCAGTTAGCAGTGATGCAAGTGTTTAAATATTTTGAGAGTTCTGCTTCCATTTGTAGATGATATACATATGGAGGAAGAATGGTTGTATGGTTACTATAGCACAGGAAGCTGCATTAAATAACAGATAATCTAGATTCTGTTTTGTTTCTCAAAAGTAAAAACAAATCCTGCAGAAAAACAAAAGGAAAAAGTCTACTTAGAGTGTATCTCAGTTATCCTACAAGAGAGCAGATATACTACTCAGATACCTTGCAGATCACATCAGGAGGCTTAATGAGTTCATACACACAAAGAACCAGGGCTCTTGGGAGGAAAGAAGCTGAAGGAATATTGAAACCTATTTATTGAAGGATTCATTTCAGCTGGCCTCAAACCTTTAATGCCCCTTGTCATTACACTTCTCTGAGCTGCTCACCTCATCAGACAGGAGAAAGAGTTAACTTCTGCAGCTGACTGTAGAAGGGGCAGCGATCTGTGTATCGTGGTTGGGAGGGTGTATGGCAAGTAAGCAAGGCAGATGTTTTTCTGTGCTCCAAGGACAGGGCTCAAGTCTCATTCTGATTTCAGAAAATACATGGGGAAAGGAAATTGAGAGAGGACAATACTAATATACCCATAAGTTGCCAAGATTCATGATTGCATTTCCAAGCTGGGCTACACTCACCCTTGGCTTAATGTTATAGTTGTGAATCCAACTGAAAGCGTTCATTTGAATGAGTCCCCAGTCCATGTTTACACATTCTGCTGTTCACATGCAAATAACATTAATCAACTGTCTTTTAAAGACAGACAAATGCACAATATTTGGGAAGTTCTACCAGTTTCCTGGTAAAGCACCAGGAAAACATAATATAAGGGATGTAGTTTGTCACACTGGTTTCATACAGGGGAAGGCAGAGGGCCTCTTGACTTCATGAATAACTAGAAAGTAGATGCTCTGCTATATTCTCTTCACTTCATCTGAAAATATAAAAGGCATTAAAAAAAAACGAGTGTAGTAATGTGGCATTGGTACAAAACCAAAATAATTTAAATCTGTGATTCCTCAGATGATTAATTAATGCTTCAGTTGAGTCTTAATACATATTTTACCTGCAGCTATGTACAAAAATATAAAATCAAATAAAGTTCCTTACTTTAGAAGCACCCCGGCACTCCGAAAAGGTCTGAGCAAAACCCAGCACTTTCTATTCCACAGATCATTCCTCAGCTGATACTGAGCTTCCCTAGGACATATATAAATAATAAAAATTTCATTACTGTCCCCAGGTCTAAGATGATAATACTGGGATGGAAATAGGATCTGGAGGCTAGTCTGGTTTTTTTGATTGTTTTTTTTCTTAATCTCCTTGAGTAAAATCTTATGAAATAAATCAATAATAAAATCAACTATAGAAATTTCAGCAAATCCTGATAGCACAAGGCAACTGCAGGGCTGGCAGTCTCCAGAAGGGAAGGGGCCCTTCCATGCTTGCCCAAAGCTGCAAAGGCCTCTCAGGATTGCTACCAAGCCTCGAGCTGCCTTCCTTTCCCTCAAGAAATTTCTCCTTCTAATAATACCAGAATGCATCTTCCAATGAATCAGAACTGCAAGGTTTATTCTGTTCCCAAAGCGACATAGTTGCCTCCCAGCTTTCAAGCAAATTATGTTTCACTCCTTTATATCATTTTCTATCAAACTCCTGAGGTACTTTGCAAAACTAAGAAATAAAAGCACATCATCTTGTAAAGCAAGTCATCAAAAGCATCGCTACTGATTATGAAGGAAAATAATTGAAATCAGGCTCAATCCTGGGAGGACTTTGAGATGTAAGAGCAAGGACAAACTTATCCAGAGAATCCTGCCTTGTAACAGTACCTACAGCAGACTGGGGAACAGATTCCTTCCTACTCCAACCACTTATAGTAGTATTAATAATAATGTTAATGTATCCAAGATAAGCTTTAGGCTTACAAAGCACTCTGCACACGTAGCTTACAAAATATCAGGGCAATATCAATCCGATTTAAAAAATGAGGAGACAAAAATCAGAGTAGCCAAAAAAAACCCAACATCTTATATCTAAGTTCAGTATTCCTCAACACTCATCTCAATCATTCTCTTGTCTGATGTATGCACAAGTATTACTGCCTACAATTCCTTCTGCTTTTCACATCTACACACAGTCATCAATTTTGCAGGACCATTAAGGTTGGGAAGATCACTAAGATCTTCTACAAATACCACAAATCTTTCAGTGCTCTGAGCAAAGAAGCAAACATCACAACAAGATAATCTTTAGACCTAAAGAACAAAACAAAAAGAAAAAAATACCACGACCAAGTCCACTGCACCACAGCAGAATCTCAAGTACAAAGTGCAGCTTATATAACCTAAAGGATGAGCTGAGAAATGAAATCATTGCATCAGTCCTGACTCTTGTCTTCCGTTTAGTGTTACAGTCAGACCAGGTCAGCACTGGGGAACGGTGAGAGGTTTCTCTGGCAAGCCTTCACACAGGTACGTGCTTGTAAAATACTATTTGTGCACTTAAGAAAAATGTTTCATGGAACTGTTTTTAAACAAACACTAAATGGCATAATGAACTATTGGAAAAACTGGAGCTACACAAGGAAATGGGAGAAAAAAAACCCAAAACAACAAGAATAAAGCTCAGATGACCTGAGCTCTGGGCTCTTCAGAGGCCTGCCTGTTTATGCTTGTGCTTACACTGCTCCCCGGCACTTCTGCAGCTGTGATTGAGGAAGCATATTCTCATGCTCCTCTGGAAAAAATATATACATGCACACTCTCCAACTACATTGCTGGCAAAAATAGAAGTCCGTGAATTCACAAGTTTTTGCATGTACCTGCATTTTACCAAGGTGAGGCCAGTGGATTTTACTATTGAAATTTCATCTGCCATAGGAAGCCACTCAGAAGTCACACTGACACAGCAGTCAGGAGCAGCTACAGGCAACCAGGCCTCCACAACTGCAGGGTCACAGGGGACTTGCTTGCTGCCATCTTCTCCTGAAACACAAGCCAGCCTTTCTTCTGTTGCAGTGGCACGGTGCTAAAAAGTCACCCTTGTGAGGTAGAACAAACATCTCCTAAGGCCCTTTCTGAAAGGGCTTCCTCACTCCCGCTGACTACAGAAGAAGGTTCTGATGACTAACTGCCTTGCATATGCAGCTTCTAAACATTCAAATAAGGACAGATGAATCCTGTCTGGCAGCTGATACAATTCCAGCCCTCAGCACAATGAGCATACCTGGAATTCATCTTCAGATTTAGCAGTTTGCTTCTCCTGATCTTCTCAAAAACCCATAACTGTTGGCCAAGTCAATAGCACGCTTCTTAAACACTTCTTGAAACTGAACAGCAGTCCTATGGCATCGATTTCACTTCCAGTTAAATATGTTTTAAGTGCCAAATAAAGTCAACAAATTTGCTGGCATCCCTGCCCAGCAGAGAACTGGGAAACTGTCTTTAACATTGGTACATCCAGATCCCAAAAACCTTCAGAGAATTGGAATTTGACTGAGGTTTGAGCATCTTGTCATTTCTACATCCTTTAACTGTGGGCATCTTACAGACAGTAGAAACATCTTCCACAAAGAAAGAAAGAAAGAAAGATTTGAAGCTCTCTATATAGCATTCGCTAAAAATACCTCTTTGGAGACATCCTTTGCCAAGTAAGTGCCAAAAGAACAAAGGCTGAATTTTAATGTTGAAATATTTGTAATGTGCATTTGTTATGTTTGTTGTGAAACGTGGCTGGCAGTTGGAGATGGCGTCTTTCAGCTCAATAGCCTGGTCCAAGCACTAACTGGAAGCAGCTCTTTGGTGGCTTACGTGAAATGAGTCAATGGATCTCCATCCAGCCCTCAATAAATTAGGAACCACAAAAGCATCTGCAATAGTCACTTCCTTTGTTGATACCATTTGAAAGGCCAAGGACTGAATAAGGTGGGAAAAAATGAACTATCGTCCCTCAAAATAGCATGTTTCTTCAAAACATGGGTTGTTTTTACCAAGCATTTTTTGTGGATGTATCCCAGTGCCTTTTATAGAAGTATATCGCTTAGTTGAGATTATGTAAAAAGATACATAGGTCGCTCTAAAAGTAATGCTTCCTACTTATTTTCCCAGAAACAACAACAGATACAGAGAGGACTACAACACTATGATAGACCAGATTCTCAGGGACAAAACACTATTTTTCATCATAGTTATCACCACTAGCTGATTTACATGGATGAGCTGATTGAACTGTCCTAATTTTATGGTGTGACAGCTGTGCATGGCCATACAGAACATGGCTTGTTTTTCACATCACTGCATCACTGCTGAAATGCAGCACACACCAGCTCACTAGGCGCACATCCACTGTTTGGTCCCCATAAGTGTTCAGAAAGCATGAACAAGTGTCAGTGGATGTCATTTTTTTCCTGCATGGAGGAGTTTAATGGCACACTTTTGTTTCCTATGCTCTTCCACGTCAGATGCCATTTTGTCAGACTGCCCCTCTGCTGTCAACTGTCACACAGCAACACAATGTAGTGAGATAATGGCAGGAAGGTTCAGCCTCTACTGCCACACCACCAACAGCCACCTCTGCTATCACAGGTCAACGTCATAAAATAGGAGGCATTATTTTCAGAGCAGCCCTCATACATGACATCCCACACTTTCTCAGTAGGAAAAAACAAGACCTGCTGACTTTCAACATGCCACAGCTAAGCAAAAGGAAGGCCAGTCAACAGGATCATTCTCTTCTCACATGCTATCTGCACGTCTGCTTTCCAGAGCCAGTAACAGCTTAACAGTACAGTATTTTTCCTTAAGGAAGTTTAGCATACAAATATAGACTCTCTTTGAGCAAACCGCTCCATTCCAAGGATATGTATCATCATGAATTTTGGCCTAGTCTCTTGCCAAAAAAGAGGCATGAAGCAAGTACCTGAAACTTGGAACACTAAGAAAAAAAATAACAGCATCTTAAATTTCTAAAAAGAGTAATTTTGAGAGGATACAAAATAGTATAGGATCAAATGCTTAGATCAAACTTAATTTCACATAATAAAACTCCCTCAAAACCATCAAAAATTTCAGCATATTAACCTTCCTGGAATTCAGAGCAGCTGTTCTGAGAAAAAAAAAAAAAAAAAAGAGAAACCAAAAAACCAACACCTATTCAGTGGTATTAACTAATCTGAACTCTGTTACATTTAAATGACACAATTGAACATAAACACAGTTAGTATTAGGGAGGGAACTGGTGCTGCTTCACAAATTTAGGAATGCCAGCTGAAAGAAAAGAATGCATTTCATTCAGAAAAGATGAAAGCCTTCTGAATTTTGGTGCTTCACAAACAGCTGCTGAACCAAATGAACGATGCCTGTGAAGCATGCAGGGTCAAACGTGGCCAGAACCTCAAAGAGCACAGGCTCTTTCAGTGTTGAAAAAAGGACTTACAAAGAGACCTTGGTACATTCCTGTATTCTTTCTCTGCCTGGCACTTCAAAAAACTCCCCCAGTACCTAGAACAGAGACTGGATTATCCTTTATCAGTCTTCTCTCTTGAAATAGAGAATTGTGCCATATTTTCCCATATCCAATATGGGAAATGATTTTTGCCTGACATCAATAAGAGAGGGCTGCCGCTGCTTAGAAGCAGCATTAAGATATCATAGAAAGCCAAGAATTGAAAAGAAATTTGTGTTTATTGATGCATTTGTCACTAGCAAACATTGATTTAGACACCACTAATCTGGAAAGCCATTAGAATGCATTTAGTGCAGTCCTTGTGAGAAGCAGAGACAGCCAATTTTTACTTCTGTTAGAATTCCTGTCCTCTTTATCAAGCACAACCTATGTCCTGATCTAGGCAAAGAAAAGAAATAAAAAAAAGAAAGCATAAGCAGGTGCAGCACTTGACACAACACCAGCAATATACCCCGTTTTGCTCACTGGATGTCCATATATGACAGGAGTCTACTCGTGTAAGTGACATCATCTTGTAAATCCAATGCTTTGTTGACTAGATGATCACCACCCTTGAATAGAAGGAAGCTGCACCCTAAGCATATATTCAGATGTTCCAGACAGAAGTCTGGCATTCCAGTTAAGACAAACGTGGGATTTACTCTGCACTGGTCTTTACTGTGGTTTATTTGCAATATCTGGAGAAGATTTACTTGAGAATTCAAAAGGGGATGGGTGGACCTTAACGTCTTTGCAGCAAAATGCAGCCTTGCCTTGGCAGCCAAGAGAGGGAGAGGAAGCACTTAGATTCCAAAAGGACAGAAGCAAATCTCATCAAGCAATTACAATCTTCAGCTGCACACAGCACACATTCATTGTTGCTCTCATATGGCCTTAGGTAAGTTTCCACTCTTGGTACATATGGAGTCAATGATCATTCAAGATGACACAACTGCTTTAAAGCATTTTGGCAAAAGGACCAAGACAAGACATTTGGTTGAGTTTCTCAGACTGAGAAAATTACAGTCAAACGGAAATACAAAAGACACTGTCAAGTAAGACTACCCTCAAAAATGCGCTTCTACATTAAAAATAAATACAGAGAACACTAACAGGTTTCAGTCATTTTTAAAAAGAGAAAATAGTCTAATGGAAACTGTTGTATGAGTTCTTCTCTTGCAGCCTTGACTCCTCCACAAAGGCTCAGCCGACACCTGGGGGGGGAGGGGGGTCAAAATCTGAGACTGAGATAGGATGGTAAAACATTAAACTATCTTTCTCCATTTTGGTCTGATAAAGAGGGTGGGAGGAGGTTAGCTAAAAGTACTTATCTTTATCAGAATAAAACCATTTCCATTCCAATCACCTTATGATTACTTTTTTTTTTTTTTTTTTACTTTATTCTTTCAATGCTTTCAAATACAAACATCTACAATATGCATTAAAATGGATGTGCACCTGCTTAGTTTTTATTTTTTTCTTAGAGCTGTTTTGATTGCAAATATTTTACAAAGCAGTCTCTTATTCTTCTTATTTAAACAGATAATGTGCAAGTATATTTCTTCACTATATCCTTATCATGTCCAGAGTCTTGCATCTTGCCAGAGAGTGAAAGTCAAGGCAGCAGTTACTTTGCCAGGCTCCAAGGAACCACTATGAAAAGGTATTCGGCAAAGCAGCCTCACTGCTGGCAGCAGTTGAAGTCAGTGATGTAGGTCACGTATGTTAAGACATGGTATATTCTCTCATCACTGGTCTGGATCATCTGTTTTTCCCAAACACAGAAATTAATTTGTTGGGTTTTTTTCCCCCTATTTTTCCCCTTGCTGACATATAATCATCATAGATGCCAGTGTGCAAAAGTAAAGAATTAACATTAATATGGTGCCCCGTGTTATTAAATAGGGCTCAATGGCACCCAAGTGGAGCCTAAAACTCTGTGGAGTCATGAGTGAACAACAGATGATGCTTTCAGCACAGACTTGGAGCAAGCAGCTCTGTGCTAGCAGAGAATGTGCAGGTTGCACCCAGATACCTTCTGAAAAATTAAGTGCAGCTTCATCAGGTCATCCTACAGTATTACCTGCACTGCTGATATTGACAGAGGGAATTGCGATTAGAGCAGTACTACATTCAGTTGATCTGAATGTCCAGTCTGTGACTTGCAGCACCGTCAGGGGGGATTGAATATATCAGTACAGTACTCATTTCCACTTCTCATCGTGACACAGCCCAGAGCAGTAAAGTCTTGGAAGATAAAGAGGAATATCACTGCAGGCATCTTTGATGTAAGCTCACTTGCATGTAAATTACATCCCAGGTGTACTAATCAGCCCTCTGGAAACACAGATTTACATGCTCATACTGATTAGCCAGTAAACACATTAAAATCCTCACCTGGACAGCTCCTTTCTTTTCACATTAGCCTCCATGCCAATACAGCTGAAAGCCAAATTTTAATTCCACAGCTTCATTCATCTGTAACACTAGCTTTCTTAAACAGCCTCAAACTTAGAGAAGTTTTGTGTTTCCTTGTGCACCTGGAGCTAAAAGTGACTTCACCGTGTTCCTTCCTGTGGAAGGGATGGACTGCTAACTACTGAAAGAACTTGTCAAGAAACAGTGCACGCTACAACTTTGGAAAGAAGCAAAAAGAAAATTTCCAGCACCTGTGAAGGCCTGCCAGCAAAGCTTGAACATCTAAAGCAGTACACTTTTCTCTTCTCTCTCCAACTTTATCATTGGCTCATGAAAAAAAGAAAAGAAAGAAAGAAAGAGAAGGCTTAAAAGGAGAAGGAAGGAATCTTCTTCACTAATTTCCCTGCATCTTCTAATCCAAACTTGCTGATTTTGTGTTTCCATATCTTTCTCTCTCCCCTCAATCAAGTTACCCTTTTATGTTTTGAGATAAACTATTTGTAACTATAATGCCACCATTTGCCCTTAAGAACTTTCATTAAAGTACATGTTCCACAGGAGTATAAGGACAAAAGACAATGCAGAACCTCTCAAGTTCATACTATCTACCAGATAATTATACTTACCACTATTCATTGTAGAATCATAGAATGGCCTGGGTTGAAAAGCACCTCAATGATTATCCAGTTTCAGCCCCCCTGCTATGTGCAGGGTCACCAACCACCAGACCAGGCTGCCCAGAGCCACATCCAGCCTGGCCTTGAATGCCTCCAGGGATGGGGCATCCACAGCCTCCTTGGGCATCCTTTTCCAAGTGTGTCACCACCCTCTGGGTGAAAAACTTCCTCCTAATATCTCAGCTAAACCTTCCCTGTCTCAGTTTAAAGCCATTCCCCCCTTGTCCTATCACTATCCACCCATGTAAAGAGTCATTTGCCTTCCTATACCATAACTGATATTTCTAAACTGCAGTCCACATTTACCATCAGCAGCATGTGGATGGTCAGTGGGACAAGAAATCAGGGTTTTGTTGTTGGTTTTTTTTTTTTTTCTTTCTCTTACATCAAAGACACAATGGCCTCAGAGCAGAATGTGGGCTCCCACCAGACTGTTGCTCACTGAACTTGAGAACCACAGCCTCAACTTCTGCTGCTGTGTAACCGCACCATGACTTGCACAGCTCAACCACAGCAACAGCCATAGCCATCAGATTCATCTGAAGAATACCATGGGGACCTTCAGTTTCACACACATCTCTTCTAAACAGATACTAAAGGTCAATCATATTCATGTTTTACACTACATACACATTTTTATTTAGTCCACGAACATTTCCCTGTTGTCTCATCACTACATCTGTTTGATGTAACAGTCATGTTCTGCACTCTGTGCTTTTCAAATACTTCAAAGAAATAGTACTTTTCCACTCCATAGATTTTTTTGTTCATCTTTGTGTTTTTCTCTGACTTCAGACTCAGTTTCTATCAGGAATAATTCAAAGCATAAACAATTTATGGGATGTAATTCCAAGTGTTCTTGAAATAATTATCTTTAATAAAGTAAAATTAATAATAATTACTTTAAAGTTTTTAATTGCTGCTTCTACAACCAAGCAGTGAAGTCACCAAATCCAGCACACACATATTATATATTATATGGCTCATTTATTTTATATGAACTCCCCCTCCCTGTTAAACGAGAAGATAAACAGGCAGAAACAGCATAAGACTCTCCATAGAAAAGATGAACCAGAAGAGAACCCACCTAAAGCATTTCAGTATAAAATGGTCATCTATCTTCCTTGCTCATGACGTACCTAAGAGTTGCACTCATGAAGAATTGTTACAATAAACCTCGCATCTCTGCCACTAGTAATAATGTGATGCAATGATTAACTGAACCTGTTAAGATTGGGGCAGGACTGAACTCTAAGACTTTACCAGAAGCCATACTTACAATATATTCAAGTTTTACTTCCTTCCATAAATTTGAATATTTCCTACTCTGTATTTAAAGAATAAAAACCTTCCTGTCTTTCCTATAAGGTTTGCAGAAACTAAGATCCAGGCTGTAACTTCAATAAATGAAGGAAATAACTTATTTTAAACCGTAAGCAGATGGCAAAATTCAGCAAGAAAATTTTTCTTTAGCACAACAGAAGTGAAATATGGCAAGTTGGTCATGAAGAATATCAGCCTGCTGACCCAGTATACTTCATGGTTGCATTGGACTAACCAAGCACAAACAAATCCAATGAAATCCAGCCACAAAGATGTGCATTAATCCCACCAGCAGTGTTAAAACACTCCTTTCTTTTAGCTAATGCTGGAAGTCAGAATTGACTGGGATGCCTCTCAAGAGATACCTCATTACAAGCTTCACCATAAGGACATTTTACTTCGAAACTAATTCTCACTATGTTTGCTACTGTTAACCAAGTGCCCAGTACTCCGCTAAACAGGAACGCTCTTCAACAGTTGACTGCTACTTTGCAACAGCCACCTCTTTCATTGCTGTAAGATCGCCCAGCATCCCACAGAGAAGCTCTAAAGCAGAACAAAATTCCCTTACTGTTCCAGATGTTAGGACTCGTGAAATCATAATTTTAATCACTGTTAAACACTGACTTTGTTCTCTGGATTCAATTTATGTACTTTGTAAAAACAGGTACTCCCATTAAATTTATACCTTGTGGTTGAATTTGTTCTCCTTTCCTGCTCTGCCAGATGCTAAATACCACAAAACAGAAGAATCTCCTTATTTTTAACTTCAAGAAACAACAGCTGCCTTAAAACAATACAGTGCAATGCTTTTATCTGTGGAGTTACTAATGTAAACTGTCCCCTTCACATAGGGCTCAGCATGCTAAAAATCAGTGACATTTTAAGTGGAACAATCCTTTCACCATCAGGCTGATATTTGGCTGGTGTTCCAGTCACCTCCCCTGTAAGGCACCAGTGAGAGGAAAGGGCAGGGACCACATTATGCAACCATCCCTTGTTAAATAAGATAATAATAAAACAAATTTTGAGAAATGCCTGTGATAAACTTGTTTTTTCCCCCCATCATAGAAAGCAACACAGAAGAAACCTGATGCTATTGAACTACTATTTTTACCTGGCTAACTTGGCAAATGTGGATTTCCAAAAGGAAAGATTTGTTTCAGCTCCTATGTGAAGAGGGAAACAGCCACATCTGAGGGCAGCTCCCACCTCCTTCACATTTTGGCTTAGATCTAGTCAGTTAGCTAGGGATAGCTCTTCACTGGGAAATTAAGTGGAGATACAAGGCTGTGTCTGTGTCCTGTCAGCTTCTCCTGTGCCTCCAGTTGTGATACATGGAAATCTAGGTGGTTCATCATAAATTCAGCTCCAAACAATAGTGAAGTACTTCTGGGGCAAGATAATCTGCATGCTGGCTAGCTGGTAGAAAAAAAAAAAATAATCTCTTCTGTAGACAACAAAATATCTTTTGGAATTCAACTACCCATTCAGCTATGAGCAAGTTCATCCTTTGCTAGTGTGCTCATAACAAGGCTTTCTACCAGGAGAAGCTGTAGCTGCTTTGTCATTAAGAGCAGGTGTGTCAAGCCTCTCACAATGTTAGATTCAGCTCTATACATCCTGGGAAGGAAAAAAAAGAAAAAGTAGAAAATGATTTTTGGGAATGTCTTCTTTATCCAGTAATCCCCACTAAGAGCGTGCACTGATTATTAGTAGTGCCAGCAAACACTAAGCTTGCATATGTGGCAGAAGCAATCTACCTTGGCGATGAACCCTTTTCTTACAGAGCAGACTTGAGAGTTTCAAAAGACAGCAAGTCAAGCAGGATGAGGACATCCCTGTTCTCACTGGCATTCCCAGCACAAACATATGTTGTTCATCTGTTGCACTGCGGACAGGGAGACAGGACCCAAACCTGGCATACCCAGAAGAGCACATCTAAGCACACTCAGCTCCCCACTTGTGCCAAGACATCTTTCTTTTGCTTGTTCCTCACGCCTTCCTTCACATTAAGTTTTAGGGCACTTGCTCATACCATAACTCAACCTGTTTATACCAAACTATTACTTAATATCACCTGTTCTTTGATACTGAAAGGTGAATAGTTGTTTCTGGTTTTACTTCCTCAGGAGATTTTATGAGGGTGAACAGTGATGGAACAAGAGACAGGGGAGGTTTAGCTGAGATATTAGGAAGAAGGACGGTGAAGCACTGGAACAGGTTGCCCAAGGAGGCTGTGGATGCCCCATCCCTGGAGGCATTCAAGGCCAGGCTGGATGTGGCTCTGGGCAGCCTGGTCTGCTGGTTGGCGACCCTGCACATAGCAGGGGGGTTGGAACTAGATGATCTTTATAGTCCTTTTCAACCCAAGCCATTCCATGATTCTATGATTTTTGCTGTGATTTATAAATCCCACTGGCTACCATTTTACATCAGCCACTGTTCCCTTTTACTAGTAAAAATATAGAAGACAACTAACCCTCTGACAATCACAATCTCACATACGCAATCTCCTAATTATTACACTGAAGTTCTAGGTATTCGCTTTTGCAATCATACTCTACTTGGTTACAATTTACACTAAACTGCATTTCACCTAAAAAACTGCAAGTCTGTTTGTAGATATATCAGCCATATACATCACCACTCAAGCCAGAATGCAAAAATTAAGCAACAAAATCACAAAGAAACCAGAAAATCAGATAACTGATGCATACATTATCATTTCCCCAATTTGGTGTTTTATTTTTTTTTATTTTTTATTTTTTTAAACCTGTACACAAAGTATTAGGTGAAACGTTAATGCAAGCTTCACAAAATGACCCCGTTTCACAAGTAAAAGACAGGCAATTCTCATAATAAGTACTATCTCAATGATCTTCATGCTGATCACATTACCCGTGACAAGGAAAGTAAGTTCTTTCCAATAAATTAATTTGCCCTATTAGTCCCTGTTTTGGTTTCACTGTTGTCAAAAAAACCCCAAACTGTTCTGTTGTTTCCTTATGAAGACACAGGAGCAGCAACACTGCCAAAAGTTGCTCTGTAGTGTCAGACTGCAGAGCTGCAGAACTTTTTGTACCAATCAAACAATCCAGCCTACTCTCATGCTTTTGGGAAGGACTACCTGTTTATCCTTCCAGAAAGGATCCCTCACCTTGCACACACTTTACCATAACTGATTCACACTATGCACAAAGTAACTCCTCCCTGAATTCACACCCCGCAGGATGAGAATTAGTTACGCTCATTGTTTATACAGCAAAAAGAAGTGTTTGAGATTGTTATTTCATCACTGGACTTAGAAAAATCCCGTATCAACCTACCCCAGAAATTAAGACTCAGTTACTTTCCAAACCCACACGTTCATGCTATGGCAATGTAATCACTACTGCTGGCCTGTCTGCCCTAAGTGCAGCTATATGTTGAAATGAGCTGGGAACAACAGAAGATTACATGATTATGTGGACAATACTATGCTTGATTTATGTCGGCAGTCATTATTTAAGACACATAAAGCCTCTTTCTGGGGGACTAAGAGCAAACCATTTGTCATATAGTATTAGCTTAGTCTTTGTGCTGATGAACACTGTATTCAGAGAAGCAATTCCTTCCATTGTAATTTACATGCCTACCCTGCAGCTCTTCTGACAATACAAATATCAAAGTTTATCAATTAACTACATTTCAGCCAATCCCCTGCTCCATCCTGTTGGTGACAGAGGATTTTTATTAGAATTAACGGGGATAGAGTGAAAATTGAGTTTAGAGGGGGAAGAAGAGGTTTAAAAACACTACCAATCCAAGGCCTGCTCAGGGACAGTAGGCAGACAGCGCTTCTTAAACAGTGACTAAGCTCCTTGTGGTCACCAAAGCACTCAAGAGAGACCCTGAGCCACAGAAGGTAGTTCGAGTGATAAAAAAGAAAAGGAAAATAAAGTTATCCAGCATTCAATTACATCAGTTACTCTAGGGACAGTGACGGCAAGAGCTCTCCACTTCGAGCAACTTCAGAAAACTCATCAAACACTGAATGAGTGTGTACGGTGCAGGCCAGCACCAGTGTTCCTCGGAGCAAGCTTCACTGTCCTACAGCAACTCAGAGCCAAACAACATGAGCGGTACCCCAACAGTTACCCGATGAGAAACACGTTCTGCCTTTCTTCCAAGCCAGCCTCCAGCACTGATGCTCATCCAGGGGCTGCACCAAGGCTCTTTATCTGCTCTGGATTTTGCAATAGGAAATCGGGCACAGAGCAGCAGCGGGGCACCCTGTTAGCAGCACGTGAGCTCTGTTATCCTAACCCAAAACACCGATAAAAACAAGCAAACAAACCAGAAGCGAGCAGCAGGGGACATCTCACGCTTCTCAGCGCTTAACTTTTACCTAAGTCACGGCAGAGCAGGCGTCGGACGAGCCGAAATACCCAATCACAGGCCCCATTCAAAACTCCTACAGCTCAGGTAGAGGTTACGGAACCGGCTGGTGGATTCATTCACGGAGAGAGCACAACTACTAGGGGTTTGTTATTATCGCTCGGTAAGCGTCCCTTTCCTTATCCGCCCGCTGCTAACGAGGGCAAGGCACCCTCCCACCCCGAAGCGGCTGCCTGCCGCCGGTACGCCCGCAGCCCCCGCGGCCCGGCCCCACGCCGCCGGTTCCGAGGGCGGCAGACGGCACGGAGCCACCTCCGCCTCCTCCGCCGGCGGAGCCGTCCTCCCTCCGGCGTTACGGTGATGGCTGCCTCGCGGCGGGGGGAGGAAGCGGGAGATTTCCAGCCGTCACTGACAGGGTCTCACCTCCCTCCGCTCCGCGGAGAGGCGGCTCCCCAGGGCCGAGCGGAGAGGAGTCCTGAGTCGCGGGGCTGCCCGCCGCACTCACCTCCGCGCACTGCTCGCTCGCTCGCCGACTCCTCGCTAGCCGCCCGCCGCCGGCGCTGTGCGGGCACGGCCCCCTCCTCCGCGCTAATGGCAAGAGGAGGAGGGCGGCGGGAGGGCCTCGGCGGGGGGATGGATGTTTACTCGGCGGTTCTCGCGAGAGCCCGGCGCCGCCGAACCGAGCCGCGATTGGTCGCGGCCCCGGGGCCCCGCACTGCCGCGGGCAGGTGCGCCGCGACCGGGCGGCCGGCGGGTTTGCGCCCTCAGCCCGCTCCTATCAATGGTCCGTCGTGGCAGCAGGGGGCGGCTGCCCGGTTCCTGCCCCCGGCTCCTCGCTTCGGGCTGCGCTCCCGTGAGGCGGCGCAGAGTTCTCCCGAGGGTGAACGTGAGGAGATGGGAGCGTTAGCAGAGCGCTGGTCACCTTGTGGGGCAGTGCTGTAGCACGGAAGACTACAGAATTGGCTGGAGATGCAGTATGCAAACTGGCCCTTCTTGTTTGCTTCAGTCCTACCCCCAAGGAGTGAGGACAGGGATGTCACCACAGCTGAAACTTCATTAAGCCCTGCTTTGGGTTTATTCCTAGCGAGTAGTAAAAGGGAGAAGCGGCAGCACTCATGAGGATAAAACTATTACCCTGTGCTGCAGGTGGCTTATAAAAACAGCTGTGTGGAAGGCAAATCTCAGCTCAGCTAAGAAGAATGTCGGTCAAAACACAGCTTCTCTCACAGTGTGTGGATGCTAGTCATGTCCCATTGTCAACGTTTGAGAATAGCTGCACATAAAGTAAACTTATTTGGCAACCACGTTTAATTTATTTCATCTCATTAGTCTTTAAATAGAGGCAGCAGGACTTTAGCTCTGTGCTCTAAAGCAGACTGCTTGCCCAGACACCTCAGGAACACGGTCCTGTGAGTGGATCTGCACGTTCCCTTTGCCTTCAGGCTGAGCCAGGAAACTCACCACAGGCCCTACCTGAGCTCAATTTCCAGAAGCATTCAATTTGGTGGGTTTGAAATAACAGAAGCCTAAAATTATCACATTTTAATTTGGATGTGATGCAGGAATGCTTTCTGGAGGGACTGCCCATTGTGATAGCCAGGCTCCACTCCTACATTTGGAGATCATGGCAGTGAAATTATGTACTCCTGTTTGCCATGTCACAGGGTTGAAAGCATAGACATAGGGCCCAGAAAAAAAAATTAGCAAGAGTGGAAATAACACTATCTATTAGCATAAGGGAATTGAAATAAACTAGTTACAGACCTAGAAAACCTGTGCTTGTCTAAAACACTCTTCCCAGAGCAAAAGTCTTTACAAATTTTTGTAAATAAGAGGTGGCAGAACTACCACCAGAAGGAACGGGGATCAATTTCAAGTGGGAATCTTAGTGTTTTGGAGTTTTGATATCAGTATCTCACTACTGCCTACTCCCTTCTTCAAAAGCAGTTGGAGGGGAGCAGTGGAAGGGAGGGACGGACTGATGCAAGGTCAAACCCAGAGACAATAAGGAGCAGCTGTGAAATGAAAGTGGAATGAATATTCACAGGGTGACGTTACAGTTCCTGACTTGATGCTGCTGCTCCTCCTGCGGGTCCTGCCAGCACAGCAGATGGCAGACACTGAGGGACTGTTGTGCTAGTGGAAAATTACTGAGTTTTGTTGGTCCTGCATATGAGTGTGTGAGGGGGAAAGTAGGGTGAGCTTCCATTTGTTCGAATATTTTCAGGAAAGGAAAAGAAATGGTTCCTAGAACCATTGAAATTACTGGCATGTAAAAACAGGTCAGTTATTTTAGCCAAGTGATAGATGTCTGTTTACAAAATTAGTTTTCCTTGTTAACTTTCCTCATAAGTCAGCATTGTGTGTTTTCCTAAGTAGCAGAGCAATTAAAATGAGAAGGAGCATTGTAACAATAGCACTCCTTGTTACTTAAGAGACTGATGGAAAAACAAAGTATTTCATGTGTCTATTTTTACCTACCTGTGAAAATACTTGTGTTAGTGGATTTTCCATTGCAAAGCAGACAAGGTTTATTTTCATTTTCTAACTATTTTTTTACACAGCTATCCACATGGAAGTTTCTTTCACTTGCAATGGAACTTGCATCTCCGTTGTGGCTGAAGTCAAGGAGTACCTAACATGAATACAGTTAGGCATACCCAAAGCCCTTGAGTGTCTGCACACTTAAAGAAAGCGACAACCAAATGCTCATCATGAGGTGAACTATGGCAGAACCACCATGCAAATAACTGTGCATTTCTTCCCCACATGAATGGGGCAGAGTTAACAGAAATACAGAAAGTTTTCACTGAAACTGTGATGCAACCTAGCAGTTATAAACAACAGTGCTTGCTCAATAACTTATGTTTGTGTATATTTGTGAAGTTAGCCTTTTATTTAGAGGTACAAGAACCTACTCATTATGTGGAAGAATATCTCTAAAAGTTGCCAGGTGGTGGATTTAGTAGGCATTTTTGAAACAAAATCTTTCTTCTAACTGTGTGTTTCTGCATGCTGTGTGATGTCCCAGTCCTGCATGCACAACAAGCACTGTGAGATTCTGTGCCCTCTGCTCAGCTGATTCTGGCTGCAGGATGAAGGTACACCCCGGTGTGCAGCAATTAAAGCCAAACACAAAAGCTTAAATGCTGCTTGTCAAATTCCACTGAATCTCTGAAGCTTTAACCCCTCCACCTCTCACCCCACAATAAAAATAAAAATAAAAATAAAAATCTAGGGAAGCTCTGTAACAAAACAGTATAATGCTCTCATTATTGTAATTCAAAAGAGGGATATCATATTTGTGAATGGACTTTTGTTTGAGATTTGACATATATTGCTGTCTTCTGCAGTTGATTGGTGTAACAAATACCAGTTGCCAAATCAGTCATGCTGCAGATGTCTCTTGGAAGGAAAGTTTATCTTTTTCTTCACTATGAAAAATCCTTCTCAGCATCAGGAACATGTTTAATTTACATTTAGTTTGCAAATAGCTGATCAATACAACATTTAGGAATCAATTATGATTTTCCTTTCTTGCTTTCTTACTATTTTTTCTGTGCAATAGAAACTGGCTGTATTTCTTCAAAAGAAGCAAAAAAATACTGAAGATTTTGAGACTGATCAAGAAATAATGCTTTACTAGGTAACCATAATGCAGATCATGCAGAAACATTCAGACAGATTTTCTGGTGTCTGTAATATTCTTTTTAGCTACTTTTGATAGTTTTTAATAGTTGTTTGATCTGAAGAAGAGGAGGCTCAGGGGAGACCTTAATGCTGTCTTCAACTACCTGAAGTGAAGTTGTGGCGAGGTGGGTGTCAGCCTCTTCTCCCTTGTAACTAGTGATAGGACTAGAGGAAAAGCTTTCAAATTGCACTAGGGGAGGTTCAGGTTGGATATTAAGAAAAATTTCTTCTCTGAAAGAGTGGTCAGGCAAATGGTCAGGAATGGGCTGCCCAGGGAGGTGGTGGAGTAACTGTCCCTGGAAGTGTTCAGGAAGTATTTAGATGTGGTACTAAGGGATGTGGTTTAAGAAATACTGGGGAAAATATTGGTGTCAGGTGGATAGTTGGACTGGATGGTCTTTAAGGTCTTTCCCAACCTTGGTGACTCTATGATTCTATCTTCTCTGAAACAATTCCTTATCTAGTATGTTATGGGAAAGTGGAGAGACCAGCATTTCACTATTCGTGGTGTGGGTGAATTTATACAGAGGCAACAATTTCTTGCTTTCCATCTTAATTTGAAGGCAGAATACACTCTTTGCTATGTCTGTTAAAACTAGTAACACACGTCATGTTTTTAGTGAAATACTTTTCAGAGGTGTTTGTGACAATCCAGCTCTGTTCAATACAGCCAACTACAGGATGTTGCTGTCTCCATTCACATTCTTAGAAAACTCTAATTTCTACTTCCCTGAAAGCCCAGATAATTTTCTTTACATTAATAACATCTACGTCACTGAGAAACTATTTATGTTTCCACACGTGTAGTCTAAGGAACAAAACAATTCATTGAGCTGAACAAAATCAAGGAAATCACTGTAGTCCCTTGCAGACTGTCAGTTTGTCTCCTGACTGTCTGAATGAATGACAACTATTCTTTCAAAAACAGTATTTTGCCAATTTTCCATGTTGTTTATATGATTTATGTGCTATGTAACTATTAATATTTTTTTAGCATAGACTTCAGGCTTGGCTTTGACTTGGTATGTGCTACCTCTTAGCACAGAGGTACCAAATTTCCCATCAAGAGTTAAATATGTGACAGACTTGATTGGCTTTGTAAGCAATTAAAATATTTATGGCCAAGTTCACTTAAACAAAGTCATCTCTTTAAATGTTTTTTTTCTAGATGGTCTCTGCAGAAAAGCCTTGTGGATTTGCTACAGACATATTTAATACATGACCTTTTTCCATAAACAAATACTTAAGTCTGGCACAAAAATGTTACTAACTAATAATTACAATTCTTAATTATTAAAGAAGCTCGATGTTCTTCCTCACTTAGCATGGTCAGCATTGTCCTTTCTTTAAATGTTAGAGAAAAGTGAAGTTGACAGTTTTTTGTATCTGACCCTTGAATATAAAATATTATGTTTAACAAAAATACCCCTATTCTTCAGATACTTTATTCTTAGTTAATATAGTTGATCTTTTCTTACATTGTTCTGGAAATTAGCATATGCTTTTTCTGCTTTGATAAGACTCTACATAGAATCTTTTCTCATGATCCTGGTACATGGAAGACCACTCGTGTACTGCAAGCTTACCTTACGGACTGTTTTCTTACTTAACCTTTGTTTTCTGCTTGTTTTTGCTATATAGCTGTCTAGATCAGCTCTTGTGCCTGACGTAAAGCTCTTAAAATAAGTTGAGAAAAAACTGGAACAAGATGTAAATGAAATGATGCAACTTGCTGTAACATTCTGTTCCCTGCTTTTCAACCCTAGTGTGTCTATTTTAGGGTCTGATGGTGAAGTCCCTAGACTTGCAGGAGCTATCTCAACACAGGATTCTGGAGCAGCCCACAGAGGGGAGATTCTTGCTCGTAAAGGATGGCTGTCACTAGAGCATAGTGTAGCTGTCATAGGAGAATGAAGGACAACAAAACAGGCACAGACGGCATGGAGACTGACATGACTGGAATTGAACAAGCCTTCCTTTTACTGTAACTTGAAACATCACACTTCATGTCACTGCGAATTCTGAACAGCCCAAAAATCTGAAGTCATCTCTTCCCTCCCAAACAATGGCAAAACTGTGAGTCAGAAAAAGAAGAAGGAGAGAATGGTGATGAAATCTTGAGGTTTGATCAAGTGCTTTAATTATTTAACTTCCTCTGCCTCCTTCCCCAACACTCTACACAGAATAATTGAAAGCCTGAAAACTCCATCCTAAATACACACTCTGAGATGCAATCCTTTCCCCTCCCTGTTCCATAAGTCCCTTGGCAATACCTGATTTTGACTGCATATTGTTAGTAGATTTCCCCCTGTATTCCTTCCTGTTTGATAACATGGGAAGTTTTCTCCAAGTTTGTGACAGCAATCTGGTCCTCTCTTGAGTGAAGTTGCCTCCCAGCCAGCACTGAAGTTGAGGGTTCCCAAATTAACTGCTAACTCCTATGAGGGTTGCAGTAATAATTTTCAACATTTGCTGAGAAGAGAAATTGATCAACCGCTGCATGGGTAGGTAAAGCCCATAAGAAATTGAGACAATCACCCTGTGAAGGAATAGGATAGTTTTCTTGGTGTCCCACCTGTGTTGCTGGCAGATCTTGCTAACAATGCTGCTATCTTCCCAATTGAGCTTCTCAGCACAGAGATTTGATTAGACATCCTTTTACAGTACATTTGTAGTACAAAATATATAAGCATATTGCCATTTCCTTTCCTTTTTTACTACTTTTGTTTGTGTGTGTGAGAGAGATTTTCGTTCATTGTCCTTTTTCTGTCAAAGCAATTGAGAACTTAAATTATATAACTAACCTTTTCACTTTTTATATACCACAAACCCATGCTAAAATAAAATGATCTAAGCACAATCTTCATCTGCAGGAGAGAAGAAAAAAACAAACAAAATAGTTAAAAATTTAATGCAGGCTCACACTTGCTTAAATTGCTTATGAGAGAGGGCAGAGAAAAGAAAACAATTCAGTTCAATTCCAGTTATCTTGTGGGCTTAGATCTTTAAGTGAAAACAATCCAATTAATTGTCACAGCATGAAGAAAAGTACTGGGTCTGATAAAGACAAGGCAGAACACTAAAGAAAAAATTATGGTCTTACTATAAACCAACAAAAGATCTCATAGTTTCCATGCACTTATTACAGAGCCTTCTTTGCCTTTTTTTCTGAATAACTACGGTGTCAGGAAGAGATAGAGCAGCCCAGGCACGTTCAGCAGGACCAGACCATCTAACGTTTTATGTCTGTGACTGTCTTCACAACTGATGGAATTTTTCTGGAGTCCTTACGAGTTTAAAGCTCTGTACAGAGGCTGCTGCAATGATAACGGAGAGAATAATTAAGCCTGCAGTGCTTGAAGGAGAAAGGCCATGGGGGGTCCAATGAAGAAAAGCATTTTAAGGAAGCATCAGACATTGGATCTCCAGAACTCACCTCCCCAGTCCACAGTCAAGGATTAGCCACGTTTTTCAAAAGTGATTGTAATTCAGAAAACATGGGCAATAAACTGCCAGCAGGATGTCAGTAAATCTGGAACTGCCAAAGTAATTTCCTAGTCTCTCCAAAGGGAGCAGAATGTTAATCAGTGTACTTATTTTTCTCCTTCCGCTGTAATTAGTCATGCATGCCCACAACTTGACTACCTGAATTCACTCAAAAGTCTTGAAAAAAAATGGTGCACTTGGAAGGATTACTGACAAAAAGAGTAGGCTTGGAAAGATGACCAAAGGTCAAATAACTAGCCTAGATTTCTGACGGTCCAATAAAGCAAGCAGCTTGGTAATAGGGAGTGCATGCAAAAAGAGTAAGCATGGATGAAAATGCTCTTGGATTTCTAATGATTTTAACTAATATCTCTTGTCTCTCTGGGACACTAGTATTTCTTAGTAAAAACAATAGTTCCAGGGCTGTTTCCAGAAAGACTGCATACATTAGAATTATTTCTCTAGCTGGAAGTTTTTCATCAGTGGAAATAAATAAGAAATCCAAGTCTTTAATGAGGATCCTGTCCATTTTTTTTTTTAATTTTTTTTTTTTTTTCCATATAGTGGCTGTGACATGACCCAGAGAGCTACTCAAAACTCAAAATCAGAACTGAAGCCTTTATTTCTGCACTGTAAGTATTATGTGCTAGGAACACATTGTGGCAGTATATGCAGAAAGGAAAGGCACGAGAAAAGCAAACACCAACCAAATTGTTCAGAGAACCTAGAGAAACGGACCCTACACCATGGAAGAAATTCAGACATGTATAAGAATGAACCACTATGTTTTCCTCCTCTAAATGGCAAAGATCAAATGCAGGGCTGTTGTGAATACCTCCAATCCTAGTTACATCGTTTGCTTTACTTTATATTCCCCTTTTGCCCTCCCATTCCATCCCTCCCAGATAAGCAGCCCATGCTGGTTAACTGCTGTCCCGTCAGCCTTCATGTGATTGCCATGCTGTTGTTATCATGATACCATTTCTAGTGCTTATGATATGGCTGCATTGCTAATTCCTATGGAAGTCATAATTTCCATTTTGTCAGAACCCCTCTTCAATTACTTGAGTACGTTTCTCATTTCTGCCATTTTTCATGTTATTGTCTTGTTAGTGTAGCCAGAGGTCAGGAATAGCCAGCTGCACATGCATTACTCCCTCTTTGCTATCTCTAACTCCCTGTAGTTTTTCATGTAGCTCTCCAGCTTATGAATGACTTTCCGCATATTTCAGCAGTTCATATCAGCTAATAAATAAAGTCAGAGCACTTCACTCACAACAACATTAGCCAAGACTCTGATTTCTATGCTGTGGGAACTGGACGGTTCACTGGAATTGTATTTCCTGGTTGAAGACAAACTTGTGAGATGTTTTTGTTAGTGGCCTTTCCCATTTGGCATTCTAATTGTCTGCTATGGAGAACTGAGCAGAAATAAAGATACACACTCAAAGGTGCTTGTTTTTTGTCTGTTTTTGGTTGTTTTTTTTTTTTGTTGTTGTTTGTTTGTTTTTTGAGGTTTCTTTGTCTGAACCTGACCTTCTCAATCTTCTACCACCCCAAGCCTGAGCCAAAGCCCACTGCCACCAGTTCTGGATAGCTTTGCAAGCAGATGTGGAGATGTTTCCTCATCATGTTCTGTTCCCTGTCCCAGGTCCTGCTCTTGCTTAGAAGTGAACATACATCTTTTAGTCTTTCAAAACTGATAGGAGACTCAACCTCCCCCAATTTCTTTCACTCATTGAGGTCTTCTCAATCTTATCTGCTAGAGAAAAACACACAAGATTGCTAAGATTTAGAAACACTTATGTCTTTATGTGGAAATGCAGAGACTGTTTCCTGGCTCCCAGCATTAACTGGAGAGGGGAAGAGGAGGGTGGAGGGATGGTTTCATGGTGGAGAGGTGGGGAAAACCTTGTATGATGGTGAGTGACGGTCTGCAGTTCAGATTGGAGGTTACAGGGAAATCAGTCAACTTTTCAGGCTGATTTTGGGTGTAACCTCCCGTGATTCAGAACATAATGGAGATCGGTGAATTGGCAGAGTGCTGTTAGGACCTCAGGATGTCCTCATAGCAACTTGGGCTGCTCTATTTCAGTGCCAATTCATGGGAGCCAGAGCAGTGTGCGCTCAGGTAGAGGTGCCAGTGGGGCATGGGCTGTATTGCTGGCTAAATGGCTTATCTGTGAAACTCATCCTCAGTGCAGAGACTGTGTTTCTGTTCACAGAGGTGTACAATGGTTTGGTAAAGCTGAAACCCAAAACTGTGACTCTCCACTTTCACTGTAGCGCAAGTTTCATCACAAGAGATTCTAATCAGAGTGCACTGCTTCTCTCTCTGCTCTCTGGGAGGCCCTACCTTTTTTTACCAAAATAGATGTTAAAAGAAGTCTTTACAGTCCCCTAGAAAATCTTTACTTCCCCTTCACTCAAGAAAAAAAGTCTGTTTCAAGCAGTTTTTATTCTACTACTGTCCTGGCTTGTCAGACTAAGCCGCGCCAGCAGTTTTAGCCAAAATAATCACTATATTTGTGCTTTGTTCATCTCTCCCTCTCTCTTTTTTAAATATCCATTCTTCATCTGATTTCAAGTTTACATGCTGTATTTTAAGCATGAAGTTTTTATTTTACTGGGTTCTTATTTTACATGAATAGAGCCAACCTTGTCAAAGAACAAACTATCCTTACCTGACAAGTAATTGCAGTCTAGTGCAGGATTTCTGTATTATTTCTGATTAGATGAAAGAAAGATAAAAATCTACTTCTGTTTCCAGTAACAGTCACATTTCACTAGCTGAACTTTGAAGAATATAATGATGCAGTAAAACTAAATCCAAGAAGGCAGAGTTTATGACACTGTGCTATTATGCTGCCAACAAACTAGTCTGAACTGAACAGAACTGCAAAAGAAAACTTCAGAGCTCTCTCAACAAGAAGACATTCAAGCAATAATTCTTGAAAAGCCCATTGGTATAACATCACTTCATCTGGTCCAGTGATTTTGGCCTGTTTACAGATAGAATTTTCTGATTTTGTTTTAACAGTCCTAATATCCTCCCTTTGTCACTGAAACACCATTCAGTGCCATATTCAAGCCAGAGCAAGTAGTTAAATGTGCCATTTCATTACAAAATGCTGATAAATTTCCTATTACACACCCACTCTGTAGCTGTATGTCCACTCTGGCAATGGATATACCCTGTGAAGCAGACAGGTACAAGCTCGGGGAAGAAGGGGCAAATAGTCTGAGATCTACAAGATCAGCATGCAGAACATAAAACCCATCAGCTACAACCAGGCTGGATTCCCAGGAAGTGGGTGGCTGCATGGGTACAATTGGCATGGAGCAGCTGGCAAATTTCTCTTGCTTTTGTCTGTAATAATGATCTTCCTAGGTATGCAGTGACATCAGTGAGGCAATCAGAAATAAAAGCAACAAAGGTGTATTATAAGCTGCACAAGGCTACACCCATGTGTTTGTGAAATTTTCATCACAGCTTTCCAAATGTGACAACCCTGAACTGGTTTTGAGGAAAGGATGTAATTAGAGAGAGAGTCTCTGAAACGTGAAACCAATTTACAAGAGCTTGAGCAGCTACATTATCCAAAACTGGCACTCAGTGCAATTTCTTAAGCTTTCTTAAAAAGCATTCAGAAACACTTCTCATTTCTGGGAAAAAAAAATAAATAAATAAAAAGAAAAAAAATAGTCTTTTTCAGGTAATGCATTAAGAGAAGCAGGAAAAATCCAAGTCATCTCCAGTGAAGGAATGTGGCATTGCTTACCTATTTACAACTTACAGCTGGAGTTCAGTCCAGGTTACTCTGTACTCTTACAACTACTGGTTACTTCTGTCTTCCTATTCCTGTCCACTTGTACACTTTGTGCAGAGCCCATGACTTCTTGTGCATACATGAACTTAGAGCTTTCGTGCTGGTGCTGAAGGCAGCCTCTGCACCACTCACACATTCTATTTTCTTTCTTGTTTATGTATTTTATCACCATGATATCTATTCTTCAAAGTTATTATTTAGAGAGGGAAGGACGCTGTCTATGCCTTTCATGTCTTTTTTCCGTGTGTGTTCTAGTGATGATATTTTAATTAAAAAACAGGGAGGGAACTATGTTGTAAAGAAAGTCATGATTAGAACTTCCATAAAAAGTGATGGAAAGAGCAAGACAAGTTGCAGGTCTTGTTGGACTAAGACACTTGAAATTAAAGGAAATTAGAAATGCAATAAGTTGTTGGTGATTTTTACTTTCTAAAAGGTTGTGTAATGAAAGCTTAAAGCAAATCTGGTCATGCAAGCCTATGCTGATCAACAGGGTAATGTTTAATCAAAGTTATTTCTTTTTCGTATTGTGTCCTAAATATAGGGCAAAATATTAACAATGTGTTGAATCATTTGAAAAGCCTTGTCTCTGTATGTAAGGTGCTTAGGAGATTAATTAGGTAGAGAAATATTCACCTTGTTACGACCATTTAGCTCAATACTTAGGTAGAAATCAAACCATAATACATGAGGGCTGCATCTAAGAATACCTGTTTTTACTGGGGAACTGATGACTTGAACACTCAGTATCACTGCTGTTGTCTGAAGGGAAAGATCTACTAGAGAAGTATGACTCCTCTCTTAGGAAGGAGTTTTCTTCCCTAACTGGCACTGGGAACAAGCAGAAGAAATCTGTAGATTTAGCTAGTTTTAGAAGGAAAGTAAAGGAAGCAGGTCATGGAGCAGTGGGTCTCCTGCAGCAAGAACTGACAGAATGAGGAAGGCAACTCAGTAACAAATAATACTGACCACTTCTTCATTAGTCATTCCCTCCCCCACTTCCGTCTGCTTGAAGATGACACAACGTAGGTACTATCTCCCATTAACCAGTATTCACAGAACTGCAGATGAAAAGATCCTTCCAGATTTTGAAGGTAAATTTTCCCTTTCCTGAGAAGCTTAAAGTTGAGGATGAATGCTAGGTGGAGGAGACTAAGAGCAGGGAATTTACATTGTACTGGATGCCAGTCCTGTGAACACCCTCACAATAGGAGCCACTTAAAATATACCTGATGTTGGGAAGAAGCATGATCAGCACTAAGGAAGTTTGCACGTGTCCTGAGGTCTTCTAAAATACGGTCTCCTTGTTGCAGAGTGCTAAAGGAAGCTATTTTCCTCCAAGTGAGTGGGTTTCCCTGTGGTGTACCTACCTCTGGGCTTACTCCTGCAGCACCTAACTCATGGTGGATGCTGCCTGCTGCTGCCTGTAGGGCTACTGGAGGTGCAGTGTGGGCTGGCTCTGGGCTGGTGGAGGATGGAGCAACAGCTGGCTTTCCAGGTTGGATGATGTAAGCTCTGATGCTGATGGTTAATCAACATAGCCACTGGTACTCACTCACTTTTTGCCATATGCATGATCTCCTAGTGAGTTAATAAGAGAAAAGAAATAGTTATCTCTGTTGAAGTTCCCAGAAGCCCTTCCCTGTTTATCCAAAAGAAGGATAAATTTGGCATTAAAAATTTTGTATGTATCCTTCTGGTTACATTTGCAGAAAGCATCCTCCAAGGACCATATAATATTTTCAGTGGTCTTTAAGAATGGGCACAGAGAGCTAAATATAGGATCTTGCCAGGGAGACTTTTAACCAAAATGTGGAAGCTGCAAGTGTCGTTAGGTCAAGCAAGCAGCGTCCTGGTCCTTGGAGGGAAGCATCCTACATATATTTCAGGGGAAGCAAAAGGAGAACACTGCTTCTTAGCTAATCCCATCACTTCATATAATTTTACAGAAATCAGCAAGCAAGCAACGAAAGATTACAGTAAATCTAATTTGCACAGGGAACTAGGGATCATCTTACTGAACTATGAACTTCTTACAGTAATTCATCACGGAGTGTTTTATTGCTGCCTTACTATCAGCAATGTGTTGGTCCAATTTCCTCAGCTGCGCCAGCTGGAGATAGGCAGGGCAAGAGGGGGAGAGAGTTGAAGAGCAATATGTACTTTTTTCCCTACACCTGCTTCTTCCTAATGGGGAAGTGCCTGGCCCTGCCAAACAGGTACTTTTCCAAGATTATTTACCTGCATCACTTTACTTTGCAGCAAGGCATTTACGTGAAGACAGAATAACTTAGCTGGCTTGTCTGCTGTCTTGGCAATATGAGGCAGAGGTAAGCTATTGAGTTTGCTTCTCAGTGCTACAGAGGTGCAAGTCACAAAATGCAGGGACAGCATCCAGTTATTATCTGACCCTGAAGTTCCAGGGTTTTTGACTCCATTTTTTCTGTTGAGCATCACTCCCTTTGAGATTACTCAATGATGAGCACTGAGAAAGAGGAAGCTTTCTCAAGCTTTCTATGTTAATCTGTATGCTTTTAATAAAAAAGAGTGAAACCTAAAAAGGACATTTGTTAGTTTTTGGAAAGGCAGAGCTGCAAAGTAGTGATTGCAGTAAATTGGACATGTGTGTGTGTGTGCATGTATATTTGGAGGTATAAGCCTTTACCACAAAAGCTTCTGCAACAAAACCACAGTATTGGTCAAATAATGCTTGCCTCAAAGTCCTTTGGAAGGGTAATATGTGTGGATTCTGATCTGTCTCTTTAATTTAAGTCTTTCTTCACTTGGATGCTTTGTATGACTCACAAAGCTACTTCAAAATTTGCAGATGGAAAGGGTTAAGAAATTGCAATTCTCTTTTTATGGCCAGCCATAGCAACTGAAGGGAACCTTACCATCCCAGTCAGAACACTGCAATTAAAACACATCTAACCTTTTTGCTGAAATTGAGTCATGGTAAAGGAAAGATATTCCATGCATTTCCCTATTCAATTGGAGAATACAAGCTGTTCTAGGAATCACAAAGAAATGTTAAATTGCTTGAATTTAGAAATTGCTTGTAGAAAGCTCAGATTATTACATCATCTCTCCGGCCAGAGGTTTATTACTGCCAAAATTATGTGCTGCAGAAACACAGCACCAATAAATCATCATTTTACCTTGTCGCTAGCTTTAAAAGGAGAAGGAACAGGCTGGAAATATTTCTGGCCTCAATGGTACTGCAAAAGAAGTTCTGAGGAAGTGAGTAAGGACCACAGGCAATGCTCATTGCATAGCCAGGATCCTCTTGTAACAATGAGCAAAGGAGTTGGGAATGTGCCCTCAATTAGATAATACTCACATAGCGTTTGGAAGGGATAGAACTGTATAAATGCTAAATGCTGTTATTTAACTGGGTTGAGCTCTTTTCAAGATTGAGCAACTGTATTTTATAATGTGGTCTGTGTTTACTCGGAGGGATTTTAAATGATTTCCCAATCTCCGCCTTGTGTAAACATTCTGTGTTAAGACAGACACTGTAAAATTCTGTGACAGAAGAGGGCTTTAGTACCAAGGTTACACAGGTGGGAGATTATAGGACAGAGGCAGTAGCAACATACCTGTGGTCTCATGCATATCCATTTCTCAATTTTCTACTATCGCTTAGCCTTTTTTTGCAATCTTTTTAAATATTACTTCACCTATGGAGGATTTTGGTCCACAGTTTTACTGCTTTATCTAATTTTAAAGATTGGTTAGCCAGCCAGTAGTTCTGGTTGTTTCTCTTTAAAGTGATATTTCTACTTTTTTATATTCTTCTTAAAAAGCACCCAGCATTCATCCTACATTTTGCTTTAATTCATATTTTCCCACAACTCTTCATTTTGCACTTGTTCTTCGCTATAGGTTACATTTCACACATTCTTTATCCTTTGAGTATTTAGCAACCACAATCAAATTTCCCTTAGCCTCATCCCAAGAAGGCTTAAAATCCCCTGCAAAAAGGAATGGAATTTGTCTCAGAAGAAATCTCCAGTGAGGAAATGAAAGTAAGTCCTGGTATTTGTACTGTAAAGTCAAGCTATTTCCCATCTGCTTTTATGCCAGGAGAGATGTGAGGAAGGAACAGCCCTACATGTTTTTCCTTCTCAAATTGCCTTGAGGTAGGAGACCAAAGCTGGAAGAAGTGGAGTGGGGATGTATTTACTGATTTATTTTTAGCTGCCACTCATCACGTACCAAAGCTCTCAGCGTATCAGAGTGAAAAGATGCAAAGCCGTGGAATTTTACAGCAGGAAGATGGCACTGGCTGAACCACAGGAATTGCTTCATGAAGTGCAGAGGCCATGGTAATAAGCCGTCAGCTCCCCATGCTTCCTGCTTTATCAGTGCTGAGGGGTGGA
Organism: Tympanuchus pallidicinctus; assembly: GCF_026119805.1. NCBI lineage: Eukaryota > Metazoa > Chordata > Aves > Galliformes > Phasianidae > Tympanuchus > Tympanuchus pallidicinctus. The sequence goes on from NW_026294744.1 coordinate 6,508,355, forward strand.
AGCAGCATGACTGAGGATTTACAACAACAATCCTGTGGTGACTACAGTATGTAAGCTGAAGAAGGAATTTACACTGCCTGTTCATACTCACAGACTCTCTGTTCATCATTCTGTTTTAGGTGTTACAAAGGATGAAGCCACGAATGTAGGATTGATCAAGTTTTCTTGTCTGCCTTACAAACCCTGTGGGATGGCAACCCATAAAATGGTTTTAGCATTGCAGTACGCAACCCTTTGCTATCACGCTGTCTAGTGTAATTGGATTCAAGTGAGACACAGAGGCGCCCTATCTGGGTGTCCTTATAGAGTATGATGTTGGAAAATGAGATTCAGAGAAAGCAGTGAGTTGAGCAAGAAATTCCCTAAGCCGGCCGGAAGGTTAATGCCCAGTGTTAATCCCCAGAGTCCGTGGAGAGCTAGAAGCAGATGATTCTCTTTGTTCTTCTCTTTCTGCATGAACTCACTCTCTGAATTTGTGCCTAATCCCAGTGAGCCATTGCCTTGCGAAGGAAAAGGAAAAAACCCAGAAACAAGGGGAAACCACATCATATTTCAGCTGAAACTTCAGAGAGCTGTGTAAGATATTTTAAAGGTGTAAGTTTCCCCATTTGCAGTGGGGCTGTTAAAGTAAGTCCCTGAATGCCTGGCTCATGTGTTTATCTTGAGCCTCTCCTCGTTTCCCTTGCTGTAGTTGCTCCCATTTACACCCCATGTAAAGAAGGCAGTGGAGTGAGGAGCTATCAGGGATGGAGAGAGCAGCAGAGCAAGGAGGTCACCCAGAGCCTGCCCTTCCATACGTGGCAGATTTTTGGTGATCAAATATTTATTAAAGGCAGGTAAAACACATCTTTCATCATCCTGTGGGTGATTCAGAATTGTTTTTCCGGAATCAGATAAGAGCAAGCCAGAGCCAGTTTTGTCTTGCAGATGCCTTGGAGCTAACGTGTAGCTTGACCACCCCTGTATTTCTTTACTGTAACAGGTAAGTGCAGGTGTCTCAGAAATTTACCAGTGCAGAAGCAAGTGGCCTTGGCCACTGCAAGAAGCCTTGAGGAAGCTTTGCTCCTGTTGGGCAATTCTGTTTAAGGTTCATTCATAGCTGAGAAGGCATTTTATAGGAGGTGTTTTATGGACAGGCACTAGTTTCAGTTCTGATTCCAGGAGCTTTGACAAACTAGTTAGTATCTGTTCTGCAAGGGTATGAATTCCCAGCAGATGCTTTTCTTTGCTTTACTCTGGTTTATAGAGTGCTATTGATCACCAGCACAAGTAGCTTCCATGTACTCAGTACTTCTTGGCAGATATTTCAGGGTGACCAAGTTCTCTAGACCTGCAAGTATCCTGATGATCTCAACATTCAAGCACTGATCAGCTGTAAATCTGATTGTAAGCACGACAAGAAGCACTGATTGGTGATGGACACCTGAAAGCTGTATCCCATTGTGAAAGCCTGAGCTTTTGACAGTCTCTGTGTTCCAGGGACCAGAAGAAGCAACCCTACCTAAGATGAAAGCTCAGCATATGCAGTTCACACCTAAAAGATACCAGTATATCTCCATTTTTCTTACATGTTTAGGTTTTCTCCACATTCTCCCCCCACCCTTTGTAGTTTACTGCTGACACACCACTTATGGCTGATTTTGGTATAACCAGCATGTTTTTCAGCCCCAGTACATGATTCAGTTTGCTTATATGGGTCATTGTGGATACATGATGTCTATGAGAAGAGCTGAATACAGGTAAGACTTCTTCAGCCTCAAGAGAAAGGGAAGACTTCAAAGCAAAAAGGAGCCAGTTGGGAACAGCGCCATGCTGTTCCTTGAAGATGTCTCCAATTCTTCTGACAGCAATGAAAAAGCATTCTGCTGGTAAAAACAATACATTGAACATTGTGTGACTCTTCAGGTGATTAAGGGGTGATGAAAGTCACAAGAAATACCAGGAAGAGCAGGTGTTTAGAATGCCCAAGAGCCAACTAGAGCAGCTGCTGACATGTGCTTGGTGTGAAGCAAATGGTTTGCAGTGCCATGGGCTTGGCTTCTCTCGGGGGACAGACATCTTGGTTATCAAAGGCAAGCTACAGAGAAGCAGGTCAGGAAAGGGTGCTCAAGCATGCAGAAATGAGCCCAGCAGGCAGGCCTCCCCCAAAGACAGCCTGGGCTCCATAGGAAACTCACTGACACTGATAGATTCCTGCAGAGTGTGTCAGGCTACCAGGCAGGGTCTCCTGCCTATGAGCTGTCTGAAAACGTGACCAGCTTTTGCAGCACTGGGATGACGACAGCCCTGGCACCTTCAGGCTGCTTGGACCTCCCAGTCTGAGCATTAGTTGAAGAAAGACAGGAAAAAGGGAGGGCTTGCTGTGGTGAAAAGATCAGCTGTTCAGCTCTGCAAATACAAATCTATTTTGCTTACCCACTTGATAATTAATGGTGTTTGCCTGATTGTCTCACTAGGCTGATTATTAATTTTATCCTGTCTGTAAATAAGACAATCTGTGGTTAGAGTAGAACAGAATCCCTCACTGTGAGTTTGTCAAATAAATGCAGATTGCAAAATACAAACATATATTCTGCTCTGTGTGCAAAAGCCTGCATCGTAATACTGCAAAGGGTAGTCTGGCTGAGTAATAAACCTCCTGTGAACTGCAAAGGCTCCAGAAACAGGAGATGATTGTGAATCTGAAATGCGTAAGTTGCTTTGGACTTTGCTACACCCAGCTGGTTTACTGAAAGCATCAGTGCTTTCAATCACAGGAAGAACAGGCAGTTTTCGACATGCCATTGCCAAATAAATTCCAGGTGAGGTTTTGTCTGAGAGGGCAGCAGCTTGTGCATGCTGCAAACCAATATATTTTCTGCCATAGATACAATATGGAGAAAATTTGGATTTGCAGTGAGAGTAAAGATGGCAGCAGTAGAATAAAGATGCTACCAGAAAGCTATGCCAACTTAATTTTTACAATGACACACTGCCTCTGCTGACTATTTAATCCCTAAAAAAACTGAGAACCTGTAAGGCTCCATGGCCCTTGCAAGTGGATGTGCACATAAATGAACTGAGCATCTGGCCCTCATACTTCAAATAGGTCTGTAAATGCCAAATATTTTCCAGCACCAGTGAGAAGTCTCTCCAGAGATGTTTCTCCTTCTTTCAGATGCATGTAGTTCTTGCCAGCCTAAATGACTACAAAGGTATGGGAGGAATTTGCTTGCTCTTCTTCTTCAAGATGTATTCACTCTTTGACCATTCTTAAAAGTTTAATGTGGTTGGGCAATGTCTCAATCTCCCCACCAACCTGAAAGGCAGGCGGCAGCAGCCCAAACACCTGTGTTTCAGACAGGAAAGTCACATGAGGTAAATCTCATTCTCATGTGACAACAACAAAGGTTACAATTCTAAGTTACGTGTAAAAGGCCAGTGACTTGTAGTTACATTATGTTCAAAGGGAACCTCAGGAAGCATGCAGAGCAGGTTTGTATTTCACGCTGGGATTTTTTTGGTCTGCTTATCTGTGCTGGATATATTGTACAGTATGGAGCACAGCTAATATCTGATTGCTGCCTGCTCTCTTGCCCTGAAGTACACAACATCCTCAAGTAATAAAAACACAAAAACAAGACAACAGGGTAAGTTGCTAATGTGAATGAATACCTCACAGCCATTTCTCTTTTAATCAGTGACTAAACAACACTGAAGATGTGTCAGCATGCTCACAACAGCATCAGTCGGTATGACTGTGTATTTTATTAACTAAAACCCTATCAGGGAAGTGATTCATTGTTTTGAGTTGGCTCTTTTTGTTGTAGTTGTTTTAAATTTTTTAGAGCAATTTTTATTTTTAAGCTTATACATACTAAGCTTGGAAATGTACTTTCATTTGTGGATGGCTCTGAAATAAAAATACACGCTGTGTGCATCATTGGTTAAGTAATTCATGTCTGCCTTTATCCCTGTGTATAGATATCAGAAAAGCACAGCTAAGAGATCACCACCACCATGCAGTAATTATGTTCCAATGCCCCCACATATGAGTCAGCTCATTTTGGTGGAGGAAATCTTCAGTGAAATTGTTCTCTTTCAGCATCACTAAGAAGTTGTGAGACCATGGACATCTTGCCAGCTGTGTCTATTCTGAAGCACTTGGACCTATCTTATCCTAGCGTTGCTCTTGCTGATTTGTTAATGGAGAATTGATTTCCTGGGAAAGGAATGTTTCCTGCTCATAATCAACTTCACAATATTGCCTGCTTGAATATACAGTATTGCCAAGATACTGGCTTGCGGGATCATGTTTCTGATCTTCCACCTACTTCCAGCACATATCTCATGTCCTGGCTTACCAGGTATCCTTGCCAACAATTAGACCCAGGCAAATTAATGCAGAACTGATATCTCAGGGTACAGCTTATCAGGTACGGATTATCATTGCAGCGCCACTGGGTTTCTGGGACAGGTAAGCTCTTCAGATGCAGAGTTATGGCCAACCTTTGTGCACAAGGAGAAACTAAACACTAGGAGAAGAAAGCTGGTTTGGTGGCTTTTTGTTTTTTTCCCCCCTAGCTGGGAACTAGCAGCCATTAATTTAATGTATTTTTTACATGAGGCTTCCCACACAGTCTTGGACAAATCATTAGCTGAATGTCCTGTTATTTGTAAAGAAGTAATGGCTCGCCGCTGCTTATGCCCTTGAAAATTTACCTTCAGTCCATTTACCCTCTGTAATCATTCGCAAATTATTTCAGTTTATCAGCATAGAACAAGTGTAAGAAATCCTCTCTGCTTAAGAACAGGAAGCATTTCAGCACTTGTAAAAGACAGCAAATACCGTGCAAAGGTAATTTGAAAATTACTGCTTTCATTATCAAACTGCGGTGCCAGTAAATAATTTGCATGCAATTTCCACATTTTATTACAGCAGCTGGAATTTGAAGTGCTGCATCCTCTCTTGGTTTCTGTAGCTTAGCACTTAAAGAAGACCAAGATTTGCTACTTGTAAAAACCAACAAGGGCAATTGTACCTACTGCCTGCTACCTGGAGTAAGAAGGTTTCCCTTTTCTACGGCCTTGGTGTCCAGTTCAAATCCCCCTGAGTCCTAGTGCCAAATCCGTTTGAAGTTCACTGTTATTGTTATTGCCAACAGCTCCCTAAGCCTTCAGAGAAGATTGTATCTGGAAGGTAAGAGCTGGGGCTGCACGTTGCTGTGGCTGGGTGACTTAGACTACACAGCCAGAAGGCACCAGTGTGGCTAGCAGGTCCTGCTGCCCCACCACCTGTGCATGGTGACTCCCTGACAGGCAGGTCAGCGGCACAGTGCACGATTTCCCTGCTTAGCACAAAGGCAAGCATAAATGGGACGTGCAGACAGGGTTTCCCTTTCACTCAGTGAAATGAGGCAAAACGTACAGAGTTCCCATGGCCCCACACTGCCATTGTCAGCTAACAGAGGGGATGCAGAGTAACGGCAGGCACTGCGCTGGCCATATGGCCAGCAGCTGGCAGGCCTGGCCCAGCTGCCATGCTTTGTGGCACAGCTGACAGCAGTGTGTGGCTTGCTGCGGTGTGTGGCTTGCCCCCAGACAAGCTGTTCTGAAGCCAACTCAATCCGCGTCACTACACACCATCAATTTAACACTTGGTTGGCCTAAAATGCTGTCGCAGCTGCTTGGGGCTGACATTTTCCAGTTACCCATATGAAACAGCCTCTGAGGACCCACCACCAAGTCCTGCGTCTGGCCGTGGGCGGCTTCATGGGAACAAGCAGATAAGATTGCTTTTCCCCCATCCGGACCGTGATTATTCCTCACAGGCTGGGGCTGCTGGCCTGGGTTTGTAGGAATGTGAGCATAACGGTGCTCCTCTGGCTGCCCACAAGTGCTGGCTTGCTACCAGGCCATGGAGCTGGTGACTGCCCAGAGCGCTGTGTTCTTGCCAGCGTGCAGCTAGGTTGCTTAGCATTTTTCTCTAACCATTACAGGCAACCTCTGCTTTACAGAATCACAGAATTGTAGGGGTTGGAAAGGACCTCCAGAGATCATCGTGTCCAACCCCCCTGCCAAAGCAGGTTCCCTACAGCACATTAATTAATTTAATTAATTTAATACTTGATGTTGTTTCTGTCCCAGGAAGATTAGGGTTTATCCCTCCTAATGGCTATTATCATTCCCAAAGAAGTTTCACTTGCCTTCCCAAAGAAGTTTCACTCTGTCTATTCTGCAGCGGATGAGAATGCCCTTGTATTGCAGCTGCAGAACAAGAGTCAGGTTCATCCTTTCAGCTTCTTTATCCTAGGCATGGCCAGACCAAATATGCTAGTTGCAGCTGGTATGTTCCACACACCTTCAAAATCACTCTTGCAGGTTGCATCCTTTAGACACCACAATGAATATTCCTTATTGAGGGTGCGCTCGTAGGCATTTCTACTGATTAGTTCCTGGTCTGCTATTCTAAAAGACAACCAAGATTTTTTTACAGTAGATTTTTGAACAGTACTACTTAACAAGTCTTGTGTCTTTAGGTGGATCCTGAAGAACCTCATGACCTCATTACAGCGCGTTACAGGCTATGTCAGGATAATTAAGCATTTGTTGGCTGGTAGATATCCATATTGCAGGTCTGCATACCTTGTTTAGGCACAGTTGCTGTAGACACTGACTGCCATAAATCATGGGTACAAGTCATTGAGTCTTGATTTAGCCTCATGTAGGTACAGAGCAGAGGGGGTCATATCCACACCTCTGCAATTCCAATTATGTGCTTTAGAACTAGTTTTAGAGCCAGGACATGTTAGAAACACTTTTAGCAGTTAAAAAGGCTAAGCTTGTGAACTCATAAGAACAGTATGTTACTGTAAACCTCATTAGAATCCTACTGCAAGAGCTGTTGGCAATAGCAGAGGCCTTGGGAGCATGTTACCTGGCAGCTAGACACGCAGGGGGCAATAGGGATGCCAGGGGCAGTGGGTGAGTGGCTCACTATTTTCTTACCACCACCATGTATCTGCAGCTTTGTGCTGAGCTGACTGGCTTCTTAGACTAGCATCAAAGGCCACCACAGATGTGCAAGTGCTCATCAGTAGTGATGTCCTTCTCCTGCCTCTGTCCCTCACTGTGAACTTGGTAAGTTCTCATGGCTTCCTTGGCATGTTTCAGTTCAGCAAGTTCAGTTTAAATATAAACAAAATAGGGTTGAAACAAAATGGGCTTTTCAAAAGGACCTAGAAGTGTCTGAGTCCCTCTAACACTGTGCGCTTGCTTTCCTTATTATTAAGGGCTCTTTTTAAGATGCTAGGAACTTAAAAGATGAGCTGAGCCACTGGGTTTGGATGTTTCAATGCTTTCTTTATGCTTTCCTTCAGGTAAAGAATTCCTCTTATCTGAAAATTCACATTTTGCTTTTTCACCATGTTGGTTTTTTTCCTTAATTGGGTTTTGATACATGCATGCTACTAGCAGCCCCACTTCATCTGTCAGCAGTCCTATCATGTTGGGCAGCAAATACTTCATGTGGCCTCTTTCCAGGGTTGTTCCAGCCCTATCTTTTGTAATATTCTGTGAAATACAGATGCTTTCTGCATCATGCACAAGGATTTAACGCCCTGAGAGCTGGTGTCTGTGAGCTCTTTGTTCTAGCTGTAAAGACAACCTCTTTTTAGCATCAGACGTAGGTGTGGCTCATGTTCTCAACTTCCAGCTTCTACTCTCTGTAACCAAAGGAACAAAATAAAAGGCTTTCTGTTCTCAGATGTGTTAAGAATAAGGTGAAGTACTATCTTCCTCACAGTCACATCATTCAGAGTGATTTTGCCCTTGAGGACAGCATTACCTCACACATATAAAGAGAATGTCTGTGTGCTTGAATGTCACGCCTCATGAGACAAGTGCTGCTCCTCTGTAATTGCTTGTGTAGCTTTCCACAGTTCTCTCGTTTGATCTTTTATTGGTTCTAGTGCAGAGTGAGGGATCACACTTGCATAGAATTCCTTAACACTGTGGACAGTTTCTATTTAACACAGTGCAGGGATCTGTCACAGCAAGGGGAAAGATGAATGCAACCAGGTAATGGTGCTTAAAGGCCAGCCCTGTTCTGCAAAACAGCATGTTTGCATAGTGCTGTCTCCCAGTAGGCATATTCTCATTTAACTAACATCTTGATCTCTATGGCTCTGCTTCATATCTTCCTCCTTTGTGTTGTCTTTCCCTAAGCAAGTTTGCAAAGGCAGCCCCTGCTTTCCAGCCTGCACGTCCTTGCACCTGTCTCAGCCAGAGGCCCCTGCTGTTACACAGCTAACTGCCTAACAGGAGCATCATTCCTTCAGGCCAGTGCTAGACAGTAGAGACACAGCTGACATCTGACTCCAGTTAATCCATTGGCCCCTTGCTAATTACTTTTACACAGCAGGCTGCACAGCTTAAGTGCAGGAAAACAGCTTGTACAACTCCAGAGAACAGCTAATGAGAATAACCAGCCATTAACATATCAAATAAGATAACAAATGCTGGAGAGTGCATCTGAAGGCTCAGGGTCTCTTGTAATACTGTGGAGGTTTTATTAGACAGCCTACTGAAACAGCAGCCACCTCTGCACAGCTCAGCTACATAGGAAGCAGCTTTTATTAAGGTTGTAGATCAAATCAAAACATTTTCTGAGTTACAGCACCTGGGATTAAAATTCTAGCATTACCCATTCAAAACACCTTCCACCAAGGCAGTGTTTCATGCTGCTAGTCAAGGACTTTAGGGCTAGCCCCGGAGAGAACAGAGTTCTCCAAATCCAGATTTACCAACAGAGTCTAGGGTTGGGACAGGGAGAAAAGGGGCAGAAAGCAGGCTAGTGATGGAGGCCCTTACATGCAGTTTTAGCCAGACCAAATTCACATCAGCATTACAATTCCTGCATGTGTCCTTGCTAGAGCAAGCACAGAAATAAATATGTTTGGAGTTACGCTATCTTGGATGAGTACCATGGGACTAACAATCTGAGGAGATTTTTGAACTTCATGTAGATATTTTGCTTGAGGGTCTTAAATCTCTTCCCAAGCAATGAGTGCATGTATGTTATGCTTCTCTACAACAGAAATTGGAAGCTAATGAAAAGCATTTCTCTTTCCTATGGAACATAACAATTAGTAGCCTGTAACAGTTCTTCCCAGGATAGTGTAAGTGGGAAGGTAAGGACTGCTAGATGCCTTGGAAAATGACCAGAGTGGCAAGAAAGGATGCTGCACCAGCATGGCAGCCATCAGATGGAATTCCATGTTTCTCTTCTAGCTGAAGTTAGCAGGGGATCTTTTATGGCCAGCTCCCATCAGCAAGTGAGCAAGACTTCTCATCATCTATTTTTGTCCAAGAAGGAGTGCTGCATCAGTGCAGAGATGCAGGACACAGTCAGAGCATTTATCTCAGTACATATTTGGAAGGGAAGAGAGCCAGCTAAGGAGTTACCCAGCTGCTCTTCTCAGCATGGAGCTGTTTTTTTGGCACTTGTCTTCTAAAGACAGCTGATGTCCTCCTGTGCCACAATTTCCTCAGATAATTCACAGGGACCCTGGCCATTCTCCTGCCTCAGGGCTTTTCTTAGAATGAAGCATTTCTGTTGTTGAATGTTCAGAAGAATCATATTCCATGCAAAACCATCTTCTGAAGAATTATTCTCCTTCACAATGTACTCATGTGGCAATGTTGCTTTAATCATTCACTTGAATACCAGGATGCCAATGGTGGTACCTCTCAAGAAGGATTCTGTCAAGTCTGCAGCTCTCTGATTTGCTATGGAACCAGTTTAATTCTGTCTCAACTCATACATTTGCATCAGGATGTTCTTCCCTGCCAACTTCTTATGCCACTCAAAAGAAGCACATACCTACAGCTTGATTTCCTCACCTGCTCCATAGCGTTATTAGCTTGGCATAGGCAAGAAGCTGACAGAAGCTGCCTCATTGAGTTTCACTGGATGGGCTGGCAGGGGTTTAAAATCCAGATGCTCATTTATTCCCATTGCACAGACAGCATGCGTTTATCTTTGATGAGTTTGATGCAAAGCTAGCTGAACTGCTTGGGAAATGTTGTGCTCCTCTCAGATTGCTTGTATCTAGGCCCACAAGAACATGCAGTCCTTTTTGCTAGCAGGAGATACATCAGGCTTTGTTTCCCTCAAGCTGAATTGGAAAAGAGTGAAGGCAGACAAGGAAGATATTTTCTCTCCTATCACAGGATACTTTTTGAAATAGTGGTGCATTTATAATGTCTGCTTCATTGCACAGAAAGGGAGAAATGATCCTTTCTGGGGAGTAGCTTTGTGGGTGAAAACCCTGCTGATGAGAGTTTCAGTTATCACTAAGTGAAAATATATCATCTGTCATATGATAGTTGTTCATGCTTTTGCCAAGGTCTGATCCCAAAGTGAAAAAGAACAGATCTAGAAAAATTCTTTATGAAAATCATAGGATAAGATTGTTTCATTAAATCTGACACCTTCAATTGCTGTAGATCAGGTCTTCAAGGAGCAGAGAATATCAATGAACAAAGAGAACATTTCTTTCTCTTTCTTCTAAATTATGTTTTTAAATCCCCTAGAGACATTTTCAGACAACTTAGATTCCACCTGTCTGTGCCTGGAATGGGTTCACTGTCTCTGGAGAGCAAATAAGAAAGCCTTAGGGGGATGAGAACACCCTGAGTCAGACATCAGGGAGCACTTGGTTGTGTTTAAGCCAGCTGAATATACCCATTTTCTTCTGTTTGTATTTGGTATTAATATCAGCTGATATCTTTAAACATTTATTTCTATCCCTTCTATTTTAGAGGGTTGTCTGTGTGGAATGAGAAAATAATCCTTTGGCTTATAAGGAACATAAGGTTCAAAAACATCCTCTATTCCATAGGGTGCTTTGGTTTCTTCCTGAAGGTAGATCTCATGTCTGTTGTGCATGAACTTTGTGGCTTCATGCCATATCTCACAAGGAAATGGGACATCTTGTAAGTTACTACAATAACTGCAATTGAGAAACAATTGCCCATTTCAACTGTATGTTTATGTGTTAATCAATAATTGCACTGTAATCAGAGTCTCAAATAAAATAAGTGTAGATGTACAAAGCTCTAATTTGCAGTCAGGACTAAAAGCAGGTAGACTTATATTTGGATACTCAGCTTTGGGTCTGAGTGTCTGCATCCTTTGAGCAATGCCATGGTCTGTTGGCATGCTGGGATCTTGTATGCTTGCATGGCTTTTTGGAAGGGTGATACCTTTCAGTGCAGGTGGGTTTCTGCCCAGGCTCACACCAGCCCTCTTCAAGGGTAAACAAATGGAAAGAGTGGGTATAAAGTACATTATACATAAGGCCAGTGCAAACCTTTCATTGAAAGTGTCTCCTCTTAGATCATAAGACATTACTGGCAAAGACACTGAGGTCCTGGAGGCCTAAGGACTCGATATTTTAGGAAAGCCCTTTTTTAGTCATCAAACAGTAACAGCCACTCTGAGCTCTGCCGGGAATTAGGAACAAGGCACCAAGGTATGCCAGGCTATATGGGAGCCTCTCCCTGGGGTCTGAGGCTTTCCAGCACACTGGTGGGAATGGGCAAAGAAAGACAGAGAAAAGTTAAATGTTTGTTGTTTTTTTTTTTGGAGGATTTTATCTTGCTTGCAGAACAGACACAGTCATCCTCTACTTCAAAAAAAAAAAAAAAAAAAAAAAGACAGACTTTGATAATATCTTTCAATTAAAGATATCCTATAGGAATGTGTGCTGTGGGGACTGGTTTCTCTCTTCTCTCCCATTTGTTTTTTCAACTCCAAATCCTGCACTCTCTCCACATCTCCAAGACAGCTGTCCTGGAAGGCAATAGTAATTGGAGCTCATTCCTTTCCATCTTCACTATTTATCCATCCATCTTTGCTATTCCTTTCTATCTTTTCACTGCAGTATCTAAACACCTTCAGTTATTTCTCTTCCTGCTACTAAACTAAAATAGGGAAGTTCTGTGGCCTTGAATTTACAGATGAGCAATTAAGGCATGGAAAGTCTTAAGTCCTAGATCAGAAATGGCATTTAATGTCTGCATATGCGGAGCTTGTCCTAAGCGATATTTGCTAGATCACACACCAAGTGTGTGACAGGAAAAGGAACTTGGCCAACATCTTCCAAGAATTAAGCCAGCATCTAGGCTAGTACTTTTCTTCCATTACTGACTCCATTTCAATAGGACAGATTAGCAACCTATGCAATCCTGGCTCTCTGTTTTTGGTGTGATTACCATTATCTCTAAGCATTGTTTATTGCAGTACTTGTAGAAAGGATCAGGCAAGAATAGGCTTCATTTCTACCCCTATAAGTTTCAATTTGCTATGTTTTATAAAAGGAAATAACACTGAATGTGATTTCCATTCTTTGCCAAATGCAACATCTCACTGTGAAGTATTCCAGACTTTTGATATCTGGTGTACAAGAGAGTAAATTAGCACTGAAAAAATAAAGCTTTTGGGGATGTAGGGGAGCACTTCTCTTATTTTCTTTTTGTGAGAGGAGATCTGAACTTTCCAAGCTTTTGGGGCTATCACATGCTAATTGTTCAAGCCTGTAGCTAGAATAACTGGCAGAGGTTAGTATTCTGTGCAAAGAACAGGTTTTTCCTGGTTTCATGATTATAAACATACCACAACCTTTAGACAGAAAGAATATTACAACATGTAATTATATGGAAGAAAAAAAAAAAAAAAAAAAAAAAAAGAAAAGCTTTGCTGTTTCACAGCTAGTTTGCTGTTGCTTTTATGCTTCCCACTCTTGTAATGAGCCTTTGCGAGACGTTTCCTTGCTTAATGCTCCTGCAGTATGTCTCCCTTGAGTTTCTCTCTGCCAGCCAAAGCACTCCGGGTAAGGTTTATTCCATGCACCTGACTTCTCAAGCATCTGCAAAACAGTGAATGAAAGAGTGGCAACTACAATGCATTTCAGATACATTCACCTAAATACCTTATTTTAGTATCTTTTCTATGTGGACACAGGGTCATTTCTATCTCATACATCCGAAGTAGGTTATGAGCACAATAGTACTATCAGTACATTTTTTCCAGTGATTATTTGTCCACACAATAGCCTTTGGCAATCTCAGAGAGTTCAAAAAACATGTATGCAACTACATGGATCCTTGCCTTAAAAATACCCTCTGTTGAGGGGAGTAAGAAAACAGATGCAGTCACTGACAAAGTCTGTAGGGAAACAAATGCAGTTACTTGTTTGCTGTTCAGACACCTTTCTGATCATGACTCTAAATTCTTCTTCAACCTCACAGTCCAGTATATCATGTTGGGTTTTTTTTGTTTTTTTTTTTGTTTGTTTGTTTTTGAAAAAGGGATTCTTCATTTCAGATGTAGTTCTGTAAGGGAATCTATATTTTAAAAAGATCTTTTTGGAAGAGTATATGCTGTATGACAGCTAACTTCAGTAACTATTAGTCACACTATACCCCCTTAATATTTCTGTAGAGTGTTTCAAATCAATAGAACGTGAAATAAGGTTTCTATGAGAAACCTCGTTTCCCTTTGACATTCACTTTCAGCTATAGACCCCTGAGGAGTTCTTCTGACTTGGAGCTAAGATTACACAGGTGAACACCATCTGAAACCGGAAGAAAAGAAGAGCGTTGTCTTAGTTATAAGACTTGTTTGGTTTCATCCTACTGACTGGCTTTGACCTTGAACAAGGCCTCTTTATGTCTTTATGGTGCCTAGAAGGACGCCAAGTTTTCTGCTTCCTGGAAACTGATGTGAACACAGCTCAGTATTTCTAGCTGCACTGTGTAGTGGGGTATGACTTTGTTTTCCCATGTAGGATAAATGGAAGAACAACCATACTGACCATGCATCACAAGTCCCCATTCAGGACATGATATTTCACCCAAGACACTCCCTTTCCCTGCCCCTGCACTTGTTTATTATTTCTTGAACAATTCAATCTAAACATGTAAGCATTTCTGAAGTTTGAGCTTGGAAACAAAAATGAATTCTGTTCTCTCTCACAAGATTTTGGTGATTTGTCTTAGAAAAATTCTGGCATCACTGCGTAATCTAGGGCTGGCTCTAGACATTTGGTATAAAACTTCTTTCAGCATAAATTAAGATCAGACACAACCCCTGGAGGATAACTGTTGGCAAATGCTCTGCAATGCTTAATGATGACTCTGGAAATGTCACTTTTGCTAAGCTTGAGCCTCTTTCCAAGTTAACTTTTTGATGGTGGAACCTGAAGTTTTGTGCAAAGAGTCATCTGCCTCATCTGGAAGCAGGTACAGTGGAAGGAAACGCTCGCAAATGCAACAAGTGTTCTAAGAGGCATAGAAAATGTAACACATGAGAAGGAATATGAAGGCATGGGATTGAAAAGAGAAGGCTGAGAAAGGCGTAGTAGCTTAGAAAGGATTGAAACTGATGAGGTAACACCTGTGTGTTAATTTGCATGTCCATTTATGGAAGAACAGGAAAGACTCAGTTCTATCTGCAGCTTAAAAGATTTAAGTAGGATACTAGGTAAGTCTTTTTATTTGAAAGTCTGGCAAAGTGTTAGGACTTTCTAGCATGTGGTGTTGATTTCTTAATGTGAGGAAGATGAAAGTATCAGGGATGGCACAGGGATGGTGCACAGGAAAACTGAGACATATTAACGTACCTGGAAACGTCATTGACTTTGATTATAAGAGCACACCTTTTCTGAAACAAAACAAAATAAAACAAAAAAACTCAGATATATTGCAACATGCCACCATCAAGTAGATTTACAGACATTGCTACTTGTGTATTGGTTTTGTAATATATACCCTTCCAGACTCCTATTTGCTTACAAGGACCAGGACCGTACAACCAGCAGTGATTGTGTCCAGCTCTTGCTTATGCTTTGTTAAGTATTCTGAATTCTGGAGGCTGTCTCTTATGAAGCACTGCATGATCCAAAATATGCTGTGCTTTCAGGACATGAATCACACAAAGATTGCTTTTAGTCTGCCAGTGTGATAAAAAGTCCATTGGATGCTGATTTCTTGGTCATAGTTAAATATATTTCTGGAAATTCTCATCCTGTAGATTTATTTCCAATTTGCTAAAATCAACTGGTAAGGGCTAGGACTGTTACCAGAACATGCTTTAACATCAGAAGTCTTTTCTTTTCCATTCCTCTTCCATCAGTATTTGCTTAATTGGGGCTGCAGAAAAGGTGTCTGATGCTTTCCCTCTGTTCAGTGTTGAAAGGAAACTACTTTTGATATACAGGAAATATTTTTCCAGAAATGATTTGACTGTTAGATGAAATATCTGCCAGTGAATGTGAACCCACTAATGTCACTGTGTTTCATATGTTTCTACACAGACATCCCAGTGAAGTAGATATATTCTGTGCTGTTCACAAGCCACATAAATTGCCACTTTATCTGTATTACTGTTCATTTTGAGAGATAAACCTGTTACTGACCTTCTATTTTACCATAATACCTGCAAAGGTCATTTTCCAAAAGAAAACTGATTTCATGCTGAATTACTGGAGCTGTTGGCAGGCAGAAACAGTGACCCCAGCCTTTCCCTTTCCTTATCAGAGAGCTTGCTGAGAAAACAGCTGTAACTGCAAGGCGGCTGCACTGATGTTGGAAGAGTCATAGTGACTCAGAGATACACGTGCGTGCTGCTAACTGCAATGTCACATGACAAAAAGATCAAAAACATCTTAAGAAACATGTCAGCCAGAATATCAACCTTTTATAAGTTAAAGAGGTCACCTTAAAGCTGGAAATTCTACTGTTAACTGGTCTTACAACCATGCCTTTCAAAGCAGGCATCTAGAAGCTACTGTTGCTGTACGTGCACTAGATGCCTTCTTCAACTCCGAAGACACTGAAATGGCTCACCTTGCCTCTACTGACCTAGGAGCAACTCCTTGCTGTTCCTATTCATCGATCCCTTCAGCTATGATGCCCCTCCAATGTCTCTGAGAGGGCAGCATCTCCTGTATCATTTTGTTTCCAGTCTTGTCAAGTTATCTTCCATGCTTCGTGTATCCCACCCTCAGCAGGAGATCTGCTGACCAGCTCCACCCTGCCATAAAGGCAGCGTGAGTTAGGAGAAGCTCTTGGAGAGGGTGATGTCAACAGTGGAGGTCACCCATGGAGGCCTTGTAGGATGGAGACAAGGGAATGAACATTTTTACCCCCATATTCCAACCCACATCACCAGGCAAGTCTGCTCAAGATCTCCTGACCCAGTGAAGCAGTGGCCATCTCTGAATGTCTAATTGCACTAACTAATGGAGTTAAAACAGTGGAATAAGCAAAAAATGCTATTAGAAGGGAAATTAAAAGTATATGGATAGCACTTATCAGGAACATTTTAAACATGTGTAAATATGGAAAGCTGTGTCATAGTCCTTACAACTACAGATCTGAAATACCCATCAGACCTTGATGGATGTTTTGCCTTAGTGAAGATTGCAGAACCTCTTTAATGCATCGTCTGACCCTCTACAACCACAGTGAGTTCGAGACACTTCTAACAGATTGCTCTACCGCAGGCTTCTTTCCCCTCTTCACTTTTTCCCAAACTGCCTCTGTACTTCTGAGACATGCATAGTGTCTTCCTACTTCTGTAATCAAATCTTATTATATACTATTGTGTATTTTTATTGTATTGCTTATTTATTGTATTTATTTTTATTATTATTGTAATTGAAGGGCGAACTCATTCATCATTCTGTTGAGGAAGGCATAAACCAAACTGACTGGCTGGTGCATAAAACCAGAAAAATCAAAGTACATGACTTTAAGTTCCAATTTACGAATTGGAATAGACATGTAAAGGAAACAGCAATTTTTTTTTCTCTGGAAGTTTTCAAATCAACTCTAGACCCTTTTCTGGAAATGGACTTTAACCAAAAAGTGAAGTATCAAAGGAAAATGGATGTGAAGTTGCCTCCATTATGAAGAGGGTCAGATAAGATGATACTAGCAGCTGTTTCCAGCTTTAGAATTACTGTTTTGTTTAATGAGCTAGACAGTGACTTTTAAGTACTCAGTTATTTTAAATGGAAATTCCCTTGCATAATGTGGCATTGTATTTTCTCCTGCAGATAAATAAGGAAGCGTGTCAGTTTTCCACCCACTTTTTAAAACAAGTAGTGCACCACTTCAAACGGTCTTTTGTCTGTTTATTTCTGGCAGTGAAGAGGACCTCTTAAGATATTTATATAAAAATCACCTTTTTTTTTTATTGGCTAACAGAAAGATTTAAGGAATACATGCAAGCTGATACTAATTACCTTCTATGTATGCATTTCAGTAACATTTTGAATGTTCAGCTGCTGCTATGGGGGAAGAGAAATAGCATTACATTAATCTTACATTTCAGTGAAGAAGCAAACATTCAAAAGCATATAGAGGACAGATGGCAGTCACATATACAGCTGTTAGACAGTTCAGAAGGTGTTCTCATGTTCCTACCTACACCTCTGAAGCAACCTAAGTGGGGCTTTAATATCAGGCCCTACTGGGGGCAAGAAAACTCTGAGAGGCGTATTGAGGTGCTGCACTGTTCAGTGTTCCTGGGGCTATACAAATACCTTTCCTTTTCTACCCTTTCCTTTTCATACCTTTTCTACCCTGTATGAATAACTGAGGCACAGTGTTATTCGGAGCAGTGCCCCAAAAATCTGTGCAGTAGGAAGAGGAGAATCTGGAGGAGAGCACCAGATTATTGCCCCAGCGCACAGCTGCTTTGACGCACTCTGCTGTTGGCCCTTTCTTTGTGTCTATCTGAAGAGGTGCCATGTGCCAGCACCATGCTTCTAACATGGCATCCCTCAGCCATTCTGTCCTGCTTTTAGGGACTTACTTCTCCCAGCTGTCCCCTTTAATTCCTCATAAAACACTTCTTTTTGACACAGCTCCCCTTTCTGACACTGTGCATTTACAACGGATGTTTAGCCTCTTTTGAGATCAAAAGGCTGCATTTTCTCCAAGGAGCTCCTCCATGCAGTGGAAGTGTCCAACTCTCACAGTGCCAGTGTGAGATCCCAAAACAACCCTAACCCACAGGGTGCAGGGTCACTAAAGACCCTTGTCCCATTGCTGGTGCCTTCAGAGCCAGGCAGGCAGCGAGGCTCAGCAGGCTGAGCCTCCTGCATCACTCAAGGATGTGGATGCTGTGACTTGTTAAAAAGGGGAATTCAGGCTAAAGACCAGAGCTGAGGCTTTTATTCTGATACATAGATCCAGCCAGCCTACATTTAGTAGACGGTATCAGGCAATGTGTCTCAGAAGTAGTCGGCAAGATGACTCAGAGCCTTGTTTGTCCTGGCGAACTGAGGTCACTGCCTGCGCACTGCAAACAGGGCAACGGGACAGAAACAGGAGCATGTCCTGTCATCACACTGAGATGTGTTGGACTAGAAAGGCCTCCTTGAGGGGATAGGTTGGTTAAATGATAAGCTGATATTTTCTGGAAAATCAGAACCTTCCCACAGGTATAACCACAGCTGAATGCAGCTGAGACAATGCAGGTGTGAGAAAGCCAGTTAATGCTTTTATCACCTAGTGAAAGTGAAATATGTGACCTTTTTTTGTGTTTTAACAGCTTCCCTGAAGCACAGGAGCAGGCTACAGAGTGATGGGAAGGCCATGTTCCCATCAGAAAGGGTGACTGTGTGCTTATCTGACAGGAGGCCAGCTGATGGCACAGCCAAACCCTCTTTCCTTCTGCTTCCTTTACCTAAAGGCAGAAAGAAGTCTTTAGATGCGGTCTCCTAATAAGACAACAAAAAAGCCATCATGTCAGATGTCAGTGTTCTACCTACAATTTCAAACCAAGACCAAAAGACCAAAACTCAGGTGTTGGAGCACCCATCATGTGTGAAAGGACTGTCTGGACCTGTATTAGACAAATCCTTACTCAAGTACCCAAGTAATCCAGAATAGCTTTTGAGTGGCAATGACTTTGGGTGTACTTACACAAATACAACAAAGAGATCAAAATCTCACATGTTCCACATGAGGCTGGGAAGGGTTCTCTGTGGTGCTTCTATGATGCGAAGAGATGTCCAGGGCTTCTTGACTCCAACACTGGACAAGGAAATAGAGGAATGTGGATATCAAGCTGGAGAACTGAGTGAGTGCAGCCCCCTGGCAAACACTTGCCTGTGGTCCTCCACCGCCAGTACAACACTTCAAATACCCTTCTGGCAATGTCCTCCTGATTGCAATGAATTCTCCCACTGGGCAATAATAATGCTTCTTCATTAGTAGCCATGACATTAGCTAATTCTGCCCAAGGCTGGGATGTGCAGAGCACCGGCTGACCCAGTATGGAAAAGCTCAAGGCACGAGAAGGGGTTGAGTGGAGATGATTAATTTAAGGATGCTTGTTCAGGAAATATCAATAACTCTTGGACAAACTGACAATGACTTTGAAAAAGGAGAATGAAAACAGATTTATTACTGGTAAACAAAGAGACTGTTTAAAGCTGGATAGGGTTTGACCCACAAGAACTGCAAGAAGCAATCGTGAGGTCAAGCAGCAGCTTGACCCAATCTGATCTCCCAGAGAGTGACAAATGGCAGCTGGAAGGAAAATCGCTTCAGACACATGCAGACATTTCCAGAGCTCATCTGAAATTTTGCATTTCACTGGTTTTGAAGCATGGGGAATGAAAACAGTGTGGAGAATAACAGTATATACTTGAGTAACTTTCTTATAGCACAGCAATAACAAATAGGTAATAAAAGTGCCACACTGACAAAATACAGACTATCCTGTTCCTTTGTTTTGTTTTTGTCCCTAAATATAACTCAATACTGTGACCAAGATCTTTTCTTAATGGCGACCTTCAAGCTTAAAAACAAATCAGCCTTGTGGCTGTCTACACACACACGCAGAAAGGCACACTTCTTTCTCATGGAGTAAACCTAGTAGAGGTAAAAATTCTTTTCTTTTTTTTTCCCCATACGCCTTCTTGCTCAGAAATAAAAAGAATATAAAATCACACATTTTGGTTTTACTTATACGTTCTGTGAAGTGTCACAAATACCGAGTCTCCCTCAAGGAGCGAGGGAATCACATCTTTAACACAGACAGCTTTACTCGCAGGCACTTCCCCAGCTATTTGCTCTCTGTTTGTTCTCAGTTAGTGCTTTTTTTTTCAGTGTAAACCACAGCACTTAGCCTGAGCTAAGCAAGTCCTTTCTCTTTCCCGGTAGCCTGTCTAGCTGATATATGGCAGAAAATTGGAATTCCTGGACCTTTGGAATGCACCCTATCTCTCAGACCACTTTAATTCTCTTTCCTGCCACTGCTCTTGTCCCTCTCAGCCTCCCTTTCTCTATGCTTTTAGCCATTTAGAGGTACAAGCAATGATCAGTGTCATGGAGCAGAGAAACCTTTAGTGTTTCGACGCTGAATAATGCTGAAGAGGTCTTCATTTCAAAGGTTTGAAGCATTACAGAAACTAAAGCAAAAAATAATCAGGGTTTGCAAATCAGGTGACTCTCCTTCCTCCCATGGGGGGAAAAAAATTCTTCACAGACTTTTCCAAGGTTTTTGTTTGTAATATGATTTTGCACCAGGAAAAGAACCAATATGGTTAACGTCTAAAAAAGAAGATAAAAGATTTATTGAGGAATCTTTTCTCTGAGGCCAACAGCGGTCCTTGGTGTAGATACTGGCATGATGAGTGAAGGATCAATGGTACTTTAATCTCCAGCATCCTCGAGGCTGGGATTTAACCCTGAAGGAAAGGGAATGGATGTGCTAACCTTTTGTGCTACGCTGCAGGAGCCTCTCTGCTCTAGCACAGCAGCGCCAGGCAGGACAAGGCACAGGTTGGATTCAGCTCACTCCCTCTTCAACCCTTTGCTGCCATGAGCAGTGCTTGCAGCAGGGATCCTAGGGGGCTGGCAGCATTCTGCAGAAGCTGAAACAAAGCTGTCACCATCAGTTACAGCAGGCACTGCTTTAAAAAGCAAAGTGCTCCAAGCTGTGCATATGAGTGAGCAAATAGATGGCAGCAAGAGGAGACTCCTAAAGGGCAGCTCCATAAAAAGACTTTCCTTCTTTCCAAAATTGCCCGGCAGAAGCTTGGCAGCAGCATTTTCAGATGCTGCTGAGCCCTCCTCCCTGTGACTGCTTAACATCACTGGCGCTGCCTTCCTGTCCCTCCCCTCCCAGCTCAGCTAACTCCAGCTAGACTTGTAGGAATCCTAAGGTTATCTCCAGGGGAGCAACCTCTTAGAGCACAAAAACTCTTAGGAGCGCCTGCGTTTTCTGACAGCTATGTCATCATCTCACCTGTTTTTGAGAAGCCTATTCCTGGCATCACAAGAGAAATATATCAGTGGTATATGTTTCTTCCAGACAACATATTTTGAAGCTGCTTTCACATTGAAACTGCTGTTCCACTGCAATGCTCTGAGTAGTGACTGGGGTTTACCTCTGGCTTCAACAAGTCAGATATAAGCTTTATCTGGACAGCAGACAATATGTAACATTTGTGCGGCTTCTTTTTCCCCCTAAGACCACTGATAACTCTACTGGTTTTCCTTTGGCACCGTGGGAGGATGGTGGCTGCATCCTTGTTTGTGTTTTGAGTCCCCAACCCAAAATCATCAATCCCTTCACACCAGCTCCACTGCATGCTCAGAAAAGGGCTGTAAGGCTCAGAGAGGTTCATAACTCAAGAGGAAGTTGTGAGTAACTACATGAAGATGCAGTCAGTTGACCCGAAGTGCTAAGTTCACTCTGCGGGGCTTTACATTCAGCCCTGTGTAGACACCACAGAGATTCAAGTTCAGATGAGTTCTGGGGCAGGTTCCTAAGAAGCTCTAAGGACCACAATTGTGAGAGACTATTCAAATCCAACAGTCAGATTTTACGTTATTTCTAACTCTGATAACATGCTTGTTTTTGTAAATGCAAACTTTGTGCCCTCTGAACTTAAGCAGAATTTTTTACCTTTAGAAAACAGCTAAGCAATTTCCTGGACAAAGTAGCGTAGGTAGAATAAGAACTGGTAAGAAACCTCTAAGTAAATACAAGATCATGCTCCTTTTCCACCAAATCATGTAATGTATTTAATGACATCAATTTCTAAAGGCTTCTGTGTAACTTCGTTGTTCAGAAATAAAAGTACTTCATGAAGCAAGCACTTCATGTTTTTTTCTCACCTGATAGAACCCATGGAATGCAAGAAATCTCACAGGGTTGCTCTCCCAGAGCTCATTCCTACTGTGGAGCAGGCATGCAAATATTTGTGTGATTCTGCAGAATGTGTGCTTTAGGGACCTGTGATCCCATATGGAGGAAGTGAATAACTCGGTTTGACTTTGGAGGCTGTTACTCATATCCTGTGAGGAGATAAGTGGGAAAAAAACACAAGAAGAGAAGAATCCAAGAAAAGAAACAGAAGGGGGTGGGAGGCAGATGAGCAGGCAGTGAATGGAATGCTTATGACCAGGGATCCTCACTTTTGCTGTCACAGCCCAGAGAAATCTGTGATACCTGTGAGAACGCATGTGATGGAGCACCAGATCCCTGAATGCATCTTTCAGCATCTTTCAGTAACACTTAGGGTAATATGAAAATGTTAAATGCTAATTCAATCTGTGTTCAGACAAATGAGTGTAAGTATGTATGTATCTGAATACTTATTTATATGCACAGAGCTGTAGGAGGGATTTGGATATTATAGAATCCTTCATGTTGGAAGGGACACCTGACGGCCATCTAGTCCATGATCAGGAACAACCACAGCTAGATCAGGTTGCTCAAAGCCCCATCCAGCCTCCACACTTCCAGAGTCAGGACATCCATCACATTTCTGGGCAGCCTGTTTCAGTGCTCTACTATCCTTATAGTAAAAAGCTTCTTCCTTATGTTAATTTCCTTATATCCATATATATTTAGAGATAAAGCTGAAAAACATGCTTAGGACTTAACTCATTTCTTCATATACTACTTCAAGTTTAAACCCAGGCTTGCCTGTTGCTTTCTGGATGAATTCCAGTAATACCTGTGCATAACACTGGTTTCTCTCTTTCTGGCCCTAAGCATTTTACTGGATGAAGTACCTGAGCTAACAAACCAACATGGCTGTGGCAGCTCCAGCTGATGCTGGCATTCTCCAAAGAAGCCCACAGCATGGGTTTGATTGATTCAGTCCTTTCCTTGGATTGTTAATTTCTGCAGTAACTCTGGGGGCAGACAGGGGGTATGATGAGATGCTGACCCATTGCTTCTCAGTGGAGGCACTGCAGAATTTGGAGCAAGGGTGGTGCGGTTGTGCATCGAGCTGTGCCCACACAGAAGTGCTGCATCAGGGCCATAAAGAAGGCTAAGTAAAATGCACTGCACTCAAAATGCTTCCTGAAAGATATTGGAAACTTCCAACAGCAATTGAGACTGTGTTCTTAAGAAATGAGTTCAAACTAGGTCAAGGTAGACAGGATTTTGTACAGTGGAATTGCCAGAGGTGCTTTAAAACACTGAGCAAAGCGCTTGCCCAATGTGCTTTGGGTTTCCTGATCTCCCTGTGTAGGGATCAGGGCTGGGAATCCAGCAGCTCACTTTAGGGCAGAAAAGAGGGGGGGTCAGAGAGATGAGGTACAGAAGGAGCTAGGAAAAAAATGGGTAATATCTGCAATATTTTATTTCATTTGTCACTATTCAGCAAGTCTCTCTTCTCCCTCTTTTTTTCCCTTCCATCTTCTGGCACTCAGAATCATTCTACTTCAATTACACACTGCAGTTTAGAACTATCACTTTCTTTCTCAGTGGTTGGAGACCACTTAGAAACATTTGAGCCCATATTTCCAGTGAGTCAATAATCAGCCCTATTACCAACCAAGGTGTGGCCTGGTGGAAGAGGAGAATGTTGGAGCCCCTTGATTCCTTGTCAGCAAACAGCAGCAGCAGCTGCAGATATAGGGAAGCTCATTAGGGACAATATGGTGACCTCAGCAAAAAATGCTGCACATAACAGGGTAGAGTTTGCTTTTTGTCTTCCATTGATTCTCATTATTTATTTGCTTGATGTTTATTATTATCTTACTATTTATCTTGCTTGCTGTTTCTAATGGCTTCCTGGTTAAACTCTGTTACGCAGGCATTTAGGTCAAGCCAGCCTATCCTTAAAAAAGAAATGGCTTGAGAGGGGGGCCCATGCCAACCTCATGGAGTTCAACAAGGACAAGTGCAAGCCCCCTGGGTTGGGGCAATTCCAAGCACAGATACAGGTTGGGTGGAGCAGCCCTGAAGGTAAGGATTTGGGGGTGTCAGCTGATGAAAGATTGAACATGAGCTGGCAATGTATGCTCGCAGGCCAGAAAGCCAACCATGTCCTGGGTTGCATTAAGAGAAGTGTGACCGGCAAGGGAGAGGATTCTGCCCATTTACTCTGCTCTCAGGAGATCCCACCTGGAGTACTGCGTCCAGTTCTGGAGCCCCCGACACAAGAAGGACATGGACCTGTTGGAGCAGGTCCAGAGGAAGGCCACAAAGATGATCAGAAGGCTGGAGCACCTCCTCTACAAGGACAGACCGAGAGAGCTGGGGCTCTCTGGAGGAGAGAAGGCTGTGAGGAGACCTGATAGCGGCCTTCCAGTACCTGAAGGGGGCCTAGAGGAGAGCTGGGGAGGGAATTTTTATAAGGGCATGTTGTGAAAGGATGAGGGGAAATGGTTTTAAATTGAGAGAGGGTATATTTAGACTAGATATTAGGAAGAAATTCTTTAAGGGTGGTGAGACACTTGAACAGGTTGCCTGTGAGGTTTTTTGGATGCCCACTCCCTGAAGACCTCCAATGCCAGGCAGGATATGGCTTTGAGCAACCTGGTCTAGAGGGAGGTATCCCTGCCTATAGCAGGGGGTTGGAACCAGATGATCTTAAAGGTCCTCAAAGCATTCTATGATTCTATGATTCTAAAAGAAGAATGGTATCTATAAGAAAGTCTGCGGAGTGAAACTGAGAGCTCCCTGTAGTCTTTCAAATGTGATTATTCATCTCCAATCTGGAGCTATTTTTAGTTCTGATGTGTCAAAGTAGATATCTACAAACTCATGTGGTGGGTAAAAACGCAGGCTTGGGAATGATGTTAAGTCTCCTCAAGCCCATCCCATCTCATCTCCAAAAAGACATTTAAGGAAAACATGATCTGGGAGAGATGTCGGGCTAGCTTAATCATTAACACAAGCTGAACTATTCAACCTACTTACTAAAGGCAAACTTCTGGGCAGCTCTAGTGACATTTTCCCTGGGTGACATCATTCTGCAATAATATCTTGAACTACTGTGATGAAACTTGCATCGAGACAAGTATTCTGGCCTCTCCAGACACCTGTGAGTCATTCCAGACTGTTTTTTCAGAGCTCATTTTCTGAAAGCTCTAGCAGTGATGGAGGAACTATTACACTGAGTAATTAAAACATGTTGTTGACATATTCTGGCTCTCTCAACCTTGCAATCACTTAAGATTTTTTTAACCTGCTCTCGTTTCACAAGGTTTATTATGTTATAACCCTCAATCATTAGCAATACCAAGGCACGAAGGTTTTGAAACCATGATTTAATTGTTTCACTGTGTGAGGAGGACTACTGTGCTGTCAGCTGGCAGCAACTCACTGACTGAGCTGGGGTACTCAGCATCAGACAGAAGGCTCTTTTAGGCTCCCAATTCCATGCCTCCACTCCAAGGTCCAAAGAACACTGTAGCTTTGGTAGATTTGTGCCCCCATCCACACTGGAAAAAGGGTATGTCCACCTTGTTGGACCCACACTGCTCCTTTCATCCTGCCACGCTCCTGTGACTGCTGGTGCATGCTTCAGTTGTTTGCACTGGGGGAACGCAACTCACTGAAGATGGGATTGTGCCATCCTTCAGCATGACACACATTTTCTAGCCTCCACAGTAATAAAAACCAGTTTCACCCAGAGCTGGCAAAGCTTTCTGACAGCCTGCACAAGATGAAGTGGTAGCATGGTTCACTGGGTAGATCTACTTACAGCCCCTGTAACAAAGGATACAAGGGAAAAACCCTGAGGAACAACTGCTGTTTGAATGGACAAAGAGCAGCACCTGCCCCTCCAGATGGGGTGATTGTGCCAGAACAAAGCTCATGCTCTTCCCTCTGGGGGATAATTGTTTTCAGAGCTGTCTTTCCATTAGATACTTCACAAACAAAATTGGCTTACAGATTACCAAATGAAGATAATACCAAACTACACCTTTTCATCAGGTAAACCATGTGCACCTGTTAAACAGTCAAACCAACCTCACCCCAAGATCTGTATAGGACGCTGGATACTTACTCCATTACTGCTCACCCAGTTCTTTAGTATTTAATTACATTCCTTTGGATTTCATAGTCACAGAATCATAGAATCACAAAGGTTGAAAAGACCTCTAAGATCATCTCTTCCAACCATCAACCCATTCCCATCATGCCCACTAACCACATCTCTCAGTGCCACATTCACATATTTCTTGAAAACCCCCAGGGATGGTGACTCCACAACTCCCCTGGGCAGCCTGTGCCAATACATCACTGCACTTGCAGAGAATAAATTTTCCCTAATATACAGCCTGATTTGCCAGAGAATCATGAGATGAAGTTGACAGGACAATTGCTTCTATGGAAACCTCTTTTCAGAGAAAAAGCAGGTGAAAGTACAGCCAAAGAAATGGTAGAGTCGGGACCCACAGATGAGCTGAATGAGTTATTCAACTGAAGGGACTGCTAGATCCCCATTATCTTATGTTGCTGCAATACTCCTTTGCTGGCCTTTCCTTCTCACACAATAATCCTTTCCTTGCACCTCAAGGTCCTGCCTGTCCCAAAGCTCAGAATTTTTTCTATATGGAACACAAGGAGATCCATTTTGACTGATCTGGGGTATTTGAAAGTAGGTTTTAGGGTTAGATGTTTCTCTGGAGCAATAAAACATTGCATCCCTCATCCTGCTGGAACACTTTCTATCCATTTTGTGAAAGGATTTGTACCCGTGCCCTTCCTCTCCCTCAAGCATATTTATGGATTTATCCTGGAACACAAATCACATCTGTGTGGTCTCAATCTGTCTTTCCAGATTAGTGACAATTTGAGTGTTTCCATGGAGGTGGAACATTTTGGGGGAAAAAAAAAACAAAACAAACAAACAAACAAGAAAAAACCTGTGATGGGACCACACGAATGTCTTACAGAGAGTGGTTAGGCTATTCCCTGTAAATTGTCAGCAAAGATGAATGCAAGCATTTTAAATGCAGTCTCTATCACACCCTCTGTAGTGTACCAAAATCTTCTGGGCCAAAGGATTGACCAGGAGATGTGCTCTCAAGATACCAACCTAAAGATTGTGAATTTATTTCAAAATCTAATGGCAGGGAACAGGCCAACGTGGTTGCATTGAGGAGGGAGCCTCTTTACAACCGAGCTTGTCACAGTCCTTTCCTCAGTGCATGTTTCTGATGGCTTAAAATGCCAGGACAGTACATTTCTGCAAGGGCAACAGCTGGCTCTGCTGTGCCTGGTTATAGGAGTCCCTGCATGCATCGTCATTATGAATCACGAGAGAAGAGATAATTAGCAGTTCTGCAGTGCAGTGTCTCCTTGAAAGTACCCCAAACCAGTTTGCAATTCCATTTCCACGAATGATCTGGAAACCTTATCTTGACCTCTGTGGAATACTGTGTCTCCACAGCAGAAATAGCACCAAAGACTTCGGGCTTTAGCTATAGTTTAGAATACAAGTAGAGTCATAGAACCATAGAATAATTTGAGTTGGAGGGGACCTTTAAAGATCATCTAATCCAACTCCCCTGCAGTGAACAGGGACACCAACAGCTAGATCAGGTTGCTCAGAGCCCCGTCCAGCCTGACCTTGAATGCTTCCAGGGATGGGGATCCATCACATCGGTGGGCAACCTGCCCCATCAGGTGCATCACCCACAAAAGGTGCCTCATCACCTTTTGTAAAAAAGTTCTTATATCCAACCCAAAACTCCTCTTTTTTTTTATTTGAAACTATTTCCCCTTGTCTTGTCACAACAGACCTAAGGCTAAGGCAGGGGCTGATGCCTTCCTGAACTCATATGTCACCATCAGTCAAACCCAGGCCATATGGTTCAGGCACAGCCTGCAGCACCTGGGGTGCTTTCAAAGTGAGCTGCAGCCTTGTGAACCCCACCCAGCCTTGGTTGTGCTCACGAATAAGCCAGATTAACCACTGCTCTTCTGAAAGCCACAAATCTCAATGTGATTTGCTGCTACAGAAAGATAAGTCTGGAAAATGTACAGTTAACTGCTGAAGCTCAGTTACCACACCTCAGTGAGAGATGTTATCAACAGAAAGCAACCGCAAGTTCCCCTTACAAAGCAAGGACTACAGTCTGTTTGCAGCTTAACTTCATTATTTGTTCTTAGAAAAAAGAGAAGTTATGTTATTGCATCTTCATTCTGGCAGCAATCAAGCATAAAGAGTGTACAGGGTATAAGTATAATCCTTCTTATTGTGGTAAACATTTCACTTAATTACCCTAACCAGCCAGACTCATTTCTGGTGCTGCTCCATAGGATTCTTCCTGATACAATGCCCCTGCAATAATTGGCATTCTTCACAATTCAGCCTAATGATTTATGATCTATTCTAAAGCCCAACAAAGCCTGGACTTCCGATGGGGTTGGTATCCAGCGCTGCACAACAGACAATTACATATGACCTAGCCATAAATAACAAGTGACACAGTAAAGGAACACCAGCACCTACAGATCATAAAGATACAACTTCTGAGAAAATTTCTCCCTCGCACCCTGTGTCAGGCTCAGAAATATGTCTTTTGGCTGCCTGGAATGCACGGGACGTTATTTTTCACAGCCCAAAGAAGGGCCAGGTGGGAGGAACCAGGCCAGGGAGTGTGGCTGCACACCCATCCACCTGCTGCTGCGAGAGGGGGAAGCAGTTAAACACAATTTGCAGATGTGAAATACAAATGCTCTAAGTAGAATTACACTTTGCGTGCTTGAGTGCACAATAACACCAGTCAGAGCCTCTCATTCTGTCTTGTTAGAGATTTCATGCCATCCAAGCACTCCACAGCTTGTTGGAAGCAGGAGGAGGATTCCTGCTGTTGATAGGCCTCCAGCAGGGACAGTCCCACTTGCCTGCAGTGCAGGAACATCGTGGTTGTCCGTCTGTCTGTCTGACTCTCTGAAAATCTCAGCATTTTGGCAGTGCCCAGGAACTCCAGCTCCAGTTTGCCAGCAAGAACTTCTAAAGCAGTGGTTTGGGCTGCTGGATGCCTGAAGCAAGCTGGAACACGTCACCCATAGACACCATCCGTAGACACCTTTCCATAGCTGGCTCTCAAAATACAAATAAAACCATGCTAATTTTAACCAGTTATATGATTTTACTTTCGAGCTCAGTGGCTTTTGGGGAAGGACAACTACACTGCACAGCCTGTGGGAGATTCCTTTAGGAATTCAGTTTACGTGTAACTCAACTTCCACCTGCATTAGATTAATGGGATGTGCAGCCCCAACCTTGACTGTGATGCTGTAGTGGGAGCTCCTGAGAGAGGCAGGCACCTCACCAGGAAGTGTGCTGCCAGCTGGACATCGTCCAGATGTGGACAATGAGAGACATGATGGTCTTGTTATAGTGCATCAAGAGGAGGGCCACCAAAATGACACAAGGATGGGCTGAGAAAGCTGGGGCTGTTCAACCTGGAGAAGAAAATGCTTTAAGGTGACCTAATGATGGCCTTTCAGTATTTGAAGAGGGGATATAAAACAAAAGGGGACAGACTCTTTAGCAGGATCTGCTGTGACAGCAAAAAGGGGAAATGTTTTCAAACAAAAAAAGAGGAGATTTGGATTGGTTAACTAGAGAAGTGGTGGATGCCCCATTCCTAGAGACATTTAAGGTCAGGATAGACAAGGCTCCGAGCAATCTGATCGAGCTGCAGATGTCTCTGTTCACTGCAGGGGAGTTGGATTAGATAGTCTTTAAATGTCCCTTCCAACTCAAATGATTCTATGGTTCTGTGACTTATGTGCCCACTTGCTGCCCCTGGAGCAGACTAAAATGGCTCTTCTTGCTCACTGCAGTGCTTGATGGAATCATAGAATCACAGAATTTCCTGAATTGGAAGGGACCCACAAGGCATGTTGAGTCCAACTCTTGGCTGCATACAGAAACACTCAAAAACCAAAGCCTGTCTGAGATGCTTTCATCACTTGAGGAAGCATGTTTGATGGCAGCATCATTTTGTGCCATGTCTTTCTCTTTGTAAACCACATAGTAAATGTCCAGAGAGTCTTTCTGAGAAATCTAGGATAGTTAGAAAGATTCCTTGGCATTACATATGTATAGTCCAACTTTCTCTCCATCAAATGCTCTTTGGAAATGGCTGAGTGATTCTCACATAGGGAACTGGATGAATTATTGTCCCCTCACTGCATCACTGTATCAGAGTGTACCCTCCTGGCATTAACTCACTGCAGTTTCTGAAACAGCACCAACAGAAATGGGCTGCACAAAAACCTCATTTGCCGAAGCTTCCCTTCCAGCCCCAAGATCACCAAACACAGACGGCGCTCCCTGTTGCGTGCAGAGTGGTTTGTGTAAGTGCAGATCTGCAAGCTGTTCGGCTACCAAAAATAACACCTATTGTGTTGAGTGTTCGTTGATATGAACATTCAGAATGAAATGGCAGAACTGGAAGCAGAACGCACCCTTTTTCTGATACCTTCTGAAGAGGAAGGAAAGAGAGGGAGCTCTGTTATTTTTCTTTCAGAAAGGCGCGCTTTGACAGCTTGTGCACAGTTGTGCAAGAGCAAGAGCTCTTCCTTTGAGCTCTCAGCTTTGAGGGTGTTCTTTATATGAATATGGCTTCTTTCACTTGGATCAATTGTAATTTTCCTCTAGCACTTGTGGAAAGTTGATGTGTAGTCAATTGCTCTCCCACACAGCCATAGAGTGAAGTACATCGTTTCCTGAAAGAAGGCTTCTATTTCAATCTTCTCTTTTTAAGTGGGCAGGGTGGAGAAAGGATGTTTTGCAGTCAAATTGTACAGTTCCTATTCAGCTACAAATTTCTGTGTCTCAGGACTAATTCACTTAGGCCTCCAGAGAAGTGAGTAGAGCTAAAGAAGCTAAGTCCAGCAGCCTTCTGCACGAGTCTGGTAATATTTATGGTGATCGAATATCAAATTAAAAGAGTTGGGGAGAAGGTCTGTTTATACTACTGTGCTATGCCACATGAACGTTAGCTATAAACAATTCAGGAGGAACACAGTGAGAGAGCCTAAGCAATTATAAAATAGACAGTATTTTTGTGGTTACAGCAGGGCTGGATTCCCTTAGCTGCTTGGCCATAAAGGTTGAGCAGCAACAAGAATACAAAGAACTCTGTTTAGCCTACCGTGGACAACGTTTCCTACAAACCCTTCCTGGAAACAAAAATGAACATAAAAACTCAGTGTAAGTGTAAGCAAACAGTACATAACAATTATTCCTACAAAACATGTTACACTGTGTTAAAACAGTAAAAAAGAAAAAAAAATTACTCCTGAATATCATTGCCACTGCAGATTGCTCTCATTGCAAGCACATACAACAGAGTGGCTGACATATTTGGAGTGTGAAAAACCAGCTCACTGGCAAACTTTGTTTTCTGTGCCCTCTGATGCTGGAACTTAGTCCTAGGAGCCTAGGTGTGAAGAAGGTCCTGTTTATCAAAAAACAATTTATTCCTTTGTCAATAAAATCCATTTAAATTTCCTTCCATAGATTTGAAAGAAAAGTCTAGAAAAAACCTTGCTCTAGTCTCAGGTTAGTGCCTGAAAATAAGGCTTTCATTATTTCTTATGTAAGGCTATATAACAAGCTATCTAGAACATGAATACAATTTCTTTCCTCAGAGAAGTCTGTCTCTGTCTAATAATGAGTCAGCATCATCTGACAGATCAATTATCTTTAAGTGTAGGATGTGGAATTTGCATATCACGCTCTCCAAGGGCACCCGTTGGAAACTTGGGTCACTACGGCATGGAATTTCACACCACGCCTCAGACCCACTCAGTGGCTTTCCAGCACACAAAGTCTCATCAATACGAATGAGGCTGATACCAAATACTCCCAAGTTTCGTGCCCTCCAGTTCTGCCTTTTTAGAGACAGGAAAAGGAAAGAACACTCCTTGTTAGTTTCTTGGTTCTTTCTGAAACCCTGAATGTACTTGGCGCCCATGGGACCATTAGGTCACTTCCAGAAGCTTCTTTGGGCACCATGCTCTAAAACCAGATTGTGCCGATGATGGAAAAGCTTTTGTCTGCAACTGGTCTGAAATTCTCATCTGTTACTGCAGTTTCTGCACTCTGTTTATCATCCTCCTGCCAGAAGAGCTTGGCCCTGTCTTCTCCATGAGCTGCCCACAGGTGTTGGTAGGCTGTTGCTTGGTCCCTCTGTGCCATCCCTTTCCCAGCTGAGCAGGACCAGCTCCTTCAGCCTCTCCTCATGGGAATGGTGCTCCAGCCACACTCTTACAGAGGCCTTCTAATGAAGTTGCTGTAATTTATTACCATCTTTTTCATGTTGGGGGCCCCCGACCCACAGTGTTCCAGATGCAGTCCAAGCAGTGCTGAGCAGAGGGAAGCAATGACTTCCCTTGATCTACCAGCAGTGTTCTCAACTAACACAGCCCAGGATGCCAAAGGACTTGCTTACTGCCAGGGCCAGCTGCTGGCTCATGCTCCACTTGCTGCCTGCCAAGACCACCAGGCCCTTTGGATCAGAGCTGCCAGCCAGGCAGTTCCTGGCCTCTTTTGTTGCACTCCCAAAATCTCGTGGTATTAATTCGTCAGGGTGGTCAGAATACAATCCCACTCCCAATCCCAAACACCCAGAAACTCCCAGAGTGCCAATATCATCTGCAGTAACTTCAGGATTGTTTTCAGAGACATTAAGTTAAAATATTATCAACGCATTTCTTCCAGTACCTTTAAAAAAATGTGGCTGGATTCCTCCATATGCTTGTAAATGAAAATGAGAACAGCTGCTGTGAGGTATTCCTCTTCTCCGAGCAAGGTTGTTTATAGTAAAGGATACTAGGCTTTGATCATCTGCTTGTATTTACTAAATTGATTCCAGTGTCTTTGCCAGTGGGCTGTATGGATTCTCACCATGAAATGCTCCTGCTCATTTGAAGTGGCTGAAATTGTTTTTCAATGGAATTTTCCATTATGCTCTGTGCTATCTTTCTTCAAAGCACAATTTGTTCTCTGGGCAGTACTTCTTGTCCAACGCAACCATTTAATACCTTGCTCAATACTTTTGTTTTCTTCCCATGATGCATTACCTCCATTTAATTCCCATCTCAACCCAAATTTTCCTTTACAGCTCACTTGCATGTAACCTGATCTGTTTGTTAGCAGATGTTATTCAGGGTTCTTCCTTCTGCTGCTGCCTCCTCAGTAGTGAAACAGGGGGCAGTCATGGCTTCTTAGGGTTGAGGCATTGCCTTTTCCAAATATCTGTGGCTTCCCCCCTTCTTTTTCCTCCTTGAAATTCAGGGTGTTAAAAGGTACAGACACAATATCCTGCACACCCTACCATTTGTGCATGAGTATAGCAAACAATTTCAAGGCAGCCTCTTACGGAGATCATAGACATTGTGGGTAGACAGATATTTACTCCCCAGGAGCAGGGAACAGACAAACACAACTGTGACAGAAGGGAAAGAAATCCACATCTACAAGCCCCAGATCTAATGCTTTCCCACTAGACAGCTGCAGCAAATTGAGTCTTCCTCCTCCTTCTGCCAGAACAAAACAGAAGATGTACAATCTCACAGCCTTAGCTGTGGACTGCAAAACCACAGGTAAAGATTTATGATAGCTAGTCCAGCAACATAACATAGGAGAACTATTGGGGTCACACATCTTATACTACTTACCTACTCACCCCATCGTTACTTTACTTCTCAAGGAAAAGAAGAATGATTTTGACTCTGCCTTATATTGTTCATTGTTTTTACTGTATTACAAGCATCTTTATTAAATTGGCAACATTTGCTACACTACACACAAGCACAGCACTGAGAAGCTGCACACACATACTGAGAGCTCGTACTTCTGTTAAAGTTTACTTTTAAATGTGATTAACTTAGATATCAACACACGCTTTAAAAAAAAGTAGGCTAGTGTATTCAAATAAGGGAAAAACTTCCACAGTTAAGCAATATTAAACTGCAGTAATACAACAGTTTCCAAGTACAAAACCCAAAAAGATATGAAATAAAAACAACTGCATTGTTACTGAAGACATACACCGTCTCCCAGAGTGGATGTTTCAAAGTGAAAAAGTTTGATAATAAGATGTACAAGGGTTTCTGCCATGAAAACCTAATCCCATTCCCAGCAATGTAGAAATCTCAGATTAAGGTCTCTCAGTGCCAATAAAAATACATAAGCTTCAAGCTCACTTTGCAAGCTTCGCTTACAGTTTTGTAAGTTCACGAGTTAAAAAACAACAACAAAACAATAAGCAGCTCCACCTGCACTGAATGCAGTTGTTAAAAACAAAAAAAGAAGAAAAACAGGCCTAGCTTCAAACAAAAATTTGCTGCCTCAGGCCTCCCCTGACCATAGACACATTCACATGGCTTAGTAAGTTGCCACAGCCCAGTTATTTTTAATAAATATCCTTCTTTAGAACTGTAGTTGTGCCACAGCCTGCTCACCTCCCCACTTGTTCTGCCTTCGGAGGAATCTGGGTGGTACAAAAGCCTCACAAGAGCAGATTAGATTTATGACTACAGATATACAAATTTGACTAACTATTAAATTAAATACAAGCCTGAGCGCTACAGGTTGGAACAGCTTTGCATTTTTTTAATCCTCAAAACTGGAGGCTGCTACGTGTACCATCCTGTTATACTCAGTTTCATTGGTGTAGTTTACTAAGCAGAAGTATCTAATTCCCTGCAGATCCATTGCTAAAAACGTACTGGAACTACTTAGCCATTTCAACACATTAGCAATGCATGTAACTTCAGCTGACGTATGTGCAGTACACATCAGTGTCTTGATCAGCAAACGAGCTGACATTAAGTATAATCAAAAACCAGCCTACAATAATATAAGACAGTGGATTCAAAAATACAGAAAGTGACTAATGGTTCAACCCCCAAGTTCAAGTACTAGAGCTCAAATTATCTGGTTCTTTGGTTTATTTATTTTCTCTCAAATGGAAGAAAAGGTTGGTATTTCCAGAGTCCTAAGATGAGGGGCACAAATTTATTTAGTGAGTGAAAATGAGACGAAAAACCTCTTAAAGAACGTTAAAGATCACAGGCTTTTTGCTGCTGAAGATCATTTATTCATGTAGCAGTTAACTGCTTGCACTGAAAAGCAATATTACATCAGTCATTTTCAGTTTTCTCACTGCTCTCCTCATTACCTTTAAGGTGAATACTTTACAGGCACTCAGCAGTTGCTGTGAAAAGGCAGAACATCAGCAGAAGCAGGTAAATGTGTGTCTGTGGTCACAAGGGAGTCAAAGACCAACTCCTGAATTACAAACAATTAAAAAAATGCCAACACCACATATTTGAAGATTTATTTATTTTTAAATGAGATGCCAATAGCAAAAACACTTACTCTGCAAACTTCTAAGTTTACTTACCCCTTTACCTGCTCTGTAAAAGATAAGCTAAGTAGTAATACAAATGTTTAATTACCATTTCCGTTAATTAGAACAGATGGCCACTGTATTCACATCATTGTCTCCATGGAACTCTGGCAAATTAAACAGTGTGTCCGTGTTTGAGTTTAAAAAACAACAAAAAAAGTACACCACGAACATACAAGACTGAAGGCAGGTTAGTAAATTACATATTCTTAAGGTTCTTTTGTTTCCTTTAGACATGAAGGCCCGTACAAAAAAAGATAAGACTGAAGTCAGACATATATGTGGAAAAAAAAAACCTAAGAAATTAATATTTTAAGTCAAAGAATTATATATTAAGATGTATAATTTGAGAAAAAAAACCACTGATTCTACAATGTGTTTCTGTAATTTGAGCTTTGATTAAAGCTACTGTTACCGATAATCAGGGCACCTGGAAGCCCCAGGAGAGCAGGGCTGGCCGCTGCAGCTCCCGGTAGGCACAGGGCTGGGTTTTACACCAGATCACTTGCCGCAGTTCAGTTTTGCAACGGTGTGCTGCCCCCTGGTGCTACGAGTCCGGAAGGGGCTGGCTGTGTGTGCCACTTCTGGTCTTCAGTTGCGACTGGGCAATATCAGCCAGGGCGCTCTGTATCTTTTCCAGGAGCATATCCCCACGATAAACCACCTCTTCCAGACGGGCAGCTGCTTCGTGATTCTCTTCTTCCAACCGGTACAGACTGGCAGCCTTTAAAATAAAATGGGAGAAAAGTAAGGATCTTCAGATATAACCCAAACTTGACTGTTACTCACAGGAGGAGGTGATCTAACCAAAGAAAGCAAGGATTCTCCTTAGCCCTGAATCCCATACTTGTGATATCTGAGCAACTCATTACAGTCTAAAGCACAGTGCATATCCACATGGAATAAAGAAAAGCTCCACTATGTAGAGATATTAGCTTTTTCACATTTTGAACTTTTAGCAGGTCTCCTGAGAAGTTAACGTTCCCACAGTTACTGAAAGGTCCCTATAAGATGTAAGGATGGTTTATTCAGCCCTTCCCATTAGATAGTATATTTCACACAAAAATATTATTAAGCCATATTTGTTTTCCATTATTTATTTCTCAACCAAAATGTTTTTCCTTTAGACAAAGTTGGTGAAATAAAACGTTTACCAAACTTAAAATTACTGAAACTTATTCCAACTCAATTACAAATGAGAGAAAATAAAAACAAATCCACATACTTTTTAAAACTACTACCCAAGTGCTTAAGACCTGGGTAAACAGTTCTTAAGAAGTCATGCTCAAACTAAGCTAAGTTCTACAAACATGTCCTGGTTTCAGCCCAGAGAAGTCTGATGGTGCACCAATGTTGGGTTGTTGCTGAGTGATGGTTGTGCACTCAAAGCTGGGCTGGACTGCTTGGCAAGGAAGAGCTGATGGCACAACGGTGCAGGGCAGGGGGCGGCCACAATACAACCAGTGTCGGGACACAAGTGGCCTGCAGGCTAGACATGCTTGCTTTAGAGTATTTCAGTAACTACTGAAACAGTATTTTTAAAGAATATTATCTTTAATAGTACTCTAATTTAAACAACAACAAAATCCCAAACTAGAATCAATAAGAGAGAGAATCCATGCTAACTTATCTCAAAACCAAAAAGATCAGAAACTCTTTTGAAACCCAATTCTGCATTAACAAACAAGAAACTGTTAGAATATCAGTTCTGAGGAAAGCATGTCCCTGCTGGGCTCTCTACTCTGGCTTCCTTGCATCAGCTGTCACTACAATCAAATGCAGCTCAGTCATGAAACAAGCATACTACTTGGTTACAGCAGGAGAGAAGTCTTTGACTATTAAGTACACATATTGACACAGAATTAGACTGGTGTTTACATTCCCAGTTGGTGATTATTGTTACTAACAATATTTCCACATTTTCCTCCTCTCCTCTGCTTAAAATCAAAATGCAATGTTGCTGTCAAGTTATTCGTTCCAATGGGCACATCTACCGTCTTTTATGAAATGCCTTTCAAATAGTCATAGATTATCAACCCTGGTGTTAAACTTTCAGGAGATCTTAAAGCAACTCTAGGTTTCTCAAAGAAGCAGAGTTATTTGCATCCTTGTTGCATTCTAAAAAGAAAATACTTGATGAAAATACAGAAGCTAGAGTCCATGAAGAAGATCCTGCATACTAGACAAGATCTTTACAAAGAATAGAACAATAAGCCAGCAACATTTTTGGAATTGGGGGTGGTCAGAAGTTTTTTTTTGGAAGTGGAAACAGATATCTGAGTGTTGCAAATGGGTTCAGAAGCTGTTTGCAGCAGCTCAGATCCCGTAAGGCAGGGAATCAGAATTGTCTGAGTAGCAAGGGACCCTTGAAGGTCATCTAGTCCAACTCCTCAGCAATGAACAGGGACATCCACAGCTAGATTAAGCTGCTCAGATCCCTGTCCAGCCTGACCTTGAACGTCTCCAGGGACGGGGCATCTACCACATTCTCTGGAATGGGCAACCCATTCCAGTGCCACATCACACTTATCATAAAAAATTTCTTCCTTACATCCAATCTAAATTTTCCCTCTTTTGGTTTGAAAACATTTCCCCTTTTCCTATCGTAACAGACCCTACTAAAGAGTCTGTCCCCTTCTTTCCCAGAGCCCCAATTTAGATAATGTAAGATCACTCGTGGTCTCCTCAGAGTCTTTTCTTCTTCAGGCTGAAGAGTCCCAGCTAGTCCCAACTCTCTCAGCCTGTCCTCATAGGAGAGGCATTCCATCCCTTGCATTATTTTTGTGGCCCTTCTCTGGATGAGTTCCAACAGGTCCATGTCTCTCTTGCACTGAGCACTCCACATCTGGATGCAGTACTGCAGGTGAGATCTCACCAGCACAGAGTAGAGGAGCAGGATCACCTCCCTCGCCCTGCTGGCCATGCTGCTTTTGATGCAGCCCAGGATATGATTGGCTTTCTGGGCTGCGAGGGCACATTGCTGGCTCATGCCCATGTTCTTGTTGGCAGAACAGTGCTCTGTCCCGTCTGTACCCAGCCTTTACTGACAGTAGGGGTTGCTGGGACCTTGGCGTAAGACCTTCTACTTGGATTTGTTGAACCTCATGATGTTCACCTGGGCCCACAGTTTGAGTGTGTCTAATAGCTTTCTCAATAGCAACCTGTCCATCAGGTGTGTCAATGACACCATACAGTTTGGTGTCATGTGCAAACTTGCTGAGGGTGCACTCAATCTCACTGTAGACGCCATTGATGAAGATGTTAAACAGCACTAGATATTAAATATATATATTTTTTTAAATAAAAAATTATTAGATATTAAACTAGATCCTGAGGGACTCTACTTGTCACTGATCTCCATCTGGACACTGAACCATTGACCACCGCTCTCTGGATATTATCTTGCAACTATTTCCTTATCCAGTGAACAGTCCTCCCATCATATCTATATCCTTATAATTTGGGGAGTTATGGGGGATTGTGTCAAAGGCTTTACTGAAGTCCAGACAGATGACGTCAGTGGCTCTTCCTCTGTCCACTGACACAGTTACATCAGCATAAAAAGCCACTAGGTTGGGACAGACAGGACCTGCCCTTGGTGAAGCCACGCTGGTTATCTCATATCACCTCAGTCTCTTCCACGTGCCTTAGCTTCCAGGAGGATCTGCTCCATGATTTTCCTCAGAACACAGGTGAGGCTGACAGGTTGGTAATTCCTGAGTCACCCCCTTCTTAAAAGTGGGTCTGCTGTTGCGTTTTTCCCAGTCACTAGGGACTACATCTGATTGCCATGACTGTTCAAATACCATCAAGAGTGGCTTGGTGACTATATCAGATAATTCCCTCAGGACTCTGAGATGCATCCCATCAGGATTTATAGACTTAGAGATGTTCAGGTTCCTCACGTGGTCACAAACGTGACCTTCTCTTATAGCAGGAGGGGCACTGCTCCCCCAGTCCCTACTGTCTGACTCATGTGCACAAGGGGTGTGTGAAGATCAGCTGCCAGTGAAGACTGAGGCAAAAAAGTTGTTGAATATCTCAGCTTTCTCTTAGTTCATTGTTACCAGCCTGCCTGTACTGCTCACCATCTGGGGGAACACCTTCTTGGATGTTCCTTTTCTGATTGATGTATCTGTAGGAGTCTTTCTTGTTCTTCTTTACATTCCTTGATAAGCCCAGTTCTAATTGGGCCTTGGTCTTCCTGACTCCATCCCTACATAGTCCAGTAGCAGGCCATACTTCTCCCAGGGTACCTGTCCCTGCTTCCCTTGCTTGTGTATTTTTCTTGCTCTCTAGTTTGTCTGGCAGGTCCTGGTCAAGCCATGCTGGTCTCTTGCCTCCCCTTTCAGACTTCCAGCGCCTGGGGACACAGACATCTCTTAAAGGTCTGCCAGTGCTGCACCGCTTCCTGGTCCTTTAGGACAGCTTCCTAGGGGTTCTGTTGACAGATTCCCTGAACAGCTGAAAGCTAGTTTTCCTAAAATTTAGCATGCTGACTTTATTCTTTGTCCAATATCCCTCAGGAGTGGGAACTTCAGCACTGCCTGATCACTACAGCCCAGGCAGCCTCCAATCCTGTTGTAACCAATCAGTTCACTTGCATTGGTGAATGCACTGGTCTGGTATTGCATCTCCCTTGTCTATTACTAGGCTCAAGAAGTTACCCTCAAAGCATTCATTCCAGGAGCCTCCTGGATTGCCTACAGCTTGCCATGCCACCTTTCCAGTAGACAGTGGCTACATCTGCTAATAACTGCCTCGGCCAGTAGCCCCTTTCTGATCTCGAGCACTCCCTAGAGCATCTCTGGTCTAAGGAAAGGAGCAAGAAATAAAAACACAAAGATTGTCTGGCTGGTCCAAAGGAAAACATTCCATTACTGAAAAGTCAAGGAACTATTCTGTGACAGAGATGGAGAAATTGGGATATACTGCAAAGCTTTAAATAAATGGTAACATTTCAGAACTAAAGGCTTCAATAAAGCATTGGCTCTGCAGCTACAAAATGAAACACAGCTCTAATGAGCAAGAGAATAGGAAAGATTAGCAAAGAGAAAAAAAATTAGATAACAAAAAGCTAC
Organism: Tympanuchus pallidicinctus; assembly: GCF_026119805.1. Lineage (NCBI taxonomy): Eukaryota > Metazoa > Chordata > Aves > Galliformes > Phasianidae > Tympanuchus > Tympanuchus pallidicinctus. Next base: position 6,549,142 of record NW_026294744.1, read on the forward strand.
AATGCATAGGACTGCTGTATCGGTATTAGAATAGCTTAAAAATCATAGCCAAATGTAATATATCCTAGGACTGATGTTATAATAAATTTTTTGTGTTGCTGTTGTTATTTATTGCGTTTTCTTAAAACATTCTAGCAAAAAAACCCCAACAAGTTTAAATTATGCTGGGTATAATCTCAGAAACAGATGCAACTTGCAGTTTTCCCAATAAGCCCATATACTTGCATGAAAAAAATCAGGCTTATACTATAACCATTTTTATGATTAGAAGGCTGAGAGTATTAAAAAAAAAAAAGAAAAAGAAAAAGAAAAAGGAAGTTTGTCTACCTAAAATACACTCTGGTATTTTAAGAGCACTCTTACCTGCAAAGCTGCTGTTGATTCTTCACTGGGCAGGGAATCTATTAGAACATCAATATCTTTTGCAGTTCGTGCAATCAATGCTGCAAACAGTTGGGCATATTCTTTGAAAGAATTAAAAAAAGTCAGCTTACTCGATGCATTGCTAGAAATAAGCACAACTCTGCATTCATGGCATGGAAAATTCTGAAGACCTCAAGTATGTATATGTTACAGTTTCTCCTATATGAAGGAAACAACAGTATTGCAATTGACAAGAAAGGGACCCTATTAGAAGATGATGGTTGATTCCAATTGCAGATTAAACAGGATAACTATAAATATAGCCTTTGTATAAATGAGTAAATAGCTAGAACTCCATCATGGTTAGCCTATTAAGAAATTACTAAGAGTATTCAGTATCCTAGTCACTATAATAAGTAAGTTGGTTGTTCTGAAAGTAATGTTTCCTACTTATTTCCTTGGAAACTACAACAGTTACAAAGAGCACATTTACACTTTTTAATAGAGTATATTCTCAGCTACAAAACACTGTTTTTCAACACAGTCACCATCATCAGCTATACATTTTCACTAGTGAAAAGCCTGCAGGCCATCCTGTAAAATCTGTGTGGCCATCCAGAATGGGGTTTGTTTTTCACATTGCTGTCACCACTGCTGAAACACACCACCCACCACCTCACCGTGATAACATCTACTGTTTGGCCTCCAAAAACATTCAGTAAGTGCCATTGAATGTCAATGGGTGTCATTTTTTTCTTCCACACAGAAGGATTCAACAACAAATCTCTGCTTCATACGCACTTTCACATCAGACACCGTTTTGCCAGACTGCCCCTCTGCTCCCACCCTTCATACAACAACAAAACGTAATGGAACATTGGTGGGAAGGTTTAGCCTCTATTCCACCAACATCTGTTGTAGTAGATCAATATAATAGAAAAGCACTACTTTTGGAGCAGCCCTCATAGTTAGGAATTCATTTAAACTTACGGTCCTTGTCTTGAGACCTGCCACTGGAAAATAACACCAGAAACAAGGTAAAGACTGTAACTCAAATAGACAGATCATTTAAATTACGTTATAGGCCATTAGTGAATGAAAGAATGTGAGGCTGGTTTGTTTTAAAGGACAACTATTCACCCACAGGAAAAGTTAAGTTGTCACCGAGACATGGAACAGCAGTGAAGATTTGTAAATCTTAGTTTAGCTACTAGATCACTGAAAGAACTGCATCAATTTTTAGCAATCTGGCTCTAAAACCAGAAAGAAAAATTTTCTATGTGGAATTGTAACATTCAATTTGAATCAATTTTGTTTCTACTGCTAAAATATTGAAATAGCCCTCTTAGACTTATAACTTAAGATCTTACACAAGGCAAATATCTTACATGTTTCATTCTCTTGATTGCCAAATGAAAAAAATATTGTCTAATGAGAAAAATGTCTAGACGAGAGTGACATTCTCAAAGATAGACTTGTCCTAAAACTAATAAATAACAAAACAACTCCGAAGAACAACAAATATCCCAATATACCCATTTAAAGCCTTCTCTGTGTCACTCACTTCACTCTGATGTGTAAATCAGTGCCCTCCAGACTGAGTTTTAAAGCTTTCTTGTTAATAATTTAAATTCCCAAAGACATTCAACTGGTTGCTTTGCAATGTCCCATTAACATTACAAACTTGGTTGTATGATTTTAGTGAACTTGTTACATTCAGAGTTTTAGGAATGACAGAAGATTCCTTAATTAATTACATAAGCAATCAATGTATGCAAAGAAACATACTTAAATACCGGTAAGACAGAGAGCTTTAAATTAATGCATGATTCCATAAAACAAACGCTTGCATTCAAAAATTAAAAAAGTAGTGGGAAGCTCACTAACAGCCTCCCACAGCAGTCCTCTTACACAAATTCATACCTGAAGTGCTACTGTATCTGTGCAAATAAACATAACAAGAAATACATTTCAATGCTTAGACGCAACTCAAAATGATGTTGCCAAAGTCACAATCTCATAAGCAAGCCCGACATCAATTTGTGACTTCACTGACAGTTACTGGCAGAACTGCTTGCTCAGCATGAAAGAACACACAATATTTGAATGACAGTGTGCCACGAGGGAACCCGAGCGACTTGCCTTCCGTGGGATTCGCCGGCTGGTCTTTGTTGATTGCTGTCTGAATGTTGCTGAAGGAAGCTGGGGGGCCACACTGCTGCAGCACACCGATGGCGTTACAGAACTGGTCAGCGAGCTGCAGGGTGCAACGAGACTTCGTTTATCAAATCTCTAAAGCCATTTCCACTTTATTTTGTCCCCCCGCCCACAAGAACTACGCGCAGACCCCACAGCCAGCTAGGAGCAGCAGCAAAGGTCCCTTGGCTGGGATCGTCGGGGGGGGGAAGTGACTCACAGCCCACAGCGAGCGGGCAAGAAAAGAACCAGCCCAGGCCAAGATCCCTCCCTGGTGGGAAGAACAGTTGCCGAGAAAAAAGGCAGCAGCCGCCTTACCGAGTTCACCGCATCCTGCAGCTGCGTGAGCCGGTCCGCCATGGCTAAGCTGGGCGGGGCGGGGGACTCCTTCCGGTAGGCGGGGCGGGGCGTGAGCCTCCTTCCGGTGGGTGGGACGGGGATCTTTTTCCGGTGGGCTGGGTAACGCGTGCCCTCTGCCGGCCGGGAGGAGGCCTGCACAGCTCAGGGCAGGGGTGCTGCGTCCTGCTTTGCTGCCACCGGCGCACGTGAGCAGCTCTGCTGGGGCCGGCGGGGCACCGCCGCACGCCGGGAAGCTCGCAGAGGCAGGTATTGAGATAAAAGGGAGGAAAACGCAGCGACACGCGATACATAAATACTTATTTCTTTCAGAAATGCGTATCCTTGCTCGGACTTTCACAAGCTGGTTGAGTGCCGGGCTGTGAACGAAAGGCGGGGGGGGTCTCGCTGGGAGAAGTCGGCTGTGACAGTGGCTCTGAGCAATACGCTTAACGGTTTACAACCCTCATACAGACTCTGCCTTACAAGATCGCTGTTGAGCTGAACAAAAACAAAAGCTAGATGTCCTGGCTGAGAAAGGCAGCTGCGCACCAAAGCAGGGAGAAGAGCGAGCAGCTGCTCATGTGGAATAACTGCGGTCTTCAGCTGGAGCAACTGCGGTGTGAAGCGCCGAGCGGTGCTCAGCGCTGTGTTCTTGCAGCAGACCGACGACTTCCTTCTGCGTTTTATCTGGAAGCCGGTTCAGAGCAAGCTGCCAAGAAAAAGCCAGTAAAACGGGTGACGGCGCAAAGCCGAGGTTAGGACGCAAATTCACGAACGGGGTTGAAATAGCAACAAGACCGCCTTTAAGCTCCCAAAAGCTGAAAACAGCCACCACCACCGTTCCAAAAAGAGGCGTTTAATTTGCCTCCCGTCACACGGCTGTGAATCACCTCGGCAGCCAGAGGCACCGCCGGGGCTCCCTGCGTGAGAACAAAACGGCAGCGCCATTAAAGAAATAAACAAAAATTAGCTCGATGCTCATGCAGCTCAGCCTGGAGACCTCCCCCAGCTCTGCCCCCGCAGCATGGGGAGGCGGATAAAGGGCGCTGAAGGGGCTGCCATCACCGTTACCCCCAGCCCCTGGGTGGGTGGGTGCGTGCGGGGAGGAACCGGCTGGGCGGGATCTGCGTAGCCTCAGGGTGTTACTCCTCCCCGCAGGCTCCGCCCTGTTTCTCTTCTGCGTCTCGGTCCTCTCTCAGCTGCTTTCCCTTCCCTCTGCAGCGCCATGCGGTTCTCTCCCGGCGTTGTGCTGCTCCTGGGGTTGCTCGGGGCGCTGCGCGACGGCGGCGCCTCAGGTGAGTGCGGTGTCGGGGGGCTGCGGGTTGTAATGGGCGGTGCGGGCAGGTGCGTATCCCGCAGCCTTCCTGCGGTGTTTCCTTAGCGCAAGGCCGGCTTTGCAGCTCATTATCTAGTTTTATAGCGCTGTTGTTTTAACCCCTGGACTACGCTCGTGCTGTTGCGGGGATGTAGTGCGGGCTGATGGGTTTGATGTAGAGATATAAGAAGGGAGTGTAAGAACCTACATAAGAAAGGGAAAAGAGTTAACTGCCTTTTACGAGAGGTTCTGGCTTTCCAGCACTACGCTGATCGCAGACCAAAAACCGTCCCTTTAAAATCTAGGACCCAGGGACAGCCCTGAGAGCTTGGAATTCGGGTCCAGAAATGGGTTGTTGGCCGTACTGATGTAATCTGACTTTATTGAGCGTGGCCTTCTTTTTGTAGTTCCCTTGAGCTTGTGCCTAAGACTAAAGCGGGCCTCCGGAGATCAGTGCTCTGTAATGATCGTATCTTGTGAAGACTTAACAGATGCTTTACTTGTTAGCGCTTTTCCTGCTCGCATGAAGTTTCGTCAGAGATAAGCGAGCAGCCTCTGATAGTAGAGCTGATATTAAGCCTCTTTCCTTTTTTTTTTTTTTTTTTTTTTTTTTTTTTTTTTTATACTTTTAAACTACGATCTAGTGAAGCTTATTTCTCCAAAAGGATATCTCTGCCCTTGGGGTATGTTGCAGAGCTTCAGGGCGCTATTTGGAATCGCTCTCAAGTGTGCAAGTCTTCCTTCCCTATATCATGCCTATGTCTTAAGGTGCTTCGTGCGAGCACAGGAAACTTGTTGCTTGATAGCATCGAGTAGGTTTGAGAATGAAGTCTCAGATAAGCAATATGTCTCCCAGACTCGATTTAAAATGGTGTTGTGGGTTTTTTTGCTTGTTTTCTAACTGTATGTATAAACACAGGATTGAAGTGAGACAACAGCTGCTTTGTTTTGAAGGAGCCTGTTGCTGTATCTCTTTGCAGAACTAGGAGTGGGAAGGGAAGAACATCATTTTCCTCATGAAAAGTTAATGAGCTTTGTAATTTGTGTTCGAAGACCTAGCAGATTATTAGGCCCTTTAAACGAGGACACCTACTTAATGGTTCACTGATTTAAAATTGTCCTGTGGCTATTCAGCCCAGGTTTGTAGGGATGATTTCTGCTGTCTCCTAGTACTGAAAGATCCCGCTTCCTTTTTTAATTGCATATCTGTCCGTGATAGGCTGTATTGCCATTCTGGGATTCTGATGGGCTGCACCTCTTTAAACTTAGCTTTTATACTTAAGAAGCAATAGGCATTATGCTTAAAACATTTAAGGAGCTCCACCTTCCTGAAATAGGAGTGCAGTTTGCCTTGTTTGCTAATTCCAAACCAGTTTTTTCAGTAATGCAAAAGCAAAAGTGAGTTTGTAGTGTAATTAGGTTTGAGCAGGGCCCTATGGTAAAGTTTTAGGTGGATCAAGACCATCCTTCAGTTAAGATACAGCTGTGCTAAAATCATGCAAAATACAAAGCAGTTGAATGATTGTTCCCCTCCAGCTTATCTGGATCTCCTTAGTCTGTGCTAGTTGTTTAGTCTATGCAGAGACAGATGGAAGTTCCCACAAGACTACTCTGATCTCTGGATGTATTAGGCAGCTGTTCACTTGCACCTCTGGGTAATAATGCCTCCTTCTTGTGCCTTGCCACAAGATGCAAGTGATATTCTAATCAACAATACCAGCAATGTACCTGAAGCCAGAGCTTACATATTTTGGCTGTAAATCACTGGATTAGTAAATGCAAGCAGCTGATACAAGTACTTTTCACTGTCCTTTTTCAGGCTATAGAAGACCTAATTAATTCTACAACTTGGTGAATGGTGTGGTCTTCTGGGGTGGGAATGCTGCAGCTGTGGTACTGCATGCATTGAACATCAAACCATGAGCTGAATTTTAATCGCATGAGTTTAAAGTGTAGGACCTTTCATAAATCTCCTTGTTGCTTTTGATAGGAGTGCCGTTATTTGGGGTTGTACTAATGTGGGAAGACTGAGGATTCTGATGTGCATTCATGTATGTATGGCCTTAAAAGGTCTGATATGACGTGATAGTTTAATAAAGATATCAATGTGCTCAGTTTTCTCTGCTCAAAATATCTACATCTTACTGTTGATGTTCTTCCTGCACTGAAGGGCTCTTCTTGCCTCTTAAAAACTCTTAAGGTAACTTAGTATATCTATTTAGTATATCTATTAGTAAACTGGTTGGCACTGAAATTCATCTTTCTCTTACTAGAGACAAGTGTACTGACTGAGTGCAGCCATGTAAAGGCTGTTTCTGGATATGCAGTGGTGGTTTCTTCAACTAGTTTCTTAATTGGAATTGAATCATACAGTGTAACCAGGAGCCTTATGTCTTTAGCTATGGCAATGGAGGATGAAGTGTCTTAGCTATGGCAGTTGGGGTCAGAAGCGTGGCTGAAATACCAAATGAACTGAGGCCTTGCTGCTGAATCAGCAGAATAGAAACTGTTTAAGTTGGCTGTTGCTTGTTGGAGAGACTGCAGATCTTAGGGGAAGTATAATAATTGCCAAGGCTCTGAGAGCTGGGTGCCTCAATTCTTAGAGTTAGGGCATCTTGGCATCTGTACTGAGCTCTGGGAGGCTGAGTTCCTTTGCTGTCCCTGCTGGCTTCACTTTTTATGTGGGAGAAGAAATGCAGTGTGGGATGACGGAGCAAATTTTTCCATCTCTTCTCCTGTCTTAGTACTGGTGGTACTAGTATACAAATAATGCAGTCTAAGCACTCCAACTTTGCTTTACTCTTTCTCACTTCCAAGAATACTGGCTTCCTATATATGTTTTCACTTGACAACTTCTGTAATATCCAGGATTCTTCTCTCACATCTTTTGTAAAACTATTCTAACATACATTACCTTGAGATTTCTCCTTCCTGTAGAGAGGAGGATGTAGCTTGGTATTTACCAGGCATTTTCTGATCTTCACTGTTTGAAAAAAAAGAAAGCAAGCTAGGGGAGGAAAAGAAGCTGGGTCCTTTTTGGGAAACTTGGGTCTTGTTGGTGAACTACTTGGCTTCTGTGATGACGTGATTGTGGTAGCTTTGTTTGGTGTGCTGTGTTATGTGAGATCAAGGTTGCCAAAAGAAGCCTATTTATTGTGGCAACGCTGAGCTCCATCACAGATTACACTGAGTTCAGGCAATTTAATGACTGTCTAAAAAAATGATATTGATAGGCCTGCTGAACTGTGAGTAGATTGCTTGCCATGTTCTTGTCAGCTTAGGAGCGCCGCCAACATCTTCATCAAATGATGGAAATGGAGAAAGCAGGAATGTTGTAGGCATTGTAGTTTAGCAGTATAGCAGTTTTTCTTCCAACAAATGATTGAAAAGGTTCTGCTGCTCAGCAGTGCTTGCAAACTCTCCTTAGTAATCTTTCCAGCCTGACTAGACATGCAATTCTAGGAGCTTGTAGACAACCATCTGAAAAACACTAGCCTTATGGATGTAGCCATTCCTGTTCTTAACTTTCATCTATGCTCTTCTGTCCAAACTTTGGCTTAGAATATGTCACATGCACTGTCTAAGAGCAGTTATGCAAACAGTAATATAAAGTAGAACACCATGCCTTAGTTTACCACACTAATTAAAATTGAGAGAGCGCTTCTGACATTTAGAGTCTCATGATCTCGTTGAAGTAGTGGCTTATGCTTTGCTGACAAATCTGACCTTATATATGCAGAAGCCTCAGAGTGTAAGAACAGAGCGGAGGTGAGAAAACGAGAGCATTTGAGAGCAAAGCTGTTTTTCCTCTTGTTTGTAGAGTATAGAGAAGGTGTACATGATTTCAGTTTTCCTTTTCTTAAAGTAACATTGTGAAGTTGAACATCCTGCAGTTCAGGGAAGCCTTCCTCTGTTCTGTACTGCCATTGCAGGTTTGAGTGCATAAAAAGTCAGCAGCGTGTTCAATACAATACTTTTCTCTAACGTTCATATGTAATTGCATTTCTGGTTTAACTTCAGGTCTTAGGAGAACAGAGATTTTGTGGAAAGGACAAGTATATGAATGCTATGCAAGGGACTCTCAGAAATTGAAAATTACCCAAAATGCTTGGAAACTTTAACGTAAACTAAAGATTTGTTTCATGTTGTCAAAGCAGTCTTTCTCCTGGATGATTGTGGTCTCTGTATTTCAGCAAGGAGTTTGTTGGTGATCTGGTTTTGATACTTTTGGGGTGAGCGTAGGACTGAAGTGAGGATTGAAGCTAATAAGATGAAATAAGTTATCTTTTCTGATTTTCCTCAGCTGTGAGAAGAGTGGAAGATGCATGAGAGCAGGTCACCTCTTTTTGCATATCAGAAGGCCAAGAAACCTGCCAAATAGGGGATAATGAGGTGTGACAGGAAAGAACTAAAAGGGGTACAGAGTTCTATGTATGTAGTTTAGAATGAGAAGTCTCTTGTTTTAGAAAGGGAAACACCTGACCCATTGAGTGTGAATGAGATGATTGTTCTCCAATAAAAGCACAGTGTAACATGACAGTATCAAGCTTCCTACTAGGAGAGGCAACTTTGCAGAAGTAGTGCATTTGCTTTTAAGCTTGGTAAGTTTTAGGTCAGCTGAATTTGTGTTTGTGCCCACGCTGGGGAATTCTTAGGAAGCATCACAGTGCAATGCTCAAAGGCATTGTTCAAATTACAAGCCTACAGTCTCTACTTTTTGATAAAAGGGAATCTCATGGCTTCTGTATATCTGCTTCTCTTCCCTCTCCTGAGATTTTTGTGTTTCCCAAGAGCACAGCACCAGGAGAAACCAGGCTTTCTTGCAGGACTTGAACAACAAGCCATAGCTGATTTTCAGAGGACCTTATACCCTGAATCATGTGTTTCTATTTAAATTGACATGACAGGAGATGGTAGAGGTGTGTTCACCCTAGGACAAAACAGTATTGATTGTATTGAAACTAGATACAGAATTTAGGAACAGCAGTCCTAATAATTAAGAACGGTTTGTGAGCAAATCCCATGTGAAATGATGGAAAATGGTTAAGTATATGCATGTTAACAACAAGTTTGCTGTTGGAGACCTTGATGCAATTTGCATCACTGGGAAATTTGCTCAAGAAGTTTAGCAGATTTTGTGCTTGTTGGCTGACTAATGTGAGCTTACTGTCGTCTATCTGGAGAAAAGCAAATAGTCCTCATATTTACTGAAGGGTACTTGCCCTTGGTTGCACTGGTTGGTCACGTGTAGCTGGTGTTTGCTGATGAGCTCAGCTGTACAGGAGGCTGGCAGGAAATAATGTCCAGAGAGGTTGTGGAGTCTCCTTCTGTGGAGATATCGAAGACCCAACTGGATGCCTACTTCTGCGACCTATGTTGTAGGGTACCTGCTTTAGCAGGGGGATTGGATTCAATCTCTTGAGGTCCCTTCCAACCCCTGAGATTCTGTGATGTTCCATATGCTTAGGTGAAAGCCAGGCTGCACAGTATTTTCTGAGCTGTATCCCTTCTTGTAGGCATTGCTTTGTGTACAGCAGCCTCTGGAGCCTGAGCTTATTGAGTGAAAGTAGCATGAAATATCTTACTGTCTTCTCAGCAGACAAATATTGGGCCAGCCCTGCTCCCAATCCCTCAATGACTGCTTCCCATGTGAATGAAAAACCAAGTGATTTTTTTCCTTTTTTTTGGATTGCAGGTCTTCTTGAGCTCTCCTTGGGAAAATTCAGAAATGTGCTGCTTAATCAGACCAATCCAGTTGAAGCAGTCATCAGGAACATTGCAAGCAATGTGACAGTCATAATTTTTCAAGTACACGCACAGCAAAGTGATGTGGTGATATCTTTTGATAAGGTATGGGAAGAGTGTCATTTATGTTCTTGAGTACTACTTTTCCTTCCCTAAAGAGGAAGTAGGAGCTGGCATCCTTACATGTAGGGTATAGAATTGAGGCTATATAATTACTACATAAGAGCCATAAAGTTAATGTGCTTTTAGGATTTCTGAAAATAGAATAATACTTTCTCATGTTCTTTTGTCGTGATGACTATTTTAGAGGACTGAATAGCAACGGAATTTTGAAACTGGCTTAATTTTTTTTTTCCAGTGTTCTTTGCTCTTGATGAGAGTGGTGCTTTTGATATGTGGCTCCTGATCAGTGTCCATTGATGTATCTCATTAAAAACAGATTCATGACAGTCGCCGGATGCCTTGTTATGATCACTTCTTGATTTTTAGCTGTCTACAGTTCACGTTATTTGTATATAGTTACTGTAGGTATGGTGTCTCATTATCCCAACTGCCTCTCTGGAGTTGATTTTTTGTTTAGTGGCATATGGAGAAATTATTTCACAGTACTCCAGTGAAAGCTGCTACACCTAGCTGGCAATACAAGTGTTCTTACTGCTATATGCTAGCCTCGTTTTTGTCCCATCATTACTGAGATGTAATCTAAAGTACTGATTTTTATGGTACTCTGAGGCAATTAGTGATATTTGAGCAGAATGTAAACTAACCTGGAGGTAGTAGGTGGCAGCATGATAGCAGCCATCCAGTTCCTATGTTCCGTCAGTGTATTTCAAATGAGAATATATCATGTGCCAAGGGCTATGCTGGGAAGCTTAGAAGGTGAATAACCTGTAACACAAGTCACCCAGCTCAGTCATCTTTGTACTGTTTAGATACCCAGGATTCCAGAGTAGAGGCATTACTTCTATACTTATTCTGTCATTGATTACCAGCTGTAGAGCTTTCTGCTGTGTCAGTTCAGACTGTGCTTGCATGCATGGGGTTTACCAGGCCAAGGGTAGTGCCACATGAATATGCTTGTACTGCTTTTAGGGCTGGCCTGCCTCTGAAGGTATGAAATTCAGCCGCACCTAGGACCTGCTAGGTGTAAAGTGCTTCATTATGGTGTTGCCTTGGATAGGTCTTGTGGACAAAAGACATTTTCTGTGTGAAGATTTAACTACATGTCAAATCTTGGTTGTTACAGCCATGAGTGATGCAGTTGTTGCTGTCTGATCTTACCTCAAGGCTCTTGGTTCTGAAAGGAGTGGTGATGTTGAGGATTAGATCAGTGATTGTCTGGCGTGGCTCATGTTAAAGCCAGCTATTATAAAGTAGATTCCATTTTGGTGGAGATAGTGAGGTGTTTTGGTGTTCTTTTCTCAGGATGCTCATCAGTTCCTTTGCACCTTTTTGTAAGAGATATTCTAATCCCTTTATACCTTTAGTAATCATTCAGTATCTATAGACTTGTAGACTTAGCTAGTTGATCTCTCTGTAATTTGTTTTTCAGTGTTACCTCTTCACTAGTCTCAGACTTTCAGGTTTCCTTTCTTTTGATCCTGAACTGGCCAATGTGCGGTGTTGAAAGCTACCTTTTTTTTTTTTTCTTTTTTCTTCCCTCCCCAGCTACCCTTTTTTTTTTTCTTTGAGCTATTCCTAGCTAGCTGAATGCCTCATCTGTGGCAACTGGCTCTGAACGTATGCCTTGCAGGTCTGTGGCAGGAATGTGACTCCTGTGCAATATGTCTAGCTGTGGTAAAACATGATCACGATTAATTGTTTGTTTATATAATGTGTTTCTGTCTAGAATCCATCTACAAACAGCTCAGGAACTGGAGTGGACAGAGGACTCATTTCTATCCTTCGACCTCAACAGACTGTGTGTACGTGGTACCTTCGATCTCTGGATGCTAATCAGGTGCTAAGCACAGCTATCTCTATTCCCTATATGGAGAAAGGTATGTTGCCCTTTTTTTTTTTTTTATTTTATTTATTTATTTTTTTTTTGGTTAATGGGCACCAGCTCTGCTTCCTATTAGCAAATTGTGGAATGAAGTGTTGCTTTTTCAGAAGTGGTGATCTTGCATGGTACAAGCAGATGGTGGAGATGGCGCAAGCCCTTTGGGGCAGCCAAAGTTTGTTTTTATTACTGAATTACGATTTGCGTATGAGATATATTGTGTGCTCTTGTCATGACTTCAGCCTCTGAGTAGAAAAATGCTGTGCATGTGTATTAGGATTTGTTTTAGTGACTGCAGTGACATTACTTGTATTGTCTGTAGGACTAGAGCCTAACAATGTTGGGTACTCAGCATCAGACTATGCCTTCAAGTGCATGCATTGCTGAGGTCATAAACTTTTCTTCATATTGTGTAAGAAAGAAATAAGAACTACTACAGCTACTTTGTTTTGTTTTCTAGATCCTATACCTGGAGGCTGCAATCTAGAATTTGACTTGGAAGTGGATCCCAACATTTATCTAGACTACACACTGGTTGATGTTCGCATCAAGTTTGCCCCTGCGAATTTGGGATATATGAGGTGTGTAGTTAAAAAATAAATAAAGATGAGTGGGGGCTTTAGTGCTCTGATTAGACCCTATATTGGTGTTTCCTTTCTCTGTATTTGACTAGGGTGATAATACAAGGTTTAATGGAAACTTTGAGCATCTAACTACTGGTAGGAATATTGTTTGCTGCAACTTGTAATCTAAGAAGTAAGTGAAGAAGAGAAAAGAGGGAAAAAGTGCTGTAAGAAATGGAAGTTACATCCTGTGGGAGATTATGCATATGAGGGTTTTGTGTCAAGCATGTTGCTGACCTCTTTGTAATTGCAGAGGGGCAAACCCACCATCCTGTGATTCAGGGACTGGTCAGAACTCCAGATGGCGGCTGCGCTATGATGTCTACCAGTATTTCTTACCAGAGAACAATCTTTCTGAGATGGTGCTCATGAGTCACATACGCAAGATGTCTGAGGTGCAAAGTATCAAAGCTAATGGTGTTAAAGTAAGTGTGAAGCGTCAGTCTATGAGGCACTTGGCAGTGCACTGTGTCAATTTTTTTTTTCTTCCCTGTTGTTCTCTTCCTTGAGTTGAACTGGACTGGAAACTGACCCCAGTTTGGAGTGACATGAAGAGAGCAGATACGGTAGAACAAACAATTCTGGCATGTTTACCTACTCCCAGCAAAGAGATTGGAAGGGACGGAGGGTGAGAATGTCAGTGGCCGTGACCTATTTGGCCTTGCTAGGGAGTAGAACGGCAGCCTCCCTGCTTCAGAGGGCAGCTAGAAGACTGATAGAGAAAATTGGACTATGCCCTCGAATGGGGAGGAACAAAACATGGGTAGAAAAATCTGTTGTGCCATCAGAAAGCACTGCTTTGTGTTGAGGGAAGTGGAGTCAATCCTGTGAGCCTTTAACATTTCAATTAGTAGTACAGAGAGGGTTCAGAATAGCAGAGCTCCAGTTTCAGTTCTTGTTGGTCTTCCTTGAGCTGCTGAGTATTACTTTATCCGTATACATTGCCATGGCATTAGAAATAGTGACAAGCAGGTCTCTGCAATTAAAAAATATTGTTTACTGTTCCAGATGCTTACAGTGACAAGTGATGATAAGACAGATGTATACTTTTCCTCACTCCCTGGGCAAGGTGTGATCTACAATGTCATAGTATGGGATCCTCTTTGGAATACTTCTGCTGCATACGTACCTGTGCACACATACGCCTGCAGCTTTGCTGACCTAGTGGATAACTGCTCTTCTCTTAGTAAGTTGGGACATGTTGGAGTACAATTCAAGCTTGTGCTCAAATGTGCTGAGTGGTGGGGTGTTGGTTTGTTTTTTTTTTTTTTTTTTTTTGAGAGCTTTTTACATGTGTAGATATATACTTGATGTATTTTTGTTACTTTGAATTTACTTCTTCATTGAGTAGAAATTCTAGAATTGTAAGAATGTCTATGAAGAGCTATTAGTGATTGATGGTCTCCCTCCAGTTTTTTCCATTTGAAATGGATACATAGATTTTAAATTACTTTGTGGGTGATGTGTGTGAAAGTAAGCTGATAAAACATGGTCTGGATTAGAGTCCATCTCTAATTCTTGAATTGTGCTGGTGCTAATAGCAATCAGTAACTTTCAAATACTTTGAAATAGGATGGTGACCTAAAAACAAGTATGAATATAATGCCAGCAATAGAAATCTGATTACAAAGTCTTACTACTTGCTATGCGGTTATGTAATTATAGAATTTAAGTGCAAGAAGAGCAAACTGAAGGAACAAAAATAATGGATAGAATATGGTTCATAAAGCAAGATTTGCCCTCATTTACTTAATCATTACTTGGGCGACTTGTCAAATTCAATGTCTTGTGACCTCATAAGAGACATCTGGGCATAAAAATCTAATTCAGAAATATAGCCTAAATATTAGTAAGAATTATTTCTAGGAGACAGAGATGAGCTGTACTGGGGTGGTGATGGTCCTGTCTGTTGCTTGAGAAGTATATTTATTGCAGATTAAGATAAAAGCTGCAAAGATAAAGACTAACTGCTATAGTACTGACTATTTAAAAGCTGAGTAGAGAATTTTCAGATAACGCTGTAATAGTGGTTCTGCAAACAACAAGTTATGGCTGCATGACTAATGCTTATGGAAACTTCAGTCTCTTGAGTAAGTGGAAGCTTTTGACTGCAGCTTAGACCAGAGCTACTTAAATATTCTGTTGGAGTTCCTAAAGATATTTGTTAGGTTAGGTGCTGCAGATTCCTTCTCACTGTGAGTCTGAAGGAGCAGCAGTTATGTTGTTGGCAGACTAAGTGATGACAAGCTATCTTTGTTAGTGTTGCTGTTGGGATTACTAGAAGAGAATGCTCTAGTAACCCTTTCTTTCTCCTTGTAGGCAAACTCTCTACCAAAATATTCTTCACTGCTCTTGCTGTTCTCGGTCTCTTCACTTGCTTTTTTGGACACAGATTCTGGAAAACAGGTAGGGAGTAGTTTTTCTTCTCATAACTCTCATTGGAATTTCGTAAGTGTAACTTGCTGTGACTTGCTAAGAATCACCTATTAGCAATTACATGTCAATTAGATCCACAGTTTTGCTTTAACAGGGTCAGATCTCCTGAGCTCAAAACAAGAAGTCTCTGGTATTCCAAGAACAGGAACCCAGAACCAGGGTGCATGCTGGGGGGCATAAATATAAGTGTGCAATTGTTAGCTTATTTTGAAATACTTTGGATCTGCCCTTTCCAGAACAGAGTGTTGGCTGCCTCCTTGTGCTTAACAGCTGATGAGCTGAGATCTCCCTTCCTAGTTGTAAAACAGAGGGACCTGAAGATGTACTGAAGTAGACTTAGTATCACATGATATATCATATTAATCCTTTTTCTCTTATCTCTAGACTTATTCTTCATGGGATTCGTAATCACAGGATTCTTTTTCTTTGTATTCATCACTAGGGTAACTGGCCTTGGTTATGATGGTGAGTACATGTCAGGATATCCTGTCCTCTTCCCAAAACATTATTGCTCTGTATCTCTTAAGTTGTGCTTGCAGCTGGCTAGCCTTGGGAAAGATTAAAAACAAAGAAGTGTAGTATGTGAGTACTTGACCTGAGCTCTGATTACCCTAACAGCTGAATACACAATAGAGTAGTTACTGTTTTCAACCTTAAACAGTAAAGTGGAAATTAATAGTTGCAACTATGGAAGACAAATTTGCATATCTATCCAAGGGAGGTGCAGATTTAGAAACTGTCTGGAATTTGCAATCTGCTTCCTTCCTGTCTCTTCTGTAATGGGTAAACCTCAGATTCAGATCAGTGCAGATTCTAAGTGCAAAATGGAATAAGGAGTTGCAACCTGTCTGTTGGACTGGCAAGAATTGGTTCCTTTGTCTTTATTACATCCTATCTCATCTAGGCGCTTTTCTGAAAATGCAGTATCTGTTGTAACATAATTTCTCTGAGAACTCAAAGCTGAGTAGAGAATTTTCAGATAACGCTGTAATAGTGGTACTGCAAACTCTTGTACGTAGGATTGTAATGAAGGTGTTGCTGTGTCACCCTTTCAGTAGCATACTCTCAATTACTGGGTGGAGTTGGTGAAATGCATGAAGCACAAATATGGGCTTTTTTCAAAAAGTTTTTCAGAAGGCTTTCATTAGGTAATGGTCAAGCATGCAGGCAAAACTGTTGAATATGTTATGGCAAAAACTGAATTTTTCAGAATGCTGCCTTAGTTCTTAGTTCAGAATTTCCTATTTTATTTTCCAGTGCGTCTTATTTTGACAGCAGTAGCTGGGATTACTGGAGGGATTCTCCTGGTTGCAAGCTGGTGGAGACTTGGCTCTGTGCTACTCTGTATGTTGATTATTGGACTTGTGCTGGGATTTCTCTTCTCATCAATGGTCTTCTTTACCCCGCTAGGTATGTACTGAAATATTCTGCTGTGAAGTGACTGTTGAGTGATGCTTCCCTTCTATATTTCAAGACTCCAAGGCTCTAAAACAAATGCCCCTATCTGGTGTATCTTAGTGTGATCTTTTTCTTTCTTCTTTTTTTTTTCCCTTTCTGGTTTTGGAAGCATTAGAGATGTCCCTGAAGCTTTCTTTCAGGTGTGCTGCAATTAAAGCTACTTGGGGAATCAGCACTGGTGGGAAAAGGAAACTGCTTATTCTTCCTACCCGAGCAGCTTGCATTTCAGTAATCTAATACCATCTCTGCTCCAGGCAGGCATTTGCTGTCTGTCTTGTTCTCTGATTCAGAGCAAGTTACAGTCGAAAATCTGTGGTCTGACTCTGAGGCTTCAGGCATGAAGGCATCATGGATTAAGAGGAGCTGTTGTTATTACCTTTTATCGTACTGCAGTGCAGTGCTGTGGCAGCACTTTACTGTAAGACTCAAAGTTGTATTTGCAGCTGAACTGACATCACAGGTGTTTTTAGAACTATTTCCTTAAGAGGAAAAATGGGCAAAGCAAGAAAGGCTTCTGAGCTGAAATCCCTCAGAAACATCGAGGCATCAGCAGCACTACTTTCTTTGCTGTACCTTTAAAATCTCATAAATGCATTCCTTTCTGGCTTTCCTACTTAAGATCTCCTAGTGGGGCAGTTTTTCCTTTCAAAGATTGTCTGTTTTAATCAGTGATTGTGTAATAATCCATGCATTCCCTAGTTGCTCTTTACAAGACTAAAATAGTGAGTGAGAGTCAGCTAGTCCCCTGTTTAGTTGACAGGCCTTTGAAAGCAGGGGAAGCAAAGTACCATTTAATCAAGTAACTTAATTATTCTTTCTAAAGCCAGAAGAGCTTTTTGCCATACATTGCAGTGGCTGCACTTGTACCAGGTCCCTATAATAAAACCTATGTTGATACAGGGGTTTATAAACTGTAGAAGTGTATAGGCAATAAAATGGTTTCTTAGTAGATAGAACTGCTCTGCTTTTCACTTTTATCAGATGAGTAATGTATACATCAAGCAAGTTTTTCAGTGAAGACCAAGATCTGTTTCCCAGTTTAGGACCTGTGCTAAACAGGAACAATCCTTCTGTTCTGACTAACAGTGCACTTAAATTGGCATTTGAGCTCAAAAGTTAACCTTTTCCATGTTATACTCCAGATATTTCTAAAATTTCTGAACGTACAGAATCTTTAGAGAAAAGCTTACCACTACAAGCACTTAGGGGGAGAAAAAATGATTGTCTTACTAATGCTAGAAAGTTACTTGTGGAATTATGGTGTCTTTGCAGGAGACTACAGGGTGTTCCGTGATGATGTTGTGTTCTGGGTGACCTTTTCTTCTGTAGCCTTGATGATTCCAGTGCTTTTTGTTGGCTGTCCAAGAATTGTAAGTAATGTGTTCTTCCTCCCTGGGAGGAGAGGAAAAAGGGTTTCAGACCATTATCCAAAATGCAGCTCTGTGGGATATGTAGAAGATCGAACACAGCTTCAGCGCAGGATCAGCTCTAAGGAGTTCCTGTTTGCTGCTACTTGTACTAAATGGTTCATAAGCAAAGCAATGATCTTTTTGCAGCTTTGCACACAACGACCAGCAACTCTTTTATTGGCTTACCTATGCTGTCTGAATAGGATGCCTGGATAACAGGGTGTAGGGTGCCAAATTATTTTGGTAGAACTGATAAAATTTTGCATTGAAAAGGTGGGAGAGTACAGTGGTCAGTTTCCTCAAGTTCTGTTTTTCTTCCCCCTTTCAGCTGAACATACTGGCCTGTGGAATAGTAGGCTCTTACTCAGTGGTCCTGGCTATCGCATGTTATGTCTACACAAGTCTTGCTTACATTGCCTTAGACTTGCTCAGAAGGCTCCTCAATGATTACTTCAGCAGAGCTTACACCAATGTGCCTTTTCAAACAAATGGTGAGTGCTGTTTTTTCACTTCCTTTAGAAGAAAAAGTTGGAAATATTTACTTGAAAATTGCACTGTTGCCTTTGTAAACAGTAAATGTTGAGGGGCTTGAAAGATAACATAAGTATGGTGTGAGATTTTAACACCCGAATGGTGAATTCCAGTCCTTCAAAATTAACACTGAGCTGTCTCACATATGAACCTTCCAACAGATATTGCACAACAAGGCACTTACCTGAGGTGCTTTTCAGGCTTGGACTGCTATGTTTGCAGAGTGGCAGTCAAAGGGACAGTGACTGAATGTGCTTGTTCTTTTCTAATCAAGCTTTTGCTTGATTATTCTTTCTGCCCATAAGGATGTAGAGGCAATACGTCATTCCTTCCTGTTTCCAAACTTGCCAGTGTTTGTGCTTGTGAGTCATAAAATGGTGTGGGTTGGAAAGGACCTTAAAAGTCATCTAGTTGTGATCTCTCTGCTGTTAGTAGACCAGGTTGCCCAAAGCCCCATCCATCCTAGTCTTGAACATGTGCATGGACTTCACACTTCCTTTCAAGTTTTGTGGGAATCAGTGTTTTTTCTTTTTTCTTTTTCTTTTAGACTTTATTGTCCTGGCAGTGTGGATAATGCTAGCCCTCAGTGGAGTCACTGTGCAGCTTCGCCGAGAGAGAAGTGAAGTGCCCTTCCCACCACACCCCTACCTCACCTGGAAACGGGAAAGGGAGCGCAGAAGCACAAATGTCTTAGACCCCAGCCATCATATTCCTCCCCTGAGAGAGAGGATCCACAGCAAGCTGCTACAGATCAAAGAGCTTTTTCATAAAGAGCAGCCGGCTGGGGAAAGAACTCCACTGCTTCTGTAACCAGCTCAATAACTGGTGGGAATGGAGAGGAAGAATCTAAGAATGGCAAGATAAGTTATCACCAGCAAACCAGCCAGTGGTGCAGGCTTCTACCACTGTCAACTTGTCTTGTGTAATAAGAGGAGGCTGTTTTTTTTCAACTTGAAGGAAAAATTATCTGTCCTGTCCACTACATGCTGTTTTGTGACATTCCTCAATGGCCCGCTCAGACTGCTGTAACAAGCATATGTCTGGCTGCAGAGATCTCATATTAAGGATCAAGTACAGGTATTTGTCTTTTAGTGAGCTAGTTTGATGTTCAGGTATGTAAAGTATGAAACAGTCCTTAGAAAGCAACCTGTACAGCACCGGATCTTCCCTCATGGTGTGAAAATTGCTGCCAAAATATTCTCTGACTTGCTCTCAGAGGTGAGCAGTCTGCTATCTTGCAAGGGAAGAAAGACAAGGGTCATACACAGAAGGAGTTCTTTTAAGAGGAACTGGAGTATCATCTTCTAATAGGTACAAAATGTGTGGCTGCAGACACAGTTGCATCTGAGAAGTATTAGTGAACCTTGCAAGCCTAAATTAAGTAACTTGAATTTAAACTGCACTGAATTAACTGTTGTGAGCACACTGGGGCTCAGGAAGTTGAGCTGATCTGAGACAAGACTTTCTCCTTCTTTTGCTTGGTTCTGTAGCAGGCTGGTCATCTGGTATTTGTACAGAGATGACTGCTAAGAGAACACAAGTGGCTTGCCTCCTTGTTTGCTTTCTGAATGGCCTGGGACTTGCTTTGTCTCTGGTATCATCTTTTTTGAAGAGGTACTGCCAAAGACAGTAACTGGAATAAGCACTTTATAGCCAATGTCAAGTCTTTCCTGGAATTAGTTGAAACACTAACTGTTGTGGTTGGGTTTTTTTCTTCTTTAATCAATCAATAGGTCTTTTAATTTTTCTCTCTAATGGTGAGAACAGCATACTGCGGGCAAAATACTGACCAAGATCCTTGCTGACTCAATATGTTCCTTAACAACTTTGATTGCATTTGCCCAAAGTAGAATGCAGTGTAAAACAGATAAAGGACCACTCTTGTGTTCAGTGGGAAATTGCATCTTTTTTTTGGTGGCTTTATTCTCTTCCTTAAATAAAACAAGCAGCAATTATTAAAATGCAGACTGGAGCATTGTGGGTTTGGCTCAGATTAATGCATTGACCTGAGGCTGTCCTTGGGTTCTACTGCCCACCCCCTGCCCAGTCCTGGTCTGTATCCTCAGTGTTTACATTGTGGTCTGTCTTGTATTAAATAGCAGTGAAAGTAATGCATTACATTGATTCTTGATACAGGTTTTGGTGGCTCTTTATGACTTTTTTTTTTTTTTTTAAACTTTAATTTCTCCTTCCTATCTTTATACCTTTAGTGTGGGCAGTGGAGTAGATAGTCCTTCCTGTCTGGAGGTGAATGGCTGTTCTGCTTCTTGAATGGAGCCACTGCTAGTGAATAATCTGCTGGTAAAACTTCAGTTCTCAGCCACCACTTTAAGTTCTTGGCAGTAAGTGTGTCAGGCAGCTCTCTAAGGAAGGTGGCAGTACTACTGTGAGAACTTAGTTGAAAGCTGAAACATCCTAGCAGGAGAAAGGAATCAACGACTTCAAAGTAACTCAATTTTACAGCCACTACTCAGCTTTTAAGGAGTGAAAATTGTAGCGTGGTACAGCCTCTGAGGTGATGTGATGTTTAGAGACAAATCCCACGAGTGCTTTGAGCTGGTACATTTTCCTCAAACATCTGAGCAAGGCTGAAATCCTACAGTTAGGGTCTTCCTTCACTCTGCTGTTCTGTGTGGCAGATGGGGGTAAATGAGGAGCTCTTCCTTGGTCCCTGATGGACTGATGTTCACTGACTGCCCTTACTGCACTGATACTGAGCTTTTCTTTGTATATTTGACTAAGTAGCAAACACTTATTTGGTATACAAATGCTCTTAAACATGTTTACCTTGTTTGTTTTTTTGTTTTTTTTTTTTAAACTGTTGTGACTAGCATTCTGAAGAAACAAGTTGAACTCTAATTTTCTATATCTTTTTATAATAAAGATGTCTTTTGAAATAATATTGTAACTGAAGGGATGTTGTCATGCTGAGTTCAGTGTCACTTTTACAGTCATAAATGCTGAAGCAAGTTGTACGGTTGGTTGTTCTGAAATGTTAGGCCCTCAAGGGATGTGGTAGGAGAAGCCCAGCTGACCTGTCATAAGGTCTGACTGCAGTCACAGTGACACCCTGAGGTCCAGGCTGAGACCAGCCACATTTCCTGTGAATGCAGGACTGAAGAGGTGGACAAAGTTCTAAAGGACAAAAGACAGTGTGTTAAGCTCTTGACTGAAAACAAGTCTGCTAGATCCTGTAGGAAGGCTGGAGCAGAACTTGGCTTGGAACTCTTCTGAGATCCTCAACTGGAGATGGTGTGTTTTTTCCAATTAAAGACTGTGTGTGGCTTATTTTTATGTTCCATAAGCCATAGTGCTTAATAGTGACCGTTGTAAGAATATACTAACTGATTCACTGGAGTATTGGGGGGGAGTGGCAGGCATTTTTTAAGGCTCTCGCGTACCATTTGTGGCAGCTGCAAAAGAGATTGAGTTCCAGCTTGCTATGCATTTCTGTACCATGCAAGTACAGAAAACTACTCACTGCAGCATCTCTCACTGGAAGCACTTAAGCAGTTAGTCCAGCTCAGCACTTACCTTGCAGTTGTGCTTGCTTAAACTGATGCTATTTAATGCTTCTTGGGAAGCTCTTGGTGCTGATACCTCTATAAAACCAGTGTATTGATTGTGAGCTGGAGCCTCCTGGATTATAATGAACTGCCTCTCTCTACCTTAGAGAACCCACCTGCTGTTACTGCTATGATGCACTTCAACAGTCCTCACTTCACAGTAACACTGCTGCAATGATTACATCACGGTATTTGTCCTTGTTGCTCCTACAGCTTTTCTAGGACTGAAGCACATGGAGACCTGTCTTAAAGCTAAAGGAGAGAGAACAATATAAGTTACATCACCATCCCTGCAGTTGTATCCTATGTAAGCAGCTTCCCTCACTGGGAAGAATGGTGAACATGTATCTTCCAATCTAGTGGTGTGTGCTGCTATTGCTTAGTAAGAAGAAAATGTGCTGGTTACTGTTGTTACATCCTTTCGAACAGGTGTTAGAAATATGTTAGGCATAGCAGATTATAAAGCACCTGAAACTCTTCTAAGGATGTAGCTGTTAGTTGTGGTGTAAACCCTACAACAGAGATTTCTGAGAAACATCAGCCTTGGTTAATGTTTTGACCTCTGCGGGCAAGAGGCTTGTTATTATTCTCAGTTAGAAGCTATGAGCTAGATGTGATTGACAGGTAGGTGGCAGTCTTGAAACTGCTCACACTCCCAGCAGAGCTTAGTTGGGAAGCTTTGCCATCCCCGCTGTTGTCAGGTAGCATGGGTTTGGGTAGGACAAAAGCAGCATTTCATGAACTGCTTGTTTATCAGTGCTGTGCTTGGGAGGAAGGGAATATAGATAGCAGACACCTGCTTGGATGTATAAGAGATTGCACTCCGCTACGTGCTGGGAGGAGACAACTCCAGAACAGCACTAACTTGGCTCATTCTGGGTGAGACGAAGCTGTGTACAACTTACCTACCTGCTGCAGTGCTGGGTTCTCACGTCTGACTCGTCAAAAGAAAAATAATAACAAAACCTGCTTTGTCCAATTGTTCCAGGTTGCCCATGCTCTCGTCTGGTAACACCAATCATCTAATGTGCTCATAAAGAGCTGGATTAATTTATCCTAAAAGCCCTGGGGAAAGCAAGTCGTGTCTAGGAAGTACTGAAGCCCAGAAAGCACACATCATAGGAAGCAGCTGCCGAGTGCCTCCATGGTCATTTGAGGAGCTGTATGTAATTAATTTAAAAATTGTCTGCTGTATTCCTGAGCATATGCTCAGAGAATGGAGGGCACCAATCATCCTGCATTTCTTGGTGTTGGAAGTTCAAACTTGCAACTGAATCTTCAAAAATACACCTAGTGGTGTTTCTCTGGTACAGGAGCCCTCAAACATTTCCAGGGCTCAGTGGTGGGAAGATGCTTGTTTTGCCTTTCTAAAAAGAATGGTAGAATGAATCCCTAAGGCAAAGTGAATGTACTGTGGTTGTGGTTCTGCTCATTTCCCTTATTGGCCATGTTCTCCAGCTTAACTCTGAGAAATGTTGTTAATGTGTATTTCTCAAGACTGGAACTATGATACGTTTCTCTTTGTCACTCTAAGGCAGTTACAGTTGTTGTTTTCTTTTTCTAGATGTCAGTTGAGTTTTCCTTGGCTATGGTAACTAACGGTGGTTTCTTTTACAGAGGTATGGCCGTACTGCCTGCTGCCAGGCTCTGACACTGCAGGTGTTCAGGCACTTGGCACCCTTTGGACACCTACCGATGAACCCATTTCAAATCTAGATATTCGTCCTTTACTTAAGCCAGGGAAAGTGCTTTTAAAGACGAATACACTTACTAAATAAATCAGAAACTTCCCAAGTTAATTTAAATCTTACTTTGAACATCTACAAAGCGATTTCAGTGAACAATTCTGCATGAAAAGGGTGACTTTAGCTCTGTGGTTCTGTGATCTTCTAATTCCATGAATTTGTTAAAAAGCCAAAGCTAAGGACTTGTTAGTTGTATAACATGGCCTACCTTCAAGCTGCCCTTCAGTTTTTTGCCTTGGTCAAATAGCTCCAGTGCTAAATTTATGACTTAGCTTGACATCTCTTACCTGCCTTCAATTTGATATTGAAAGCAAGTTTCTCTTCTGAGAAACCGCAAGGAAGTGGAGAAAACATTACACTTCATCTTGTGAATGTAATCTACTGCCATTTATCACTTACACATCAGAGAAACAAACCCAGAGACTGAGCAAAGTCAAAGTGACTTATTTAATCTCGTGGAAAAAAAAAAAAAATGTAATGGTCACATTCTTAACTGTAGCAAAGTGTTTTGATACAAAGACCACAACCCTGTGGGAGTACTTCTTACTATTTGCTCTGCTTCTCTTTTTTTTTTTTTTTTTTTTTTTTTTGTTTTTAAAGTACATGGAAGTACATGGATCATAGAACCACAGACTGGTTTGGGTTGCATGGGACCTTAAAGCGCACCCAGCCCCAACCCTGTGCTGTGGGCATGGCTACTACCCACCAGCTCAGACTGCCCAGAGACCCACATCTACCTTGGCCTTCACCAACTGTGGAGGTGGGGCATTCACAGCTTCTCTGGGCAGCCGTGCCTGGGCCTCACTGCCCTCTGAGTAAAGAATTATCTTTTCATTTCTAACCTAACTCTCCCCTCTTTTAGTTTAAAACCATTCTCCCTTGTCCTATTGCTATCAGCCTGTGTAAAATGTTGGCCTCCCTCTTGCTTATAAGCTCTGATTAAGTAAGCATGTGAAGGCTGCAGTGGCATTGCCTCAGAGTTGTCTCTTCTAAAAGCTGAACAAACCCAGCTCCCTCAACCTCTCTTCATAGGAGAGGTGCTCCAGCCTTCTGCGCATCTTCGTGCCTTCTCTGGATCCACTCGAACAGCTCTGCTCCTTGTGCTTCAGGCCAGACCTGGATGCAGTACTCCAGGTGGGGCACGTGAGGACACAGTAGAGAAAGGCCACCCCCATCTTAATGCAGTCCTGGTAACAGCTGGCCTTCTGGGCTACAAGAGCTCACTGCTAGCTCACATCAAGCTTTTCATTCACCAGGATGCTCAAGTCCTCCACAGGGCTGCTCTCACGGAGTTCTTTCACTCTGTACCTGGGATTGCCCTGACCCATCTGCAAGGTTTTGGGCTTGGCCTTGTAATGGAAGTGAGTGTTAAGTTTTCCAACAGAAAATTAACATTTCACAAAGATATATATTTTAAAACAGTATACATGGGTCTGCCTTTCTGCTCTAATGTACAAAAAGAAGCCCAGTGGAAAGCAAAATGGTGGTGTTTTTTTTTTTTTCCTCAGATGCTATAAACACAGCTCATTTCGGGCTCAGTACCTTGCTGTAATCACACAAACATCCATATTTTCAGTCAACTTTATTGATAAAATAAGTTTACTGTACAGTACACAATTCTAGCCATAAATTCTTTTCAAGCTATCCGCATTACAAAAATAACAGGTATGCAATGAAAAATAGTCACTCCACACAACGTGAAGGCTCTTTAAAATCCTAAAGTGATCAGGGCAGGGGAATGGAAGGGGAGACGTATCAAACGTGAAGACTAGGAGTAGATAAATTAAGTAACATTTCTTAATTTACAAAAATAAACACTAATCAAGCATTATTTCATAATAGAGCAACCTTAAAGAACTGCCACAGTCTAACAACCCTTCTCTGCTATACACTCTGCAGGCTGTATTTGAGACAAAACAGAAGGTCAGCCGTGGGGCTGCAGTCAGTGTCAAATGGAGGTGAATGTCTCTGATATCAGTCAAGAGCTGAAAAGACACTTGTAGAAAAAACTGAAACCAGAATTTCTTCCAAAACACACTGCATTAAAATAGATGTTGCTTCTGATAAGTCACCAGCTTGCAAGCTGCAGCAGAAATGCAAAATACTAAGTTACGTAAGCATGGGTGAAGTTTTATAGGTAACAGCAAACAAGTGTAATTTGAGCCTGAGATAAAGTATTCTGAGAAAAAAAACCTTCAAGTTTGGAAACGGTTAAAACCTTCATGCACATCAATGTCCTCCATATATTCTTAAACCTACCAAAAAAAGCTATGATGCTCTGGTAGAAGAAGCAGCTGTTACCCCAACTACAAAAAATGTAGAATGTTGGAGAGCTTCATTCCTGTCCTTTCTGAGCTCTCGTTCCAGCTGCGTTTCTTGGCAGATGTATTAATTAATAAGAACTCAGTGTTTATTTTCTGCTACACGCTTTTCCCACCACTCTACTTGCTTCTCATAAAGCATGTGACAGTATCAAAGCAAAAATATTAAGCTCCCTGTAAGTCCATCCATCCACTGGGAATCTAAAGTTCCATATTAGACCTTTTGTTGCACGTACCTTTGCATCTACGGAGGCTTTACTGAATCAACATTGTTTTTAAAACTGCCACATTTGACAGTGCTTAATGCTCAATTCCATTCACATTGTTGTAACTGAAAATGAAATTTGTTTAAATGATAACTGATTGTAGTCTTCAACTCATTTTGCAAGGTAAGTTATTAAACAGCCCCAATACCAAAGCGTGTATACCATTTGTAGATCTGCAGTCTTCTGTTTTTGCTGTACTTCAAGTACGCATTCCAAGAATACAGTAACATGCTGAACAAAATGTGGTAATACAATCAGTCTTAGCAACAGCCTTAGCACTTTGAACAAGTAGCAGAAGCAGTCTGACAGAAGCCAGATGTGAATTATTTCAGCACCTCTTTTATGGCAAATACATCTTATGAAGCACTTCTGGTGTATAGGCATACAATGCAAGCTACTTCTTGTTCTAGAAGCGCTAATTCATTTTCACCTCTGCAGCTTTTTCAGGAAAAAAAGTGAGCAGTCTTTCTGTCAGCGTAACATACTGAAAGCTCCCGCTGAGCTCCTTGACTATGTAGTACTCAAAGAGGGAGAATACTATTTGCAGGTGTGCAGGCTGCCAACTTTGCTATAGAACTTCACCACTCCTTCTCCCAGTTATCTTTCTCCGCCTATAGATTGAGGTGTTTTCAAATTGCTGTTTCCCACTTTGGGCAGCCAATCCCCAAAGAAATACGTGAGACTCCAGCAGCTTGCCACCTACAGAGAACTGAGCTTGGTTTTCTCTCGTAAGGTAAATACAACTGCATAATTATCACCTATGTTGAAGCAACTGGCCTTACATTGTAACAGGACAGCCTGTGGCTAGCAGAAATCCTTCAGCTTTATGCTAGCTCTCTGCATTAAAAGAGGCTCATTGCTAAATGCTGAATTTCAAACAACTTACTAAAAGGAAAAACGAAGTATGGATCGTGCACAAAGCATAGTCAGCCACTGTCTTTTAGCCAGAGATCAGCCTTTAAATCTCACATTTATTGTGTAATAGCTGCATTGAAGTTTTGTCCGAGCAATAAATTATATAAATTAAGTGAAATTATGTGTTTTATTTGTAAAATGACTTCATATAAAAATAATTCCCAATTCCTTAAGTGCATTAATCCATTTCCTACTGAAGTTAGATCCATGGCAATTAATCTGTCACTATGGTATTTATAGAATACCGGTTGGAGTTTCTTTTACACGGTATAAAAGCCACTAAACTGAAGTTTGAGATGCATAAGCCTGCTGGTGCCCTATTCAGTAACAAGTGCTTGACAAGTGACCCCTGATATTCCGTTTGTAAAGTGTGCAATTAAAGCTCGTTGGCTTCCACAGTCTTTAGCTCTTCCTCAGGCTCAAATCACTGCTTGTTACTAATCCTGAAAGGGATGTACTCTCTGATGCATCTTCTTTCTTAAGGTTCAGGAATGATTCTCTGGTTATCTGAAGAATTTCTCTCAAGCCTTTGTTTTCTTGCTATAATGGAGGGATAAAAAAGGTATTTAATAGAACTCCAGAAAGTTGAGATAACTACATAAAGGATCTCTCCTTCCCTTTGCTACAAACACGCTTACAAAAGATGAGCAACAAAATAGCAGTATGAGTGAATGATCCCATAACTCGAGAGAGAGACAGCAACTCAGTAATTGTGATAACGTTTACTCTCTTACTAAGGGATGAGTTTCAGTAATGCTAAAGCAATGGGAACAATAGAACCAAAAGCATTTTAGACAAAACAAACTATACCAGAAGGTAAGTGTGCAAAGCAGCATCTGTTTTACATGCCAGATTACCACAGAACTACAAATGGAAAAGATCTCTTTAGTGAAGAGTTTACTGAGTTTAAAAAATACTTTGAAATAATTAAATATTCCACCTAGTTCCCCACTCATTAATAATGTGTAACTTGGTTCCACAAAGTCTTACAAGAAAGCAACCAAATTGGTGGCACACTGGAAAAACCTTTAACAAAAGAAATTATTTAATATTTGAGGAAATCTGGAAAATCAAGCAGGTGACCAAAGCAGAAGTCTGAATCAACATCTTGGGGATTTGTGGCAATTTCAGTGAAGTTGCTACAAGAATACAGAACGTGATTTGCTCCCAAGTTCTGGAAGGATGGCAGCGCAGCAAAGGCCAATCTAAAGTCAGGTATGGCCCCCTCAGATCCATCAGGTGTTGATGATACAACATCAAACTAATTCTCATAAGTAACCTAATTATCTAATGCTAATTAAGATAGATATCATGCAGCTATCTTTTTGCTGGCCTTGATACTGCCAGTGGATGCATGAGAAGCTGGCCGTTCCTAAGTCCCAATGTACTGAAAGACTGCACAAGAAAGAAAGAACTGTAGGGTCAGAGCCATGCAGCACATTTTAAAGCTTCTGTGAATATATTTGGGTAATGGTAACCTGCTCCTCAGCTCCCAAAATAAGTGGTAGACAAGTTTCCCTATTTTGACAACTACACCCTGATCTGTATGTAAACACAATTTCTTGTCTGACAGTCAATTCTGAGCATTTCACACTGGGAGGGTGAAGGAAGACAAATCCCTCTTTGTGCCATCGCTGCTTTGATTTCATACTTACTTCCAGCTGAATGATACGTTCCTGCTCTTTACAGCCATGCCTGTCATCAATTTCAATGGCTTTCCTCATTACTGCTGCCATTTCTGTAATTTGGTCCACGTGCACTTGCAGTTCCTAAGCCATACAGATAAAAACATGTTTTTAGTAATAAGCTTTATTCGTTACTAAAAATAAGCAAAGCATTAAATGTGCATTTTAACTGCTGTGTCACGTAATAAAAATGTGAACACAGATCTAAACAAAGAAGCACCAACTCTACAGCACGAGCAAGCACTGCAGTTCTGTTCCTTTAAATCAATCTGATTTGCCATACAGTTCCCTTTCAGGAATTTTACAGAAGAAAACATGCCACATGACTATTCCTTTGACAGCTTCCACATCACCCAGATGGCTGTTAGACAGCCACTTACTTGCTCTGGCAAGAACTTCCTGTACTGCAGGAGCTGATGTATGTCTTTCCGGATGTGCAGAAAGGCCAACTTCATCTGAGCACAGCAGCATATGCAACCTGTTTGAAAGCTGGTCCCAAGTCTACTAAGCACAAGTACAGGCAGTACTAGCTCATGGGTGGGCATTTCTCTCTTAGAAAGAGCAGGCAAAGCTGTTGTCTTGACTATGCCATAAATTGGGAAACTCAGCCCTTTTTGTGGTCCTTCTGCTCAAATCATTTCCAATTTCAGCTTATCTGGGATCTGGACTCCAGAGGTCCTTGTCCTTGCTGAACCCTAAGAAACACCCTTGTGCCCTGCCTGACCTCTCTGTGTCTGCTCATTAACTCTGATAAGGTACTTTCCTATTATAAACAATTACTGCATCTCACTGAAAAATTCATGAAGGAAGAAAAAAAAAAAAAAATGCCGTAGTTTTCTTTGCTCATCTTGTTCCACTGCCAGGAGAGGGGTGATAGGAGTCACTAACACAGGCATGTGTTAGATTTTAAATAATTTTCCCTATTTGCAAAGAAGTGATATCTTACTTGGACCTTTGTTGGCTTGGATGATATTTTACTTTCTCTCTGGCCAGCATACCAGCAGGAAGTGCTTATAGAGCCTCTGCTTATTTCTCCTGAAAATGTAGATAAAGAGCCCATGCTTTTGGCATTCACTGCTGTTCAGTTAAGCCAAATACTTTAATGTATTTACAGAAGCTTTTAATTTTTCCAGTCTTTGAACCTGTTTCTTATTCCAAATCTACTAACAGACCAGCTTATTCTTGTCTGGCCTGACCTTTGGACAAAATTCACAACATTTATTAAATAATACTAGAAAAAGAACAGTAGGACTGAAAGCTGTTATCTACACTGAAGAACAGTATAGATTAAACTTAAAAATGGCATTTAACTTATGAACTTGACTTCCACACACCTAGCAGATGATCCTCTTGCCTTTGAACTCACAGAAACAATTAAGCTATCATACAAGAATTCCTTTGCCTGGAATCACAGTCTAAGCAACAACACACTTCATTAAAAATGAACATTGGCCCTTCCCATCATTTTCTGCTGTTTCAATTGCCAAAGCTGTGGTTTAGCTGTTTACTCATTAAGTGCTCATTTGCAGCATGGAAGTCAGGGAAGGGGGTGGGGAGGAGAGAAAGAACTTGCTGTAAATCTTTATATTCTTCTCAGTTTCCAGTGAAAATGCGCACATGGAGCATTTTTCCTTCATTGAAGGTTGTTTTTCAAGAGATTTTTAAAAGAATACATTTGGCTCGAAAGGAAGCTGTGATCAGCGGTAAAGGAATGAGCTGGCAAGGACGTATCGTGGAGAAGGACTGGGAAGGAATCAGTGGCTTTTAGATACACAGCTGTCCTCATTTGGCTAGCTCATGTGGCATCTTGATCAATATGATCCAGAGCCTGTTACAAGGTCACTAACAGGAGATCAAACAGCATGCTTAGGCTCATTACTAGCAATCCTCATGCACTCAAGAATGCTAAAAGAAACTGCTTTTCTGTTAAAGGCAGGTGCTTGATGATCTGCAGAAAGTAATGAGTTAAATAATATTTTGTAAATAGCCACTGAAGTTGACAGCTGCCACTTAAGAAAGCAGTGATTACTGGTAACATTGAGATTGACTCCTTAGGCATATGGAATTCATTGTTAATGTGGTAAGAAGTATTTAAAGACTGCTCCAAGACTGTTCAGTCTTACTGGAGGTCAAGATTGATCTGAGGGATAAATAACAAAATTCCAGAAATAGTAAGAGTCAGGAAAGGGTAATAAATCCTTTTTATCAAGAATATTTGTGAGGTCCAACTTAATAAAAAAACTGAATCCCAAATCTCCTGCTTAAATAACACTATTTTCCATTATTATTATTTTGTTGTCCCAAGCTTTGAATCCATAAAAGTGTTTCTAAATGAAATTTTGAAGTCCATTTCAGGACTGATATTTTACTTTCTTGCCTTGGTTCCAAAGGATTAACTTAGGTTCCAAAGGTATCAAATAATAATAATGCTACCTTATAACACTGATACCAAATCAAATGTCTTAATACTGTTTTGCTAAACATTTGGCTTACTCCTTCCACTCAGACAGCAATCTGAGGCATTTAGACCGAGATCTATGGGTACATGGAACTACAGGTGAGCAGTTGCCTTAATTTACTTCTGTTTTGCTTAGGTCTTTAAGTAGATAAGGTAATGAAATGCTACTTGATAAAAGCTTAAATATATCAGCAGCTGGTAAGGTTGACCTACTGATGGATCAATTTTCCTGTTTGTGTTTCATTAGGACTAGTTAGTGCAATAATATAAGAACTGAGATGATGCAAGTTTTGTGTTGATCCATTACAAACTAACTTACATGTTAGTGGAGAAAAAAAAAAAACAAAAAAAACCCTTAAAGCCAATAACCCAAAGGAATTACCTTGGAATGTTGCTCTTTTAATTTCATTATTATACTTGGATCATCCTTTTTGCTTGCCATAAGCAACCTAAACATCTGTTCTCTGTACTTGCTCATTATGAGTTCCAAAGCAGATTGATGTTCTTCAAGAGACGTGCGTAGTTCTACCAACAAAATTTGATGTTCAGTTAAACTTCATCAGAGAAGAAATGAAACACAATGCAAAGATACTGCTGCCTGAGAAAGCTGAAATAAACCCTTAAGTTAGCATGTCCCTTCCTTCCCCCATCAAATCTTGGTTGTGTCCTCAAACACTTCAGTGGTGTCTGCCCAAGAATCTCCTCGTTCAGTCAGAAACAGAGACTCTGCTGTCCACTTGTTAATTCCTAGTGTATGGAATTTCAGAAGGAATTATACTACTATGCTTATAACTCAACTTTTCCTGACTGTTTCCACATTTGTTATTTTTAAGTAACGGGAAAACATATCTTCATATAGATAGTTACATTGTAGAAGCAATATTCAGATCTCCTCACTTACAACAAACACGAAGGATGGACTGAATCAGATGTTCTATACAGCTTTTCTTGTTAATTATGGTTCTGGTGCTGAGACATTTAGGCTTTGCATTAGATTACATTGTGATCAGTTAAACTGACAGGTTCTGCTTAGAAGAAAACCTGTATAAATATTCTTTGAGACTTGGTCAGTGAGGAAAGTATCACTGGTTGGAGTGATGCAGGCTAGAACCTGAATAGGACAGAATGTTAATCTTACCTTTATTCTCCTGTTGTAATTCCCTGATCTGCCTGTTCTCTTGCTGGATACCCATCACTAACGTAGACCGAGGACGATGTCTTGCTACTTCATTGAGCTCCTGAACTTCCTCTTGGTACTATTATAAAAAAAACAAACAAAAAAAACCCCCACACCCACCATATTTCAGTAACCAATGGAAAACGTTACTTAGCAAGTCACAAAGAACCAGTCCTAATGTCAGCCAAAGTCTATAGCCAGCAAGATAAATGTTTCATTTTAATTCATTTACATAAACAAAAACACATCTGGAGGTGGTGTCAACTTACTGCCCTTCAGAGACGCTCATATTAAACCAAGTTTGATACCTCAGGTCTCTGTAGTGGGCGCGGTTTAACCTTCAGCTGGTGCAGGTCAAATTCCCCATCAGATCATTACAGCTGACAAACACTTGCTAAAGAATAGCCATGAGGTACTGACACCTCTGTGGCTTCCTGATAGCTTAAAGCTTGTGTATGAGTACAAATCACGTGGACCTAAATGCATGAGTCCTGACTCTCAACCAGTCGGTAAACATGATGCTCTTGATATAAGGTTACGAAGCCTCTGCGTGAGCAGTTTCACAGGGATGAAGCATACAGTATCATAGAGCATTACAATTGTTTGGGTTGGAAAGGACTTCAAAGATCATCTAGTACCAACCTCAATATGCAGGATTTTGTTACTTTACAGGCTCATTAACATGTATTAAAACAGAAATGACAGGATGAACTTCCAAGTGGAAAGACAGTTGACACCTTTATGTTTTGCAGAAGTTCTCTAGTGAAAGTCACACTCAACCTAATGATAAGCCTTGGACAGCTTAACATCAGAAGGGAAATAATAGCGAATAAGCCTAAAAGGCTACCTGGAAAGAAAAGGAGACAGTGAAAAGATAAAGTATTCTACACAGAAGACACTACGACAGGGCCTCTGTCTGATTAAATCTGCACATTGTAATCATCAAACAAGTAGCACTTTACAGAAGAACAAAACACAAGGCACCACTGCAGGACACTAACCCCATTTTTACCTGTGCTCTTAACATAAACACCAACTTTCAATGTTTAAGCTAGAACAGCAGGCAAAAGTTCCTCACAGGATCAAACAAAATTATAAACAACCTAATTTTAGATGACAGTCACACCCACAATAAGAATACTTCGTATGGCATTAAAGGATTAACCAAATAACTACTGATTCTACATTGCAAAACAGACCACAGAAATGACTTCAAATGATGCGTTTCCAAGTTCTACTCCTGATGGAGTAAACAAAGTTGAAAAACAAACCTGCTTCATTGCTTCAACCCGTTTATTAAGAGCTGTAGTCTGTTCAATAAGAGCTTCTGCAGCGTTGTCATGTTCCCGCAGCCGTTCCACCAGCGCTTTAGCATCTGCTAAGGCTTTCTCAATTGTGCAACTCATTTCTAAAGAAAAGAAGTGCATTATTTTCACACCACCACCCGTTTGCTATAGAGAGAACCACTATCTCTGGAACACACGTGCATATATGTACTTTTCCTATGTATGAAGCAGCTGACTACAACATCCTACAGTGTGAGAGCTGACATTTTAGACCCATGCTGTCTTTTAGGAGTAGAAAAAAATCATATAGCTTAAAAATACTGCAAGTCTGGCTTTCCATTTTCTGCTTTTTAATTGCTGTTGAGATCGTGTATTGCAGCAAAGGAATGAAAGCAAGCTGTGTTGTGAGAAGAGTATTTGATATTCTCTTGATATTTGACATGTATAAATTCAAGACGAAAGAGAATGCCAGAAAGGATACAGAGGGCTTGAAGATTTTAATTAAATCAGTAAAGAAAGAAGAACTAAAACTGGCAGTGTAGAGGAAATTACTTAGGGCAAACTTAGAAAGCCAAAGGCCTGTGTTACATCTTCATGTCTAAAATGTCTAAAAATGAATGAAATGAATTGTAAAATATGCTGTTTTCAACAGGATAGAGCAAGACAGCCATTTAGCTAAGACAAAGAACTGACTGCATAGTTAGAATACCAGCCTTCTAATTACAGTAGCTGTAAGCAGAAATTACCTAAACTTGCAAAATGTTTGCACATACTAGGATTTCCAATGCATGGGCCTTTGCTTTTTTATTTTTTTTTTCCTCTCCCCTAAAACTATTCTCAAAAGATTCAAGTGACTGAGATTCTTCAAGCTTCTTGGTTTTGTTCTCTTTTAGGAAGCCTTGCATGTTTTCGATTGAAAAGGAAAACTACTTCAACTCCTTGAAAGTTCTTTGGCAATCAAAAAGCAATAAGAAAGCCTTATTAATAACACATAAGGTTTGAGTCTTGTTTCAGGAAATTTTCTCAAGTTACTGTAAAAATCCATTTCTCAGCTGGGACATTTGCAGAAGGAGAGGTTTTTGTAAACCTACAAGGTCAGCAAGCACTGAGCTACAGAAAAAAATTACTCAAATTGGTTTTCTAACTTTCTTAGGCACCTTTACAAATCATGCTATGGACCAGAAAGCCCAGCTGGATGAAATCCTCACATTATCCCCAGCTGACCTTTTCCCACCATCTAGGTAAGTAATAGAAAGAAGACACTTCAAACACAGGAGATTTCACCATTCTCCTCAATGATTTACAAGGATAGCAAGAACATCCCACCAGTGAGTGTTAGGCTGGGGGAAAGTGAGTAAGAGAGTCTGCAGTGCTCTCTCTGAAAAGCCTGTGTGAGCCCCTGAACTTTCTAAGTCTAAATTCCCCAAAGCATTTTAATTTGGTAGTTTTATTAACATTTCCTATGTTCAGAGGAGCACGTGACATTTACTTCATGCAAAATGGTGCAAAATGACCTCTTACAGACCGTCCCATCACAGAAGGATTAAGCCTTATTTATGGACAAAGAAGCCTGAGCAAACAAGTTCCAGGTCTGCACAGAGCACAGCTGTTTTAAACTGTGCTTTCTGTATTTTCAAAAGCAGCAACACTTTGGCATATTCGGATTTCTTATAAACATTCATAATGTGAATTCCTTCCTATCAACTAAAGTTTTGATTTTAACTTCCATATGATATATTTATGTATTCGAGTTCTTCAGCAGACTGATGCGTTACCACAGGCAGTTCATTTATACACTGTGGCTTAGCAATTGGAGCTCTTTTTGATATTACATACAAAGGAATTGAAGACTATTCCAAGTAGGAAGGGACCCATAAAGATCACCACATTCAGTTCCTGTCTCCACACTGGACAGCCCCAAAATTAGACCATATGTCGGAGGGTATTGTCCAGATGCTGCTTGAACTCTGGATAACATTTCAGGTGGTGTCAACACATTGCATTGCTTTTAAGGATCTGCTTTTCTTGTGTCTTACTCCTCCTTCCAATTCTGGTCTCACATTCTCACCAGTCTACAAAATGGTTACAGACAAAACACGAGCTTCCATGACAGATGACTGAACTGCTACAGAAGTTGATTTCATTAGCTCAGTGTTTCAGAATTTGAGGAGCAGACGTTAACTCAATTCCCAGGCCACGAATTCTCCAGCCACTACAAAACAAGCCTCTCAGGCCTCCCCATGAGCACAAAATACATTTTGCATTCAGACTACAATGCAGTTAACACCTCTGATAATTTGCATCAACACCACATTTTAAACATAGTGCATGGAAGGATGAACGTGTACTGTCATTTTGACTGCACGAGACAAAAACCGACTGGCTTTTTCACAGTGACTGAGCTGGGGCAGCCATGTGTGCATCTTGTGCAGGCAGAAGGCCCCAAATCAGGCAGCAGCCCCAAACCCACATCATGGTGTGGGAGCTCTGGCAGTCCTGCAGAGTCCTCCAGGAGGAGGTCTGCTGTTTGCATCGTGATATCCAAATCTTGACTAGGATTCCTTTTGGCACAGCAGTAGTAGCCTCACTCTTGGCAGTTACAATACTTTCTTCTTGTTCAGCCAGCTGCCTATTAAGAACAAAATAGCTGCCTTGCCACAGAATACATCTAAACACGTGAGTTACCCTGAACACTGGAAAGAAAAACGAAAGATCAGTGACTCAGATACCAAACTCAAACCGACTGTTAATATGCGAGCACGAGGACTTGCAACAGCACACCTCAGCGCCCTCTGCCCCAGCTCCGAGCACAGCCGTCACCCCGCAGCTGCCCCACAGCCCAGGGCCAACAGGTAGCAGCGGGAGCAGCAACACCGGCAGCGCAGCAACGCTGCCGCCCCACGCTCATTTCCTGCCGCCTCCTGCTATTGACTAATTGCTTTCATTACCTAATTCGGCTGCACTTTACCATACAAAAAAAAAAAAAAAAAAAAAAAAAAAAAAAAAAAAACCAACAAAAAAACAAAGGCTCCGCCAGCACCGC
The DNA here is from genome assembly GCF_026119805.1 of Tympanuchus pallidicinctus. Classification (NCBI taxonomy): domain Eukaryota; kingdom Metazoa; phylum Chordata; class Aves; order Galliformes; family Phasianidae; genus Tympanuchus; species Tympanuchus pallidicinctus. Next base: position 6,586,021 of record NW_026294744.1, read on the forward strand.
AGCCTCCCTCTGCTCTTTCCTCACTACTGAAAACCTTCTACTACAGCTTCGTTCTTCCTTTTCTCTGTAACATTGCACAGCTCCATAATTTATAGGAGCTTTAGGGAGCGCGCTACCTGGCCTTCCCTCAGCTCTACCGTGCCCCAGCCAGGCCTATCGCGGCACCTCCCACCTGTCGCGACACAGTAGACAGGTCAGGGCTGGTGGCAACTCCCGACCGGCCCGCTCTTACCGACCCCTTCGGCCCCACCTCCCACCGCCCTCCTCACCAACAGCCCGTTATCGTGCCCCCAGCCCCCTCGTTCCCTCCCTCGCTCACTCATCACCGGCGGCTCCGGCAGCGCCCGGCGCCGGATGAGGCCCGGCCGCCCGCCCCGCTGTCAAATGGCGGCGTGGGCGGAGCGAGGGAGGCCGCACCGCCCCCTCGGCCTTCAAGTCTCGCGAGGCCTCACCTTACCGTCCGCTTTTCCTTGTGCTGCCCTGTCGGTCGTTTCGGCGGCGCTACGCGGGCGGTCTCGCGGGATCTCGCGAGGCCGCGGAGGGTGGCCCGCGCTGGGGCGGGCGTCTCGGGCCATGGGGGCTGCGTGACCCCGGCGCGCCGCCGGGGCCCGGCTGGCTGGCGGGGCCGGCGGGGTAGTGGGTGAGGAGGGGAGAGGCGCTCCCCCTGCCAGCGCTGGGGGAGCCGTTACGCCAGCGGCGTAAGTGGCCGCGCGGGGGTCTCGCGGCCTCAGGGGTGGGCGGAGCGGGGGGGGCTGCGGCCGCTTCTCCCACCCCCGCGGGCGCCGGGCGCGGAGACCGGAGCCGGGCCCCGCGCTCCCCGTCGAGCCGGCGGCGGCCGCCGAGGAAGCGAGCGGAGGGACATGGAGGCCGCCCGGCCGCAGGCGCCCGCGCCCGGCCCTCTCTAGGGCGCCCCGCGGGGCCTATCCCTCCTCCCCGGAGCGGGCCCGCGGCAGGGCCCGGGCGCGGCGCGGAGGAGGCCCGGGACCGCTGCAGCACCGCAGGAGTCGGCCCAAGTAAGAGACGCCGCCCGCGCGCCCCTTCCCCCGGCGGGCCGGGCGCTGCCGCGGCTGTGCCCTCCTCGTCCGTCTGTGTGCTTCTCCTTTCCTCGCGCGTTCTGAGAAGCGCGAAGAGAAGGCTGGAAGTGAGCCTGACAGCCTCGGTCCTGCTGCTCTGTCACAGCCCGTCTAGCCTAACCGTGTATATATATGAATATATATGTATGTATCTTCCTGTTACTGTTAACAGGAAAGCTCTAACTAGCAAGCTGTTTCTGTATGATTTCTGCTTAGATATACCTCTTAATCACAGGAAAGAGGAAGGTAATGTTGTGTGTTATTGTTATTTTTCAACTCTGCATTCATGTTTTCTGCACCTGTCCTCCTGGGGGACAAAGAAATGATGAGGCATCTAGTACACTAAACATAAGGGCTAAGATACTTCTTCTCTCTACGTAAATAGCCTTAATATAGGCACACTTACAGGGTGTCCTGGAGTCTAATAGGATGTTACTGCAGCTAATGGATGCGATGTTTAATCTAAATAGTGTGAGGTAACCTCTTCAGAACTCGAATGTTCTAGTAGGATAGTTTTCTGCTATATGAACCCCGTGGTAGTTCTGTGATGTGTTTCTCTCCTACACTTTCTTTTTTTCTAATTCCATTGTCTGTTTTAGGAAGAAAATGAAAATCTTCTCTGAGTCTCATAAAACTGTTTTTGTTGTGGATCACTGCCCATATATGGCAGAATCCTGTAGACAGCATGTTGAATTTGATATGTTAGTAAAGAACCGGACCCAAGGAATCATACCTCTAGCACCCATATCAAAATCATTATGGACCTGTTCAGTGGAATCGTCTATGGAGTACTGCAGAATAATGTATGACATTTTTCCTTTTAAGAAACTGGTAAGTTTTTCTACAAATTCTGCATGATGCTTAATAACTTAATTGGTACTTTCGTGTTTTCGTGAAGCTTAATTCTGCTTGCTGCTGTTAGAAGTCTGATTTCTTATAATTGTATTGTTGATACAGTGAATTGCTTTTTAAATTACTTTAAATAGCATCAAAGTCCCATTATATGTTAATTTTTGGGACCTTTGCATGTTTTGTGCAAAATGTGAGTAGTGCTTTAAGGTAACATGCTCACAAAAACTTGCGGGAGGTCTTGCTGCATATCATACTCTGCTTCTAAATACATATACCTGGTAGCACTTAAGGCTTTTCAATACCAACTCCAGAGGAATTGGATAGGAATAGGAGGGGTATCTCTAAGGGCAAGTTTGAAAAAGTGAGAGGGCGCACAGCTATTCTTTAGAAGCAGAAATACCTGGTGGCTCTTTAACTTGTGGTTCCTGAAGCTGCCCTATTACTGAGTAAACTCTTAAGAAATTTCCCGAGTCTGATCACCTTTTTTAAAAATAAGAAGTTGTAACAGTGATATTGCTACAAAGTAATGGCAGCTAACAGCCTGTTTTAGAAGGCAGCCAGGCTTTGCCTGACACTAACAAATGCTACTGGAAGTTCACTGGTTTGATATGTCAGCCTCACTGCTTTGGTGGATTGTGTGTCCTGGCTCTCAGACAGCGTATGCTGAATTTAAACTGCAGTCTTGGCCTATCATGGGATTATATCAAGTGTATGCTCAATTAATTTAAAACATGACTGAAGTCTGTGTAGTGTATAAACTGGAAATTGACATGGAAGATGTTCTTCCCCTTGACTGTTACTGGCAACTTTACAGTGTATTTTGCTCTCTAATGTTGAATAGATCTTGCTAGGTACTTACCCTGTAGTCTACTGTGATGACATCAGGAGAACAATTTGCTGTACCTCAGTACTTCACAGAGATTTTTCTACAGAAGCTATTACCTATTTATTAAAACTTAATAATATCATGAGCTATTAACTCAGTATCAAGGTTGATTTGATTGCTTAAAAGCAAATGTTTGTGTAAGAAGTTGCTAATATTTACTCTCTAAGTAATATTATGAATGTAGCAGTACCAAATGCTTTTTGTACATGTATTATTTTTAGTTTGGCTTGTAATTGCATACATCTGCAGGGTATCAATTAGTCTGAAGGAGGAGGTGCAATCCTTGTCAGTTTGGTTTTGGGGAGGTAGCCTTAATCCATGATCTTAGTTGACTGTTATCTGACATGAACTTTTAAAATGCTTTCAGGTAAATTTCATTGTGAGTGATTCTGGAGCTCATGTTTTGAATTCTTGGACCCAAGAAGACCAGAACTTGCAAGAGGTATCCATTAAAAATGTTCTTTTTTGAATTAGTTTAATCACAGGGTAGATTGTGATGTGTTATTAGTTGCTCTCCAAGGTGATCAACTCTCATGCAGGCATGTTCTGCAGTGCAGCAGGAGGTGAATGGATGGAGACGGGGGTGGGATGAAGAGGTCCTGCAACTGGGGAGTCCCCAGGGTGAGAAGAGAACGGCCAGGGGTTGCCAGCACGTGTGGGAGCAGTCGAGGGGCTGGGTTGGGAACAGCATTGAGGGTCCCATAGGTGCAAAGATAGTTGACCAGGGCTTTGGTTGTGGGAAGCTCCAGCTTCTGGAAGTCTCCCAAGGGACTAAGGGTGGGGTGAGGGGGGATTCCAAGTGTGTCCAGCTCAATGAACTTCTTGAGCAGATGTCGAGATTGAATGAGGAAAATCATCAGGCAGTGCAGTATCCAGAATTTTTTTGAGAGAGAATGATGTAATTCTATGCAGTGATGCAGGCAAACTGACAGCACTGTCTTCAGTCCCTGCAAGAGGGACTGAAGAGAAAGAAACTAAACTGGCTTTCAGCCCTCAGGAGATAGATTCCAATAAAATGCAAGATAATGGATACAGCAACATCATCTTTGCTTGGAGCAAAAGGAGGAGTCTGCCTTTTGCCCCTGAAATGTACCTGTGTAACAGACATGCAGCTCTGGGGCTGAAAGTAAGAAGGGATATGGGAAACAATCAAGGGACAGGAAGGGCCAACCACAGTAAGCTGACAAACTGCCTTAGTAGGCACAGTAAGCTGCCTTATTAGTACCAGTGCCACCAAAAAAGGCAAGAGGTGTAAGTAACTGGAGACTTCTTGTTGAGAAGCACTGAGGCACCTGTTTGTCACCCAAACACTCTCAGTAGAGAAGTGAGCCTCACTGTGTGTGTGTGTGGAAAGATCATGGAACAGATCATTGGAAGCTGTGTTAGGGCACAAGGTTCAACGAGGCCAAATGCAAGGTGCTGCACCTGGGCTGGAACAATGCCAGGCTCGATAGGGACTGGGAGAATTCACTGAGAGCAGCCTTGTGGAGAACTTGAGGTCCTAGAGGATGAGAAAGCTGGATGTGAGCCAGCAGTGTGTGCTTGCAGCTGGGAAGCAAACTGTATTGTGGCCTACACCAAAAGTGACACGGCCAGTAGATTGAAGGAGGTGATTGTTCCACTCTGCTCTGCCCTCATGATGCCTCATCTCCATCAAGGCCTGGGGCCCTCAGCATAAGAAAAGATGCGTATCTGGTGGGTGGCAACCCTCCTTATGGCAGGGTGGTTACAACTGCATAGTCTTTAACATTTTTTCCAACTCAAGCCATTCAGTTATTCTATATTCAATATTAAGTTATGAATTAAAATGCTAGTGGGCCAATGTGGTCTGAAGTTTTCATATAGTACCATTTTAAGTGGTAGCCTGGGAGGTTGGGTGATTCGTATAAGCAGCAACATGTAGAAATACAAGCATCTTTCAGGACCAAATTATATTAAAAGGTATGAAGAAATTAGCCTGGTATACATTTCATCTGTAAATTAGTGATACTTTTAGAATTTTACACTTGTTTGTGCAGAGAAACGTAAGAAGTTATAAACTTTGCATTCTTTATTTTCACTTTCACTCGTATCTAATGGGCTCATGTTCTGAAAGGCTTACTTTAGGAAGCAACTAAATTTCCCAAGTTTTCAGAAAGTTAAAGTGAATTGCAGTTGATAAAGTAAGGATTTCTTATAGGTATTGGATATAACTTGCAATTATATATAGCTATATATATACATGTAGCTATGTATTTTTCTATGAGATATGATATTGTACAGGCTTGTTAACACATAGGAAATCATTTGCATAGGGTAACTTGAGCTCAGTGCTTTTCCAAAGTCTGGGAGCATGTACAGATCTTCTATTGCTCTGTTTGCTTTTCTCCTGTCAGCGTGAAGTATAATGGTAACTTATTTTACATGTTAACTTTTCTCATAACTGAACTCTTTAACAGATGCCTCAAAAGTAACTTTCAGTCATTTCTTTATCCAGTTAATGGCAGCCTTAGCAGCTGTGGGGCCACCTAATCCTCGGGCAGATCCAGAATGCTGCAGCATACTTCATGGGCTGGTTGCTGCAGTTGAAGCACTTTGCAAAATAACAGAGTACCAACACGAGGCTCGAACCATGCTCATGGAGAATGCAGAACGTGTTGGAAATAGAGGGAGAATAATCTGTATTACTAATGCAAAAAGGTATGTATTAACGTTTGCTTCTGCCAGCAACAAATAGAGATTTCATACATTTTTAGAAGCATTTTGTTGGTTGCTGTAAATTAATGCTCTAAGTAGCTGTATTCTTAGTAAATCATTTCTTGCCTTATTCATGCTTTTGTTTATGGAGATGTGCTACAGTAACCAATGAAAAATTCTCACTTTAAATAGAAAAGTATGTGGTGGCTTGTTGCTCTGAATGAGAGGATTTATAATACTGCATAAAACTGTTCATTTCTCTCCAGTGATAGTCATGTTCGGATGCTTGAGGATTATGTTCAGGAAACCATTCATGAACATAATAAGCTTGCAGCTAACTCAGATCAGTGAGTATACTTTCAGCAGTTTGTTTTTTCCCTATGTGTGCCTGGTGTGTTCTCTTTAGAATTTACACTTGTATTTCTTAAACTCTTCTGATGAGTGGTTTGAATGCTGCTGTGCAATAGAGGGTTCTAAGCTGATGTATCATCCCATATCCTCATAGCAATCTGATGAAATATTGTCCTATCTTTATCTAAAACATGAGATGATACAGTCCTGTAACAAGGCATACTTAACCAGTTTTGTATCTGCATTCTTTCTTGAAAGCAACCAGTTAGTTTCACTTCTCTATTTCTTAGGGTGAAATAGCTGAGGGGCTTGAAAGTAGTTTTTAATTTGTAAATTATTGTGTTCCTTTATAACTCCCTTGGGATAAAGGAATAATTAATCTCTTTCTGCCACTTTTCTACCATATGCTTTGTCTAATTAAACAGTGAACTGCTTGGTGCAGGAATTGTATGTTATTGTGCAAAGTATACAGCAGCTTGAGATTTTATCCTTGATTGCTCCGTAGGCATTTATATAGCAGAAGCTATATTTAGCTGCTGCAAATGCAGTTTTGTATATGTAAGAAGGACACTAGTGCAAGGGAGTCAGATTCTAAGTCCATTGTAAAGGGTGACCTACCATAGGATCATAGGCTGGAAGGGACCTTTAAGGTCATCAAATTCCAACACCCTGCTGTAGGCAAGGACACACCTCTAGACTAGGTTGCTCAAAGCCCCATCCAGCCTGGCCTTGAGTGCTTGCAGGGAGGGGGCATTCACAGCCTCATTGGGCAGCTTGTTCCAGTGTCTCACCACCCTCACAGTAAATAATTTCTTCCTAAAAGATAACTTTTCATACACTGCTGTAGCAAAAGTTGCAGGAGTGTCTCAATCTTTCCAGGTTTCCAGCTGTGTTAGGAAATAAACGTAGTATTTACACAGCCCCATGTTCACCAGAATCCCCCCATTAATACTTGCAGGCACACTTGCTGAGACAAACCCTCTGTAGTGTCCATTTTCAGGTGATGAACGTAAATAGTAGACAAGGATTTGCTCCATTTATCTGTTTTTTTTTTTTTTTAAAAAAAAAAAAAAAGCATCAAAGTACTACTGCAACTGAAGAGCTGGGAATGATGCACAAGTGCTTATTTCAGTACTTTATTTTGAAGTATGCTTTTGAATGTTGTTTATGTAACTTTGTTTCTGAAAGCATTTTCTAGAAACTATATTGTACCATCTGGGATTCTGTGTTCTTTTGGTCAGATGAATCTCAAGAGATTGTTTAGTTCCTGTGAGATACTTTTTTTTATACTTTTTGCTGCCCTGTAGGTTAAATAGAATGTTTTTCTTTTCAAGCCTGATGCAGATCCAGAAATGTGAATTGGTCTTAATCCACACGTACCCAGTTGGTGAAGACAGCCTTGTTTCAGATCGCCCTAAAAAAGAGGTAAAGGTCTTAAAATGAGAAAATGTATCGCAGTTATTGGGAATACCTTCAGACTCCAATAGGTAATGCAGTTAAGCCTCAACAAAGCCTTGGGTCCCTGGCATAGGAAGGAATACAGGTGACAATTCTTTAGAAAGTTGACAGCTTGCATATTGCCATCTGAAGTGCATGTTTTCTTTCATAGTATGCAAGCATACATGGTATCATATTTTTCACTTCTTGCAGTAATAATTTGTGGGTTTTTATTTTTTTTTGTGAAGTAAATTCTGTAGGATGAGAGAATGTTTGTTTTGATTTCCCTTTTGAGAAGGAATTGAATGGAGAACCACCAACTGCTTGGTGTGTTGGATGGATGAGTTGAATAACTGTTCTATAGAAGGCCTGCTTGAATTGCTAGCTAGCAGCATGTTCTGACATGCATCTGCTAAATTACACTGGTATTGCTCAGCAAGGTGTCCCATGTCATCCAGGCTGAAGCATTATGATGTAACTGCTGAGTGATTTTTCTCATGACACCGAAATGATGCTTTTATCTGTGTAGTCAAGTGCTAGGCAACACAATGCCCTTATAGTGAAAAGCCTTGGAAGGCATGTCTGCTTCCAAAGGAAGGGGTAATATATCACAGGAATATAGAGTATTTGAAGTTCATCAGATCTTTAAAGTACTCTACAAAAACATGAAAAATCACGAAATAAAATGATGCATATAAGAACATTTCAGTTGTAGCAAAAATGTGTTGCTGTATGAACTTGTATGCAAATATGTGCAAATGATTTTGTGATGTACTGATTCAAGAATGCAAGGAAGGTATCTCGGTCTTAACACAAAATGCATCTAGTCTTGCATCCTACTTCACAAGTGGAAGGGAATGCAGCTACTGTTCTGAAATATTGTTCAGAAATACTCACTAGTCACACTTTAAAACAAAAAAAAAAACAAAGCTGTGTAAATGATTAAGTCTGTCCCTTGTAAGACAATCATTGATTTTGGTGTTTAAAAAATGAGCAATGTCATTACTTGGAAAATCAAATGCAACTTACAGCTTGTGTTTTGTTTGTCTGACATGCAGACGGTTAAAAGGAGCTTTGCACCTCTTATTCAGTAGCTAAAGGAGGGAAACCCTAGCCTTGGAAAGAGGGTTCTTTTCCCATATCCTGGTACAAATCCTTCCTATTGACAACCAGTGAGTCAGAGTTGGTACTACACCTTAATTTGTGACATGTTGCAGAAAGTGCAACTGTAGCAACTGACACAATCTGCAGAATTCTGCAAAAGAAGCAGTTTTTTTTTTTCCCTTTGTAACTTTCCATGATAGTTTTCTTTCTCATTGAATGTAATGGTGTAAATGTTGAGTTTAGCGTTTCAAGTGTTTTATGTTGTTGGATGACACTGGAGTCTAATCCACTGACACTGGGTGTTCTCTGTCAATTTGTTTTAGCTTTCACCTGTTTTAACCAGTGAGGTGCACAGTGTCCGTGCAGGACGGCATTTAGCTACGAAACTGAATGTTTTAGTCCAGCAACACTTTGATCTGGCTTCCACCACAATAACCAACATTCCTATGAAGGTAATATTGTGCCCATGACTCTGTTAGCTTGCTGTATTGCTTCTAAATTTCTTTGCTTTCTTTTAGTTTAAATGATTTTTTTACATTGTTTTTCTCTCCATATCATTTTTTTGTTTCTTTTTTTTTTTATTAGCCCACATTTAATGTTTGTGACCAGGTTAGTAAAAGTAAAGTAAGGGAAGAATGTAAAGAAGGATCACAGAACAAAATGTATTGCTGGATCTCAATTTTCGATGTAGCAATACAAGTGTTGTTTCAGTTCTGTTTGTGTTACTTCATATAAATACTATCTTATTTGCCTCAAATTACTTTGTTTGTGATTTTGTTGTCTTTTTCTAGTTGTGTTGTTAGATATTCTTGACCCTTGTGCATTTTAGTGGCATAGTGACTCTTTCCTCTGTCTGATTGTCATGCCCACTTGAAATAAAGGTGTTTGTAACTAACAGCTGGTTTTTGGCTAAAGGCTTTCCAGGATTTCCATTCTGAATGTCCATAAACCACAAAGACAAGGATTGGATATAATCTATTTGGGGAAGGTATTAAATCTAAGTTTGAACAAAGTTGTTCACCTTCCTATTTATTTCTTATCACTACAGGGAGGGAAATCAGTGCAATTAAGTAATTAAATATTAAGTTTTTAGTAATTTTCTGTTTCAATTCTCCTTCTGCCTGATGCAAAGGGTCAGCATTCAAAGGGTAAGGGCAGAAACTTATTTTTAAAAACAATTGAAGGCTTTTTTTCTTTGGCAATTCCTGTTGTATTCTTTGAAAAACGGCCATTTTCTATGAAAGTCTTTCAAAAATAGTGATTTGATATGGATCCAATAAGTTAAAACATGGAATTAAATGTCACAAGACATTTATTTTTAATGAACTTTGACATGGATCATCAGATAATTGTGACTTCTAGGTTTGCAAATACCTTGTCTATAATCTGATCTGTGTGCTGCTGGTATGCCTCTCCCTTCTATCTTTGTCCTTATAGTAATAGACTATGTTGAATTCCTTGTTTGTGGTTTTTTTAACTTCTAATAAATTAGTGGGATTACTCTCCCATTTTTGCTGATCTGTTGCTGCTGTTTAAAGATGCAGTGATCATCAACTTGAAGTTGAAAGTAATTTTTTTCCCCCCCATGCATCTAAGCATTAAGAAAATGGTGGTACGCTCGAAGTCTGCTTTTTTTGTTCTAGATTCTTGTGAGGCTTCCTAAATGTTATAAATTTAAGCAAAATTAGTTACAGCTGTTTAAAGTCTACACCTTCCACTGTGTACACTGTCATGACACTTGCATGAAGAAAGTTTAGTCTTTTTTCGAGCCCTCTAAAGAATGAGAAGGCTGCATCTTTAAATAGATCAGAGAGCTGTTTCCTCAATATTGCAATCCCATTGTTGTCTAATGCACTTGGGAGACTTGTTTTCCTGTGATGTAAGAGCTAACTGTCAAATCATCACAATAGTTTATCAATAGAATTAGTGACTGCTACTTGGAAATAATTGCATGCATTATTTTTACCTGTCTCTTTTAAAGGAAGAACAGCATGCTAACACATCAGCCAACTATGACGTGGAGCTTCTTCATCACAAAGAAGCACATGTTGACTTTTTGAAGAGTGGTAAGTAGAAATAGTTCTCTAAATGTTGTCTATTCAATCATGTGCATGCTAGAAGGATTTACAAGCAGGGGTTATGAGTTTGGAACTGATGCAGGTTTCAGGCATAATTATTAGAGTTAAGGGGAAACCTTATTTGTAAATAGCATGTCTTCAGTTGTTCCTTGCAGCCTAATAACTTCATTTGCAGTGTTGGCTTTGAAGATTTATTCATGACAGGTCTATTGTACAGTAATAATAAAAGATTTCAAAAACAGATCAAATTCATCAGTCCAGGTTCCATGCACCTTTAGGATTTTTGTGTGTGATTTTGTGAGGGGGCACTTCAACTTCTCACTGAGCTTATTGAATAAAAAGCATGCTATCTGAGAGACAGGTGTGGTGGTTTTACAGAAAGCAAAAAAAAGAGGTGATTGAGTACTTGTGGAAAACTATTCCTTGAACAATTGAGCTTTTAATCTGTTTATTAAGTAATTGCCATCATTCTGTAGATCTGTTTATGACAGTAATTGCTTTGAAAAACTTGAGTTGCTTTTGAGCTTTCTCACTGTGTTGAAGCATCCAGTATGGTTTTTGTAGCTTGGAATTGCCTAATATTCCTCTTGGGTGAGTTATTAAAACTTCTGTGAGACTGGGTGGGGAACAATTTTGCAGAAGGTGTTTGAGATCACAGTTTGTTTATATATAAAGTGAGGCAAAATATTCTGTATTGGTGGTACTTAAAAGCTAAAGCAAGCAACTGAAAACACCCTGTCTACCAGTGTTCAGTGGAATGCTTATTATGTTCCTCTTCTGAAATGCTAAAGTCTCATTTGAAGTCTTTTATTGGCTGTTTTCTCATTTCTCAGTGTTGTTTGTAACTTTTTAAGTGGCACTGAGTCATAAGAAGTCTTAGTCTGACTTGCTGTGTGTGTAGAATACATGTATTTAGTTACTGACTACAGATATTCTTTACTATTCAGTTACATGGCTTTAAAGCATATTAGGAAGGTGATGGTTTAACATCTTAGAAGTATAATATTTTAACAGATGAGTTACCTGCCTGTTATTTAAGAAATAGTGGATATTTCTCAAATTTGAAAAAGTTTGTGTGTAAGCAGCTGCTTTGGGGGACTTTTCTTCCCCCTCTGCTCTTAGGAAGACTGCCATCACCTCCAGGACAGAATGCATCTCCTCATTTATGATTACTGATCCTTCTCTTTTAGTTAAGCTTATGATTGAAGACTGGGGGGTGAAGGAATCAGATGTTAGAATACTGAATTCTAACTGACTTGAACTTACTATGCATGTTGAAAGTACAAAGCTTTAAGGCTGAGGCTCAGAAATCCTGTGTAAAACCTAGAGGCTCTGGGAGTAAGCCTGCTGGTAGGAGCTGAAACCAGGCTCCTGCTGCAATGGCCTTTTGCTTTGTTTTCATCAGACCTTGTCAGTTTTTGTTCCTTTTTTTTGTTTTTGAAATCCATCTTCTAACAGTACTAAACACTAGGAATGGGGAGATTTGGTTATTTAATTAGATCTTATTTTTAATGGCAGTAGCTAAGGAGCTCATGTAAAGGCAAGCCTTAACCTATTCTGTGAGAGGTTTTTCTAAAAGGATTCAAACTATTTAAACTGAACTCTTAGTCATTAAGAAAGCCTCTACTGCAAGTTACTTTCATGATCAGTAAGCAGATCAAACAAATATTCTGTGAGGAAATCTTTATAATATGGAATCAGAGAACTTCCTACATAGAATCTTAGGCTGAACCCTAACATATCACATAGAATGTTGATGTATGCCTCCAATTACTTTCAGATTATTGTGGATTCAAGCATATTGTTTGGACTGTTTCATAATGTATTGTTATAGGTATTAATATCTGCTTTAATGCCTTCAGATGCTGTCTACCAAACCAGTTGTCAGTGTGATGTTATACAAAAATATTTGTAGTGATAAAACACTTGTGGCCTATTAAAAAAAAAAAAAAAAAAAGTTGTTTGAATTGAATTTGACATAGCAAAGATGCTGGATAAGAAGACAGATTTTATTTTCCCTCTAAAGCCCAAATTATCAAATGTGCCTTTAGATGAGCTTCATTTTAGGCTGAGATACAGTATGTATGTAAACTAATCAGCCTGAAAGAAGGGCTCTTAATTCTTGCTAAGGGTTTTGATTCGTATGTGGAAAATCAATGCTTTTCAAGTCTTAGGCTTTCTTTTTTTAAAGGAAAAAAGGCTGCTGCAGAGTAAAACAAAATGCATCTATAATTTTCCAAGTGTTGTATATTGGGAGCATACTCTGGAGCTACACTGTTTGCTTGCGTTTCTTTTTTACAACCATTCAATAGCTGTTGATTTTTAAAAGATTACTTTAAGTACTGCTACTGATGAAGAAGGGATTTCTTTCACTTGTTAAATATCTAGCTTAATTAGATTACTTCTTGTATGCGATCACGTTATTAAATATTTTGCACCTTAAATTAAAAAAAAACCACTAGAATTATTTGCTGAGTTTTTGTGCAACAAAGACAATGTTTGATCACACCATGATGCACGTTTTTCTGGCTCAATGTTGCAGGTGATAATCATGTAGGTGGCAGCAGCAGAGAGGGCGCATTTAAAGAAACTGTGACATTGAAATGGTGTACTCCTCGAACAAACAGTGTGGGTAAGTCACATGATATCTTACAGAGCTGCTATTCTAACTTGTGTTGGATGTTCTCCTTACCTACTAACAAGAATTAAGCAAGGAGGTAGTTCTTGATGTTGTTTTTACCTCTTACTCTACATACATCACTGCTGATTTCATCTTGTTTTAGTAGTGGTGAAATGCTGTTCAGCCTCATCCTCTTCTTTGGTTATGTGAGATGTTTTTTTTTCTGTGTGGAACTAGATTCAACTTTTCTACTCCTTCATTTTTTTAGAATTACACTACTGCACTGGAGCATACAGAATTTCACCAGTAGATGTAAATAGCAGACCGTCTTCATGCCTTACAAACTTTCTCCTTAATGGTAAGTTTGTGTCCTTGGCTAATTATTTTAAAGTTGTTAATATTGCAAGTGGAACGTTGTGGTGGCTTTGCATTGGTAAATCTTTGCTTCATCTGCTGCTCTTTCAGTTCCCCTCCACAGAATGGGTGGGAAAGTCAGATGAGAAAAGACTTATAGGTTGAGACAACTGAATTATCTTCTCACCCTTACCTTCAGGGTAAAACAGACTCCTCACAGGCAGATAAATATAATTTATTGCTTTTGTCTAACAGACCAGAGCAGTGAGAACTGAAAGCACCTCTTTCCCTGCACGTTCTTTTGCCTCCTCTCCCTGACTGACGCAGGGGAGTGGAGGAAGCAGTCAGCTCATAATGCTTAGTCCTGGCTGCTCCTTTATGATCACTGTTCCCCTGCTCCAGCACAGGGAACTGATGCTGCATGGGCTTTCCGCAGGTCACAACTCCTCAAGCACTGCTCCAGTGTGGTTTCTGCACCACAGGGCCCACACTTCAGGGCTGCCCTGGTCCCCTCTATGGCTTCCTGCCCCACCATGAGCTCTTCCCCACAGGCCCCAGCTTCTACCTGGGGCCTGCTCTCTTGTGGGGGCTCTCCATAGGCTGCAGCCTCCTTCAGGCTGCATTCATCTCTAGTAGCGTGGAGTCCTGTGTGGGTTGCACGTGGAGATCTGTTCTGCATGGTACCCATGAGCTGCAGGAGGACAGCCTAGGCATAGGCACCATGGGCCTCTCATGGGCAGGGCATTTCTTCTCTGCACCTGGAGTACCTCCTCCCCTCTTTCTGTACTGACCTGCAGGGCTGTTTTTCACATTCCTTGCTCCTTTTTCTCAGCTGTTGTTGTCCAGCAGTTTTTCCCTTTCTTTAAAAGGGTGCTGTCCCAGAGGAGAACCCAGCGTTGCTCATGGTTCAGCTCTGGTGATGGTGGGTCCCTTTAGGAGGTGGCTGGGGTTGGCTCTGATCTGATGGTAGGGCTGGACTTTGCTAACAGTGGCTACCTCTGCTGACAAACTTGCCACATTTCAGCCTGTACAAAGAGGGGTATGTCTGTATGCTGTGGAAATGCTGAATATGTTAATGTGTCATATAAATAACTGGAAATGAGAGGAAAGAGGTAGAGAGCAAACACTGAATCCTGAAAGTTCTTTACTGAATCCGAATGTAGAATACATTGTATCTGCTATTACTATGTATTGTATGTAGAATGCATAGTAAGAAACATTTATTTCAGTAGTTGTTGATATCCTTTATCATAATGCTGGAAGTATGTAGTCAGCTTCAATTGTTTCTTTACAGTAAGCAAAAAAAAAAAAAAAAAAAAAAGGCTGCATTATGAACATCCTTTTAATGGGATGTGTTTGTTTTTTTTTTCCCCAGGGAAGTTATTCTGTGTATTTTTCTAAAGATTCTGTACTGGAAAAGTACTTTGATTAGTAAAAAATAATTAGAACTAAAACTGATAGTATATTAAGTAAACCCTCCCTTCTAATCTTCTGTTTCTGGTTCCTTGTAATAAACAATTTATTTGAAGATTACTCGTCTTTGTTTAGTGTATTTTAATGAAAATAAGTCAGCAAGTTTAGTGTGTCTGGAAAGTTGTACCTGTTGTAAGTATTAAAAGTAGAATAAATGGATACCTTTTATACTTGAGTGGGTTATGTTGCTTCTTTGTAGAAGATGCTTTTAATGAATTTCTGCAGTAGAGCAAGATAATGGTTAAGTATACAACATCATCTTTGACTAAAAATAACAAGCCATTCATACACAATGTACCATATTAATGTCTAAAATACTTGTTTTTCTTAGGAATAATGTCCTGCTTAGAAAGCAGTAATGTGTTCCCAGGAGGGGGGGCCTTTCAGCTGTTCTGTGTAAGATTTAAAAGCTTACTGTATTGTTTAGGGAAATAGAGTAGAAGCTTGGAAAGGTTTCTTGCTCATCAAGGTCAAAACACAACTTAAATGGATTCAAAGTCTTAATGGTTTGGTACAAACCTCCATGTATATGGTTTTTCTTAATTCAAAATTGCGATGCATGGTGGCTAATGAAGCTGATCTCACTTCCATCAGGTCGTTCTGTTTTGTTGGAACAGCCACGCAAGTCTGGCTCGAAAGTAATTAGTCACATGCTCAGCAGCCACGGAGGAGAAATTTTTCTGCATGTATTAAGCAGCTCACGGTCAATTCTAGAAGATCCCCCATCAATTAGTGAAGGCTGCGGTGGGAGAGTTACTGATTACCGGATCACAGTAAGGCTCCTTTTTTTAGGTGGTTTTTACATCAATGGCAAGAGATGTAGTGCAATGGTGTTGTGTATGGGAAATTCTAGTGTGTGTTCTGGAGATCTGGGGTGGTTTACATGACATCATAATCTGATTTTCTTTGTATACATTGATGTATACTTAAAGTAGAACAACTGTTCATTGTCATGTGTGCTTCATAGAATCCTTTCCATGCTGAGGAAGCACTTTGCTGCCTTATGCACTGTCCATATCTAAACTTTGGTTTGGTTCTGAAACAGCATTTTCCTGGCAAGGTTTTACCATGGGCTGGGTACGCACAGAACAACTGTATCATGGTCATTGGTGGAAGGCTTGATTGTGTGTGAATGAGTTGTGAAATAAGTAGTAGATGAAGTTGTCAGCTTTGAACTCTGGTTATAGAACAGACAGTAAGCTGGCATTTTTTTTTTTAACACTTCCTTTGCATCTACTGTATGTAAGCAGGAGTGACTTCCAGAAAAACATAGTAAAGCTTCTTACCATGCACGAAATACCTTACAAGTCCAGAAGACCTTCTTGTTAAAAACTTCGTGTCAGTTTTTAACCCCTGTTATTATGAATTTCTGTGTTCACCTCAAAGAATGTCACAAATTTGAAAGCTAGAAAAAGGGCTCTGGGTGTTGGAGTCAGGTTTAGTGATGGTGGTACACAGTTAATGATAGGCAAGAGTATGCTGTTTCACCCATTCAGTGAAAGTTACTTTGTTAGAGAAATTCCTAACTTTATTTTGTTTGGTTATCATTAGGATTTTGGTGAATTTATGAGGGAAAACCGATTAACTCCTTTTCTAGAACCCAGATATAAGATCGATGGAAGTCTTGAAATTCCACTGGAACGTGCAAAAGATCAATTAGAGAAACATACTCGTTACTGGCCTATGATTATTTCTCAGACTACCATCTTCAACATGCAAGCTGTAAGTAATCTTGGGTGTGTAACCTTTTCTTCTGGTCTAGAGTAAGTCTGAATCTGCTACTTGGTGGAAGCACTAACTCTACAATAAATCATTTGTCACAAAATGAGTTTATTTGAAGATTTGTTTCTAACTTCAGTACTTAATGTCAGTAGATTATAACTGTTTAATCTAAATTGAGTGCTGTACTTGAAACTGGCTTATCTAAAGAGCTGCTGAGTTTCAATGGGTAAAGACAGTAAGGCATGCCTGTGGTTATACCTCAGTGTTGCTATTAAATTCAGGAGAGAATGTAGTATTTTTGTTGTGTATTGTTCCATGGTTACACAGACTGCTTCTGCTTTGTCCTGCTAGTTTCCTGCAATATGTGGACTTCCCATTCTTAACTTATGTTTTGTATTGCAGGTAGTGCCATTAGCCAGTGTGATTGTAAAAGAAGCAATGACAGATGAGGATGTATTGAATTGTCAAAAAACAATATACAATTTGGTAGATATGGAGAGGAAAAATGATCCGCTGCCAATTTCAACAGTTGGTACCAGAGGAAAGGGTCCTAAAAGGTTAAATACAAATATTTTTGTTGTTGTTGGATGTTTCTCAGAAAATATATTATTTATATTGTTTTCATACATGCTTTTAAAATGTGGCCAAAGGTAATATGGAGTCTACTAAATGATATACAAATTGCTCGCACCGTTTGGGGACAGTGGTTGTGCCGAGTGTTAGGAAACAGCAGTGATGTTATTACTGCAAAAATTGTGAGTGTTAAATGTGAGTACAGAAATGATTGAGGAAGGTGACAAGCTATGGGAGGAAAAAGTGGAATAATGTCAAATGACTAAGAAGGGGAGCTTGAGAATATTGTAAACAAACAGCAATATAAAAGTGAGTTATTAGAATAGTCCAATAACTTTGAAACTGTTACTTAAAATATAGGATGTTCCTTTTAAAGTCTGCATAGGATTTCCATTTATTTGTTGTTCCAATGGTGACATATGCATACATTGTAATTCCAAGAATTAACTGGAAAGAAATTAGTCTGCAACAGATCACCAGGCACCTGGAAGTTATTTACGGTCAACCAATGTAAGATTCCTAATTCTTGGTTTTTATGCAAATATTTAAATAAATCATGGGTGTTCCAGTACTTGAGTGGTCATCTGCATCCTAATATTGCTTAACTTGCTGCTTAGCAAACAGCTGACTGAATTCAGAAGTAACTTTTGGCAGTCAGATCTCATGAAAGTTAAGAAATTGCTGTCAGTGGAATCAGCATCTACATTTCAACTAAACTGAACTCTGAATGTTAGTGGGGAAAGATCACGTGGTGTGGTTCCATGAATTACAAGGATGGGACGATCTGAGGTGTGGGTGCATCTTCACATGAAGAAGAAGCTCAGGGGATAAATAAAATCAAAACAGCACAACACAAAAAAAGTCTTTAATTTAGCTATTCAGTAGATCAATGATTTAGATTATCCTATATATGGTTCTGCTTTTCCTACCCTTGCTTAGAGATGAACAGTATCGGATTATGTGGAATGAATTGGAAACTCTGGTACGAGCACACATTGGCAACTCTGATAAGCACCAGCGGGTCTTGGAGTGTTTGATGGCTTGCAGAAGCAAACCCCCAGAAGAAGAAGAACGCAAGAAACGAGGCAGAAAGAGAGAAGATAAAGAAGACAAGTCAGAGAAGTCAGGAAAGGACTACGAAACAGATAAGCCATGGCAAGAATCAGAAAGGTAAATCTTCTAAAGTAATGTAAAACCGTGACATAATAATCTTTGTCATGATGCTCTGCAAGAGAACTGCTGTAAAATGGGTTCTAATTTGATTTGTTGGTAAGCCACATTTAAAAGCATAAACAATGACTGTGAATCACAATTTTTTTAATCGGTTTAATTGGCCATTGATAAGCTGGAAAAACATCTATGTTATTACAGTGCCTGCTTAACATATTTGCAAAGTAAAAATATTTCACAAATATGGACCTTGGACAGGCTGCTGACAGCAGGGCTTTACACTACTTTGTAACTACAACACTTGTATACTGTAGGAATATTAGAACATGAAATCAACTGTCCAGTCACATTTTTTCAGTCATTTGGAGGGTAGTTGGGTATATCCAAATTAATTAGGCTGGACTCTTCAGTTGAACATCAAAGATGATTGTCCTTGCACCTACAGTTTATAATTCATTTTGATTATTCTAACTTCTGAAGCACTTCAGATCTGGTTTCCTTCTTTCAAACTACTTATTCTAAAGAAAACACCTTGCATTACTAAGCTTTTTTTAATATATAGTTTTGTACATATTAGGATTGCTTAGGAGGATGGACACTTTGGCCTGTGTTATTGTCACTGTGCTGATGATCTTCTTGCCTTTCTGCATATGATCAAATCCATTTCTACAGCTACTTTTGCTTTGACAGGTGGAGCAAAGCAAGGGCTGAGACTGTAGCAATTTGATACAGAACGTAAACCTGGATCATATTTAAAAAAAAAAAAATTGGCATTCTGCGTATTCATTGTCGGTTGATCTTTTTTATTTTTGACAGAACTACCTCAGTGAGTATGATACAAATATTTAAAAGGAGGTGAAAATATATTTTAAGGTCTTTCCCTTAAGTCTTCCAGAGGATTATTTGACTGGTTTTCCCAAGTTTCCCAGTTTGACAAGCGGTCAGAAGAAACCTCATGATGTGGGTAGTGGGTCACTTGAAGAGTGCAGAGATGTCAGGAAATAATAGATGCTGCTGTAGTGTATCTTCGTTGTTTGCCTTCTCTCTCAAAAAGGTTAAAAAGTCTCTTGGATCGTGAAAAAGAAGAACTAGCAGAAGCAGAAGTTATAAAAGATTCCCCCGATTCTCCTGAGCCCCCCAACAAAAAGCCTCTTATAACAATGGATGAAATGCCTGTAGTGGAAAAGGCAAAAGGTAAAACAGAAGGATTGTGACAGATTTTTTTTTTTCACTTGAAAATTTGTATATCAGTCTCTTTCCCTAAGGTAATGAGGCAGATCCTGGAGTAAAAGCAGAATTAGTGAAGAGAAGTTTTAATTAATGCTGAGAAACTCTTGTTAAGTACACGTGTTAACCTTAACAAGTCAGTGTCAAAAGAAAGACTCCCAAGATACTGTGTCAACCTAAAAGATAGGCAATTGGATTGACAAGGGACAAGGACATATTTCTGCTGGTGCTAGCTGAGGTACGCTGACAGAAACATTGTTTAAGAGTGGATATCAGAAACAGCTGTCTCTTGCTGACTAATGAATGTAGACATGCCAAACTGTCTAGTTGCTGAAAGGGACATTTATCACTGGCTTCTTTTCCTTGTTGAGCTGCTACTGTCTGTCATAATGGCTGAGTTCATGTTATGATGCTGCTTGTGAAGCAAAGTCAATCTTCTATAAAGCAGCAACTCAACTGCTGTAACTGTGTGTGTCATACTTATGTAGTCTATATTAGAAGGCTTTTTAATAGTAGTGTTTTTAATATGCTGTACTACCAAAGTCTTAGTATCTTCAGAAACTTCATGTTCTAGGAACACAGAATTAAATCACTTGGTTATAAGTCATCCAATTACAGATTTTACCTATTTTTGCATACAATTTTAGGGCCAATGTCCTTGCTGTCTTTATGGAGCAACAGAATTAATACCGCCAATTCTAGGAAACACCAAGAATTTATTGGTCGTTTGAACTCTGTCAACAACAAAGCTGAGCTGTACCAACATCTGAAAGAAGAAAATGGGTTTGTATCAATGAATGCATCACTACTACTCAAGCAATAGTCAAATGCAATAGTTTGAAATAGATTAATAGTTGATTTTCATTAAAAGAACTGCTTACATTTTTGAGGATTAAAGTATGCGAAGTTTATAAAACAGAAATTGCAGCTTTTATTTCTTTTTTTTTTTTTTTTTGTCTGTTGATTGTATTAACAATGATGATCCTTACCAATTGCTTTCTGCCATTTCAGAATGGAAACGACAGAGAATGGAAAAACTGGACGACAGTGATTTTGTTCAAACAGAATTGTGCTGAATTGCACGGGGAGGGGGGGGGGGGAACAAAGATAGAGCACCATGATGTTGGAGTTAAAATTGGTACCATTTAGTACAATTGTTCTGTTTTTGTTTTTACTCTTTTGTATTTCTATTTTTCTATGAACTGTAAAATGCACGTATCACACTGAATGGTGTGCAAATAGCCTGTCCTGAAGTACTGTACAGTCGACTTCTAAGAATGAAGAAAGCCTCTGCTGCCGAGGACTAAATGAAATTGTCAAAGATGATCTGAATTTAAAGTCCTTTTCCATAAGTATTTAATACAGTGGTGACTGACTGTATTGAAGAGCTTCAGTTTCAATTGATAAATAACTGATACTGTTAATTTCAGTTCACTAATACTTTTATTTATAGAAAACTTCTCAGGCATCCAGAGTTATTGAAAAGACCGCGCACTGAACACCTTGTTGCTGAGCTGAGAATGTCAGTCTTGGTTTTCATGCAAGTGGTGGGGTGGGGGTGTGAGTGGTTTTAAAGACTAAATGTTGGCTTCAGAACTTTTTAAAATTTGTTAGGAATGAACTTTAGAAAGCAAGATCTTTCAGGTTGTTATGCTGGAATTGACTGTTTTTAAACAAAATAGAAATAAATTTTTTGCTAACCATTAAATGTTTTTTTGATGGAATATACCCTCCAAATTACCTCCAATTACCAAATTACCTGTGGCTTTAGGTCAGATTAGGCCCTAATGCTTATAAAGGGAAAGCTTATTCTGAATATCCAAATATGGCTAAGAAGTGACAAATGGTGATTATCAGTCTTTTTTTTTTTCTTTTTTCCCTCACAAGTATCTCTGCTAATCCCTCCAAGTAGCTGATCCCTTCAGCATGCCAACTGTAGAAGAGCAGGGCATGAAGCTATGGAGATAAAAAATTAAAACCTCATTCAGAAACTAATTCCCAGTCTTTCTGTGCTTCCACTTGAGTTTAGTGGTTCTATCAGTTTTCCTCTGGTCTATTCCTATTGCTTTATTTTAGCCTGAATAAGCAACTGAAGGTCCTGCAGCTTTGATATATTAGTTTGTCAGTATAGAAAAGCTCAGAAAGAAGTCTTAAAACTAACTCAATATGTTTATATTTCTTAATCTGAAACTTGAAATGTTATACTTTATGGTGACTAATTCAGAACACAAATATCATGCTGGTATATTTATATTGGTAGCCACAATTAGACAGTAAGTGTGATTTGTTAAATGATTGTAGGGGCATTTTTTGCAGTGAGAAAAGAGTACTTGCCTGATACTATTTTGATAACATTTAAAGATGTATGTAGTTTTCACAGAAGCAATATATGATTTTTGATAACCCTAAAGTCTGAGACCTTCTGTTCTTATCTTGAAAATAAGATGTTGCTATCCAAGAAATAAACTTAAATGTGTAGTCCTGTGCATCTTCATTTTAAAGTCATATGTTGCTTGTGTGAAATACTACTTACTGAGTACTAAGTTACTACTTACTACCTAATGGCCTTTCTGCCCAGATTTTTGAAATGTGGATGATCAAAAGAAATGAAAAACAACTCTGGTTTCTCCTCCAATAGCTTAGTTTGCAGTAGAAATTAAAGGTGTTTCTTGTTTGTGAGTTAAGTGATGAACTCAGTAATTTAAAAGACCCCAAGACTACTTCTAAGCATTTTCACCATAGTACTGGTACACACCATCACACCATCACCTGTTTCATTATCGCAGTTGTAATGTCAGTGGTCTGATGATCGTGGCTCTCCACTCTCTCCAGTAGAGTCTTGGGGTAATTCTGGAAAGGGCGCTCTGTACTCATCTCCTTTCAAAGTGGTGGTATTGGTGGTACTTTGACAGCATCATGTGCAATAGACCAAATTCATAGAGGATTTTTGCAGTTTTAAAGTAGTTTATAATTGGAAGTAATGAATAAAACTTTGTATATGTTAGTCTGTTAAACTGAAAGATTTCCAAAATATCTGAAAAGCTTTTACAAAATTTTTTATGCAATTTTTTTCTACCATCATCCTTGAATTGTCACAGATAGAAGCAGAATAAGAGCCAGTCTTGCTATAAGAAAGCAAGCTGGTAACTTGAAAATCTAATTATAAAAGTACATTATACAATGACATGGGAAGAGAAGCATTTCATGTTAGGGAGCTCTTATTTTTTTAAAAGATGTGGATATAATTATAGGATAACACAGAAACTCAGGGCTTATAGGGTCTTCAAGTTTCAGTGGAAACACTGGCATTTGTTGTGGTTCTCCTGACAGTTCTGCTTTCTTCACAAAATATATGGAGTCATAATGAAATTGGTTTCACTCAATTTTGGCTCAGTCCTACTAGCATCAGTATGGTATACATTTTTTGACTGACTGGTGCAGACATGTTAGTCTGTCCACCTTATCTATAGATAACTTTACCTTATGTATTTGGCATTTTGTTCTGATACTTAGTTTCGGGATTCTGATTCTGCTTATGCCTCTTGGTTAGGCATAGATTATGTAACTTATGTTCTATCTGAAATTGAAAAATTAAATACTTAGCCTTTTCCTATTTTTTCCTGCACGATACGGACAGTACTTCCTAGCATGCAAATTGTCTATTTGTATATTTGCTCTTGCTGTCATTTAGAAGATGTCATCTTAAATCTACAGATACTGCCCCAGTCATTTTGAGTAGTTGTACCCTCTTGGTAAAGGGGTGGGAGTTGATATTTTGGTGGCTGGGAAGATGGTATGATATGAGGCAACCTTCCTGACCTGGAATACTGCTCTGGGGAGGTAAGTGATAACAAAGGTGGCAGCCATGAGGAATGTGGTGGTGATCCCCCACACTCATGTACAGGTACTTCTCGAGGCTGCAGGACATCCATTGCCACATCAGCATGGCTAAGCTGGGAGTTGCTCTGAAAAGTCATAAACTTGGATTCAAGAATCTTGCTATAATGCTTGCAAGAACAGTAAAGTAATGCGAGCAGAACCAACCCAACAGTGACACAAAGACTGCTTAGTAAGGCTGATGGGGGCTTTATGATATTGGAGTCATGCCAGTCTTGAAGCATAGGCGCAGTACTGTCGAAAGATCCACCAAATGGCTTTGTAGTGGGAAAGCAGTTATCACTATATGAAATATTGAAGATGACATCAACCGTGTATTCTGGTAACATTGCTTGGATGAAACGTGGGCTAACATATCCATCTGGCACTCGTAGTTTGCTTAGTGCTTCCTG
Organism: Tympanuchus pallidicinctus; assembly: GCF_026119805.1. Lineage (NCBI taxonomy): Eukaryota > Metazoa > Chordata > Aves > Galliformes > Phasianidae > Tympanuchus > Tympanuchus pallidicinctus. Next base: position 6,609,906 of record NW_026294744.1, read on the forward strand.
GATTTCCTCTTTTGCACACCAGCTGAAAGGTCTGTTGGCACTTGTACACAGTGAACTGTTGTACCATGAGATTACTGTGGATCCAGGTCTGAGAGCGGTCACCACGATGTCTTTGGGATTGGTGGAGTTCAAATACAAGGAGAGCTTCTCTAGAAATAAACTAATCCTTTTCCTCTCTCTCAAGAAGGAGTAATAGCTGTTTTTGGTTCTGATGGTGTAAAGGTGGCATGGGACATCTGTGGGCTTCAGAAGCTCAATGGTAAAGGATTGCCAGACAGTCAGTCCCCCTGAATCTGTGGCAGACAGAACAAACTCTTGAGGTGAATACTGGAAATCAATATCAAGGGGATAGCCATGCATGGTCTGCTGAGACGCATTAAATTGAAGCCAGCTTTCTGATCCCCCTGGAGAGTCATCAGCTGGAATTAACTGTAAAGATAACTGAGTTGAATTGCCATCTTCCTCATCGTAAAATGTGTTGGCAGATACAGGAAAAGAGAACAGGCATCCAATAGTTGCTGTTATGAATTGGATTGAATGAACGACCTTTGGAGAAGTGTTCGTTTGCCCTTTAGAGAGGGATGAGGAAAGGAAAAGGGTTATGAAAAAAAATAGCTATCTGATAAGCTTATTAATGATAAGCTTATAATGATACTGTGAAGCTTTGCCCTTGATCACATCTTGATGACAATTTCATGTGCTTTGGGTGTGAATTTTACATGTGACTTTACAATTCTCCTGTTACGTTGAAGCATATATAGCAGTGATGTGTTTATTGAAACAAATACGAAGACACTTCTAACTAGTATAATAAATTAGTAAGGCCTTTGCCCCAAAAGTATATCTTAATCTAATTCATAGAGATACCACAGCATGCTTCTCAGATTATGGATATACTCTTCATGCCGGCAATCATGTCCCATTTCTGACGTTGTAAGTATCAAGGAGTAAGTGCAGTGTTCCTTCCTATTATTGCAAAATTCTTTCAATTCTTTTTCTTCATCCTGTGTTATGGAAAGTTTATGTAACTTTACAGGTCCTTCCTTGTACAATTGGATAGTGTATTCAAATCAGTGGGGACTACAGTCTGAAGCTACCCAGCAGGAAACCGCATGGTACTCTGATACCTTAACTATTGAAGGCTCTGGCACAGGTATCTCATTAGCAGGGTTCTCCTCAGATGATTTACATTCATTCCCAAATTAAATTTACAGGAGCCCCTGGCAGTGTGCTTGCACAAGCTGAGATCCCCACTGCAGAAAAATATAGATGGTTTCTGAGTAAGGTCTTCTCTTTGGAAACAGAAGCAAATCTTGAAGAAAAAACTCTTAGCTCTGTAAGGAATTGGAACAGCTCTGATGGTGAGTGCTCCGTTAGATTCAGAAGATTTCATGTATGAGGTAAATCTTAACATGTTATTGTTTCGTTTTCTATCGACAACACCAAACATGGATTTCTTGTCTGGGAATCTCATGGGAATGTTTTATTTTCTTTGCACTATTGTGCCATGCCTATCATTAAGAATAGTTTCAGGTTAATCAGGCAGACACTGGGTGCCAGCACCATCACCCAACTTCTGGAGATGGCAGATACACTGCCTGGGGCAGCATTTGCCTTGGCAGCAATGCATCAGTTTGTAGAGCTCTTATGATTGAATACATAGGCAGACACCAAGTGAGCTGTGAGGAAGACAAAATGTGGTGATGAATTTGAAAAGGAAATGTCTGACTATTGGGTCAAACTTGCTGGCAGGCTCAAAGAGTAAGGGTGAAGATGAGAACTCAGAGAATTCCCACAGTCTGTGACAGAGATGTTCATTTTTTCCTGCTAGTTCTCATTTATCTCATTTATTTGTGTTTTCAACACCAGGACAGGGAACACTTTGCTGGATCTAGTAAAATAGCACTCTAGGCTAATCATCTCCTCAGATACTACTTACCTAATTAAAAAAAGAGGAGAGATAATTCAAAGGGCACAAAGTTCAGAGTCAGGATGCTTTGAGTATTATGGTGATATGATCCCATACTACATGAGTTTTGGTATAGGAGGCCAGCAATACCTTGCATGATCACTAAGGAGGAGGATGACATCAATAAGTAGGAAAGCATTTTTTTTTTTACCTGGGGTTTTATTCTCAAGCTCTTGTGAAATAGAAGATAGAGGGAGAATCCCTGTACTTTCTGCAGATTGTAGCGTTTCATCGGTAGGAAATTGCAAGGTGCTTGCATCCTGGTGTGATGGTGGTAGTGTCTGAATCAGCTCTGTGAAAACAAGGTACTGTTTATTACAGTTAGGCAGAGGATTGCTTAAATGTATGTAAAATATGTAATTGTAATAATTTGCTATACAGTTGGGAATATTAAAAAAAATAATAATCTTTTATGGCATGTATTTAAAAATTGTTTGGCTGCATCTGCCAGAGAAGTTAGAGCCATGGGAAGGAAGCTGGAGGAGAAAGCAGTGTGAATCTGAGTTTCTGCTGTTAGACTCTTATCTCATGTTATGGCTGTAAAGTGAACTGGATTCTGATCTTGTCTCTGGAACTGATTTGCTATGTAGGCACTGAATACATCAGCACCTTTCTTCAGTGGGAATACCTAGTGGGACCGCTCTGTCCTTCAGTGGACTTTGGCATATTGTGTATTTTGTCTTAATTTCTCAGCCATTACAATATGAAACACTGTAATGAAAAAATACTGTGATAAGATTGTAAAATACTTGCAATACCTTACACACCTGATGCGTTAGGCATTAATGTCAGTAACTTGTAGATCACTATTCAAGATTTTAGTCATTGGGTGAAAATGGCATTGGAAAATGTAGCATTTGGGGGACTAACAGGATTATATTTCCTGGGTGGTAATGCTTAACCTCTCCTTTGGAAAATCAATGGAGCCTTTCCTCAGGCAATTTCTTTCACCGGGAGCAGAGAGTTTTGACAATCTCTAGATGGTCTGTGTTTGCAAGTGTTAATAGCAGTGTTATGTTAGTGTTGTGTTACCTATCTGGGTTTTCACAGCTGGTTGCTTAGGCACCTGATTACAAACCTAAACATTTCAAGCTGCAGTTTTGCACTCTGGGTATAGGCATAAGATAGGTCTAGAAGACCTTTAGAAAAAAAATACTTCAGAAAGACATTTATTGGGTCTATTCTACAAAAATAGGGCCAGTGACTTTGCTTGAGAATAAAGGAAGAGTTTGGCTCTGAATGCATGAGCTTACTTGAAGTTTAAGTTCTATCACACACCTTTTTAAAGGGATAATAGAAGCAGATTCAGACAGTCCTTCAGACTTACCCAACTGGTCCTATAAACTATCTCTTGAAGTCTAGCGTATACTTAAGCCTGACTCTGATTCATGCACTTGGAGGAGGACTCTGAAGGATGTATAGTCTAATTTTTTACTATGTGGGATGTTCAGCTACATTTGTGTCATTTCTGATAAATATTTGTTGCTGTGTTCTTAATACACTGTTCCACAGTGTTCCCCAAGTAATCTTATGTCTTATTATCCTTGCTCTGAGAAAGTTTATCTAGTGTTTAACTTACATCAACTGAAGTGTAATATAGAGCCATTAGTGCTGCTTTTGTTCCCACGGGATGTGGAGAACAGTTCTTTCATCTTTTCAGCAAGCTGTTACATAAACTTGCATCTTTCCTCAGTCTTTTAGATTAATTCTTTCCATTTATGTCATGTTTTCTAGTCTTCAGACCATCACTGTGTTCCTTTGGATCTTTTTCAACGGGTCCATATCTTTCCTGAGATAGGACGGCCAGAGCTGGGTCTGGTTGTCATCAGGGGAAATGTACGAAGCTGAGAGATAAAATTACTTTCTCTTACAAGGAACTCTGTTGCTGACGTATCCAAAGTGCAGTGTGGTTGTGCTGATGCAGAGTAAACTACGTTTATCTATTTTGTTAGGACTCTCCATCCCAGCAGGAAATAAAATGAAGGGAAAGTTAAATCTTATAACATACCTGGCACACTGTTGAACGGTTGAGACGTGGCAGTAAATAAATTCACCAGGGGTACTTCTATGGCATCAACTATGACATCTGAGATTTTGTGGAACTCCAGGGTAGGCGCAGTGATGTTTGGCAAAATCATTCGTGTTCCCAGATCTCTGCCTGAGTGCAACTCCTTTGTGGATAAAATACTTCGAGACTGCATCTGTGTTTTGAGCATGCTATCACCATAAGTAGAATGTACAATTGGTGGTGTAAGAGTAAGAACTGGTGTGCTATCAGGATGGGACAGAATGAGCAGACTTGATTCGTAAGATGTTTTAGCTTCCCCAGGGAAAGGGCTGTAAGAAGAGCTAGAAAAGCAGGCTGAGATTTCAGTATGGAAATTCAGTTTGGGATAGAGGATCTGTGCTTCTGATTGGATTACAGAAGAAACTGTGCTTCTTCCTCCAATAAATAGAAGCCTATAGTATGATGGCACAGTTGCAGAAGACTTAGATGATAGTTCATGGCCATGAGCTAACTCCTGGCTTGGGCTACTACTTGCTGATGGAGGTGGAAATATATAATTGATGGGAAATGTGGAATCAGATGAAGCTGTGGCTGTTAGCAAAGTGTTTGGGGATAGAGACTGAAGCCTCTCTAGAGACAGGGTTGCACTAGAAAGCATTTCAGATTTTGGAATGTGGCTTTTTGCCTTATCACTGTAATCTGGCATTTCTGATGTTGACGTTTCTTGTGGCAAAAATACATGATGTTCTGTCTTTGAAGAAAGTGCTTCTGTCAAGTTATGGGGCCGCTCATGAAGAGTGTTTATCATCAGAGTGTACGTGGGTCTGGGAAGCAGGTCTGTATTTGAGGTGATGTCCTGTAGGAGATGGGATCCATATACTTCCATTATACTAGAATGGAAATATAAGTCTGTCTGAGACATGTGAGGCTCAGGTTGCTGTAGCAGCAAGGACATGCCAGGAGCTCTGGTGGGCAGCGCTTTCTGCTCAGTGAAGAGAAGCACTGATTTAGGAACCAGAGAAGGTGAAAGATCTGAAGAACCAGTATCTCCAAACATAACAACTACAGTTGGATCATTAGTTGGCATGTCCAAAGCTGAGTCCATTTTTAAGGTGACTGAACTTTCTTGACTTACAGAATGGATGTTGTTCTGCAACTGGTAGCTTGTTGTTATACTGTCTTTGTATAAACTTTGGGTAGGTGATACAGCAAGTGGTAAGAGCAAATGACTTGGCACAGCAGAGAATGAAGGACGGGGAGTAACTGCAGCTGGTCTCTGGGTAATTCTAATTGCCTTCAATGTAGGTGTTGGCGTGATCATTAATTGCCTGCGTTGTTGTCTCGGAGGCTTTTTTTTGCAATTCCCTCTCCTATGTATTCTCCAGCCTGAAATTTCATATCCCAAGAGTTGTGAGAGATGCTGTGAATCAATATTGTGTTGTAGGACTTGAATGAATTCATGGAGCACAGCAAGCTCTCCACACTTGACAGGCCAGGAGAGTCCTACGTAACGGTTCACTGTGAAATCAATGTTTGAAGTGTCTCTGGCCAGCACAGTCAGGTTCTGCAAGTTTCTGTGCACCACATCTGTGTACTGCAGCAGGGTTACTAGGGAGGAATCCAGATGGAGATATGCAGCAATTGTGTACACGATGTAGAGGCGTTCCTGCGCTTCCAGGGTTTTGGCTCCAGTGGAGAGAATGATTTCAGCAGAAGTGATGGGAACTTCCTTCCCACACCTATGAAGATTGGCATTAATGTCCAAAATGTCATTGATTGAGTTAATCTTCCCATCCCCCCCTCTTTTGTGAAGATATTTGTTTGAATTCAATCCATTTTCCTATGGACATACATCACTCAACTTTACCTCTTCATCCAAAACTTCCTCCTACTGAATATGTGAATGTTGTACACTCCTTTATCTTCAGCAAGAGCTACGTCTGGCCCCATTGCTGATCTAGAGCACAGCAGTACGATTTGGATTTACCAAATACAACCATCATGATGCTGACTTTAAAGTAATTCAGTTAAAACATTTACATTTGATATCTATTAGACTGGAAATACTTATTACTAAGAAAGAAACTCTATGTCATCAGTGGAAGTGGGCAGTGTATTGCATAGGCAATTAATGGCCTTGTCTCTCTTCCCACAAAGGAAGACTCCAGTTCCCAGCTGCGGCAGGGAGGCTGGATGCTGCCTTGTCAGCAGCCACCTGGAACATCAGCACCCCACTGGTAGCTGCCTTGCATTTTTTTTCTTTCCATTTCCATTTTTTTAATTCAGGTTTGGGGAATGGCCCTCAGCAGGACAATACTCACTGGTGCCTGTTTGGTATGCGGTTCAAGCTGTTCTCCGTGTCCAGGAATAAAATGCTGTCCTGAACATGGATGGTGAACTTTACAGCAGCTCTCTGGGTGCACTTTCTTCCAGAGGCAGTTATGCTTAGCAGGTATGTTCCGCTCTCCCCAGTCATTGGCAGTCCCTGCAGCATGTTTGTGTTGGGATTGAAGTCCAACCAGCTTGGCAAATTTGCACCACTGGCTAAAGTGACCTGCTCCATAAGAGGATAGAAGATGAACAGAATTAAAGGCAGGAAGTAGGTTCCTATTCTACGTAGATTGCTCTGAAAGTAATTCTTTCTATTTATTTTCATGGAAACTACAATAGTGATGAGGAACACAATAATGCTATTTGACAGAGCAAATTCTCAGCTACAAACACTATTTCTCAGCATAGTCAGCACCATCAGCGAGGTGCTTTCACCAGTGATGAAGAGCCTGCATGTCTCACTCATAAATCTGTGCATTAGGAACATGGCTTATTTTTCACATCGCTGTTGTCACTGCTAAAATGCACCACCTCATGGTGCTCACATCACTGTTGGGTCTCCCATAAACCTTCACCAAACATGGATGGATGTCAATGCGTGCCATTTTTTTTCCACGTGAAGGAATTCAGTGACGCACCTTTTTTCATCCATACTTCCACGTCAGACACCATGTTGTCAGACTGCCTCTCCGCTGCCATTTGTCACACAACGACAAACTGTAAACAGAATATTGGTGGGAACGTTCAACCTCTACTGCCATACCACCACCATCTGCCTTTGATATTGTGGGCCAACATCATAAAATAAGAGGCACTGCTTTTGGAGCAGACACTGTAGTTTTACAGATAGCACGCTCTCAATAGGAAAAACAGAAGTGATTTTTAAAAATAAAGTGAATACTCTGAAGGATAATACTGAAGGATTATACCAAGAAGTGCACTTAACAGCATTACCTTGTATTGAGTTATTGTTCCATGAAAGGCAAATACTGGCACTGGATAACAGAATATCTTTCCGACGAGGACTGTTGCATCTGGGATTCCTTTCAGGACCTTTGTTTCTTCACACATGTTATCTGATTCCTTGACAACTGTAGCGGACATGTTTACACCAACACATGCCAGCGCAAAGAGAAGGGGGAGTGCAGGTGAAACTTGCATTGCTGGGAGCAAGCAGGACCCTGCGGCAGGACACCTGTTGTCAGTGCCCACGAGGCTCCTGTGGGTGTCCATCTTCTAGCAGAGGCTGTGTGGGGCTGCCCGTGTGCACCCTGCTAGCAGATAGATGCTGCTACTTCATTGCACTTTCGATCTGTAAGGGAAAGGGGAGAAAAAAGAAAACCAAACCACACATATATGCACTTCTGATCAGTCTACTTCATCTTCTGAGGAAGCTGAAAGGTGTAAAATGCAGCAAGGCTTTAAGCAGCATCTGTTAGAAGCCCTCCAGTCTATCTGTTACAGCCCACAGCTGGATCTGGGGTGGGCTGTAGACTTTTTAAAAGCCTCTGTACTCACCGCCGCTGCTCTGTTCAGCTGAAGACCTCTCATGGGAAAGTACCTCGTAGCACAGAGCCAACTGGTAACGCTTTTCAGCTGCTGTTGCTCCCATCGCTGTTCCTGGCCCAATGAAAGACCAGTTGGTCTCCAGGAGCTGAAATGTTACACGAGAGCCTCCTGAGGGGGGCCTTCAACATATGGCTTAGAAGAGCCGGATAACAGAGCAGTAACCTGACCTGGCAGGGTTTGTGGTATAGCGGCAGCAAAGGGAAAACCAGGTGAGGCATGCAGCAAAACTGAAGGCAAAGGCAGGGTCAGTATCCATGTCTTCGCAGTATCGCGGGCCAGACTCCTGCTGCTTTGACTTGCTGCAGTTTTTCAGAGGAGAGAAAAGCAGTAATAAGTAGTTAAATTGTATCTGCAGGTGTGGGGCTCTCACAGATGGTCGAGTGGCTTCCAAAGGCAACACCTTTCGCATGAGAGGGGCCTGCAGTATGCCTCATCTGTCCTGCTGAGGGTACATCTATTTCAAAACATATAAGAGAAAAAAAATTACAGGCAGCAGCTGCAACATTTCCTAAACCAATTGATACAGCTGGGAAGGCCTGAACAATTCTTTGGACCAGGAAGACTGAAGAAGCAATGCTTTTTGTTACAGCTCTTACAGCTGGACATCTCGAAAACCACAGTTCTCTCTGCACAGAGATAGCCATGTGTCTAGGAGTGAGTTTTGCTCAGACTCAATAGCCATGTGTCTAGGAATGAATCTTGTTCTGCTGACCGAGCAGTTTATTCCCCGTTTGTGCTCACCATGCTTTGTAATAGCTGCCAGCCTTTCCGTCATGCTGTGTTGCCCAGATCCCTTCCATTTGAACCATGAGTTATTCTTCGGATAGAGTGAGAAATGGTCATCAGTGCGGTAACCGGTGCCCCGAATATTCACGTGTACAGGCAAAAAAAACCTCATGTGACATCTCCTGAACCACAAAGTAGTTACCTGGGGGCTGTGGTCTGTCCTGCTGGAGGGATGCAGCACTCTGAACAACCAAAAGGAGTTTCTCTGCAAAGTTCAGCGCACACTCTTGAGGTGGCTGCTGCGCTTGGGTGGAGACGAAGCTGCTTCCAGCTGAGTCTCTTTTCCTCACAGGCAGAATTGGCTCCGAATGAATCAGAAGTTGTTTGACTGTGCTCAGTTGTGGTGAGAAAAGTTGCTGCAGACAAAATCTTCATTTTTCACTGTCAGTTTCTCCCGTGTTACTTTCCTCTGCAATCTGAGAAAACACAATGACATGTCCTAACTCACCGATTACGGGATTATGAAATGAGCGAGTAGGTGGTGGGATGGAAGTTCCTGTTACAGATGAGAACTTTTATTTAGAGAACTCTTATACGAGGGAATGGGCTCTTGACAGCTGACTAATCTCTGCTAATGGATTTGCCTCCTGAGAGCTTAGTAAATATTGCCGTGTAACCATGCATGAATCATCATTTTGGAGCACCTAGATGGCAATGTTCCAAGAACTCTTCCTGCTGCAATCTGAAAGAGGTCCTAACAACCACCCAAAGCTGCAATATCTGCCCCAGTTCAGCCATCCAAAGCCCCCCGTCCCAGCTGCAACTCAGGGGATGGGAAACACTGCATCCCAGGTGTTTCACCTGTTTGCATCCCTCTGAATTAACTCTGGACCTTTTGAGAAACGTAATGCATTTGCTTTGCAGTGCCAAGTGTGGCAAAATATTATCACATGCTGTGCTATATTGACTCTCCAGTTATAAACTAAAACTCTATACAAAGGTGGTATATAAACATAGCATGATAAGATATTTAAAAATCTTCTGGCTTCCTGTAATTCTCACTACAGCTCAATTATTGAGCTCACAATTCATTTTTTAAGTAAATTGAAAAAGGAGCATGTGATCAAATATGAGGTGAATGCCTCTTGATAAAAACAGAAATGAGCAAATGTACCATTTTTTGTCTAAATGCAGCAAAACTTATAAAAATTTTAGCTCATCCAGAAGCAAGGACTCCTGACTGAAAGTATTCCTTTCTCAATGAGATGCAGTCTGGCTTTCTATCTGCTATTTGTCTCCTCTCTGCCTTCTCTGTAATTTCTTTGGTGTCTCTGGCTCTTCTTTTGCTCCTCTGGTTCTCTATCTTCTATTGCTTCACTGACACCTTTGCCTACTGTCTCCTCTCTGGCACCATTTTGGCACTTTTTGTCTCTCAGTCATCTCTCTTTTGCTTCTCTAGTTTTTCTGTCTCCTCTCTGGTTTCATGTTGGCTTCTTTGAGAGACCAAGAACTCTTCAGCTTGGAAAAGGCTCAGCGGGGATCTGTTCATGTATATCTAAAGTGCAAGAGTCACATTGACTCTTTTGGTGGCGAGCAGCAATAGAACAAGAGGCAACAGGCTGAAACTGGAGCACAGAAAGTTCCAGACTAACAAAGGAAAACGTCTTTACTGTGAGTGACAGAGCACAGGAACAGGAGGCACAGAAAGGTGATGGAATCTCCTTCTCTGGAGATATTCAAGATCTGCCTCACTCCCTTGTGCAATCTGCTGTAGAGAAACAGCTTTAGCGAACTGGTTGGACTTGATGTTCTCCAGAGGTCCCTTCCAAACCCTACCATTCTGCCATTCTGTCTCCTCTCTTGCTTCCCAGGCTTCTTTGTCTCTGCTCTGTTCCCCCTCTGGCTCCTCTGGCACTTCTCTGGCTCTTCTCGTGTCCCTTTTGCTCCTCTCTGCTCTACTTTTCATATGGCTCTCTAGCTTCTCTTTAGCTTCTCTGTCGCCTCTGTCTCGTCTATGGCTCCACTAAGGATCCTCTGTGCATTCTGTGGTTCATCTCTGACTTCTCTGACTCCTCTTTCTGTTCTCTCAGGCTTCTCTTGCTCCTTTCTGTCTCTTCTCCAGCTTCTCCGTCTCATCTCTTGCTCTCCGTCTGTCCGTTTCTCCAGTTTTTTTGTTTTTTATTTCTCCATGGCTTTTTTTTTTTTTTTTTGTGAGGAAGAAAATGTGTTATCAATAAAGAGAGAAGCTATGTGCAGGGTCACCAACCAGCAGACCAGGCTGCCACATCCACATCCAGCCTGGTCTTGAATGCCTCCAGGGATGGGGCATCCTCAGCCTCCTTGGGCAACCTGTTCCAGTGTGTCACCACCCTCTGTGTGAAAAACTTCCTCCTAATATCTAACCTAAACCTCCCCTGTCTTAGTTTAAAACAACTCCCCCTTCTCCTATCACTATTTCCATGTAAACAGTCATTCCCCCTCCTGTTTATATGCTCCTTTCAAGTATTGGAAGCCCACAGTGAGGTCTCCCCAGAGCCTTCTCTTCTCCAAGCTGAACAAGCCCAGTTCCCTCAAACTTTCTTCACAGGAGAGGTGCTCCAGCCCCCTGATCATCTTAGTGGCCCTCCTCTGGGCCCGCTCCAAGAGCTCCACATCCTTCCTGTACTGGGGGCCCCAGACCTGGATGCAGTGCTCCAGATGGGCCTGGGAAAGACTGGAACATCATTTTCTGAGTGCCCCTTGAAATTCAGAAAACAGGGGGTGACAGAGTATTTGAGCTCTCTTAGGCCAAGCCCATTACTGTTTTGAATGTCTGAAGCCAGTATAGTGGTTTTCAAACTTCTCTCTTTAAACTCCACCATGTTCCCAGGAAAGGTTCTTGTGTTTGAGTTGCCGATCAGCAAGGAGCGATATGCCTTCACAGTGGCTGTCAGCACATAAATCTTTTGCAAAATATGGGAGATGTTCCTGACTGTGTTTTGACTGCTGCTGTTGCCTTAGTTTCAGCGGCGGTGGAATTGTCTATTTCTGGAAGACAGAAAGCTGGTAACTGGGTGTTAGAGAAGGCACAAATGCACACGGTGGGAAAAAAAAAAGAGCCTGTATATTGTGGATATTCCTACAAGTTTACAGTGCTGGGCCTTGTGAGACAGACCTGGCAGTCATGGTAACACACACCTTCTATCCAGGGAAAAAGACCTCTAGGGCACGAGGCACTGATTTCCAAGAAATGTTTATTTTACCTGGCCTTTATGAAATGGGCAGAGCCCACCACGTTCCTCTGTTCAGAGACACAGCTATCCAAGGCGTTCAGTCTGGAGGACACCTCGTGCTGTCACCAAGGGGCCGTGTTCCCATCTGTGTATTCAGTGGGACCAAATGGCAAATGTCCAGTGTGACTCAATGCATGCAATGGAGAAAATCAGATTTTGATATCTGTAGTAGAAATTACAGGTCTTTTCTTCAAAATTCTAAACAAAAAAATAACAGCAATATAACAATGAAAAACAAAAAATCTGTGTAATTTTTAAATATGCTGGTGTTCATCTATGGGTTTCTGCCTCCGGTTTCCATCCTTTTCTTCTTATTGCAAAGTGAATGGGGGAAAGAGTGGAAAAGATAAAGGAAAACAACATCTGATGGAATGCTTTTCAGGCCTTGTCCCTACTTGCTTCTGGTTCCCATTCTGCCCCGCACTGGGAAAGTATCTTCATTTCCCACCTCACTTCCCTCCCACCCCCTGTGTTTCCTCTGAGAAATTGTCTCTGTGGGAAAGTTTAGACATGAAAGCCAAGGCATGAATGTGTTCTGGTGTTAAATTTGGTTTTAACGACCCATGTGAATGCCCTTGTTTTGCTACAAGCATTTTTCTTTTTCTTTTTTTTTATTAAGAAAATTATGTTTTTCTTCTATAAGGCTTAGCTTATAATATTGAAAACTGTTTAGCTGAGCTGGAAGAGGCTGCAGGAAAAAAGCTCAGGCACCGACATGGTTACAGCTGTGTATTGAGCAGATAAATGCTTCCTGCTCAGACAAGCCCTCACCAATTCATCTTAGATTTTTTCCTGGGGAGAGTTTAAAAGGCGAGAAGAAAGAATGTGCTTCAGTGGTTTCATTCTACAAAGTGTCATTTTTTTAAATTTTTTTCTTTCATTTCAAATTCTTTGAAAATGGAAGAAAAAAATTAATTGCAAAGCTTCTGTTTTTAGGATGAACCATTGTCTTTGCATAAACTTTGAAAAGATCATAAAATTTTGGCCTTTTTGAAGATACTAGCTATTTAATAGGGAAAAGTCCATTTGATTGCCTTGGCTGGAAGTGCTGTGTTGTATCTTGGCTTCGTGTTGTTGTTCTCCGTAGGCAGAGAGGCAGGAGGAGCTGCCCATTACTCAGGACTTTAGGCCTTACCCTTCTGTTCCATTCATTGTGAGACCTGAAAGTTTGTGAAGCTCTTTGCATCTCTCTCTAGCTGCTGATAACAAGCATGGGCCAGCACTTCAAAAGGGACTTCAGAAGTTGCATCATCTGGTGTTTTTCTAACCATCCTTTGTGGCAAATGGAGCTGAAACCTTTTGGCTAATTACCACTTTTTTTTTTTTTCTTTTTTTTTTTCCCCTCTGCCCTTCTCCTGTCAGTTGCAGCAGTCTGAGCAGAGCTGAGGTTTGCACAAACACTGCAGCAGGATGGGGCTGGCCTGCCAAGTTCCAGCCCTCTGGTTAAGTTTCTTTTTTTTTAAAGGGAATGGGTTATGTCCCAAACAACAAACACGAGGTTCATAATGGACATGAGGACAAAACTTTATTTATGCTGCCTGACACTGCTCCTGGGCTCGGGTTTTGTATTCATCTGGCGTTGCTGGCTTCCCGCTGCACATTTTCAAACAAGTTGTTGTAATAACCTCATAATGTTTTCATCATGCTCAATGGGCTCCATTTAGCCTTACTCCCAGCAGATGTAACAGTCTGGGACAGAGCTCCCTTCCCCTGGCACCAGCTCTGAATTTGGCATAAAATGCTATTAATTCTAGCACTGCCCCTGTATTGTCCTCCATAAATGCAGATGCTGTTGCCATTGCTCATTGCTTTTTTTACATTTGATGGTTCCTATCTGCTTTGCCGGAAAGAAGGAAAATCTAATTCCCTTATGATCAGAGGTGGGTCTTTCTCATAGGGTCTGTTAATTTAGCCCTGCTGGGAAGTTAAGGGAAAGATACAAAGGAAACAGTAGTGGTGCCAGTGCCAGTCTGATGCCCTGCCAGTGCTGGGTTTACAGACCATGATGTTCTTCATTAACCCTTTGGTTGTTTCAAAGGCATTGAAAAACAGGCAATTGGTCTATCTGCTCTCCTTCCTCTATGTTTGTTGTTTAAATTGAGTCTCAAAACTATCAAAAAGCCCTAAAGCAACCTTCCCCCTCTGCTTTTCTCACATTGCAGATAGTGAGAGGCTGTTGACTGATGGGGAATAGGAAGCAAATGTACAGCCAGATCATTCCTACCAATTTTTCCTCCCAGATGTTTTTCTTTCTATGTTTGTTTTACTTTGGCAATTACCTAAACAAATTGCTCTATGAGCAACGAAACAAACGGAATCTGGCTTCCCTCAGGTTTTTCTTTACTTCCCTCTCTTCTCTCTCAATGATCTCAGCTTCATCTTCTGCCACGTCTGTGGGGACAGGCAGCAAGGAGCCAGATGGAACTGAACATGGCTGCCTTGGTTTTCAGTTACAGCAGAAATAGTACTTGTTTTTATTCTTGATTTGATGGCAATATCAACAGCTTCTTCTCAATTGGATTGACCCAGAGCTATCTACAGGATTCAGTTTCTGCCTCTCCCCCTTTCTCTGCCTCACTTTTTTGATTTATGCCAGTTTTTTTCTTGTTGTAGTTTAAACTAAGAATTGCTCAGAGAACCACAAGTCAGGGAAAGTGTCATTCTTGTGCATGATCGTGCCAGTAATTGCAGAGATATTGAGACCTCTATAAAGCCAGTCAGCCAGGAGTCTGCTTTCTTATCTTTGAAGAATCATATGACTTATCAAAAGCCCTGGCTTCATCACTGATCGAATACAAGCCCTACATATTAAATATACCACAACTTAAAGAAAAACAAGTTGCTACATTTTAGTATGGATTGAGACTTGCTACAAGACCCAGCAAAGTATGTTCATGACTCATGCTGAGACATGCAAGGGTCTTCATTGAAGCTCTTGAGGTTTGAGGTGAATTTAATGCTAAGGAAAGTGTGGGTGCTGGAGTCGAATATGCCGGGGGAAGGAAAGGACTGTGCATGCTCTGTCAATGCTGTGCAGTATTGCACAATGTCTCTGACACACTCTTCGCTCTCCTGTAAGGGATCTCTGTTTCTTGGTGTAGGGTTTTTTTTTGTTTGTTTTTATTCTTTGGATGTAAAAGGCCAACAAGAATTCTGCGACCTTTGTCTACACTGTGCTCTTGCTGAAAGAGCAGCACAATAAGCATAACTCTCAGACTAGAAATAGCGATGAAGCTGAGGGTTAGGAAGAGAAACAAAACGTTTTGATTTACTGCCTCTTCCCTGAAATGAAATAATGCTTGAAAGCCTATATCTGTGCTTAGTAATTGCTCTTATAAAAAAAACTGTTTGGTGACCTGAATTTCCAAAGCCGCATCTCAACAGCAGAGTTGATGTTCTGATAAGACATCAGATGAAGTAGGTAAGCTTTTTAGGAAAAGTTAAAACTGTTTCCTTGTGGTGCTTCTGGAAACAAAATTATTTATTTAAAAAAGTATCTAGGAGCCTTACTTCAGACTCTCATTTTTGTAAATGATAGTTTATCTGTCTGCCTGTTTTTCATGGAATAATTAAAGTTGGAAAAGACCTTTAGGATCATCAAGTCCTACCATTAACCTATCGCCACCATGCTCATTAAGCCATGTTCCTCAGTGCCACATCTCCACACTTCTCAAACACCTCCAGGAATTGTGACTCCACCACTTCCCTGGGCATCCTGTTCGACTGTTTTTCATGTAGTGAGGGGCCTGAAACTGAGCACAGTAATCGAGGTGTGGTCAGACCACTCCAGAACTGAGTGCAGAGGTACAATTACTTCCCTGCTCCTGCTGGTTGCACTATGTCTGATACAAGCCAGGATGCCATTGGCCTTGGCCACCTGGACACACTGCGGGCTCATGTTCCGCCAGCTGTCGACTAACACACCCTGATCTTTTTCTGGTGTACAGATTTCCAGCCATCTGCCCCAAGCCTGTAGCAATACATGGAGCTGTTGTGACCAAAGTGCAGGACCTCGCACTTGGTCTACTTTTGTTACTGTTATGCTGGTTTTTGTTGCTGTTGTTGTTGTTTATTTGTTTGTTTGTTTCCTCTGGTCTGTTGTGCCTGGATACTTGAATTTGCATACATGATGTTTGTTACTCCAGCAGTTACCACTTTTTGTTACCACAGCAACTGAGATGATGTTCCCTGCTGAAAGAAGGATGAGAATGAACAATGAAAGAACCATGGTGCCTTCCTGGCTGTGTTTTGGATCTGGAGCTACCAGAGGCAGGCTATAATTCTGTCTCCATCACAGGCCTTTGTTTTTGCTAGGACTGCCTTGGCAAGAATGGTCAAAATACGTCAGTAATATTTGGGTAGCTGTTGTTGGGTGATCATTTAGACCCTGACTATCAATCTTGGCCTTTCTGGCAGCTCTCAGCATCCAAACTGCATATCTGAAGGCCTCCTTTCAGCTATGGGCTTTCCTCATATCTTGCTGCTTGCCTTGGCCTGCTCTTCATGGACCACCCCACCCATGTGCCAACCTGCCCTTCAGATGCCCCCACTTACTCAAATTCCCAAACTCTTTTCTATCTCCTGCTATTTACTTCTTTGTGTCTCTGCTTCCCTTCTGATCCCCGCGCCTGCCCTATGACCTACACAGAACTCCTTGACTCCATGACTGTGCTTGTTTGCCTGTACCCAAGCACCAGGTTGATGGTAGATGTTGATGTTCCTTTCTGCATACAGTTACTTCTGAAAAAGCCTGGGTATGATTCTTCTTTCACTAAAGCTGGTGGATGTTTTCTTTGCTATTTTGTTTCGACCCACCTACCTAGTTCCTGAATGTGCCCAGACTTGTCAAAACACTGACTATCAGATTGCATTAAATAAATTAACTTCATATTTATCTTCTATCTTGAGCTCATCTGCTGAAAGCACTGAAAGAAAGGCAGTGCTCTCAGTCTCTCATATAAGCTAGCCTTGCAGATCAGTGGGGGAAGGGGAGGGGGGGTTGGGCAGTAACACAGGCAGGTCTCCTCAACTCCCTCTGATCTCCCCACTGAGGGATCTGCATCATTGCTCTGGCACCAGGTCTGTCAGAGGTTGAATCTGTGGGATTAGGCTGTCAAAAAAGCCTACGATACAAATAGTATATCAAACCCTGCTTCTGTGTGCCAAGTGATAATTAGAGGGGGAAAAGCCCAGCCCTCATGATACCCATTTGGTACATGACTGACAGATTTATGATAGGATGTAGTTTCCTCTGTTTGTCTCACAGAGAGGGACTGGGCCACGCGATTACGTGGCCGCCTTCTTGCTGGCAAGTGCTTGCAGCTGGATTCAGAGGACAGGAAATGATTTAGCTAAAGGCTTCTGGTGACAATTAACAGAATTCCTGCTGATAACTTTCTTTGTCCTCTCCCTCAGAGTATTTTTATAGCAAACCTGAAGGTGCTGTGAAGTGGCATTGGACGCGGGTGGCTACAAGTGTTTGATGTGTATGTCACAGAATGTCTTGTATTTCTACTGGAAGTATTATTACTATTTTTTTTCTTTAAGCTTCATCGCTTTAATATTCTACTTGGTTATGAGAGCAACACAAACATTTATTTTTGCTACCAGGTGCTCATACCCTAAAAACAGCCCAATATGGCAACAAACAAAGGAGAGCTATCATCAGAATACCCTATGGAAGAAATGCGATTGTCCAATAGTCTCGTGGTATGAGGACTGGGGAAGCAGTTTATGCTCCTGTTGGGAATCTTCCATCTTCATTGTGAATATCTCATTTTTTTCTAATAATAGCACAAAATCAGATTAAGTCCTGGGATCACAACAGTAGTGTCAGCTTTGGAGCATATATTTAAAAAAATAAAAAATTCTGTGGTGCACTCCTGTGTAAAGTATTCCTCTCTCACATAAAAGAAAAAACCAAATATTAATGTTGCTCTCACATAGGATTACCCTTGACAAAGAAAGCAGATTGCAAGGCACTGGATATGCTCCCTCAAAAAAAACCATAAGAGTTGCCTTAGATGCCATGTTGAAAATGAAGCATCTTTCCTTAGTGCTTGGTGGTCTTCAGACCTTCTCACCTTGATGAAGAACAGAGTCTGAATATCTTGATATTGGTTCTTCTCTTAGAAAAGGAGGATCTAAATTTATTCTTTTAAAAACTGATACAGATGAGGATTAAACAGCTCCGTTTATAGTATATAAATTACAGTTCAGGAAGTTAAATAAGTGAGATGATGTTTATCCTTGGGTATCTGACACCAGTCAACAAAGAGCTTTATTTTGAGAGTTTAGGGAGACACTCTCACCTCTGTGCCTGCTTTATGCTTGAGGACTTTTCTCTACCAATGTTTTTTGGACTCTAGCATCCAAACAGGGATTTACTGGAAAAGAGTGAAATGTAGGGAATTTAGCTTTTTAAAATGGATCTGTTTTTTTCTCTTGGGTTGTTCATGTCGTCAGAGATTCTTGTGATGAAATGTGATGTGGGAAAATGGCCTTTCATTGTTTGTATAGTTAGCAGAGCAGACAAAAATTGCTTTTACCTATGTTGAGGTCAGTTCGAATACTGATGTGTCTGATCTTTTTGTCTGCATTAGCCCAGTTAGTGGTCTTGCCTGTGCAAGCTCAGGACCAGGAGCAGAGCGTGGAGAAGGAAAGCACCAGGGGTCACACCAGATGGAAAATGAGAAGTGATAACACAGCAGAAACCACATTCAGAAAGCATCAGGAAAGCAGACTGAGAAAAGAAAAATCATACAGTGGAGTGACAGAAGGCACACCTGCAGAAGCTGCAGCCCTAGTCTGTATTTCTGTACATTTTATTCTGAACGTGGGGAACAAAATGCCTTGTAAAATTAAGCCACTGTTTTCAACTTCATAAAATATCTTTTTAAAAAGACCCTTGTGCTTCTACAGAATTTTGTTCTAAACACAGGCTTCAGCATTGCTTTTTTTTTTTTGCCATCTCTGCTTTTGGTATTGAATGACACAATTTATTTGATTAAACTGTAGCTATGCTTCTATAATTTGCATTAAAAAGAAAACAAGGGTGTCTCAGCATTAGTAGAGCACCTTCCATGAGAAAGGACAAGCACGGCAGTTTTGCCTCACAACATAAAGTAGAGTGTGAGCATGTGAGAGACGCCCCTTCCTCTTGCATTCACATGGTGGATGTGAGGGCTGCCCAGAACTGAAGCAACTAAATCCAGAGATGGAAGGGCTAATGGAACTGGAGGGCTGGAGTGGGTCAGGCACATGTGCAAAGAAAGCAAGCAGCACCATTCCACTTTCTCCTCAGCCTTTAGCACATCTGGAGAGTTCCCAAAAATCCCATAAGCAATTTTTAGATGCTTCTTTATTAAAACAAAAAGTGGATTTTCTTCTTTGAGGTGTCTGTGATATAAATGGGAATACTTTCACTGGGCCAGACTGCTGCTGGGCAGGTGCCATGAATTGTGAACATATGCCATCTCAAACCAAAACCGGAGGTTCAGTGATCGCCTTGGGATAGCTGGATATAAAGTAGTTCAGCAAATGACTGTGTGCAGCTCAGCTAATTCAAATGCTGCAGATAGATGAGAAAATGACTCTGAAAATGATGCAGCAGCATATAGCAGTTCTTGAAACCAGACCTGTCTATGCACATCCTTGCTCCCAAGTACCTATGACCAGAATACTGAAAAAAAACTTCTGCTTTGTAATCTCTTGATCTTTCATCTATGTATGTGTTTTTGCTAGTACAGGTAAAATAAAGGTGCACTCCATGCTCCACATGCAGGGGTGGAACATTGCTGGAGTTTCAACCAAAGTAAACAAGAGATGTTCCTAGGTAATTACAGAGAACATCTTGTCTCTACAGCCAGTTCCTGTGACGTAGCACACAGGGCAGGGAAACTTGCCTTGCCAGGATATCAGCAGTGTTTCTCTTTATTCAAGCAACAAGAAATTAGGTACTTCAATCTTTGTACCAACTAAATTCCAACTCAAGCATGAAGGAAAGTGTTGTCTGATTGAGATTTCCAAGTGGTGGTTGTGGTGGGACTGGTTCAGTTGCTGTGCTTTCAGAGATTTGTTTTAAAGTCATGAGGCAGTTCTTCCCATGCCGCATCTGAGGTTTTAGGTTTGGTCCAGTACCTGTGGGACTCCAGCCTCTGGTGCTACTTTATTTCTTACTTGTTGAGTTACAGGAATGATGAAACTACTCCAGCATTTGCTGGATCCAGTACTAGGGATAGGACAACACCTTGCATAAGATGAGAAGTGTCTCCTAGGAGTCCTTCCTGGGACTCCAATGAGGATTTAGGGGACATCCTTCATTTATCAATGACCTAGACTGTGAGATTGAGTGCAGCCTCAGCAAGTCTGTGGACAACACCAAGCTGAGTGGTGCAGTTGGTACAATAAAAGGAAGAGATGGCATCCAAAGAGATCTAGACAAGCTGGAGAAGTGGTCCCATGTGAACCTAATATGGTTCAACGAGTCTAAGTGCAAAGTGCTTGAGCCAGGATAGTCCCAAATATAAGTACAGACTGGAAGGAGAACTAATTGAGAGGAGTCCTGCAGAGAAGGACGTGGTGGTCCTGGTGGATGAAGAGATAGAGGTGAGCCAGCAATGTGCTCTTGCAGCCCAGAAAGACAACTGGACTATGTAAAAATAAATCTGGAAAATAGGGCGAGGAAGGTGATAGCCCCCCTCTTCTCTGCCCTTGTGAGGACCCATCTGCAGTACTGCATCCAGGCCTGGGGCCTCCAGCACAAGAAAGATGTAGAGCTGTTGGAGTGGGTCCAGAAGAGGACCACAAGGATACTCAGAGGGCTGGAGAACCTCTCTTGTGAAGAAAGGTTGAGGGTTCTGGGCTTGTTCATCCTGAAGAAGCAAAGACTCTGGGAAGACCTCATTGCAGTTTTCCAGTACCTCAAGTAAGCTTACAAGAAAGCTGACTACCAAGAAGTATTGTGTCAGGACAAGGGAAATGGTTTTAAACTAAAAAAGGGGAAATTTAGGTTAGGTATGAGGAATAAATTCTACACTCTGAAGGTGGTGAGGCACTGGCACAGGCTGCTGAGAGATACTGTGGATGCTTCATCCCTGGAGGCTATCAAAGCAAGGCTGAATGGGGCTTTGAGTAGCCTGATCTATTGGGAGGTGCTCCTGCCATTTCAGAGGTGAAACTAGGTGGCCTTCAAGGTCGCTTCCCAAGCCATTTTATGATGACTCTATGATTTCACGTTATAGTGATGCTTCCCCCCAATGCTTCTCCAGCCTATTTGGAAATCCATAAGTTGGATAAGGTGTCTCACTTTGCAGTAATTTTCAGTTGGTTTCTGTGGTCTTTTTCTGTCTTCCCATGAGCCTATGTAAACTTCTTCCACCCACTCTACTCTATGGAGGAGCTCAGCAGATGCATTTCCTGTTATGTGATGGACCACACTGTTGCTTTGTTCTGTGCGTGGCTCATTTGTGTGGCTTCACTATACACCTCTCAGTTGTTGCCTTTGCAAAGGCAGTGAAACATCCTAGAAGCTCTGCATGCCACTCCTACAGTAGTCCTGGTAGACTACTGTAGTCCACATCTACTGTCTTTAAACTTGGAGAATATTTTGTGCACTTGGTATTTTTTTTTTAATGAAACCTTATTTATCACTGTTAACGTTCTGGGAATCTTTTCAATTCCTAATATATCATTTTTGAATGGAGGGGACAAAATTGCCTCCTTGTGTTAGGTATTGACAAACCTCAGGTTTCTACAGCGGAATATGGCTGCTATCTGGTTTACTCTTCTTTTTTTTTTTCCTCTTAACAGCATAAAGGTGTCAGCACCTAACTTTCTCTACTCCCATTTGAGCATTACTGAGCACTTGGGATCATGCTGTTGAGGGGCCTGGAGGGACATTTCTCCCTCTTTTAAGAGTTTAGCTGGCTGCACTTCAGGGCAGCTCTCTGGCATGAACTCTTTGACTAAAGACTGGAAGAAACCTCATTTGTCTCCAATGGAGCTAACATGTTATCACCAATGCAAATGTTATCTCCAAGGAAAGTACAAGTTGGAGGGGATTCTTGTTTCCAGATTCTTCTAGAAATTTTATAATTTCTTTATTTTTTTTTTTTTCCTGTCCCAAAACATGTTTAAGATTTGGTGTTTTGGATAGTCTGGGCAACAAATCTGTGGCTGGAATGTGGCTCCTCAAATGCAGTATTGAAGATTGTCCATGGAGCGTGAGACTGTTTATTTGTCACAGTGCTTTTAGAGGATGTGCAGCAGTAAGAAACTTTTTTGAACGTTCATACATAAACACTGCAAAAAAAGTGCAACAAGCCAAATTATTTTCCACTTCAAGTTGTACTTGCTTCACTTCTTGACTATCTCTAATCCAAGCCATAACTAGCAATGCCTCCCTTAATAACTGTTACATAAAGAGCAGCCACAGCCTGCCTATTCTGCCCAGAGCCTCCTCTGTGCAGGTTTGGAGTTGCCTTCTTACCTTCAGCAGGCTTGGGAGAAAGCCCAGAGACAAGTCCTTTGTGGCCATGGAAATGGCATTGCCAGATGGGGTAATGTGGATCTCAGCAGCAGAGCTGGGATGCAAGTGCTGACGTCAGTGGTGTGGTTGTCAGCAGCTTGTTTGTTATAGCTCACTGTGAAGGCCAAGCAATGAAGATTTAGGGGACATCATTCCCTTCTTGCCTTATCTGCCCCCTGGTTTCTGTAGTAGTGGATTGAAAATGCTTGCGTGCACACTGCCTTTGGAGAAAAAATAAAATAAAATTAAATCAGTAAACTCAAAATACTATGGGAAAGGCTAGGGAGCTAAATTTACAACTGTTTTGGAGACTTAGGATCTTCTGGGATCTCAACCACCCTCAGGGGTTGATACTAAAAAATAAATTAGTAACGTCATTTTGCAGCAATTACTAACTCTGGCTTTGTTTGCAAGGAGAATTTTGGTTCAAGCCCTTCACAGTGGTGTTATAATGCATAATTATAGGACTTGAGGTGCAGTTACATTGATGCAAATCATCTGGGTGTGTTATCTCTCCATTTAATCAGTGATTTGTTTGCCATTTGAGTAAAGAAAATACTTTGTTTAAAAATGAGTTGAATATATTTCCAGTAGGAACACCAGCAGGAAATAATGAAATGTAGCTGATTTACTACTGGCTAAAAGTACCCAAGAGCTCCTCAAGAGTAGTTCATTTTACCCGCAGAGCTTTACATAACACACAGTCAGCTAATTTCACACATATTACAAATCATGCATGGTTCTTTATGTTCTCTGTTTATGGTCTTTCTCATTAATCTTTAACTTAATTAAAACCACATAAGCTGGTTCCTTTATTTACTAGGTGTTCCCCTTAATTTGAATCCTACTTTTCATTTTTGGGGATATCTTTTGATGTTAACATTACTGTATGTTACTAATCATAGAATGGTCTGGGTTGGGAGAGACTTTAAGATCACAAAGTTCCAACTCCTTGCAGTGGGCAGGGCTGCCACCCACCAGCTCAGGTTGCCCAGGGCCCCATCCGACCTGTGCTTGGAGACCTTCAGGGATGGAGCATCCACAGCTTCTCTGGGCAGCCTGTGCCAGTGCCTCACCACCTTCTGAGTAAAAAAAAAATTCTCCCTAACACCTTATCTGAATCTCCCTTCTTTTAGAATAAAACCATTCCCCTTGTCCTGTCCCACATCCCTGATGAGTAGTCCCTCTCCAGCTTTCCTGTAAGCTCACTTGAGGTACTGGAAGGCTGCAATGAGGTCTTCCCAGAGTCTTTGCTTCTTCAGGATGAACAAGCCCAGAACCCTCAACCTTTCTTCACAAGAGAGGTTCTCCAGCCCTCTGAGTATCCGTGTATCCCTCTTCTGGACCTGCTCCAACAGCTCTATATCTTTCATCCAGGCCTGGATGCAGTACTGCAGGTGGGTCCTCACAAGGGCAGAGAAGATGGCAGCTATCACCTCTCTTGCCTTGCTGGCCACCAATCTTTTGATGCAGCTCAGGGTAGGATTGGATTTATGGGCTGTAAGCTCATGTTGGTTTGTTTTTTTCATCAACCAACACCTCCGAGTCCTTCTCTGCAGGGGTGCTCTACATCTATTCTCTGTCCAGCCTGTTTTTATGCTTGAGATTGCCTTGACCCAGTGCATGGACTTGTACTTGATCCTGTTTATCTTCATAAGATTTGCACAGGCCCACTCCTCTACACTTGCAAGGTCCCTCTGTATGTATCTCTGCCCTCTAGGGATCCTGCCACCAAGCTGTCTGTAGCACTCATCTTGCTGCCATCCACAACCTTGCTGAGCCTGCACTCAATCCCACTGTCCATGTCACTTGCAGTGTTATTAAACTGTACCAGTCCCAATACTGACCCTTAAGGGCTACCACACTTCAGTGGTCTCCAGTTGGACACTGAGCCATTGAATGCAACACTAGTGTTCTTCTGCACCAAGTTCTGGGATTTTGGTCAGAAAACATAAGTTGTCCCCTTTGTGACTGCTAAGCTGGTGTGTGATGACAGTGTAAAGAAACTTGTTAGCAGGTGAGTCTGAACTGAGAACCCATGTGGACTCTGGGACACACCAAGGGGAACTGCAGCCAGACAAACAACATGAATCAAAGCCCATACGCATGTTGCTGGCATTAAAAAATATGTGCACTTGACTGCCAATTTTTCACAGTCATTTCTTAACCATTCCCTGAATGGTTTACATCCCCTGTATGTAAAAGCTCCTATTGCTGACTGGTCTGAGTTTGCAGTGTCCCACACAGGGGGCTCCTATTGAATGACACTGCTCCATTATGCTGCATCCATGGAATTAGCTCGTTCCTCTTTTTCAGCATCAGATAACCACAAAAGAGCCCCAGGCAGCTGAGGTACAATTGAGAGCATTTCTAGAGGCTCTGGTTACCATAGGAAGCATGATTTCTCCTACTTCTCAGACACCAAATTGTATTGTGCTAAGAAATGGACAGTCATCAACGATTCTTTCATGTGAGATATATTTTAGCCTCTATATGCATAATTTCCTTGCAAAAACGTAACTTGTTTAGCCAAGCCTTGGGTGATTGATCATCCATCCATCCTGTGCTGGTGTGGTCACCTCTCCTTGACACATGTCTTGGGAGCAGCCATTGCTTAGCACTTGCAGGTACTGAACAACAAACATTCAGCAAGTGAGAAATCACCTCTCTTTGTATGTTTATGATCATGGCAAGAATAGATACCGGTTCCCACAGGTGGAGACAGGGTTGTGAAACAGAGGTGCTAACTCTGCTGATGTCATATAACAGGTGTGACTTTTATGTTTCCCATCTGCTTTCAGCCAGCAGTTTAATGATTCTGCAGTTTACTGAGACACTGCCATCCAGTTAGCCAAGCCTTATGCTAAACATATTCATATATGTTTTAAATTTTTTTTCTTATTAGCTAATTCCAATTCTTTCTTTGCCTAGGATATGTTAACAACATGCAACTATTGCGTGCCCTTAAAAAGCAAAATCCTTCTCATTAGTAGGATAGCTTATCTTCTCTGCTGCTAACTTTTCTTTATTTCACACTAACAGAACAGAGTCAGGGTAATGGTTCTGCTTTTTTATTGCACTCCTTTGTGGTTGCCTACATGTTAGCTAAAATCTAATATCAGAAGTTCAAGTAGTATAAGATGCAAAGCATCCTTCAAGAGCTACTGAGAAATAGGAGATTATTTCACTGATCCAATTTTTTAATAGCACTGAAATGGGATTTTTTTGAATGTGCACAACATTTATCCCTGTCATAATACTATGTCATTAGAGGAAGTGAAATTGCATGCCTCAGCCTTTCAGGATTCACATGCATGACTTTTATAGTATTTAAGGAAGACATCAAAATGAAGAACATATTAAAAAAGCAAAAGGAAAGCAAAAAAAAGTAAAATCAACAACTGTTAAGGGAAAAGGCATGGACCTAATGCAGGCTCTTTGGCAGTACCTGCTTTGTGACTCAGGACATATCTTTAGCAAAATAGCAAATATTGAAGTGTGGTGGCAGATAGAGGCAAATGCACTAGGCCTGTAAAATGAAAAGGCAGCTCAAGCATTTCCATGTTTTTTTTTTTTATTATTATTTTTTAATAAGTTGCAGTTAAAATTTAGTTGTTCATTATTCAGCTGACAAGATTTATTTTTCAACCCACTGCATTCTGGACCTGTAAAATAGGAAAGTTTCCAGTCTGGAGATAGAAACATGTAATAATGTTTTTGATTATTTCCATAATACCACGTACATACATGAAATATTTTTTTCTAATTCTTCTTATTTTAACTCTTATTTCTGGGGCCCAATTGGGTTGAGATGATAGAAATCAGCTAAGAACATGTGGCAGAAGTTCTAAGTCACAGCCTGAACCAGTGCTTGAGCACCTGGTGGGAAGGCAGGTCCAACACAGGGAAGCTCAGGTGCATGCAATGTACCCAACTGGCAAAAAGGAGTGGAGCCAGGTGCTCTCCTTTCCAGACTTCATTTAAGGGTTGGCAGTGGAGGTAAGGATATTTTGCTAGAGATTCCTGCATACCTGAGGTCTTGAGGAGGTAAGCAGCCTTTTTTTTTTTTAAGATATATTTTTTATTTCTATTCCTACAGCTGTTGTATTTGACCAAATCCTTACTTGCTGTAGCTTAGGACCTTGCTGTCATTGTTTTGCTTTCCACTGTGTTACAAAATGCATCCATACAGAGTGTTTTCTTCATCCAGACCTCAAATCAGATTGAAATATGGCTAGCAGGAACCTCAAATCTAGGCCCACGCTTGACCTCAAAGGCTTCCTACCTACTTGGCATCCCAAACTCCTTACTTGTTTATACTAGTTGAATACTTCCATAATATACTGGACAGTAACTTGCAATTGGGACTGATAGAACTCAAACAGGCTTCTGAAGAATCCAACTCAAAAACAATATGCTGGTCACAAGTAAGATTATGGTGGCTAATACTTTCAAAGAAGATTTCTTGTACTTCCCTATTGCAGCATTTTCTAAACAATTTAATCAATATAAATGAAGCTCTTCATGATCTGGTTTTTTGCTTCATAACCAATTCCTCAGGCACATCAGGTATTTTATGTTTTACGAGATAACTCCTCCCAATTTCCCTAGATTGCTTCTCTACAATGCCAACTACCCAAAGCCTGTTGATCTGTATAGACTTTCCTTATCTGCTATTTTTGGTGTTTTCTATCTGAGAGCTATGTTAGGTCTGGATTGAAGACCTCGGCCTAGGGTACTGTTGAAGAAGAATGGGTCTCATGACAGCTGTATGACTAAAATAAAGAAAAAGAATTTTCTTTCCGCTCTGGTAATTTTTCATATGGTTGTGGCAGAGACCTCAATTTATTGTGCGTATGGAGTAATATGTCTGGTATCTAAGTGGAAGGAGGCATTACTTGCAGAAGGGTAGTACTTAATTGTAAACAAACAAAAACCCAACTAACAACAACCAAAAAAAACACACACACAAAAAAACAAACAAACAAACAAAAAAAAAAACGAAAAAAAACAAAAGCAACACAACTTTTCAATAGGAGAGAAAAAAAACACTAGAAAAAAAAACCGATAGCAACTTAAGGCTTTTTAAGCAGTCCTAAATTACAAAGCTTCCAAAGGAAGTTAATTTGTTCAATTTAACAAAATGTTATCTAGTAATCATGCTCTATCCACCTTGTAATAGGGTTGGCCTTTCAGCTTGTAATGCAGTATTAAAGATGGCTCTGCAATTAGACACTGTGCTCTGCAGGTGCACTGATTCTGCTATTGGAGAGGTCATAGTTGGGAGTGGGATAGGGCTGAAGAAAAAAGCAGAAGAGGCAGCTGAAAACGAGGCTATTTATTATTCCAAACAAGGTGTGTTTATCTCTTTGCTTTGTAGAGGAAAGCTTTGCTTTCAGGCAGCCAAGCAAAAAAGAAACCCCAGGAGACAGTGCGCAATTAACAAGTCTCCGGGGGCTGGCAGTGAGTTCTGCAAGGCTGAAAGCAAACTTGGTGTAACTGTTGGCACTCAATCCACGTGGGAATAGTAAGTTCATTTTTGTGTGCTTCCTGGTGCTTGCTCTGTGGCTGTGAGCTGATAGAAGGCAACGCTTCAACTTCCTGAACTCTCCAAATAAAGCATCCATTCTGGATAGAAGTTTTCAAAGAAAGAAACACTGTACTTTCTGCTTCAGTCAAGCTTTCATATTTGGCCCTATGAATGAACAACTTTGGTTGTTAAACTGCTGAAAACTTATTTCAGAAGGCTTGAATTTATCACAAGTAAAATTATCTTCAATTGAATGGCTTGGAGCAGCTCTCAGAAACTTATTTACATAGCTGTTGTACTGTGTCACAGTTTGAAGGGCACTCAGGCTTCCTCTTTAATCTAAATTTCCACTTAAACGATTAATTCACAAGTAACTTCAGTTTTCATTTATTTCTGAGTTTCATTCAAGAGATTATTACGGCAAACCAGCAATTATTTAAATTCTTGAATTAACACATATATTAGCTCTTATAAAGTGAGCTGTATGAAATGGCAAGTGAGCCCTGTTCCTGTATGTATCTCATAGTGTGAGTGTGTGTGCATGGATAGTGATGATGCAGAGCTCATTCCTGTGCCCAGGGAAGAACCTCACAAGATCATCTGCGAGAGATGTTTGCTTTCAGGATCACATCTCATGTCAGGAGAAATGTTTGCTTTCAGTGGAAAGACTTATGTAAAACTAGGCGTTAGGAATTTAGCCACGGCTCCCTAGTTGTACTATAACAGGTTGAATAAAGTGGGTAGAGCAGCAATGAGTGCTCTGTGTTCCGTTTTTACAATCTCGGTCAAATACAGTTAATGTACGTGATTCACGAGACTGCTCTTGTTACCAAATCACATTTCTCTTTGTCAGGCCTTTTTCCTCCCAGGGTGTGTGTGTGTGTGTGTGTGTGTGTGTGTGTGTGTGTGTGTGTGTATTTAAATTTTCATCAGACGCTTGATATTCTGTTCTGTATGGCACCATCACCAATGGATTGTTTCAAACAATGGCATAAAGAGTTAAGTCCTGTGATGGGGGGAAAAAAGGCAAAGAGAGTGCCCACAGCTAGCTAACTATCAAGAAATCATCTAGTACTTGGCATTCGCTATAGGCAAAGTAAAACAAAGAACTAGCAGCAATAAATCAATTCTTGTGTGCGGGTGTTGTCAAAATAGGCTGTTCTGGCTCTGTCTGATCCATTCTTAGGCCAATAAGGCTGTCTTTTATACTTCCAAATGTTTTGAAATGCCTCTGTGCTCAAAGAAGATCTAAGCTGTCTCAAATACAACCATCCACAAGGTAATGGGGTGTCTCCAGTTTGTGTGAGAAACTTTATCAGGTGCCTTGAAAGCCAAGCATTCCTCAAGTATGCTGTAATTATAAATTGCTTGTGATTATGGCATAAAAAGTACTCTAGCTACTGTTAGGCTCTAAGATCAGAGCTGGGTTTTAAACGCTGAAATGTCTGCAATGGGCTACCTTTGTTCTTTTTTTTTTTCTTTTTTTTTTTCCTTACATTAGAAAAATGAGAAACAAAATCAAGGCTTCGGATCCAAAGATACTGGGTTTTGGCTTAGTTCCACCCATAGCTATTATACTGAAACAGTTCAAGGCATTCCTCTCTTCCCACTGCTCTCCTGCAGCTGGAAAACACTATATGCTGCTTTCATGAAAAGAAACATCAATGACACTGGTTGTATATGCCTCTCCCTTGGTCCAGTTTGCTCTCAGTGAAGTGGTCTGTACATCTGCAACCTCATACAAGAGAGAGGTTGTATGGGAGTGAGATTTAAAGCAGCGTTCAAATCTGTGAAATACTTGGTCAGTATCAGGATTTCCTCTGTTCATATAAGATGAACAGGAAATTCAGAAGTCTTTGTATTTTTATTTCTTTTCTACCCTTCATCTCTGAAGAGCATATCAGCCTATCTAAACGATGACTTATTTCTTCATTTTGAGTTAAAAGTAATTCCAATATAGTGCATTTTCACATCTAAAGCAGATAATCAAATGATGCGATAGGGTACTTTTATTGACTTTTCTTTGGATGAACAGCATCTCCTCCGTACCTCAGCACTGCCATGAACAGCAAAATCAAGGATGCAGAGATCATGATAAGACTTCCCTTTATTTAAAAAAAAAAAAAGTCAAGTATTTAAAAACAAAGATTTAATTTGAGTGCTGCTTCAAAAGCCACTAAAATAGATTCTCTGAAAATAAGTAATAGGCTTCAAATGCAAGTTGAATAAAGAAGATTTCTTCATTTCCATGACAGAGAGCAGAATTTGCACAGGGGCAATATGTCAGCATCAGGCAGTGATTTCTGCAGCTGGATACTTTTGAATGGAGAAACCTGTATGCACAACTTGGGACAAAAGATTACTGGAGATAACAATCAGAAACCATACACAATATCACAGAATGGCTTGGTTTGGAATGGGCCTTGAAGATAACCCAGTTCAGCCTGCCCTGCTATGGAATGGGATTGCCATCTGTTGGATCAGACATCCCAGAGCTCCATCCACTCTGGCCCTGATTTTCTCCAGGGATGAGGCATCCACAGCTTCTCTGGGCAGCCTTCGCCACTGCCTCACTACCCTCTGTATAAAGAATTATTCCAATTAGGAATTGAGAGATCTCTTTTACTCTAAAACCATTCTCCCTTGTTCTATTGCTGTGTAAAATGTCTTGATTTTAAGCTCCTTTTAAGTACTAGAAGGCTGCAATGAGGTCTCTCCAGAGCCTTCTCTTCTTCAGGATGAACAGGCCCAACTCTCTCAACCTTTTCTCTCAGGGGAGGTGCTCTGGCATCCCTGTGGCTTCCTTTGACCCATTTATTGTGCTGGGCCTCCCAGGCCTGGATGTAGTTCTGCAGATGGGTTCTCAAGATGGACCCTTGGCAAATACCAGTCATAGGATCACAGAATTGCTCAGGTTGGAAAAAACGTTAAAGATCACCAAGTCCAACTGCTACCTCATTCACCTGGACATAGATCCACTGACCCAACAGTCACTTGGCTGCGATTGTCCAGCTGATTCTTTATCTCTAGATCAGAGAGATGTGGATAAAGATGTGATCTGGACCTTGAGAAATTCCATGCAGCTATTCATTCAGCTGGTCCAATTTAATGCCTAAAGAGTCTCACCTTTGCTCTGCAACTAACTGCAAATTTAGAAACAGAAGTAGAAATACTTATATTGATAAACCAATTTGGTTTATTTCTGCTCCAAAGACAAATTTAGCAATGTTCCATTTATAATCTTTGACCATGCTTTATTTTTTTCTATGTATACTTTGTTATGACAAAATCTCTTTCATCTTAATAAAATGTTTCCAGATATTATCTTCATAAAACTAACATTCAGTGACACACGAACATTACTTTAAATAAAGTAGGCTTAATGCTTGTTGAAAATGCTGGAGAAGCATTTGTCAAGCTGAAGTTTCCTGTCTGCAAGGAGAGGATCAGCAAGGGCTCCATTGCACACCGGTTTTAGATCTAGCTGAGGACAGCAGAAAAGTGCTTGCTTATTTTCAGTATACAAATCTAGTAACTTTACTGAGATTGTTGGACTGTTCCAGTGATACGGGTTTAAAATGAAGTGTTTGCTCAAATACTTGACTGCCTTTTGAATCTGACTGTTTTTTCCCCATGAAGAGGGAAAAACCTGCTGTTTTCATACAGCTCATTTCTAGATAATAGCCATCACTGCTCAGAAATGGATCGAGATTTATCATCAGTGGGCCAGGAGGAGGTAGTAACAGCTTTTGGTGGTAAGTGCATTCCAGCTGAGTAAGGACGGAGGGATGCAGTAGAATGCAGCCTGGCCCTGGCATACTAGGGAGAAAAGAGGCAGAGAAGATGAGGAATTATAGGGCTTCTGTCAGTTGGAGCTTTGCCATGGAAAGTACATGCTGAAAATTTCCAAAAATGATTCTCTTGTAATGCTAGAACTCAGTTGTCCCACACACATGCACAGCTGTTGGGGTACAGCCCAAGTATACTGTCCCCAGTCTGTGTGTATCAGCTACCAGTGGATGTTTACATGGGTGGTATAATTCTGGCCTCTCCTGTGTCACCCCATCTGGGCAGCAGCCCTCATAGAATCATAGAATGGCCTGGGTTAAAAAGGACCACAAAGATCATCTAGTTTCAAACTCCCCCTGTTATATGCAGGTCCAACCACTGGACCAGGCTGCCTAGAGCCACATCCAGCCTGGTCTTGAATGCCTCCAGGGATGGGGCATCCACAACCTCCTCGGGCAACCTGGTCCAGTGTGTCACCACCCTCTGAGTGAAAAATTTCTTCCTAATATCTAACTGAAACCTTCCCTTTTTCAGTTTAAAACCATTCCCCTTTGTCCTATCACTATTCCCATTTAAACAGTTCCCCCCTCCTGTTTACACGCTCCATTCAAGGTATTGAAAGGCCACAGTGAGGTCTCCCTGGAGCCTTCTTGTGTCACCACTGTGACTCTCATTTTCTTCCTATGTCACCTCTGCTGCTGTCAGTGGGCTGGCACCTACTGCTCAGGTTGTTGTCCCCAAAGCCTGAGTCTGTCGACCTTTCACACTGCTCTGCCACCATTCTCATGCTCAAGAATTTCCTTGGTCCCTTCTGTCCTGAGTGATCCCAGCCAACTGCGTGGCTTATGCAGGGCACCTCACCTGGTATCCTGAAGATAAGAAGTTCAGTTTCTTTCTTAGAAAGAAACTTTTAATCACTGCAGTAATTCCAGGAGACTGAGGGAACCTGGGAAGCTGTAAGATTTAGGGCCTATGTGCTCATATGTATTTCCGTAGGCAGAATGCAGGCTTAGGTCTTGGATGGCGCTGCTGGTGGCTCTGCATGCTGCTGGGTACGAAAAGGAGACAAATTTGGAATGCTTAGCATAGGAGAGCAAGAGGGGTAATAGAATGGCATGATAGGCTTTTCTGGGCAGGCTAGATGGTAAAACTTTTTTTTTCTTCTTCTTACTTTAACGTCAAGACTCAGCATTTCTGGTGCCAAGAATATTTGCTTGGAGTAGAAGATAAGGCTGGAATCTGTGAGTGTGGGACGTGAAATACAAGTGTCGTGCTCTCAGCTTAGTCCTCGTTTTGCAGCAACCTGCTTGTTCCTGCAGCTGGATTCACGTTCCTAGTGTGAGATACAAGAATAGCGTTTTGCCAGGCTACTTGATCGGGTGAACTGTTGTTTCTTCATAGATCCCAGCTATCTGTTGAAAAAACACAGCGGCTGACCAGTGCTGCCTGTGTGCATGCCTGCAATTAGAGTTGTAGGGAAAGTATGGGTGCAAGAACTCGCGTTCCTGAAGTTTGAGCCACAGAAGTAAGCGTGCCACCAAGCCCTAGCAGCAACGCGTCGGGCGCCTCTGTGCGCCGGGGCAGCCTTGCACCTCGGCCCCAGGCCCCGCTCTGCCCCGAGCCCGGCGGGCGGCCATGTGGAGAGGCCGGGGCGGGCCGCCGCGAGGGGCGGGAGGCGGGCGGGAGGCGGCACGGGGCGGGCGGCGGGGGGCAGCGGCGCCGCGCTCCTGTCAGCGCCGCAGGAGCCGCGGCCGGGCCCGCGCTCGCCGCCGTTCCGCCGCGCTCCTCCGGCCTCCCCCGGTGTCGTCTGGCTTCGTGGAGGGTGGGGGTGGTGGCGGAGCGCGAGATGAACGGAGAATGAGGCAAAATGTCTGAGAAAATGTCCAGCTTTCTGTACATCGGGGACATCGTGTCCCTCTACGCCGAGGGCTCCGTCAACGGCTTCATCAGCACCCTGGGGTGAGTGCGGGGCGGGCGGCGGCACAGGAAGCGACCGGCGGAGAGCGCTGCCAGCCCGGCGCGGCGCTTGGCGGAGCGCGGAAAGTAGGAAGTGCGGAGGAAGAGAGGGGCAGCGGGGAGCGCCAGCGGCCCGGCTCCGCGCAGCCGGTTCGGCTCGGCTCGGCTCGGCTCGGCTCGGCTCGGCTCTGTCCGGCGCAGCCCACCCGGAGCGTCCCGGCCCGAGTGCCGCGTGTGCGCGGTGTTCGCGGCTGCAGTGCTTCTTATTTATTTATTTATTTAATGACTTATTTCTGACTGTTATTATTTTTAATTTTGGTATGCGCGTGATTCCATGCAAAGGTGAGAAAGGACAAAAACTTGAGAGCGCTTTGCTGCTCTTTAGTTGAACAGCGTGCCCCTTCTCGTTCGTGTTCTGTCGGGGTCTTCCCTGCAGTGGGTGATAAACAGCTGCTCGTAGCCACATACTCCGTGCCGTGGGAGTGTTGCTTCCACGAGCTGCATTTCCTCTGTGCAGGATGGAAAGATGCAGTGCTGCCCCTCTCCTGCTTGCTTGGGGTTCTATGCGTGCTTTTGATTGCCCCTTGGGATCCCGCACAGGGATGTGCCTCCAGAAGCACACCCGTCTTGTTCTTTACCCATGGCACAGTGTGGCTGCAACAACAGCCCTGAGGGGTCCCCCTGATGTAGGGTCCCAGTGCCTGGGTGCCACATCCAAGGTGAGCGTGTCCCTGAGCATGCCCGAACTGCATGCTGATGGGGTGGATCAAAGTCATTCTGTCCACAAGGCAGCTGAAGCCTAGGTTTAACAGCAGTTTTTGCTTGTCAGACATCAGCTGTACCTTCAGAACTACAGCTAAGCAAATGCACTCAGTGAAGTCAACCCTTGGTTTGTGAGGAGTGTGCTGTTCCTGTCACTGGGCTCCTGGTGCCCTTGAGGCCCGACAATGGGGCTACAAGTTGAAGTAGTGTTAGAGTAGCAGCAGTGACTGTGGGGGTACCTGCTATGGTACCCTTACTGGGAGGAAGCAGGCGCCCATAGTAGTCTATATTTTTTCTATTTTTCCTATCCTTGCATGCAATCATTTCATGTTAACAAACATTTTTCTATGGTTTGTTCCTCTATTTGTTAATTCCATACCTTTTCTATCTGTGACTCTGTAATGTGTCTCACGTCTCCTTTTATTTTGCTGACTCTTGTAATTTTAAATCCTGTCTGAAAATGTTTGCTTTCTCCAGCTGCTAACCACTGGCTGTTGTTTCTTATTCCTCTAGCCCCTGCTTCTCTGTTGGCATGGTTTGTTGTTGAGTAGTTGGTCTCTGTCTCACTGTTGCATTCACTTACCTGGTGGCTTCCGAGCCTCTTGTCTCCAGGAGCCAGGACGGAGTGTTCACCCCAGCTTTATGGACAGGAAGCCAAGGCTGTGGTCTGCCTGTGGTATGGGGGATCTCTTCTGCAGGAGAAGTTACTGAGCCTAAGCTAATGCGCTCACTAACACCTCTCCAGGTTTTTCTGTAATAAAAGTAAGCTGACCCAGCTGGAGGACACCTCCAGGATGAGGCAGGTTATGTGCGTGTGTCTCTCCTTCAGGGCTTCAAGAAGACAAGGCAGCTCTGGCAGCTTCTCAGCATTCTGTGTTCCCAACATCCAAAGATGGCTGTGGTTTGGAGCTGAGGAGCTTGAAGGCCCCAAAGGAGAAGCGAAGCTGCCAGTGGAATACTCCCATGCCCTCTAAGTGGGAGTGCTGACCCTCTGCTGGTGGTGCAGGAGTTGAGCAGATATTGAAGGTGCTGAGAGGTGCTGTTACCTGTGCCAGCCAGTGCAGTGACTGCTTTTGGGCTGGCTGCAGCCAGGCAAGAGGCAAACACCATTTAGTCCAGGGAAGAAAGCAGCAGTAAGTCCAGGAGAGAGCTTTGCCTAGCTGCACATTTGCTGGGCATGTGTGGCTGGAATGCATACTGCAGGTCCTCTGCTCTGCCAGCATCTGTGTGGAGATGTCCCCATCTTGGCCAACGTCAGGGAGAGGAGGGCAAACCAGCTTGTGGCTCGCACTCTGCAGTCCATCAATCTCCTGTAATTGCAAGAACTTTAAATTCAGCTTGAATCTAGTGGCTCTGTAGCAGGGAAAGAGTGCTGTTTATTTTAAGCTGTCAAAGGCTAATTGTTTCTAAAACAAAGCATGTGTGAGGCCACGCTATAAATAAGGTAAAAAGCCGCACACAGCACCTCTCCAGGCTGGGGAGACCCATGTATAAGTGGCATTATTCAAACAGATTAGAACTGAGGTGAAGATCCAGGCAAAGGCTGGGTTTCGTGTGTAGTGGAATATTTTTTGCTTGCTTGCTGATGCAGAATTGGTCATGTGCTCAGTTTTCTTCATGAAACTTAAATCCAAAGGAAAGATGAAGTTGAGCTGTGCAGATTGAGTTTAGGCCCTGCTTAATACCTGCTGGAGCATGAGTATGGGAACCTTCCTGCTGAGCAGGGAGGAGGTTTGGTGGTCCTCCCTTGTTCGGCATCTAGGGACCAGGGCTCCTTGCCCCGTGTCTAGATGAGCATGCCCAGGGGTGCTGTGAAGGCAGCAGTGCCTCTGCACACCTCTGGCTGCAAAAAAAGGTTTTGGGAGTTGCTGGGACAGCGAGGTTCTGGGAGTAGGACCCAAAAGGCTGGGCACTTCTCTGGGCTGAGAGAAACCTGCCTTCCCATCCTTGGCGCAGGGCTTTTGTTCTGTTTACTATAAACAGCTGTTGAGTGAGGCACGGGGCGAAGGCTCTGCTGTCAGATGTGATCCCATAGTCAGAAGAGGAAACTGAATGTCTGTTCCGCATCTCGAGACAGTGCTGGCTGGGGGCAGGGGCAGGGAAGTGAGGCAGCACGCTCCTAACTCTTCCTCATTTTTAATCTGTAGAATAGGTTTGTGGTGAGGTCTTGAAGAAGAGGCATGAATGCCTTTTCAGAAGGATGTTGCAGGCTGTAAATTCAAGTGAACAGGAGCACTTCTGGGACATCTTGGAGAGGCTTTTAAAGCTCAACACTCTCTGTTGGATGCTGCAGGCTTCAGATTCCTGGGGTACAGAGGTTCAAGCAATTGCCTGTACTTTTTTTTGTTGTTTGAGTTGGGGTTTATTCTGGATCTGGGTGCTGCTCTGAGATGCTGGTGATGTGTAATCTGACTTTTCCAATCCCAAAGCTTTGAGATGTTTCTTTTTCTCTGCTTCCTTTTTTTAAAAAAGAGAATGCTTCTGTGTATACAAACTGTTCATCCTTCACAGTGTTTGGAAAAAGGAATTTGCACCCATGGGTAATTTTTCTGCCATTTCAAAATACGTTTTGTACTGGATTACCGAATAACACTAATAGCTTTTTTTTCCTCTCTCATTTTTACACTCCTAGAGCATCCCAGCTCCTGTACAGTGTGAGGTTTTATGTCCTAGAGGCAGTATGTGGCAGAGCCAGGTGATGGATCCGGGTATCACAGGTTCTCTTATAGTGGTGTCTGAGCCTTGGGACCACCTTCCCAGTGCTTTGGCAGTAAGTGTGGGCACTGATGTGTGCTGGGAATTGGAGCTACTGCTAATCACCTTTCTGTACAATGAGAGGAAAATATGTTCTCAGTTGGGGAGGCGGAAAAGCAGTAAATATCCACAAAAGCCAGCATCAGCTGCTGGGAAGTTTGACAATGGGGCTGCCGGTCACTGTGAGAAGCTGTGTTTCTGGCTCACCTCTGCACAGCTGCTGTGTTGCGGGGCCATAGAGACCTCACTGAATGTGGTTAATGGGGGATGCGACGGGGGCTGCCTGCTGGGTGGTGTGAGCATTTCTAATGAGCAGTAAAAAGAATCTGTGATTTCATAGATCCACAGAATATCCTGAGCTGGAAGGGACCTGTAAGGATCATCAAATCCAAATCCCAGCTCGTTTTCTTCAGTTTAGCACTCATTTGTCTCAGGCAGCCTCTCTCACTTGACTGAACTTTTTTTTTTTTTTTTTTTTTTTTTTTTTTTAAATGAATTTGAGATGAGTATCGCAGTTTTATCAGGTTCTGCCAGTAGGCTTTAGTGCATTAGACGTCTTACTAAATTTGGACTTGATGCTGACAGCATCAGTCATGTTTTGTGAAGAGATGAGGTTAATTAGAAAGTGAGCAGTACAAACCAAATTATTGGAAATACCACAAAGGCTAAAATAGAATCACAGATCCATAGAATTGTTTGAGTCGGAAGGGACCTTTAAAAGTCATCTAATCCAACTCCCCTGCAATGAATAGGGATATCCACAGCTAGTTGAGGTTGCTCAGAGCCCAATCCAACCTGAGCTTGGATGTCTACAGGGATGAGACATCCACCACCCCTCTGGACAACCTGTTCCAGTGCTCAACTACTCTTATCATTAAAAAAAGAAACAAAAAAAACCCACAACAACTTTAAAAATATGTTGTCTTATTGGCCTCAAAAATGGTGCTAAGAGAAAAGGTATAGTTACTGATGATGCTACAACACGCCAGTGTAATATTTTCTGAAGTGTACTTTTTTTTCCCCATCCTTCTCTTATACTGCCTGAAATTGTAAGCTATGGTTAAGGAGCACTGTATATGTCCTTTAATTAACGGCAAATTTTTCTTTCTTTTGCCAGATGACAAAATGTAATTAGTGAGGAGAGAATAAAAAGCTTGAAGAAAGTGAAAGTGGCATAACTGGAATCACCATAATTTAATTCTGATACATACAGAACATAGTAATATGTGGAGCAGGGAGGGAAGCTGAATTTCCTCTTTCCTGTGGGCAGAAGCACTGCTGCATTTTGTTACAGAAGTGCCTGATCCTCTTGATGAAACCTCTCAGTTTGATTCTCTGTCTTAATATCTTTTCTGATTTGCAGGCTTAGTGTTTTCAGAAATACCTTTTCTTTGTCATCATCCTAGTGCAAAGTCTGAATTCTGCAGCTACTTTCCACGTCTGCTGATGCAACCGAGAACACAAATTGGCTTGTTATGGGCCACTTTGCAGCTACACTATTTTTTTTCTGTGATAACTTTTTAATGCATGAGCTATATTATATATGTTGTTAAATAGCTTCACTGACTATATAACA
Source organism: Tympanuchus pallidicinctus (assembly GCF_026119805.1). Classification (NCBI taxonomy): domain Eukaryota; kingdom Metazoa; phylum Chordata; class Aves; order Galliformes; family Phasianidae; genus Tympanuchus; species Tympanuchus pallidicinctus. The sequence continues at coordinate 6,648,676 of NW_026294744.1, forward strand.
AATACCACACAAGCAGAAATATATGAATACAAATCTGTGTCTTGCCTGCCATGCATTTCAATACATGTATCAAAGCTTATCTCCTCTGCAATTATTCCCTTGCATTAACAGCTGGGCCCTGCTCCAACTTTGCTGCTTCTAATGAACTTATTTGGATGCTCATCCCAAACAACAGTGCCACCTTTAAATAAACAATGGCACGGGGCTTCCCACAAAGCACTCTTGTGGGAATGCAGCAAGTAAGGATCCTGGGGGAGGCGGCTTCTTCCAGGCATGCTGCCTGCGCACAGAGCACAGCTTGAGTGTGAAGGAGCACAGGAGTAGCTTTAATTACAGCCTTATGATTAATAAGGCTGTATGCTGAAACGTAATATCCTTGGTTCAAAGAGTTCATTATCAAAGGACAAACAGAAGCGGAGAGTGAAGTGAGCGTAGGGTAAGAACCAATTGATTTAAAGTAAAAGTGAGTTTACCCCTAAGCTGTGTGTGCTGATAGAAATAAAAGGAGACTTAATTTTAAGTGGAGACGGCTGGTGTGGGTGTTAAAGCTTCTGCAGTTCTCGACAGGGCTGTGTGGGAAGCAGTCAGTAAAGAGGGAAGATTGTTTAACAACTTGTATGACTTTAAGCTGTATTGAGCTGCCTTTTGCTTAATGAGATGCTTAGCTCAGCACATCCAATCAGGGGCACCCTGTGTTTTGCAGTAGGAAGGATGGGCTCCATCTGCAATTGCTCTGGTGAGGGGCACTCACACCTGTGGGCAGCTGGCTCGCACTGGGCCTTACGTTCCGCAGTGCCAATGGCATAGGTACTGCTGAGCTAAGTGATGAGCCACGGGCCCACGGCTGTTGGATTTGCTCCTGGAGCACGTGGGGGTCTGGTGTCTGCTTGTGCTGGAGAGCCTGTTTCTTCCTATACGAAGAGAGGAGCAGAGTTCAGGTGTGACTGCGATGCACTCGATGAAGGGTGTTCATAGAGAAAATGAGGAAAGGAAATTGATCGTTCAGGATTTTGCTTTGTTTCCTTGTCTGTGTTTTATTTTGTCACTTATTTGAAGATGACTGTTTTAACGCATTACAGGGTCCTTACAACTGGTTCTTTCAAACCTTCACTTAAGTTATTTTAAATCTGATACCTTCTAAGTACTGAACAGCCAGCTCCACATGTACATTCATGTGCAGACTTTGCCCATCGTATGCCCTGGATCCTAGTGTTTGCAGTGGTGCTGTGCCTTGACTTCTTCTACTGAGGGAGATGTGCCCTGGGGATGAATTTTTTTGTGTGGAAAGTTTCAGATGAAACAGCAGGAACATTTCTGTGAACAGGATAAGTAAAAATCTATTGGTTATCCCTGACTTTTGGTAAAGAAAGATCCTACAGAACTGTGTGGAGAGCTGCCTGGAGTGGCCTGCTCCTCCTCCTGCGTGGCAGACTCCTCTTCCTCTGCTCCTCTTAATGTTGGCCTGGCTTTTGGAGGCACTGATATGGAGAATGATCTTACTGGGACTGCTGTGACGCTGTGGGCTGTGCTGGCAGCTGCCCCTGGCCATTATCCCATCGTAATTGCTTTGGAGTTAGCAGCTCCTGCTCTGCTGGTTCTGCGCAGCTTTGCTCTTTGGCTTAGGGTGAGGTGGTAAAGAAGTCAGAAGAGCAAGATGCAGGCACCCTGAGTGCATGGGCAGTTAGGTGTGTGTGGTGGGGCAGGGACTAGTGAGTGTGGTCCAACAGGCAGAATCTGTTGGAAAGAAAGTGGAAGTGAACAGAAACATAGGAAGGACAGTTGCTGAGGGACCTGCAGTATCCCCTGCTATTGGAAAGTAGCTTTGAAAGCTACTGGTAAATTGTCTTATTTATTTTCAGATTATTCCACATAGAAGCAAGCAGCCTGATGCTGCTGTTGCATGGTTTGCTGTTTCAAATGGTGGAAGTCTGTGCTGAGGCTGGTCTGGTCTCAGTCAACTGAATATTTGATTTTATTTTTTGATTTTATTTTTTCAGAGCTCTTGGTATTGCTTGGGAAAATACATAACAATACTGCTTACCCTAGGAGAATGACTGGGTTGCAAAATCAATCCCTCAGGATAAGAAATAGTAGGAATAGTTTTTAGATTGCCTATCGTACCTTACACAGTTCACTTTAAAAGCACAAAGCAGCCCTTAATGACACAGTCCCATTCCATATTTGCAGTGTATGGCAGAGTTGTTACCAAAGCATTGGACATCATGTGCACTTAGCAATTAAAGCTATACTTAATGAATTCCTGTAATCTTATAGATAACAAGTTTAAGACAGTTCATTTGAAATGCCCCTTTAGGTTGATTGCTACCATGTGACAAAAGGCATAGGGTTGAAATTCGTTTGAGATTACCTGGCAGAGAAGGCTAGAAAAGTATTGAGGTGTGGCTGTTGTAGTTTGACACTGCAAATTGAACTTACTGCAGGAGCCAACGTTAAAACAGTAACCAAGCTTTTCTTCTTTGACCTCTTGCAGATAAAAATCGATGTCACTTAAAAGGAAAACAAACCCTGAAACTGGAGCTTTTCATATGAATCACAAAACACAGAAGCTTGTTATGATCCAACGCTTGAACTTGTTATCTTGATTTTCTTTTAGAGGCTTGTTTGAATTTCAAACAGTTTTTTTTTTTTTTTCCTGAGCCTGACATATGTAAGTTAATGAGCGTTGCAGAGGCAGCTGAAAGCATGCAGTTGCAGAATAAGAAAACAGCTGCTGAAACTCACAGTAAGCCCCAGACTTTTACACCAAGGGCCCACAGTTAACAGACAGAAACTCAGCTTATGGGCTTTTCTTTTCTTTACTTGTGCTAGCATTCCTCCCCGCCTCTTCGCCTTGCCTGAGGTGCAAGCTGGAGCCCAGCAGGCACAAACCACCAAGGAACCCTGCAGGACATGTCTCGTTTTGCTGTGGGGAGTTTCGCCTGGCTCCAGACCACATCTGCCTGTGAAATTTTGGGTAGTTTTTCAATCTTGAGCTATGCAATTTGGAAAGTTTAACTTGTCAGCTTTAGGGGGCAGCTGTATTGAACATGACAGGTATAGTTTTATCCAAATGCAGTATCTGGGATTATTTGTGAAGTCCCAACTCTCAGGGCTCTATGAATTTTGGGTATTCTAAACTTATATTTAAACAGAAGTGAATTGTTCTCCCTCAAATGGTCACACACACACACAAAAGGTGTGTACGAAGTGTCCCGAGTTTAGTAGTGATTTCCTTCTTCTGCCTTTGTATCAGGGCACATGCTTTGCAGGTGGGGGTCTCACTGCACCTGAGACTGGAGCACTGCTTTAGGCGTGACCTTGTTGATCTCATTTAAAGTTGACTGAACTTGGAGATCTGTCAGGCCCTGCAATTGTTCCAGATAACTGAATCAGTGTGCTTTGCTAAAATATTCTCAGTCACCTTTTATGCCTGGTTAATATTTTCTTAGTGTTCAGAAACAATAAAAAAAGCTGCAAACAAAACTAATAGATTGAGTTAAGACTATCAGTTTTGAAAACACTAGGAGCAGATCTTTCTAGTTATGACTGGTGAAAAATGTAAAAATACATCACTAAGCAAGCTCCATTTTTTCTGATCAAAGAATGGAAGTTGTAAGGCTACTTGTTAAGTTAATGTTGTTTCCTTCGTTTAAAAAAATCAAACAACTGTGCCAAGTGAAAAAGGTTAACTGCCTGTTAATAGTATTAACTTTGACATCTTGGGCAATTTCTGGCCTTGTTTATAATTTTCTTCCGAGATAGCTTTTACTTTACAGCTTCAACTGAGTTTGATGTCCTTTCCTTGCAAGCTGTCATGTTTGCAGTCTGTTCGTGTTGTTGTCAGTCCACAGACTTCACTCATATTCCAGATTGGAAAAACAGGGTGCAGTGAGCTTGACTCTGCAGACAGCTGGAAAGTTGAAGCTAAGCGAAGAATTCTGTGAAATTTCATTGCTTTAAAATTGGTATATAGAGAAGAAATCAGGTTTTCTGATGTAAAATTCAGGTTGGATGATGCCTGTAGTGCTTCTTAGATTGAAGACAGAACTTATTAAATTTAGCTTTGACGTTAAACAGGCATTATAAGTATTGAGCTGCTGTAATAAATATTTTGGGTTTTCTTGTTAATGTCACAGCAGAGAAGTGGAACGTTGCAGTGAATACTGAGAGTTTAAACTTCAAATGAAATTTTCAAGTATCTTTGCATACAGGATTATGTGTCATTGCTGTCATAGCATGCTGTTTATAAAGTCTGTTAGAATACAGAGAAAAAATAGCCTTTAAATGATAAAAGTATGAAACTTACAGAATTTAGTGGTTATTGATTCTGTTTATTTTTAAGTAAGCAGGTAACAATTTATTTCCATAGGTGTGGTTGACAGTTAGTTATGATAATATATATACTTTTGCTGAGAAACAGTAATCAACAAAATAGGAGCCAAGATCCATGACAGGAGGCCCTACACCTGAACATCTGTAGGCTTAAAAAAGGCAAATACGTTATGAAACAATAACAGGATACCAATTGAACAATATCCAAGTTGAAATTTCTGCTTCCTTGGCGACCTCTCTAGGATTACTTGAGGATAAATGAGAATTTGGCCATTAAGTCACCCAGAAGCACTGCTATGCAACCTGGGCAACTGAAGGATTCAGGTTAGAGGTGAGCTTGGTTTATGGTATCGATGGCATTGCTTGCAAAATAACAAGGTCAGGACCTGGCAGGTATCAAGTCCTGTCTGTATTAACTTTTGTAGTTGAACAGGTTTTTCTGCAAGATTACTGCAAGATTTATTTATTTTTCCCTATCTAGTAGTACACAGGACATTGTAAAACATGTTACCAACACTTCACTGGAAGCAATGTTGCACACTGGGGTGGTGGAGTCAAACTCCTGGCCTTGGGACCATTTCACCTGTTTGTTTCCTCTCTGTGGCAGATTAAACTGTTCACTGTGATTAAGCAATGCCTTGCACAGTTGTTATACTTCATTAGGGCTGGAAGAGAGACAGTGCTGGTCTGGATTTTCCCCTGTAGATCTGCAGTGTTTTTAAAGGGATTTGTTGTAATAAGAGATGGAACACAAGCAGAGGAATGACTTACACAAGGTTGTTAACAAACTGTCGTATATAACACAGGACTTCCAAGTTTGGGTTGTTTCTCTGTTTTATAGATGTTGATCTGGTAAGATATTCAATGTTAAATTGGTTTTTTTTTTTTTTTTTTTGTTTGCTTATCTCATGGTAAACCTTGCAGAAAGCCAGCTGTGACAAAACTGGTTAGTTCATTACTGTTTCCATGTGTCAGACTTCTAAAAGTATATATCAAAAACTCAGAATGAGTTTTATCACATGAAAACAATATGAATTGAAAAGAGTTTTACACTTGCTGGCATTATTGTTGTGCCTCATATGTTGGGTGCAGCCTCACTGAAACTTGTAAGTATAATTACTGCTCTTCATTTGTCATTGAATTATGACATAAAATCCTCCTCCTTTATGGAATGACATAGATGAAGCAATAGCAGTCATCACCCAAAGCACGTATACCCAGTAACAGCTGAGTAAAAGCTGAGTTTTGTGAACCTAAAAGCATGGTCAATGCTTTTCATAGAAAGAAATTCAACACTGACTGGGCAAACTATACCATATATATATATATATATATATATATATATATATATATACCCAAGTGCAGAGAACTGCAAAGGACAAGAACAAAAACTCAATTATAGGAAAAGAATGCCTGCTACATTGACCCAAGGAAAATGAAAATGAGTGCAATTGAGCACTGTCCTCTCTAAGAACTGTAGTCAAAGAAATTTCTACTGCTTGATTTCCAAGAAAACAAAAATCTATTAAAAAAAAAAAATAATCATGAGTAAATAGTAGTGAATAAATGATCAAGAAAATACTTGACAGCATCTCAGATTTTTCTTTAGAGTTCAGTAGTCATTAAGTCCTCAGAACTCACATTATCACTTGTGACTGTTCATAGCTGGTATCACGTGGTGGTTCCAACTTCCAAAGTGGAAATTTGTGACCCGTGTTCTTGTAGAGCCACAGTATAAGAAGCAGAGAAGCAGTCATAGAGAAAAGTGCACCATGTAAAGAGAATATATAGAATTGATATGACCTCCAGTACTAGAACTGAAAGCTTTAACAAAAATAAATACAAACAAAAATAAATCTGTCAGAAGAAAAAAAAAGAGCTAGGCAAATCAGAAGGAATCTAATATCTGATGAGGCTACTTAATGAGCACTTTGAGTGGTGACTTGCAGATGAAAGTGACACCTTTAATGTGGTTGCAATAAATTTCACTATCTGGAAGCAAGTAGGCAATAGAGCCATTCTCAGAGAGCAAGGTGAGTCAACTGGATGGTCAAAAATGCAATTATAGTTATCTTGATCTGGTTTTTCACAAAATGTAGTTGAGGAAAGTTTTGTTTTGTGTTTGAGACTGCAAAGTCTTGTGGACTTTAGAAGTGATCTTGCAGATCATTTTTGGTTACTGTAGTAATGGCTTTTCCAAGGTGGAATGAGATGATGTGCCTCATCCAAATGAACTCTTTGGAGGCTAGCTGCAGATACTGCCTTAGGCAGAAGATCAAAGGATTGGTTATTTCAAGGAATGAGATTGCTGAGAAAGAAATTACCTTCCCATAATTTGCAAAACCTTCTGAATAAGATGCAAAACTCCCTGAATCATCTGCCTGAAGAATGTGTTTGGCTTCCTGGAATGGACTTCAGAGCAGCTAGGAACTTCCCAAGGAGAATTTGGGGAAGTAATTGGCTCTTGCAATTGTCTTAAAGTGTAGCTTCCTCCCACAGCGGCAAGATCGAGTTTTCTGGTCTCATCAAGCAAGTGCAGAGTTTAGAAATGAGACAGTATATAGGAGGTGGAGGAAGATGAATGACTGGTACCATCGTTGCATGGTTATTTCAGACATTGTATTGTGTCTTTGGAAATGCTGGAGCTGAGGGGCCGCAGAAGTCCAAGCTGATGTGAAAAAAATGTATTATTTGGTGATGTGTAAGCAGGATGTGGAAAACGGTGCAGGAAATGTGATGTTTGCATGATAGATGAGAGAGAGCCCTGATGCCAAATCTTGTTGTGGCATCAATGGAGTGTGGTGCTGAAGAGCCTAGCTTTCTTTATGCCAGAGAATTGAGAGTTGGCTTGAGCATGATAGTTACATTTGCTATAGTCACGGCTTGTTCCAGGAAGTGGCCTGACAATTGCAAAGTCAGGCTCCAAAGAAAACTGGAAATTGAAGAAACCTTTCCACATGATTTTTGTACAGTCAAGAGTAAGCCCATAGATCAAAGGGAAATTTAAAATTCAAAGTACTTCAGTGAGTCTTTGAGATTATAGGCTTGCATGAAACATGCCCAGCAATGGGTGAGAGCACTGATTTGTACTTCCGAAGTTTTATTTCAATATAAAGCAAATCTCTTTAAAATGAAGAAATTTTGGGGCAGTAAGGACCATGCATAGAACCAAACACTGAACTGGCAACATTAAAGCCTGATTGGTAATGTAAACATCTCCTGGACATGTTTTTACATAAAGATATACAGAGGCTGACAATTTACTGGAGATTAGTGAGACACAGTGAACTAGGGAGAATTCAGTCTTGATTGCATTTTTTGTCTCATTTTTGTATGTCGTTAAGATATGGTGTGTGATAATGGTCTAACTTGTAATGACAAGCGCATGAACTAAAGCAACCAAGCTCATGTTCAGATGTAAGAAAGATTTCCAGTAAGCTGCAGTGAAAAAAAGCATTTTTCAGTAGCTACTTTTCTTCTCATTATCCTAGTTTAGCAGAGAATATACAAGATCTAAAGTGTTTTATCACTTTATTAAATAACAACTGAAAATGTCTGGACAGCTCTTCTTTCCAAACATTTCAGTCCTCTCAGTATACTGAAACAAATAGAACCCCAGACTTGCTTGAGTGATGAAATGTCTTCAGGTATCAGCCTTTGGAGTGGTCCCTGAGATTTTGCTGTGGGAATCTGAGCTGGTGCTTGATGTTAGCTGCTGAGAGAGCTCTGGAATTTCTGCATTCTGCCTACTTCTGCTAAAGAATGGGATGTTTTTATGTGGTGATAGAGTTTGAAGGATTAGATCCGAGTGCTTGATTTTAAGGATTTAACAAAGGCATTCAATATTCCTATGGGAAAAAAAAAAAACAACAAAACAACACAGGTACAGCTTTTTCGTCCTCATTTTTGGATCTAGAAAGAATATGGAAGTGCTTTATACGCTGAACCCCAAATACCTTCCATGAGTTTTTGGTCCTTCTCCTTATGAAGTGGAATGGAATTCATCTGCCAGAGATGCATTCAGTGCCCTATGCTTGTAGCTCTTTCTGAGTGGTGCTTTTTCCTGGCCTGTGGGCTGTGCAGTCTGAGGTGATTTGCTGCGGTTCCCCGTTCCCAGCACTTAATCTGCTGTGTCAGTTGTGGAAGAACAGGAAGTTCATTTTGTCCCCGTTACCAAGCTCAGGAGCCCTGAAAGAGCAGTTTGTGCTGGCAAGAACACTTCAGAGTATCTTTTGCGCCACTGACGCTGCCCTGACTTTCAGCCAAAGTGCTTGCAGTCTGTGTGGCTGGAGGAAAGGTGCTGAAGTGGAAATTTGCATGGTAGGGGTCCACACAACTCAGAACAGTTGATAACAAATGATCATCTGCTATCTCTGAAGAATCAATCTGCTTATGCTTGTTTTCTGCTTCTCAGCTGGCTTGAAAATCGAGTCTGAATCTCAGAATGCTGATGATTTTTGTTTTCCTGTTAGTATGTAGGTAGGAGGAGATGCTCTGATCTTGACCCATGTCAGGGGTGTATCTCAAGGGGCTAATGACTTTACTACTCAGCTGCTAGACTGAAGGTGGGACCTTCTGGGTAGACAGTGCATTGATGGGACTGAGGATTGCTTGGAAGAAGCTTTCAGGTTCTCTGTATCAGTGTATAAGTGGTCAAAAGGCTTCTGCAGAACCTGAGCTCTCCAAGGAGAGGCAGTGGGCAAGGCTCTATTGTAACCCTGCCTGGGTAGTAGCTTTCTGTGCTATGGAGCTGACTGGGCTGGTGTTTACACCTGAAATGGTCACAAGTGACCAGATGAATTTCTCTGTTTCTGGATTTCTGGTTTATACTGAAGCAGTTGCTTTCAAATGATCTTGGCCAGAAGGGATTGCTGGGGGCTGCTGAGAAGTCTTACTTTAGTTCTGCCATTTTGGTGCATTGAGAGAGCAAGGGGAAGTGGGAATTTGTGGCAGCTGATCAGTTCTCTTCCAGGTGATGAAAATCAGCTGCTGTCTGCTGCTTTGCATTGTCTGAGGGGATCAGAAGCAAATCTGACCCAAATACCAGTTGAAAATTCATCCCACAACACTGACAAAGTCTGTGTAAAGTTAATTGGTAGTAGCTAGCTTAACTTTAATAGATGCTGTGATACCTTTTTCTGATTTCAGGACAACAAATTAGATACAGACTTATATTAATGCACAGCTTTATGTACAAACAAATGCCTATTCTCCACTCTCATTTCTTAGATAAAAAAATTAAACTTGAAAGATAAAAATAAACAGAAATACATTTGAAGACCTCTTCAGTATGAGGTTTAGAAAAAAGAAACAACAGAGGCTCAAGCTTGTTTCCAGCTCACAGAATTGCTAATGCAAAGCTGCAACCCAGCACTGTGAACTGCGCACCACGAGGTGCAGGAGCAATTTGCACTCCTTTTAAGTTGCCAAAGTAGTAAGCAACAGCGTAAGTTCAGAGAAATAATCATCTCCACTTCCATTTCTTGAAGAAAGATTATTCATTTAGGTTTAATATCTGTTTATATGCAGAGTTAACAGCTCTGTTAACTCCGATGTCTTATTTAGGGTGTTGTACCAGTGGGAAGATTTGTGTGTGAGTAAACTGTGATATCGGAGACCATCTTGGCTGCTTGTGGAGCGGTTTTCCAAAGCACCAAGCCTGTGGATATGCTTTTATTCTGCAAGCTATTTTTTATCGGTGGCAACATGTTACTGTTCACCATCATAACAGTTTATGTGAGTGCTTCTTAGCTCTCTCCAAGCAATATGAGTTCATATACTTAAACAATTTAGTGGATGATTTGTGCTAGCTGAGTCTACTGTTGCTTGGAGACTGTCAGCCTCTGAAAGGTTGTAACCTGAAATGAATGAACAAGCCTGATGTTTACTTTTGCCCTTTCCTGCATTTAGGTCAGCTTAGTCCTTTTATTGAATGTTGTGATGTATGAGTATCACTCAAAAAAGTGTCAGCCATCACCTAAGCCAATGCCATTTTGTTTCGGTGTGTCAAACTGCAAAATAATAGAGCTCTGCTTCAGAGAGGTACGTGGGGCAAGGCTGTCAGCTGCGTTTCCAAGTCAAAGAAGAAGCTTGAGCCCAGCAGGTCTCTCGTAGCAGAAGGCCAGACTTTGTGCTGCTCAGGCTGAAGCATCTCAATGTCCTCATAAAAGGAAGCGTTAATCAAAATATAGCAGACAAGTTGTTTATGTGAATGGTTGAGATTATCCCAGACAATGCAGCGCTGTTTGACTTGGAGAAGGAACTGTATAACCATACACAAAGCTGCACTGTAGAGATAGTTGCTTGGCTTTGTGATTGTGTAATGAAATCTGGAGAGGTGATAAAAATTGAGCTGATTTGGGGTGGGGTGATGTACTATCTCTTCAGATCAGTTTATAGCTGAGCATTTGATATTTATTATGCGCAAATGAATAGAGAATTGTAGCTAAGGCAGTGAGCAGGTTTTTAATCTTAAGGTACCAGGCAGTGAGTTAACTTGTGATAATTTGTAGCAGTCCAGGAGGCTTGTGGAGCGATAAGGAAAATGTTAGAATGGTTTTTCTCTGCTGAATATCATTGCACAGTGTTAGATTGAGTTTAACAGAGCTTTTTAAACAGGAGTTGTGTACACCAATTAGTTTGTATAACTTGAAACTAGATTTGAACTTTGGTATGCTCTTTTGTCCAGGTTACCCTTGCAGGGAAAGTGTACAGCAGCAGGGCAGCATTGCTGCTACTATTCAAAGACACTGTTGAAGCCAGGATGGCATGGATTGCACCATTTTTAAGGTTGTCACTAAGGAGACCTTAGTGTCTTAGGCTTGCCTGCAATTACCTATAACACTGTCCACCTATAGGAAGAGATGGAATCAACAATGTGTCCTGAAAGGTGCAACAAGTTCCTGTGGGAATGGCCACTAAAATGTATCACACTTATTTATTCCATTAAAAAATAGTAAAGAGTGGCCCTAGGTAACTGACGTCTTTGAAGAGGGAAGTGCATAGGATTTTAGCACATGCCTTCATGGTCCCTATCACATTGAATGAGGGTCCTTATAGTCACAGAATAGCCTTGTTTGGAGGAGTCGTGGACATATCATCAGGTCCCAACTGCTCAGAGGAGGAGGGAGCTTGGAAGAGATTATCTTGCAACAGTTTGTTGAGTTTGAAAGTTGATGGTAAAAAAAGCCAGTGATAATGGCTGCTTACTGTCACCCACTTTGTTCTGCCCTTAGTTCACTTCCCTATGGGTGCTGTGTAGTCTTTGGCAAACCAGTTTATTTCTTTCTTCTCCCATTGCTGTTAATATTATTTACCTCCTTTCCCTTCACTGCGGAATGTGATGGACTTGCTTAGCAGGGCCAGCCAAGAAATCTCCCGTGCTTTCCCATAGGTTGCAGCTCAGGATTCTTACCTGGGGTGCTGTCAATCTTGTCCTGGCTTCCATCCCCTGCCGTGCCTCCTGCTGGCTGGGCTCACAGAGCCACTGCCTGACAGGTTATGATGGTGAATGGAGAAAGGGAAATGCTTTTTTTCCCACATATACAATGAAAGGAAGCACTGCAGTAAACCAAATGATGTAAAAAAGCCTTCCTGGCACATTACTTTGTAGCACCTTTTCATCCTGTTCCACTGCTCTGAGCTCTCAGTGGTCCACTGGGGACTGGCAGGCCCAGCTTGCTCCTCTGATAGGCTGTGTGTGCTGCCATTTGCTGGGCTCTGTTGGGCCGTCAGATGAGGCAGCTCTCTGTTGGACTGTACCACCAAGGTGGTACCTGCCTGGTACTCCTCTAGGTACTGTGGTTGCAGCAGAGCGAAGCATGGTGGAGCACCTTGGCTTTCTCATCTGCCTTTGTGGAGGACACAAAATGGCCTTCTTTCATCACACCTGTGCCCTAGGTTTGGGCAGGAGAAGGGAAGCTCTTGCATGTCTGGGTACAGCAGAGAGCAGTGCTGTTTCATTGCTGATGTGGTGAAAGGAATAATAAAAGTATCCAGAAGAGAGGTAAAAGACAAGGCCGGTGACGGGGTGGAGAGGAAATACTTGTAGATGTCTGCAGTGTTTCCTGTTTGTTTCTTTTGAAACAGTTATGAGTCAGAGCCCCCACAAACTGAAGAGATTGGTTTGAAAAATCATGAGATTCAAAAGTAATCATGTGTGGATTTGTTCTCTTGGTATTCTGGTTTTGAACTTGAATGCCTGACGGCCATTCTTCATATTTCTCAGCACAGCAGTGACAGCAAGAAACACATGCTCTTTTCTTGTTCAGTGAAAGTAGGGTTATATGTGTGTATATTTATATGTATTTATACAGCATATATATTCACACAGCATCAAGATATAAACCATTAAAAGAGATAAAGAGACCAAAACTTGGAATAAAATGTATACTATCTTCTTAGTTCTTCTAGAGTCAATTGCCTTAGAAACATTCGTAACATGACTTAGTTGTAACCTTACAGCTGATTTCTCTTTGGTTTATGATATATATGTTTTGGCATAGGAGTGAGAAGGTGCATCATTGCATGCCTGGATTGTGCTTGAGAATAACAGTGTTTTGAGGGCTATTCCAAAATGAAACGTGTTCCTTGTCCTTGAACTTCCCCAGGTAGAATGTGGATTGCATTGGTAAAAATGTGGATTTTGTAGGATCATAATGTAAGTGTTAAGAAATGTTTGCACAGCAGAAATACACTTAAAAGGCAAAACGGAGTGGATTCCATTCTTCCACTAGCTGTATCACTGAAGTGTAAGCTTTTGTAGAAGATGTGGTTTATTTGCCTGCCACTTAATTCCTTGTTATTGTGTGTAAGTGATCCAGAACTCCAGTTCTCCAAGCAGAAAGTGATTACTTGAAGGCATTTTTCCTCTGTTACGGTGTCAGAATAAACTGTATGAAGAGACCTTGAAATGCGTTGGTTCAGGTGAAAAGAATGCTGCAAAACTGGAGGGCCTTCCAGTAAAAGGCCAAATTCACATCTTTGTAACAAAGCTTGTTGTTAAGACACACCTCAGGTGGTGATATAACATTTGGACACCTGACAGCATAGCCTGCGAGTCAGCTTTGTTCAGCGCTCAGCAGTCACTGCTCTGATGTTTATGTGCTGATAAAAATGCTGTCCCTGTTCAGCGAAATATTGTTGGCTCTGAAAGCATGAGTGAAAACTCTGGGTCAAGAATGAGACCATTGTCCAAAAACCTTCTTCCTGCATCAGTATTAATAGATCAACATGAGCTCACAGGTATCTGTAGCAGTGACTTGCCAGCATGGCTCACAGCATAATCTTGATGCTTGTGCTCATACTGTCACCACGACCTGTATGGGAGCACGGACTGGAGGGCTCCTGGAAGCTTGTGGAGAGTGTGACCACCCCACCCTCTCTTCAGCATGCGATCCTACTGGTATAGATGTGGGCTTTCCTGTGCCACGTAGCCTCAGAGTTTGGGAACGTTCTTGGGCACGTTTGATTTGCTATTGTAAGGATAGCCTTGCTGTGTTGAAGCCAAAATGGATGCCTGCTCACACTGAGGTCAATTTGAGAAAGGACCAAAGTGTTTCTCAGGTAGGAATCTACTTATTATGGCATTTTTCCATATTAAAAAGCTAGTTATGACAGATTCTCGTGGCCAGCACTGCAATGTACTAGGTTCTTTTACACCTTTGCCTTCAGTACATGCAGACCTCCTCAGAAATTGCTGTATTGCTGTCTTGCCATCTTATTTATGGCTGTCGTTTCTTGACTCTTCCACTTCCCAGCTGCTTCACCATATGGAAGGAGCATTTCCTGCCACTTCCTCTATGAATTGCTGCTCCACGCTGCTGCCTGTAACTTCTCTTAAGCGAGCAGGTACAGGTTGGGTGTAGGTGTGGCAAAATGCTTGGAGAGCTGCTCCCAGCTACTGGGAAAGCAGCTCTGAAATAATCTGGAGCAGCTCCCAAAATGATCTGTCCCAGTGGGAAACTGGTTCCACTTAGTTTAAAAACAAGTAAAAGTGACTGTAATTTTCCAGCTGTTTTTTGTTTGGAAGTCTTGTTTGTTTGTTTGTTTGTTTGCTTTGTGCCAAAGAAACAGAAAAGCAAAGAGAAGTCTGCAGGTGTACCTGGCCCAGCTGCAAAGATTTGTAAACATTTATCACTGCAAAATGAAAATTTAAAAAAACACCCTTTTGTTTAGAAAATTGGAACATGTGTTGATGTAAAGTGTTCTCTTATGCTTTAATAGCTTTGCATAATTCTCATTAACATCAATGAGAGCTGGACACATATCAAAGAATGAACAGACCTCTTTCAGATAGATGTTGTGAGCCAAGTCCTCATCCCTGCAGGCAGAAGTCAGTGCTGAAACCAGCAGTGGGATTCTGGGAGCTGAATTACCTACTCAATTACCTTGTGGCTCTAAAACTTCAACTGTGGGCTGTGCTCTTTTGTCTGAAAAAAAGCTGATGTATGGTTTGCTTCCAGAGCACTGCTTTTTCAGTAGGGTTTTGCCTGGGCAAGGTTTGTGTCCTGATGTCAAACTCAGATTTATTCTCACAAGTAATGGCACAAGTCCTGGAATGCAATGATGGCAGCACAATAGTGCTCATCTGCACTGAGGAGAGGCCTTGGGACAGCTGATCCATGCCACACCGAAGAATAAATATTAGAAGTACTGGGACAGATGCCTTGTTGCTGTCAAATAGCCCTGCTTGACTGACTTCCATGGAATTGCATGTTTGTGCTAGCTCTGGACTTGTCACCATCTGAAGGCCTCTGAAATCAAGTAGATCCTTCTTTGGTTCCTGACATGTAACCAAGTTTGGAAAAATGGGGCTTTCGTCAGCATTTTGATACATAAATGTTTTACACATACGGTTATATGAAATGACAGGGTTATTACTCTCATGCTACAAGATGAAAAATCACGATTTGATGTTTAGGACCTGGATTCCTGTGTGTGTTGTGTATTTCCATATATTGAGTAAAACATAAGTACATATATTATTGTCATAAAAATTGCTGAGCTGTGTAGCATTTGAGAATAGCTTCCCTAGTTAAACAGCGATATTTTTCATCTAAATACGAGTGTCCTAATTCTCTCCCTTTGCTTCTTCACTCTTTATTTAATGAGTTGCCTTTCTGATGTGTAGGTGTGAATACCTTAATTACCATTTTCAGTGATTAAGTTATTTTTTGATCACTTGACTGATGTTAGGTCTTCTCAACAGTACTTTTCTGAGTAAACCTTTCTATTTCATTAAATAACGTTAACTGTGGCAAATTCAACCTTTCTGCTTCTTTTCATTAGCACATGGTTCATTAGAACATGGTTGTTCTTCAAACAAACCTGTCAGGTGGATGCTCACAAATGTGCATTGCAGCTGTAGACAGTGCCGAATAAAAAGCATGAATTCTTCTGTTATGAGTTGAATGCAGAATTTCTGTTGATATGATTTTTTTTAATTTTTACTTTGCTCTTGGGGCTGAACAGCTAACCTTTCAACAAGTTCTGCATGCCTGCCTGCTTTTGAGACCAGATATGCCGTTAATAGGAGCTCTTTCTGAAATCACTTACGTACTTAGAGATGTAAGTTACTTGGCCTGACAAGGGCTAATTTGTGAATTACATACCTAAAATTCATGTTAAGACGTAAGTTTGCCTACTTCTAAAATCCTGTTAGTAATTAGTGGTCATCACAGTGTCAGTGCTTCTAATGCGTGCTTTGTCGACACACATCATACTTTTGCTTCAGCCATGCTTTTTTACATTGAGAGGGCTGAGCTGCAGACATGTTTTGGGTAATTATAATGTGTAAACAAGTGGCATTAAAACCATTTGTTTAAGTAGCTCTTAAGCTACTTAACATAGCACCCTGTTTGTGTTGGGCCAAATCCTGAACTCATTATAATTTTGCATTCGTTATGTTGCTAGTAGGAGTAAAGATTAAGTAGAAGAGCCACCGAAGTTTGATCAAATTTAAAAACTCTGGTGAAGGATGTTTTGGATGCTCCTGTAAGAAATAAAGGGAATATTTGGAGATTCTCATGGACATTTGTGGTACGTGGCCTCTGCCTGGAAGAACATGAATATAAAGCCTAGTTTAGGCTGTATATGTACACTTTATGTGGGATAATACCTCAGACATGCTGTAGCACAGCTGATGAGCAGAAGATGACTTTTTTGGGTTTGCTTATATAATGTTTCACTTTATAAAGTCTTCTCTTGAAATGATCACATTTCCAGTGTTAACATTTTAATTGTACAGCTATCTTTACCTTCTTTATTTTGTGTGTAATTAACTAAGATGGTCCCTCATAAATGTCATAGCCGAGCAACCTCAATTGAAACTGAAAGATTTTTCTCTTTTGTTCCTACCACAAATTAGTGATTGGAGTCTTCAGAAACAATCTGTATCACAAGCAGCAAATAGGCAAGAGAGAGAGAGAGTCTGTGTCCAGAGGTGTTTCATCCTCCTATTCTGCACATCCATGCTAGAAAAGGTTGATATTGCCCTCTGGAGTTGCCTGTCTTCTCCTCCTCCCATTGCTGGTTCTGAGGCCTCATTTTGACAACAGTAAATAAGGATGCTTTGTACCTCTCTAAAGTACAAATGCGTTGTTCCTTGGCAAGGTAAGTATGCCCCAATTAAGTTCAGTGCCATTTTCCTTGTGCTTAAATGACTTGTCTATTATGCTGGCTAAGAAAAATGGCAGAATTGAGACTAAAATCTAGGAATCATGTTTCCTCCCCTGCATTGCAACCTCCAGGTAGCACTGTGTTCTATTGTTACCAATTATTTTAACTCTATTGTTATTTATTTTAATTTACACAATGTTTTAAAAATAAATATAGCTATAAAATGGACAAACGAATTCTACTGCATGGGTTTCTGAAGCTTTTGCAATCTAAGAGCAAGACTGGATATGATACAATACAAAAGAATAACAAAGTGACATTCAGGATTTATAGCTGCAGTACTTAATTGAACAGGCAAAACTTTTTTCCCCTCTGACATGTAAGCCTGCAGGTACAGTTACGAGGGTGTATCAGATAAGGAAAAAATCTTTATGGCTGCTTGTTAGTGCAGTTGTTAATGCAGCTTTGGCACTGCCTGCTTGCATGCTGTTGTTCAGTTTCCCAGTATATGCTTGGTACTATTGTTTGTGCCCTCTGTCTCCTTGGTGTTTGTTAGTACAACCCTGAGTAACCAACACAAGCATGTTCCAGCATGGTAGGAATGGCTGAGTGTTCTTGTCTGTGCAACTGGCATACAATGCACCCATACTCTTGTTTTACTAAGGATGGCTTGTGATGGAGTTTATCAGCTGTTTGAAATATTTTAGGTATATAGAGGATTTTTTTCTTTAATAGTTTTCCCGGAGTTAGGGTGTTTATTTAATAGCTTCTTTTAACCTGTGATTTGTGCTTGTGCTAACTAAGGATTGTTCTCAAAAAGAAGAGTAAAATTACAAAAGTTAAAGGCAAGCAAGAGTCAGACTTTTTAATCTCTCTCTGCGCTGCTGTGCCTCATTGGCACGTTGTGCATTTATTGTGTAAATATTGTGTATGGTGATTGAGAGGATTCAGTCTTCCCAAGTGGCACAGGAGCTTAGTAGCCCCGCTCTAAGTGTAAGGGACATAGAATCATGGAATGATTTGGGTTGGGAGGGACTGCAAGGATCATCAAGTTGCCCTGCCACAGGCAGGGCTATCAACCTCCAGATCTGGTACTAGACTAGGATCCTTTTTGCTTTTCGGTGCCACTCGGGGTTAATGTAGGAGAACCTGAAAGATTGCAGATATGAAAAGAAGAGAATGAAAAATCAAGCTTTGGAGTGGAAGGAGACAGGAAAACGGAGAAATTTCATACCGTGGAGCTAAATCATAAAGCTGTAAATCATTTGAATCAGGATTGGTCGTCAGAAAATAAGTATGAACTCACGTCTTGGGAAGGGTGAGGTATAATAACTCCAGAGTTTTGGCAGGAGACTGCTTGAGGCAAGCAAGAAGTGGGCTGACCCAGATGCTTGATAAGAGAAGAAATGAAATGAAAAGTGGGTGGATCTGGCAAAGAACTGGGTGGACCTGATTGTTTTGGCACTTGGGTATTTGATTTCCAGGGCAGCAAAATTTTAATAACCTATTGTTTGTTATTGGTTGGTTCCTTAGTAGTATGACTAGCACCTCTCTTCCTGAGTGGGTACTGCATGCTGCGATGTGGGGAGCGCGGGAGAGGCTTTGTGGGTGAGAGCTGCAGTTAGGAAGGGGAGAAGTGCTTTGACTGGGAGATGTTCCAGAGGGATATTTCTGGTACAGAGGTGGTGCGTGCAAAGGGACGGCTGTGGAGCAGAGGAAGGGGTGGCTTTGAGGGCTGCTGCTTTGCTCGTGAAAGGGTGTTGAGATCAAATCTTTGGGACGTAGCCTCAGCATGATTTGTGAGCTGATGCTGAACAAAGGTTGGCCTTGGCTCCACTGGCAATTAAAATGCCCAGCTCCGCTAGCAATTAAAATGTCCAGCTTCTCTTGCTGACGTCTGTTGTCAACGTTGTCCCCTGTTCCTGCAGCTGAGAAAATCAGTGAAATGATAATGTAACAGGAACTATGAGAGTAAAAGCTGAGCAACCAGAGAGGAAGTGTTTTCATGCTAACATACTCTGGCTTTGTTTGTTAGAGGGATAAAATACTCTATGTATGTAAAGCACCAAGCTGAGTTCTGCACATCCCTGTGTATTAACAATAATTAGACATCAGTAGTGACCTTGTGCTTTTTGACAAATTAGGCACACAAACCTAGGGTAGTTACATGTATGAGAGTGTATGGGATAGTGTTTTTTGTCCTCTCTTGTGTATTATTTTCAGTTACTAAGTATTCAGTAATAGTAGCCCTGGAACATGAAGGTTTCTCTGCTGGTAGAAAGAGACAAAATAACTTTCTGAGCAGTATTTTTTTAAATTGAAGGCACAACTCTACAGAGGCAGGTTAAATGAATATAGGTTACATGGCTGCTGTTCCAGGCAATCTAAAAGACACCTAACGTTATGAAAAAGCCCTAAAATTCATGAAATCTATCACTGCCACTTTTCTAGCATAGTATCTTTTTTCTTATATTTGTTTTTTTGTTTTACAGACTGTGATTGTATCCCAGTAGTAATTTTAAAATAACTCATCACTGTGAAAAATTTTTTTAGGAATGTTGCTGTATGGCGTTCCTTGATCCTTATGCTACAGCAGCAAGTTTCTGGAAACTTGTGATATGTTCACCTTTAGCCTGTGTGAGGTAAAATCCGAATGGCTTGTCCAGCATATATGATTCATACCTTTAAACTGGGCATGTCCAACCTGCAGCCCAGCACAGCCAGCAATGCAACCTCCCCCCATCCTGCACTGTTCCCTGTGAAGTGCCCCCATACACTCAGCAACAGCCAAACCATCAGTGCACTGTTAATGCTGTGTGACTGAAAGCAGGATTGTGCAGTGCTGACTCAAGTGATGGCACATATCTGTATGCATTTTGATACGTTGTCTATACACAGTCTTGTGAACAGTGAAGAATACGTAGCCATGCTTTCCATTTTGATAAAGGAGTTTGAGAATAGGTTTCAAGATTGCAAAAAAAAAAAAAATCATTGATTTATGTTTGTGAGACCATTTTCAGTTGATACAAATGCATTACCTGCGAATTTTCAAATGGAACATACGGAGTTGCAATCAGACATGCAGCTCAAAAATCTGATCACGTCTCTTAACCAGACTTTCAAAATCCCCACCTTACCAGAGAAGTAACCTTTGCTTCACGATCATGCCTTATTCATGTCACAGCTTTTGGCAGATGTACATGTCAAGGATGAAGCACAGGAAGAGTGAAATTTCATCAAAAATTTCTGAGGATCACCTTGAGAACTCACTGAGTATTGCAGTCATTGTCATTGAACCAGCCTGATGCCTTGGTTTCACAAAAACAAGGTCACGTATCCCACTAATTGAATGGTTTTGTTCCTCTTTTTTTAATGTTTTAAGAAGAAGAATATAGAAAATTAAAATGTTTTGTTACTTATATATTAATGATATTTTATATTTTACAAGGGCGTCTCCAAAATTAGTGCCTCCTGTTTCATGATGTTGGCCCACAACATCAGAGGTGGATGTTGGTAGTATGATGGCAGAGGCTGAGCCTTCCCACCAGTATTCCATTGCATTTTGTTGCTGTGTGACATATGGTAGCAGAGGGGCAGTCTGACAAAATGGCATCTGACATGGATGTATGCATGAAGCAGAGGGGTGTAATTCAGTTCCTCCTTGTGGAAAAAATGGTGCCCATTGCTCACTGAACATTAATGGAGACCAGCAGTGGCTGTGAGCACAGTGAGGCAGTAGGTGGTGTATTGAAGCACTGGTAACAGTGACAATGGATCATCTCTGTTGATGCAGATTTTTATGACAGTGCGTAGGTAATGGCAGTGACTGTGTTGAAAAAGAGTGTTTCGTAGCTGAGAATTTGCTCTATCAAATAGTGTTCTTGTGCTTTCTGTATCTGGTGTAGTTTCCATGGAAATAAGTAGGAGGCATTCATTTTGGAGTAACTCTAGACAATTCCTCTTCACTGTGCAGCTGAGGCAATTCAACAGGTTGAACACCCATGCTGTAAACACATCTATCAATATTTTCTGCCAACATACCTGCCTTGTCAGTTATACGTCTTCCATGTAGTCCTCCCATCGGTGAATTCTTCCTCCTCTTTCCCTGAATACACATTGAGACCCACTGGTTGTGCACATACGTTCTGCTTTTTTCTTTCAGTGAAAGTCCCTCGAAAGGTTGTTGCTGTTTCAAGCAGTGGGAATTACCCCAAGTCGTTGTTTTCCTGTTTCCCAACAGTGCCCAGGGAGTGGAGTAATCATAGAAGCTATATGAGAAGTTTGAAGCTGGTTTTAGGCAAGTTCTGAATGCAGATAATTAACGGCATTAGAATCCTGTCCTCATATTGCTGAAACACTACAAATAGGAGAGATGGTATGTTTAAAACTGCTTGTAAATGTGAACTCCATCTTATAGGTGGAGTTAATTGCTGCTAGATATTGTTAAATTGAATGCATCTAAACATGTTTGGGTTTACATGTGGAGAGATGGGGCAGATTTAACCCCACCAGATGAAGGGAGAGGAAGATGTCTGTAAAACTGCGTACAGATTGGAGCTTTGCTTCACACTTTGCACTGTGCTTAACTTGGCTTATACTAGCAGGAGCTTATACTGCTTATACTAGCAGTCTGAAAGATGCTTCTTCTCCGCTGAGAAGCAGGCCTTACCTCCTGGACATAATTTAGATAGCTTTAGTACTTTTTCAGTGTGACTTTGTACATGCTAGTCTGAGGTCTCAATGACTTCAGTGCCTGTGAGTGGCACAGTGAGGAACTGCCCTTACTTCCTCTGAATTGAGCAGAAAAACTTTAGCTAGCTTCAGTGGGAGAGTGGTTGGGCAGCTACGACATGAACGTCCCATGAACGTTGTTACTTTTAGACCCTAATTCTGCAATTACTGAATACAAAGACCTGTGCGTAAAGGTCTGTTGCCACAGTTGTCACTGTGACTTCAACGCTGATTTATCTGCAGCACCACTGAGCTACTGTACAACTTCATTACCACAGCTCTGCAGCGATTTCTAGGTGTCATTGTGCATAAAGCAGATACTTGTTGTGTTCAAAGAAGAACTAGAACAAAGAAAAATTATGTTGTACACATGTAAGGAACTTGTTTGTTGTTTATACGCAGCCAGTGTGAAAAACTGAAATATAGTCATGCCATATCTGACAGGTACTAAGTGACAACAGTAGTCCATATCAAGAATTAAACAAATAAACCCCTTAAAGTCTACCAAAGCTTTTTGGTAGCACGATGACTGGAGTATTTGCTTAATAGTTCAGATCAGTATTTAAGTAGTGAGCACATTTGCTTGTATAATATAGTAAATTCTTCCTTTATCACTAAAGTCTTTATTTACGTTCTTCAGCCTCCAATGCAAAATAGTGAGCAATGATGGAAGGTGTTGTGCTGTGGTCTGATGGAAGCTGCAAATGCCCAGGACCTTTTGTGGTCAAGCCTGTTGTTTGATTTCACGCCTTGGATTGTTTGCTTGTTGTGTGGGTCATTAACTGCTGGTTGTTTAGTGCAATCCACCCAGCAGGCTTCAGCTGCTCTCTGCCCCTCTTTAAGAAGTGGGATTTGAGTATATCAAGGTCTCCACTCAGGGAAAGTGCTTTGTGTTTGAGGGGCCTCTTTTGCCCCAATTGTAGCAGGGGCTGAAGTCCCCACTTCGTGAGCTGCAGGAATCTCAACTATCACTATGGCACTGTAACTAGTGCCGCTGAGTACTCTCAAACTCTTCAAAATGCAAACTCCTGGAGTACATTCATTGAATGAAAATATTGGTGCTTAAATTACAGAAAGACTGCTGTAAAGATAAAGCAATTCTTTAGTTTTTTGTCCTGTATTGCAAGATACTTTGTAAGAAACAAAGGTACCAGAAGCTGAACAATGGCTCAGGAGATGTTCCAGTTCTGTTGTGTGGCTGTTCTGCCCCACATCAATTAATCTCTCTGAGCTGTCATTTTCTGCGCATAGGATGAGAGAAGTAGCCATTCCATTCTCCTTTGTCTGCCTTGTCTGATGTCTTTGGTCCCGATGACCACAGAACTCATTTATGGTCCTTTGTGCCTTTAGACAATGCTTAAATGAAAGTGATGAGTAATAAGATGTCACCAAGAAGCACAGGATGTGCCTCGTGAGTCACGCCACTTCCCACATACCGTCCTCCATCCTGCCTCTGTTTAAGGGTTAAGCTTCGTGGGTTCAGTCAGACAGCCTTGGAGGGATTTTGTAGAGGAGTGAATACTTGACAGTAAAATCCCTCGGCGAGGCATTTTAACATTTATTCTTTTTGAGTCTCCTTTTTTTCAAAAAGTTGCCAAAGTTGGTGAAATTTGAAGTGCAGCTAGATATTGAAGTTACCTCCTGCAAGAGGCTTCTATAGCAGTTCCCAGCAGGCGCTGCCACGATAATGCCTAGTAGGACTGTGGCTGCCACGTGAGGAAGTGACTGTAGGAGTGAGTGAGGAGTGGGGCAGTGGAAGGAGAAGCCAAGGCCTGGCTGCTCTCCTCCCTTCTGGCTTCAGTCTAGTCACTGTCTGCTACTGGCAAACTTGAAAAGGAAATTATGCAGATGTCCATCAGGAATGATGAAGGTATTATTGTTCAGGGCAAGAGGAGTGGAAGTAGTCTTGTCCAGCCCTATTTTTCCTGTGATTGCAGATTTTAGGTACTGCTTATAGAATGCTTTGGCACATTAGATCGTAGACAAAAGGCATCTTGTAGGACTGACTCTTCCTAAATGCTGCAATCCAGGCCTTTCCTTGATTTTGCTAAGCCCCATGATACAAGCCTGTGCAAAAAGCACACCTCCATGAGGCCATGGATCCTGTAGCTGCCCCTTTGCTTCTCTATCCTCACAGATACCTCAGATTTGCCACCAAGTATGTCACAAGAACTGAGCTGACTGTTGACACCTCCAAAATTTTTACTGTCCTATTAGAGGCTCAAAATCCTTGGCTATGCTAGGGAATTGGTCTTGTGGTACAAAGCCTTCAGCGTGAGTGAAAGTTGAATGCCCCTGTTTCATAACTGAGATGAATCCAATCTGTGCAATTTCTGTCAGTTTCCCACAGAAGATGCTGCTATGACTTGTGTTGCTGAGTGGCAGGGCTGTTCTGTGCCCTTAACCATGAGTAGTTGTTTGAAATAGGCAGTTTGTTTACAAGATGCTTCCTGAAGGGAAGCTAAATTTATGCTTAGGAAGTTCTGGGATCAGATAAGCAATTTTTTGTCTTCTAAGTGGGGTTTATGATCTTTTTTAATTGTGTTGTTTATTTAACTTTTAAAATATTGCAAGAAATATGTTTAGTCTGTTATTTATATTTTCAGCTGTGGATTACATAAACATTCATTCTAGAAAAGGAAAATGCGCTCCTGTGAGTTTTGGTCAGAGCTGACTCTTGATTTTACATGCCTCTTCTAGAGGAAAAAACCTGGAAATTGTGAAGAATGATTGAAGACTAAAATCTGAGGTGCTCTGTCAGATTCTGTATTCAAATTTTAGCTAAAACAGTGTTATGAAAACAGCAAGCCATTGGTGAACTCCCGTGTATGTCCTGATTGTGTAAGCAGGTTAACATACAGTCATGTACCCAAGTGATGGCTGCTTGCTCTGCCTGCCTTTGAAAGGCCTCAGAGCAGATGCAAGAACCTGCAAACAGGGCTATGGCCAAGCTAACCTGTTGGACTTTAAACATCCTTTCTTGTATCTGATACAAACACGACTTCTGTTTTTTGGCTTAAATTGGAAAAATGTATAAACTTTTCTACTGAAGGTACTTTTGTGTTGAAATTTATGTATGCTGCTCTCAAACACATTTAAGTGAGTAACAACTTTTGTATTTTTAGGTTAGTGGATGACAGATGTGTGGTTCAGCCAGATGCAGGTGACCTTGCCAACCCTCCCAAGAAGTTCAGAGGTCAGTAAATGAAGATAATTGTTGTTGGTTTTTTTTTTTAATTTAATTAATGCACATTCTTACCTTTTTGGCAAAGATGTACCTTACTGGAGAGGTAACTTCCCAGAAGTCTTGATGAACATGCTGCTGAAGTTTCAAGCCAAAATGTGAAAGGCCAGTTTTGTGAAAGAAATGCCAAGTCAACAAAGTCATCAAGGGCAGATGGAGAACGCAGGGAAAGGAACTAACCTGCTTGAGGTCAAAGAACTGATTATTCAGTCTGTCCACTGAGTGCAAAGCCTTCACTCTGGGAGCAGCTCCTCGCTCCAGCTCTGCTCTTACTGTAAATGCGAAATAACCTCATGAAGTTCACAGCTAGTGCAGCTGATGATGTATTTATTTTTTTTAGGAGATAACCCAGCATTTTAAGGATTACCCCCAAATATTTTGTCAGCTTTTTATTTTTCTCTTGCTTTTAACTGGGCCTCATTTTTCTCAGATTTTTTAGTTTGTAGATGCAGATAATTCATTCCACATTTTTACTTGATGGAAAAACTAACACAGCACTGACAACATGCAGTTTCTACTTCTTGAACGCCGAAAATACTCCTGTGGTATTAGAAGTTGTGTTTATGTTTAGGGAAGGAAATACAACCTTTCAGGGTCTTGTTGGCTCTTAAGTGATAAGATCTATCTGCACCAGAATGGAGCCTTACTGGCCTGATCCAGACCTCTGTTGGCTTAAATAGACTTTGATTCACACCTGTCACAAGTACAGTTTTGACTTGCCTGGTTTACAGCAAGTGAAATAAACATATTGTCCCAGACTATTACTGGTTGTGTCTATTTCAAGAAGTTGCACATAGATGTTTAACCTTACTTCATTTCTAATATTTATTATACTGTAGATGCATTGGCTATTGTTGCAAAAATGTTGCATTTAAAATATTGAGATACTGAAGCTCTTCTTTCCCAGAGTATTCAAGGTTTGTTTTCCATCATATATTCAGGAAATGTCACCAGCTAGTTCTGGTTTCAGCTGTGAGATTCAGCACATGTGCAGATCTTGGAAACTGGAAATTGAAAAATTGAGAACATGTATTTCTAATGTTTTCTAAGTACATTTCAGTCACTAATACACTATCGTGGAATAACTTTACAGCAGAAACGGGGATAGCATCTAGTTCTCCAGTGTGACTTTCAAGCTACCTCACTGTGATTTCATCTTATTGTATTTAATTCACAGCTTGAATCCTGCACAAATTTCAGATGGGGATTCTGTGGAGGGTAGTTATTCTGCTTCACCACCTCGGTTTATTCCAAAGCAGAACATAAACAGGTTTCTAGATGAGACAGGAATCACTGGAAAAGATTTGCATGTGACAGTGCGATTGCAGAATGTGTTGAAATGCTTAGAATCGAAGAGATGAACAGAAACTGAAAGGACAACCTTAAATTTTTCATTGTCTAACAGAGTACTTGATTTTATAGCATCAGTAGAGCTCTTTAGTTCTGTTTCCTTGCTTGAAAGGACAAAGAAGGAAAAAGATGATAGCATTCTCTGTTGAGTTTTTCCAAAAAACTTGATTTAAACATCAAGAAAGTCTGGGCACTTTGATCCAAGGTGCAGAATTCTTGAGTTCACAGCACTGATGGCACACCTCTAATGGTGATGGTAGTGCACGTGTATGTTTGTGGGTCAGACGTCAGAATGGGATGAGACACAGATAACCTACAGCTATTTTCTGATGTTATGGGAATGCAAAGACTGTTCTCCTGAGTTCCATCCAGCTTCTTGCAGGAGAATGTTTTCTGTTAGTTGTAACCGTTTTGGCTTTGTTCCTGCGGCAACCTCTTTTTGTTGCTTTTGTAACACATTTCCTTCTCTCTAGCTTCCCATATTCTTTCTTCTCCCCAGCATCTGAGCTTTCATTTCTTCTAACTCTGCTTTCCACTTCTCAGGTCTTCTCTCTTCCCTTTTGCTCCCTGCTCCAAATCTTGTTACTAGCTGCCTCTTTGCTGCCTCTTAACTCTCTTTGTTTCCAGCAGCCTCTCTTTGAGTCACTTCTTATCTTTTTCTACTATAGGACATGCCCACACTTGGCAATTTTGAGCTATTGTTGGCATTGTGATAGCACGCAAGTTCTGGATGAACTGCAGTGCTGTCAGGAGTAGCTAAATTAGTGCAAAAGTGAGTTTTATTGCCTTAATAAATGCAACTCACCATGCTGTAACATCATGGGTATATTTTTAAGAGGCCTCATCAAGCACTTAGTAGCATTTTCATGCATGAGAAGTGGTGGTCATGAGAAGGGCTGTAGCAAAGATAAAACTGTAGTTGGTTGCCTTCTCCTTTGTTCTGTAGGTCAAATCCTAATGAAGTTATGTTTTGCTTAGAACACAGTAGACACTTAATGCTTAATTAGAATTTTGTGCCTGGTACCAAGGGCTGTACCTCAAGACTTCTGCTCTACCCAAGCTTTCTTGAGATAGATTGCACTCAACAGTGAGGATGACTTATCTACAACAGCCTAGATTGGATAGGAACCCTGAGATGGCAGATGTGATGAGCATATACAGACTTTCCAAGAGTATGACCTAGTATGACCCGAGAGTATGTGGTGTGACCCAGTCAGTAATAGGACCAGTGTACTTAAACATCTTCATTGTCAGTGGGATTGTCTACACCCTCAGCAAGTTTGCAGATGACACCAAGCTGTGTGATGCAGTTGACATATTCAAGGGATGGGATGCCATTCAGAGAGACATAGACAGGCTTCAGCAGTTGGCTCAGGTGAACCTCTTGAGGTTCAATAAATTCAAGTACAAGGCCTTGCATCTATGTTACGGCAACCCCCACTGTCAGTACAAACTGGAGAAGGTAAGAATGGAGCACAGCCCTGTGGAAAAGGACTTGGGGATTTGGTGGATGACAATCTTGACATGAGCTAGCAATGTGCCCTTGCATCCCTGAGAGCCAACCATATCCTGAGAAGCATGGCCAACAGGGTGAGGGAGGTGATCCTGCCCCTCCACTGTGTACTGGTGAGACCTCATACGGAGTACTGTGTCCAGATGTGGAGAGCTCAGTACAGGAGGAACATGGACCTGTTGGTTGGTGTCCAGAGGAGGGCTACAAAAATGATGCAGGGGATGGAACATGTTTCCTATGAGAACAGGCTTAGAGACCTGGGGCTATTCAGCTTGGAGAACAGAAGGCTCTGAGGAGACGTGACAGAGCTTTTCAGTGTCTGAAGGGGGAAGTATAAGAAAGAAGGAGACAGACTTGTTAGCACGGACTGTTGTGATAGGACAAGGGGAAATGGTTTCAAACAAAAGAGAGGAGATTTAGTTTGGCTATAAGTTTTTACAGCAAGGGTGGTGAGGCACTGGAACAGGTTTCCCAGAGAGATGGTGGAAACCCAGTCCCTGGAATCTTTCAAGGTCAGGCTGGATGAGGGACTAACCTGTTTGAGCATGTCCCTGTTCATTGCTGAGGAGTTGGACTAGATGACCTTTAAAGGTCCTTTACAACTCAAACGGCTCTGATTCCACGATTCTGTGATTCTATGTCAGAGCTGTATCTTAATGATTACCTATGAAGCGTGGCCAGGCCAAAATTTTTCTGAGAACTTTGAACACTGTGGCACGTAGTTGTTTGTATTATGAGGGAAACCAAAAGTGTAGCTCTGCCACAGTTTATTAAATTTATTAGTTCTACTCAAAAGCATTGAGGCAAAAGAGCTGCTAAAAATCATCTGTATAACCAAGACGTGTAGGAGAAATACATGTTTTTCTCCCTGAAAATCTCCCAGGAAGTGGATTCAATTAGAATCTCAAAATTTGTAAAACAAACAAGAAATACTTTAAGTAGGCTCTTGGCATGAAAAGATGATTTAGGCACGAGTGATTAGTTGAATGATTAAATATACGCAACTAAAAATAGTGCCTAACAGCAGGAAGAGTAGGGCCTCTTTAGTACCAGAAACTGCTGTCTGCATGGTTTACAGTGTTTTTATCACTCACAGCTGAAACTGGCGTTGATGTGAGGTTAGAGCATGACCTGCAAGTCAAAGGAGTCTGAGAAAGGCATGTTTCTAACAAGATATTTAGATTCCAGGGTCTGACTTTGAAAATGAACATTAGCGGACTATGTTTGCTCTTTTTTGGGTAATATTTTAACAATTCGGCCTCTTTTCCCTGCCCTCCTCTTAAAAAAAAAAAAAAAAAAAAAAAAAAAAAAAAAGTGTTTTAAAAAAAGTTATGTTTTCTAACTACTTGTACCCTTCCTACAGAGTTCACTCAGAGATCAAATGTAGGTACTGAGCTGTTGGCTTGAGCTGAAAACCAGAGGAATAAAGAGATGTCTCAAAATAGCAGTTTCGTTTTTGTTATGTGTTTACTTTCCTTTTCTTTTTTTCTTTTTTTTTTTTTTTTTGAGTGGGTGGTAGCTATTCTAGTTATTTTAGAACATCCTACTAAACAGAATATTGTTAAACTAAGGAAAGCCTTGGTTCCTTTTCACTTTGTGTCCATATAAAGAAGCTGTATTTCAGATTTCACCTTCAGTCATGCTGTAGTGAGCCTGGAGTTGCTCTTTGTTCATCAGTGTGTACATCCAGATTTGCATCACTATAAAAGGGTAGAATTAGTCCCACACGTGTTTCCTGATGTGTGCTGAAAAAAAGAAACATCTACTGCTTTGTGGTTAAATTTAAGGGACCGATGAAGCCAGGTGCTTCTTGTCCTAGTACTGAAATGTCCTAAGTGAAATTAATGAGCTAAAGATATAAGTTAATTTCTCTAGTTCTCCAAATCACTGAGATCTTCTGTGATGGATAAAAGCAGGATTTCTGGCACTTAAATTAAAAGGAAAAAAAAAAAAAAAAAAAGAAAAAGGAGGGAGGAAGAGAAAAACAATGACGAATGTTGTTCTAAGACATCTTTGCACAATATCAATAAATATTTAAGAGACATGATAAGAGTTATTTTCCTTTGCAGACTTCCTGAGTGTAGTTGCTTTTTGGTCAGAGGGCGTGCTGTATGTGTTATGTGTTTGTTCTACCCACTATTGCCTTGTTCAAAACAGTAATATAGAAAGAGATTTTGTGCATTTTTGCAGGCTCAGACACGTGGGCACATGGGGATGTCAGAGGTCTGTCTATTCTGTGAATGGGTTACTGGACTGACCTCCAGAAGGGCTGAGCTTTGAATCTGCTGTGTGCACTGGAAAGTTGCTTTGTAATCTTTTATGTCTCAGTTTTTCTTTTTTCCTGTTCGTTTAAACTATAGCTTCTTGAGGACAGGAATTGTTGCACTTTTTGTTTTTCCCCTGTTGTCTAGGACCACAAAGCTTGAATGCAGCATTCTGCTATCACTCTCGTAAAAGTAACTGTAAAAAAGATCAGGAAAAAATAAAACCAGATGAACTGGTTTTAATGTGTCTGGAATCTTAAAAAGAGGAAGGGAAAAAAAGGCAAAAACTTGTCTTGGAACGAAGAGATCAGGTTTTTTTTTGTTTCTGAATTGAGGAGAATGTAATTCCTGTGATACAGATTGCAACAAAATTATTGGAAGTTCAACTTTTAAGCACTAGGCTGGATCTCGGGACAGCTACCTTGAGTGGTGTGGCTGCAGATTTAGCTGTGTGGCTGAGGGCTATGTAGCACCTGTTTTGTGTTTTCATTTCTTTGAGAAGTATAGTTGGGAAAAGTACACCTGCCTTTGGGAGGCATATAGCTGCAATAATGATGGTATGTTCACATACATCTTGCATTTCTGTGCAGTGCAGTGAGGTAGCACTGGGCTGTGAGACTCCCCTTGAAGATGGCAAGCTGCTGTTTGTTTACTAAAGTTGCAGGATGTGTGGGGGGTACCAGCAATGAAAACTGGCCCTATAAAAAGCAAGTATTGTTACTGGAGACAAGTACGCGTTTCACGTGTTCTGAGGAGACACATTAATTTATAGATTAACAGAAAATAATAGGTAACTTTTTGTCCTGTGAGCTGAAATTCCCATATTCAAACTAAAATCTCCTACAAAATACGGTATGATTTAACAATATGGATTTTTTTTGTAATTTTTTTTTCTTTGTATCCAATCACAGTATTGCAAAAGTTATCCAGAGAGTTATAACACACTGTGGGCTGTTTAGTATAGCTCTCATTGTAAATGTTCCCCACTGAAATGAAAGCAAACATCTCTGCAGAGTGGCAGGATTTGCCTTGGAAGCTTTCTCCTAGGAAAAGCAAGCAGCTCAGGGCTATGATTAGGGAGCAGATCAGTCAGGGCTGGGGGTAAATGTCAAGAAAAGTTTGGCTGCTGATGGCCTTTCTGTGGATAGGTTTCCCTCCTACGAATATTGAAGGAAGAGACCCATTATTGCTATGAAGGAAGGAGGCAATGCATTTGAAGTTGTAGTGTTACAATGCACAATACCTGATGTTTTGGCCAATGTGTGAGAGACCAAACGGCAAGTTTGGAGAACTGAAAACATTGCAGCTTAGTCTGTGGCTTGAGAGTCAGTGCTGTAACAAACAGCTCTGGGGGATGCAGGTGAACAGTCTTACTAGTCTTTTTGGCACAGTTTTAGGTAGCTATGCTTAACTGAGCCGGATTATACCTGAGAACGTTGCCTATTTTATTTTGTTAAGTAATGGGAGTTCATTCTTCGTACTTAGGAAAGACTTGGCCAGTCTTTACACAAGATTTTCTTCTCCTTTTGTGTTTCAAGAGGTGTTGCTACTGTTTCTGTAACTCCTCACAAAGAGTGATGGGATGGATATGCTCAGCTAAGTCTTGCTTTGTTCCTTTCTGCATGGAAGAGAAATTCTATTGATTTGTACTGACTGCTAGTATGGGAATGTTTATTGACAGTTTTGAAAATGAGAATATGATCTGCCTTTATATCTAGCATCTTCTTTAGAGAAATGAAAAGTTTGACACTTGAATTTCCATTCATAAGTATGGAAAAGATTTAGGAAACTCTTCTTGTCGTGTGATGTGTGAGGCTTCCCACCTGCTGTTGTGGGTGGAAAGGCTGGAACTCACCCTAGTCTGTTAGCAACTGCGGATGTCTTGGAATGAGATGGTGCGTAAACAGCATTGTCAAACATAAGCTGTCTTCTGCTGACCTGACTTACTTATTAAAATCCCAGGCTGTGACTTCTGGTTAGCTTTTCATAACTTTTCTTTGCTGATGTTTTAGTGGCTGTATTTAAAAATTACCTGCAAGACTGCTAAATTCACCTAGTGTTTCCATTGTGACCTGGCTGTAGCTGGTGGTTTAGTCCTCAGAGAGTGCTTGGCAGTCTGTGGCAGTTGAATGTGGAGGGCTAATAATTTAGCATCTTCGACATCTGTAAATCACAATTTGTTTGTCAGTGAAGAGTTTCACATTACAATGCATGTCCAAACCTGTATGTTCTTGTTAACCTCATCATTAGATCCTTATTGCTAATTAATAGTTTCCCCTCCCTTCTTTTGGAATGAAATGAAAATCAACAATATTTGCTTAGGATAATGTATTTCAGGTCTAGCTTTTAGAGCAGAAGCTGATCAGGACCATGCAAGGCTAGTATCTTTTATCACTTTAAAAGAAATCAGATTTGGATAAATAATTTCAGCTGGAGCTTCTCAAGCCTCTGTTTCCAAACTGTAGGGCTGTCATGGACCCCAGGATCCTGAAAGTCTCGAGTTAGCAAATTTCATGAAATACAGCTTGTTGTCAATTAACAATTGAATAGACACTTTAAGAAGCACCCCTTGGCTCTTTTTTTGCCCACTCTCTTCAGTAGCAGAGTACGCAGGGACAGCAATTACTTCTGCCCATGCTGCCCCAGCCCCAGTTCTCATGAGCTCAGATGGAGTTGCAGGGCATGTAAGTGTTGGCCATGCCTAGGAGGAGAGATGGGCCCATCATGGCAACAGCTAGGCTAGGATCAAGGACCTGTGCCAGCATCCATGGGGTCCCCGTGCCACCTCCATCTGTCTGTGTTTTTTTTTAAATTATATACATTCTGGTTTTTTTGGTAGTGTGATGGAGAGCATCACTGAAGACAGTAGGCTGTGTTAGGACCTCACAAGCTGTGGGACTGCATTATTGTTTATGACAGTGCACTCTTATTATTGCATTGTACTGGGTTCTAGTATGGGAATGTGTTCTTCAGCCATCTTACTTATTTTGTCATTGAATATGAAAATTGTGATAGGAAATGAAGCAAAAAGGGCCTGCAGTGAGTGTAGAGGAGCATGGTGGCAGCCCACATGGCAGAGGCATCCAGGGATCAGGCTGGCAGAAGAGGATCTGCAGGCCCATGCTCTGCACTGGCAGTGAAAACATCTATCTCATATGCAGGGCTGCAACAAGGTTGTTCTTTGAAGAGCAGTCAAAGCCTTGCAAGGGACACTGCTCCTGTGAGGCAGCCAGGAGTTGCCAATGCTCAGCTGTGGTAAGCTGCCTGCTGGGGAGATGAAGATGGAGCTTACTTTCTGTGACACTGTTTTTGCTACTAGTTTTTTTAAAATGAGTCTTAGAGAAGGCACGTGCAGAACTGTATGCTGTGTTAGTCTATGTGATAGCTTGTGGCTGGATGTCAGTGTAATCCATTGTGTTAGCTATGCCAGAAGGAGCAGAATAGCAAGATGTATGACATACAGGAAGCGAGACAGCCTTCTCAAGGTTTCAAAAGCCACATGCCTTCAGACAGTAAATCTGTAAAGTTGTGCTGCAGCAAAGAGTACTAACAAAGCAGGAGGGTGTCCAGCACATGGCAAGATCCCAGCCATACAGAAGTTACAGAGAGATTTCTCAGAATAGGAGTCGTTGACCTCAGAGATTCTGCCACCCTGTTTATGGTAACATTACCATCAAACTGTTCTTGGCCTGTGCTTGAACATTGTCATATCCAGGCCATTTCTGTAAAAGAAAATTATCCAAAGTGCACTTACAAATGAAGGAAATGTCGTTCAACATAACTTGTGAGTACTTCTTTCATTCTTCTACAGACTGCCTTTTCAAGGTGTGTCCTATGAACCGATATTCAGCCCAGAAACAGTACTGGAAAGCCAAACAAGCCAAACAAGGAAACCATACAGAAGCAGCACTGCTGAAGAAACTTCAAGTAAGAGGCATCTGTATTTGCAATCTTATCTCAATCTGCAGGCTGTAGTGTAACAATGGAATGAAAAAGAACAATAACAAATCCCTTGTGAACCATCATGATAGGTATTATGGTATTATGCCACTGCAGCAACCTTGGAATCATAGTTTTATAGCATGGTTTGGGTTGGAAAGGACCTTTAAGATCATTTAGTTCCAACCCCCAGAGATACCTTCCTCTAGACCAGTTTGCTCAAAGCTCTATCCAGCTTGGCCTTGAACACTTCCAGATAGGGAGCATACACAAGCTCTCTGGGCAATTTGACTCAACCTTATATGCTAATTTCTTAGGTCTTCTATTTCCTGACTGGCATTTATTGCCCTCACCTCATTTTTCATCTTGCTTTAGGCTGTGGTTGAATTGAGCTGGGGGTTATGTCTTTCTGCTATCAAACTTCTGAAAGCAGTACTTGCTTATAAAGTACAAATACAAAGTTAATAGAATCAAGGGTGAACCTTGATTTAACATGTGTGATTATTTTGGAACTCCTTTCCAGGAGCTGTGCAGAGAGATGGACAAAGAGGTGCTTTGCATGCTTTAATCTGGAAATTCCTCAGAGTTGCAATTTGGACAGATTGAATGTTGCTGGCCTGATGTTTTAATTGGACACATAAGACTAAGTGAAACACAGTGTTGTCAAACACGGTGGCTACAGTTTAATGTCCAGTAGAAAGGCTGCCAGTGCTTCCTGTTAAAACAGCAGTGAGGGCACAAGATATGTGCCTAGAGCTTGTTATGTAGCAATTAGAGCAAGAAGCTGGAATGTGTTCTGTGGCTGTGTTTCACCCTTAGTCTTGCAGTATGTGACCAATTAGTGTTATTTTATTGTACATAAAGTCAGGATATTTGTATGTAATTAAGAGATGAGCAAAAAGAATGGTGACCAGGAGGAGATAGCCATAGGCCCTGCTATTTTCTCCTCTGGGATGAAATAAAGCACATGGAGTTATCTTCCTTGTTTCAAAAATTTTGAAATAGTGTGCTAGGCTGTGTTAGCATTAATTTCAGGTGTGATCCATGAATTGTGAATGAGTTTCTAGTCTAGGTAATAAAAATCTGAATTATTTCAGTTGATTATTGTTCAGAAAATCATACTCAGGAATAAACAGATGCTAATTTTTACAGTGCAGAAATGGAAGCAATTTTAATGTGCCACCAATTCTTTTTTGCAATATCTGTTCTGGAAGCTGAATCCAGATATTAAATTCAAAAATTTAAAGAAATAATCATTCTTTTGCAGCATGCAGCAGAACTGGAGCAAAAGCAGAATGAAAGCGAGAACAGAAAGCTGTTGGGTGAAATTGTGAAATACAGCAATGTCATACAGGTAAACCTATTCAAATACATCCGCCTTTTCTCAGAGCTGAAAGAGTTGTTTCATTTCAAGGTCATGGTGAAAATGAAGCTAAGCACTGTAATATGGGTTATCAATGGTCAGGTAAATGGAACTTGGTAAAGTTTACAATAACGTGCTTTTCTGTCTTGTTTGAAAACTACCAGAAGTACTTTACATCTGTGTTTAAATAATGTACCATTTTTTGTTGTTGCAGTCTGGAATCTGAATGTCAATACATATATGATGTATTATATATGATATGATATATTATATGATATATATATATATGATATGATATATGATTCATTTCAAAATCATACTTTAGAGGTGCTTTGCAGTTCTGTTT
The DNA here is from genome assembly GCF_026119805.1 of Tympanuchus pallidicinctus. NCBI lineage: Eukaryota > Metazoa > Chordata > Aves > Galliformes > Phasianidae > Tympanuchus > Tympanuchus pallidicinctus. The sequence goes on from NW_026294744.1 coordinate 6,684,376, forward strand.
AAATCACTGAAGTCATTTGTACTTTATGACGTATTCATGAGACAGAAGTTATGTTCCTAAGTGCAGTACAACTTCCCTGGAATGGATGAAGTACCTGAAGATAATACTATTATTGACCCTTGCCCTGCCTGTGTAGTACATGCTGTGAAAATGATGATGATGGATGTAATTATCTCAATTTGATATATAGTGTTTGTTTTCCTAACCTGCAGTATACTTACTATGGTAACTCTCTTATAGTTTTATTTTGACTTTGCTTCTGTATGTTATGAAAAATCATTGCAGTGTGAAATCCTGTGCCTGCTCTTTGAGCAAGAAAATGCAAAATCTATGCTAATTTTTGTACTTGTTATTTGTTTACAGCTACTGCACATAAAAAGTAACAAGTACCTCACAGTCAATAAGCGATTACCAGCTCTGCTAGAGAAGAATGCTATGCGAGTGTCTTTGGATGCTGCAGGGAATGAGGGATCCTGGTTTTATATACAGCCATTCTGGAAACTAAGGAGTGAAGGTGACAATGTACGTGGAAATACTGAATGTGTAAGAGGAGAAGGCAGAATATTCCCAAAAGATACATGATTTCTTTGCTACGGGCAAATAAAAAAAAGAAAAATAAAAAGCATCAAATTATATGGTCAGGAACCTGAAATGTTGCCGCATTCATCCAAGCCTCTGCTTAGGGTGCATTTGGGGACCCTAATTTTGCTGCACTGGGACATTTTGCATAGACAATCTATTATATGCTGATTTATGGTAGAAGAAAAGTGTTTTTTTTTCTTTCTTTTTTTTTTTTTTTTTTTTTTTTTCCCTAAGAGCCCTTAGAGTCTATTTAAACTCAAATTCTGGACAAAATTCTGTGAAAAAGTCAGCAGAGGATGTCTCTTGAAAATACGCATGTGCCTTTAAATGTATATCCCCTCCCAACACAAGAGTGGCTTCTGTGACTGGTATTGGGTTTGATGGTCTGATGGGTATTTTCTGGGTAAATATTAGTGAGATACTGCATATTAGTAAGAGAAAGAATGCATAGGAGAATTCTTTGCTGTAGACCTGAGATCCATACCAGGAGGTCAGAACTCTGTTCTTCATTCAGTCAACTGTGGCCTAAGTGTCCACTGTGGAAAATTCAGATCCACCTCTGAGAAGGCTGCATAATAGACTTGTTTGGTTCTATTTTATGGACCTGGCTGGAAATGTTTGCCAGCTCTCCCTTGTGAAAGAGCTTTTACAGGCTTTTTTCACAGACAGGAGTGCTTCTTTTCTTGTGTATTTTCTCTCATTAACTTTGTAGTTATCCAGGAATTTATCCTGGATGCTATCCTGGATGAGAGTGGTTGTTTGCAGTTCCCTTTGGCAGCAGTTCCTGTTGTGGGGAGGGGAAGGATTGTATTCCCAACTCATGATCAGAAACCAATGAAGTCATAGTCTTTCTTTGTTATACATTCAAGAGAAAAGGAGCAAGCATGAGTAATCCTCTAGGGCATATCTTCATGGTTTTTCAGCTTGGCAAAAGAAGTATTGTGGATCAAACCTTAAGTTGATATTCCTTTCCTTCTAAAAAAGAAAAGAAGAGACTTATTGTTGCCTTCCTGGCTTAATTTCTTAGAATAACATTAGTTCAGCATTAATTTATTAATCTTAATTTCTCATGTCTGGGAAGTAAATATGTGAGATGTTTTCCAAAGTGAAGACCCAGGGTACCCAAAGCATGATCTGCAAAGCAGGTGTGAGCTGTTACACTTACAATAGAATGCTCTTAAGCCTTTAAAGTCATCCTGATTGTTGTAGAGTTCTTGATGTGATTTGACACAGTTGTGGGCACATGAGAAATGTGAAGATTGGAAGCAATTTTGCTTTTCTGAAAACTGAGTATATCACTACAGTGATTACTGTAGCAGTACATTACACAGGTGGATCTCTACAGGTCTCCTTCTTGCTGTTTCCTGTGGGTATTTGTCAGGGTCTATACTAAAAATGTAGTGTGGGAAATTGTCAGGTTTTCTAATACATTAATGGTCTTTTTTGGACCTGACTGCTGCTCATTTTCTGTCACTAGGAGTTGTTCTCTTTCTGAGTGGTGAGCTCTCCATTGTATTTTACAGAGGGAAGTCCTGAGACCCAGGCTTTTCCTCCTTCTAGGCATGAATAGATGTTGATAATTTTTTTTTGCAAAATTCCAGTGCTAAAAAGCAGTCCTTTGGTAGCTTTCTTAAAAATGGTCTGTTTCTACCTTTTCATCAGACACAAAAACTAAGCAGCTGCTATTAGGAGGAACAGGAATAGTAAGTGATGTGGAAAACCCTTATTTGCTCGCCACAAGGCGAGAGAGGCTCCACCCTTCCAGCAACTCCTTCGCTCTCAGTTGCTCACAGAGCACCTGATCCACATAAGCTGGGGCCACTTTATCCCTCCACTGAGTTATCTTTTAAAATATGTAGATTATTTGTTTTATAGTTTTCTCCTTCTGACCTCTTAGTGCATGAAATTCGGTTGATGTATCAGGTCCTTATTCTGTTTAGAAACCTCTTTCGCTTTGTTTTGTTTTGTGTGTGTGTGTGTGTTTTTCTCCATTTTCAGCTTCTGTGCTATAAAAAGGAAATTCCCTAAGAAAACATACTTCAGAAGGTCTGTACAAAATCTGTTTCTAAAATGGTATAAGCAAATGTTGACTTACTGCTTGAGTGACTGCTACTGTGTGAGATAACGCACGCAAAGGAGGTCCAAATATACCCTAAAAGAAAAGAAGGTCATTTTTAGGGGGGAAGTTATGATATAGGAAGTCATGTGTGTAAGTTTTCTGATAAGTCATTGTGGTTATTTAGTGTTGTGAAGTATTTTAAAACTAATTTTTCTGAAGAGGGTTTAGTGTAGCTTCTGAAGCAATTGGTTCGTTATGTAAGTAATGAAAAAATATTGCCAAAATTTTACAGTAATTGGCATAACTCGGCAATATTTTTTGCATCTCCTTCCATAACAGATTTGACTGATAAAGGCCAGGGCTGGCTCCAGTTATACTGAAAAACAAGATTAGCACTGATAGCAGGATTAGCTCTGCATGGATTGCATTTTTAGTTGTCTGCCATTTTTAGTTGCTTAAAAACTTGATGATGCTGGATGCTGAGGACAGTGGTTTTGAACTTGAGGAATGGCCACCCACTATGGGAAAGTTAGAATGGCGTAGGTTGGAAGAAATGTTAAAGATCATCTTTCCAAACCCCGAAAGTTCTACAAAATCATAGACCCACAGAATCATAAAATGTCCTGTGTTGGAAAGGACTGTAATGATCATCTAGTTTCAACCCCCTGCCATGGGCAGGGTCACCAATCACTAGACCAGGCTGCCCAGAGCCACATCCTCGCTGTCTTTGAAGTATAAGAATATGATTGGCAGGCATATGGGCTTATAACACAAATTTGATGAAAGCGGAGCTGCGGAGCCTTCAGTGTGCCTGGTAAGCTATTTGGACAATTAGTCCAAATTGAAATCTCTGTTGCAGTATCTTTGGAGTTATTCGCAGCTTATATAGCTTACTGTGACAGGCAGTCTTTCTGATACAGCATACCTGTACTACAGTATTTTCTCTTAATTCTTGGTTGCAGTTGTAGTTGTAGCTGTTAGGTGGACTTATTGAGTTTATATGCAATCAAATAATTGCTCTAGGAGATTTCAACACTGATCCCCCACTTACAAGACTATGTGGTGGATTTTGATTGTGGCTCTTCCCTAGTCACAGACAAACAGGGTTATATAAATTTAGAATTCTGCTGCATCCGAGACTCAAGGACCTTATAGGTTTAGTTTACATTCAAAAGCTGAATTCTCATTGGCTTCGGTATGAATTTCATCATTCTCTGGAAGCTTATTATCTAGGCCAGAAAGAATAAGAATTTTGTCAAAGGAACTGGGAATTAGATCCTCAAAAGCTATGTGTCATTTGCAGATTTAAGGATTTCATTTGTATGTTTGAGGAAAGAGTTTCTGTGATCTGTCAAACCACTTGCTGACAACTGATTTGCAGCACACTGTGGCTGGCTGTGCTCATACGTACCTAGGGAAAAGAAGACTGCTGTTAATTCTAAGTTTGCAGAGGACAAACTTGGGAATGCATTGCTTTTTCTTCTGTAATCTCTGTATTGAACGATTCTGCAGATGGAATTATAGGCCTATGGGCATGTGTACACATGAACATGTACTGCTTCCATTGCTTTGGGTGTGCAGGAGTGTTATTTGGAGCCAGAAGTGAACTTAGGTGGGAGATGTGGGCATGGACAGGGAGTAGGAGGAATTCAAAAGAGCAGAATTGCAGCTTGCCAAAAGCCACTGTATGTACGAAAACAGGATTCTCTCTTTGCTCTTTTTTTATGTATCATTGGTGGAGAATGTATAGGGAGCAAGCACTGTTAAATTACCTCTGTACCTTCCTTCCCAGCCTTTTCTGGAGGCTGGAAGCAAGGAGAAAAAGGGAGTAGAAGAACATAGGCTATCTCATTGCCTCTGTGACAGCTGATGTTGCTGGCCAGCACCAAGGGCAATTATTGATATAGACCTGGAGCAGGGTAGAAGACTGAGATGGAAACCATGACCCCATGTAATTGTTCCTTCTCAGGTTGTGTCTATAGCAGAGTAGCTGTGTACTTCTTTTTTCCTCTGGTTGCCTCCATAAAAATCACAGAATGCATTCTAAGATACCTTCCTCCTGATGCCTTTTTAATTTTCTTTTTTCTTAATGGGATGCTCAATGATGTTTTCTCTTACTGTTGTTATAGTCCAGGTGTGCTTTCAATAATTTTGAAGTCCTGATTCCACTTTGCAGGTTGCAAGCCTGATGGTTTTTTGATTAATGAATTGTCTGGTCTTAACTTCTTAAAATGGTCTGTAAGTAATGACTGTGTGAAGCATGGCATGCAGAAATGTATTGCATAAGTAAGGTACTGTAAAGGCACCTTGTCACCATTATTTGGTTCTGTCAGTGGACTTTTTCTCATTACTTGGGTCAAACAGGATTGTTACCTGTAGTCTGAGCATGATGGCACTGTCTTTTGCTACTCTTCATTTTAGCTGTGTTGATAAAAAACAACCAACCTTCTTTTTCACCCCTGCAATAAGTGGGCCAAATTCATCTGCACTGAAGTTATATAGGGCTGAATCAGGCTTCTTGTAGGAAATGTGCTGATCAATGGAGAGCATATTTTTGTTTGTATTCCTAAAAAGCATGGCTTTTACAGCTTTTCATATATCAAAATCACTTTTAGCCACTTCTTGTCTTTGTGTGTGTGTGCTTAAAATTGCTGGGAACAACATAACAAACCAGAACACCAGTGCCAATCTCTGTGTATTGATTTTTTGCCCTTCTCAGGTATGAACTGAATTCTCCATGTGCACGTTTCAAGCACTTCTTAGGTCAGAGCCAATTTCATATATTGTTGCTCCCTGTCTATATAATTAAAGAATTCCAAGGGCATGGGACTTTGCTTGCAGAGAGTCATCTAGGAATTTGTCTTGTAGAGAGAAGATCGCTTAGCTGTTGTACCAGTGCCTGTGCTGAGCATCAAATGTCATTTAGGGAGTAACAGTAAAGGGGATGGAGTGAATTCACCTCTCTTGAATTTCCAGTTGTTTATGTTCCTTCCCAGGTTGCAGTCATACAGTCTGAACAAGAGAACTCGTGAGCCTGTTTGCCAGAAGATGGCATACAGAGTGAGGAGTCACTAGGCTAAAAAGTCTTGTCACATACAAATTTTTAAGGCTTCTCTGTAATGAAAGACATCGATGGAATAGGCTGTCTTACAGCAACAGAGGGAAAAATTCTGCTGACTGATTACAGATTATTTTCTAAGCTTTCTCTGCCTTGTGACTGGCAGTAAATATGGAATAGAGAGTACTTAATGTAAATTGTAGATTTTCTGATCTGCTCCTGAAATTCATAGGTTCATCTCTTACTTCATGGACTTGAGTTTCTGCTAAACTGAGTGACATGCTTACTGAGAGTGTGAGGACTCGGTAGTGTCATGTCTTGAACCCGAGCAATTGCAGAGGCACATGAGAACAGAACTGGCCAAAAAAATATTCTATTGGTGTGTGAATTGCGTGCAAGTAAATTCACCAAGTGCTATTTCTAGAGCATGCATTTGAGTCATTTTTGAAAAATATAACATTACTTCATTTTATTGGGTAATTACATAGGTCTAAATTACATTTTCTTTATGACTTCCAGGTTGTTGTTGGAGATAAAGTTGTATTGATGCCAGTCAACGCAGGGCAGCCACTGCATGCTAGCAACATTGAACTTCTAGATAACCCTGGCTGTAAAGAGGTGAGCTCAACAGAGGAGAGGTAATTGTCAGTCTGAGATGTATTATATTGTGTTCTTTACTGATAACCATAGTGCCATAAGCTAGATACCAGTATTAAACACTGGTTCCAGCTTGGCCTCAGAAAACCAAGATGAAATGTGTTTATTCTTGGCACAATTCTTCCTGGCACTGAAAGCTTCATGAACCTTGCATGAATTTACTGAAACCCTCAATGATGTAAGAATAAGTCCTCTTTCATAAGCTATTTTGGTCTTTCGTTGTAAGCAGACAGAATACCCACTGAGACTTACCAACATCACCGTCATTCTGAACTCTAAATCACATCAGGATGCATATTACTCACATACCTGGAACTCATCTGCTACCCTAAATGTGATGTGTTTTTATAGATTAAGAAAAAAAAACAAGCAACCTTTAAGACTCCCATTATGTTTTTTTTCCCCCCAAGGTAAATGCTGTCAACTGTAACACAAGCTGGAAGATAACTTTGTTCATGAAATTCAGTAGTTATCGAGATGATGTACTGAAAGGAGTAAGTATGATATGTGTATATATATATATGTATATATATATATATGTATATACATATGTATTTTAAATTTGAATACTTGTGCCTTATTTGATTGTAGAGAAATATTAAATGGTGGAAAAAAAGAAAAAAAACAGGACTTTATGGACTCATCAGGGGTCCCTCCCTGCTGCCCTACACCAGCTAGGGTAATTTTTTTGGTGTTGTTATTTCACTAAGTGAAATTGTCTGGATTGCACTAGTTTCCAGCCTCTTCCCTCTACCACAGAAGACCGAGGATCCTGGAGAAAAATTGAAGCCTAGAATGGAGAGTGCTTTATACAAAATTGCTGTGATGTTTCAGTTTAGGCTAAGGTACCGAGTTCTAACAAGCCAGGGAAGGGAGCAAAGCATGGAAGATAACAGTAGTTGTTATGAGACAGCTGAGGTATCAAGCATTGGTGAGAGACAGAAAGAAGCAAAAATGATGGAAGAAATACAGAAGGGACATTGGTTTTGGTTGCAGAGAAGAAGGGATAAGACTATTATATCAGAGAACAGAAAAATAACAGTAGTTTTATAGGTAGCAAAAGAGATTGAGGAGTACTTGTAAATACATTTCCTGTATTGGAAAGGAGGATTGAGGTGAGGGACAAGGCAAAGCAAGAAGTTCCTGTTGTATTTATTGAGAAGTTGAGACTGTGGAGTCAGGTGGATTTGAGAGAACCTGGATGTATGGGACCAAGAAATGAAGGTTCAGAAGTGAGAGACAGAGTTGTGGCAGGAAAGCCTAAGGAAAGACTGGAGTTAGGGAATGACTCACATAGAAAGTCACCTTTGGATTAACTATTCATTGCAGTGCTCTGAATGAAATTTTATTTTCACAAAAGGAGATGGATGTCATGCAGGAGGGAATTATTGCATTTTATACACAATTTCCAGATGCATTACAAAGATTGTGTATTCTGAACTTAGTACCTGCTCCAGCACCTGGCAGCTAATAAATATTTTCTTTGCATCATCTGTGATGACATTACTAGAAGCTAGAACGCATACTGAGTCTAGCAACTTTGCCTTCCACTAAATAATGTTTCTCTTCCGTTTTACTTTAGGGAGATGTTGTTAGGTTGTTTCATGCAGAGCAAGAGAAGTTTCTGACCTGTGACGAGTATGAGAAGAAACAGCATATTTTCCTTCGTACTACACTGCGTCAGTCAGCCACCTCTGCAACAAGTTCTAAGGCACTGTGGGAGATAGAGGTATTTTTTCCCTTTTCATATATGTTTTAGTACCTGAAGGCCAGGGTGCAGTAAAAATACCACAGTTTGAATCATTCATTGCCTCTTGATATCCTCATATACTTCCTCATAACTGTTATTATTTTATGAAGGAGTTTGTGTAGGATGAACAGTGATGTTCAATGCCATTATAATAATGTAACTCCCGTGTCCGAAAGTCCTTAGATGTTGAACCAAGTTTGTGCTTTTAACACAAAGTGCTCCTTACTTGGAAAGTAATATGAGGCATATTTTCTGTCACCTGGTGGAAAAAAAAATATGTAACTAGTGATTATGTAATGTAGACTTAGTGTGAACACAGAACATATCTGTGTGTTAAACTGTTGGTAATGGTGTAGTTTACATGCTTTTATTTGGAATGCATTGTAAGAATTGTCAGTGATCTAAGTATGATTTTGAAAAGCACTATTAAAAATGTGTATTTCTTACAGGTTGTCCATCATGATCCTTGCCGGGGAGGGGCAGGACAGTGGAACAGTTTGTTTAGATTTAAGCACTTGGCAACTGGAAACTACTTAGCTGCAGAGGTAAGAATGTCAATTAAACGTGAGCTTGTGTTCTGCCTAACCAATTATAAAATGTGTCCTGCTAATTCAGAACCACTGTAGGTAGGTAGGTCTGTGAGAAGATCCTACACCAGGCCTGGATGGGGAAAACAGAATGTACGCTGCTGTGTCGCACTGTATGGCTGTAAATTTTCTGAGCTACAGTACATTGGTAGATGAGTTCAAGAAAACATGTGACCTTAATTTTCACTGTGCTGTTGAATTTTGAATCTGCTAGTTAGTCATTGTGGTGCCAAGGAAAACATAGTATCATAGAATGCATGGGTTGGAGTTGACCACAATTCTGTGAGAGCAACCATCCAGCCAATTCGTTATCCAGTGAGCGGTCCTTCTATCAAATCCATTTTTCTCTAATTTGGTGATCAGGATGTCATGCAGGGCAGTGTCAAATGCTTTGCACAAGTCCAGGCAGATTACATTAGTTGCTCTTCCTTTATCCACTGACTGCTGTAGCTTCATCATAAAAGGCCACCATGTTTGTCAGGCTTTCCCTTAGTGAAGCCATGTTGGTTACCACCAATCAGCTCATCTTTATTTTCCGTGTGCCTTAGTAAACCCTTCAGGAGGATCTGCTCCATGATCTTCCCAGGCACAGAGATGCCTGGCCTGTAGATCCCTGAATCTTATTTTCCCTTTTTGAAAATTGGGGTTATGTTTCCCCGTTTTTCAATCAGTGGGAACTTCACCAGACTGCCATGACTTTTCAAATATGATGGATAGCAACTTGGCAACTTCATCCACCGGTTCCCTCATAACCCATGGATGCATCTTGTGGGGTCCCATAGATTTGTGTACCTTCAGTTTCTTTAGAACATCTTGAACATGATCTTCACCTACAGCAGGCAGATCTACCTTCTCCAAGTTCTCACCATCACTTTCTGCAACGTGGGCATTGTGGCTAGAGCCGTTGCTGGTGAAGACTAAGGCAAAAAAGTCATTGAGCACTTCAGCTTTCTCCTCATCCCTTGTGACCAGATCTTCAGTTTCCTTCCAGAGAGTGCCCACATCTTTCCTGACCTTCTTTAGATCACTGATATACCTGTAGGATTTCTTCTTGTTCCCATTGATGTCCTGGGTAGATTTAATTCTGTCTGGGTTGTACCTTTCATAACCTGATCCCTTGGCTGCTCAGACAACTTGTTTTTAATCCTCCCAGGTTCCTGCTTCCACTCCCTATAGCATTTATTTTTGAGCTAAACCAAGTTTAAGAGCTAATTGTTGATCCATGGAGGCCTCCTGGCATTCTTGCCTGCCTTTTTCTCAGGATACACTGCTTCTGGACTTGGAGGAAATGGTCCTTAAATACTGACTAGCTTTATTTGGCCCCCCTTCCCTCCAGGGTTTTCTCTCTGTAGATATGTAACAGTAATGTTACAAGTCTGCCATATTTGTATTTTAAATCCTTGGATTTGCTTACCTTTCTGCTCTTGTTTATCACTGATTCTTGTGCTGTGATTAGTCAAGTGTTCTTTTCTGGCTCAGACATATAGTGATAAAACTTTTTATACTGAAATGGAATGAATGTAACAATTGAGCTTGATCGGAGAAGTTTATGTGCAGACATTAGAATAGATGCATGAGACTGCTCTAATTCTGCAATTGTCATTCATTTTCTTCTTGCAGGCTTTAGAAAATGTTTCTATAATACTGATGTGTCGATCTCTTCATGGCCCAAAGTGTCTTTATATTCTCTAGAAACTTGTCATGTGTTGGTGTAATGGCTTCTGATGTCATGCTTGTGCGTTGTGATTATAGCAGGTTTCTGAGGTTGCACAGTTGTCTTTTGACTAAAAATTGGAATAAAAATAGGTTAGAAGAAATATTTACCCCTTTGGGGTGGAATAGGAAGTCCAGGAAGAAGAAAAAGAAAATCTTACATTTTGTCTGATTATTATTTGGTGTATAATGTAAAGGCAAAATAGTGCTGTGACTTCACAAAAGAGCAGCTTGATATCTTTTAGGACACATAATTGTCCTTAAAAATAGTATGGGTCTCTTGACAAGCTGGGGGAGAGGAAATGGTACAAACTTTATGAAATAGGAGAGCCTTGGATTCTTCCCTGGTTGCAAGAAGTTGTGAACTTTTAAAATTATATCTAATCCATATTAGATCTGATCTGTGTTCTAGTTACATCTAGTTATATCAACTATCAATAGTTACATCTAGTTATATCTAGTTATATCTGTGTTCTAGTTATATCTAGATATATAGATATCTGTGTGTCTAGTTATATCACTGATTTAGTTAAGTTTGTGTAGGATTGCCTTTTTGACTTAATCTTGCAAGCACAAGTGTGAAAATTTGCAAGAGCCAGTTGTAATCACTGAGAACCCCTGAAAGAAGTCTTTCCCTAGCTGGACTGAGTTAGATTTGCACCAGTGCAACTTCTGTGTGTAGACAAGTCTTCTATATTCTCACTGTCCTGATTTCACTTTTTACTTTTGTCTGATTTCAGAGTAAGAGCAAACAACCACATTCATACTTTTAAGTATTTCAAATTATTTCAAAATCAGTATCAAAACATAAGCAATTGCATTATTTTTCATGCAAGACTGAATGTAATTTGGATCTTTTCATTGGCTAGGGTAGTAACTCAAAGTGCAATTTAAAAATCTGATAATGGTGAAATCTCTGTGTGAATGAGTGAGGAGCATCATCTCTTTAAAGGCAGTGGGCCAGCATTCCTTTACTAATATTCTCTGCACTGCTGCCTCCACGCTGCAGCAACATTTCTGGCTTGTCTGAAGCCAGCTCGCTTTATTGTGTATTTAATACTGACTAATTTTCAAATGGCAACCAGTACGCTCAGTTCCATTTTTTTTTTTAGAGAGGAACAGATACTTCTGCTAGAAAGGCTTTATTCAGACTAGCTAGACTGATGGAATCAGCTTTTTTCTCCACTGTGCCCTCTCAGCACTGAAGCTTGCTGAGTGACAGATGAGCTTCCTTATCCTGTACTTCACCAGCTCAGAGATTTTTCAGGAGAAAAATCTCCAGGTGAAGAGGAGTCACACTTCACTGAATGCAGAACCTGAGCTTGTGACCCTTCTACCTTTGGAAGGGAAATCCCCATCAAGACGACTTGTAATGTTGAGAGTGAGATCTGGAAAAGCACTTGGGCTGAACAGAAATGATATGCTATGATTGGAGAGGCGCATTAGCTACTGTATCTATGAAGTGTGAAATACCCACTAGTGGAGATATTAAAGGTAATGCTGTAATAAAAACCTGGGAACTGTATTTTACACAGTTCATGTATCAAGCTCAACACAGCAGCCAGACATCCATGTCAAAGAATTATGAACAGGGAAGCAGAAACCAAATGTTTATAAGTTAACTTCAAATCAGTGGGGCAAAGCTTAGCAAACTCTTATCTTTACTATTGCAGCACAGGAAGATTACTCATAGTGTGAATTGTCAATACGTTGCTGTGACTTGATTTTGATTAAACTGCCATGATTAAGGTATCTGGAGTGGAATAAGTACAAATAAGTAAATGAAATTCATGAAACTTTTAAGTATTTTGTAGTTGGCTAATGATACAATTTATGTTACAGTCTGAGCAATTGTAAATCAGGATTTATCATTTTTTACAACCATAATTTCCTTACTTCATTTTTATGTAAATTAAGGTGATGTTTAGCACTGAGAATTTTGCAGGGGAATTTTGAATAGGTGAAATCTCACACGATGAGCAAAAGTGTCCTTCACCAGAATATTCCCTTTTTCTCCTCTGCAGTTAGGTTTCTATGATGTAGTAGTGCTGTGCCTTCTCTTCTCTCAGGTGTCTCATGCCAACTGGATCAGCCTTATTTGTGGCTAAGTGGGTCTGACCTACGTAGCAGAAGGATGTCACTGCAGCTTATTAAGTCCAGCAGGTGATCTGGGGGTTCGCGCCACTTACTGCAAACAATTCAGAATTTTTCAATTGATAAACTTACAGAATGTGTCAGTGCTACAGTAAGTAGTTTAAAAAAATAAAATTGAGGCAGTACTGTTATTCAGTGAACAAAACATGCACGTGAGCATATCTGATTCTTATAAACTTGAAAGAAATAGGGATGTGTAAGTCCTACATTACAGGTTATGAAGAATCACAGTGACCCAGCTTTAGGTACCTTTGAAAAACGAAGGGTTCTCTGATACCCGAATTCTGATTCAGTTTCAGTTGTATTCTTTGCTTTCATCCCCTTTTCACATGATATTACTTAAGCCGATTTTCATCAGTATGCTTTGAAGTTTCATAAGACCTATTAATACCATAGATCACACTACTCTGACTGAAGCTGAGTCATCCTGAAGGACTCTTGCTAAAAAGGAGACTCAGTGGTAGGCATTTGCTAATTGCCCATTGCTGCCCTGTCATTCCCTGTGGGTATGCTCTGAGACATGACATGCAGGTATGCTCTGAGCCCGTTACTTAAGACACGAGACGACTATGCTGAAGAAACTGTTTCATGTTTTGTGGTAAGATTGGGACAACTGGAATCTGGTGGTAGTTCTCTTCCAGGTCAGACATTTGGAAATCTGAAGCCACTGGATCAGTCATTCCAAAAACGCTGAAATCAGTAAAAGGTGGAACCAAGTATTCAGCTGAGAAATTCTCCTCTACTTGTTCTTTGGAGACAGTGGGAGTTCTGCTTTTAATGTCAAAAGCACTTGATTTTGTTGAGTATTGAGACAGATCTGTAGCAAGAGATTTAGACACTAAGCTACCAGCTAAGATCCAGGCTGCTGAGTTTTATTTTCATCTTCACAAAGTCAGCAGTCTCCCAAAAAAAGTTCTGCAAAAGATTCTTTTTTTCAGCCTTGACTGCAGCAAAATGTCCCAACTTATTTTAAAGTTTTGTATTTTTATAGAGAATCCATACTTGTAGGTGAAAATGGGATGTTTCAAAATAACAAAGACTTTTTCCAGCATTTTTAAAGTCTCTTTAGCGCATGTACCATGTGCAGAATACACCCACATCTGTCCCTGTGTATGTGTGAAAGAGCTGCTATTTGCTTGAACAGCCTCTCAAGTGCTGTGGATTGAGACCACATAGCTGTGCCATTCTCATCATGTCACCTATCCTATTCAATATTCTGGACTTTTCAAAGCCTCTTTGAACTGAGTGTCAACTTGCTGATTGTATTCAGAATATGCACCTTTAATGTTGTTCTCCATGTGCATAACAGCTCCCAGTTCTGTGATTTCTGAACTGGATAAGCTATAGCGTAACTGGTAACACTAGTTACTGTTGCTGTATGAAGATGCTAAACAGAAATGTGTGTGCCCATGTGTACATGTATGCACACAACACAATGCAGGGTAAATATCATTTCATGTTCAACTTCTCTGGTTAGATGGGTACTGCTAAATAGTCATGAGATATATGTGCAAGCATCAAATCACATGCTTATCTTAGATATTCTGGTAGACAGCAGATAAACCAGAGTACATTTCCTGTGGAACATTGTGAACGTGTACATAGTCATTGACAGTCCAGAATTTGAAAGGAAAATTCGTTATAATTCTGTTTTATTTAGCTGAGTAGGCTAAGATTGGAGCTATTAGGTACCCTGGCAAGATAAGGGAGTGAACTTGGAGAGGTAATTGTCTTTAACACTGAATTAACTATACTAAATGAATTAAGATAATGCAGATAAAATGGCAACCTTAATATTTACCTTCTTTTGTTCTTAGAATTGTTGTTGCAAACAAGTGATCAAATTACCGTGCCTTTCAAGAAATTGCGTAGAGTACTGGTGTTTGGAGTGTGTTGCTACTGAGCTGTTTTACCTAATTCTTTGTAAAGGATAATAAATGCCCTGAAACTCTTCTAGACAAGGGAGTGAAAAGGCTGAACTGGCCAGTGTAATAGATTGAAGCAGTAAGCTCAGAGGTAGTGGCAGAACCAGGCATACTTTTTCTGACTTGTACTGTAGTTCATTTACTAAAACAGACTGTTGCTCATGCAAAAACTCTCATTCAGGAAAGTTCTTATGACTAGCTTTGGCTTTAAATTCAGCTGAATGTAAGCATCTATGTGCTCAGAGGTCAAGGGTCTTTCAGAGCTGATGTGACAGGTTTGGCCTTCCTCTCGCAATTTTCCATTGTGCAGCCATTTCCAGGACTTCTTTAACCACCGTAGGACTGAAGCCTCAGAAATAGCCACTTTTGTGTGCGAATATGTTTTGTAACCGCTTGTATAGGATAATGGTGCTGGCAAGGTCTTTGGCACATATCCTGCTGATAGTCAAGTCATCAGGGGAAGGATCAGGGGGAGGGCCAACAAGACTGACATCCTGGTGGGGATCTGTTATAGACTGCCTAACCAGGATGAAGAGATGGATGAGGCATTCTACAAGCAACTGGTAGAAGTTGCATGATCTCCAGTGCTTGTTCTCATGGGGGGCTTCAACTTCGCTGATATATACTGGAAATACAGTACAACACACAAGAAGCAGTCTAGGAGGTTTCTAGAGTGTGCGTAAGATAACGTCCTGATGCAACTGGTAAGAGATCCTACTGTGGGAGATGCCCTGCTACACCTGCTGGTCACAAACAGGGAAGGACTGGTGGGAGATTTGGGGGTCATGGGCAGAGTGACGACAAAATAGAGTTCTTGTGAATTCAGAAGAGGGGCCAGCAAAACTGCTACCTTGGACTTCTGATGGATGGACTTTGAACTATATAGGACTATGGTAGTGCGGGTCCCTTGGGATTCAGTCCTGAAGAGTAAAGGAGTCCAGGAAAACTGGACACTTCTCAAGAAGAAAGGCTAAAAGGCATAGGAGTAGGCTGTCCTCCTGTGCTGTAAGATGATCTGGTGGGGTTGAGGACTAGCCTGGTTGAACAGGGAACTTTTTCTGAGACTCCAGAAGAAAAAGAGAATCTTCTTCCTGTGGAAGAAGGGACAGGCAACTCGGGGAGAGCACGAAGAAGTTGTTAGGATGCATAGGGGAAAAACTAGAAAGGGAAAAGCACGCCTTGAACTCAACCTGGCCACTGGGGTAAAAGAGAAAAAGACTTCTTTACAAGTATATCAACATTAAGAGGAGGAATAAAAAGAATCCATCTTTTACTAGATGCATCAGAGAATGTGACCACTGAGGACAAGGAAAAGGCTGAAATTTTTAATGCCTTCTTTACATCTGTCTGTAAAAGTCAGACCAATTATTCTTGGGATACTCCACTCCCTGACCTGTAAGTCTGGGATGGGGAGCAAAACAAGCCCCCATGGTTCAGATGGAAACAGTTAGAGATCTGCTACTCTACTTGGACTGTCACAAGTCCATGGGTCCAGATGGGATCCACCCGAGGGTGCTGAGGGAGCTGGCAGAGGTGATTGCCAAACTGCTTTCCACCATCTGACAGTGTTCCTGGTCAATGAGAGACGTCTCGGAGGATTGGAGTCTTGCCAACATGGCTCTCAGCTGCAAGAGGGTTTGTAAGGAGGATCTGGGAAACTACAGGCCCATCAGCCAGGGAAGGTTATGGAACAGATTGTCTTGAGTGAAATCACATGGTGTGTGTAGAGCAACCAGGGGATCAGACCCAGCCATTATTATTTCATGAAAGGCAAGTCCTGCTTGACCAACCTGATCTCCCTTCTATGATTGAGTGACCTGGCTGGTAGATAAGGTAAAGCCTGTTGACATAGTCTACCTAGACTTGAGCAAAGCCTTTGACGCTGTCTTCCACAGCATTCTCCTGGGGAAACTGGCAGCCCATGGTTTGGACAAGCACACTATTTGCTGGGTAAAGAATTGGCTGGAGGTTCGGGCCCAGAGAGTGATGGTGAATGGAGTTAAATCCAGCTGGCGAATGGTCATGAGTGGTGTTTCCCAGGGGTTGATACTGGGTCCTGTTGTGTTTAAAATCTTTATTGATGACCTAGGCATGGGGGGATCGAGCGCACCCTCAATAACTTTGCAGATGACACCAAGTTGGGAGGAAATGTCCATCTTCCTGGGGGTAGGAAGGACATTCAGAGAGATGTATACAGGCTGGATCACTGGACTGAGGCCAATAGGATGAAGTTCAACAAGCCCAAATGCTGGGTCCTGCACTTTTGTCGCTAGTCCAGGCAATGCTACAGGCTTGGGGCAGAGTGGCTGGATGACCATGTGTAAGAAGCAGACCTAGGGGTATTGTTTGATCCTTGGATGAACATGAGCCAGCAGTGTGTCCAGGTGGCCAAGGAGGGTAATGGTATCCTGTCTTACATTAGAAATAGCGCTGCCAGTAGGAGCAGGAAAGTGATCATCCCTCTGTATTCAGCTCTAGTGAAGGCACACATTGAGTACCATGTTCAGTTTTGGGCCCTTCACTACAAGAAAAAAATCGAGGCCCTGGAGCATGTCCAGAGAAGGGCAACAAAACTGGTGAGGGGTCTGAAGCACAAGAGCTTATGCTCCATCTCAGATATGCGTCTCACTGGAAAACTCCTTTAGCTTTCTTGGGTTTGTTTGTTTCTTTGTGCAGAACTGTTCTTGATAAAGTCTGATCAGTGTTTTGTTCTAAGGTTTTTTTTGTAAAATCCCACATGAAATGTACTTTCAGCTTTAGGGCTATTTTAGCACCATATGCTTAAGTTAAGTAAGATAAGAATGGTTAAAGCAGGCTGACCTGGGAAGTACTGAGTTAGATATGTCATCACAATTATATGAACATTCTAAACTGAACAGGGAGAGCCATCGAAACCACCAAAGATGTAGTTCGGTGATAAGAATACTTCAGTGACAATGTAGACATGCAGAAAAGTTGTGTTTCTGCAGGCTTTCGGTTGTGGTCCCATGACACGTTGTGCTGTCCCTGAGGTTCTGCTGGCTCAGACTGGATCACAACAGGGAATGTATTGAAAATCAGATTGGAAATAAGGTGTGGGGGTGCAAGTTAGTTGGGGTAAATGAGTGGGAAGTGCTAGTATCAAAACCAGCATCAGAGGCCCTGTATTTCACCTTGCTATGGTGTATGTAAACTGCTTGCTGGGAACCCTTGAATTAATGATCCATAAAAACTCTTTATATTCCTCTTGTCTTTCCTGAATAAATTATTCCAGTATCGTTTCACTCTGCTTTTCTGTCAAAATTGCCCAGGTTTCTCTTCACTTTAAATTGAGAACTGCTATAAATCTTGATTTACTTTCTTTGAAATGGATTTCTGTGTTATGTCTACTTTAGTTGGTGTTAAAAATACCAGCTTGCCACATGATATACATCGTTGTAATATGCATTTATCTACATGGACGGAGTCAAACTGTAATAGATTTAATCCTGTTGTAATGATCACTTGGTTTGGATCATGGTGAAAACAGCCAAGTGCATGTTCAAGTTCATACTGATGGAAAATAATGCTTTTCTTCCTTCTTTACTGGATATAAGGAAGTGGAAGTTATTGCCATGAGAAATGAAAACAAAGCATTTAATAACATTTTAAGAAAGATTACATATTTGTATGAGTAATAACATCCTCAGCATTACCTGAGATTAAAAAAAACATAAAAGGAAATCAGTTCTTGAAGTGGAGGCCATAAATCAGGATTAACCCATTGGAACCTTGGAGAAATACCTGTAGTTTTAAGGACTTTTTTTTTCTTTTTTCTTCTTTCTTTCACATTCTTAGACTGTGGTAGAAAATGGCGTAGAACAGTGGTTGTTTTATTTATGTATTTGTTTGTTTGTTTGTTTTTAAAGGCAACTGAGATTAAATGTCTGAAGGCTGTAATTTAGGCCTTTTCATACTGTTTTTGGAGACTGGAGTATTGGCAGAGATCTTACGTGTTCAGGAAGCAGAACACGCTTCTCTGTGGTACTTTTTAGGTTAGCAAAGAAGCAAACCTTCGCTGAAAAGATGTACTTCTCTCATTACAGAGCTAACATAGAGAAGGTGAATTCTGTGTGTTTCCTTCTGTCTTTAGAAACAGTTTGTAAAATAACTGTATAAAAACAGGCTTTAACTGAGATGATATGCAGGTACTGTTTGCTCAAGGATAACAGTATGTAAACTGTAGAAGGTACCAGGAGATGGCAGCATCTACCAAAGCCTTTTTGCATCTGCCCTCACATTTATTTTGTTGGTATTGTGGGACCTCCTTACCTGAAGATTGCTTCAAAATCTTCAGTTTGAGTCAATTTTTTCACATTGTTTTTTGTTAAGTGTTAATACAGCATTCTGATCATGTCAGCCTGTTGTGCTCAGTGGTTAAAGGATCTTGTAAGAAAAAGGCATGTCAAAGTGACAGAGTGAACTCAGCGCTATGTGCCCTATTTGTTTTTCACTGTCTCATAGGAGGCCTGTAGTTTTGTTCTGCTGCTCTGTAAGGACTGCAGAATAATTTACAGTTATGTGTGAAGAGATGGAAGAGATCCAGAGACTACGGGAGAAGAACGGATTACTGACTTACAGAGCCAGTTTGACCTGTTCCACAGGTTTGGATATGACTTACCCAAGTGACAGTTAGGAGTGGTTCCTGTAGCAAAGCCAGGGCTAGGTTTTCAAAGGTTTTTGAGGACTTTGGGAATGCATCCTGACTTGTCTCAATTGTGTGGAAATTAGGAACAACGTTTGTGTGTGTCAGTGTGCGTATACCTTCAAAAATCTGGATCTTTGGGAAAGGCTTTTTCTCTCAGCAAGCTGGTGTTGCAGTGGTGATCTATGAGCCTGTATTCAGCTGGGACTTTTCCATCCTGCCTGAAGTTGGCTGCATTTGAGCAGTGTTTATATGCGTATGAGCTTTATGAGGAAAGGAAGTGTGAAGACGTAAACACAATATTTATGGTCATTTAGTCATTATATGGGTGCTTCAGTTATTAAAAACACAACAACTGCTGGTTTTGCATTTTGGTGTGTTCCAAAACAACAAACATGGTCAGTTCTGTGTTGCATTTTATTTCTTATTACTTCAAGATAACTTGGGAAGCTTTTAGGAAACTATGTTTGTACCACTTTTATTTTTGATGTTTGATGAAGGTTTAGAAGGTTTTATTTATTAATTTTTTTTACTGTAAAAATTTCAGTGGTATCTAATTCAATCAGTCCTAGTTATTTGTGGGAGTGCTGCTGAAAGTCATAGGGGATATTAACATTCAGAATGCTTTTTATGTTGATATAACAATTCCTAGTGAAGGTATGGCCCAGCATTCAGGTTAGACCAAAGGATCTTTTGTGTACTTTTCTTCCTTTCTAATTCCTTTGCAGAGTGGGATGTTGCTATGTGGGGCTAAGCATCAGGTTTCTAACCTTAATCTTTGTAGAAGCAAAGGGATTTCCCAGCCAGTAATCTCTCCTGGCCTGAAGTAGAACTACATTCCTAGACAGCTCTAGTTTTTGCCACTGGCATGTGACCTTTAAATCAGCTGTGAATTAGGCATACCATAAGCATTGGCCTGCCATTGCTATAGTACTAAAAATGCCTTCAAGATGACCTATCCTTTCTTCTTTACAAGGGTGAACAATTGGGTTAGGAGGGTGTCAAAGCTGATTCTGTTTCCCATTTTTTGACTAGCAGATAGTTCACTCTCACAGGGGGTTCCCAGCACTGTCTGTGGCCACTTAACTTGGCTTATGCCTGAAGCCAATAGGAAGATTCAGCTCTCTGAGTGCTGCCTGGAAACTTGTCTGATGTACTAAAGGAGGGCTTGTAAGCAAAACAACAGCAAAATAAATCCTGAAATAAATGGTATTTTCAGGTTTTAAACTTCCCTCACATGATGATTATCAGGAGCCTTGCGCCAGGTGCTGTGGCTGTACTGAGTGGAATATCGATGTAGAGTTGTAGCCACTCTTTCTCCAGCAAGTTAATAGGACGGCAAGATTTCTTTGAATGTCACTGAAGTCTTTGAAATTCTGCAAAAGTCCTTTGGATTTATTGAAAGTTAATCAGTATGACATAACAAAGAACCAAGTAAGTCTAATGAAGAAGAAACATTTGAGAAGTTGATTTTTGTTTTTACTTTTGTGGTGGCTATTTTGCCCTCAAACCACTTGACCTCATTGATTGAGTAACAGGCTCTGTGTTAACAGGATAGTTATCAAGTGGAATGGAAACTATTTTTATGTGTTGAATTAGAACTTTTAATTCTTTGACTAATACTGGTTTTAATCAGGTAATTAAAATACTCTTTTAGCTGAAATTTGACAGTCTAATTATCTCCTTGACGAGTTATTTTAAATATCCTTTACCTAGTCAAAAAAATGTGATTAAAAAAAGCATGAGTATTTTTCTCCAAACTTCCCTTTCTTAATTAAACAAGCATCTGAAAATAGCCTTTTTGGGTACTTTCTACGCATTCCTCTGCCTAAGAAGATAGAGTCCCATGTAAAAGTGAAATTCTAAGTTATTTGTCTACAGCGTGGACTGAGATTTTAAATTCCTTGCTGAACAGAAAGACGTCTTACTATGTGTAGATTCAAAGCAAACCAACCACTAATCAACCAATCAATCAATCAAAAAGTCAACAACAAAAAAACAAGAATAGCATATTAATAAGAAGTTGTTCTACTCAGTAGTGGAATCTCAGGCGATTATGCAATGTGAAGTTGTAGTAATGATAAACTTAAGGTACAAATTTAACCACCTTTAATAATCGGTGGAATTAACAGAGCCTGGGACTTGTGGCACTTGTAGTCTAACAGGATACTTCTCAGGATTAGCTGGGCACTTGCAGTTACTGAGCAGTGACTACCAAAATTAACACACAAACACATACAATTGCAAGTTGCATCTTCCTCCTATGCTGACTTTGCAGCATGATGATCATGTTTAAATTGCCAAAGTAGTCAATAATTTTAGTGTTTGAAATATGATGTTGTGTGATTGTGGGAGACTTCTCAGGGTATTGACTGTACTTGTTTGCTGATAAGTTTGCTAGGCCACTTCCAAGCTCGCTTCCCCAGTAGAGTCAGTCCAAACCAAATTTAGTTCCCAGATATTTTCTGTATGCTGTACAGCGCAAGCTGCATTTGCACTTCCTTACCATAACTAGTGTGATAGGGCCTTATCATAAGAAAAACCTTGTGTAGCACATAAGTCAGTGCTCACTGTTGGTCCATGTATGTTAAACCATAAAAGGTTATGTGGTAACCCCATTTTCTGGAGTTCAAGGGACTTTATGTGATCTGGAGGATTTGTAGAGTTTGATCTGTGTTTGTATTTATAAGCAAATGAAAAAGACCAAATATCTATAGTGTCGTGAATCATTGTCATTTGAGCTTTGACAGCTGGTTATATTAGCCTTGCCCAACTGTAAAATCCATGTAATAGGGCTTGCCTTTTACGTGGCAGTGGGGTGAATGACAGGCAGAAATACAGTTGCTCACCTTGAGCCAGTTATTCAGGAGTAATATTTAAGCCACGCTGCTTGCATCGCTTTTAGTCATGCGGCCATTTCATTTCTTTGCTGATGTGAATTTTCCTTTGTTCCTTCCTAATTACACTCTACTAGTGCAGTCTCCTTTACTTGATGCAGATTGCACCCTCCTTACCACCATATAGCCACTGCTATTTTCTCATTTACTGACTTGCCTTACATAATCAATGAACTTTGGGATGGTATGGTGAGTCCCATGAGCTTGCCATAATACAAGATGAGTCTCAAGGTCTTTGATATTGTTTTGTTGTCAGCACTGGTGAAGCTGAACTCTTGTTTGTGATTCTTCTTCCTTTTCTGTCCAAGAGAAGGTGAACAATAGCTATTTTTAGGTTTATTAAAAAAGATGCCTTGGAGGATTAGCATTTCCGAATTAGAATTTCTGCATCAGAAAAAAAGCTGTTGGAAATATACCGTAAAAATAGTTTTAAAATTGAGCTCTTACTACAGTGATTTATACAGTTATACTTGCTTGCTTGAGCTCTGCAGTTTACAATGTGTCATTTTCTTTGTACCTATTGACTGAAATATACAGTATTTTGGGTACAATTTGGGAGCATTGCTACTTCAATAAGTCCAATGACCTCAAAAAGCTTGAAGACTGCTAAGCTTAAATGAGATCCATTTTAGCATGATATTTTTACTTACTTTCTTAATATCTTAAGAATTTTACTTGATTTCATTAGCAACAAGGAACAAATTCATTTTCAAGAGTTCTTTTGCTGGAACGAATTTTAATGTTGTTATTTTCAAGGATTCTTTTGTTAGGAGGTTCACTGAAGAGTGTACAAGTGATTTTATACCAATCAGAAAAAGCAATACATTTTGGAGAGCTAAGGCCATCGCTGTGTCTATAGCTCATTCTGTTGTACTTGGGTATTGAAAAGGACTTGGTATAATATGACTTAAAATATTACTTGATTTACACCTCTCTATCTGGAGAAATACAGAATAGGATAACAGCTAATAGTCTGATTTTTACAGATGCTCAACACCAACAACCTCAGCTGAAATGAAAATGACAGCTACTGAGCTGAAAAGGGGGTCGCTAATGTCAGCTCTAAAACTGCATTCTGTCCCGTTTATTGCTTAACCTGTTTAACCTCAACATCTCGAACTTTCTCTAAACAACATCTTTATAGTTTTGTTGTTTCTGTTTCAATGGGGCAAGAAAAGCCATCATTAAGGATACACTTCCATTTTTCATTTGAGCCTTCTGTCTTCCTCTGTCCACAAGTGAACTATTTTGAAAATCTGAAGGTAATCTCTTCAGTCATTTTAGATTTAGGTTTCAGATTTAACCTTTCTACTCTTCTCTGCACTGCCTGATAATTTTCCCTGCTCTTGAGGTACAGAGTACATCAAAGTACAAGTTTGTCTGAGTGGGCAACTCAAATTATTTTAAGATGCTGAGTGAACAGAAGTAATGCTGAAAGAAGTGTGAGAAAACTAACAAAGAAACCAAAACTATAGGAAAACAGTTTTATATAATGCATATATATACATATGTGTACATAAACATGTAACTTCTAGTTGTCTGTGGCTTAGTGTTCCTCTCCCATTCTTGTTGCTTTATAATAGAATTAGGTGGGTGCTGAGGTGAGAGAATGTGTGGGAATGTCATGGAGGTGCAAAACGGAAGATAGGGAATAGATGTCAATGTGGGGAGGAAAGCAGGCTCTGTAACATCGATTTTTGAAGGTGACACAGTGGCTAATGGGAATAATGAAATGAAGGCAGAAGAATAATGTTTTGTCCTTTTATGTGTTAACACATCAAGTCAGGGTAGAAAACAAAGAGATTTTCAGCAATTTTAGGATTGTCTAAATGTTTTCCTCTTTTCTTGAGGCTTATCAAGTGGAGAGGAGATGTCTTTTTTTGTTAAAGAGACATGAACAGTAGAGTAATAATAAAACCCCTCTAGACTTGATAAAAAAAAAAAAAAACACAAAAAACACCACACAATAGTTCTGCGTGTAACGTTAAATGTATGATGATGATAACGTAATATTAAAAAGTATGACTGGAATTCATTCAGTTTGCCCTGTGCAATTCACTTCTTGCTCTTCCACGCTGTTAATGCCAAATTCATGCCAAGAAAATGACTGTACTTACCTGTACATGCATAACCATTTGTTATAAGTAATAATTTCAGTTCCACATCTTCAACCTCTTGAAGGTATATCCTGTGGCAAATATTGAGGTAGAAGCGTTTCATTACATAAATCAAATCAGGAAACATTTTGTGTGCAGCCAATATGTAGGTGTATGTGTGTTTGTTTATTTGAGTATATGTCTTCCTACATAATCCCCCATCTTCTAGTCTACATATTTTCCCTGTCAAAAGTAAAATCATATTAGATGCTGTTAAATAGCAATACGTTACATTTAATAGTAGTATTTTTCATCCAAGCATTTCATGCTACTTTAGTTATTAATTAATATTTGTTAATCCTGGTATGACATAGGAAATACCTTAATAATGGTACATTATTATTAATGGTACATTATTATTAATAATGGTACAGAATCACGGAGTAATTAAACACTTGTCTGTAGTGACATTGCCATTTCTGTTTTAAAGAGGTATTTATTCAGAGCTAACTGTTGTTCTGTAAAATCTTAGTAGATGCAAAACGTTAATTTTTATCTCAATACATCTGCTCAAGGTCAGTCCTGTAAGTGTTTGTGTGTTGGTAGGGGTGACCGTAATTTGCTATATTTAGAATAGTAACTGCGCTTTCTCTCCATCGTTGGTTTGGTTGTTTTTTTTTAATTATTATTTGAAAGTCTTCTCTTCACAAGCTTGATTGTAAGATTCACTTGTCTGAAGTGAGGACACAGCCAGTAAGTCGGCCAGAAATTAAATTGCTGATTCTCATACTCTAATTGCTATGCTAGTTCTAAATACTCCGTAATTCTTTTGCAGGATGAATACAATAAAGAACTGAACCAGTCCCTCTCACAAAGTTCTGAAATATTTAAGAGCTATCAAGATAGTTTTTAACTTCTTTTCTTTTCCAGCTTAACCCACACTATCCAGAAGGTAATAATGAAGGAAAAGCTTTGGTAAGTGGAATTTGTATGTTGCATGTAACGTGGGAAATACTATGTCATTAGCCTAATAATGCCCAACACATGGAAGTCCTTTGTAGCTTTCCCTGTAGTAATGTGTCATAACCACTGAGGTTGTCTTCTCTGTCATGTGTAAGCTAGGGTGCAACTCAGTACTATCATTACAGAAAGCTTTCTCTTTTTTAAAGGAAGTGTTAGGCAGCTTATTCAAATTCTATATCAAATTGACAGTAGTTTGAAAGCAGTTCTGCTTAGTGGCTACATATATGAAATTATTAATACTTACCAAATTAGAAATGCTACCTCATGGCAAAAACTCCACTCTCTTTAGCAAGAAAGCCAGGGACAAGTGAGTCTGGTTATTTATGTACCAAAAAAAATTCAGAGGCTCTGCTAGTGGAGATGAGCTTCCCTGGGACATGTTTTTCAGTCAGGTGTGGCTCTAAATCTAAGAATCTGCTGAGACTCTTTTCATTACCTGTACTGAATAGATGCGAGCAGATATTCAGGTTTAGACTGAGCCCTGCTGCACTTCAGGCAACTCTGACACCACACTTTCACAAGGACCTACATTGTCGCTGCAGTACGACTGGGTTGGACAAGAGGACAGATGCTTCCAGGCAGTCTGGAGCTGTTAAAGGCAAAGGGCTTTATCTTGTACAGTGCTAAGAGCATGCCAGCTAATACTGACTAACAAAGCGAAACCAGAGGTGTTCTGGTTTATTATGAATGAAGGATGTAGATATAAAACTGTGAGGGAATCTTATTCTTAAACAAATAATCCAAAAGGAATAATTCCTCCATCACATTCATGAGACTGCCTTGAAACAGCTGAGATCTTAGGAGAAATAAACTTAATTTCTTTCTGTTGGCCTTCTGGCTTTTGTTCTTTTAAAGGACACATTTTCAAGTTTTTCTCTGCAAGGGGAAGAGTTTTTTGTTCTACTTTTTTTTTTTCTTTTTTTTTTTTTTTAAATGAAAACCAAGGTTCTTACATAATCATATGCCTCCAGCACTGCAACTTGAAAAGAAATGGAGGCTGTTGTAGGAGTTGGTAACATTGGTTTTCCATCTTCCCTGGTATTTGGTATAAATAGTAATATAGCAGTAAGAGCTCAGTTAGCCAGAGAAATGAAAGTTCTCTCTTGTGAAAATATGGGAGCTCCAAGAGATGTTTCTCTTTTGTTTTGGAATCACATTTGAAGCCCCTGAAGCTTTCTGACAGAAACTGAGGTAAGTTCTAGAATATCCTCTTGAGTATTGAGTATTGAGTGCTTGCCTGGGAATGCTTAGGTTCATGCTTTTGCTCTGAGAACAGTACAGCTGGGCTCACACACAGCTCAGTTGCATTAAAACTTAAGTTCACAGCATGATGGCACCTCCTTCATCAAATTTCCTAGTTGTTACCTATTTAAGACACTCTAATTCACTTTGCAGAGTAATCTCAGTGTACAAACTTGTATTCTGTTGGATCAAAATTAAAACATACACATCTGGAATATAGGTATACTGTGTTCTAGCCTCTCATGAGTGCCCAGCCTAGAAAACTGGAATAGAGCTAGTCTGAATTCAAACCTATGAAAACATGTATAGGGTTGATATTAGGTCCTCCTCACAAAGGATTCAAATGTATTATGCTGTGCAATACTAATTTGTATGTAGTATAGGGTATCCAGCTGTAGCAATTTCTTGTCATCTAAATACATTGGTCACTCCAAAAGTAGTGCCTCTATTTATTTCCGTGGAAGCTACAACAGGAATAAAAAGAACGCTATTTGATAGAGCAAATTCTCAGCTGTAAAACACTGTTTTTCAACATAGCTGTTACCATTAGCTATGCATTTTCACTGGTGATCAATCAGGTTGGAAAAGACCTTAAGGATCATAAAGTGATGAACAAGAGTTGCATGCCACACTCATAAAAATCTGCATGGCCACCTGGAAAGTGGCTTGTCTTTCACACTGCTGTCACCGCAGCTGAAATGTACCACCTCCACCTCACTGTGCTCACATACACTGTTTCGTCTCCATAAGCATTCAGCAAGTGTCAATGAATGTCAATAGGTGCAATCTTTTTCTGCGTGGAGGTGTTCAAACACTTCTGCTTTATATGCAATTCTATGCCAGATGTCATTTTGCTAGACTGTCCCTCTGCTGCCATCTGCCTCAGGGCAATAAAATATAACAGAATTTTGCTGAGAAGGTGCAGCCTCTACTGCCATACCATCAACATCCACGTCTGACATTGTGGACCAACATAACAAAATAGGAGCAGCTCTCGTAGTTAAATATTTCCCAGACTGGATAATGAAGAGCACAAGTGATCTGAACATGAATGCTAAAGGCGACTTCTCTAACAGTTTGGCTTAATCCTCCTGCGCACTGGTTTCAATTAAGATCCAAGACCAGAGAAATTTGATTGGACAAATGTATCCATTAAAAATTTAATCAAAACTGGTTGATGATCAAAAGTGTTTCTCTGTGGAAATTTTACTTTACCCAGTCAGCACTTTCAGTTGAAGATATTTTGTGGAAGAAATCCTGATAAGGCTTGGTAATAGGCTTATCAGGAGGCTTGGTCTGAGACCGCCTTGTGAGACTGAATGTATACAAGTGTATGGGACCAGGTGACATTCATCCCAGGATCCTAAAGGAGCTGGCTGATGTGGTTGCTGAGTTGTTCTCTATCATATTTGAAAAGTCATGGCTGTCAGGCGAAGTCTCCAGGAAGCGGAAAAAGGGAATGTCACTCTCATTTACAAAAAAGGGTGGGAGGATGACCCGGAGAACTACGGTGAGCCTCACCTCTGTGCCTGGGAATATCATGAACAGATCCCTCTTAAAGACTCATTAAGGCACATGGGAGATGAGCAGGTGATCCAAGACAGCCAGCATAGCTTTGTCAAGGGAAGGTCGTACTTGACCAATCTGGTGGCCTTCTGTGTTGGAGTGATGACATCGCTGGATAAAGGGAAAGTGACTAATGTCATCTATCTGGACTTGGGCAAGGCTTTTGACATCTTCCCTGCCCATATCGTTAATATCTAAATTGGAGTGATAGGAATTGGAGGGGTGGAGTACTTGGTGGATAAGGTTGGAAGGCCACAGACAGAGGGTTGTGGTGAATGGCACTATGTCCAAGAGGATACCATTGATGTGCAGTGTCACCTAGGGATCTGTCTTGAGATCAGAGCTCTTCAACATCTTCATCAATGACAATTGATGACAGGCTTGAGTGCACCTTCAGCAAGTTTGCTGATGACACCAAGCTGAGCAGTGTGGTTGACGCAATGGAAGGAAGGGATGCCATTCACAGGGACCTCAATAGACTCAAAAGGTAGGTCCATGTGAACCTGATGAGGTTCAACATAGCAAAGTGCAAGAGTTTTGCACTCGGTTCAAAATAATGCTAGATACGTATGAAGACTGGGAGAATTCCTTGAGAGTAGCCCTGTGGAGAAGGACCTGGGGGTCCTGGTGGGTGAAAAACTGAACGTGAGCAAGCAGCGTGCTCTTTTAGCTCGGAAGGCCAATAGTATCCTGGATTCCATCAGAAGAGTGGCCAGCAGGGACAGGGAGGCGATTGTTCCTCTCTACTCTGCCCTCATGAGGGCCCATCTGGAGTACTGCAACCACGTCTGGGGCTCCCAGTACAGGAAAGATGTAGAGACGGTCGAAAGGAATGCCACAAGGATGATCACCTCCCCTATGAAGACAGGCTGAAGGAACTGGGCTTGTTCAGCCTGGAGAAGAGAACTCTGCAAGCAGACCTCATTGCAGTCTTACAGGGAATTATAAACAGCAGGAGAATCAACTTTGTACAAGGGTAGACTGGGATAGGACAAATGGGAATAGTTTTAAGCTCAAAGAGGGAAGGTTTGGATTGGAAGAAGTTCTTTAGAGAGAGAGTGGTGAGGTGCTGGAACAGGCTGCCCAGAGGGGTTATAGATTTTCTGTCCCTGGAGGTGTTCAGTGCCAGGTTGGATGGGGCCCTGGGCAACCTGGTCTAGTATTAGATCTGGAGGCTGGTGATCATGCCTGTGCCAGAGGGATTGGAACTTTGGTGATTTTGGGGGTCCTTTCCAACCCAAGCCATTCTGTGAGGCTTACCTCTGGATCCTTCACCTCTTTTTAGTGTTGTTGAAAAGACAATGAGTCAGCACTGATTATTTTAAGTCTTCATTCTGACCTTGAGCAACTGAGTAGAAAAAATTCTCTATGCAGAGATTTCTTTTATGCTACAATGATGCAGTGTTTAATTGTCCCTAAAAGTAAAAGAATCTTAGAGTGTTTGGAGTTCATCAAGGGCCAGCCACATCAGTCTTGTATCCAATACACAGGTGATGTAAAGCACACAAGCTTTCCTTGAAGTGTGTTTTTCATGTGGTGTTTCTTCTGCCAGGTGACTGCCTCATTGACTCACTGCAAAGGCATCTTCTTTTTCATCTTTCGAACCAATTAGTTGTGAAATGTTGCCTGCGAAGTAAATCTGCTGCTGTAGAAGGGGAGGTGGAAGTGGACCTACACCAGTGTAATTTGAAGGCTGAAAAGTAGGGAAATAGAAGAGGCATACTTGAATCTTTTCAGCTGAAAGAAGAAGCTGAGCCTGCAGCCTGTTTTGCTTTTCACTGCTGGGATAAAAGGGTTCCAGTTCTTTCTCTGTCATCTAGGTTTTAAAGAAGACACAACCATCTGTATGTTTTGTGCCAACCCTCAACTATAAATGTGTGATAGGGCTTCTTGTGCATGTTCTCTGCCTGGTTTACAAGTCCTGATCACGGTTGCTTAGGCAACTGTCAGTTTTAGGAAGCAGAAATGGAGAAGGATTTTCTGTGGTGCAATAGTGGGCATAGCCAGTAGACGCTTCCGAAGTCCATCTTTTTGCCTTAAGTGACTCGAAAATATGAAATAATGTTGGCAACTGAGATAAAAAATATTGCCAGAAGTCACTAGGGCTTTTGTTCTCAAGCTCTGTTTGGACTGCCTTCCTTGCTCCTTTATTGGCTGCTTCATGAGATTCCAGCCAAATTTTATGGTGAAACATTGCTGTGATTCCTGGTAAAATTTAGCCTTACATTGAGTTGGTTAATATTCTTTGTGTGTGCTTTTCCCACATCTAAATTCTGGATTTTTTTATTTTTTATTTTTTATTTTTTAACATGAGACCTTTCTCTGATTTAAAGGACTTATTAAAAAAAAAAAAAAAAAAAATAAAGGCTTATCCAGCTCTTGAAGTGTAGGAGATTGTAACGTATAGTGCATCAAAATGCAGTGTTCTGTTACAGCTCCCATTAAATCCAAAATTGGTGTATTTTATGCTGCGAAGTAGTCCATTATTTCCAATGACAGAAATGTACAGCACCTAGAAGAACACCATAAACACTGGGGAAATGTCAAGAGCAGCTGGAAATGTGGCATTTGTTAGTGCCTTAGTATTAAAAGGCTGTCTACCTTACCTCCATTTGTCTGCATTTTCATGAGAGCGCTCATCCTAAGCAGTTCCAAACTGAGTTT
Organism: Tympanuchus pallidicinctus; assembly: GCF_026119805.1. Classification (NCBI taxonomy): domain Eukaryota; kingdom Metazoa; phylum Chordata; class Aves; order Galliformes; family Phasianidae; genus Tympanuchus; species Tympanuchus pallidicinctus. The sequence goes on from NW_026294744.1 coordinate 6,715,012, forward strand.
TATTATTCGGATTTCTCTTGGAATTGAGACTGGTATGTATTTACATTTCTTTTAAAGTAGCTAGACTGTTCTGCCATGGACTTCTTGGTGCAATTTGATATACCTCCTTTGACTTATTGCTATCTCTGTTTATGGATGCCAAGAAGCAATGCAATTCAAAGCTTGCTTTCTTACTTCCATCCTAACTTATTTTTTTCCTCATAAACATTTTTTTTTTTCTCTTTGTCAGTTTTATTTTTTAATTACCTTCCAGCAACTAAGTTTGTTTAATTAAATTTCATAATGCGTGACACAGGTAATGTCATTAAAACAATTAGAGAATGTTTGGGGAATCTTTTTTTCAAGGCTGAGGCTGTAAACAATCTGAAAAACATAGAAAAGAAAATCCTCAGTTTTAGAATGGCAGTGTCTCTGCTTATATAAAGCCAGCAGTCAGACCACTTGAGAGGCTCTGCAGTCAGTGGGGGAGAAGGGGAGATACGGATGCTGGCACACTATTATTATTCTGCTGCTGCACACAGGTCTGAATCAGCTCTGAAAACGCATACATTGTTTCTTACAGAATGTCTCTGGCTCCTAACAACAGAATTGCAACGTGATGTCTCTGCTAAAAATGCGATGACTCACAAATGAGTCAACAGCGAAGGTGTTATAGGAGGCTAACTGCTGTCTGCCAGGGCTTCCTAACGTGAAGAAGTGATGCTGGCCATTAATTGGCTTTCTTTTCGTACAGAGTTTTTATAAACATCTAATAAATGGAGTTCTTCTTGTATTACTACTATGAATAAATTCTGGTTTCTAAGAGCCTCCTAAACTGGGTTAACATCTTGAGATACCACATTGTACTGGCTTTAGCAGGCTGTTTTTAAATTTAATTTCTGCTGAAATCTGTAGTGCAGCTTAATGTATTCATTCAGGAGTAGGGCATTATCCTTGTCTGTCTCTATGGTACAAGAGGTGTCCTCACCAGTCACAATTGTAGATTGGATTTACATTCTAGAAGGAAAGGCATTCCAGGCCTGGTTTTTTTTGTTTTTTTTTTTTTAATGAGTTTTTTTTTTTCCTCCTTAAGTATTTTTATTTATTTATTTATTGCAGGTAGGCCATTCCTAAACAAAACTCCCTGTAAATCTTCCAAATTTCAGGTGTGATACCCAATAGAGATGAAGAATATAAGGACACAGAGTTGTTTACAATTGCTAGCAAATTATATGAAAATTTGTGAAGAAGGGTCATCCTCTGGGCTGCAAGTCTCAAGAAAGACAAATCTAATTATCTCCAATTACAATACAGATGTTGTCACTAATTACAATGTATCTGCCCTTCAGATTACAAACACTATACATCTTCATTGGATTTACATATACATTAAACTTCAAGTTGTGATGCACTGCAAGCCAGTGGTGGAAGCCTAGGAGTAATGGTATTTGCTGTTAGCGTGGATCTTCAACAGAAGGGCTGATTCTTTTCACTGTGACTCCTTTTTTGAACTTTCAGCCTTTACTTTCCTACATGAGTTTGTTCTGGAAAAGTGTCATGACCATTGGCTGTATAGAATCATAGACTCATAGAATCATTTGAGTTGGAAAGGACCTTTAAAGACAATCTAGTCCAACTCCCCTGCACTAAACGGGGACATCTATGGCCACATCGGGTTGATCAGAGCCCCATCCAACCTGACATTGAATGTCTGCAGGGGCAAGGCACCCACCACCTATCTTGGAAACCTGTTCTAGTGCCTTGCTACCCCTATTGAAAAAAGCTTCTTCCTAACATCCAATCTAAATCTCCCTTCTTTTTGTTTGAAACAGTTTTTCCTTTTCCTGTTGCAACATACCCTGCTAACGAGTCTGTCCCCTCCTTTAGATAGTGATAGGGTCCTCTCCTGTACCTTCTCTTCTCCACACTGAACAGCCCCAGCTCTCCTTCTGGCCACACTTCTGATGAAGCCCAGGATATGGTTGGGTTTCCGGGATGCAAGGGCACATTGCTGGCTCATGTCCGGCTTCTCGTCCACCTGTATCTCCAAGTCCTTTTTTCAGAGTTTTGCTCAGTCCTTTTGCCCCTGGCTTGTAATGTTGGTGGAGGTTGCCACAATCCCAGATGCCAGATCTTGCACTTGAATTTATTGAATCTCATGAAATTCCCTTGGGTCTGCTTGACCCTGTCTAGGTTTCTCTGAATAACTTTCCATCCTTCAGGCATGTTAACCGCACCACACAGCTTGTTCACATTTGCAAACTTACTGAGGATGCAGTCATTCTCACTATCAGTGTAGCTGATGAAGATGCTGAAGAGTATTGGTCCCAGTACAGTCCCCTGTTGGACACCACTTGTCACCGATCTTCATCCAGACACTGAGCCATTGACTACACCACACTCTACATATAGTCTTGCAACCAGTTCCTCATCCATCAGTCTACTCATCAAATCTATATCTTTCAAATCTGGAGAGAAGGATGTTAGCAAAGACTGTGTCCAAGGTCTTACTGAAGCCCAGATAGATGACATCATAGCTCTTCCTTTGTTCACTGGTGCATTTATGCCATTGTAGAAAACTACCTTCTTTTGGAAGGTGAGGTCCAAATCCTGCCACACAGGAAAGTAACTGAATCTACATTTCCTGCATCCTTACAAGTGATTTTACTAGACAATTACAGAGTGAGGTGATTTTCTTTACCATACGTATGTATCTAATTTGAATTGCTAGAGCTTGTAACTAACTTACCAACATTTTGGGACAATCAAAACTATTTTTTTCTTAGTGAATTTACCATGTACTTGAATTACTTTACCCATAGTTCTTGCCCTTTTTTTTTTCTTTCTCTACTCCTAGCATGTAATTCACCTGTTTTTGCTGAAAGAATTCTTCACAGAATCATGGAATGACAGAATGGCTTGGGTTGGAAGGCAATTCAAGGATCATCAAGTTCCAAGCTCCCTGCCGCAGGCAGGGGTGCCAACCTCCATATCTTATACTAGACCAGTCTTGGGAGTTCTTTCTCTGGCTGCCACTGCCACCATTGAAACTCTTCATTTGCTTCTCTTCTTCTTCATGCTGCTTTGAGTTGAATTTTCTTCTCTCTGTATTTGAATCCCTTTATCTGTCTATTCCTCCCTTCTCTCAGTTGAATCAGTTTTTTGCTGGCTACATCTGCTATATGCCTGTTACTTACCTGTGCAAATGTCATTATTTTATTCTACTTAGGAATGCTGTGTTTTCTATGTGTTTTTCATACCGCCTGATTAATGTGAAGCAGTCTAATACTTCCCCTTCTTTCAACTTCCTCATATGGACTCATCAGCACGTTTAATAGTGGCTAGATTAAGTGCAGATTCTGATGACTGCTTATTAAATTTGATTAAACATAAGAAACTTTCTGTGAGCAAATGCATATTCTCTCTCTTGCAGAGTTTTGTGCATGCAGTCAGGTGTAAATTCAAACATAAATATTAATTGTATTTTTCTATGCGATGACTGTATCTCTCTATCTGTGCACTCCCTATGTTTAATTTGTTTTCAGAGCTCTCAAGGTCAAAGTCACTTTTCATTATGTTTTTATTCCAAAGAATAAGATTCATAATCATGGTTGGGTTGTGAGGTGTGTCTGAATTAAAGTATGAGGACAGTTCCGAGGCTTTTGCTGCAGTGCAATCTAGAACTAGTGCATAGCTGTTGTGCAGGCTAGATTTCCTTCAGCTAAGCTTGGCATTGCAGCTAGCAGTATTATAGACACTGTCTTGCATTCTGTTGAGATGTGCTTTTTGAGACTAGAAACCAGCTCTTGCTTGTATGGCAGGTCTCATCCGGCAGGTGCTAAACCTGGCTGGCGGGGTAAAAGCCCGATAAGCTAACTCTATTGTTTGATAGCAATTGCTGGGGAAACTTGCGAGCAAGTGGAGTCAGCCCCAAACGTCAGGAGGAACTTCCTCACAGAACTGATGGTTACTATGAACTACTGAAGCACTGGAGACATGCCATTCACTTTACCTCTTGTCACGGAAACTTGCACATGTGTGTATGCTCATGTTTAATGACCCATGGGAGATGCTCAGACACTGTGTAATGAGGGAGTATAAAAATACTTAACACAGAGCAGAGCATGGTTTGATATTTTGGTGTCTGTTTTTCCTGGAGCCCTAAGGAAAAACTACATGATTATGAAATGTCCTCCCTTTTTGTATACCAGCCTTTTCAGTTTGGAAATGATAGCAGAGTGGATCGATTCTGGGAAAACGTAATTAGATTTGTAACTTATGGAAAATATATAAAAAAAAAAAGTCTGGATGCTGTTCTAAATTATCTTAGATAGAATCATAGAATCATAGAATCACCAAGGTTGGAAAAGATCTAAAAGATCACCCAGTCCAACCATGCACCTATTCCCAATAGCTCCTACTAAACCATGTCCCTCAACACAACATCCAGTCTTTCCTTGAACACCCCCAGGCTCGGTGATTCCACCACCTCCCTGGGCAGTCCATTCCAGTGCCTGACCACCCTTTCTGAAAAGTAATACTTCCTCATGTCCAGCCTGAATCTCCCCTGCCGTAGCTTGAAGCCATTCCCCCTGGTCCTATCACTAATGACACGAGAGAAGAGGCCGACCCCCAGCTCACTACAGCCTCCCTTCAGGAAGTTATAGAGAGCAATGAGGTCTCCCCTGAGCCTCCTCTTCTCCAGGCTGAACATTCCCAGCTCCTTCAGCCTCTCCTCATATGGCCTGTGTTCCAGACCCCTCACCAGCTTTGTTGCCCTCCTTTGAACACGTTCCAGGGCCTCAATATCTTTCTTGCAGTGAGGGGCCCAAAACTGGACACAGTACTCGAGGTGTGGCCTCACCAGTGCTGAATACAGGGGAACAATCGCCTCTCTGCTCCTGCTTGCAACGCTGTTTCTGATGCAAGCCAGGCTGCCATTGGCCTTCTTGGCCACCTGGGCACACTGTCGGCTCATGTTCAGCCCAGCATCAATCAATACCCCCAGGTCCATTTCCTCTATGCACTCCTCCAGCCACACCACCCCAAGCCTGTAGCGTCGCCTGGGGTTGTTGTGGCCAAAGTGCAGGACCCGGCATTTGGCCTTGTTGAAACTCATCCCATTGGCTTCAGCCCAGCTCTCCAGCCTGTCCAGATCCCTCTGTAGGGCCGCGCTACCCCCAGGCAGATCCACACTTCCAGCCAATTTGGTGTCATCTGCGAATTTACTGAGGCTGCACTCGATGCCCTCATCGAGGTCATCAATAAAGATATTGAAGAGGACAGGCCCAGCACCAACCCCTGGGGAACACCACTCACGACCGGTTGCCAGCTGGATTTGACTCCATTCACCACCACTCTCTGAGCCCGGCCCTCCAGCCAGCTCCTTACCCAGCCAAGAGTGCACCCATCCAAGCCTCTGGCTGCCAGCTTCTGCAGGAGAATGCTGTGGGAGACAGTGTCAAAGGCTTTGTACAACTTAGTACAACTTGCCCTTTCACTGACCTTGAACCTTGAACTTTGAAAGCTGGTTTTCAAATTTTTGTTTGGAAAATTTACCTGCTTTTCCAGTTTGGGTCTTATCCTAGGTTTGTAAAGGAGAATGTGTATGGAAATCATGGATATATATTTTTGCTGTTTTCTCAATCCTTACATGCAGGTTAAGTTTCCATGTGAGATTTTGTTTAACATTTTGTTGGGCCTGGAGTATCAAAGGGTGTGAGGACTGCGCATATTCTCAGGCACCAACACAGCTTTGTAAGTGTCTCTGGAAAGCTAGGTGCTTTCAAGGAGTGAAGGAGTGAAATTCCCCAGTTTCCATGGACATGTGCAGACCTGTGTTGGATCCAACCTCTGCTGCATTAGCAGCCTGTGCTAAGATTTCCACTGCAAGCTAGCTGGTGATTTTTGTCTCCTCTTTCCAGTGCCAAATAGATCTTAATGGGGCAAATACTCTGTCTCTTCCTATTTGGAAGGTGTGCGACTGCAATTCAGAATGTATGGGAATGGAAAAAAAATCTAAATTTAAATAAAACAACTGTGGAATTAGGGCAATTGTTCACTTCTTTACTCCCCGCCTCCCTTTTGAAGATCCAGTTTTCATTAATGCTCTTCTTTTAACTTTGGCCCTTTTCAAGCTAGCACTGTGTAGTTACATCTGTTGGGAGTGAAGGGTCTGCAATTGGTACAGGTTTTTGAAGTTGTAGATGTCAAATAATAATGTATACAATACTACAGTCTCTCTGTAGCTGGTGACCTGCTGTTGTTATAATGACTGTCTGAGACCCTGTGTGCCTGGGGCAAAGTGCACCCTTTGTGTTATGCACTCCAAAGCCAGTCATGGTACATTCTTAGTAGAATGTACACACAAAAAATAATACAATTTAGATTATTACTTGTCCACAAGGTAATTGGAGAATTTATAATAGGAGCTGATGCAAGCAAATAACTCTTGTGCCTAACCAGCAGAGAGATGGCGACCTTCCTGCTTCAAAGAAGAAACGCCAGGCAGGGGAGAAGATTATGTATACTTTGGTCTCTGTGCCACATGGAAATGACATCGCGTCTCTCTTTGAACTGGATGCCACCACTCTTCAGAGAGCTGATTGCCTGGTTCCAAGGTAAAAAAAAAAAAAAAAAAAAAAAAGTTGTGGGATTGACAAGGTTTCTTCCTAGCATTATCCCTGTGAGTAAAGCAGAAAAAAGCAACCATAACCAAGTATTATCCTTCAGTTAAAATTTGAAGAGTGTTCACAGATAAACAAGAGATGTATAAAACATGATACTGCCACTGTGACTGGATAAAATAATTATAAGGATAAAACAAGTGATGCTTAAAGAGAATCTGTGAAGAGAAAAATAACCGGCTAAATGTTGCACAGATATGTATGAAGGCAGAATTGAGTTGCAGCGTTTGAAAAAAATGTGCTGCTAGTAGATCTAACTGAATTGTTCCCTACCAAATAATATGTATGGTGAACTGTGCTTCTGTTTCTGAACACGTCTGTTATTCAAATTAAGTCAGTAGTTGGTTCATAGGTTTTTCCTGTGCATGTTTGAAACTTCAGTTGTTACTTCAGCTGGGATCGATGAGACAAGTCACATGGTGTTTGCTGTGGCTGAATGGGTATGAAGACACCTGGGGCTAGTAGTAGTTCCGAGTGTGGAGTTCAAAGCTAGATACCTACAAATAGTGATATATGCAACTTGGAAGTATTTGCTTTGCAGAGTTTTGCCAGATGATTTTCTTACTTGAATACTTAAAGTCCATCAGCATGAAAGGGAGTGTGCTAATGAAGACTGTAGTGAATATATTTACTGAGTGCAATTCAGAGTAAAAATTGTAATTGATTTATCAGCTCTGCTTTTTAATAATGCCAGAAATTATCAAATGGAAAGAGTTTAGACGAATATCATACATGCTCTTTGTTTACTTGATTTTCGGTTGAGAACTGATAGTGTAAATGCTCACTCCTTGGAACAAGGTTTTGCACATCATGATGGTGAAACTGAAACCATGATCAGTTTTACATTTTCACTTTTGTTCTGTGACAGGTTGAATGGGCTCATTGCTTGGCAGAAAAAATAATAAGAAAACAGTTGTTTTTCTTCATGATGTGTATTTCAATTCAATTAGTATTTTAAAATACCTTTTAATTTTTTCCTTTTTTTTTTTTTTCATATAAGGAATACTTTACTCCTAGAAATACTTTACTCCTTATGGAAATGTTTAAAAGCAGCATTCTGCATAATCCCAAGATGCTGTCCTTGTTACTGCTTTATGCTGGATCAGAAAGAAAAGACACAAGGGGAAATGGTGTTACAGTACCTTCTAGGTTTCCCTTGCCTTTTTATTATGAGTGGCTGGTGTCACATCTCATGTCCACATGTTAAACCACATCTCACCTTGTCCAGTTTAGCTCAGAAAGGATCCATCTAACCCACTGTTTGCTTTCCTCTCCTTTAGGAACTCCTATGTCCGACTGAGGCATTTGTGTACCAATACTTGGGTTACTAGTACTAGCATCCCAATAGACACCAATGAAGAAAGGCCGGTAATGTTAAAGGTAAACACTAATTTCTCAGGGTTGGAATCCCAACATAATTCCTAGAATTTCCTAAGAGTGATCTTGACATACAAAATATGCATAATTGGGCAAAGGTGAGTGAATTGGTTACCCTAATTAAGCTACAAACTATTGCAGATTGGGACGTGCCAAACAAAAGAGGACAAGGAGGCTTTTGCCATTGTATCAGTTCCTCTATCTGAGGTCAGAGACTTGGACTTTGCTAATGATGCGAACAAGGTCTTAGCATCAACTGTTAAAAAGCTGGAGAATGGAACAATAACTCAGAATGAAAGGAGGTTGGTGAACTTTTTTTATTGTTGTTGTTAAGTTAGTGCTACTCCTAGGCATCATGGTATCATGTTATCACAGTAATGGCTAAGTGTAATTCATTGTACTGCGTGTTCATGCTGCTAGGGCAGTAGAAGCAAGACTTGCAGTGACTGAGAGACTGCTGTGATTGTCCCTTTCCTTTCTTTCTTATAAGAGGCACTGATCTCACCTGATGACAGCAGCAGGACTCGAGGGAATGGCATGGAGGTGTGTCGAGAGGATTGGGTTGGGAATAGGAAAAGTCCTGGAACAGGGTCTCCAGGACATTGATCGTGGCACCATGCTTGTGTTCAAGGAGTGTTTGGACAATGCTTGAGGATGTAGCGTTTGGATTTTTGATGGTTCTGTGCAGAGCCAGGTGGGGGACTCCATTATCCCTGTGGGTGCATTCCAGCTCATGATATTCTGTGATTCTGTGATTTTATTTTCCCTGTTTACTTTCCTGTTTTACATTTCCTGTTGTCTTCAGTGTTTACTCTTTATATCCATCCATGCTTCAATTCAAAGAATGTCTGTTCTTTACACCCAGCCCTGAATTAAGGGATTTTGTTGTACTTTGTAGCAACGTATTTCCCACTGCAAGTGATGTGGTTGCCTATTTGTGTTCAGCTGTCTGGTAAAACTGAATGTTAGATAGCATCTCTTACAGTGTTAATTTTTATCTTTTATTCTACTGTGCATCATACAGAGCTTTTTGCTGGAAATGTTAATTTTTGGTGACAAAACAATTTATGCTGTTTGTCAAGTCCACAAGTCTTTTGTCAGTGGCAATTAGAACAGGTAGTTTAGTATCAGGTGAAGGATTTCTCTTAACAGGCAAATCTGTAACAGCCAAGGTATTAGTACACAATCTTGGAAAGCCATTTCATTCATTGTTGAGTCAAATCAGATGGGGATACAATATAATGAAGGTGTGACATCCTTGTATTAGCCTTGCACTGCTGCGTCACTGCAATCCAGTATTGTCAAGTTCTGATGTTGATGTACTGGTACAACACACACATAAAATAATTCAGAACGGGAGTGGAGCAGAGCTGGCAGATCTTTAAGGAAGCTTTCAGCAGAAGAACACAAGAGCTCTCTATTGCCAGGTGTTGGAAGTCAGGAAGGAAGGCAGCATGGCTGAACTGGGACCTGCTGATCAAACTGGAGAGCAGCAGGAAGAAAATATGCAGACAGTAGAAGTAGAGACAGGTACTCTGGGAGAAAGATAGGAAGGCTGCTAGGCTGTATAGGGGTAAGGTCAGGAAGGCCAAGGCCCTGCTGGAACTGAATTCAGTAAGGGGTGCAAAGAAGAACAAGAAAAGCTCTGAGCAACCTGGTCTAGCTGTAGATGTCAAAATCCCCTATTCATTGCAGGGGATTTGGACTAGATAACCTTTAAAGGCCCCTTCCATCACAGGTGATTCTATGATTCTGTGATTTCATGATATTGCTGTTATTAGTTTGTTCCTGTGATTTCCTTTAAAAAAAACAAACAAACAACCAAAAAACCCCTACTCTTCTTGTTTCCCTGTCTTATTACCTTCCTGCTTGGGTAAGTAGAGATTCCAAGAGCTCACTCCTAGTTGATCAACCCTACGTTTACGTTTCCTGCATTTTCTGTTAGTGAGGTGCTTTGTTCTGAGGACCTTACTGTTCTCCAACATCCACTACTAGGCTGAAAACTCATTTAGAGGGATTAGTTGAACATCCAAGCCTTCTTTTACTTAATGAAAGCTTTCTGTCTGGCTCTCAGAGATGTCTTTGGAAATCTATTGAGCATCTTCCTGCCAGGTTTAGTAATTATAGACTAAATATTTGCCAAACTCAGACTATGCTGCTAAGGGTGGGAAATGTGCTGGGGTTTGTTTGTGAAAGACTGCCAATTCTTTTAAGAAAATTTGTGGTCATCCACGCTTCTCTCTGTGTATACCTGGCAAGGTATGCTAACAGCAAGCTGTCGATGACCTACATTGCTTGAAGATGGAAGGGCTTGCCTTTGTCCTGTTTCAGCACTTCTGCCAAATCTTTTTTTGTGTAGGAAATAATGGGTGAAATAAAAGTGTTTTTTTTTTTTTTGCAAGTCATTTTTCAATAGTTTCTCTTGTCAGTAGGGAAATAGTGCAGCAGCAAACTGTTTTTATTCCTCTGGTGAGTGCACAATCTTGTTTCATGGGCCAATGTTACTAACTTCCCAGTGGAAATTGTTGCTGGGCTGAGTATCTGTCTACTGTTTCTGGGCCTTGCAATCAGCTCGTAGAGATTTTGGATTTCTAAGCAGTCTGCATCTATTCTACATCAATTTTGCATCCTCCCTGTTTTCTTCTGGTTGCTGTTTAATGTCTTGGAAAATGTCACTGTGATGGATTCAAACCTGTGCTGATCTGAGACCTGGAAGCCTTAGGTATATGTCAAACTTAGCTTTGCAGTGATTGAAGTTCTGATGCACTAGATAAAGCTTGTTCTAAAATGTGATTTTCTTTCTTAATGAATCCTAACAAGTGTTGAATGACTGTGTGTAATAAGGATCTGTCTATTCATTTTAGATTTGTGACCAAGTTATTAGAAGATCTGATTTTCTTTGTGTCTGATGTGCCTAACAATGGGCAGGAAGTTTTGGACGTGGTCATTACTAAGCCAAACCGGGAGCGACAAAAATTAATGCGGGAACAAAATATATTGGCTCAGGTATACTCTGTATGTTCAAGTATGAGTAACTTGATTGTACTTCCAAATAGATTGTAGGAGAGAAAGAAATGATAAAAACTTGGTTTCAGGTAAGTTGGCTTATGCTATCTTGAGTTATACGTAACTGCATTCATTAGACATGAAACTCATTAATCAAGACTCACAGCAAAAGGCCCGAAATTTATTGTCTGTTAGACTCTTGTAATTCTGATGACTTATAAGATTTTTAAGACTTTATTTACAAGTAAATTGTTGAAGAAATTTGAAGCAAGTCTACTACATGGTCCTGATCCTGCAAGTGTTTTCCTTGAAGGAAAACTTATAATACCCTTATGGATCTCTGACTTATTTGAGGACTGACTGCATGTAAATCAGAATTAATATTCTTTTAAAGTGTCTTACTGAAATAGTAAATAAATAATAAAGTGAAAAGAATTAAACTAGATAGCAGCCCTTATGTGCTTTTTCATCCTTAATTTATCTAAAATTAAGGTACTTAACTGACAATGTTTTAAACTAGGATAACAGTCAAGAAAAAGTAGTATCAAGCGAATTGGTGTGGAAATGCAAAGCTAAACGCTTATGTTTTAATGTCTGAGATTGTCCTTGTCCCTTTGCCCCTTTCTTATTCAGTGATTTGTAGATAATAAGTGAAGTGATTGAATTCTGACTTGAGCCTATAGATGCTTTGTTCTGATCCTGACAGAGGAAATTGACAGGTACAGGTTAAAGAAAAATCTTGGCTTGATTTTCATCCTCAGTAATTTTGATTTTGAACAGATATTCGGGATCCTCAAAGCTCCTTTTAAGGACAAAGGTGAAGGATCAATGCTGAGACTTGAAGACCTAGGTGACCAGAGATATGCCCCATACAAATACATGTTAAGGTTATGTTACAGAGTTCTCAGACATTCCCAGCAGGACTATAGGAAGAACCAGGTCAGTGGTATTCAAGAATTTTTCCTCTAAATTCTGTTATTTTACATCCTATGTTTGACGTTGCACTCCGGATTTACAGGTATGATCCTCTGGTAATCTTATCTTAAGGGAGAATGGAAGAACTGGGTTTTGTGTTGGTTAGTAGTAAGTAGAAAGATGCTTACACAGACTCATGCTGTGAAATAGTGTTTTTGTTTTATAGGCAATTTTATATGAACGGAGTGATTAGCAATGAATGTTATAGGTTCCTTCTCCTGGCGGGCTTCCATGTATCTTCACAGGCTATGACTGAGATTAGTGTCCACTGCTTCCTTCATAGGCTCCAGGGTATCAATGGGGAAGGCAAAATTCTCTATGATTCTGTGCTGTAAATATTTATGTTGTGATAGCAGTGAGTCAAACCAGAGGCTCTTCAATCAGATAGCATGATTTTCCTCTTCTGGAAACTCCTGATGAACATGAGATAATTCAGAACATGATACTGAGTGCTTTGTATGTTGCAGCACAGAAAAGAGCCCTTACTAGCTTTATAGGGCTAAAGGAGCTGAAAATAAAAAATTGAACTGTTATGTGTGATGACTGTTTTCTTTCTAACACTTTTCAGAAATATTTTTGTCTTGCAGGAGAGAGAAGGGAAGAAGAGAGCAAGAAAGTTTCGTAAAATTATATAAAGTTTTGGTTTTCCTTTTTTAAAAAAAAGTTTGCCATTTCTTTAATTTTACACCTATTTTTATGTATTTATTTCTTTGATTTATGAAAGAATAACAAGAGTTAGTCAATCCTAATATTCTGTCTTGTTGGAGTACATATTTTAGGTGTTCAGATGTACCTTGTTAGGGCCAGTTTAGTGAGAAAAGTTTTCAGTATTATTTTGATTGTTAATGGAGCTGGATATTTGCAATTCTAAAAGAAAAACATTATTGCTTAACAGATCATCACAGAGATTTTCATTTTTTCAGGAATATATTGCGAAGAACTTCTGCGTCATGCAGTCCCAGATTGGTTATGATATTTTGGCAGAAGACACCATCACAGCTTTGCTGCACAACAACAGAAAACTGCTAGAGAAACACATCACGGCTAAAGAAATCGAGACCTTCGTTAATTTACTCAGGAGAAATCGAGAGCCAAGGTTTGAAGTGGTCCATAAAACATTACATTTGTAGCAGCCATGAATCTCCCTGCCACTTGTTATTATGTTATTGCTTGCTTCCAGCTAATTTTTTTTTTTTGACCTCACAGAAAAAAATACGCGTACGGCACTGTGCTAGAAAATATCAGAGATATCATACTTCTGGAGAGTTGATATCTGCATTTCAGATCTAAATCTTGGTGGAAAGTGAGGTTTTTGCAGAACACTTCTGAAAGTTTGGCTTTACTTCAAATTGATTGAGACAACTGAACAGAAATTTTATTTTTTTGTAACTCTGCTGCTCCTCTGTGAAAGTGCTATTTGTGCTGGTTGTCCTGCTAATAACAACCTTGATGGAAATGATGTTGATGTTAGCTTAACTAAGGTTTTATTAATCAGTTTTCCTGCTAATTTCCTAATCAGCTCCTGATTGCAAGTCAGAGCTGAAAAGATGGCGAATCAGGTGTAGGATGGCAAAGATCCCAGTGAACGTGTGCTCTAGAGCAGATCTTGTTTCAAATGAAAAATTCTAGCCTTTAACCTAGCTCTGTCAGAATTTTTTTTTTTATCAGCTTTAGGTCACAGTATAAATGTATTTTTTAATGGAAAATCAATTTAATTTTTTCATTAGACTTTCAGTTGTAAAAGTAGCAAAGTAATACAAATATAAGAAATTAAGAAACAGAAGGCCAAGTAATGGCCTCAGTATTTGTGGATATTATTTTTCTGTTAGCAGTTCAGGATATTGCTCAGGGCCCTGGTGCTATACTGCTTCAATTATGCTCTGTATGTCTGCAGCCATTTTACCTTATGCTGAAATCTTATTGCCTCTGCCATGCTAAACTATATTGGCTCTGGTCATTACAGATAGAGGGAGCCACGTGAGATCAGATGCCCTTCAATGCTGAAGGGTTCTTATGTTTATTGATGTCATTATTTTTGTGGTGAAGGACATTTTAGTATTGTTACATATCTAAATTTCATTTTGAAATATATGCTCACTTTTTTAAGGCTGAACTCCAAGTGCAGTTATATTTTGAAAAATGCACCCTGCTGAGATAGTGCAATCTGACCAATAGACGCTTGATCTTATGGCATTTGTTTACATTGAGAATCCCATAGATTTTTTCTCAGCATTGAGAATAAGAATTGTGACAGTATGCTCTAAAACACACAGGCTACAAATTTAAAGCCTTCCTTCATTTTAGCATTGAAACAAGTGGTGGTGAATGGTTAAGGTTTTTACCTGGATTTCTGAGGAAATGGTGTATATGCTCTGTGTGCGTAAGCCAGCTTCTGTCCATTCCCTTACTGGCTCTTGACCCCATGCTTATTTTTAGCCACATTTGCTAAAGTTGTGAAGGATAATCAATTCCTAAAAATCCTAAAGAAGATGCATGGAAGGAAGAGGCACTTTTTATATTCCAGTGAGGGAAAGGCTGCAGTGTGAAGTGCTGGTAATACAAATGGAGAGATCAATAAAAGAGGGTCAAGAAGCTGATATTTTATCGTTGTCCCAGGGGCAACAAAAGCCTCTGTGTGAACCTTGTTAAACATCAGGAGACTGAAATTTGAGATGCATATTTATAGGAAACTGTTTACATGTAATAGTTTTAGTTCTGCTTTTCATAGAGTGACTGCTTTGAATACAGATCTTGCCAAGTCTCTTTCCACTAATCTTTGGTTGTGTCACATCAGAGACTCAAAAGAAAGCTTTAAATAGTAGATGTGAACTCCTCCAGTGCAGTGGAGTTCCTCAGAGGACCCATGGCTATCTCCAGCACAAGTAATATCTCCTTGCTGCTTGCTTTAGGGAGTCGTCCATTACCTGGGTGGGTAAGATGGATAAGAATATGAGTTCTTGCTTTTGGTTCTTGATTATGATAAAGACTTCCAGTTGAGCTCTCTTGCTAGATGAGCTTAAGACATCCTTAGGCTGCTTAAGTTCTGGCACAAATCTTTCACCTTTGATTTGCTGAGAAGTGTCTTACTTGGGGTCTTTTTCTTTCTCTCCTTGAATGAAGGACAGTTCAGGGCTTCTCTCAGAGCTGCTCTCCATCCGTTGGGAATTGCAATAGTTTAAATGAACGAAGACTGTATTTTGAAAAAAACTCACAATATACAATCTCTTTAGTATATTAGTGACATATACTAGAGATTTTTAGAGCAATGTTTCTGTGTGGTATTTAAAACCATATGTTCTGTTGCATCTGTGTTTGTTTTTTTCTTTTGACTGCACAGGTTCCTGGATTATTTATCAGACCTGTGTGTATCTAACACCACAGCAATACCAGTAACACAGGAACTCATCTGCAAGTTTATGCTGAGTCCAGGAAATGCTGACATTCTCATTCAGACGAAGTGAGCATCCATAATCAGAGCATACCTTTTTGTTATTTGCTCTGCTGTTACATTGTTAGTGGCTGCCTTGTGAATGTTTTGTACTTGCAGGCTGATTTCAACACAAATGGACAATCCCTTAGAATGCTCAGTCATCTCAGATGACATTGATGAAGAGGAAGTGTGGCTTTACTGGATTGACAGTAACAAGGAACCTCATGGCAAAGCCATCAGACACCTGGCTCAGGAGGCAAAAGAGGGCACAAAAGTTGACTTAGAAGTTCTTACCTACTACAGGTAAAACTGTTTATGCAAATAGATGAAAATGTAAACTCTCCCTGGAGCCTGGTGCAGTTCTTATCCAATCCATTTGCCAATGTCAAAAAAGGAAAGCAAGTCATACCAGAAACAGTGATTAAAAGTTTGTTTCAGATTTTTCCTATAGGAAGCATCACCATCTCTGTTGTCTATTCCAGACATACACTTAGTTTTCTTTGTTTGTGACAGCTTTTTGTGTCTCTCTAATGTTTCCTCTAACCTTTTATTTATGAAACTATTTTTATCATGCCCTGCTGTTCTTGGAAGCAAGGCATACACTGAAGGAGCATTCACAACATCCCAGAGTATAGAAAGGAGATAGGATCATGGAATGGTGTCTTATACTGATTGAAAACAAACTGTTTAAATACTTCAGTCTTCCACTGAACAATGCTTTGAGTTTCAAAGGGAGCCCAGTCTTAATGGGGATTGGAGCCTGACATTAACATTTTTAACGGCAAGTTTGTCCCTTGGTTAGCAAAACCACTCTTAATCATTTTTACTGTTTACAGCAGAAGAGCTGACATCACAATTGTAAAGTGAGATTCTGAGGTTCATTGTTTCACAGTATTGAAATAAACCAGTTGGAAATGTGCTATTATTCTTATTTAAGGTACCAACTGAACCTCTTTGCAAGAATGTGCCTGGACCGCCAGTATCTAGCCATCAACCAGATTTCTGCACAGCTATCGGTAGACTTGATCCTGCGATGCATGTCTGATGAAAGCCTTCCTTATGACCTCCGGGCTTCTTTTTGCCGGTTGATGCTCCACATGCATGTGGATAGAGATCCTCAGGAATCAGTGGTGCCTGTCAGATACGCCAGACTGTGGACTGAAATTCCTACCAAGATCACAATTCATGAGTGAGTTGAAAATGTTGCAAAATACGGTACAAAATTATTTTATTGGGGCTTAGAACAAAATGGTTGTAACTGTCTAATGCCAACACATGCATTTAAAAAGGTATTCAGATGCAGAACAGTGAGCAGTTAGTTACTGTTAATCTTGGAAACTTCCTTGAGTAGCTTTACTTGGAAATAGAGTCACAGAATAATCGATGTTGGAAATGATCTTCAGGATCTGAACTGAAGGTCCAACCGTCAACCTGATCTGCTGAGTCCCATCACTAAACCATGGCCTTTAGCGCTGCATCTTCCATTTTACTTCACTTTATTTCTCACTTCTCTAATACAGAACAAACTGAGGATAAAATGGAATGGCCTTTCATCAGAACAACAGAACTTGAAGTAATCAAATTGTGCCTAACATCAGGCATGTACCACGTTGGAATTTAGTTTTAAACTTCTTCCTTAACTGAAAGTTACATTTGGAGAACCAAAATTTACAGCTAAGTGCAGTTATTGCCCCAGAAACAATTCAGTAAAGCTTTGGTCTTCCACATACTTAAGCACATGTTAAATTGACTTCAGTGGAAGCCCTCTTTGGTTTAAGTGATTTAAAGCACCGCTGGGCTAGACCCAGACACGGAATATCTGGCTGAAGAGATAAAGAGGGTGAAGTGTAGCAATGCAGCAGACAGTCTTGCTTCTGCTACTGATATGAGGGAGTGTTTTGACTTAGGACAGCAGAGTCTAATTGGTGGTGGAAGCTGACTGTCCTGAGCTTCATTCCTGGTCTGCTGTCTTTCTTGTAGAGATAGTAAAGGAGAACAGAAGGCTGAGAGGAAACCTCATTCAGTCTTCAACTTCCTGTATGGAGGAGGTGGAGAGGGATGTACTGGTCACTCCTCCTTGATGAATGATGACAGGTTCCATGGGAACAACACTAAACTGCACCCAGGGAGGTTCAGACTGGTCATTAGAAAACTTTTATTTACTCTTTTATTTACTTTAGTGGTCAAACACTAAAACTGGCTTCATAAAGAGGTGGTTGATGACCCATGCCTGTCTGTTTCTGAGGCATTTGGATAATGCCTTAATAGTACACATTCCCTTTTGGTTAGCCCTGGTCAAGCAGTTGTACTTGATGATGTTTCTGTTCCATTCCATTCTCTGGCTGATGAGAGAGGAAAGCTGAGATTTAGTGACTTAGTGAATATCAGTCAGAACTTAGTGCTATCAGTATCTTTCTGTCTGTGTTATTCCCATTCATTGCACCTCCTACTGTTGGAGGAGAAGCTTGTGCATCTTCTGTCTGGTGTCTTTACATGTCTATGTAGAATTAGTTGACCTCTACCCTTTCTCCTTGCAGAGGACTGATAGAGATTTTAAAGGGTTATTGTTGGTTTATTTATTCTTTAGTGCCAACTGATCCCTTCCTTCTGTGTCTTGCATTGTAGGTATGATTCTTTCACGGATTCTTCAAGAAATGAAATGAAGAGGAAATTTGCACTAACTATGGAATTTGTGGAAGAGTACTTGAAAGAAGTTGTAAATCAGCCTTTTCCTTTTGGTGACAAAGAGAAAAATAAACTTACATTTGAGGTACCAATCTCCATCCTAGTTTACAATATTCCTTCTCATTTCAGCTAGGTGGACATTGGTTCTTTCAAAATGAAACACCTTCAGAATAAATGCGCCAGTGAAACACCAATTTCTAATTCTGGTGTTCTCGTAGATAACTGTTATTGCACAAAATAATATTACTGTCTTCTGTCAAACAGCTGTGTTGTTTCCTCCTTCTCCTAAGACTGTTGCATTTCAGTGGCAGGAGAAGGGATGTGTGTAGAGGGAGTGTGGATGATGATGTATTCTTTCTCTCCACATTAGTAAACCATCACACCAGGATTTTTCAGTGTAATCAAATACTATTCTCTGTGTAGAATTTTGAAAGAAATTCTCTGAATAATCTTGCATTTCAAATATTGTTTGAAATTCCTGACAGAAACTTCAGATAGACCTAAATCATACATATTCGAATAGAGTTGAAAAGGGGGAAGTGCTTATAGCTTTTACAATTCTTTCTTCAGTCTACCTCCAGAACTTTTTTGCTCCTACCTCTGGTCATCTGAAATCACCTTCATTCAAATTTCATTCACCTTCAGTCAAATGCTATTCTTTTCCATTTTTCTGTACAACTACTGTCTCTTTAAACAGTTTCCTGGATTTTTTCTTCTCAGTCGTATTAATTTTCTCAGATGCAATTGTATCTTTTCAGCCCATCTTAAGCCTCAGATTATTTTCCCTCTTTTTGTCCGACTCTGAAAAACATTTGATGTCAATGGACCAAAGCCAATTTAAATGAGTGGAAACACTTGTACTAATGTGAATGCACTCTAGATCTCGATTGCTGTGCAAGATGCTGTGTAAAACATAACTTTATCTCACAGATGAATAACACAAAGATTGACAATACTTCCTTCATTTTTGTTTGTCACAGGTGGTACATCTAGCTCGAAACCTCATATACTTTGGCTTTTATAGTTTTAGTGAGCTTCTCAGACTGACCCGTACACTTCTGGCAATTCTAGATATTGTTCAAGTTCCTATGTCATCATACTTTGAAAGATTGAGCAAGTTTCAGGATGGAGGTAAGAAATGCAACAAAATGTTATATTCCAGTGTGTAAGTTGCTGTACTGGGGTACTTTTTGGAATATCTTACTGATTTTTCTGATGTATTTATCCACACATAAAGTCACCAACAGGGCATTATCACAGGTCACATTAAGATGCTTGTCTGAAAAGGAACCTTTTTGAACAGAGCTGAAGACTTCATGATTTGTGGTTATTGTATTGATGCTACTGCTCCTTTGCTTGTTTAGAATTGAACATTCAAATCTGGATCAAGGTTTTGGTGTCCTTTCCATTAACCATCCCCAGAAAGTACAAAAATAGCATTTGTCTGGGCACAGCAATTATGATGTCTCATAATGTATGGCACAAGTATTTGTCAATCTCCTCTACACTTCACTTAAAAAGAGAATATAGTGTAACTTTTCCAAGAACTGCAGAAGCACCAGATGGTGAAAGTCTAGGTGAGGCCATCCTGTACATCTGTTTGTCAGTTTAGAATATTCTTTTAACCAGATTAGAGTGCCTAGCTGACAACCCTGGGACAATATAGTATGTCCCATTGCTTTTTGTATGATGACTTAAAAGTAGATGTGCTACGTAGGCTTAAAAATAGCACTTTTTTGGACGTTTGATGCAGGGAGACAAGTGTGGTTAGTTAAAATCACAGTAAGATTTGCTGGAGAGGCCTTCTAAAGTTTTTTATAAAAGATCTCCATTTTTAGATGGTTACATATTGTCTTTAGCCTCCCTCTACTTTTCTGTTTGGCAGGTTGTAAAACATAAACTGTATAATGTATCTATGCATTGATACTTAGAATGATCCTCAGTGTCTGACTACTATGCCCAACCATCTTATTAGTCCTCTTTCTTTCTCTGGAAGTACAGGCTTAGGACAGCATTAAGCTATGAAGATGCATATGGCACAAAGGTATGTAATTTAGAAGCAGTTTCATACCACCTGTTCAGTACGTTTGATCACCTAGCTGTAGAGGTTCATGCTTGAAGAGCATATTTCATATCTGAAAAGCATATTACTCAAGCAAAAGAGAGTAGTGTTCTTCATTAAGAAAAGACATCAGAAAAAAAAAACAAAAACCCAACAACCAGCATTCAGTGCCAAATTAAGATTAGAAAAGGGGCTCAAGAAGAAACCACCACACAAGAACATACTTGCAGTGTGAGGGATTTGAAGATTCTTAAGTCATCACAATCTGCTTTCCATCCTGTCAGAGATCCAGCAGTGATGTAACTTTTGTCTCAGTAATCAGATGGGAACTGAAAACAATCAGACTGAGGATAGTCATTGGACCAATATTAAGTAGCAGCCCTTTTAAACCAGCCCTGTAACTGTCATCCACTCACATCTTGATTTTGTCTTTGCTACTAGGTAATGAGAAGGTTTGAGATGAGCTCTAAACACACAGAACATTTAACCTGCTTATGTAGTCTCTGCATCACTTAGCTGTATCAGCAGCGTGATACCAAATTCACAACCAGCATTCCAAATTCATTTTCCTTGTTTATTAATTATTCCTTATACGTCTTGCTCATTTTAGTAAAATTACTTACCAAGTAAATAAGTATATATATCAAGGATTGACCTGTTGAAGCAAGTCTTCAAAATGGGATGCATTGTTAGGCTTAGTGGAAGTAACATCAAGACATAATTGACCATTTACCTCAGGATATTCTTTTCCATCCTTCTCTTAAATTCTGAGTCACACTGATGGCTGAGGCGGCCCTTGATGTTGTGTGCAAGCTTCTCTATACTGGTTCTGCAAAGTAACTGAAAAGATCCTTATATTATTGTTTATGTTTTGCCTTTAAAAATCTTGATATTAATGCCAGCATCAGTTACCTTACTCAGAATTAAATTGATATGTATGTGGTTTTCAGGTGTGACCTTATTTGTTGGAGGTAGATTGGGGAAAATTGGCTAGAAACATTTGTGAGATAGGATACTGGAAAAAAAAAGATGTGTGTTTTTTTGGAAAGCTTCTTAACTTAGATTGCATCCTAGAAATGAACTGACTTGGAAATGCTGTAGCCAGCTTCTGTTTTCAATACAAATATCATAATTTTGAATGATTTTTTATTATTGGATCCTTTTCTGTAGTTTTTTTTTTTTTCCCTTTTAGATTCTAAAAGACAGAGGGTTTAAAATTACATTGTCTGTGTCTTAATGAGGCATTTTTGGTTAAAGTGACGACTTATTAATAGTGCTCATTCTGGTGTCTTTCAAGAACATTAAAATTTCTTACAGTTTTAATTAAAAGGTTAAGTCATTGCTTTTCTAGTAAGTGTACCCTGCTGTATAATTCCAAAGTCAGGAGCCAATCTGCATTGTCCAATATTGGTTATTTATTTTCTGAGAATTAAAATGCACATCTTTCTCTGTACGTGATGGATCTTTCAAATAGCTGATTTTAGTCAAACCATGCAGCTGCAGCATATGTCAGATCTGGAAAGCAGAACAACATGATAGTATTAGCAGGCAAGCTACGTGTTTGCCATGCAGCTCAGCATTATTTATTTAACATTATTTGGAAATGAGAATAATGACATACAAGGAATAAAATCATAGAAGGTTTCCAAGGTTGGAAAAGACCTACAAGATCATCCAATCCAACTGCCCACCTATCACCAGTATTTCCTACTAAACCTCAACACAACGTCTAAACATTCCTTGAACACCTCCAGAGTCAGTGTCTCCACCACCTCCCCGGGCAGCCCATTCCAGCACCTGACCATTCTGTCAGAGAAGTAGTAACATACTGAATCTCCTTGGCACAACTTGAGGCCATTCTCTCTAGTCCTATCACTAGTTACATGGGAGAAGAGGCTGACCTCCAGCTCACTACAGCCTTCTTTCAGGTAGTTACAGAGAGCAAATAGCAATGGTAGCACTTCCCACCTGTAGACTGAAGGGAGTAAAGGGTAAAGATGTATTCACAAACATCTGAAGATCTTGGAGCACCTCTTAGAATTGTATCAGGAAAAGTCTGACCCCTGTTCATGCTGCAGCCTTTGCTTCTTTGTTGTGATTCACTTTGATTCACCTGTGATTCACCACCTCAGGGATTCCACTTTGGCAGGGGTTGGGATGGGGAAGCCCTCTTTCTCTTGTGCAGAGTTCAGTAACAGCAAGCTGCCATTTTTATACTTGTGTATCAGCATATCAGGGAACTACTGTCAAGTCTTCTACTAGAACAGCATTGAGAATGAGGTTGGACCTGCCATTTCTACTGTGCCTCTGGGTCCTCTGTATCGAGAAGGACCAGATTTCATCCAGGACTACTAGGAAAGTTTATATTGTTTCTCAGCTTTGTGTCTGCATCTGGTAACTGTTCTTTTGTCTGGTTAACAATTTCAAGTATCTTCTTGAGGCACATTTTGATTAGCAAAGCTAATGAGGCAGTGGCTGCCTGGCAGACTGGAGTAATAACTAATGCCAGCAGTTTACAAAAAAAGGTTAGATGAAAAAAAAAAAAAATTAACCCTTAGAAAAGTTAGCTGTGTTAGTCACTGATGTCTGTAGTGTAACAACTGCCAGTCAGTGAAGAGTGCTGTCAGACCAAAGGGGAAGTCGGTCTGAGAGTTTCTCTGGCATGGACCATTTCTCTTATTCTTTATTCCTATCCTCATCATGAGGCTGTGCATTAATGTGATTCCAGAGACCATTGCTCTTCTAGGAATCAATATCTGTGTCATAGCTGTAACTCAGCTAGAAGGCTTGATTCCCATGGTACTTCTTACCATCAAGGCAAGCATGCTGATGTATGTACTTTTTTCTATCTTTCCTTTCGCTAATATTCATGGTAGGAAAGTTTTATTTTTGACATTGCTTACTGGTATTGGGGATAGGCAATGGCAGGAGAAGGTGAAGTTTGGAGGAGATTCACCATGACCAGGCAGTGATGAGTTTGCATGCTAAAAGAAAAAGCTAGTGGATATGCAGTAGTTCAGGCTGAGGTGGCCAGATCCAGTCAGAGGTTGGATAGCAAATGTAAGTGCATTGCATATTGGTACTTTTTTTTGTAGTGTTTTTTTTTTCCTCATTAGTTCTGAGGGCTGTATAAACTGTAGAAGTGTCCTCACCTTCTGCCCTTAACCTAATGCATTAGGTTTTCTGTGAGGCTCTCCTGAGGTCAGCTAGTTTTTGAGCGATGAAAAATGGCATAATGAAGAAATAAAGTGTGATTCGTAGCCTCTTTATGATAGGTCCTGCAGTCTTTATGGGCATATGCTGTAGAAAACCTGTAAAAATTAATACCTCTTTCACAAACAGAGCTGTAAGGCTTAATGCTTCTGGCAAATAATATATAGCTCTAAAGGGTTTGAAATAAAATGCGGTCCTTTAGGTACTGAAGTGTTGCTATTATATGTCTTAAAAATGGCCATAACTTTTCACAACAAAAAAAATTAAATTGCATGAAGCAATGTAGACAGATCAACAAAGGCAAAGAAAGGTAGAGCCAAGGCTCTACTGGGTGTTTAATTTAGCTCTTGATAACTAGACAGTGCTGCATATACAGCTCTCTGCCAGAGGATCCGCGCAGTCTGGCATTGCTGTGTGCTTTAAGATAGCGCTGAAACTTTTGAAAAGGTGATGGTGGACAAGAATGTGGGTCTCACTGAAATCCACAGTCAAGCCCATTTGGAGTCAGGGCTCCCGTGTCAGCAGTCACTTGGACAGCTGTTACAAGTATTGTCTTAAGACCTGGTTGAGAGTGCTGACGCTGAGGCACAGCTTGAATACACGGTCAACTGCACTGAGAACTGACTTTAATGAGAGTAAAAGTTTTAGACTTTCAGCAACCTGCCACTTGTCGCCTAATGTAGCAGTGAGCTTCATGGGATTGCAGATGGGGAAGGAGGCCTCAGAGGCTGTCATGAAAGAAGTGGGCCTGGTTGGAAGGGTCTTAAGTATGCTGATATCTGTGGGAAACAGGAGTAGGTGTGGTCAGACTGGCAGTGGGGACTCTGGGTGGTGGTAGGTGCTAATGGACTTCAGACTCTAAGTAGTGAGGGGTATTTGAGTGCACCCTTCTGATGCTGTTGTCTTTCCTGCTTTTCCTCTCTTTCTCTTTAAGCAACATTGAAGGCAGAGTAAGCTAACTGAAGGGAAGACCAGATCTCTTTGTATTGCCATACAAGGCTTGACTGGGCCTTGAATCTATCTGCTGTGCTGTAAAGAATACAGGATCATGGAGTCACCAAGGTTGGAAAAGACCTACAAGATCATCCAGTCCAATAGGGAATAGGAGTTTTTATTGCACAGAGATGGTGGTAGATAACAGCTGATGTAGATAACCCAGCTTTTAAATCATATAAAGTATAACTTATCCATATCCTCTATCTAGATCGTCCTTAGAACCCAGCAACAGCTTTTCTTGATCAAGTTAGAGAGGTAAGGCTCTTCTCCACTACCTGAGGTGCTTGGGAGGGACATTGGAAGATTGCTTAGGATTTTTTCAGACCTGTAGAATTTTTTGGCAAGTGGGAGGAGGCTTATGCTTCAGGAATGTAGAACAGGAAAATTTCTAATAAAGTAGTTCTTGCAGCTGCAAATGCATTGTGCAGATGGGACTGATGTTGCTTTTTATCTAGGGATTCAAGCTGCAGCTGAACATTAGCCAAAAGCTTCCATTGGGAATGATGAGGAAAGCAGAAGGAACTGAAGAGGGGCCATCTGCTCAGTTTGTTAAGGAAGAATGGTTTTCAGAGACTATTGAGTCTCTTGATTTCTTTGCTATTGCAAACTTATATATCCTGTGGGATTACTTTGGTCTAGAAGCCATCCCCAAGTTCAGAGGAGAAGTAGTTTCCAAGTGGTATTTGAAAACCTTTGGGGTCACAGGGCAGCTTATTATTCACTGCAGCCCTTCAGCCTCTGCATTTGATTGTTTGAGGAGTTAATTGCTTTTGTAGTAGCACATGCATTCTGTTTTGTGTCCTGCTATGCTGGAACTTGTGTTTTCTACGAGGTATTTGTAAGAAGTTGAAGCATCTGATCATTTATTTGCCTTACTCAGGTTAAGGGAGTTGTCTTTCTAACTTTCTAATTGAGAAAAGAGAGAAAACAGGAAAAAAATGCCACATTTTTGTGAAGCCTTTGACTTGTTTCCTTTTTTCCCCCATATTTTATATACGCAAGACTGAACCATGTGTTGGTTGGGTTTATGAAGAGTTGTTGGAGCATTAGACACATGTATATTATCTTTATCTGGCCATTAAGTACTAGATTTCCTGAAGAACCCCTTGTATGTCAGCTCCTATTTCATTACTTAGTTTCTAGAAGCATTAAATATGCAGTTTTCCAGTCCCTAATGAGAGCTGTCAGGTGTTAAAATACTTCTGAAAATACAGGTGCCTTTCATAGGGAGATGTGCAAGGTAGAAAAATGTTTCAGCTGAAAAAGGCTGAGCAGTTCTGCGAATTGAGTCACAGGAATCCATCTTTTCTACATCTGTAGATGAGGAATACTGAACACTGTTAGTAAGAGGAAACTGACGCTCTGTGGCAACTAAGGACCGGATCAGCTGTGTACAGTTAACTTTTAAATAAATGAGACTGCACACCAGTTCACTGATGTATTGGGAATGTCTGTGAAGTAGGGCACTGCTCACTCCAAGATTATTTGCCAGCCTTCTCTTTACTATTTGTGAAATACCTAAAATGCTATGGATACTTGTCCAGTGAGAACAAGTTGAAGATGCTATGTAGTGACTTGCTAGGAACAATAAGAAGAAAAGCCAGAAGAATTGTCAATAAACTCTCGGACAGTTGTTTTTCTATCTGAACATGGCGTTTTGTCTCTCGCCATCTATACTGTATTATATCACCAATTGTTGTTTACTTTTATATTTTGTTTTTACAGTTCTTGCAAGCAGTAAGTGACTTAGCAAGTATGTTTATGTAGAAAATGAAGCGTCAGATTATCCACTATTTCGATTACTTGGGTGGTTGTTATTTTTTTTTCCATAACTGACTCCTGTGAGAAGTCTCTTTTCTCAGAGAGGCCGCTGTGTTGTCAGTTGTGCTAAATTGTATGACATTATGTGCTACAGTTTTATGACAGAAACTGATATTCATTAGGAAGTTGTGATCACTGTAATAAAAAGTAATGAAAAGGAGATGCATGGTTGTCTTTTCAGAACATGACAAGTATTCTCTTCTTTTCTCTTACTTCATTGTCAGTCAATCTGCAGCTCCTTTAAATTACCACTTGTGCATACAGCGATTTCACTCATTCATTGACAAGCCTCTGGGGACTGTACATTCAATAGGAGGCATTTCCAGCTTGTTCCACTGCTTATGGAAGGTTCATGAGATCGGACTTACCTTGTCAGAGAGAGAAGCAGAGAGAGAGAAAAAGAGAAGATACATGGGGATTGCATGGAGCTCTCTTTCTGTATTGGTCAGCCACACCTCTGAATGTTTATGCAGTGGTTCACTGATAAGAGTTGTGACTGCTTTTCCAAACTAGCACATTACAGTGTTTCCATGTATGTTCTCTCCTTGCCTCCCTTCTCAAACATGTTGGATTGTCAGTACCTTGAGCTCAAAGAAGTCAACAAATGAGGGAGATCAGCAGGATAAAGGTGGCAGTATGACATGAAAGCGCAGCTCAGACTTCTATTCACTTTGTCTTTAGCACAGTATGTGCAAAAGTAATCAGTGTTCACATCTATTTCTTTCTCTTTCTCCA
Organism: Tympanuchus pallidicinctus; assembly: GCF_026119805.1. Lineage (NCBI taxonomy): Eukaryota > Metazoa > Chordata > Aves > Galliformes > Phasianidae > Tympanuchus > Tympanuchus pallidicinctus. The sequence goes on from NW_026294744.1 coordinate 6,741,977, forward strand.
GTTTTTGCTTAGTTAACTAACTGAGCAGTAAGTTAATTTTTCTTTGGCTGCTGGTATTCAGGAAGCACTCTGGAGCTGAGATCAGAGCTCTGTTGGTTTGGTCATACATCCGAAAATCTTAAATATCTTTTACTGAGCCAATATACTTTGTCTTATCTTGTTGCAAGCTTAGCTGGTATGCAGTCAGTCACTTGTTATTCCACAATAACTTTTCTGTATGTCTTACCTTAGAGGTTCACACCCTTTCCTGCCGAGATAACTGTGTTAAAGCAAAGAGAAGACAACAGTGTGGCAAAAAGGAACAACTCATTAATAAGAGTGCTGCTGGCCCTGTGTTTAAGAATGACGGATTTAAATTCGTACCTGATATGGTCTAGAATTCCAAAGGAGGACAGAGGCACTCAGTGATATGAATGTTGACTTACTGGGGGATCTTTGGAAGAGAAACTGCTGCTTACCTTTGTGTATGAATGATCCTTGTGACTTCTTTCAAAGAATAGATTAGTTCCTCTCATTGTTGAGACCCAGCCAACTGCTTCACATCCATGCATACATTTGCTGGCTGATTGCTGTCTGCTGTAAGGGATGGCTACATTTCATCAGAACGTTACAGAACATAACATAGCTGTTGAAATATCTTCACTGAAAAGTATGCTGAGTTGCTCTGGTTGCTTTATTGTTTTCACTCTGAGAATGTTCTCTCCAGGTCTATTCTCAGTTAATTAAAAATAGTATTTGTCAATATCATCCAGTTACTGGAAAATTTTCCAAAATGAGTTTACCCATGATACCCTTTCTCACTGGCGTTATTGAGAGAAATAAAGCAACATGGAATCACCACTCACTTCAGCTGTAAATACCAAACTAGCTTAAGTAGACGTTTCTGTTACTAGTGACCTTTCCTACACACTGATGAAATACAATTTGAAATGACAGTATAGATAAGTACTACTGTAACCCTTTACTTTTCTGTCTCCAGCTCTTTACATCAGCCACGGGAAGTCGATAGTCAAGGTGTGTTGTGGACAGAGGTTTTATCCTTGTTACAGATTCTGTTGGGAAGCTACCTTATAGCTACCACTCACTGGTTTGTACCATATTTTACCACTGATGTTCCACTGTTAAGGAGAAAGGGCAGGAGTCATCTCATTTCTTTTTATTTTCTGAATGCTTTTATAGACTCCTTTGTCTCATTAGCTGAGTCTCTCCCAGTCTTTATTACATCAAAGCTCTTGGTGTCCATTTTAGAGATGGAGAAGATATTCTCAGTGTTCTCCTCATTTATAGAAGTGGTCCTGAAATGCAGGGAGATTGAATAATTCCACAGTCACACAGGAATGCAAATCCCTTAACAGGATTTCTCATCCCCTGTGTTGCCTATTCAGCAACCGAGTAATGACAGTCAAATAAGCGGGATGAATGCTCCAGGCAAAATCCCAGCTTGTTTTCTTCAAAGACATGAGCTGTACCTAAAATATTGAGCAGAGAGTTGATTACTTCCTACCCTACAGTGATAGAAAGACCAGGGCTGTGGTGGGTGTGAGTAAATGTGATGGCTGGAGGTTGGGGCTATTTTTGAGTTTGATTTGTGCAAGAATATGTATGTGCCTATCATGAGTATTACCTGTAATTTTTTTCCATTAATCAGATTTTTCTGACTCCTTGTACAAAAACTTGTCTTGACTACCTTTTTTGCTAATTGTATACTGAGTAGATTTTAGTCTTGAAGGGTGGGCTTTTTTAACTTCTTAAGATAAAGCAAAACTCTTCTACCTTATTTAGGACAATCTATAGTTTTGTCTGATTTTCTAGAAGAGTATCTTTTGACTGTTTTTAGAATTAAATGGTTTTAAATGAACTAAATGGTAATTGGCATAAGTTATTTTTTGTAAAGAATTCCTGAGCTTTCCAGATAGCAGTGCCTCTACTTGTGTTCAACTCTGTACAACAGCTGTGGAAGAGATTTTTAGATCTCTGTTGTGAATGAAAGGATGATGTCTTCCCAAGTGAGATTTAGAGCCAAGAATATCACAGGCTATGAAGGAAATGCACAACCTGTACATCTTGTGTTCAAATGTTCATCGTGTGTTCAAATGAACTTGTCAGTCAGCATTAAGGGCAGGATGATTTGAACTTGATCATTTGTATCACAGTTTGGAGATGAAGAAGATACAAAAAGTCAATTTAACTAAAGCCCTTTTAAGGATTAAAGGTTCTTTATTTAGTAATCTAGCTTTACAGGTGTGTAATGAATGCAGTGAAAATTAATGTTTAGAATACTGGTAGAAAGGGGATGGAGAGAGAGAGGAAAAGAGAGAAGGAAAGACATACATACAATTTATTCCACATTTTTTTTTATTTGATTTGAAAGGTAAATGAGCAATTTCAATTTTGCATCAGGGACGCTACTTGGAATCACTTTTATTTGCTTTACACAGTTCTAGTCAGTTAGGGGAACTTTGTGCCCTCCTAATGTGAGAATTCAGACATTTCTTTGACTTCAAGGTTTTTTTTCTCTTAAAATCCTGCAATGTCAGAAATACATTTTTCCCCCTCTGTAGAGACTTGTGGTGTCATTTTCAAAAGACCAACTCACATTGATTGCACACCAGACTGGATGCTAAATGAGACCTCAAACATAGCACTAATCTACCTCACTGACTTTGAAGGAGCAAATTCTTTGAGCGTTTCCTTTTAAAGTCAGAGTGAAAGGCATCTTCCTGCATGCGCTACTTAAGCTCTATTAATTGAAGAAGGAAGGACAGAAGAGGAGGATATTGCAAACAAAATAAAATAGCTTTGACTTTTTACAGCAGATTGTCTAGGAAGAGAGTATCTGCATTGTGAGTAAAACTTGACAATTCATAGAGAATAAAAGGTAGGGGAGAAATATGAGAACTATTCAAGTCTACCTCAGCAAAGCTACATCTCCTCTGTTTGCTTTTGTTGTAGTCTAGGTCTTGGCCTTATTTCTGCAAAGAGATGCTATTATTCACTTCCTTTCTTCCATTCGTTCAGATCTATGCTTTGCAAGAATGAAAATGAATTAAGGCAGCTAGGTAATATATTCTCATTCTTACTCCTCTCTGCCTTTGCAAGGAGGTAGTCATTGGTTCCCTGAGATGCTTTTCCAATTGGAATTCATTGTAGGAAACGACAAGTATAATCTATGGGAACAAACAGTATCTCTTGATAGAATTTGTTGAACTGGCATCAGTGATAGTACTGTTGCAACCAGTCTGGACTAATTTATTTTTTGCCAAATTAGTGTAAAATTAATTTTCTTTCCAGGTACTACTTACAAAGGGCACTGTGATTACAGATACTACTTTAACTTTTAGGACAACCTTTTGTCCTGACCTTCTCTTGGGCCTTTTTTGAAGGGGAACATTTATGTAAGTGAAAGTGAATGGGGGAAGTCAACCATCTCTCAGCTTTTCCCAGATGTTCCTGTAAACTGAGGGAATGACTGTTCTGGGAGCCAAATAATTATTAACTTCTCTTTTACACAATTATTAAAAAAAAAAAAAAAAAAGTACAAGCCACAAACGAAACCAAAACCAAGCAAATAAAAACCCAGATAACAAACAATCCAAATCTAACTCCATGCATATAAGTAGAGACTTGAAAGCACCTATGCAAAAGTATATGTATACAGATTTTCAAGCTGTCCAGGTCGTCATCATGTGTAATGGGATTGATCATATTTATCATGAGCTTTAGCAAGCTGAAGCATAATGAAGACATAAGCATGTCTTACTGTCTAGAGACAGTACTTGTATACCCAGCAGCAGCTGCAGACTTGGCTGAACTGCTTCTACTGTGTTCATTACATTAGTCTTTCTCCTGCTAGTTGTTGGATGTGTGTCCTGTTATCTGGACCAGAGAGAGATCTGGACCAAACAGAGCTTAATCAGAGTTGCACAGCCTCAATTCTCTTCTGTTAGTGTGACGTATTAGAAATTCAAGCTTCTGTAGTACAAAAGGCATCTTTACCATCAAGCTTTTGTGTTATGAGCAGTCATCAAGGTGAAGACAGTGGCAGTAGGCATGGTGAATAACTCCTCCACTGTGTCTATAGAGCAAGATCATAAATTACAGCAATGGAAGATATAAATGGCCTATCAATATTTTCTAACAGTAAACATCAAATAGTGGAATTGCTTGCTTAAGGATGCTTTAAAATGTGAGATATGTATCACCTAAGTATTCTTATGGATAGGTTAAACAACATTTCTTTCAGAAATGGTTTTAGTTGTAGTGTACAGATGATATATATATATATATAGATATAGTCCTGTACTTTTTATGATTTCTTGAACATGCTAACAGGGCTGTAGAAAGCTTTTACATCTTTTCCATCTGTTGACCTGCAAGCAACGATCCCCTGGAAAATCAATTAAGAAAATTGTCCCAAAACCACTGGCTAATATGAATGAGTTAATGCTCCTCATTTTTTAATGAGGATTTGAGGATTTGTTTTTCATTAGGCCAATAAAAATGTAAAGGAGTTTGACAGCATGGGTCTATGTGTCACATATATATCTCTGCAAGCAAGCTTCACTGATGGCAAATATGTGTATGTGTTTAATGCATAGGAAACAATGTTATGAGAACCATCCATGGTGTAGGAGAGATGATGACCCAAATGGTACTAAGCAGAGGATCTATATTTCCCATCAGTGTCCCCGATGTACAGCCAAGCATTCACCCAAGCAAGCAAGCCACCGCCTCAGAGAATGAAGATGTGATTGTAATGGACACCAAATTGAAAATCATTGAGATTTTACAGGTAATAATGATTGGTGGAATGTTAAATGGCAATCATTTTACATTTATTCACTTACTTACATAATGGCAGGTTCTATTACCTACATTCTTATTATTCTCTGAGCTGTTCATTATGCGAACACTTTGATATAAGGAAGAACACTACTTTGTGTGAACAGTAGTACAATTGTGGTTCTCACAATTGTTGTCCTTAACTTCCAAAGGAAAGAGGTGCTATAGAAACTCTATCACTGTGATAAGACCTAACTTGTACGTTAAGCTACCTCACTAATGTTTTCTGAAAACAGCATATGTGTTTCCAGTTTCATTAGCACTCATTTTACACTGATATAGCTTATTTATTTGACTTTAGTATTTGAGGGGACATAGACCCACTGAGGTCAAGCAAAGTCATACAATTTTGAAGTTGTTTTCAGATTTCTACTGTTAGCTGCCCACAGACTATTCTCAATTATGATTTTCTCCCAGTTGAACTGACAAGTATGACACTAGCATGCCTCCTAAGATGCAATTTTCATTTTGTGCCAATAATGAGTAAAGTGGCACACATTTGTTCTGCATATCAAATCCCAGTTCTTGCAGTATTTAGCCCTCAAGGAGTTTTTCAGTATTTTCTGTAAATCCTGCTGATCTGTTGGTACCATTGTCAATTTTGAAGGATTCCATTTGTTCTGAAGGCTTATAAATGATTTAGAATACTTTAGTTACTTGTTATCTGAAAGGTTACTAATTATTAGGTCTTCAATACTGCAAACATTAATTTCAGACCTGCTTTAGCTTAAGGCTTATGGAGTGTTATAAAAGTGGGATGTTAAGGCTTATGAAAGTGTTATGAAGTGATACCTCCTAAAGAATACCATTCATGTGTCCTATTTGTCAATTTCCTTTGATTTGCTGAATGTGTAAGTTTGCTTCTATGTGTCTTGCTCTACTGGTTGATGCATGGAAGAATGATTCCAGGATACCAGCCTCTTCCTATAGATTCCCTGTCTACTGACCTGAAAAAGAAACACATTTTTGTCACAACCTTTCCTCTTCCACAGCACATCTAGTGCAAGATCGCCCAGGACTGGAGAGTGTTTAATCCTATGCTGTTACTTTGTCTGTGGCTTAGTTATGTTTTAGCTATGTATTCAAATTACTGCAAATTAGCAAATTGTCATGTTGAGTGAACCATAGCAAATGTGCATATATAAAACCTTAGTTCGTAAGGAATACAGAGTAGTTCAGTTTCATTTAAAACACGATGAAGAAGGATTAAGTTAAATCACATTACCTTTTGTTACAGGGCTATTAACCTAAAATGCAAGGATATTTTAGATTTATTGTATTGTCATGCATAGCTAGTACAATGATGAGTAAGACTATTCTATTCTAAGAACTATTAAGCTTATAGTAATTGTTCCTCTTATTTTATATAACAGGGTAACTTGATCATGGAACCACAGTAAACCTACTTATTTTCTGTTTTGTATTAGAAGATTTTGTTGAAAAGATATTGTTTCCTTAACTAACAATTTGCTTGGTTGTAGATGGCATAGATGGCACTAGTTACATTAGTGAAATCCTATTACAATACTCTGGGTCTCGGAGCTTGTATGACTTTAGTTACAGATCAAAGAAGCAAGTGGGCACTATTTGCTAAGTCATTACCTGTCACCTGAGTCTTGCTAACTTACTATCTGTACTTTTATCCACACTGAAATGGAAACATTAAATAATTGTAAACCTTTTCCGTTGTATGCTTACATTTACTGTGGGATAGGAGCTTATGTGAGTGAAGTCTTGCAACTCAGTTGATAAGCAGCCAGTTGTTGAAATGTAGAAATCTGTCAGTCCTTCAGGTGGTGTTTATGTTTCCAGCCAACTTATTTTTCTCACCTTTTCACTTTAAAAGCAGTACTTACAGGTTTGATTTGGGATTTTTCATGTATGAGTTTCTGTTTTCACTGCTGAAGGCACCAAAAATTAAAAGAAAACATCTGTTAGGCATCTGAGTGGGTGAACCTCGAGCCTGTCATCTTTACACTCAGCCTCACTCCACTTCTTATCTCCATGAGGCCTTAGATGTCTGACTGAAATATGAAATAATCTGTTTCAACCTGGGTTTGGATGTATTGATCTGGCTTGTAGGCAGCGTGCTGGTGCCCCTAGACAAGTCAGTCTGTTAGCATTCATCTGTAGACAGGGCAATGTTTGATACATCTCTGGTAAAGGCAGTGGGAAGAAGTCACAGCAAACTGAAATAAATATAATGAATTCATTTTGCATAGGGGAGGTATTTATTATAATAATAACCACATATATTTGTACACAGAGACACACACACAACCCTAAACCTATGTTATTAAAAAAAATTCTGATTTTAAACTTCTTCTTGTAGTTTATTCTCAGTGTTAGACTGGACTATAGAATATCCTACATGCTGTCCATCTATAAGAGAGAGTTTGGGGAAAACAATGAGAACGTCGATAGCTCTACAGCCTCCCCACCTGACACATCAGGGATTCCCTCAGGTAAATATTGCTATTGTATGTAAATTAATTCTATGTAAACTTCTGCATTGTTCCAAATGTTTTAGTAAGCAATAAACTGAACTGCACCAAAAAGATGCATGTCAGTGAATTTGAAAAGCTTGTGATAAAATGAAAGTCTTAACAAATCCCACAAAAGAGATATTTGCTGGTTTGTCCTCTGCTAACTAAAATGTAATTCCTTTTTTCTATTATGACAATTTATTCTCTTATTTGTACACTCCCCAAAACACTGGAAGATGATAAGTGTAGCAGAACACACAGATCTGGAAAACATGTTTAAAGAGTGGATGAGGACAGCTTTATGTGTGGTGAATGTAGCATGGGAATTGAGTGGCTTTCCAAGGGAGCGTTCTGGTGCACACAGAGGTACTTAAAGGCTGACAGCTCTGTGTGTGATGAGCTACAGGTTAGGGAGAATTTAATTGGAGGTGCTGTGCAATAAAGGTGTGGCTAAGAAATACTAAAGTCTTAAGTGGTAAGGTATATTAAAGTAATTCTAAAGAAGACTAATAGTGTGGTAAATAATTTGATTTATGATAAATATTGTAAAGGTCATGTGTCTCATTTTACTGCTTTACGGAGGTCGGCTAATCTAACCAACAATGTAGAATTTTCACATTCTGTGACATTTGTGACACAGTGCCACATTGATCCAATCTGTCACTAGAATTTGTCTCTTCCAAGGTAGTAGTAAAACATAATTTAACTGCCCTATGTTCTAGTTCTTTCTACTGTTCTTTCCCTTTCATTTTTCCATTAAATACAAGGAATTGTGCCTAGCTGAGAGATGCAATTAGACCTTAAGTTGATAACATCCACTTTAAAGATGGAATTCTTTTTCACTTGCAGGTTAAACAAACAACTGTGTTCTTTACAAATTTTTATTTTGATTGTTTTCCAGCAATTGTTCCAGACATAGATGAAATTGCAGCTCAGGCTGAAACCATGTTTGCTGGCAGGTATAATCTCTGAAGTTTTACCTGTCTATATTAATCCTTTTGTTTACACTGATACTAATTATGGACAGTGTCTCTTGATTCTGTATGTGTTTTCATACCCCATTCTCTTCACTTGGCTAATTCTTATTACATAACCTACGCATGGACAGATAGGTGCCAGAAAAGACCTGGAGTTTGAACAGACTGGCCAGTGGGTGGTACTTGTTGAGGGACTGGGATGACAACCCTCTTGATCATCCATAGTTGTAAGAGAGTTGGTAGAAAATTTGTTCCCAAAGACAGGTGGAGAATCGTGTACAGATGTGTTTGGCTTAACCACACTACTTTTTTCTCTCTATAATATGCTTTTAAAGATAGACCCTTTTCAAATACATTTTATGCCTGTTGACCCAAATTTCTTGGATCAGTAGGTTACTGTTGTATCTTGTCTTGAAATTACTAAGAAACTGTTATAAAATATAATCTATTTCATGTGGCTCCACAAATGAACTGTGGACCTCTTGCCATAATCTCTGGACCACCAAAAACTCGTAGATCAAAAATGATGCGTGCAAAGTTTTGGAAGTGTTTTCATCTATGCTGTGAACAACAATAACAAAAAACATGCACAGAAAATATCCACACTGGAAAATTATTACCCTTATTGCTATACTGGTTTAACTTTTCTGGAACAATTATAATTATACCAGTAAAAATGTTTCCCTTTTAGACAAGGCCTCAGACTTGAAAGATTTTCTTGGAGCTTGGGACAGAGATCCTCAAGATAGGATTTCTCATCTTTCTTGTCTGTCCCTAATGTGCTTTCAGTCTTTACCAGTGAGAGCAGTGCCTCCATTCCTCTCCCTTAACTCTCATAATGTAAAACAACACATAGCCCTTGGCATCTTCATCTTCAAAATGAACAGTGAGACTGAATGGTTTCTTGGAAACATTATTTCTGCTTTGATGTGTTAAGTATAAATGCGATTTCTTTTGCTCGAGATTGTAAATATGATTCCTGAACTACGATGCTTTTCTCAAGTCCCACAATTTTTGAGTTTATTTTTTCTTGAATGAAATTTTAGTATCAGCTGAAAAGGGAAGGATTAAAAAGGATAGGCCCAATCTCTGATAAAATGCCATTGACTTCAATTAGTTTGAACTGTGAATGAACTTGGTGCAGTTTATCTAAAACGTAAATGAATGTTTTTGCAATATGGATTTTAATCACAATATTTGACACAGTTCATACATATTTACTTTTATTCTGTAGCATTTCTTGTGCTACAAGATTGCCAAAACAGCATATTAGTGTAGGATTTAAATACCTATAAAATATGTTAAAAGGGCATTTATAATTTATATCCCACAGCAGATTAGATGTGGTTGTAAGAGCTGTATAGAATTAAGATTGTACTTTTATTGCATATTTCTGTCAAAAGATTTTATTATTTTACTTTATTTGGTCTTTTTTTTTCTCCATATCTGTTGAAGAAAAGAAAAGAATGCGGTTCAGCTTGATGATGAAGGGGGCAGAACCTTTTTACGAGTCCTCATTCACCTCATCATGCATGATTATCCTCCTTTGCTCTCAGGTGCTCTGCATCTGCTATTTAAGCACTTCAGCCAGAGAGCAGAAGTTCTGCAAGCATTTAAACAGGTACCAGTGGGCATATAATTATTGTAGGGAACGATGGGAAAAAGTTCTTCCAAAGACTGTTTTTTTTTTTTAACCTGCTGTTTCTACCCAGGTTGCTCTGAAAATAACATCTCCTAGTTGTTTCTATGGAAAATACAACACTACTTGACAGAACAGTCTCAGCTAAAAAAAGTCTGTTTTTCAATACATAGTCACCACCATTAGTTATGCATTTTTGCCAGTGAGAAGCAATAGCCAGCATGCCATTCATAAAAACCTGCACTAGCTGCATTGCCATCTGGAACATGGCTTGTCTTTCAAGTTGTTCTCACCATTGCTAAAATGTACCACCCACTACCTCGCTGTGCTCACATACACTGTTTGGTCTCCATAAACATTCAGCAAATGCTGATGAATGCCAGTGGGTGTCATATTTTCTGTAGGGTGGAATTCAGTGATGCACCTTTCCTTCATACTCACTTCTATCTCAGACACCATTTTGTCAGATTTGTCTGCTGCTGTCACGTGGCAACAAAACGTAATGGAGTATTGGTGGGAAGGTTCAACCTCTACTGCCGTCACACCAACATCTGTTTCTGATGTCATGGGCCAGCATAATAGAATAGGAGGCATTACTTTTGGTGCATCCTTCATGGTTTGACAGTGCTTAAGGGACTTTTCTTAAGGGTCTCAAGTCAGCAGAGAGACTTTTTTTTTGTTTTTATTAGAGGTGAACACAGTGTGCTAGTGCATATTCTAGTTGTGTATCTGTAACTGGAAAATCTATGTCCATGGTGACAGCTGGGACACAGATATCTCACAGTGAGACTTCATGTAGTGATCCCTCAGAGACAGAGCTTGTAGCTTATGTTCTGCAAGCACTGTACGTGTGTCAGCAATAAGACTTTCCTGTCTCCAGGATTACCTAAACTGGATGTAAAGCAGTACTGCTGTAAATGCAGTGTTTTCAGTTCTAGCTGTAATTCAGGTGTCCTTGCACGGACTCTTTGCATCCGCTGCATGATACAGATATGCCCAAACAACAGAAAGCCAGTAATGGGGCCAAACCTGTCTTCAGCTTTTACTCTTTTGTCTTGGTAGCATTGCATGTGCATGGTCCATGTGTCAGGGGATTAGCGTTGGGAAATCTGATGTCATGTGGCTAGATAACAGAGACATATCTGTTACGTAACCCTATAACATATGTTGTTAAGACCATCTGATGTTTATTTCAGGAGTTTACTAGCATATTGTCTCACTGTTATGTAAGATGTGGAGGCTTCTCTTGTTTGGAAACAGATGAATGATAAAGACCTGGAAAGCTTTTGTTTAATGTTTTTTGCATTGTAGCATAACAGCCTCCTACCAGGATTTTAATGTTAGGCCTTGCAGATTAGGTGCATAAACAGCTCCTATTACCAGGTTAGCAAGGATTTGAGTAGCTTACCATGTTTTCATAAAGGAAGGAAAAGGCTAATTGGCAAATACACAAAAAAGATATAGAGAACCTGGAATATGAATATCTGTGGGTGAGCAACATTCGTAAATTCTGCTAAATAACAAGGTTTTACTAAGCAGTGAGAAGAAGATGAAAATTTTGTATTACAAGGTATGTTTTGTATTACAAGGTGAATGTTTGCCTGCAAATAAGTGATTTTTTGTTTTCAGTGTTCCTATCAGTTTTCCTATCTGCCATGTGATTGTATTCCTTTAGATAAATAACATTTTTTAATGTTGCCTATCGGTTTATTGTGAAGATTATTGTATTTTTTGGTATATCATCTTCATTAACAATCTTGGGAGAGCAAAGAGTATTACAAAGAAGGGAAATGTGTAGATCATGGTAAATAAAGAACTAGAAATAACAGTGAAAAGCAGGAACAGATGATTTAAGCAGTACAAGAAAACTAGAGTGCAGTTAATCTTAGTAAGATGCAGCTGCTCAGAGAGTGGGAATATCTAAGCCTGAACGGTTCATGAGCTATTCAAACAAGTTTGTTTTTTTTTTAACTGGACTAATGGTGTTAAAGATCCAGTATTTCTCACTGGTTATGTTGATGATCATTAAGTTGCTGGCCATTCTGACATTTCTTTGGATCTCCTGATTCCTTGACATACCACTATTTTTCTCCTTTGTTTTCTTTTTCTTAGAACTATGTTGATAGATTAAGCTATTTCAAATTATATTGTTTCAATATCATGAAGATCATCGTCATGGCATCGGAGCTTACTCCAGAGCTTACTCTCTTGAGAGCTCAAGGCCTTGTGAATTATGTACTTGCACTGAAAAAATTTTGCAGTGTGTTAAGGAAGGATGGAAAATGATCCATTATTATGAATTATGAATATTATATTATGAATTATTAATATAATGATATAATATAATAATATATTATATATCGTTAATATAATATTATGAATATTATAGCTATCCTGCTTTGGGCAACCATAGCTCTGCTATAGGTTTTTACTGAATGGATGCTAAAAACACCGCATATGCGATATTTTAATTTCATAGGGAAGGTTACAAAAAACATCTGAAATCAGGGTCCTAGAATGGAAACTGTTGAGCGAGTTTCCCAGATTAAGTGGTAGTGCTGTAATAGCCTTACGATTTACTGTATTTATAGGTTCAGTTGCTGGTATCTAATCAAGATGTTGATAACTACAAGCAAATCAAGGCTGATCTTGATCAACTGCGTCTGACTGTAGAAAAATCGGAGCTGTGGGTTGAAAAAAGCAGTAATTATGAGAGTGGAGAAGGGGGTGATAATCAAACCAAAGGGGGAGAAGAGCCAATAGAGGTGAGTTTAATTCCTTTGCTGCTGGAATTGTTTCAATATGAACATATAGTTTGATGAGCAACTGCAAACTAATGATCTGGTAAATCAAAATAGTGAAGCAAGAGTGACCAATATTCTGTCTGGGCTTTAGGATTAGACAGAATAGAAGATAAAACTTTTTAGAATCAGTCTATTGTATCACATTGTCAGTGTGTTCACTTCTGCTCTTTTCAATAACTTCATTCTTACTTCACAGAGTTGCCTTCCTTTCTGCCCAGCAAGCAAGCCATAACTTATGACATAGAATCATAGAATCATAGAATCACCAAGGTTGGAAAAGACCTAAAAGATCACCCAGTCCAACCATGCACCTATTCCCAATAGCTCCTACTAAACCATGTCCCTCAACACAACATCCAGCCTTTCCTTGAACACCCCCAGGCTCGGTGACTCCACCACCTCCCTGGGCAGTCCGTTCCAGTGCCTGACCACCCTTTCTGAAAAGTAATACTTCCTAATGTCCAGCCTGAATCTCCCCTGCCGTAGCTTGAAGCCATTCCCCCTGGTCCTATCACTAATGACACGAGAGAAGAGGCCGACCCCCAGCTCACTACAACCTCCCTTCAGGAAGTTATAGAGAGCAATGAGGTCTCCCCTGATAATGGAAGCCACGTAGGAATCACATCTTGGGAGTTGTGTTGACTTGCAGGCAATATCTGTTCTTGAAGCTAGGAGAGAGGAGCACAATTGAGTGCACGTTTTTAAACACCCTTAGCAAGCCTACAGTCAACCAAGCAGAAGATTGACTTAAGAAAATCTAGACTTCCAAAGGGAACAATTCTTTTTTTTTTTAACCTTTGATTTTCCAGATCTTGGTGAACTTTGTGTTTTGAGAGACTCTTGGATTTGATACTGGAACCATGAATACCTGATTTTCTTTGTTTGCTTATTTTAATTTTTGTGTTTCTTTTAAAGCTGAAGTCCTTAAATAATTGTCCAGCTGCACAGTGAGTTTGTAAGAAAATTTGAAGTTTTACAAGATTTGTTCTGGTTGAGGTTTGTGGCATAATAGTAGACAGAGCAGGCTTTTCCCCCAACATTTATTTTTGCTCCATAACTTTCATCAGTGTAAGTGATTTTCTAACACATCACTTTCCTTATTTTCTTCCTTAGTAGATTCTTATCCTGGCAAAAATGTAGAAAGCCAAGTGTAGATTATACAGGATTGGGAAGCTGGTGTATTTTGGAAGAGTTAGGAAGCCATTGAGAAAACAGTGAATAGTTACAGATATCTAGAAGACACTTGGTTTGTCAGATGGGAAAGTAGATTTTTTTTGTGGCTTAAGAGGAGGAGAAATTCAATCTTCCAAGGTATAATCGTGATTTCTTGTCACAGTGTAGGTCCTAGTCCTTCTCTGATAGAAGGTAACTGAATTTAATTGTGTCAGAACTGGGGAAGAATAAAGACTTTATGAACTTAAGTGGGTGTGATTTCCTACTTTCTTTCTTCAAGATTAGTTCTAGTAGGAAAGAAAATGGTCCTTTATATATTTAATGAATGGAAAATGGAATGGGAAGACAGGACACAGAATTGCAGCAGGATATTACAGTGTGTTTTGATTTTTTGTTTCTTTTAAGCAGTAATATGTTTTTGAAGTGTAATAAGATCCTTTTGTTCGTAAAGATAGCTCTAATGTTAAGGAAACTCAAGGAAGGAGGATTCAAGGCAATGTGCTTTAGACAGAAGCATCCCTAAGTGAAATGTTTTCAGTAGTTTTTCCCATGAGGCATCAGTGGGTCTGTATGGATTAGCACTGCTTCAGTAGGTGTACAGTATTATCTCTGACAGGCCTGTGAGGATTTTGTATCAGAACGGTTAATGTATAGTCTGCATAACTGGTTAGCTTATCTGATAATAATTCCATGAGAGCTGTACCCATATACAGTAGCTCAGAATTTTGTCCTTTATTCTTTCCTTGATAAATTATTCCTTATTGAAAAATCATGAAATGTTTTTACCTTGCAAAACTACTTTACGTAGTGAATTCTCTCTTTGATATCTTATGTGAGACTTAAGAGGTAGGGTGCTGGTCATAATATACAATGTATGAAGCAGGTGACTAGCTTCAAGCAGAGGAATATCCTTGTGAAATCCCCTGTTTTTAATGAGTCCTCAATATACAGTACTGAGGTGGATTAACTTGTAGGTCCTCGGGAATAAGCTCCATTAGCTTGTGCTTAATTTCTCACAAACTACACTGAAGTGTGCACGAAGGCTTAAATTACATTCCACAACAGTATCTTAAGCCCACACTTCTGTCTTGATATTGCAAGACTGCTGTGTTTTTAAAAAAATCATATGTATTTCATTACCCTTGGTCTTCCAAGTATTTTTGGATCATTTTTTCAGCCTCTTTTTTTTAATAACTTTGGGCTGAAGGTGTTTGGTTTGTTTGTTTGTTTGTTTGTTTTACATGCAATCACATGACTCCAAAAACAAGTTTTGAGAGTGGCCCTGTTCTTCTAAGCAAAGTATTCAGAGTTCTCTGCAACAGAACAATAAACCCTACAGTTATGCAGGATTGTCTTGATAGGAAGTGGAGTTCAGAAGTATAGGAGAGTGTTTGGAGTTAAGTCAGACATAATTTAGGTATCACATAGTATTAGGAATGCTGAAATTAATCTCATGTAATTGAGCCTTACTTAGGAAAAGCAAATAAAGACCCTGCTTGGTTGTCTCTAGTTAAGATAGACTGTGGACTAGTGTGGACTATGAAAAGTGTGTTTTTGTTGTCCTCTCACTTGAGGATGCTTTGATGATGTAGCAGAAACACAACTCTGAGAAGGAGAAGTATACAGTCTCAGTAAAAGGACTTACAGGTGAAAGTGGAATACAGTGCAGTGGAACTTACAGAATTTCTCAACTTCACAACTTCAGGTTCCAAGTGATATAAACTTAGAGCACTCTCAAGTGCTTAGTATTTCCTTGCTCTCCTATTCTGGTCTTTGGTAGTTTGCTTTGGTTGTGGAAATGTTTAAATCCCATATCCTAAAAGTGGGGAGAAATATTCAGGGAGAACCTTTCTCAGTGCAAGCTCTATGACTTCCCATCCCTTATGGAAAAGCGTGACAGAGAATGTCTATCATGGGGCATAACAAGGCAAGATATGCAGCTGAGTGTCTGTGGTATCCCAGTGGTGTGATTAGCTCTTGATAACTACATCTGTGGAATACTCTTATGGGTTCAATAAACAGGTTTTTATTTTGTTAGGAGATAGGGATAGATTCTGCAGTTTAATGCTGATCAGCATTTCCAGATAAGATGTATAGTTCACATGGATTATAAAACTACTTTGATTGAGGAAGAAGTCTGCTAAAAGGAACAGGTAGATTAATCTTGGTTAACCCCCAGTCCCAGAACAGGAGAGAGTGGTTAATTATAGCAAAGAGCCTGAAATATCTTCCGAAGTATTGATTCAAACAGGCAGAGAGAAGGCAGCATGCATACTAACAAACCTAAACAAATAAAAATCCACTGTTGTCGCATAGATCAACATGACCATGCTTGAACAGCAGTGCTGACACTGTTATAAACAGCTTTCATGGCCAAATGGTTCAGCTAGCTGTTCTCGCCCTGCTGGAAATTAAGACCAGATGGAATTTATAGAACTTCTAATCTTCACAATCGGCTAAGAAAGTTTTCAGGTACCATAAACATTCTGATTGGTGTGCACATATGTTTTAGCCCAATTCTATTTCCTAAGACATTAGGAAAATTTAAAGACAAAATGAAACTTGGAAATGTGCTACTGGTAAGGTTCTTGTTCTAATAGTACCTGAGTTCCTAGTTGATTCTTCCCTGTATCTGGTCAATGTTTTGAGGGTATGCTCTCTTTTAGGAGGATCAGAAGCATGAGGACATAGAATAATTGTCTCAAATAATGTTGGAAATTTGAAATGAGTGAAGGATATGAATGTGAATCTTTTGAATCACTGGACAGTAACGTATGGGTGGTTACTTAAGGGTTGTCTTCTTTAATGCTTACGTGAAGTCTGTTCCCCATGAAGTGCTACAATGCTGTTTCTCCACTTGTTGCCTTGCATAATTAGTTAATATTGAGGAAGATGCAGTAGATCTATTCTTATTATATGTTCTTTGTTACAGGAGCCAAATATTTTGAGTCCAATACAGGATGGAACCAAAAAACCCCAGATAGACAGCAATAAAAGCAATAACTACAACATTGTTAAAGAGGTTGGTGCATCTGTCAAGAAACTCACTTGAAATACATGTGTGATAAAGTGATTTAGTGATTATTTTAAAATATTCTATTTATGTTTTTATATAATGGTTTATTTCCTTTTTGCCTACATATTTGTTTATTTGTTTACAGATTTTGGTTCGACTCAGCAAACTTTGTGTTCAAAACAAAAAGTGTCGAAATCAGCAACAGCGATTGCTGAAGAATATGGGTGCCCACTTGGTAGTCTTGGATCTTCTGCAAATACCCTATGAAAAGGTTAGTCTGATAATATTGATGGTAAAGGGCTTGAACTCAATAAAAGGAAGGTCTCAAAAGATCCATGAATCAATTTGAAAAATTCTTCATGCTAAATTCTGTGAACTGTGGTATAAACATAAAATAATGATGGATTTCTCTCCGTTGATACTAATGACTGTGCTGTCATCCCATTCCTAAAATGTGTAAACCTTAGAATTGCAGACACACTGTACAATCATGAATGATGATTCAGGGGAGCTCTTGGCAAAGTGTTTAAATTCCTCTGTTGGGTCCTGATAGGAATGCCATTGTAGACACAGATGATGGACAAACAAGCTTTCCGAAATCATTTCAATGTTTCTGTGATGGCCAGCCTCTAACCTGGGTCCACTCGTAGGTTTTCCGTAAAATAATGTGATTTGTATTGATTTAGTGGCTGTGAGCATATAAGTGAATGATTTAGATGAGCTTTTAAATAGAGTATCTTTTTAGATCTTACATGAAGCACTGAAAGGAGATAAAACCTCTGGGCTGCATTTTCCTGACTGACATACATAAATATTATGATGGAGACACTGGATTCAATATAATAATTAGTGCTTGTTCATGTAGCTGGTTCTTTACATTGTAGTTTGAGTATTATATGAGAGAAATATAAAATCTGAATGAGTTTAGAAGTATATATTTGTGTAGGTTATTTGTTGGATCACTAATGTGATTGACACAGACATGCGCGCATATTTTATGAATAACTATGTAACAGCCAAAGCTTTTCAGAAGTTGGAATCATTACAGACTAGTGAGTGCTTTTGAATATCAAGCCATTTACCACTTTTTTTTAAATTAGGAAATGATAAACCTGCACTAGGAAGCCATGCTTTAAGTTCAATATCTTTAACGTCTTGCAATTATAACAGCAACAAAAAGAAACCCCACAGTTCCTCCAGAAATTTGTAAAAGAACAGTAACTGCAGACTAAGCCATGAGACCAGAGGCTAAGAAAACTGGATGGAAAGAATTAGAAACTTTAGTGTTTGTGCTATTACCTGTGTCTCCCTATGGTCAAGTAGCTTCACAGTAAGGTACAGTGTTAATGGACTCTGAAGGAAACTGGATAAGTTGCTTTTTCCAGAGGGAGAATTCCTACTCTATACAGGCTCAGGTTTGTTCCATCTTGAATTCATATAGTGCAGATATGTAATGTGTGTTTAGGTATGTCCAGCTGAAGCATTCTTCACTTCTTTCTCCAGAGCGATGAAAAGATGAATGAAGTTATGAATCTAGCCCATACTTTTCTTCAGAATTTCTGCCGAGGAAATCCTCAGAATCAAGTTCTCCTCCATAAAAATCTCAATTTATTCCTAACTCCGGGGGTAAGTATGTCATTTTAAATGAAATATAGAATCAGTGAAAAATGACAGTGCTAAGTAAATAATTTTATTAAATTATGCCTTCTCTGCTTCCTCTTTTCTTTCCTATCTTTTCTCCTTTATTATTGCTCTTTAAGTCATTGCTTTTAATGTTGCTGGTTTTGAAGTATAAAACAGTGTTACCTATGGGATTTACTGGTAGTATCTATTAACATGGGTTGCATCATCGCATCTTGTGTAGCTTGACTATGATAATTTGTGAGGATGAGTTAAAACTCATTCTTCCTAACTCACTTGTATCTGGACTGTAAGTCAGGGAAGAAAATGCTGTGATTATGCTTTCATGAGGCTTGTGTGGTAACAAAACCTGACATGTTTTTGTCAATGGTGATTCCATTTGATTCAACTAATATAATTTTTTTCCCTTTATTAATCACTGTCTTTGCATTAGACCTCTTTGTCAGAGTCCAACTCTATATATGTCTGTGTTTACAACTAAGATGTATAAAATGACACTTCTTTCAGTGGCAGAACAGCTGAGCATAATATGTTTTTTTTTAGAAAGAGTGTGAACATTAGTACAGTTAACCTCTGACCTCTCCACATTACTGAAGGAAGTGTTTATTTGTTTATTTACTTATTTATTTATTTATGGAGTTAGTGAAGGGTGCAGGCTTTTCCATGGGGTCACTGGATCTCAGATTTCGTCCTATCCAATATTCGTAGTAAGTTCGAGTACCAAGTACCAAGTATGGAGCCTATTTTCTCTAACACATTTTTTCTTTTGAAGCTGATCTTCCAGTCAGCTCAGTTACTGTGCTTTTGTTCATACTGTAGCACAATTGTCCTTTCAAATGATGCCAAACATAAAAGTGTGCTCCAGGAGCACACTTGACTTTGGAGGAGAAGTTTGAAGGAAAAGCTTCCAGAATGTATACAGTCTGGCTACTGGGTTCTTAGCAGTATCTCTTTCTTAATAGCAATCGGCTTTTATTAAAGAATTCTATTCACTGATAGAAAAATAACCTTAAGGTCCCTCTGTAATTAATGTGGAAAGAGATATGCTATCAGAAAGGGATCAGGCTAGATGTGCATTGATTCATGTGATAGAAATGCCTTCTTCTATCAACCATAGAGGATGCCAGAAGTAGGTAAGCAACTTTCTGGAGGATCTCTATGCCAAGTTTAATGATGAATAGTATCAATGTGGTCTCAATTGTCTTGAATACCAAAGTCCCTATGGAGTGCTCTGGCAGTGTATAGTGCGTTATGAGTGTGTCTTCACCTTCCACATGAGCATACATTTTGTTAATGTCTACTTTAGGACCATTTTGTAGTCCTAGGAAAAGGTAGAGAAATGCCATCTTAAAATCCAGAAATTGAAGTAACCTTAAGGTTACTTGTTTATCTCTGGGCTGGTGGGCACTGGATTCTTCCAGTCATCATTTACTGCTGTACCTTTCTCTAGCCTACAGTCTTGTGAATCTTTCAATCACAAAATAAATCTGCTGTTTTTATTTCTTAGCTTCTGGAAGCTGAAACCATGCGGCATATCTTCATGAATAATTACCTTCTTTGTAATGAAATTAGTGAAAGAGTGGTACAGCACTTTGTACACTGCATTGAGACCCACGGCCGTCATGTGGAATACCTGCGTTTCCTGCAGACCATTGTAAAAGCAGATGGCAAATATGTGAAAAAATGCCAGGACATGGTAATGACAGAGGTAGGTTAATAGTTTGCATGTTGGTTGTTCACACGTTTTTAACACACTAGCGTTCTGAGATTGCTTTCTCCACTCTTATTACCTGTGGGATACAATGGCATTGTAGCTTTATAATTTTAAATAGTACCATAAGTAATATTTTAGCAATTTAGTCTTTCAGGGAATTTAGTCTAATTTTATAGGGCCGTCTGTGTAGCTACTAGAAAGAAAACATGGGTGTTATCATATTGATAACAGTATGTCTGTATGTAAAAGATGTAACATAAATCTGAGTAACATAAACCTTTATTTTCCTGTGGTGTACGTTAGGATCCCATGTACAAATCTGTCTTGCATATTCTGGTATGGTTTTGCCCCATAGTATGCTCTTATCCCAATGGATTTATCTAAGTAGTGTTGTAGACCACTTTTTTAACTATGTAACCAGGTAAAGACCCTTCCTCCTACCTTCTGCTTTTGTTTACAATGCTGTAATTCTGGAGCATTTCTGCTAGAGTTTGTAGAGCTACTCTAAATAGATAAACTTAGAGTTTGACCTGGTAAATTCCACAGAGTAGTTTGTGGACGTATCTTAATGCCAATTATGTTATTAACAAAATACTTAATTGACTTCTCTGCAAATAGTATTACATGTATGGTGTGCATGATAAATGAGATCTTTGACTTGCAGACACTCATGCATTTAATTGTAATTATTTTAAAGGCTCAGTGAGTTAGTGGGTAAAATAGAATATGGTCAAAAGCCCAGATAAGATCACAGTAACAAACATTTTTCTTTCAAAGTTCATTTGTGTTTTCGAAGTGCATCTTCAGAAAGAAAACAGAAAGAAGCGTTAGTTGTGGTACGAACAGAACTAAAACCTGAAAAAATTTAATTCCATAGCAACAAAGAAGAAAAACTTCTAATTGAGAAAATAAAGCTTTGGCTTACATGGATAACCTTTAATGAAATCTACCTCAACCTTTTCAATTTGACTGAAGTGTTTTAAAATGTAATCTCAATTACAAGCCTTTGATTTACATAATTCAAATTGTTCTTGTGCCCTAATGCTTTTCGATATTTCCTCATTCACATTAGCTTCTTATGGATTTTTACTTTCTGATCAAACACAGTTTTGAGACCTTCTTCAATTAAATGCATTTTGTTACCGATATGTAAGAGCAGAAACATAAATTGTTATACTGCATTTTCAAATTGACCGTGTGATGAACAATGAAATGAACTTGGGTATGACATTTAAATCATGTTTTTGAAAGGATTTGGTATGGGAAATACTGTTATTTTTACTGAAGAGAGTGAAATCATAGAATCACAGAATGGTAGGGGTTGGAAGGCACTTCTGGAGATCGAGTCCAAGCCCCAGCTAAAGCAGGTTCCCTACAGTAGTTTACACAGGAAAACGTCCAGGCAGGTTCTAAATATAGAAGGAGACTACACAACCTTTCTGGGCAGCCTGTTCCAGAGCTCTGTCACCCTCACAGTAAACAAGTTCTTCCTCATGTTTGTACGGGACTTCCTGTGTTGCAGTTTTTGTCATTTATTCCTTGTTCTGTTGCTGCACAGCACAGAAAAGAGCCTGACCCCATCCATTTGACTTCTCCAACTTTAATGTCTGTAAACAGTGATGAGATCCGACCCCTCCATCTTTTCTTCTTTATCCTGAACTGTCGTAGGTCTTTTAGCCTTTCCTCGGGAGGGAGGTGCTCCAACCTCCTAATAATCTTTATGTCCTCCCATTAGACTCTCTCCAGGATATCCCTTCCTTTTTTGAACCAAGGATCCCAGACCTTTACCAAGTTTTTCAGATGTGGCCTGACCAGGGCAGAGTAGAGGGGGAGGATCACCTCCCTTGACTATTTTTAATGAAACCCAGGATCCCATTGGCCTTCTTGGCCACAGGGGTACACTGCTGGCTCATGGCCAACCTGTCGTCCACCACAACAACCAGATCCTTCTCTGCAGAGCTCCATTTGAGAAGATCAGCCCCCAGCCTGTAAAGGTGCATGCAGTGATGACTTGCTTAAAAAAAAAAAAAAAAAAAAAAAAAAAAAAAGCAGGGAATTACAGTTTAACAGTTATGATTTGTTAGAAAAGAATACCAATAGTGAAATTTGAATGGTGCGTGAATGGCATTGCAGTGTAATAAACAGTGTAGCCTAGTGGTTGAAACTGAGATGAAACCAGGACTATTCGTAAGCAAACAGTTGAGACATACTTTGTGACCTTAAACAAGCAATGTAACTTTTCTGTGCCTCCAGATGGGGTGTGTAAACAATTTACTATAAGACAAGGTAGAGTGAATATGCAACATGCCTGCAACTACTCCTGTGTTTTCTTTTACCCCTGAAAATTATATCTTATTCCTGCTTAGTGGAAGTAAGGGATAAACTAATCATATTTACATGTTTTAGCACATGCACACAGATCATTAGAAAGAGTACTTATCAATGTAAGATACACTTACTGGGACTTAAGTCCCAGTCTGGCTCATTCACCTGTCCCTATGTCCCCAGAGTGCTTCTGAACTTTTAACTACCTGAGATGTCCATTAGGGCACTTTTTATCGTTAAAAGCATGCCTCAAGGTTCCTGGAACAAAAAGCTGCCTGCCAGTGCAAAGATTATTACAAAAGAGAAAGCAGAGTTTACTTTTGAAGCAAATCAATGTGGTAGCAGAATTTTTTATTATCTATAGTGTTTCAGAATGATACATTGCAGAGCATCAGCAACTCCTTTGATGCTGTCCACCATTGATTATACTTTAATAGAATTCTTAACTCCTTTAAAATATACTTTAGTGGAAGAAAATGTGTTTTTACTACTTTAATTTGTTTTGTTTGTTTGTTTTTGCCCATCATCATTGAGTTCACTGAACTCAGTAACAGCTTCACCTGGTTAATACCAGATACTTCTCTTCCTTTTCTGTTTTTAGTGAAATCATATTCTCTGTACAGGTCAGTGGGTTTCCTTAAAAATGGATAAATTGGGGAAATACACTAATATCTTCTTGCCTTGCATTTACTTCGTCCCCTTAGCTCTTCCCATGCTTATGCAATATTATCTGATTTGATTTGTGGTTCGTCACAGTCAGTATGTGGCGAACATGACATACAGAATCACTTTTCACAATCAAATACCTCGTGGTATTTCTTCCTCATTCATCAGTGATAGGTACGTAATAGGACAAGGGATCCTTTTGACTTGCCCTTTTATCAGCAGCACTGGAACAGATGTATGTGGATTTGATGTAAGATTGGAAAAAAGAATCTTGTCATTCATCTTTGCAAAACATTCATAAGAGGAAAATAATTATGGGAATGTAGTGGTCAACCTAGTGGGAAATTACACAGTGCATACCTTCTCAGAGGGCTAGGTGTGGATTTTCTTAAGAATTTTGTATTTGAAGTGTCTTAAGAGCGTAGTATTCCAGATATCAGCATTAAAAATGTCAACTTTCCAACATTTTGAATACTCATATTTTCCCTATTGTCCTCTTTGTCATTGAGAGTAGTGAAATGTATGACTTCTGAATTGCCATATTGTCTCATTCTTCCCTTCCAAGCATTTGTCCTTTTAAATGTTTCCTCTGTTCAGTGTCCAGAAAATATCTATTTTGAAAAGTCTGATTGGAAACATTTTAAAAACCAAAGGATAAAAAGGAGAAATAGGAAAAGAAGTAGTGACTGAATTCACAATTCAATCTACACAATTATCAAAGTAAAAATAATCAAGCAGAGAGGAAATCA
The DNA here is from genome assembly GCF_026119805.1 of Tympanuchus pallidicinctus. Lineage (NCBI taxonomy): Eukaryota > Metazoa > Chordata > Aves > Galliformes > Phasianidae > Tympanuchus > Tympanuchus pallidicinctus. The sequence continues at coordinate 6,766,009 of NW_026294744.1, forward strand.
CAATTTGAAACACTGGAAAAATGTAATGAATTTTTTTCTGAATTTTGTTACTTTTCGGCTCCTCTGGGAGACTAGCTTTCATTCCTTCTCGTGCTGCTTTCCTATTTCTTTACAGCTCCACCAGTCTTTACTTCTACCCTTCAATTCAGTAAGCTGTGATTTCACGTCACATGCAGACAATGTCATATGCCTTGTTCACAAAATACACGTGGCTGTTGTGCTTCCAATTTATATTCTGCACTAAAAAGGTTTATGGGAACTTATTTTCACTTCCATTAAGATTGAACTATGCTTGAAAGGAAAGTGATGAAGAGAAGACAGGTCTGCTGTCTTGTCCAAGCTCACAGAGTAGCACTGGCAGTAGGCATATTCTACGTATTTGTTTGGGTGATACTTTCAAAACCATATCAGAACAAAACTTTTCCATGAGATCTACTGAGATGTAGCTGCCAGCATCTCTCTGCTCTGGATACTCTTGAGATGAGCAATGTACCTGTAGTAAATTCAAATATTTTTCACATACACCAGTTGGCTGATAAGTGGAAGTGCTGGAATGACAGTGACAGTGTTGAGACTCATCTGCCAGATTTCCACAGGTTAGGAAGAGTTGTTCTTTGTTTCAGATGCTGAGCAGGGGTGCAGAAGAGTTTAGCTAAATTCTGGGTGAGCCACAAGCTTTTTCTGTAATATCTTTGTACTTCAAGTACCTATCTGTAGAATAGGCATAATAATGCATCCTGGCCTTACAATAGGGTATAAGACTAATTAACCAACTTCAAACAGACACTGAGATGGTGGGAATAACAAGGAAAGCCTAATGTCTTACGTAAACAGAGAGCTACATAGAGATTAAACTTCGAGTTCACTTTGCATGAGCTCATTCCTTGGTGATTTATTCCAGATTTACACTTACAGATAAGAGCAGTTTGCCTTGGCCATTGTTTTGACATGTGCATTTTGTAAGCATCAGACTAATCTTTTATTTTGTGGGGGAGGGGCTCCCTAGCTAGAGAATTGTTTTGCGCTTGAAGGTAGAGCAAAATAATTAAGAAAATGATTGCAGTGCAGGGTTCTTAAAGTGTTGTGGTATCTTTTTCAGCTGATAAATGGGGGTGAAGATGTGCTGATATTCTACAACGATAGAGCATCATTTCCAGTTCTACTCCAAATGATGTGTTCAGAGCGAGATCGAGCAGACGAGAGCGGACCCTTAGCGTATCACATCACTCTAGTGGAATTGCTAGCAGCTTGTACAGAAGGAAAGAATGTATATACAGAGATCAAGTGCAATTCACTCCTGCCACTGGACGATATAGTGAGAGTGGTGACCCATGATGACTGCATACCTGAGGTAAGACTCACTGAATGATGGAGCAGAATTACAATTTTTAGAAACGCAGAAATATTTTGCTGTTTCTAATATCCTGAAAAGTTGAGTATTTACACAGAAAAGAGGCTTGAAGCAGGTGTCACTTGTGGAGGTAAATAAATGAGAAAGGATTGTTAATATTTTTTTAAGTAGAAAACTATTCCTTTTGCTGCCTGCTGTTAGTCATTTCTGGATCGGGAGAATTTTTTGTTGTTGTTTTTCTGGGTTTGTCCAGCTACTGTTAGAATTTAGTCCTCTGCTAAACTTCTGGCTGTTAGTGGCAAAGAGTAAGCTAAGTGATTTGTCAGGCTAGTATTTTTCCTCTGCTTTGAACTGTTGGATATTCTAGAGTAACATTCTATCCATGTTGAAGTCACTGGGAGTTTTGGGTGAAGTCTTGTTTTATTAAATTCAGTTCCAGTCTGGCAAATACCCTTTTTCGCTTCATATACAGGCCTAATTCTGCAGATAGTACCAGTAATGGCTCAGTAGAACTGTAATACTTTATGCTGATGAGAATGGTAATGCTTGCCCCGAATTTGATGTGATCAAAATAAGTCTTCTTACAGTCTATGCAGGACCTTGTTCCGGCCCTGCATATTGGTCAGAAGGATTTCTATAGGCTGTTGGAGGCATGGGTTTCGTATCAGTGCAGCTAGGCCTTGCTGAAGTATATAATTCCTCTGTCCCATAAGAAAGTCACCTTGTGATCAACTGATTCTTTTCTTATAAAGTAGAATGTTTGCTCAAATGGTTCCTCCTAACGTTGACATTAACAGCTGCTGATTAAAAAAACCCAAACAAATGAAACCTAAAAGTCTTACATCTAAGAGTTTTCTCCTGACCTCTTTAAACTGCGACCATCTCTTCTCCTTTGACCATGTCAAAGTCTGTATTTAATACGTACATTTCAGTCACTGGATATCCATTTTTATGATGTGCTGGCACAGGCTTTTAGTACAGGAGAGGAGTGAAGTTCTGCACTGCTGTGGCAGTAATGACAGCGCTGCAAAAGCTTTCTCTTTCATTTAGGTCTGAGTTGTACCTACTCTGAATATTAGCACTGCATAGGATTGTCAGAAAATAGGGATTGCGGTCTCATCTCTGTTAAAGACCTTTTTTGGTATTTGTCAGGCCTGTCACAAGGCATCAGCCCGCAAGGATCAGCTGATTAATACATGGGTGTCTTCCATTTTGGCAGTTCCTGATTTTTGAGCCAGACCATTGTATTCTGAATGTCATTTTAGTATCAGTTATTAACTGTTAAATTAATAATGTTATTATTGCTTTGTGGGGGAATTGGTATTAGAGTTTTGGAGAACATCTCTATTTTTCTTAACGTGGTCTTTCAGTAAGTACATTAGTGTATTTGTTGCCACGCTTATCTCTTAAATCTTTAGAACCAAACATACAGTATTACTGTTATTGGCATTTCTTAGAATTGGAAGGATGATCTTATTCATTCAGTATTCTTACAGAAAATAGGTATGTTAATGGCTTCTGTTGTTCTGTTTCATATTGTTTCTGTATTTGCTCATCCTGCAGGTGAAAATTGCCTATGTTAATTTTGTTAACCACTGTTACGTGGACACTGAGGTGGAAATGAAAGAAATCTATGCCAGTAACCACATTTGGAAGTTATTTGAGAACTTTCTTGTTGATATGGCAAGGGTAAGTTTCATGAGGTATCGTATGTTGCAGTATAGTCAGGGATGACAACTGAACTTTGAGTGAATTTCCTTTATTTTATCCACTGCTTTTTCAAAGTTGAATATAAATATATTTTTAACAGATCATCGTTTCTATTTTATTTTATCTGTCATCATTTAACCTGCTAATTGCTAATGGTCTTCTTTGTCTAGAAGGGCACCTTGGGCACATGTCCCTTTCTCTTTACTTCCAGAAAAACAAATTGGATGTGTGGGTTTGATACACAGGAAACAGGGTTGAAAACATTTTGTCCTTCTACTGGGAGTGTGCATTACTTGTGATTATGGTGGTAATTAAAACAAACAGCCACATCTGTAATCTCCTAGGTTTACTCTCTTAGTATAGAGAGAATCAAGGATAAAGAAATTCTTTGTCTCCTGTTTCTTCTTTAATTTAACCTTGGCCCTTTTCTTTTTTCTTGGTCTTTTATTCTGCTGTCACTACATTCTCACTGCTGCAAAAGGCAGGTGTAGAGCTCTACTTTTTCAGAATACTAATTAGTGTATAAATGATCAGCTTCAAGGTGATGGGACATAGTTGGTAGTGTAGGCATTCAATTCCCTAGAATCTCAGCATCGTAGAATTTCCAAAGTCTAACTCCAGGCTCCACACATGACTACACAAAAATCAGACCATACGTCTGAGGGCATTGTCCAGACGGTTCTTGAACTCTGCCGGCTGGGTGCTCTGACCACTGCCCTGGAGAGCCTTTTCCAGTGCCCAGCGCCCTCTGGTGAAGAGTCTTCTCCTGATAGCCAACCTGACCCTTCCCTGTTACAGCTCCATGCTGTTGCCATGGGTTCCATCAGTGGTCACCGGATAGAGTTGCATCAAGTTTCAAGTTCATAAGTGACATAAGTGATATTAAGCTTTCCTCTCCTGATATTTTGGAAGAAATATAACTGGGAAGCTTATTACTTCTGGAAAAATAGCATGCCATAGTGGAACCAGGAGGAGAATTTAGTGTGAAATAATGAGTACAGCTTGCAATACCTATCCTTTTTCTAGTGGGTAGTATTTCTTGTGAGAGCCTGATATTGATGTCTGTTAAAGGAGTTGCTCTTTCTCAGGAAGTAGAAACACAGGTGTTTATTTTTTTGTGCTGGTGGCCAATTTTTGACTGCCAGCCAGTAATTTGAAAGTGTTATGGAGCATGTTCTCATAGTGCATGTCTATCCTTTCCCTGTCCGTGGTCCATTGCATTTCATAATCCATCAAGTTCTCACTCCTTGCATCTTTCATTTTGTTGAAATTAGAGAAGAAAAGGAAAAAGAATCTCAATTCAGTCCTGCAGCAAACATTTTCACCAGAGTAATAGTGTGCCACAAAATCATTTCTTTGAAACCTACTGGGAGAAAATACCATACTCATAGTCACAATGATTTATGGCCAAAGGAAGAATGAGTGCTGAGACTTGTGCTGTGTGATAGGCACAGGGGCCTGTTCATTTTTCTGTGAAACAGAAAACTTATAAATGTTTTTATTTTTGCCCTTTTCTGGGCACAGGTTAACATAGGAATATTTGTGTTCTTTTTTGATGGTAGCTGTTTTCAGCAGTAAAGAGACCTCTGCAAATTCAGTTTTCTTGCTGTTTGCCTTGTTGCTTAGCTGAAAAGCCCTTCTGGACATACCCACTTCGTTTGCAAATTAAGATCAGGAACCTTCTTGGAGCACAATTCTGGTTTTTAACCTTGCTGTTTTTCACCAAGAAGTATTTTCTCTTGCTTTAAATCCTTTTCTGGGTTGCACTTTTCTGATATATCATGGTACTGACCTTCTGACGAGTCTCCCCCCCCCAACTATTTGACATGATCAGTTTTCCTGGCCTGTTGGCTTAAAGCAGATGCATGCAGAGAAGGGACTCTGCCCACTGTTCACTTTGTGAGCCTGGAGACATGCTGCCGTGTGATTTGGAGTTATCCTGATGCTGGTGAGCCTTGAACTTGTTTTCATTTGCTAATAGGACAAATTTGGCTCCAGGTCTTCAGAGGTGAATATTGAGTGTTTTGTTAATGCTATATTTTGTGTGTGTGCCTTTTTCTCCAAATGGCAAAATGCAGTTTTTTTTGCTCTCCTGCAAAGTCCTTAGGGCAAGTGCCTAATTAGCTCTTTTTATTAAGATTTTCAGTGAAAACAAGTAAAAGAACATATCCAAAATGCTCTTGCATGTTCTGCTCTTCTGCCAGGCCCCATGCATAGCTGTATCTTCTATGTTATTGAGCGTATTTGGCTTTCTGGGTCCCAGGCTGAGCCTCTGAGTTATAAATACATCAGCTTTATGTAGCTATCAGGACGGTTAGAATGCTGTCAGCTTCATGAAAGATGTTACAATACCTTTCAAAGCATTTAGAAAAAGAGCCCTTTGATCCTCCGTGTTGCAGTGAGCTAAAAGAGATGCTTTTGCGTGGGGGAAGGGGAAATGCTTTCCTTTTAGCTGCTACAAATGCCTGTCAGTGGGTGAGTTTGTGAGCTTTGAGTCTGAGTCTGTCATTAGAGAGCGCTAAGGTGAAAGATGGAGAGTGTTATCCTCAGGTTGAATTCCTTCAACCTGAAAAAAGAAATAAGGAAAAAAGAAACCTTTTTTTTTTTTATCTGTTGCTAGACCAAAGAAGGAAATATTTAGTCCTCAACTGTCATTCTTTTTCAACACTGTGATACCTTGCAAAACAGGCAGTTGGCAGATGTGTGTATTAAATTCCATTTGCCAAAAGCAATTGCTCTTTCAAAGACACCTTTTTCTGCTGTTCCTGCCAGCCTACTTTCTCCCGTGTATGACTGAGAGCGCGTCACTGAGCAGGTGGGTGCAGCTCCAGGAAAGGCTTCCCTTTCCTACAGGTGGCTCATTCTGTAAGTCAGCAGCTGTATTCTGAGCAGGATTAAAAACAGCTGAGATCTGACAGCTGTGAAGTCATCGTGACTTTCTCCTGCAGAATTTTTGAAATATTATTCATGTGAGTTTTGGTCCCAAAGTCTCTTAAGAGGTTTTTAAACACTGCTTTCTCAATCTTCATCTCCATTTCATGCATTTCAGGTTTCTTCTTCCACAGAGAAACATCTTTCAGTCCCCAGAAGGGCAGAGGGATAAGAGCAGATAAGAGAATTTCCAAAGTCCTTCTGAGATGGGAATTTTTCAGACCTGTTTTTAAGCAGAGTGGTATCCCCGCATATGGCTCTGCCATGCTTATTCACTTTTAGACAAGTGAAGGAAAAGCTTAACAGCATTTTGGAATTGAGGCTTGGTGATTTCTAAATTCTCCATGCTAGTGCTGCACAGCTCTGTCTTCCCATTGGGATAACAAATACTCAGCCTCCGTCAGAATTGCCATGCAGATTAATTAAAAGCAGAAGAATACCAAGAAGTTTTCAGTTCTATGATATTTTTATTTTTTTTCCCAACTAAGTTTTGATTATATATCTCAATATAATACCTCCACGAGGGCCACAGAAGAGGAGGTGTCATACTCTCCTCAGACTGGAGGGTTGAAATGTTTACTGTTCCATTTTAGCCACCGTTGGTTCTCTGACCAAAATCTTTCCTTTCCTGAAGTGATAAGATTGCACTACATGGAGGCATGACTTGTTTTTCTGACACAGTTTAGAAAAACAGACAAGCAAAGCTCCTCCAGGTGCCTAATTCTTGCAGCTCTCAAGTTATCTTTGATTATTTCTCTGCCTGCCATATGACACTGCTTTTGTGTTGCTGTATCTTGCACTTTTGTGAGCCATATCTTGCACTGCACATGGGTGCTTTTAGATGTCACATCAGTAACCTTCCTTGAAGTGCTGCTGGTGAAATTGCTATCTTGTGGTGTCCAAGTGTCACAGTGGCACAGCGTAATTAGAGGGCGTATTTGCCCTGTGTGAGATTCAGGTGCTGTGTATTATGTCTCTAGTTCTGCCACCCATTTTTCTTTGTGACCTTAAGCAATTCACTCAGCTTCTCTGGACTTCCGTTCCCCATCCATAAGGTGATGTAATGATAAGTACGTACCGTGCAGATTCATGATTTTGTGTTAAAAGCCCAGATAGTTTGAAGGTTACCCCAGAAGTCTGTAAACAAAATAAATTCTGTTCTTGCATAGATTCTCTAGAATGTTGCAGAAGCCTGTGGCTTGCATTGGTGAAAAAGAATAATTTTGCCTTTCATTTATTTTTGAACCTGACTAGAACTGCTTATTTGAAGGCTAATGAAGAGGTAGGATGAGTACGATCTGTACGCCTTGTTTGTCCAGTCCTGCCTTTCTCACCCTGACTTGCTTTGTGTAGACTCCTTTTAGCACTTCTTTTAGTACAGTTTGGACTGACATATGCAAAGTAAAAATAACTCTGTGTAGATGTTCACAAATGTTGAGGGGAAAAAAAAGAGAAGAAATACTGAAGCATGTATGTACCATCCCAGTAATGTTTTCCGTTCTTTAAACTTGACATCTTTATGCAGCAACAAACTTTTAATATTGTACCAAAGAGTGTATTTAGGAATCAATTCTACAAATCTGCCCATATCCTCCTACAATTTAATCATCTTTCTGTGCTCCAAAATTGTCCCAGTGCTATCCATTCTCTTCTTTCATTGTTTTTAGGTTGTCTTTTCTATTTTCCTCATGTGGCTTTCTTAATTAATGTTGTCTGCTTGAAATCTGGAAGGCTGTTAGTATTGTCTATGCTATTTTCTTCTCTTTCCCTCCTTTTAAACATTTATTTTTTGCATGTGAGCTTCACCCTTGCCACTCGTTTGTGTTGAATGTGGTAAGAAGATAAACATTACCTGAGATCTTTCTAACCTAATGGGTTTGTTTCAATCTGTATCTCTAAAACCTCTTCCAACTTACCTCCAATAGGTAGGGAATAGAAGGGAACGTTCATTTTCTTCTTGAATCCGTCTAAATATGCAGGTGGTATGCAGTGTGCTGATTTTTTTTTTCATGGAAAGAACAGACAGCCAACCAGAAAGAACTAGTTCAGAAGAGAAGGAGATTTAAAATACAGCGTGGATCTTCGAGAAGGGAGATAAGCTATTACAAATACATCTCAAACTTGTAAGATAGTTATCTCTGATAGATTTTTCCATAAAATCCGTACTAAGAATAAATATTATTATATGGGTTGTAATAAATACTATGTAGCATAGTTTGCTTACTTAAAAGTTCTAAATCTCATTGTTTCCTCCTTCTTTCCTGTAGGTTTGTAACACCACCACGGATCGCAAACACGCAGACACATCTCTGGAGAAATATGTCACTGAGCCTGTAATGAGCATTGTGAGTGGCTTCTTCAATTCTCCGTTTTCAGATAACAGCACCAGCCTGCAGGTAAGAAAAAGAGAGACAGACCAATATGTAATTCAGCCCATTAATGAGATACCTTCTGCTAATGACATAGGAATCCTGTACCTTTGTATCCTTCTCTAATTTCTCTCTCCCTTCTCATGCCACTGGCTGGCAGCTTAATTTCACTTCAAATCACTTACTCTTCATTTTTACTTTTTACATCTCTGACCAGCAGACAGCTCAACGCTGGCTCTTGTGGATTCACTGGACAGGTTATCTTTGAAGAATAAAGGTTTATCTAGTTGCTTATACGAAAAAACACTGTGTTCTATGACAAATTTACATACACCTGAGAACCAGGAAGATTTCTCAGTCCTTCTGCTCTGTACTGTGCTTAATATCAGTGGTAATCTGGTGGCAAATTACATGCTTTGGCCTCTGTCGGGGTGCAGAATTGGTTTGCATTCTCTCCTGTCCTGAAGTGCAAAGAGAATTTAATTTAATTTAATTTAATTTAAGTGTACAAGCTAAAAAAAACCCCACACATGAGATTTATGTTGTGTCAAATCTTAGGACAGTTGTGAGGACATTCTAAAGTATAAACTTCCATGTTTATCTTTTTGATTTTAGACACATCAACCTGTTTTTATTCAGCTATTGCAGTCTGCTTTTAGAATTTACAACTGTACCTGGCCAAACCCAACTCAGAAAGCCTCAGTGGAGTCATGTATCAAAACGCTGGCTGAAGTGGGTAGGTGCCAAGTTCTGCCTTCATTGTTGTTCTCTGTGTTTTAAGATCTGACTTACCTGAGGTTGAATGTTTATGTTTTTGTTTTAGTTCTCTGATTATAGCACCGTGTAGTTCTGCCAGTAGTAATTTAAGAAATCCCACTTTAAGGTTAAATTCTGACACATTTTATAATGCTTTCAAATCTATTTCATCAAATAGGGGGTGAACCTATCAGCCAGAGAAGTGGGTTTGGTAAATGAATTATATTTACTCAAGATAGTTATGGTATTAAAACATAACCAAAACTTGTGAGTATGAGAATATCTGGACATTTCTAGTCGTGCTGTAATGTTGTAAACAGTGACACTTAGGAATTAACAGAGAACACCATCTTTTTTTTCCCCTGGGTTTGTCCCCTCAGTGAGTCGGGGATGGAAAGCAGAATTCTCTAACTCCATAGCTTCTCTGCTTTCTCTTCACCATCAGGCCTATGCATTTACTGCTGTTACATGCATATTGGCTTGCACTGGCATGAAGACTTAAATCATATTTGGTCCCAAGGGCAGCAATAAGTTACATGCTTTGAAATGAATTCAAATACTACATTAAAATCAAAGACTTAAAACTCCTTCAGGAGGGATTCCATCCTAAAATTAAAAAAAAAAACAAAACAAAGCATTCTTCACCTGTATGTAGATAAGACTGCTAAAAGTTCATTCATAAGTTACATTTCTGTGAATATAATTTTAAAGTTTGCCACAAAAGGAAAAAAAGATTATTCAAAATAGTTTCCATAGAACTAAGAGAATAAGGTTCCACTCAGCATGAATTAAAGGCAGAATTGTATAGAAACTGGCTAAACGTTGTAGTTGATGCAATTTTTAAATTAATAAATAATGATAAAACAAAATGAAAGGGTGCCTTAACTATCTGCATCTTCTGTGACGTTGCAGTGATCAACTCTAAATTTAGATCTTGAGATAGCTTTGGAGGGATATAATTTAACATTTTAGTCAAAATACCTCATTAACTTTTTGTCTGAGTGAGAATAGCAGTTATCTAAAAACAACCTTCAGTTGTTTTGTTGTGCAAATGATTTAATCATGGATCTATCTGACAAGAGAACTTTGAAAACTGGAGACAACTCTAGTCTTTGTGTGTTTAACACTTACTTCCTTGCTCCCCTCTGGCACTTCTGGAAGGAGTAATCAGTAAATTACTTTCTTTGGGGGTCTGAGGAAAGAGGGAAGAAAGTAAGGCAGATGAGAGTTTTTGAGACCAACTATACTCTATGGATACTTCTAGACAGCTCCATGTCTACATTTCTGTGGAACTAAATCTTAAAAACAAATTTTATCTCAGAGAGGTCACAGAGAAAAGGATATGTAGAGTCACCTGAGCCTAGTGCTGAAACAGCCAACCTGAATTTGTACCCATAACAGCCAGATGGGGAAAAAGTGTGCATCACCTTGATGGAAGTGGTCTATAATGTGGGTTGGTTGGTTGGTTGGTTGGTTGGTTTCTCTTGTTTGTTTGTTCATTTTTTAAAGTATGCCTTTGTGCTGTCCAGCCTTCTTGCTTCTCTGGCTTCATGCTCATGGGATCCTGCCCATGTCTTGGGCATTCTCAGATGTGGAAGTAGAGCTGAGCTACCATTGAAGGGCCTCACTCTGTGTCCTCCTGTGTGACTTCCATGCTACCAGCAGCAACAGTAGGACTGGGAGCCTGTGAGTGACATTGGTGTGCCGTGGGTCTGGCAGCAATGGAGCTGGCCCCTGAAAGCACACTTTAGCATGCAGTTTGTTGATTTCCTTGTCCATATTATAATGGCTTAAGGATTTGTTACTGGTACCAATAGTGAACACTGTACAATTGTATCATATTAGCAAATTACCACAATTTTTTTATTTGGCTTCTTATTCTGTCAGTACCAAAAGGGAGTAGAAAGCAATTATTGAGGGGGATTTCCCAAAAGAGCAAGGTAGACATGAGGTGGAAAATGGAGTATTTTAACAAACACGCTTCCATAAAAGTTTTGCTAGCTAGATGAGATTTTAGCCTTATGTGATACTCAGCATTTTCAGGCATGGTGCCAAACATGGCTTGCTTTTCTAATTCAGTAGGCCTGTTCAGCTCTACTGAAAGCTTTGGAAAAACCCAGTTGGGGGTACTGAAGGCTTTTAAAATCGAGGCCCTTGTAATTATTGTGTATACCAAGTTTCTTTGTCTACCCCACAAAATGGGGCTTTTTGAGAAGGCAGAGTTTTCTTCCATAATACAAATAGGCCAACCTTTCCTTTCTTTTTATTTTTTTTTTCTTTTTATTTTATTTTTTCCTTTTTCTGGCTGAGTATTTGGACTAGGTTTGAATTTTGAAATTTTGGCTAGGCATCTGTGAGCACTCTTCTGCTTTTTTTCTTTCTTTCTTTCTTATTTTTAACTTGAGAGTCTGACAGCTTTAATGTCAGGGCCTTCATGTTTCACAGCAGGGTTTAAAAAAAACACTCTAGAAAGATTTTGCCTATATCAGAGAGACAGAGTACTGGACAGATTTACAGCAGAGACGAAAGACTTTTGATGGAAAATAAATGTAGTATAGAGTTGAAAGAACAAACATGATTTTCTAAATTTTTTTTGGTAGTAGCCCTGGATTTAGAAATGAGTCTCAGCAGGAGGAGAGATCATACACAGATTTCCCAAGATATCAAAGATCCATATAATAATGCACTTTTAAAAGACCCATTTTGGGGCAAGTTTAAGCAATGTACATTCTGCCCATTGCTTACTAGTTACGTTGCTGGCAGGTAGATCTAAGTACTGTGTTAGGAGTTTAGGATCTGTCTTCTTATAAGCACTGTAAGAGTGTACATTATCTTACAGATCAAGAAGAAGATATGTTGCAGAAGCTATTTTTTTATAGCCTTGGTACTTCAACTCCACCTGACTACCAGAGAAAAACTTCATAAGCTTTTCAAGCTTCACTTGCATATTTGTCTCTAGGCAGTTTTCTGCCTCCAGTTCAGCAGGAAGTATGCAAGCTTGCTTGCATTTTTCAGCAGACCCTTCTGTGACTCCAAGAGATTTGGAACACAAAGATACCAATACACTTGAATTTTTGTTGCTTCGTAAACAGTTGCTTACACTGGCATGAATTAAAATAATTACAGAATAATATATATATAGTAAAACTTCTTGTTCATGTGAATTTTTGAAGCAGATAATCACTTTAACTAAATTAATACATTATAAATAAATCACTTCTGCATTTTTATGTTATCACATAGCACTGATCTTTTGCTTGAAAATACAATCCAAAAATGAATGATCAAAATGGCTGTTTTGACAGTAAGATGAAGCTACAAATGAAATTTGTTTAAAAGGTCCCCAATCCTTATGAAAATAGAGGAGCTAAGAAGAGTGACAGTTTATTTTGTTTTTAGTGAATTTATTATCCTAGATCTTACAATTTTTTCAAGATGGAGGCCAGAAGGATTGTCATTTAAATCATCTGCTATGTTTCCATATGGTAATACCAAGGAATGTCACCTGTCTTCACTACTAAAGATCTTGAGTATATCCTAAATGGTATGGGAGCAGGTTCGTTCTTCCATGGTTGACCTGTCTTCCAGGCTCTCTGCAAAAAGCTGCCTTTGCTTCTTAAGTTGTGATCTTAGACCTTCCCCCCTGAGTATGAGTTTCTGCTTTTGTTACAAGGTTGGAGGACCTCAGTGTGCTGAGCTACATGTTGTGTTGTGCTCTTGTTGTAGTATTCACTAGCTTTATCCTTTGTATTTTCTGCAAATTGCATCTTCCCTTTCATGCTGCATGCATGTAAAGGATATTTTAAGTAGTATTTGTATGACTGCTATTACCACCAATAATGGAATAATGAAATAATTAGAATTTCCAGGTGAGTAAACAGTGGCAGATAGTAACTCATATTTTGTTAGGCTATTTCTCTTGGCAGCCCTTTTAAAAAATCTATTAGCATGCCAAGTCACATTACTCATTATCAGGTCATGCTCTAGGATTTTGTGCAGGAAAACCAAAAAGCAAAAGAATCCTTCAAAACAGGAGGCAAATTTTGTAAGATACTTTTTCAAAAGTTCAAAACTCTGATAGAGGGCAGAGGAAGTACAGAGGAAGTACTATTGTGATAAGCAGGGGAATGGAGAACCATGTGACAGGAGGAGACTTTATGAGAGTTCCACGTATTTTCCTTGCAAAATAAAGACCTGTATTGTTATTGTTATTATTGATCTTCCTATCTTAGGAAGATCAACAGTGGCAAAGAAGAAACATTTAAGCTAAAGGACAGCGCTGATACAAAACCAGTGTTATTTAAAATATGTGAGGCTGTAAGTAACCTAAGTTCAGTTAGATTGTGAGTGAGAGATTTGGAACTAACTTTGGAAGGCTGTTCATGATCAACAAGAGAAAATGGGAGGAGATATGGCAATAAATGCAGCTTTGTTTTATATGGAGACTGATACATTTTAAAAAAAGATTAAAAAACGTGAGTTGTCTGCAACGAGAGAACAAATGGTCAGAAGGTCTAGTTGAGTCCTTTCTAGTTATGTTTATTCTCCGTTTTCAACTCTCTGTTCCTCCATTAAGGTTGTACAGAATCAAAAAGTAACTTCCTGTGATGCTTCTTGACCATGCCTGTATGTGCTCTAACAACCTTTCCAATTTCCCTGTCAGATCACACATAGGAAACATTAAACATAAATTCTAGGATACGTTTTCTTGCTTCTGTGGAATTATTGCTCTTGTTTTAACGTCCATGCTGATGAACTTCCTTAAACAGTTTTTTTAGCCTTGAAAATACTTTGTTGCTCTTCCTATTTCAGTTTTCCATTTTATAAAAGCTAGACCTTCACTTTCAGTTTTTAGTTCAAATAAGATAATTATCCTGTTGTTACTTTTTTGACAGCAAGAAGAGTACATTTCAGAAGAAACACATATTTTATTCTATTTTAACTGTTTGTGTTTCCCTAATTGCAAGAAAAATTCAATGATGATCTTTTTACAGACTGATAAATATTTTAATGTAGATTTTCTGCTGGAAAAAAAACATCTGAGTGAAGGGTGCAAGACTGGCAGGCTTGTGTCTTGTCTACACAAAGCTTTTATTTTCCTTAAAAAGTCATGCTGTTGCTAGCATTAGTGTCTCTCCATCCAAATGCATTTGTTAAGCAGTCAGTAAATGATTAAGGAGCTGTAGGGACTGATTTATGGAGCCAAATTAATTGAACTAAATATGCATCTCTCTGTTAAGTGACGACTGGGGAAGGTGGCAGAACATGAGATAGCTGTCTGCAAGTACAAGAGGGGTGTAAAATGCAAAGAGAGTAAGGGACTCACAGCTAAGAGCAGCCGTGGTGGTTTTGTGACCCAAATTCTATGTCCCACTCCTCCTTGAGGAATTCTAAGGCCGTGAAACCCTGGTGAGTGTGCCCCAAAACCTGCATTAGGGATTGCTTTATGTGGCACAAAATGCACTAAACACTGATAAGGTATTAAATACTGTATCATTCAAAGCTAACGGAGCAAAATTTTAAATTAGAAAGCACAAGGTGAGAATATCAAGGAGAATTTAAGGCTTCCTTACAGCAAGATGTATTACTCTGAAGAATAGTTTTCTAAGGAAAATTACAGATAAGGACCATTTCCTGGAAATCCTTAGTGTTAAATCGATGCTTCTCTCAGGCAGACAGCATAATGAAAGGATAGCGTATCAGTAAGGATTCCCCTTCCATGTTCTCTGATTCTGTTAAGACATGTACATGCAGGTAATTTAACAAAATACAATGTATTCAGACCGTTTGAGCCCTTCTCAGCAGCTGGAGTGTGCTATTGGGACTTCTGTGGAGTCCAGCTTGCTTGTAGAGAGGCCTGAGTTAAGCTGCTAATGATTCTCATCATTAATATTCCCCTTTTCTTTTGTGTCCCCATATCATACCACTTTTTCATAGTTGAAACAGAAAAGAAGAGGCAAATCTGATAGGACATTGAATATGCCCACAACCACCTAGCGTGGAGCAGAACATTTTGCTGTGGCCTACCTGAATTTGGGACACTGCTGTTGACCATTTCTGCTGGTGCCATTTGTTCACTTGTCTTGCCTCAAATGCAGTTATTGCCACTATTCTTGTGAGTGACCTTCAGCAAATCACAGTTATTCTGGCATTGGCAAAACAGCATAGTATACTTAGAGTGTGACAAGCCCTGTGTAGAGTGCCCTAGCTGGGACTGACACAGTGTGTAAGCAGGCACTGTGACCTCCACTGCAAGCAGATTTTTGCCCCAGCTGAAGATATGTGTTAGTCCATTGTGGTAAGTATCCTGCTAGGTACCGATGGTACCAGTTTGCATATGGTGAGTATGCTTTTTTCCTCAGTTCACTATTCAAATGAGGAACAGAATTTTAACCCCTCCTCATTCCTTCTTCTACCAGCTCTAACCCTACTTTGCAAGTTTGAGTGCTGTCCAAAAGTATTTCTAAGTGGAACAAAAATAAACATGCTTTTAAATATTTTATGTTCATGCTTTCAGGGAGATTGACACGTTTTGAACAACACCTAAATTAAAAATAAATATTTATGCTCACATTTGTTCATCAGCTTTCCAAAATGTAAAAATATGTTTCATGTTGTTTTAAATAATGAAATGTGAAACAAATGAAAGATAAACTTTCTACAAGCTGCAAAGAAATAAGAAGACAAAGGCTTTGTTTACAGCTTAGACTTCAACGGTGCCCTTTGACAACTAATACAGATCTTAATTACAAATGGAATTATACATATAAAAACTGCTCGAAACAAAGGAATATTTTTTTTCTCTCTCTGGTTTTCTTTGTGATAGTTTTAATTAGCTGCAACGCTTTGAACAGTCGTAGTACTTGACTGCAGCTCAGACATTGATGGAAGCTGTTAACTTCAAATGGCATCTGTAGGACTGCAGAAATCTGGGTTTTCCTCTGAACAGCATGCTCCCCATTGCTAAATTTATTCCTGGGTGTATCAGAATTCTGCATACATATCACTTAATTGAGAAGTATGCGTTGTCCGATAACATTCTAGTGATTGACATTAGGAAACAATAAATTGGATTAATAGGCAACAGCATCCTAACCACACTGGCAGAACCTTAATAGACTCCTTTAAAAATGTAAGTGGCAACAGGACAAATGTGTTTTGAAAAATAACCTGGGCAAGTAACATAGAAAAATAGTCATTCGAAATAATGACCAACCATACGTAGCATTTTCCTCATGGTAATTGAGCACCTTGCCTTCAAAACAAATGGAGAGTGGGAATGAAAAGTCAACTGCCAGTGTTGAAACTGCCATACTTCTGGTGACGATGATTTGCATGTGGTTATTGGGAAATGTCTTCCTATCTTGACCTAAGCAAAAATGTCTTTAATTTCCTACTGCGGACTATTTAAAAGAAAGTACCAGCTAGAAATAGAGCATTAGAGCTCTCTGACATCCCATCTAAATGGCCTGGGATTTTGCAGTTGATCCTGATCAGCAGGTGGAGGCCCTGGTCCTGCCACAGGATACACCCTTGTGGGAACCAAGGCAAAGAGAGTAAGGTGTGCTGGTGAGAGCTTCTGAGGGAATGAGGATGCACATGACAGCACAATTGCTGTAGTCTCTAAAGCTGAGGGTTGAGGTATCACAGACACTTTTAGGTTTATTATGAATCCTGTCATTACACGATAGTGTTTAGAGGAAGAGAAAATTTCTGCCTGGGATTCATGAGTCACTGTGCTTGGCAAGGCATGAGCCTTCATTCATCAGAGCTGTATGCATGACTTTGTGCTTGCAAGTACTCCTGTTGGGTTAGATGCACAGTCTGTTTAGGAAAGAAGGTCATCTATTGACATCACAAGTTCAGGACCTGAAGTTGTGTATTTTTTTTAGGAAATAGGAGGGAGAGGTGCGATATTTTTGATGCCTTCCTCTTCGGTGCAGAGCATGCATGTCAGTGCAGAAGGAGGGAAATGCCTCAGAGAAATGACATGTTGTGCAGAACTTTAATGTGGGGCAATGCTTTTAAAAAAAATCCACCTCATTTCAATAGGGAAAAAAATAAATTAGTTATTGCCAGTTTATGGTAGAGAACCACATATAGGACTATTTCTCAGTTTTTACTAAGCATAAACTGTGCCCTGGAAATTAAATGAAAAGGCATGGAATATGAAGCCTAATCATTTAAATATGACCTAATCTTTCTAATAGAAGTATTGCTGCATCAATCTCTTGTTTGTTTGTCGAATTTCAGACAACTCATGCAGAGCCTTAGAAGAATGTCACTCTGATCTCAGGTGAAATAGAGAGATACAGTTAACACAAACATATTCAGAAAGGAAAGGGCAGCTACCTTCTAGCATTGTCTTTTGGACTTCCTTTTCAAATGACAGCTCTGTATGCAGTGGGAGTTCAACAGTGGATGCTCTGTAAAAATTGGAGCAAGTCTTCCCCCAGGTTGTTTTTTCTTTCTCTGTTATTCTCTCTTTTATCACTTCCCACCTTACACCAAAGCCTAAGAAAAAAATAAAAGAAGTCGAATTATTGATCTGTATTTGCCAATTGTATCTGCTTATCAGTTATATTGCAGTAGTGTCCAGGAATCTCATGACTTAACAACTCTGGCTGTATAGGAAATTGTAGGAAGAGAAAAGAAGTCTTTCAAATTTAATTTGTATACACTTGGTTTCTCAAGATCTTTGTGAGAAAAAATAGTCAGGAAAGCAACAAACAGCACATGGGATAAATTAGCAAGTTGTGCATATGTCTGCTAGAATGAAGAACTTTTGAATTTACTCCTGAATACAGAAAAAATAGCTGTGCTGCATGTTCTTTTTGTTACTCTTGTTAGTATCTCTGGATCTGATTTTTTTTTTAATGAGTTGGTAACAAAAATAATCTGTCTTTTAAAAATAAGTGTCTGTGCCTGTGAAACTGTATACTGGAAACCATTTGCAGCTCATTTTAAGTGGTTCAGCTCTCTGTCTTTAACTAGGTAACAGCTGATTTCTACCAGCTTAGGTTTTGATCCTTATTTTTAAAACTTACCGAAGTGAAATCCCGCTCTCAGTCCCTCCCCTCAGCTTCTAGAGTATCAGGATTTTGCATGCCATGGTTTGCAGAAAACTGTGAAGTTTTTTTCACTCTAGATGTCTTCTTTCTCTTAAAGCTAAGAACCGTGGGATTGCAATTCCAGTGGATTTGGACAGCCAGGTCAACACCTTGTTCATGAAGAGTCACTCTAACATGGTGCAGAGGGCAGCCATGGGGTGGAGAATGTCAGCCCGCAGCGGACCACGTTTTAAAGAAGCTCTTGGTGGGCCTGCCTGGGATTACAGGAACATAATAGAAAAACTACAGGTACAAAATAGCAAATGGCTTGGGCTGGTAGTAGCTGTGTATTTATCTGTGATGTGTTAGCAGTGGAAAACTCCACAGAGAGACTCATTGCCATTTTAGTGCTGGAATACAGTGAACCTTGAACTTATTGGTGGTGGAAGCAGAGGGCTCGGCTCCTGTTTGGTGCCTGTTCAAAGTAAAGTCAACACTGAGAGACTTTTGATCTGTGATCTGAATTCAGCTCATACGGAAGTCAGAAGAGAGGGGTTGGAGCTTTGTTTTTGTTCCCTAAGATGATCCACAGAGAAGGATCTCCTTTCTGCCCTGTCACAGTCGCATGTTCTTTTTGGGGTATGAAGGGAGGTCCTCTGGTTTATAGGAACCATTATGTCAGGCTTCTTTCACTAGAGGTTACTTAAAACGTGGAAATCATCTTGTGAAGGTAGTGGTTAAATGACATCAGGTGTTTATAAAAATCAGCAGGACTCAAATAAGTAGAGGTGCCCTACATACTCAGGAAGCAACATTTTAGGTGATAGGCTAACATCATGCATACAGAATGCAGTGCATTTCCAGCACACCATCATAGAAACATCATAGAAACATCATAGAAACATCATAGAGCGGTTTGAGTTGAAAGGAACGTTTAGTATCACCAATTCCAAACCCCCTGCTATAGGCAGGGACACTTCCCTCTAGACCAGGTTGCTCAAAACCCCATCCTGCCTGACCTTCAAGCTTTCAGGGAGGGGGCATCCATAACCTCACTGGGCGACCTGTTCCAGTGTCTCACCACCCTCACAGTAATGAATTTCTTCCTCATATCTAGTCTAAATCTACCCTCTTCCAGTTTAAAGCCATTTCTCCTCATCCTGTCACTATAAAAACATATTCCTTATATATGTGCCTTTATATCCCTTATAAAAAGTCCCTCCCCAGCTTTCCTGTAGGTCCCCTTTAGGTACTGGGAGGCTGCTATAAGTGCCCCCTGGAGCCTCCTCTCCTCCAGACTGAACAGCCCCAGCTCTCTCAGCCTGTTCCTCAGGGGGAGGTGCTGTAGCCCTCTGATCATCTTTGTGGCCCTCCTCTCATTCTGAATGTTCCTAAGTGTTTTAGAGGCATTGTTGCAGGGGAGAAATATAAAAGAAGACAGCAAGATGGATAGTAATGGGCACCTTCCTCTCCTCATCCAGCTTGAGGAGCAACCGGGGAGAAGGAGGTTGCTTTACTGTAGCATGGGTTAAGAAGTGCATTATTATGCAGCTCCACAGCAATGTTCTTCTAGTTTTCTTGGCTGACTTCAGTTGTAAATCATACTCATCTTTATTTCCTAGGATGTAGTGTCCTCCTTGGAGCAGCAGTTCACTCCCATGATGCAGGCTGAATTCTCAGTGCTGGTTGATGTGCTGCATAGTCCAGAGCTGCTTTTTCCTGAAGGGAGCGATGCCAGAATAAGATGTGGTGCTTTCATGTCCAAGTAAGTGGTGTAAGGAGAGGCCTATTTGCTTCTTTGGAAAAGATAACTGGAAGTTAAACTTTTCAATAGAGACCCCTCTAATTTTCAATAGTGACTTAAGCATGTAGGAGTCTGAGTTCGTATTGAAATCTGAAATTGAGGTCTTTTGCTATATGTTTTATATTTTTCAGAGATCTAGAAGTCTGGAGAGGAGTAGAGAGAACATTGCTTGCCTTGTCTGCCTAGAAATTGAATGTTGGAAGCTTGTTAAAATTCTGACAGGAACAACCTACTTCTGTTTTCTTAATGGGCTACTTTTGCTATTAAGTTTCTCCAAGCTGACAGCAGAAACTTAGACTTTCTGTGGTAGAATGTTCAGGATTTCATAATGGAGAAGGGTGCTCAGGGCTATTTTATTTATTTTTTTAATAAAGCAAATAAACCATTTCCTTTTTATTTTAAACTGCAGTGGCTCTTTTTAAAATACATTTCACTGGCACCCCACCTGATCCTGAATTACTGGATCTTTTATTTGCAATTTGTGCATTGGAATAGAGTTGTTCAATACTTTTTATTAATCCTCGAGTGAGTTGCCCTCACTGCCCTTGAGAAACTCTAATTTCAACTGACTTAATGTGGGGGAAATTGACACATTTGGAAGCTCTCATGGTTCCTTGGCTTTTTGCGTATTCTGCAGAGACAGCACTGTAACAATATACTTCATATGTTTGGAAAACTGAAGTTAGATTTGGAGCTTGTTCCATCTCATTCCCTCTGCTCAAACTCCTGTTCAAAGTCAGTATCAAACCAAGTTGAGGTCTGCTGAGTGTGGCGCGTATAATGCAATAAGCAGGTTTCTGTTGGATTTAATTAACTTGCACAGCAAGGAATGTTTTGCAGAGCAATGTAAGAACCCTGATATAAATATGTAACTTCAAAAAATATTGTTAGTACTGCAGAGCTGAGATCTGTGTATTTTTAGACTTACAATTAATGAATTTGGTTAACATAACAATGGGAATGTCCTACATGGTGTTTTTATTGAGTCCAAGGTGGCTTTAGCACACAAAGTTAGCAATGCTCTAAATACAATCAGTTTCATTGTGTTACGGAACAGATTTAGATGATGCTGTTTCATCCCTCTCAAGCCTATTTTGGGTGCCTGCTTGAGCTTTATGACCAGTAATGTCTATGTAAATTGGTGGCCACAGCACCTTTGCTGTGTGTTCATCATACACTTTAATTCAAACACTGTTCTATTAACTATAAGCCAACACTGGTATTGAAGAAAGGAAACTGTCCAAGGCCTTCAGATTTCCTCCTTTCTTCTGTTTTCACAGCAGCTATGCTAGGACTTGCTCTGTACAGACATAAAAAGGCTTCTTCTGGCATTGGCTTAAGGATACTAAAACCCGAACTCTTGGCACAGTTTTAGCTGGAGGCAAACATGTACCTTGTTTTCTGACTTGAGACAATCTCATGAAGTTGTGTGAGTGTAAACAGTGGCTGTGCTTCAGCCAAAGAACTGCATTTCTGAGTGTTTCCATGTGAAGTTTTTAGGAATGCTTTGGGAATCTTTTGGATCCAGTTGACTCGCTAAAAAGTAAATTTGCTCGTTATATAATTATTTATTACAACCATCATTGAAGTTGGAAAGTGTACAAAGGTTGTAGCTTTTAAAGTTCGTAAGAAGCACAATGAATTCTGGTTAGCTTTAAATAAAAGTTAATGAAAATACATAGTTACCTTCAAATAAAGAAAAAAGGAGCAAGTTTGGATCTTAATCTGGAAGCATTCAGAAAAAAGTGGGTGTAGAATTCTGCTTTCTGTATGGGCAAGAAGGATCACAAATTGTAATAAGAAACTCACAATACCTTGAAAGCCCCATTGCCTTTTTAATTATGATTTCTTTTGTCTACTTTTATTTCCTTTGCTTAAGGAAAAATATAATGATGAGTAATTTTTGCATGAAGAAATTTTAGCATGGCGTAGTAACAACGTGCAATGCTCTTTAAGGTTTAATATTTTACTTTAAGGTTGATTAATCACACAAAGAAGCTGATGGAGAAAGAAGAAAAGCTCTGCATTAAAATTCTTCAGACATTACGAGAAATGCTTGACAAGAAAACTAACTTTGCGGAAGAGGTACTGCTACCATTTTATTTTTAAATATAGAACTAATGGAATGATATTAAAATGTGGGTTCTAGAGCAGTAACAGAATATGTCATGATTTCAGTTTCTCATTCATTTTGAAGATGATTTGGTTTTTCAGAAACAGTGCAGCATGACAGAAAGTAAGATTTAAACAACGGAAACTACTTGCCTGACATTGATAGTTCTGTGTCAGGGACTTTCAAAGTCAAAGCAAGAAACACTAAATAAATTTGCTGCAGCTAGTGTTGCTACATGTAATTATTATGTATTGGAAGTATGTGTTTCTAGAAACTAATCCTTTGGTCTGACATCTGACTTTATCTAGCAGATAATCAATTAGAAGCATTGGGTTTCCTAATTGCAATTGTACAGTTTTCTCTGCTGCCTGTGGTGCCAGACTTTTGTGCTCCATAAATGTTCTAATGCTTATATAAGTGACAGGAATACATAATGTTTAAACAGAGTTGCCTGTTTTGTGGAGAAATGACACAGTCTGTAGAATGTTTTAATTTTTCTTGAACCCATTAACATTTGTTCTGTCTTTCCTTCCCCTTATTGCCCAGTTTTTTCTCAAAACAGCAAAAACAACTTTTTCAAATATGCATTTTATTTTGCTTGCAGCTTTGGGTGTTGGTAAAACTAGATTTCAACTTGTATCTCAGCTTTCCCTTCCTAAAAGGTTATAAGCTTTTTGTGTACCTTTTGTGTTTCCTTATCCATATTTCTGAGTATTGCCTAAATTCTTTCAGTATTATTCACTCATGAAGATGAATCATACAGCTATTATCTAATCTTTCGCTGCCATTGTTTTCATTTGATCACAGCTGACATGTTTAGTCAAGTGTGTTCATGGGCTTCCCTTTACTTTGAGAAAAGTCACACCATTTCACTGTTTCAGGCTTTTACACCCAAATATTCTCACATATCAAAGTAACAGTGCTCATTCATGTTATTGTACCTGGCACACTTATCCACCATTCAGATATGAGCTATGAGATCTTACTCCTAATCTATCCTTATCTTACTCCTAATCTAGCCATAAGAAGTGTTTTGGTGACTCAGATATGCATGCCTATTTCTGAATGTATGAGACTTTATTTTTACAGTTAAGTGTTTTGGTACTGTCAAACAATATGATAAGGCAGAAACTCTTCTCCTTTATGATAAATGAGACATACGTTACAAATGGGGAACATTCACAGTGTCTTTGTTTTGATGGTATACTCTTTATTTTGATTTCAACATATGGATATGGGAGCATGTTGCCCAAGCTTCTAAGCAACCTGCCAGCAGGATTAAAAAACTCTCAGTGCAGAACAGTGAAATGAAGACAAAAGAAGCAATAGCAAAACATAAGCTTTTCTGTGTACTGACACAACCAAGCCAGTGCAAGCAGAGCAAATATATTTCCTCTTCCCCTCCTGTAAAGAATCTAGCTAAAAGAAGAATGTTGTTAGGCCAGAGCAGACAGTTCTGAGTTTTTTTCATGTCCTAATAAGTTTTACACATGAAGCATTATTCTTTATTATTATTCTTACTTACTCTATTAAGTTTCTGGGTCCATTATCCCACTGCATCACATGGAAAAACTCCCTTTCTTTTGTAACTGCATGTTATTGAAAAAAAGTGCCAAACTACTCCAAAATAGTTACACTGACCCACCAAAAGTTAACATAATTGTAGGTGGGAAAAAAAACAGTGCCTCAGTGCACAATATTCCAAACAAAGCAAAAAACTGTGTCTGTTTTAATTGCTCTTGGTGCCTTTGCATGAATGCTGATAAATCAAGCCACCAGAGGGAGCGTACTCCGTTGGTTTGTAGGGGCTCTGCACCCTGCCAGCCCAGCCTCTGGTCCTCAGCAGTGGACATGAAGGGGTGTAAGCCCAGACCCCTCTCATGACTTCCAGCTTCCCAGGAGTTGCAAAGGCATGTCAGGTAGAAGAGCTTTTCAGGAAACAGAATTTCTCCTTCATGCTTTCTCTTAAATCCCATAGATTTTACACGTGAGAAACATAATGAATCAGTGCAAGCAAATAAACGAGTAAACAAGCCTGTATGATTTGCAAGTGTATATCTGGCTTTATATTCTTAGGAGTCATTGTTTGTAATAAAGACTTCAGAACAGTAAAAATAGAACAATGAATAGCCTGTTATGCATGATTCCAACTTGTAGTGAATGGTTTTGTCACTGTCTGAAATGTTATCCGGAGTTCAAGAAGCATCTGGACAATACTTTCAGACATATGGTCAGATTTTTGGGTGGTCCTGTGTGGAGCCAGGAGTTGGACTTGATGATCCTTATGGGTCCCTTCCAACTTGGGATATTCTATATCTGATATTCCCTTAATTCTGTCTCTCGCTAATATTATGGGGTATTGGTATTCTGTGACTGAACACAACATGAGTGCAGAGCTACAGAGTGACACATGACATTCTGACAAAAAGCCTTGGTTTCTTAATCTTTCATCATAACATATTTTTTGTGATACATTTGACAGCAATGGTAAACTTGCACTTTCTGCAGACTTAATTACAGTAAGAGATCAGAAAAAAAAGAAATCAAATATCATCCTCTCTCTTTCTTCCCATAGTTAAGATCCAGGTATGGGACCCGGGCATTCTGTTGTCCTTTCTTTAATTTGACTGCTGTAAAGTAGTCTGTGTTGATGAAGCAGCAAGAGGAAAAGGTAGCTTTAGGAGCGTATTTCATTGTTTTCATGGCTATTTCCATCTGTCCCTTATCCACTGCCTAGAGTCAGCTCTATTCTTGAGCCTCCTCTTGCTGCGTGGTCTGTGCTGCTCATGCTCTCTTGCTTCATCCTCAGTTGCACTTGCAGTTTGCCTTTGAGGCAGTGCTTGCTTGTGCATTGTTTTGCTAAGTGCTGCAACATCTAATTGTGTTAGGAATCAAAGTTTAATTTCAGAAGTTTGATTTAAGGTATATAAATGACACATAAAACCTCCTGGTCATTGATTGGCTTTCATAAGTAATTGCAGGTGATTATCACAATCTCCCTGGAGTTCTGTGTTATGTCCTAGTCCTATTTGTATTGATTAGGTAACTAACTGGAATGAAACTTGATCTACAGCCCCCCTCTTACAGAAATATCTTTCAGAATAGCATTAAAGCACTTGGGTGAAGCAGTGCCCAGACAATTAATGTGGTATAGATAAAAGCACACTTTATATTGACTGTTTAAGAAGAGGAACAGTGAAAGGACTGCCCTTGGTCTAGGTCTGCCCCATCTGTGTTTGTCTGTTATTGCTGGTGGTTTTTATACCACCATTTGGTCTAGTATTTCTAAAGTTTTTAGTCAAGTCTTTGTTCTTGTTCTTTGCCGTAGTGCTTGATTTCAGTTTAACTTCTTTTTGAATGCTGACTCCAGGCATACTTACATGTCACAGAATGTGGAGAACATTTTCAGAAGCACCTGAGAGATGTAGGCCATTGCCAGCAATGCACTTTGCAAGTGACTGGAGCTAATGGAAATCTTAAAATTTCCTTGCTGCCCTTCTGAAAGCAACTGTCCATGCAACAGAGCAGGTGGGCCCAGAGCAGTGAGTGCTCCCAGCTGCTTCCAAGAGAGTTCAGAAGCTAAACTTAAACCCACCCTCAGCAAATTGGATGAAGCTGTTGGATTCTGTTGGGTTGTGCAACATTTCAACCCACTTTGGCATGCTGACCTTGAGCTTTCAGATTAACCATTTCTTCTTAATGAGATCAGCATCTCTCAGAAAAACGTACAGTTTTATACATGATAACATGTATCTTTGACAAGTTTACTGTAACGTTATTGGCTGGTCAGAGTGCTAATGAGTCATAGCCTATTAGACAATATTATAGAGTCCAAGACCACATATCCTGCCAAATGGTAGTTTCTAGAAAAAGCACATTTGGCTGTACACTTCAGCAAGGGTTATTTGTGCTGCTGAACAGACTTTATACTTACTTTCTGCCTTAGGTGTTGAATTGCAGTATAAATAATTGAAAGCGTTGAATATTTTTAAAGTGTCAGCAGAACAAAGACTGCATAAGCTGCTTAATTGTCAGAAGTATGTATTTGTGCTTTTCACCTTTATTTTGGAAAAACTCCTGAAAGATATTGTCTTTCTCATAATACTTTTGCACTAGCTTCACAGTTCAGAATGGTTGAGGTAGCTTTCTTTGTAGCCTTCCATTTTGGAATGTTAATATTTTTGTATTCCACTTTAGTTACGAAATGTAAGCTATCCTCTCCTTGCTGTTTTCAGCAGCAACACCAAAATGCACGTGAAATTTGATGCAGCTTCTTTTTCACTGCAAACATCCATGATATAGCCACTGTTGGCTGCTGGTCAGTTTGTCCCAGAAAAACTGAGTCATTTCACATGCAGCTATAGAAAAAACTCGAACGATTTTGTCAAAAGGAACTGTCCCAATTTGTAAATATATTGATCTACCCGTCAAGCTGAAGCCAGTGGAACTGCAGGTCTTTTTGTGCAGGGAAAAATGATCTCAGTGTGCCTTAGAAGTTGGGTGATGTTGCTGGGAGCCGCTGCAGTGTCCCAATGTGTAAGCTTTTGTAATTGAAAGTGTAGGTATTGCTTTGTATTTTATTTTTCAAAATTATTTTCTTTTCACTGCATCTGTGAATTAGGCAGTGTGCAGATTAATAACATATATTAGTAATAGTAAGTGGAGGAAAAAGAGAATAATTCTGAACACGTGTGGATTTTCTGAATGTATTATGCATTAAAAGGACATTTATTTTGTGTCAGAGAAAGGATGTGAAATTCCTTTATTTCCATTACATTTTGGATTAGTGACACTGCAGACATTCTTAAGAATCATATTTACTTTTTCAGCAGTTTTGCTGTCTGCTTTATTTCTGTTCATAGAGAAAAATGATGCAAGAGGCTGGTTTTTTTTCCTATTGTCAATAGGTTGTTCTCCTCACTCAGTGAGTTTGTACAGTAATGTGAGGTTCGAAATACTGTAGGAAAATATTTAAGCTCAATGCTGTTCGTGTTGATTTGTATTTTTTCTTAATCACCCTTCAGTTTCAGATGGTAAAGTACGTTTTTTGCAATATCCTGCATTAAGCCTCTTACCTTAGGAAAATAAGTGCTGTCTGGGAAGAATTGGAAGCTCATGAAAGAAGAGTGCTTGATCAGCTTTAGCACTGCCAGATTGGCAGCTGCAACCAGCACATGCTTTGGTATGGGCAGGAAAGCAGTGTTGTGAATTTGCCACAACATTCAAGTGACCAAGCATGGCAGGAAGTTCAGACACTGCTGGGGCAAAGTCTCCACCTGTGTGAGGGTTTACATGAAGATGCTGGTGTGTGGCGCTGATTCATCATAGTGAAATATTCAAGCTTTGCTATTGCTGTGAATCCTCTGTACCAGTAATTTCAGCAGAAGGAGAGTCAGAGCACTCAGATATGCAAGACTAAACACTAAATGTGGTCAGACCCTTAGAATGTGGTAATTTCTCATTATACACATATGCTGACATTTTACAAGCCAAAGCAATAAAACCTACAGTGAAAGAAACCAATGCATTTTCACTTTCCCCTCCTTCTCAGCTTCAAGCTAGAATAATTAAGCATGAGGATATCACAGAGCACATGATACCATTGTTTGTACCAGCCAGGGATTATTAGCCGTGGTGTTTAGCGCCTCGGGCCATCAGCTACTAGGGCACGTTTTACTGCTGCATGTTTCTGGTGCTTTGACACACAACATGAAATAGACTGTTCTGAAGTAACTTCCCTCATCTTTGTAGTACCCCTTCTGCAGTGTGCATTCCTTTGGACCATCCCCAGATATTCTGCTGGGTTTCCAATCGCTTTGTGGGAGATTTATTTTGCTTCTGTTGCAAAAACCTGCAACTGCAGCTACTCAGTTTCTGAAAAGCATCGCTTCCTTTTAAGGGGAAACATTTTTTCTCTAAGTCACAGGCCCCAAACATTTGATCCAGACTTTCAGTATCATCCGCTTGTATTCAAAGCCCCTTGCCTGGGCCTGTTGTGAGGCGCTTGCTGTGGTCTCTGTCAGGCATAGTTTAAAGCAGAGCTTGTGGTTCTTGGACACCTAGACAGGATCATCTATCAAGTACAGGTAGAAGACAGCATTTCTGACCTCTGCTGAGGTGTAAAGGCCTGATTCAGTGAAAGATGAGCTCTTGAATATGCTGCCATGGGAGTGAAATATCTCTATTTTATGGGACTGGGTGCTTTCATGATGTTGCCCTCTTTTTAATATGTAATTATTAACTGTCACTGTCATCCAAATGTGTTATCTCTGGAGACTTAAAGGTGCTTTTAAACTCGGCTCACTGGCACTTATTTTTCTTTGTTTCATATTTTTTATTTATTCTTCTCCAAGTCGTAAACACATCCAGTGGCAGATACCAAGGCTGAGAAGACACGGTTGTAAATACATTTCTTTCTAAAGCTCTCAGCCTCTCAGTAGCACGTATTTATTTTTCATTTTCTCAGAATGTGATATGTTGTTCTCCAGATTAGTTTCAGAAATATTAAGCCCCACATCTTGATTGATAAATTGTTTTGGAACTTGTGTCATCTGCCCTCTTGCATATAATATATTTCCTCTAAAGGAGCCTCTGGTACCATACAGTATTTTCTTTTGTGTAGATGCGGCAACAAGCAAACAGTAACAAACCTTGCTCTGAACTTCGTATGTCCAACTTCTGCTCTGTAATTTCCTGTCTATATTGTGTTTGTGACAAAAGGATACTCCTGGTTTTCTCCTTTTTTCATATGAATTCCCTTCTGTGGGTCTGATGTGAAGAACAGCAAAACCAGCAAGGAGATCCTAACCAACTGTGAACTGTTAGATATCCTTTTCTATTAATATTGTTTTTTAGTTAAAAACAAATAGGAAAGAGTGCAAGGGAAGGAAGCTTTTAACAATTGAGACCTTCACAGACCTCTGAATATGATTCGTGTTGCCTTACTCAGGCACAAAATTGCTGAAACTTAACAGGATCCTACATGTAAGAACTACAGTAGGATTTTTATTGTGGGATGGATTTCACTAAAGATTTCACTATATATGTATTTGAATCAAATTCTACACCATGAAGGCATCACAATCAAGGTTTTATTTTGGTCTGGTTTTATTTATGTATTTTAAATCATGACCAAAGCAGTAAAAGATTTTTAGGAATTTAATAGAAGTTTCTAGCAGATACGGGATTGGCAAGGGGGTAGATTAATGACCAAAGGTATGTTGTAGATTAATAAATAAACTGAGTCAGCAGTTCTATCGTATGGTTCTCATCTTCAGATTTGTGGAGTTTTGTTTGAGAATATATTCCTATGCATAAATATAAATATTTATTTTAGATGATTTATTCCTGTGGCATCTTATTTTGCAATGAGCAGTTTACTACCTCTGTGGTTGAGTCATGTTAGAACATAAATATCTGAATGTGCATTCCATGTTGTACCACACTGCTTTGTTTTTAAAAGAATACAGAGTGTCTGATATGCCCTCACAGCCCAGAAAGCCAACTGTGTCCCAGGCTTCATCAAAAGAAGCATGGCCAGCATGCTGAGGGAGGTGATCCTGCCTCTCTTCTCTGTGCTGGTGAGGCCTCTCCTGGAGTGCTGCATCCAGATGTGGAGTCCTCAGTACAGGAGAGACGTAGACCTGCATCTGTGAGTGCATCCAGAGGAGAGCCACAAAACTGATCCAAGGAATGGAACACCTCTCCTATGAATACAGGCTGAGAGAGCTAGGGCTGTTCAGCCTGGAGAAGAGAAGGCTGCAAGTTGACCTGATAGATCCTTTCAGTATCTAAAAGGGAGCTACTGGAAAGAAGGGGACAGAGTCTTTAGCAGAGTCTGTATCGATAGTACAAGAGTAAATGGCTTCAAGTTCAGAGAGTGTAGATTTATGTTGGATATAAAGAAAAAATCTTCTACAGTGAGAGTGGTGAGGCACTGGAACAGGTTACTCGGAGATGTGGTGGTTGCCCCATCTGTGGAGACTTTAAAGGTAAGGCTGGATAAGGCCTCGGGCAACCTGATCTAGCTGTGGTGTCCCTGTTTATTGCAGGGGAATTGGACTTAACGGCGTCAGTGGTCCCTTCCAACTCTAAGGATTTTATGATTCTATACGTATTAATGATCTAATAGTCACTTAACATGGAGATAAATGCAATTCCTTTGGCCAACCAATTTTAGCAATTGGTGATTGGATAAACTGTCCAGATGACATCCCAAGAAGCCTGTGTCTGTCTTTATTCATAGAGCAGGAGCAAAGCACACGGGTACAGTTCGTGTTTGCCTCGCCTGCCTGCCTCGTGCTGAGAGCTGCACTGCGGTGAGGAGTTGCATGGAATGTGGGAGTGATGAGTATGGGAGAAGAAACAAATTGCAGCATCCTGAAGTTTGGGATATCTGCAATTGTTCTTGGGTGTTACAAGAAAAAAAAATGTATAAAACTTTTTGCTGACTGAATGATGGGATATTTCTATCCCCACCCCCATTAACTAATATTTAAAAGCATTAGCTGCTATGCATCAAGTCCACATTTCTGAGCAGTTTTTATATCTCTATCGAGGAACATTTTTTGTTTATCCTGACGAACACAGTGTAATGCTGCATTATCACAGAGACCACTGTGTGGCAACTGTGGACTTCTCAAAAATGCCTCCTGTCTGTGGGAGCAGGTCAGCTGCTGCTGCTGCTGCTGCTGCACAGACAACCTCCCACAGCAGTCAAATGTCTGCAGTTGTGGAGGGGGCGAGAGAAAATGTCTCCTTCAGCCTTGAATTTCCTTGGAAGGGGGAAGGGTTGTTTTGTTTTGTGGTGTTTTTTGTTGTTGTTGTTGTTGTTGACTGTCAGAAATTTGCAGTTGCTTTATTTAATATGTTTGAGCAACAACCCTGTTTGTAGTTTGCAATTGCACCAGTGATAGCAGTGAGCAGAATTCAATGCATTGTATTAAGGATGGCCAATGAATATTTATGATAGACCTAGGGAGCCAGTAATAAAAATGAAATCGGCATGATGCCACTAGATCCAAATCTTTGATCTCTGTTTTAAGAAAAAATACAATAAAGCAGGGGATAATGGACTCATTATAATGGAATGGTTAGTTAAGGTTAGTTAGGGCAGTGTGAATAGATGGTGTTACATAAATGCTTTAGTCAAAGATTTACAGCTCAGTAAAGTGTTTCAGGAGCTGAGTTTCTATAGAAAAACTCTGTTTATGGTATTATTTGGTTTTCTCTGTCAAAACATGAAGAACTAAGGGCTCATTTCTTTCAGATACTCTCTTGCCTTTCTAGGGGAAGCAAAAGCAGTAAGAAGCAGAAAGGCCCTTCTTCTTAGCTTCTCACTGCACTTGCCCTCTTTTTGTTTCCCCCATGAGCAGGTGGGGGGATGCTGAGTGCTACTGGAAGGTGGACATTTGAGTCCCATTACAGTCCAGAGCATCTTGTCACATACCATCTTGGTGGAGATGCTTGAGGGTATTGGCTCAGGGTTAGGCATCACTCAGGAAGGTGCAAGAGCCGTGGCTGGAGACATGCCCCATCTGGAGCCTCCTACCTCTA
Source organism: Tympanuchus pallidicinctus (assembly GCF_026119805.1). Lineage (NCBI taxonomy): Eukaryota > Metazoa > Chordata > Aves > Galliformes > Phasianidae > Tympanuchus > Tympanuchus pallidicinctus. Next base: position 6,797,648 of record NW_026294744.1, read on the forward strand.
TCTGGAGCAGGCAGAAGATGAGCAGAGTGTATTGAAATGGCTCTGGAGAAGCCTAATGAAGGAGTCAGTATTTGACAGGGATGGGGAGCAGGAGTGATCAAGCTATTTTTCTTTTTAATGATGGCAATTACTTGCTTAACACCCCTGCCACACTAAGCAAGAAGCACAGGAGGGTTGACACCGAGCTATAGATGAAAGCTTGTCTTGAAGTCTCTGTCTAGCCAGACGTGAGGAGGGAATGGAAACTCACTGTTTTCTGATTTGTTTCATACTGATGTAATTTGTAAGGGACTTCATCGCTAATGACATTTGGCAAGCGATTTGTCGATACTGTGGCCCAACTCTTCCCTTCCACCCCCTTCATCCTTTCAAGGAAAATATATGGATATTGAACTTAAGAAAACAGCTTTTAAGCAACAACAGTAACTGCTTCTGATACAGTTTTTTTGTCTGATGAGGATTTTATCCAGTGTGTTTGGCCTTGGAGGAGTGCCTGGATGGTATTGCCAGCTGGAATTGTCAGAGCTGCTTTGTCTTCTGTCCCAGGAAAACAGAAGCCTGGCGGGTAGTCACTCTCACTCTTATTTCATATCCCTGCTTAGTCAGAGTTGCCAACTCTAAGCATTGAAAACCCTGAGTCAGGCTGCAAACAAATCACGAGATCTGGCTTGAAAATCACGAGATTTTGTAATTACAAGTAGTTAATTTGGGATTTCTTTGAGCCTCTAGAATATCTGTTCTTCAAGTTTTGATTCTACAAATCCCAGAGCGTGAAATATGCTTTACTGAACTATGCATGTGTTTGTTTACTTAAAAGAAAGCCTAGTTCATTTTTGGTTACCTGACCTTTGGAGTTCCCCAGGAAAAGACAAGAATATCTAAATGATCTGTGTTGACCAGGCTGTTCAATGAGGGAGCTGTTTTGGAGTTGGTGATTACCTTGAGGATTATGAGCTTAATTGTCTTGGTGTCACTTTGACCCCGAGGCTTTTTGCAGAGAGCTTTTTGTTGGGCAGAGCTTGAAAGTGTTCTTTGAGTCTGCTGCAGTGAATACTCTGTGTAGGTTGTGCCTTGATTTCCTTGTTTACTGTGCAGCAGTTTTCCACGGGCAGCACATGACACCTTGACAGTGAAGCCTGATTAATCCATTTTCTTCCCACTGCAGTTTTGCCATCACTCAGGTCTCATTCGGAGGGCACACGTGTGAATGCCTTCTGCTGTGAATAGTCACAAGTATAATGTGCTGACTCTGTGTGGATGCCAGGGAGAGGGGGTACTGGCTCTCTGGATGAGCCATGAGACAAGGAGGCTGTCTCTTAACATTTGGACCACTCTTGATAACTCCAGATGCAGAGCTGTCACTTGAGTTGGGGGCAGGACCTTTCTACACTAGAAATCCCTCTTGACAGAGTTGCCCAAATCATTTTATATCTTAAGTATTGAGGAGTTACTTGAGCGGTGTCTCCTTATATTCCTTTCATCCCTACCCCCTCCCCCCCCTCTTTTTGTTTTTGCTACCTTCCTCTTCTTTCTTGCAGAAAACTGATTTTTGGACTCTTTGGCTTTATATCGTAGCAGTTGATGTCCCATTAGCCCCATGTCCAGTAGGACTGAGTGCCAGTCACTCTCAGGTGCCAAAGAAATGTCTATAACCTTGAGTTCTAAGGTTGTCTAATATGAAGATATCTTACTGACACCAGTTAAACAACTTGGAGTTGGAGGCAAGACAGAGGAGAAATACTTGTTGCTAATCTAGCCATTAAGAAGTGTGACATGAGGGACCCTGATCATACATAGTGTTCAGAGCTGAACCCTAAGAGAGCATAAGGACTAAACCTTGTTTGAACTAGGAGTTTTCTCAGCTACAACGAATGAGAAGTTCTCAGCTGTAGGCTTTCTCAAGGCTACTCTTCTGGGTTCAGTTTAACCTTTTTGAAAATCAAACTGTTTTAAATATACAGAGTTTGACTGTGGCTCTCTAAAAATAAAATTCTTTGCATTTAAACAAATGCTAGACATGCTTGTGAAATTCTTCCTCTTTTATTAGTCAGAGCAGGCTTTTCGAAGTGGCTGGAAATGTTGCCGAGGAACAGAGAATATGCAGCCTGAGTTTCCTAGATTTTTGTGAAGAAACCCTTATTAATTAGGTTGCTTTTGTGAGGCAGAAGAAATAACAGTGGTAATTCTCTGCTGGCAGTGAAGTGGGTAATGGTCAGTAAATTTTACTCGGTGTAGCACAGAGGATTGCTGTGGTTATGTCTCAGTCTTTATTAAATTTGTCCTGCTTGTTGCCTTTTGGTCAAGTACTAATTTTAACTCTCAAAATAAGATTGACCATAAGGACTCAGACAGCCCTTTAAAAAAATGCGACTTGAACAGTTTAAGCTATATATTTTCCTTCTCTTTCTTCACATTGAAGTATTCCTGCAGAGAAAAACATTGTGCACGGGAAAAACTCGAGTTTTGATATTTGGGTTTTTTGGGTTTGGATTTTTGTTCTGTTGCTATGTGTGGAAATGTCTGTGTGGAAGGAAAAGAAAAAAAAAAAGAAAAAAGCAACAACAACAACAGCCAGAGTAACAAGTTTAAAAGATTACTTTGGTCTGTGATGTGATTAGTCAGAAACAAGTAATTTGTATTGCAGAAGTCTGGGCAGAGTGCTACCTATTTCTGTTTGTGTGTGCAAATAACCTGCTATGCCACACAGCCAAGGGAAGGGGATTCAAATGAGAGCAGTGCTGGCTGCATTTGAGCGTGCATAGCACACGTGTTGAACTAGGATTAGGAGGGCGCGGATGAACTGGCTCTTTCTGGGGTCTTACCTCATGCACTGGGAGGTTCTGGTTGGAAGGGCTGGCTCTCCAGAGTGTGGTCTACAGATAGGCACTTGACTAAAATGAAGCTGTTTATTTTCTATATTTATGATACTGAAAGAGCTTGTTTGTTTTTTTTCTCAGTAATAAATTCTAGACCACCAGGTAATCTAAAAACAGGGAATTTTACTTCCTGTTTAAAAAATGAAAAGTGAACTTAGCAAAGTAGTGAAGTAGTTGATACAGACTTTGAATTAAATATACGTTGAATTAAATTCAACGTATATTTAAACCACTTCTTGAACTCTGAACGATTTGAGACTGGAAAAAAATAGTTCCCTTGATTTCTTAAACCATCTCTGTCTTTCCCATTTTTTGCACACTTCTTCCTTTTCTCTGTTTCATTCTGATTTTTAGCTGAAGACAGACTTTATTTGAGAGCAGGAAAGGAAACGTTGCTGGGATAATGTTTTCTTTTGAACTAGCCAACAGTTTATGGCTTCTGCGTCTTGAGTTCAGCACTTTGATCACTATCTGTCTGTTTTGCTGCTAAGCCCTATGCAGTGTGATTTTACTATTCAGCCAGCTGGGGCATTGCCCCACTTGAAAACTGTGAGGTAATAAAATCAGGGTAAATTAAACGTGTTTTCTCAAGCCCTCTACACAATCCTGAACTATTAATTTCATGTTGCAGCTTTGCCAGATGAAAAGGAGCTGCTTTATTGCCCCAGACTGTACAGTGCACGTACATCTCCAACTTCCAGTAGGGGCCTCCAAAGCCACAGGAGGTGGCAAACCAGCCGCTGGGCAGCTGCAGCTGTGCACAAAGGGGCTCTTTCAAACGCGTTCTTGCTAGAAAAGCACATGTGCAGCTACAACAAGTTACAGTGCCCATCTGACTCGAGCATGAGCCACCCTGGGGAAACTGCCTTATTTTTTCTCAAATCGGTGATTATATATGTTGCACTAATGTCTGTTTCTGACTTGGTAGACACCGTGTGTTCGGGTCTAGGACTGACCTCGGTCTAGATTTTTATGCTGTGAGATGGGATTGTGAAGGACAGTGTGAGGGAACTGATCTCCCCTCTGATGGGCTACTTGAATATGGCATTGCTTTTTATGCTGAGCCACTGCCTGGGCCATGCACTCCTCACATTATCTCAATGCAGTGGGATGTGTCAGGGCAGCAGAGGTTACTTTCAAGTTATCACTGGCTATCTCCTGTTTTGGGCTTCTCTCCAGAGGACCAAATGACTCACCTTCAAAGGTCTCTCTGACAGTATAACCTGGACTTTCTGTATGACAGTGCAGAACTTAGCAATTGGTTTGGTGCCCATTTTCTCTCCTCCTTAAATCAAACAGACAACATGCTCCTGGGCTTTGTGAATGAAAGATTTGTTGAACAAATGTCTTAACAAACACTGATTTAGTAACTTGGCTCTGGATTATCTGCATAAATTCTTGTTCTGAAGTTGGCTTCTAGTGGGAAAAGACATGCCTTTCTTATTTGCTGAAATGTTGGCATACATGAAAAGATTCACTGCTTGTGTCGTACAGATTTCAAAGCCCTGTCCTGCTGTGCTGGCTAGCTGCATTTGCAGTGCCTGTTCTCCTGAAGAAAGAATTCTGGGTCAAGGTGGCTCTAAAAACTTGCAGTCCAAGGGTAGACAAAGCACAGGGACCTGTGCAGGGCACCATTCCTCGCAGACCACCCTGTGGTGTCAAGGCACTGAAGATGCAGGTGGGTGGGATGGTCAGCAGCTTCCAACTCAGTAAGCTGGATGTTGACATGGGGCTGGCGCGAGCTGGGATGCGTGCTAACCCCGTGCTCCTCCAGCCCTCAGCTGTGATCTGCGGCTTTTATGTTTGGCAATGCAGATCTGCAGATGGTGAAACTGGTCGGAATCCCATTGCCTGAAGTGCATCTAGTCTGTGTCTCTGATGTGGGGAGGAACACACATTTTTATCCCCTGTAGTTAATATATATCCCTTATTACACAGCGCCCACCTCGTTTGTGGAAAATCCCTTCAGGTGAGTCATACCCGGCGTGATCAGGACGTGCCAGGCAGAGGAGGGGAGTTACCCTGACCTCCCTGCACGTGCTCAGGGGCTGGATGGAGCAGGGGCCTGGCTGCCGGCTGCCAGGGGCAAGGCTCTGCCAGTCAGCTGTTGGCCCTCATGGAGGCTTGCCAGTTCCCAGACCAACCCCAAGGCCGCATCCTGAGCTGTGTGGGAGCACCCCTATTTGTGTGGGATGCCCATCTCCCGCAGCTCCCCTGTCACGAGGCGAGGCGGCGGGGAGCCAGGTGCTCCCTCGGATGCCGCACCTATCTTCACCCACTCTAATCTCCTTTGCCGATTTAACAAACAGTTTTGACTGGTGGGGGGAGCGGTGCCCTTCCCTTCTCCGAAACATGTGACCGTCCATGTGAGCGGTGTGTGCGGGCTGAGGCTGCAGGGCATGAGCGAGGAGAGGCCGCCCGCCAAGGCGATGAGGCGAGGGAGCACGGCCCTCCCCGGGCAGCCGCCGCGCGTGATTATGTAACGCCTGCAGTGTCTGGCACCGCTCGGTGGGCCGTCACGTGGCGTGCAACGCTCCTGGCCCTGAAATTCAATTAGACTGCGCCGAACGATCGTGAGTCTGCATGAGATAAGCTGTCGCTGTTACACACTAGAAAGCAAATGGGTTGATTAGCCGCACATGAATTGATAAATTGCTCCTGTAATTCCAGCGAGGATATTTGCATCGCGTATACATCATCGTGCCACCGAAAGGAGCCTGAAATTAAGCGTTATGTAACCTGGCTCACGCAGCAACAGCAGCAACAAAAGGAAACAAACAGCGAACTCTCCTCGCTCTCCCCTGCCCTCCCTTTGCCAAAAGATCACAGAAAAAGGTTTTGTTGCTGTTGCTCCTCGTCTCGCCTGCCTCTGCAAGCAGCCTCGCAGCAGCAGAGCTGACTCGTCAGGTTTCCGTGTGACGGACAGGTCGGTCGTGGGGAGGCTGACAGCTCTGGCAGAGGCTGCGGCTTTGCAGACGCTGAAGTTGGTGCATGCAGGTGGCCTCTGCATACTTCTCATAAATTATTTTCTATGCGAGGCTCCCTAGAGGCATTACATAGGGGTGTCTGTATGAAGTTGCGAACGTTCCTGCTGTAAACCTCCTGCCTTTCATTCAGTCCTCTGCAAAAAGAAGGTCCTGTGACTGCAGGGGGGGGAAGAAAAGCCTGGTAGGAACTGGAACAGATTAAAATTAAAGCAGCAGTTTTCATTAATAAGCAGTTAAAGAACAAAACGACAAAACAGAACTGAAAGAAGTGATCCTCCATCCCCAACCTGAGGTCTTCACCCCATCTTTTCTCCAAAATACCTTCAGATAATTTGTTGTTCCCCTCTGCTAGAACCTACTGCTGGTTGTCTTACCTCTGAAAGGAATGACATTGTTTCCCAGGAACTGGTAAGAAGTCAAACCCTCTCAAACAGTCAGCTGTGCTAAATCTTCTCTGCTTTCTTAGGGCCACGATATACTGTTTACAGGCAGTCTGATTGCGTGGCAGTCAAAACATTTTCTGCTTAAACATTTCCCCTGCCACCAGTATAGTAAGAAAAGTCGTTCTACAAAGCTGCGCTTGCAACAAAATTCAGTGTTGCTTGATAGGATCAGGTACATTGGTTGTACATTGGGGGAATATTCAGCAAATAATACCACTTTATATGACACATGTTCTATTATCCTGTATTTATTATATTTCCAAGAGGAAGTTATTGTTAAGTCACTTTTTTAGTAGTAACCATCACAATTTTTTTTTTCCTGGTGTTTAGTGCAGATTTTTCTCCTCCTTTCTATTTGTCTTTCTCTGTTCTTTCCCCTCATCTCTATATACACAGTTAACACACTGATGTTTAAATATACATTGTGATGTGTAGTTACATAACCCTGCCCTGCAACGAGGTGAACTTTATCTTTCGACTCTTTTTCTAAAACTTACAGTTTTTTCTGAATAATCTACCACTATGAGAAGACAGGGGGAGGCATGCTGCAGCTAGATAATGATCGTTTTACACAAATGGGAAGAAAATAATACAAATTATACTGCAACAAATATCCTGTGCTACATTTTTGATAGCCAGTGAGTCTTAAATCCAGACTGCACAAATGTGTTTGCTAACGAGTGGATACTGAATTGATTTAATGAGTTGGTGGTGCGGTCAGTGTCTGCTCATTATCATCACAGAATTTAACTTGCTGCAGCAACTCAAAAAATAAATGAGTATAGCTCAGACTGGTGTGTGCTGTGGTTGAATTGAGAACTCCATCTCCTCTGCAGCTCTAATAGCAGCTCATAGTACTCCATGGCAGCCATTCCAAGCTGCAGTTAGGATCTTTTCACCCATACATTGCTAATCCGTCCAAGGAAGAGTAAGGAAGTGGTCCTAGACCCTGCATCATTACCTGCTTGCAGAGCTAAGGAGCTGAGGCAGTGCTCAAGAAGGTGAGCAGAGACAGAAATCTTTGACTGTCAAGTCTGACAACGCGCTTCCTCTCAGAAATGATGGCAGCTGTTCTTGAAAGCTGTGCAAGAACACTGGGGCTCCATTTATCATCTAACAGGCACTATAGCAGGTAGAGGAGCTCTAAAGATGCAGAAAGCTCCAAAGCAACTCGAGCAGGTTAGAGTGCTTACAAACAAAAGCAAGTCAGAAGTCCTGGTTAGCACTGCTTGTGGCTTTGTATGACATTAGTCTGGTCGAGTGAAAACATGTCCTTCAGATACCACTTATGGAAAAAACATAAAGAGATTCTTCACATCTTGATGGTTTGTAAAACTTCGTTCCTTGGCTATCAGTATGCCCTGAAAGCCATGGGCTAGAAGATACTGCTGAAATATGGCGTATCTATAACAACAGTGAAATTTGTTTTATTTTTGAGCTGATAGAAAATCAGTGTCACTCTGGCTTAGGCTGTAAGTGTAGTATGAGAGGTTTATGTGTATGCGCTGTAGAAGAAAAGAAGCTCTTTACCCTTACAGTATATAATTAAAGGTAGAACTGATTCATTTTCTCCCTCCCTAGTGCAGAGTTTTGAAGTCAGGCTCTTGACAACTCGTGCGCTGCTGATCTCGCAGGATTTTACATGGTGGTGGAACTCATAGAAGTATGTAATGAAACTTTAAAATTGTGTCGAGTTTTGGAAATGTTCACCTGTGGGGGGAAAAAAAAGTGAAAAAGCCAACCTACAGAGAATTTTAAAAATAGACCAAGTCCTCCTGGAATTCAATTACAGATGCCTGCCAGCTGCTTTCTCTGCCTGGGACCTGCATTTCTAGCTTCTCTGTTCCTCTGGATGTTCCTTGCCGGGGAACAGCTCGTGTGACATGACTGATGAACAGATGGATTGGCTAGAGAGGTGCTCAGGTATGGGCTCCCCTGCCATCCCCCCATCCCACCTGCTGCTCAGGCCGTCCTTTCATAGTCACGATTTGAGCTGAGCCATTGTTGTACAATGTAGATACCGGCTGTGCGGCTACTGCTGGGACTAGCACTTTATTCTTGTGCTATGTGCAATGACTTTTTGAAAAGCTTTTTATTTAGCCCTGTAGCACTGCATCTTACAAAAAAAAAAAAAAAAAACCAACAACAAAAAAAACCCACTAGTTATAACAATCCTGTCTTCTTGGATCTGTATTCTGGCTGAGTTTGCAGGCACACGTTACACCCCCCATTTGCTAAAACACTGAAATGCAGACATTGAGCAAAACTGCAGGCTTCATTTCCCCAGAAAATATATGCAGATTGTAGTGTATTCACCCAAAAGTGCGTACACTGGATTCCCCCATAATACAAACCCTGCTCTTAAAGGATGGCTTCCAAACTCATAGTGCAGGGGCAGAAAAAAAAATCTGTGCTTACTTATTAAATTACATGTACTGTCTTTTGTTGTGTATCGTCCTTTTTCGTCTGGTTGCAAATGATTCAGCTGTCCACTTCCAGGGGGACATTTTCCAGCAGTGTCATTTGGATGCAATACCCTTTTCTGGTATTGTCCTGTTTTACCCCCATAGGCTTTCTGTGTGCCCATCTGTGTGTGGCAGTGGCAGGAGCTTTCCATCCAGTCTAGCTGTCTGCAGGATCTCACTGGTTCTGTGCTGCCTCGCTCTCTTGGGTATCATTTTACTCTTTGATTGGGAAGAATATGGTTTGAGGGCTTGTGGCAGAAATTCATTTACTAATTCATAGAGGAGGGAAGTGGGGGATGGGAGGGGAGGGAAGGAGAATAATTCTTTGGTACAGAACAACAATCCTCCAAGGACGTAGTTACAGCATTTTTTGTTAAAGTACAACATGTTTGTTTTCAAATGGTGTAGAAAATGCAGTGATTCTGTGGCTTAGGCTATTGCTTTCTTAGGATGCAGCTATGATGCTGGAGCAGACGCAGCTGCTCTGGACTGAGCAGTTCCCTACTGGATGTCTGGTCCCACTGATTTCAGAGGAAACTATGTATGTGTGGGTCTTCATGGAACATGGGATTACTACCTGACAACTGGAGACATGAAGCTGAATGCTAGCCTTGATTTGAGATTTCTCACTGATTTTTTGGTGCAGGGATTCCAACAGAACTGCATTAGATAAGAATCTGGTCCGTTGCTTTTAGATTTAACTGTGAGATGTGCCTGTTTACAGTGTGCAGTGCTGCCCTGTGGTAGGGATCCCTAGCTAGCTTCAAATTAATTCACCAGCTAATTTCCCTAGCAGCACTGTATATTTCCTTTTCTGATGCCGTTTTGTTTCATGTTTTCTGATGTTTCTGTCTGTAGCATTGCATGCCACAGTCTGCCATGAATTGAGTTTAGATTTGGTGTTAAAGCTGAGCAGTTGTTTGCTGTTTGATATGCATCTGTATGTTTTTTTCTGCATAAGATATTAAATTGCATTAAGGGTTGAAGCTTCCAAATTTTTTTAAAGGAGTCCAGTACCTCTGTGTGAATGTGATAAAGCTGATGTCTGAGAAGCGTGAGAGCCATAGCAAGTCACTGAAGCTGACAGATTTCAAAGAGCTGTAGCTGGTTGTGTAAGACACTAGCGATGGTTTGATGTAATGCTGTTTCCAGACAGTGTGGGGATTGCGTGTGCCAGTGCTGCGTGTTGCCAGACAGAAACCACAGCAATTCACCCTCGACATAATTACCACCTACAGCAAAGCTAGCAGCTTTTAAATGAGGAGGAGTGGGATTCTTTCTCAAAGAAAACACCGAGTTTAAGCCCTTCTGTAAATCAACATAATCTCTATATTAGAAGCGCAAGGAATAGCAACAAATCTCAGCCAACACAGCACGTAATGAAATATTTTTAAATGCTCTCTTTGATGCTAAACTGTAGCACAGGGAGAATCCAGAAAATCAGGTGGCGCTTCTTAGAACTCGCACAGCGTTATGTGATGGATTTAGATGTGCAGCATATTCAGTGTTACAAACAACGCTTTAATGTGCTTTTCCAGCACCTTACTTTCCCTCTCTTTGGATGCTAAGATTATTATTATTACTATAATTATAACCATAGTTACTTGCAGGCTTTTATTTGAATGTTTGTTTACTTCAGATAGCACGGAACATTGTTAGAAGGGAAAACACCAAGTTTAAAATGCCATATTTAAATTCCTCATTTATTTCTCCTGCCTACCTCACTAACTCCTCTCATTACTGTATTAATTGTGGTTGCTTTTATGTGGATTTGAGGTTTTTTTGTCCTTCATGGAGTGCAAATGTGCAGAAACAGACAGTTGGGGTTAGATAGGAACAGATCAGGGAACTACAAGGAACTGCCTTTGCACCTGATCCAGGTCCCCTTAGAACCATAGAATCACAAGGTTAGAAACGACCTGCAAGATCATCCAGTCCAACCGTCCTCCCATTACCATTGCCACCACAAGCACTAACCCATATCTCGTAGCTCCTCATCCAGGCGCCTCTTGAACAGTGCCAGGGACAGTGACTCCACCGCCTCCCTGGGCAGCCATTCCGGTGCCTCACCACTCTTGGAGAAAAAATGTTCTTCCTTATGTCTAACTTAAACCTCCTCTGGTACAACTTGCAGCCATTTCCTTGGGTCCTGTTTGTTGCCTGGGAGAAGAGGCCAAACCCCTCCTCATCATCACAATCTCCCTTCAGGAGGTTGTGGAGTGCAGTGAGGTCTCCCCTGAGCCTCCTCTTTTCCAGACTCAACAATCCCAGCTCCCTCAGCCGCTCCTCATAAGACTTGTGCTCCAGACCCCTCACCAGCCCCTCTCTGGACACGTTCCAGGGCCTCAATGTCTTTTTGTAGTGAGGGGTCCAAAACTGAACACACTTCTCAAGGTGCGGCCTCACCAGTGCTGAGTACAGGGGGATGACCACCTCCCTGCTTCTGCTGGCCACACTATTTCTATGCAGACCAGGATGCCGTTGGCCCTCTTGGCCACCTGGGCAAAGCCAGGTGAAAAGATCTCTAATGAAATCAGAGCAGTAATGGCATCGCTCTGGCCACACTTTCCTCTCAGCCTTGCTGCTAGCACTGCCTGCTCCGTGTTCACTGTAGGCCAGTGACTGGATTCTCCTCCTTTGTGCTGACTGAGCTGTGTAAGAAGGATTACTCATAACCAACTAGGAAGTTTTCTATGCCTGTCCACCAAAAAACTGGTTGTCTATTGGTTTAGGAGTTTTTCAGTCATTGCAGCTACTCCTCGTTGTTACAAAACAAAGGTAGTTGTAGTACAGTGGTGGGTGAGGAGAGCTCAGATTGAAACCAAGGATTCTTTTTGCCAGTAGCTCTGACTGTGGGGATCTAAGCACCCACACTCCCCTCAGATAAGCTAAGTGGACCTGTGGTGCTGCTTTCACATCTGCCTGCTTAGCTTGCAGATAGAATCAGTGTCTTTGGTATTCGTGTGATCTGTATTATTCCTTCTTGTACTTATGAACGTGCGGAGAGGTGGATATTAAAAAAAGTGATTTCTTTGGAGGTAGATACAGAGCATCAATCATTTGGATGAAGAGAATTTAGTTTTGCTCATGAACCTTTGTATTTGTACAGTACATGCAACTGAAAGATCATTCTGTCTTAGCACAACCTTAGGGTGCCTTCAGTGAAAAATGTATTGCAGTGTTGAAACTCACTGACTGCCAAATATTCTGTACAAAATATGGAAGAAGTCCACTTTCCCCTTCTAGAGAGGAATACAAAAAGTGGGAGAAATGCATGTTATCTGATTATGAAATATTCTAGCGGTGTACATCTATATTTAATCAAATCTTCTGAGCTGAATGTACCTGACAGATACACCTGTCTGAATATGAAATCAGCTCAAACTTCTCTGTGTTCTTCTTGGTTTGTAACTAGCAACTGCTCCAGCACATTGTCTTTTAGCAGCCTAAAGGGTTAGGCTATTGGTTTTGCAATAAATCCATCTGTAATCTTGTTGGAGAAGTATCTTAATTAGTGATGTAAGTAACAACTATGAGAGCTGCATTCAATCCATATGAGCTCCTAGTTGGGGAATATTTATATCAGGTATGTCCAACCCAGCGCCTCACAGGGCTGACTCCACCTTCTGTGTCTGCCACACGCTCAGTCGAACTGAAACCTGCGTGTATTGCACACGGTATGCGCTTATTCTGCTTGGTGAGCGAAGCTGATGGTGAGTTTAATAAGCAGTGTATGGAAAACATAGCAGATATCATTTGTCCTGATTAAAAAAACCCTGATTTTTCTAAGATCAGTTTATCTCGCTGGGCTGTAGCCAGGTGAATTGAAGAAATAGGAAAATTTCTCCTCTCTCAAAAGAAATTTGGAGAGTAATTTTGCTAGTTTCAAATTTTATGCTTTGGTGATAGATGAAGATACTGATGCTACAGGTTCAGCTCAACTTGCGATTTCTATTAGGGGTATTGCTAATGAATATAATGTCACTGGAGAAATGGTGCCATTAAATGACACAACTAAATCTCATGGTTCTCATGAAGCATTAAAAATTGCATTAAAGTGATTTTCTTTAACCTTTGTCAATGTATCTGGTATAGCTACTGATTGTGCCCTGGCAATGGCTGGTAAAAAGGAGGGACTTAAAAAAGTAACAGATGATTCAATTGCTAGTGGCAACTCATGTTTGGTGAAATATCACTGCAATATGCATCAAGAAAACTCAGGTAAAAAAGCTTTAAAAATGCCTAATGTGCAAATCATCATCAAAGCTGTGAATTCCATTAAGTCCAAGGGTTTATATTATCACCAATTCCAGGACAGAGTTCCTTAAATGTATGAAGAATGGATGCTGATTATAGGATCATTTACTTTGTTGAAGGATGGTGGCTAAGTTGGGATAAAGTGCTAAGAAGATTTTATGATTTGTAAAATGAAATCAAGTTATTTATAGAATCAGAAGGAAAATTTCATGCTACAACATGAAGATGAAAAATGCCTCACAGATGTAGCATTTTTGATGGATTTGACCACTCATTTTAATGAGTTAAGCATGCTTCTTCAAGGTGAAAAACTGTGTTATGTTTCAAATAGTAACAACATTGAAAATGAAACTTAAATTATGGCAAGTTCAAGTTATGGCAAATAACTTTACGCATTTTGATGTGTTGGCAAAACCCAGGCTTATAAACAGTGAAAAATACACAGCCTTACTTTCCATTTTGATAAAGAGATTTGAGAATATGTCTCAAGATTGCAAAAAAATCATTAATTTTTTGGTCTATTTGCAACTCCATTTTCAGTCCACATAAATACATTACCTGTGAATTTTCAAATGGATTGTATAGAGTTGCAATCAGACATTCAACTCAGTAAGTCTCTTTACTAGGCTTATATAAGACCTCTCTTACCAGAGAAAGCTCACAGTCATGCCTTATTCATGTCAGTGGTTTTCAGCAATATGTGCATTTGTGAACAGCTATTTTGAGGATGAATCACAGGAAGAGTAAAATTTCATCAAAAATCTCCAACAAACACCTTAAGAACTCATAAGGCTTACATCCAGTGTCACTGAACCAGACTGATGCACGAGTTTCACAAAACAAGGTCAAATATCCCACTAATGTCATGTTTTTGTTGTTCCTATTTCTTAGTGTCCTCATAAAAAAAAGTTAATAAAATCAATTGTTACTTATATAAATGAACTATATTATGTATCTCATATTTGACTCAAGATAATTCCTTTTCATGCAGTGTGGCCCAAGCAAGCCAAAAGGTTGGACACCCATGGTTTACATTATCATAAATCTCCTTAAGATGAATTTTTCATCACCTGAGACATTACACTGGCCTGTCTTGCACCTGAACTGCTTGTGTCTACAATTTAATGCCAAAAATAGAAGAAAGTTTTGCAAGTGATTTCTTGTGAATCTTTTCTCTAGGTGTGAGAGGAAACTGATGCATTCTTCATCTCAGAATTGGTTGGCTATTCGATCACTAGATCAGATAGTTGGGTGAACAAGGGAGACCATCCTTTGCAACCATTAAACACAGAAGTAAGATGCAAATTTTCTTTGCTATTGAGAGTAGCTGTCTACCAGTTGAAGCGATATTTAGGCTGAGGGATGGACTTACAATGGTGAAGCCTTAGATGTCCAGCTATGAAAACTCCAGCATTTCTTGATTCGCAGAGGCACTCAGGAGGCATGTGACCAGGTGCCACCAGGCACATTTAGCATCTCCCCCAAAAGACCCAGTGATCTGTGTGGGAACACAGTATAATATTTAATGTGAAATAGCTGTCCTTTAATTTACTCAGCAAGTATGATCCCATAAACCTCCTGGTAGTTTTTTACAGAGTAACATGCTCCCAGGGAAAGCTTTTTCTAATCAGTAACTGACTAGTTCTAACCCTTTCTGCCTGCGTTGTGTAATTTGAATAAAACTTGAGGCAGGAGGACAGTATGTGGAGGCAAGTTGCTTACCTGCAATCCTTTTACTGCCACTCCTGCCTGCAGTCCCTTTATTGTCAGTGTGGCTCAGGACTGTAGCATCTCTCAGGAGTAAAGCCAGCCAGAGCTGGCAATTTCCTCCCAGTTCTGGTTCTGACTTTTACATTATGATATAAAATTTTATTCTCATATCAAGAAACAGATGACAGCATTCATCTCGGAATTCATTGTTGTCTTGCAGTGTTTTTATGAGGCCGGTAGCCTAATGCTGCAAAGTTGTTGCAGTGTTTAGCTCCTGCACCTAAAGCAGTGAGGTAGCCATGGTAACTGACTGGCCTATACAGAGGGCCTCAGCCTGCCTTCCTGGCTAGGTCAGAGCAGGCACCTTCTCAGATCCTGCCTCAGTTCAGTGCTCCTTAAACATCTGGTGTTTTTAAATGAGACACTGGCTCAGACTTTTTTTAAATAGAATTTCATAATTAGCAGCTTGAGCCTCTTCATTCTGCTAATGGAAGCAATGTACAAAGCCTTTATCACTGTGTGTAAGTCTGTTGCCCAGACCTAAGTCTTGCACTAAAAATGTTAAGGGCTTCTCTACAAGGAAATTCCATATTAAAATTTCTACTTTACCACTGAAGAATCGTCCTAGTGTAAAGCTTAAATCAGCACCATTTCATCTGGGTCCTCTGTCAGATACTCAGGGTACTCAGTTTCCTTTGGCTTTCCTTGTGGTTGAAGGCTATTCTTTTCCTTCCTCATCTTCTTGTTGATTTGCAAAATTGAGAAATCTTTGTAAGGTGCATCTTTACTGATGATTTGTTCCTTTTCTAATCTATAATAAATTGTTGCTATTGACAGGTACTTAACAGTATACAAGAAAGCCTGAGCAAAATCCTTGGTAAAGCTGTTTCACCTGTCATTTTCAGCCTGTCTCGTCCTTTTTTTGAGACCATTTTGCTTCATCTTGGTCTATTCTGTCAGTTCCAATGTCACTGCTGTGATGAATCATCCAGTGTGTTTATTCTTATTGTTCTAGTTAGTGACTTGAATGTGAAGGTGGAAGAACAGGTCCAACTAATATCCTGATGCCCTTTTCCAATCCCCTGCAGAGCTGTTTTGTGAAGCAAGGAGACATGAATACCATTTACTGAGAGGGAGAAGCTACACATCAAGGGTCACATATGTGGCATTATAACGTTGGTTTAGCCAGGAGGCAGGGAGGAAAAAAGCAAATGCAGAGGGACAAGAAGGAAGAAAAAAGATGGAAGACAGCAAAGCAAGAGAGACAAAATCCAGACCCTCTCTCAGTCTTGTACATCATGCCTTTTGCACCACATAAATCTATCAAGCTTTTGGCTGCGTCTTGGCAGCTCTGGATGCCACAGTTTGAATACTAATACTTCTTCCTACATGTAGTGAATTTTACGTCAGAGAAGAGCATTAGGTATGTAGGCAGAGGCATCTGCATAGGTGACACTTGATCCTTAGCAGCCAAAAAGCCATTTCATCATCAAGTGGAGTCACAGAGACAGAAAGGTGCTTAATATGTATAGGAAACCAATTTATGCAACAAAGTCATTGCAAAGTTGTAATTAATCAAAGGAACTAAATAATGGTGACATTCTGGGCAATATTATTTAGGGCTAAATGAGGGATCTGGTGTTCATAGGCTGTCATCAGAACTGAGAAGTCTGATGCTGTGACTGTCTCTGCCATGCAAAGGCATTCTTTAGTGTTTAAGAGGATGAAGTATTTTGGTCTTTGTTAGTACAAGAACAGAAAACTGAGCAGTGAGAGGTAGGAAGACAACTTTGGAGAATTACCTGGCTGAGGCAAATGAAGTCAGGTACAGAGGTCAACACCAAAAGAATGTCTCTGTGTAAAGTGAAGCCTGGAGCTTTTCTCTAAGAATCTGCCTTTCGTTCAAACACTGAAGTGGTTTCTACCTGCCATCATTTTTATACATGGCTGCATTATCTTCCTAAGCAAAGATGAAGACAGATGAAATGCAGCCCTTGCATATGTGAGGACTTTGTTAATGTACTCCAGTGCATGGCAATTCTGTGTTGTTTTTTTTTCCTGTACATTGTAGACTTCCAGCTGATATTTTGAGTGACTGTAGCGCTCAGCTCTGGGTGTCTCCTCATTGGAGATTTAATAAAAACAATTTTTCTCTTGCATCTAGTTTGCCCTGCACTGGTTTTTGGATCTAATACAAATAGACTTGTTATACTTCATGTTCTCTTTTAAACACATGAGGATTGCCAAAGAGGATCAGACCAGAGGATTAGAGTGCTGTCTCTCTGTGTGGCCATCACCAGATGCTTCAGAAGAAAGTCTAAGAATCCCCACTGTAGGCAGAATTGAAGTTTTCTATTCTTCCTGATGTCTTGGGATAATCCTTAACAGTAAGATCATAAATCTGTGGTCCCTAAAGCATGAGATTTTGTCTTCTTTCCCATAGTTGTTTTTTTAACATTTGCTATTGTAGCTGTTTTTTTCTTGTTGTCTATAGAAATGTACAAATCCTCTTTGAGTCTTGCTGAATTCTTGGCCTTGGTGACTTCCCATGATAATGAGTTCTGCCATCTAATTATGTGTGGGTTAAAAAGTGTTTCTGTATCACTTTTTTATTGGTCATCTCTGGATTCCATTAAAGACACCTTCTTATGTAATAGAGGAAATAGTAATGTTTACCTTCTGTCTCCTTACCATTCATATTATTCTGTTCTGCTATCACACTTTTTTTCCAACGTGAGCGATCTCAATTTTTTGTATGATGTGTTTTCCACAACTCTTGTGTGCTCATAGCACTCCTGATCATGCTGGGAAATGGCAACTTCTTGTGGACACAGAACTTCAGATAAAACTGTGCCATTTATCTGATTTAAAGCAATGACTTTGTCTAAGCTGTTTACCATCCCGTTCGAGCTTTATCAAGGTTTTCACAGAGATATGCTAATGAAATGGAGCAGCAATGCTGCATTCAGAATAGAATAGACTGAGCTGCAAATTATGTAGCTCCTAGGATTGTTGTTGGGTTTGGTTTAGTAATTCTTTTGAAGCACAGACTGGTTGACATGCATGCGAAGTTGAATTTCCAATTATTGCAACTGTAAAGTTCATCTTGGTTTTCGTAATGCGTTTAAGCCCTAGTATTGGGATTCTGGCATGCTATTTACCTAAGAGATATCATTAGTGAAGATATCATCACTCTTGAAACATAGTAGAAAATTTGCAATCAGTTGTAGGATTTCCAGAGCAGGTTTCACCGTCAGTGTGCACGATCCTTACCAGCTCTAAAGATGCACATGACTTTGTATTACCATAGTTACATGCTATGCGTGTAGGAATATTCCAGTGATAATACATTTCTCTGTAGAAGCAATAGAAATGCAGGCATTATAATGACAACAGCTTTGTAATAAATGTATACTAAAATGTATTATGATGAAACAGCCACTGCACATGTGCAGCAATCTAATCTCTGTCATAAATAACTCAGCAATTTTAGCAAATATTAAATATAAAGGGGCAATTTAATATTATGAGTGAACAGCTTGCATATTAAATTTTATATAAACATGAATCTGTCTTTTAGTAGTGGGAATGTAGTAAGCTGAGATGGTCTCTTGAAAATGTGTCTCTTGTCTCTCCTTTGTCTCTAACTTATAACAGCTGATTTAATTTCAGGAAAGTTTTGGTCATTTTTTCAACCAATTCTAGAGCTGCTTGACTGTGCGTTGGTGGTGTATTTTCTCTGTTTAAACCAGAAGAGAACTTTTTCTCTTGTCTAGTGAAACTTACCATTTAGAAATTACTGTTACTCCTAAAATACAAAGACAGCTAAGAAACTATTGAGCTCTGGTTTGACAGCTAATACACCTCTGAAAGTTATTAAAAACAAAATGCTTCTCTGTTAGCAATGTTTCAGTTTCTTTCAACGGCTTTGGCTAATAGAGAGAGTTCATGAAACTTCTGCTGCAGCGTTAACGCAAAATCGGAGTCATTTCACAGCACTCTTCAAAGGACGTTATTAGATTTACTTGTTGGAGCTGATGAAATTTTAGGCTTCAAGAGTAGAAAGCTAATATCGGCATCTAATTTAAAAGGGAAGATTGAGAACTGCTTTGAAAATCAAGAGCTTTTCCTAGTAAGAGCTGACTTCAAAATTCGGAATGTCTGTCATTTGGAAGGAAAGTTCTGTAACAAAGACTTCAGACCTTTCAAGAAAGACCAACTTCAAGGTCCAGTCCAACTTCAGTTTTGTGAATCCATAGTTAAAGCCAAGATATATCCTGATTGCCTCTGGATAGGTGCTTAGCTTGTTAATGACATTAATAGAAGTTGAAGTAGATTGGCATAGTATAGCATCTGAACCAAGATGAGCAACTGATTCCTCTTTCTTGGAGAATAAACTTGCCAAATGCTTCTTTTCCAGCCTCCCAAGGAATTCAGTGTTCAGGTCATCCTAGAGCCCAACTCTTTCTAGTGGCAGCATAGCCCTTGCTAGAACAGCAACAGAGCTCAGATCTTAATGAAGTTTTTTCAGTTGTGAAATTACCATTTCTCATATGTAGGAAGGGATCCTTTTCTTCTGAGGTGACCTTACCTTGTAATCCTGGATCATTATTCCTATTTACTTGGGCTCCTTTGCTGCAAGTGGATGCGCTGGTTTGCTGATCTACTGTATGAGGAAGAAGATACCGAGTGCTTTGCAACTACAGCCAAGTGTCAGCAACTGTATTTGCTGAGTGTATTTGCTGAGTGTTAGTGGCAAGGATCTGAGTCCTTCTGAACACGCAGAATCAAAAAGACTGCTGAAAAAGGTTGCTTAAAATGTTTATTTGATACTTACAATCCCTGGCAATCAAAGTCATCAGTCAGACTCCTAAAGATGATGAAATTACTTTGGTTTGGTTTCTTAATGATCAAAAACCCAGCAGCATATTTTGGGTTCTTTAGTTCTTGTCCTTTTGGGCCGTCTGTCTCTGACCACAGAGATTTCACATTTTCAAGTACTTTTTCTGGGACCTGGAGCAGTAGAAATTGTGTGTGTGTGGTTTTGTTTTGTGTGTGGATTTCTTTTGTTAAAAAATGAGGATAAGAATTCTCATAGAAGCATAAGAATCTAGGTGCAGAACTTAAAGTACCAACCATAATGCAAATGATAACACAGTTGAGAAAGTTAACGATTATGGATCATTCCCAATTAAGTTTACTGGGAAATTTTTCAAACTGCTGTAGTTTTTTTTTTTGTTTGTTTGTTTTTTAGTTTCAGGGAACATTAATTACGGGTATTTCTAAATCATCCATGTCAAAATGGATAGTTAGTAATGACCAAGTGCTAGATTCGTAGGATTCTCTAACGTAGTTCTGCTTTTCTGTTTGTCTGAAATACCTCCTGTTTTCAGAAAGACAGTGCGATCAGTGCAGGAGCTGGCTTTGCTCCAGGTGGAAATTGTTCTCCTCTGTATAGAAGGAGCAAGATGCTTGTTTTCTTTGCAATGCTGAGCAGTGTAGCAAAGGAAGAATCTGCCTATCACTGCAGATAACACTAGGCCATCTCGTACTGTGTCTTGATCCCATCCAAGCTATGCTTTTGAGCTGATGTGTGTTCATTTTCCATCAAGATAAGTGCTAAGATTGTGTTTCTGTATACCACTGGTAACACTGGCCATTTAAATATTGCTGCTGTCTGGTCTGCCCCAAGGTTGATTTCATTTAGCTGCTCCAGTTTTGCTGATCGGGTAAGAGCTGCGTAGATCTCCTTTGACCAGCTGTTTTCAGTGGCCACACTGCCAGACTGTAAGACTGTGAACTCCCTTGGCCCAATTCTGTATGTTGGCCTTTACAGTAGTCAGTTCAGATCTTTTCTTTTATGCTGCTGAAGGCCTGGATTTATACAGTCTTTAGCACCTAAAAATGCTGGTATACTTGGAAGTAGATGTGCTTGCTCACTTCCGTTCCCTCGGTCCTGTCGCTGTCACACAGCAGAGCTCAGCGCTGCCCCTCCGCTCCCTGTGAGGAGCTGCAGCCGCCGTCTGGCCTGCCCTCAGCTCCTCTGCTCTGCACAGAGCAAACCAAGGGACCTCAGCTGCTCCTCATATGTTTTGCCCTCCAGACCCTTCCCCATCTTAGCAGCCTTTCTTTGTATGCTCTCTAATAGACTTTCTTGTTATCGCACCGAAAGTGTTCATGGAACTTAAGATGCGACTGCGCCATCAGTGCGGAACAGGAGATTGTGGAATGTAGTAAATTAATGCTGAGAATTACTTCCTTTTAATATCACGATCTCAATAAAAACCAGCAAGTGACATAAAAAAGCAGCTCTCACTAAGTGGCTCAGACTAACAGGGAACGTATTTACCTATTTGAGGAGGTGGTACGTATCATGGTTTAATGGCATAACCATGGTAAAACAAGGAGGTATTTATTTGTAATTTATTCAGCCCAGAACTCGTGGCAAATCCTCTGAAACATTTCCTGAGTTTTGGTAATCTGAATTAGAAGATAATGTGTTTTAGCAAATGTAAAGGTTCCTTCATAGGTAAGTGGTGATGTGACTATCTGGAATGCCTTAGCACAAATTCTGCGTATATTTCTGAAGTCTCTTCATTAAACTTAGCTGGTAGAAAAGGATGAAATTGAGAAATCAGTGGAGCTGGTGAGGGGTAAAAATGAGTAGGTGAAAACTGAAATCCTGAAGTGCCTCCTGAGCCTCTTTAATAATCCTAAATCAACAGTGAAGAACCTCGCATATCTAATTCAAAATAGCATAAGCAATACCTCTGCAATGCATCTTTTATCTAGTAAATCAGGTGTCTGTAGTGCTTGGGCTTTGAAGCTCAACACAACAGCAAGACAGTGAAACAAAGCAACATAATGAAAATACTACTTGGCTACTCTTAATATTTTTCCCTAGCTACCTGTTTCAAATTGCTCTTAAAATGTCTAAGTGTGGTGGTACTCATAAGTATACATCTAGAAATTGTCTATTTTTGTAAATGTTCACATTAGGACACTTATGGTAAATTTTCCTTGGAGAGTGCAGGGACTTCCGTACAGAAATCTTTTTAACAAATAATAGGATTTTTGTGCATAACTCCTTGTGCATCACTTTGAAGGTTTACCCCCTGCAACGTAAGATTTATATAATTTTAGTTGTTGAAAATTATGCTTTTCAGAACTGGTCTTTTTCTACAGTATGTTACTGATGTGACAGTCATACATGCTTCTGAACAATCATGGTCAAATCTTATATTGTTTTCCTTCAGTGGTGGAGAACTTGGGTTATTGTGCATCTCCATGCTTTATCTTGTACAAGACAAAGGTGCAAAGAAAAAATTACATAGGTGCAAAAAAAAAAAAAAATCAATTCTGTGAGTGTGTGTTATGAGCAAAGATGAAAACCATGTAACTAAGTGAGCAACAGTGGAAGGAAAAGTGAGAGATTTTAACAGTAATATTTGCCGTAACAAAGACCTGTTCTATGTATACAAATGTTATGACTGTAAATATTCTGTATTTGGGGAAAAAAAAAAAAAAAAGAAGAATGGACTTTGGACTAATAATAAAGTTTTATGGCCCTGTAGTAAAATCTTAAACAAAATCAAACTGTATTCTGAATGCAATAGTTCTGGAGTTTTCACTAATCCAAACAGTTTCCTTATGCTGCTGTATTCGTGGTAATAGTAAAAAAAAAAAAAATCTTTCTTTTAATATAATATTTTCCTGAGCTTCTTCAGGGTGTGAAATTGGACAGTTACCAGGCAAAAACTGTTTTTCTTGCAATGTATCCACTATTCTTTTCACTATCGGTATTGAAAATAGACTGGTAATAGCATTTGTTTTGCAGTATTTTGGTGCTTTATCTTGAAGCTTTATGAAACCTGGATGTGTAAAGGGAAGAATTAAGCAACTGTTATGAAGTTAGCTACTTTTTTCAACCACTGTCATTAGATTTTTGAGAAGGGTCATCATGCTTACCTTTCTTTTTTGTCTATACCTGTTAATGAGTCTCCGCAGAAGTCACAACCTCAGGTTTATCAATTAGCATTGGTGATTTAGGCAAGCTGTATTAAGACAAGTGGGATTAATACCAGATTTGTGTAGAATTAAACAATGGCACATTTAAAATGTGAAGAGTCTCTGCCTAATGAGAGACAGCTGAGAGGTGTGGGTGGCCAGTTCTGCTCTCCTAGGAGAACTCTGTCATGAAGTCTGGTACATATTTTGTTGTGGGCTTCTTTTTTTTCTTTTTAGAATTGTATAAAAACTTTTGCCAGGCAAAGTACGTCTGCTCCTTCTCCTCAAGCTGCTGGCAAGTCTCCCATTGATTTTAGTGAAAGCAGGACTGGACAACAGCTGGACCTAACTTCATTTTTATAAATACTTTTTTTGTAGGAGTGAATATATGCCCCAGTGTGCTAATAAGTTTGCTCTTGGATATCATATTTTACTGCTCAAAATATATCAGTGTCAACTATCAGTTGGCTATTGTAACATCTTGTTGTAAAAGATCAAAACCAGGAAAAAACTCACTCTGTGTGAAAATAAACAAACATCACCCCAAAGCAGACAACCTCCCTCACTCTCTAAGCCCCCTGGAACTTGCTGGCAGCATGAAGACAGCATTTTTCCACTTGGAGGCCATAGAAAGAGTCAGAGCTCAGAAGTTCTCTTCCAAGTTCTCCTTGTGCAATTCTGTGCGCCTGATAGCTGCGTGCCTCGGTTAATCCATTTTAGAGGTGAGATAATAATGCTGATACCATCTTCCATTTCATGATCAGGTTAAACCATAAATTAATGAGGAACTGTACAACTTTCATACTTGGTAACTTCAAAGCTCATCCTTCCCCTGCCCTGTTTCATCACCAAAGGAAATAAAAGAACAAAATAGCATAAAAACAGGTGGAAAACAGCAACAAAAAATCACCCTTGAGCAGATGCTCAGGTCAAGCAAAACAGAAATTTCATTTACAAATGATGGGAAAAAAACTTGTGTCTTTTTTAACAGCTTTCATTGAGAGTCAGGCTTTAAACTTTGCCTGTATTTACAATATGAAAAAGTGGCATGATGTCTTTATAGATTGAAATGACATGGTTTTTGTCACCTAGTTTGTTCTCTTCATATAGACCACAAGATCCTCTAATACTTTCTGTTTGGGAACCCATCTAATTACCACTTAGTAACTGCGAGCATCTCTGTGCACCTCTTAAAATATTCTGATGGCTACATGCACTTACTTTTGTATGTAAGTTGCTCTGAAAGTAATGCCTCCTATTTGTTTCCATGGGAACTACCACAGATACAGAGTGCACAATAGCACTGTCTCATAGAGCAAATTCTCAGCTACAAAACACTATTTTTCAATATAATCACCCGTATTAGCTATGCATTTTCACCAGTGGTGAACAAGAACCTGCACAGTGCAGTCATAAAAATCTGCACCAGTGGAGATGACACACTGTCACTGTTACCACTTCTGAAATGCACCACCCACCACTTCACAGTGCTAACATCTGCTGTTTGGTCTCCATAAACACTCAACAAGCACTGGTGAATGTCAGTGAGTACAACTTCTTCTGCACGGAGGAATTCAGTGACACACCGTTGCTTCATACGTACTTTTATGTCAGGTGCCATTTTGTCAGGCTGCCCCTCTGCTGCCACCTGTCACACAACAAAATATAACGGCATGTTGGCAGAAAGGTTCAACCACTACTGCTATACTACTGATACCTGCTTTTGCCATCGTGGGCCAGTATAATAAAATAGGAGGCATTACTTTTGAAGCAGCCCTCACATAGTAGCAGGGGCAAAAGGCAAAATCATAAACGACAAATGAAAAAATTCAACCACTTCTATCTCTTTCCTAGCTAAATCTGTCTTCAGCATCTAAGCATTGTGTCTTACATCTTTATTTTGCAGGCTGAAGTCATCCATTAACAGATTTCTCATGCAGATAGTCAGAAACAGAGTTTGTACCTTTCATGTTTAGACTGGTAAGCTCAGTAGATTGAAAACCTTGAATTTCTGATGAGAAGACATGTTTTATTTTCTAATCACTCTTGTAGAACTTCTCCAAATCTAATCCAATTTATCAGAATTCTTCTTGAACTATAGACACCAACTTCTGATGCAGTATTCCTTCAGAAACATGCCTCTACACACAGATAAGTAAGATAGTTTTATGTTTTATGAATCCTTTCTATAGCTCTGGTTATAATTTCCAGAATGGCATGATTTTTCAAAATGTCGTTTTGCTGATTTTTGTCCAAGACCTTCAGATCTTCCCTAGAATGAAGGCCTACATTTTATGGTCTTCTTTATTGCTATTACATCTCTAACTCAACACAGAAGTATCTGGACATACTGAGACACAAATTGTTTGCTTCTTCTCAGTTGAATAAATGATCCTAAACTGTTATAAATGTTCTGACCCTATCCTGTTTTCTTTGTATGTCCTTTACAAATTATCTTATTCTTCTGTGTTCTTCTACTTGCTTAAAAAAAATACCAGGCAGACAATAGGTCTTTACTGAGGTTCCCTATTAGAAGCCTGTGCGCTCATTTATAATTTCTTGGTCTGAGTTTCAAATTGAATCCTGTCTTAGCTGTTAAGCCATTTAGCAAATATCATTGTGGGATTATAACACTGTAGATTTTCAATCATAATTTTTGCCTTATAGGAATGATCATACCACCACTTTTTCAGACTTTACCGGAGTGATATTTTCGTCACGAGTGAGATCAGAGAAAATAATAATCAGAAGCTAGAGAAGGTCTATTATTTTTTAAAACCCATATTTAGACAATTATTATGACACAATGCTAATACTGTAACTACTGTTGGTTTATAGTAGCTTCCTTTAATTTTGCATTAATGGAGCTCAGAATCATCCATTACTTTATTTGGCCCAGAACTGATATAAAACTCACAGCTTATATTTTATCAATGTCATCATATTTACGTTTTTAACAGTGTCATTGCACATTAGATTTCTCGTAGTTCTCTGAGATTTTGTTTCCATTTCAACTTGCCAAAAACGTGTATTAGTAGAGCAGATGTCCCAGTCAGCTCCTCTGTAATATTTAGGTGGAAGTTACTGAAATATAATACTCATGCATCCACCTGGATTAGCATGGGACTATAGCCACATCATCCACTATGTATGAGAAATATCTGTTGGATGTGACTGCCTTTTCTGTGTTATCACTGATAATTTGAACATTTCTATCTCATGGTCTTATTGCAAGTGAAAGTCAGAAGAGACAACCAGATCCACCATTTCAAACTTTGGAACACAGTCAACTCTAAAATACTCAAATTCCTTATGCAGTTATATGAGACAGTATAAACAATTTTGGTGCTGTTGCACAGGGAGCTCATGCTGAAGCAAGTACCCATGATAAACCTGCCAAACACTCTCAGGCATTTATTCTCCACATGGAACATCCTATCCCAATGTGGAACCAGCATGTTGCAGTCTCAAAGAAAGAAAGTGAATGTACCATTTTATTAAGGCGTTAAAATCAAGTTTAAAGACCAACTATTATAATGAAATAATGAGAAAATCGTAATTTGTTTGTGTCTACATGTTCCTATTGGAATAATTCTTCCCTATTGGAAACTTTTGTCTGTCAATCTCAGGCTATTTAAAACTGCAAGAACAATAACCAGTTGTTGCTTTCTTGTGTCCTCAGTCTTTATCCTAGCTTTTGTTAGACACAATGCAGTGGTATTCATGGGTAACAATAAGACTATTATGTTTCATTGTGGGTTTTTTTCAGGGCTATACAATGTTCTAGCCATTATAGAAGGATTACAGTCAGCTGACCGATGTTTACATACCATTTCCATACCCTAATAAAAGGTATAAGGGCAAGTTTATCGTAGCCAGTGGGGGAGAGATTTGACTTGGAAGGCTGGGATTTCTACTGTGTGAAGAAACATAGTCAAGGAAGACAACACTGTACTGCCTAGTGTGCTTTTATTTTTGGCCTCTGCTTCAGTTGTATGAGTGTCAGTAATGGTTGCTGCAAACTGCTTATTCATACCACTGCTGTGCTCATTTGCTTTGGGCAATATTAATTTTGTGGCTGTGCTAAGTTGGGAAATCGTTCACAAGGGCACCAATGGCATGACTATCTTACTTGCCCTGGCAGTGGATTGTGTCATCCAGATGATGGGACAGTTCTTGACTTTGTTTTTTGGCATTCCCACAAGAGCATACGCAGAGACTTATGCCAGCAGGATCAGCACTTTTTTTTCTGGGAGCAGGGTCTTTTTAGCATTCTTTTGTATGATACCTCACACAGTCGTGCACTGGAGGTGACAGGAATTTCTGATATACTGCATAGGCATCTGTGCATTCCTCAGCTCCAGTATGTGCTGCTGGGCTGCAGAGAGCAGTTTTTTCTCTTTGTAGTGGCTGCTAATTTCACAAGAAACTAAATGACCTGGGGAAGTCAGATGGCTTCTCAAGGTCATCACAAAGGGGCTGAAGATCCCAAGCCTGCATCATGTGGAGCTGAGTCTGAGGGCACATTTTTGGTACAGCTCTTTGGCAAAGCAGAGGTTCCACTGTGTTCCTGGTTTTCAAACACAATGCTCTTGATTTTTGGCAATTAGGCATCTAAGAACTGTGTGTGTCTAGATTCACGAGAGGTTAAGAGAGGGAGGGAGAGAGGGTGAAAATCCTAATAATGAAGACTGACTCCTTGGGGGCAAGAGGTGATGTCTGTGTCTCAGTTTGCAGACAGTCAGGAAAATATTCCTCATTCTGTAGCCAGTTGGAGAACCATATTCATATCACTACTCCTCCTGCTGTCTTTTGAAGGTAACGAGGCAGGAAAAATGATCTGAGATGTGCAAACACTTGTTCTTTTACAGACGAGACCAAGTGCTGAATTGTTCAGGTTATTAGTCAAATGCTATTTCATGGTCCTCAGCGTTCTTCCTGATAAAATAAAGGCTGTTTTGATTGAACGATAAAACTTGTGACTCTGGGTATTATTTTTAACTACATATAGATGCCTTTTGGTGTTTCTTCCCGTGACTGCACTGTGACTGTTTATATAATTTACCATGGCGCTCTGTTCATCATCAGCAGACTACACAGATAGCCAGTTAAGGATGTTCCCTCAAGCTTTGTGGTTAATCAAATGGTTTGGCAAATGCCAGCCTTTCTTATTACAGGCATGTCTTGATGCAGTCCCTTTCTGGGCTGGGTCCTAGTCGGGTGATAGGAAGGATTTCTCCTCTGTGGATGCTATTTGTGTGACAAAGCTCTATGATTCTGTGATATATATGCCTTTAAGAGACTTTAGTAATCTTGAAATTTCTTATGAGCTGTATCTTGCCCACGTGGGCAGGATTAATCTCCACTGAAAGCTAGACTGGGAAAGAGTGTGGTTCAAACATTGATGGTTCTTGGTCTTCTTCCGTAGTGTAGACCACAGCTGGCTTAAGTTCATCTGAAAGATTTACATAATAAATTCCTTGGCACTGCAGATGTGTAGGTGATACTTTTATTTTTCTTGCAGCCATTGTGTTTATGGATTTTGATATTTTAATATAGATCTTGCAATTTTCTTGGCTAATTGAGTGAACTCTGTAGACTGTGTAGACTCTATGAAAACATCAGAATACAAGAACAAGGAAGGACAGTTTTGCACTGTCAGCCTACTTATACAGATTACTGCATTCTGAACCT
Source organism: Tympanuchus pallidicinctus (assembly GCF_026119805.1). Taxonomy (NCBI): domain Eukaryota; kingdom Metazoa; phylum Chordata; class Aves; order Galliformes; family Phasianidae; genus Tympanuchus; species Tympanuchus pallidicinctus. The sequence goes on from NW_026294744.1 coordinate 6,826,087, forward strand.
TGTTTGAGATGGACAAGCCCATTGCTTTTTGAGATGCATGAAGCAATGAAGCCCCATGGTGGCCTTTGGTTGCTTTTGGAAATATTACTAAGTTAACAGAGACATATGAGTGTGGATTGTGCTTCCTGAGATATTTTTGGGTCTTGCTTCCTCTCTTATCGCTGCCTCTGGTTTCAGAGGTACAGACTGAAAAGCTTATGGCTAACATGCAGGTGCTGGTGACCTGTATGTTTCCTGTAAGTGCAGAGAATGCTTCTGGTACACATATTTTTAAGACCTGTTCTTCATTAAAACCAGTAGGTGAGTAAATGCAAAGAATAAATCATGTTGTTTTACTGCCTAACTGTTGAAATGAATAATTTTTCTCTTCTATTGTAAACTTGGAAGCCTTGCCATACTTATTTCCAAATAAAGTCTTGAGTATTTTACATTTATATCTGCAGTCATTGTCACCTGCTGCCTCTGTAAAGATGAGTGTTGACTGCAGGTGTCCCCAGGAGACCAAAGGCAACAGGAAAATGCCAAGTGATTGTACCCCCACTCTTAATTCGGTGCATCTTGTTTTGCAGAATTATGGAAAATGAAAGGGAAGCTCTTCAGAGAGCTGCATGCAAATATTGACTAGTTTTGGTTTTGGAAGTAAAGGAAGCTCTTCTATCAAATGTCATCTCTCTGTTTTAATATTTCATGTGATGTGGCTTCTTTCAGATGATATAAGATCAGAGAAGAGGGAACGATACTACTCAGCTGCAGAAAATAGGAAGAAAGTACTGCCATGGCAGGGTAGGACAGACACACACAGACTGCAGTGCATTGGTTCTTTGTAGAACTTGTTTCAAAATACACATCTTCCAGGTAGTCGGTGGAAATTGTTGAGGTAGAGATATTTGATTTATCATCAGTGAGTTTAAAATAATCTTCAGAGAAAGCTTGTACAACAGTATTTCAGAATTCTTGCCATGGAATGTGTTAGATAAGACCATTAAATGCTTGTTTTATGGACAACTTTTCTATTTTCATGTTTACTAATTATAAAGGAAATACCAAATAAATTATGTATCTATTATAAACACCTGGCTTTTCAAACAAAGGAAATAGTGAAGTTTCTTATGCTATTTTTGTATTTCTCCTAAAGGGCAACACTTTAAGGAAAATACTCCTGTATCGCTACTTTAAAGGAGAATATGGAAGTGGTATGAATGGGCCTCTGTCTACCAGCTACAGCAAAACTGCACAAGTGGGAGGTAAATCAACACACATCATTTAAGAAAAACAAAACTAGCAGCACCATCTTTTTAAAAGGCATGTTGAATGTGCTCCAGGGATTTAATTGGCAAATAAATGGAGCGAGTTCTGCAATCAGTTAGAAGAGAGGTTGTGTGCACCTGTCTCAGATGGCTGGTGTGCATTTGCCAGCACTAAGAAAGTGAATCTCTCCATTCCCCCAAGTCAGTCCTTCAGTTCAATTCTGATTGGTAACACCATTTGCTAATAAATCCACATCCAGGAATCCAGCAAAGCATGCAGTGTTTGAACAAAGCCACTGCTGTTTCTGGAAACCAATCAACTTTTTAAAATTCCGGATCCTCCACTAGCACATTAAAAAAAGTAGGATATAAGGGAAAGCTTTTCACAAATATATCACTTAAGCAATGAAATGAATTTCCTAGAGAGGCTGTAGAATGTCAGTTCTTTCAAAACAAGGCTGTGAGGACCTGCTTTAACTACTGTGAGCAGAAAGTTTGAGTGGGTGTTCCTTATAACCTCATTTTTGTATTATTGTGTTATAGAAGCCAAGGTAGATTACAATAAAGTGCTTTCTAATAAAACCAAACATAATGTATGTCATAGGAAATATGGCAGAATGAAGTGTAGAGCCACGTCATAACAAAGCTGGCCATCACATTATCAGTATATATTAAAGGCATGTCCAGATTTGTGGGCTTCCCCACATGTCATTCGGCTGATCCTCTGTGTGTTTCAGTGTTGATACAGGAGAAAAATCAGAGACTGAGTGTCTTGTACATCAGTTTATTCCGTAGCAAACCATAGAATACAGAATTAGTGTTTTGTCTTTTCTCTGTGAAAAATGTGTATATAAATGCATGGCTTCTTTAAAAAATCAGAAACACTTTGTTTGTACTGCTTTGATTAAAACAGTGCCATATTTTTTCCTCATGGTAAGTGCAGTTACATGTGCATAATGTGTGTATAGCAGGAAATATGATAATGACTAATAATAAAATATGGCTGATTTAATGACTTAATACAATTCAGTAAAATCCCTTCGAATCACACCATTAGTTAATTTATGTTAACTTAATTTGTGTTAATTTGTGTTAACTTATTGTGATGTTACTGATCTACGATTTAGACTGGCAAAAAAATTTAGCTAGAAGGTCATACCCATAATGAGAGTGGATTTATGAGTATACAATCTTTGTTTAGATTAGACCTGAGAAAAGCAGGTTTGAAAGCTTTTTCAGATCTCTGGCCATGCATGTATATTAGTGTATGCAGTAATTAAAACCAGGGTTCTGTGAACAAATCAGTTTCATTTTGATCTTCTTTATTGTCTGAATGCTGTTAACAGAACTGTGGTGTGAGTTTTTGTTTTGTTTCTTATGCTTGGGGACCAACATTGGCACATTCACACAAACATCTTTGTTTCAAGAGGAATCTTGCCTCTAACAGAATTTCAAGATGAAATGAATTACATTGCTACTGGATGTTTTTCCAAATAGATTTATTTCAACATACATGCGTGAAACAAACATGAATGGTATGTATTTCTCTGACTTACAGGTGGATTTGTAGGACAAGACTCAGATAAGTCTGGAGTATCCATGTTTGATATTCAGTGCCTTCTGGATAAAGAAGGTGCATCAGAACTTGTCATAGATGTTATAGTCAGCACCAAAAATGACAGAATTTTCTCAGAAGGCATTTTGCTTGGTATTGCATTGCTTGAAGGTGGAAATGCACAAACACAGGTACTTATTTCATTTACTTATTCGCATACTGCTTTTCAAATGCATATAGTCAGGAGTCAAATAAAAAGAACCTCTTTGAAGTGAGTTCTGTAGAGAGGTTATTACCATAGTATGTCCCTCTAAAAAACTATTGTAGGTAGTTCATGTTATCATGCAGTATTTCTTACAGTAAAGTCTTCAATGAAGAAAACATTTTTCTGCTGTCCCCTTCAATGTTGTGCAGTTGTTCTTTGCCAGCTGAGCATTATCTCCAGTTATTTCACGCTTCTCCTTGTAAATGTAGTAATTCCTAAGCTTTCAAGTTTATAATAGCAAAAAATAATAAAAAATAAAAAATTAAGAAAAAAAATTTAAAAAAATCTGGAAACATGTAGGGACTTTTTTCTAAATCTCCAGAGGAAAAAGTTGGTCATTTGAAACTGCCAATATCTGTTCCAAAGGAATTAAGTGCTTAAAACTATGGATTCTGATCTTTTCACAAAGACTAGAGATATTGCTCTTACCCAACTTTAGCCAAATAAGTTTAGTTGTTTATTCTTACTCTAGGATCAGCGGAGAGGAGAGATGGCATAAATTGGTCCCAGCTTTTCCCCATATCTCATCACTGAATTTGACAGGAACCTAAATAATCAACATATACTTCATTTCAAGATTTAAAAGTTAAATGAGAGGAATCCTATCCTGTATCTTTATTCTGTAAAAAGATAATACAACTGTCACCCTTAGAGAGCATCTAGAAAGTCTTGAAGAAGTGAGGTATTACTGCAGCTTTCTAAAATGAATTGGTAGGGGGTTGTAGGAGGACATCACTTCTGGGACAGTTTTTAAACTGTTGAAAATGGTATTCAGCCTACTTGACAGTAATGCTAGGGGACTGTACTTAATAACCTAAAATATTAATTCCAATTCTGAAGTTATAAAGAACCAAGAATGTGTATAGGCTAAGCTATAACATAGAATATGAATCTGGGAGTTTCCTGTTTCCTGCTGTAGCTACATAATAACAATTACTTTCACTATTACTTGCAGATTGAATATTGTATCTCTGGAATACCTGGAGAGAAATGGGGAGTATCACTAAATAATTTAACTTAGTTGGGTAATTTTGTGACATTTCAAAGATTGCAAGTAGCATTGCTTGCCATTTTATCCAAATTTAAAAATAGTGATCAATATTTGTTACCAATCTTTTATATCACTTTGTAAAATAATTGGTTGTGCAGTGGTCATTTTTTGTTTTGTAATCTTTTTTGTTTCCGTATTTTTTCTTCCTTAGAAGACTGATAACTAATGAGTATCCTCTTTTTATTCCTTGCAGTATTCAACTTACCAGCAATTGAAGGAGCAAAAAAAGTCAGAAAAATTCTTTAAAGTCCTGTATGACCGTATGAAAGCTGCTCAGCAAGAGATACGATCAACAGTGACAGTGAACACTATTGATCTGGGGAGCAAAAAGAAAGATGACGATAGTGACCTAACCATATCTGTACCCAAAAAGAGAGGTAAGGAGGCAGCCATATAGTGCACCCATAGTGCATTATGCTCAAGATGTATGTATTGCACCACTGATGCTCTGCTGCACTGATCAATAAGTTTTAGTATTAATTATTGCTGCACTACCTGTTTGTTTTTCTCTAAATTACAGACCATAACTTAAGCTGATTGCATGGAATTAACATTGATGAAGTCAGTGAAGCTATGGCAGCTTGCACCAATAGAAGATATAGCCCCATGTTTTTAGAGAAGCTGAAATACAGGCTGCTAGTGGGGCTATTTCACATGAGCAAGCACAGGAAAGAATGCCCACCCTGTGGTCCTTCCATTGTTCTCATCATTTATTGTATATGGAAGAGAAATAGTAGGACTTTTTGTTTTAATGTTCTGCTTCACTCTGGTTTGTGGTTAATTTGGAACATGCTATTCCTTCATGAGTGTTGCTTTGATATTCTTTGTAAGCTGCCCAGAGGTCTTTGAAAAGTTAGGCACCAAAAAAGAAAAAGTTGCATTCACTGTTGTTGTTTTCTTATTGTTTAATTAAACAAGCAAAAAGCTGTTTCAAAAATTAAGGAAAATTATCTTCTTTTCAGTGAAGGATTCAACACTGCATCTGAAAGAGGGTATGAAAGTTCAGTTAACAGAAGCATCTTCTGCAACATCCAAGGCTTACTCTGTATATAGAAGAGAAATGGACCCAGAAATAGATCTTATGGGCTCAGGAGCAGATGCTGCAAATGCAGAGGAAAAGTCCACAGAAGAAGCAGTAATGAGTCCTGCTATTGCAATCATGCAGCCAATACTGAGATTTCTCCAACTGCTTTGTGAGAACCACAACCGAGAGCTCCAGGTAAGTTGTTTTTGAGCCAGGTTTCAAAGGAAGTATTAGAAGAGCTGGAGCTTCATGAAGGAAGAAGAACATGCCTGTGCTTGGCTTCTATTACAGAATAACGGTGGCTAAAATATTGTTATTCTTTTGGTCCATGTAATAAAATAACCCTTTTCAAGAACTGTCTGCATGCTCAGTTTAAGTTCATGTTTATGCCCTCAGAGCGGTGTGGGAACCGCAGCACAGCCACATGGAATTGAGAGTTTGTTAAACGTTCCTGTCAGTATAATTTTTATGCATCAATAGTGAATCCGTTACCATAAGTTTGAAAACCACAAGAGGCTTCTGGACAAAGTTTTGGTACTGCTGTTTTCCCTAGGTGTTATGATTGAAGGGTGTAAGATGCAATGTGTCTCTGCTATCAATTCCTCTGGTAGATATTACTACCACCAGATAAACTTTTGCAAAATGAGTTTTCTGCAGATTTGCTTCAGTGTGGTGTCCAGTAGCCTCCCTGAAAACAGGACTGGATGTAGCTTGAGCTGAGCTGCTGTTGCGCATTGGCATTTCCATGGAGCAGTCGAAATGTGCAGCTATACTTGTTCATCTGTGGGACAAGATCCTCCCAAGTAAACGACCATAATAAACAGATGGGGCAGGACATCTCTAGGACATGCCCTCTTTCTAAGCCCTTCTTTCCCAACTGGTTTAATCAAATAATAGTCCTCCACTGCTGCGCTGATTTATTTTCTACACTATAGTGTACCTCAGTAACTAAGGTAGGGCAATCATGTGGTCATAAATTGAACCTGTCAGTAATTTTATGAAAAAGATTGTGTTCAACATGATTCTAACTCTCTCTTTCTCCTTATCTTTTTTGTTCCTTTTCTCCATCCACCAGAATTTCTTAAGACATCAGAACAATAAAACAAATTACAACCTTGTTTGTGAGACACTTCAGTTTTTGGACTGTATCTGTGGAAGCACAACAGGTGGGCTAGGCTTACTGGGGCTTTACATCAATGAGAGGAACGTAGCTCTGGTGAACCAGACACTGGAAAGCTTGACTGAGTATTGCCAAGGTCCATGCCATGAAAATCAGGTAGGACTTGAATAGATGCAGAACAGTCTACCTGAATGTATGGTGTCTTTGTGCTTATCGTAAACTCTTCAATGTTGTTAATAACATAAGACCACGTGCAATTACTGTGGTTAAGCTGAACACATCCCGCACCTGCGTAAGGCCTGAGAAATCCTTTCAAGCCAGACAACAGACTTTTCCTTTAGCCTGTCTGTTTACATACAGTGTTTCCAGTCCTTTTGGAGAGAGTTAAATGTCGTATAATTTGGCCGATAGTTTGAATCTCACTTCATGAGACTTTGGATTTCAAGTCACAACTGTGGAATTACATTACCTATATAATAATATTGTTTGTTGGGTTTTTTTTTTTCCCCATTTTCATGCATTTTGCCTTTTTAGGTTTTTAGCTAGGATGCTAATTTTTACTTTCCCCATTTAACACAACCGCCACAAAATTTAACTTACTGTTCTGCTGTGCAACCTGTTGACATCTTTAATTAGGGTATCAATAGGAAAAAGGGTGAAAATAAAGACCATGCAGCCTTTCGAGTTGTGGCTGTTGGTAGCTGTCTCTTCAGTGCTAATCTGAGGCAGTATAGAAATGCAGAGTGTACTTACATGCTGCTGTGTTTGATCTGAAGAGAACTGTAGTGAAGTTGTCACAGTGGATGAAATTTCAGAATTTTTAATATGGATTAATGATGGGAAAATATCAGTGGGCAAAATTACAGAGACACAATTTATTCTTGCTACTAAGGACAGCTGAAGAAATGCATGCACTATTAATGCTCCTTCATTAACATACATAAATGAAGTGCAGAGTGCTTCTGTTACTGTTGCTGGTTATCAATTGGCATTACTTAAAACTTTAAAAACAAAAATCCTTTAGTAGGCGAATTTTTAAACAGTCGTATTTGATCTATTAGTGAATGGGAAAAATATTTGTAAAAAATAATAATGGCAATGGAAATAAAGAGAAAATCTACGTTTTCAAGTTAACTTGTTCATTGACTTTACTGATAATGGGAGGGAATGATTATTAAAGCTTAATTAGGCTTACCTGCTGTGAAGTCACTCAGGATTAGAATTATACTTGTTTAAACCATCTGCAAATCTAATGCAGCATGTTTTGGAGACAAATGCTCCCCACTGTCATTTTCCTCTGTTTGCTTTGTGTTGTTTGTTTTGTCCCTCCGTCTTTCTGGAAAACTTCCTTTCATATTGTCCAATAAATCTATTTGAAAAAAAAATACCATAGAATTATACAAATGACATTTATTTTACATACATTCCAGTATGACTTTTAAGATTCTGTGGCTGTGTGTTCAGCCAAAACTGGTAGTGCTGCTGTGGACTGTTGTCTGTAGCTTGTACCACATTGTGCCTAATCCTGCATATTTCACTGCAGGCAAATTCTAGCTTGCACTGCTTTTTCCTCAGTTATATACTTCACTATTGACAGTGCTGGGATTAGCTCTGTACTACATATTTCCCCAGCACCATTTGTGGCATGTTTTCAGGCTGCTCTGCTTTGGCAGGGTAGTCCAAGTTCTAGATTCTTTCTTTGGAAATTTGCATATTCCCTCTCTTTCCCACTCTCCCCAGTTCTCAGTCTCTGTTTTCCTCTCTTCCCTCTCTTCTGACTCTCTTCTCTTATTTTGTAGACCTGCATAGCTACCCATGAATCGAATGGGATTGATATTATAATTGCGCTCATCTTGAATGACATAAACCCTCTTGGCAAATACTGCATGGACTTGGTGCTTCAGCTAAAGGTACAGTAAATGTAAATTTGTTTATTTAAATTTGAGTAATAATAGAAGACATACCTATGCGAGAGCTCCATGCAGCCTGACATTTACTTAGTCTTGCCATAGTGTGATATACTCAGCAGCCCTGGAAGACAAATGGTGCACATGAATTCAGCTCAGCTTAATCTGCATAAGATCCTCTACCAAGGCCTTTTGGCCCACTGTTGTGTTTGGGAGTATACCCACAGCTTTTTTTTAGAAGAATCCTATCAAATAGATACAATAAAGCTAGCATGAAGAGTCTACATGGTGGACTTAAAATCTCTAATAAATAGCTATCCTATTAAGGGGAGGAACATTCATTCTCTGTGTATACTGAATTCTGTGTTTCTGTGAACTTTAAAAAATATTTGACAGGGATATGTTGTGGAAAAGAGTAATATATCAGATGACCTGCAATTAAAATGTCAAATAAATTTGGCAATGCAGTTAAAGTGTGTTTTATTACCCTTGGCAGTATCCTTTGAAGAGAAGGGTGAAGAGTAGAGTGGGGGGCTTGTGTTTTGTATTCTCTGGAGAGTTAGATAAGTTTGTCTGGTCTGTGCGCCATTGCATGCAAAGAGGAGCTTTGCAGCTCTACTGTCTGACAAGCAGGGTAGAATACGTCCAGGAGGAGCCATGATTTAATGTTGTTTCTTGCCTTCTGAATGAAGAATTTCCATTGCAGATGGTTCGTTTCCTCCCCCAAACCAGCAAATACTTTGCGGTAGCTGCATTGCATCATACTGGCAATATTATGAATGTCTAATAAAATAATTAATGCAGCAGTATATCATGTAGAATGAAACATCAAATCAACAGTGTTTTACAGATGATCTTAATAACTGTAATTACATGATTGAATGGCAGCATAATTCAGGCTCCCCTCAAGAAAAACACTTAAGCAGACATTTAACTTTGAACTCACAGATAGTTCTTTGAAGTCCAGGTTTCAATCCTTGTAAAGACTAGTGCCATTTCAGTTTGTTGTTGTTGTGTAGCTAGAAAATAGAGTTTACTGGCATTGCTGCAAGGACCAGCTTGGCCATATTCACAGGGCATTGTATGCCACACTGTTGTTTAAATAGCAAAAGTTGTAATGAATGATACCAACAGGTCAAACTATGGAACTGATATTAATTTGACAGAATCAGGGTCACTTAGGGTTAGAAGATACACCTGGAGGTCATACAGTCCAGCACCAAGCAAGGTCAGCTACAGCAGGTAACCGTTTGGAGATGCCACAAACTGTCTGGACAAACTTCTGGTATTTGCCTGACCCCAGAGTAAAAAAGTATTTTCTTTTGTTAGATAGAATTTCATGTGTATTTTAATTTGTACCCGTTACCTCCTGTCTGTCACTTGCTATGGATCCCTCTTTTTTGTTCTCACTCATCAAGTATTTAAACACATTGATAAGATCCTGATGAGCCTTCTCTTCTCTAGGCCAAGCAGCCCCAGCTCTTTCAGCTGCTTCTAATGAGAAGTGCTCCATTCACTTATTGGTGCAGCCGTATGCTGGACAGTAAGTCCATATTATTCTGCACCGAACTGGGCATAGTACTGAGCCAGATGTGATATCAAGAATTAGATTATTAATGTTTAATATAGACAGTCTGTCTGTGCTTATAGGCAACTGAAGTTGCAAATGCGTAAGTTTTACAGTGAAAATACAAAATTTTAAGTATATAGGCTGACACACATACAAACAAACTCAGACACTTTTCAGAGAACATTGTATGCTGAACATGTACCCCACAACCAATGCAAAGGCCATAAAGAATTATATTTTCCCATACCATCTTAATTTGGCTTGTTTTGTACACACTTTGTGATGTGGTATTTAATTACATCTTCATGGATTATATTTTCCATTGGATTCTTCAAACATTTGGTGAGTAGGATAGACAATGTTCACTGAGTGAACAGATGGACAATGTTCTGTTCTGTCTTTTATTATTTTGAATATGACACCCCAGCCTTTCTTAGTGACTAGTTTTAAGCCCTGGCACAGAGTATGACCTCAATATCTATCACTGTCTGTAGTGGAAGGATGAAGAGATGTTGTCATTCTGGTAACCCATGTAATTCACTGGAAAAGGGTGGAGAGACTGACATGAATGGGGGTTTTTTTTGTTTTTCTTATAGTGTTTTAGAAAAACTGTATGAGATGAGAACCCAGGAAAAGAGAAATGAAGGCCAGAAGCATTTGGGATATTCATTTTATAGCACCTAGGGATTGATTTTTCACAAAACTGATGTGTTATAAGGAACTTTAAACTGTATTTTCAAAGTATTTGATCTCTTTTCATTATTGATACCTGGGAATTGAAATCAGGATGTCAGAATCTCAAAGCATGCAGAAAATGAGGAACGAGGTGTTAAACTAGCATCTCAAACTCAGGCGTAAGTGATCGGATAGGGAAGGATAAGGAGAAAGTGACTTATGAGACAGAAATTTCCTTCTTTGGGCCAAAAAATGAGAGGGTGTGCCTGCGTACTGAACTTCTAGGCACACCTACTTCAAGCTGCAGTAGACTTCTCTCTAATCCTAGGATTGCTTGCACTGGTAACAGCTCCAAAGCCCTTATCAGTTTTGAGTGAGTAAACTGGGGCTTTCCTCCACTGTTTCCACTTCTACTTTCTCAAGCTACCTGGCAGCCTGTCTTGTCCCCTTGTCTCCTCATTTTGAAATCCTACCAATGCTGCCACACTTGGTTTGCTTGCCATTGTAAGGGAACTCTTCAGCAGAAGCAGAACCATCCAGTTCTTCAGAACAGTACTCTGGTCTCAGCACCTGATCTTTCTTATTCACTGTGCACGCTCAACTTTTGCAGTGTAAGTTGGCTACAGTCTGGCTAGACTTTTCCAGTGGGTGGTCCTAATTTTATTTCAGAAAGACAAGTTTGACTACAGAAAAATACATATGGAGTCTCATTCAACTTCAGCAATCCCAGTCTGATCTTCTCATCCATTGTTCTTGCTCCTCATTTCATTGTGTTGGCAAACCCAGCCTCCTCTTTACTGACTTCTCACTCAACTTCCAGTCTCCTCTCCCAGAAGGTCCTCCAGTCATGTATGAATCTTCCTTCTTTCCACCTTCCCCTTCCTTCTTCTTCTGACTTTTAATCTTCAGTCCTCCAGTTCTCAATCCACATCTTAACATAATTGTTTTGAGTTCTCCTTGTGCATTCTCAAATCTTTATTTTATTTCCACACATTTTCTGAACTTCAGTAGCGAATGTTTCCACATCATATGAGGTACTCCATACATATCCCAATTGCACATAAAAGCACCATTTGAATTGCCTATGTGCATCTTGCCTAACTTCCAGGTGTTGCTCCAGTAGAGTAGGTGAAACCCACCCTATTTCAGAAGCCCACCTAGGGCTTAGAGCTGTGACATAGGACTTAGGAAATACTTGCTAATTCTGTTTGGTTCCCTCACATTGGGTCTTTTCCTTGCCAGTCCTAACTTTATCCTCACTCTTTCTGTTTTCATTTTATGTTTTCCTACAATAAACTTGTGTCCCTTTTCAGTCTCCCTTTTGCCCAAGTTCTTCTTTCAATCCCTTTCAATGTAGGCAGTCCTTTCCTTGAAGTTCCACAAGCCTAGGCAAATACCTAAGAGCAAGCGTAGACTGTAAATTGCTTGAATGTATTTGTTGTTCCCTGTGCTGGAGCATACTGTTCAGAGATACGTTGGCAGGCTGGAGAAATACTCTGACAAGAACTCATGAACTTGAAAAGAGAAAAATATAAAGTCCTGAATCTGGGGTGGATTAACCAATACAGTAGTACAGGCTGGGTGCTGACTAAATGAGAAGTAGCTCTGTAGAAAGTGGTGGCTGTCCTGGTAGAGAAGTTGAGCATCAGTCAGCAGTACCCCCTCACAGCAGAGAAACCCAGTCATGTCTTGGACTGTATTAGAGGAGTGTAGATAGTAGGTTTAGAGAAGCGATCTTTCCCGTCTGTTTGACACTTGTTAGACTGCATTTGAAGTATCTTGCCCATTTTGGAGCTCTTTGGAGCAGGAAAGGCATTGATGTACTGGAGTGATTCCAGTGGGGTGCTATTAGAATGATACATGGAGTGAGGTTCAGCTTGCACAAGAGTTAGCTTCAAAGAGCCCTCTTGTTGTCTGCAATGACCCCAGGAGAAGATAGAGCCAAAATTATCTAGGAGTTGCATAGTGGAAAGATAAGGAACAGTGAACACAAGCTGGAGTATGGGAAATTCTGGTTAGATACAGTAAAAACTTATTTTCCTATGCAGATCAATGAACCTGGGAACAGGTGCCCAAGAAGGCTGTGGGGTTCATTGTGGTCATCCAATACTTGAAGGGAGCGTATAAACGGGAGGGGGAACAGCTGCTTACAAGGGTGGATAGTGATAGGACAAGGAGGAATGGTTTTAAACTGAAACAGGGGAGGTTTAGGTTAAATATTATGAGGAAGTTTTTCACACAGAAGGTGGTGACACACTGGAACAGGTTGCCCAAGGAGGCTGTGGATGCCCCATCGCTGGAGGCATTCAAAGCCAGGCTGGATGTGGCTCTGGGCAGCCTGGTCTGGTGGTTGGCAATCCTGCACATAGCAGGGGGTGGAAACCAGATGACCACTGTAGTCCTTTTCAACCCAAGCCATTCTATGATTCTGTGATTCTTTGATCTTTGGACATCTTTGACACAGCCCTAAGCAGGGGTTTTGAGCAGGGACTGAGACTGCTGAAAGATCAGTGCAGACAAAAGCCTTGAATGCGTGACTTCATTGTGCAATCTACATGATTTTTTGATTCTGTGCCAAATGAGAAGAAAACCAGTGGGCTTTTAGCTGTGAAACTGGCAAGTTTCTGCAGAACATTATTCAAACCATAGTTACAAAAATACTTAAGAATTGTATAAATTTGGCTGAGTTTCCATACGTTATTTTCTTTTCTTGGCATCTGATGTTCCACATTTTCAGCTCTGCTAACAAAACGTGGTTATACAAACCCTGCTGAAAGCTGAGATAGTTAGGAAGCCCCAGCAAACAGGTGAGCGTGGGCATGGTGTCTCCTCAATTTATGAGTTCGATCGGATTTAGCTGTTGTACTGCCACCTCCAACGAGATGTTGAGTTACAGAGAAGTGAAACAAACTTAGCCAGAATCACACAGGAAGCTTCTGGCAGAGCTAGGAACTGAACTGTTGTGCACTGAGGCCTGTTAGCTTTAGGTGCTTAAATCTCTCAAACCATTTTTTCTTTCCTTTTCATAGTTGATGTAACTGGAGGTAGGACAGGTCTTCAAAGTCCAGGGTACTACTGAGTTATGTCTGCTGAAGTTCATAATATTTAGTTGGTGGGAGAGATCTCAGACTGAAGTGGACAGTTGACAGAGCAAAGGATATCTTTATACATTCCCCTTGAAATATTTGATAGTAAAATGAAGTCTCAAGCATGTGTGAAAACAGTTTGCTTTAGAGTCCTTTAAATAATAACCAATTAGCATTTATAAAAAACAGAGGGGAAGGAAAACTGCCGGAATGATGAGGCCTTTTGTGGAATGCATTTTGTAATTACCTGTGCTGAGTATTGCTTCAACAGAATGCCATGGTAAAAATTGCTAGGTGAGAAAAAAAAAAAGGGAAATGGGATTTCATTTCTTTAGAACAAAGCTCTGTATTTGAGTCAGAATTTTTCAATATTTAAAATGCTTCTTTCCATATAGCATGCAGGATTTGTTAGCCTTACAGTATGCTGTAAGGGAGAATGGGAGAAAATGGGAGAAAAGCCCTATTAAATATGCCAGTAAAATAAAAGGTGCAAGTAGTTCCGAATCGTATCCACTAAAAAAGTGGTTCTAGTAATTTCAATTAAAACAAATGCAAGGATCGTTAATCCATGAAATAGATTCTAAATTTGCATTAACTTGGTTTTGTATCTCTAGAACAATGCCTCCAAGCTTTTGCTGGCTATTATGGAAAGCAGGCAAGACAGCGAGAATGCAGAAAGAATCCTTTTCAACATGAGACCAAAGGAATTGGTGAGAAAACTTCTGAATATTCATAAATCTTTTGGCTGAAAAAAAAATGTCATTAAAACATTTTAAAATGGTCTGCATCTGAACTGAGGAGTGTTGGCAGCATACAGTGACACAATGTATCAAGATAGTACTAATTCACAGAAAAGTGCTTTCAAAGGATCAAGCACGCATGATTTCAGTCTTTACGACTTCATTATTTTTATCCGTTCCAAGCACTTTTCTGTAATTGTTTCCTAACTAAATTATCCTACCCTGGTAGACTGTCTGCAAGTATGCTTTGTCAGGGGCTGGGAAATCAAGCTTGAGCAGTTTGTGAAGCAGTGCTAACAGAAATGCATGTGTGTGCCTCTGTCTGTGTGTGTATTTACACATCTCATGAACAAACAAACAAACAAGTTACCAACAGTTGTTGCTGTGTTATGGAACCAGCACGGTACTTGTTTAGATCTCCAGGAATTTTGAATCAATTGGAAGTTTGGAGAAATTGTTTCCAGTCAAAGAGTGACTGGAAATCCTGTTTTGTGGGGAAATGTGGGAATCAGCCCATGCACTTAAATGGAGCCCAGTGATATGCTGGCTTCTGGGAGTCAATGCTGCAGTGGCATGTTAGCACACTGAGGTCATTCCTAATGTACAACTGCAAGATCAGGCCCTGCATGGGCAGCTGAGGACTTTTGTCTTTTTGTCCTGCAAGAGGCTTTTGTGTATTTTGAAATTACACCAGCACTCTGCCCAGTATTTGCCTCCCTTTTCTTTTTGGTTTAAGTATTTCTTTTCTGTTACACTATTTGGAGAGCTCTGCAGTGCAGCCTGCTGTAGCCAGACAAGGATCGTGTCTGCAGTGTAAGTACTGAAAGACACTGTGATATCTGTTGATCTGTCTTTAAAAGCATTTGTGAAAATATCTGCTCATGAAGACTCAGCATTCCTGTTCCTTTCTCGTGGTTAAAGAAGTTTTGCTGACAAGAAGTGTAGCACTTTGGAGCTTCATAAATACTTCACGCTCTTCTTTATTCAAAAAGTGTACCTCAGACTGCTTGCTTTTCTTTCAGAACTACAGGGCACCCATCCAAGCTTGGGCTGAACAAAGTGAATATGTTCAAACATTGTGTGCATTTTTGGCTGAGAATGTCAGTTGTTTCATCTCGATTCGGTTTGTGTTGCAGGTGGATGTGATGAAGAATGCATACAACCAAGGCCTAGAATGTGACCATGAGGAGGAAAATGGAGATGATGGCATCTCCCCAAAAGATGTTGGCCATAATATTTATATTTTGGCACATCAGGTATTCCGTACTTGTTGTACTATTATTCCTGAAAAGCATTGCATGCTTAAACTCCACTCAAAACCTGTCTGATCCAATATCCCTTGTTATGATTTCTGTCTTACATTTTTGTACAACACAACCTTAATTGGAGTGCTGCCGATAGGAGGACAAGTAAGCAGCATCAGTGTAACAGGTGGCACTCCGAGTAATTTGGTAGGCACTATTTATGTGAAATAACAATGTAGAGCAAAGCAATTAATGTACACTTATTTTTGTCTTTCTTTAACATTAACATCTCATTTATATAAATCAAGTTATTATTTCTGCATTTTAATTAGTAGCTTCAGTTGGGATATCAAGTAAACTGGAGTTGAAAATATTCAAATTATTTTAGATATATTCTTTACTTAGCTAATAAGAATAATTGAGCCTTTTTACTCTTTTCACCTTTACTATCAAATTTACTTTATTTTTCAATTGTGTTAAGAATATTGAAAAAAAATGAAGACCACATGAGTTTTATTGTATCATAAATAATGGCATTTTTTTGTTTCTGAAAGAGCCATGGTTTTATAAATGATTTTACTAAGAGACAGATTCTTATCTATCTCTTAGGGGAGATAAGGGAATATTCTTTTTTCATTATACTTGTTAAGTATGAGGACTTAAATGCTCAATGAAAGAAGAAAAATCTTTAGTTACACGGGTATAATGTAGTATTTTTTTCAAACAAGCAATGGAAAAATGGGTACTGAATTGTGCTCACATGCTTGCAGCATATTTAAGTAGTAAGTCTTGTTATTATGTTGTTATGGATGACCACATTGTACTCTTGTGCTGTATGTAGGACTGTACATAAGGTGCTTGTCAAAGATTGGACAATTTTTGGAAAGAAATTTAGCTTCTTACCTTGTATGACTATTTACTCCTAGTACCAAAGCTTGTAATGAAGATTTACAAATCTGACAAGTCAAAATGTTGGTATTTTATGTCAGCTCATGTTAAATGACCTGACAGTGTTCGTGACAATGAGAAATAACCTTTTGGGAGTAGAATATACATCTAAAAGTGTGTATGTAATAACTGCTGGGATCATTTTAGCAGAGGGGTCACTCCTAAGGGTACATGAGTTAGCTGGAGTATAGAATAAATTCTGCTCTGGTTCATGTGCTGGGGAGGCCCACAGAGCCCCTCCATAGCTGTTCCAAATGCCTCATCTGTTGTGGGTATGTTGGCCACATAGAATCATGGCAGCAATTTACTGTTCTCCATCAAACTCTGTAGAATGAAATGGCATGATTTGCTCTGTACACTGTAAAAACAACTATCTTTTCACAAAAATGACTTTTAATCTTCTCATATTTCAGTAACTATGCATGTATCTGTTTAAAATAGCTTTGCAGCCATGTCAAGCCCACCATCAAAACAGAGCAATGAAAGAGCAGGCAATTTGGGGCCTTTCCCTCTCCTCTGCTAATGAAAAGCTATGATTCTTGGCACAGGACTGCTGGTCCTTGACCCCAAACTCTTTCTCTTTGTGCCCTTTCACTCACTCTGGGATGGGCAGGATATGAACTTGGTCCCTCCTCAGTAAAGCCATTGTTGCAGGGTTCCTTTTCTGGCTCCGCTCTAAATACCCACTTCTACTTTGCTGTGTCTGAGGTGCTTATTGGCAGCTGGGCCTTCCACTTGGCTTAACCAACCTAATTTACATTTTGCTGTACTCCTTACAGTTTCACAGTCCACCTGATGTTTTTTTCCTACAACCAACATGTCTCGTCCATCACTCTCCTGACACTTGCATGTGACTACTTGCTCTACTTACAGCCTTTTGGTGCCTCTGTAATAGCAGAATCAAGACCAAAAGTTCCTCTTTTTACTGTTAGAGCCTTCAAACAGAGACAGTTTATTTTAGGGAGCCCAGACTTTCAGTTTTTGTCGTTGCACTTTTCAGGACTCTGATGGGTTCTGCATTTTGCCACCCCTACATCCTTCCTTGCTCTTCCTGTGGCTGGTTTTACCAGAAGCAGAAGGCATTCTTGTAAATGCTTCACCCGCAGTGCATAGAAACTTTTAAATACATTGCAAGCAAAGCTGAGATTTCTCTTATTAAATCACCCAGCTCCTACCTCAAATGCACATGCAGGCACACATATGTGCGTGCATGGACACACACGAAAACATACATCCCAGAGAGCCGGGGACATGATGGTAAGATATTGGCTGTTAAATATGCCTTGTCATGACAGTTACCACTTCACTTCCTCATGTTTCTCTGTCTTCACTTCTTCCCTTTACATTTTCATCCTCGTCCAGCCTGCCATGTGCAGTAGTTGTGCTGCGTCCCCTGCACTGACTTCAGGGCAGTCTGGACACTGCTACTGCCTACTTTTTCTGTTCAGCATATTATGAGCAGAGGGGAGAATGGGGCACCACTGAAAGAAAACAGAACTGAATTATCCACGAGGAACTACCCTGATTTGCACTCATACTCTGCAGCCTGGCTTTGGGGTAGGGACTTATTCCAGATGTAGCTCTTCTGCAGCCAGTTGTGGAGGAGACACAAACTGGTGCTTGAGGTTACATCCTTTAAAAATAAACCTATTATTCCTGGATGAAGACAGGTAACAATTATCTTGAAAATCCATGGAGAGGATTCTTTTTTCTGTGTCTTGTTCAAATGTCATGATCAGAGCAAGGCCTTGAACTTGACAGTGCTAATTTCTTACGCTAGTGTCTCGGGTGAATACCAGTGGTGTGCTGCAGATAAGTTCCATCAGTTCTTTTCAAGCTTCAGTCAAAAAAGATTGGTGTGGTGTTTTTATTACTGTCCTTTTTAAAAGATCCTGTTAAATCATGTTATGCTTTGTTTTGCGAAGATAGTAAGGCCATCCTCAAAGAGACTTCATCTCTTTGTGATGTCTCTGTAGAGTTTACAAAAGCTTTTTGACATGGTAGCAGACAATGGTTCAATACTTACACTAATGCCTCTGCAACTGAGAGGTGAACAGGAGAATTAAGTTTTTATATGGAAAAAAAATATATTAAATACAAAAAAAAAAAATTAAAAGGACAAAAAATTTTCTCACTTTTCTGGTGACTGCCTGAGCTTCCTAGCTTTTTGTTATAAAAAAGTCTTCCAGTAGTTTGTAAACTAAAAATGCTGTATTAGAGTTAACAGTATTTCTGTGAAGTTTGTGACCCCTTTACGTTTACTATAAAATAAGAAAATGCACTGGTTATAACCACAGGTTTCTATAGTTTGCATGCACGTATTTATATACTTCTGTTAACTGTAAATACTTTGGAGTGCTTCTCTGTGTTTCTCAGCTAGTTGCAAACTCTCTAAATCAAGCACAAAGCCCTAGCAAATGCACTGTGCCTTTCAGAATGAGTTTATTCATGAGGCTCAGACAATATTGTATAAATCTACATAGCTTCTAGTCAGCTTGCAAAGAATGCACTGTCATCTGCTGTAGAGCTATGTAAACATATCCTTGATCTAACAGGATGTGAGTAGGTAGGAGGTAGGGAAGCAAACTGTTGTACTTCAACAAAATTTTCAATGCCTTGTGACTCCTTCCATCTCATTCTCAAAGCTTACGCAGAAGTATGGAGGTAGTGACCCAGTGTGGCATCCCTTTTATGATGCATGTTCTGAGGCTCTCAGACAAGCAGAATGTTACTTAATTTCAAGCACATACTTTAGTGTCTTGCTGGAGAAGGAACATAGGTCTTGAAATTCCACCTTTGTCCCTTTGTAACCTCCAGGTGAGTAGGAGGAATCTCTATGAGATTAAGCTAAAGTTTTATTTAAATCCCAAGGGAGTACCAAAACTACTTAGATAAATATGATAATTTCCTAATGGCACTGAAACTTAGTGAAAAACCATTTCCACCTACCTGTAAGTGTAGAAGAAATTAACACTGCTTGATATCAACACAGGTATACAGAATAAAAAAACATGAACTCAGTTGAGCCTATATTCTGGTAGACTGGTGTAGTTAGAAGTTCCCTTTCATCAGTAAATTCTTAAAATAAATGTAAAAGAAGCAGTATTTGGCTGTGAATTGTAAGGCTCTTGCTGTATGTACTACTAAGCATACTGTAGCAACTAAAGGTAGTAAGTCATACACCTTTCCTTCGGGGCTAATTTTAAATGAACTGAGCAAAGTAAGTCATTCAGCCAAATAGATTTGTCTGTATAGAGAATGTTAATAGCATATAATAGCATGTTTCTTTATCAAATATTGCAAACTTTATCAAAATAATCTTACTGCCGTGTTTACCTCATGTAGTATACTGCATATTGGTGTATGGCACACGAGGAATCTTTACTAACTAGGCTTTTTTTAATAGGTGATACTGTTGGTAACAATGGTGACATCAATTTACAGCTCAGGAGTAGGGGTGCACTGCAGGCTATTTTTTTACAAGTTGATATTTTTGACACTTGAAATCATTTGATAATGAGGCTTGGATGCAGTACATTCACACAGGAGAAACTTAAGGCAATTTTTAAAAAGTGTTGCCATCCAAACGTGTAAAATTCCAAAAAGCACAAAGCCTTTGTTTCTGTGGCTTTCTGTTTATCACACCATCTGTATCTTTCACTTCATTTTCTGTGTCAATGTTGTGCCTGAATCCACATAGTTCTTGGGCTCTCCACAGCAGAAGAGAGAAATTACAATAATAACAGTAATTCTGGAAGAATTAGCTTTGCCTTTCACAGATTTTGAAGCAGTTTAAAGCTTTAGTTAATTTTGATTCCCCGTCTCATAGCGTAGGTAGTATTATCCAGTCACAGATAAAGACACCAAGCCAGCAGCAGGTGTAGACAGCAAGTCATTAGCCATCATGAGAAGAAAAGACAGCTTGCTTGATCCCCAGTGCCTTGCTTTAACTGCTACACTGGGTTTCCTCTTATGCTCACTTGATCCCAGCTATGTTACTAATGAGGAAAATTGGCATTTAATAGCTAGTATAGTTGACAGTTGAGAAGTGCATAATCACTGAGCACATTAATACTCTACGAGTCTTTTAAAGAGATCTTTTTAAAATAAATTTTTAAAATAAACTTTCGTGTGCTGCTGATATGGACTGTTAAGGCAAGAAGAGTTTTTACAGTATAACATAAGTAAGTGTGAGGGGGGCTGAGGGATACTGGATGGCATCTGTTTTTTTTGTGGGTAGTTATTTTTGGTGTTGTAGCAAGGGCAACTGCTGGCTTTCCTTCATTGGGCTGTATTTTAACATTTAGACAGATGACCTTAGACCCTTGTTCCTCCTTTTCTCTTTTGTGTCCATGTATGTGTGCACATAAAACAGAATATATTTATTAAAATGTATAAGATTAAATGTAAATTCTCATGCACATCCATTTGTCTTGATTGGCGTACAATTCAAGTCAGGGCAAGAGATTCCTTTGCAAGAACGTGGTTAAAATGATGTGAGCAGATTTTCCATGCTTTAATATCTGGGGAGCATGAGAAGTATCAGTGTGAATACGTTCCTCCAGATACGAGATAGGATCACTGCCTGTAGCTTGTCCTTTGGTGTGAGACTCCAAAGCTTTCTGAACTGACAGTGTTGTTCCAAGCTGAAAAACAGTATATTCTGCATGAAAGAAATCCAGCTGCAGTGAGGGATAAATTTTAGGTGGCATTTGACTACTCAAAAAGAAGGAATGATAAAGCGGAAAGAAATTACTTAATAGCGTGCATTTACTAGCACCTCCTATAAGCAAAAAGACAGCAAAGAAACAACAGGAAACCTGTTCAGGATAGAGGATGGCTGGAAGCAGTTACAACCCCAGCAGTCCATAGTGGGCATTAGATGACTAAAACAATAACATCATTGTTATACCTTGGAAAATATGTGATCATAAGCCAAGTACAAAAGTCTTGCATGAACTGTCTTTCCCCTTTCCCCTGTGTGTTTGCATGTTCATTTGCAACCTGTAACATTTTTCTAAAAGAGATCTCCCCTTTCTCATTGGAGCTCTGAGTTCCTAGAACACTTCTCTCTGAAAGGTAGTTGGGAAGTAGCTTTCAACTCCAGCAGGGGTCCTCCAGAAGACCTGAGATTGTATGACTGCATAGTTTTGTGAATTTTTAGACCTGCTGACCAACAATGCTTCTTTTGCCAATCCTGTGGTAGGACACCTTGCTCAAAAATGGGACTTTGGCCCATTAACCCCATAAGGTTCTATCTTCAAAAAGCATTAGGCTCTGCTGACAGAAATTTTATGTTGATTTTGTTCCATGAACATTATGGCTTAATTCATTTGGATTTTTATAAACTTCTCATTGGTGAACTCTAAAATAATGGTGTCTTCAGTAAGTGAGATAAGGATTTTGGAAAAAAGACTGAAATGCAAAAAGATCTGAGCTTGTCTGGTGGAAATGGATGTACTGTACCAGTATCGCTGGTTATATTGAGTGAAAATACAGATGCAGCCACGTTTTGTATCACAGTGACCATTTTCAAATTTTGTAGCTGGTATGAATGCTCTTTCCAGCAGCAGTTTTCAAGCGTTCTTGGAGATAGTCTTCCCAAGCACCTGATGAAAATTGCTAAATGTACTTAACTAAACAGGGCTACCTTTTGATGACAGTGAGTGATCAAACCTATCCTTCACGATAAGTCTATCTTTCAGAATAAACAGCTCTGAGTTTGTGCAATAAGGATGCTCACTTTTACAGGACAGGTGAAATTTTTGGAGCTCAAGGATGCTTTTTTTCTTTTTTCTTTTTCTTTTTTTTTAAGCCTTTGCTGAGATTTGCAGCTTTTTTGTTTTCTTTCTGTTGTTGTTTTGTGTCTTTCTTTTAACAACAAAACTCTTACTGATAGCAGTGCCAAAACAAAGGGCTAATGGGGACCAGTCCCAGGAACCCTGACTGTCAGGGGACTCGTATCCTTGGCTGCCAGACCTGAAACTTCCCATAGAAGTTCTATGCTCCACATGTTGTTTTGTAGTTATCATCCTGATGAGACAGGCTATGGCATCAAAATGACACTGGCTAATTAAATGTCAGCAGAATCAGAATCTGTTGCAAGGCTTTTACACTTAGATTGCCAAGATTGAAACAGAAACCAATGACGCACATCACCCTCCTTGCGGCTCATTAGGATGGTATATAACTCTACCTTTAGCCAGCTGCAATATAGAGAGACAATATGGAGGCTGCTGCAGGGGCTTGACACTAATGAGCAACTGAAACATTAAACAAATGTCTGTGGCTGTTGTTAGGTCTCAGGTTAAAACCTTGGCAACTTGTCCTTCGTTGTTAGGTCTCAGGCTAAAGCCTTGGCAACTTGTCCTTCGATATTTTCTTTTTCTCCCCTTCTTGGGAGCATTTTCCTCAGAACACTGCCATGACTTTGTCGGAGATCTATGCGGAGACCTCTTTTCCCACTGGAGTTCTGCTGACTTGGGTTGCAAAGAGCTGCTGGGATTCAGGCTAGAGATTTTTTACTGCAAGCCGGTCATTAGCTTAATTTCTACAGCTCTAGAGTAATAGCAAGTGAAGATTATACATATATGTGCATTTTAGTATTAATGAGGGATGATTGTGGTGGCTGTACGTTTCATTAATGCACAGGTGGTCCTAATATTTCTGTTTTGTGGGTTTCTTCTTTTATCTTTAACTTCTGTAATCCTGTGTTCTCGTGCTTTGTGGTTTACAAGATTTTTTTGTCATTGGGAAATATGTTGTATTGGTGTTGAGGCTCAAACGTTAGACCAGAAGGAATATCTTTTATTTGTCAAGTGTCTGCATTGTGAAATCTTCACATTAGTCTGTGGTTTTACTCTGAAAATTGGTTGTGGGAGAATGACATAGTCTTATTTAAGATATTTTCTGCTCTCCGGCTCCATTTACAATCCTGCATTAGTAGTAAACATACTATCTTTTTATTACTTTCTGAAACAGCA
Source organism: Tympanuchus pallidicinctus (assembly GCF_026119805.1). Lineage (NCBI taxonomy): Eukaryota > Metazoa > Chordata > Aves > Galliformes > Phasianidae > Tympanuchus > Tympanuchus pallidicinctus. The sequence goes on from NW_026294744.1 coordinate 6,849,502, forward strand.
TGGACTGGGGAGAATGAGTTTTATTCTCCTTTGGTTCTTTATCACCAGCAGGACAGTTACTTAGCTTCCAGTTTTAAGGAGTCTTTGTTTAGCTTTATCCTCAGCTGGTCTGTGTGGGAATACCTCCACTGAAGGTGGCAAATTATGCTCGTTTACACTGGTAGAAAACTTAACTTGTTCTCAAACTTTACACCTAGCCTTTGAGCTCCCTGCTTTGCATCTTGTATACAAAGCCTTCATTAGAGTGATGATATATGGACCAAAAAAAGCATAGCTTGACTTAAAGCTTCTCAGCTGAGTTTGCATACAGGAGAATTGTGCTGAAATGAAAATCATTTAATTTGTAAAGAGTAAACTCAATCCAGAAGTCACTGAGAGACGAGAAGTTGGAACCACACAGTGCTGTCTTTACAAAATCACTCTTCAAAGTATGCTGCACTTTCAGTTGCCCCCAACTGCAATGCTTACGTGTTGTCTGCTCAGAAATGTATGTAATACAGCTACTTTCTTTGTTCAGATTGCAGCAAACACCCCTTATTAAGAAAGATGTCTTACATGAAGTGTTGAATTGTAGTAATCTGCTGTAGGTGAAGGCTTACTCTGGGCACAGAACTGGGACTTTTCCATTAGAGGTGACCTTCAAATGAACCAAAGTGCTCTTTTTCTAATATATAAAGCACAGCTAAAGCTTTTTGCTGAGAGCTAGGAAGAACTTGCTTTGTTTGTTTGTTTTGAAGGGAAGTGAAGGTAGCCTTGGAAATATCGTGAAAGTGAAGTCTGTTCTTACTTAATATTATCAGAGGAGTTTTAATAGACCTCAGATATCTGCATGGTGAAATCCTACACCTTAATTAAAAACAGAGGGAGATGTCTTCTCTGAGAAAGACATACTTTTTTTACCCCTGTAAATTGTTTGATAGTCACTGACGTAATTATAGGTTAACAAAAATAAAGAGCATTAATCAGAATATCAAGATATGTCTGTTTCTCACAGTTGCTCTGTCTTAATTCTCATCTCCTCTGATGTCATGATTTAATTAGATATCTCAGTCATCATAGAGTTTTCCAGAATAGAGAAGATCTGAATTTGTTACCTTGGTTGCCTTCCTCTTTGTTTCACTTATTTAACACAGCACAGAAGAATAAAAATGAGGTCTACTTTGCACTTTTTCTGGAGCAACTGTAGAGTTACTGAAAAGTGTCCAGAAACAAAATAGTTTCTCTGCTGTGTTGTGTATGTGAGTTTCAACATTAGTTTTATGAGTGGTTTGTGGTAGCTTTAGACGAATTTGAACTTCCCGGACTTTTCTTTTTGTTAGTTTGCCTGCAGAGTACCATTTAGCTTCTCGTTGGTTGGGTAGAGCAATGTTTGTGAGCATTTCATGAGGACTAAGATGAATTTTTTCCCTCTTTTTGATCTGCCACCTTGATCTGTGGTTTCCTAAGTACCAGGTGAAACTGTTCTCCTGAGAATAGTAGCCATAATACAGAGTTGGAAAGAGCACTTTGCTATTTTAATTTCTCTTCTCTTTATTCCTATGCCCTAAATTATTTTTAAAGACATTTTTCCCTTCTAATTGAAGGATTGGGCAAACATTCAACAGCGTGATTGGAAAAAATGGAAAATCTGTAATTATATGAAGGGAGGCATCTCTCATTCATGGTCCATCTGCATACTTGGCAACTGTCCTGTTTCGTACCCCACAAGGTATGAAGACCCCTGCAAAGATTAGAAAATGCATATCTTTTGTGAATTAGAGAGCTTGCAGCTTCAGCTGCTTACATGCTACTTTAGTCTGATATGGTTTTGACAATAAATGACAAGGTTATAGTTTTCTGCATGTTATGGAAATACCTGTCGAGGAGAGGGATACTAACTGGGTTGTCTATGAACAGACCTACTACTTCACTATAGATACAACAAGTATGAGGGCCACGTAATGACCATCAAGTGTTTTAATTGTGGAGGCTGACTGAGGACTCACGCCGCTTTACTTTTGAGCTGCCTTCCTGATCGGTAGCTGACTTATCTGAGCTTATAGAACTGCTTGTACAGTGCCACTCTTCCAAGACGTAAGAGCATGAAACAGCTGGTGGGTGTGCTACAGACTGGGCCGATGAGTTGCATCCAGATCAGGGAATCACAATGTACAAATACACAACAGAACTGTTCTGCCAGTGCGTGAAATGAAGCTTAAGGTGGGAAAACATGAGGAGGGACCTGGAGATGGTGCAAATCTCACGCTTCAAGTCAAAGGCTGATTAGTTTGGTTAGACTCTGGAGAAAAGTTTGAGCCCATTGGTGAAAGTATTAAACCATGAGTTACTGTCTCCTCTGCACTTGGTGCCAGAGGAAGGAAAGTTGTCTGGCAGTCAAATTCTGTTCCTATGGCTGAAATGAGGAAATATTGTCATTTCTAGGGCTTAAAGACATCTGTCATAAACAGTTTCTCCTTTTGCTTGTGTGGATAGCTAGCCTTCCTTTCTTTAGAAGCCATGTGTTAGATAGCAGTAGATGAATATTTTGCAAAAAATCACTGTTCTGAGTAAGAAGAGAAGCTGGAAATTGAGTGCTTGAGAGCAAGCAAAAAGGATTTTTGAGATTTCCTCAAAGGCCATATCATTCACAGCCCTCTTATCTCAAGTTCATGTATTTATTTTGTATGTGTGTAAAGTGTTGGTGGCCTTCAGAGGTGAGCAGTTCTCTTGCTGTATGGATTTGGGATCCATATACTTGCTGCTTTGTTGTTGTTCTAGATCTTTGTGAGACTGAGTTTGTACCATGTTGATGAACGTATTAATGAGGTCTTATTTTGTGTGCAGTGTTGTCAGCCTTTCATACACTTTGCATGTAGCTGAAGTCTTGCTTTTTATTACAAGGTAAAGCCCTATTCTTCTTCCTTTTCCATTCAACTGTCTTGTTATCTTCCCATAATCATGTCTGACACTTCCAATATCTCCATATGTCTTTCTTTCCTGTACTCCTCAAAATTTTGCTTACAGTATTTGCAGGAGGCTATCTACAGGTACAGTTCTCTCATCTATTGGAGCACTGAATCATGCACTTCTGTCCACGTCTTATGTTCAGAATGGTCAGCGTGCACCAAAAAACAGATGTAACCCATGTATGCATTGAGCCAATTTGGCTACTTTTGACACTGTTGTCTGTAACAGTATGTGTGTATCTTTAAGAGCTGTTGATGTCCTCTCCTCCCTCAGGTAAGTTTGGTTTGGTTTCAACACATTTTGTCAGCAGATCTGAACTTTCCCCACATACATAGTACTTTCTTCTTTCTTCCTCTCCCTCTTTCTTTCTTTTTTTCTTTTTTTTTTGGAAGTAAGCTTTGCCTTTGAAAGAAATTGAGAAATTGTAAAGAAGACAAATGGAAGTAAAGCTCGTTGAAATCTTTGCAAGTCATTTTGTCTTCTGTTTGCTTTCATCAAGGATAAAAGAACAGCAAAACCACATCAGAAATAGCAATAAAATTACTGTGGGGGCTGCAAACATAATAATGATAGAGATCACTTAACTGTGATGGTTTCTCTTACGCGGGAATGTCAAGGTGTTTTATTTCTTCTTACCCTGTGAGGTAGTTCACTATTATCCACAAATTTTAGTGCATGCCACATGGAGGCCAGTAAGGAGAGGTGATGCCTTAGAAGTTACACAAGGCTGTGGAAGACCCAGCAACAGAATCCAGAGTCTGGACCACCCAGGGCCATATTCATGTACCGCAAGCCATCAGGAGAAGATTAACTTGAAACCTTTTTGGTTGCTCTGTACAGTATAATCTTCTAAATGAAATCAATGAATACTTGATTTGAGAGTCTCCCGTTGCTCCATCCCTGCTGTTCCTAATGTTTGTTAACAGATTGCTTTGTGGTAGAGTGCAAAGGTGCCGCTCTATAAAACTGTAATGACTTCTGGAAAGGAAGTTGCCCTATGTATTGCAGAAAGCACCATTCAATTTTGATTGGAACATGGGGAGTTGAGAAGTTGTTACTACTGTTAGTACAGCCAGCTGAAATAAAAATTTCTGCTCAGCTATAGTTAAAATGACATTTCCTTTTTCTTTGCTTTCTCTCTCTCTCTCTTTGTTTACCACTGGAATATGAGTGTTTTCTTTGCCCTTGGCAGGGAGCTGGAATGTGGTGAGGCCCTGACACTCAGACGAAGGGCATCTCATTTTCCGTCTCCTGTCCAGTCGTGGATTTCACCCATTCTGCTTGCTACTCCCTTGACTCTCTCTCTGCCTTATTTCTCAGTCCTTGGGAGTTTTCTTGTCAGTTCTCAGGCAGATTTTTTTTCTTTCTGTCTAAGTAGAGAATGAAGTGTTTGGTGGGATGGCTGGGGTTCTCCCCACTGAAGAGGTTTGGCAGTGCCAGGTCTCACACAGCCCGACTTTGGGAGCCAAGGGACTTGGGGAAAAGAGGAAGGGACTGCAGCTGTTAATTAGCACATGTCGGTGCACAGCCAAGTGAAACCAGTCTGAACAGATACTATATTCTGCTCGTGCTATAAGTTAGATTCTGTGTATTTTCTCCTTGGTGAAAGAGCGGTGGCTTTTAGGCTTGTGAATTATGCTACAGTATGTCTCATTACTGAATAGGTATGAAGATAATTTACAACAGATCTATCTGATCTCACTCATTGCATATCAGGTCTTTGCAAACAGCTCTTACCTCACTTTCCCCAAGGTCTAGAAGTCATGAACTTCCAAGACTGTCCTCTCTGTGCACTGGCATGCCAGGCAAGGCCAACTGGTCCAGCTAGCAAGCTGAAGTTGAGCGTGGGGTGAGGGAAGAGAAGGCATTGCGCAGTGCTGCAGCATGCAAGCCTGACCAGTTCCTTCGCTGCTGTGAACCCCAGAAGTCAGCACTTGCTCCAGCTGCTGCCTTGCCCTTCCAGGCCTGCCTGTGTGCCAGGAGATAGTTGTGCAGCTGCCTTCATTGGTGCGAGGAGAAATTCAAGAGAAATAGTGGCAAGCGTAATGTGTACAGAAGTGAATTTTTCTTCTCCGGTTTTTATTTTGTAATACTTCTGAAGAAAACTGCTTTAAATATAAAGTGCTTCATGGAACAGAAACTATTTGTGTCTTAGTTTGTATTTCTCAGGCAGTTATCCAGAGCTTATAGTAATACTTCTTTGGCCTTTTCTAGAGAGTGAATGTAACACATTTCACACTTTACCAGTAAACTGATTCTTCCACAAAAATAATATCTGTTTACAAGGCACTAAGCTTCACCCATTTAGATCTCTTTGTGCTGTTCTAGTCATAAATATCATCTTTATTCCACACGTTTGCTAGTCTCAAAGTGTTAGAGAGGAAATTGATATAAATGGATCTCACAGATTTCAGCTTGCTGTTTCTAGCTCATATTTATAGGACTCCTGTCCTTTTGGGGGCCCAAAGCAAAGCCTGGTGAAAGTGGCAGGGATTTTGGCAACTCTCTGAGCAGCGTACTAGGTCAGCCTCCATTGCAAACTATGCTACAACATTTGAGTTAGAACCAGGGACTGACCAGTCCACATAAAAATACAGAAGGAGTCTCTGTTTTACAGAGATAATGAAAAATGGAAAGTTTCTTTGTCTTTTCCCAGAAATTTTTCTACAGACATATGTATATATATACTTACATATTTTGGCACACCAATCTAGTAGCCAAGTCAATGAAATATTGAGAGTCTGATGGCATGAAAGTTCACGGCTTTAAATCACTTTTTCGTTGAGGAACATTAAAATAACTGCATGTATGTTTCAGGAAATCTGTCAAGTAAAATGCTTGCAAGAAATGCATGTATTGTTGATGGCAAAAAATATCTGCTGTCTTTTTCCATGCTGCTGATCATGTGTGTAATCCCAAATGACCATCTGATGTGATTTTACAATCATTTTGAATGAGGAGTTCAGACTGACTATTACTTGTAACTCTGTCATTCCTCTCTAGTTTTTCTTTCTTAATGACAGCAGTGTTCTTGATCTGTTCTAAATCTTTTGCATTTTGTTCTGATGTTTATTACACTATTTTCCAAATTTTTGAAGCAAAGGTCTTTCAAGATGAAGAACAATCCTTCCCTGGAAACTGACTGGAAAGCCAAATGATCTTTATTGATATAGATATTGCCTTACACTTCCCCTCTTTGGAAATCACTGCTCCATTATATGTTATTGCTTCCTCTTCCCTAAATGCCTTTGTGAGTAGTAAAGTACAGTGTTGACATTTAAAATATCATCACTGGCATGGTTGATAGATGAGTGAATGACTGAGAGAGCTCCCTCCTCGGAGGTGATTTTTTTCAGGCTCTGCAGATTCAGTCTCCAGCAAAGGTTATGTTTTGTATCAGTTATGCTCACTGCATGTTCTGAGCTTTGCCTTGCAAACTTGCATGGCGCTGTGGTTTTTCCTACAGTCATTATAGTCCATGCCCATCTAGTGTCTTGTCCATCAGCTGCCCCATAAGACTTGTGCAGCACTTCAGGAACAACACAACCACATCACAGCAGTTAAATGTGAAAAAACATCAGTCAGAGCTTGCACGGTTTTCATGTGCCAGTCACAGACTGTCACCTAGAGCGTGCTACCAGCTTGGATAAGCTGTTCATATTTTATGTTACAGTTTGTCAATACATTGCTATTTTCACTGCTGTTTCTTTGATCTCAGAAATAGTTCTATACTGGTCAGGAAGTCTGCTGGCACTGTCCGATTTGCCCATGTCTGCCTTTGTGTTCGTTACAACACAAAGGAAAGATATGAAATCACCCCTTCAGAAAACACCATAGTTGCCAAATAGCATAGCATTTATTAAGCAGTTCTTAAGTGTTACTGTGGGCTTCTGCTTTACGTCTCAGTTCTCAAAGATTGCTATTTACACCATTCTTTCATTGATGTATATTTGGCAATACAGAAATATTATCAGCACTTATTATTGTGGCAACTTGTAAGAATCCATCGCACATTAGAACTGCAATGCAAGAAGAAAATAGAGAACTACCCTTTGCCCTGAGACTACTCTCTGAAGGTCTAGATAGACTGCAGGAGGTCAGTGGATACAAAGAAATGGGAGGTAAAAGAAGTGATGTTATGAGCACTTGTGGTCTAACACTACTGTTGACAGATTTAGATAAATTTCACTGGTGCTTGACTGTGAAGACATCGACTCAGGACTCAGGATGTTCCTGTGGTTTTAAAGTACATAGCTATTATCACTTAAAACCTGATAGTGAAGTATGCACTGCATCAGCTCCATCTCAGATCACCAGTAGTCTGTTAAGTCGGTGTGCTGTACTGGTCAGTCCCACTACATCACAAGAGGGCTGAGATGATTTTCCCTTCTAGCACATGTGGTAAGGGAGCTTTTGTTACTGACATTTTTCAAGACATGCTTCTACTTGAAGAGTTATAGACAGTTAAAAGCAGATCAAGAATTGGTGTCTTAAGATTTTGTATGTCTTGTAAGGGGTATTTCCAATTCTTTGTATACATTCAAATATATTTAGAAATGAAGAGTTTTGTAGTGCTAATGTGAATTTATGAATCTATGTATGTCCCTTTCTCCAAACTGGTAGTCTTTTTAATATGAGAAGAATTATTGATACATCCTTAATTTATCACTTATTAGAAGGCTCATAATCTAAATGGTTCACATTAGAGAAAAGGGGTCAATGTGCAAGCAAAGTTCCTCTGTGTTGCAGTATATGAAAAATAAAATAAAGGAATATATATGCTTTTATTTATGTTAATTCTTCACTCCAAGCATGGTGTGACTACATTCTGTCTAGTCTGTTGGTTTTTTTTGTATCTCAGGAGTTACAGCTGAAGTAAACGACATTTGGAGATGGGCAATTAAAATAATTGAGTAAGAGAGTCTTCAGTTTGAGAAAGGATGTAAAAGATAGGGATTTTTTTAATTTAAGGAAGGCATAAGTAAGACGGAACATGACATTGGTGTACAGAATGATGAATGATACAGAGAGTGTGAACGGGTGCTCTTGCTTGCCCTCTCTTCGGTACAGAAGCAGAGGGACATTCAGTAAAGCTGAAAAGCAAATGTAGTAGCACTATTTAAAGGCAGTTTTTAAGCAATAATTACCTTGTTTTCACAAGCACATCTTGTTTCTTCATTATGCTGGTGAGGAGAATGCAAGATATCTGTAGAAGATTAATTCAGGTTATCCTTCTAAACAGTTTTTGTGGACGTATTGCAAAGACTAGTTCAGAATATATGCCTGATTCCACTGATAAGTGGAAGATGTGTGAGACAAAGTATAGGTAATGAGACTATCTATATATTTACCAGATAAAGCAAGAAGTAGGTATCCAAAACAGACATCTATTGGTGATGGAAAGAACATTGCTCTACAGTTGTCCTCCCTATGATTTTTACATGTGTCCCTGCAGTATCTGCTTGTGAGCCTTTTTAAAAGACTGATATTCTGTCACTTTGGCTCAGTGCTTTACTGGAAGGTTCAAGCAGATTTCTGTCCATGAATAATTAGTAGGAAATACATTTATACTTCCAGAACATTCTTTTCAGGTATTCTCTTTTATATGTATATATTTCATTTAATATTGATCTTTTATTAATAAGTTTATGTCAAAATTCAGAAGAAAATGTATTTTTATTAAATAGTTTTATTAAATAGAATAAATTGTGTATGTGCCTCACTCCCACCATTCTTGGGTAAAAAGAGGATGGTGAGACTTGCAAATGGCTTTCATATGAGACTTGCATATGAGTGTGATCATATTTTGGTTAAATTATTATGATATCTATTTAGCTACATTGTTACTTTTAGACTTGATCTCTGACACGCTTTTTGTAGGTTTGTAATTACTTTTTAATTCCTCAGCATACTGCTTTATTTCACTTTCTGCAATTCTTAGCCACATGTGGTCTTCATCAGTCTAATCCCTTGTTCCTTGTTCCTGTCATTTCCACTGTCTATGTCTAGTCTGTTGTACTAATGTTTGTGTTATGCTTATGACCTGGATGATGGCTGTAAGCCTTTTATTTGCATGTCTCAGTTTCCTCCACCTTAAGATGGGAACATTTGTAATCTTGGTGAAACACCTCAGAGTTTCTATGTGAAATCCACTCTCCTATGTTGAAAAAACTACATGTTTAGTACATTTCCTTATGCCTCCTGATTAAGTCTTTGCTTCTCACTGACCTAAGAGACATCATGAATGCGTTTGCTGATACTGTCAGTATTCAATTTTGTGCAATTTTGCATATTATAAATATTTGCAAGATTGGATATATTTTATGAATCATCTATGTATCAGTTTTGTAAAAGTTTTTATGAGGAGTTGCATATTTATGTGTGTATGTGTGTGCTTAGTATATAAATTGCACACTAAGAATATATCTGCCTGCTAGTGAGGTCCAGTTGCCTCTGAAATAATTTCCTGTGTTATGGCAGCCCTGTAATGCCATGCCAGAACATGGTGAAGAATAGCTTAGCCACGTGAAATAATAGAAAAAAATTAATTGTGTGTGTAATTACCTATTTTGAAGTATGCAGATTTTATGTCTAAACTTAAGTCAGAAGAAATATTCAATCTAGTTTTTTTTTATTTGTCAGACACCCTTCAAAATTTATCTAAGCTGCTGGCAAAGCTGCCATCCATAAATCTCAGCCAAAGACTTGCTGCTAAGTTTTTAATGCTATATTATTTCTATTGTTTGCAAGTGATTACATTTTTTGTTGCTATCTGTGGACAGAGCCTCACTGGGTTGAGCATATAAGTATATGGGAATGGAGGGAGGAGGATTTGTGTTAGTTTAGTGGAGATGATAAAGCTGAAAACATAGCAGGACATAAATCAGATTTTTATTCTTTTTCTAGTTGGCTCGTCACAATAAAACATTGCAACAGATGCTGAAGCCAGGGTCAGATCCAGATGAAGGAGATGAAGCCCTGAGCTATTACGCCAATCATACAGCACAGATAGAGGTAAGAATTGCTGTCTAGAAGATTGAGTATGAGACAAGCTTGCATATTGTACAGGGCATGTCAACCCTCTTTAGACTTCTGAAAAGCTAAGCTTAATCAAATATATAGATTATTTATGAGAAGAAGAAAGCTAAGTGCTGTTCTTTTGGCTATGGGAGAAGAAGGAATGTAGCTATTTTATATAGGTACATTATGTATTAAAAGTAACTCCAAGTAATCATTTTACAAAAGCTTTCTTTTGTGTTATCGAACATGTTTTGTTAGGGGAATAATGAGTGTAGATAGTAACTGTGTCATGAAGTCAAGAGTAATTTTGTATGATACATCACTCAAATAAAGAATCTTGAGTTCTAAACCAGTGATGCTAACTGATCAAATTAAAAGTTTGGCTGCAGTACAAAGAGGTTTTGAAGCGATGTTGACATTCAGTATGGCTTTTGTTTAAAAGAGCATGGCTCTGTCTGATGCAAGTGCCTTGAGCCCATAGCTGCCACTGAGGTAGGCTACTGTTGACATCGTTATCTGTGCCAGCCACCAATCTTTTTGCTGCTCACACCATAGAATCACAGAATCACCAAAGCTGGAAAAGATCTCTAAGATCATCTAGTCCAACCATCCACTTACCACCAATATTGCCCACTAAACCATGTTCTGGAGTCTTACATCTACATGTTTCTTGAACACCTCCAGGGATGGTGACACAGTACGCAGCAACATGGCTTGCTCTGTGGCTGTGGTGATTGTTTAGAGGGCAGTCAAGTGCACCTTTTAACATATTTTAATGTTTTGGAGGCTCTTAAGTTATTTAGCAAGTATTGGGTGACTAAGTTTTCTGGGTAGGCTGCAGATGTGAGCATCAAAAGAAGCACTGTGATCTGCTTCTATGTGACAAATGGATTCTTACAAGAGTGATTTCTAAGATCTCTTCAAACATCAAGACCACTGTAACTGACAAAGCCTATTTTTCTGGCAAAGGCTCTGTTCTGTGAGCTTCTGCTATCTGGCATACTTTTTAACTGTGGAGCACAATAGGAAGCCTACCTCTTCATTTGAGTCCCAGACCAAACTGAAGATGTGCTGCCAGGGTCTTTCACTTGCCAGTCCCAGTACACAACCACTGGCCTGAGAAATAACTGCTTACCTAGGATACTTCAAAGTAGCCTGTTCAGTTTCACATGATGCACTTGCCCTTGGGCAGACGAATAATTATCCTTCATTTCCAATGCAAATATGCTTGAATATGTTATACTTAAAAATGGCTTAGGATGAGTTTGATTTTTAGTATGCTTATCTAATAAATATGAATTATAAGAGAGAAAAGAAGGTCCTGATATGCAGGACTGTGATTGGAAAACTGAAATTCAGCCCAGAATTGCTCCTAAATCAAATGGGTTGTTCTTTAGATGAAAGCACTCCTTGACCTGTTAGACATTTCGGATACAGCTCCCTGATGTTGGGATATCTCATTTCTTTGATTTGAAAGTCATATAGTATCTTTTTTTTTTTTTTTTTCCATAATACTGCCTCTACTGAGACATGGGTCTAGAAGTAAAAATGAGGTTTCTACCCATTTTTCAATTGACATGTAATGCAGACTCCATGATCAGAAAAAGAAAGCAATTTGAATGACAGTGTAGTAAAATGGAGTAAAATCTAACTCACTCACTGATGGCTTAGTAGACTCTGAAACACAAATAATGCAAGACCTTGTTTCTTGCCAAGTAAGCAAAGAAAAACTGACAAGATATGGGTTCTCTCTGAGAAACAAGGTGCTTTTTTTTGCATCTTCACCTTTGCAACTTCTGTCATCATAGGAATAAATTCAAGGTGGAAGAAGAGTTCCATAATCCATTAGAAAGGCTCTGAACTTCTACACTGTTTAGTAGAAGAGCTTCATTTCAATCCACTGCAAAACTGAAGCATTCTAAACTGGAATATTTTTTATGTTTGGGCCTAGGTTTCAGTTGAGATATATGATTTGTCACTGTATTTGCAAGCAGATTTTTGAAAATAGAAATGGGGTTTTACTTTATGTTTTAGGATTCATTGACTGACTTTTTGGTAATGTACAAATAATTTATGCATTCATTTATAAATTATAAGGAAGCTGTGAGCAAAAAGAGCTGTGACAAAACTGTTGAAAAGTCACTGATCCTGAGAAAAAAATGTATGTCCATTTTATTTATAGATTGTTCGTCATGACAGAACAATGGAACAGATTGTCTTCCCTGTCCCCAATATTTGTGAATTTCTCACTCGGGAATCCAAAAGTCGGGTATTCAATACAACAGAGAGAGATGAACAAGGGAGCAAAGTCAATGACTTTTTCCAACAGACAGAAGATCTGTACAATGAGATGAAATGGCAAAAGAAAATTAGGAGTAAGTATTGTAATTTTGAAAAATTCCTCAATTATGTTAAAAACTCACTTTTAAGTCTTCAAATACGTTCAATTTTAGTTATACGCTTTTCACTATTCACTCTGCAACAGGCAAAGCTTCTCAGAACTTGAGAGAGTAGATCTACAGAGTGTAGACCAGCTGAGACACTTGCATGCCACCATAAAAGAATCATAATATGGAGCAGCTACTAATGTAAATAATGTGTTCAAGATGCTGTTCTGGACTGCAAAAGTTAAATGGAAGAATGGATGAACAGGGTGTAGCTCCAATAAACTCAGTAGAGTGGAACCTAATTAAGCCAAGACCTCTAATATATAACAAAACCACGTGTAGCTGCAGATTTGAGGTTTGCAGATTTCTACAAGACCATTAAAAATATGTTAATGTCAGTCACTTAAAAACATCTCTCAGCAGAACTTCAGCTGCTTTAAATCTGCGTGACTCCCATGGAGTCCATTCCCCTTTGCCAGTTCACATCAGCCTTGCTTGACTAGGCTGCAGTATGTCCCCATCTGTGAGCCCATCCTGGTATATGTACTGTGGCAGTGGGAGAGGCATATACACTTGCTTAAACTACAAGGGAGACCAAGCCAGGTAACATGAGTTTCTCATTTTGTTCACTGGTGGGCATTACAGCTGCTGGCCCTCACTGGGAATGGGGCAGCTGCTGCTCCTGCCAGTGTCCCAGGGATGGGGAGCTCCTGCCAGCTCTGCAACTGTCAGCTGTGCCCTTTGAATTTGGAGCAGAGAGCCAAGGCTACAAACTGATTTAACATCCTTGACAGATAGAAAGGAAATGTATATCTTGTATGTGTATACATGTATATAATAAACACGTAGGATGTATCACTTTGTTCACTGCTAAAGTGCAGATGCTGCTGGGGTGGCAGACATCAGCTGTTGAGCAGCTCACAGGAGCGTTATGCAATTGATTAGGAGGGAAGTGAAGAGCAGGATCTATGGTCAGAGCAGCAGGGAGTTTGGATACTTAAAGCAATATGCCTCAATGCAGCATCCTTAATGTGAAAGAAACAAGAGTGTTGGATACAGTTCCTTAAAATTTCAGTTCTGAAGTTATAATTTTCAGAAGCAGTTGAAAGTTTTCCATATAAGTCCTACTGGCCCAGATCCACTTTCCTTAGTGGCACTGTGAAAATTTGTACTGATAATCTGAGCAGAGTAAAGGCATAAAATAGATGATTCTAGAATAACTCCCTAACTGCAGTCTGTTTGGGAATAAAATCCATCAGATTGTAGAAAAATTGCTTCACTGACAATAGTGTGTCTGTTTTTTCTTGCTTGAGAAACACAAATTAAAAAAGCCGGACCTTATACTTACATAAACCAGACCTCCCTGTTGGTATAAGCAAGGAAAACTAGTTTATTTTTATTCAGAACAGAAATTCCTCAATTCATTTCATCAGTGGAACAGCCCAGAAGTCTCCATGTTGTTTTTTTGTTGTTGTTTGAAAAGATAATATAAATTTAGGTTCGGTTCATTGTTTAGCCAAGTGTCTGTTACCAGGCAGTCTCTATTGCTGAAATTGACAGATGCCATTTGCAATGGCTCCAAATGCTTAAATCCCAGCAGTCAACAGCACAAAGTTATCACTTAATCATATTCAACCTAATTATTTACCTAATCACTATTAAAATCTATTTAGACAGTCATTTTCAGCTGAAGGAGTCTATATGAAAAGTTAGCTGGGTGCAGGTAAGTCAAGAATATGTTTTGCATATTTGCAAGAGTCTCTCAATGCTTGAAAATCTAATTGATATGAATACATCATCTGAAAATAGCTAACTTCTCTGACTAAGGGTTCTCTCACACCACTGCGCCTTTCAAATGTTCATTTAAACATACGATAGCGCAGTCTCAAATGTGAGGTGCTTGCCTGGGTCTTAGTACCCTCTGATCTTGTTCCTGGGCTTTTTGCTGAATCGTTTATGTGACTCTGGACACAAAGTATTAACACTTTTTTTCCTTACTTCTCTATTTTGCATTTTTTAACTTGGTTAAAGGTCCTTTGGAATATAGTCTCCTTCTGTGTGTTCACATAGTACTTCACATTTGAAGGTCCTGGCTTCCTTTTAAAGCTTCAAATTATTTTAATAGTACAGAGTTGTTGCTCAGCAGGTAATCTTGGGTGTCTGAGCATTGTACAGGAGATAGCTTTCATGGAGCCATACTCCACTCAGACCAAATTTTATCTGCTCCTCAAAGTAGATCAAGATATGTTTAGTTTGATAGAGGTGGGGAAAGTACTGCAGTTCTGAAATTTTGCCTGTTCCATTTTTCTTTGAATAATATCATCTGCATATCTGATCCAAGTGGGTCAGCTGGATGACCTGTGTTGGGTCTCCTGGTTGCCTGGCATGCAGGATGCCTGAAATCCAGCTGTTCATTGGACTCCATATTTCCACACACAGAGGCTACAGTTTCAGAGCCAGGTGAAGAGAATCCTTCACACAAAGTCCAGTTGTGAAACCTCAGCTGAGGCAAAACTTTCATATATATTGAACTGTATTGGAGATTTTGGATGAAAAATCCTGCTTGAAACAATATTTTATGGCTAGCCTATGTTTACTATGTCTCTTTTAGCTAATGTTAAAGTTCTGCATGTTTGTTTTGTTTACCTCAGTTTTCTTCATTAATCTGTATTGTTTAACTCCCTCGAGGCCATTACTGACTGGGCTGATGCCTGCTTTCTTCCCATTCAATGCTTTTTTTTCTCGACTTTCTAGATAATCCACTCCTATTTTGGTTCTCACGACACATCTCTCTCTGGGGAAGCATTTCCTTCAACCTTGCTGTATTCATCAATTTAGCAGTTGCTCTGTTCTATCCCTTCGGAGATGATGGAGATGAAGGCAAGTGGAACTTTTTATTTTTCCTTTTGATTTTAGTTGCTTTTATTCTAAGGTAACGTGATTGTGTAAAACTGCATCTTCAGGTGTGCTTGTTTCTGCAGGAGCCGTGTAGTGTCTCCTAGATAGGAACCAGATGTTGTCTGAGATGTTGATCTTCAGTGTGTCATGTCCTGTGTGACATGAAACAAAACAGACAGAACACAGGAGCTAATCTGAAGATCGTGTAGATTATCTGAGCTAATTCTTTTCTTTTTTTGCTTAATTATTGTCAGATTGCAGTGTACTAATGCACACATTCAGTTACAGTTTCTGAGCTGAAGAAGGGTACCTGGCAGCAGAGGGACTGAGATTCCTTAAAACTGACCAATTTGAGTGACTTGCAATGTTAAAATGTGTGGAATATGATGATATGAAAACTAGCTCATTGACATTTGATGATTTTAATGGAATAAAAGAGCCACTGATGCAGACGACAAAAACATTATATAAAAATATGCTTAAAAGATGTGATTCTGTCTCTGCTTCATCACATGGCACAGAAATGCAGCAAATAATAAATTTCATTAAATAAATGCAGCAGAGGAGCAGGTGGCCTCTTTGAATCCCAAACAAGCTTAATTGGGATAAAGGAGACTGGTAATGGGAGTAGATCCATTCACCTCTGGGTCTTTAATTCATGTCCAGTCTAGCCAGTAATGTGACTGAAAGTCACTTCTGTCTGATGGCATGTGAACTGCACTACTGGAAACAGGCCAGCTGCATATGTTTTTCACAAATACCAGAATTGGCACCATCCAACATTCCTGTTGGCTGGCTAAACAGAAAGCAGCAGATTAAAGTATATTGGCATGGAGACCACACTGCACTTTCACCTTGCAGCGTGGGCTCTGCAGGTCACAGTGCAGAGAGCTCCACAGCCTTGTGTCTGCAGGGTTCAGCTGTGGAAATGGGAAGCATTTGCATGCAGTGCTTTCCTGCCTGTAAGCCGAAGAGTCGCTCAGAGTGCACATGTGTCAGAGTGTAAGAGAAGAAATAAAGAGTTAAAAATGAACCTTTTAAGCTACTGAATTTTTAGCTAATTTATACTCAAGGAAATCCTCTGGTCTGCAGTCAATAGGCATTAATACTTGGAACTGCAGATTTGTGTGGTATTAGTTAAAGTGGCCCCGGTAATCCAGTGATTTCAGCGATAGTGCATTTCAGGATTCCAATTCTCAGTCCTTGCAGCAGCAGCAGAGATTTCTGAACAATAAACAATAGGTGTGGCCCAATGGGATAAGCACGGTCACGAGGCAGACTCCTTCCAGTCTCCACCAAAAACTGATCTGGGAGCTGGAGTTTGTCTCACATTTTCCCCCTTCCACTTGTGTGCAAATCCACATTCACGTGTCCGAGGTGCTTGGGCTGATCTAACCATCTCAGGAATGCTGCTGCCTTCGGATGGATTTCTGCATTTCTTACATCATACGGCATAAGCGAAATTGCACTCCAGATGAGGTTTCTTTGCCCTGTGCATATCTGCATGTGTTACATGACACAAAATCATTTGACCTGCAGTAGGGAAGAGAGAAAAATTTATTAAAGAAACACCGAGTGCTTCGCTCATACTTTTCAGCTCCACTTTGAAGCTATTTTTTAGGATCCGTTAAAAATTTCCAGATCTTGTTGGCAAAGAAACTATCCAGCAGAGCTGCCCTTAAATCTCTTGCCAAGGATATAAACACTCCTGAACTTTGGAAAAGTTTGAATGCCATCTGAATTTTGAGGACAAGGCCTCACCTTATTGTTTTCACTGATGCTGCTTAGCTGTGTATCTGCTGCCAAGGAGATACCATTATTCCTATTGTGATCCTTAGTAAATTCTCTATTCTGTTCTCCCCTGCCACTGAGCTCTCAGTTAATCAGTAGAAGTCAGTGTGTGAGTGTGACAGCACCCCAAGATCTGAATGTGCTTTTTGCATCAGAGTGACATGGTGTGCTCCCAGAGCCTTAAGCAGAGGAGAAAGGGAAAGCACGGGCTTCGCTCAAGTCTCGTAGACAGTCTGGGAGCCATCACCTTGCCCAGCCTGACTCTGAAGGCTTATGTGCCTGCAGGAGCTTAGCAAGAGCAAGGACCTGCCACCCACTGGGAGCAAGGCTCAGTGGTTCAGCAGCTCCTGGCAGTGCAGATGCTGCTGCTTCTGCCCAGGTCCCCATGGCCACCCCCCACTGTGGCAAGTGGCTGATTTTTGAGCAGAGGCAGAGCTGCCTCCTGCTGAATGCCTGCAGCCCTTGAGCAGCAAGCTGCTTCTCTAAAAGCAGGCCTCTTCTGTGCCCTTTGGGTTGGGAACGAGACACTGTGGCTTGTGCTATTGCTGTGCCACTCCAAGGACTGGCTATTTCTGCAGCCAAACAATCGCTGAGTTAGAACAAAGGAGTCCTAATGATCCCTGCAAGAGGGAGATAATTAGTAGCCTGCTCCAGGAACAGGATAAACTATTTCATCTCTGAGCACTATGCAGATTTTAATAGAAATTTCATTAGCTCTTCTTACTATATTACCTGTGCAAATCAACAATACTATGATAATAACAGTTCTTATTGCAGTTAGGGTAAGTCGCGCTCAGCAGTTGCGATGCATGAGTCACACTTTGTCTTATCTATATGAGCCAAGGAATTGATCTTCTGGATCTGTTTTGTGGTGAAAAACTGAGTCACCGAAGATGCGTTTCTCAGCTCTCCCATTCTTCTCCATGCAGGCACACTTTCTCCGTTGATTTCGGTCCTCCTCTGGATAGCTGTGGCACTTTGTACAGCAATGCTGTTTTTCATCTCCAAGCCAGTCGGCATTCGACCCTTCCTGGTGTCTGTTATTCTCAGGTCTATATATACAATAGGGCTCGGTCCTACCTTGATACTTCTTGGTGCTGCTAATGTAAGTACTCAAAAAGCAAGCAGAATTTTCCCTTTCAGCAGAGGCAGAGATATTAAGGGCCTCAATTAGAACTGTGCAAAGAACTTCTTTCTCAGGCTCACTGGTTAACACAAAGAAAAAAAATAATTTCCAGTCGTCTCGAAACAGTGATGTCAGCAAGCAGAAAAGCTGAGAAAAAAAGGATTTGGTTTTGTTCACATGTAAATATTTTAAAAATAAAAACAATATGAAATTTCAAAGAAACATTGCTGAATAAAAGGAATCAAATTTACAATTCTTTGTGTTAAAAGAAAAATTTTCTCTACAAATATGCTCAGCAGAATTGGCACAGATTTGTCAGGTGCTTCTGTGAGCCTAAATCTACATTTTTGAAAAAGGTTTTCAAAATTAAAAATTCTCTCAGCCCTTTCCCAGATCTCTTAATTTATTCATGGCTGTGTTTGCGTGTTTACTGAGCTTTGTAGGATAGGCAGTCACGCTCATAAGCCGTCATTTTAGATTTCTGCCTGACTGCTGCAGCCCTAATTCAGCTTAGCACCAGGCAGCAAAGTATTAGGTTATTTGATTCTATGAAAATTTTGCATGCTCAAAAATGCCCAGGCATGTGGTCCGAGGTAAAGGCAAGCAAGCAGTGCTTGGCCATGTCAAATTTGTGAAAGAAGAAACGTGTGGAGTCCTTATTGCTAGTCCTGGACTACCAAACACCCCTTTCTTATGTACTTCTGCAGTACTACTCACATGCAGGCAGAGCTCAGGAGCAGTGGCAAATCTGTTGCTGGTGCTTAAAAACCATTCTTCAAAAGTGACACTGGTATGTTTAAAAGGAATCTTATTCTGAAAAAATGTGATCTGAAGGAAATGGGAGATTTTCCCACCCCCACACATGCTGTTGTGTTACTATTGTTCTCTTTGCAATTGTATTTATAGCTGCACCTGCATGGTCTCAGATCTGAACTCATTGGTAGGAATTGGTAGGAATTGGTAGGAATTGGTAGGAATTCACTCCCCAGTTGTTGCTTAATACCTTACGATGTTAATCCCACCCTGCCTTCTCATGAATGTTGTAGAGATCTCAGTGCAGTGGTGAAGGGGTGATACACTTCCATTTAGTCTGATGGACTCACACCCAGTATGTCTTGGAGTTGGATTTGTCTCTTTTGAACTTCAGCCATCTGGAAGTTGAGTGTTTGTTCAAAGTAGCCTATCCGGAATTTTTCATTCTACAGCAATGCAAGCAATAAATAACAGAATTTTTTCTGATGGAGTAAACCTGGCCTTTCTTTACCCCCCACAGCTTTGCAACAAAATAGTGTTTCTGGTGAGCTTTGTTGGAAACCGGGGAACTTTTACTCGTGGCTACAGAGCGGTCGTCATGGACATGGCTTTTCTCTATCACGTGGCATATGTCCTGGTCTGCATGCTGGGCCTCTGTGTGCACGAATTCTTCTACAGTTTCCTGGTAAGTGTGTGCTTCTGTGGAGGGGAAAACTTTGCAAAAATAGAAAATACCGTTGCACGCATGCAGCTGTCTTCAATTTCTTCCTGACAATCAAGCCAAATCGTGTATTTTTAGCATGCCATTGTGTTGCTGCCCTGTAGGAGCTGCTGTTTTCATTAGAACCCGCTTCTGTTAGGAGTTATTTTATCTGTTTTAGAGGTGACAGTTTTCTGTTTCTTTTCATAAAATTATCATACAGCCCACTCCTTTCTTCTGTTCTTCCGCAGCATACCTTTATTTGGCGTATGTTGTTCCTGTGTCTTGTGTCAGTTGGGTCTTCAGGCTGTGGTCTGTCTGGGGCAGGAATTGGCCACTGGTATTATGCCGACTATCCCATCCCTCTGTAATTAGAATGTTGCCATAAAAAAACTACTTGGGGTAACAGAAAGATTCATCACATTAAATATATGCCACTTCAGTTTTCTTTTGTTGCTATTACCCGGATAGAATGCCTTTTTATAATATGATACAGGTGCAGTGAAAATGAATCATACAAAATTATGCTAAACTCAGCTAACTGCTCCCTTCATGCTGAGTGGCAGTAAAAGGGGTTTCACTGTTCTTGTTTTCTAATCCTTTTGCTCTATACTGAAACTTTTAGGGAAACAGAATAAATTGTGGTCATTTGTATGTGTTCACTATCCCGCTGTTGTATTTTTCTCAGCTTCCTAAATAGGGGTAACATGTCACAGAGATGTGTTAAGCACTCCAGAATTTAGGGGTTCAACCCTTACTCTCTCTTGCTGAAGTCAGTTTCCAGGTCAATATCTTGACAGTAGAATCAGCTTCAGGATTGGACAGACTTCAAAGTAGTCAAGATTTTGAGGCTTTAGCTGCAGGGCCCTTTTCACCTGAATGTATCTCTCCTACTATGTAATGCCCTCCTTCAAAAATGCACAGCAAATCACATTACTCCTTCAGTGAGTAGGGGATTCTCTACTGTAAAATACTGATTTGCCATGTAGTTTAGGAAACATTTTATATACTTTTTACAGTGATGGCTGTGAACAAATGTTCACGCTTTGTGGATGTTATAATTATCCACATTCCTAAGTTACTTACAGGTGTTCACTTTGTAGTGGAAGTATTCCAAACTCTGGTATTTGTTCCTCATTTTAAGCTTTGTCTTGTATGGAATGAATGATAACTGTCCTTCCTCTTTCTTCTTTTGTTATTTATCCTTTCACAAGGCTGTGGATTTCAGGTCTTGTGAATTGTGACTAATACCTTCTCCTGTGGACCATTTTGATCAATCACAGTCTGTCACTTTATATCTGTAATCAGTGTGATTTGAAGAGGAAATACATATAATATAGATAAAGTCCAAAGCACTATAACAAATCAATACAATTGTAAGAGAGAAAAAAGCTGTAGATTCTTGAAAAGCACTTATCACATTTAATTGCTATTTTTAAGCCTTTGATATTTAAAGCGATATTATCGTCATGTATACTTTTCTTTAAATACCAGGAAAGCACACAGTGCAGGGTAAATGAGAATGGAAGTTTGGGCTTTTGTACAAACAGTGCAATGAATTTAAGTTTGTCCTAAAAAGAGATGGCCCAAATCCTTGCACACGTGAGTAATTTTTAAATGATCCCATGAGCTCAAAGAAACAGCTTACAGACATGTAATTACTTGCTTGCACAAGTAAGTTTTTCAGATGCAACCCATGCGTGTTCATCAGATGGGACATAACATGAAAAATAAATTTGTGGATGTAGATCTGTAGTATGGAGACATTGTCTTTGAATTTTAATCTAGCCTGGTTTTGAGTACGAGTAAACAGTGGATCTTGTTGGTAACAACTACCTGAGTCTGAATCAGGCTCCTATATATAAAGCATACCTTTTAGCTTTCGATTTTGCCATAGGCTATCTTAAAATTTCAAGTTCTGTGCTTGATTCTTTCCTCCTGTATATGCAACCCCACCACCCATTGAAATCAATGTGAGTTGTATGTTTATGAAATTAGCACTTCAGAACATGGATGGATGTTTCAGTAGTTCAAATTGTGTTCCTATGTAGGATCTGTGTGTACTCTTTATGTAGCCTCATTTGTATTCATTGTGTTCCTCTACATTATTGTATTTCCAGCTGTTTGATCTAGTATACAGAGAGGAGACTTTGCTAAACGTGATAAAAAGTGTTACCCGGAATGGTCGTTCCATCATCCTCACTGCAGTGCTAGCACTCATCCTGGTTTATCTCTTCTCCATCATTGGGTTCCTCTTCCTGAAGGATGACTTCATCATGGAGGTCGACAGGTTGAAAATCAGGACCCCTGTTGCAGGTATTATTTTTCTTATTAAAATTTGCTGACTTATCTTTGCTGAAAGGAAATTTTATTGATATGTTTGTATCTTGTGGACGCTGAATTAACTCCATATACCTTAGGACTAAATTAAGACTCTAGGTAAAATTTCATGCTTAGTTGTTTTTGAGGCTTTCCTGTTGAAATACTAAAATCTAACACTCACAGTTGATCTGCTGCATTTTCTTTTCTAAGTTCTGCTAACATTAAAAAGATATACATCTGCATTTCATAAGTATTATGAAGAGAAACTCAAAGTGGATTCTGATGGTTCTCATTCCACCTCAAAAGCAGTGCTTATTATTTTCTCTGTGCTGCATGAGGCATGTAATCTTAGCATGTTCAGTAAGTGTATTCACCTGATCATTATTTAAGCTTCATCCAGCTGAAATTTATTAGAAAATCTACGTTTCTGCTGATAGGAGATTTCCTGAGAGCATCTTGTGAATTCAGCATATATTTTAGAAAATACACACTTAGTGTGTAATCTTGGTTTCAGTAAAATAATCAGAAGGTTTTTAGCCAGTTTTTAAAATGGCAGGATTTCAACTTCTTGGAATGAGAGATTTTACCAAAATGGACAGAGAATTGCAAGCTCTATTTGCTAGAAAAAAAGCTAGGTCTGGTATGCTGAGATTTATGTACATGCTACCAACCAGCCTACTGGGAGCAGGGTGCAGAGAAGTACCTGTCTGCATAGAAATACCTGAGAATAACTTTTGCTTAAATTCCTAGAGGAATGTTTTTCCCAATGCTGAGCGCTCCAGACATGCATGCAAGCACAGAACAACCAGTAGGAACCAGCCCAGATTGTGTGCACTCCTTTTTTGCCAGCCTTCTCCTAACTCATACTTCAGGACCTGCTGCACACAAATTAAGCAAAGCTCATTCATGACTTATGGGCATAGGGGAGTATGATGTGCTCATATATCTAATTACTACCATGTAAGAAAAGGAACTTGACAAATTTCTTTAACAGACCTTGCTTTGTGTCACTGATCATCTTCAAGGGGCTGAGATGACTTATATTTGATTTACCATTCATTTGGGATCAGAACTTATAATCTGAAGATTCATTTAGAAAAATAATTGTAGCTACCCTAGAAGAAAGGAGGGTGGGTTACATGGAATACTGGTCTGATCCAGAGCAGTAGTTACTGTGTGATTATGTTTCTTCAGCTGAGTTCTTAAGAAGGTTTTAGTGGTATGTGTGTGTGTATTCTTTCTGGCTTAATGCCTTGCCATTTCTGATCAAAAACAGATCAAGCAAATATGCTGATGGTATACTGATGGAACGTCTTGCATCCCAAGAAAAGCACTTCAATTTTTTTCTTTATAAAGTAACACAGAGAGTCAGAGTGGATGTGTTTTCTGTGTTACAGAAATTTTCTTAGATTTCTACTTTGGTTGCATCATTTTGCCTTCATTTTTTCTCTGTAAACCTTTTTGTACCTCTGATTTGAAATGCAGAAAATTGTTGAAGACGCACAAAACAAAATTGGTTTGATAAAATCAAGTGGATGTATGTATTTACCTACTCTGGGAATGTTAAATTAGTGTTTTACTCAAAGCCATACATATTTACAAATGAGGACCAAAGTGTGTTATAATCCTTGAGAACTCTTAAATATTCTACATTCAGGATAACTGAACATCATCTTGGTGTCCTTCTTGTCAGCTTTTGTGAATAATTTATCTAATGGTTTTAAAACTGACATTATTTTTATATCTGACAGTTGTTCCTTGCTTTGAATATATTTTGTTTTAACCAGAAGAAGCATCATTTGATGTAGATTCATTAATTTCAGGAGCTGAAATAGGAATAGCTGTGATACACAGTAAATATAAAACTGTTTTTGTTCCTTGTGATTGCTTTGAGCTGTTGATGCAGAATGTCTGAGGAAGAAGGAACTGGTGGTATAATTTGTTCTGCTTTTTCTTCTCAACTTTTCAAATTGGTGACTTGCTTCTAGAAAAATATTGATTTAAGTCTTTTTATCAGTGCAGTACCTGTCTTTTTGTCAATATTCTGCTATTTCCTTAGGTATTGGTGAAGTCCCCACTACAACCCTCACATCAATGATGGGAGCCTGTGCAAAAGAGAATTGTTCCAAAAGCATTCCTATTATTAACTCAGGTTAGTACAAAAGTTTCCCAAAATTGATGATCAATTGGAACTGAAGGATTTGTGTGTTATTATTACAGAGACTGTGTGTGAAAAGTGATTATTGTTGTAAGCCAGAAGCACTCAACTTCTGGAATGCTTGGAGCTTAGCTGGCAACTTGCCTATAATTGAAGTGCTTCCCACACCTGATTACAATTGCAACAACATGAGTTTTGTTATTAAAATAGCATGCTGAATCGTTATGCTTCAACAGACAGGTCTTTTTTTTTTTTTTTTTACCTGGCTTTGCTGAGAGAAAAAGCTTGCTGCTTACTTGCAGCATTCTCACCTGCACAGAGTGAGACACAATTAGATCCATTTAGGGCTGCTTGAGTCTGTTTTAATGGTGTAGCATTTAACAGCAAGCTTTTGTTTCCACTTTTCCCATGTGTCTAGGCTGAGGTTGTAGTGTAGGCAGAAAACCTAAGAGCTCAGATCCAGGACCAGCTATGCCTTAATGAGTCGCTGTGGCTGAGTTAAGCATGGGTAGCAGTCCATCTATGTGTTCCCAGCTTGTAGAAAATGCAAGGAAATGAAAGGCTTAATTGCTGTAGTTCAGTGGGCGAATCAGTCTGGTTTTACTTTGTTACCTGCATTATGAAGCTGATCTGTATACAGAAGGACACTGTCAGCTGTAAGTACGTCCTGTTAAAAAAAGGCCTGTACACTGTGTGCAGACCTGGAGATCAAGCCAATTACCAGACACTGTGAGGGGAAGGAGTTTGCTGTGGATCAAGCTGACAGCATTCTCTGCCCTATTTTATTGTTTAAGGCTATGGGATCACTCAGGACCTCTTAACATTAGTGCTAGTCTGTCTCCCCTACTCTCTTCTCCTGAGACAGTATTGTTGTGGCATTTGGTCTTGCACTGCAATTGTTGCATTTGTTTTAGTGTGAGTGTGGCCTTTGCAGTGTGAGTGTGCAGTGTATGGTCTATATGGGTGAATAGCCTGTTGACTTGCCAGTGATGCACTGAGTGAAAAGGAATTGTCTTGGGCCAGTATTTTGAATCACAGAATCACAGAATGGCCTGAACTGAAAAGGACCACAATGATCATTTAGCTTCCACCCCCTGCTATGTGCAGGGTCGCCAACCACCAGACCAGGCTGCCCAGAGCCACATCCAGCCTGGCCTTGAATGCCTCCAGGGATGGGGCATCCACAGCCTCCTTGGGCAACCTGTTCCAGTGTGTCACCACCCTCTGGGTGAAAAGTTTTGATTGTTGCTGAGTGTTAGTTGAGAGCTTAGGGCCAGGCTGGGCCACTCTGTGGGGAAGAACTGCTGCCATGATGGCACAGCGATGGAGTAGGCCACGTTGTAAGCTCTTCCAGGCTGCATGTGGCCCATGAGTTGGACGTGCCTGGTCTACAGGCCTTAACCGCTTCCTGCTACACGTGGTTGCCAGGGTCTGAAGCTGAGGACTTGAGTGCTCCCTTCCTACCCTGTGTTCCAGCATAGCAATTTCACATGCTTCCTTCTTCCCCTACTGATTTTGAACTTTTTGCTTATTTATTTATTTATTCGTGAGGATGAAGGGTGTGAGGGAGAGAACTATAAAAGCAGGCTTTTTCTCCCCAGCAAGTTTGTAAACAAGTGCATAAATAGGCCTCATAAACAAAATGGAAAGCTGTCTGACTAGATAGAGAAAATAGCCTTGGAGCTATTGCCAAGGCAGCTACATTCAAAAAAGTAATCGATCAGTCAAAAGTGATGCAGCTTAGCTTTTGCCAAGTTCTTTAAATGATAGAAATCTCACATTTCTTATTCTTTGACTACTGTTTCTTTAAAAATTAAACAATAATGGAAGAGGGCTATATGAAACATCTAAGTACCCTCTCACCTAATCTTGGACTACTTCTATTCATCAAGTAATACTAAAGAAACAACATTCAGGAAGAACCATTTTGCTCATTTTGGCCAATGGATAAACTCAAAAGTTACTGAGAATCTACCTTCTGTCCTCTCCTGGGACAGTTCTGCCTTGTGGCAAAAATGTGAGTGCAGTAGAAAGCAAAGGCAAGTCAGCCTGGGAGTTGGTGGGATTCATGCTGTAGCAGCATAAAGAAGTTCTCTGCTGTCCGCAGGATACATGAAGTGTTTTCAGTGACATCTCAGGTCCACAGTGGAAATGTAGATACGTTGCTTTTTAAATCATACCGCAGCAAATCGTTTGTTCTGATGAAGTTGTGCCTCTACCTTGAGCTTCACCGGCTGAGCCTGAGCTCAGTCATTGCTTATTTTAGTGATGGAGTTAACTGAGAGCCAGTCTGCTCTGCTCAGGAACGTCCCCTCTCTATAGCTTGCTTCCTCCCCGCTGCATTGAGCTGTTGGCCTAAAAATATTTTGTCTCATTCTCCTGTGGAGTCTCCCACTCTTTACTCCAAAGGCATTCCCATATCACTTAAGTCTTTACCTGGTGAAGCGCTTAAAGGATCTTTACATTCCCAGTAGGTGGGCTTGGCCTTGTGCACTTTGTGCTCTTTAGCTCACAAAGGCCAATGCTGGAAAAATGCAGACACCTTTTTTTAAAGGGAGACGTCTTCACTCATTCCACTCACCGGCCTGGTACCACTTCAGACAAGTTCAGTTTGATCCATGTTGGCATGCAAGTCTCCCTTGCCTCTGCTTGTGTTGCAGCTCAAACCCTGAAGCCAGGTGGCTGTTGGCCACTAGAAGCATTTTTTTACGTGAATCTTCCTGTCATCCCACTTCGCTGCCATGTGATTGACATCACAGGGTGGTCTCAGTGCCCATTCTACATCACTTTTGAATTAAACCTGACCAGAAGACAGCCTACCTTAACACTGTCCAGCCATTAATGGGTCACTCAGCAGGCTGGAGCTGGTTGCAAGTAAAAGCCTTCTGAACCACATTCAGCATTAACATTGGGTCTGCAGCACCATTTCAAACTCCAGATCCACTCCTGTTGGTAATGTGGGCGTAGTCTGTGTGTATGTGTGTAGACAGGAGCTGTGTCTGAGCTGTGAGAACTCTGAGCATTAGAGCACATCTGCTGTTTCCAGCACCTGACCCTAGTCTTGTGAGCAACAAAAATCTTGTTCTCTAAGTACGTAAAGGAAATAGAAGCTGTGGCTTTTATAAAGTCTTTGGGTTTTGTGGTTTTTTTTATTATTTCTCTTGTGAATAGTCATCTTTTCAAGCACAGAGATCAGCTCCCAAAACATCCATGGAGTAACGTTTGGAAAAAGGAAATTGGGGCGGGATACAAAAGTAGAGGAGACAAATTGATATGACTAAGGTCACAGTGTGAGTAAAAATCATCCAGATGCAGCAGAGGAAAAGAAAAAAAAAAAAGATTTCATTGTTTCAATCCTTTCAATTTCAATATTTGAGCAGTTTTCTGGGAGTTTTTCTTTGTTTCTGTTTTTTTTTAAATCTGGCATTCTTAGAGGTAGCAGTGTCTGCAGTGACTATATAGATCAACAAGGAAGTCTGTCCCGTGTCTGCTTTTGCTTTTCTTTTTGCTTAGAGTCTCTTCAGTCAGGAATTCTTTTCCACTTAATTTGCTTGTATATAAAAAGCAGTGGCAAAAGCAGAGGATACCATCTTTGTTCTGCATGTATCTATCACATAAACCACAATTGAGGAACCCATGTTTTAAATCCAAATTGCTTGTCTGTAATGTGAATGCTTTCAGTCAGTTTGGTGTATCAAAGTCTATCTCGGTGCCTCAGATGTGGTGGTTTGGGAGCTGTTAAATATGCTGTTTCAGTTAACTATCCCAGCAGGCAGTTGTTATTTATTAAATTGTATTACAGTAAGTGCGTGAGGCAAACCAAGTGAAAATTGCTGCCTTCACCGCTTAATCAAATGTATCCCTAAAGAGAAAGGGAGAGAGAGGCAGGATAAGCAGCAGTTATAGCCCTGACCCTTCAGCTCAAGCCAGCAGGTCACAGGGAAAAGCTCAAGCAGGGCTCTTCAAAAGGAGGTTGCTGATACAGCCGCAGCTTGAGAGTGCGTGGTGGGAGGAATTCTGGCCAAGGCAGAGGGAGTCCCTCTGGGACTTGTGTTCCAGCCCAGCTCCTCTGCACGTTCAAATACCTCCTGCACAACAGTATCCTCTATGGCTCAGCCAAAACCATGCGGCAACTCAGCAGCAGCGATAAGAATAGAATCCAAGTTTTCAGGCTGAGGTCAGTGAGAGTCTTTCATTTAATGTATGTCAGACCTGCTCTTAGGCACGTGTGCTGGTGCGCCAGGGAAAGATCACGGACAGATTTACTGGTACAAAAGCCAGTACCTCCTGAACAATTCGAAATGCTAACATGACTTGGCTTGTGTAGGTAGAGGAATGATTTCACAGGAAGACAATGCTTCTGTGAATGTGCTTCTAATTCTGTGTTTATGTTGCTTCTCTTTTGCACGTCAGCTGTGCACTTTGGAGGCCTGCTGAAAAAGCAGTCATACTGAAACCAGTGGGAGTATTTGTAAGGGAAGGGATACTCCCATGACTAGAGATGATGACTCTGGTCA
The DNA here is from genome assembly GCF_026119805.1 of Tympanuchus pallidicinctus. NCBI lineage: Eukaryota > Metazoa > Chordata > Aves > Galliformes > Phasianidae > Tympanuchus > Tympanuchus pallidicinctus. The sequence continues at coordinate 6,878,120 of NW_026294744.1, forward strand.
TAAACGGTTACTGCTTGGGATTTTCGCTGTCTCTCTTCAGGGTAAATGTGGCTGCTGTGCCTAAGAATATCACCAGCAGTGACGTGCAAATGGATAGGGTGATCATTGAAATTCTAGCTAGAGGACACAAAAGGCAGATGTATTGCAGTTACTTTCTCTCATTGAGAATTGTGGCTTTGTTTGATAAGTGATCATTTGATACTCTGTTTCATGAAGGTGCTCTTCTCCTGTTTATAGGTGAGGAAGAGGAGGATGGAATTGAAAGGACCTGTGACACCCTGCTCATGTGCATTGTGACAGTATTAAACCAAGGCCTGCGAAATGGTGGTGGCGTGGGAGACGTGCTCAGAAAGCCTTCCAAAGATGTAAGTGTTTTGGCTGAAGAAATACATTACTCCCTGTGCATCTCATGAATGCCAAAGTCAATTTTGGAGGTTATAGACAGTATTTTTATCTGGCCTCCTCTAATGTCACAGGGTTGATTTATCCATGTAATTTTTACATCTCAGATGGAATACTTAATGGGAAGAGCTGAGCTTGTTGTGATGATGTTACTTGAAGAAAGGAACTGTAGGTAGTAGTTTATCCTTTCTGGAAAACTGGAACATACTGTAACCTTCAAAGCACTGCTAAGAAGTGTTGCTGGATTGGAGCAACAGTAATGTAACTACTGTAGTTTACTACTACATTAGTAGTAATTATTAAAATTATTTAAAATTATTAAAAATTATTAAAAAAATTAGTAGTTTACTACTACATTAGTAGTTACAAATGCAAACTTTTGAAAAGGATTGACTGATAAGTTTATGTCAAGACTCCATTTTAGTATAAAAGGTGTATTTTTAACAGAAATGCAGCCTGGCATCTGCACTGGAATAGGACCTGTTGCTTATCTGTACTGAACTAGCATCAAAGTCAAAACAGAATTTCATGTATCAGGGTGCAAGTCCTTTTCCAGAAGTTTTCTCCAAAACGCAGTTTGTTTGAAAACTACTCATAATATTTGGATTTTATGCATTTTGATTTACGTTCAAGAAGAACAGCATAAATAAAGGCAGTGTAGCAGATCTTTGCCCAGTGGACTGCGTCTTAACAGAAGGATGAAACTCACAAGTAGTCCCTCAGTAGAATGTGCAAGAGTCCAGAGAAAAATAACTCAGATCTACTACCTCCTTTTGTAGATAGTAGGAATCCAGATCCTTACTCATAGGCTAGGAGATTCTGCAGGCACCACAGTCCATCCACATGAAGTTTGTAGGCACTTACAAACTTGGAAAATGACCCTTGCCACCTAGCAGTAATGTGATGCTAACTAACTGCATTAAAGCACGTCATAAAAGGTACAAAGTTACAAACAAACGAATGCATGGGAAACTGAGAAAATCGGTGCCTTCCAAGGCAGTGTCATGATGAACAGGATCTGGATTTTATGTTTCTCCTTTTTACACTGAGTGTTGTCTCCTGTTTGCCACAGAACAACTTTGCTGTTTTATTGGAAGTGTTAATGAGAGTCCAGTCCAGACTTTGCAAGAAGGGAAATAGTGAAGGCATGAAAATACAAAACTGTGATGAAATGGGGGATGTGAGCACTTCAGAGCAATGTGTGTGCATGTACGTGTTCCATTCCAGAAAGGCACAAGCTTGGTCTGCCCACTCTGAGCCAGCTTATAGCCAGGCGACTGGTTTATTATAGTGTTAAAGCCATTAATGCACCATGTTTGGGCAGAGCATGGTAGGCTACTTCAGCCTTGGCATCACGTAAGTATGCTCCTCTTGCTTCCAGTGGTTCAGTGTGCAAACTTGGCAACAGAACATTCCATAAGCATGTTTCCTTAAGCATATTCCTGTGTGCTACAATGTAGCATTAAGGGTTATTGTAGATCTCAATTGGTACTAGAAGTGTTTATCCCTGTTAGCGTGCTGGCTAGGTAATTACCTTCAGTAGAGCACTACACTAAGGCATCTACACTGCACCTGGAACACAAGCCTGTCTGTCTCTCCTTGATTTGGGAAACTGCATCAGGAGCAGCAGGAGACCCAAAGAGACAGGAGTACGTGAAGTCAAATCATCTTTGCTTACTCATATAGCCAGTCCCTGTCTGTGCAAGTAAGACTAGCAGAATTTGGCTTATTAGAAGAAAGATGCATAGCTTTGCTTGAGTTAATGTGAAAATGTTGTTTAATATTTTAGACGTTTGCTATTTTTGTATCTTATTGCAACCTTATTATTGTTGCAGGAGCCCTTATTTGCTGCTCGAGTTGTTTATGATCTTCTGTTTTATTTCATTGTCATAATTATTGTTCTAAACCTAATCTTTGGAGTCATCATTGATACATTTGCTGATCTCAGGAGTGAAAAGCAGAAAAAGGAGGAAATACTGAAGACGACATGTTTCATCTGTGGTAAGTTTCTGAGCTACTGAGACGTTTTGTGTGGTAAAGGAGTAAAATTAGGGTGAAATAAGAGGAGTTATCTTATGTGCGGGAAGACTGTAAAAATGTCAGAATTTGGTTCCAAATTTGTTCACTCTCAGCAGGAAAAAGATTTGGTTTAGGAGTCAAAAGATAGCTTTGCCAAGAGGTGTTTTCACAGTCTCCAGTTAGGGTCTGAGGGAGAAGTACTGTGTTTCATGCTCGCGTCATCACTATTGATGGAGATGGTGCAGCTGCTGACTTTATTTCATATGTAGCATGATGCAGATGAAAGTACAGCTTGCTATTTCACAGCACAGTGGATTCCAGAAGGGTAACAACAGGAAAATCTGCCTATTTCAGAAGGTGACTTGAAACGGGGAAACAAAAAATTAAATGAAAATCATCCTCATAAAGACCATGGGTGAATTGCACTTATTTTGAGGTGCAGCCACAAGGAGGACCAGACCTTCACTCCCCCAGGGGACGTTAGAATTACCTTCATTTTAATAGGCTGGGTGTTGTTTCCATGGTTGTACTGACAGGGATGAACACTGTGCAGAGTTTTAGTGTCAGTAGGAGCCCCTACAAGAGATCCAAGGAGAAAAGCTGTAACGTGGAGAAAAACATTGGTGAATCCTCTCCTTTCTCACTTTGTCATTCTCCTTTAGAGATTGAAGCAGATACGACAAAGAATAGAGTGAAATTCTTACAACTGCATCTCTGTAGAGACTATATTTCTGCAGAGCTGCAGACTCACCTTCACTGTAGGTTTAAGTGCTCAGCAATCCCACCATAGCTTAAGTGGGACTACTCACATGCTTGGTGCTAAGCACGTGCATAAATCTTTGCAAGATCAGGACTGAGACTGCATGCTGTGTGCTAACCAGTATACATTTAGAAAGGATCAGAGTCAACACTTGTAAGGCACTTTTATAGCCTTCAGCACAGAAGGCACTGTAAAACTGTAACTTATTTATTATACTGTTATTGTTATTAAAGGGAAATATCACAAAAGAGAATAAGCTTTGCGCTGAAAGAATTCTGTCAGGAATGCCTTCTGGCCTGGTATTTCATGCCTGGCAGTTACTGTATGTGGTTATAGCTTTTAAATTAAGATCCTTCAAATTTATGATCCTTCAAATTAATTTGGGTCCCTGTCTCTAACATATTTAACCAGTATTTTTGTACTATTTATTTATTTATTTGTACTACGTTCATGTCTTTTGCAGGACTGGAGAGAGACAAATTTGATAACAAGACAGTTTCATTTGAGGAGCATATAAAGTCAGAACACAACATGTGGCATTATTTGTACTTTATAGTTCTTGTCAAAGTGAAAGATCCAACAGAATACACTGGTCCAGAGAGCTATGTAGCACAAATGATTGTGGTAAGTCAATTTGAGCACGTGCTTTATGCAATGGCTAGATGTTCTTTGCAGCATGAGCAGAGCATATCTGTCTTTTTCCCTCTGCCTGAACAATGGGAGGCATCGATCTGTGTTTTTAAAGATCCTTTCACGTGTCTTAGACAGTCTGCAACAAAGCCCGGTCTTAAACATAATGAAAAAGATGAAAACAGAGGCCACAGTCTCTAGTTTGGCTTTCGTGCTCTCATGCTCTGTGGTTTCCGCTCCCTCATTAGCCAAACCAGAGGCAGAGGAGCATGCATCATAACATCTGCTACTGCTTTGTCCAGGATCTCTGGGCTGCTGTCCAGAAAAATAATGTCTCCTGCTGAACAGCAGAGCACAGGGTCAGTGTTGAGGGCTAGCATTTTCTCCTACGGCTGCTTCTGAACAAGCTATTGAAAAGACCAAGATGAGCTTCTGTGGGGATTTTAAGAGCTGCAGAAACTGCATTATGATGCAGTAAGTATGACTTGGGTTCAGAGAGAGAAATTTGATGACACAGGAGCACATAGATGTTCAATTACATTTCGTTTCCAACTTGCTGCCAAAGAGGGTGCATTCCCATGAGAGAGAGGGCTGGTACCAGTGTTTGGGCTTCATTTTTGAGTAACTTCCCCAACATCCCCATGAACAGCAGTATTCAGGTCTTCTTACTTGTTGTGATATGCTGGTGCACCATTTTGTTCCTGTGAATTTCCTGGCAGTTATTGCATTGCCAAGAGCTCTTGCCAGGGTCTGTGGTTGCAGAGCTGGTGTATGTCTGAATCTCAGACGGGAGTGTAAACAAGTACACATCAGGCTACTGTTCATGCATTTCTGCAGCCGTATTTTTTATTGAGAGCATCTATCTGTTATCCTTCATTGAGCCTTTGATTATACATACTGCCCAACCGCACAACTGAAATTCTGGGTGCTCATACAGTCCTCAGCCCAGCCAAGGGGAGGAGAAATGAAATATCCTTTAATTTCGGCCGTCTGAAAATGAGGCACCTGGCTTAAATTGTTGCCAGCTCCCTGCCCTGTCAGTGAAGAAAACTGGGTCATTTACCCTGCCTTAAGATAGGTGTCTAGGATGGTGGTGGTAACACACCATGGCAACGCCTTTCTCACTCCATGGAGGGTCTTAATGATCCGTTTAGACAAGGCGCCGAGCTGGGTGCTGGCTGAATCTAGAGGAGAGGATTCACACGGCACACTTCTGTAAGTGCTGTTACTGCTACATGGAAGGCAGTGTGGAGGGTCATGGGAATTGAGCGTTCAGGTACAGAGGAATGGCCTGTATCCATGGAACTTGGAACTGCCAATCCTGTAGTACAATCCAACTCAGTACATTCATGCTGTTAGGCAGTAATGGATCTGCTGTGTAATGGGCAAAATAGGAAAGCTAAAACAAAAGCTTGCATCCTATGTTCCATTACAGGAAATTATTCATAGTGTCAAGTTGTCCTCTAATACCTGAAACATTTCTAGCTTATCTCAGAAATGCTCTTTAATTCACAGAACATTTCCAGACTCTAGGGCCTGTCTCCTTTGTCTGGTCCTTCCTTACTCTCCTCTTCTTCCCTCTCCCTGAGATGTTTATATGGTTTTAAACTTTGAAAGTGTGTATGTTAAGTATTAATGTTTAATTCCAAGGGATGCATTAATATTCATAGTAAGTGTATTCATCCTGTGGCAGCAGAGGTTTGAATTTTCTGATGCAATTCACTAATGTATTTTACGTTTGCATTAATAGTCGGAACTCCTGTTTGAATATCTAAAATATTAACAGAAAGGCACCAAAACGTGTGTGGCCTCAAGCACTGAACCGATTTCTCAGAGCTCCTCCGGGGCAGAATGCTGATAGTTTGAGTGGTTAATAGTAATCAAGAGTTTGGAATTATCAAAGCCTCTGAGCAAGGGCTTGGTGGTTTTTTTTTCCATGTGTATGTATGAAAACTGTCATCCTAGATGGTGAGAGGGTTGCATATGGGCCTAGAAATGAAACATAATGCTTACAAGGAATGGAAGGAGGGAACGTAGGAATGGAAAGAAAGAGAAACAGTATTTGAACAAATGATGTGTTGTGGGATTAGTATTTGTATCTCTGTGTAGTTAAAATTCTCCTGTACAAAATCTAGGGAAGGTGTGCTGCAGAAATGCTGGTTGTGTGAAGCAGAAGCAATTGGAACTGTTCAAGTGAATAAAAAGGGGCTCTTTCTCTTGGAGCCAGAGATTACTCAATACCACATGGTAGAAGGGCTGTTAAGAAATGAAAGAAAATAATCTGACTAGAAGAATGGAGTGTTCTGCAAGTATGATATTCAGCTGGAAGAAATTGAAAGAAGGAACTTTGCTTATGACCAAAAGAGTAAAAAGCCATTGGTGCTGATGGAGGTTATGTGTTTTGCGTGTTTCAAACCCAGCATGATACCAATGGAACAATATTGCACATATGTGGAATGTATAACCTCCCATGCAGAAATTAAATGTGAGATATTTTTTTTACCTAAAGACAGGGAGAAAAACTGATTAAGACTTTTTGGTTGACTGGAAGCTGTGCAACCACTCTTGCAATTCTGGGACAGGTAACAAAGTCCCTGATAAGGGGCTTAGATTCTAGTTAGAATCTGGCACAAGAGAGGCAGACTTCAAAAGAACATTTCATAACGGAACTGAGGCTTGCCAGTGAAACAGATTCATTACCAAATGAGGCTGATGAGGCTGATGTGACACCGTAATTCAAGTGGGAATCCAAAATATATAGAGAAGAGGCTCAAGGCAGAAGGCAATGCAGCATTCAAAGTCCAAATTGAGAAAAGAATATGCAGTTTCCTTTTCTAAATGAACCTGAGGAAGATAATTCCTAGCGTATCAGAAAAGATGCAAGAAATGCAGTGGATTACAGCGTATAGTGATGAGAATAGACAAAGGGGAGGGTGGCAGCATTCTTGTTCGAAGGGCTTTTTCACTGAGCAGTGGATAAACGCTGTGGCAGAAGATGGATTAGCCATCAAGCTGAAAATGAGAAGTTATTATTTATAACATGGATGCTGCTGCTTAAGCCAGAAGATTGGTGGAAACAGTGTGGCTAGCACTGCGCTCAGTGGAAGATAAACATGGTAGATGTCTGAATTTACCATAGAGCGTGCCAGCAGGATCCAGTTAATACACTGAAGATGCTTAAGAGTAGGGCATTCTCAGGACTGTTTTGAAGGGGACAAAGGAATGATATTCAGTGTTTTGGGTTGTACAGAAAATGGAAGAATTCTATGAATAGTACTCCTGGAAAAGCTTTCCTAGCCTTGCTAGTTTTTATTACAATTACGTAGACCTCCATGTCTGTTTCTATAGCTTTAATGAGTCAAACCCAAATTCTGTGTTTTCACAACCGGAATACTTAAGAAAGAATTTTTAGTCAAATCTGACTTTCAAGGCTCAGACCCAACCTTAAATAAATGTAAGTCAAAGTTTGGAGTATTCTTCAGTAACTTCTTTAAATAGAAAGTGGAGTTTAGCTCCACATATCATCCTCACTACCCCTACAGCTGTAGTTAGCTAATTACTAACTGTACTTCTGTACACTGTACTGCAAAAAAAAAACAACATTGATGTGGTTTACAGTATAACTAAGTACCAGGGTAAATGTCTACATTTTCTGGTAGTCTCTTTTCTCCATTGCCCATCAGGACCCCAAAATATGACTGACTGTGATACAACTCTGTCTTGGTCATGATTCGTATGTCTATCAAAAAGTGAAACACCTTGTTTTAAGGTATGGTGATAACATAACTGGAAGAAACTGGAATGGTCTGATTTTCTTGTTCTCATCATAGAATCACAGCAGGTCTTGGGTTGGACCCTAAAGACCATCCAGTTCCTACCTCCTGTATGGGCAGGGCTGCCACTCACAAGACCAGGCTGCCCAGGGTCCCATCCAACCTGGCCTTTATTTCCTCCAGGGGTGGAGCACCCACAGCTTCACTGGGCAACTTGATCAATGCCTCATTACCTTCTGAGTAAAGAATTTCCTCCTCATAGCTAACTTACATCCATGCTCTTTTAGTTTAAAACCATCCCCTGTGCTCTTTTAGTTTAAAACCATCCCCTGTAGTCCTGCCACTATAAGACTGTGTCTAGTCTGCTTGCAAGCTGCTTTTAAGTACTGGAAGGTCACAATGAGGTCTCCCCAGAGCCTTCTCTTCTGCAAGCTAAATAAGTCCAGCTCCTTCAACCTTACTTCATTGGAAGGGTGCTCCAGCTCCCTGAGCATGTCTGTGGCCTCCTCCGAACCCATTCCAGCAGCTCTAATTTTTTCTTATGCTGTCTTATAATACTTTTTGGAAGACAACAAAATTCCTGTCGAAAGGGACAGAAATTACTTCCTGTGTAACTTCACTTCCCGATTTTCCAGTTCAAAAAAGAAACTTGCAGGTAATCTTCCAGACACTCCTCACTCAAAGGCAATACTTTTCCAAGTCCCCAAATTCACTTGTATTTCTATCCCAGGCAAGGTTTGTTTCAAGGCATTTCTAATAGCTTGCAGTCTTTAAGTCTCTAACTTCAAAAGTCCTTAGGGCTGAGACATTTTTCTTTCTTCCTCTGGACCACAGACATAGGCTGCAAGCTCCTGGGATTTTGGTTTTCCCAGCAGCTCTGTATTTGCTTCAGCACTTAGCACTGAGCAGTGGCTGAAGTAATCAGTAGCTATAGAATGGATTGTGAAACAACACGTAGTTTAAACTCTTCTGGATTTTCAGTCAGTGACTGTGTAGGGATGCTGTGGGAAAAAAAAGCACTTCAAATCTTTTGGTGCTGCCCATTCTTCTGGCACAGTATCTTATATCAGTCCTTGTGTGAAACACTAATGAATATTAAATCAAGGCGGTAGGTTTTATTATCTGTTGGTTATCCAGTCTTCTTTTTTGAAGTCAGACATGATTATTCCATATCCAAGAAGACAGAAATTTTGAAAAGCTGGATACGTGACTTGTATTTGCACCAAGAAACTGCATGAATTATACCCCTATTCAATTTTCATTCCTGAAGAAAAACTTCTTATCTTACTCATTTGACCAGAAATTCCATCCCTTGCAAACTCATAAAGATGCACATAACTTGTATTGCATCAGTACAGCAGCATTTGAATGTTCCTTGTGTTCATTTGTCAGAGGAGAGACAGTTTAATGTAATAACTGGAACAGTGAAGGTTAACATCCAAATTTTTTGATTCTCTTTTCAGCGATGCAATTTATACATTAAGATTTCTATTTGCAGTTTTGGTAGCTGCAGATAGATAAATGGAGGCAAAAATGTTGTTGATTAATTACTGCATTTTTTGCAGCAACTCAGAGGGAGAAATGAATTAGCCTATGGTTTATTTCTCCGTTCATTTGCAAAAATAAAAAGCTATGGGCATGGTAATTGAATTAATGATTTCACCCATTGGAAGAATGACTGACTATAGCAAACGAAGCCCTGACAGTTTCGTTCTCGCGTGCGCTGTCCACAGTTCTTAGCAAGTTTCATAATGGATTTTATCAGCATTAGTGCTACCTGTCATAACTACATAATTACAACATCTAATTATATTATTACTTATTTACTCTAATTATGTAATTGGATGTAATTGGTGCAATTACATAACTCCCCAAACAGCTGAAAACTGCTCTAAAACCAGCCAGTGTTCGTAAGAGTAAAGGATTCTGTGATGCGTTTGGCCAGGTCCCTAAAGCAAGGCAATCTTCAGTAGGAAATGAATGGTTCTGTCCTCTTGCCGTGGAGATCATTGGGACATTGAGCCCTTTTTACTGTGATAATATCTAAAAAGTATTATTTAACATTTTGTTTCATCTGTGTAAACATAGGTAAATATATCATCCCTGGGTGGCAAATTCATAATCTTAAGCATCTTTTCAGGCTGCTCTTCAGGATACCTTGTATTCCCACTGAAATCCGTGTCAAAATTCCCATCAGTGTTATAAGCATTAAGCAGAAGAGACAGCTTGAGTCTGAAATTCTGATTGATGAGTTTCTTTACTTATTCAGTTTTCTTTAAAGGCACTTTTTTGCTTTTTCATTGGTAATGTGACAAAATATTTTTGCTACTTCATTCTAAACACTGAGAAGGCATCAGCTTAGTTTCACTAACATTATTAAATAAAATAAGTATTTGGCAAAATGTCTTGGCAATTTCCGTGTCACAAGGAAACAATTCTAGTTCTTTGGGTGGTGTTTGCTGTGATTGTTTTTAAGTGCTGAAGTTTGAAAATCGAGATGAACTTAATTCTCCCATGAGCTGGTGCTGCTATATCTTTTCTTCCTCCCTCCAGTCTCATGCTTTTGCCTTCTTTTTCTGTTAGATATCCAGAAGTGGTTATTAAATTCAAAAGCAGCACTGGGAATAATGCCAAGTGAACCATCAAGGAGCCTCATGATAGCTGTCATTCTGCCTTCACTGTGTGCCATTTTCTGTTGGTTTCCTGCCCTCTGCTGCCTTGATGCTGTCCAGGCTCAGATCTTGGCTGCAGTCACTGTGAGGTCCTGGCCAAAGTAAGCCTCTGAGGCTCATGGCAACTGTGACCAGGGTGGAACTGTTGGATATCACAGAGAAATCTCAGCCTTTGGCATTGTGAGGCCATAAGCCTAACATCCAGCCTATTCAGTGGCCACCCCCAGGCAAATCAGGGATCTCCAGCTCTGGAGGAGGCAGGTGTAAAGGGAAAGAAGCAGGTGACGTGAAGGCAATGAAAAAGCACAAAGGAAGGAGGAGAGTATCCTGACAGTGGGCCAGCAAGCAGAAGCAGAGTTTGTAGAACAAGCTGTTCTTTTCTGCTGTCAGTGTTTTTCAAAGAATGTAATAAAGTAATATGTACTAAAAGGGCTGTTGACCTCAGGTCTTAAAATATAACTTCTTTGTAGAAGAAAAAAAATGTTCTGGCATCCAGGATTTTTTCTATTCTGCTATCCTTTGTTTTTTGAATTTTGGAAGCAAGAATTTTCTCTGCTAATTTTTCTCTCTGGTCTGTAGACACTCATCCATTCTGTGACACTCTTATTACAGCCAAAGATTGCTGCTCAGGTAGTCTAAGAATGGCCTGAACCATAGAAACATCAATGCAGGGTTGCATTAATGCAGCAGAAGGGACACTCTGGTTGACAAGAACATGCATAGGGTGTTTCTCACTTGCACTCTGGTGATTTGTGCTAGACAGTTTGCGAAGTTTCCTCATCCAGATGTCCAACAGACCCTTCTGTTGCAATTTACCAGAACAATAGCAGAGGGGACAGAATCATAGAATCATAGAATTTGTGAATGACTTGGGTCAGAAGGGACCTCAAGGATCATGGTGTTCAAACCCCCCTGCCAGAGACAGGGCCACCAACCTCCAGATCTGGTTCTAGGCCAGGCTGCCCAGGGTCTCATCCAACCTGCCCTTGAACACCTCCAAGGATGGGGCATCCACAGCCTCTCTGGCAGGACAAGCAATGTGTTTGCTTACACACTGCAGTGCTTCTGCAGTTTGCAGCCCTGTGTCCCAATGTATCAATGGCTATTTAAGACATGCCACTCTGAAGTGCACGTGTTGAGCAGAGGACACACCACTGATTCTACTGCTTCTCTGCAGATAGGAAAATAGTCAGCAGGGAGTAAGGGCACACAGCTGATAGGGGTGACCCTGTCAACTGCTACAGCTAAATCTGCCAGGGGCTGTGAGCTGTGGTTCTTAAACTGGCTCGCTATAAATAAACTTGTATTTTTAAGGTTTCTTCATTATCATAAATTCTAGTTCAACACTAAGTTTCTGATCTGGCAACTCACAGACTTCAAAATGCTCATAGAGTTATGCATCCAAATGTTCCACTGGAGTGGGGCATAGACTTTATAACTTTCAGGAAGCTAATAATGCTCCCATTGTTAGAACTGATTTATTTTGCTGCTAAAAACTGGCCTTCCTCCAGAAAGGAGCAGATGTTATCAAAGCAAAGCTTGCAAGGATGAGATGTATGTACATAGCATTAAGCTATGCAACTTTTCCTTAATTACTTTTAAAAGACTGATACAATGCATGTCACATTATGAGTAATTACTTGCTGTGGCAGTTAGACCAATAGCATAAAAGCTAGATGCTAAATAAGATCTGAGGTCTCACTGACAGGCTAATTTCCTAGGAAATACAATGTCGCTTTTGTCTGTAGTTGTGTTTTCATAAAAGAAGCAATTAAAAAAATATGCCTAAATAGATGATTTACTGCTCCCATTTTTGTTATGCTCAATATAGGGGAGAGGAGGACTGAGCAGTCAGCTCTCCGTGTCCTTCCACATGGAAGCAGGCCTCCTAGCATTCAGACTAGGTGCACCAAGTCCCAGACACAGTCATTTTTGTGCATCAAGGCCTACCTAAAATTGACAGAGGATCTCAGAGCTGTTGAGGGGTGATAAGGAATCACTGAACAAAGCTGGAAATATACTTAATACAGGTTCAAGCACTGCTTTTGACCCGTTCCCTCATATACAGGAGCATGACTCAGTTTTACCTTTACAGAACATGCTGGGGTGTTGTTGCTCTTCTTTCTGCTAAGTATTGCATTATTTTTCTATTGTTGTTTTTCCTATTGCTCAAAATTAACGTTCATTTCTTTAGGTAATCCATTACTGTTTTCCTTCTCCATATAATTTTGCCTCTATGTTATTATCTCACGAGAGTGCTGAACACCTCCCTCTCCACTTCATAAAATAAGCAATTACAGTAACGTGCCTAATTAGCTGATTTCCTTCCCATTTGTGTGTTTCTCAGAGCGTGAAGAGTTAGTATCACATGAGGATTTGCATCTCTGCATGAAGCTCCTGTTCTACAAGAGAGCAGAGCGTCTTCTCTTTCACTTCAAGGGCTGTGCCTCTTTCAGATATGGGCTTATTCTGATCCACCATAAATAATTTGGTTGGCCTTCTTAGCTAGGTGATGTGTGAGGTGCAGGGAAATAAAAGGAAAGGTGAGCTTCATTTGGGACCTCGTTTAAAAGCTTGAGGCTTTAATGGCTTACGCTTATATACATTCTTTCAAAAGCAAGAAAAATTATTTCTACTGTTGCTGTTTGAACAGGAAACCACGGATCTGATCCTGATCCGTGATTCCTTACAAATGATATCATTAGCTGGAGTAAGAGAAAGACCAGCACCAACCACAGATGCTACAGGACGGGCAGTTTTGGTGCGTGCAGTGAGGGCATGGAGATAAGCTTCATCCCTCCAGCTGACTCAATCAGGGGACAGCCACACAACTGTGCAGTGCCATTGTCCCTGCTGCATTGCTGCTCAGCCCTACACTGTAAACTCCTGAAGGGACAGGTCCCAACACCAGCACAATCCTGTTGTTTTGTTGTTTTTTTTCTCCCTCTCCTTTGAAATTACTTTTGAATAAAAAGCTGTAATGCAATTGAAAGCTACAGGGTGAAACCTAAAACTCTCCAAGAGTATATTCATCCTGAGATTTGTTTTTTTCCCCTGAGGTCTGGGAGCAGTGAGTTGATAATACCTAGCACTGCTCTTTTTGGATCTTGTGGTGTTGTAGCTCTGCTTAGTTTCCTCTGCATTTGAAGGATTTGTCTGCTGAACAATATTTAGGCTTTGAGGACTGATGTTGCTATAAAGTTGTGTTCTGCCTTGATAGTACAGTGTAGTCACAGTCTCCTTGTCCTTTTTCCAACTCCAGTTCATTCAATTTGTTAATTAAAATAAATGAGCTGAGTTGGATTCCTGTTTCTTTGTTTGCTGCTGGCCGTAAAATCTCAAGGAGGGGTCTGGACACGAGGCAGTTTTCCTTGAAACTTGCACATCCCCACGAACATCTAGGGGAGGTGATCCAGCTGGAGCACCCTGGAGCTGAGCAGCACTGCTGGCAGGACACAGGCTGCGGTTCCCTGCTGGAATCCACTCCCGCCTCGACCTGCCAGAGGCTGGAGCTGTTAACTTTCCAGGCAGCTTGCAAAAACCACCTTTTATCCCTTTGTTAAGAAGCATGTGGCTGAGATGGATCTGTGTGTGGGCAGACCTTTATTCTGTGATTTCAAATGATGGAAAGGCTGTCCAAGGCTTTGGATAGGCACCTACTTGTGCTTGAAAGCCTGGCAGAAGCAGCGGCTCAATTCTCCCAGGAATGGAAGTACATGGCTTTGCCCAGTGAGACCTGAACCTTAACCGGAGTTGTAGATACTAAGTTCATTCCCAAAGGGGCAATGTCACATTCAGATCCCAAAGCATATAAACTGAATTCGTTTGATTTTACACTCTAGGAGAAGCAACAAACACAGGAAGTCTTCGGCGTTACTTGAGAATATTATTGCAACATTTGAAAACGATTATTGTTCTTTGTATTACAGCATTACTAAGCTTCTGGCTTCTCGAATGAGGAAGACGCTCCAAAATTGTCCACAGCTAAGACAGATAGCTGCAGATGCTGAGGAAAAGAAGGACTGTGGGTTTCCCAAAGACAGAAAAGCAATTAGTAAAAGAACAGGGAGATGAGTCTGAGGCAGTTGACTTATGAAGGACATCATTTAAAAGTTAAACTGAAGTCACTGGGATGACATTCTGCGAAAAGTAAAACGGGAAAGATGTAATAGTTCTGCTTCTGAGTTCTGAGTTCTCACAGTTGAGAGAAAGTGAGAGCTGCGAGGACTGCATGCACCAGTAGCATTTTACAAGGTGTCATGGACATGATGAAGTTGCTTGTTTTCTGTATCTGTTTTGGGAAGAAAAATGTGCAGGCGTGTATTGCTCCGTGTGGATAAGTTTCTGAATTTGTATAACTTTGGTTTCATTGTGCCACTTATCTTTTGGGATCTGTTTTTTGAGATTTGTGCCAGGATTTTCAAGTCTTTTTCCCAGAATCTTCTCTCTTTTTAGTTCTGGGATTGTGTGTATGATAAAAAGCAAAGATTGCATCATCTTTAATAAAAGAGAAGATATATAGCCTAACGGAATCAGATTAGTTATAGAGAAAGAAATCAATCAGGTTGGCAAATTGTATCTGTGGGACAATGTGCAAAATGTTTGTTTCATACAGTATTTATTGAACAAATTTATTGAGAAGATGGTTAAAAGTGCTATACAGAAGAAAAAAAAAAAGCAAACCAGGAACCATTTTGTTCAATTTAAATGACATTGATGTATTTTTTACATCATGAAATCTTGCAATATTACCAACAACAATCCCTGATAAAGTACTTTACACAATTGCCTCACAGGGCATTTTGAGATAAAAGTGCGTATCGGAGATTGTAAATTGCCTGCATCCAATTTATATATAATGGAACCCACTACAGCCATCCTACAAAATTCAATAGATCAGGAATCACATTACAGTTCTTTGGGTTTGGGGTAGTAGTAGCCTTAAAGAGTCTCCAAAACAAACAAGCGAGCTTAAATCATGTTTAATGAACACTGTGTATTTTATACACATGTGATTAAAATGTTTTGTCTCTGTTTTTCATTTTGCCGGGTGCTGCTGAAGGAAAATTGTAACTCTGGGGTTGTGAAACTGATCATCTGCTTGTTCTCAACAGAAACTGCATTTTAATTGAACAGAACAAACCATATTTAAATGCTGGGCTGAAAGAAAAAGAAAAAGAAAAAGAAAAAAAAAAAAAAAACAGGAAAAAGCAGATCTGCACAGAGGATCTGTTTCAATATTTTCCTAGCAATGCGAACAAGAGAGCTAAATGAAAATGTAGTGCAGGCAGCTAGAGGTTCACATTGTCGCAAGACATTTTTTCCTTTATCGATCTGTGCCTGCAGCCTCTGAAAACAGTGTGCAGTAGCCATCAACCTGAGTGAGCAGACATCCCGCTTTGCGGGCCCAGTTGTACTGTTTTCCACCTCTTCCCCAGTGGCTCTGGGAACAAAAGTGCTCTGTGCTTCCCAGTGGGGTTTGTGGGGCCAGGTAGGGTGCAGCCATGGCCAGAGCCTCTCAGAGGCCTCTTGATGCGTGCTTAGGTGAGGAGATGGGCTCAGAGAGCAGAGGAATGTGGAAGCAGTCGAACACAGTGAGTGGTCTGCAGACAGCTTGGAGAGCTTGTTGGTGATGCTCAGGCCCATATGGCTGAAAGGCAGCTGTGGCCCCGTGGTGTTTTGTCAGGATACACTTCAAAGAGAAACCTGGAGCTCTTTCTTCTCTGACTGATGCTCGACTGTGTGCATTTATGCAAACGCATGGTATATGAGCGGTCACATCCTTGTTTAAAAGGACATTTGTTCCCTATAGCCCATTAGGGACAGGTAATAATTCTAATTAATTTTAAAAGAAAATGTATTGTAAGTTGTCCTTTCATACTGCACCATGTGCAGAATACATCAGAGCCAGAACGGACCCAAAGCAGACCGTTCAGATCAGGATTCAGGGAGTATCCTAAACCACAACAATCGCACCACGATCGGTGAAGCTATGCCTGTGTGAAGCTGAGAACAAGGTCAAGTCCTGAGCCTCTGAAAAATGAGTCTCCAGCTGAGTCTTTGTATTTCCCAAAGATTCTGTTACACCAAATGGAAGCTAAAGCTAGAAAATGGACAGTACTTGCAAAAAGTAAGGTGATAGGGCCAGAGAACTAAATCTAAATGTCAAAAAATGCATACATTTCAACAAGCACACTCCTGAATCCCATGCTACAAAAGATATGAGGTAAAAGGTCATGGCTGGGAGATTAACAAGGGGGTTAGACCCTGATTCACTGTATCAAACCAGCTCTTCCATTGCCAGAAACAGGTCAAAGTGTATGCTGTCCTCATCAGCTGAACAGCAGGTATGTATCTAAGGAGCAGACCAGCCCGTCCCTCGCAGTTATGTGGTACTGTAGGGTATGTTTACCCTGCAGTGGTATTAGGGGCATGGGCTTGTGTGTGGATTTAGTGTCTGGAGTCAGTGCCCGGGGTGCTCCCTCCAACATGCCTTGCAAAAGGAAATCAATACTAAAAGAGGATCAGAAGAATGGAGACTTCAGTGAAATAGACTTCAGGCTGGCTGATGGTGCGTGGGTAGGAATGACCTGGGGCTGCATAAGCACCTGAATTCTGTTCACTGTAAATGCAGCCAACAGAACTATCGTTGGAAGACACAGCCATTCAGCTACACATGAACCAGCACAACAAACAAGCAGTGAATTTGCTGAAACGATGCTGGGAGCAGTTAGGGAATGAGAGGGAGAGTGAAGCTGGGGCTGGAGGCACGTTGGCAGCAGCGGTGGAGTTTGTGGGCAGCTCAGGCTCTCTCCTGTCACTGGGTGCCCCATGCAGTGTGCCAGGCAAGGTGCCACCCAGCAGCAGGGTGCCTGTGCTGCTCGACTGCAGCATCGCAGTGAGCTGTGGAGGAGATGGAGAGCAGCCAGGTGCCTCTGTGTGAGGATGGCCATACGGCCATTGCTTTACGCTGTTCTTCTACAGAGACAGCTGGAACTAAAACAGAGCCTCTCATGCTGCCATTAAAAGGTTCTTTTTTTAAGGACATGTGCACTTAATGTCAGAATATTGAAACCATATCCACGTGAATAAAGTTAGCAAGCCAGTGATTCATTGCTGTTTCAAATCTCTATCTAGCCACAGTAAATTTCTGCTCAGTAGTGACAGTCTGTGTCCACATGCAAGCTATGATTTACAGCGCTGTGTTTTGTATCAACAACATCTGTTTAACAAAAGGAAAAAAAAAGCCAAGAACATTTATTTTCTAATCTCTGTACCAGATGTTGTTTCTTTATGCACAAGATCCAGGGATTATATCAGAAATAACTTAATTATTTTAAATGAATAATCTGAAGTGTTCTTCCTAAAGCTTGTCCCGTAACCACTAACAACATGAAAACATAGGAATGTGGAAAAGTAAATTCATATTTTGCACAAATCTATAATTATATCTATTTTAAGGGCACAAGTATAAAGTACGAAATCTTAGCTTGTGATGGTAGTGCTGGGATTCCTGAGGATTTGCAGAGGAGAATATCAATTCTCAGAGTTACGACAGAGATAAGGTGGCAGAGAATGACTGAGGCAGCATCAGAAAGCAACAGCTGAGAAATGGACAGTTGCCACGGGCAAAGGAAAGCATGGGAAGGCAGCGAAGCTTCAGAGAGCGGTGCTGGGCTGAGGTAGAAGCTGAGGCCCTCCTCCCTTAAAGCAGGAAAATAGTCACTGCATATCACAGCATGAGACTGCAGAATAAGTCAAGCTAGGAGCCACCTCCAGAGACCCCCCCAGTTCAACCCCTGCTCAGAGCAAGACCAGATGAAGCAGATCGCTCAGAGCCGTGTCCGTTTGCATGGTGATCCAGCACCTACCTAAACCAAAGGCCTTTCACTTGCTCCAGTTTGTCAGTGTCTGTCAGACATGGTGCTCCAGATATAGCCTTATGTGTGCCAGAGGGAGGACAAGAATTGCTTCCCTCTGTGTGCTGGCTGCACTCTGGCTAATGCAGCCTGGGGTGCACTTTGCCTTTTTCACACTAAGGGCACACTGCTGCTTCTTGTGCTTAGCACTTACCTATGGGCTTGCCCACAGAAGTGGTGCTAGATCCCAGTCAAACTTACGGGCTGAACTGTGAAAACATATTTTTGTGATTGTTTTCATCTCTTGGAGCTAAGTGGCAGACCTGTGTGTTCTCCGAGCAGGAACTCTGGGTGGCTCTTCCCTGGAAAAGCAAGGTCCTCCTTTAGACTCTCAAGCTAAGTGCCAAAACCGCCACACACAGCACTAGAGGTTTGAGATTGATTATCATTCCTCCCCATAGCTTTTTGGGGGATTTCATGAACTGGAACACCAATAATGAAGCGCTGCAAGGTATTCATGAGTGACTGGCCTACATATCAGAGCTCACGGTTATGCAGAATTAAGGTGATAGATTCTGTTGCAGCCCTCAAAAACATTTAGTCAAATTAAAATGAAACTAAATGCACCAATGGTGCTGCTAAAGCAGACTGTGAGGTTATGTTACATTTTCAACCTTCTTTTAGTGGGAAACAGATTTTTGTATTTTCCAATGCACTGTGGAAGTTGTAGAATATATCAATCAAGTATAGGCCCAGTCAGATATATTAATTTTCTCGTTGCATAAAGATTTATCTGTAATTGCCAAGGTTTATTTTTATTTTCCTTGAATTACTGTTACGGTTGCATATGGCTGCATAACAATTCCTAATTTCCCGCCCTATATTCTTGTACAGCACAGATTGCTTATCAAATACAGTCTTAACATTAAAGTGTCAAACAGGATTTGCAGAAAGCTATTTGGATTTGTAGTTTGGGATGAACGTTTATCAAATTGTGGATTAGCTGAATCATGCACTGAACCAAATTATTATTGTCTGTGATTAAATCACAGAGTGGTTATTGCCCCATGTCATCTAAAGCACAAGATAGTTTAAATCTTCAAAATCCCTTTTTTAAGGTGGCTATAGGAGCTACATCGATGCAGACTTTTATGACCAGACTGCATCCCCAGGCAGAGAAAAAACAGCTTTCAGAAGGTAGCTTGGACCGATCGCTCTCTGCTTACATGGGCAGCTAATCTAGGAAAGAAATGGATGGACTTATTTACACCTCAGACACGCAGAATCATTTTTTAGTAAATAGACCTCTCTGTACCTGGAGCTAGAGTATTTTTTCAAGGTGCTGGCTCAGGAAAGAGGAGTGAATGGCCCTGCTGGTTCTTGTACCTGAAAGGACATGAGCAATAACATCTGCAGTTTATTAGTATTCACATGGAAACACAAGTCTTAGGGCACAACGGAGTCGGAGGGGCTGAGTGGTGGCACTCACTGGACATGGAGGCTACTGAGTGACGAGCAGTGGCTGCCTTGAATGTCCCCAAAATTGGGCCTTACCACCCCCATTTGCACTTCTCGTCTCTCTAAAGCTGTAAGAGGCTTTTCCAGGCTGCCATCACAGTTCCTACCCAGCACACGCCAGCACTGAGTCACCAAGGAGTGAGTGGCTTGTGCCGGACATGGGAGTGGTGGGCTGGGGAAGGCGGGGGCAGCTGGGAGGTCACCAAGCAGTCATAGCTCCTCTCCTTTTTGAGTAGGTGGGAGGGAAGTCCCCAAACTGCTTGTTTTAATGTTGCAACAATGGGTCACGGCGTAGAAAGGGCTGAGCGTCGCCACACTGGGCAGTGCCTGCTAAGGAAATGAAAGCTCTGGATAGCTGGCAGCAGCGTGGCCTCTGACTGAGCCTGTGGGGATGGCACTGGCAAAAAGTCTGCATTAGGCTGCTCTTCTACCTCATCCCCCTTGTCCTACTCTTTGACCTATTTTCTCTCATTGTTATCTAGTAATCTGTTTTTTAAAAGGCTCAGCCCAGCCTCTCCCGCTGGTTGCAGCTGATCCATCTCTCTGCTGCCTGTGAAACCGGCACCTCCTGAAGGAGCATCCCCTGCCAATTACTCTGAAGACATGGATTCAGCTCAGCGTGAGAGTTCAATTGAAGCCAGTTGGCCATGCCAACAGGACAGGGACGGCTCAGGAAAGACTTTTTACAAAGTACAGAAACTCCAAACAATTTTTTTCACTCTTTCCTCCCTCCAAGCTCAGACAGAGCTATCAGAGAAAAATGGAAGGGATTGACTGAAGGGAGTACTCAGCCCTCAGCTCTGCCTTGCCCTGGACAGCCTGGCAGGAAGAAGGGAGAAAGTCGCTTAGAGGCAAACGCGGATTCTCGTTCTGAGCATTCCTCTCTGAGCAGAAAGCTCTGAGGTTTCTCAGCAAATCAAGGAGCAAATCCCCTAAGCCCTGCAACTGCTCAGCGTGTGCCCTGCCATCGGCACCTGGCACTGTGCACATTCTAGGGACCTCACAGGGAAGCGCGTGCCCTCCTGGGCCTCGCTGCTGCTGGGGTCCTGCCAGTGGGATTTGCTGCCAGGGAGGCAGGCGGGAGTGAGCATGCTGGATCACTGCATGAAATGTCTGCTCTGCTCGTGTGCAGTCTCTTTGGCCCTCAGCCTTTTGGCTAGCCCCACCTGCCCTTTTATTTTTTTCCGTCCAGCTGAGCTGGCAGAGAGGAGGCTGCGGCTCCCTTCTGTCCCTGCAGCCTTCCTGTCTGGCTGACTCTCTGCCCTAGACACAGACGTATGCTTAAATATGAATTCTGCGAGGCGCACATCATGCAGGAGGAGAGAGGCTGCAGCGAGTAGGTCCTGTGATCCGTAGGTGGGCTGCTGCGGTTGGGCTGAGGATAGCTGCTGTCTGATGCAAGAATGAAGTAACAGTAACAACACACCACACTCAGCCCCAGCTGTTTAGAAAGGTTTCTGTAAGTTTTAGCCATTCGTTTTGTGTCTGCTTTGTTTTAGAGTGCTGCATCCACATAGCTCAACCTCTGCGTGTTCGTTTGTTGCTTGAGCTATGTCACCTTACGCTAACCTGGTTGCTGCTTATAGGCTGTGACGGCTGCTGGCAGAGGTTTGCCTTGCTTCCTACCAACAGCCCGCTTCATTCATGTAGGTTGTTGGCTCAAAATGTCTGCCTAAACCCTGGGAATGCAGCTGGGTTTCTAAGAAGAATGGCTAAGGCATGGCAGATGACACACTCCCAGGTCCCATCCCCACAGTGGCCAGGGAAGCAGCACCTGCAGCATGGCCGAGGCACATTGCAGCTTTAACGTGTGTGAGCTGGTCAAGGTGAACCTTGGGCTGAGCCCATAAATGTTTTAAGTCCCAGAACAAATGTTTGGTGTTGTACAAACATGTTAACTACCTCAAGTTAATTGGCAAGCAATTACCTTGAAGTAAAAATAGCTTTCCTGCAGCTGAGCAGTCACAGAGTGCCTGTCCCCCCGTGAACACTTCCAGTTCGCTAAAACATTCTGCAGAAGAACCTTTTCTGATTTGTCTTGTGGAACCTCACAGGTTTGTGATCGAAAGGTTTCGTCCCCAGAGGCAATTGCAAATTGCTTGAGGTACAGACTCAGCAAACAGGGCTGTGCAGCGGAGCTCATTTTCATGCTGCCCTTTAATATTATTAGAGTTTTGCAGTTCATAATACTTGGGGAGAAAAAAGATGGTATTGACTGGCAAATGCATGCCATTCAACAAGGGAATATAACTAGCACGTATGTTACAGTGGGACTATTGATGAAGGCCAGATAAATATTTTTAACTTAAAGACAGGTTGGCTGGCATTTTGTGTGACATAATCACATAGTTGGACTGGGTTTCTTTATGTGTGTGCTGTCAAGAACCAAGAAGCAAAGTCCTGCCAGTACCCATCATAGCACTTGGCACTACCAAATGAGAGCCTTGCAGTCAGCTGTTTGACCTGGTTATAAAAGTCAGTTGCTTCTTCTGATGAGATCTTCTACCCAAGTAGTCCCATCAACTTCTCTTAGAACTTGGCTTAAGCCCTTGCTTGATGCTCTACAACCTTCTGACAAAATAGTGCCTGGATCCTCTGGGTCTGTTTTATAACCACAGCCAGGTTTCTTCCTTGGACTGATTATCACAGCAGTGCTGGGAAGCAGAGCTGGGTACATGTGGATGTGAGAGTGACAGAGCTCTGTGACTCTGGGGTTGTGGTGGCCAAGATGGGCTGGCACATTGTGCAGAGCTGTCCCAGCCAAACAGCTGTGCGTTGCATGACAGCAGTGAGGTGCTGTGTGCCTTGTCCCTCTCCTCACCTACTTCTGGTCACCTCTCTCACCAGAAGGTTTAACCTTGTTCAGAGGAGGGGGCAGCAGCTGATGGTGGGAGCCTTGGGGCAGGCCGATTGCACTGCACTGGACTGCCCAGCAGCCACATGGGTGCATGTTGTGTTGCTCCGGACGCCTCAGTGCAGTGGAGGGTCAACCTGCAAAGCCCTTCCCAGGCAGCTGGCAGTCTCTGCCTCACGTCCTGGAGAAGTGAGGGAGTGGCAGATGGAAAACAAAACTAGCAAAGTGCATTTCACAGTCCTGGCAGCAGTGCTCAGCAAACATGAGAACCGCAGTGATGGAGTCTCAGATTGCTTTCCCTCTGCAGCCTGGCGTTGGAAGCTTCAGAATTGCAGTGAGCCTTTCCAAGAGGTGCTCCCAGCCCTCAGTTGGCTCCTGTGGCAACGTGTCCTTGAGGCGGGTACATCCAGGTGTGTCAAGCAAGAGAAGCTGTGATGGGTGCAGACAGCAGAGCTTTCCAGGAAATATTGGGATACAACTGCAGCTCTGTTCACTGTAGCTCCTTTGAATTCACTTTCTGTGACTATAATGGCAAACATTTTGCAAGCAAAAAAAAGAAAAAAAAAAGCACTGAGCCAGAGAAGTGCTGTGCACAAACTAAGCTTAGTATAGATGACTACACCTGTGCTTAGCACTAGGCACGTGATAAATGCTCTGCTAGATCCTAGCCAAAATAAATTTAAAATAAATAGCAGAGCGTGCTTGTGGAAAATGAATGCAGGTCTTGTAAGCGTACCTGGTTGCAGCTGAAATTGGAGCCTACAGCTGCATGTGTCTGTGGGGATATCCAGCAGGGAGGGGGCACGTGATCTCCACCAGCAGAGCTGGTGAAAACAGGTTTTGATTTGAATGAGTTATGACCCATTGAAAATGGCATCATGCGTAACCACAGTAAATTGTCATAATGAGATCACGAGGCTCGAAGAAGTGGGCAGAGAGGAAAGGCTTCATTCCGCCAGTGCGCACGGCTGACCGAACCGTGGGCTGCAGAACACAGCAAAGGGCACCCTGGCTCCTTCCCTGGGCATCCTGTCATTGCAGTGGCAGCACCCGAGGTTGCACAGTAGGACAGAAACTCATTAGAAGTGTTGAGTTAAAAAGAAGGAAACAGCCCAGCACTCTTGTGGCTTTGCATTTAGTCTTGTACAGGGTAGCAGGGGATAGGGCTAACCCAAGTAATGGAAAAATATAAACACCATATGTGCTTCCAGTCTCATGGCAGTTTTCTGAGTTAGCTTGGTGGTTTCAAAACATGTTCCTGTCAGAGGGCCTGATGGTCAGGGTAGAGCATGACATAACTGAAAGTAGTCATCTCCCTCTGGAAGCACAATAAAATTGTATTCACGGGCTCATAAACTCATAGACACAAGCCAGCCCATGTGGATCTGCTCACATAAGGCCGCCACTGGATGCTCCGCTACAAATAATGCAGAACCAGCTCTGACTTCTGTATTTTTGTCTGCAAACAAAGAAGCTGGAAGCTAAACTCTGAGACAGCAGTATGGGTGATGCACCTGAGACTGTACCAGGTACTAAGTCCAGACAACATAAGTAGCACAGCTGTTGTCTTGTAGATGGAATTCCAGAAAGTACTCCTGTTTTCGGGAGCTGGAGGGAAATAGTGATGTTTGTTCAGAGCCATCCATCATAGAATCATAGAAGCAGTAAGGTTGGAAAAGACCTTTAGGATCATGAAGTCCAGTCATCAACCCACCACCACCACACCCACTGAACCACACCTCTCAGTGCCACATCTCGTGCCACATTTCTTGAACGCCTCGAGGGATGGTGACTCCACCATCTCCTTGGGCAGCCTGTTCCAATCCTTGACCATCCTTTCTGAGAAGAAATTTTTCCAAATATCCAACCTGAACCTTCCCTGGTGCAGCTTGAGGCCTTCCCCTCTAGTGCTATCGCAAGTTATGCAGGAGAAGAGGCTGATCCCCATGTTGCACTGTCTCCTTTCAGAGAGTTATAGGGAGCAATAAGGTCTCCCCCAGCCTCCTCCAGACTCGACAATCCCAGCTTCCAAACCTCTCCTGGCATAACTTGAGGCCATTATCTGTCATCCTATCATGAGTTACCTGGGAGAAGAGACCAACCCCCACTTTACCGCAGCCTCCCTTCAAAGAGTGTACAGAGTGAAAGGTCTCCCCTGAGCCTCTAGACTCAACAATCCCAGCTCTCTCAGCCACTCCCCATAAGATCTGTGCTCCAGACCCCCCACCAGCTTCATTGCCCTTCTGTGGACATGCTTCAGGTCCTCTATGTCTTGTAGAGAACAGCCCAAAACTTAATGTGGAAATCAAGATGCAGCTTCACCAGTGCCAAGTACAGAGGGAAAATCACTTTCCTCATACTGCAAACTGCACTATTTCTGATATAAGCCAGGATGCCATTGGCCTTTTTGTCCACTTGGGCACACTGCTGACTCTTGGTCAGCCGGTGGTCAACTAACACCCTCAGATCCTTTTCCTCTGTGCAGCTTTCCAGCCACTCTGCCCCAAGCCTGCAGGGATGCATGAGGTTGCTGTGACTGAAGTGTAGGACCTTGCACTTGGTCTTCTTGAAGCTCATGCAGTTGGCCTC
Source organism: Tympanuchus pallidicinctus (assembly GCF_026119805.1). Classification (NCBI taxonomy): domain Eukaryota; kingdom Metazoa; phylum Chordata; class Aves; order Galliformes; family Phasianidae; genus Tympanuchus; species Tympanuchus pallidicinctus. Next base: position 6,903,196 of record NW_026294744.1, read on the forward strand.
AGCCCATCAGTCCAGCTTATCCAGATCCCTCTGTAGGGCCTTGCTACCCTCAAGCATATCAACACTTCCTCCAAACTCGGTGTCATCTGAAAACTTACTGGAAGTGCACTCAGTCATGCAGCGGACTGGAAGAAACACGCTCCAGCTCACGCTGTTTCTGTTTTAAAGTTATCAAGGGCACATGTCTGTGGAGGCCTGTTGCAAAACACCGTATGTATGATTAACCACATCCTCCAACTCCCCCGGGGTGGAAGGCAGAGGTGTGTTGATGTCATGCATCGCTGGATGCAGGACCTACTTCCTTTGTCTCATTAGGGCAAATCGCATTGCTTGCCACATGGTTGGCACTCCTCCCAGTCTCGCACCCTCCGGCCTGTTATAGGTTACACACAAATATCTGTGCCCCTGGGTAAGGGAGGAGATTGAGCCTCATGCTGCCGCACCACATTCCCAATTTGTATCAGCTATCTGCAGCCAGATTCATAGCCTGAGAACATGAATATCCTCGCAGTGCCCAGTCCTTCGCCAGTCAGCCCTTCGCCATGGGGTTATGCTGAGATACGCAGTCTGAAAGCATGCTGAAGCCCAAGCCATTCCTGGGATCCCAAATCTTCCACTGTGGGCAGCTGAGCTGGCCCCGAGATCATTACTGCTGCAGCAGGCATGCTGCAGGCCAGCCTGGCAAGGGCTGTGGCTTGCCTTGTCTACCTGTCGATTTGCTGGTACTCCTTCAGGGACAGTGAAACAGGCAGGGGCCTGACAGCTGAGGGGACAGCAGGGAGTGTGTCCCTGTGAGTGCTTCAAAGCAAAGCCTAGGAGCATGTGAGGTCCCAGAGAGGCCTCCTTTGTGTGTCTCTTCATACCAGGGCTGCAGATGGGACAGGAGCAGCTGTGGGAAAGCAGGATTTTTCACTTGATGCTTTCTGCATGGACAGAGAAAGGCCTGTGTAAAATGTCTGCTCCATGCAATGACTGTAAAGCTCACAGTGTGTCATCTACTGAGAAGTTCCTGAGTCTACATTCTCTGGTCTCAAATAGTAGCATTGCAGAAACCCCCTACTAACATTGCTGTTTTTCTGATACCTGTGTAGGAGAAGAATTTGGACTGGTTCCCTCGGATGAGAGCCATGTCTCTGGTCAGCAATGAAGGCGACAGTGAGCAAAACGAAATCAGGAACCTGCAGGAGAGGCTGGAGTCAACCATGAGCCTTGTGAAGCAGCTCTCCAGCCAGCTGGCTGAGCTGAAGGAGCAGGTGGGTGCACTACCCTGGCTGCAACCTGAACATGTGCAGTGGGCACACTCGCTCCCCTCGGGTCACGGTCAGGACACTGTAACAAAAGAGACTTTTGTCTGATAAAGGTTTCATCTTTCTTCCAGTAAGCTTTCTGAGTAGATGCAGTGATAGGGGTTTGCAATGAAATTGTATCTTGTTAGCAGAGGCAGAGAAGGGGTAGGGGGAGTGAGTTATGAAATCCCCCTGTGGGTGTGTGAGGACAGAGGTGGTCTTTGCACAGGCAGGCACAGCAGGGCCGAGGCAGCATCAGACACAGCTGCCTACTCATGGGAGTCAGCAGAAAAGCTTTCTCGATCTGACACGCAGGAGTTTCCCTCACTGAGAATACCAGCAGCACTGTGCTGAAAACAATTGCCTGAGCCTGTCGCTCTGCCTGTGTCACCTTGTGCCTCTCAGCTCCTCTCCCTTGGCTATGGGCACCTGGTACCACCTCTCTCCCAGCCCTGCTTCTGCCTCACCTCCTCCTCACTTCAGGACCACAAGACCAGCTCAGCTCCCTTGTAACCTAAGATGCCCATCACCTTCTGTTTGTTCATTACAGTCTTAAAAGACAGCGTTCTCTTTTCTGTATGGAATGCCCTTCCAGTGGTATCAGCCATTATCCTATCATCCCCCTCCACATCCTTCCTTAAAACTCTTTCTTCCTGTGAAAAACTTGACAGAGGTTTAGGCTGGATGTGCTGCTCCCATTGCTTACTGCAATTATCTACACTGCCCAGGATTGGTTTTTCATCTCCCCGACTGACCTTGCCCTCTCCTGGCTCGAATTTAAGTTCTTTGGGGCTGGGACCACCCTTTAATTCTGTCATTGTGCAGCACCAGGTGCAGATGCTGACCCTCTGCGGGGCTGCACAACACAATAGCAGAGCAAAGGATGCGCTGTAAAACCTGCCACTGGAGAAGAATCATGCACAAATGAGAATCAAATGCCCATAGTTTGTGGGAGACAGATTTCCCACTTCAAAGGCATCTCTTACTTGTAATTTTTAATGCTGAAGAATAGAATTCCACTCCCTGTTGTTTTGCTTATATGTATCTTGTTCTGTGACTGCTAAATAATAGTAAAAAGCAAAAAATAAATCTCATCTCTCTCTGCCTTTCCACCTTAGATGACAGAACAAAGGAAGAATAAGCAGAGGCTGGGCTTTCTTGGATCAAACACACCCCATGTGAATCATCACATGCCACCACCCTGATACCATGGGGAGAAGCCGTGACTGGCCTTTCATCAGTATTCCTGCTTTATTACCGAATAAAAAACTGAGATTGAGAGGAGTGAACAGTGCCTATTGTTACGAAGTTAAAAACAACCAAGTGCCAAGATGTTAAGTGGTTTAGCTCTGGGAACAATTTGTAGCTGTTTTTCATGATTGAAAGGGACCTAGAACGCAAGTGATACAAGGCAGTCCGTTTGTATTCATTCAGGGGGCCCAACTCGCTGCATTTGTGCTCTGCAATTCAGTGGCTTTAGCAGCAGCTGCTGCCTGCGAGGGAATCAGGGCAGTGCTCGGCTGCTTCCTTTGTGCTGCCTTCAGCTTTCTCCTTAAAGCACCAACAAAATCAAGGCAGGAGAAATGTGCATTAGCACAAATGCAATACAGCCTGGTTCAGAATCAATAGAAGCCGCTCCTTGTCTTACTTGTCAGATAGCAACATTAGTCATTTTTGCTTGGTGCCTACCATTTTTTAATTACGGTAAGTATGTCAGTTGGGTAAGCAATATTGTTGCTTCAGGTAACTTCTACGAGGAGGGAAAGGGGAGAAGCCTCAAAAGACTGGAACAAAAAAGGAAGAAAAAAGAGAAAAAAGTTGCAAAGAGAAACATTAACGCTTTTGAATTTTAGCTGTCACCATGCAATTTCTTATTTATAACATGGAGCACAATGGATCTACAGCTATGGGAATGCTATGCACATAACACTGACAACGTAACTGGAAGTGATTTCTTTCTCCTGGATTCACATGTTCTCGGTTAATGTGGCCATGAGACTTCACATACCGAGGAGTTAAACTGTGCTTAAAATTCAAATTCCAATGGAGGATTCAGGAAAAACATGAGATCTGTAGTTTGAAGTGTGCATGTGTGTATTTTTTATTTTTATTTTTTGAAGCTTAAAAATGCCTTTCTACATGAAGCTGCAGTGGTGTCATTACCTTTCGCAAGCACACCATCAGCGAGAGATGACCTTTGTAAATCAGCGCCGTATTCTGCCAGTGTTCTTCCGAGCAAAGGAGCATGGGCTTAACCTTCCTCTGTCAGCCCTTCCTTGCTGAAGGGGCTTGCAGGACAAGCACAGGTGGTGGGGCACAGCAGTGCTGCCAGAGGAGCACAGGATTGGATGGGGCACAGCAGTGATGCTGGAGGAGCTCTCTTCCAGAGCTAGGCTCTAGGAAGGGCAGCAGCTGAACTGTCTGTACAGGTCTCTGATGTGTTCTCAATTTCCTGAGGTGGTTTTAGAAGAGAAGTTACTGAGTATCCACAGAGCCCAGCAGGCTTTTAGATGAAGATTTTCAGAGCACAAATGGGAGCTGTGGTCCCAGTTCACCTTCATCTTCAGAGGCTTTTGGATCCCTAGCTGTCCTTGGTTGCGTTGGAAAACATCTCCATTAAAGTGGAGTCACTTTATAAACTAAAATATTTTTTGCAGTAATTTCCCCCAGTAATATTTCCATTTTGTTACAGAAGGCGTTTTAATCAAGGGTGGAAATACTGTTAGTATCTCCCTGAAAAAATACTGTCTTGTTATTAAGACACAATTCAAACCAGCAGACCCAGAATAAAAGGAAGGGAGGAGCATTTCCCTCCCTTCATCCGAAATCCAAGCCTGTTCTTGGAACCTTTCTCTTTTTTTGTGTCCGTGAGGTGAATGGGATAAAAATAATGTACTCTAGAGTCTGATCCTTCTACTGCCAGCACATTTCACTCTGGCTTCTGTTGGGTCACAGAACCCATGACCCAGCCAGCACTGTGCCCACATGTTCTGAGATGAGGTGGTGGTTACCACAACCGGGACCGGGGCAGAAAAAGTGGAGACTGAGAAACTTAAATCCTTGACAGCTCCTCTGTCACCTTGGTGCTTCCCAACCATCTGTGCGAGAGGAGATCTCACAGCTCACAGAATACAGAAGTGCAGTTGTCTTCAGTGGACAACTGTGATCTTTTAGGAGTAAATCGTGGAGTGTGCCTTCGTGTGACTGAGGCCTTGCTTCTGCTGCAGCTGGGCTGTGCTGCTGAAACCCCTCAGTGAGGCTGTCTGTCTGTCTGTGGGGATGGGCTCCATGTAGCAATTAGCATCCAGCACTGAGCGGCTTACAGTGACTTTATTCTGGGAGCTTGCATCAGCCACATGCTGTGCAGTAACCAACTCCCGTGTAAAGTAAGGCCAGGCCGGCCTCTCTGACTGGGTCTATTGTAAAGCACCAAGCCAAAGGAGTTGTGCACAAACGTCAACTCAGTGGTGAGGTTGTGGAGAATCAGTCCCGGCAGCCGTATTGATTCAAATTAGTTTATGCAGTTCATCTGTTTGCCACAGCCTGTTTCAAGAGTCATTTTCTTCATCCCCACACACATGTGCCGATGTTGTAAGTGTAGAGCATGGTTGATTGGAACAAAGATGAATTATTTGCTACTTACTGGGGTTTGGCGGTCGACGCGGTTGACGCTTTTGCTTTTTATGCTCAGAAAAGCAGCTGATCCACTGTGCATCGCAGGAGGTTTGTGCTGTTTGAGCTGCAACTCAACACGCCTGTGCCCTGAGCTCATGCCTGCAGTGGCATATGAGCAATGCTGTGCCCTGCACTGTAACCAGCATCCCCCACTTCCAGAGCCTGAGGAGGAGCAAACCCTTCAAAAACTAGAAACTAATAGATGCCAATTAGCCTTTGCCACAGTGCCTGTCCTCTCTTTGTAGCTTCAGAGAGAGACCTCTCTAAGTGATGCAAGTGATGGTGCTTGCACAGATGGTAAATATATTTCACTGAGCATTTTGATGTTCTTGCTGATTCTGCCAAAGCTTATGCCTGTCCTGCAGCTCTCATCCATGGGAGCAACCTGTACCTAAGCAGGAGGCTTCTTCATGAATAGTGATTGCAGGGTCAGAGCTCAAGCCTTAAGGGTTGTGAAATGCCCCCCATCAGAGAGTTTGTAACAAGGGAAAAATTCATTGTTTCATACATATATTTATATGTATATCTTTGTTTAGTGCAGCAGGGGTATCCTCTTAGGCAAGCATCATCACTTGTATATCCTATTTATATGAAATGATTGCAAAGAAGTTAAAACATCTAAGAGCTTTTAATGCCTTAGAGAGATTTATAATTGTAAGCTCCTTGACAGTTAAAATCTTAAGTAAACGTGTCCATTGATGCTGAATGTAACTTTTAATAAAACGTGTGTCATTTTACATATGTGTGCCTCACTTCTTCTTGGTGCAAAGATGTGGAGAAAGAGTTGTTGCTGAATTTGGAGGTCGGATGAGGCCCTGGGCAGCCTGATCTGGTGGGTGGGTGGCCACCCTGCCCGTAGCAGGGGGTTGGAACTGAGTGGGCTTTAAGGTCCCTTCCAACCAAACTCATTCTGTGATTCTATAACTATGATCCTATGAATCAAAGACTTCTAGGAAACCCAGGGCTTGCACAGGAGACCAAGTTGTGGCAATAAATGTGTCCTCTGTATGCATCAGTTTTTTCTGAGTGACAAATTGAGTGACAGCAGTTCAGTCTTGGATGGTGAGTCCCAGTCCAGCAATACAAGTGAGGATTTATTTTACTTCAGGCATAGCTTATTCCATTCAGGTGAAGGGGATGGACTGCCAAAGGCCTTGTGGCAGATAGGTGTGTGATTTGCTGAGTGCTTTTTGCTCAGTCCCTAGGAGGCAGCTTGGTGGCAGTCACAGTGATGGATGCAAGTGCCACTGACATGCTAAACACCTCAGAGTACCCTGCTGCACATGGTCTTGGCTCACAGGGAAGCTCTGTCTGCCCACTCAGGCCTGGCTTGAGCAGGTAGCACAGTGAGGTTTTGAGCCCCAGCAGGGCCAGGGTAAGGCCATGTCCTCGTGCCCCTGATGAGGGCAATCCCAAGGGGCCATCATCCAACAGCACCATGACAGGCACCTCCTGTGCCCCTTGTGTAGGCTGTCCCAGCAGCCATCGACCCTTCAGGACAGGGTTGTGATGGTGCTAAGGAGCCTATCAGTGTTGTTACTCACTGTCCTGCCAATTCCAACCGCTGATTTTGGAAATCCAGACCTCAAGTACTGAAGGGCAGTGCAAGGTTAAAGGCTTAAAGGCTCTATGTGACTTCTGCTAGGGCAGGTCTTGTGCGAGTGTGATACTTTGGTGGTTTGGTGGGAGTTTTTCTCATGTTTTCAGTGTAACTACTTCCAATAGGATGTTGAGAGAGAGACTGAGGGGTTTCCCTGCTCTTCTAGATGGAACGAGCAAGGAAGGCAAACAGCCAAAGACCATTGCCTCTGAACCCTGGCACCTTGGGCTGAGGAAACCCGTGGTCTTGCAAAAAGAGGAAGTGCCCTACAAACCTGGCACAGAAGAATACATACAACACAGAAGCATTATTTTTCCAATGATGTTTATTACAGTCAATATTTGTTAGTAAGGGAACGAGTCTTAGTGAAAAAAAAAACAAAAGGCTGCTAATGAGGGAAATCCCATTAAACAGAGCATTTCTGTGCACTCATTATCCCAACCTGCTAAGTTTTTGAATGGAAGCAACTTTCTTTAGCATTCTATGCTATGACTGCAATGTTAAATTGAAGGAGCTTGTTTACTGCAAGGCTTCTCAGATCACTCTGCAAAAAGGATGTCCTGAGAGAAAATGCACTTTCATACAGACTGCTTTCAACCTAAGATTACAGACATACCAAATGAAAAGCCCCCAACCTAGAATTAAACACCTCTGCCGAAGTGGCAGCCATTTCACACACAAATCTCAGAACTGATGGCTGAGGCTTCTGTTTTTCGGCACCTTTCAGGTTCAGAAGGCGTTGCAGGGAGCAGGCGGCTCCCTCAGCAGCAGCACGCAGCTCAGTGGGTGCACACCGGTGTGCCCGGAGAGCAAATCAGGCTCATTAGCTTCCACAGTCACTGCTGTTGTGACAAAAGCATCTGCAGGCAAGGATGTTTGCTTTGGAATGAGCCTGCTTGTTTTCTGGGGATGGCTGCCAAGTTTATTTTTAAGCTGAGAAAACTGAGATTTCAGTCTGCTAACCTTGCTGCTGTCCCAGGATGCCCACCGGTGCAGTCGGCAGCATGGCTCCTGTTTGGAGACGCTTGGACTGAACTGTCCCTATTTGCACAAGAATTGTCCCAAACAGGCCTGAAGTGCCAAAAAAGGAATCCAATCTCCAGGAATTTAAAATGCAACGTGTACTGCTATCATCAGTTCACACTTGCCTGCTCTATTTATATGCTCTACTTTTTAGTGTGAAGCAGGAAGTCGCGAGGCACAAGACAAATAGCCTTTAGAACCTGGCTATTTTAAAGCATTTCTGTTGCTGCAAACAGACAGCAGTTTGTTACCTCTATTTTTATTTTATTTTATTTTTTGCACAGTGTCTTACCCCTCGTCTCCCACCTTTATCTCATCATGTCTGCACCGTGCCCTTGTGCTACTGTGCTTAGGGCGAGACCTGGGCAGATCCTGCGCATGCTAGCAGGGCTGGAAGCCATGCCACGAACCTCAGCCTGTGGGAGCGCAGCTAAGCTGGCAGTGTCTGTCCTTACTACTTTAATGACTCCATTTAAATGTTGCAGATTGTCAACTAGCACGTTATTTAATTTGGTACAAGTGCTATTTTTTTAACAGAACTTATTGTGGCAAATTATTGCACAAGCTTTGGCCAGCTCACCCATCACTTCACCAACTGTGGGTGATCCAAAGAGATGATTGCGTTTTGCTCCACCTTTTAACCTCATCGATGGGCAAAATGCGTGCCACCACTGGGAGCCAGATCAGATCCATTGCCCAAATCCAGCTCAGCCTCAGTCCAGCTGTGGCTTGTGGTAGTGAGGGATGAGGACATTGTCACGACAGGCCTGCTGCCACCACCACTCCCATTCAAAAGCCTGTGAATTCATTCAGGTGGGAGTAGTGGTTTTGGGGTTAGCTACAGCATGAAGGCTCCAAATCCCTTTATAAAATCCTCCCTTCTGGCCCCCAGAGTTTGCAGTGCGCTGCATGGGCTGTGTTCTGCGTGACACCAAGCTGCCATGTGAACCATGGACTCTATGTCACCTCATCATAACTCAGTGCAGTGGCCTTCAACTGTGACATGGCAACCTGCGTTTTGCAATCCTCTGTAAGAAACATTTGCCCTCTCCCTACTGCTGGAAGGGTGCATTTGCTGCCCTCCCTTCCCTGCTGCACCAGTGTTATAGTGTGGGATGTCTGGGAGCCACATTTTCAACTCAGCACAGGGCAATTTTGCAACAAAGCTCAAAAACATTTTCAGTCCTTGGTCAGTCTTGGGTGCTGGCAGATGGCTGAGAGCTTGTATTTTTTCAGGTCAGCTTCTGCTAGCTTATGAGGGTGGCTCTGGCCCATTTGCAGCCCACCAGGGAGCTATGTCAGTGGCTTTTCTGGCTTTGAAGCGTTCACCCTAATTTGATAAAGACAGCAGAATTCATGGTGCCTCCAAAAGCCCTTCCAAGCCTTCATCTCTCCGTTTTAAAAGGGAGGGTGTATGCGTTGTGTGTGATCGTGTGTGGTTTGCACACACACAACGCTGTTTGAGGGTATTTGGGAACACTGGCACGCAGAAACAAGGGCGGGCTGGCTGCAGACCTAAACAAGCAGTGCAGCTGGTGCTGTGAGCACTGCCGTCCCGTGGGAGATGCAGATTTTTGTGCCTGTGGCAGGACTTTGCTGTTAAAGGAGAAGGAGTCAGGAGAGGAGAGCACGGTCCCTGGAGCCATCCTGCCCTTCCTATGCCAACACAAACATCTGCCTGGGTCCCCAGCTGCTCTGCGGGGGGGTGGAGAGATGCTGGGAGGGCTGTACTGTGCTGTGCTTCAGGTATAACATCATGCAGGGAAGAAAAGGAAAGGAATGAGAGTTCAAGGGAAGGTCCCAAGGGTACAGGAAAATGTTGTCAGGAATGGTGGTTGGACTGGTGGGCATTATGAGGAGGCTGCTACAGAGTTATCGTCAAAAGCTGAAGTTATCAGAAGGTGATGGGCCTCTTGTAAATCTCAGTTGTCTTTCCAAATGACAGGACGTGTCCAGCACCTTCCAGTCCAATGAAAGGGCTGTTGCGCAGGGCCCTTGGTCTACAAAGTCTGTTTTTTCAGAAGTTTGCCCACAGCACCTCACTTGGGATGAGTGCTCTTTTACATGGTTAGCACAAATCCAAATAAATACAGAAATATAAACTGAGCTGGAAATTTACTGAGTACAAGCTGTCTTGCAAAATTGTCTGTGTTTCCTGGCTCTGGATGGGATGGAAATACCACAAAGCTTGCTTCTTGCATCGTAACGTGATACTTCTGCTTCCGGGCTCAGCTGGAAAGAGGTGGAGGCATGTACGAGAGCAGAAAAAAAAAAAAGGAAAAGCAAAAGCATATGATAATCAAGCTTTTTTTTTTTTTTAATGTGGAAAAAAATGTAACTAGTAATCAGAAAGTGGTCACTGTGTGCATCTACCTGCATGCCTTGCCTCGCACAGAGTTTTTTCCCCAAGAGATGGGGCACAGCGCTGGAAAGGCAGCTAACCTGCTGGGAGGCCTTCCTGTGAGCAGGAAGCAGGAAGCAGGATGCAGCTTGGCTGGTGCTTGCTGAGCTCTAACGTGGGTTCAGCTGCTGGCTTTGGTTAAGTGAAGATGTTCCCCTTTTCCCTGCTTGTTCCCTGCTCTCCAGGAGAGGGGAACACAGTCCTGTGGCCTTCCCTCAGCCTGAGGTCCTCAGCTGTGCTTTTCCTTCTGTCATGTGACTGGGTCTTGTATGTGTTTCCTGCAATTTTTCCAGTCTGGCCAAATGTTTTGGAGACAGAAGTTACGTCAGCGAAGATGGCAGGGAAGGGAACAAAGTGCTTTCCCTGCTGGTGGTAGGAGTTCGTGGCCATAACACCCGTGGTGAAGCAGCCACATCCCTAGCAAAAGATGGCTGGGAAGTCAGGACACCACATGGCCCAGCATCTAGCACAGCAGTTCATCTTCCTCATGGTGCCACAGGGCCATCTGTCAAACCTGCCCTCACCACTTCTCAGCAAACCACCCTTGGCAGCCGCCTTCAAGAGAAGATCCACCAGCTGTGTCCTGGGGCAGCCCAAGTTACTCCTGCATCTGCCAGCAAATGGCATTTTAACAGCATCTTCTGAGAAGGGACTGAGACCACACATGTCCTTTCAGCCTGGCTGTCAGATAAGTCTGCCCAGGGCTGTTGTGGATCTGGTGATCTGTGTTTAGAAATAGTCTTGGTATTTTTAAATGTTGCCTGGAGCCATCTGGTTCCCTCTTCGTTTTATGTTTTAATTGTCATTTATAACTTATTATACAAGCTATTCAAAAGCCAGACAGAGTCTGGAGGGAAGCAAGCATGTCCCCATCTGAAGCTCATGCAAACCCCTGCAGCCTGTCCCTGCCCTTCAAAGAGGCTGGGGGCCATGGCCCAGGCCCCATGACAAGCAGGCTGCGCATCGCACACTGCAGCCCAGCTGCAGCACAGGGCTTGCCCCTGGCACAGGGAAGAAGGACCATCAGGGCAGGTGACCATCTGCAAACCGAAGGAATTTACTTTTTTGAAGATGCCTTTTTTAGTTTTCAGAGAGGAGCTGATTTGCCTTCGCCTGCAGTGAGAGCAGTGAGCATGGAGGGCTGCGGACTGTCCAACCAGGCTGCTCTGGCTCCTCAGCTCCTTCACAGCATGGAGACATACCACTGCACGACTCCCTCTAAATAATAATCTCTTATATTTCAAACTTATGAAACAGGGCACTGAACATCAAGCTGTCTGAATAAGGATACATATATATTCTTTTTTTAAGAAAATCCTTTGATTTCGTTAGGATCCAAAGAATCCTCTTTTCAGGCAGACAGCAGAAATCATAGAATCATAGAATAATCAGGATTCTAAGATCATCCAGTCCAACCACTGACTCATCTCCACCATGCCCACTGACTGTGTCCCTCAGTGCCACACACATCTCTTGAACACCTTCAGGCACGGTGACTCCACCAGCTCCCTGGGCAGCATTGATCACTCCTGAGAAGAAATATTTCCAAATATCCAACCTGGACCTCCTCTGGTACAGCTTGAGGCCTTCCCCTCTAGTCTTATCACAAGTTATGTGGGAGAAGAAGCCAATTCCAGCCACTCTACCTCCTTGCAGAGAGTTGTAGGGAGCAATAAGGTCACCCCTCAGCCTTCTCCAGACTCAACAATCCCAGCTCCCTCAGCCGCTCCCTATAAGATTTGTGCTCGAGACCCTTCACCAGTTGCATTTCCCTTCTCTGGATATACTCCAGGGCCTTGATGTCTTTCTTGTAGTGAGGGGCACAATTCTGAACATAGAACTTGATGCAGCCTCACCAGTGCCAAGTCCATAATAAAGAATACAATTATATATACATATAAGTGCATGCAGACAATGGGGCCTGGGCTCAGCCCTCATGCCTGGAGGTGATGCCCAGTACCACCATGCTGCAGCAGCCACCACTTAAAGGGAAAAAGAACTTTAGAGTGTAAGCTCACATCTATAGCATCTGAATTGTGTCCATATGACTGAAGAGCTGGCATTATACCAAAGAAGAGTAGTTTTTTTGTGTGTGAGCAGTCATTATTCCTGCAGTACCAGCTTGTTTGGCGTCAAGTCTGTCTACTGCCACCAGGGGGGTTATAAAATTACCTGCATCAGGCTCTTCATGGCTGCCTTGCTCAGGGTATGGGAAGTAAGGGACAGAGGGTGAAAAGCTCTCACCCTGAAGCAGTCACTTTCCACCAAAATGGGGACAGCTTGAAGGACCTGTGGTAACTTAATGCCCAGTTGACCTCGGTGTGGGAGTACCCCATAGGTTGCAACCATGACTACAGGACCCGGCCCTTCTATGTTCAGATTTATGGCATGGCAATAAAGGCTCAACGTGAGCACTCTTCTACCTCTCAGCCTTGACATCTCTGGGGATTTTCCTGTAATAATCTTGTCTGCACTGTTGACTTATAGAATAGTAATTGAGCTTCAAATTTAATTACAGTATGGGAATGTGCCGTCACTTGATTGAAGATGCTTCCTTGGCTATTTACTGCAATAAATAGTCTTACCAACTGCAATTTTAAATGAAAGGACTAGACACTGGCATCTCTTTTTATGGCCGTGTTTATATCCTTCCTGCAAGACACAGCATTTCAATGAAATACCAAGTCTTGGTTTCCAAAACGCTCTTCTTTTGTTAAAACTGTTTATGGAGAATTCCTCACCCCTTGTCTCATACCCACAGCCACAAAGAACAGCATAGCTCAGGACCTATACATGCTCAGGTGCTTTTTGCAGGTTTGTATTGTATGGGTCTGCCCAGTGGAGGGACACAGGCTGAAAAACACCTGCAGTTGTTGTGTCCCACAGCTGAGGGGCACAATGGCACACCAAGGTGTGGTCTTGGCCACCATCTCCCCGCAGAAACCTGCAGTTCTTTCCCAATTCTGCCAAGCTGAGGGCCTGAGGGGAGCTGGGCCCCCACTGGGCTTGTGCATCCTGGAGCTGGAGTGGGAGCAGAGCCCCATAGGAGCTGGCACCAGTGTGGTAGGAGCAAGGTGCCTTTGCATCCCAGAGGCCATGTGCCATTGGGAGCGATGTGTGTCTGCTGGAGCACTTCTGTGAAGTGTGGCTATTTATATAGGCTCTTTCCTTCAGTGATAATAAGGCACTCAAATTACCCTCTAATGTTGGTTATTTGGAAACAACACGAAGGCACTATTTCCAGATGTGACAGAGAATATGGAAATGTGTGTTTCAGCAGCAGTGTACTGCACCTTTCTGCCTGCCCACAGCTGTGGAAACATCGATGTTCATGCTCATTAGCCAGGGAATAGAAAATGAAACTCTCAAAAACAGTTTGATCCAAATTCTTTTTTCTTGCAGACAGCTTTATATCCCAATGAAAGAAAGCATTCTCCCAGTACTGCATACTGTTTGGGGCTTTGCGGATCCCTCTGATCCGGGGACTGGCCATTGCCCACTACCCCTTATTTCAGGCCCTTCCTAATGTCCATGCAGCTCAACCTCTGTCACACTCCCCAAGAAGGGAATTTCTAAGGGGAAGACGAGGTAGAGTGTTAGCTACTGCTGCTATGGAAATAATTCTGGTACTCGAAACAAGTGCTGCATCCTCGAGTACTGTCCTAGGAAACCCTATTGCTGGACACCAAGACTGAAGACACTCTGGGGTCTGCCCAAAATTAAGGAGACTTGGCTTCTTCTCCAAGAAGTGCTGAGCATCATCACTTATACCAGAACCACTTACCCGCTGATTCCTTGTGAGGCTAGGCCATTTTCTAATAAGTCACTCATTCCTTCCAGCCTCTGCAGTTTTTTTGTAATAGTCTAAGTCTTGGGCATTTACTTTTAGAAAAAGTTTTTGAGAGCAGAATTCTTTCCCACTGTGTCTTCGTATCTGTCTCCACGACTTCATTGTCCAAAATTCATCCTTTGCCAGGCTTGCTACAAGCTCCAAAGTTGTGTGATCCACAAGCAGATACCCAAATGCACCCAGACCTACAGAAAGTTGAGTTCTGAGCTCAAAACACTGTGACAGTTGTCACCCGCCCAGAGGGTCCAAACTGCCTCAGACTGGGGAAACTAGGATTTCCTCCAACATTCATAGCTCAGGCTGGGTTTTGCTTACTTACAGTTTGCTCTGGTTGCTTCCAACCAGACAGTTTTGTTTATGGGTAGAGTCAACAACTTCAAAACTGATGCTTGTTTTATAATCCAGTCTAGTATCAGCTTTGTTGCAGGTGAACCATGTGTTTTTATGACTCCACATTAGTTTTGTTATAGATTTATCAGATGTAGGTGTATCTGTTTTCTCTTGCTGGTGCCTGAGCCTAAAGCTCAGCAGACTTTGGCTCTATCATACATTTCAGCATATTTCATTGTTGAAATGGAAATACAGGATTCCTAGTGTCTGACTGTCCCATCACAACTTTTAGAGAAGAGCCCAGTATGTGAAATGCGTGGCCTGGCAGTGGCCATGGACCATGAGCCAACCAGAGCACAGGAACACAGGAATCAAGCTGCCAATGTCCTGTGGTGTGATCCCACCCCTGTCCTGTTCACATGCCAAGCTGACACTGAGCAGACTGCGCCCTGTGATGGCTTTTCTCCAGGTGGCTCCGAGTACTTTCTTATTTTCTTTCAGTCCTGTTCAAAGAACGTCCACTCATTTCCTTTCAAGGGGTCAAACTTGTCTAAGCCTTATGCAGGTGAAGTCATCTTGATGAATAAACAAACAAAGGCAAAGAGACAAACCTTGTGAACATCAGCCAGGAAGGTTTCTGATCCATTAGTGGAATTTATGAAAACTGAATACACTTTTAGAAAAAAATGTGTTTACTTAGATGATGGACGTCTGTTGAATATTAATCTTTTCAGGGTACATTGCTGGCCTCCTTAAAGAAAGCCTAAATTATTCAGGAGCATTTCCATGCTGAGATACAGCAAATTTAGAGGCAGTACAAATCAGATTTTTACATCTTAAAATTAAAGGAAACCAAGTACCAAATCTGGCTTCATAATAATTCATTGGGCATCCCCCTGCTAAATAAAACAATTAAGCTACTCATTAAAACTCAACTAGATCATTACAAAGCCATGGCTGCTCTTAATCCTTATAGACCTTGCAAGCAAAATAACCATTATACAGCACAAATTCCTATTTTGAGCTGATTATTCATTTTACCTCCTGGCTTTGTCATAGGACAGCAGTGCAAGTGAGTTCCCAGTGATGCTCTGATGCAGCAGCCTCTGCCCCAGAGGAGACAGCCTCCAATGGCCAGTGTCGCAGAGGAGGCCAGTGATGCCATTGCAACTGCCAAGGAAGCATCGAGCTCCTTTATGTAACAGCTGCTGCTTCTCAGTGCTGTCACTCACACATACACTGGAAAACACAGTGCTTGAAGAGCTGCTATGCTAGTACAGCATATGCTGGAGGCAAATCTATATATGTATTTATTTTTTAAAAAAGCGACCTTGTGAAAAAAGAATTAGAGCTGGAGTATCTCACAGCTTTCTGTCCACAGACCAGCTGCTGCAACGCTACACTGAGGCCACCTTTCAGAAACATTTCTTCCATTAAAAACCCTTGCTGCTGCCACTGGTTTTGTTTTATTTGTCCCACCAGGAGCCTAAGACACCT
The DNA here is from genome assembly GCF_026119805.1 of Tympanuchus pallidicinctus. Classification (NCBI taxonomy): domain Eukaryota; kingdom Metazoa; phylum Chordata; class Aves; order Galliformes; family Phasianidae; genus Tympanuchus; species Tympanuchus pallidicinctus. Next base: position 6,918,858 of record NW_026294744.1, read on the forward strand.
TCGCAAGTAAACCAAATTCCTACTCACGAGCAGCTGTAGGTTGCACAGGGGACAGGATGGTGTCAGTGGCCTGGTCTCTCTGTCCAGCACAGGGAAAAACACCTCCAGGTATACCTGCACAAGTTTTCCGTGCATGCGATGCAAGGTTGAAAAACAACACTGCATCCTGAGTGGAGATGTCAAACCTGATTTTCATCAAAAGCTTGCTTACGTAATTATGGACCTCAAACCCAAACTGAAGCTGCTGCTGGGGACAGTCCCTCAGAGGGAGCAGTGTCCTCAACGTGCATGGCTCAGGAGTGTTTCAGTGGTGCCAGCTCACTGTCAGAGCTCACCCACTGGATTTCTATTGTCTGTTGTTAAAAACAGATGTCTATTTCAAGGTTTTTTAAACCAAGGCATGTATTTAATAATGTATATAAGGAACAAGTTTTTTACAGTAAGAGTGGTAAGGCAGTGGAACAGGTTGCCTGGAGAGGTGGTGGATCCCTGCCCTTGGAGACATTCAAGGTCAGGCTGGATGGGGCTCTGTACAATCTGATCTTGCTATAGGGGTCCCTGTTCATTGCAGAGGAGTTGGACTAGATAGCCTTTAAGGGATCCTTTCAACTCAAACAATTCTATGATTCTGTGTTTCTATTTAGTCATTTCTCCCCCCCCCACCCTCCATCCCCTAATTTACAGAGGTGAATGTGAGGGGGCCCTATGCCTCCTGTAGTCAGTGGAAGCCTGCCTAGAGGCTCCTACAGATTTGGCATTTGGCTTTCATAGGAAGTTGTCCTACATGTCCTGAAGACCACCTCATGTTTCCTGCCACTGGCTTTTCTTTGCCCTCACCATCCTGCGCAATCAGTAGCAGTCTGTGAGCATGTAAGTTATGGAATCCCTGGGAAAGACATCTGGGCAGAACTCTTGCATGGGTTCAGAGGACAGATAAATTCCTGATGGCCTCCTATTTACCTGGGTGGTGGCCACAGTTTCTCTCACATGTGCCCAGCTGCAGGAGGATGAGAAGACAGAGAGTGCTATGGCACTGGCCAAGATGTCAAGAATTTGCTGTTTCCCCTTTCTTGCCTGGCTGACAGAAGCAAGAATCCAGGACTGTTCCCATATAATGAAACACTTCAGCTATTGCAAGGAGCAAGCAGCACCAGTACCTTGGTCCCTCATCTCTCCTGTACACTTCAGTCCCAGTCAGCTTGTTGCTTAGCATAAATCAGGGTGGCTCCTTTGAAATCAGTGTGATAACTTGATAGCAGTTGTAAATTTGGTGCGACGCACTGCCTGGCAGCTCACCCAGCTGTGTTTGATTTACATCTGGATCCACTTGGAAGCTCATGCCAAACACCTTGCCACAGTTACAAAGGGGTAGAAGAGGAGCAGGGGGAAGGCTTGCAAAATGCCCTCTGCTGGAAGAAGCCAAGCCCCACAGAAAGCACGCACGATTCAGGCACTGATTTTCCTTCCCCCTTGCCCGACAATGTCAAACTTCCTGTGATTACTGACTGTGGTAATGATGATGTTTCTGGTGTATATGTGTTTGTGCACACGTGCGCACTGGCTTCTTGCTAAACCTGATTCAATTGGACATAGCCAGATGGTACAAAAGCTTACCGGAATTTCATTTTCAAATAAACCACAGACTTGGATGAGCTAATGTTGTTCCACATAAAAAGCCACAAAATTCAACAAAGTGATGTTGTTTCAAGTAGAGGAGATGTCAAGTGAGAGAACCATCCGGTCTGCTCTGAAAGAGCTACACACTCCCACTCATGCTTTTAGAAAGTGTTTACGTACAAACTCCGGGAATACGATGCTGCAGTGCGCTTTAAACAGTTCCCCACAGCTGATGTCTGGAGAGCAGAGCATTGGCAGAAGCAGCACAGGAACCACATCTGCTTGTGAGCCTTCCTGCTTTCTTTTCAAGGCTCCTGAAGGGCTGACAGCCCCAGAGGTGCCACAGCCTCCATTGGGCAGGTAGTCCAGGACCGCGTGGAGATGAGGCTCCATGTACACATCTTTGACCTGCTGGACCCCAAAGCATACACCAAGAAGTCTCCTACCCTATAAGATGTGTGGGGTGGAAGCTGTAAGACCGGCAGTTGAGACTCAGCAAGTATGCAGAGCTACTGGTGGGAGCAAGCCCAGTGCTACAGCTACAGAGGGGCTTTCATGAGAGTGGTGGTGGAGCACGCAGCTCCCAGGCCTGCAAGAGGCCAGTCTATACCTGGGGTTGACAAGTCACTGCTCAGAGGAGACTCACAAGCAGTGGTAGCATGTCACCAAGTCCCAGTACTGCAAAGAGTACCAACCACACTGGTGACAGTAACAGCTTGGCTTCTCTTTTTAAAATACAACCTGCTATTGAAGTCTCACTGTGGACTGTGATAAGAAGCACCAGCTCAGGCTGCTGCACCTTATGCCTCTCTGCCTTGGGCTGAGGGTCTCTTTCTCTGGTGGCTTTTCATTCGTATCTTCAACTGTTGCCATGCAAGATATTTATTTCAGCCAAGAGAAGCCCAAGAGACATTGTTATTAAGCACCATGGCTCTACTGCCCAGCAGGCCTCTCCTTTACAAGAGTAACTCCAGTAGCTCTCCTGCTACTACTCAGCCTGCTCCAGGACTGCACAAGGCTTCTCCTGTAACACACTGTGATGGAAAAGGCATGGGGTAGTCATCCTTTCTGTCTAGGAATGGTGGGAGGAGGAAAAATTGCCTGCTGGGAATGTGTTTGGAGGCTTCATCAGAAAGCAGCTAACAAAAAAGATGGGAAATTAAACCAGCATGAAAATAACTCAACCTGAAGCTTCAGAAGAAGAGATGGCCTCAGCTCTAAGAGGAACTGCTTTGCCTGGGCAATGGGCAACAGGGCTGGCTTCAACAACTTCTGTGCCCCAGTACTTCATTAGGATGCAGTGCTGGCCATGCTCAGAAAGGAGGCCTTCTGTTACCAAAGCTCATCAAGCATGCAAAGTCAGCAAAGAACTTTGCAAAGAAACAACAGCTGAGGCCTTTTTTTTAATTTTATTTATTTATTTTTTTTTTTACTTAAACTCTCTGTCCTGCAGGATGGATTTTGTTTCAATTACATCTTTATAAATAACTTTCTATTTTGCACTCACCTGTTCATTCTCTGTCCTAGTTAGAATCAATAGCACTGATAATTATCTGTCAGAGCATTTATACATCACTGGAAGGTGACTAACAACAAAAAGACTTTTTAGTTATATATATATATATTTTTCAGAGAGCTTTAAGTGAATTAACCAACAACAAGATGGCAGATTGATGGTGGCTGGAGACTAGATACTGATTTTTACCCACAAATAAAAGTGTTCTCACAAGCAGAGGCAATCGACATCTTCCCGACAGCTCTGACATCAGGGTCACCCCCGTGGGGCTGTGATCTCTCCCTCAGCCATCCTCCCCACAGCTCACATCAGGTACCACGGGTCCCCTGATGGGGTCTGTTCCTTAGATAGAAGCAGACAGCTTGTCTATCGTACATCACCAGGTGCTCTAGAGCCACTATCCACAGCAGAGATCTTATCATCCCATGTTTCAAATATTAATACCAGCAGAAGGCTTTTTTTGCCAAACCTTTTTGCCTCCTGCTAACTCCCTGCATTGCCCCACAGTACCTTGCTGGTACTCCATTTGGTCCCAGCTCCAAAGTGGCCAAAAAGTACTCCTGATTTCCTTTGCCTAGTGCAAGTAAAGAGGCTACATGGAAACTGGCAGTGGATAAATCAGTAATTCCACTGATGAGGAACTGCTCCCACTCCCTTCTTTGCAGATCTGTTGGAACACCATCCAGCATAACAACATTTTTTTGAGAAGAAGCAGTAATTTATACTGGCGTAAATCAGAAATGCCGCTCCGACTCCAGTGGGTTTACACCACATGATTCATGCTCTTGCTTGCAAGCAGGAAACCTGAATCCCTGCTTGCAGCTCTAGCTGCAAGACAGCTGGAAGCAGGACCCAGGGCCATACAGCAAGTCAGTAGCAGAGCATGGGAAGGAAGCCAGGGGGCTGTTTCCTGCTACTGGCACACACCATTGCTCTTCTGGTTCCTGAATGACCCAGAGGATAGAAACTGGTCTCAAGCTGAGAAAGCCTGCTCTGGGCCTGGATCCCAGCAGACAGCTGTTGGGTCTGGGCGCTCAACTGAGGGAATCCCTCTATCACATGGTGCCTTCCATATGATAGGGAAGGATAAGAGAGGGAGCAAATTCCCCCCTTTCTTCTCTCTCCTCTCTCATCAAGTGCCTTGGGAACCGTTTTTTTCTGAGTGAGTTTTGGCCTTCCATGGTCATTTGTTCTACGGATGGAAACAAACAAACAGTCATCACAGGAGCAAATAGCCACCAGCAGCAGATTTCCTAATCGCTTGTCAGCGTGTATAAACACATGAAGGAAGGGTGCAAAGATGACAGAGACAGACTTTCTAGTGGTGCCAGGGCCAGAGGCAATGGGCACAAACTGGAGCTCAGGATATTGCTTCTGAACACCAGGAAGTACTTCTCTGCTGTGCAGGTAACAGAGCCCTGGCACAGGTTGCCAGAGAGGTGATGGAGTCTCCAACTTGGAGAAGCTCAGGAGAAAGGTAAGGAGACTAGGGCCATCCTGATCCCTGCAGACAGGTGCCATGGTCACCTCTAGACTCCTGCCAGTGGTTTGAGCTGCTTGTTGCACCTAGGTTTCTGATGCACAGGATGGTATGGTTTGGTGCTTGTAGATGCAGGGAGCACACAGTTTTGTGTTGTGCTTCTACACTTTCCTAAGGAGGAGATAGATTTGCCCACGTGGTGCCCTGCACTGCTGCAAATGCCACTTGCACAACATCCTGGCGGTGCCTTCATTTGGCTCGGACTCAGCTCCCTGGGTGCAACATTGCATAAGGGCTGGGCATCTGTAGCACATACACTCATATCCTCATGCAGAGGAGCCCAAAGCCTCCAGAGGTGAGGAAGGGGTCACCCCCAGGCACCATACTCACAGAAAGCCACCCTGCTGACCCGGGCAACCATCTCGTGATTTAAAGCAGGAGGGGCTGATTCATTATTTCCAGCTGCACTTCAGCACTGGTGCAACGTGGGCAGTTTGTTTTGGTTTGTAATTCCCTCTGGCCATCAGGACCCAGCAGGCATCCTCACTGAGGGCATTTGAGGGAGGACAGGAATGGGGTCTTGCACAGGGACGACAGCTTCTGTGAAGATAAGGAACATTAGCATGTTCTGCCTCCCAGACAGCCAATCATCCATCACAGGTTGAGGCACCTGCCAGCTGTGCCCTCCTACACTCTCTGGCTGTTTCCAATAGCGAACGTTCGTCCTACCTCTGAGCCAGATGGGCAGCTTTCTTTTTCGGTTTACTGTGTGGCGTCTATTTTGGCAAGTAGCCGCTCTTGAGACATTCTGCTCATGGAAACACCTGACTGATGTGAGTACTCCCCATGGTCTTGGTGGCACCATGCCCTGTTTGGCGGGGCAGGTGCCCACCCGCTCAGCCCACAGCCTTCAGTCTGTCACTAAGTTTGTCCTGCCTCGAAACTGGGACTTCCTCTGTCACTGTGTGAAGCCATCTGGACCCTCTGCATTGTTGCTGGGTTTTTTTTTGCTTTTTTTTTTTTTTTTGCTTTTTTTTTTTTAATGGTCATTTCAACTGAAAATGGTTAAATTGTACTTGGGATTTGTGTCCCTCCATTCTTTATCATGAAGAGATTCAAGCTGCAAATCCCAGAGGATGGGACGCTCGCTTCCAACCTATTTTGTCCATTACAGTTTTTAATTGCAGTCACTAACCAACACAACATCCCCTTTTCCTGAAATAAATATTGATTGTGAAAATTCAGGCTATCAGCTCAGTGAGTGTCTGTATCACACGCAGAGCTGCAAGCCCTCCATCAGTCCTCATCTCGGGTAAGTAAAGAGTCCCAGAAATTAATGGCCTGTTATGCTTTTATTTTGAAAATGGATCAGCAACAATAGGTGCCTTCATTTTGGGGTGTTCGCCCCATGATAGATTAAGTAGTGCTGCTTTCCAGGGGGTGTGAAACCCCCTCTTCTCTAAAACTCAGTGCCTTTGAAAACTTTTCAGATGAGAAATGCAAAAGAGCTGTTTGCATTTCTGTTGCTCAAAATTGTAGTCCAGGAATGCAGCGGTGCATGATGATCAGTGATGATCCCTGGTGCAGCTGACCCCTTCTCTGAGCTCGCTATAAACAAAGAATATCACCTAGTTTATCTGAAAATGAATGTTAAAAACGAAACCTAGCATACTGTTTTGAATTACTCTGATATAACAAGTGTAGATGTGTTGCAACAGCTAGTGAGAGTATTTCAACCAGCTGGATGGCTCCTCCTAGAAGCAGTGGCAGAGCACAACATTCATGTGCCACGATTTGTTCCCATCGTCTGCAGGATGTTTGATCTGAGGCTGGGATCACAAAACCTGCTCCAGTGAGACCAACTAGCTGCAAGCCACAGCCTCCCACTGTCTCATGGGATCCATGTATGGATGGCACAGCACAAGCAGTGTTTTCCTTCTGCCAAGGAAATGGTGCACAAACCCCAAGTCCCAACCCTTGGCTCTGCAGAGGATGACTTTTTTTTCAGACCACAGCATGCTCATGGGCAGAGTTTCCCTGCCTGGGCTGTCAGTAAGTCAGACAGTTGATGTATGTCCAAAAAGAAAAAAAGCTAAGCCACCCATTTCCTGCTAAGCTGCCTGCTCAACAGCTTTGGCTTGGTCAAGCCAAAATGGGTGCAGAACTTGCCACCTGCACCCAAGGCGTACCCTGAAGTATAGGAAATCGTGGACACCAGAGTGGCTGGATACCATTGGAGCCATGAGCCCCAGTGAAGGTTCTCAGCACAGAGACCTCCCTCAATCTCCACCGAGGTCTCCATCACTCAGCAGCTTCACCACCACCACGAGCCTGGGAAATGCTCATAGCGAGTGGCATGCATCCTTCCAAATCTGGAAGGGACGTTGTGGGCAATGGCTAAGAGGAATACACCCCGAGGGGAACTCTGCAGGGCTGTAGCGTGCCTTCTGTCACCTCTCTCCCTCCCAGGCCAAGCTGTTTGTTCCCACTGAAGCAGCCAGCTGTGGGATGGGCAGGCCAGCCAGCTGCCAATTGACGTCAAAGGGATGCTGGTGGTTTGTGCTAGCTGAGGGACTGGTTCTAGTCAAGGTGGGTTTCAAACACCACAGAGAAATGTTTAAATACCCTCCACTTCCCCTCCCTCTGCTCCAGGAAACAAGCGCCTTATTTCATTCATCGGCTCTTTTGGTTATGGCAATAATCCTGCCCATATTTTGGCTACTCGGGTGTTTGCTGAGGACTGAGCAGCTCAGATAATGCTAGCATAGAGCAATGGAGCAAAAAGGCAGGAGAAAGGCAAGGGGAAACCAGGTTTAAACTCCTCTGACCCAGCTTGCACCACATGTGTACTGATGGGACAAAAGCCATGTATTTTTTCTTCTCATATTGCCTGAAATATGTTCCTGACATCCTTCTCTTCCTCTTCAAATCACAACTTGCCCTATGAAATTCATCCAGGCAAAGGGAACTCATTATAAATGGGTGCATTTTCCCTTGACTGTTCAGTTATCCTTGAGACAGCTGATTTTCATTTGGTGCTATGCCTATTAGCTGCAGCCCCCATGTTTTCACTTGTCTCAGTGGCAATGTCAATATATTTTTCCCAAAGTAATCACTATAAGTCCTGGTTAATATCCAGTCCAAACCAATGCACTGAACTGCAACATCTTCTAAACTCAGAGTGATTCCTATGGGGAAGTCTTGAAGGAGTCAACGCACTGATTTCAGTCGACTTCAAATCAGGCTTGTTCTCTTGAGTTGGTTCATTTACATTGCTGCCAATACTAGAGGCTGTGTTATTTAAGATTGCCTAAAATCAACATGCTTCAGTTGAGACCATCACGTGGAAAGATTTGTGATAACAACTGCTTGTGTTTTCATCCCTTAATCAACCCACTTTCTCCAACAACTAGGGTTGCCTCCAGTGTGATGCAGGAAGTCTATTTATGCTTTGTATTAAGCACTGGAAATACTACTTAGCCCACAGCTAGAAGCATGTGAGAATGAATTCCCTACATACTGGTTCAAGGCCATTGAAACCCTTTTTAAATTCCAAGTGAGCACGTTACTTTTGGTAAGAAAAAATACATATAAGTAAAGGGCATTGCTTGCACCTGTCCCCAGGAAACCTTGGCCCATAACTGTGGCCTCCATGTTGTTCTCCTGGGTGCACTCAAGCAAAAAGGTAGCAAGACACAAGGCATATTATAGTCAACTCTCCCCCACTAACTCCATTGGAATCATAAAATCACAGATTCATGGAATATCCCAAGGTGAAAGGGATCCACAAGGATCATTCAGTCCAATTCCTGGCTCTGCACAGAACAACCTAAAATTCGAATTCTCTATGTCTGAGAGCGCTGTCCAGATGTCCTTTGGACTCCGGCAGCCTGGGGCCACGATCACTGGGCAGCCTGTTCCAGGGCCCCGTCACTCTCTCATGCAGAATATTTTTCTAACCCAGGGATTAGGAAAAGCTGGCACAGCTCCATGCCGTTCCCTCGGCCCTGTCGCTGTCACACAGCAGAGCTCAGCGCTGTCCCTCTGCTCCTTGTGAGGAGCTGCAGCCGCCATCAGGCCTCTCCTCAGCTCCTCTGCTCTGCGCTGAGCACACCAAGGGGCCTCAGACACTCTTCATACTTTCTGCCCTCCATACCTTTCTCTATCTTTGCAGTCCTCCTTTGGATGTTCTCCAATGTTTTTATATGGTGGTGCTCAAACCTGCTTGCAGTGCTTGAGGTGTGGCCACACAGCAGGACAGTCCCTTCCCTTGCCCAGTGGCTGTGCTGGGTCTGATGCACCCAGGGCAAGGCTTGCCCTTTCGGCTGCCAGGACACACTGGCACATATTCATCTTGTTCCCAACCAAAATTCTTTCTGCGGGTCTGTTCTCCAGCCTCTCATCCCTCAGTCTGTATATATATCCAAGGCTGTCCTGCCCCTGATACAGGATTCAGCATTTGCTCTTGTTAAATTTCAGTTGGCTGGTGATTTCCCAGCCTTCCAATTTGTCAAGATCTCTCTGCAAGAGCTCTCTGCCCTTGAGAGAGTCAACAGATCCTCCTAATTCAGTATCACCTGCAAACTTACTTAATGTGTTCAAGTCTTGTATTTAAGCCATTTATGAAAACATCAAAGAGAACTGGCCCTAAAGTAAAGAACCCCACTAGTGACTGGCTGCCAGCCTGATGTAACCCCTTCATATTATGGCTTTGTTCAGATGTATGCTGGACGTTTTGTCTGGAAGGATGCTGTGAGAAATAGTATCAAAATCTTAGTTGAAATTCAGTAAGAGTACATCTATCAGCTTCCTTTGGTCAACTAGATGGATAACCTTGTTATGAAAGGAAATCAAGTTAGTCAGTGAAATGTGCATTGTTGTCTCCAACACAACCACATTTTCCTGAGCCAAATTATATATTTGTTTGCTTTTCCTTTTGCGCTTGTACTCCCTGTGTGTCTGCCCCTCTGGCCTGCCTCGGCATGTCACAAAGCCAGAATCGGACACGAAGCGGCATAACCACAAAGTGCGAACCTCATGGGACACCTCAGGAGGCTGCCTGCTGCTCTTGGATCTTCCCTTATTCAGGTGGAACTCCAGGGATTTAGGTGGTAGGACCTGCAGGGGCTGCAGCCTGCCCATTCACACAACCAAGTGGCACATACTGCTTTAGTTAATGAAGTGCCATTGGACAATCAGCTCTGAAGGCCCGTTTGATTTTCAAGCACTAGCTTTCTGCAATTTTTGACAGTTTGTTGTAAACAATCGTGTCATCAGTGACTCCAGCACACTTTCAGGAAAGCTCAAATGTAATCTCAGGCCATTTTTCCAGTTGTGGGGCAGAAAGTGGGGGTTGCTCGCACTTGTCCTAGGTGCCTTCTCCAGAGCCACTGATGACATGGGGTGAAAGAGCCAGTGGAGGACGAGGAACAAAACTTTCATCCACAAAGGAAACACAGAGATTCAAGTGGAACATTTTGCTAGCATCTCCTCCAGTACACAAGGAAAATATTGAATCTATACACAGGGATATGTGAGCACAACTCATAAGCTGCCATTCCTCCTAATCAAGATTACAAATTTCAATTCCTGTGTCAACAGTGAAGAATATCAAGTGAGAAGTCTGGCTGTCTGTGTCCCTGCTGCACTGGGGTGCTTGTGTGACACCTACTAGTGAGATGGACCCAGCTCTTGCCTCTATTCCTGACTTCTTCACCAGTAATACTTTGTTTTCTGTGCTGCTTTGTTGTTCCTCTGCAATCTGGCAGGCTCAGACATTGAAACTAGACGGGAAGCTTTCTCTTTTCCATCAGCTCCCCACAGTTCCCCATGTGCATGTGCTGCTCCTCACCCTGGGTTCACAAGGTGGAAGGGAAAGTGTAGACATCTGCTCTGAATTATTTTCATCACAGTTGTTCCCCAAACAACCCTGCCAAATCCCTGGTGACCGATGTGCTATGAATGAGCGTAGCTTCAGGGATGGAGCACATGATGGCCCTCAACCACCAACTGCTCAATTGCCTGGGCCTGTAATACAGTCACCTAGCAGGCTTAATGCAAAGTCCCAAAAAAGACATGAGGGTGCAACTGTACCCCTCTGAGTGTGTGTGGCTTCAGCCCCAAAAGTGATGCTCCTAACTAGCTTGATGCAGGATGGATCAAGTAAAGGCTTAATAATCTCATCGTAGTTTTGGTGAAAGAGAAACGCTACGCTGAATTAAGAAGAAATCCCTATTCAGGCAGCTGTGGACAGTTTCAAAATAGAGTTTTCCCTACCCAGATGCAGAGAGTGAAATGGGGTTAAAAACCCACCTCATTCAAATTGAAGTTCAACAAGATCAAGTGTAAGGTGCACCTGGGTAAAGGCAATCACTAACATGAAGACAGGCTGGGCAGAGAAGGAACTCAGCATTCCTGATGAGAAGGGCTTGGGGTTCTGGTAGGTTGAAAAGTCAACAGGAGCCAGCAGTGTGCACTTGCAGCCCAGAAAGCCAACTGTATCCTGAGCTGCATCAAGAGAGGGGGACCAACAAGGAGAGGAAGATGACTGTTCCACTTACTCTGATAGTGTGATGACCGAGCTGTAGTGCTGCATGCAGGCCTGGGGCCCCCAGCACAAGAAAGGCATGAAGCTGTTGGAGCAGGACCAGAGGAGGCCACAAGGATGCACAGAGGGCTGGAGCACCTCTGATAGAAAAAAGGTTGAGGGAGCAGGGCTTGATCAGCCTGGAGAAAAGGAGACTCTGAAGGTACCTTGTAGTATCCTTCCAATACTTAAATTGGAAAGTTACAGGAAAGGAAAAGAGGGACTCCTATCAGAAAGCATAGAGTAGAGCACAGAATGTAGGGACAAGGGGGAATGGTTTTAAACTAAAAGAGGGGAGATTTAGATTAAGTATGAGGAAGAAATTCTGCACTCAAAGGCTGGTGAGGCACTGGCACAGGCTGCCCAGGGAAGCTGTGGATGCCCCATCCCTGGAGATGCTTATGGCCAAGGCCGCCTCAGCCAGTGTCACTCGGCATCTCCAGTCACTTGAGGTCAGCCAGTGCTTGCCAGCTGCAGTGCATCTGACTGCAGGATGAGTGTAAGCTCAAATCATCTGCTGCAGACTGCCTTCCTGGCTTGGCCTCAGCTTGTTTGCAAAGCGTGCGAGGTGTGGCCCTGCAGCTGGCAGCAGAAGCACCCAAGCCCTGGTGAGCAGCTACCCCACTAGCCAGGGCTGGTTTGTGGAGAGAGGAGCAGTTGGGGATGGATCTTGCTCCCTCCTGTGCCTGCAGTCAGCTGCTGTGAGCGCACCTCAGGAGCTACTCTGTAATGCAGAGCTGCCTTTGTGTAAGGTGAGAGAATATGGTAGCAAGTGAAATATGCATTGCCCACAGCTGTTGGGGAAAAAAGAGAAAAAATTTCCTCTCACCAAGCCTGAAGTTTAGATGAGTCTTCTGACTGTTTCCTTATACAAAGGCATGGAAATTGAGCAGAAAAAAAAAAGAATAAAAATATGCCTTAGCGTTTATGGATGCAATCATTCTTTATAATGCTCAGTTGCAGAACCAGTCTGAAGATAAACACTACAGATTAGAGATTGCAGGAGGCAGCAGGATAGCAAAAAGCAATAAATAGATAAATAAATTGCCACTAGGGTAGCTGTGTGGGCAAAGCAGCCCCAGAATTCACCTTCTATGAGGCCTTGCTCCAGGTGCCGCAGCAGCTAACGTATGTGTGCGTGCAGTTGCACCAGATGGAGGTGGGGAGAAGCAGCCAGCTGTGTGCTCAGCACCACCTCACGTAACACTTCTGGGGGGCTTCCATGAGCCCCAAAACCTGGGGATACTTCAGGAGCTGTGCCATAGGCTGAGACCCTCGAACTGGACCGTGTCATAACTCCCATCTCTGTGCCCTGGGAGCCGGGCCAGGCCCACGGCCCACATCCTTAAGGAGGCCTTGCGCTTAGGGCAGCACTGCTGTTGTTGCTCTGCACCTCCCTTGAATCCCCCTAAGCCAACACCCCGCGCTAATATCGACAAACATTTCCAGACGCAAGCACGAGTACGTGTGTGGGTGGGTGGGGTGCAGGGGACTATGAAAATTTCAAGGGGAGGTATGACATCCTGGCTTTCTAAATATAGAGGACGTGAGCTGCGGCTCCTCTCACACGCTAGCAGTGTGTTTTCTGTTTCAAAAGGCCCCAGAGGAAGCACTGTACTGGCTGGTAGTGCGAGCAAAAAAAAAAATATTAATTAAATAAATAAATAAGGGGGAAGAAAAAAATATTGTCCTGTGAGTTGATGACGGTTTCCAGCCTCTAGCTCAGCGCTGGCTTTCAGGCAGGGCTCCAAGAAGTGCCCACGCAGGGCTGGCCCTGCGCAGATGGGGACCACGTGAAGGCACGGCGGGAGGTGGCTGAGAGCCTCGCTTCCCCTTCGTGCGGGGCCAGCGAGAGGAGGAGGAGGAGGAGGAAGAGCGCAGCCGTCCTGCCACCGTGGCACCCACTCGGACTGCCAGTGCGCCATGTCAGCTCGGTGCTGCGTCTCGGTTCCCTTTTCGTTGCCGTTCTTGTCGCTCCGGTATTTGCATAGCGCCGCAACGAGTGCCTCAGAGCTGGAGCAGGGCAGCGGCCGCCGCTTCTCCTTTCACACGCGGCAGCGATGTGTGCCGCAGCGGTGGGTGTGCGTGTGCTGGGCGGCAGAGCCGTGTCAGCGGGGCTTACAGCCTCTGGAAGAGTTCTGCGGAACTGAATTTAATCGAGACTGATGCTCTCTAAGCTGAGCTATAAAATTCAACGGATAGTTATACCCCATTAATAGACCCTATCAGAGGGTCTTACGCTGTCTACTCCTCTCCATTAAGTCCTGTAGGGCTTGAGTTCTCATTTACACAAAGGGCCCTTTTAGCCGTGTAAAATGGCCATAAAGTAGGTGTAAAAATGATCGATGCCATCTTTACGGCCCCTTTACGCTGCAAAAACAGCATAAAGTGGCCAGGGTGCAAATGAGAATCACACCTGGGTTTTGAGAGCAAATTACATAGGGCCCCTCACAATTTCTGCATGTCAGAGTGGACTACTCCTGCCCCATCTTGTGCAATTCACCAAGAGAAAACATTTCCAGGAATAATAATTTTTTAAAAGTCATTTTCTTCAACACTCCTGTTCTCTCTGTGCCCGCAAATCCCACTGTGCCTCCTGGTGCAGTCCGTACACCTTTCCCCCAACACTGAGAAAGGCTGCGAGCTGTCTGAATGTGCTGTGCTAGGTGCTAATCCTATAATTAATGCTTTCTGAAATTCTTAATTAGAGTAAAATGCATTGTAAAACTATATCCAGGAGAAAAATGTTTCCACATGCTACTGTGTCTGTCTCCTGGTCTCTCTTCTCTGTTTTCATTTTATACTCTTGAGCTATATAAAGATGAAATACGGAAGTTATTCTTTGCTAGATCAAAATGCTCCATATTTATTTGTAAAGCATTAGAATACCCATAGAACATACAATGAATATTGTTTTCTTTTAGAGTGAAAGGTTACACTGTGACGCACCAGAGAGTGAACCAAATTTGGCAGTGGTGGCTCGAAGCAGGGAGTGCGCTGTGATTAAAATGTTGTTATTAAAGTGGCTTCCTAAGCAGAGCAGGCTCTCTTCCCTTCCCCATCACTTGTATCCCTCCCCACCAGTCCTCCAGTTGGCATCTCAAAATCTTTACTGGGGCTACCCCAGAAGATATCCCAGGCAGGTACCCAGGCCATTTAGGAAGGGGCTCTGCCAGCAGAGCCTTCCTCTGGCTTCATCAGCCATTGGGATGCAGAGACTGATGGCAAGGGTAGGAGGAGGCCCCCAAACCTATGTGTCTGTGTCATATGGGATCTGGTCCACCAGTACTGATTGCAGAATGCTCCACTGAAGTCAGAGAAGATGGGCTGCTTCCTCCACTGCTACACCAGGTCCCACCTCACTGGGCCACTATGTGCTAGCTCTGAGTATGCTTGAGAGTCCAATCTGGAACTTAGTATGGGTGGCGATGCGTGGACAACCAGCAGGAGTGCTTGCAAATGTCCCTTTACTGCCACACTTGTTAGTGTCACTTGGTTTTTGGTACAAAAAAATGGCTGTTTGGAAGCTGGTCTTGAAGCTTTCATTTTCAAAAGGTCCCAACTTCACAGCTTGCAGAGAGCACCATGACTGATGTTATGTCTATGCTGGAAGTTTCTGTGGCAGAAACATAAGCACTTTCCTCTAGGTGGACCTCAGGAAAGCAATCCCCACAGTGGTTCTCTGACACTGGCAGCATGCTGGTCTAGCCTGGGGTGATGAGTGCTCACTGCGTGATCACTGCATGGAAGGCACTCTTTGGGTAGGATTAGAGCTGCTAATACAACAAGCTTTTTGCCAGCACAGCTTTTTGATACACTGGTGGCTTTTTTTTTTTTTTTTTTTTTTTTTTTTTGCAAAAACAGAAAGTTTTTGCTTCTTTAAACCCTTGTAGAAATTCTACTTGCTTCCTCCTTGCTGATAATGATAGTGGTGCAGTTCTTCTGGCATATGGTTTTTCAACTCCACTTCAGAGATACCCTGGCTCTGGCAGAGACCAGGAAATCCCAAATGATGATGAAGTGTGAGTTCCAGCTGCATTGACCTGCGTTGATACTGGGCCCAATGCTGCTGACCAGAGCTGCTCCTGTCATCCTAGAGCTCACGCTGGGCAGGTGGAGAGACAAGCCAGCATGCTCGTCCTGATATAAGGCTAATAATGTATAAAGCACTTTCAGAGTCATGCATTCCGGGTGAAAGAGCGCTGAACACAGATTGTTATTCTATGCTGCTTTTGAAGAAATTGTTATTCTCTTGCCCTCATTATTTGCAATTGATGTCTTTGGTAGACTGGCAGTTTCTTCTTGCTTCCTTCCCTCCATCCGATTTTAAAAACATGGATTGTTTCAGGGATGTTATCTTTCAGGGCTGTTGGCCCAAATCCACAGCTGGTGTGTAAGGCTGATTGTCTTCAGAGGAGTTACACCAAAAATGCATTTGGCCTGTTGCACAGAGAATGTAATTGGTAGAACTGGCCTGATGCTGGGTTTGGAAGCATGCAATTACAGCAGGGCATTCAATGTGGCTAGTGATTTAAGGACCTCCATCCTAGGAGCTCGCTCAAGGTTCTTTAAATTGATTTTTTCTCGTAAAGCACTGAGTGCTCATTTGTAAACTATGTGGGGTCTGAGGCATTGCCCACCCCATTACCATCAGCAACCCCTCTTATGTTGGTGTTTGTTCACAACTGGGTTGGGTAACTGCCATCACCAGTCACTCTGAAACATCTTTTATATGGTAGTCATCAATATAGTCACTTCTGCTGCTGATCTCAGCCTGCATTTGAAGAGGTCTTGACCTCTTTGGTTCCTTTTCCATACAGTAAAGTTCCATTGGTGCATCCAAAATACAATATATTCAATAAGCGTTATCAGCATAATTATAATAAAGCAGTTTGGATGAGATCTTCATCTGGTAGAAAATGGTATATCTTCTCTGAAGGCAAGAATATCTACCAATGAGGGAAATAGACCCCATGTCTAAACAGCTGTAGCCCTTCAGATGAGTTCCCAATGACTTTTTAAGCTCATGTTGTTTATGGCTACTGAAGGTGCTCTTTGGTGAGTATTACTACAGTTGCATCTTCAGAATGTTAGATGACCTCTATATAGTCTCACTGGGGACTTTTTGCAAGAGTTGAGATTCAAAATTCAAAATGATTGAAGAATATATTTCATTAAACATGTGAATGTTTTTCCTTGTCAAAAGCCTTAAAAACATTGATCCATGCGTGGCATCTATGCTGGCAGAATGCTGACATTTTCCATTCCCTGGCCACAGGCCCTGCCGAAACACAGACCCTACACTTTCTGTTGCTGGCACTCGGTAGCTAAAGGGTAGAACCGAGCACCCACATAAAAGACCTGGTATCTGTGTTTCCACATAACGAAGCACGCCAGCAGACACACCAGTGCTGCAAGCAGGTTGAGCACCATCTGCAGAATCAGGTAGAGGCTGAGCATGCTGGTGACACTGCTGCAGTCAGTGGCATCCTGGTAGACGAAGGTCCTGCTGAGGGGGTCTGCGGTGTCCAGTTTGCACTGGCAGGACTCCAGAACAGTATCACAAGTAAATTTTGTCAGCTGTAGATAATGGTGGGCCGCAAAAGCCACTGCCACCACACAGAGAACCAGAGCCACGGCACTCAGCAGAAAATACGTCAGCTGAAAGAAAGCAAAAATTAAAATAAAACGAAATGATCTCACTCATTTTCCAGCTAGACAGAGAATGAGGAACACAGAAGGAATACATTAATGTGTATTTCACAGGAAGTGCATGCATTCAGTGTACTGGCCAGACACCACGGACTTCTAATGTTGATACAGCAGATACAGCTCCCTGCTGATATAAAGTTCAGGACATCGTCTCAAGAGCTAACATTTTTGCCTTGCATTTTTTATATGAGCATTGTCCTACAATGTTGAGGCTCAGTAAGAGCACCGGGATGTACTCCAACTCTATAGAGAGGGAGGGAGCATCTTCCCCTACTGTCCCTGCATTGGCTAGATTTAGAATCATCAGCTGAGATAAGTTAGCTGTCCTGAAGCAGAACTAAGGAAACTGAGGCTTGGGCTGACATATTAACCCAGGCAGTGCTGAGAGCTAGGTGGTTTTGAGAATTTGTTCGTGTGTCCCTCCTATCCTTTTCATGCTTTGCATGCCCAAACAAACCTGATTTACACTTGCAAATTGGGCAGTGATGTGTCATATCTGCTACTTAGTCTTGCTAAGGCAGCCAGCTTTTCTGCTGCCTGATCCCAACACATCTCCACAAGGAAATGCATGTCGTGCCAATCCCTCTTAGAAGACTTCCACATCAGTGTGAAGGAGAAGCCTTTCAAAGGTGTCAAAATGCAGTGAGAACCTGTGCTAGTGCTGCCCCTGGTATTGCAAGAGAAGGACAAGGGCCTGTTGGTCACCCTCCTTCTCCTTACACCTATGGCAGCTTTGGCATAGAGGTAAGCCTTCATCACGAGCATCCATGCAGAGCCCAGCCCCATGAGCCATCTGGAGCTGTTGCTGATCAGCGCTAACAACTGAGACCTTTGGGTACCCAAGCATATGGATTTTCCTTCCTGCTGATGGTAGGAGCTGGCAATTGCTGTGCTGCTCACGCAAAATATGTGTGAATGTACATTAAAATCATGTGCTGTGTTTAGCCAAAATACTATTTTGGTTCAGTTCAGCACTGTAAAAACATTTATTTTTCTTGGCATCGTATCTGTCAGACACATGGTGTGGTTGGGAATATGTTATTTTAAACAGCAGCTTCTCTTCCTATCTCTTAACCTCAATACCACAAGCAAACTATCAATATAAAGCATTTTTTTATGACCTTGAAACTCCAAGTATGTGTGCCTTGATAAAATTCACACTTCTGGCATATTTGTCTTAAATCTGCAGTGTGAATCAATCTTCCTATTTGGCTGTCAGCTTGAAAAAAAAGAAAAGTAGTTACTCTTCATGCTGGTCTTCAAGCTCTCTGTGCATTTTCTCCCCCAAAGAACTGAATTCTTATAGCAAGATCTTCATTTCTACTATTAATGACTTTCACTGCAGCATTAAACCAAGGGCAGCTTCAAAATGAGGGAGGCTCTTCTTCAATGCAAATCCTTTAGCCCCTCAGTTTTCAAGATAAGAGTGCATGGGAAGGGTGAAGCTGGGAAACAGGGACACCTCTGCACATGAGGCACACAGAAAGGGGAGCACTGCTGGCTAGTAGAGCCTTGCCAAGGAACACTTTGTGGGCTTACAGCACAGCTTTAAAAAGTGGAGAAAATGGAAAATGAACAAAAACGTTTCCCTTCTTTGAGGAATGAGAGTTGTTCTGTGATGCAGCTGTCACCCCAGGGGATAGGCTGCACATCCCTGGATTCAGGCCAGTGGGGGACAGAATCAGGCCTCCCTAATAAATGAGATGTTAAGCCAAGACCATGTGCTGAGCCTGCTTCTCCCCTGGCAGATATTTCATCTAGCTGCCAACTTCTAAGATGAGCACAAACTGGCACGAAATCCAAAACCATAAGTATCCTCCAGGTACTGTGAGCCTGTTTTGTGTCTAAAGGGAAGGAAATCTCAGAGAGACTTCTATGTGCATAGAATACACAGGCAGCTCTTATGGCAGGTCTCAGAGGTGAACACAGATGCGTGGAGATGTAGGGTAATTTCCAAACAGTGTATTATTCTCTCAAGATGTTTGCAGAGGAATCCCTTAGCAAGCCACTGAAAATGAACACATTTCCAAATATCAAAGGTGAAGCAAATGCAAATGCTGCCTGTTAGAGAGCACCAGACAGCAAGTGCTGGATCCCATCAGCAGATTAATCACATGGCAGAGCTGGAGGCAGCCTCAGCACTCCAAACACGACTACACAGTGAGCTCTGCTCAGGAACCAGAACTTGCCACTGGAAAAATGTTTTTTGTGGCCTCATAGAGATAGACCCGGTGATTGCTGTTTAAGTAGAAGGAAAAAAAGGAAGCGGGAAGAAAGCATGCAATGAGGTCAGAGCATAGCAGCTCATTGTCCCTTGGGTTCCTCATACAAGGGAGAAATATTTCAGCCGTATTTACCGGTGATAGCTTTGCTCCAATATGAAAAAAAATAAAGCATCTAAGATGGATTGAATTGATCACTGAAAAGATTTTTCATGCTTATCAGAGATGAAACCAGCAGGTTTTGCGGACATGGATCCGGGGAATTCCTCTGAAGGCTATTGAGGCTTAGGCTCAAAGCACCTTGAACAGGGTGAGCCAGGGGATGGGCTAAAATCCCCAGGGCTGGATGTGTGTGATCACAGAATCACGCGATCACAGGGGTTGGAAGGAACCTCTGGAGATCACCTAGTCCAATCCCCTCTCCTAAAGCAGGCTCTGTACAGCAGGTTACACAGGAAGTCGGCCAGGCTGGTTCTAATTATCTCCAGAGAAGGAAACTCCACAGACTCTCTGAGCAGCCTGTTCCAGTGCTCTGTCACCCTCACAGTAGAAAAGCTTTTCCTCACATTCAGATGGAACTTCTTACATTCTATTTTGTGTCCACTGCCCCTTGTCCTGTTGGCTGGTCACCACTGAAAAGAGCCTGGCCGCATCCACTTGACTCTCACCCTTTAGATATTTATAAGCATTGATAAGATGGCTCCCTCAGCTTTCTCTTCTCTAGGCTGAACAGTACCTGGCTTTTCTTCATAAGGGAGGTGCTGCAGGTCTCTCATCATCTTTGTGTCCCTCCATTGGACTCTCTCCAGAGGTTCCCTGTATTTCTTAAACTGGTGAGACCAGACCTGAACACAGTACTTCTCTGCCTCACCAGGGCAAAGCAGAGGGGGAGGATCACCTCCCACAGCCTACTGCCCATGCTCTTTTAATGCACCCAAGGATACCATTGGCCTCCTTGGCCACAAGGGCACACTGCTGGTTCATGGCCAACCTGTTGTTCATCAGGTCATCCTGGTCCTTCTCGGAGCCCCTTTTCTGCAAGTCAGCCCCTAACCTGTACTGACGCTTGCAGTTATCCCTCCCCACGTGTAGGATTGTCCACTTTCCCATGCTGAATCTCAGTCAGGTTCCTCTCCACCCAACTCTCCAGACTGTCCAGGTCTCACTGAATAGCAGCATAGCCTTCTGGTGTGTCAGCTGCTCCTCCCAGTTTCATATTGTTAGCAAACTTGCTGAGGGCATTCTTGCAGAGGATCTGTCATCCAGGTCGTAGTTGAAGACACTGAACAAGATTGGACCCAGTACCAATCCAAATGGTCCTTCTCCCCGCATGAGCCATGGGCTACATGTGGCATCCTGGAATGCTTCCTGCCCAAGATTTTCTTGCAAGAGGATGCTCAATAGCCATGCACGGCTCACAGTGTTACTGCAGGGCCTGGGCTGCCCATGCTCCTCACTGGCCATGTCAGTGGTGTTGTCAAGGGCCTCAGAGACTTCTGAGATGCCCCAACCAACACACTTCTCTCCTCCTGTCTCCTTCCTGTGTGAGTGCCAAGTTCGTTGTAATGCTGCTGGACAAGCAACACAAAGCCTGGTGTGGCAGCTCTCTGGGCAGTCATCATATTTGCTGATGGTGTGGAGGTGAGGGAATAAGAGCATGAAGGCTATCTAAGCAAGGAAACTGTTGTTCTTCTCCTCCCTTTCTTTCTTTAAGTACAAGAGAAGCTTTAGAGAGGCACAAAAGACACTCCAGGGCCTAATTTCTCAGGGAGGATGAATGCCAGGTTCCTTGCGTTTGATTTCCTTCTACCTTTCTTTGTTAATAATCACTGTTATTTTGTACTGTTTCTGTTGGTATTTTTTCCTGGTTTTTATGTGTCTGCAAAATATTAAGAGCACTCAAAATTGCAATAATAAGGAAAAATAGCAGCCCAAGTAAATGGTGTTAGAAACTTCCCATCTGGAGCAAGTATTCTAAGCGTTTCTTTTATTAGTCAGTTATTGGCATCAACAAAGCATGGTTTTGGAAACTGAAGCAGGATGGGCATGGTGCTCAGCTCATGTACCTCTAGTGTGATGCTCAGATGGGATTTTTGTTCACGAGAGAATGCTTGTTCCCGCAGCTTGCTAATGCTTCCCCATGTTTGTCACTGCCTGACCCTGCACAAGGCGCTGTACTCTGAGGCAAGGACCTCTCCCCAGAAGATGAGCAGGCAGAGATTTCCAGCTATGCTTTTTAATGCATCGGTGCTCATTCTGTTTCTTATTTGATGGTTAGGAGCAAAATGGCAGGGAAGATGCTGAGATGCTTCTGAGACCACAGTAAAAATTGAAATTTAATATAATTGGACCTGTTCTACCCCACACTAATTCTTTCCTGGCACACTCTGAATGCCTCTATTTAATCAGTAATGCCCATCTTTCAGCGAACAATTCCCAAAATATTTCAGCTTTGTTGATCTGAATCTCATTGATATTCTTAAAATATGGCAAGTTATAAAAAGGTATCTTGCTGTGTTTTCAAATATTTGTTACAGAGTTTCCCCTTTATAGACTGCAGTTTCTTCCTTATCTGCCTGGAAAATACCAGAAAACCATTCTTGCATTTCAGGTGTATTTTCACTTCTTTTAATGCGGTCTTAAAAATATCCCCAGAACCAACTTTTCTGATTATATTTAATGACATGGGAGGAAAAAGAAATAACAGAAACTCAAGGTACCTTTACTGTGAACTGCACGCACGTCTTCTCATCGGGTTGGTATGAAATGCAGAGCATAACAAATCCCACTAAGGACACCACACAGACCTGCCAAGGAAAAGATTTAGAATGCATCAGAATTATAAAAAGCAATAATAATAATAGTGATAATAATAGCATTTTTCAAGTCCAAAGATCTTTCTGTGTTAGCAGGACTGTAACTCAAGGAGCATTATGTAAGTCAAATGGTTTGCAAAGGGGCTCCAGCTGTATGTGCAAGAGCCTCATTCATGTGGATTGTGAAGAGGGAAGAGCTTTCACCTCCACTTCATGAACACCAAGGCACAAAAAGCTTACTTAGAGGGGCTTTGTGAATCAGACCTACTAAGTCACAGCTTGGCAACATCCTCCAGGATGTCTTTTGAGCTTTTGTCCATATAACTCGCTATCAAAAGGAAGCAGAAGACTTATGAGTTAGGCTTGTAAGCCCAAAGAGCACCATCCTATGTACCACTGGATGCTAACAGGGCTTTTACGTCACCAGTGTGAGTTGCATGGTTGTAAATCAGCAACCATTGCTGCATCTGGATGAGAAGCAGACCAGATTACAGCAGGGGCTTTCAACATCTCCTCCAGTGGACATCCTAGCAAACAGGACATCTGCCCTGCAATCTGAGACTGTTTTAGCCTTGTGGCAGTAACTGATAATGGTTAACAACAATAGAAAAGTATTTGTGCAGTTTAATATTCATTTAGCTGCCTTTATTATTAATTCTGAAGATTTAGATTTATTGGAAGAGTCAGATATTCACTGGTAGGCATTTTCCAGCCCTATAAAGAAGGATGCTCCTGCTCTGAGGAATGCATAAAACAGCCTGATAAATAGTTTCCTTTTTTAAGCAGTGATTTTCAGGCCCCTATTGTGTTAAGCACTCCAGTCAAGAGTCTTCTACTTCTGTAGTTATGGAGGATCTGTAAGCAAACCTCACAGGAGGTCACAAGACCTGTAGACCCAAATGTCACACTTACTCCCTTGTCCCCCATGTCCCTTGTTTGGATGGGCAGAATACAGCAACCCCACGGCTCACCACTGCTTAAAAACACTGTTGGGGCATCACTGAACCAGGCAGTCCCACGTGGACTATATATCCTCGTTGGCCAACTGTTGAGGAACCCAACTGAAGGCCTTGTGAATTTCCCTGAGCCTTTTACTTGGTTTATTTCCCAGATAGCTGACTCATTTTCAGCAATAGACTTCCTTTAACTTTTACCTTAAGAAATCAAGGTTGAAATCAGCCTGCCTGGAATGTGTGAAGGAGTGTTTAACACTGATTTATGACATTTCTGTCCTTTGGCATCTGGCAGCAGTATAAATCTGACCGCTTACTCCTTTAAACTCCTGATGAGTTTCTGACAGAGTTTTGCTGGGTCCCAGGTATGCCCTTGCCTTTTGGAAATTAGAAATACGCAGGACGTGCAGATGGCGAGTTCAGCTGTGCTAGATGTGCTATTTTGTGGGAGAAACCCAGGTGATGGTGAACTGATCCCTATGCCTGCGCACACGTGGTATTTTAGGATGCGCGCCAGAACCACCGCACTGCAACAGGACCGCATCTTTGTGGCAGCTCCCATGACTGGACACAAGGAGCAGCGTGGACATCAGTGCTAGGGCAGGTCCCAGGTGCCACCATGGGGCTGCTGTGGCTGGATCAGGGCATCCTGGCTGCACCCACAGCGGGGGAGGATGTTGTAGGCTATAGGTGGTGTTGGAGGCTGCAGCTACATGTGGTGGAAATGCTGTACAAATGGGCTGCCTTGGAAAAGCAGGTGAGTCGATGGCATGTGCACTTGTTATTGTGCCTGAAGGTAGGATCTCAAGTGCAGTCAGCCTTAGTGAGGACCTCAGCCAGCTAAAGCTTGTCCTAACACATGACCAGGAGCAAGCCTTACCCTCTTTACTAGTAGCTACTTGATTATAAAAGGTAACTATTAAATTCCCAATGAATGGAGTAAGAACCTATTTTTTTTCTCCATTTTACTGTGAGGGTTTTGAAGAGTTGCCATTAATTTGAGGGTTTCTTTTTCTCCCTAGTAATGCTATTTGCCTTCCTCAGGCAAAACCAGACCTGGGTGCCTTTGCTCAAGGACAGGACCGTGAGCTTGGGATCCTACATACCCTCTTTTTTACAATTTGATGAATAAAATTCCAGATTTCTTTATATCCACATTGTTGATGTAGAGTACTAGCCAGTAGCCCTGTAAAGGAAGAGTGCCTTTGAATACACAGGTAGTCACATCTCTCAAGAAATGGTGTGATTAATCACACTTTCTCCCATAAAGTTTTATTTCGTGTCATTTCAGTAAGACATGAATAGGAAGTATTGCCTGAGAACATTTCCAAAGAAAGCGTCAGTATTATTTACTCCTCTTCATGTCATGTGTATTTATATCCTGATCCTATGACTTACACGTGGCCTCCAATTTATTTGTTTTCTTCTTTTTATTGTTGACAGCAATAGCTGACAGGGTTGTCAGAGGAAAAAAACAACCTTTCTTGTCAAAGGTCCTTCAGTTGCTGGTATTTTTCCCCCCTATAGTGCTTCTGTGTGACACAAACATGTTTTATTTCTCAGGATTAATCACCTGTGTCCTTGGTCCCTTGCACTGAATATTAATCTTTTAATTCAATTAGCATCCCCATAAAACTTAAATCTTAAGGAGATCATATCTCTAGTACTGTCCAAAAGATAAACTCCCCACTTGCAGCAGTGGCAAAGGAAGGAATTTGCAGCGAGCCCTAGAAAACACATACCTACACGTGCTTAACCTTACATGCCCAGACTCATGTGAAACCCAAGGGGCTGCTCCCCTCAAAGCCAGGCCTAAACTTTTTTGATATCTGCTGCTAAAAGGATCTCATTATGAGCAATAAATCACATCTGTTTTGCTGGTGGGCATTTACACTGGTGTGAAGCCAGGGCCAGGCTGGCCGTCGGGTGACTCCAGCAACATCACAGGACTGTGTCCCCGCTGCGTTCCCAGCAGGAACGTGGCCCAGGATCGGGCACTCACGGCAGCATTTCCTCCCACTAGCCTGGATTTATTTTGTTCCCTACCAAATTAGGGGCCTTGTGTGACTCCTGCAAAAACCCCATGGGCTTTCAGCACTGCAGGATCAGGCTTCCCTCTTCAGACAGCTCCCATACAAAAGGCTGTCGCTGAAAGGGATTTCCATTCCTGCCTGCGCTTTCTGAAGTTCCTCTGGGATTTAAATAATATACTGAGATACTCGGAGAGGTGCTTTTATAGAGGGGTATTTATAGAAGATTACACTGGGTCGGGATTCCAGCAAGGCTTGGCCAGGATAATACAGAAGGCTTAAGTATTTCTTTTATAACAATATGCTTACTTTTTTTTTTTTTTTTTAAACCAGAGGTGTGCGTTCTTGTGAGTGATGGCAAAAGCAACATTGCTGAGGATTACAGCTCTCACATGTTTTACATTTCTGTTCTCTAAAGGTAAATTCACTCACTGGAGCAAACCAAAGCGAGGGACATTTATACAGAAAACAGCTTTATGCTTCTATTTTATACATTAATAATAGATCCGTTTTGAATTACGCCTGTGAAGTGCGATAGAATAGCCATAAAAATCCTTCAGTAAATATTTGGCAGGACCCACTAAGTGACTAAGACTTGCAGCAGGCGTGTTACGGCTGTGGTCGATGCTGCCTGGGAAGGTGCAGGAGGTAATCCTGCATCCCTTCACTCCAATAGCCCTCACAATATCCCAGTGTGAAGCAGATGCTTCCTCTGCCTTATTGACTAAGCACACAACATAAAATGCAATTGAACTCGCTTTAGCACTTGCTTGCCATCAATCGATGCACATTTGTTATACAAATAAGATAGATTCTGTAAGAGCTACAGAACAGCAGTTAATTAGATCAGCTCTTGTAGCTGTTATCTGGAAACCTAGAAATATGCATTTCTATGCTGAGTACATCTCAGCTCGAGTTTATTTCAAGACCTATTTCAAAGATTTCCAGACAAACACACCCTTTGCTGAATAGGTAGTGACATGGAAGGTTATCCAAGTAAAGTACTTAAATATAGAAGAGTACTGTCTAGAAAAAGACCTGAATGTGATACGCATGCATTCACGAAGAGTACAGATGTAATTATGGTTAGGGTATACCGTGTGAAATCTCCCACAGTCACAATCCAGAGAAAATGGCTATACTATAATTAATTGGGAAAAAAAAAAACAATTTTTTGCTCTTGAAAAGCAGTGGTGCTGTTCATTTTGATTGGGACATTCTTCCTATTAGACAGGAACATGCCAGGGCTAAAAACCATAATGAAAATAGGATTAAACTTTTTTTGGTCTCCCCTGACCACAAAGACATCTAAAGCCTGATGCCATGAGCACTTAATCAAGCGCCATCAGTTTTTAACAGGAAATAGGGCCTGATCCTGAAGGTATTTAGGAGTGAATCCTCCAGCTTATATTCCTGGGAGGATCCTTGCACCTCCTAGGACCTAAGGGTAGAGTCCTTGGAATTTCAAGACTTCGGCGAACAAACTGTGCCTGCACACTGACTAGCACCAGCTCATCTTAAAAGCAGCACAGGTGAGAAAAACAGGCTCGTCATCATCTCACAGGGACAAACACAGGTGGCAACGCAGAGCAGCATGGGACTAGGCCAGTAGGCATTGCGACACTACCCTCACCTCCCCGCACCTCTCTCACATCTGATCACATAAGTACTGTCACAAGGTGTATGGGAGGTGCAAGGGCACCTCACAGCCGTGATGGAGATGGTTGTGTAACGAACGAAACTGAGGGAAATACAGACATGTGTGGCACCAATTTCCGCTGTGGTTTGCATTCCGTGTCTTTGCACACTGACATATTAATGTGATTTGCTTTAATTTGAAAAATTTCAAAACCACAGATGGCTCTAATCTGCTTCTATCTCTCCATTACATATTTGTGAAACTGCTTTTTCTCATTGTTGCTACAGTTTTTGCACAAATGTTGCTGTACACAAGGTGCTTTCTATAGCAAAGGGCCTCTGACCCAGAGCATCTTGGAAACCTAGGCACATGTGGCTGGTAAAGCAGGAAAGTCAGCAGCATCCTCCAAGAATTTAAGGGAAGATGGAGGCAAAAGCCTGGTGCAAAGAAGCACCTTGGGTCTATGCCACAGAACCAGACAAATGTTGCAAGCACTCACACAGGCAGGCTGTAACCCATCTGCTCTTTGCACGGGGGCTGGTGAACAAGAACCTCCTAGAACAGCATTCAGAAGTCAAAAAGCACGTACAGAGGAGGACAACACCTCTCAGATACAAGTAGTGTAACACCACGCTGCCCTGTTGAGACCCACAGCACCCTAGGTGGATTCTTCCTTGATGGCAGGAATGTAAACTCTCAACTTCAGGGGGAAACGCTGTTATTAACAGAATTGGGAGGAAATTTCCGTTATAGACAAGTTGCTTGATAGTTACTCCCTTCAAGTCACTATGGGATTTTCTATTTGTAGAGTTAAGGGTAAAGAAATTATATCTTTTAGCTGTCTCTGAAGTTTCTGGCTCACCTTCTTTGGAAACACTTGTCCTTGATGGATCACCAGCCTTATCAGATATGGCAAGGCTTAGCTCCTGTTCTTGCATTCAGAAAGCCACACTATCCAGTGAACTTAACAGTCCCACTAGACCCAGACTTTGATGCGAAAAAGAAAACATTCCTGTTGGCTTTGCCATTATGAAACAGGATTTTCTCCAACACTGGACATCTGCACAGAGTGTTAAAGACAGTGACACTGATGCTTATTTGCTTTCTGAGCTTTTAGGAAACTACAGTGAGAGCAGGTACTACCAGAAGCTTTAACTGCTCACTTTTATTAGCTTTGGGTCAGCTTAGGTCTTCCTGCCACGTGCAGAGGAAGTCAGTCTGCCACACAGAAGTACTGCTCCTGAGTGGTGTTTCCTCTTATAGATTTCTCATTAGATTTAAGGACAGTCTAGATGCATGTAGATTACTTCCAGAAATATTAACTCTAATGAGAATGATGAACACGCATATTGTGGTTGCAGGCAAAGGTCATCCTCAGCTAGGAAATGTTTCTCTCAACCTCCGTAAAAATTCGTGACACCTGACCACCCCAGCCCCATTACAGATTAAAATAAGGATGTCTTCACTACAGGTCCCTTCCAACCCTGCAGGTATACAGCATGGCAGACGTGCAACTTTCTTTTAAATCCTGGAAAGTAATCAAAACTTCTGCAAGAATGTGCACGATAAAACAAAGCCATATTTTTCTGTAGTGATCTCTGCTGTTTTCGCCGCTTGCTCAGCAGAGACAAGAGTTGCTTGTCCCAGGGTGAGACTTAGTTTTCCATGGCAAATCAGCACACAGGCTTTCATTGCTAACAAAGCTAGGAGCTGCAGCAGCAGTCTGGCATCACTGTTAAGTTAGGAATACCCTGCTGGGCGATCTGGTGCCTGAGGGAACCAAATAAAAAAAAAAATCCAAAATTTCAGAGCCAGCAGTGATTTACAATGTGAGGAGCATAGCATGGCTGAAAGTGCTGCGCAAATAACACTTGCTGTTTGGAATGTGACCATGATTGTGAAGCTATAAAAAGCCATTATCTGTGTAAAGTCAAAAGGTTACCTAGGCCAAGGAAAGCTGCCTGGACAGCCCCAGATGAGCTCTTTGAATGGACACAACCAAAGGAGGAGCTCTGATGCACTCCCTCCTCCCCCTGAGGCTGCAGGAGAACCAGGATCTGAAGCACAGCGATGTCCTATGTCAGCTTAGCACCTGTCCGTAGACCTACCCTGGGATCATATGGGACTGGGGTGCATGGTCCCCTAACATGGGGACCCTGAGACATTACTTCCCATCAACTATTTCCAGTCTTTGCCTGGTCCAAATACAAGCATGAATTTCTTTTAATCAGGCATCAGCACATAGTTGTCTCAGAAAGTGATGAGATTTAAGGTCACAGGGCTCTGAAGAGAACAGCTCTGGTGCATTACAATTATGCAGCTATAAACAAGCACTGGAAACTACAGCAGAGCCGATTTCCCGCAGTGCAACTCATTGCATCCCATCTGGAGTTTAAGGCAATTTGGAGAAGGCTCAATTAAACACCTGAACTTGGAGGCAGTCCTCTCTCCTACCTTTTGATATTTGCCCATGGCCAATTGAAGCTAGCTTGTATAAAAAAAGTTGCCTGCATGATTATCTTTTCTATTTGCTGCTTTGATGGCGCCAGTTTTTAAGCATCCTCTTTTATTAAAAATCAAAAGTGTTTTCTTTCATAACAAGTGAATGTTAAAAACCCAGCAAGGCTATACAGGAGGCAAAGCCTGACTGAAAGCCACCTCCACAATTGCTGCAGGAAGAGGTGTCAAAAGCAATCACAGAGAAAAGTCAGCACAGGGCCAGGGCTAACAAGAAAGTGTCTCTTTCAGACTTTGAAAGAGAGCACATCTCAGAGGTTTTTAAATAGTCAGCCATCCCTATATCTACATGGAAGGGGGTTGGTTGCTGCTTTCTCTGGCTGAGGATGTTTCCCAATTATTGACTCCCCCCAAGAAGATAAGATAGCTGCTGACGGGCAGCCTTGTGTTGGGCAGGGCTGCCACTGCACAACCAGGGGGTTACCAGTATGGATTTGCCACATTACATCGTGTGAAATGCTCTTGGAGGAAACATCTACAGTCTCACATGCCTGAGGCAGCACCAGGGAGATGGTGGCCCTTGAGATGCTTCATGGCACTGAGCTGGGCAACAATTTACATGGTAGGAGCAGCTGCAGGTGCAGCAAACCCATCCTAGGCCACGAGCAGGTAGCCATCAGGGCACACTGAACACCAGCTTCTCAGTGATGTCACTTTATATCACAGCACTGTCCTCTTTTCTTCCACAGACACCTATATGCAATACTCCATCCTTTTAGTATGGCAGTGTTCTCAAAGCTTTTCCTGAACCATTATAAAGCCAGTCAGTGCTGAACTAGGGTGAAAATCTCAACCCCTGTCCCCTTATGATGTCCTCTTCTGCTGTTTCAAAATCCACCTTCACTTTCAGGGCTCTGCTGGGAACTGAAGGTGCTGGAGTGACATGCAGAAAGCTACATGAGACACGGAGGCTGCTGGGTGCAGAGAGCTTGTAACATCACCCACCCTCCCTCCAGGCCCCACCATGACACTAACCCTGAAAACAAGAAGAGCAGAGGCTGTTGCAGGCAGCACTATTGATTTTGGCACCCAGGCTCCCCAGCTCAGGAGCACGTGTCGAGCTGGTGGCAGGCCCTGCCACCTGAGTCACTCACACGCAGGAGTACGTCAATTAAACAAACATCTCGGTTATCAGCACTGATAGGATACACAGCCGTGGGAGATGGTCCCACGTGGCACTGTGCATCAGAAGATCTCTGAGGCAGGAAAGCCAGCCAAAGTCCTCCCCTGGCCCTGTCACACAGCCTCGCTTCACCAGGTTCAAGAAGTCTCAGTGGATTTTAAATAACCTCCTGACAGAAATAATAAACACCTCAGATAATCTTTTCTGACGAGCGTTTCCTTAACTTCCTCAACTGCCTGAGTCTGCAAAATGGGGCTGAAAGGGAGCGTGCCTGTGAGATTTCTGGTACCCTCTGCTTTTGATCACAGTGGAAATAATCTGAGAGCAGGTTTTCAAGGAGATACACACCGTTTCTTCTTCTGGATGTCAAAAGGCCACAAGCTAATGAAAAAGAATGAAAAGGGCACCATTAATATATACTGCTTCTGCAACACTTTTCATCCAAGATCTCAAAGCAAAGGTGACAGGTGGCCATTATTAACCCCACTTTTCAGGGGAAATGAAGCCTTGGCAAGGTTAAGTAACTTGTTCAGAACTACATGCCAAGTCAGTGGCAAGACACAGAAGAAATGGATAAAACCCTGCAGTCCTGGCTGCATTTGTGAAGTTTGCCTCCAGAACAGAAAAAAAAAGAAGCATATTGGCAGTGTGGTTCAGGCTGTGATTTTGGGTGCTCAGAATAGGTGTCTTGAAGCTATAGACTGTTTTGGTGTAGATCTGGACACCTCTGCTGCAAATGATTCCATGCTAGTGAACTGAATGCCACCCTCACCATTTTAATTGCACTTGTTTGCAAGTCCCTAGCAGCATAGCAGAGACATTGAAGCAGAAGTGGTAAATCACACCAAGCTCCGTGGTTTCTGTCAATAAACCTTTCCTTTGGTTTCTGAGTAATGCCCCAAGGATTTCAGATGAAATGCACATGAAACTGGTAGGTTTTGACTGAGTTTCATAGTGATCTGCTTCTGATGTAACAGAAGCTATCTGCATTTCCTCCTGCAGCAGCCACTCCACCCAAAGGCTGGAGCATCAAGGGGACACGATGCCCTGGGCCCTCTTCCTTGTTGTTGGCATAACACATGTTCAGCACTGACAGGATGGTGGGCCTGCCTGTGCCATGGCCTGTGCTGTTGGGGCGCTCGGGTTTTGAGTTGATCCAGATTGCCCTGCACAGTTTGGTTTACCTTGGGAGGGTTCATTTGAGTAGCTTCTCTAAAACAGTTCCTTTTCATTCACGCTGAGAGGCGACAGCACTTGGTTTTCAGCAGGGAAGTGTTACCATTTTGACACTAATAGGGAAGAAAAAAAATTCTTCCATCAATCAGGGACTATTTAACACATTAGAAATTTTCCTTCATTTTTCTGCCATCCTGCATTAACAGCTGTAGGGTCAGATCCAGCACTGGTGTAATTCCATTGGAGTAACACTAGGAATGAGCTTCACCCATTATCTCTAATGTTGCTAAAAAGGTCTCGATAATAGATTTTTTAAGTTCTTGTTTCTGAATACTAATCAGGTCCTTTAAAAAGAGCACTTGAGTGGGATGCTACTAAAACAAATATGCTGCAATATTTTACACCACATCTTTCTGTTCTGTTTCTCTTCTCTGTGCAAGCAGATGAGTTTTGGGAAGTCACCTTCTGTTGTGCGAGCAGCACTTGTCATCTGTCCCCTACTCACCTGTACTCCCAGCAGCCCCAGAGGAGCCAATAGGACATCTGTCACCATGGAGGTCCCAGCTGAGGGCCTTCCTTTATCAGCCAGTTCCCCTGAAGATCTCCAGAGCCCAGACCTCATGAGCTCCCCACTGCAGTCCATCAGCAGCACCCCAAGAACCATGTACCCAGAAGCTCCAGATCAGCAGCTCCTGGCCAGCTCCAGCCCATCAGTGTCTCAGTGAGCATCAAGCACACCCACAGGGACATCGCAGCACAAGAACAAAGTAAATGCAGCACCACCTCTTACCTCCTGCATTTTGACCCTTTGAAATATGCTCGGTATTATTTTCATTGCACAGTAAGCGCAACCTGTTCTCTACATGTGCTCTTGCTGAGAAGCTCAGGGGCAGCACATCTCCTTCCTAGCATTGAGTTCCCTTTCACACTGCTAGCATCCACCCCCTGGGCAGTCAGATCCTCTTTGCCTTCTGCTGGGCATGCTGGAAGACTTAGTGATCACATCTGCCGAGCACACAGTCCCTAACAACACTATGAGGATGAGCAGCACCAAAAGCAACAAGTTCTTCTGAGCAGAGAAGGAATCAGTTCACTTGTGAACATGACAGTGGCACCACTGTAGGTAGGTATTGCTAAAACTGATGGAGGCTGCAGGCCAGCCTTCAGAAAGTAGAGACACTCAGGGTCTCCATGAGGATGTGAATCTTTACGGGTGTCCCATACTGACACAATTTTGACACTGGTAACATTCATAGGTCTAAGGACTTTTCTCACACCCTTGGCCATATGCTATCTCAGCCAAATTCAGTCTTACCCCAGCTTTTGGAGTGACTAAACTCTTCACTGTCTCCTCTTTCACAAGAGAAATGAGAATGATGTGATGAGCATGTGGAGCTCCTGCTCTGCTTGGTAGCAAAAGTCTTGCTCCTTGTCCCCAGCAACTGGGGTGGCCAGAGAGCCCTCTAATCTGCAAGGAGCTATGTTTATGTGAAGTGCCCCAGCACTGCTTACTGCACCAGGAAACCTTGCAAGTACCTAAATACAAAATTGTTTGCTGGAAGTTCTTTCAATGTGACAACACCCAAAGTAGTGCTAACATACTGGTATACATTTTCTTGAAGACTGATGCCTTCAGGAAAAAAATGTGTGTCATGGAATGCACAGAGTAGAATCACAAATCATTAGAAGAGAGCAGAATCATTAATTGACTAGAATCACGGACTCATAGAGTATCCCAAGTTGGAGGAACACATAGAGATCACAAAATCCCACTCCTGGCTCCACGCACAAACACCCGTTGCAGACCCCAGCCTGCCAGTGTCCTCGAGCACATGGCCAACTGGGATATCCAGACCCAGACCCTCCCCCAGTATCCCCATACATGCCTGGCAGGACCTGGCCTTGTCCCCATCACTCCATGTATCACCCCTGCTCCCCATGGCCACATGTTGTCTCAACCCTGCTGAGGACCAGGGGGACCACCAGGGGGGAAAATCACACCACAAGGATGCTGGAAGTACCGCCATTTGTCTTCCTTCACTCCCATCAGCATGCTATGCTAAAAGGTGAGAATTCTGCTCCCACACCTCAACCTGTCTGTCACGGCTCAGTCGGGAAAAGGGGGACACTGTAATAATCAGCATTTATTTCAGCATCACCAGGCACGAGCCCTCTGCAAAGCAAAAGCTAATGCATACACCTAGCGCACAGCCAGCTGGGGTTTTATTTAAGGTCTATTGGTGAATTGTAGGGGGAATACTAAAGGTCTTGTTATCCTGCAGCTTCTCTGGGAGAGCGCATTTAGACATTAAACATCAGGAGCGGTTGTATTAGTGTAACTCGCCCGGCGTGGTGCATGCAGTTGGTTAGTCCGAAGTGCAGCAGCATGCAGCTTGTATTAATTTGGCACAGGCGCCTTATGCACAAACAGGCTTTATGCTTACAATGATCCCAGCCCAATACGGAGTGTCTCTGACCGGCAGGGAGGAGCTGACGCCTGCCATGAGGAAGCCCAGCACCGTTACAGCGACGCCGAATGCCAACTGCAACAAAGCGCACAGCAGCGGGAAACGGCACCAACAACACGTGTGAGATTCCTCCTCCCGGCCAGCTTTGGGTTCCCCCTTGCTCTTCTTCTTCTTCTTCTTCATCGCCGGCTCCTGTGTGTGGCCGGATTCCGTGCTCTGCTCCCCGCTGTGGGCCGCATTGTGCTGGGCTTTCTTCTCTTTCTTCCCCATGCTGCTCCTCACATGTGTGTGTGTGTGCCAGGGCTCCTTGCCCCCCAAACCGCGCTCTGTGCCGCCCCAGTCCTCCCCGGTATTTGAACCGAGGAGGAGGCTGAACAAATATGGAAAACATTCGGAGAGGCCGTCAGGGCTTGGAAATGCCACATATAGCCTGGAGAAGAGGGGGATTCAAGGGGGGTCGCCAACTGCCAACGCGCCGGCGCTGCAGAGGATGGTGAGCGTGGGGTTGGAGGCACGTGTGTGTGGGATGGGAGCTGCGACATGGGAGTTGGGTCCCGGTCCTGTTCCTGAAGGCAGGGAGCTGCAGCAAGGGCAGTGCAGAGCCCATCCGTGTGTGCAATGCTGGAGGGGGTGATGGCAGACGCAGAGGTCAGTGGGGAACACTATGCCCCACGGGGAGGCCAGGCACCCTCTCAGAGGAAGACCGTGGGAAGCACGAGGCGGCCGTGCTTAGCTCACGCCAGAGGAATTACTCCAAAGCTTAGGGGTAAGCAGGTGCTTAAATGCTTTGCTGGAGCGGGGCCCAGGGGTGTGCAGCCTGCTGCGTGGAGCCAGCCGCTGCACGTGATGCAGCCCCGCCTGCGCTGCCCATGTGGGGCCTCTGCCTGGCAGACATGGAGAGGACAACAACAGGGACAAGAGGGCAGGGACAACACAGCTCCTGCTGTTGTCTCAGCAAAAGCACCCGGAGCAGCATGGCAGGGCAGCCAGCACTGGCAGGAGGAAGCCGCAGGAGTGGGGGAAATGGCCAGCAAAGCTGCTTTGGAATGCTACACAGTGGCTCAGAAGAGTAACCAAAATGAGGAGAGGATCTTAGGCACACTGAGAGCATCAAGGAAACCTTTTCTCTGACATATTGGCAATGCCTTCTGAGAAACTGCTCTATTTCCAGCTCTTTATGGCATTTAACAGCAATGAACTGTGCCTTCTGTATTAATAAATTATGATGTCACTTTGTTTTATGGGTTAAGCGATATCCTCTGCAGTTATTTATCCTACTGAACGTAAGATGAAAGAAAAGTAGAAACAAAGTGATTTCAGGCACTTCTTGCACACATAACTCTCACTTTACATCCATAGAGCTAGATTAAGATACATTGTTCAAAAAAAGCAAAATGAAAAGAAAGCAGAGGTGAAAAGAACTAAAAAAAACCCCTCCTCCTTAGTAGTGTTGTGTACTGTATTCTGCATCCATAGCCCCTGGCCAAGACATTTTGTCACCATCATTGGTGTGATAAAACATGTTCGTAATAGATTGCACTTGCTGGTCCTTGTCTCTACATGGGATCCACTCACAAGTGTACCATAGCACATCTTTGAGAGGGGTGAGCTGTGTGAAGGACATCATTAGGGGCAGAGAATACACCTTCCCAATGCCTAGGTTAATGCCCATCATAATAATAACTATTAGAGTTAAAATAAGTTGGATTTTCCCTTTCTCCTGGAAGCCTCCATTCCCCTAGTCTTACGCTCCGGATCTTTACCAAGTTTTTTCCTCCAGGAAAGCCTAAGTGCTTCTTTTAGCACCTGGCTTTGGTCTGGCAGCTATATTTATATCTGGTTTTGTCCAAAAGGGACCAAATTCCAGCCTCCTGAGCCCCATGGTACAGTGGTGTTTAACGTCCTTCACCAGGAGAAGAAGCCAAGGCCACTCTGTGATGGCTTGCTTCTTTAGGACTACTCTGGGACTCTGATAGATGCTAATTAGCTGCTAATAAAGACAGTCACTTGATATTGTAAAGGAAACAAATACATGTAGCGTACTTAAAATCATAAATGCCATATCTAATCTCTGCAGCAATTACATATTTCATAGAGAAGAAGTTGGGAACGAACACACTGAAAAACACTGGGGATGGAGATGGTGTTTTGAAATGCTTAAACTGTGTGTACAAGTGGGAATAAAGGTCCTTTTACTACGGCTGGCCTTCCCTGCAGAGGCAAGCGTGCATATCTTGCATGCTGGGAAGTTTAATGGGGATGGAGGGAAGCGGCGGATGCAGGATTGATCTTCCATAATTATTATCTGAACAAGATTATATTTTCTGATTCCACTTGGCATTAACAATAGGGGGTAAAACAGCTGTGAAAGAATGCACGACACTAGATAGCAATGAGAAATTAAAAGAATTACTGTTTCAGAAATTGAGAGATGAAATGAGGGCGCCGGAATAGCACTAAATTTTCCAGAGTAATATATCTTCCGGATGTCACTTGGATTTTCTCGGCAACACAAGAATAATCATTACCCTTTTATGCCCGAAGGCCCTGATTAAGTATGTTCTTAAATTAAGCACACGCTTGAATACCCTTCCTGGATGAGGATGTTTTCTGATTCCAGCCCAGCCACCATCTCTCATGTGGCACGCAGTTGTAATTTCGGTGTCCTTTACACAAAATGAGTCATCTCGCCCAGCTTTTCCACAGCCAGGCACGATCCGTTGCGAAGCATTGCCTGCTCTCTTCTCTGCCAAACAGCAGGACACACCGGGTGACACTGACAAGAAGTCCAACAGCGCAGTCAGTGTCAGGCAGGACCTGGCCACAGCTTCATGATGACACAGTCTTTCCTATCCCTTCTCCCACTGCAGCACTGCACGAAGCACCGCGGGCCTCAGATTTTGCTCTGCTGTGATTTTTACATGGGAAATAGGGGGAGGTGGTGAGGCTCGGGCCATACAGACATACGCACATGCTCTCCTGTGTAATTGCATTTGTGCCACTATCTCCTCAAGGAGGAGGAATGCCAGTCACAGCACTGCAGCACGTGAACTGGGAGCAGCAGCATTTGGGAGATGGAAGGCATTGAGCTGGCCATGTTGCCCCACGACCCAGGGCCTTGCCCAGAGAGCAGCCCTGTGGCACAGAGCCAAGCTGAGCTGACGTGCCGTTGGGCACCAGAGCCCAGCACGGCCGCCGTCTGCTAAATAACAGGGAAACAGAGGGCTCCCTGTCTCAAATAAATGATGAAACGTCCTTCCTAAAAGCAGACACATAAAGTCAGCCACTGTGCTTTCCAAAAGCCGATGCCCATTGACAGCAGGTAATAATAATATCTGGCTCTTGAAAGCACAATTACATAAAAGACACCGTCAATTAGAAATGGGTCTGACACACGCAATTCAGTCTGGCTTCTGACATGGACATTTTTAAAGTTCAGGGTCAGCCGGAGGTGAGGCTTGTTTTCAGCACGCTCCTTTGAGGCCAGTTCTCGTCTCTTCTTGTCTCTGCTGGCTCTGCCGCGAGCACTGGGTTGGACCAGGTGACCTCCCGAGGTCTTAGCCAACTAAATCATTTTTCACGTGTGCTCCATGTGCCCTTCTGGCATCACTAGAAGTTTGATTGGAGTGTGAAGCACTCCAGTTTCACAGGACAGAATGACGGATATGAAAAGTGGTAGAAGAGGAGATGTTTTATGTCAGGTTACTCCAGACAGCAGCTATGTATTTAACAACCTTGCTGGCCCTAGCTACCACACGTGACCACCAGGTAAACCTATGTGTACAGAAGAAATCAGTCCTCACAGATGGCAAATAAATCATGTCTTGCACCCCCAGAGAGGCTGTGCCACACCAATTTAAGTTCCTCCATTTTTGCTTTTGCTGAAGCTCCCTCAGGTGCCCTGTGCCTGCAGCTCCTCACCTCCAGCTGAGCCCAACCAGTGCCCCTGGCATTTACAGAGATCTCCCCTAGAAAACATTCCAGTAGCTACACTGTCCATAATGGTCTCACTGTTTCTACTTCACCGCCTACTCTTGCTGTAGTTTCTTTGGAGTGTAAGTCACATTTATTATGCTTCTGCACGAAGCTTGCGCTGGGGTCCTTGAGAGCTGCAGCTGCCAGTCACTCAGAATCAGGATGGAGAAATAAGAGGCAAGAAATTGCAATACAACAACAAGACATTGGGTAAAGCCAGCTGCTGCAGCCCAGCGTATACATTTCCTTGTTCCAGCAAGCATTTATACCAACCTGGAGTCCTTTGCATCTCCCTAAGCAGAGCAAAGGGGGTTAAAGATGAGGTAAAGTGAGTTTGCAAACACCGTGCCCTCTCCAAAGCTGGTCTTTCTGCAAAGCGTATTCATAGAGGCTATTGTCTGTCAAAACACATTAATGAGATGTAACGGTCATTAGTCCTTCTCACCGGGTGTTGATTATTACTTGCTTAAAGGGAGGCAAATCCTCTTATTCATGCTCCGGCCATGGATAATGATTAGGTCTGCTCCTGGACCTGCTCACGGGGATGCGCACACACGGACACGCAACCAGGCTCAGAACGGCGTGACGCGGGGTGGTGGGGGAAGGATGGTGGCTCCTGCTCACACTTCTTATTAATGAGGAGGATTAAATAGTGATGCTTGACTCTGCAGGAGAGAAAAAGAGGCTTCTGTAGCAGGGCTATGCCTGTCACAGCCAAGGGCCACCCAGTCTGAGGAGTGTCCTGAGGAGGCTGGTGCTGGCACAAGGATGGCCAGAAGCCCTGTGATGGCATCACCTCTGGGATGGGGCAACCTGCAGTGCTGCTGGCTCAGTCTCCATATGGCGTCTCCTGCTCTTCTCTGCTGCCATCAGAGAGTTTCAGTGTTTGGGTACCGCTGCTTTATTTTATAGCTACACAAATTCAGATTTTTTTTCTTAAGCCTGGTGACTTATGTAACGCGGCAACTGCAGGAGTAGGAGCTTTGGATGTAGATCTGAGTGTCTCTGTTTATGGACAAAATGAGCTGAAAAAGAAAGGCAAAATATGGCTTTCTGCATTCAGCTCTCTGGTCTTGCACCTCAGAGCTGCGAGTCCTGAAGAGAAAGGACAGACAGCAAGAAATCCTTCCTGTTGCAGCAATGATATTTAAAACCAAGCCGATACTGAACTCTGGCTTTGCTCATTTTGACAGCGTGGGTGGGATGCACAGCCGAGATGGCGGGATCAGTCAGCGTGGGAGACCGGGAGCTCCTCTGCTTGGCAGGGGGTGCCAAGCGCGCTCAGCTTGTCCCATGCAGTCAGTGCTTTGTAGAAAGTCCTCTTTTCAAGAGGCACAGGAAAAATAAAGCGCTTCTGAGTTGGTGTAACACTACAGGCAGCTGTAACAAGGTGCTCTCTCCACAGATCCGGGACAAACTTTGTGGTGCGTATGCATATGTATCTCATTTTTCAGGCGTTCTGGCACCCACAGACACTCAGGGCTCTGTTTCTGCAGCTGGCTCAAGGTCTCATGCTGGCACTTGGGTAGTCTCACTGAGTTATTCACTGCTCCAACTGTACGTCAAGTTTTGATGTGCTCAAAGGCACAAGAAGTTGTCTGGAACAGATATTTACATCTGCAGACGGCACAGTCTGACCAAGGGATCCAGCCTGTGTTCCCAGTCACTTTGCTGACAAGGTCTCTGCCTCTTAGAAGCAGATGGCTGTGACCTTCCTCCAGCCAGACCCTGCACTAAGGTCTGTCTTTCCTCAGAGTCACTTTTGGAGCCATGAATCACTGAATAATAGAATGGTTTGGGTTGGAAGGGACCTTTAAGATCATCAAGTTCCAATGACCTGCTGTGGGCAGGGACACCTCCCTCTAGAACAGGTTGCTCAAAGCCCCATCCAGCCTGGCCTTGAATGCTTCCAGTGAGGGGGCATTCACAACCTCACTGAGCAACCTGTTCCAGCATCTCACCACTCTCACAGTAAAGAATTTCTTCCTAATCTCTAGTCTTAACTCTGCCCTCCTGAAGAACCTTCACACTGGAGTTGGCGTCTTAGTCCAACCGCACTTTGTTACTGACTCCAGTGTGGGCAAGGCTTCCCCCTAGCTCTCGGCTAGTTCAAAAATGGAGCCTGTGATCTTCCCTGGAGACTGCAAAACATAGCATATGATGTTTGTCTCTTTCAGTCTCCTCCTGAGCTTACTCTAGAAACTATGGAGCTGCTCCCATGCTCTCACAACAAGCTGGAGGGATATTCATCTGTATCCATTTTCTTTCTGCACTGCTGCATCGATACAAACCACCTATAAATCACCTCTATGAAAAAACAAAATTTCCCACTCTTTTTTGTAGGTAGCAGCAGATTATGAACTCGATGTCTGCCCATCTCTCCCCTGAAGCAGTTGCCCAACCCCTGTCCCACACTTCACCTTTCCTCAGTCTGGGTTTCCCTTCAAACAGCAATTACTGCACGGTCTGGTGTCCTCAGACCGGTGATCCTCTATGCGAAAGGTTTTCTGAGGACGTAGGTCTCAGAATGACTGCATGTGCTCCACCAGATGTTGAAGAATATTCCCTCCCGTCCAAAGTGACTCTGAGCCTCATATTTCCTTGGCTTAGCATTGTTATGAAATGTCAGGGCTTCACAACTATTTTGACTCTCTTTTGCAATGTGCCCAAGGGAACTCAACCTCTGTTAAAGCACTGGTTCGGTCCAGCAGGCCCTACAGACTTGCATCACCTCTCGTTCTAGAAGAACCTCAGCCATCCCTGCAGGGTAGCTGAGATATAGCAGTGTGAAGGCTGAAAGCAAGATGTGCTGTTTCTGGAGGACAGTTGTTAGTGCAACTATATGAGGCCAACTTGGGGACTGCTCTCAGTCAGTATTATTTGTCTGTCACACAAAAGAAGGAGGGGTGCATCGTGAAATTTCCTGATGACACACAAATGTGAGCGCTTGTCAATACACAAGAGGCTCCAGCCTATCAAACAGGAAGAACTGCCTGACCTTGAGGATGGGAACAATGAGAATAGGACAAAATCCAATTGTGCCAAATGTAAGGTTTGGCACGAAAGGCTCAAGTGTCAGAATTTCTCTAAAGAAATAAGATGTCAGTGACAGACTCAAGCACATCGACCGATCACAGAATTAATATGAAACAGCAAAGTGACATAGCCATGAAAAAGGTACATATCATGTAGGCTGCATCGCAGACTTCCAACAGTGCCTGAACTGGATTAATGACAGGAAGCAAGTTCTGGTAGACCCTGCGAGGAGGCTGCATACAGTTTTATTCACCTCTGTTTGAGAAAGATGAATTGTGGCTGCAGCAGGCATAACCACGTGTTGGTAGGCTGCTTGGTAGAGGGGCTAGAGACCCTACTTAACGGTGGAAAACTGAAAGGGATTGGTTCATTCAACCTGACAAAATTAGAGGTTAGAGAGGACAGGCTGGATCTATAAATACCTTGTGTTAAACTTAAAACAATGTTGGCAGAAGGACAAATGGATACAAATTGGCCACGAGTGTGTTTAACTTGGAAATCAGAAGAAGGTCTCTAACCATTGGAGCAGCGAGGTTGGAGAGCAGCATGAGACATAACTTGCTTCGAGGCAGGGCAGTGTCAGTTTTTGAATTACACCATTTGACATGGCTGCTCGAGATGATCGGGTGATCCAGGAAGGGCCTTCCCTTCCAAATTCTGGTTGCAGGCAGACATTCTCCTCCTGCTCTCTCATGCAGAAGCCCTAAATCAGCCACATGAGCACGAAAGGCTCTCAGTCCCCTGCACAGCTCTTGTAAGGTCTTGGCATAATCTAACTCACTATTTGTTAGTGGCAATTATTTAGATTTCATGCATTTCTTATAGAATAAACCGGAGGGTTACATCAGTAACCAGGGCTGTGTGCTTTTTTGTAGTTAATACTTTGTACTTATATAGCATCTTTCATCTTTCAAAGTGCTTTACATACATTAATTATTTAATTCTCACCATACCCCCTTTGATCTAGGCAAGTATTATGATGCTCAGTTTACAAGTGGGGAAAGCAAACACAAAAGAACAAATTCTTGCTGCTAGGCTCATCCCACCAAGATCAGTGAGGCTTCATTGCTCTAATGGATAGATGGGCTCAGGCAAGGTAAAGCTTATGAGTGTCAGCAGGTGATGCTGCAGTGGGGCCAGGGCGATGATGTAAGCCTTCCTGATACTCTGGTTGCAAAGAAGAGACAGAGTGGAGCTGTAAGGGAAGGCTCTGTGTGGAGCTGGCTGTGGGATGCTGGGCACACAACAGAGAACCAGAAAGGGGCTGTGTTTACCTAGGAAAGGCAGAATTTCCTTTAATCAAATATAGTGGCCTCCAGTTGCACAGAGGGAGGTTCAGGATGGGTATTAGGAAACATTTCATCTCCAAAAAAGTGGTGATGCATTGGCACGGGCTGCCCAGGGGAGGGCTGGAGTCACCGTCCCTGGAGGTGTTCAAGCAATGTGTAGATGTGGCACTGAGGGATGCAGTTAGTGGGCACGGTGGGGATGGACTGCAAGACTAGATCATAGAGGTCTTTTCCAACATTAACAATTCTATAATTCTATAATTCTAAAGCATCTACAACAAAGCAAGGTGGATAAGACCCAAATAAGAGGAATGAACTCAAATACTTAAAAGCAGTGAATGAATGAGAGCTGACACTGATCTGTGTAGACAAGCGTTTACTGAAGGGATTTGTGTATTCCCTTTCAGTTTTAAAAAAAAATATCTTATTTATATTGAATGTTTATGTAACTCTTCAGAGTAACTGTTGGAGGCCAATTTGAAGATTCTATTGCTAAATAACTAAACATTTCATATTGCAAATTCATGTATTGATGCTACTTATGTGTTTGAATTGCTGTGATTACTTGGGAGCGCTGCAAATGCACTGTGCCTTACTCCAAACTGAAGTCTCATGTTCCTGTTACCTTTTTCACAATTTGTAAAGGACATTGCTGTCTTACAGGAGGAGGGAGTGTGGTCTGCTAGGCAGAGCAGGAGCCTGGGAAACAGCACGCTTGGGATCTAGCATTCATTCTGCCAGTGGTTTGGTGTCTGATGTTGCACAGGCATAGCAGCTCAGTTCCAGCAGTCAGTGCCAAGAATGGGAGTTAAAAGATTGAGATACTGATCTCAGCAGATATTGACTCATTTTATGACCAAGAAAATGCTTTTTAGCACTACCTCTCTGCCCAGCTTTATAGGGTATCAAAACTTGTGGCTCAAGCTGCTCCTGTGCTCCTCTAGGTCAGAAAGAATTGTAGCACAGCTGCTTTTGGTGAGGAAAAAGGGCAAAAGGGCTTGAATCTGTCCACATTTTTGCTTTACCAAATATTTTTCCTGTTACTGCCAGCATGAATTCCTGGAGAAGAAAAATGACTAAGGTTTTCCAATTTCATGGTCATTTTGATATGCTAAATGGTGCCAAGAGAGCTAGTGGGAAATTAGCGGAGTTCAAATCCCCATGGAACATGGAAATTGCAGTTAAAATAGTGCTGCTAAATATTAGTAATTAGGAAAAGTGATTTTGAAGTGTAGCATTTTAATTAGCTGCAAACTCGGCTCACTTTGAATCAGTGTTACCCACAGAATTGACTACACCTAAGACAGCTAAGCTTCTCAGCTGCACAAATCCCTTGGGCATCCATGGGTAATAACCA
The DNA here is from genome assembly GCF_026119805.1 of Tympanuchus pallidicinctus. Lineage (NCBI taxonomy): Eukaryota > Metazoa > Chordata > Aves > Galliformes > Phasianidae > Tympanuchus > Tympanuchus pallidicinctus. The sequence continues at coordinate 6,962,370 of NW_026294744.1, forward strand.
TGAGACACAGGAGGATGTACACTAAATAAAATGAAAACCGTTTTAATGAAACAAGACTGAAATCTTCTAATAAACATGGAAGATTCAAAGATACAGTGACCACAACTCTCTTGTTCTGTCACTCACTCCCTCCTGTTTGCGTTGCTCCGCATTTCTTAGCATTAATTTTTCATCATCCAGTCCTTAATGGAGTTATTCGTGTTAAATCAGAACCCTTTCTGACCCCACTCCCTCACCCTGGTGAGTTGGGTCAAGGTCTATCCAAGGCCACATGGGCCATTTGTGGCTGGCCCATTCCTGCCTCCTGAGCCCAGGTGGGTGCCCTTACAGTAAGATCATTCATTCCTGTATGCACACGTCCTTTGCTTGTGGAGGAACTAACAATATTAGAAGTAGTACGCTGTAGGAACTTTGATTGCCTGCTCACGTAGCACTGTTACTGTTAAAACCCTTGGATGTATTTATTTTATAAATACCAGTAGGCAGGGGTGTTGGTACAGGCAGTGGTCAGATGACAGAGAGACTGGCACATTAAAGGATTGCAATGGGGTCAGTGTACGTGACTGAGATGACACTGAGCATCCTGTGCCACCCCATGGTTCACACAGCACAGAGTTGGGCCCCTTCTGCTCCAAGCCTGCAAGTTCACAGACATCCACGTAAAAGCCACTAAGGGTTAATGGCAAATGTCGGGTCTCAGTCCACAACACCTCTCTCATGTCACTGCTGCACAAGTGACAAGAAAGAGCGTTGCTTTTAGGGTACAAAACAACAGTAAGGTTTGTGAAATTTCAATTGATTTCAAACACTTCCAGTTCGAGTTCAATATTGAAAAAAGCAACAAAAGATTGTGGAATATCAATACACTGTAACTAAGATTATGTGACTTCAGATGGGAAGGCCAGCTGTGTGGGATGAAGAATGTACTGATAGATACGTATCTCTTAAATGTGGTTCAGAAAGTGAATTGAAATTGCACAGGTCAGGTCAATCCTAGCACTTCTAAGCCTCCCAATATTTAACAGTGCAGATACAATCATCTCTAACATAACTGTCTAGGTGCAATTTATCAAATCACAAAAAGACAGAAATCCCACCATATCATACTGTATTGACAGCCCTGTTGCTCATTAGCAAGGCTGTAAAACCCCGCTAACCAGACATCACCATGCAGCAAGCCAGAGATGTCTGCAAGCCAGCTTTTCCTTCTCTGCATTAGAGTCAGGCTGGCCCTATTCTTGCTGTGCAAATCCAGGGTGGCCAAAGGGCCTCTTCACTCAGTGCCAGCCTGCACTGAGCCACAGCTGCCACCAATGGCCACCAGGACTTTTGCCCATCAGTTGGCCACCTGGCCTCCTTGACATGGTGGATATGCAGCCTGGTGACCACAGGCAAGCCGTGACTTCTTTGCCTTCCTTCAGGATTTATAATGTGACCAAGTGGAGCAAATTTGCTCATGGAAAATGAAAAGCAAATGCCTGACACAACATCTGGCCCTCTTGCCAAAATTCAGATCACCGCTCCAAAGCAGGGGTGTGCTAGAACTGTTCAGAGAAAAGGTCACCAAAACACTGAGCGTTTGGCATGGTGTGAAACAGCTTCTCCTTCCCCTGCCTCTTGTGCTTGGTGCCAGGAGTTGGCCAAACATGACTGGCTGAATTTTTCCCTCAAAAACAGTCAGCCAGAGGCAGACATCTAGCATGGAAAACATCACCTCAAATCATTTGGCAAAGTTTTAGTTGACTGAAAGTGGGGTCTTTTAATGGGATGTGTAGAATAACTAACTTGAGAAGAAAGCATCTCCAACCACACTGCCTATTCTATCTTTACAGTTGACTGTAAAGGGTGTATAAATGCCCATTTTTAGTGCTTTTTCAGCTGCAGCATATTCACCCAGCCTCAAAATGATGTCAGTGGTATCTTTGACTGTCTGTCACCTGCCTTCTGCCAGTACAGACCATCTTACATAGGCACAGTCATGGGTAGTCACGTCCTTGGACATTCAGTGCATCAAACCGTGAGCTACAACTACAATGCAAAAGGAAAAACGATCTTTTGTCTCATGAATCCCTAAGTAGCACAGATGTGCTGCACAGAGGTGTCCTCTGCAGCAGCAGCAGTGTTTTTGGCAGCTCCCTGCTAGCTTTACATGATCCCAGGGACCCAGGAGATCACCTCTGGGCAGCTACAGTGAGTCCACAGCTGTGCAGGGATTCTTGTATGACTGGCTTTCATTCTCACTGCCACCTTCAAAGTTATGCTGTCAACTGAGCCCTCACTCCCACTGCTCTTCGAGTGGCATAACACCAGTTCTGTGTTAAATTTTGTCCCTCTGATCATCTTAATTGCTCTCCTATACCAGCTCCTCCTTTTACATTCACTCTGCCAGCCAACACCATCAGAGTAGACCCACCTCTCTGCTTTATGGATAACAAACAGGGGCTGTTGGGGTACATTTTTCAACTGCAAAATTAGGTTTCTGGTGAAAGTACAATTGTTTAAAACTAGGTTAGCCATCCTGGCACTTACAGGTCAATGGCCTCGGTGTCGCAAGAAGCCTGCTGGGAGGTGTGGGAATGGCGAGTGGGGAGATCTGGGCTTGTGAGGAAGGAGTGGCCAAAAACTGGCTGAGGTCCCCATCTTAAGTCTTGGCCCAGATCACAGTAATAAAATCAAATCTTATTAGTATCACATCTGAAACAGCTCCTTATGTTAGTATGGTCCTATCCATAGAGTGACTTTCTTTGCCTGGATCTCAAAATAACTAATCCTACATCTGCAGTCCAGGTGAGCTAACAGTATGGATACCCAGGAGGACAGATCATTCTGTCATTGTTCTGCATCAAGGGCCAAAGAAACTCCTGCTCAAGATGATGGGAAAGCTCTTGTACAATGATGGAAGGGAATCTAGAAGAGTTGGTGCTGACTGACCAAAACGGAGAGGAGATAGCAAAGCCCAAGAGAAGGAGGCTCAAGAAAGTCCAAATTATTGCTCAATAGAAGGGAAAGAGGATGTTTGATTTGATTTTTAAAAATAAGCAGTAAATGGTTGGAGGAATGGCGATGTGTTCAGCAGCAGCACATCACAAGAGTGGGATTCATTGCCATAGGAGATTGCTGAAATGCTCAGGAGATCTGAAACAATGCATAGGTATTTATATAGGCTGTGAGGACGGCTTAGCTCACTTGAGATAATAATGCAGCAGGGATGGGACATACACCAGAGTTCTTCAGGTGACATTCCAAGCGAGAAATGCCTAGGGTTAGGATTTATTTTTTTTTCCAAGTTACAATTTCCAGTCGGCCATTGTGTGTCCCCTGCTCTGGTTCTGGGGCACTCAGCAGTTGGGTACCTTCAGAGACAAGGAAGCAAAAGAACTGTGAGCCTGGATCCAAGGCAGAAATCCCTGCACTCCTGTGTCCTGCTGTGTGAGAAAGCATGTGAGGAATGATAATTCCCTTTGGAAGTGTGACCCAAATTGCATCAGGCATTTGCTTTCCTGATTCCTGCTTCCACTTCACTTCTGCTCATATATAGAAACACCTGCAAGCAGGTTTATCATCCTTGCTGAGAGCTTGAGCTCTACGATATTTTCAGAAGAATTAGGAAAAGTATCCACAAAGGAAACCAAAAAGTAAAAAGGTGTCAAAAACACGTCAATGTAATATGTCAGTTTATCCATACCAAACAAACTTGCTGAAAGAAAAATCAACTGTCACTATAAAATCTGAGATTAAGTTTCTCAAATCAGAGCCTTTAATCAGGAGCAATACTTGAAGAGGAACAAAGAGAATCTATGATGAAAAATCAGGACAGTTGAGCACTAGGCTCAGCGGGACTAACTGCATGACAATATGGATAAGAATGATAATTGCATTAGCTTAGCCTGAAATGGCTGGCCAGAGCTTGGTTTTTTTGGTCAGCTGGATTTTTGTAATGTCTTCGTTTGCTTTCTAAGCAAACTTGGAAAAAGAATTACAACTATATTAGGGCACATCCATACTCTTAAGGGGACAGGACACTGAAGAAGTTCATCCTAAAACTGGCTTAAAGGTTTTGAAGTGCATGGACTCAGGTTGGTAAAACCAAGGGTCCCTTTCTGGTCCTGTCAAGGTAAAATAAACAAGAGGAGGTGTTGGAAACTCAAGGATGTAGGATGACCCCACTCCAGCATCCCACTGCCAGTCCCACACAGCCAGGATCTCCCATGGCACCTGGTGGGAATGGATAGGGGCTGTGGGGCACTATGGGTCTGCAGATGGGGGAAGCAGCACCTGTTCTTACCCAGTTTCACTTGGGACATGCATCTCACCAGTGAGCCCTGCTTCGTTGGAGCAGAAATATGGCCTCAGCTGAAGCCCAGAGCAGGGAGCACCAGTGATGCAGGAGAAATGTGAACACCTGGTGCTGCTCTACATGCAGAATCAACTACACGTGGACAGCATTACATGCCTTGGTGGGACCAGAAAGTCTGCAAGACAGTGCCTCTCAGGGCAGGAGCAGTGAGCCCCATAGCATGGGCAGCATCTAGCAGCCGACAGCAGAAGCAAGGGCTTCCTCATCCCCAAGTGCAAACCTGGTGTCTCTGTGCAAAGGGGAACAAGTTGCTTTTACCTATCCTACCCAAAATAAGCAGGACAAAAATCCCTACAGCAGTGGACCAGGCAGCTCCACTGCCCTCCTCCAGCCTTCAAAGCAGTGCCATTGAGCCCCTGCTGCTAGCTTAATGTGAGGCTCAGGATACCAGTTTTTAACACCTTGGCTCTGGTGAAAAACATTGGAAAGGCATTTTCTGCCTCCGACCGCTTGCGACACCACCATCCCCTTTCAGTGGCTGCTTTTATTCGCCTTCCTCCCAGCTTAAATAAACAAGAAGCAGGTTAAAAACAAACTCCTGGCCCTGTCCCCTTCCTGAGCTGGCTGTTCCATCGCTGCTTCCTGCCCTGCGTGCGAGCTTCCTCCTCCTGAGGAAAGAGGCACTGGCCAGAGCTGTCTGCGGTGGGGCGATGCAACCTACCTGACTCTGACACCCATACCCAGCCCACCCCCCTGCCCTGCTGGGAGCTCACAGGTATGGCCACCCCAGCTGTCCCAGGGCACGGGGACACCTGTGACACCAGCTGCATGTGCTGGGGCTTCTCCATCTCCAGTATGCTAGGCAAAAGTGTTGCTTGCTCCTTCCTCACCTTCTCCAAGGGGGGATTTTTTTCCACATGTAACACATCATGACCACAGAAACACTGTGCGATGGGCTGCTGGCTTGAGCGATTTTGCTTTTGGGAGCTGCCATGTGTCCCTTGCTCCAGCCGAGCTCCTCAATCCCCGTAATGAGGGACACCAGGAGCTCACCCTGGCCTGAGGTTACCCTGTAGCAGCAGGCTCGTGGGGATGTCGAAATGTTTCACATGCACAACTTTGCCTCATAGCACCCCTTGTGATGGGTGTTTTCTACTCCTGCCATTTGAAATGCTCAGAAACAGATAAAAAGGAGCCAAGCCACACAGTGAGAGGTTGCACTAGGCAGCTCCTCTTGCCCCTGGCTCCACGCTTTTTTGGCTAGGCCCAGCTGTTTTTCTCAGCAGAGCGTCTGATATTTGGTTTTCTGTGCATACTAAAGAGCTTTATGTCCATCATAGTGCTGCTAAAACTTGTCACTGTCTGGTGTTGGCAACAGCATTCTGACTGGGGCTTTAAACCATTGTAGATAAGTTATGTGTCATTTTCCATTTAAATTAAAATGGATCACGCAGAACTCAAGTGAAACTGATAGCTGCGCTTTCATTTTATTTCACTCTATTTCCCCTTTATGACCAATTTTACCCTAATAATCAAAGCACTGATTGCAGATCCCTAGGGCACCATGTGGCACAAAGGACCAGGCTGGAAAGGGCCACTATCTTCCGCATTGCCACAGACAGAGGCACAAGTTGGGTAATTAATGGTAACACATAATCTAGGCTAGTATTCCCTCTCTCTGCTGGGAAAGCCTCCACTTCTCAGTTTGCCTGAACTCTACAGGCATGGAGATGTGAAACATGATGTGTTCTGGCACCTACTGATGATGCCAGTGTTACAGGGTGGTCAAAACCCAGAGGTTCTCTGGCATAGAAATGCATCGGTTTGGGCTATACTGAACAAAGATGCTTAAAACAAAACAACAACAAACATGAAATATCATATTAATCCACATAAAAGGGCAAGTAGTAAAAATGCAAGCTCATTTTGTAGGATGGGCAGCAAGAGACAACTTACATGGGGCTGGCTGGTAAAGCCCGGGTGAAAATCCTCATCTTAAAAGACAGGCACGGTAAATACTCTGGTTTTCACCAAAATATGATAATGGGCTTTGCTGCTCCCAAGGATTTTGAAAGGACTGGGATACGCTGGGTCTTACCACTTGATGCACTTCAGTGGAGAAGCCCTATTGACTAAGTCTGCAAAAAAACATCCCACCAACCCCAACCCTTCAGGCTGCAGTCACATGGAGACGTTTCAGGGATCTCAGCCGCCTCACAGATCTGCTGCATTGTTCTGGATTCAGTGTTTCTCCCTTGAGCCTTGTGCAATCCTCCCATACCTCCTAGGACTTGGAGGGAGAAGATGTCTTTCACTTGGACATCTGGCACTGGTGCCCTAGTAGATGAGCTTTGGGGCATTTTGTGAAATAGTCTGCAGCTTCCAGAAGCTGCTTCATCAGAAACACAAAAACATCAGGCAATGCAGACCATTAATGAAATGACTGTCAGACAATTATTTCATGGTGTCTCTCCGTGTTTCTGTGGGACCGTTATTTGCAATTGGGCACTAATCTCCTGCATGTATTTTCTAAAGCCTTCCTCGATCTTATCGATAGGATCTTTTCCTTAGCTTAGCTAAGGTGTTTTGTTTTTTTTTTTTTAAATGTATGGACTCCCAGTACAGTCCAGAATGTCAGTCAATTTTGAAATAATAAAAAATATTATTTTCCCACTCCGGGCATCACTTAACAAGGTTCTCCACAGGTTGTTTGCATGCGCTGCCATTTCTAGGCAGCAACTGATCTTCAGCTCCAAACTGACTCACCAGGATCAGAGTGCATTTCCCTTGGCGCTTGAAAGATACACGTTGTTGTATTCCAGAGGTGTATCTTGTTTGAGGGCAACTGGGTTTCCCAGCTGACTTTCCAGCTACTGAGATGCTTTCTGGGAAGCATCTTCCAGCACTGTCTGGCTGTAAGAGAAGAAACAAGCATCTCCTACTCTGCATCCTTCCTCTTGAAGAATCACCTCTTTCATTTCCCACCCATGACATGGCTTGCGTTTAGCCCCAGAGCTCCTGTCCGTAAGCATCACCACTAGATGTCTGGACGTGTCCAGTGTGTGGCTGCAAAGCTGCCATTTTTCTTAATGCTTGAACAAGTTGTACCTGGGATGCATAGTCTGCCCTCACTATAATGTTCCTCCAGTGCAACCACTAATACACGCAAACTGAACCAAGAAGCGCACCGGTTGAAACAGCTACAACTCATTGTGCTGGCCACTGAAATGCTCTCCCTCTGTCACCTTACCTGTGCAAGCATTTTGCAATGCTAACAAATCTACAAACAAACCTTCCATAACGTGAGCAGAGTCCTACCAACCCGCACCTCTGTGAGTGGCAGGGGAGTGGGCCAGCTCCACAAAGTCTCAGGGCTTTTTTTTTGTTTCAGTGGAAATTCCCCATCACCAGCTGTGTAACAGAGGTAACTGGCGGTCTTTTGGAACAGCTCCCTTTCCTTTGGGACCAGCTACAGGCTGCCAGCCTTGAGCTTATCTCCAGCCATGTGTAACTGCACTTACCACTTCTCGTTCAAAGGTCTCAGTGTGCACCCATAATTAGCCCAAGCGCAGCAGGCCTCCCGAAAGTCTGAGGCCACTCAAGGCCTCCTGATGGCATGCTGTGCCATCCCTTCATCAGAGCAGCCAAGCTGGCGCTTTATGTAAGCCCCCAACATCACTGAATCACCAGCTGATCAGGCTGTGCTGAGGAAGCAATTTTCCCTGACCTCCAGCTCTGCTTCTGCCTGCCAATACACAGCTTTCTGCTGCTTTGGGAATGCCCCAACTGAACCCAGCAGCAGCATCCAAGAGCTCATCATTCACAGACAGCTTCTCCGCAGTGAATTCAGGGGTGGCTGTTTCACTTGTTCCTTGTTGCTGCTCCTGCAAAGCACCCAGCAGGCAGATGGGATCATTTATATTTCACATGCACAGGATCTGACCCACGGGGGTCTCATGGCTTCAGATCTCTCACAGCCGGGCTAGAAGCAGCCCTGGGCTGTGACCACCTTTAATTGTACTGTTCCAGGAAGCGGGACAGCTTTTCACAGACCAGCTACCTGCCCAGTCAAGGCACAACTCTAAGGAGAATTTCCAAATTGATGGTGCAAGGCCCAGTTCCTGGTGCTTACGGCGCAGTGGGGCACCCCCCCACCACACATTATGATGTATCCCTGAAGTGGGTAGGCAGCAGCAGACCGCCCACCCTCACGCCTGACTTTTTGCTCCAGTGCCTGTTTACCAAATTGACTTCCCCAGGTCTGGATATGCCCATGCTCTCCTGTCACCACCACCAACCTCGGGCTACCCGGCTCAACCATCGTCTGCCCAATTGCCACTCTACTCTGCCTAGTTTGGTGGGGCTTGGGACATTTCTGCTAATGTCATCCTTTCCACGTGGCCTTGGAGTGCCTCTGTGATCAGCTTCTCCCTTTTTTTTTAAGTTTCATCCAATAATGGATCCAGATTTCCGCTCTCCTAGGCTGGACTCAGCACCATTTCTGCAGCCGGTCGGAGGCCTTCATCCACTGCTGCACATCGTGCCTTCACTCTCTGCCACTTTCCCACATCAGGTTTATGTCTGCCTCAGAATTCAGCTGTGTGTTTGCATGGCCGCTCTCTCCCTTATTTTACAAACGTCAGGTATGTGTGCGGCACTGAATTGATTGTGCGAGCCACAGGGCTGAGCTGGCAGGACTGACCATCTCACTGGCCCCATGCTCTGCTGCAACCAGAATAAGCACCTTGTCAAGTGCCGCTGCCTCTCACAGAGTCTTTGGCTTCCCGTTATACACAGATTTCACTTCCGGCTCAGGAAGCTTCTGCACCACAAGCCGCTGAGCTGGAGAGCTTTCATTACATGCATGCCCTGCTCCCCAGGCTTCTCCTACCAGGCTTCAGGGCAGCCAGACCTTCCAACTCACCTCAGGTTTTATATGTTCTCATGTCATTTTTTTACCTTGTGGTCTCAGTCTGCTTATCCCGTAATAGAAAATCTATGAGTAAGTCGACATCCAACGTACAGTGGCAGTCTTCATTACTACCTTGTTATGCAAGCAAAGTGATGCAGATCCTCTCCTGGTTCAGCTAGAACCTCTTTTCTCCCCATTTTGTAGCACTTGGTTGACTAGCTCTCTAATTTCACGTCTGATTCCATGTCACACACCCAGTCTAGACAATTCAATCTCTTTCTTCTTTTTCTTCCCTGAAGGCGAGCATGCAATTCCATAAGAGCTGGAGCAATCAAGCTGGCCCCTAGGCACCGCACCTCAGAGGCCTTCCCTCACGCTGTGGTTATGGACTGCACTGAACAAACCCCCCAAATTATTCTCCAAAAGATGGCATTCACACAGACCCAGCAGGGACAGGCAGACTGATTCCTTCTTCGCAAACTGCAAATGGTGGTGAACGCTCGGTGTTAGGTGGTGTTCTGGCCAACCCTTGTTTCCAGCAGGAGGCTGTTTTTTCCTGTGGTGACCAACAAGCCTTTGATTTCCTTTTCTGAGTGATTTTTCAGTGTCTTAACTCTTTGCTGTGGTTTGACCTGGCTCAGAAGTTGGCCAAAGCTTTTCTTGTGCTTCTTATTTTCTGAAAAGCATTTTTGTCCGCAATGGTCATGCTACTGATCACCTCTTTGATCCGTCTTGCCATTTTAAAATGGGAGCCTTCCAGGAGGATTCCACACTCCCTGGACACTGAAGCCTTTTATCCTTGCCTGCAGGTGACCTCTTATAAACCTCTCTTATAAGTTTCCAGATGTTGCTCGAACTCCTTGTGCAAATCCTCCAGCTGTCTCAGATCATGTTTTGCATCTTTTGATCATTTTCGATTTCCGTTCCTGCCGGGTTTCAGAGAAATCCCACACGTAGGATTTGTCCTCTTGGAAGCAACGTCTCGCTCTGAACATTGTTTCTGCAATTTGAAGATTTGCAGGTTGTCCCAGAGGTGATGAAGCTGGCGAAGATGCTCCAGAGATGCTCCAGGTGCTGTACCAGAGGAGGTGCTCCAGAATCGTCCTCCTCCTTCCCACTCCCACATGTGAGTTGCAGAGAGCATGCAGAGCCATTCCTTTGCCCACGGGAGGGCTCAGCTGGAGGCAGCTATCTTTTCTTTCAGAGTTCCAGCTCCCCTTGAGTCAGCGCTCCCCAAAAGTTTTCCACGGACTTTCACTCGGGGCTGAGCTCCATCTTGAGCTCACCTGAGGTTTTCTTGATGCTTTCCAGACAGGAGAAGAAGACTTTCTCCTGCAGCTCCACCTCGAGTGCCCAAACGGGTGCTTGCCTCGGGGCAAGCGATCCCACACGGCACGGCTGAACGCTGCCTGCGATGCCCGGGCGCCGCCAGTCCCCTCCGTTCCCTTCCAAGGAAGCAGCCCTGCAGCCCGCGCATCCGCTGCCGTTCCTCGCTGGCACTGCTTTTCCAAGCAGCCCAGCGGGAGCTCGCGAACCTCTCCCTCGGGCATTCCCAAATATAACCTATGGGAACACGGCGCACGCAGCCCCAGTTTATTTTTAGCCACCCCCCGTTTCGTCGCGCTGACAGTGTGAAAATGTCACCGGGTTAACGGGGCTGAAGGTGCCCGCAGTGCCATCCGCACCCTGCCCGGCAGCGGGAAGCTCTCAAACCTCCCCGGCCGCTCACACCCCGCGCACGGCAGCGCCGTCTCCTGCAGTCAGCCGCTGCCCGCCCAGCTCCCCTCGGAGCGGGTCCCGTCTCCCGTCTCCCTGGGGGCTGCTGCGGGGCAGAGCCCAGGCCGGCCAGAGAGGTGCACGTTGCCGGCCCTGTGCCGCTCCGAGCGGGGAGGGGAAGAGAGCTGCGGTGCAGCCGCGGGGGGCGGACGCCCGGAGCCGGCGCTGCGTGCACGTGCGGAGCTGCGTGCGGGGCGCAACCACACGCGGCGGCACCTGCGGCGGCTGTGAGAGGGAGGGTAGAGAGGGAGGGGGGGCCGTGCGGGGACGTGCAGCGTCCGGCAGGGGGAGGCGGAGGTTTCCTCCCTACCCACCTCTCCAGAGAGGAGCAGCTGTGCCTTACGGGGACGGGGGTCGGCCCTATAGAGTGGAAATAAGAGTGGAGATTAAAGGACGCAGAGATCGAAGTCAATTTAAAAATAAAAATAAAGAAAAATTTAAAAAGACAGAAATAGGGAAGAAGAAAAAAAAAAAAAAAAGGAAAACATTAAGCGAATAAAAGCGAATAAAAGCGAAAAAAAACCCCACACTGCTAAAATCCAACAGCGGCGGCAACGCCGGCAGCCGCACGGGAACGCCGCTCTGTGGCAGGGCTGCCCGGGGACCCCCCCGCCCCGCCGCCCGCCGAGGGCTCCCCGCAGGCCCCGCCCCCCTCCCCGCCCCCTCCCTCCCGGCGCGCGCCGCACGTGAGCCGGGTGCGGGGCGGGCCGGCGGCGCGCGTGCCCCGCGGGCAGCTCTGCGCGGCGCGGCGGGTGCAAGGCGCGGCGGTGCTGCGGGCGGGTGCGCGGGAGCGAGGCGGGCAGGGGGAGCGACGGGGGCGGGGGGGCCGAGCAGCCGCACGCTTTCGCCACTGCACGGGAAAGGGGGCCGGAGGCTGCATGTGCGCAGCTCCGCCCGCGGATCCCCGAAGCCCGCTCGCAGCATCCCGCGGATCCCGGCCAGCGCAGCGAGGGAACGCCGCCCGCCGCCTGCCATGGACGAGGGCATCTCCCGCCTGCCCGAGCGGCAGCTGCTGGAGCACCGCGATTTCATAGGGTAAGCGTCCCCGCCGCGCCCCGCGCCGCTCTCCCGAGCGGAGCGCTGCAGAGCGCTGCGGGAGGCGGCTCCGCCGCTCCGCTGCCCGTTCTGGGGGCGCCGGGCCGCGCTCCGGGCCGGGCTGCAGCTCCGCTTCTCCGCAGGCTGGAGTACCCGGCGCTCTACATGTGCAAGCCCAAGCGCGGCGTGAAGCGGGACGAGAGCAAGGTAAGGGCGGGCTGCGGCGCTCCGGCACCGCGCTCCGAACTTCCCCGGCGCGGCGCGGCGCGCTGCGGTGCGGGGTGTGCGGGGCCCGGGGCTGTGCGTGACGCCGGGCGCCTCCGTGCCAGGAGACGTACAAACTGCCGCACCGGCTGATCGAGAAGAAGCGGCGGGACAGGATCAACGAGTGCATCGCGCAGCTGAAGGACCTGCTGCCCGAGCACCTCAAGCTCACGGTAAGCCCGGGGGGGCCTCGGCTCCCGGTGGTGCAGCCGGGAGGAGGCCGAGCGCCCGCCGCCTGCCTTGCAGACGCTGGGGCACCTGGAGAAGGCGGTGGTGCTGGAGCTGACGCTGAAGCACCTGAAGGCGCTGACGGCACTGACGGAGCAGCAGCACCAGAAGATCGTCGCGCTGCAGAGCGGTACGCGGGCCCGGGGGCGGGCGCGGGCAGAGCGGGGCAGCGCGCGGCGGCGGCGGGCGAACGCTGTCCCCCCCCGGGGGGCTTTCCCGCAGGGGAGCGCTCCGTCAAGTCTCCGGTGCAGGCCGACCTGGACGCTTTCCACTCGGGCTTTCAGACGTGCGCTAAGGAGGTGCTGCAGTTCCTGTCCCGCTCCGAGAGCTGGACCCCCCGCGAGCAGCGCTGCGCCCAGCTCCTCGGCCACCTGCACGCCGTCTCCTCGCAGTTCCTGCCCGGCCCGCGGCTCCTCTCGCCGCCGCCGGGCCCGCTCGCCAAGGGACCCTCCTCCTCTTCCTCCCCGCCCGCCCCCCTCCGCGCGCCGGCCCGCAAGCCGGAGGGCCAGGCGCACTGCGTGCCCGTCATCCAGCGGACTCACGCCGCCGAGCCGGGCGCCGAGACCGACACGGACACGGACAGCGGCTACGGCGGAGAGGCCGAGGCGCGGCCGGAGCGCGGCGCAGGGCCGGTCGGGCCGCTCCCCGCGCTGCCCGTCAAGCAGGAGCCGGCAGGGGACGAGGCGCCGCCCGCGCCCAAGCGGCCGAGGCTGGAGCGGGGCGGCAGCCCCCCGCCCGGCGCCGCCCTGCCCGGCGCTGCCCGCGGCGCCGACGCCGCGCTGCTGAGCTCGCTGATGGCGCTGGGCGCGGGCGGCGGCGCGGCGCCCTTCGGACAGCCGGCGGCCCCCTTTTGCCTGCCCTTCTACTTCATCTCCCCCTCGGCCGCCGCCGCCTACGTGCAGCCCTTCCTGGATAAGGGCGGCCTGGAGAAGTACCTCTATCCCGCCGCCCCCATCCCGCTGCTCTACCCCGGCATCCCGGCGCAGGCGGCCGCCGCCGCCGCCGCGGCCGCCGCGGCCGCCGCCTCCTTCCCCTGCCTGTCGTCCGTGCTCGGCCCCGCCGAAAAGGCGGCCGGGCTGTCCCCGGCGCCCCACCTGCCGCCCCCCTTCGCCGCCGCCGCCGCCGCCGCGGTGCCCGCCGCCGAGCCCGGCGAGGAAGCGGAGCCCGCGACCGCCGAAGAGCCCGGCACCGAAGGGCAGTGAGCGCGGAGGGCGGGCGGGAGGAGGTGCCGAAGGGGTCCGCGGAGCCCCCCGCGCCGCTGCCCCACAGAGGACCGTCCCGGACGAAATTTGCTACTCAGTATTTTTTTAATGTTTGGCTTTATAAGTGCATACATATGTTAAGGAAAAAAAAAAAGAAAAAGAAGAAGAAAAGGAAGAGAAATAGTAAGGATACTTTTTTTTTTTTCTCTCTCTCTCTCTAAGGTAACTTAAATGTCGCACCTTATTGTGATGGGTTTGTAGTGTCCCTGGGTCCCGCCGAGATGCTCGCACCGCGCCGCGCGGGCTCAGGTTGGGGCGGAGGGGCGGCGGAGCCCCGCACCTGTGCCAGCACTTTATGGGCGGCCGCAGTGCCTTGGGCACCCCGGGGCGCCGCCGGCTTCGGGAGTGCGGGGAAGGAGGGCAGTGCCGTTATGTAACCCCGCGTTCGGCTGTTCTGTTTTCGGCTGAGGTATACAGCTGCGGCGGGTGCGTCTGTGCTCACCCGTCTTTATTTAATTCAGTATGTTCCCCAGAGATTTCCCCCCGAACCGTGCTGTATAAGATGAATGTTTCTGCACTGAACTACGGAAAGAAAACCCCTCTCTCTCTCTCCCTCCCTTCCCTAAGAAAGCGGAGAGCGGCTCGTCAGCCCGAGCTCGTTTGAGCATAAATTCTGACTGACACAAACCGGAGGAAATCCCCCCCCTCCCGCTTTGCAATCGGACGCCGAGACCTTTGGGGCAACTTTCCCGGCCGGGCTCTCCCCTCATCCCACTCCCGAGCACCGCGATTTCCCTTTCTGGAGCCAAACCAGACGCCAGATAATCACACAGATAAAGCTTTTATAATAAGGCTTAAACCGAGACCTTGCCTGGATATTTTTAGTTTGTTGCCAAGGTAGCACTGTGAGAAATCTCACTTGAATGTTATGTAAGAGGTGAGACACAACAGTCTGACTCGGCGCGAGCGCGTACCCGGCTCGGCCCGGCGCTTCGGTGCATTGCTGCTGCTGTTGCTGCTGTTCGCCTCAAACGCTGTGTTTAAACAACGTTCCAGACCTTAGCGGCCTACCGAGTGGCTGTATGTACATAGTTGTTAATACATCCAATTAATGATGTCTGACATGCTATTTTTGTAGGGAGAAAATACGTGTTAATGATATTTTGAGTTAAATATCTTTTGGGAGGATTTGCTGAAAAAGTTGCACTTTTGTTACGATGCTTACGCTTGATACAAGCTTACGCTGTCTTAAATTATTAAAAGAAAATAAATCCTGTCTGCAAGAAACCAGCTGGTTTAGAACAGATTAGTATGTGATATATTAGAGACCGATCTTTATATTCCGTATTTTCCAGCACTCCGTGAATTCTATTATCTAAATATTTCCACACTATTTTGTGATTAAAAAAAAAATTCTTACTAAGGAATAAAAACTTTAATACGCAAAATGGGGTTGTCTACTAATTAAGAACCTGAGGATAATAGGTAATAACAATAGGTGCACGGAGCATCCCAAGGTGTGATGCTGCAGCTGACGGCGATCGCTGCACGCCTCGGCACGTTTTGAAGCTGGGTTCCAATGCGCTCGGTTTCCTTTAAGAAACATTGGCCAATTCCGGTGTAAGAGGTTCCACAAAGCAGTGCCTAAAGCGCACGTGGAACAGATGTGCTTCTTCCTGATGCTGACCTTTTCCTTCTTCTTCCCGCAAAATACTACTTTTGTCTTTTAAAATGAATCCTTTGCGTTTCTGCTGCTGTGTGTTTATGCTGTCTTTGTTCACCGTGAGCAAACGTGATGATCGACGTGACGGTCAGTTCTGTGAGTACCTGAGCTCCAGAGCAATGATGGACGCCCCAGCTGGAAATCAGCTACAGAAGCCGAATCTCTGGGGCAGTGGGAGCAGAGTAGTGGGAGCAGGCAGACAATGCACAGCATGGGAATACATGGGAATACACCACCCTAAAGACCTACGCAGGTTTAATATCTGAGCTGCTCACTGGCTTTTCTTCAAAAATTCTTCCTGTTCCAGGGAAATAAAATTAAGGAAGCCCTCCAACAGTAGCCTGCATTTATGTAAGAGAGAAAAAGAGTGCTTCTTGCTCCCTCTTCTGGTTCCTCAGCACCAGTGCCCTGTACCTCGGCACCGACAGAATGAAGTTGGAGCTCAGACATCACAGCAAAGCCTGGGACTCGTGCTGACTCCAGTGGTCCTTTGGGATACAAGAGGACGTATACATCAGATGAAAAATAAGTTGTTCTCTGAAACTGTTCAAACACGATTGTTAAGAAGTAGGTGTGTGTCTCTTTGCACTTCATAGTAACGTTAATTTCGACTAGAAAAAGATACTACAGAAAGATCCCAATTAGTGATTTTTCCCATTCAGTCTCAGGGCTGCTACTTCACAGCCCTGTGCCTGTCGACATGAGTTTGCTGAAAGCAAAGTGTATCGAAGGCAATGTAAAAAACTGCTGCTGGCCATGGATGCCGTTGTTCTGTGCATGGGGCTGTCATGAAAGGGAGCTGGGTGCAGCCCTTCTGCTCTGCAGCTCACCAGCTATTTTGCTTTGACTTGCATACCTAAACAGCTACACTGGGCTGACCGTGCTCGTGTAGCCTCTCACCAGAGAGGGAATTGGCCTTACTGTATGTGAACCCCTTCCTGCCAATTTATGACATGGCCAGAAATGGCAGAACCATGAACACTTCTGAAAAAAGCCCATCACTACCCCTCCTACACAACCTGGGAGGTGTGAAACCCGAGTGAGGACCAGGCTCTGTGTCTTCGTCACATTTCCAGCTCTTGGGAATATGGATCAGCTTAGATTTCATTGGGCTATAAACTAAGATCCTTATGGTGTTTAACCAATTTCAGTGTTTACTGTGTACAATAGCAGGATGGCTTATTTTTATTAGGCTTTGAATCAACCGTGCCAAATGATTTCATGCTGAGTTACAGCATTAATGGAGTCTATTAATTTATTACATAAAACATAAAGGCAAAACATGACAATAATGTTCAGATAATAGCAATGCCTCACAAACAGATTTAAAAGAGGCTTGTAATTTGGGCTGATAACCCACTGCTGCTGGAGGCAAGAGGCAAATGCCAGGAGGGATCCAAAGAGTCAGCTCTTCAGGTTTTCATTCAATTCCAGGCTTCCTCAGATCCTTTTGGAGCCTAAGCCAAACTATGTTTTACATTTTCTCAAAGTTAAATAGATACATATAAGCAACAGACAACAGCCCGGCAGGCTTAAATATATATTCACTTGCATGCAAATATCAGTGCTAGTTATTCCTATCTACTTTCTGTAACTCTATAATACATGGTGCAACTCTTACCTGTGCTTCCCGGGTGCTAGGAGTGCAGGACTGGGTGCTGTATATATGGCATGCGCTGGGATAGATACTGTATTTCTCACAAACCAGGAGACACAACATAAAGGGGTAAATGTATTTTCTTAAGCAATAAAGTTTGAAAACAGGTCTTACTTACCCAGTACATTATGACAGCATGGAAGGTTCCACCACAGTGTGCCAAATAAAGATTGTTAAGGCAGCAGAAGGTAATATCATATAACTCCCACTTAAGGCAATGAAAGTTTTATGTTTGGAAAGATTACAGTTACAGAACTCAAACTGACTATTCACTCTGTTTAAGAAAGGCCTGACCTACCATTTAAGTCAGTGTGAGTCTGTTTCTTGAGCGTAATTGGTTTTGAAGTAGGTCCTAAGTCTAAGTCGTGGGGCTTTTTTGTTTGTTGGCTTGGTTTAATTTTTACTGCTAGTTGGGGCAGACTATGTTCAATACTCAGCAAGCCTGGGGACTGCATGCACTGCAGTGTTTCAGCACAGGCAAATTTATAGTCTGTGGGTCCCACAATGTGTTTCCTTTCCTCTTCAAACATCAGCTCCTGAAGTCATGTGATCTTTGCCTTCACTTGAGAAGTTTCCTGCCTGTTAGCTGCAGAAATGTACTTAAAACATGACCTTAAAGAAAACAAGAAACAGAAATGCCTAATTTCCTCTCTGTAAAATAACACTTGTAATTTTTAGAGCTAGCTTCATTCAAGAAAGCCTGACTCTCTTTACTGCTGCTGGCTATGCTGCAGAACAGCTCAGAGAAACCAGTGGCTCACCTGCCGCTAGCAGCAGCTGTGCAAGTTGCAGACAAACCCAGGCCAGAGCGAGCTGTTGCTGCCACTTGTCTCTGGGTCCCTTATGTAGTTACAGGTCTCCAGGTTGCCCACCTTCCTTGGACACCAACCTTGCCACTGCCTCCATCACCCAGGCCCAGGTCAAGCAGCATAGTCCTCTGTGCCTCCCTGAACACATGGATGGCTGCCTGCTCCTGGGGCACCAGCATGCCTCCTAGCAGCGCCTGGAGGAGGCAGGTCATGCATGGCACGGGCAGCAGGCCATGGCCTTGTGCTTTCCAGGAAGCTGGGACCATGGTTTCAGGCAGCTCTGTAAGGGCCAGGGGACAGCTTTTTCCAGCATCCGTAGAGACCTTCTGTTGTTGTTTTCTTTCCTATGATGTATTTTCAAAGCTCAGTTTCCCTGTCCCTGTGGATCCTGGTGCAGGCTACAAGCACATGCACTGATTTTCACCAGTCTTCCACCTCAGCCAAGATCTTCTGGGGTCAAATAAGAAAATGAGGATTTGTTCCTCAATAGAAACACATCCACATTCCCTTCCCCACCGAGTTTATCGCAGTTTATGCTCAATTACCAGCAAGGACACAACACTAACTGGCACAAATGTTGTCTGAGAGCTCTGTGAGCTCGGTTCCTCCATCCTCTGGTACCAGAAGATCCCCAGGTACAGGCATCTGCCAGGCGTTGCTGTTTGTGCGACTGCAGCCCAGGGAAGCGCCTCCAAGCTGTGCCCCTGCTCATCCCGCTCAGTGCTGAGGTGAGGAAGTGCCTCCAAGCTGTGCCCCGCTCAGTGCTGAGGTGAGCCAGGTCTGTGTGATACATCTCTATCCAGACCAAAGCTGGAGAACCAGATACCAAAACAGAAAGGCTTGCGGTCACAGCAGTCTCACAACTGAGCCATTTCTGAAGAACAGCCTCAGGAAAAGGGCTATGTAAATGTGGCACCCTCTTACTCAGCAGAATAGGGCTCCGCGAGTGCATTACGAGCCCCAGCTGCGCTAAGGAGCCCGGGCTGATGGATGCTGAAGCGGACTCGACGCTCCCTGCATTCACCAACATAGTTCCCAAGGCTTCAGCCCCACTGCTGGCAGCAGGCAGCACAGAGCCTTGCTGACACATAGCGCTCCTTGCAAAGCATCTCTACACAGCAGCAGCCGATCATCTGCACAGCCCTTGGCACGGCTCTGAGGTAAAGACTGGCCTGCAGCCTTTCGTGCTGGCTGGAGGGCTGCCGTCCCAGGGCAGTGACCCCGGTCCACGCTCCCTGCAGGCTTGGATCCCGGCTTCCAGCGGCAAGGCCGACGGCTCGTGAGGAAACACCGCGTCCATACCCCGTCAGGGCGCGGGAGCCGCCTCAGCCCGGCGGCTGGCCACAGCGCGAGGCACTGACCGCCATCACGCGCGCTCCCACCTGACCGCCGCGCACGCTGCCCGGCACGTGCTGCGCCGCCGCAGGGAGGTGGGGGGAGGCGCGCCGAGGGGGCGGGGCCGCGGCGGTGCCATGGCAACGGGGGGCGCGTTCCCTCAGGAGGCGGCGTTCATGGGACGCGTCAGCGCTGACCGCCCGGTCTGAGCGTTGCTCGGGGCTCGGCCCCGGGACTTTGCGCTGAGGGAAAAGAGCAAATCTGTGCTTTCTCAACAGCCGAAGTAGGTTTGCTCCTTTGCTTCAGAACTGACTGTGGTGGCAGGGGAAGCTGTGGCTGGAAGAGTGAGGAGATAACGTGGTCATCTGGGAGAAGGAACCCGGATTCCAGCCCTGTTTTGCATTTTATGTTACATGTACCGAAGCATTTTACGTTACAAGCTCACTGTAAACAAACAAATAAAAATGAGTACACACAGGAGCCAGGGCCGCAGCTGCATTCTGCAGCCCTCTTGCCGCATAGTAAGACCCTAATCTCAAGGCATTGCGCAGTAAGTGACTGCTTAGTGACCCTGTACAGTCTGCAACGAGACTCGCAAGAGAGACAGGGCGCGCAAATTCGAGCGCAGCTCTGAGCCAGGGCCCTCCCGCAGCAGCGGGAGACGCAGGGCTGAGCCTCCTTGGGGGAGAGCACGCGATCCCAACCACCGACAGTGAGAAATGTTCTACTTAGCAAACTTTCACCTCAGTGCGAGGCTGCTCCTCTTCCAGCTGCAGCTTTTTGAGTGAGGAGTGGTGCCCTCTGTTGTTCTAGAGAGAAGTTGCTGTGATTAAGGGGACAGAGCGTTAATTTTTTATTTTATTTTATTTATTTTTTTCCCCAGTAGGACAGCATCTTACAGGTGCTCTGGTTTTGATGCACGCACACCTTGCTGGGTCTGACAGCTCAATGTACTGTGCTCAGGAATTCAGTTTCCAGAGTGGAGTCCATGAAGGAGGTAGGTGCCAACAGGATGAGTAGGAAAAGCCCTGTTACTATGAGGCTATTAAAAAGGTAGAAAATACATGTAGAATAGGCAAGAACTGCTCCTTAGAAGTGCCACCAAGCTAAATGAAGAGTGTGGGAATATGTGTGGGCAGGAGTCACACTTAAAGCAGCCTTCAGAATCTCCTTGTATCTGAGAGAGCAGGAGTTACCGTGGTTTAAAAGGATGCTGTCATCAGGCAGCGTTGGTGGGGGCACTCCTAGTCCATCCATAAAGAGGAACACCTGTGTAAACCTGGGACTGCAGCTTGTTCTACAGAACAGAGAAATGCGTAAGTGAAGATCTACCTATCTGCCTGCAAAAAATGAAGCAGCTTTACAAAATGCCTAACAGCTGGCCACGGGGGCAAGTTCCTGTGCTGTAAATTACAGGGTAAGTACAGTTATTTCAAATGACCTTTGAGAGTAATCTGTATGCTGTGCCCCAGGAGCCATCTCTGGGATGTGTGCTGCCATTGGTGTCTTGCCAGGCCTAGAAGGCATTTCCAAGAATCCAGCTGTTTCCTGCAATCACTGAGTGCTGTTTTCTATAGGTTGTAAAGGTACACTGTAATATCATGGGTTTCCTTGGGTTTAGTAGGGCCATACATTCAAAGGGGCAGAGGGCAATTGAGTTGTCTGTCAAACTCAGTGACAAGGCACTGCGTGATCCTTATTTTTGTTTCTCAGATCGTCGGTATCTTTTCCAGGAAAAAAAGCTGCCTGGTCAGAAACAGCATGCTTGTAGTTTAGGGTACTCTAGCCTTTTCCCTAGTGGCTACAGTCACATCATTTGAATCTGTACAAGCCTGTAAGGAGGGGAACTCTTCCATTTTGACAGATGTTCCCTGTGAGTCCACACAACATGACAGAGCCATCGAGAGAATGCTTTTTTGAAGGCACTTCTGAGCTGTGAGATGAGCTTCTGGCTGAGCCAGACAGAGGTAAGTGAAACTGCAATTCAGCCATGCAGTAATGAATTACAGCAGAAGTGTAACTGTGTAACTGTGAGTTGCCCACTTTTTTGATGCATGGTTTCAAACCACTGTAGATTCTGACGTGTCTTCAAATCAAAACATGCCATGCTTGATTATCGCTTCTGCCAGTGGAACTAAATCTGGCTATAATCAAAGTTCATTTTTGTTGTTGTTGTTGTTTTCCTAGGAAAATAGGCAACTTGTATTTGCTGGCATAAGTATCAGTTAGCTAAGTACAGTTACTTCAGAAGAAATCGTAATAGACTCAAATTTTATCTGCAGATGCAGCCATCCCAAAATTGCATAGTTCAGATTGAGTTCCTTTTTGTTAATATCCTTCAGTTACATTTTCACCTTCTGGCTTTGATCAGACACAAATGCCATGAAATGCCACACACCTCTCTGTGCATCAGAGAATGTATGTGTTTCTATAGCCAGAATGAGACAGAGCAATGCCAGGAGGATTACCTTTATTCTTAGGTCAGGCTTTAAGAGTATTTTTACTTCTTGAAGCTGAGAAACTGGTGAAGGTAACTGGAGTCTTGATAATCTGCACTACAAGAAAACAAGCCTGACAGTTCATCATATAATAGCTTGTTATTGTTGTTAATTCCAGCTTTCCCACTTTGCAGTCCCTGCCAATGAACTTAAATTGGCTTAATCCTGTAAAGAACCAAACTCCTCCTGCATTTCTGAAACTAGTGTGCTAAAATCAATGGTGGATGAAAACGTTCATTTTGCAGGATAAAGCTCCAAGTTTAAAACAAACTAATTAGATCTCATAGGTAAAATCATTGTGGCTTTATTGGTTGAACTGGCCCAACACTTGCAAATGGAGATATTGTCACTTCTTTTGAAGTGCTTCCATTGGTTAATTTGAAAAGCAGACAAATCTTTTGCTATCAGGACAAGATTAATCCTTTGACTGAAGGGTTAGAAGCAGCTTCCTCTGTGTAGGATATTTTGGTAACTCCAGACCACAGTAGTGCTTACTACTGAGGTAGCTGCCTCTGCTCATTTACCTCTTGCTCAAGAGCTAGGAACCGGATGCTAAGCCAGATGGCCCTCCATCCTGAGTGAACTGTTGTTGGAAATCTGCATTTTCTGTGAGATCAGAGTGGACATTTTAGTAAAGGATTCACATTCAGAAGTAAGTACATAGAGATGATGAGCATTCTGTGGAGGTGCTTCACCTCCCTGGGCCTTCGTTTTCCAGTTTAACAAAAGCAACAGTAGCCCTGTCTAAAAGCAGATATGTGTGTGTTGTGTTCCAATAATGTCAAACAAGCAGTTTTACCAGGTACTCACACTTCTCAGGCTACTGGTCCTAATTTTGCATTTGTTCACAATACCCAAAGTAAGTAGTCTGGTCTTATTGCATGCCTGGGATGGTCTAAGTCCATTTTTCTTACCAAAGCAGGTGCCAGAAGCACCCAGAAGCAGGTGCTTTCAGCTGAACAGTTCCCCAGGTAACTGTGGACAAAGGTAGCAGTAAGAACTTGATTGAGCAGGACTTGAGATAAGATTCCATCAGCTGATTACTCACTGCTTTGTCAAATGCCTGTGGTTGCACTAATTGTTATGTAAATGGAAATGCCTTAAAATGATATTTGATCTCAGAACTGAACAGCAGCGTTAAAGTCTTTGTGCTCAGCCTAACTGCGGGGTGCTCCTTCTGTGCAAGCCTCCAGAGTCAGAAAACAGCTGCAGAAAGGCAGCCCTCTTCTGTGGCTTAACCCTTGTGCACTTTCTCTTTTCAGCCTCTATAATACCAAAGGGTTTCTACGGACAACCATGAAATGGCAACCTTTCACAGCAGATTACTAGGTGCTCACATGTTGTAGGACATCAGCAGACCTGTGGAACTATTGGAACGCTAAGCACACTGAGCACATTTAGCCTGCTCAGTCAATTGTTTGTACTGATCAGCTACAACACGCTCCACATAGCACTTGGGAAAGGACTTAGGCTGCCTCTTGTAATAGCACCACTTTGAAAGAAGTGGTTGAACTAAAATTGAAATAAGAGGGTTTTTATTCCTTTACTTACCTTTCCTTTTTATCCCTTTAGAGAAAAAGCAGTTTAAAGCTAAACAGGAATTCACCTTCAGAAACCTCCATCCTCCCCTATCAGGCCTGCATGCTGCTCTCACGTACACTAAAGGTAACTCAGAGTGGTTTCTTGTCATCCTCTTGGTACCGTGCAAAGATATACTTTATTGCAATAGTATCTAGATGGCACAGCCAAGATCAGGACCACAGTGGGCTAAGTACTATTTGCCAAACAAATAGGAAATGAGGCACGGTTCCCCACAGGGCTTGCAGTATATATAGACAAAGTCAAAGGGGATGAAACAGCATTATCTCAAGCTTACAGCTGGGGGACTCCAATCCAGAGGAATTATATTAGCTCGCCCAGGGTCACACACAGGAAATCTGTGGCAGAGCAGTAAAATAAAACAAGAACTTCTCAGTCCTGGGGAAATACACCAGGCCCAGGGGAATGTTTCAACTCACAGCAGTAGAGGTTTTAGAAAGCTACCAGGCCTGAGCGCTCCTTACAGACTGCGGGAACTGCATCAGTTGTGCCTCAACCACACTCACTGCTACACGGACACAGCCCTTTGTAAGCATCACTGCATCCTTTCTGAAATAACACATATAAAGATGGGATGTTGTGTATTTTAGTGATTCTCTCTCATGTGCTGTATGCCTAGACAATCTGCTTTCCAACTAGCTGTGCGTCTGTTGCTCCAGGCATGTTGGCATGTACTGCTGCCCTCTCGTGTAGACCTTGTTGTAATTGCAGTGATTTGATAGAATCAAAGGGGCAAGATTACCCAGTGCCTGGCACCTAGTGAAACCTTACACACCAACACTCAGCTAATGGACAGACAGCCTTACCTTTCTTATTTAGCTGTGTCTCTGTCTCATCCACACTCATTTTGATCACGAGACAAGCTACATACAGTGGAGGATCCAGGTCATAGTCGTGGCAACCACGATGCAGATTTTTTAGGTCAAGGTAACATTTAAGACAACATTACAGCAGTGGCGGTGTTGTTAAAAGGTGGCTGGTGCTCCTGGTTTTTCATCAGCTTCTCAGAAAGGCAGTTCTACCTCGCTGATCAAAGTTCTCCTCAGGTTAATTCTGACTGGGAAAATCAAATAATCTTTTCTCACACATAACATTTGATCAAAAGCAGTTTGGTGAATCTAGTGCAAGGGATATATTATTGCAGGCTGTGACACGTATAAGTTATACGTTATTAAGAAATTCCAGTTATTCCCCATTTAAAGGCTGGCCTGCATTTTATTTTAACAGCTGCTGATGGTACCCAGTGGTACTGCATCACTGCCTCTAAAGCTGGATGGTTCTCTTCACCCTCTATCACACAGGTCATCAAAGAGGCTGAAGGGCAAATTATCAAGTTACAGATGTTTTCATTGATGTCTTCCATCCCTCCTCTCTTCTCCCTTCACCCCTCCTTTTAAAAAATTATTATTATACCAGCAGTCTTCCCTTTAAAAATAGCTAGGCAGCTACGTATTGGCCTCATCCAATTCACTGGATACAGTGAATTTTTTGTGTGTGTGTTCTGTGGTTTTTGTTTTTGTGTGTGTGTGTGTTTTGTTATTGTTGTTGTTATTTGTGTTGGTTTTCAAGTGGACCTCTCATAAGCCCAGCCTGAGCTCCTCTGAAGATCTTTTTCAAACCTGTATTCATTAAAAAGAAATAACAGAAATTTCTGCTGTTGATGCCCCGTCCCTGAAGACTTTCAAGGCAAGGCTGGATAAGGCCCTGGGCAGCCTGATCTAGCTGTGGTGTCCCTGTTCATTGCAGGGAAGTTGGAGTAGATGGCCTTCAGAGGTCTCTACTCAACTCTTAAGGATTCTACGCTTCTATAAAAACTTTTATTCCTTCCACCTGGGCTCAAGATTAAGTATTAGTTCTTTTATATTACATTTTCTCAGGAGATCTCCCAATTATTTACTGCCTTTTTTTCCTGCTGCAAGGAGATAGAGCAAGGCAAAGAGCATAGCTGAAACAGCAAACACAAAATAGTATGTGCAAAAAATATGCACAGAAAGGGAAAACATAGCTGAAACAATAGCATCAATTCTGTATTTTGGAGGAACAGTATAAACGAAAGCATGCTACTGGGGAACAAGCCAATGTATCTGTAGTTAATGAAGCAATTAAATTATGAGAGAGGTGTTGGAAATAGCCTATATCTGTTGCAGGTCAAATGCCATTCACTAATGTGGTACTGCACTGGAACCTGTCCCCTTGACTGGACTTCATGTGTGTTTCTTTTGGTAACCCTCCTTTTCCTCAATACACCTGCGACTCAAAGGAGCGGAAACTGAAGTCAAGTAATACATAATTAACTCATGTGGACCAAAGCAAATACCAGAGACTGACATCCAGCTGGCAGCTCTTTCATTTGAGAATCCCCCAGCTGTGTAGCTGTTACTCCGGATGACTGAATAAAAAGGATTACTCTAATGATACTCCCTCACTCCATGAGAGCCTGTAGAGACCCCTGCAGCCCTTCCATAGTCAGGGATTCAGATCTGAAAAGCATCTCTAGAAAATGAAACAATCAAAAAAGGATGGTTATTCTACCAGGAGTTGCTGCAGAGCAAATCACATGCATGGGAGAGAAACAGCAGGTCTGCCTATGGGACAGCAAGGAAGTTTCCTGCTCAGGGGCACAATGACACACCGGAAGTGGCATGTGGACACTATCGACGGCTTAGCCAATGAGTCAAGTGGGGAGGATGCTCACGTAAGTTGATCACCTTTTGCATCAAGTTTCTTCTTGCATTAGCACATCCCTGTAATATCTAGACTACTGCATCCAGGCCCAGAGCCCCCAGTACAAGAAAGACACAGAGCTCTTGGAATGAGTCCAGAGGAGGGCCACTAAGATGATCAGAGGGCTGGAGCACCTCTCCTGTGAAGAAAGGTTGAGAGGACTGAGTGTGGTTAGCTTGGAGAAGAGAAGGCTCTGGGGAAACCTCATTGTGGACTTCTTGAAGGGCGCATACAAACAGGAGGGGGAATGGCTGTTTACAAGGGTGGATTGTGATAGCACAAGGGGGATTGGCTTTAAACTGAGACAGGGGAGGTTTAGGTTAGATATTAGGATGAAATTCTTTACACGGATTTGGTGACACACTGGAACAGGTTGCCCAAGGAGGTTGTGGATGCCCCATCCCTGGAGACATTCAAGGCAACCCTGCACATAGCAGGGGGGTTGAAACTAGATGATCATTGTGGTCCTTTTCAACCCAGGCCGTTCTACAATTCTATGAAGTTGACCACCAAACAGGAGCTTATGCTTAGCAACTCAAAGCCATAGTTTGGTGACACGACAGCACAAGAACAGGGAACTCGCTGCAAAGAAGGGGACAAAGTACACAGCACACCCATCTGGAAAAATAGAACAAACCAGACCAGCTGAGATTGTCTCCATCCAATATTTCTGGAGAAAATTAATGATGAAACAGTGGCTGACCTAGACAGTGTTCACTCATTGGCATTAGCTACATTACCAAAGCTAGCAAATATATCATTTTCAAGAAAGACAATAATGGACAGCCACCTACTGTGTCCTACTTCAGATACTAGAGAACTTAGTTGAAACAATCATTAAAAATTGGGACTACAAAGAAATATCACCTAGCTGACAAGGGTGTGACAGGCAGAAGAACTCAGAACAGCTTCTAAACAAAATGGACCCTTGATCTGCTTTGGTTTTGCAACTCATTAGTGGTCCAGCTACACTGAGCTAGTTAGTGCCACAGCACCACTTTGTTCTTTTAAGGTGAAGCAAAAGATCAGAACCATTAGCTGTGTCACTGGCTCTACTGGAGCACACTGGCAAGCCTTAGTTACCACAAAAATCAGCTAGGTGACTCGCACAGAAGCAGAAAATGGCATCTTTCAGGAGCAGAGTTCCTTTACAAACTTACACAGTCCTGCTAATATGAATGCATCTAGCTAGGGCTTTAGTGAAGCTCATGAACTCATCTGTCTGTCAACAGCACTACTACTGTTAGCTCATTTATCTTCACATCTAATGAGATTGAGCTTCAGTTGGTTTAGGAAAATAGATTTGTTGGGACATTAGACTAAGGACTTTGGATAACTTAAATCACTGTTCCCTGGCTGTGGCAAGTTCCCCTGGTCAACAATAATGAACTCAAGTGATGTTCATGTGCCCTGCTGTCTTCAGCACAGGAATTAAACCTGAATCAGGCCTCTAGCTCTCTGTTCAAAGCTTGATTTTCTCTTACTGAAGCATATGCATCTTGTGCATCTTTCTTTGAAGATTCTGTATATTCAATTCCCCTTTCTGATCATCATCTAACAACTCCTGCCTCTCTGCTTTAAAAGTTGTATTTCCTCTGAGTTACTGATCCTTTCCGTTTATTTGGGGATGAATATGAATCTCTTCAGGTAAAAACAAGCTCCATCACCTCTTCAGTTTCTTGGCTGTATTTGTACATGCACACTTTCCGGTAGAGGTCCCACAGTGACGAGCCACGTGCCCCCTGCCTCAGGTAAATTATCATTTGGGAGCAGCCACAATCATGCTCAAGAGAAGGCCATTTCTGAAAGCATTTGAGCTCCAGCCGCACAGAACATCATCTTGTTCTTTAATGGACAGAGTTCAGCTGTAGATGAAGAGGTATAGTGTATACAAGAGGTACAGTGCAATTCCAGCAAACCATGAACTGTAAAGACCCAAAGTTTCAGAGGGGCATTTATTGTATGGGAGCATATTCAATATCTTTTGTCAACCATTCATGAGAATAATCAAAAATAGAAGCTTTTTAAATGACAAAATATAGTTACATATAGTACAGATTTTTATCTTGCATTGAAGCAGAGCAGTAAGAAAATGCTCATTTGTGTTTTCACAGTTAATTGGCATTGCTTCTCAGTGTTAAAGCTTCAGCAACTCTGATCTTCCAGTCTGACCCCCAGTGAGTAGTTTCACCAGGTGGCTGTATTCACAAGCATGCATGTCCTCTGCATTTTGATACCCTTTTTACTAAATATAGTGGACGTATTTGATTCATCTTGGAACTGCGTGCATTTCCAGAGGTACCAAATATGCTTGAAATGAAGCATTCTTGCCGTAACAGAAAAGCCTTTTCTATCAGAACATGCTTTTAGGCCCAATTCAGAAACACACCTGTGGTTAAACCCTATTTGGTTCAAAGGACTTTGAATTTATCCTTTAAGACCACCTCTACTCGTTCTGTCTTTCACACATTGGTGTGAAGAGTTAAAACAGTATTTGGTCGCACCTGGAAGTTGCTTGCAACACTGCAAAGGATTTGAACATTCTTCAGCAGTCCATTTACTCAAGGCATTCACTGCATGCATGTATTTATGTATATACTGCACACATACTCCCAGCCATCCCACAATATTATTGCAATAATTCCTTGCAGGTAGAACAGCTTATATACCAAGTTTCATTTCTTTAGTTTTCTATAAGCAGGAAAAAAAAAAAAAAAAAAAAAGAAAAAAAAAAACCAAAACAGCTGAAGAGAGCTAGAACAGCTTTCAATCAGTCACTATATTGGCATTGAAAGCTTTATTTTGAAAACTTTAAGCAGCAATACTGAATAAATAGAGTGATTGTTTTGTCATCTCCATACAACTGATGGCCTTCATCCAAAACATTAAAATACTGTAGCAAATAAACATGCATGTTTCAATGTTCTATTTAAAAAAAAAAAGAAGTGTAATATAAAGTAACACTTTGACACTTATCAATTTTGATACAGTACAGACCATTAAAGACTCTTTTCTGGAGAAAATATCTGAATACAGTTTTGGTATTTACATGGATCATTAAGGCCCAATTCACTCAAGTTAATGCACATCAGGAATTTATATGCTTCAAGATAACTCGCTAAAAATTACAAGATCTGTTTTTTGTTCATACTCATATGATCCCAGTTCACTAAAATATACTCTTCAAGCTAAAAAGAAGGCAATTATTGCCCCTAGAGGAGACTTACTTCACTAAAAGATCTTTTCCCTCTTACCTCACAATGAAAGCATGTCTGCATATTGCTAATGCTAGTGGTAGTTCTCTTGCTACAGAACTTCCTTCCAGCTTGCTAGGGTTAATAAAAACAAGTAATCACAAAGCTAACATAGCATTTTCAGAAGCAATTCAGGCACTTGGGAACCTAAGTCCCACCGAAGGATAATGGGAGGCAGGTTCCTAGCTCACTTTTCAAAGTGGGATTTGCATTTCTCCGTTGCTTGGGCATTCAGAACATTTACCTTAGCATTACCCTACTGGCTTGTCAGTCAGTCACTCCCCATTCCCCCAACAACATAGCATCACCACCAAACATAAACTGTATCCTCGTGGATTGGAGAGGTAACAGCTAATTTCCATTAGTGTAAGTAAATAAACTTCAGGAGTTCTCCATATAAATTCCCCGTGCACTGGAAAACAGTGCTGGCGTATTTAACTATTTAATGCAAACAAAAATACTTATGCTGGCCAGTACATAATCTGGCACTTGATTAGTACATGTAGCTTCTTTCCTGCTAATGTCCCATGAGGAGGTTTGAAACACTTCTGAAAATGACTTTTTTCTACATTTCCAAAAAAAGAGTGAGGTTCTGTAATTGATCGCAAGCAAAACTCTTAGCGCCGTAACGTGAGGAAATTTTATAACTGTAATACATTGTTCAATTCACATTTAATGTGATGGCATGCCATTTCTTCTTGGTTTATTTACAGAGAGGGTGAAAATGCTACAAAACGTTAACCTGGCTGAAATTCAGTAAGCAACAGGAGTACGGAGGGAGGGAGCTGCAGATTTGTCGCCGTCTCACAAATGGCAGGCTCAGACACAGAAGCCTCTCCTTTGCCACAGCAGTGGCTGAAGATGTAAATGTTCTCTACACCACCCTGACATTCGCTAAAGCCCCGATAAGGTGGATCCCCTTGGTGATGCAGTGGCTGTTTTTGAGTCAGCTCTAGGCTGGCACTTCAGTCAAATAGCTGCTGCAATCAGCAGATGCCATTGTTTTATTTTTTAACTTAAATGGGAAAATCCTTCCTTGGTTCTATTAGGAAACCGTAACTCAAGCCCTCCAAAGCTGCTCTTCCTCTTCCTTTCAATCCTTTTCCTCCTCCCTCTAACCTCAGGAATAACCTCACAGAGAAAGAGGGCAGTTGTTTTTCTTTATGCCCCAAGAGCTCAGTTCAGCTCAAACTTGTATCTGTGGGAGATGGACCAGTCACTTAAAGTCTGACAACAACATTAAGTGGGTATGTATACTCATCTACCTTACCTCAGCACAAGGCTAAGATTGCAACAGGCTTTTCCTTGCGTTTCCCCCCGTTCCCGTGCAGCATAATTTGGGCCAGAGTTTGCAAGGTGCTGAGTGCCTCGGTTCTCTAGTGTCAAGAGGAGGTGCTGAAGATGCAAGTTATTCACTGGAGAGTATCACTTTTTTTTTTTTTTCTGTAAATTGAACCCAGAATGTAAGGCATATATGCTCAAGTACCTTGGACAGATATTGTCCTGAAACTATGTATATTTTACATTTTTTTTAATATATATATATATATATATCTATATACACATTCTCTTTTTAATACAAAGTTATGGGCGCAGTAAACATGAGCACAGAATTGTGATAAACTAACAGTAAAATTGTGAGCACTGCGAAGGTTCCTTGGATAGGAACATCTCATTTTCCAGTTTACTCACAAGGGAAAAAGAAGACCTGATAATTTAAACAGTAAAAATTCAGAGTCCATTCGGAAAGGTCCTTTTTATATATTCACAGCCTTATCTGTTGCTGTTAGTCTAAGTACAGCAGCATTTTTAGAATATATGATGCCATTAATAAGTGGAAAATAAAAAATGTATTGAACACTCAAGAGTCCTTCATCTTCTATATCTGATAAAGCCACTGTTTGTCAGTATGACTAAGAAGCTCCTTTTCTTAAAAAAAAAAAGAAGAAAAAAAAAAGAAAATTGAAATTAACATTTATCTGCACACCAGTAAATCAACACAAGAAGATACTAGGAGTTAAAATTTTTCTGTGGCTAAAAAGCTTGGAGTTTCCTACCAGTGGTAAAATCCTGACCCTACCAAAGGTATTGGGAGTTCTGTCATTTTGCCACTGACTGAACTCTGGGATTCCTCTTTGTTTTTGTGCTCTGGGGACCTAACTATTAAATATTACAGTGACAGCACTGTGACACCCTCTCACGTCATGGTGACCATCATTCCAAATGTGTGAATGATAGTTCGAGCTGCTGTTAGAACAGGAAATCCAAACGCAACTAGGTAAGGTCCATCCATTCTCCATCTCACCCATGAGGCTGTAGCCTCCTAATGTATATCAGCTATCTCACTGATGCCAATAACTTACTCTGCAAACTCGTGCATGCTGTCAATCCAATTTCAAGACCCACACCCAACATGCTACTTGGTAGTATCTTTCTGAACAAAAGCCATTTTGTCTAGAGCTCGCTTTGACTGCATTAGAGTAACATTAAGATAAAATGTTATCTCTTTGCTGGTTTGGTTTTTTGTAAAAAAACAAAACAAAACAAAACAAAACAAAAACCCCAAAAACCAAAACCCAAACCATCCACTAGATCTTTTGATTTTCTGTTTGTATACTTCATGTTCTGTAAATGACTGAGCAGCAGTATGTTTTCTAAGGGGCTGAAGTCTACCATTTTACACTGGGGACCTGGAATGAAATTGGCCTAGCTCCACTCAAGTCAGCAGAAGCTCTGCTACCGACCTCACGGGACTCTGCCAGGTTTCTTCCCTCTACAAAACCTGGGTGAACTCTGGAAGGCTGGGAGCGGATGCTCATTTGTGTTGTTTTGTTTTTTTTTCTCCTCCAACAGCATGATTTACTGCAAAACAAGAACACTGTAATGGCTATTGGCAGAAATAAAGTACAAAATCACACACAGTGAAAGCCTCTTACTCTCTTTTGGTAAGATATATGAAGACAACTTCTTACATTGTTTTTTTCTCAAAAGGCATATACAATGTGGCAAAATATTTCAAATATACATTCTATATAATAAAATATCATCTAACTAGTGCATCCTCAATTGTATGCTGGAAATATTCTTACCAAGCTAAGGTTTTAATTCCTTCAGTCTTTTGAACACTAGGTGCTTTTCTCAAGGCAGATTCAACAGCAAGTAAATCCCACAAACTCGCTTTTCAAATCTTAAAAGGTAGCAACGGATGGAACGTGATGTACGACCCACAACAGAAAGGAACAAAGCCAGTGGTGAGGAACCATTTTAGAGGTTCAGCACACAACTCTCCACATTGCAAGCTGTTGCACTTGCTCAAATGCTGGATGTCTGTACATGCAAATTAAAGTCACCTTGTCAGACTGATGTACAAGCATACATGATTATTCACAAGTTAAAAAATAAAAAATATAAAAGGCCAACATTCACACGTCCATTGATTAAAAGGAATAAATTAAACCTCAAATCAGTTGCATACATGGTTTCCTTCACCCTCAGTCTTTTATTTATGCCTATACATGGAATAATACTTTCCCAAATGCTTCTGAAGTGGCAAAGACCTCCATTTGGTTTTGCGCTCTAGGTGTGTGACAGCAACTTCACCATTGCCACTTATGAATCGAGACAGTTCCTCTGCCTCTTCAGTGCACAAGGTATGGCTCCAAGTAGTGTGTTGGAGGAAGAAGACAAATAAAAAAAGGGTGGTTTAACAAAAAAAACAAAAACCAAAAAGCTTCTTCCATTGATCATTGGCAGAACAAAAGAAAAGTGTATCTTGTCCAGGGTACCTTGCTAGGTCCTCTCCTAGAGGCATATAGTGTCATACATAAATGCCCTCCGGGTTAAAACCAGACGACAGGGGATTCTGCAGGATCCGAAGGTTACTGGGGAGCTGCCTCGATGACCCAGGGCGCTTCAATGACCCCGACTGAAATGTCGGCTCTGCACAAGAAAGAAGGTGGTTAGAAAGGTCATCACCAAAGGTAACGTCACACAACACCTCCCTTCTTCCTGCTTTCT
Organism: Tympanuchus pallidicinctus; assembly: GCF_026119805.1. Taxonomy (NCBI): domain Eukaryota; kingdom Metazoa; phylum Chordata; class Aves; order Galliformes; family Phasianidae; genus Tympanuchus; species Tympanuchus pallidicinctus. The sequence continues at coordinate 6,995,700 of NW_026294744.1, forward strand.
GGCAAAGTCAGTGCAGCTTCGAATAAAAAACAGCACTACATACAACAAATAATTCAAGTGCCTGAATTGGAACGATGAGAGCTGAGGTGCACGCTCCCTCCTCATTTCAAAACAGAGAGCTACTCAGTATAATTACTCTCCCACAAGGAACACACAGATACACGCAGTGCATTCATGCAGTAATGTACAGAAAGATCCTGTACCTATATATAACTCAAAGCTTTCTGCCCACTTAAATGAAAAACTTCATACTCTTCAAATACTGATGTTTAAGGCCTCATCACCCTGTCTTCTCCCCCCACCTCCCTACCTTATGCCTTTTAGTTTGAAAGTTTATGGCTGAAAAAAAACCTGCAACAAAGGGGTCCCTGCAAGCAGATCACAGAATAAAATGTAACACAGCAGAGGCTGAAGCACAGCAATGAAGTTTCTGCTTGTGCCACAGGGAGAGAGAAGCCACTAATAACTCTGTATTATTTATAGCTTGCTAACCCGTTGGGATTAAGAGAAATATTTGACACCATTCTCTCAGTATTTTGCTAGCTTCTTTGCTAGCACAGCGTTCACTTGATGTGCAAATGCTGGTGTTAATGCAGCAGGTACACATACTGCTATTCCCTTCTCCCTCCGCCCAAACCATTGTAGGTGCTGCACCTCTCTCGAGCTCCACAGGTGGGGCCTCCACCTCAACAGGGTCTGCTGGCAGCACTGTGACCTTTGTTCCTGTTTGCTGGATAAACTGTTGGAGGTTGACCTGTCGCAGCTCCTTTGTCAGTTGCTCTAGTTCTTGTTCCCTGTCCTGCAAGGAAAAAGAAAACATCTGCTGAGCAGAAGCAATCATAAAGCATCACGTAAGGACTTTATTTGCAACTGGGCAAAATGTTGCTCCTCCTTTCAATGAGGAAATGTCCTATTTTTAAAATCAAATGCAAATGAAAGAGTTGAAAGGTATTTTACTCTTGTAACTTAGAAGGCAAGTCATCACTCACTATTACTTATTAGGAGTTACCGGTGGTCTACTTCCAGTGATTTTTGAATGAGCAGTTCTCCTACCTCTGCCAGAAGTGTCCAGCATAACTGGGACAGCTCATTTAGTTCTGTTCCTACAAGAGTATTTTCTTTCTCTTCCCGTTCTTTCCATTTTCTACCTAGAGACTAAATTCTTACGGACAGAGCTGTCCCATTCTGCAAATGTTTTGTACGCTGAGGTCTAATGTAGGCTAATTCACCCAGCCCTTCACAAATACAAAAGATGACCATTAGGCTCCTTCTCCACTCTCTGCGATTCTGACATGGTATGCAGTACCTACAGCTCCAATAGATGACAGAATGACAGCCTCAAAATATCATTTTTCTTAGAATATAATTTTTCCACCTTCTTGGCTGTCTGCAAGTGGTACTCCTCAACAGACAGGAGGGGCATTGCCTACTTGGCCCCACTGGCAATGGGTGAGCTACCCAGGCATCATGTCCATGGGCAGTTCCATTTCGTAAGTGCCCCTCTGTTCTCATTTTGGTGAGACGTGGGAGGGCGAATCAGCCTTCCTCTCCTAAATTACCTTGCACAAGCAGAGGTAGATGTGAACTCACAAGAGCAGGGAAAGAAAAGTTCTGTGGATCTTTTGTATGAACAGTCCCAGCTAGCGCAGTCCTTACTCACTTCAAACTTGTATAATGGTCAAAGGTGAGACTGAATTCAGCAGGTAATAAGAAAACTGACAAAAGTGATCCAATGTTTAAATTAGGACCTTAAGTGCCAATGGCTTTGTCACCGACGTGTTTTTGTTGAACCTGTTCAGCCAATGCAGGCTGTGTGGCTGGCCCTAGCTCGCTCTCTGTGCCAAGCTTGCTTCCACTTGTTTGCTAAGAGCTTTTGGAGGGCTGACAAATGGGATTAGGCCACCTCTACATGTTCAGACAATTCCTCAGAAAAAAAAAATCTCCAATTTCTTTTTTAGACCCATTACACTTCACAACTGTTTTTAATTAATTCTGCACTGCCATGTTTCATGAGATTGTAACACAGCTGCAACCAGAGATAATTCTGTTCTTAAAAAAAAAAAAAAAAAAAAAGATAAAATCATTGCAATTTGCAAGGTAGCAGATCTTCATAAATCATTTGTTCTTGACATTTATCAACTCTTTGAGAAAATTAGGTAAAAAATGTTAATTATCATTCCAAATCTGACTGGGATGAGATCTCGATTTAATGTTGACTTGTGAAACCTTAGTGAGGCCTTTTTCTTGAAGAAGGGCAGTGGGTTTTTCTGTTGGTCATTTTGCTGTTTGATTGCTTGGTTTTGGTTTTGCATTCAATATCTAGAAACAAGTAAAGCAGAGTTCTGCATGTGATCTTTAAATAAATACAGCCTCCAATTTTAGAAAACGATGTCTACTGCAGTGGCTACAGAAACTGAATGATAGAGAAGAGATGGCACAAATCACTAAAGATTTCTGAAAACCCACTCACAAGTCCCACACCTCTTTTCTTATCACTTTCAACTTAGTGAACCAACATTTTCTTTCCTTCCACACTGAACAATCTAAAAACCCATCTCAACTTTTCTAGTTTCAAATCAACCAGCTCTATCAGTGTTAATATTTAACTTACAGCATATGAGAAATTATTCCTCTGTTCTCAACTGTACTACATCATTTTGGGAGCTATTTTTTTAAGCTGATCTTCCAGACCACTGCACCTTCAACTTTAGAACAAGCTTGAAAGACCTGAACTTGCAGAAACTTACCCTCATCTATGAAAAAAATGAAGCAAGAGCTTGAACTTAATCACAGCCTCAGCAGGAGCTACTGAGGACATCTAACAGATGGGCAGTGCCTAGTCCTACCCTGCACAGTACAGTTGAAAGTCCAGGAGTAAACCTGATCCCCAAAGTCACAATTTCTCCTTCACCTCTCTGCTAGCAGCTGGATCTCCATTTATATTTATTCTTTCACGGTCTATTCAGTTGCAGGCGACATCGTTAACTTTTGCAAGGAAGCAGAGACTGGATTCTCTTGTGTCACATGCAGCAGCTGCTTGAAGTGGAGAGAAAATGAAATCCTGACTACCAGCAAGTCAGACAGGAGAAGGGTGATGCTGTTCTTTAAAACAATGGCCCTGAAAGACAGCAGCTATCTTAACTGTACATCCATTTACCCAGCTGCTGCTTTTAGACTGTTCTTTTTTAATTCATTATCTTTGGAGGCAGAAAGACCAGCAAGAATCAAAACTTCAGTCTCAGAAAAGGCATGATGGTGCCAATTCCCCTGAAATGTGACTATACGAGACACTCAGCTGCCAAGACCCAGGACCTAAATCCTTAACATATCTAACCCCAGACCAACAGGTGTTGAAGACAAATGTTTGGAAGAGAATTTGGCTGAGAGCACTATGGTCCTGTTTAGCATCTGCAGTACAACCTTTCTCTGCTAGCCCTGCATGCTCTATTATTTGTGCGGAAGATATTTTTGAGCATTAAAAGCCCAGACCCACAGCAGAGCAGGGCAAAGGGCCAGATGTACTGCCGTGGGTACGGCCACGCTGCCTTCAGCGAGCCCAACTGATATTAGCACTGGTGCTTCTCTGTCACGCTCTGCTGCATGGCAAAGATATGCTCTGAATGATATCTGAGAAATCAGCAGGCAGCCAGCGAGTGGTGGCAAACTAAAGCTGTAACTGATGGGAAAGAAAAGAAAGCCTGCACATGAATAACTAGAGGTTGCATGCGATAGGTGCAATTCTAATTATCTGCTCTTCAAGAGAAGCCTGAAGAGCAATGTGAAAGCGAGAGGAACATTTTCTTCCTTTTGTTCAAGTTCACCACTGCAAGTTTCTTGTGCTTTTTCGGTCACATCAAAAATTCATTACAATTACATCTTTGACTGTTCTTTAACAATGGATAAAAAGGTTGCTCTTACCTGTAACCGCTTGGTAGCTTGGCCCAGAGATCTTTCTACAGCTTTGATGCCATTTTCCAACCTCAGGCTCTGCTGGCCCTGAATATCGATTTCACCCTTCACCTTCTCGATCTTTTCTTTGACCTCTTCCTCGTTGACTTGGGATTCCTGCACCTCCCGCTGCAACTTCTCCGCCTCGAGGCCGCTCTCCATGTTGTGGATCTGGGACATGTAGTCTTTCAGCTTGCCCTCGCACTCCAGGATGCGCTGCCTCATCTCCTGCAGCTGCTCCTTCAGCTGCTTCTCGTTCTCCTGCTCAATCTGCAGCTCGTTCTCCCAGAACTCCTCCTCTTCGATCTCCACTTCATTTCTCTTGATCTTCTGCTCCAGCTTGAGGATCTCCTCCTCCAGGCTGGCATTGTACTTCTGCTCCCAGTACCGGATCTCGGCCTCGTTGGACTCCAGCTGCTTCTCAATGCACTGCAGCTTCTCCGTCTGGAGGTGAATCAGTTTCTTCAGCTCGTCCGCCGTCGTTTTGCAGTTGTTGAGCACCTTCTGCTTGAACTCGGACTCCTTACTTTTCCCAAAGATATCCATCAGCCCTTTCGCCCCGCCGGTGAAGGTCAGGGACTTCCTCTTGGGCTCCCTCCTCTTCATGGCCTTGTCGTTCTGGGGCCGCAGCTTGGCCAGGGGCGGCAGGCTCTGCCGGTACAACGTCCTCTCGGGGATGCGAGCCACGCTGTCCGAGGTGGGCCGCTCGCTGAGGGAGGGCCCGGTGCGGCGCAGGATGAGCTGCACGTCGCTGGCGTACTGCCCCCACTTGTTGAGCGACACGATGGGGTTCTCGTGCGGCGCCAGGTGCCGCTCGGTGTCCCGCCACTTCTCGATCAGCGTGTAGCGCCCGGTGCGCCCTGCGGGACAAAGCACAGCCGTCACCGAGCGCCAGGGGGCGCCGCCGGATAAGGCCGAGCCCGGCCCCGCCGCTGGGAGCCCAGGCCGGCGGCACGGCGCTCGGTGCGGAAAGGGGCCCTGCGTCAGAGGGAATTCACCCGCAGCCACCGCACCAGTCGCGCAAAGATGCAAAGTCAACTGATATGAAAGCGTGCGTTATCCCAATAGATTTCTCAGCAGTTCCATTAACCTTAAAAACATCGTTATCGATTTTAATGCTATACATACGTCCGCTTCCAGGACAGATTGCTATTTAAAGGGTAATTTACACCAGCAAATAAGACCTTAATGTGACAGTCATTTGTGCAGCTGTGAGGCGGGGGAGACGGGCTGCTTTGGCCGCTGGGCATGCAGGAGTGGCCAAGTCCACCCAGTGAGGGCTGCAAGAATGCACAAAGATGTAACTGCTAGAAGTCAGCAAAACACAGCAAGCAGCGTAGGAACTGCATCCAACCCCACAACGCCTTGTAAATACACGATCCCAGGTGAGTACTGAGGAAAATAGACTTCTCAGCATAGTAAAGCACCCGAGAAATGCTCAGGAATACACTGACAAGTTGACTGTAATAGAGTACTTCAAAAAGAAGTTCACTATGCCAGGATACAAACTCAGAGGTTTATGCAGACCCGCAGCATTGTTCATTGATCCATGATGATCCACAGTCTGCAGTAGGCATCAGTGTCGTTAGAAGAAGGATAAACCAGTGCTGCTCACCTCAGCATGCTAACAATAAAATCCAGGAGATGAAAAACAAAGTAAAAGTGTGCTATGGAACCCAGGACAAAGGTTGTATTTTACCACTCTATTTTGTTAAGCTTAAAAGCTTCCAGCTTTCATCTTGTAATGATGGTAATGCTACCAACGCTGCTGTGTCAGAAGCAGCCAGGTTCAAAGAAGTCTTAAAAGTGTAAACAGGAGTACCACTCATCGAGTGATCAGCATGCAAGCTCTATTCACGGTGCTATTAAATGCATTACTTAAAAGAAACAGAACAGGAGGGGAAAAAAAAAAGGGGGGAAGGGAATAAAGCTAACAATCTCAACCTAAAATGAAATAAGGAATTAAGGAAAGCGCTTGCCAAGAACTTTCCAAGTTAGATTAAGGTTCCAAATCAACATGCGGTCCTAAATAATGAACTTGGTGCTCAAGAGCCACATAAAGGAAAGTATTTTGTAGAATTAATACTTACACAGTTCAGCAGTCACACCTGGAGTGCAGCACCAGTCTAAAACAAAACTGTCCTCGGCTAAGACCATTACCTAAGATTACTGCATCCAGGATATTTATGACACAGCTCAACAATACCTGCACACCCACAACTGTGTTGTTAGCTTGTATTAGATGGGATTCATTCACAAATTAAAGGGCGAGCGAGCTGATTCAAAACTAATGACAGAACTTTCAAGAACAGAGACATCACACAGCACCTGACTGCTGTTTGTGATGTGCTACCATTAACAAGGAGAGAGCAGGTTGTTCTGATGGCTGGCAAACAACAGCTCAATGCCCCTGAGCTGCTTCTTCTCATTTGCTGTCCAAAAGCCTTCTGAACTAACTTGCATTAATCCAGCACCTTGCAGAACTCGGTCCTTCACTCACACAGATGTTATTCAAAGAATGAATTTGTTTTATATGAGAAATCTGTGAAATCCATTCAACCATATGGTGTTTTTCCAAGCTGTATATTTATTGCATTTTATTTCACGCAGTTCATGAAATGTCTTCAGGTACAGTTAGATAGGCAGTGAAACAGTCAATTCAAGGAGCAGCCAAAGCAATATGTGCCTTGTTATTGGAAAACAATCCATTCAGCTCAGTGCTGTATTCTGTGCTTTCCTCCATTTGTTACCCCTTCCAATTGGCCAGCTCCTTCACATGAATGTCCTGAGCTGTTCTGCTGAGCCTGACATGAACTATATAGCAAAACATCTCAAAAAATCATCAAGAATTCATATCCGCTATGCCAAACTGTGGCTTGCAAGCTTTAACTTTCATATGTCTATACATACATTCAGCACCCTGCATCTGCATACAGGGTTAGTATCACAGTTAGCAGGTTAGGTTTACATCTAAAGCGACTCAATCACACACTCTTATCACAGGTTAATATGGAAATGTCTTCAAAACCACCTTTTATTTCAAAAGGGAGAAAGAGATCAAAAGAGGAAGTGTGGACTTCAGAACTCTGACAGCCTGCAGTGACCCTATGCACAATGCAGCTCTTCCCAACGCTACTGGGCATCACTTGCCCAGTGAGACATCCAAGAGCTCTCAGCAGCCAGGATCCTGGGTCAGCTGCTGCTCCTTTGCAGTCAAACACTGAGGATCTGAATGCTTATCATGTGCCCAACAGAAGTAGTCTTACTTTGGGATTGAGCTAATTTGGTAATTTAAGCATAGATTCTATTAAAATGAACTGTGATTAAAGTACTGAAATACAGGAAAAATGTAATTGAGCAATTTTTTTTTCTTTAGACTCTCAAGGGGTAGACATTTTAATTACGCTCCATATAGTAGGACACATAACTATTATTCACTTAAGGCATCTCTATAGACATTGGTATTTTGCAGCTCAAAGAGCACACGAGTGATCTTTCTGCTGCCAAACATAAAAGTGAAATTAAAAGGGAAGTAGCAGTACCGACATTTCTCATGCACCACTTCTGGCAGGACTCTAACTTGAGTGGCCATCAGTACTGCTTTTCAGGATGGAAATGATTCATCCCCTTTCTTTGTCCCATAGTGCATGATGCTCTGCACACAAAGCATTTCAGGGACAGGCACTATACTGTTTAATACAATCACAGAACCGTTAGGGTTGGGAACCACTAAGATCACAAAGTCCAACCATCAATCCATAACCACTACGCTCACCAAGCCATGTCCCTCAGTGCACATCTACGCATTTCTTGAACACCTCCAATGATGGTGACTTCACCACATCCATGGGCAGTGTGCTCCAATGCCTCAATGCTCTTTCTGAGAAAAAATTATTCCTAATGTCCAACCTAGAGTCTGCTGGCAAAACTTAACGCCATTATCTCTCATCCTATTACTGTTACCAAGAAGAGAACAACCTCAACCTTGCCACAGCCTCCTTTCAGGGAGCTGTAAAGATCTCTGCTGAGCCTCCTCCTCTCCACACCCTTCACCAGTTCCCAGTTCCCTCCAGATCCCTCACCAGCTCTGTTGCCCTTCTCTGGACACACTCCAGGGCCTCAATGTCTTTACTGTAGCGAGGGGACAAAAACTGAACACAATCACCTCCCTGCTCTTGCTGGCTGCACCAGTTCTGATACTGGCCAGGATGCCATTGGTCTTCTTGGCCACTCGGGCACACTGCTGGCTCACATCCCACTGGTGTTTGCATGCAGGTAGCACTGTACACCACACACAGAGCTGTGAGACAGTTTTTCAGCTGGGCCATAGGAGTAAACACCAAGCACAAAATTATTTTCATTTTTTATTTTGGGTTTCATGGTCAAGACTTAGAGCACTAAGCCAGGTGAGTCTCTTTGTTGGTGGCAAGAAAGGTGGTAAGATAAGCAGCTATACAGATGGGGGAAGCCGTCCTTTCTAGGGCATGGGCTGGAAAGGCTCTGCTCTCAAAGGCCTTGCAGCTGCTCCCAGCTGGGCATCACGATGCCAGGAGAAGCTCTGCCAGACACACTCCTGGCTGCCAGCTTCCTGGGGCTCCCACCCACAGGCAGCCCCTGCCCCAGGCAGTATGTTGTCTTCCTAAATAAGGTAAGGTAAAGAAAGAATAACTGTTCATAGGTAGAATCTTGAGGTGCTCTTAACATGTGAAATACTTAGGAGGAAATGCCTTACCAAAGGGGCAAAAGCTCCTGAATTTTTAGCAGCACTGATGGAAAAGTAATTGCTGTCAATTTTAGTAAACCCAATATGATTTCAGCTCAGTATCTCTGAAATATGAAACTGACACTTCATTTATTACGTGACACTTAACATCCACAGCAATTTTTTTTTTAATTATTCTCGCTACCTCAGAACTCATAAATACCCAAGTATGATTAAAACAGAGCTTACAGAGTTTGTGTTACTCACATTTCTTAACTCATACCATATTTTGCATTGGTAGGTATCCATACCTTAGAAGCCAATGAAAATCAAAGCAGTAGACCAGTGCCAGAAAAAACAAACCCACAGGAAGAGATAGGCTCAAATCTAATGACTGCAAGGGCAGCCTGTTTGGTTCACTCAGGCCAGCTGTGCTGGCAATGTGTTTACATGTCCTTATCAGGCCTGAAGCCACATGTTTTTTTTTTTACTATTAACCTTCTTCTTCAAAGAGATACACCAGCTTTGATTGCAATCTGAGAAAACAAAGCACTTGCAATGCATCCTTTCAGTTGTCTTTCATCCAAGCACTCTGCAGAAATACCCCCACATTAGACTCATTGCCTCAATAGGTAAAGCAATGGGCCAAGCTGGGGAGGCAGCCCAGCAGCAAGACGCAGCAAGTCACATAAAGTAGTCCAGGTCTCAGCCAGCCACAGACCCCATCAGCAGAGGTGGTAGGAAAACATCCCACTCAGTCACCCTGCCTTTGGGCATTGCTATTTTAACTAGAAAACCCCAAGGTTCCTATGAGTGAACCATGAGATCCCTGCTGAGTGCAGCTATTTTGTGCTTCCTATTACCCTCCTATTGAAACAGTGGAGAATTAAATGTTGGGCTCAAAAACAACCCAGGTTTATTCTCATGATTAGTCTGACGTTTGGAAACTTTAATTTGTACACAATAAATATTGTACCCTTTTTCAAATCTTCCTCAGACTCACTGCTGCAATTCAGTTCAACCTCAGATTCTTTTCCCTCCAAGTGTCTGACAGCCAGCGCTGGCACCTGCCATAGCAGAAATTATTTGGAAGAAGGGATGAATGCGAAAACAGACAGCACTGCAGCGACTTTTCCAGACACAACTCTGGCTGAGTGCTGCAATGCCGTAACACACACTTCAAACAGCATGAACTAATCTTCACTCTATTTTCAAGAACTCACGCCATTTATCTTAGAGGGAAAATACCCAACTGCACCAAAACCCCAAAAGTTGACAGCTGCATTTGTTTAGTTTTGAGGAGAGACAGCTGTACTTCTTGCTCAGTGAAGCACTGCTCTTATTCTCCTGATACCGTGTGATAGTCTGAAAACCAAAACCCACAGAGCTCCTTAAAGCAACTCCACTATTTTTAAAAATTATTTTCCACAGAAAATTATGAGGACAGAAAACAAAACTGCACTTTAGTTAGAAATTCAAGCTTCACTCTTCCATTCTTCCTAGGGACCAAACATCATTTGGGCTACAGAAAACATACAACAGTCTCCCAAGGAGAAGGAAAGCCTAAGAAACACAGTAAAAAAAGCATCATGGACTGGAACTGGAAGACCACTACTCCTGAAGAAAAAGAGCAAGTGTATTTGTGACTGCACTATTCATCATCTAGCTCCTCTGGGAGATTTTTTATTACTAAGATCTGAATGGAAGGCAACTAGCAAAAGCTGCTGCTGTTAAACTATGTTTACATCACCAGCCAACACAACTAGCTCACAACTTCACAGAATGCACAGAAAAACAGGCAGAGTTTACTATCAAATGCACATTTTTACAGTAGTCGGTGATGGATACGACAAGAAAATACTTAGCTCATTTCTCCTGGCAAAATTACTTTCTAAATAAAACTCATGGCTCTCCATTTTGTGCACTGTGGTATATATATTCTATATTTTGGAGGGGGCTTTGTTTCTCCTGGGGAAACGACATTTTCTTTTGTTTTACAAGGTCAAATTTTCATCTCACTTCATAATTTGAAAGCGATTTAACTTAAAGGGTAATATCAAGTGCTCTTTGAGATAGCAGTGGGAGGTGATTTCATTCTCTAGAAACTCAATACTTTATAGTCCTATGTTTTAATTGAACAAGATTCTGGAGCTCCTCCCTTCAGCCGAGGCATTTTTAGTACCTATGTTTGAGACACACAGTCCACTTCCAAAGTTATATCTGATTGCTGTTACTCTTTTCCTCATTAAAATATATACAAAATATGTACACATGCTTTTTTTTTTTTTTTTAAATCAGCTTTGCTGAGATAAAAAAAAAAAGAGACAACTCTGATATATTTTTTTTAATTAAGATGAGATTTAACCTTTAGCTTCAAGCAAAATGGAAATTGAAAAACTAATTTGTACAGAAATTTGGAGTAGAATCATTTGCTGTTCTTCAGTGATAAAGAAAAGGGCAAACAGGGAAGGAGATCATAATGCAAGAAGCAGCAACACAAATTATATCCATCAACCTCAAAGAAGAGACGTACAGCACTTCCACTAAAAAAGTAATAGTGACAATACCAGTTTGTAAAGAATAAGTCAAGGAGCATTAGATAGGCAAGGTAAGTGCCAGAACTCCTATTTGCTGCCAAAGGATTAGGCTACGCTTTGGCTATGGGACAGAATCTCGTACAAGGGGGCACAGCTCAGCATGACTTGCTATATTCGTTCAGCCAGAACATCCTGTCTTTGACACTCTCCACACCCTCTCCACAAAAAAAAGAAAAAAAAGCAAACAAAACATCAACGAAACAGACAAAAAACCACCACCAACAACAAAACAGGAAAAAAAAAGCAATCAAACAAACAAAAACTCTCTTACTATGAGGGTTGTCATAGGTTGCCCAGAGAGGTTGTGGAGTCACTGTTTGCCATCCTTGGCCATACTCAAAACCCAGCTGTACAGGATCCTGGGCAACCTGCTCTGGATGACCCTGCTTTGGGCAGTGGGTAGGACCAGACGATCTCCAGAGGTGTCTTTCAAACACTAATCATTCTATGATATATATTTTTTCCATTTCCCACTTTTTAAAATATACTGTAAAGCTTTATTTTTCTTATTTCTGGAATGGAGGCAGATTTAGCTTGTCCATGAGAAGCAGGTGTTTTCAAAGAGCACTGACAAGTACCTTTGTTTTGTTCTTTATTCAGTGGATATGGCTGTAAAATAAGCTAATTTGCAGATATTCCCAATCTGCACTTCAACGCAAATAATATATCTATTACAGTTCACATTCCAGGCTCAAGGCAGAAGGCCGTAGTGCTGGAGGGGTGGGTGCTTGTATTTTTTAATCAAGAACTTAGGAAAATATTGTGAGAAAGCAAAAGGAGCATCTGAAAAACTTTGCAGACAGACCAACAGACAAAATAACACTGAGTCCTACTAAACTATGCGACTGACCAAGGAGCCAGACTGCAAAGTGGAAAATAAAATCAGAGCCAACCAAGGAGGAAGCCAACTGAGGCTGGCTACTTTCCACCATCAGATGTCAGGTGGGACCTAACAGGATACATTTTAATAGCTTCCCATCCAAATCTGAGTGACAATTATTCCTGGTAAACTGGTCCACAAAGCCAAGTCAAAGGAGCAGACATATGGTTGCTTTTCTGATGAATGGCCTGACAGGAGGGTTGGGAAAACCCTACCTGCCAAACTCACAGAGATGTAGTTTATATCGGTGTTTAGCGTCCAAGCAGCCCCACTGAGAAGCTGGAGCACAGTCACTCTAGGTGTTTTCTAGAGAGGATATTTGCCTCATAAAAGAGTTTCCAAGTTGTATGACCTTGGATTATCTTAATTTGGCACTGGTTGAAACTGAATTTTATCTCCACACAGAGTTGCATGCCCCAAGTGACATGTTACAGAAAAGAAAGTCTGCTGAATTGACAAAAACTGCAGAACTTTCCAAGACTAATGGAGTCTTTTCAGAATTCAGGCCAATAACTTAAGATGGAGAAGAAAAACAAAGAAATAACATTGGGAAGCATGAGAGAACCGTCTAGAATTAGAAGCCTGACATTTTTCATTTTGAGGGAGGAGGAAAAGGAAATGGGATGGAAGAGGTACCGAAAACAAGGTAAAGAACAGAAAAGACAGAGAACAGAAAAGTCTGCCACAAGTACTGCTTTCTTTTTTAAAAATAAATAATGCTTTTTAACCATCAGTACAAAATAATCACACTAGCGTAACTATCATAAAAAAAGGCAGAAAATAAGACATGGAAAGAAGCAATTCATAAACCTATTGGCATTAAATGAAAGTCTGCAACTAATACAAACTGTTAAAACACTCTTAAAGCTTACACTGGATATATGATTTTGGAGACATAGCACCTTTTGGCATATTTTAAGTAAAAATTTTAAAAGACATTTGCTACATTCAGATAGAGTATATGCATGGTAGCACTGCGTTCAATCCCCACAAGATACAAAATACACAAATGTGAGTCTTATATCAGATAAAAATATATGAAAATGATGATCAGAACTGCACAGGAAACACGGAAGGGATGAGGCTGAGGCTTACTCAACGTGCCTTTGGCCGCCAAGAAATATCTGAGAAGACTGAAGACAGAACTAACAAAACTGTTCTTTCTCACAGTGGAGCATGAAAGATGATTGTTTCATTGTTGTTTTTGTATAAACTATTCAGTAAATAGCCAACACTGAACAGACTTCACCTTACCCTTTCATTAAGAGGGAGTCACACAGAGTGTGGGACAAAGAGAATGGACCTATTGAAGGACCTATTTTACTCATCTATGCTATGCCCAATATGGCTATAAATCCCTTACAAAGTGTGTAACTTCAATTAACATCACTAGCTTGTGAAAGCCAACTAATTGTTCTCCACTGCTTTTCATATCCTTGGTATTCAAAACACTGACAGTTCAGCACTTTCCTTAGTCCAGGCTATATTTACAATGACAAATAGCAGTATGTAATAATTCACAGAACAAATTTGTGCCGTAAGGAAGTGCACACTTTTCAAGGTGTTTCTTTTCTTTTTTCTAACCTCTCCAATGGGTTACATATTAAAAATAAAATGATGCAAGTTTCACTGCCTTCTAAGACACTAGGAGGTTACCCCACTGCACAATTTCATGCTCTTCTGGGACTCAGTGCACCCCCACCAGCTCTCAGTTCAGCTTCATAAAAAAGCTTCACTGAAGCCCGAGGCATCCAGCTGACAGAGGTACTTACCAATAGCCTGGGCAAGGGCTATTACAACTTCCTGACATGTTGTGACTTCGGTGACTCCACAGACAATTCTCTGCACTCCATCCACCCATACTTTGAGCTCCATGGTTCACCAGATCATCCAAGAGCCATGAATGCAACTCAGTCAAGTCATGCTTGCAGCTACAGCACTGATAATGCAGCGGTCTTTTCTCAGGAGCTAGAAGAGAAAAAAACTGATGCTTATAAGGAGGCAAAACTAGTTTATTAAGTGAATAAATTCAGGTTAGCATCTATTGGGTAGAAGAGGAACATAGTCTCTAATCTCATTTCTTTAACCTAGTAACAGAGAACCAGCTTCTCATGCTTTGGTAATCTCTACCCATGAAGTTCTTTTAGGCTTATCAGAAGTTTAATTACAGTTTGTTTCCTAATATTTTAAATTATTACGAAAAGAGCACCAAGGGAAAGAGTATCGAATGAACAACTCCAAAGTAAACCTATCGTAGTTTTCAGTGAGCAGTGCCCCATCCTTTCTATATTGTCTGGATGCCTCACAGGATCAATTAGAGATGTTTTCAGTGTCAGGGTGCAATTCCTAGCAGGTGGTGGCAAAGCAAAACATGAGGGAAACATTTTTAATTACATCTGTCCTTGAGAGTCCACCCTTGGTCTTCATACAAAAGTAGCTGAAGGTTCCTGGCACCAGCATGCAGCACCAATACAAGAAAATCCAGGAAGGAAAGCATGCAGAAAAGGATTGCTTCTTTCTCCAGGGCAAGGAAGTACAGTAGGAAAAATGTTGCCAAAGTGCTTCCACCCCTGCCAACCTTGTGCTGTTAAGATAGACCTGTGGCTCAAATGTTATCCTAGGTTTTCTTTCTGCTTTTCCTCTGCATTAGCAAATCCTCTGGATCATGGCTCAGAAGCCAGTTTCCAGCTAGAACCACTGAGCTGCAAAACTTTCAAGTACAATGGTCTGCTAAAAAAACCTTAAACCCTCCCAAATGAAAAAAATTAACCAGTGACTTTTTTTTTATTAAAAAAAAGAAAACTAAAGATATAGCTAGATTATTTAAGTAGGTTGAGTAAAAATAAGCAACAGTACAGCAAAGGATGCTCGTGCAATCAGGTTATCCCATATGGATAAAATGAAATGACTAAAGATAATATTTTTGGAGAGTTAGGTACCAGAGAAATGGACTACACAGAAACAGAACACAAGAAATTGGAAAATTGTTTGCAGGCCATTAATAAAAACAAGCATGCTAGGGTTACACAATGAAAATGGAATCTGACGATGCTGATGGATTTAACAGGGTCACACCTGGAGGCAAACATTTAACCCAGGTCATTTTACAGTCTAATCAGAACTGTTTTCTCCTGATGAAGTTGACATCTCTTTCTGCATGAAAAAGACACACTGGTACAGCCCCCCAAGCTACAAAAGAAAGCTTATTTCCCCTCTACAGCCACCTCCTGCACTCAGCTGCCAGCCATATCGATGCATTGTCCAGAAGCCCTCCTGATGGTCCTGTGACAAGCTGTGACATTCAGCAGCCACACACCTCAAAGCATGATAAGTTTTAGTGCAGAAGCACTAAACTGTGCTGCAAAGTAGGTCCTGCAGCACATCAAAATTCCTGCCCAAAATCACTCATTCCGAAAACAAAAGAAATGTAATTCCAAGTGTT
The DNA here is from genome assembly GCF_026119805.1 of Tympanuchus pallidicinctus. Lineage (NCBI taxonomy): Eukaryota > Metazoa > Chordata > Aves > Galliformes > Phasianidae > Tympanuchus > Tympanuchus pallidicinctus. The sequence goes on from NW_026294744.1 coordinate 7,011,269, forward strand.
TAGGCCAGATTTCAAATATGCTTGTGTAATTCATCAATGAAAATGTGATAACTTTTAAGAATGGCAGTGTATACAGAAATTCCTTATTTTGAGATCTTAGTAAGCGCCTGAAAAAAACCAAACAGGTCAAGAGTTTAAATAAACGTTTTCCCATACAGAGTGGCATACTTCAAAGAAAACTACAAGCCACACAAGTGCTACCAGAGTCCACAGAAACACAGGAACTCTTCAGGCAGGTAAAGCCAACTAAATGCTCCAATAAACGTGCGGGAGAAAGTCTTTTAATCTGCCCGCAATACAGCAGTGACTGAGAAAACACCCAGGAGGCCCCACTAAGGACCTCTGTTGTTTATTCTTGGTTAAGCCCTATTCACAAATAAACAGCCCTCACATTCCAAAGCCCAACTGTAAGGAACTTTATTAATTAACTTCGTATCTTGCTGAGAGTTGACCAGTTCAGATTTACTGGCACCAAACAAGCCGTCTCTCCATGTGACAACACACACGTCAGCAAAGAATCTGACAGCTCTAATTGTTTTTCTGTCCATCACCATGCAGAGTATTATCTCAATTTAGCAAGCCAGCAAGTGCATTCCCCCCCAGTCAGCACACAGAGCACAGCCTGGCATTCAGTGCAGATCGTTTTTATCCATCTGTTTTCCTAACATCCACCTTTAAAAAAAACTGAGGAGAGTCATCATTTAATAATGAAATATTTGCTGACACTTCCCATTTTGAAAACAGCGTTCACCAAAGCAGCAAGCGGTCTGAACAAAGCATCTCTGAAACAGTCCAAGCTTAGGGGAAACATCCCCATTATTTTCCTTAAAGGGCAAACCGTTTAAATGGACTAAATGACAGTGGTGAAACACCAAAAGCTGCCTGCCATATCAGCTTCTGTAGGAAAGATGATGGGTGTGTAGGATTGATGGGCTGCATGCCCCACTGGCACTAGTGGGAACCTCTCCCAGATCTCTCAGTCACTAAAACTGAAAACATGCAGACTTTAGAAACGTATGATTCGCGTGCTGGAATCACTCTGTCTCCTTCAAGTTTCTAAACAAAGCCCATTGGTAGTACAGCAACAAGCTAGAGTTAGTCTGGTTACTAGGACTGTGCAGCAAGTTTATGCAAGTCCAAAAAACTAAAGCTTTGGCTGTACACCTCTCTCTGCTTCCCAATCATAACTCCATGAATCTTTTCTATTAGCGTTTGTTTTCCCTTCGTCCATCTCTTGTTCTTTATTTGTGGACAGTTAACTCGTGTCCATTAATAGATTCTTTACTTTTCTGCTGAGGTCTCTTCTGACAGCCCCAAAGAGGCTGTTCAACCCGAAGCTGATGTCCAAAACGTACGTCACCTTTCTGCAATAGAGAAAGCAAAATAATCCTCACCTCCAATAGCACACAAACTTCTCATTAAAGCTGAAGGAAAGGGTGGGGAAAAGAAACTGACTTGAGGTTTCACAATCCCCTAAGTTCAAAACGAGTTCATCTTACACATAATACCTTATTTTAGCAGTGACGGGGAATAGGAATGGAAAGCTAATTTACTGAGGAGAGGCACAAAGCCAAAGCCTGTCTCCTGAGCACAGCTTTCACCTCTCCCTCTGTTTTCTAGTCACCAGCTTCCCAGTGACAGGTATTTCTGGTTGGAACCAAGCATCTGAAACTGGACAGCCCCCAGCTGCAGCCCCCAGCCCTCTCCCCCACACTTTTTGTTCTGTCACCTTGCCCGCAGCCCCTCAAACTATGTAGTTTGCTGTGCGTTTAGCTAAGTTCCCTACATTCTTCCCCTGTCCTACTTGGCTCAGATCTTGCTCTTTCAGACATTTGTCCAGTTTTTGAAAGAAAACAAACTTCACCATAAATAAATATATATATATGTGTATATATATATATATATGTCACACATACATCCTGGCTATGCCTTCACAGCTGGCTCACAAATAACAGAAAGGCTGCTCCTTCAACTGAAGACAGACAGAACTCTCCAACTGCAATGTGCTTTTCTTCTTAAAAACACATTGTCCAAGCCGATGCCCTTGTCATAAGCATCAAGTCATGAAAAACCCTCAGAACTAGGATAAAAATGTTTATTTCACCCCATTTCTGATTTTTACAAGGTTCACAACTGAAACTAGTATGCTAATCAAATCAAGGCTAAAATTCTGCTTCAATTGGAATGAACTGCAGAATTTTGACCAAAGCACTCCAGTAACTTTCTGGCACCCCCAGCAAACAATCAGCATGCTATTCAATATACTTTCATTCAAAATTATCTATCATCAAAATTGTACAGAGCTTGCTGCTTTTGCCTTTGCTTCTCATTCTATGTATTATGGCCAAGTTGTGCTTCTTGCCTTTCCGTATGACAATCCCACCTGGGGCTTTGATCAGTTAGACAGCTTGTTAGTTGGATGCTATTCCTAACAACAGTTAGTGCAAGCAAGGGTCAACTGAGAGGAAAAGAAAAAAAAATCAATTAAGTACAAATCAGTCAGTTCAGATACCCCCCAAAATTTTTATAAACATGTAGAAGAGCATGGCCTTACCCTGGTGTGACAGGGAGACATATGACAGACCTATCCTTCCATACAAATTCTGGTATGGAACAATGAAGCAACATCTTCCAGCTGAACATGACTGCAAATAGAGTTGGCTACAGGAAACCAGCTAGCTAGCATTTAATGAAAAGCTTCTTCCCAGGGACTGATGAACAAAAAACTCACTGCTTCCCACCAATAATCAGGAAACCCCTTCATGACAGGTTCAAACCAAAAAGCCACATGGACACATTCCATTAGAAAGAAACACGCTGTGGTGGTTTTGAAATGAGTGCACAACTTCCTTGAAAAAGATGTTTGTAGAGAAGCAGCATCCAATTCTTTCAGTGGGACAGACCTATTCCCTCTTGTGGAGTTCTATTCTTTGGACACGCCAGAAGAGTGCTATAGAAGAAAGAAGCGCTATAGAAGAGAGGTAATAAGCACTGCTTAGAACAAACAAACCAAACCAAACCCACAACCATGAAGATGACAGCACTGAGTACAAGTTGAAGAGTATGTGTAAGCAGCAAGGAATCTGCCTCACATGAGACTGGCAGAAAGATGGTCTAACACATGACTGTGCAGAGCAGACCGACCCTGAGATGCCACGAGTGTTATCCAAGTCACTGTACACAGTGTGACAGATCAGATAGCACTAGTACGCAAGTTCATATGAATTCTGAACCACAAGGGATTGTTTCAAGCAACAATCCACTGGAAGTCTTGCCTCCAGATAACCTAGAACTCCAAAAATCAGTTTCCCAGACACTTACTACTTGACCAGCATCCAAGAACCCTCAAAAGTCTGGTCCAGGAGCTGTTGGTTCCTTTGCAGTTTCTCCTTGTGCACTGCAACTAACAGTGCAATGAAACAGCATGGAAAAGAAAGTGTTCTGAAGCAGAGGAAGTTACAAGTTGGTATTTTCCTTAATTACAGACCAACCCTCATGTCTCCCTCACAGCACATGCACAAACAAAACAGAACTGGAAGAGCCTCTTCTCTTTGTATTCTCGAGAACCAGCCAGAAAGAATTAAGCAGTTCTAATAAAAATAAAGGTGAGGGAATAGAAGTGGACAGTGATAAGAGCAAGTACAGAACTCACTCACATATTTTGCCATCTCTTTTAAAGTTTAGATTTGTCAGTGACAACATTATCAACTGAATTATTAAGTTGAAATGAAATAATTCCTTCAAATGAGAAATTTTAATTCACTTTCCAGTTTCAATCAACTTCGAGAAACATTCATTTTTAGGGTGTCTTCTTCCCTCGTACCAGGGAATCCCAGATTGCATGTTCCACATGTAATCTTTGTTTCCTTTTCAGCTACACACATACAATTGTCTCACTGATTCAAAAGCCTCAGCACAGCTCCTCTCATCCTTGTTTCTCCCTCCAGGCAATGAAAGAGAATGGAGCCTGAACCCAACTCTTTACTCCCTGCTGATCTTTAATGACTAAAGGCCACACCACTATAGCAAGATCATTCTCAAATTCATTAAAAGGCTTTCAGTGTTCTTTCTCCAATATCCTCAGTCACCTTCATTAAACTGCCTCAAGACTACAAGTAATGAACTGAAGAAGCCTGAAATATCATTTAGCAATGATTTAACTGCAGCAGGAAGCAAGATCCACCAGTTTGAAAGCTGTGCTACAGGAGATGAGGTAGCCTGAAAGCTTCATGAACACAGATTGCATCTGTAAATCATGCACCTTCACAGAAAACCAACTTCTAACCCACTGTCACCAATATATTTTGAGGAGTGGAGCAATAATGCTTTCAAAAACATCGTACCATCTATCTTTATCTATTATTTTGGAGCAACAAGGTGTTCAAAATAATTGCATTTCTGGACATTTCCAGAGCACCACAAAATGAAATATACAAACGAGCAGGTGAACTAATTAAACAAACAGCTTATTAAAGGTTTTTTAATTTGGTTACCAGTAAGAACAAAACACTGAATTTTTAACAGCAAGTTTTACACACTCACACTTGAATTAATTCCACAGGAACAACGCTGAAAGTAATGCTTTCCTTTCCCTAAGATTAGAAACAAAAATAATCTATGCTCCACATAGATATGAGGCATAAGAACCAACAGGCCAGATTTTGGTTACAATTTCAAAGCAAAGTCTAGAACCTGAGTTAAAAGCATTGTAGTTAATCCACGGACCAGCAAATCAGAACAGTATCTGATGCAGTGCTTGCTTTTCAGCTCTGGAAATTGATAGGATTTATTTTGATACAACTCAATCACGTTCAAACAGAATTAATCACTAAATCACAACGTTGAATCTGTTTTGGTATTAGACTATCATCTGCAAGTGGTCTTGCATGAAGCACTTGTTTTCCTCACTTGATATTGCAGCTACCATCAAAATTATAGCATAAAATATCACAGACCTACTGGACGATGAAGGTCTGAACGGACATGTCCTGAGAAGCCTCAGTTCTCACCACAAGTTCTAGGCAGGGTGGCTTTCAGCAGCATCACTGCAGAAGTTAGGACAGCTAGCAGCTGGGATGCATTTTATTTTGTGGTAGAAGATATCCTCTTCTGGGTGTGTTAGTAAAGGAGACCGTAGTGCATATACATTGTGACAAACAGCTCAGAAAAGTCACACGCATTAAGTAAGTATCTTGTGATTCACGGTCTCAGCTTCAACAGGTATGCATTTACCACGCTGATTTCCAAAGCTCTGTGTTTGTTCTTCATTAGCATCAATTATACAGCACATTTGACAAAATGGCAACCGCAACTTTATTAATAGCAGCGATATTAAGTGGAAGTCACGTTTATCCAACTCTTCTGTGGTCTAATTACTGTGTGGGAGTGAAAGAAAACAAAATAAGCCATTTCATTGCAGCACAGATATTTAAATGAAAGCTACAACACATACAGAACACTTTAAAGTTGGCTTATACCTCTGGGTGCTCCAGCTTCAAAGAACAGAAAATAGGTCATGCTCTCCAGTTGGTTTCAAGGAAGACACGGTCCCACCCATCCACACTTCCCTCTGTTCCTTTACCATTTGTCTGCAAGCCAGCTGAGGGCTTGCTTGGAGATACTTGTGTGCAACTGCCGATATTTACAACTGAAGGCAATGAGGTAATGTGCTCCATTTTGGCAAGAACTGGCTTAACCCTTGTTTTCGTAAGGCTAAATGTATCTGTTACATTTCAGACTAGCACACATGCAATGCTTGCTGTGGTTTGTCATTTGACTACAGCTACCCTGAGTCGCAGCTGTCAAAATGAGGCGCTGCTCAGACTCCAAATGTGAATTGAGGGCAAATTTCATAAATATCAGAATAAAACAAAAACATTACTACACTTCCCACATTTCAAAATTCATCGAAACTTAACGCTGTCCTCAGCCTCATTTTTGGGAAGATTACCTGCTATTTCTCCACTTCAGTGCTTGCACTGAAGAACAAAGGGGAAAAATACACTCTACAATTGAAGTATCTATTTAGATGTGAATTAGCTTAAGTTTTACAAATCAATTAAAAATATGGCTTAAAAGCCATGGTACAACATGACTACTGTAAAGAAATCTTGCCATAATTAAATGAAATTCCTAAAAGAAAAATAAGTGAGGCCTTTTCAACTTAATCAATATAAAAGGTTTAAAAAATATGGTAATCTCAAGGCTTTATTGAGAGAGATTACGTTATCATTAACAGTTACCTACAAACATTTTTACACCATTCTCCTAGCAGCCCTGAACCCAATCAGCAAGATGGAGATAGAACACATTTCTACTAAGAGTCTTTAAATAGTTAGGACAATTAAGAGAAAAAGGGGGAGCTTCTTTCTAATATTTATGCTTGGCTATGTTTACTTCCGTGTTTCCCCAAACACAGAAACTTATTCACTTCTTCTGTTCTCTATTTATAGGACTCAGCTTATCGCTTACACATCTCCCCCCTCCAGATAATTGTGAGTTTGTTTAATAAATCAAATTATCTGAGGTAATCGTAGCGTACAGCTATAGTTTATGGACTCAAATACTTCAGCTGTATTGACTGAGTTCCCTGAGTTCTGCTTTTGGTGCTGTGTTGCTGCTACAGCCAGTTCCAAGCCATGTTTCCTTTGCTTTGGCCAACTGGCGATGCTGTCACAAAATAGCTAGAGAACTTCAGTTTTACCTGAGGACACGAATACACTTACATCTCTCTTCTCTACTCAATTGATAATTTTAGCAAAACTGTTATGAGCTTCATACTTTCCAAACAACCAATTCCCTTTAAGTTTGGCTAAAACCAACTTAAGAGGCCCAAAGCTTACTGGGAAGGGACAGAAAGCATAGAGATGAGTAACAACACAACATAGGCTTCTCTTTGAGAAGCAGTTTTGCAAAAATCATATATGCCTTTCATAGGATGACCCAAGAAATAGCTGTTCAGGAAAAACAAGATTTTATGTGAAAAAATTCACAGCAACTAAACAAAAGTTACTGCCTGCAATACCAAAGGAAAATGGTTGAAAGATCAAATTCAATATAGCAGGAAAGGGGTATTTTCATGTTCCTTTTCTTACCTTCTTTCTCTTTGACAACAATCTGTAAATCAGCATCACTCTTCACTCTCATTTCACTGTCATATTTTCAAACAGTGTCTATATTTTGTGCCTTCTTTCTAAGATACAGCCTTGCATTTCAGGCCATACAGCTACAGATTTTCTCCTTGTGTTCTACTGAGTGCATATTCCTCCTCACTGCATCCTCAGAAAACTCACCCTGTCCATTCACTTGTTTGTCCAGACGGTTTCTGAAGCCAGCAAACTTGGCAGAAGCAGGGAGTGTGAAGTAGCTCTCCTCTTTCTCTGGTACTGTGATCTACATATTTTCATTCAGGAAACCCTGCCAAACTTAGCTCCGCCCTCCTTGTTTCTCATGCATTTTTCCAAGTGAACTATGAAGCAAAGTACGCTTCATTTGCAAGAGATGTTTTAAGCACTCACATAAAAGAAAATCAAATGACTGGTTAAATCTCATCATCCTCCTTCATGTTTTCCCTCACCCTGCTTCTCCACCATACCTGCCAAAACATAAAGGATCAGCAGGTGTCATGCTGTGACCCTATTATTTTTTCACCCCTACCTAACTCATGCTATTCTACACATCTTCATGGATCCCTGGTGTGCCTACATACAGCTTGGGCAAGCTGTAACCTTTTTGGGAAGCCAAGGCAAATAGTGATCTGCTTTAAGAGCCTTTCAGGAACACAGTTGTACCACTAGAAGGAATTTCAGTATCATTTCTCCTGTTATGGTGAATCTTCACCATATGTTCTGAGTTTAATTACAAGACGCCTGGGATGCCAGGCCTTGGGACTAAAGAACATCCAGAATTCAACAAACAGCAGTCCAAATTAAACAAAAGTGCAGCTCAGCAGTTCTGCAATGCTGTAACCAAAGCCGAAGTTCTTGTGAACTTTCTGGGCTCCATAACCCCAGTTTATAAAGTACAAAGTCCAGTTTGCTTTTTTTTTTCTTTTTTTCTTTTTTTAATCAAACAAGCAAACAAAAGATCCAATTAAGCTATTTTTAGTTTCCACTGCTCTTTCTTACCAAACCTCAATTTGTACCCACTCTTCTCCATAGAAATACAGAGGACAGGCTGTATATTCTGGAGAGCTCTTTGCTGCTGGAGTTACAGAGGGTTAAGGATTTAGAAGTTTCTAGCACATCTTACTAAAAAGAGTCTGGTGGTTGCTGGCATTTCTAGTATTTATTGATCTGTAGCTATGAAAGTGTACAGTACCAGGTGACATTAAGAGGCCAAAATAGCTTATTAAGCACAATCACTCAGCAAGCATTCCAGATGTTGGACAGGACTCAATGTTTCTGCTAACTGATAAGATAATAAGCAAATAAAGACCTAGAAACCTAGAATTATCCAAAATATACAACATTAATGAGTTCAAACACCCAAAACACAGCATTCAAATTATATATATATATATATATCAGTAAAAAGAGAACGAAATGAGAAGTGTTTTTTTTTCCAATTACGCAAGTTAAAAAAAATCACATTAAATGTCAATGTCCAAATTATCAATGTTGTTTCTGAGCATCGTTATCAAGAAGAAATCCATTCCTCTAAAGATGTACCATTTTAGCGATTTGGGGATTCACCATTCTGTGGTTTAGACATCTTTATCACAGTTGTACATAAAGCCTTCTTGTTTTTAACACGTAAAATAGAGATGAGTACAACCTAGTTTTGCATGATGTGTATATAATGCACACTGGCTTAAATAGCAGTGCAAGTCCCTGGGACGTATGCATTCCTGAAAAGGTGACAATAAGTCCTATTCAACAGGAACTAATTTACATTCTTAATGTGGCACATGCTTGCGTGCTTTCTGTGTTCAAGAGACTTTGATCTGCAGGAAGTGCTGAGGCCACAGCCCTGCCCAAGATTGATGTACTCCACTGACATGAAATTTTTATCACATCTGCTAAGTTCTCCATCTTTCTGTTTTCATTTTTCTTAAGGTTTCCACAATGTGTTTTCATTCCAACAGCAAACCAATCTTTTTAAAATTATTTTAGACAAGTAAACATCAAGTTTTCTAAGAACCTCCCTGCATTTTAGTCATCTAAAGAGCCCTATTCCTGCATTTTCTCATCTCAATTATAGGAACAACTTCCAGTCTCACCATACCTCTCACTAGATGACTGCATTTTAGCCTTTGTCACAATACAGAGAAAAAGGTTCCAGAACCAACCAGAGTCTCCCTTTTCCTGCATCTTCTCCCTATCTTCTTTTATTGTATAAACAATGCAGCCACTGGCACAGACAGAGGTAAACACAATAGTAGAATAGAGTAATACAACATCTGAAAACATATCCTGCAACTTCATACAGAAAATTAATGTGGTCATTATGCTTAACTTCAGTGTAAAGACTACTGTATGCTTTATGGGGAATGTATTAGGAAGGTTACAACAGTTATAATTGATAGGACATGGGGGAACAGTTTTAAACTAGAGAAGAGATTTAGATCAGATCTCAAGGGGAAATCTTCACTGAGAGGGTGGTGAGATGCTGAAACAGCTTTTCTAGAAAGGTTGTGGATGCCCCATCCTTGGTGGTGTTTAAGGCTTGGTTGTATTGGGCCCTGGGCAGCCTGGTCTAGTGTTTGATTAGCAGATGGCTAGATCTAACCCTGTCTGTGGCATGAGATTGTTGGAACTAGATGATCTTTGAGGTCTCTTCCAACCCAAGTTGTTCTATGGCTCTACAGTCTGGTTATCTGGTGGGAAAAGAAAGCATGACAAAATGGGCAAAGTAACAAAACTCACCAGGGCAGTTCTCAGCACTTCACAGTCCCGCTTCTCAACGTTATCTATATCCACTCAAAACCAGAAGAACTTGACTGATCAAATCTTTATCAGTTTACAGTAGAATGTTCTTCTGTAAGTACCCATAAAGGCACTGCCTTTCAGAACCAGTTGTGCTCTGCAGAGATGCAGTTGCATGTCTCTGAAGGGCGGGGGCAGGGAGTGGAAGGATTGCAAGGCAGATCCCAGACTGTCTCTGAATCCCTAGAAGACACCTTTAATTCTGCAGTCTACAGTCTGCATACCGATATTGGCAAAAGAATAACAGATTCCGTGACCTAAAGATCACAGTAAATCACCTTCTATGCTTTTGTACCATAGCTTAAATTCAATTGCAGTTTGCTCCCCAGCAGACTGATCAGCCTAAACTTTGTCCTGGCACAGTTGCTATCACTGCCTGAAATCTCAAGCACTTAAAACCTGTGCGTACACAGTGAACACTATCAATATTAGTAATACTGTGATTTTTCTGTAAAATGACATTCTGCTGCACATGCATTACAAGAAGAAAAGTACAATCAACATTTTGAGCTCCTATTTCCCCAGCCAAGCTCTGCTTGGAAAGGAAGCAGTTCCTTTCACCGAAATATCCGCATCCTTTGTAGGTGGTCGAGTCTGTTGCCCCTTATGTGCTCCCAGGGGAAGAAAAAAATCTGTGCATGGAAAGATATGAGTTTCCAGCCCTCGATGTGGGAGTAGTCCATGGAAGAGAAAGCCTTTAATTAAAAACAACTTTGAAGCCAAAGCCCTGCTTGTTCAATTATTCACAGTCCTTGCTTATAAAAGCTCACTGGGATCCTAAACACGGTAAAAGTTGAAACATTTAGGCCAAACTAACAAAACTAGCGGGCTTTCAATGTTAGTAATACGTAGTATTAAGGCAATTTTAAAGCAAGAAAATGTATATCCCGAGACTACAATACTTCCAAGCTATTACTGAAATATGCATTTCCACAAGGTTAATGCACATTCAACTATGGCATAAAGCTGAACTGCAATCTCGTCCCTCTTACCAGCAAAAGAAAAAAGCTAGAGAACAGTATCGCTTTATCTGAATTCCACAGCTAGGCCTGGGGTCATGCTGTTTCCATGTGCAAACACCATGTGGCATATCCTGTGCTTTGCTGACAAGAAGCAATCTAATACTATGCTTCTGAATCCTAAACAAACAATACTGCAATCTACTGTCAGCTGCGCAGTAACTGCTGCACTCTGTCAAAACATACATCTAGCATATACACGCTAAGAAAACCTGCAGGAAAAAAGATCAGATACCAGCCTTCCTGGAGTTCTCCCACTTTCTTCCACATGCCATCATCCCTCAAACATCATGTTATAAGTACAAAAGCATGCAGGGATTGGAATTCCTAACTCTGAAACAGAACATAAATACATTGCTACATGAACAGTTTTAAAAATATTACTTAGAATAACAGCATCAGAACACATATGTATCTGAGCAGCACAGTTTCAGGCTTGCAACTCAACTGCAGCAGCTGATAGTACTTCTACTGCCAGAAGTGACAGGAAAGCTTCATAGAGCAGTATTTCAAACAGCAATGAGTGACAAAACAAGAAACAGCTCAGTAGGGCTATATCTTCTGGTAAGACAGACCAGGAGCAAGACTTTCTTACAGGCGCACTGGACACTGCTATGTTATTTCTGGCCTCGTGAAACAGATTTCATAGGATGTGATGCACCAGAGCTCCCTTATCAGTGCAGCAAAAGAAGAAGGTAGTTATTCAGGGATAAGCACTGATTATCAGTGCAACACACACAGGGATGGATGTGGCCACGAGCCTCTCCTGCACTTAGGCTCTTCTTTAGGCACACCCAGGAGGGGAGTAAACTCTTCAGAAGGGCTGACAACAGCAGGACTAGGGGAAATGGATCCAAGTTGAGGGAGGGAAGATTTAGGTTGGATGTTAGGGGGAAGTTCTTCACAAGGAGAGTAGTTAGGCCCTGGAACGGGCTGCCCAGGGAGGTTGTGGATGCCCCGTCCTTGGACGTGTTCAAGGCCAGGTTGGACAGGGCAACCTGATCTGAATGTGTACGTTTGGTGGCCCTGCTAGGCAGGGGGGTTGGAACTACATGATCCTTGAGGTCCCTTCCAACCCGGGTGATTCTGTGATTCTGTGTGATTCTGTGATTCTGTGGGGTGGGAGAGCTAGTCTGACCACTGTCACAGCTCAAAGTCCTTCTCAAAGACCCTTCTTTGAGTATCTTACAAACTCTAGATTTGAATACTGGACCAAAGGATAATGAAGAATAGCTCAGTGCAAGTTCTACACTTCCCTTTCCATTGTTCAAATAGCCTCAAGCTCCATCTTTTACTTAAGGTAAGTAACTATGCAAGATGAAGGCAAGGCTCCTTCCTTCTTTTGAGGTGTTATGAGGCCAAGGAAACAGTGCATCTGAGTTGGAAGGGGAAACTAAACAGATTTTAATTCTATAAGCCTGATAATTAAAGGCACTGTCATGGTATGAAATAATCTTCAGTAATTAATACTGTTTACATGGTTTGAATTTTAAAAATCCTTTCAAAAATTCATACACTATCTTGGCAACAAAGACTACAAGTCAGGAAGCTAACAACAGACGTATGCCAAAGCACAGGGAGAAAAGTGTGCACCAGGGTCTCTAGTACTGAATCACTAGGTGAAGTATAGCAGAAGTCACTTCTTAAAACACTCTATTAAGATCAACAGTGACTAAAATGGGACCAGATGTACATCCCTGCATGAGCTACTGAGAACAAGAAAAAAAAAAAAAACAAAACCAAACCTTTTACAAAAAAGCTAAAAACAAATAAAAAATTCATCTATTTACCATTCCCAAAAGCACTAATCCAAGGGAAGAAAGGAAACCTAAAGACAGATGCATCAAAACCAATTCACTAGTAATATTTTATACATTCAGCATTTCAGTATACTTCAGGGATGGCAAGTTCTGAAGAAACCAAACTCCAAAGCAAAACAGTGCATCAACTTTGTTGTAGGATACACTTTTGAGAAGCACTGGATCATGCAGACCAGTTCCAGAAGTTTCTCCATCCTAAATTGCTCTGATTTTTACTTGCTGGTCAATATGTAGGGCCAAATTAATACAATTAACACATCCAATGACAGTTTGAAGCAAAGAAACAAAGCCATGCTATAGTTGAACTGACGGGTTTTTGTTTTGTTTTGTTCTGTTTACCCGAAACAACTTTTAAGTCCTGGATCAAGCAGGACCAAACGCTGATATGAATCATCACCAGGAATAGTTATTAAATTCTGATTTCTGCATCCAAAGAGCAGTCAGGACAGATAAACAATCAGTCCCGTAGGGCCAACAGAAAAGCCTTAAGATTTCTTGCCTCTGCTGATGCTTCTGATGTTGCAGGATGCGAGGAAATGCAGGACAATAGAATAGTGGTGTTCACAGACCGGCTTTTCTTTTTTTTTCCTCTTTTAAATGGCTTGCAGATGTCAAGCTGCTCTTTATAAAACAGGACTTTTGCCTTGAAGCCCAAAGGTAGTTATCTAATCTATGGTTAGTTTTAGCCTTGAAGTTGTCTCTGTCAGACCAAAGTGCCAAGGATGTTGCCTTGGCCCACACACAGTGGTAGAAAGTGCTCACTGTCTCAAAGGGTGGAGCCCACCACAGAACAGCATTATTTCCACACTCCCTGAAAGACAAATGGATTTACCCAAAACCTTCTGAAATAGCACAACACAAAGGAATTTCTGTTAATGCAGAGCTGATGAGATCTACGCAGAACTTCCTTAGCCTGGTTTATGTGCTGTGGCACTACTGCCAGCTCACTTGGTGTGGGTAGAGGCTGCAACCTCAGCAAGGAAGTTCACCTGAATCTCATGCACAGAGATCTTTAAACTGGCCTCAGACCTGAGCACAGACAACAGTAAATCCACTGCATTAGTCAGACCATAGTCTCAATATTTAGCTAGTGTTGGCACTCCAAAGACTACAGACTCCAAATCCCCTGCATGACTCCTGAGAGAACACAAAGATCGGTTAACAGGCTGTAGTAACTGATTATGCACAGGTATTTGCTCGTTGCAGCAAGAGAAAGCTAAACACAAAGGAAAGCACTAACGCACAATGTAAAGCTTAATTAAACATAGGAAATCCTAATTCAATTAAAATCCAGTTTGGCATAAATCACTGCCCATGGAGTTTATCGCTTAAGCTGCCGAACAAGCACAGCCCTGCTCTCGCTTTAATAGAGGAATTGGTCCAAGTAGGCCAAAAGTCAGCAAGTGCAGAGTGTGAGATGCAGTACTGGGAGACATGCAAGTTTTGTTAAATAGTGAAATGAATGTCATGAAAGCCAAACAGAGCTGTTATGGGAGCACTGCAGCACTCAGATTGAGCTTAGAGCTGGAGAATTCTGCATCAGAAACACCGGCCCAAGCGTAACAAGACACAGGCACAGCTGAGCCTACAGCACATCTTTGTAGTTTTGTTGAGGAAGGCAGCTGGCAGTTTTAGAACATATTTAAGAACTATTAATGCTTTATTTTATTTAAAAAACAACCTTGTACATCTACGCTCAAGTTGCATGGGGCTTTGAGCAACCTGATCTAGCTGCAGGTGTCTGTGTTCATTGCAGAGGAGCTGGATTAGACAACCTCTAAACGCCCCCTTCCAACTCAAATTGTTCTATGACTCCCACTAACTTTCAATTTAATTTTAGAAGCTCTGTTTGTCTTTTCCTGTGTTTACACAAACAAGGCAATCGGCAACAGCCCACATCAACACTGGGGATTTTCAGTGCATCACAGGATGTTTCCTGCCCGTCTGCTAACGCAGAACCAGTCTGCATTTCCGTGCACAGTAGGAGCACTGGAAAGATGAATTTCTTCAAGCCACTCTATGGATTATTTTCTCCTTTCCTGACACACTGCTTCCCAATGTTTACTGAATAATCTATCTAATTTTCCACTAACAAACTAGGCCCCAAGCTAAGGAGGTTTCAAGATGTGCGTAGCTTGGAACACACCAGCAGATTCATAGGAAAATAAAAACATACATATAATGCCTCTTGAGATCAAGTATCTGACTGCAAACATCTTTAAACAAACATCTTTAAAATCCCGTCTTTCTCCAAACTGGGACAGAACTGAATCAAAATTACAAGCCTCTCAAAATACATTCTGACATCACACCAAATAACTGTGCTAAAACTATGTAGTTTCACTTAATGAGCTACTGAAAGTGTGCAAGCACACACATCTTACCCACACTGCTTTAAGGCATCCTTACTAATAACTCAGATTGATGGGAAAGCCTGAGGATGAAACAAAAAGCTGAGAAATTTGTTTCATTCACAAAAGTTGTTAAAAAACAAACAAACAAAAAAAAACCTGTTTTTTTCTGTTCTGGAAAAAAAAAAACTTTGCTGTCAAATTGGACAAGACCACTCTGAAAAAAATAATTCCTCCCCACCACAGAGCTGCATATCATCACAGAATATTTGCTTTCAGATTAATTCTGGAATCTTAACTTTTTGTTTGAAAGCACATGGGCTTTTTTTCTGTGCATGTGCAGGAACAAAGCCACGTTATAGAATTCTTTGTGCAAAGCATAATACTGGTATTACAGATTCCAGGTGTCGGATTTGTTCAGCTCTGTAGCAAGAGGTGTGGTTCTACACCTTCCTGAAGAAGCTTTACAACATCAAATGTCTTCTCAGACTTAGCAAAGGTTAATCAAATGAAATATTAATTTTTAAAGTACAAAGCTAGACTTAAGAGTGAAGTGGAAAAGGCACTCATGTTTCTCTTCCTATTTAGTGATGAAATATTTGATTCACTTGAAGATATTAGTGCCATTTTTGCAGCTTTGACTGATGGGATAGATTTTGACTCCATTCAATGGTTATTTTTATTTCCTCAATATATTAATTATTAAAACCCATGTCTTACACAAGTAAAATTAAAGGTAAACTTCGAAAGCCTAAAATTCCCATTCTAAACATTCTGAAGTTATCTTTTGTAGGCAGTAATGTGCAGAATTGCTGAAACTTAATGGAAAAGGAGAAAGAAGATCGTAACAGACCTCCAAAAGCAGAACTGCCTTCTTGCCAGAGAAATGACTAACGTGCATTGCAATTAGTGCAGAAATCAATATTACGTTTGCATTTGCTGGCTGGTAAAACATTTTTAGTAATTGCTATGCAAACACAAATGTTCAGTTGTTGTTAGCTCCAGTAAAGTAATATGCACAAATTTTTTTCCTTCCAGTGTGTAATGGCCACTTATGCAATGCTCATCACATGAGCTCTATGTCTTGCTACTCTTAAGATCAGAATACTGCAGAATTCTATAGAGACCGATATGTCAATTAAAAAAAGTCAAACTGTGATCTCAAAGAGATTTTACAAACTTTAAAATTAAATCCATAATCCCATTAGTTTTCTCCTTTCTACAGAAAAAGCCTCGCCAGCAAGTGGAGCAGTAAGAGGACGCAAACCTAACCGAAGCTCATTTAACTCATGAACAGAAATATGAAATATTTTGACTGCAACAATAAGGGCTTGGGCTCAGCAATCTTTGTCCCAAATGATAAAGAAAGAATCAAATACTTTCGAAGCACAAAGAGAGGCTTTCCTGTCTCTGCAAGTACATGGCATTTTCACACAGCACCCTCCCCATCATTTATCATCAGTAGTTCTGCCATTATCTCCAGGCATATTCTGCTCATTTACTCTCTATTTCCAGTTTGCCCAGAGTTAGCAAGAAAATGTAGAATCCTAATTCTGAAAAAGTTGAAATATACATGTTTTTAAACATAAAATCAGTGCATTTCCTTAGAAACAGTCTACAGAAACAGAAATAAAATAGCATTCAACTTGGAATGCATTTGTGACGTTTTTACTACAGATGCTACAATTGTGAATTCATTTAAATCTGGATACAAGATCTGAGTTTTATATAATGACAAATTTATACTGAACAGTAAGAAGGAGGAAAAAACCACCACTAAGTGAAACAGCAAGAAATTACACATGACAAAAATGCGAATGAGTCACAAAAAGGAAGGAAACAGATGCACACACCATAATATCTTCAACTTCAGCAATGGTATCTCACCAGTCAGAAGAAGTACAAGGTCATTATAAAACTGCAACAGTTAGCAAGGGAACAAGAGGTGCATTGTGTGGTGTTCAGCTCTGGAGTGGGGAGGAGGGGGTAGAGAGGCTGAAGAGATGAAAAGCATTTTTTGTAATCCAAAGAATGCAGCAAAATTGAAGGATCCCAGTGATAACACTGTCATCATTATTTTTTTTTCCTTTACAGACTCAATCCAAAGACAGGATGAAAGGTGTATGTGCAGTAAATTGAAACACCCAAGAGAAGCAATGAAAATGAGAGATGCAACACATTTCATTTGAAATTATTTTGCTCTGAATGAGAGCTTCCCCGAAAGTCAGAGAAAAACCACTCTGCATCAGAGTTCCTTTTAGACAGTATCTAGAAACTTGTTCCACCTCTTCACTCTTTTCAGCAGATATTAGAGCAGAGAAAAAAAGAATACTAAAAAAGATCAATGAACAAGATATTTTCTGATTCATGAATCAGAACTTTCAGATGGAAACAAAATTCCACCCTGATTTACGTGGCAGGAAGATAGATCTGGGAAAGGTTCTTCATTCAGAATTTTTGAGTCCAGACAGTAGAAGCACCTCTTAACTCGGAAGGTCAAAGACATCTGCTCTTTGTACTCCAGCACAAGGGAAGCCACAAATCA
Organism: Tympanuchus pallidicinctus; assembly: GCF_026119805.1. Lineage (NCBI taxonomy): Eukaryota > Metazoa > Chordata > Aves > Galliformes > Phasianidae > Tympanuchus > Tympanuchus pallidicinctus. The sequence continues at coordinate 7,028,930 of NW_026294744.1, forward strand.
CTCAGAAGTTACTCAGATTTACATGGCACAAGTGAAGTCTGAATGTTTAAACACTAAGAAAACGTGGCGCTGATGCTTATTAATGACAAGAAATTGAGCTGTCTTATGTGACATGCACAAAGAAACACAAAGTGGGAAACTAATTCATTTGGAAGAACACACATCTCTCATCATCCTTATCATCCTCCTTGAAAGGACTTCCACTTCTTTTACATTCTGATGAGGGAACCAAACCACAGGGACCATCCAGAATGAGTGAACTACAGATGGGGGTAGAAAGCTTTTCTTCTAACCTTTGATTTATGTTTTGACTGACACTGAATAAAAGTGATTTTTTTTTTTTAAGAACAAAAATCTATTTGACTCCATGATTTCAGGAAAAAAGTGCTTTAATAAATTGCATGCTAGCAGCTGTTCCTTTGTCTTACACCCTGAAGCAGACAGCAAACTGAAGTAACAGTGAATTATGATAGTGATGCTTATGAGGCAAAACTACTGGTTTACTCCAAAGAAGTAAGGTACACAAGTAACTATCCCCATGTGACAGTGGGCAAGCATCATCATCATGAAATTTTTGCATGCCCTTATATCCTGTTGTGGTACAATAATGTAACTTAAAGAGTATAGCTTGCTTGTCTCATTGCAAGGTGACAGATAAAGGAGTGATACTCCTTACCTGGCGGCTAGGCAGGGACTTGCTCCACTGAAAGGAATTTACTCAGTAGCACTCACAACAAATGCACAGACAAATTTAACTATGTTCCGTACACAGAATGCAGAACACGTAGCAGTGAATCTCCCATATTTGCTTCACCATCTTAATTTACAGCATAGAACAGAGGACTCAAACCATCCTGAATAATAATTGCCAGTGCATAATCTGACGGTATATATTCGTACAGTGTTTAATTCAAAGTTCTGATGTTTCTACTCTGTCAAGAATTAATCACGCTGTCATAAAAATCATTATCTGGTACTGCCTTCTTTTCTTGTCATCTCTTCTGTATTTCTGGCAACGTCTCAATTGCCAAATTGAGGATATCTCCTTACATCCAGCATTATGTTTTAAACACACACACACACACACATCACCTGCACAAAGAGGCAGCAGCAGCCTGCTGTCCCAAAACCTACATGCAGCCAGAGCCGACTGTCTAACAACAGGCCACCAATGAGCTGTTGCTGACAGAGAGATGTCCAAGAAGAACTGACAACTAGGGAGCCAGTGACAAGAGTCTCCTCTCAATCAGGGCACTCTCCTCAGAGGCAGGCTGGCATCAGGTCTTCTCCATTCACAGCTGGAGAGGAGACACATATGGGAATCACATCATCATATGAATGGTAAACTTGGCAGGACCATGATAGGCATGCTCCAGAACACAACCATCTCGAGAAAGCAAATGTTGCACAGAACAGGGGAGCTGAGAGCTTCCTCAGATGTCTAACTTGAGGAAGAAAGTGATGTCAGTATATCCACACACACTTAGGAAACTCTTTAACCTCTAAGGTTCTTGGTGTGCTTTATGTACAAACATTTTCAGGAAGGAGAAGGAAAACTCTTACTTGAAATTCGTCATAACTTCTTACCTGCAAGTAAGACAGATGGAGATGTCTGGTTATGCAGAGGGCTTAGTGCAATCTGCTGCTCCAGGCATAAGGGCCAACTCTGTTGACAAGGTCACTTGCTGAAAAGAAAAAAAAAGTCGTAAATTAGTAGAACTATCTCATGAGGGAAGCTATAGTTCCCCCCTCTTCCCTTTAATGCTTTTGAAACAAATGCTTCCCCAGCATGGGTGTACAGATTAAGAAAAACATAGCGTAACAGCTACATAAAACTAGAATTTCTTTTTTTCCAATAGTTTAAAAGGAACACAGAGTATTGTATTTAATTTGCTACTTTTTTTTTTTTTAACCAGGTGAAATAACTGCTATAAATAACCGAATGTGGTAAACAGCATTTCGTCAGCTTTCCAGAATGTTATGAAATACCGAACACTACACTAGGTAGTCATGAGCATCTGCCACTGCTGTATTGTAAATATAAGAGATTGTGAAATAATCTTCTTTCCTAATTTTCTTCTTAAAGAAAATAATCTTCAAACTGGAAGTCTTCCAGATACAAAAACCCCCGTGTGCATAGAGACTGTATGAACTGCATACACTGACTCCCTTGTAGTGGTAAATCTCAGTTAACATATGCATACATAAGGAATCAAACAAAGTAGGCAAAAGGTAACAAATCCTGAACAGCTGACTAAGACTAATATTAATCAGCTTGCAAGGGCTGCTTACTACAATTATGCTTAACAGCATGATGGTACCAGGCCTACAAACACTGCCTAATACTATGTCATAGCCAGGGAGAACATGTGAAAAGTAGTCGCTTTTAAACCTCTATAGAAGAGTTTCTGAATAATACTTCAATTGAACATATCTTTTACACTGAATGCTAATTAGAAACTTCAGTCTGACAGCAGTGTGTATTAGCTCTAAAGTAAAGAAGTTTTCCTTGCATCTTTGCAATGCAAACTGCTTTTCCCCTAGTATTTGCCATAGATTCAATAACCAGCAACTCCAGCATAAGTTATGTCGTAAGTGGCCAGAAAACAATCAGCAAAAAACCTCTTAAAGATCTAGAAAGGAAAGACTGGTATATTGTAATAATAGACTACGAGTGTCATACACTGAAGCCTTCCAGAAGTAATTACTAGATAGGATGTTCAGGACCTCCAGAGATTTAAGGCACATGTATAGCCGTTTTCACAACCACAGCCTGAATACTTATCTTTCATTCACAAAGCAATATTCATTGAATTCTGCATAGCTGCAATATGTTTTTGTCAAGTGATGTTCATGCTTTCCAGATTCTGCAGACCCACAAATAATTGCTCGTGCTTCACATGAACTTTTCACTTCAGTTCTGAAGTGATCTTAAGTTTTATGATCATAATCGTAAGCTTTTTGGTGAGTTTATGCCTCTCAGCAGAGAAACTCTACTTTCACACAAGGAAGAGCTTGGTTAACGTCCTTAGCACAGTTGCTAGCACTTACACTCCAGAACATTGCTTTGAATTTTCCACTCAGGTTTTTTCACCAAGTACTCCTAACTAGAATCAAACTGTCACAGATAAGGCTGAACATTCACCCAAACCATCACATCAGGTTGAATCACAAGTATCCAAACTTCAGTTACTGAACTCCATATACACATTAGATTATAAGAAACCTGACTGCACTACACAGACACACTTGCTTGAATTCTGCTGAAGAAGGGAAGAGTAAAGAGGAGAGAAAGGAGTGGAAAGAAAAGGAATAACACCTCACCCCAAACAGAGAGTCCAGCTTTGAGATGGTAAAGTTGTCCTCATCAATGCCAACTGATCAACTGCCAAGACACCAGAAGCAAGCATTTCGATTGCCGTTCCTCGCAAACTGCTCGAGAATATCTTAAACAAAAGGATAAGAGCAGCGGGTTTTTGCCTGAGAGTTGAGCCACTGTGATGCAGATCCGGCAGCAGGGTCTGATATTCCGCTCAAACAGAGACCTATTATCTTTGGCTCTGCTGAAGCATTAAAGCTCTTCTTAGACCACTTTACAAACTGAGTGCAAAGGAGTAAGGATAAGAGCCACATTGTGTCCTTAGGGACCCCTATTAAATCAGATTCTCAACATCAGCCACTTCCTCCTTGTTTTCCTCAAGCCATATGGCTTCCTGACAAAATCTCTGCAAACAATAAATCCATTAATCAAGCCACTGTTGGAGGAAAAGATTTTTTTTATTCCCTTCATCAATCCAGACATCTTAGCAGAGAAGTTTTATGTATTTTAGTCAGAAAAAGAAGAGGGCCTATTGAAGTCGTAGGGAAAATATTAAAAGTATTCTTGTGCTCACACTACAGACTTGTAGTTTGGAGCCTTAAATCAAGCACTTACTTGCAACAGACCCTGACTTCTTAAAAGTAAAAAGATGCAGGAAAAAAAAGATGCACGTCAGTTGAGCATCCAGTCTCACTAAATATAAGAGAAGGAATCCAACACGAACCACTGACCAGGTTCTCTAGCATATAGGGTGAAAAAAACAATATATATTTTTTCAATCAGCAGAAGTAGGTAGCATTAAAAGTCATATTTTATTCCTACTATGTGCTAGGTAGATGCACGCCCACAAGTGCCAGAAGAAGCCCACAAGAACGTCTTCCAATGAGAGACATACTACATAGGACTTTGCAAGAGGTCAGCTTATTTATCAAGGTGAACCAACACGATCAACAGGATACATAAAACATCTCCGGATTGGTAAAATCACATAGACGATAAACAGATCAAGACAAAAACATACACTGCACATACAAGGAACTCAGTGGTAGGGAGAAAGCATAAAAACAGTAAGACTTCTAGCTTTTTCAAGAGAGAAAACTCTTTTTTGCAGGTGGGAAGGTCTCCCTCTCAGGCGAAATAGGGGAAAAGAGTTGAAAAACAACATAAACAAAGAAAACTAAGCACGATCATTGCTTCACCAAACTGAAGAAACTTCAGACTCTGCTTTGGTTTAGAGATGAGAAGTATGCAAACCTGAAGCTGCTACAGAATGAAATTCTGTTTTATACACACACACACACACACACATATATGTATATGTGCATGTATATGTATATATATATGTAAACACTGTTGGGCAAGTACAAGGGCTGCTCTCAAGTTAATGCCTCCTACTTTGTGATGTTGGCCCACAGCATCAGAGGCAGATGTTGCTGCAATGGCAGTAGAGGCTGAACCTTCCCAACAATATCCCATCACATTTTGTTGCCACATGACAGATGGCAGCAGAGGGGCAGTCTGACAAAATGGCATCCAACATGGAAGTGCAGATGAAACAATCATATGGAGTTGAATGAATTTAATTCTTCCATGCAGAAAAAATGGTACTCATCAACAGTCATTAATGCTTGCTGAATGTATAGAGACCAAACAGTGCATGTCAGCACAGTGAGGTGGTGGGTTGAGTTCTTCAGTGGGTCACTGCTGCTGGTGCAGATCTTGATGAGCTCAGCATGCAGATGTCATTGAGACACATGTGGACTCTGCTACCCCTGGTTATACCAAGCAACTATTAGCATTACACCCTGGAGTCTACCCAGTGAGAACAAAAGATTTCCTAGTGATGATGAAAAAAAAGAGAACCAAAGACGCCATCTAACTGAGTATATGACTGCGTACATGAGCAAGGAGCTCATAGAAGAAGAAAGTCCACAGAATGTGGAAAAGGAGTCTAGATACATGCGAGAAATATAGGAACATTGCCAGGTCATACAGAGACACAACAAAGAAGGCTAAGGCATACTTGCAGTTAAATCTGGTGAGGGAGGTCAAAGACAACAAGAAAGACTTCTTTAAGTGCGTCAATAGCAAAAGAAAGATTAGGGAATGCTGAATGAGGTGGGTGCCCAGGTAATGGAGGACACTGAAAAAGTAGAGTTAATGAATGCCTCTTTTGCTTCAGTCTTTGCTTCTAAAACTGCCTCCTAAGAATCCCAGAATTAGAGAGAGTCTAGGGAAAGGAAGATTTCCTCTTGGTCAAGGACAACCTGCTCAGAGATGATTTAGGCAAATTCTATGCACACAAATCCATGGGCACAATGGGATGTATCCACGAGGACAAGGGAGGTGGCAGAAGTGACTGCCTAGCCTCTATCATCTTTAAGAGGACATGGAGAACAGGAGAGCTGCCTGAGGACTGGAAAAAAGCTGATGTCATTCCATCTTCAGAAAGTTACAAGGAGGAGGATCCAGGAAACTACAGGCCAGCTAGCCTCACTTCTGTCCCTAAGAAGGTGATGGAATATCTTATTCTGGATGTCATTGTTCAGCAAGCGGAAAAGAAGGTCATCAGGATGCATTCATCAATGGGAAATCATGCTTGTCCAACCAAGCAGCTTTGTATGATGTCATAGCAAGCTGGGTAGACGAGGGAAGAGCAGTAGATATTGTCTACCTTGACTTCAGCAAGGCTTTTGGCACTGTATCCCATAACATACTCATAGGTAAGCTTAGGAAGTGTGGGATAGACAAGTGCACAGTGTGAGGTGGACTGAGAACAAGCAGGGCTCAGAGGATTATGATCAGTAGTGAGGTATAATTGGAGGCCAGTAGCTAACAGTATTCCCCAAAGATTGGTACTGGCTCTGGACTTGTTCAACATCTTCATTAGTGATCTGAATAAAGGGATAGAGATCACCCTGAGCAAATTTCCTGATAATACAAAGCTGGTAGGAATGGCTGACATACCAAAAGGCTGTGCTGCCATTTAGCAAGATCTGAATAGGCTGGAGAGTGGACAGAAAGGAACCTAAAAGTTCAGCAGTTCAGGAAGGTACAACTGCACACACTGGTACAAGTTAAGGGCTGACCTAATGGAAAAGAGCTCTGTGGAGAAGGACCTGCATGTCCTGGTGGACAACAGGTTGACCACAAGCCTGAAGCATGCCCTTGTGGCTAGGAAGGCCAATATAATTCCAGGATACATTAAAAAGTGCATGGCCAGCAGGTCAAGGCAGGTGATCCTCCTCCTCTACTCTGCTCCAGTGAGTCTACATTTAGAACGTGGGCTCTCCAGTTAAAGAAAACAGGGAACTTCTAGAGAGAGTCCAGCAGAGATGATGAGGGGCCTGACTTCCCTTAAGAGGAATGGGTGAGACCTGTGACCATTCAGCCTAGAGAAGAGAAGACTGAGGAGGAATCCTCTCAGTGCTTATAAATATCTCGTGGACAGAAGTCAAGTGGATGGGGTCAGGCTCTTTCTAGCAGTGCCCGCTGACAGAACAAGGGCCAACAAACAGGCTGTCCATAGAGGCTGTGGAGTCTCCTCTGAAGATGTTTAAAACTCACCTGGATGCTTTCCTGTGTAACCTGCTGTAGGGAACCTGTCTTACTAAGGAGGGGGTTAGATTAGATGAGCACCACAGGCCCACTCCAGACCCTGCAGTTCTGTAATTATCAAAAAAGAAGCACCTGCAAACCGAACAAAAGCGTTGGCCACCTCTTCAGAGAATATGAAACTCCAGAATGGCTGTTTTGAGTATCTGTTCCCATCAACGCTTTTTTCACCTCCATTCCCTAACAGTAGTTCTTTAGTTTACTGAATGACAGACTCTGTATCCCAACTGGTGAAAAAACAAAAGAATCCCCTGCTGAAAGTAAATTTAGGAGAAACAAGAAGCAGTTTACAATGGTGAAAAAGACCTTACTGAGAAATAGCATTAAAAAAAGAAACCAAGCTGATTTTTCAAAAGTCTTACATTTAAATACAGGAAAGCAATGTCCTTGACTACAAGCAGGAAATCTTTAAAATGAAAGCCATTACTGTCTTTGTTGAAATTGAGTAGCAATTAGCCATAAAGGAAAAGCATATGGAAACAGAAATCTCAAAACTGAATCATTACCAGCAAGTAAACATCTGTACTTTTACCAAAGTCAGAACATTTTGGTCAGTTCTATGGGGTAATGCGAGAACTATGAAGTTAACTTATACCTCTGTCAAGGTAATGGTGAGTCTGAAATGCTGCAGACATCATATGGAACCTACAAATTATTAACCTGAAGGTCACGATCTAAGAAGATGCCCCACCATATCCAAAGTACAAACAAATCTGTTCATGCCTTGAGGCTGTGGTGAACGGTAAGTTCTGGACAGAACAGCAAGGAAGGTTGGGTGCTGCAAGCTAAGGAGGTCTTTACCACATCTGGGCCATATGGTCCCAATTATCTTCTCATCACAATTAATCAAAATTATCCATCAATAACCATATAATGACCTGTATAAAAATAAATCTGAGATTGCTGCATGGCTCCACTACATGACCCTATGATCTTCTCTCCTGTGCAAATTGGAAAAATACTAGCATAATAGCACAGAAATTAGCAATTCTTTTACACGACAGCATATTTCTTAAGACAGCATGCATTGCAACATTACACTTACAGATAGGAGGCATGCTTTTAATCGTTTCCTGCAGGAAAAATTTACTTTGTTGTTTACATTTTTTCCAAGTGGGTCCATGAAAACCGAATGAGGTTCAATAAGGCCAAGCACAGGGCGCTTACACTTGGGTTAGAGCACTCTCAGGTATATACACAAACCGAGGGAAGGTCTCCTTGAGAGCAGCCTGGCAGAGAAGAACTTGGGGGTCCTGGTGGACAAGAAGCTGGACATGCGCCAGCAGTGTGTGCTTGCAGCCCGGAAGGCCAACTACGTTCTGGGCTGCACTAAAAAAGAGATGGCCAGCAGGGAGAGGGAGGTGATTGCCCCCTTCTACTCAGCTCTTGTTTTTCCCTTTGAAAGGAACTGTGTGATTTTACCCTCTACAATTAATGCTTTGAACAGCATCACAAATACTTGCCGAGCCTACATACAGCTAAATTTTGCACCGATCCTCAGAAAAGCAACAATGAGAAAGTAAAATTAAAGAAAGAAAGATGCCAAGGTAATACAGTCAGGATGTTTAACAGAATTGAGATTGGGTCTGTGTTTTCACATCCAGTGACTTGTTTGGACTGCAGGTCACCAGCCAGCATGTCAAGTTAGATCACTTACTATTGGTCCTATAGGTGACGCATTTTAGACAAGCAATACAAGTTAAAATATGCATGTTGCTAAGATATTAGGATATGGATATTAGGAAATGTTATTCACCAGAGGATGGTCAGGCTCCTCAGGGCAGTGGCCACAGCCACAAGCTACTCAAGTTCAAGCAGCGTTTGGCAACACTCTCAGACAGGGTTTGAATTGGGGGTAGAGGGTCCCTTGTGGAGTCAGAAGTTGGACTTGGTGACTCTTGTGGGTCATGTACAACTCAGGATATTCTGTTCTTAACCATGCAAATCTCTGAAAAAGTATAAATGGACAAGACATCCAATTATTAAAGTGTTTGGGTTATGTAAAGATGGCAGCAGAGTGTATAATTCACTTTAACTTTTCTTAAGGATAAATCCGGTTGAAAGTAACTGGGGGAAAAATTGATTAAGATACCCATTTCACATGCATTAATGTAATTAGGAACATGCATGCTACAGTAATTGAAGAATAAAAAATCCACTTCCTTTGCCACTGCACACACATGCTGGCCATTAGAACTGAACAAAGTATTAATGCAGTACTTCAGTATACATTGATCATAATGTAGAGGCAGTATCCAATGGTTCTTTGCATTCTCAAAAAGTGAATATTATAACTCTCAAAGAAATGAGACAACTTCCCACACACAGTGAGAGACCAATTTTTATTTGCACACCACAGCAATCAATAGTCAATTCTAGAGAGCCCGTTTTATTTTAAAGTGAGTGAGAAGGATTGCTGTCATCTTTGCAGATCAAGGTCATTCTTTTCTGCTTCCACAGCATCATTTTGTACTTGTCTTATTTTTATAGGAACAGTGAAGTCAAGTAGTTCCCAAAATCCACATCAGGAACAGAAAAAGATGGAAGATAGCACACGTCACTACAAATAATTTGTAAACTTAAATCAGTTTGGTTTAGGAATTAACCAAAATCAACTCAAAAATCTACTCTCACATAATTTCTGTCTCCAACACTGTCAGGAATATTATATGTCCCTACATACTTGTATCAAAAGGTTAGTTGGAAAAGTTGTCATGCAAAAAAAAAAAAAAAAAAAAAAAAAGCGATTCCCCAGAAGGCTAAAGGGGTTATTTTAAGCTGACTTCAAATGCAGTTCTATCTTACTCCCAATAATCCCCAGATTCCAATCTTTTTATAATTACTTAGGAAAAAGTGAAACACAGAAAATTGTGTAAGTAGCAGCAAAACTGCCAGCAGATACAGAAACTCCTTGTTTTCTAAAGGCCTGGAGCAGTTTATTCTGTGATTCCCATCTTGCATGCAATGCATTTCAATCTTCACATGTGATTCAAATGCACATAGTTCTGTTAACACTTTGAAGTAGAAGTCAGCTCTGCAGCCAAAAATTGTACCATTCTCCCTACCTTTTCCATCTCTCATCTGACATGGCTGCCCTCAATTTACAGCGAGCTGAGTCAGAAATCAAATCCAGACTTAAAAGAACCAAAACATTACATATTAACAGTGCAGCATAACACATGCACCAATGAAACTACAGTGCAAGCTGTTTCATATGGCTCACTAGCACTGAAATGGCATAAAGGATCAGTGAATTCCTCCCCACACACATCAACACGTCTACAAAGAAAGGACTGCACACTGAGACAAAATTTCCACTCATATACAACACCAGGAAGCCTGCCTCTTGTTGGCTCTTCTGCAGATAAGGCAAAGTTACAGTGCTGAAGGGCCAAAGAGACTTTGCACGCTTTCACCAGTATGTTAGAGGTCTTTATTTCAGGTACTGAAAAAAAACCAAAAACATCTCACTAATTTAGGTTTCATGATGATGAGTAAAAGGAAGTAGAAGGAAACAGTTCAAGAAAATTTGTGCTTGCAAATAGCCAGCTTCTATTAAATGAATTTCAAATACATATAAATGAAAGCACACACTGAATAATAAAGGTGAAAGTACTGAAATATACAGCTGTTAGGCATTTCATGGTTATAAAAACAGTCACAGATGGCAGCTGCAGAAAGGAACATTGGGCCTGAAATCTTGCAGATTTGTAGTTTTGTTTGTAAGCACTTGTCCTTGTTGATAAGGAGCACCGTCCACCAGACCTTCAGCCAGCCTCCGCTCTCCCTCACCTTCAAGTATTTGAAGAAATGTTAGTGAAATTATTGTCACTGATCAAATAAACAATATATAGTAGAAGTAGTTAATATCAGAGATTTTCATTTGATTCTTCATAGCATTAATTTCTTACTTCATTATGCAGTCAGTGGAAGCCATTGACTATAACTTTCCCTTACCTTGCAATTAGCAATGAGGTGATGGAAGAAACACAAAGTTGACTTTTGCAGGTTTTGCTGCACTCCCCAGCAAGTTTAATCAATCGTCTGGAAGTAATCTTTCCAGTGGAATGAATTTCATGGATGTTTGGACCTTGCATAGGTGTATGTGTAAGACAGATGTGGGAGATGTAGAAAAATTTATCTCTGTATCACAAACCATTACCTCCACCTCAAACAGCAGTAAGCAAAGCCATAGCTTGTCTCAGCAAAGAGATTTACTTAAGAGAAACTGTGTAGAAAGCAATTGGACTCCCACAGTTTCAGAAGTAATAATGATCTCCTGCTAGACATTGACTAGTAGTTAATTATCATCTAGCAGAACTAAGACCACTTTTAAGAAATGGGCAAGCAGTGGATTACACCACTGAAGACTTGGAAATTTGTTTACTTGATAGCATACAAGTTTTTGCTTTAACAACTACAGAACTTAATTTGTGTCAATGGCAACATAATCCTACATTTAAAAGGACAAAAGCGACTAGATTACAAGTTGCTGTGCGTTTCCTGGTAAGTATAGCATCACTGAAAAATAAAACCAAACCAGGCAGTTGGTTTACAAGTGACAGCAGCACCCTGTACCATCATCTGGGCAGAAAAAAACCGGATGAGGTTTAATAAAAGCAAGTGTAGATCTTGCATCTGGGGAGGAATAATTCCATGCACCAGTACAGGTTGGGGGATGAGCTGCTGGAGGGGAGCTCTGCAGAAAGGGACCTGGGTGTCCTGGTGGACAACAGGTTGGCCATGAGCCAGCAGTGTGCCCTTGTGGCCAAGAAGGCCAATGGCATCCTAGGATGCATTAAAAAGAGCGTAGCCAGCAGGTCGAAGGAGGTGATCCTCCCTCTCTACTCTGCCCTGGTAAGGCCTCATCTGGAGTACTGTGTCCAGTTCTGGGCTCCTCAGTACAAAAAAGACAGGGACCTCTTGGAAAGAGTCCAGCGGAGGGCCACAAAGATGGTGAAGGGCCTGGAGCATCTCTCCTATGAGGAAATGCTGAGTGAACTGGGCCTGTTCAGCCTTGAGAAAAGAAGACTGAGAGGGGACCTGATCCAGGTCTATAAATATCTGAGGTGTAGGGGGCAGAATGGCGAGGCCAGACTGTTTTCAGTGGTGAGTGGAGACAGGACAAGGGGAAACGGCCGGAAACTGCAGCATAGGAAGTTCTGCACAAATGTGCGCAAGAACTTCTTTACAGTGAGGTGACGGAGCACTGGAACAGGCTGCCCAGGGAGGTGGTGGAGTCTCCTTCTCTGGAGATGTTCAAGACCTGCCTGGATGCCTACCTGTGTGACCTGGTGTAGGGAACCTGCTTTGGCAGGGGGGCTGGACTCGATGATCTCTGGAGGTCCCTTCCAACCCCTACAATTCTGTGATTCTGTGATCAAAACTGCAGAATTCTAGCTCCTGCAGAAGATCAAGAACAGGGATCTAGTCAATCTCTTCACATCTCAAATCACTATGGTTGTTAAATGCAAATAATTCCAGCCATAAAAAAAAAAAAGTGATAAAAACAGGTTTTCTTAAATACAATTCCTACCATTCAGTATTTTAATTCTCTGAAAAAGGTAAAACCGATAGATGATAATTGCAAGGTATGGAACAGAAGATGGAGAGAAGCTACCCTTACAATGACTGATCAAGCTTACCAAAGCAAATAAGCACAAAAAGGTATCTTGCAATCTAGAAGGTAACAGGTTTGTCACAAAGCATGTTGCATACCCCAATTAAAATAAAGATAAAAATGCTTAGACTAGTCTGTCTGTTCAAAAATTAGAACACCAGAAGGAGAAAGAGCCTTCTCCAGAACTCCAAGGCCTTGTCTTTATCAGCATTTCAAGCCAAGGAACACTCTTCTAGGGAGAGGCAGAGAGGGGTGTACAGGAAGGTTCTAGTTGACATACGCAGTCCTTGCATCGCCTCCAGTCAGGTCAAAATAGAAGTCACCACCTAGCTTCAGATGCCTTCCCTTTGTGGAACAACGATTTATATACTTACTGTAGGGGACAATCATTACTTAAAATTAAGTGCCCAACATAAGCCAAGAGAAAGCTTTCCTTCAAAGTTCAAAAGCAGGATTCAGATCCTGTTGCAATTAGCAGAACAAGCTGAAATAACAGATAAAAACAGTAATAAAGCCTATCATGTCTTCACTGTTCTCAGAATTCTACGGCAATTTCTCCCCTGATTCAGAGAAGCAAGTCAGCAAATCCCACAAACTCCTTTTGTAAAAAAATAAAAATAATAATTAAAAAAAACCAACACATTGCACCATACCACATGGAGGTACATACACATACTTCAATCATTAATCAGCTGCAAGGCTTATGAGGCAAGCACAGAGTAAAAACATGCCTCAATGTTAATGCACTTAAGTACCAGCAAATAGTTTTTTCCTTCACTGCAATGCTGTGCTTCATAGAACACATTAGGCCCCAGTAGATGCTGCTGCCCATTCACCAGAGGGAAGTGGGAATATCCCTAAGGGACGTGGAAAACAAAATCAGCTCCAAACACAGCTTTGTGCTCCACCACTGCAAACCTGAAGCTAAGTCTGCAAAACTCTGGAAGTCAGTCTGTTTGATAAAACAAACAGCAAAGTAATGAGTGACTCAGCAAAAGCAAGGCTGTCTTTTTCAACTAGATACATACATTTTAATTTTATCCCCTCCTCTCCAAATCTAGAAGTTATTTGGTTTCAAAACTACAAAGTTTCATTATTATCATTATTATTATTAAGGTATTAAAAACCTAATTCCTCCTGAGCTAGCATACAGCTAGGAGGAATCCACGGAAAGAAAAATGAAGTTATTCCAGCATTTGTGGATTTTTCAAGTTAACACTGACTCAGATCCCATGCAGATTACACTAACTCTCATCAGTCCTGACTTGCAATTTCCATGGACTTCAGTTAAAAAACAAGGAACAATTTATTAAGATCTTGCCATGGATTCTTCCCTAAAGACAAATGCATCTCAAGTACATGCAAAAAATTCAAAAGTAAGAGTGCATATTTTCAACATTCCCAAACAATGATGTTTGCAAAATGGTAAATACCAAAGGTAGACAACAAGAGACTGAATAGGAAGATGTTTTGATCTTCGAAAATTATCCTAGAGGGTAAGAGACACAGCTTGCTACTAGAAAGAGTATGATCCCAACCACTTAAAAATACTGCCTTGCTGCTACACTTGAGTAGTACCCATGAGTAAATCACACTGTCATGACACAAAGAACCATACTATTCAGTAGAGTTCCATAGTGACCAAACTTTTCACCACAGGTCTGCTGTACAGTGCTGCCACTGCAAATTATTTGAGGGGGAAAGAAAAGTGTACTTCTCCCCTTTATGCTTTATATCATTTATGAAAGGACCTTAAGATACCAATTAGGGACAGATGAAACAACCTGAACGAAGGGTGCCCCATACCTGAGCTCTCCCATGAGAAGGTTGCTCCCTCATGATTGCCAGTTTACACACTGGATTGTAATCCTTCCATCAGCCTTTGATACTTTTGAAATAGACCACTATTAATATACAGCTTCCTCCCTATGCTTCATCCCCAAAACAAATTATTGTTTGATTCTTAGGCTCATCTCTACTGGTCTTTGGAGATCTCTGAACTGGAAAAAAAGCAAAATTCTAATCCCCATGGTGTTTTACAAACCAACCATCCTATTACACCACTAGGCAAACACCACTGCAAGCTGACTGAAAGCAGCAGATTACAACAATGAAGAGCAACTACTTCCCATCTGATGGCTTCATCCAGTTTTACTACTTCATACAAAGTATCTTCCTTCAATATGCTTACAAGCATTTTTAGCTTTCATTGGTAGTGTGAATGGTCTGATCCATCTCACCTCTATCTCACTGCACTTAATTTTGCTCTACTCTTTCAAAAAGAAGGCTCTGATAATGTGTGCACAGTCACTACTGAACAAAAGATGCTGGTCTTACAAGAATTTAACTGAGGTCACAAACAGTAATTCTTGGCAAAGTTAATTTGCAACAGATAATAGCAATGGTATTTCAGTCATTTCAACTCTCCCCAGCCTAAAGTTTCCAATACAAAATAAGGAAGGAGTTCTACTTTAAACACCAACTGCTTACATATGATCATATATTCAACTATCTTAGCATCCTGCCTCAGTCAGTAGTCAGTGTGAGGCTCCCAGGTGCATATAGATACTGTGGCAGGAGTTCAGCAGCTTAGCCACAAGCAATTTTACAATGGGAGTGCAATTTGAACTCCTTAAGCACTGGACAAGATTTCTTTGAACATCTTCCACTAAAAAGGCAGATTAGGAGCTACAAGCTCACATTCAAAGATTTCAGACATCTAAAACTTCAGGTGTTTTAACTCACTATGCATCAAGACAAACACCAAGCTTAAGAAGGCAGAGCATTATTGAACTTTGGAGTTGCTAGTCTTGGCCCACTAGCTTAAAACTCAAGTGAAGACATTCCTACTAAAGCATTTTAACATGAATGGAGAAGAGTTAAGAGGCTGTGCAAAGTTATCACAGCTGAGCAGATGCACCTTAGCTTGTTAAAGTACTGCAACTCAGCGTCACAGTCCTCTCAGTCTTCTGAGCCTCTTGAAATGCTGTAAATGCAGTAAGACAGCTACTTCACTCCTGTATTCCAAGAAGGTAACATCTCTGGTTGAAGGCTTTTCACTATTGCTGTTGCATTCTCCTGTACTCCTGTTGCTCCCCTTACTCCAAGCAGGCTTTCGTACATCATTCAGATTCCCTTTCTCCAAAGTGAAAGCACTTTCTATTGCTGTAAAAGATAGAAGAAGCAGTACTGACAGCATTTCCAAGAAGACCTATGCTTGCCCTGCATTACTGACATAACACAGCCTCACTAGAAATTGCTTTTATTTCACATCCACACTTATTTTCATCATCATTTACACTAATTAATTAATCACAATGTTTTGCTGTACTTTTACATTCTCCCTGATTTAAGACTAAACATCTCCAGTGGCTGTGATGAAAAGAAAGAAGGTTTTTACATTTACTCAGACACTGGACATCAGCTTGTCCAGTTCCTTCTTCCCTTCTGTCTCCCACCAATTCCCAAGGTGACATAAGAGAATTCCACCCTCAAAAACACAAGACCAGCACAAAGCACTAATTATCCCTTTTATAGCATTCACTTCCAAATCAAGCAGGAAACTCCCACAAGGAACCTCAATAACACCCTTGTAAGTTGCAACAGTTCACATACAAGGAGATGTTACATGAGATGCTACATGCAGGAAGAACATTGAGTGAAAATTGATACCACTTCCTTTTGAATTACATGTTCTGTGAAAAAACAGAACTACAGTTATATCATTAACTATTATGTGACAAATAAACATTTGACTTAGTTTTAAATTAAGCTAAATAATTCCACAATGTAAAATGAAAGGTGGGTTTCCGCAATGGCACCAACAGCCTGTGTTAAAACTTCCTATTTCTAGCATCAGAGTTCAAGTGAAACTATTGCTGATTTGGAGCCACATTCCATTGATCAGCTCCGAGGGCAGCAACAACTACTCAGTAATCATAATTCCTAAGCAAATGCCCCGTGCTAAAGGAAGCATGGGCAATACCATTAGGCAAAGGCACTTCTAACTTGCCAATGTATCGTTTGACATAAAGGCCATTTTGCTTCCAAAAATCTAACAGTCTAGGTTAGTACTAGCTTCCTTTGCCAAATTATTTCAGGATCACTATGTAATAGTTCTTAGTATTAGTCCAGATCTGCGAGGCAGGCATTATTACAAGACAGGTAGATGTAAGCAGTTCTCATGCAATTCTGTATTTGTGTAATAGTCAAAGGAAAGCAAGTACTTAGAAAATCCATAGAAAATGGATTCAAAGCATTCAGTAAGGTTAAGTTTTCATGAGAAATATTTAGAATTAAATTGGGGGGGGGGGAGGGAAGGGGGGGGAAACAACAATCAAAGTTTGAAAGCCAGTGGCCTTTAACACATGCCACAGAAATTAAATGCTACTGCATTCACTGCTTAACGTGCAGTCTCTTAGCAGCATTTTGATGAGGAAGTTGAATAGCTGAGATTCAGCTTTTGCAAAACTGCACTTTAACAGCTGAGGTAACTCCTCACACAGCTGATGCTGGTGCAAAGTGCAGATGATGGAAGCCAGCTTCTCTTCAGACTGGTGCTCAGCAGGCAGGTGCAAGAGCTGAGTGCCATCAGGCACTGCCTGTGACATGCAGTCCTGGCTAGAGCAGGAAAGGTAACCGAAACAGCAAATCATTACAAATTTGGAAGAGTGTTCCCAGTAGAAAGAAGAGCTGCTTCTGAAGTGTAGGTCTTCAGCAAAAAGGCATCAAGAGTCTGATCTCCCTAAGCACTGGATGCATGCTCACACTTGCCATGCCTTATGCATTAGAAGGCAAAAGGGGCTGTGTGCAACCAGCCCAGCCAATGGCACCATGAAATATCCTGGTTTAAATGGAAACATTTTCAGAGGAGCAAAGTTTAAGTAGCTCACTTCTTTAAAGGAGGCAGCTAAATTAACAAAGACAAGGAGCCACAAGAGTTATCTATGCATGTGCAACTCAGAAAGAAACATTAACATCACACCCTTATTATTCACTCTAATTTTTCTCAGTTGTGTTTTAATCAGATGATCCTTTAGTAGTTTTTTTTTTTTTAATTTATTTATAAATCTTATTATCCATCCTTCTTGCAGGAAATCCACCTGAGATTAACCTGGGAAAAGCATAGGAAAGCACATACCTTGCATTGAACTTAATTCCCTATACAAGTGTGATCATTACATTTTGTAAATTTAAGGATTACTCAAGCAATTATTTAATGACACAACATTTTTGGGACGAAAGACAAAAACATTGGTTCAATCACTCCCAGAATAACTCTTCATACTATTGATCCATTATAGAGTGTGTGTGTGTGTGAACATACAAAACCAATACATATATTCTTCCTGCTTGATTCTGGGAATAAAAACCTCACAAATACATTTTTCGAGTGAAGTCTCCCAAGCAATCAAAACTGCAGCCTTCATAATTGTTAATGCTACATAACTGGTAATATATTAGTTTAAATGCACTGAAATCAGAATCAGCATTCTCCTGGCAGTTTGCCTTTAATGTATCAACAATTTTTTCATTACTGCACCACTAGTCAGCTCACAACAATCCAGCCAGAAGTTTACTCTTTCAAATTTGATTCTTGTCCAACATTTACTGAAATTGGTTTACATTACTTGACTTTAACACAATAAAGTATGTCTGCAATCGCTTGACTGTAAGAGTACGTCATCCATTGGATGTTACTGCATAACTGAACTATACATCCAATTTGTACTATGCACAAGCACTCTGCAACATTTACTAGAATATAGATGCTACAATACAAGAGCTCTTCATCACAGCAGCAAATTTGCATAGATTAAATACAAAGCGTAGACAGCAGCCTCACAGGAAAACCTCAAAGATGAGGCACAGCCGCACTATCGCTCCCACTTGCAAATACTCGCTTTCATATCATCATCTAGAATTGAGTTAATTCATCAAAATAAAACAGTATATTCAAAAGGGAAATCTCATGAGCATATTTTATATAACAACAAACCCCGAAATTAGAATGAACACAGTTCTAGAAGTTCCTCACAAGTAGAGATGAGCATTTAATCTCATTTAAAAACGCAGCAATAATACATATCTGCAAAGCACCACTGGAAAATAATCTGAAAACCCAGCAATGTTCTAGAGGAAGTCCTAGAAATTGGAAAATACAAGGAAGGGCTGCTATAACTGGAGAGGTGAATATGGACCAATTTGGAGAATACAACTTAAGTGTTTGTCATCAATATGTTTCAGTTCTAGTGCCTTCAAATGTCTTGACACAGACCCTCGAGAACACCAGAACTGCAGAGCATTTCATTCTCAACTCAGAGTTACTTTCACAGAGCAGCAAGACACAGAGATTCATCAAGCCTGTACAAAAGAGCTGTCTTTGACATGCACATATATCCCTCCCCATAGATACTCCATTCCTTTTAGGAAACAAATTATTAAACCCAAGCAGCATTCAAAAAGCTGTGCTGTAGGTAGATGTACACTTTGTCACCCCAACATATTTGTAAAATACTGGCCATCTCAAAAATATTAAAGGTGCACCAATTGGTACCCTGCAGCCAAAATGACTTATTGGATAATCTACAAATTAGGAGCACAGCACGGTGAAATTTAAATTTAAAGGCAACTTTACATTTTGATTACAAAGCCAAGATTTGGTCATTGTCACTTATTCAAGTTTAAAGTCTTATTTTTGTTTTAGGATGTGAGGAGAGATGAAATACTTTATTTCCATTTGCAGCAGAAAGAAATAATCCACACAGCTCACTGCGTACATTAGATAACACATAAGATGAATTTTCCCTTGGAAGTACAGAATCAGTGCCTGCTGGTCCTTGTTCTACTGCAACATATGAAAGTGAATATAGATCATCCCACAAGGCCAGCTGCAATACAGATACAAAAGAGAAAATCTCAAACATAACTTGGATTGTACAGGTTGATAACCTTAGCCAGCCACATGAACTACATACACATTACCTAAAACATATCTGCCACAAACAGAAGTAATACTTTGCAAGGGAGGGGTGGGAAACCCATCAGGTTATGGCTCCTGTAAACCAATCGCAATTACTGGTTCTAAGGCCTTCAGAATTGGCAACTTACACATATAAGTAGAAAAAATGGCCAAAAGGTATTTCCACTTTATGGTTTTATCATTTGCTTACATCTAAAACATAAGACTTAGAACTAAGTCACCAAAACAGAAAGGTTTTTTTTTTTTTTTTTTTTAAACCAAGGCATGGATAAATTAGTGTTATCATCTTCATCAAGGAAGGGAACCTTATGTCTTCAGAAGGAGTTAGAAATAGTCTTCTGAAAGCAAACAGAACTGCATGCCTGCTATTACTAACATTTTCATGCATCCAAGAGAAACAAGACACGAAAGAGCTTTTTAATTTCATCCACTTTCACTGATAGCATAGCATATGAGGTCTCTATACAAAGCAGCATCAGTTCTCGTCAACGTCACATCTATGTTAAAGATAAGATGGCCAAATAGGAAAGGCCCAGAGCAGCTTGAGTGCTTTCCTTTGCATTCAGCTGCTATTTGTTTCTGCACTTGTAGTTCTTGACAAATACTAAATCTGGGGAAAATACATATATTCCAAGTACCAATTAGGTTATCTTCTAATGCAATTAAAAGCCATTTGACCAGGACTGAGTACATACTGGATAATGCATCAGACCACTCTTCACAGTAATGCAATTAGAATAGAACTTCTTAAGCCTTCTAAAAATAAGTAGCATAATGCAAGTAATGTGACTATTGGTAAGCAAATTACATCCAAGAATGACGTGGATGAGAATCCTAGCTCTTAGATTCTGAGTGGAAAAGACAGCTATTTGCAGGCACCAAGAAGTGACTAACAGCATCAGAAACCTTATTACTGTGCCTAAGACATAATACACAGGTGTGGAAAAAAATGAGGTTCAGCATTTCTGTGTTTCAGAAGTTGTTCACCTGCATCTTTTGCAAACACACCTGCTGTTTACAAACACTGAAAACAACAATCTCACATCACACTACCTGCTCCACTCACACGGAGTGATCATCGCTTACATTCCTCCCACCGAAAATGGACCAGTAAGATTATTCCTACTTGTGAGAGAAGCATCACAAGATTTTTCATCAGTTTCAATACATCTGCATCACAGACAGCTTCTATGCAATTGCACTCTTCCATTGTTACTGAATTCATTTCTTTGTTCTTCAGCCTGTAACCTACTGGAAGTGAGAATATTTAAGTAAATGCAAAAGAACTAAATGCCACAGGGATAAAATAAGCAGCTGAACAACCATTCTGTAGCTGAACAATTGTCTAACATAGCACACACATTCTGACTTGTCCCAATAAATAGCTGCTAAGCCTGAAGAGAAGTTATGTTTAAGCTTTAAGTCTTTACACTTCAAGATTCACTTGAATTTACTCAGAGCAGGAGCAGGAACTGTATTCTACAGCATTTTAAGGATTAATGGATTATCTACTGTTTTGGCATTTAATTGCAAGTTATTAGGGAGCATATTTGTCAAAAGAATATGTACCTTGTATATGTTCCTCCTTAAAAAGTTTGTCATTAGCTTTTAGACATACTGACTGCCAGAACAGAAGAAAAATCATCACTAAATTATTTTGTCTCCTGTCTGAAAGTTACTGAAGATACTGACATGTTTCTTCTTAATACAAACAAGATTTCCTGGCTACATTAGTGAGAGAATTATTCATTTATAGTCACTTTTGGCTTTTTCTTCCCCAACCCTTTATCTCACTTTTAAGATAAACGTGCAGCAGTTCTGCTACCAGCTCCTTTTCAGCCCTTAGTTCTACACTGGCAAATTCCAACTGAATTTCAGCCAGTGAAGAGAGAGATCTCAATATTCCAGAATAATTCTGGACCCTCCTACAACCCTACCTGCTGCAACAACAGACAAGATCCTCACAGATTTGATATTCCACATTCCCATGACAGCTCCCTTTAAGCCCACTACACTGCGCCTAAATAAACACTCTGAAAACTAGAATAAAAAAGGGATCAAGGCAGGGAGACACTTTTCCAGGAGATTTCAGGTCACAAGAGAATTATCTCCAGATCAACTGATTCTGTTTTCACTGCTGGTAAGATTCAGTTTATCGACCTCATGCTTATTGAGGAAAAAAAAAAAAAAAATAATGAACTGATACTTTTATCAGATGAGAAAAATCTTGAAGTGTACAAAGCTGATCTATGCTCTAGGCTGCAAACAACTTAGTCTTACATACTCAAACAACACCTCCGCTAAGTTAAGATGTCACATGTTTCAAAACCACTTTGTGTGGGTTTTTGCTCTTTTTTTTTTTTTTTTAATATGAAGATGGCATCATGCTAAAGAGGACAACAAAATATATATATGTTTACAGTAGGGCTATTTACCAATGAAAACAATTTCTTCAGTCAAGCCAAAACAATCTTCTTTCAAGCCTCCACATTACTGCACAACAATCTGAGAGGAGCTCTTTCCAGAACCTTGCTTTTAGTCACACCTATCCAGCACAGCCTGCATTACAGCTGTGCTCAATGAAGACATCACCTGCACAGAAGGTCATCTATCTTGAAAACTGGTGGCTGAATATTTAAGCCTGAATTAACTGCCCACGTGATCTAAACAGCCAAAGAGTTAGCAGAAGTAGGGATTATTTTGCTTGTGTCTCGTGTTTGTGGGTTTAACACTACTGTTCTACAAGAGAAAGAATAAGCCAATACCCTTCTGGCTATAAGTATCCGATATAATGCTGCTTCTACATGCACTCAATATACTTCTATCATGTTGAGCTCTTGTGCAATAAAGTGAGTGGTAAAAATTACAGAAATACACAAATAATAGTATTTGAAGAGTAATTCCAGCAGTTTTATTACTGTCAAAAGCAGCTCCAAGTGGAACACTGATCAAGTACATGTAAATCATTGTGGGGAAAAAAATGTCATTTAATCAGTAAAACCTTCCAGATGAGAAGAGCTACCTCCTCAAAACAGAGAACACTTAGCCAAGGAACTGCAAGCTTCTCCTATCAACTCTTGTCTTCAACACAGAATAGCAATACATACTCTATGTTCTCCATGACCTTCTCAATAACCTCCACTCCACATCAAAACCTGGAGAGCCATCAGTTTCTTCAAGGTTTCTTCCAGAAAGTCAGGCCTTCACCTGCTTTCCTCTGGGGCTGACACAGTCCTTCTGCTGGTACGAACCCCAACCGATCAGGCCTGGAAGTGCCATGTTGCTGGCAAAAGCATAACCCAAACTCATATATCTACTGTACAGAGGCAATGCAGACCACACTGTTGCTGCAGTTAATTCCCAGGCTCACTTAGGCTGCAGATTCCTGATGTCTTCAGGGATTAGCTACTGCTGGAGCCAATATACTCAGGATTGGTGCAAAGCACGGGGAAGAAACCTGTGTCCCTGCAGACAGAAGAATCAAAGGGAAGAGAAGCAGAGGTAAGATTTGATCCTTATAGATACGCAAAATGTTGGATTTGCTTCACAACCTGTAAAAACCACACCATAACGAAGACCACTCATCCTATCCTCCAATAACAGGAAAGAAAATGTGATCTTATATATTACATTAACGCTGTGTACATCATAAATCCAAAGTTAGGTAACCTGGCACAAATTCTGAACACTCAGATATCTGACCTATAAGCAGTTCATGTTAAGCATCTTCTAGAAATGAAACGCGTGAAAGAACTCTCATCATTATCTGTCCCCATAAAAAAGAAAAAAGTATTGTTAATACGCTAGCACAACTCTTGATTTGGAAAGGGTTAGCATAAGGGAACAATTTACTCTCCCCAAAGCCAGGAGGCAGCTGAAGTTGACAAATGAGAGCGCTAGACTTCCTGTTTCCATGGAAATGGAGCTCGGATCACTACAAACAGATTTCAGAACTTAAAACCAAACCACTCTCCATCTTACAGGCTCTGCTTCAACATTTGTCTTTCTAATTAATTCAGTGGGAGAACATCTGCCACACACCATAGTCACGAACTAAGGCATCCTGCCTTATGACCACTACTTCTCATTTCTGGGTGGATGTCCGCTTACAAGCCATGCACCCCAGTGATCAACTTCATTGCAGCCATCCAGATACATTATATAAACATGACAATATTTCAAAACTCCATTTTGGAGGATACACAGGTCAATAGTTACATGGTATTAATAAGTACAAAACAACAGCTTTACAGTCCAATTCTGAACCACACTAAAATATGAAATAACATAACCACAAGAGAATCACTGAAAAATTCATTTTTATTGTTAAAATGCCCCAACAGAGAACAAAAGAGCACAGCAACACAAGTGGGACATTGGTCGTTTTATTTATTTATTTTTAAACTGTAAGGATCCCTTGTCATTAAACAAGAACTAAAAAGGGGTTATTTTATCACCACTAATTAAGTACTTCTGCAACAACCACTGCCCAGCACTGCAAGGGATAATTCCAACTTGCTGATTACAGTTGCAAGACGCTCAGTGGCAGCTAATGCAATTTACCAATGATACTTACAGCTCCTGTTCCCTGTGTTTGGCAAGAGCATATGAAGAGCCATTTTTGCATGTGTGCAATATTGACACTGATTTTGCAACTGATGACAACACTCCATCTGCTCTCAGACACTCTGGTGCCTCTGCCAATTTATTCCCCAACATATTGCCTTCTCCAGACTTCCCCAAGGTTGCTCTAGTTCGGATTTTTGTTCTTTTACCAGGTTTGAAGGGGCTATTTCAGGCTGTGAATGAGAACCTGTGGTATGAACATCTAACCCCATGTCGAAATCATAGGGATCAGCAGACAAGCAGGTAGTTATTTCAAATGACACCTCCCTTTAAGATCACATCCACAAGTTTGAGGGTATGGATAATAGCTTCAGAGACATTGATTCCTGAACGAGAAAGGAGTTTGAGGCCAATGAGGAGGTGCAGAATTAAAAAAGAACCAATAACTAACTCTAAGAGAAGCCAAAAACATAGCATTTAGAGAAGAGTAGATTCCTCTCAGACAGCCTTCTATGTATCCTGTATTCTCACCCAGCAAGCTCAACTCACCAGCAAAACTTGCAGAGTAAACCAAACAGACTGAAGAACTCAGTTTCCACTTGTTTGCCTAACACCTTAAATATACAGGATTAAACATGAAAAGAGTTAGCAAAAGTAAAAAAATTTCAACTTGCCAAATCTTTACTTTAAAGGCATTTACCAAGCCAGAAGCTCACACAAACAGTTATACTGCTTTGTTCAGCTTTTATACAATAATCAAGCTATCTTCATGTCACTCATAGGAATTTATAGTATTATATTTAGACAGAAATGACAGTTCATCTTATAGACATCATACAACTGAAAAAAATAATCTCAAAAAATTAACATTCAAAACTTTCAAGATTTTATACTCAATCCACCATAGAAGAAATGGATTACAAGTTCAGAGTTTCCTAAGCATTGCTAAGTAAGTATACCTCCTAGCAGCTCATGGAAGAATTGTAAGTATTCAAACCCCCCGGGGTTGAGATAAGCAGCATTGGTCTGCTCACCTCAGTGTTTCATTTGAAAGTAGGCAAGTAGGTTAGTGTGAAATGGTGTTCCCAACAATTAATCCCAACAGGATGGATGCAGAAAATAAATGCTTTAATCCCTTTCATATCAGTACAGATGTATGTGAATTTATTTACTGTTTGGCTCTGCCCAGAGATAACTTGCATTTGTGGTATGCAGGTTGGATTAGATGATCTGAAGGCTTCTTTGGCTTAATGCTCGTCTCAGATTACTTATCCTATTTGTTGACAACAAGACCTATTTTGTATGAAAAGAATTTGCCTGTAAACATAACTATTTCTTCTAACAGTTCCCTTTTTTCCTTCTCATTTCATTGACTACCTAAATAAAGAAAACAGCAAATCATGGCAGAAAAATCAGCTGCCAGCCTTACCCTACTCCTGCAATTTATGATTTTCTCTTTTTTTTTTTTTTTTTTAAAATTCAGGACCACAGTGACAAATTAAGAAAAGCAATGGATTTGAAACAAGCCTTTTTCTTCTCACAGCCCTACAAGTTGCAGGTTCTGAGAGAATCAAAAAGCTAAAAATTCTTGCAACCGCCACCAACCTCTTTGCTCTGAGGCATTAAACTTAGATTTGTCTTTGTACAAGGAAAAAAGACCAATTCAGCAACTACATCAAATACAGCAGCTTGTTTTGGCCACCTCATTTTTTAGGAGATCAGATTTAGCTACTCAGCTTTAATACTCTTGTTTTTTGAATTAACCATCTGTTCTGCAACATCCAGAGACACACAGACCTAGTAAAGTAGGATGTCAATCTCCAGGTCTTGAGGGACAAAACACTTCTACATACACCAACAATAAACAAACAGATTCCAATGCAATAGGCAACCTTACCAACGAGGATCTTACATTGTTGATTTTTGTATCTATAGCATGGTTTCATTTTATCCAACTGGCAAAAGAGACTCAAGCCAACACAGTATACTAGTTGATCAATTAACCCTATAAGGAAAGAACTTGAAAAGGATTTATGACAACAGAGTTCCATTTACAGCAGCTGTAACTCAGAGATCTTAATCTAGCCCCTTCTAAGAAGATTATAAAAGAAAATAACACATGCTGTTCCACTGGCACGTGCTTATTGTTACTGTAAAGGAAGTGACAAACTCTTAAGTGAAAAAGCACAGAAAACACTTCAAACACAATGATAGATACTTCCAGTGCACAGTTGCTGTGATAGCCTGGAAGCCTTCTTCTCCAGTGTATCCCTTCAAATACAGAAGAACACAAACGCTCTGTTGTGTCAAGTTACATCAAAAGACAACAAACAGGATTTATAGGTGTTGCTTTACTAGTGAACTTTAACAAACACTTGAATCCAGTGACCCCTCTAAGAGAAGCGCACTCCATCGAAAAGCTATTTCTTTCAGACTACCAACAGGAGTGGCTAAGAGACTGCCAGAGTGGGCAGGCTATAGAAACATTTGACAGTTCCCAGATACTTAAATATTTTTTTCCACTTAAAACCTGCTACTCCAACAGTATATTTCATGCACAGTGTGTCCAATATAAAAACATTATGTTTTGCAACTGATGTCACTACAGTAGGCTCTCCAGGAACTAGTCTGACCTCTTTCCACAGTACGACCAGTAAAAAGGGCTTACTAGTCCCAGACATTTAACCCTGACCTCCAAAGATCTTCTTACAAGAGCCTACATAACTCCTTGTACGACAGCTTTGGTGATGAGCCTGAGTATTATTCTAAAGCTGGTAGCACTGAAGTACTACCAGTGTACTTACTTCAATCCCAAATGAAAGTACTGGAACAACACGACCTTATGGTCCGGTCCCTGGGCATACTGCAACTAATTGTTCTTTACCCGTTTACTTTCAACAGGAAAATCTCAATCAAGTTTGCAATACACTGATATAGAACAATTCACGTGTTCTCTCATTCCTGTACACAATAACCTATGCTGCTGCACATCTGCTTCCACAGCACTGATTACTGTATTAGGGGAAAAAAATAACTTGGTAGTGACACAGTTGTACTGCAGCACACCCCACCTGGCACTGATCCCTAACTTTGGCATGAGCATAATGCGTACATATTGAGGAGTTCCATGCTCAATTTCAATTGTTAGCCACTTTACGTTGGTCAGTGAATAAACCAAGAAGCCGTCACTTAAATAAGTCTTACCTTTTTATTCTTTCTCACTGTATGAATTTGGTAAATTCCTCAAGAGACCATCTGACACTCCACAGTGACTTCAAGTCACCATCTCATTCCAGTTTGTGACAGAAAAGTTATCACTGGGATTGAGAAACACCAATGCATGCGACCAAACAATCAGCAGTAGATGCCAGAATACACTGCAGTCTAAAAGTTCACTTCAAGTTTCCCATATTCAGTATAGTCTTAATAAGTTAATTTTTCATTCACTGATTTGATTAAGAAACACAGGATTTTAAAATTCAGGTGCCTGCACATAATTAAACATGAGCTGTTATGCTCATATTTGCAGGACTAAGGATTGATAACTGCTGAGAATTTTTAAGTACAAGAACACTTCGTGAAGTTCCTTTGCATCCTTACTCCTGCTATTTTTCCTCTATTCCATCTACTACTCTTAACTTGCACATTTACTTAATCTGTAAGCCAATGTAGTGAAATTGTGAATAATTAACTCACCGCCATACCTGCCTCTCTAGAACTGTATTTACTAGAAAATGATAACTGAAAGGAAGTTTCCCATCTGAAAGGTACACCAATCCACCTATTCTACATGTATTATATGAGCTGCGTAAGATTTGTGCATCAATACTGGAATCAACAGAAAATTCTCCCCTTAAAAAGACACTAGAATGATTTGGGTGTGTTACTACGTATGTGTTGTCAACCCCTTGCACACACAAATGGGCGCACACAGCATTTGTGACCAACCTTGTTCCCTTCTTACAGAAAAAAAATAAATCTATATTCAATTCCTTATTATGCCTCTCATCATATAAATATACAAGGCAAATTTTGCTAAATCTTTTGTTCAGGATAAGGTACTTTCCCTTCAAAATTAATGCATCTTGAATTATGACCTCATGTTCACTAAGTTTATCGCCCTTTTTTAAACTAAAATAAATCATATGGGGCTTTACTATATTGTACCACCTCTGCTAAACTGATTTGAAGGGCAGTTTAGAGTGGGGGTTTTTTTGTTTGTTTGTTTTGTTTTTTGTTTAACATTGAAGCTATACTGACACACAGAAACATTTGATTCTTTAAGAAAACTCAGCTTCTGGAAAGCTAGGAATTCACCTAAGACTTACAGAAAGGTCTCATCAATTTGCCCCACTCCAGCTTTGTAAATAATCATTCTGCGCTGGCCAGGAAGAGACATGAAGAATGTCTACGATTTACTCTGTATTAAACCAGAAGAAATGCTAAGAAGGGGAAAAAAGTGTTACTAAAGGCCACTAAGGAGCAAGGATGTGTAGTAGTTTACAGTGCAATTTCCTATTTAAAAAGAGAAAATTAATGACAGAATATGTCAAGTTGAAAGAACACACTGCGTGCTCTACTTCAGACTCTGGAAGCAATGCCAACACTCCATTCAGAACACATAGCTTTCACCAGCTTGGTCTTGAAAACTAACTCAAGGGATTAAGATGCTTCTCTAGAAAGAAACCCATAGGGTTCCTTAGAATTCTGTCTTCCAGAGATTGCTCACTCAGCCTAGCACTAAGCCAGTGACAAGTCCTGATCTTTCCCTTTGTTAAATACTTTTATTTACACTACTTCTAGTGAAGTTCAGATTCATTGAATTACTTTAGTTTTCAAAACCTTTAAAGGATTTTCTTAAAGTACAAGAAATGCCCCATTATTAATGCTTCGTGCATTTTTAATCAGGTTACATTCACTTAAAAAAAATGAATCACTTGTAAATCTATACAAGCAGAGTTGAAATCTAGGCTGAGATGACAACTATTGTTCTGATTCAGCTTGATAAAGCTACTGGTTTCTTACAGACAGGGCCAGCAAGTAGAAAAAAAAAAAAATCGACTTGAATTTCACCTGAATTACATGCAAATAAGTTTACACTTTTTTCCCCCCCAAGTGTGAATTGTCACAAATTGCTTTCCCCAGCTTGAGAGAGCATTCTAAACTGTTACCACCAAGAAAACCAAACAAACACAAAAGCAAACTTACACAAGAAGTTATTTGTGCCATAATATTTGCTTGTGGATAATGGCTTGAACACCCACACCAAGTCACTTTTCACCTCATTCTCTAACACCTGCATTTCTGATGCTGCAAATGCACCAAGTCAATAAAAGCTGACACCAAAGAGTATCTCACATGTTCCATTCTCGTTTTTTGTTTGTTTTTTTAAATAATATACAGAATAAGCTGACAAAGTAACATATTTTACATGCCTAAATAGACCATGCTTTAAGTGCACCTGTTTAGTGCAGAGGATTTCGTATATATTTCTGAGATTTCTGGGATTTTCAGTGCTC
Source organism: Tympanuchus pallidicinctus (assembly GCF_026119805.1). NCBI lineage: Eukaryota > Metazoa > Chordata > Aves > Galliformes > Phasianidae > Tympanuchus > Tympanuchus pallidicinctus. The sequence goes on from NW_026294744.1 coordinate 7,058,551, forward strand.
ATTAAGCAAAACCTAGCAAATTAAAAAAAAAAAAAAAAAAAAGGAGGAAATAGCCTCATCTTTGAACATCAACCCATCTTTGAACATTAAGCCATGACAAGATCGCAGGTCCTTTTTCCAGCCTGCTCTTCAGGCCAAGCCAGAAAAGAGACGGCATAGAGGCAGGCAAGCTGGTACTCAACAGCAGCATGGACAGTCAGAAATGGAAAGTCAGCACAGAAAGATAGGCTTCTTTCCTGAGGGCTTCCTGCAGCACAGGAGACTGCAAAGACATCCTCGTGCTCCCATCAACTAATACTAAGAACACACCAGTAAACAAATCCAGTTTAGGCAGAGAAAAATGTTTCGTTCACTTCCCATGGGTGAGTTTTTTCTTCCTCAAAAGTCTTCCTAGCAACTCATTTTGTGGAAGCTTATGAAAAGCTTCGCCACCTATCTTTACATATCTCAAAACATTACTTGCTCCGCAGCATACAAGTGCCAAGACTGCTTTATATACACAGTGCAACTGCTAGAATTGACATGGAAAGCTAACAATTCACTAATACCTGAAATCAATTAACAAGCTTGTAATGTAAATATGTTCTTCTAGTTAGCAGTTCTGACACAGCTGTGTCCACCTCTAGACAAACCTTTAACATCTGTTCCTTAAAAGGCCATTCACAAAGTGCTGTTGTAAAATATATTGTCAAAACATTAAACTTTTACTTTCTCTTTGAGATTCTCACCTGCAGAGAAGCTATAGTTCAACTCTGTGCACACAGCAATCCCAGCTAAGGTGCTAGATAAGTCACATTAGCTTAATGTCTTTGACAGAAGCACCTGCTGGCATCATCCAGCAAGCACAGAATCACAAACGACCTGCAAGATCATCCAGTCCAACCGTCCTCCCATTACCATTGCCACCACAAGCACTAACCCATATCTCGTAGCTCCTCATCCAGGCGCCTCTTGAACACTGCCAGGGACAGTGACTCCACTGCCTCCCTGGGCAGCCATTCCAGTGCCTCACCACTCTCTGAGGAAAAAAAAAAAAGAGTTCTCCCTTGTGTGTAACTTAAACCTCCTCTGGTACCATTTCCTCAGGTCCTGTTTGTTGCCTGGGAGAAGAGGCCAAATCCCTCCTCATCACAATCTCCTTTCAGGAGGTTGTGGAGTGCAGTGAGGTCTCCCCTGAGCCTCTCCTTCTCCAGACTCAACAATCCCAGCTCCCTCAGCCACTCCTCATAAGATTCGTGCTCCAGATCCCTTACCAGTTTTGCTGCCATTCTCTGGACACATTCCAGGGCCTCAATGTCTTTCTTTTAGTGAGGGGCCCAAAACATAGTAACATAGGCACTATTACTACACTACCAAGGCTCAACTCATTGACAACATCTCATTCAATCATTATAACATCACATCCACACCTTCACAACTTTAGAGCATCCTAAAGTTGCGCACTTCAGAATACTGACAGATGTGCCGTTGCTTTGACCTACAAATTAAGCACTTGTTAGCAGAGCAAAAACTTCATTACAGTGAAATCTCGCAGGGATTGTCAACTGCTCCCCTTGTCTCAGGAAGGGACATACACATCAGCCACTTGCCTAAGGTCTAGTTAGTCATCTAGTAGCTATACCAACCTTCTTCCACATTTTCATGAAGAAAAAAAAAAAAAAAAAGCCACTCAGAAGTAGTGGTTAGACATCCAAAGGTGGCTTGTCCTGCAGTTCTCTACTAAGGATAGCTTTATCAATGAATCACCACTCCTTGATATTGAAATCTAATCACAGATATTCTAATCTGCCTACACCCCTTATTCCAGCAGGTAAGAGAAGGCTTGGTGATACTGCTGAATATGGCAACATCACACACAAGACATCCAAATAATGTCATCCCTTGCATCTAAAAACTGTTTGTTTTTTTGTTTGTTTGTTTGTTTTTAAATTAGATCTCCATTTTAATTTATGTTGGCTTCATTTTATAGTTGTGGTGCTTAGAAGCCAACGTTTTCTTGTAAGCACCAGACCTGAAACAGAAGCTTTTTTTGGCTTGGGCCTCAGCAAGGTATCATAGTCCATAGCTGGAAAAATGCAGTCTATTCACAGAAGTGGCCCATGTTGAGCAATAACTACCATTCTCAAGAACTGGGGAATAATGAGAAATAGTGCATCTGAGGGCAAGCTGGAAAGCTATTACTCGCCTTTCCCCCCCCCCTCCACATCAGAGAAGTGCAAAACCTTCTCTGGAATATAGGGAGGACATTTCAGCTGATACAGTTCAGCCTTCCATAGTTTAATTTCAAACTCCATTATAACAGAACTGTCTTCTGCTTACCACGCTTAAGTCCACCTGACTTAAAAAACAGCACACACCTTGAATACTATCCTCATCTATAAGATAAAAATTATGGAGTTTAATTTGAAGTTGTCTTCCAAAGAAATACAGTCTGTTTTGAGATCATTCCTACTAAACTACTAAAATAAATCACGGTCAGAAAGCACACACACACACAGGTTGCTCCAAAAGTAATGCCTCCTAACTGCTTCCACAGAAACTACAACAGATATAACAGCACAATTTGGTAGAGGAAATTTTATTACGAAACACCTTTTTTCAACATAATCACCACTATCAGCCAAGCATTTTCACCACAGATCAATAAGAGCTGCATGCCGCACTCATAAAAATCTCCATGGCTGTCTGGAACACAGCTTGCCTTTCATATCACTGTTACCAGTGCCAAAACACACCACCCACCACCTCACTGCACTTACAGTCTTCTGCTGGTCTCCATAAGCATCCACCAAGAGTTCGTGAATGTCAATGGGCCCCATTTTTTTTTTTTCCCCCCAAATGGAAGAATTCAATGACACATCTCTGCTTCATACACACCCCCATGTCAGGCACCATTTTGTCAGGCTGCCCTCTGCTGCCATCTGTCACACAGCAACAACAGTAAGGGGACACTGTTGGAAAAGTTCAGCCTCTATTGCCATATCACCACCATCTGCGTCTGATTGTGGGCCAATGTAATAAACTAGGAGGCATTACTTTTTGAACAGCCCTCATATAAATCTAATAATTTAAGTTTTTGAAGTAGTATCTAGAATGACAAGTGTAGCGGGCACTACAGAAATAGGAAAAATATAGCCTTTGTGCAAATATTTAAGGTAACTCAGTCACCTTCTCTGCTACCCACAGAATAAAAGTAAACGTTTTCAGAAAACTTGGGTCTTTCAAAAAAAAATATTTAGAAGTGACAGAATTTCTCAAGCAATTAGGACACTGTAAGCATAAGAAAGCTTTCTTATATTTCCTTCTATTTATAGTACATTTTTATCTTCTAATTCATTAAAAAAAACAAACAACAGTTTAAACCCTTAATTTCTACACAAAACAAAATCTAAAGTTTACACACTGTTACTATAGAGGTGTTTTTTTAATTTTTTTTGCTCAGGGAGAGACAACTAGGGCTCTTATAAAAAGTAATACAGGAAAATTACGATACAGAAATTGAATCGCTGCAGAAACTTACCCATTTCACTGAGGACAAGTATTTTTGCTGTGACAAGTCACATACACAGAAGACATCTACCTGCCATAAGCATTTTAGTATAAGTTTCAAGCTAAAAAAAAAAAAAAAAAAAAAAAAAAAACCTCAAGGAACTCGGCTATATTTGACTACTGTATACAACTGTCATGGTTAATGTTTCTAAGCAGCTCACTGCAGGAAAAGTAATCAAAGGTGAAGAGTGAAAGGGAAAAGCAGCAGAGATGAAACTAAGCATCTTGTCAGGGAAGATAGCAACACGGCTAGAGGTCACTGAAAGACAAGGAGAGGGAAGGGAGGAATTCTGGAAGATTCCTAGCTTGACTTTTCTATAAGGATAAGGCAGAGCACTGCCTGCAACAAGCACTACCTCCTGAGGGACAGGGAGAATGCATACTGACAGGATGTCAGCATCACAACAGGACAGGTGCTTAGTGTAACTCAAACACAGCTCCAGGGAAAAGGAATGGCAAAGCAAGCATCCCCCACCAGGCCCCAAACTGTTTGGCAGTAAAGGACTTAGAGGTATGCCTCCATCTGCAGTTGTGAGACTTAAAGAAAAGAGCATTCTGGCATCTTGTCTTCTCACAGAACAGCAAATGCTACACCACAACCAAAGAAACCTGGAAAGCCAGTGGCTCATGAACAAGTATTTAGGAAGACTCATAGCAGAAAAGAAAGAAATGGCAGTGCTTTCAGACATACAGCATTAAGACTAATTAGAAGCATTAAGAGAACAACAGCAAGTGCAGCAGAAAGCTAGCAACACGGGATTTAGGAAGGCACATTTTCCAAAAGGCATGTTGCAAATTCAGTTCTGACAAGGAGCAGAGAGTTTGGGCCACAAAACTGCCTATAGCAGCTGACGCAGGAAGGTGGCTGTGATGGGCTGTGAATTGGACAAGAGGCAGGGAGACAGCCCAGCTCCTGCTGTGCCATGAGGATAGAACACATCAATGCTCAGCACCCTCACATTCCCACCCCAATGGAAGCAAAGAGCTCATTTCTCACTGAGCACCTGCACAGGTTAGGATCTCATGCCAGGCCTCCACGTACCACTGCAATATACTACTGCTGACCATTTGTTCTGCAGTACACTAGAACAGAAGGCTGGCAAACCCTGTGAAACCAAACACCCAGAAAAGCTTGTCTTGCTGAAAGCTTAAGTAAAGCAAAAACACCACTTGAATACCTTATAAAGCATGGTTCTTAGCTGAGAGCGCTGTGATCTTATCTAGGAAGAATGAGTTTCTTGCCTTAGCTTCTGATACAGAACATGACCCCTCCTGCACAGAGCTTCAGTTACTGACAGCAGACACAGTCAAGCCTTCCTTCTCCTACAGCACATTCCTCCTCTTCAAGGTACTCTTATCTTCCAGCCTTGCCTGCAGAGACAGCAAGCTTTACTACTTCAAAAAAATATGTCAGAGGTAAGGTGGCCAGTTTTTTTTCCCCACTGGTAAGTATTCTTCTCTAAGCCTGTGACTATTTTCATTCCTGAGTTACAAGGATAGACTGAGTTTTCTTGCACCAGACGACCCTTGAAGATGTCCTTCCTACTTGTATTTAAGTGGCCTCTAAAGGAAATTCTCCAAGAATCTCATATAGCATAGTTTAATCCCAAGGACTGCTGCTGGCTTTTATATTAGGTCGGTTGTTTTCTGGTCTGTTCCCAGGAAACAAGGAAAGGTCACATACCACAGATAAACCTTCCACATATCAGTTCATTTTGTTGCCTTCTGAAGTCCTCCAAACTTGGAAGAAGCAAAGCCCAAATGTTTCTTTTAATTTATGTTGTACCTCATTTTGAAACAAAAGCTACATTTATAGCCTATGAGTGAAACTGGTACATAAATACAGCAATGCAACAACATTAGAAATACGAAAAAATTACTCTCCTATTCAGATTATTTTGTAAATTCTTGATAATTCAGTCATTTTCTGACAGATCTCACTCATTGGAACAAGTTCTGATGAAAGATTTTACTAAGCTATTTCCCTGCTCCATTGGAATCAATGTTGCCATGTATGAAAAATAGCCTTTGTTACCACTTTAGAGTATCAGGTTACCAATTCCAGTCCCATTAAAGGCATGAAAGCACTGTGTTGTATTCAGTGATGCTCATTACTCCTGCTGCTCATCTACACCAATTCCACTACTTGAAATACGTAGCATAAACATGCAGCTATTCATTAAAGGTTTCTGTCCTCATTCCCAATGGAACCAACGCAAAGGCTTTGACTGACATGGAGCCTTGGATGAAACCCAATGCAAGCACACACACCATAGAGAGGGAAAAATTCTGATGAGTGAGGATGTGTTTAAAAGAGACACACATTCACTTTCTGATGGGCAAGGACAAGGGCATTCCATTACTGCCATATGTTTTCCTTTCCATGCCAGTTATTCTAGGCAGAAAGGCTAATTAGTATTGCTAGCCATTCCATTTCAAAGGCACATTTAAGCAATTGGTACATTGGTTCCCAGTATCATCGTTTATACATTATTAGGAGCTCTGGCATATTCCTACTTTATTCTCCATAAAGACTTTAACATGCACGGACATCTAAGTTCATTATTTTTCCTTTCTTTCACATATCAGAGAGAAGCAGGATAAGCAGGACAAGCATCTCTAAGGATCTCACAAGTCTTCAAGATGCACTGATCTACGGACCAGGTGAATTTAATATAAAACGGATGTGAGGTACTACAAGTATTCTGCCCTCTATTTTCATTGATAATTGCTTTCCTTATTTCTATCTCCACCCCTTCTATACAGAGAGTGGTGAGGTGTTGGAACAGGCTGCCCAGAGAGGCTGTGGATGCCCCGTCCCTGGAGGTGTTCAAAGCCAGTTTGGATGGGGCCCTGGGCAGCCTGGTCTGCTATTAAATGGGGAGGTTGGTGGCCCTGCATGTGGCAGGGGTTGGAGATTCATGATCCTTGAGGTCCCTTCCAACCCTGGCCATTCTGTGATTCCCCAGACACAGCACCACGCTCAGTGTTAGTCAGTATTCACCTACTGGAGAACAACCATACATTCACTAACTGCCAAACTACATGCGGCGTTTCTATAGCTTTAACGTAAACAGGAAACACAAACTAAATGAAATATCTACTTTTCAGAAAGCAACAAAGAACACTTTCCTCCCAATCTCAGTTTATTTAGGAGGTGGTCCCAATCAGTGTAGGCACAGCAGGAATGAGGGGGAGAAGGGAAAGCTGGTGCCATTTGTTGAAGATTCCCAAACAGGCTAGTGACAAGAATAACAGACAGACCCTCCAACTGCCAAAGACACACTGTCTCCCCACTTTGGCATAAGATACATAACATCTGGCTGCCCAGCAGAGCAGAGTTACAGCCTTTCCTTACCCACACTCACAGAACTGCTGACCGATGATAAAACAAAAAGTTTCAAAAGGTTGCTCCAAAGGCTCCAAGCCTCCATTGAACAACAGCTTGAAAATGTTGTCAAACACTTCAGGAGTCCAAAAGTCTTCCAGCAAAAAGCTTTCCATTCAGTTGAAACAAGAGGAAGTGACAGATCCCAAGACTAAAAAGAAACTTGCAATGAAGCAAGCACCAACACTGCCTCGCCATTTTAAAACCCAGAGATGCAGTGAAGTGCACGCTTGAAATACATCAGGTACTGTTGCAGTAAGGGGAATGAGACACAAGGTTACACCTAGTACAGCCTTCAAAGGCAATAAATGAATTCAAACTGCAGCCTCAGCCCTGGAGCAAGGGCAAAAGCTGGATGGAAGTCAGTTACATTACACATGTCTAAAACCTCCCTCCCCTTTCCTCTCAAAGAGGTAGTAAGGCATTAAAACCTGACATCTCAAAGCACCAAAAAATCATGACTGCTAACACTGGGAGGAAGAACTACCCTCTCAAAAACAGAAGTATTACATCACAGTACAAATGAGCAACACTATAGCAGAGGACAACATTTGAGCTCACCTTTAGAGTTATGCCATTTGCTTGCTGATGAAAAACCAACTACTAAAGCACCTTTTTTTTTTTTTTTCTCCTCAAAACATAAGTGTCCTCTCAGTGCATCTGTATGACCACTTTCCACCCATTATGAAGGAAAATACTCTTAACTGAAATGTATAGTACTGTTGATGAGGTAATAGCCCCACTCCTCAAATGCATGGTAGCCCCACAAAGAAAAAATGACAAGGATATTCAGAAGTTCATGATCACAGAATAGCTCATGTTAGAAAAGATCTTAAGGATCATCAAGTCCAACAGCATCCAAACCATACTACCTTAACTCTAACAACTCTCCACTACATCGTGCCCCCAATAGTCCCTCTGGTAAGATTTCCCTGACTCCCAGTATCTGAGACTACTAAAAACACAGGGCATGATTTTAAGATCTGTTAGATCTGTGCACTGACATCCATCTTGCACAGTGGACTCCAACATAAGAATTTAAGGAAAATCAATTATAATACTTGGCATTAGCACCATACTACTGCATCATAACACACACGCCTGTGTACGCAATTTGACTTTTATTATTATGACCTGCTATCATAGGTTGAACTATGGAATGCTTCCCAAACTCAATTTGACACAGTACAATATAATTAACTTCAATATTAAGACAGGTGACTTCACCAGTAATTCAGCAATGAATTATGCTAACTCTGCAAACACCTGCATATTCTGTTAAATATCCCATGTATTTCAACAATAAAGAACTTGCTAATAACCTGTATTTACTCGTTTAGATTACAGACTTAGTTTGTCACACTCAGAAGGAAACCGCAGAGATGACCTTCTGTCCTCATTACTATTCTTGTGCTAAAGATAGCATAGAGAGTAAAAATAAATAAATCCCAACAGCATTAGGAGTTAGACAATGTCATGCTGAAAGATACCCTAAACGATGAGCCTTATCCGCTCCTGCCAGCCAGGATGGCAGGGGGTTAGAGGGGAAGGTGGCATTTAAGTGCTCGCTGGGTGATCTCTTTGTAGCAGACTCCATTTCCAGCTGTAATCACTCGCTGGCCTTCACTGGATTCCTGAACGCTCTGGAATAGCTCCACAAAGTATTTAAGTGGATGGATGGTACAGGTCACTGGAACAAAACTTCTTTTCTCTCTTGGCCACGGCTCTCTTTCAGCACATTCTTTTGAAGTCTGCGCCACTGAGGAATCAACAACAGCTGAGAAACATGTGTTATCATACAACACTGAGCACAGCAGCAATATTGCACAGCAAGACACTTTTGTTCAATAATCCTGGACTATTGGAAAGCATTGCAATGTTCTTTGTTGTCTATAAGCCCTTTCTCCAAGCACGGTAGGAAAGAAAACAGATTCCTCCCCCCTTTAAGTAGTAACTCCAAGCAAAAAGGTAAATGAAGCAGGTTTCTTAAGTGCCTCCCCATTCTGAAGACTTACAGCACAAATCTCCTCGTCTCCTCCCAGATATATTCTCCCATCTCCATATTTACATTATCACAAAGATAACTTGATGCTTATTGAGACTGAGCAAGAGTAACAGCAAGAGGGGCCTAGCCTGCAATCCCTGTGACAAGGAACTGTAAGGTACAGCTCAAAACCATCCTCCTTCCCGAGGCAGCATAATGGCTCCAATCTCAACTTGTTAAGTAAGAAGTTGGGGCAAGTAGGAGTATTGCTCAGCTTGGCACACACAGGCAATTCTCCCCCCTCCCCATGTTGTATCAGTACAGATAAAGGTGCCATACAAACATCTCAACAATGAAAATAAAGATAAAATATTGTAAACACAGAAAACAACGTCAGTATGCTGTAATTGGCCAGCAAAACTATGCTTGTTGGAGCTGAGAGATCAGTACACACTTAGAAGGGGGTTATGAAGGATGAAAAGAAATCAGGTAATTGCGGAACTGAACACGGAGACAGACTGCCTGCCTAAACGGCAACAGCAAGGAGTTCACATAGACACAGGCAAGAAGACAGCAACTTGTACCCACTGCTGCAAAACAGCAAGTTCCTACAGAAAAGCCTCTCATTCACAGCAGAGAACCACTTCCAGCAGGATCTAGCCTGTTGTTTACAAAGGCTGCAAACCTCAAACGGCACAGGAAGGCAAGCACTGAGATCACAGTGTGTCATGCTATGCTGTAAGGTCCCGGCTTGAGAGCTGTAAGATCCAACATTTCAAGAAAGCCCCAGAAAACCACACAGCATTTACATTTAATTTCAAGATAGAGATCTTAAAGACTTAAGAATCTCGGCAAAGACCTAGAATTAGAAAACAAACAAAAAGCCCACTTACTAAGCCAATCTCTTAATTACAGAGCTCAAGAAACAGCCAAGAGTGCATGCATCCCACTGAGGGGGGTCCCGGCCCATTCTCCAGCCTGCAATTAAATCTCATGGGGTTTCTTTTCCGAGAAGTAATGAGCAAATTCACACCCCAACAAGGTATCACAGAAGAAGCACCCAATATTCTCAAAGTATAAAGGGGGTAAAAAGAACTTCAGTCTCAAAACTGCGACAGCAATACAAAATCTGGTGCACTGTCATTCAAAATAAATACCTATTATCAGAAGTTCCGCTTTACAGCTTCCTAAGAACAAATATTAGCACAAGAATAACCACCACCTGACAAGCATTCCAAATCACAACCAAACAGAGCAATGCATTTGCACAGAATTATCCATAAAAATTATGTGAAAGAGTACTTCAGTTATTCTGAAAGTCTCCATGTCCTATAAGGCAGAGCTAAGACAACTGCTTCAGTAAAGGTCACACTGCCGTTCCATGGCAGAGGCAGGAACAGGACCCGTGGTCCTTGGCTCTCCTCACAACTTTTCAAGATTCTCACTAACCATACTTGGTTAATTTACCCCCATCTATTCCCCCTGATTACAAAGTTTCTCACCCCCAGGAAAGATCAAGAAGAAATCACATAACTGTGGTCAGGTTCCGTTAGGTTTATGGTGGTGGGAAAGAAAGAAGTTACACGAGTGTAAGAAGTGAATCTGAGCCTCACTGTTGCTGTACAGGGCACACAGCTGAACACCACAGTGACAAGCAGTCATTTCCGCTCCCCTAAGCCAAAGAGTCACTGGATACACAAGGAATCACTAACATAAAAATAAATGCTTCAATCCCCGGCCTGTTTTATTATTAGCTATAATTAAACAAAGTTCAGTAAGAAATTGTAGCTTCTCCCTTCTTCAGAAGAAGAGAGAGACAAACAGGGCTTCATCTTGAACCAGGTAAATCTATGGTCTTAAGGAGCAGAATCTATCAAGAAGTAATAGCGCAGCCATGCGCCACCGTTCTCCATTCAGACCAAAGGAGCTGACCTTATCTTCCTAAATTACACATTCTTTACCGAACCCACCAGCCAGGCTTCACTTCCACAGCACCCAACACAACCACACCACCACCTACCCTATTACTTATGAGCACCAAAGCCCTGCAAGCAGGTGTCTCAGCAAGCACAGCCTTCCCAAGGCATGCTACAGCACCAACACCGCTCTGTACAGTCCCAGCTAAGGTGTTAATCTGCCAAGCTCTAACACATCCACAGCTTCAGGACACGATGGGCGACAGGTGCAATTCCAGAGAGGACACTGGAACCCATCGCGTTCCTTCTGCTCTCATCTCCCGTACCAACAAAGCCCACCAGCAGTGTTGTGCTGCTGGCATAAGGACGCAGCCCATCGTTGAGCAGGGACAGGCCACCCCAGCTCATCCAGGTCCTGGATCATCACAGCCACGCTTCAGGGCTGTGCAAACCACAGCGTGGGATCCATCTTCTGCCCTGCAAAGTTCTGCCTCTTGCTCGTCCTGCTGCACTGCTCCTGCCCCAGCTTTTCTCAGCGTCTCTCGCCCACCACAGATAAAACAGAACCTCAAGCGCTCCCGCAGCTTTTCTTTTAGTTTTGCTCGCTGTGGGGAGCGAAGAAAGGAGGAGAGGTCGGGACGGGAATGAGCGATTAATCACGGAACGAGTCGTCACTGCCTGGAGAGGAAGGGAGAAAGAGACCGAAACCAAACGGTCCACGTCGCAGAAATTCAGACAGGAAAGCGAGACCCTCTTGCTGGGGACAGCACGAGGAAGGATGAGAGCACCCGCAGCGGGAAGGGTGCGAGGAGAAGTCGGTGCTCAAGTCTCTTCCCAAGGACGCAGAAAACAGCCCGCACCTCTCAACGCGGCGCTCGAAGGAAAGCAAAGCCCCAGCGCCGGGCAGGGAACGGACGGGGAGCGAAGGAAAGAACCAAGGCACAGAGGGAGCGTGACGGGAAGGCACGGCAGACTGAGAAGAACAGCCAAAGCGGAAAAAAAGCGAGGGGAGCGGGGAGCAGCAGGCAACGACAGCGAGAAAGTTGGCGGCAGAGGGGCGGAGAGGGCGGCGGGCTGAGGACCCGCCGAACCCCGGCACGCGGAGCCCGAGGAGCGGCGGGACCCGACTTACCGCTCCGGCGGCCGTCCCGCGGCGGCTGCGGGCAGCGCCAACGGCTCCGGCTGCCGCCGGCTCCGCCTCGCGCCTGTGCCCCGCGGGGGGCGGCGCGGCCGGCCCGGGGCGCAGCGCCCGGGGGCTCGGCTCGGCTCTGCCCTCCGGGCGCCGACGGCGGCGGCGCCGCTCCTCCCCCGGGCCCGCCGAGCGGGTAGGTGGGCGCGCGGCTGTCCCCCACGCCGAGCGGCGACCGCCCCCGCCTCCTTCCTGCCTCTGCCTAGCTCCCCTTCACCGGGAGAGACATGTAACGGAACTGGGACGCCAGCACGGCATTGTGGGAGCTCTTAAAGCCGCAGCCGCCCGCTGCCCCCCGCCGCCGACGCTCCCGGCCCGGGGGCGGGCAGGCAGCCGCAGCCTGTCAGGGAGAGAGGCGCTGCAGCCCCGCCGAACGGCGCGGCCCGGCACGCACGGCACCGGCGCCCGGCGCGCTCCGGCTCGGGGGGTTGGCCGAGCTGAGCCCCCGGCTGAGCCGCGTGTCTCTCCCTCCAATCTCTCTCTCTCTCTTTCTCTTATTTTTCTTTAATCGTCGAGATTTTCCTATTGTTTCTGGAAGAAGCAGGAATGCCTTTGTTGCTTATTTTTAACTGGAAGCCGGCAGGCAGTGCTTGCTATTGTTTCTGCCCTGGGCTTTTGATGACGGAAAATTCCCCGGAAAAAAAATAAAATAAAATAACAACACAGAGCAGCGAAGAATCTTATGCGAGAGGCTATTTTTGGCACCAAGTTTTGAGCAAGAACTTTTAATCAGTTGTGTGTTTGTACAGCTTGGGATAGGAAGATGACTGTTCCTAAGATGAAAAGAAACAAAATGATTCACGGGTGTTTTCCGCCTCTCCCACAGCAGTGCTGCCCAGCTTTTCCCAGGGCCAGGCCTTTGCCCTCCCACCCCTGTAGCACATCACGTTGATGGTTTGTGATGGAGTCTCTCAGAACTCTTTCTGCTGTTTTGGTTACCACTATCTAATGATGGTTGTCCACCCGTGGATCTGGATCTTGGGTTATGATCACATCCTAACTACTACTACTAAGTACACACCCTACTACTGAGCATATTTGTTGTAAGCACACCTGGCAAGACAAAAAGTTCCTGCTGAGAAAGTTTTTGGGGCACAGAAGGATGTAACTTCTATGCCTGACATGCCTCTGAGCCTTCTTGTGCTGGCTTAGACAGGAGGAGCTGGCCACTAGTTTTTGTAGACAGCCAAAGGCACATGTAATGAGGTATGAGTAAGAAGGAATAGCAGAGATAAGGTGAATCAGTCCAGGAGCTGGTGGTCTGCATGGTCAGCTGTGTATACACCTTGAATCGTAGACTATCCCAAGTTTGAAGGGATCCACAAAGGTCCCTGAGTCCAACTCCTGGCTCGACACAGGATCACACAAACATCAAACCCTATGGCTGAAAGCAGTGTCCAAAAACTCTTTGAACTCCAGCACTTGGGGCCGTGCCCACTGCCCTAGGCAGCCCGTTCCGTGTCCATCGCCGTGTGGTGCAGATCCTGTCCCTAACCCCCGGCTGCCCCTCCCCTGACACAGCTCCATGCCGGAGCCCCGTTGCTGTCCCCCAAAAGAAGAGGGCAGCACTGCGAATACGTCAACCTTATGAAACAGGAAAAGGGATGCCTCCAGCAATGCACTGGGTGACCAGTTTTCCTGCAGTCTGCAAGATGAGATTAGCTTGCACTAAGCATTTCTTCTTTCAAGGCTATTAATAAAGATTGCTGCCAGATAATTTACTAGCACGAAAAAGGGCTGCATTTTCCAGACAGACTGCTTGTTGCAAATGTTTAGCCAAATATTCTTGTAAAGCTCCTGAGAAGTGCTGCACTCATAGCACTGCCACTTCCTTTTTTTCTTTAAGCCAGTAAACACAATAGAAGCTGTAAAACTCCTGTAAGATCCTTTCTCAAAATCCAGCCTCCTCAGGAGCTCCTACGAAGGAAGGATAGCGATCTAAGAAACCGATTATTGTTGGAAGGAAAAAAGCCTTTTTCAACAAGTTAATGGTTTACTGAAAACAAGTACTTGATAAGTCATTGGGATTGTATTGTTTACCACTCCAGGTGTTCGCAGAACATCAAACACCCAATTTGATATTGAAAGGGAGCTTTCTGATTAGCTTCGCAGCCTATCAAACAGTTTTCATGCACTTGCTATCTAATTTCCTGTCAAAAAGTTTGAATTTAGGGGAGAAAATCACCCTGCTATAGAGGAGAAATTCATGGCAGTAATTAAGAGGCTCTTGGTGAAGACGTTCAGAGCATATGTAAAAAGGTATAAAAAATGTTTATGCTCGGTATTGGCTGGGTGTTTCACTTGCTGGTTGTGTCAGTTTTTGTAGCTAGAAAGAGCGCTGACATTTCAAATATTCTAATGTCTTCATTCCCCTCCTTCCCTCGTGTAATTTAGGTTTTAAGGGCACTAAAGGTGACACATTTCTGCTTCTTCAAAATAGTGTACATGAAATTTTCAGGACACTTTTTGCACAGGTTGTTTAAACCAGTATGTCCAGAAAGGGCATCAAATACAATGTCATGTGTGATTTTTCACATTAAAAATTGAACTCCTTGGAAAGGTGAGATGTTGTAAAAATAGAGAGAATTGGTTGTATCGTTGGGACTGTGTAATCATGTGGCATTTGATCAAGGCCAGCTCCAACAGTGAAGATGACAATGGCCATTAAAAAGGAAAAAAAAAAGAGGGGGACAGGGGGATGGGGACAACAGAGGGAGCGGGAGTCGGCCTCAAATCCAGCCATAAAACAAGGCTGGATTGTATAAATTCCTCCACTACGTAACATAGCAGCCTAGTTGCTCTCTGAGCCATACTGAAAGAACAAGTGCCTGTTTCCCTAGGAATTGTGTGAGGAAGGTATGGTAGAGGGGTGCTAAATTAAACCATCTGAGGGTAAGACTGTGCTGCTGTGGGATGTCTCTTCCTGGGAACCAATGCTACCCCAATCACTTCCTAACTTAATTACATTATCTATATTCCTCAGTAAGCTGTGTTTTATTCACCTTGATTCACTCCTTCCTTTGTACGTTGCTGAGAAAGGTGTAGGCTCTTAAATCAGTAAAAAACTCAGGCACGTCCTTACATTTTTGTGGAAATGCCACAGACCTAGCCAGAGATATTTCTTTTTATGATCTAGATCACTGCTTGATGTATTTGGAGACAGTTTCCTCATAAAGATCCTACTACCTGTTTATCTAAGAGTAATTAAAGAATCCTGGGCAAGTAGTAAAAGGTGCTGTCAATGCTGGCATTGAGTGTCACACACCAAACTCCTTGTACTACACAGGTATGCACACAGAGTCTTGCACACATGTTCTTAATGATGACAAAAGGGAGAAAATAGGCCCACATGCTTTTTGGTTATGTAAGCTTTCCAAGAATTATGTTTTTTTGACCAAAACCAGGAAGAGAATGTTCCTGAGGTTCCTTAATTTCCTCCTTTTCTTGATCTGATCTTCTGTTAGCACTGCCCTTTCCACTGTCATTTCACCTTGAGAAATCCAGTTTCTCATTGGGCTCTTTAAATTTAATCCTGAATATAAATCAAGCTCACTCAGAACAGAAACAGCTCTATATGAGCAGCTCCAAGCAATCAGCACAGCCTTCAGTACCGTGCAATTGCAGTAAGCTCCTCGTGGTCAGAATAAAACAACTCCGTCTCTACAAATCCTTTCTTGAGAAGAAATAAAGTAGGTCTGGATTCAGCAAACTATTTAACTGTGTCCATATATTTAAGGATATGAATGCTCTCAACGGGACTGCTTGCATGATCAAAGCTATCCATGCACTCAAGTATTTTGTTGAATTGGTTCCATAGCAAATAAATCTGAAATGATACTCAACAAGCAGAAAAACAAGCTAATTTGGGGGAGTGGGGTTAATTTATGTCCTGCAGCCTATTTGCTTTTTGCTTTACTTTAAAATGAACATTTCAAGAGGCTTTTTTTTTTTTTTTTTTTAATTAAGATAAATCTGCTGTCTGAAATACAGGGGAAGCAAACAGTCATCAAATTAGAATTTAGGTTAAGTGCATTCTTCAAACTCTTTCTTGTTTCTTCTGTTATTCTCTTCAGTTAGTACTTATTTCTTGGAGCCTGGAGAGCAGTATTTCCTGGTTTCTTCTCCAGGTTTTCTGGATCCTGTTATTGGCTGTCTGTAGAGTATCAGTGACATACTGTGTTAGATATAAATGAAAAAGCTTGAAATCCAAAAGTCTGATATTCCAAGATGCAAAATGTATTCAGTTTTTACTTTATATGGTAGATTTTTGATGCTCTGATAGACTTGCAGGCTTCAATACTCAATTCTGTATAATAAATCCAAATTAGTTCAAATGAAAAGAGAAAATCCAGACCAAATTCCTCTCTCCTGACCTGGCCACATATGACATGAATTGGAGAACTACCCTTGAGTAAATATGTAGAACAGTCTTACATTCTTGTTTTTGCTATCAGTAGCAGCAGCAACTTTCTATGAACTATCTAGAATCTCTCCCAAGTAATGGTTCATCTGAGCAAATATTTGGGGATAGACTTAAAAAGTTGATATCCAGTGAAAGAATACGGAGTACTTGAGGAGTATTTGACAACCAATTATATCCTATGCAAAAATATAGAAAGAACTTTTTAAAGAAGGGCACTGAAAGAGGAGAAACATGCTTGAACGGGAAGGATTCATACAGAAAGATGCTAAAGATGAGGGTTTGGAGCCTATTGTCTATCCTGGAATAGACAGTGTAAGTTATGTTTTGCTGTATCTTATCAGTAATGAAAATGTTCTGCCTTCATCATAAGCACATATGCCTCCTGCTTCTTCCACCCTGGAAAAACCAAGTAAAGCCTTTGTGCAATTCTTTCCAATTTCTCTGCCATCACACTGTGTTTGCCATTGGTGTCTCCTCCAGAGAGGTGCAAGAGAATCACACCACTTTCTTCACCCTCAGTAGTTACAGGTCTATTGGGCAGGATATGCCCTGCCCGTGGAGGCATTCAAGGCCAGGCTGGATGTGGCTCTGGGCAGCCTGGTTGGCAACCCTGCACATAGCAGGGGGATTGAAACTAGACCATCATTACGGTCCTTTTCAACTCAGGCCCTCCCATGATTCTATAATATTCATTATTCTGGTTAACACACACGAGAGGTAGTTCTCGTTCTACAAGTCATTAATCAATGAATGACTTTTTTTTCTCTGTTTTTCCTTGATTTATATAAAATCATTTTACTCCTTCAGAGAAAGCTTATGAAGCTCCATTCAATCCAGTTGGAGGACAGTGCTGAAATCTATGTTGTGCATATATGAGCGAGTGAAACATTGGAAGCAGCAGACCCCACCCCTGTGCATTAGCCGTAAGATTATAAGAGCTGGATGAATACCTGGGAATCAGGTTTTTTCCCCTGGCCTGCTTAAATCAATCTGGCATGGTCAGCAGCAAACCATAAATTTTAAAGCATTTTCCTTAGAGTTCTGTCTTTGGTACATGGCTACACAAGAATCTCAGCTTTCTTTAGGGAAAAAAAAGAAAGTTTGTAGTTGTCATGGTTACAAATAAACACAAGAAAGGCCTGAACCTTGACAGTTCCAAAAGCAAAATGTAAGTAAGAAATCTAATTGTCATGTGATTCAGAGGGAAAGTAATCTATATTAGCCTTTAGATACTTAGTTTCAATTCAAATCACAAAGAAACACTTTGGCTGTTAAGTTTTATGCAAGTACTTTGACTGATCTTTTTTTCCAACACCTGGAAAGAAGACGTCAGTATAAATCTGTATAAGGCTGTAGAAGGCTGAAAATGGATTACTGTAGCTGAGATACAGTATGGACAGCTAAAACAAATAAACATCCCTGTGGGAACTCCCATCAGTCCTCCCTAGAGAAGCTAAATGGTGGCAGTGATACAACTAAAGGACTGAGGAAACAGCTGAAGATCAAGCTACCTAAAACTACTTTTCTGTTGAAGATCTGGTTCAGGATAGGAAAAAACCTCTCACTTGAAAGGAAAAAAATAAAAGACAAGAAAAACAATTGTTGTTTTCAAGAAGTGAATGGCAAGCAAAAGATTTTAATTTGTAAATACACAGTTCCAGAAGGTCTGATATTTAACATAGGAGTTCATTTGCCAGATGCCTGAAAGTCTATGCCGTTCTCTATCAGGAAGATTCAGACAATATTCTTTCATAGAATGCAGAAACATTGTGCAATCTTTATGATTCCAACAGTGTTTCCATGCTTTCATTTGTTGGTTGTTTTTTTTTTTTTTCCCTCTTTTTCAGCAATATAGCTTTTGCCTTAGCAGAAGCTCCTTTCTCAAGTTGTGATACAAAGCTTTAAGACATCAGGGTGTCCCTCCACGAAGCTCATAAACCAGCAATATTTGAAGGGCCTATCATGGTACTGTTGTGCATGATTTATTATGATCATCATTTCCAGTGCAATATATTGTTTTCACGAGCAATATGTTTAATCACTTTCAGTTTATAAATCAGTTTCTCATTCATATGTATGACTTACAAAAGTACACCAAAGGGCATACCTACTATTTTGTTATCCACAGATTTCTATCATCCCTTTCATATTTTGCCCTTGTCGATAACTTCTAAAAACTCAATTTTTTCCTACTACATAGTGCTTCATCTCCATTAAAAATGGTGGGATGGTGGGAATTACCTGTCCCCCCAAGCATCAGAATTGAGTCTAATATGTTTTAAAATACAATGAGTGTAGAATTTCAAAAACGCTTCAGTAATTCCAGAGCTTAAGACCTGTTTTCATAAGTAAGCTGGGGGCCAGATTTCCAAAGTTTCTGGAAAATGCAAATAGATGCCTAGAGAGCTTTCAAACACACATCAAAATGGAGAGGGGGTTAAAAAAAAATAAAAAATGTTGCTGAGGTTTCCATATGAAGTTTGCATGGAAAAAAACATACATTTCTTACTTCTCGTAGATTTTTTGAAAAGCTTGGAATTAAGCACTGAAACATCAACCTGCAACAGATATTCAGAATTATGCTATAGGTGTTCTAAGTCCTTCTAAAAACCTGTCACTGAAAAAAAAAAAGGTTTGCTTTGCAAAATCTGTGTTTAACAGGATTTCAGTAGGTCAATACTTTTGTTGAAAACAGTTTCTCTGCTGTTCTCTAAAGGCTTTTCTCAGTCCCATTCCTTACTGGTCCATCAGTTGGGAAACATGAAAGGGCAAGATACCTGCTTTCAACAAAGAACCATTTCCCAATCCTTTGGACCTGAGCCCACCAACCTTCCCCTCATAGAAACAAATTGGATGACTCCTTTAGGATAATTGGGCAGCTTGATGCCTTACAAGTATCTGGGAATCAGAGCTGTGAAAAGCCCTTTCCCAGCTTTACCTGTAGCTGCCTCTCACTGAACACTTTGTTTTTGAGAGGTTTCATTTTTTTCCTACTTCATGCATAACCAAAAAAAAAAAAAAAAAGAAAAAAAAAAGAAAAGAAAAGAAAAAAAAAAAAAGCAAAGAGTAAAAAAAAAAAAGCCAGGTTTGTGAGAAAATGTCAGAGATGTGCATTATAAATTGTTGTTATTGGAATGAAGGTTGCCTTCATGCTGCTTATCTCATCTTTTCTCCTCTCCTTTTTCTACAGTGTCTTTTCAAGTCCAAATTCTTCAAAAGAGTTGAGTGCCTGTGTGATGCTCCATCCAGTAGCATATATGCATTTACAGACCTATGCACATTCTCACTGAGTTAGGATTGTCTAAGTTGAATTTCAAAGGGCTTCTATCTTGGTTTCTTGCATTTATTGAAAGTACCTAGTTTACTGGGTCCACATCCCAGGCTGGATGTGGCTCTGAGCAGCCTGGTGTAGTCACTGGCGACCATAACCATGGCAGGGGGGTTGAAACTAGGTGATCTTTGAGGGCCTTTTCAACCCAGGCCATTCTATGATTCTATGATACAGGTGTAACATCTATCTCCCATTTAATAATTGTTTTGTTTCCACTCTGGGTTCATACCTTGTCTTTTCCAACACATAAATCACACAGATTTGTAGTGAAGTACTGTAACTCCTTGTTATCCTCATAACTCCTTGTTATCCTCATATCCACCATACTGTGGAAACAGCAATGGATCTGATCAAACACTCGGTTGCCTGTGAAGTCTCAGCACAGGAGAGGTTGTGCCAGGTCTCAGTGCTTCCCTGCACTGTCCCCAAGAGGCTTCAATGGCAGGTTTCCCTGTGGGAGCCTCTCTTTTAGAGGCTGACTGGGTCCTGATCCAGCTGCCACCTTGTTCCTTCAACTCCACTGAAAGCTATCAAATGGGCTGTCAGGGATAAGGAAGCCTGAATCAGTTATAGCAACTTTGGCTTGAGCAGGCCTAATGGTCTCAAAGACTTTAAATGAAATAGGCCTTTATACTGCTCTGAGGTTCCTAATAGTTTTATGAATGGATGGAAAAAGAGCACAGGTTTGTGTTTTTCAAGGAACAAGTGTTTGAAAGCATCATTGGACACTGTTTAAAAACCATTCCAATCATCAGCAGTAGAGTTGGGAAGCCAACATCGAGGCTTTGAAATAACAAGTTTTCACTACTGTGCAGGTCTGAGCTGCTCAGTAACCAGAGGAACACTACAACCAAAGCTACAGTGCTAGAAGCAACCTAAGTCCAATGTCCAATGCAGCTGTGCTCTGCAAAAGGTGCCTCTCAGGAAGCAGGTGGATGCTGCTTTCCTCAGGGTACTTTCTGGACAGCCAACACTCAGTCACATGAGAGCATGAGAAAGATCCATCTTATGGCATCCTGATACAAGAAAGAAAACCTCACCCAGGCTAGCTGAAAGGTAGGGTATGACTGTGCTGTTCTTGCCTATGTGTCTGAAGCACAGCCAAGACCTACCTACCCAAACCATTACAGAATAGCTGTTAATGATGGTGTTGTGAGGTCAGCTCTGGGCTGATCAGTGCGAGCCATTTCACCTTTCTGGGAAATAAGCTGAACAAAATGTACCACTTTCTATATCAGGGAAGTGTTTCAGTGCAGTTATTTGAAACTGAACTCTTGTTTCTGAATAGGAAACCCATTGTGGCCTAACCTGTTCCTCTATTGTGGCTCCATGAAGCCACATCATTTCTTGACTGTGAAGGACTTGGGAGCTGCACAGACCAACTCAGAAGGGGATTGCTACTACTTATGTTCTGTTATGGGGTAGTTATCTAAAACACCAGCCTGCTGTCTGCAGTATCAGAAAAAAGTAGGGCTCCATCTTTACAGTCTGTGCAGATCTTTTGGGGAACTTCCTGGAGTAAAGAAGAGCAGAGTCTTGGCAGGAGGGGTCTCTGTCCTGAGACAGTCTGCTGGTGATGTAGCATGAGGGCACGTGCCCTCTTCTGGCAATAACACTTAAAATATCTCAGATTGATATTTTTTTTTCCCCCAAGAGAAAATGTCATGCTTCTGTATGAAAATGTAGCTACAAAAACTCTGATAATAATGTTAATGCATATAATTACAATCCCTGGAGAAGAGTAATTCTAATTTTGGGTCCAAGGCAATATTCTCAGAAGGTATGTATCAGGATCAGTCATGGAATCATAGAATGGCCTGGGTTGAAAAGGACCTCAAAGATCATCGAGTTTCAACCCCCCTGCTATGTGCAGGGTCGCCAACCAGCAGACCAGGCTGCCCAGAGCCACATCCAGCCTGGCCTTGAATGCCTCCAGGGATGGGGCATCCACAGCCTCCTTGGGAAACCTGCTCTACTGTGTCACCAATCTCTGTGAGAAAAATCTTCTTCCTAATATCTAACTAGAGACTGGATGAGGATCCAATCTCTAATATTCCGCACTGAGGAAAAAATGAGCACTGCTTCTGCTCTTTTATTTTTTTTCTACTGTTCCATACAGCTTTAAGCACAACTCTCCAGTGGACAGAATGATGAATATTCCAATGTCCTGAACATGATGGATTTTAATTTCTTATTGAAGGAAGCAGAGGAATAGAAAGAAATAATAGCTTCAGAGGGAATGGCTCTGTTTGTATTTTTAAGTACTTGCATTAGTCTGGCAGTTTGTTAATTAACTGAATTTCCTTGATTATTGATGTACTTTCTTTATTATATCTTTTATGTCAGGCAGCCCATCAGTTTAGTTTAAGAGGGAATGAAAGGCATGTAAAAGCAGAAAAAGAGCTGAAATGCTAAGTGGAAGGAAGAAAATTGGTATTAAGTATAGGTGGTCAAAAAAGGGGAAAATAGTTTAGCTGAATTAATGCTGTTTTCCTAAATAACTCATCTGTAAAAGGAATCTGTTATGTGACATGGTAGTCTAAGTAGAAATTTCTGTCACAAAAACATCATGTCATTTGTGCACTGAAATTTTCTACTGAAATATAAACACAGGAGATGTAAGTAATGAAGCACAGCCCTCTGAAATTGACTGAATCAATACTGCATGTATTCTCCTTTCCCATAAAATCACAGCTCAAAGCTGCTTTCAAGTATCTGGTGAGTAAATAAAGGTGAACTGTGTGCCAAGCAGGAAAGCAGTAAACACACAATAAATTGATTTTGGCCAATTTTTATTCTTTCAAGCAATTGTAAGTAAACTCTAAATTCTGTTTTTATGACCTGTTCCTGACTTCTGCTGTTTGTTTGCTTTTTCATGTCTGTTAGTTAGTGTCATGCTTAAATATAAAGATGGAATGATCTTTTGTGCTTGGTGGCTTTAAATTTGTTTCCTACAACTGTAGTTACAGATGGCAGAGTTATAATGACCATAATTCTAAGGAAAGTGGAAAAACAGAAGGTCTTAAATAAGACTGACTTACTTTTAGGTATAGCAGAAAAGAGTTTCCCAACTAATTAGCTGCCCTTTTAGCCAAAGAAAAAAAGAAACAAAGAGTCAATCTGTTTTAAGATAATCATTTTGTTTATCTGTGCTGTTCAAACACTGCTCACAAAGTAGCAAAGTCCTTTGCACTTAGATGATGAACTTCATCCAAATACCTCTCTCAGATGCTGTACAAATCTCCTAAGATTTGAAAGGAGCTCTTAGAAAAGGGGATCCTTTTCTGAGCTTTGATGAGAAAGGACTGTTCATCTTTCATCTGAAGCCTCCAGAATCTTGGAATTTTCAGAGTTCTCTGAAAAGCACTCCTGACCAAAGTTATGTCAAAATACACATTTTTAGACTCACCAATAGACATTTGCTAACATTTCACCCCCACACAGAATCACAGAATGGCCTGGGTTGGAAGGGACCTCAAGGATCATGAACATCAAACCCCCCCCCACCACAAGCAGGGCCACCAACTTCCACATTTAATAACAGACCAGGGTGCCCCATCCAACCTGGCCTTGAAGAATGTCTCCTCCGTCTCAGCTTCCCTTCCACAGGCTGGAAGCACTTTGGGCACGAAGGAATAGTTCTTGTAGGCTGTAAAAGGAAACAAGAATAATAGGGCCTCGTTACTTCCAACACATAAAGCTGGACAATTTGACTATGAGGAAATTTGTTTAGACAGTTTTGTTTCTTAGTAGCGAGAGGGTTACAAAGATGATCTTGTCAGTTATTTGCCTGTTATACCCTGCTGTGAAAATATTTTTGTTTTCTGAAGGCTTTTTTTTTTTTTTCCCCATCCAAAGGCAATCTTCCTAAAACAATATTCCCAAGCCTGTTTCACACCAGAGTTTTTGGGAAAAAGTGGCAAAGTCACACACCTAGTTACGCTTAGCGCTGTGTGAATATTTCACCTTTCACAAGCAGTGCCAAAGAGATTCATCCTGAAAACAACAAAGATCTGAATACTTCAGGAACAAATTATGGGTAGTTTTCTCTCTTCCAGTGTTCAGTGGTTGCAAACTTCAAAGGAGTAATCACCTCGAAAGAAATTAGAAAGCACTGCTTTGAAAAATCAATGCTTTGTTTCAGAAATGCCGCAACAAAACATCTGCAGTGGTTTGGGTTGTATTTTGTTTGTTTTTTTGGTTGGTTGGTTGGTTAGTTGCCTTTTTACCTTCTTTTCATTCTTATTTTCATGGGATTATTTATTTATTTATCTGTCTATCTATCTATCTATCTATCTATCTATCTATTTATTAGCACAGACAGTTTGTACTGGAAAGTCCTGGTGTTCTTGGGACTCACTTTGCATCTCTTCCTTGAAAAAGAGTGCAGTAAAGAGCTCTCAGAAGAGCCTTGATTCATGGTGCAGTAATGTGTTCCTCTCTGACAAAGAGGCCAGATTGCATATTTGAGCAAGTATTCCTTTTTAATTTGTTTTCTCACGATCAGTGTTTGCTTTCCAAGTGGGTGAAAGTGTGCTGCTATCAATCATGCTCTGGGAGCAGCCTGTGGGACAGAGGAGCCTTAGTGCAACACTGGCAGCCCTGTGAGGCCTTGGTAGGCACCCCAGGCTTCCCTCTGCGTCGTGGCCCCTTGAGCAACTGTGGGCAGCTCGTCCAGGGCACACACACTCTGGAATGAACAACTTTGCCTGGCATGGCCTGGGGAGTCCCAAAACAGGAGGAAGGCCAGGAGCTATGGCAGAAGTGTGTGGGAGAAGAGCCAAGAGGCTGGAAGTAGTTGACAGTTGATTCATAGTTCTATGAATCCCGTGTGGACAAGTGAGACTTGATGGTCATCTTTATCCGAGGGCTAAGATGGTGCAAGCTTACAACATTCAGCCTTTGTGAAACAAAGGGGCAAATTTCACCTTCTCTGCTATTTCTTTATGGATTGACTGAAGTTTCAGAGTACACAGTGGTATGTTTTGTTATATGGTGGGTAAATACTGGGCTGGGGTGTCAAGGAGATGTTCTTTACTCAGTATCATGAAAACTGGAAACACCTAGGGTGTAAGAAAAATCCTGTACTTTCTGCAGAGTAAATTTTTTCCACCCTTCCTAAATCACATAGACATAGAAATCTCACAGACCAGCATTAGTTTTCAAAACCTTTCTGAGAAAACATATATTTTCCTCTGATAATGGCAAAGTCTGTTGGTGTATCTGCCACCCTCCACATCTGCCTCGTGCATGCACCTTTTGCAACCCTGCCTCCAAGTAACTTGGGGAAATCCCCCTGTGTAATGAATACGACGCAGGAAACTTGTATGAGTGTCAGACAGCTCTGGGCAAATGATTTCTGACTACAGTCCCCAAAGAAACCTCTACACATCTGTAATATATTTATGGCTCTGCTTACTCATGATTTCTCCTCCCTGTGGTCCTTTTTAATGAAGGGTATGAAAAATTAAACTCTTTCATAGATTCCAGTAAACCAAACAGACCTCCTAACAAATGAACAGTATGTTCCTCGAACGCCATTATACCTGTTACTGGTTGACAAATTTACATTGATATATGTAATGGAATCTGTTACAAGTTTTTCTGCAACCCGTAACACACTAAGGCCAAACTCAGCCAGAAGCGGGACTCATGTGAGTCCCACACTATGACCAAGGGCAGTTTTATGGCCCTTAAATGGGGAGCACTGTTTGTGTAGCAGTAAGAATAACTATGCGAATGTAGAGTGCATAACTCCAAAATTGCATTTTTTCAACTATGTAGCAGCAAAATAGCCCAGAGAGAATACGTGAACCTGAGTGCCCTTTCTGGTGTATGAGGCGATGAAAAGGGAAGGTTGGAACTCTTGTTCTATATACTGCAGTAAATCTCCTATAAGCTGGAGGCAGATCATTCAGTCATTTCAAGGAAGATATTACTGTTACACACTCTACAGTTTGCATAAGACATATCTCGGGTTAAATTCTTTTAAAAGGATACCATCAATTTTAAACATTACATTTTCCTGGGTCATTAAGTTTGGGCACATACTGATTTATTAACAGGTAATGTATTATACTTGGAAGAGATAATATCTGCCAGAAGTTCCAGGGAGGCTTTGGAAGTCTTGCTGTGATGAGTCAAGCTGGTAACATACAGTAAGACAGCTGCATTATCAGAGCTGCCTGTGCACAAAGGCAAGGAGTGCAGTGCAGTGGCAATAATCATTTGGGAAGGCAGCATGGAAAGACGCAGCACTGAAGAGTACTCAGAAAAACAGAACAAATCAAACCTTATTTACCAGCTGGCATTGCAGCACATCACAGAGATGCCTGCTAACTTCACTAAGTGTGTACAAGAGACTGTCTAGCCACATGCAAATAGAAATCTTTTACACAGAAGAGCTTTCACAATGTGCAAAAAGCCAATGCGGATGCCCCAACAAGCTACTAGCAGAGCAGAGATCTGAGGAAGGCCTGTAATGCAAATAACCCTTTCCTAAGTTATCTCTCAGTAGATCTTTGCAGTTGAAATGACTATCTTGTCCAGATCACAGTAATTCATTCAAGTGATGGAGGGAGAGTTGCAGTGTCCCCAGTCTGTGTGATAGCAGCACAGGAAAAACACAAGCAGAATTTTCAGCAGTCAAACCTGAAGGCTATACAAACTGCACCAGCAAGGAGACGAGCCACTGACCCTAATAACTTGGCTGGGGAGTGAGCTGCTTCAGTGTAATGAGCCTTGGAGGACCAACACACTGGCAAGCAGCCACGTCAGCAAAGCAGCATGGTGCCAGAGGCAGGCTGAAGGAAGGATGCTCTAGCTTACATGGCTGCCTGGGGTCATCCCTGCAGGTCCACTGCTTCAGCCAGGAGACTCTAGGTGGGAATACCAGAAAGGAAAGATTGCTTCAGCCCCATTGCTGTAAGGGTTGGAGGTAAAAGCACTGCAGGGAATAAATCCCTGATCAAATCAATGCTGAACTGCAGAGGTTGCTGCACAAGGTGTGAAGAGCCTGGAAAAAGACAACGATGACAGAAAATCTATGGCTATGAGTGAAGAGGAAAGAGCAATGTCTGCTGATAGCAGGCAGCAGTGTGACGCGGTCTGGAAGCTGGCTGGGGCTTGCTCCTGACAGCTGTGCCACCCAGGCTGTGGTTTCCCTTCTGGACAGGTAATCTGTACAGTGACTTCTCTCATGTAAATTCCAAACTAGGTGAGAGGGAAAGGGTATATGAAGAAAACTTGCTTTATGTTGAAATAAGTTAGTTATTGCAGCTCTAAGCCAGTCCTAAGAATATTAAAATAATACCTGTAAAGTTCAGCACTAAGTGTTCAACTTTATACCCACCATTTCAAGACCACAAATCATTCCAGATATTTAGCTTCTAATAGGCACCACTGACACAAACCTCTTCCCAAAACCTTCTCTTTTCTTAATCCCCTGTGGAGGTTTGGGAAGCTCTGATGTTATCTGCTTCTCCTGAATGTACAGGGAGCCTTCTCTGCATGCAGAATGACATGAAGTAGGAAATGTAATTTTTTTCTGCAAAAGAGACTCTAGGTTCCATCAATCCACACCATGAGTAACAATCTTTGCAACACAGCCTCAGAGCAAGGCAGGATTTGGGCAGCTAGCAAGTAATGTCCCAGGGACTGACCTTGAGTCAGAGCTTGAGCAACATTATCCTTCCTGTAGATGATTCCTTGAAAGGATTGATTTCGCCTTAGGCATAGGAGCTGAAGAGAAACATCAAAAAATCATTTATAGTTGGGAACTGCTTGCTTTCATTTTGTACAATACAGTATTTTTGTTTGCTTGTTCTTTAATTACAAGCCTAATTTTTTCACATGCTCATCTCCTGATATTTGGTGACTTTTAACCTGAGAAAGACAGATGAGAAAAATTAATTCTCTTAGTTTTTGACTTGTAAAATAATTTCAAAAAAAAGCTGCATGGATTTTAGTATTACTGCCAAGAAATCATGAGAGTTTTGGAGCTAAAATCTCTTTTTTCCTTGTTTATAAAGAATGTCTTCATTATGAAATTTTGACCTGAGCACAGAATCTGAATTGGGCTCTGGTTTGAAGAAGGATTTGTAGCAAAAGCAAGCAACTTCAGCTTCACCTCTTCTCTAGTTTTCCCATCTGTGAGTTATTGTATTTCTTCCAGCAGAGGTTTATAAACATCCAAGCAAAAAGGTCTTGGAAAAGTATACTGTGATACAACTGCTAATCATTACTATTCTTCTATTATACTTCATGACGTAAGAAAGTTCTCACCAGATGCCTTAAAATCTGAGGAAATGTCTGCAAGGCATCTTTGTGGTAACACATGGGTGCAGATTCCATTCATCATTTACTTGACAGTTTAACTAACTGCTCCCAAGCCAAAATGATCACTAAAATCCCTTCTCAGAAATATTAGCTGAGGAACAGGAGCAAGTCACTAAAAGCTCAGGCAGCATCTATAATTGAAAATGCCAAGACTCATGGAATATTAGTAAGGGGTCTGCAGAAGGTAATAAAAAAATGCTAGCTTGCTATGCATAGGCTTAATTTCTACATGCAGGGATTTACACCTCCACTGGAAAAAAAGAAAAAAAAAATTAAACAAACAAAACCCAACAAGCTCTGCACATTATATGCAGTTGAAACCACTCATCCAGAAATTCTGGTTTGAACTTTCCAAAGCACCCATGGGATTTAGAACAAATCCCAGTTAACCTCAGTAGAACTGGGGCCCTCACATTGCTTAAGTAGTTGAAAGTTCAACTCAGAATCTCCTGAAACATATTTTTCAACCTTTTACAATTTGCAGCACTTTAAAACATTCTCCAATGGAAGTGACAGTTCCTGCACAGTGATTTAATGCTACGGGAAATAGGTTTGCTTTTCTTAGTTGCCCTCTGCAGACCCTTTAAATATACACTGAACACACAGATTGCAGGTTAAAAACTGTAACTTTGGTGCAACGTATAATATTTATTGTTTTCTACAGTCCTTTGTGCTAGTGGTCAAACACTATACAACAGGCAGTGTCTAGTCCTTGTATTCAAAAAAAGCTGAAGACAACTTCAAATGTTAGTTAGTTATTTGAAAGCCAATTTCATTATTATTAAGCTCAAAATTACAATTTTTTGAATGTTTTATACTGGCGATAGAGCATTCCCGACTTTCTGCTGATACTGCACATTGTACCTCGGTCCTCTATGCATCGTAAACTCAATATTAGAAAAGAATATAGAGAATCATAAAGTTATAAAATTAAGGTTGGGAAAGACCTCTAGGATCATCTACTCCAACCATCGGTGTATCACCACCGTGCCCACTAACCTTCGTCTCTCAGTGCCACATCTACACATTTCTTGAAGACCTCCTGAGACAGTGACTCCACCACTTCCCTGAGCTCGACTTCTCTTTCTGAGAGTAATCTTTTCCTAATGTCCAACTTGAACCTCCCCTGGCGTAACTTAAATCCATTGCCTCTCATCCTATCATCCTACTCCCATCTTGCTGCAACCACGTTTCAGGTAGATGCTGAGTGATAAGGTCTTCCCTGAGCCCCATATTGAAATATGTTTGATTCTCCCCTACCCTGATTTCTGCTGCATACCTTAGAACCACCTGGGAAACAGTCTGTCCAGGACCAAATAAAACTAGGTAGCGATACGTGCAAATTTTAGATGCAGATCTGTGTTTGTTTCTGAGACATACAGAGTTCTAGCAAATTTTAACTTATCTTTACTCTCTATAGAAACCTGCAAGAATGACAAGCTGAGGATACCAACAGAGAGCCAGAAAAAGACAGGCATACACAATCGTAAGGGTTGTATTTCTCTTGGTACCAGAATGAAAAATGGCCATAAGCAATTTGCATTGTAAAAACTATAAAAATTTTACCTTGGTATATTGTTCGTCTTCATAATAAATTTCTGGACTCACGAGTGAACCCTTCAGAAGAGCTTTCTGGAGAAAAGACAAATGCATCCAGCCTTTAAATTATGCAGTGAAACGCTACTCTGCATATTATAGCTACAGCATGATGTATTAGCTAATAAAAAACAACACACACACACACACAAAAAGACTTTGATGGCACACTGAGCAGTCAACAGGTTGCTCAGATAGGGGAAAGAAGGATTTGGGGACAAATATGATGAAGGGATGTGGTCTAGGGTAAAGGCTGAAGGTGAGGTATAGGCTTTGCTGAGGCCCAAGAGGACTGCCATGGGAATGGTGAAAGGTGGAAATGGGTGCCCAGGAGAACTAATCTTTGTAGGACCGTAAAGAGCAGCAGAATACAAAAGGGTGATGATCCAACTGATGCAAAGAAATAGAAAAACAAAAAAAAAATCTTTGAATTGCAATATCTCCCACAACTGGATCTGAAAATCGCAAGATCTATCTCTGCAGCACAAATAGCATGACCACAACAGGGCTACTGTCGCCATCCCTACAGACTGTAGTAACAAGGAATATCGAGACGATAATGTGATTTCAGGGACCTGAGAAAGCAACCAGGCCTTCTCTGAAACAGGAATGCACTTTGGGGCTCAGAAGACATGATTTAGGTGTTTAGTTTGAACTACACACAGCCTGGAGAGAATACTCCAAAGAACTGGAAGTTCTGTGCACTGGGACAGCTTTGTCCCTCAGCCCCAAACTCACTAAAGATTGGTAATGCCTGAACTGAAGAGCCTGACTTGGCTGTTCTTCTAAAGGTTTGGATTGCTCTGTTTGTTGTGGTTTCCTCTAAATAAAGTCTTAACTAAACATTAAAGTGGCTGCAATAATCCTTATCAGGTTTGGAGGACAGAAGGACAATCCCATTGTTAATTGTATTCATCCTATTGTAATCTGGAAAAACAGATTACTCCAAGGCTGAATATCCGAGGCTATGAATATTACAAAACATAGGCTTTAAATACTGAATCTCAGATTAAACCTAGCTTAAAATGAGGAATAATCAGAAGTCTCTGCATCCTGAAAACTACTTGTTAGCCTACATGAAGTTGATGTAGCGTCCTCAGATCGTAACTCCCCTTAGATTTGCACCAATTTGGTCAGCTTTTGCAATGACTGGATTTATCCTATCTGCAACAATGATGAAGTATTCATAGCTGCAATGAGGCAGTATAAGCAGAATTGCTGGAAAAGGTCACATGAGCACTTGCTTCACCTGTGCATTTGTTTCAGTGGGTAGTCCCAAGGCTTAGTTTAAACACCCTGCCATGTTTGGTAAGTTAAGGGAAATCTTGAGAACTTTAGGCAACATAGCAGTTTGGGAACCAAATTTCCTTTTAAACATTTGGGCAGTGTGGTGTAGCAGTGTGACTAACATACACAATTAGATAGAAGACCATTTTCTATACCTATATGTGGCCATTCTGTATATATGAGGCCATTATGGAAACCTGACCAAACCGGCCCTTATTGCACATCTATACTCTGTATACTAAGGGTCACAAGAACAACAACAAAAAAGCTACTGTTGCAGTGAATATTGTGATACGTATGAAGAACATGAAACAGGATCATAGAGAACTGAAGCCTTCTGAATTTCAAGTGCATATTTTTATACTGTATTACTGTTTGCCCTTTCTCGCTGAACCCTGTTAACACGTGGCTGTCTGGAGTGATCAGCAGCGAGATAGGGACACTCTTCTGCTCAAGCATTTCTGACATTTGGGTAAATGGAGTGCCAAGAATGACTTAGAGCTTGCCACTGGGGAGGCACGACACACATTCTGGTTGTGGGTTTTGCAGGTATTTGATGACAGCAAGAAAATGGTGGAGTATGAGGTTCCTGATTTGCAGGCTCCATGCTTTAGTGGACATGGTCTTCTGCTTTTCTCTTTGAAGTGTGGTATTTCCTGCTCTTCCTCTTCTTTCCCAGGATGTTACTCAGCAAAGTGCTAACTACCTATTCACCTGGATGGGTTTTGTAACCCAAGCTTCATTCCCAGGGGCCCCAGCTACATTTAGCAATTAGGTTTCTCTAATTTGACAGACAGCTACAGCTCCCATACTCCGAATCCCTGTCACGCCCAGCTACCCAGTCCAACTTCTGTAAGCCTCAGGTCTCTGTTCTCTGCTTCAGGAGCTGTTCCACAGTATAATCTCCTTGTCTTGCTCCCATCTTGCTCCTCACACCACTATACGGTTCTGGTAGTTTCCTTCTTCATGGTGTATATATAGGAGGAGGGGAAATTCCGAGAGTGCATGATGGAAGAAGGACCTGCTCTTTGCCTTGGTGCCCTAATCCGCAGGCAAGAAGGGCCAGAACTGCAACTGACACCAAAGTTCAGCTTGACTCCAGGATGCCAGGTGTGTGGTGCAGGGGAGCTTTTCAAAATCTTCAGCAAATCAAGCTGTGAAACTTTACTGAGGCCAAGAGTTACAAGTGCAGATGAGCAGTGAAGCTCACTGCCAGGCAGCACGAGCTGTCCCTGCCTCCATTTCCCAATGGCCTGCCTCCACTATCCTCCTTTCCTTCATTCCTGTATCCTTTGAACCCAACACTGGTCACTGGCAGAAAGCTAATCCAGCCACTTTCTGTGGGATTAGTGGGCTGAATTGAGGAAATCATGGAGGGGCCTGGTGAGTGTTAAAATTGACACTTGGAGGGGACTGAGACAGCATGGCTGGGAGGGGATCAAGGCAAGTTGTTGTCCTTGTTCTGTTAGCCCGGAAGCTAATAGCCGTTCAGAGATATGGCCACAGGTCTTGTCAGATGGTGCCACTTGTATGTTTTCAAAGCCTTCTAATGTGGTCAAACTGGGCAGGCTCTCACAAAAGTAAATTCTGTGTTCCTTTTCAAAGAGAAGGGACATAAAAGCCTCTCTGAGAAACATTACCAGAATATTTTGGCAAGGCAAGACATTGGCCTGGCTCTGACCTTAGAGATAATAGAAAATTCTGACAAGAGTTTGTTATACAGTTCAAGTTTAGGTAGATATTCAGAGTGGAAATTATGGCTAAAATAGCTAATGTTTGGTAAATGTGCTTAACAGTGGAGCTGCCAGTCCCACCTACAAGAACCGGTTTGCACCTCCTTGGCAGAAGGATCTGAGATTGAATGGGTATAAGCAAAGCTGGGAAAATGATGTTTTTCACTGTTTTCCAATGAATCATCAACAGGTTTTTGAAAACCATAAAAACAACATTTTTTTTAGAACACACGAAGATGCTTTTCTTCAAAAAGTAGCATTACAATGAAGGATGAGTGGAAACCCATGTGCTTTTCATCTGCACAGAATACAAACAGACTATGTAATGTAAAGCAGACCTTAACGGAGACAAATAAGCACGTTAAAGAAAAATGCTGGTAAAATAAATCTAGAGAAAAATATCTCAAGTACACAGTGAAATCCTTTCATACCATCTGAAATGCATGAACTGGGCAGAGAAAACTGCGCCGATAGTCACAGAAGGGCTGATAGACAGACACACACCCAGCACTGATAAGGAGTTCTGTGCAAATCTCTTTCGTACTTTGCTTTTCCTCCAATAAATATTTAAAATGAGATTTGTCTTACCCTAATGACCGTAGTGTGAGAAAGTGAAAAGAGCAGGGATTTCATATTCCTGCATTACAGATTTACAAATTTTGTTCTCTTTCTATTTTTTAAATGGGGTGCCAGCATCAGCTACAAACTCCCACGTACAGTATTTGCCACCTTACACTGCTGTGGTTCCAAGCCACTCACGTGTACAAGTTTGAAGGAACAGGGCAGGTACCTCTGTGGTGTTCCAGTGTCTGTTTTTCTCTCACTGCCTGTCCTGGAAACAGGACAGCCCAGGCTCCACCCTGCTGGTGGAAAGTTCATGGAAACCATCAATCAGCATCAGTTGCCTTTAGCAACCAACAACAAATCTGCCCACATTGGCCACAGAGATTGCGACTACGTGGTTATTATTGCATCGATGTTCAGACGAGGAGTCCTGGCTTCAAGAAGACTCCACCTGTAGGAACTTCCAGAGAGCACTTATGTCTGCAGGGAAAATAAGAGAGCAGGGAATGCCAGGGTATGAGAGAAACCTCCTCCAGCTTGGTTGCACTCAGCCACTGCTGCTTCCACCAGGAAGAGATGCTGGGCCGGTTTGGAAAACAGTGCCCAAGAGGATCCCTCTTCTGAGGCCTGTGTCTCAGTAGAGGGGGAAAGGCACACTGAAGGTGCCATGGGACAGTTTGTCATGCAGCCCTCAGCAAGGTTTCTTCTGGTTGAATATTTGCAGGACTGGAACTGTCACAGCTTGTCTTTAAATAGCCTGAAATAAGTAGCATATTTTAATCTATTATCATTATTGCTGACTTGTTACATAAAACCTTAATCACTCTGAAAGGAATATACGTATATGAGTTATATATGTGTGTGTTTGATATATTATGGTCATATTGAGAAACTATCTGACTCTGAAAATCTTTGTCAGCTGCTCCTTAATGTGCATGCAATAATCTCCAGTCACACTGAGGAATATCTGCCCCTTCACACTGCACTGCAGTGAGACAGCACAGGCTGCAAGGCTACGGAGCCCAGCAATGCACACAGAATTACATTCATCTGCAAGCCTTTATCTGTAGACCCATTAACTGTCTCCCACTGAGAGGGTCTAGAAAAAGCACAGCAGTCTCTGTGGTTGCTGTCGACAGAGGGATTATGGATTCCGACCCTCCCAACCCCAAATGTTTTCCTAGGCCAGCAATGTATGAGTCTCCACAGCTGCCCCTGAGCTAACACCTTTGCCTTTGGGACCAGGAGGCAGAGAAGGGAAAACATGGACCCATACTTCAAAGTCAGCTCAGGTTTCAAGGGGCAAGAAGCAGAAGAGGATGGTTTCTGCTCATTCCTTTCCTCCCCTGAGCATCAAATGTGGGGAGTTGAGGTGGTGGAGGGAGACAGAACTGTCGGTACGACTCATCCTGCCTTTGGGGAAGTTCAGCAATTTCAACACAGTCGTTGGGATTTTCCAGGGGTTACAATCTACCAGTTAGTCATTCAGCCTGCTCTCCAAGTGCTCTTTTGAAAGAATCATGGCATTTTCAAAGAAGTCAGAGGTCATTGCTGGCTTGGCTTGACATTTACACTTATTTTTATCAAGAGATAGAAGAATGGCATTCACTGCTGGTACACCCAAAAACAGTGGAATTTTTTTCCTCTGAAGGGTTTAGAGCTCATTCTCACACTTGTTCACAATCCAAAAATAATTCTCTCATTAGTTCACTTACAAAATCACATTGCAGTACACTGCACCTTGTTACTGACGTTCTAGCAATATGTACATCACTGCAGAATAACTGCCTGACCGCTTCTGCCAGGAAGGAAAATGCCAGAGGATACATTCATTCCATTGGCAGAGGAATTAATTTTTAACTTTTTTCCCCTTTTTAGCTCTCTGAAAGATACAGACATGACCGAAGCCAGAGGAACTGAGCAGATCCTGTTATGTGAAGATCTGGCTAACCGTTTGGTAGGTCAGTGCACCAATATCTCTCCTGAACTTATTATGTGCTGCAGAGACAGGTGGAAGCAGAAAAGCCTAAAAGAAAAATACCCAGTTTCACTTTCTTGGGGCTTCCTGGTGATAAGATGGAGAATTTTTATTGCTATTTAATGCCACTAATACGTTTATACAGCAGGTTACCCAGCAGATAGAGGAAGGAATGTTAAATAATGTTTAATTATTAATTAGAACTAGGTGAACATTATGAGGCCTCCATCAAGATTAGAATCTCACTGTGCAAAGCTAGGTGAGAAGTCATTCCCTGCCATGAAGAACTTAAAACCTGAAGAGACCAGGGAGTCATTGGGATTGGACACAGCCTTTTTTACACTGAGAAACCAGAGCTGCAGTAGCCCTGTGTCCTTCTCCACAAGACTGACCCTTTCTCCGGGGGTTCTTTTAATAATGGACAAATTTAGCTTACTAGCAGTACTGTACACATGATCTGCTCCTTGGCAAGCACATTCCTTAACAGGCCAACTAAAATAATTCAGTTGCCTTTGTCCCTCTTTTTTTATTTAGAGAACTCGGAGTACATCAGCATACATGCAATAATAACAGATAAGAGTAGGAAGATATGACCAATCCTAATTTGTATTATGCTGGGTACATCAAAAAGCTACTTTTCCATAATCTGCTTATTCCCTTTGTAATCCATATGCAAGGACTCTGAAAATCTCCCTGGAGCATAAGGATAGAATAGAGTCAAAGAGGGAGAGGAAAAAGGAAGCATATTTAATAATTGAGGAAAATCTCATTTGAGAAAGGCTAATTTATGAGTACATGAAGCACCATGTGGTTCTTTATAAAGGCTCCAAGTATGACTGGGATGGAGAAAAACAGTTGCACTAGCAGATCTAGATCATATATCTAGTAGCTATATGTGGATCGATAGGTACTGTGACTCCTGGGAAGCCTATGACTGAGAGACTCTCCTGAGGCAAAAAGTGCACAAGGAGGTGGGCAGAGCTAAAGGAGCTCTAACTCTTCTACAATGTCTACAATTCAGCAAACATCAAATTCCCACTTGGTACCCTTGCTATTAAGAACTTCTCTGTTTCTAGTGGAAGTAAAGAGAGCTTTGCTTCATGTGGGGAAAACCCATCCCCATGATATAACTTATCCATAGGGATAAAGCCCTGGGCATGCCTTGAAAACTTGGAGAATTCAGTTATCCCAGCTCTACTTTTAGCATATATTTGAATCAAAAGGGAAGAGGACCCCACAGATCTCTGTGAATTGAAGCTGTCATCTTTTGGATGGCCCCATTTCAGTGCTAGTTTCTCCCACATTTCAATATGCCAGACAGAGACTCCTAAGTAGGTTGCATTAGCCTTCTGCGTGCCAGTGTGCTAGGTAAGTATCCTATGTACAAAACAATGCTGTACTTACAGAGAACTGTAGTTACTTACCTGAGTCTTGCATTCATCTAGGTTTAAATACAATTTGAAATAGCTTAACTTTATTTTGGGGTTCCCATACTGTTTTCTGTTATTTTTGGAATAAATACGCATTAATAAACATTTATGTTGGCCTGCACACTTGTAGAGAGTCCTGTGCATTAAGGAGATGATAAACACACTGCTGATGCATTGCATAGGGAATCTGGATGTGCAGTAATTCCGATGCAATCAACATGTGTAGGATTCACTAGGGTTAAATTGTAGGTTGCATCTGTATGTGTGTTGTGGCCATCTATGTAGCATAGTCAGGTGTTAGACTGTCTGGACTGAAATACTGTTCTGACTCAGTTGCCAGAGACATACAAAGGTCCTAGAAGTATGCCTGAAGTCCCCTTGTAATCTCAGAGAGAAATTTTTTTCTTGCTAGAAATCTGGCCGCAACCAGAAAATGCAGGTATATATAGGGTAGTACTATCCAAATCAAATCCTTAGTTCCCATGGTAGGAAACCAATGCAAATACAAGGGGATCAGGTTAACGTGCGTCTGTGTGCACAGACATGCACAACACAATTAAAAGCTCGGCTCCATTCCTAGCTCAATGCTCTAGCTCTGGGTAGTAACAAATCCTCACCCAGCAGGGTTTCAAGAATGAAAACCAGCCACAAGAGACAAAGAGGCACAGAAGTGATTGAAGCCAGCCTAGGCAGAAGCAAGTTCTGGGAAGTGTGATGCTCCTGGGCAGGCTCAGGGCCAGCAAGGCCCCGCTGCCCGGACTGATCCTGTAACAGATCCCTGAGGGCAGTGCTGATGTTGCTCTTGCTTTCCCTTCCTTGCAAGAGTTTGCAAGTAAAAGCCGTGCAATGAAGACTGCCTCTGTTATTTATTTTTTTTCTGTGGTCTCTCTGAAAGAAGAACATGATTTCTTCATCTCTGTAATTCAGAAGTATTTTAGTATTTGTTCTTCAGGCTGTGAAATGACCATAAATAGTTTTGTGCAAGAATTTGCTGCTTGGATTGTGGTATTTATTAGAGACAAGTCAGATAAAATACCTTAGGCTAAATTGCAGCCCTTTGGTCTCTGTTCATTGCAGAAAGGAGACTGGGAGGTCCTGGGGGAACTCTCCCACCAGAAAGCACATCTCAGGCTTTCCACACTGCTTCCTCATCACATCATCAGCAAGAGAGAGAATGATTTGGACACTCTACATGGAAGCCTGTACCCTAGGAAACCTGATAGCAACCAGATTGTGTGTGCCAGAAATCAGAACTGCTTCTTGGATGCACAGAGATCTGCACAAGCCTTTCTACTCCAAGCAGTGGAAAAGAAAATCAGTACTTCCCTTGCCCTCTCCCGCACTGCTGGCCACTGTTACTAGTTTGAGGAGCAGAATGCAGAATACTGCCCACATTATACTATGCCATCCTTCAGACAGTATCAGCATAGCCCAGCATAATACTACCAGGGGTGGGGGATAAGGACTGATACCTGAAATGGGGTCTTGTGCTGCGACAGGATGGCAGAGCACCAGGGGAGGCTGGGCAGGGGCGGTCAGGGCTGGTGGTGTGCTTGATGAAGGGAAGGCCCAAATCTTTTGCTACACATTCATTGTAGATGAACTTATGTACCAACATAAGTTATGGATAATTATAGACATGGATAATTATGGACAAAACTCAGTGATTTAAGAGCATGCATGCTTATGGGGCTCAGCAAACTCTGAATTAATGCATAAAGAAATCACGGTCACTGCTTCAAGTGTCTCTATTTACAGACACCTAAAAATAGCAGTGACTAAAGCAAGGTATCTCAAGTTAACAGTGTCCTGAATTGTCATGCACACATCATGGTTAAAACAGCTCTCAGCTCTTAAAGTCAATGCTCAGAAACTTCTTTAGAACATTTTAAAGTTAATAACATTCTTTATCCTCAAAGCAGGCATGCTTAACTGTGAGCTGATTTTGCTCTACAGTCATTTTGACACCTACATTTAGTTAACACTTCTTTATCCAGGCCCATCAGTGAGACCTGTAGAGTGGCAACACTCCTTGATTACTGACATGACTGCCTGAGCTTTAATGTGGTCTAACTGTCACCACCTTTCACATCAAGACAGGCACAAGTATCAGTCAAAGTGGCTTTGAGTTTCTCATATCCTTTATTAGCTTAAAATATTACAGTGAACATAGTCCCCTGTATAGAATGGTTCTTGGGGAGGCAGAGCAGTCCAAGAGTCAATTCATCAGTGACAATTTTTCTACTTGGAGAAAACATATACCAGTGATTATCAGTGGAATTGTCTATTGCTTATTTTAAATAAATCTCATTCTGTCTTCCTGTCCAATTCAAGAAATTTCTAAAACTCTTGTATTACAAAAGGGGGACTGACGTGGGATCCAGAATGTTCCTATTTTTATTTTTTTTTAGCTATTATTGCCAGTGTTTGAAGTGTGTTGACGTGAACCAGAAGCAGCTGGAGCTTCAGTCAGCAAAATGGAAAACATAGGTGGTGCATAATCATTGAATTAAGAAGCTTCACTGCTGCCCAGAATTACTGATTAGATATTATCTAATGGCAGAAGAAGAGATATTGTTAACATCTGATGGTTTCAATTTCAAGTATTTTTAGGAGATGCATCAATCGAAGCAGTGATTAGACAAAAGTGGACAAAGCCATCAGCTGACTGCTTTTAAACATTACAATCTCATTTAAAAATGAATGAAAAAAGTCTATAACTTTACTCAGCTGTAATTTCAGTCTGCTCGAATATTATGAGCTTGTTCTGTTTTGCAAACATCAAAGGGAAAAGATTTATGTAAAACGACCAATACTCCTTTCTCCTCCACATGAATAATTCCTGTAGCCAATTTCAACTGGGAAAGAGAAATACCTTTTATTTCTGTTGTGTACCCTGACACAATTCAGAGCAATTAGCTGCATTTAGGATACTTCAGATTATTGTCCATTCTTCTGACAGTTCAAGGAAAGTGGCCCAACAAGATCTGTTTTGAAAGAGATATTATGAATATGTCCAAAGCAGTGTACACAGCTGGGCTCAAGTGCTTCATTTCCAATGTCTTTGTTTTGGTAGGAAATGATGATAGAGCCTGATGCCTGATGCTTGGGTATTTTCTGGACTGCCTATTCAAACGGTGCCTCTGACACTCTTTCCAATTAGCATCTCCAAGGCTTACAGCAGATATTTATTTGATGGGTTCTCATTTCCTGCTTTTGGAAACATATGTTATTTGGAATGTCTATTTGGTAATAATGGCTTAAAAATAAAATAAAAACAGAGGCAACGTTATCAGAATAATTTACCATAGGTGATCCAAATGAAATCCCTGGAGGAAAGATTATCCAATCTCCTCATCCACTGAACTCTGAAACAAAAAGCTATGAAATAAAAGTGTTAGTATTCCAGAGTTTCTTTAGTTGTCTCTCTTTCCCAACACAGTAAACTAGTTTTCAGTGCTTCTTAATGTCTGAATGTATGAACTCTGTATGTTCTTAATGTCAAGTAGTCATAGCCATTGCTATTATTCAACTCTTTGAAAGGGTTGATAACTGCAGGACAAGGGGAAATGGTTTTAAGTTGAGGGAGGGGAGATTTAGGTTGGATGTCAGGGGAAAATTCTTTACAGAGAGAGTGGTGAGGTGCTGGAACAGGCTGCCCAGAGAGGCTGTGGATGCCCCGTCCCTGGAGGTGTTCAAAGCCAGTTTGGATGGGGCCCTGGGCAGGCTGGTCTGCTATTAAATGGGGAGGTTGGTGGCCCTGCATGTGGCAGGGGTTGGAGATTCATGATCCTAGAGGTCCCTTCCAACCCTGGCCATTCTGTGATTCTGTGATTTCTTCAGTATGGCTACTTTTCTGAGTTGGAGTAGGAAAGCAGATTAAAACATAACTACGTCTGTCTGCTTTTCATGTTCTATTAAGACATTGTCCTATGTTTCTCTCTCTTTTCAGAGCCATTGCTGTGCCAGATACTGAAGCTAGCAGTGACTGTATTTAAGCAAGGATTTAATATACAGAGGTCTAGCGTGGTTTCCTTAACCATCACGGATAAGAGGTTTCAGGTTCCATCAATTCTCCATTTTATTTAATGTATGAGTCAGTGGCTCAAACAAAGTAGTGATTTAACCTTGACACAAATCAGTTTATTTTTGTCTGTTTAAGTGGGAGCAAAATGCTTCAGCATGGGATTTTAAAGTGCTTTCAACATAGTTTGACTTTTTCTCCACCTGTGTGACCAGCATGACCTCTGTATGTCAGGATGCTGTCAGCTGGAATATAACTTGAGCATAGTTGTACTATCAGGAGAGAATTATTCTGTGATGTTATTTGGCTCTTCTGTAATGCATTTTAGCCAAACAGTTTTTTTACGATGAGTAAGATTAATTAGAGCTAGATGAAGATTTACTTGATCACTGTTGTCATTTTTCCACAGAATAAAATAAGGTTAGAGGAAAGAAAGAGATGTTTCCCCCTTGAAATTCATTGAAAAGCTTTGAATTTTCATTGCCAAGAATGAAAATAAAATAAAATAAAATATAAATAAAATAAAAAAGTCATGTATGGTTTTTATTACAAACAGCCATACTCTAATACAAAAACAGGAATTTTCTTTCAAACAGTATCCTTTCTACTCAGAACTTCTTTTTGGCTTCATAAGCTTCCAGTCAGCTCTAGTTCTTATCCTTGTCATACAGTTAAGGCATCCAATCTTCAGCCAAATGAAGGATTTTCCCCAGGTGCCCCATCAGGCTGGTGGCAGAGCCCAGAAGAGTCCAGTTCCCTGACATCCACTCTCTTGCTGGAGCCTGTTTTCCATTCACACTCCTCCACAAGAAGAGGCATGCATCAGTGCTCCCAAAACAGCTCCAATATTGCACTCTTTATTCTCAGAATAGAGAATTGGTCTGATAACAGCATATCTGCTGATAAATGCTGACATCATTTGGAGTTAAATATCCTCTGGAAAGATTCTGCTGCAGAGAGACATTTGCAACTGTAAGGAATATTATTTAGCATTGTATGTTTCTCTGGCTATTGAAAAAGATGCGATGAGCACTTCCTTTAGGAAATGAGAAAAAAGAGAGAAAATGTAAATGATGGCACTGAAGCCAACACATTCACCTGACAGATAAAATAGCACTTAGCAGTCACAGTAAGTCTTAGCTACACTAACAGCATTGGACATTTAAAGCAGTGATTGGGCTTAATTTGAATATGTCATTCTTCAGGATCTATGTAATTATTATCTGTATATTGTATATATTTCTGCTTTGAGTGCATCAGAAAGGATATATTTTCACACTATCTGCTGCTTCTTTACCTACTGCTCTAGATTTTCCACAGAACCGTATTTTGTTCTTTGAGATGATTTATTACTGTGACTTCCTCAGTCTTATTTGAATTGGGATTTAAATAATTGCATTTCCAGTGTTTTCTTCCTTTTATGTGCAAGGAGCTTTCATAGGAGATGGTGCCTGACACAGGCAGAAAAGAATGCATTTTGAATGCGATAATCTCCAGTTTAGCTAATAGTGCTAATTAACTAGGATTATGCTTTCTGGATTGTCACTGGTTAGTGAATGAATCCCAGGAACAATGAGTGCTGCAATATAATGAGACAGAGTTCTTAATGTATGTTTTTAGTGTTTCTTGTCAACAAACTGTGTCAGCTCCTTACTGTATTACATGAAGGTAATATATATTTTTAATGCTTTGGCTTCAGGAGTATTGACTAAAGACTTCTCTTCGACTGATCAGTATATATTTTTGTTTCTCCAGATTACAAAGCTTGTTATTTCCATGTCTTCATGGTTTACTGAAGAAGAAAGCCAAGTAGAGCTTCAAGTGCCTGCATCACGTTCAAGTGTCATAGATGAATTTCCTTAACGACTGCAAGGAGGAGTTTAATTTGGCATCGATCGGATTAGTTGAGAACTAGGTACAGTAGCAGAAAATGTGTTGCAGGGATCAGCACGAGTATATGGGCTTATTCTCTTTTCTCTTAGAAAATGTCTTTGAAGGTGTTCCCAAACTTTATCACTTTTCTGTGCTTTCAGAGCCTTTTTAAAGTGTTTGGAGAAAGAAAGAAAGGAAGGAAGCAAACTAATAATCATGGAGGGGTGGTGAGTGTCTGTGATCCAGACCTTGTCCATAACCCATCTGTAATTCATCCTCCCTACACTCCCTGGCAATATGCTACTGAATTATCACACTCGATGTACACAGTGCACATAATAACAAATAATGAGGTCTCACGCGGAATTCATAAACTATCACGGAGATGCCTCCAGGTTGTTTCCAGTATCAAGATAAATTACGTTAGCTAATGTTATGTAGCATGATCGTACATCACAGGCCTTCCCCATAGACCATATTGCCTAGCTCTACTTAGTTTTCTTTAAAAATAGATGCTATGGATTTATATTCCTGTAGCATAAGAGATGCTTCTCCTTGGGCCTGGTAAATGCAAGAGCTGGAAATGAACAATGGTGTAAGGGATATAGAATTATAGAATTGTTTGAGATGGAAAGGACCCTTAAAGCTCATTTAGTCCAACTCCCTTGCAGTGAGCAGCTACAGCTAGATCAAGTTTCTCAGAGCCCCATTCAACCTCACCGTCAACGCCTCCAGTGACGGGGGTGGCATTCACCACCTCTCTGGGCAACCTATTCCAGTGTCTCACCATCCTTATTGTAAAAATCTTGTCCCTTATATCCAATCTAAATCTCCCCTCTATTAGTTTGAAACCATTTCCCCTTGTCCTGTCCCAACAAACTCTGCTAAAGAGTCTGTCCCCTACTTTCTTATAGCCCCCCATTAGATACTGAAAGGCTGACATCAGGTCTCCCCAGAGCCTTCTCTTCTCCAGGCTGAAATTTAAACAATATTTTTCCTCTCTCCTTGACTCTCCCTGTCCCAGCGGGTACATCTTAGGCTTTATTTGGACATCTCTACAATGCCTTTCCCTGAGGATCTGTGAACTTGCCATAAGGGAACTCCAGGGTAGCACAGAAGATCACAAGAGCTCATGCATCATCTCATCACTGAGCATCAACCCTCCCTGATTCAGTGATGAGGGGCTGGGCAAGAGCAGGCCTTGTGGTCTATGACCTTCGAGCAAGACCCACTGTATTCTGAAAGTGGGTGTGGTGGTTGGCACACTCTGCTAACTACACTGTTACATGGAAATGGCATGAAAGAGAGATCTGAGAAAAACTAAGATACAAATGGCTTTTTACTGTCTCACTAACAAGCTAGTCTAAATACAATACAGCTTCAAAAGTGTCTTTAATTTGTACAGGGCCTACCACTGTGACAAGCTCTTTTAGATGAGAATACAAGGAGAGCCTTGGTGAGAATATGTTTGGGGTTTTTTTAACTTTTTTTTTTTCCTTTTTCTTTTTTTCCTTTTCCCCTTTTTTTCCCCCTTTTTTTCATTTTTCATTTTCTCTCTATGTTTAATGATGCTAGATTATGTAATCAATCTGATCACCTCTTTTGGAAGGCATTTATAATGATCAGTGTCAATATTTATGAGAAAATAAAGCACTCTAAAAATTATTCATAGTCACTGAGACTATTTTTCACTTAGCATTAATGCTCTGAGTGTGGGTTTCTTGATACAGTCAGATATGCTAGCCAAGAATAAGCTCAGACCCTAGTGTACAGCTAAGGATGTTTAATGTATCTTGACAGTCATTAAGTAGTTGGTAAAAGACTGGCAATGAATTCATTATTCATCTTATGAATCAATCCTATTTATAGCAAACTATCAAAAAATTCACACTATAATATGGAGATTGAAATGGTTATATATAATGGTCCTTTCAGCAGAAGCAGCCATGAAAGAACCGGTGAGACTAGAACAAATT
The DNA here is from genome assembly GCF_026119805.1 of Tympanuchus pallidicinctus. Taxonomy (NCBI): domain Eukaryota; kingdom Metazoa; phylum Chordata; class Aves; order Galliformes; family Phasianidae; genus Tympanuchus; species Tympanuchus pallidicinctus. The sequence goes on from NW_026294744.1 coordinate 7,103,128, forward strand.
ACAGTTAATGACAGACTCTTTCTCAGAGAATTAAATACTTTAATTGGTCAATCAGGTTGGGCATTTGAGAAAGAAAGAGTTGTAATTATGTGAAAACCTGCCTACTGTACTTTGGCAGCTTTATAGGCCTCTGGAGAGCAGCAGCAGCAGCAAGATAAAAAAAAAAACAATCAGAAGCAATAGCAAAACCCCAGAGGAATCATGTACCAAAACTGCTGCTTTGCTCAGAGGAAAAGTCACTTTTCCTTAAGGAAAGTCATTTTGTTTCTTCACCCTCCAAAAAAAAATACTTCTCTTAGGCAAGCTGAGCGTGGATCTGTTGTTTTATGGGTAAAAAAAAATAGAGGTATTTTGCCATCAGTGCCTCTGTACATTATCACCTTCAGCTGGCAGGCATGAAATAAGAGCCTCCACCCCTGAAAGCAATGGGAGCAATCTAGGCTTTGGGAGGATGCCTGGTTCTCAAATCCTACCTTCTTTTGTCACAGCTGTGTTGAGCCTCTAGGGCAACAATCTTCCTAACATGTGTGGTCAACACACACCAAGGCAGGGGCAGAAACTCCGAGGAGCTACACTGGCAGCCAAGCGGAGAGGTGCTTCTCTGCGTCATGAGCCACGGCTCAGGAACAGCCTGGTACACGAAATATTTCTGAAGCACCGTGGAAACAAAGAGATGACACACACTCCCAGCAGCAGTGGCCTGCCAGAGGAAATTTCTCCCTTGTTGCAGCCAACCATGGCTTTGCCTAGACCCGGGCAGGGGGACCAGGGCCAGGGTAGGCCCTTCCCAGAGTATGTCCTTCATTGCCCTCCTCACTCCGTTCTAGACCCACGGCCTCTGAGGTAAGAGGCAGCCCAGGGCACAGTGAGATCGGCTGGGCCCATCTGTGGGGAAAGGGTTCTGTCTGCGGGACAGGAGTGAGTTCTGACCAGCGTGCACAGGGCCGGGCAGGGCTGGTCTGCAGCGTGGCTAACAAGATGGCTCCCGTCAGACCTGAGGTGAGAGCACCAGATAAAACACAGGTGTCAGGGAAGGGGGCTTCTTTTTGCATTGTCCCTAAATGTGCCTCTGAGTCTGAGGAAAAAAAACCCAGCCTATTATTAAGTAAAGCTCGTTTTGTGTGTATACAGAGCAGAGGAGAACAGTGCTGATCTGACTAGAAGCAGCACAGCACCTGCAGCTCCTCTCCATTCAGGAGGTGGGAAATTCGTGGAGGCCAATGGCTGGAGGGGGATCCTATGCAGCTGCATTTTGCCAGGAAAGAGCTTGCACAGCTAAAAACCGTCATCATGGTGTCTCAGAGAAGGCAAGGAACAAAACTGGGTTTTCAGGAAACTGTACAGTGTTTTCTCACATCTGACTATTTCTGGGGTGTTTACAAAAAATATCACCTCTGATCTTGTGCTAATAGGCAACATGCCACGAAGTGCTGGATGTACAGCTTCCTCTTGCATGTGCTTGGCACATCCCAGGTTTAATACAGCTTTTGGCATGAATTACTGCTCACTCCCCTCGGGGGCGGGTTGGTCAGTGTCCAGCAACACAATGGTGTACTCAGCTGTATCCCTGGCTGTGAGTGAGGGTGGTTCTTACACCACTTGGGCACACACAGATACTCTTCTGCAACTGGTGCGTGCTTTGGAGCTGGCATGGAGCCGGTCTCAGGCATGGCTCTTCTGCACTGAAGTGAGAGAAGACATAGCGGCTAAGTACAGAGCCCTATTTCTGTCCTTGCTCCAGACCCAGCCATGCTGCTCCTTGCAGTTAAAATCAGCTTTCTAGCTGGCTGGCTGCCAGCAGAGGCCTAGAGCAACCACAGCCCAAGCCTGCTGCACTCTGCACTGGCAATATAGGAGCAAAACTATTTGCATTGCTATGCAAACAGTACCTACGTCAGTGTGAGTGTTCGACCTTCAGAGAGACCTCATCCAGTTTGGCAACAGTAGAGTCAGCTCTGGCACTACAGGTACAAGTGACTTCTGCTGCCCCAGTGATGAGAGGCCATGGTGTGGTGAAGAGGTGAATAAAGCCTCTGCAGGTTATGGGCAGATGGGAACTGCAAAGAGAAGTCCTTGAAAGCTGGGCTTGCTTTTCCTTAAGTCCCTGGGAGAGTGGGAGTATGGCTACTTCCCCTAAAGAGAGAATTCCTTTTACTCTTCCTAGACAGCAGTTAGAGCAACCTGACATACTTTGAGCTCTCTTTTATTGGAGGCTGCAGCTCACACCAGCCTGGTGTTGCAAGCAGGTAGTGGGCAGCAGTCTGCTACTCCATGGAAGTATCAGCATTGCTGGGGCCTTTAACTCGCATCAGCAGTTTAGGGAGCTCAGGTTTACCTAGGCATAAGAATGTTAAAATTCACTGTAGCTTATTCACTGAACACATTACAAATGTTATTAAATAAACTGTTAATGCTTTTGAAATGCAAATTCTGGGCAGGGCTTTTCTCTGCTTTGCTTTGTTAAGGATCACAAGACTGGGGAGCTGACTCTTGGCAGGGTTCTCAGGGGTCTCCAAGCTTTTAGTGTTTTGGCATTTACTACCCATAAATACACTTTTCATATTTAGATGACAAACTGGCACTGCACCAGGGGAGCCCATATTTATTCAAAATATGCTAGCCTTCCTCATGCTTAGGACAAATCCATACTCAAGGCTTCCTGCCAGCTTGAAGGTCTGGATCCTGATCAGCAAACTTTGATGAGAATCAATTCAATATAACTTGCTATATTAGCAGTTGATGTGAGAATGAGCTCAGGGAGATGAAAAGCCAGTACAGCTTCTGTTAACAGTTAGACAAAACTGCTACATTTATTTGTGCATTTGCAAGAGAAATAGCTTTTTGATGCACTGGGCCTTCAACTTCTGTCTTTCCTCTATAAAGAGAAACACATGACCTGGCAAATCAGACCTTTCAGTTTTTGCCTATTAGGGAGATGTTTGATAAGTCCATATTTTTCCTTTAGAACGTGAGTACTTCTTTGGGCTTTAAAAACTATAATTTGTTTAACTGGTTGCTGTCTTCAGAAAGTACAGGAAAATCTAAAAAACATGCTGGTATCACACAATCCTCGTACCATGTTAGTAAATGGAAAGGTATCCAAATGATTTGCTTTTAGAGGTACCGTGTGTTTTGAACTTGCCATCCTCTCTGTACTTGCCTTTTCTTATCCCTTTTCTCTGTTTGTTCACTGTTCTTCCTGTCGAGTCGGGAGCTCTTCCCCCCAGATGTCCTGTGCTACTCAGTGGCCCTGATAGAGAAATGTTTATTGCCTTCTTCTTCCCTGCTGTGGCAGGCAGGAAGTTTAGCAAATGATGTTTCCTGCCAGGAATCCAATGCAGGGCATAGGAATCTCTGCTGTCCAAAAAAGCTCACCAGTCAATGCAATAAACAATGAAACTTCTTTGGTATGGATTACTACAATCGTTATTAGTCTCATATTTGCATTGTTATCTAAGAACAAAATTGCCATATCTCTGTGCCATGCAAAAGTTTTGGTTGCTCTGCAAACTGGAAAGTCAATTTAAATTGAAGGAGTTGGTTAATAATGTGCAAGACAATCAGTTTCACTCTGTTATTCTCAAAGATATTAAGTTAGTATTGAGGAAATACAAACACTGCGTGACAAGATTATCGTCATATACAAACATCTAAGGCCTATAGTGTCTTTGTTATCCACATGGTAATTACTTACTATTATGTTTCCTTGGTTTAATTCCATTTACACCTGTAAGATTACAAAATAATTAAGCTTGAGTTAATGCAGGAAACTAGAAATGGCATGGTTTGTTAACAACAGACAAAAAGAGTAAAATTGGCAAACATGTCATGGTTATTTGTGCAACATCTAAAAGTGTATATTACTACTTTGAAGATCCAAGAGTGTTGTGTGGGATGCAGGCGTGAAGCCTGGCCAGCTTAGCACCTGATAAAAGGAAAATAAAACACCAAGGAAAGCACTGCATTGTAAAGCAAACTGGCAGATCTCCAGGGCTGATTAATTTTAGAGATGTAGCAATTTAGCATACATCTTCATTTGTGACTTCTTGTCTTTTTCATGCTGGTGTACCAAAAAGCATTTTTACCTATTGCTTATGTTGTACGAAAGGCTTATATTCTTTTTGTTTTGTGACTGTAGCGGGCTGGATTTCCATGAGTAGTTACCATGTTAAACAGGGAGGAAATGCCAGTCAGATTGTTTTATTTGTTGTCCTTATGGAGAAGATAGAGCATTTTGATGGATAGGGCACAGAGCAAAACATTCTGCTCCTACAAGTATTGCTCTTTGACTTCTGGAGGCAGATGTGTCTCTTCACTAAGAGTATGTCTATCAGATTGTCTCTCCAAACTCAGTTAAGCCTTCTAAGCCTGGCAAAACCTATAAAGGTTATTAATGATACAGTGGAATTATCCCCAATCAGTGATGGCAATGATATTATCAATTAATTGGCAGCAGCAGGGAGCTGTATACTTTAGGTCTGCATCGTTCAGGCCTTGAATGGTAGGTTTTATTATGGAATCAAGGAGAATTTAGGATTTTAGCCTGAGTTTAAGATTTAGGAATTTAGGATTCATCTTTCAAGCTCCTTAGCTCCTTGCTAAGTCAACATCTTTCATGTGGTATAGAATGTCATCCTTCCATGACAGTGGCCATCAGCTGATCTGGAGCAGCAGCCTTGACTTGGAGTTGCTTTGTTGCTGTTGTGCGTTTCGAAGTACATATAAAATTCTCTCAGCTTGGCTTTTTGTTTCTTCTGTGCTTATTTATGAAAAAAAAAAACCCAAAAACTGAAAGACAGCAAAACCCTCATGGAGCTCATGAACCTCCTTGCCAGCAAGCCATCAAGAATTGCCTCCAGGTATCACTGTGTTGCTGAATGTCTTGGGACTTCAAGAAGCTGAGCAGGGTGTTGAAGTATCCAGAGTGTCAGCATAACCCCAGGCATTTCTACACATCCTCCACTCTCTGTAGACTGCAGAAGTGAATACATCCTGGCGTTTATGTATAATAACAGCATTTTGACTGTGTTGGCAGTGGAGCAGGTTTAAATATTTTCACAATGACAGTGCTTCATTTCATCTAAAGTCATTTAAATAATGTAAATATATTTAAGCTTTGTGACAAGCCAACAAGTAGATAAGCAGCATTACTCCTACCAAGAGACAGTAAGAATGAGGTACCAGGAAAATGAATAATTTAGTTTGGTACAAATACTGTACTGCAAATAACAGAAATACAGAATTACAAATTCTTTGCTGCAACCTCTAGAGATGACCTCCCCTGCTGCTAAGTATTCTTCTTTTACAGTGCTGGTGAAAAACCTACTGCACAACTGTGGAACATCTTTGTAATAGAATAAACAAGCAATAGCATGAAAACTTGTCCAAGAAGACTCAGCTTGCGAGGCAGCGAGCTGAACAACAACAGGGAGCAACCCAGGAAGGCAAGCAGGGTGACCCCAAGACCACGCTTCCCCATCCACAATGCATGGACCCATGGGATTTGAGCTGAGTGAGTAGAGTAGAGGCAGTGATAACAGCAGGTCCTAGTCACTGACTGCTGAACTTCAGGGGAAAGCAAGGTTAACAAGCCAGGCCCAAGGTCAATCCAAACACCAATTCAAGAACAAGGCTAGAAACAAGTTGTCCTATACCACAGCTCTGTGGAAAAACGATTATGATTATTATTATTACCAGGAAGAGATATTTTCCAAACCTATTTGAGGAAATCAGATGCCTTCTGAAAAAATGTTTTTTGATTTGAAAACATTTTTTTCCTTCCAAAAAGAAGCATGAGAGGAATGTAAATAAGCCCTACCTAGTGAACTTTATTTGACTCTTTAGTGCCTTGAGCATCTTAATCACTTGTTTGGTTGGGTATTCTGTAAAGCAATGGGCTACGTTCTATGGCACAGTTGACTTTTTGCAGTGTATATTCAGTTATGCCAGTGAGACTGGGAAAGATCTTGGGCCAAATTACATGATCCCCAGGCTAATGTTTTACATAGCTTCATTTCTTTTTTTTTATTTATTTATTTAGTTTCCACTCATTAAAATTAAAAGTAAACAGCAGTTTTAAATCTTCAGTGACAATGCATGACGTATTTAGGCTCTGTCTCGATTACTCCCAGAAGAAAAAGCTTGAACCCAGTAAGGGGAGGCTTTACCTTTTTACTGAATTAGGGTTGAATGTATATTTCTTACTGGCATGAAGCTTGCACTGGTATCCACTTTGGGCTACCATCCTGCAGCAAGCAGTATCCTTGCCAGAAGTTGATCCAGGAAATCAAAAATCTGCTCCAGAAAGTCACTTCAGCAAAACTTGCCCCCAGCACTCATACCAAAGAGAGATGAAAACAATGGCTCATGATCTATTCAGGGAGAAGCGGTGACTAAGAGGGTCCAAACTTTAATAATATTTTCCTCTCCGCCAAGTAAGTACTTCCAAGAGGTGTTACAAAACAAAGAAGGGAGGATCCAAGTAAGGCTGTTTGCACCCACTTTTCTTCGTCTCTCTGCATGGTCAAAAAGCTTCCAACAGTATAAATAAAATCAGTGCATTTTAAAAGAAAATAAAAATGCTGCTTTTCTGTAACATCTGCAAGTCACCAAAACTGGCTTACAGCTGGCAGACTTTTATTGGGTACCTTTCCAGAAGAGACACAAGTCTCTTCTGGAAAGCCTTGCTAAGCCAAACCTTACCTTTTTCAAGATTGGCAGTTGCAAATGGCATGAGTAGAAACAAGGGTACAGGAAGGTAAGCAGTGAACCTACCTACTCTTGCAAGCCTGCTGCCTTTGCCATGGTGACTACAAATCAGTATGTCCTAATGAGGGGATCTGAGGTATCAAACAACACAGGTCAGACAAAATTTCCATGGCTTCTCTCCCCCTGCTTCCCAGTGCTAGTGGTTTGTGTTTCACAACAGTAATAACGGAATTCGATTCTTTGTAAAAACAAAATTAAAAACCCCAGCCCAGTGTATTTTTCCTTGTCCCCCAAAACATTAGGCTCAAGAAAGAACTATTCCAGAAGCTGAAATTACAGGACCAGGTACTGCAACTCCAACACTGTCTGGAACTTCAAAACCAAAATTGTTTGCAGGTGAGAAGGATAAACTTGGCCTTAAAAAATGCATCTCCAGTGCCTCGTAATTATGCTGTTGTTCCCACAGAGCTGAATTTCCTTCCAGAGCAGGTTAGCACAAAATGGCCTACAATGCAACTGAACTGCAGCAATGATGCTGGAGAGCATGTTATTGAATTCAGTGCTTGAATGCAATGCAAAAGCCTTGGGACAGGGCAGAACATTGCACTAGCTCTGGGCTTTTTCAACATTTTCATCATTTGGATTACCAGGACTCAATAATCTACCATAAGTGCTCACTGGCCCTTGTGCCTCATTGCTGTATCAGTCACAGTCATTGATGCCTCTTTTTTCCTCCTTCAAAGTTAGGAAAAAGGACCAGAACTGCACGTGGTGTGAAGCTAGCTTACTGCTTTTGTGGTCTCTACCCTGAGTATTAAGTAAATTCTAAGGTTTAAATTACTCTTATGAAATAAGGTAGTAAATAATATTTTTGTGAATATGAATTTGGTCTTACTTCACAATTCACGTAGTCACTTGCAGAGGTGTGTTTGTCCACTTAACAGACACAGGGCATTGCCTCATATCAGACTGCATGCTCCCTTTCATTTCATAAAATCATAGAATGGCCTGGGTTGAAAAGGACCACAATGACCACCTCGTTTCAACCCCCCTGCTATGTGCAGGGTTGCCAACCAGCAGACCAGGCTGCCCAGAGCCACATCCAGCCTGGCCTTGAATGCCTCCAGGGATGGGGCATCCACAGCCTCCTTGGGCATTTCTTGATTATGTTTGTGGGTGATTTGTCATGGGTCCTGGACAGGAGCAATAAAAGAAAATCTCAGAGAAGGGAAAGCTCAGGACTTCTCAGTGTTGTAAGTAGGTTTCCAATTTGCTTGGGTTGCAGGTGCTCCTGTTCCACTAAGGAAGGGAATGTGTCAGGGCTGAGTGTGGTGTTATCATGTAGATAGAAGCCCATTCCTTCAGGGGCAATATGCTGGCTGGTTTTCTGGAATTGCTGAAGTGCAATGAAAGCTATGGATCCATATGGATAGCTATGGCTATTAGCTGCCATAGGTGACCAGCCCTGCATCTGTATGAGTTTAAGCAAGGCTTTTTATTCTACAGATTGCCACGTGAAAGGAAAGAACTGATGCTTTGGCTTTTCTGCCAAGATAACTTGCTCATTTAAATGGCATCACTTCTCAGGAGCAGGTTGTTTGTGGCTACTACACCTACAGTGAAAAAAAAAATAGTGCCGACCCATAGGAATTGACTTGTAGAATAAAGTAACTGTTGCTCAAGTCCTGGTATCTGCAATGTATGTATTCTGGGCTACTCTCAGACTCATCCCTAAGCAGTGCATCCATTTGCAGATGGGGCTATTGCTCTGTTTAGTTTGATTTTAAGTAAGTTTGCTCTGCAGGCTCTCAGCCTCTCTGTGTTATGAACCAAAGCGCGGCGAGTGGGAGTGATGGAAAGGATGCTTTTTGGAGCATGGCTGCTGTTCTAACAGCATCTAATACAGGTCTGCCTTTATGGTCTGCCTTTATGGTCAGCATGCAGCATTGCTTCCCTTGGGCACACCTGCTGATGGCAAGGGAAATAGTGCTGGACTATGCAATAGCTGAGCTTTTCAAATGTGAAAAATCCCTTTTTTAACACATTGATTTGAAATGTCTGCTTGCCTCTGCATCTACAGTGGATTCAAATGCATTGGCTGACAAGGGAAGAGCAGGTATTGATTCCGAGGAGAATGATGAAAATGTGAATTGTTTGAGTAACCTGAAACGCAGGCAGTGAGTCAGAGTGAAGTCACTCATGGTGACTTCCCTCATTTTGCTAGGGAGGTGATGTGATGCTTAATTCTTTAATGTTTGCTAAGTGTTTTAAAACTGTGAAGAAGTTATTTGAGAGATGTAGAGATTACTAAAGGCCTTATGCAGTAAGCTTTCAATGCTAGATTATTATTTAAATGTATAGTACCCTGCTATAAACTGAGTGCCAGAGCTGTTTCATTAAAAGATCTGTTAGCACTTCCATTATTAAATTCTATTTTAATGCTAAATCTCATTCCTGGTGAGCATCTTGGGAGCACTTCCCACCTTCCCAAGTCCGAGAGGTGTTTAAGTTCTCATTAGTTCTGGAGCTGGCTCTATCAGTCTTGTAAGTGAGCAGAACTTCTTCCCTGTGGAGATGATGGTTTTGGTTGCAGTAAATTTACTGCAACTGAGGTGCAAAAACTGGTGGGGACCAGACACAAAGGAAGGGGTGGAAACGAGTAGAGATTGTTTAGGATTGGTCTGGTTGTGGGTTTTTTGTTTTGTTTTGTTTGCTTTTTAAAGAAAACGTACCCAAGAATGAAAACCTAAGGTCAAAGGGAAATGCAAAGAGGTCCTTGAAATGTCAGTAATTCAAGCTGCAGATACCATGTTAAAAATAGCATTCTTCAGACTAGATTAATTGTGATCAGTATTGCCAGCTTCAGGCTTTCCAGGTTCCCTCCTAAACCTCAGGGTTAATTTTCCTGTCTGACCTGCTTTGGTTTCCCGATGAAACTACTAAAATAACAGTTTGACAATGGAAATCTTCCCTGCGCATGAATTTAAAGAGAACAAAGCATGAATTAGCATTTGTATTGCAGAGGTGCTCGAGAGAACGGAGCCAAAGTCACAAGACAAAAGCTCTCTGTGTGGTTAGGTAGTCTCCTTGCTGATCCGTAATGACACTCGTGATGCTGACAATGAAGACCCAACAAAAGGGGAAAGTGGTTCTGTATTCAGTTTCTGACTTTGTACTCGAGAGACCGAAGTGTTTCACTCCATCTCTTTACCCTTAGGCAAGGAACATCAGCCTTACAGCCCAGCCGGGTGGGAAAAGCCAAATATGAGGCCATGAAGTCTCATGAGTAGATAAGTATTGGTGCCCTCTGCAAAAAATCACGTAGGTCTGAACCCTCAGATGAAGCATTTTGTATGCTGTTTCTAAACACCGCTGGCATTTCCAGAAAAGCTGTTCAGCTATGGTTGTGCTGTGCTCTTTACCTGAATGTCTGGCCCCCAATTTGAGCCAGTCTGAGCAGGCAGATAGGTTGCGAATGCTTCACTTTGGGAAGAGAGTCTTGGTGGGAACACTGTAAAAGTCTGGAGATCACTGAAGTTTGGTTTTTGTTTGCTTGTTTTTTGAGCGGCCTGATGTGTTGGGAGTGTTTTGGTGGGGTTTTTGTTTTGTTTTGTTTTGTTTTGTTTTGAGAGGGTTGGGTAGGAGGGTTGTTTTTAAGTGAGCAAGATCTTTCTATATACTAGAGCACGCTTAAAATAACACCTGGTGAGATGAGAGGTAGACTGGCTGATGAGAGAAGCTGTTACTTTCTGGTGTTGGCTAGAAAGGAGTTCTTGTTTTGTATACATACAGCAAAAGAGCACAGTAAGAAGTCTTACTGCAGAGACATAGGTAAGTGCTACTGCCAAAAGCAGAACAGTTGACTTTAATGATCTGAATGGAAACAGCAAAGGCAACGATTAGCTCTTGCTATTTTTAATACCTTGAGGAAATGCCAGTGATACTAAAGGTTTGTGGAATGAAGAAGGCAGAAGAAGACTGCTGGAGTCTTCCTTCAGACAGTGTTCTGGTTAGTAACTTTAAATAGTCCTGTGTACTTTCTGGGAAATCAGTGCTAGTCCAAATGTAATGCGTCTTCATTCTTTTTCATATTCTCTGCGGTAAAATTCAGTGCTTCTCAGTAGCTGATTTGATCCAGCTACATTCAGGAATAAAAATAACAACCAGAGCATGACTTCTCTTAACTAACACTGTGTTGTGTGCAGACAGATAAAATGTGACTGGTTTCTTGCAGTGCACTATATACGATTGTCTGCTTCCCAAGGAAAGTGTAATACAGAAAAGTGTGGTTTGGCTTTTTTTTTGGCCTGTCTCTTCTTCTCTTGTTGCAGTCAGTTCTTACCCAGGTCCACGTGTATATGATCACTGACACTGTCACAGGCAGAGGGCTTCCTGTGTCACCAGAGCAGGCCTATCACTGTGTGATGTCCTCTGTGTACCCATTTCTCATCCCTTCCTCCCTCCCTTCCTGTTGGCTGTTGTTTCTGCAATGCAGCACAAACGCAGAAGCAAAGCTTATGTCCCTGGAGCCTTTGTGTGGAGAGAGGTTAGCCCAGCACGGATAAGGTTTGCTGCTTATGCCCTGTCCAGGTGTTTTGGCCTTTCTCAGGGGGTGTATTTGAGATGGGGAGGCTGAGCACTGCCAGAGGGAGATTGTGAAGCTTGGATGAATATGAAGTGTTTTCATAATGCAGGTCAGCCCAGGTGAGTTGCTGGGGATTGGCTTTAGTTCAGCCAGAACTAGGCCTGTGTCTACTGTAAAGCTGTTAGCTATGGACTATTCTGAGGGAAGGCTGTTGTGGAAAGTTGTCACCACCACCCCTTGAGTAGCTGCTAACAGCAGGGCACAAGGTAAGCACAACATTGCCTGGTGTGGGGCACTCCAGATCTAAGGTGCTTGCTCTACAGAATGATAAAGCCCTTGAAATAGTAGAAAAGGGCAATAAAAAAAATGAAGTTTATCAATGATAGAATGGAAATCACTCAGGGTATATGTATTTAGGGACAGATTGTGACTTGGCCATCCTTCCATGAGGTGTAGGACAGTGTGTGGATCACACGATACAGTCAGGTGTGTGAGGGAGGCATGCAGAGCTGTCACCCCCTGCAGCAGCTGGGGCCGAAGCATAGCTTGGCACTTTCAACCCTCCCTCTCCTGCTGCCCACCTTGCCTCCTGCTCACCATGAGGCAGAAATAGCAGCAGGACTGCAGCTTCTATAGCAGTTGTTAGCGGCAAGCCCAGTGCACCACAAGCAAAGGAAATAGCAGAGCACGGCTGTTCCAAACACCCACGCTGCATTGCTGCCCAAGGCAGCTGCCAACTTTCCCTCTGCCTGGGGCAGCCCTGTGGAGGAGCAGAATCCCCTGGGTGGCTGCCAGCAGGAGGTTTTGGCACCTGCACCAGGTGTCCTGGCCAGCATGCAGCTGGCTGAGGAATGTTTCATAGGGGGTGACGGGCAGGGTGCAGTTTGCTTATTTTGTCTCTTTATGAGTTAGTTTTCCTGGCTGTTCCTATGCCTATGCAAACACTTCCTCCCTGTGTTCCCGTGCCTCTATTGTTTCCCCTGGTGAATTGAAGTTACTGTTACTGAATGATGATGATTTTTTTTTTTTCCATCCACTTCATTTTCAAGCATGAAAAGAGGTGATTAATGTGTGGGAGGAGGAGTGGAGTGGGGAGAAGCGCTGAAGGCAAGAAGTGTTTCCTGTGGCATGAAGGGGAAGATTTCTGCTGATCTTGCTGAAGTCCTGTGCTGCTGGTTGGGACACTCCTTGTACCAAGAGGAATGCACCCAGGGCAAAGCATATCAGGCTTCTTGTGTGACGAAGATGGTCAAAACGGAAGTTGGATTTATTTTTTCGCCTTCTTGCTGCTGGATTTCCTTTTTCCTTCTGCATTCTGCCCTGCTACTAACAGCAGTTTGTAAGAGTTTGATAAGGGACACAGGCCTGTTAAAGGTTACTCCCTTAAACATAGCCTTAACAATTGGTTAACTGGCTTCTTGCAGCGGATGCTTGGTTATGGAGCCTCAGTGAATCCCTTTCTTGGCTTTTATTTATTTATTTATTTATTTTAACAGTTTTATTTATTGTCCCTTCAGACAGTCTCACGTAATATCTTATCTCATAAAATACTAGATACTAGCAATCCCAGCTTCTGCAGTGAGACGCTCTTTTTCTCAAGTCACAAGAAGAAATCCTTCAGAACCCAGTGATGTGGACCAGGTTTAATGTCAGAAGTTCAGAAAATCTGGGAAACCAACAAAGCAAGAGTCAAATGAATCCAAGAGCAGCCTGTGGTAGCATAGTATCAAAATTTAAGCCTATAATGTACAACGTTTTCCTTCTTTCATTTGTCTACTTTACAAGTGCTAACACAGCATTTTTCAAGGTTCACAAGGGGGCTTTTCTCCCTCTAGGCTATTAGCTGCAGTAACAACTTAATAAGAAAGTTAGATTTTTCTCCCAGATGGGGGAACAAGAGGTCTCTGGAGAGAGAGGAAGATGAAAAAGCTGAACATTTTGTTTAAACAACTTAACAATACAATGCCAGAGGAAATGAATCAGATGAGTGATTTCTGTGTGTATGTTCTGCTCTAAGAAAACAAAGAGGTTTAAATCTTGGCCTCCTAAGAGTCAATAGGGCCTGTATTTAACTTAGAAAGGCAATATAGAGTCCTGGATCAGTTGCTAAGGGTGGAGAATGGTATTTTCAGAAGAATCAGTGTTAGGTTCCTATGTAGTATAGCATCCTCAGAGGCCCTTTACAGGAATATTTTCTGGGGAACTAAAAGCCAAACAACCTTTTTCCTTAGAAAAAAGCACAACTTTAATGTCCTCATCTACAGAAGATGAGATCATTTGCACCTTGATGCAGTAGGGTGTCATCTTGTTGCTGGCTGGCACTTGGCACAGATGCCTAATTCCTTCCTGCTGTGTGGTCAGACCAGCTCTGAAAAGTCTTAATGTTGCCCAAAGCTGTGCCACACTGAGATGCTTGGAAGGGCCATCTGGCAGGCATGGACTTCAGAAGACTGTAAATAAACCCCTGCTTTTCCTGAACTTGCCCTTTGAGATGAGATATACGGTTTCCTTCCTCTCATTTCCTATATTAGCAAGATCCTCAGCTCTTCATCTGAAGAAGACAGAATAGGAGGATGTGCTGCCTGTCCTGTACCCAGTGTGGCTGTTTGTGTGTGTGGTGTCTGTAGATTATTAATATCCCTTTGTGGGCAGATCATTCATGTGGTTTTGTTTGCATGCACTTCCAAGCCATCCTGCCTTTCTTTTTAAGGACTGTTTCCTGGAATAACCCTCTGTGGGCTTTGTATAACTGATGATTACCATCCTTAGTGTAAGACCGTTAGCTTTTTACAGCATGACTGATGGCTGTTTCACACTTCTGGTGATTTTTCGTAGCACCTTTAAGTGTGTGATGATTCTGAAATGGAAATTTTGCTGTTTGCCTTCTCCATTAGTGCTTATGAATAATTAAATCTCAAGGTAGTTTGAAATAGCAGTTCTGTTTTTCTCCATTCTGAAACTTTACTGTTCTCTTAGTACCAATACTTTCAAGAGGGCTTCCTGTGTCTCTCAAACTGTCCTGTTCATTTATCCATAAGTAGTGATATCAGTCAATGGGTGAAATTCTGGTCTGAGCTTTCGTAGACTGTTTCCTTCCTGCCTCTCTACATGCAGGATTTCCTGATTTTAAGTCTTTGAAAGCAAGACTTAAATGTTCTGAACCAACTCCTGCTTGAGCACTGTGAGTAGCTGTAGCCAGGCAGGCTGGACTGTCTGAAGTGTAAATCAAGGAGAATGATATTTCTCTCTGCATGTTTAATATGTCATTCAGATCAGAATACAAATTCTTGCATACAGAGAGCCTGAGAGAGACTACCCCACACAGGGAAGGTGGGCTGGGACATGTGGTCACTTCAGCACAGTCCAGGGCACAGTCCTGCAATATCTGGTGACAGAGGTAGTCCCAAGCTTCAGTGTCATTGATGTTCTTAAACAAGATGAGCTGATGAACCAGGTGTGGGATATGTCTAGGAGAGTCGATTCAGAAGCAGCAAGAGACCAGATTGGAGCTGGGACTACCTAGAATTTAGGCACAAGGATCATCTAACCAACAGGGTCAGAAATGAGACTGGAAATAGTAGTATAGGTGTGGGGCTTTAGGGGATGCCCCATCAGTAGGTTGGGATGGGGCTGGGCACAGTCATGCAGGCAGCAAGAACTGAAGCTCCAGAGCTGAGCTGCCAACGGCAGGGGATGTGTGGGGGTCACATGTGAGGAAAGCAGGGTCTGTTAAGGCCGCAGAGTTGTTAATGCAAGGCAGAGTTCTGGAGGCTCTTTTCAAAAAAAGGATAACCAGTGAACAACCTGTCACAAAGACAGACTTTGTAGTTCTTTGTTTTTTTAAGAGAATAGAATTAGTTTTCCCAGATTAACAGCCTGCTTCCTGAAAACTGACACACAAAAAAGTAAAAAATAATTTAAAAAAATGATGCAAATAAGATGACAATGAAATGTGAAGGGTAAGGGAGGAAGGAAGAATGAAAAACACTTGGCCGATGTGAGTTGTTGGGTGATCTTTTCATATGAGGACAAAAAAACATTTCCGCATGAAAATGTATCCAATGAGTTGTTGCCCAATGAATTTTGCTCTCCTAAAATACACAACTGAAATGGTCTGAGAAGGAAAAGTCAGAGAAGTTCCAAGAATGATGTTGTATTATTCAAAGCCTCGTGACCCTTGTTCTTGTCACGATCATGGCTTTCTTTTCAGTCCCTTATCCTAGCAATTAGCAAAGCATCAATTCTGTTATCAGATCAGTAATGTCTCTGAAGGTTAATAGATGTCCCTTCCTTTGAAAGGTCACTTCTTTTCAATAGAACATCAGTAAGGAGATTTAAGTGAGAGTATCTGACAAATTGCAATGTGAAATCTTTTGAAATACTGCCAAGAGAATCTATATTCTTCCATTATAGCATAGTAAAAATACAAGCAATCAAAGAAGGACCATCACTTTTTAAAGGAGCAAATCTGATTAGGACTTTCAGTTTATGAAGGTGCATACTACTGCCTAGAAGTGGACAGCCTTACCAGACATTTGTCAGGTAGGGTGGAGAGGAAGAGATTGCTAACATCAAAGCCCTTGCTGTAACTTATTCCACAACAGAGCATTAGAGATGTCAAGATGCAGGAAAGAGTTATTATTTTAAAAATACTTATTATAAAGGGAATATGAATCAAAGCTAAGGCTACTTCCCACTGCCAATTTTATTGTTTCATTTGTTATCAGAAATGCTGAAACTGTATTACTGAGATTGCCCAGACATGTTTCTGGCTCAGCCAGAGTTAGGAAATGCTGCAACTCTCCTTCTTCTTGTCTGTTCGCTTTTTCTTCTGAAAGCCCCAGTCTGTAAATACAAGGTCTGTCTCATCTCACTCAGTTTAATATTTCTGCTGATCTGTAAAGACCTATCTGAAATTAGCCTGTAAGTTCAAAAGTTATTGAAGGGTGTGTATGTGTTGATACCCATCCATACATGCGTTCATCTCTTAGTAAGTTCATTAAGCTTCATTTTCTTAGAAAACAAAGCTAACAACTCAATAAAATAACACTTCTTTGAAATAGCTTTGGAAGCAGATATTGAATGATAAATTGCACAGCCTGTGATGCCTGCCCCCCAAATTGCCATGTATTAGCAGACTACGTACCATAAATGCATAATGGCATATGACCTTTTCACAGGTGAATAAATCCTTGTGATTTGAAGGATTGTTTAGTAGAGGATAGATGGGTGGGAGGAAATAGATCAGAACCCTCCTTTTTCTAATTGCACTGAACTTCTTATTTGCCATGTCAGCTCATAATTTGTGTGCCTGCTCAAAGCTTTTGTCCAGTTCTTTTTGGACAATGTATTATCGCCACTTGTCTCAGTGCCATGCAAAACTGAGAACTGCAATAATGTTAATTACAGCCTCTGATATAATGCTCAAACTTGCCATCATGTAGTGTAATGCTGTTTGGAGACTACTTTTTTTAGGTTCTTGAGTTTCAGAGGATATACTCTCATGATTACCAGCGTGAATGATCTAAATGGCAAAAATCAACCAATCTGTCAATAAATATCTATTCAAAATACTTACTTTCATAAAAGACTTCACCAAAAGCTCTTAATTTGTTTCCAGCATGTGACCACAATGCATATCAAAACCTCAGAAGCTGTTGTTCTCCGGCCAGCTCTTTAAATAATTGTTAATTGTTGATCCATCAGCTTGCTGGCTATAGGTGTGGCCTAAGTATGAAATGTGGCCAAGGACTGTGTTTTACTTCTGTACACTTCAGCTATGTACAATTAAGTGGACTGTCTAGTGCCATATTTAGTTTGCACAAACAAGCATTAGTGCAGTTTCTCTTCCCATTATCTGTAATTGTTTGAATGGCAATTTCAAAGGTGTGACAGGGACCAAGATGAAGTTAATATGATTTGCTGCCATGTGCATTCATGTGAAATGAATTGCACACTAGAGTAATTAATTCTCTCTTGACCATGATGGGGGAGTCCACTGTAAGATGCTCTGGCATGGGTAAAATGAATTCTGCTCTGTAGGATAGTCTGTAAGACTTATGCTCCCAGATTGGTTGACTTCCTCCAATAAAACCCACTTTGCTATTTTATTCAGGGGAATCAGCCTTGGCTCTCTTTGCAGGGGCTCTAATCTCATGCGTCAGTAGGGAAATTTGAGGAGGCAAATGACCACAGTTCATCAACAACTCTTCTTTTCCATCACGTTTCTGATCAGCGGGTGTGCTCCTCCTGATGAGCTGCAAATGTGTACTTAATATTGTATTAGCTATTAACTCCCAAAGTCAACAGTTTCCCTGGTAAGATCAGAACACTTCAAACGTTGGTCTGTAGATTTTTAAAATAAAAAAGTAATATTTTTTTAGTGTAAAAGAACCCTTATTTAAATATTTACAGATACTTTTATGATGCTGTATTGCGGATCAACGGATCAACTGTGGTGAACACATATGTATGTCATCAATCTCTTCCCCCAAGTTCTTCAAACAGGAGAAAGTATTTGTTTCTGTATCCAGAGAAGTTCCAAGCTTGTTATGCTCTATTATGAAAATGAATTGGAGCCCAAAGACTTAAAGCAAACATGTGAAGTCTTTTGGTGCGCAGTTGTCTTCTTGCGACAGTGAAAGAGGTTCTGTTGACTGTTCTCTTTCATGCCAGTGGAACAAGAAGGAGGGACTCCTCCATGCCTTCAGTAGCTTTGCTCATTTGCTCGGGAGGAATAAATAAAAAATATCCTGTGTAATTCTCCTTTCTCTAAGTTGCATTGTTCATACATTTAAGTTGCAGTAGCAACTCTGCTAGGGCTATTGACCATTAGTTTTGTAACATCCAAATTCTCATTCTTTTGGATTTACGCTCTTATGATTATGAATTTCAGCAGGCTTGATGCAGTGTAACTCTCAGAGTTAATGACATGAGCATCTTTCTGTTAGTTATGAGAAACCTATTTGGAAATGACAGCACCCTTACCTGATCCAAAGCCTATTTAACAGATAGAAATTTTCCTACTGATCTCACTATATAGTGAGTTAGTCTCCCAGATACACAGCAGCTCCCTCACAGCAGCAATCAGTTTTAATGCTGCAGGAGGGATTAGTTACAGGCAAATGGTGTTTCACCAAGTTTCGGGCCAGCAGCTAATTCTTATATTGCTCCAGAAACAGTATATGCTTACTGAATGTGTGTCATGAGCAACTGCAAAGATGGCAAATCATCAAATGAATGTTTTGTGCCTAAATGGAAAAAAAATAGTGAGCATGAGGGAAAATTAACGTATAGTTATGTCTTGGGAATGCACAACCATTCAGCAAGCAGTTGCTGTTCTGTTTTGAGCATCCCAGATCAGTGCAGCATGCTGTTTGGCTTGATATTGGTGTGTAACATAACTAATATGTTGTGATCCTTCATGCAGATACATAGAAGTCAAACAAAATAGTCAGGGCCTTGGGAGCTTTAATAGATGTGTGAGAAAGAGGGGGCAGGCACTGGAATGGAATGTCCAGGGAGATGGCAGAGTCACTGTCCCTGGTGGTGTTCAAGAGAGGTTTAGGTGTTGTACTGAGGGACATGGTTTAGTGGGAAATACTGGAGATTGGTGGACAGTTGGATTGGATGACCCTGGAGGTCTTTTCCAACCTTGGTGATTCTACGATTCTGTGAAGTGGAGTGGCCTTGGCAGCATTATTAGACCTAAACTCATGTGTCCCAGATAGTGGGTCTTAATCTCTTCTGGGCTGTGTAATGATTCAAAGGGCTCCCAGGGTCTGGATGCAAGTACAGCACCATCTGCAGTGGATTTCTATAGTCTTCTGGTCCTTTGTGACATGTAACTGATCTTTTCTTTCAGTGCAACAGTTTGTGATCCTATACTGCAAAAGATTTAAGAAGATTGGTCTTTCTTCTATAGAATCACAGAATGACCAGGGTTGGAAGGGACCTCAAGGATCATGAATCTCCAACCTCCCTGCCATATGCAGGGCCACCAAGGTCCCCATTTAATACTAGACCAGGCTGCCCAGGGCCCCATCCAACCTGGCCTTGAACTCCTCCAGGATGGGGCATCCACAGCCTCTCTGAGCAGCCTGTTCCAGCACCTCACCACTCTCTCTGTAAAGAATTTTCCCCTGACATCCAACCTAAATCTTCCCTCCCTCAACTTAAAACCATTTCCCCTTGTCCTGCAGTTATCAGCCCTTTCAAAGAATTGATTCCCCTCCCCTCTGTAGGCTCCCTTTAGGTATTGAAAGGCTGCAATGAGGTTACCCCGCAGCCTTCTTTTCTCCAGGCTGAACAAGCCCAGCTCCCTCAGCCTGTCTTTGTAGGGCAGGTGCTCCAGTCCCCTGATCATCTTTGAGATCTTTTGACCTCAGCTGTGTGTTGCTACAGTTTTGGAAGCAGTGAACAGTGAGCATGAAGGTGAGAATCAGCAGCTGGAATAATGAGTATCTGTGGGGTGAGAGAAGGGAAAGCAAACTTCTTCAGCCAGCTTTGTGCCACTAAAGCTTTGGGCTGCTTTTCTACAAGTCTGCAGGCTTTTTTCCTCATGGTAAAAGGGGTGAGAACAGGCATTAATTACTGACTGTAAATGTTTAAATTAGCCTAAGAATTGCAAACTACCACCTTTAATTGGTGGAATCTTAGCACCCGTGGAGTTGAGGGTCATCTTATGCCTTCAGTGCTTGCGGTCAGTGCTGTCTCTCCCACCACAGCCAGAGGCCAGGCTGCTGCCAGGTGAGGCAGCGAGAGCTGCTGAGCCCGGCTGGCTTGCTCTGCCTAAAAGACCAGGAGCAATGGCCAACAATACTTGTTCACTTAACACAGCAGGCAGGAACAGGCTTTTGGTTTTGGGAACAGTCTCGGTGAGAAACTAGTTGTTCATGAAAAGATTACGCAGCTAGATAAAGTGGGAAATAATAAACCATATCAAGTGGTGTAAGAAGAATGCTTCCCAGGATGCTTGTGTGTTTGAGTGAAAGAAAATCACTGAAATGATTACATCTCTCTCAAGAAAAGTGGAAATTTTCTAGGAACTTGTTAACGTAATTATGTGTATGGAGTAGTGCAGGCATATTGTGTGTTAAGGCCTTTAAATTAAAAGATTATGTAATGTAGCTTTTTTAAACAATGCTACCGATAGACTAGTAACCCGCTAAACTTTCTAATAGTTACTTACTAATGTTTCTATAAATCAGTTAATTTGGTGGTTAAGAATAATTAAGACCCTAAAAAGTACATTTTGAAAACCAATAATATAGGTTGAAAGAGGAAATGATTCTAATTCTGTCTGCATTTATGAGGCTGCTCCAAAAGTAGCACCTCCTAATCTTATTACATTGGCACACAATGTCAGAGGTGAATGTTGATGGTATGGCAGTAGAAGCTGAGCCTTGTTGCCAATATTCCATTACATTTTGTTGCTGTGACAGATGGCAGCAGAGGGGCAGCGTGACAAAACGGCATCTGACATGGAAGTGCATATGAAACTAGGATGTGTCACTGAATTCCTCCATGTGGAAAAAATGGCAACCACTGACATTCATCAATGTTTGATAAACATTTATGGAGACCAGCAGTGGCAGTGAACACAATGAGGTGGTGGATGGTGCACTTCAGCACGGCAACAGCCACAGTCAGTCATCTCAACTAGTGCAGATTTTTATGAGTGCAGTATACAGCTCTTGTTCATCGCTGGCAGAAATGCACAGCTAATGGTGGTGACTATGTTGAAAAACTGTTTTGTAGCTGAGAATTTGCTCTGTCAATTTGTGCTCTTGTGCTCTTGTATCAGTTGTCGTTACAGTGGAAATAAGTAGGAGGCATTACTTTCAGAGTGACCTACGTGCTTCATGCTGAAGTTACTCCATTTCCTTTTAATTTTTTTTTTGTTTTATTTTTTAATGTGAAGGTAAGCAGGCTGTGGATTTAGGTCTGCACTATGTGGAGGGAGGAGTGTATTGGGTCTGATTACAATACTGAGTGCTGTGGCAAACTGTGTGTTGTGATGGTGCCATGTAGGGGCAGCCCTTGAATAACACTTCCTTCAAGTGGAATGGAGAACTATTGGAGCAAAGTGATGCTTTGCCTCACTATACTAGGATTTTCTGGCACAATTGTATTGTATTTTCAAAGCTACCAGCTGGCAAACTATCTAAGATCAGATACTAAATATCATACGGCCACTGTGCCCTACTTTGAGAACTTCCTTCTGCTAGCAGATTTTAACTCACCTCCAAGGAAATCTGCCACAGTAACTAGGAGTAAAAGGAGTGACAGGAGAAGGTGAACCCAAACACCTCCACGCTTGCACTGTTTGCTGGTGTGATTGCTTATGCAACTTAGTGCAGCCCCGAGGCTGCTTTTCCTTGAGACAAGAATTTTCGGATCAGTTTTCAGTCCACACTGGAAATGCTGTTGGCCGGGACCTCTCCTTGGAGCCCTCAGTGACCTTCTCATGTCATGCTCCCAGTTGCTGCAGTAAACCTGTGAGTTCAGTGCTGATGAAAGATGGTCTGCTGACAGCTCTGGAAACATGTTAAATGCAAAGCCAGGCAGGAGTACCAGAGGCCTATTGGCTTCTCCTGCACTACTGGCATGCGGGTGGCCTCACACAGGACCAAGCTGCTGCTGGCTCCTGTTTAATCCTTGGTCTTGCTGGGGCCACTTGCAAACCACTAATTAGTACCACCTGTAGAGACTTCCTCTGATGTGTATCAACAGGTCTGACATCCAGCCCTGTTGCAGCTACTGATGAGCAGGCCTTGCTGTTGCTGCTGAGCTGAGTCAGTGCTTCTGTGTGGAAGTTTTCAGAGAAAGACCTCTGAACAATTAGGTTTCTTAGGGGGAAAAGTGGCCTGCAGCCAGGAGAACCAAGTCACTGAAACAAAAAGGCAAAAGGATTCTGAATTCTCTGCAGCTCTCTGAAGAGAAATGCATAGAAAAGAGAAGGCCTGCTACTACAAATTCTGTGCTTACACAGCTGTGAGGCTGTAACCAGGCCATCTCTCTCAGGTCTTGAAATCACAGAATCGTAGAATCACTAAAGTTGGAAAAGATCTCCGAGATCATCCAGTCCAACCATCCACCAATTTCATTCACCAGTGTTTCCCCCTATACCAAGTGCCGCAACACAGTATCTAAACGTTTCTTGAACATATCAAGAGTCAGGGACTCTGGGCAGCCTGTTCCAGTGCCTGACTTTGGAGAAGTAGTATTTCCTTACGTCCAGCTTGAATCTCCCTTGATGCAACTTGAGGCCATTGTCCCTAGTCCTATCATTACGTGAGGGAAGAGGCCAACCCCCAGCTTACCACAGTCTCCTTTCAGGTAATTGTAGAGAGTGATAAGGTCTCCCCTGAGCCTCCTCAAAAGATGGGTGGCAGTTCCAGGAAAGTGTTGGGGGGAGAAGTGTATGTGAAGTATTTCATCTAGGTGTCTGAAGTAAGGAAAGCATTTGAACTTGACAAGGGTAAGGGAATGGGAGAGCAATAAAATATGAAACAAACTGTGGTTGAAGAAATTCATTATTAAATTGTTTTAACAGCCTTGTGGCTCTTTTCCCTTGAATCTAGGAGTATGAAGTACTCATGAATCCAGCAGCAGTAATCTGGGATTTTTCCCGAGTGATTTCCCAGCTGAACTGTCTTTGTTTTCCATCCTAGTAGTGTTCCAGTACAGTGCTGTTTCCATAGGTGATGTAGTTCCCAAAGCACATCAGTTTCTGTATCCCATGTTAGTGCCTAGAAATGCACAAGACCAGCTTTTTGCACTGGGTGTGGTTGCTGGGTTTAAGACTTGTGCTATTCTCTGATATTGTCAGAGCTTTCTGCTCTCTAAATGGGAGCCATGAGAATGCTAGATGCCCATGGGAGATGGTGAGAAAGGGCAGAAATTCAGAATAAAAATACCTAACTGGAGCTTTGGAATAAGCCTAAAGTGTATGTGGGATGGCAGTAGAGAGAGAAGAAATTAAACGGATATTCGACTTCCACTGTCATAATATTTTATGGAAGACTTAAGTGTGAGATGAAATGGCTTTAACACTTGAGTAGTTCTATTTTCTGTAGTCAATTTGTTCTGTATTCAACAATACTCTTTCTTTGCATCCACATAACTTATCAGAGGTCAGTAAAGTAAGAAAGAAGTGCGGAAATAATTTAGAAGAGCTCCACCGAGCAGTAACAAGGTAGGTTTTTTTTTTCGTTTTTTTTTTTTTTCTCTCTGAAGCAAAGATGGAACTAAGTAATTATTTGTTAGAGCTTGGAATCAACATAGGAACATTAAGGAAATAAATAACATTTTCTTTTGAATCTTCTTGTTATGCTTTCACTATTTCCAGCCATAACAAGAAAAAGCAGCAAAGTCATGTTCTCATTCTGCCATCCAGGCACATGGCTATAAGCTGAATTCTGGCAGCAGCTCACCAACTTTCCTCTTCTACTTTATTTCTACCTGTTGAGTAACAAGAATCTAAAAATGCAGCTGTTGCTTGTGGTACCCTCTGATTATTTTAGTTGAATTTACCTCTATCATATTTGTTGCAGTACCTTCCACTACCACTTCAGGGGTGGCTAAGGTGAGATTGGATGCAATTCTTGTTCTCTGCCAGAACAGGTAAGCACTCATACAGAAGGACTTTTGATTGGAAAAGTACTTGCTTGCAGAAATATAAATTCTTTGTATTAAATAAGATTTCTGACTATGGAGAGAAAGAGAGAAAGGGAGAAAGAGTACATAGGCTATAAACTTCTCCACAGACGCTAGAGAAATGCTTAATGATTCAGATGAAACGACATGTCAGAACATTCTCGTGAGGCTGCTGAGTAGCCGCTGCTTAGTAAAGGCTAAAGCAAGAGAGCATGCTGTCCTTTGCCCAGAATACTTTCTTTCTTCCTCGTAAGCTGTTGCTTCAGGGCTTCCTGAGGCAGAGTTTGTATCTGGGTTACTGTGTTCAATAACCACTGGTAGACTAATCCTTTCTCAACTTGTCAAAATTTTCTTACTCTGGAGCTTCTTCTTTGGAAATGAACAAATGTGGGACTTCTGGTTATGTTTATAGGAGAGGTGCTTCTATTCCTACAGGAATCCCAAAGCATTCAAACCTTTTCAAGCTGCAGGTAAGCTCTTCTGCCTAGACACCCAGCTATGTCCAAGGAGTATTCTCATTACTTGTTTTAGATTGGAGTGGGTGGGAAGTTCTTGAGTGCAAACAGTGAATAATGTATTGCATGCATCAAGGATGAACAGACTGACAGCTCCTCGCACTGAAGAATTCTTGCCTTGCATTTGTACAAACAGAAATGAGGCTGAGGGAAGGTGTTGGTGTGTCTTTTCCATTAGGAAAGAAATTCCCCCTGCTAATGTATGTGCATACCCCTAGCACGTTCTCCTCTGCTATAACCACTTCCAGGAGTCATGTGAGATGTTCTGCCTGTTCACACTGTGGGTGGCAAGGCAAACTTGATCTCTTGGAGAAGCTCAGTGCTCTCTGCCCACTACGGCCTTACACAGCATGTGTGTTTTTGTGTGGACTGACTTTCACAGGGAATGTTTTCTTTACACTGGAAGGGCCAAAAATACTGTGTAAGCAGAACTGTATATATTTAGTTGTGAATCTCCTACAGTTGGTTATTTGCTTGAGTGTATGTTAGAAATCATGTTTTGCTGTTTTTAAACAACTACTTTATTGACCAGTTCCAAGGGAGAGTTGCTGTGTTTCTGTCCTTGCTCACCTGCCTTAACATCTACTGTACATGTGATCTGCTTTGTTTGTTTCCATACTTGTACTGAGTGTTTCTGTGCCACTCCTGGATTTAAAGCCCAAATGCAGTTTTATATAAAACCAGATCTAATGTAAAGGATATAAATTAACCATTCGGCAAATAGCACAGCAGTACTAATTCCCACAGCATAACTGAGATGCTCTCAACATGACTGATGCCAGTAACATGAAGAAAGATGCAGCACAGCAATCTCAGCTGCTAAGAGCTGTGCTCCTAATAAGGAGCATGTGAGAGACAGGCTGGGTAGCTGCTAGTGCCTGTTCTCTCTGTGCCTGGCCCTTTCTTCAGAGCTTGTGAGTCACTTCCTCTCTTCCCTGAAGAGAAGCTCTTCAGAAAATGGCATACCAGGATGCTGTGTTTATTGACTTTCAGAATTAAGTTTTTCCATGTACCAGCAGAGATATTTTTCTCCTAGCTGCTGACTCCATAGATTCTCCTGGGTGCTGTAAGTCAAATAGTTTTTCCCCTGATTTAGGTGTTGTTGAGGATTCAATAGTCTCAGGCCAAATTTCACTTCTGGAGGTGATGTGAATGCTTCTAGAGCGTGGCTGCTATCTCCCTGAGCCCCTTTCTGCTGACGTGCAAGTGGACTCAGTGTCAGCTCCCTGTTGACGTACACTGATAAAGACAAAGGGAGTTTGTAGCTGCCTCTTCTCACAGAATGGAGTTTGACTTCCCACCTTTGAGGAGGTGACCAACGATGGCAAGTGGCTGGGGAAGGCAATGGCATTTTCTTTGGCTTTTGAGTATGTTCAACCCATGCTCAGTGAAACATGGACTTAGCAGGAGGCAGTGTGTGGATCTGAAAGGCCATGTGCCAAGCATTGCCATGGGACTGTGTACTCCTGACATCAGTTAGTCATCCCAAAATCATGAAAGGTTATTTGAAGGGCTGGCTACCTGAATATTTTTATTACTGTAATTTTAATTTATTTTGAGGGGAAACTGGATGTTGGGGAAGGTCTCCAGGGTGTATGCTCTGCAAGGGTCACTCTGCAAAGTGCTTCATGCTCTTTGCATACCACCAGCTGTGGAGATGTTGTGTTGCTTCCATAACAACGAGCTGATGTTATCAACATGATAACAACATGAGATTGACTTAACTTTAAGAACAAGCAGATGTAGAAATGGCTGTGGAGTCTCTAATCCAAGACTGGGTCCCTCACCCAGTTCCCATGCTGTGATGGGACTGGATTGAACCATAGCAATATGGTTCTCACTGTAGCTAGTAGCTTAACCACAGATCTTACTGATACACAAAGTGCCAGTCTGTTAGGGATATCTGTGCTGTACTTATCTTATGCTCATTTCAAATATTGTCTGTCAGCAGTCAGGAGTTTTTCATGCAGTAGCCACCAAGCGAGTATTGAAGGCATCCCTCTCTGTGTGGAAAATAGAGAATCTGAATGTGTTTTCCTGGGAAAAGATAATTTATATGTAGTTTTCAGTACTCTGCAGCTAAATAACTTCTTGGTCTGATTCAGCAGCATATTAAAACTCTTCTTTAATACGCCCGAAATACAAAATGGCTTTTTAGTAGATCGAGTAATCACTGGAGAGTATCTACTGGAGCTGGTGCATCTTATTCCTGGTAAAGTTACCATGGTAGTTCTCATGCAATTTATTTTTTAGGCTCTAATTGGGTATGCATCCGCTGACAGATCCAGCATCAGCTATCTGCTTCTCAGGATTTATGCACCTCCAGTGTTGTTCGGGGCCTGTCAGTTGCCCAGACTTTTAGTAGGGACTGAAACAGAGCTCCACGAGACTCTATAATAAAAAACCTTCCTTATGTATCACTCACGTCTTTTGAATTTGTCTTCTGTTGAATGTTCCATGGCTCAATTAAAGAACTGGGATTTTTTTTCCTGTTACCTCTATGAGCTTCCATTTAAAGTTATGATAGCTAGCCATTAAAAGTGAACTATCCCCTCAGGTTTTAATGCAATTTAGTTTAACAAATTCTTCACTATCTTTCAATTCTCAAAGCATGTGTGTATATGCATACATTATTAATTTTCGTAATGACTATAGTAAGTCTGAGTGCAACTCCCATGAGCAAGTTTAAATTTGACTTGCAGAGTAGAGCCTAGTTAGTAATATGTAGAAACAGGTGTTCTAGGTTATTTTCATCCATTCTAACATTTCCTCTTTTAGCTGTAGGTTAATGTGAGTAACATTCCTCATAC
The DNA here is from genome assembly GCF_026119805.1 of Tympanuchus pallidicinctus. NCBI lineage: Eukaryota > Metazoa > Chordata > Aves > Galliformes > Phasianidae > Tympanuchus > Tympanuchus pallidicinctus. The sequence goes on from NW_026294744.1 coordinate 7,130,406, forward strand.
GCAAAGTGTTTGCATCATGCAAAGCAACCAAAGATAATGTGTAAAAGTTATGGCACAGCTGAGACAATTATGATGTTAGGAGACTGGAGCCTTAACATCAGTGGCACTGTGCATCTTGCACGTTGTAAATGATCCTCCCACTGGAGAGGAGGAGGCATTTTTTTAAGCAGCAGTATGAAACAGCCACATGCTTCTAGACCAGCACTGTTGCCCCAGACTACAAAAAATACCACAATAAATTCTGGAGGCTATCTCTGAGAACATTGTTAATGTCTAGAATCAGTCAGTAACAGCATTCTGTTGCACATAAAGTTCGGTAAATGACTTCTTTCAGACAGAAAGGATCTTTAATTTTGACCAGAATGCATGACTGCAAACAGGCTTCAGTAAATTAAAATCTCAGGATAAACAATGTTTTATTTTTGGAGAAAATGGAGAAAAAAATCAGTAGATGCATTCCTTTGTTCCTGAACTTTGAGCTTTGCTGTACTCCATTGGATGTGATGCTGAAGAATAATCATACCTTTCATTTTCCCCATATTTTTAAATCACAGGATGAATGTGGTGTGCAAACACCATAGCTGCTGTGGCCAGCCTCTCTGGGAGAGTTAAGCGTATGCTCCTGCTGTTCAAACTGCTAAACCAAAGTACAGTCTCTCGCATAGTCGATAGCTGTCACTAGTTGGTGCTGGCAAATGCAGCTAGGAATGGCTTGAACTGGCAAACTCAGTGGGTGTGAGCACTTTGAGTCAGGCTGTCTGCTTGTTGCTGTCATTCCCAGGCCACTTACACTCCCACTAGTGTGTACAGTGCTTGATTTGAAGTCAGCCTTGTTTGATATTTTCTTGTGTGCACACTTTGGAGGCCTGACCAAATTCTGTTCTGACTGGCTGCTAAACCCGTTACAATATTTTAATTCACTGTAAGGCTCATGCATCGCTTTAATACAAGTGTAGAGCATACTGGACCAACAGCTCCTTGGTTTTGCATATTTTCATTATAGTCAAAAAACTAGACCTAATTTTTTGTTTTTCTGAAAGCACTGGCTCTAATTTTAGCTATTTCTTTCCTTTACACTGAATGGGAAGTTAGGGTCAAGAGTTCAAAACATGGCGTCAACATGTATTCTCTTGTTACTGTATTTGGGGATAACCAGGAGCATGCATGGCTCATAACATACCAAAAAGCACTTTCAAAGCTGACTGTTATTCTGCTTTCTCTGCCTGCGGGTCTTTAGAAGCAGGTCACTGCATCATGTCTTGAGCTGTAGTACTATGCTTGGCCCCCTTGCAAACCCCTATTTACCATCCTCTGCTTCCTTCTGGGTAGAGAGGTGCAAAGCATTCTTGAATTGGGCTCAGTATTATCCTTACTCAGAAGAGCAATAGAGTGAAGCTAGACATGGTTTGATCCTGAATCTTTCTGGAGCAGTTGAACTGCTGTTCCTGAAACATATAGAAGGCAGTCTGGCTCCAGCTGTAGCTGTAGCTCCATGGTGGTGCATCTTTTTTTTTTTCCCAGTGTAGATTTTTTTCCCCTGTAGATTGGAGAAAAAAACAAATTTTTAAAGTTCATAATGGCAATTTTGGTTGTCTGAAACTTCAGAGCTTCATGCTATTAAACCTGTACCTGAGGTTTAGTGCCACCTGGTTTTGTCAGTTGATGCTTTGGTTTCTGAGGTCAAGTATTTTCATATGAAGACAAAACCAGCATTTTTGGTTTTCCAAACAATGCTAACATTTACCCCACTATTTCTTGGAACAGTGTGCAGTTAGAATAAACACAGAGACAAGCTATGTTGTCTCAAAACAAGAATCATATAATGGCTTTGGTTGGAATGGTTCTCAAAGATCATCTAGTTCCAACTCTTCAGTCATGGGTATGTTTACCAACTGCTATATTTGGCAGGTTGTCCAGGGCCCCATCCTGGACAGTCTGGCCTTGAGCACCTCTGGAGATGGGGCATCCACAATCTCTCTGACAACCTGTTCCAGCACCTCACCACTCTCTTTGTGAAAAACTTCCCCCTGACATCCAATCTAAATCTCCCCTTATTTAAGGAGAGATCCCTCCAGCACCTACGCACCTACCTATAAGGCCTCATCTGGAGTACTGCATCCAGTTCTGGGCTCCTCATACAAAAAAAGACAGGGATCTCTTGGAAAGAGTCCAACGGAGGGCCACAAAGATGGTGAAAGGCCTGGAGCATCTCCCCTACGAAGAAAGGGTAAGTGAACTGGGTCTGTTCAGCTTTGAGAAAAGAAGATGGAGAGGGGACCTGATCCAGGTCTATAAATATCTGAGGTGTATGGGGCAGAGTGGTGAGGCCAGACTGTTTTCAGCATGGAGACAGGACAAGGGGGAACAACCAGAAAGTGCAGCATAGGAAGTTCTGCACAAATGTGCGCAAGAACTTCTTTACAGTGAGGTGACGGAGCACTGGAACAGGCTGCCCAGGGAGGCTGTGGAGTCTCCTCTGGAGATGTTCAAGATCCGCCTGGACGTCTACTTGCAAGACCTGCTGTAGGGAACCTGCTTTGGCAGAGGGGTTGGACTCGATGATCTCTGGAGGTCCCTTCCATCCCCTACGATTCTGTGATTCTGTGATTTAGTTTAAAACCAGTCCCCTTTGTCCTATAACTATTTACCCATGTGAAAAGTTGATTTATCTCCTGTTTATAATCTTCCTTTAAATATTGGAAGTCCATAATTTTCTTTGATGTCCTTAAGCTAGAATAAATCCTTGAATTTGGCAGATGTAGTTGTTTTTTTTGTTTACAGAGGAATTAATGAAGACCATCATAATTAATACTTGATGTTGCTTTCCTAGTGGTACAGCTCATTAATCTGCTCAAATCCTGTGTTGATGGGAAAACACTGAAAGAAGAAATGAAATCAAAATAAATGTTACATAGTTAAAAGCCTTCTGTATTATAAGGAAAACATGGTACTAATGCTGTGTATCTAGATAGATTAGGAAAACCAAATTGTTAGAAGAAAATGTTTCTGGTAAAATGCACTGTGGTCTTAAGGTGAATCCAAACAAATGTACATGCACATGGATTACTCCCTAAATGCTTTCCAGTCTTGTTTTTAATCAGTATTTCGTCTCCCACAGTCGCTGTTAATAGAGATTTGGAGCTGCTACTTCTCTCCCACCATGCTATGCGTTTGGCATTTGCCAGCTGAGATGTGGCCATTCATGTCATCAGTGTTGGTGTTTTATTTCTACTTTGATATTTATACAGTTTATGTTGCTTGACAAGTCCCTCATGTATGTATGTTTGTTATTTATTGCTGTTTCAGAAGCTGCAAATGAGATTACGTGCTGACCAGGTCATGCTGGAACAAGTACAACAGGAGAACCAGTGCCTGAATCAGCAAGTTGCCCATCTGACGGCTGCATTTATGGCATGGCAGAAAATGGTGAGATCAATATAACAATAATAGAGGCTATTTGAAAGTTTGAGGCTTGGAAGCAGTTAAAACCACTGCCTGATTTTATAAAGCTGAGGTTTTGTACGGGCATGTTTTCTTCTGCATGCTTCAGAGCATAATTCATTGTGTGACTAACGTAATGCTATTTACTTGAACACATATGAAAAGAGAGCCTGGTGTTCAGTCACATGTATTTTTGGAAAACTTCCAAGTGCAACATTGCTGTAAGTATCTTGTAGTGATATACCTAGAATAATTCAGAGGAAAGTTTGAAAACTACAGTGGGGTGGGTTTTTTCCCTTCTAAAACAAGCTGAAGCCTGATATGGCTTCATCCTTTAAAGGGATATTATTGGGCAGTTATTTAAAACAGTGGAGGCACTTGATCTTTTCATGGCTGGAGGAGGGGAAAGGCTTTTGCTGTAGGCAGTAAGATATCTTTTGCTCTCTATGAGTGCTGTTTCAATAAATTGCATTCTGGTAGATTTCACACGGTAATAATATAATACGTTTGTTTGGCGCCATGTAAGCCTATGCAAACACTGTGGCTGAATTCTCAGTAAGTGCTTATGGGCACTAATAGCTTTCATTACCTCTTGACATAAACATGAGCTACAAAATGTATCAAGTCTGGTTATGTTGCGTTAAGGAGCAGCTGTTCTTTTCCCTCCTTCCTTCCCAAAACAAGAGACTGCTTTCAGTATTGCATGGGTAGTGTGTTCTCAGAATTAATTCCTTTATCAATAGAATGGTTAATAAGGATGAAATGTCATCTGGGAAAAGGAATACAGATAATGGAGAGAAGAGGAGGAAGTGGTGTAATTCTTCCTTTTACCCAAGAGATCTGCATCATTCACCTAGCATACTTTGAATAAAATTACCTTATTCTTAATGAGGGGGATTTAAACTGCATCTCCCATCCCCAAGAATTTTCGATGTGCCTAACTGCTCAGGGGCCATTGTTCATCTTCCTGAATTTTAAATCCCTAAAGATGTCTCTGTATTCTCATTATTTGTACAAAGAGTAGTTGTGGCAAATCACTTCAAGGATGGTTTGCATAATATAAGAGGAATCACCCTCTGGATGAGCTTATTTTGACTGCACAAGGTGCTTAAATGACTCATACAGGAGGCCTCAAGTTAAGTGAGGAGGCATTTATTTCCTGTCTTCCCACTCCAGTGAGGATAGATTCTAGCAGAGGTAACAAAGATGTTGTCCTGACTTAAGCACCTCGTTTTGATGCTTAAAGTCAGATTGTGCAAAAAATGTGTTTCTGTTTTGTTTTCCTTAAAAGTGGGTTAAAACATTAATTATAATTTAAAAGATACCTTTTATCTTGGTCTGGGCAAGATCAAAGGCATCCTGAAATTACATTGATATCTGTGGAACAAATGAAGTGCTGTTTGTCTCTTTGGAAGTAATAATGGAGCTGAGTGGGTTTGATCCTATCGGACCAAAGCTTTCTCTCTTTGCTACCAGTGAAGTCATGCTAAGGGTATTGAATCCCAGATGAGTATTGCTATTCTGCACATATTGGATTTCTGTAAAGAAGAAAAAAAGAAGCTAATCTTTAAGTCTATCTGTTTTAGACCAAGATGCATTTGGAAAACTACAGCAATTTAATCCTATAGATGGTGGAAAGATTGCTGGAATCTTCTCAAACTTACTGCACCTGTATTTGCTAATAAATAAATAACTCACCCTTGAAAAATTTCTTGTACTTTTTTGGTGCAAGATGCATATATATTTAAGTGACATCCTGAGTCTAAATGTGAAGTTTGTTAAATCTAAGTTTTAAAAATATATCTGTTTCTAGGAGTAGTCCTGCAGTAGTGTCTGCAATTGCTTCTGTAGCTTGCACTTGTGGTTTGTGAGCAGCCATACCCAGATGCCCATCAGGTCTGCTGTTATTTTCCTTGTTTATACAGCCAGGAAAATGAGACCTCTGATACTGTGCTTGGCTTCACTTGTAAAAATACTTACATGTTCCAGGTAGAGTAGAGCAGAGTGAAGAAAAATAATCTGTGCTCCCTGCAGGATGCTGCTGAGACACATACACCCTTCCTGAGCTTCTAGAAGCAATTGAAAGCAATGAAAGGCAGATTCCTGGGCTGCTGTGCTAGGGCAGTGCAGTGTCCTTTGAGAAGATTGATTTGCTAATCAAAGGCTGTTGCAGAGGCCACTAGAAGAAGATCAAGAAAAGTAGTAATTTCCACTAGATTTCTGTGTAATGCCATTCAACTAAAGGAATGAACATTGAAGAACTGTGGTGTCAATAGTATTGGCAAATATGTATGCTTAGTATTTTTTAAAGATGTCTTTGCTCGTTCTCTGCAAGAAAATCTTCTGTTCTCCCACAGATTTCTTTTGTAGGCTGAGCAGTACTTGGCGGAGGAGCTGGCCAGTGCTTGGTGCAGAAGGTCATTGCTTTGCTCTCTGTGTACTGATGTACGCCTCACCTCTGTGAGCTGACCTTACCCCTGTCACAGAACCCAGGCCTGCACCAACAGCCTGACGCATGAGGGAGGGCTTCTCACCTGTGCTGGAGCTGCCTCCATGCTGCACACAGTGTGATCTATCCTTCCTTTCCAGCTTCTCTTTAGTTAAAATACATCAGACTGGACACACCTCTTTCTTTTTTCCTGCTGAGGCCTGTGACAGTGGGTCTGTGGTCTGGACACTACTTTCTTAAGCACTGTTTGTGCTGCTGTGGACCAAGTTTTCTGCCAGGCTGTGCGATGCCTATGAAGGACAGATGCAGAAGCAATTTCATGCAGAAGGACATTAAAACCTCTCTTTCAAGGATTTCAAACAGGCATTTAAAAAGTCTTCCATATAAACACTGCAGTATTAGCAGAAACATCCCCTCTGGCTGAGGGTTTGTGGTAGGAGAATGGCAACTCTCCTGTTGCCATCTTCTCTTCAGAGAAGAGCATATAGGGAATCCTGTTCTTGCTGATTGAGTTTGCAAATCCCTCTTCCCCGGGGCATTGCAACAAGGTGAGGAAGCAGTCACTGAGATATCCACCTCAGCCTTGATCCTGCCTGAGTGGGGTTAATGAGTTCTGGGTTATACCCACAGGGAGCAGCTTCCTGGTGAGCATTTGTTAACATTGAAACATGAGTGCTGGCGAATAACTGCAAAGAGGACTCCTCAGAGTGCGTGGAGAAAAGCTTCAGGGATGCTGACTTAGGTAAAGTTTAAGGCAGAATAAATGAGACTTGTAGGAAGCTTGATTAAACTGTTGATAAGTTTTGTGCTAGTGAGAGGGATTTTTCTATACTGAGAAGAGTGAACTCAAAAAAATGAAGGTAGGATTTGCCCAGGCACTCTTGAAGGTTAAATTTGAGTCTCCTGACTGCATCTTAATGTGTGATTCCATGGATAGTCTAACATGGTTCAGATTTCTTTAAAGTGTTTTAATCTCTAAAATAATTAATCATCTTTGTTATTTTTCAATTTGAAACGTAGTGTTTTAATATGTGTGTAACTGAATCAGGGTAAATATTTAGAACATTTACCCAATAATCCTGTAATGAGTTGAGTCGAAGGGAAGTACCTTTCAAGCCAGCAGAACAGAAGTTAGTTTTGAGATATGACAAATACTCCGTTGCAGGTGAAGGGCTGCACAAGGTTAGGGCACAGCAGTGTGTGGTAAAATAACTTGTGTTGGCAAAGGTGTTGGTGCATTCTTCTGTCAGCAAATGTGATATCGGAATATCCCGGATCACTTAGGACCATTTTCTGCTGAAAGCACCCTGTGGTCATCACAGATCACTTACTGCGTACACCTCAATTTATACCAAGAAAGCCCATTCGTTTTCCAGAATGGATTTCCTCGCTTCCTCACAGCATTGCCTGTGGAAAAACTGATACAGTACAAACTTCATGCAATCCTGGCAAAAAGCATAAAGCTTTCTAAAGTAGCATGTAGTCTGCATGGATTGAAGTACTGAAATAATTGTTGTAGTGTGTTGTAGTTAGGAAAAGATTTTTACTAGAGCTCAGTCCCCTTATTTGGGAAAGGAACATGAGATCTCAGTGAGACTCCTCATAGGGTTTTGTCTTGCTGATGTCCAGCAATCATGTGAACAGTCTTCAGGGAATTCATATGAATGAAATGAAATTGGGTTTAACTCTTCCCTCTCCCTCTCCCCCCCTTTTTTTTAAATGCTTATATCATGTTGGCTTTGGAGTCTTGTTTCTCTTGTGGCTGAGGTAGTTCAACTTCGCCAAATTTTAATCTAGTATAGGTTCTGTTGTTGAAAATGTCTCAATTCATTTGAAGCATCTTTAAGGTTTACTGCACTTCAATTTGTGTTTTGGGATTTGAAGCTGAAGTCCTTAAGGCTATCATTAAACTTGAGGTAGTGATGCTTGGTAGATTTTCACTGCACTTCTACTGTTATCTAATAGATCCTGTGTGTGTGCAAGAGATGAATGTTTTTCCCTATTCCTTAGCAAGGACTAAATCCAGGGAAAGGAGGGGAAGATGTCACAAATGTTTTGTGCACTGACATAGCTTCATGTGTGTAAGGAGCTGATGTTTAAAACGAACCTTTGGAAATTATCTGTGCATGCTTTCCTTCTACTTTTCTTCTTTGGCATGTTTTTGGACATGTATTTGTCTTCTTGTAAAACATGTCAGCAGAATAGTTGATATGGTCACCCAGTAGATGTTAGTTTTGTCTTGGGTGAACAGATCTGGTGGAGCAAGGCAGCGTTCACAGCAGTAGATGGCAAAAGTGAAACACCTTTGGAGAAGTTCTGCTGTAATGGTGCCCAAGGCTTTCATAAGGAAAAGAAAGGAATGTCTGAGTCTACCCCTTCCTTTAAGGACAATCCTGGAGACCTCAGTCAGACAAGCTGCTTCCAGCTGGCTAAGTCTATGGCGTGGCTAAGTCGGTTTGTGAGCACTGGGACGTGGTGAAATGCATAGATCATCCAGCAAGTGAGAGAGGACTGAAGTTACTACTAACATTCCTTTGTGATGATAGTCTAGATGCAATTAAGTTAGTAAGAGGTGATTTGCAAATGTTTTGTTCAAGTTAGTGCACCGTAACATAGCTGTCACCACTTTGCACTATTTGGTTTGGCAAGGTGAGATTCTACTCTGTCTTGTCTGACTTTTGTAAATGATAAACTGTCTCCCAAAATTAATAGCAATATGTCATAAGTATATCAGCTTCTTAATTAATGTGAAGATTAATCTCTTAGGATTTACCTGTCTTACCAAGTGCTTGCAAGCATGCAACTGCTTTCTTACATCCCAGGGCTGGGGTATTACATATTCATAATGACAAAGCAGAAACAAATCTCAGATGTGGATGATCCCCTGTATCTTAACTGGACTGTATCCTGTTTCTGCCACACTCCATAGAACATCATTTAAGATTGGTCTGTAAGAACTAGACACACGCAGTGCTGAGGAAACCTGCAACATAAAACAAAGTAGCTGGCAGAACAGATGAAATGCAGAGCACATTTCCTGCAGTGACAAACAATCATCTGTAGATCTAAACAAGATGTATGTCACAGATGTAATGACTGCATTTTCTTCTGGACTTTTTCCCAGCAGCAAAATGTTATAAAATTTTCTAGTAATCTACCTTAATTTCTACCTGAGGTGTGGTACAAATATAACAAGAAATGCCTACTGCTTAGTAAATCTTATTTTTTATAGAATTGTGGTTATGAAATTAAATCCTTCAGCTGCAGTCACAGTGAAATATTGTGAAGTGCTACAGTGTGCAAGGATAGACCTCACACTACTGTTTGGATCTCACTGAAGGACAATCCATACATCTTATCCGCACCTCCCCCTGGTGAGGAGGCTAATTTTACTCTGTGAAAAATCAACAGCTCTCTGTTGTTTGTATTCCCTACTGGCAGACAGATACTTGGACGGAAAATCAGAGCTGCTTTGAATGAACAAAGTCTTGCAGGGTGAAATTAGACTACAAGTCACAGGAATGCTTCTTTTTTGTGTGTCTTAACATAGGATGCACATGCAGCCTTGACATCCTTCATCTGCTATAGCCCTGAGCTGAGGTATGAGTTTGGTCACACCCTGCATGTTGGTCAGGATGTACAGTAAAATTCCGTGCTGGCCACATACGAGGAGAAGAAGCACTTCTGTCTTTGGAGATTAATGTTAAAAATGGGCAAGACAAATTACTGTGATACAAGTGAGCCAAAAGGGAGGAGCCAGGGGTTTTCATTTGTCTTTTTAAGCAATCGTAGGAATAAAGCAAGAAGCCAGTAGCTGCTTCCATGCTCTGCTGCCCTCTTGCAACCTAATACCACATGCACTTCCATTCTCCCACTTTCCAAGCAGTGTCTCAGTGACTTGCTCAGTGCTGGAGAGCTTAATTCTCAGATGAATATCTGCTCTGTAGGTGTTCTAGTCTGACTGTGTGACAGCTATTGCTGTGGGTCTGACTTCTTTTTTTGAGTGGGCCAGTGTCACTAAAGTATACTTCTGCCTGAAGATCAGATTTGGATTTTAAAACCTCTTCAGAAGCATGTCAGTCACAAACGTTGCATTGACTGTGCTTGCTTATCTTAGACGAGGCCTACAGTGACAGACTTTCTGCAGAAATCACTCTGGAGCAATCAGAGAGCATGAGAGAATGTGCAGGCTCACAGAACTTTCTGTTCACTTTGCATATTGTAAGGAAAGGTGAAAGGAGTGATGAGAGCTGCTAGGAATTTTTTAATAAAGTTTTTTGGCAAAACATAAGGTTCTGTCAAGAAATACTTCTTTTCACACTATATTTCTGTTGCTAACAGCATTGAGACTTCCAAAATGGGTTTCCTAAAGAGCTTTTAACTTACAGAAAAGCTTTCTGATGAACTGGAATCTTGTGCATGCATATACACTTACATTAAACTTGCCCCTCCTAGCTAGCTTTAATGAACACAGTGCTCATCTCTTTTGTTCCACTATGTTGAATCCGTACTGATGCTGTACTTTTCTCTCTAAAGGAATCTGTAACCCCGTGGAAAGGACAGGAAGAACTATGGGTTAAGTTTCTAATGATCGTGGTCAATGTTCCTCCTAATCAAAAGCCAGGCTTTGATGGCAAATAGACTTTTTGCAGTATGCAATTAGCACCCAGTGGCCCTACTTATTACTGAAAGGGATGAAATTAGTTCAGAGTGCATGAGGTTAGTTGAAAAGTAATGTTTGGTATCCTGTTGTATTTATTTCTATGACTTTTGGATGAAGTGGTTTACATTAATAAAAACCAGGATGTCAGACTCTTCCAATCAGAAACGATTTTTTGGAAGGAAACTGGCTACCAAAACCCTTTTGCTAGGGCTTGGCTTTAACTCCTGAGTGTTCTAGCCCTTCTGGAGCACATTTCTCTCCTCTTTTTTTATACTGAGTGAGAGGAAGGTGTCTGTCTGAACTAAATAGGCTGCTGCAAGGCTTGCATGATAGTTGCAGAATTAAAGTCTATCCAACATGCATATACTCGATGAAGCTTTGTCTTTGGGGTGAGTTGTTGCTCACTTTAAAGCGTGTATATTCAGTTGTATACATACACATGGGTGTGGGGAGAAGAATGGGAAGGGAAAGATGTAATTATTCAACAGAAGCATTAGTCTTGCATTATAAATATGGATCACAACTTAAGGAGCCTGAGGACATAATATATTCATCTTCTGCTTGAATATCTAGTTTTAGTCAAAGACTTGCCCAAAAGCCCTTACAGAAGATAAGCACTGACATTTAAAGTACTTATGACGTATATATTGTCTATGTGCAGATACAGTGGGCAAAAGGACCCAAGACAAGAGGATGCTGAATTGAAACAAAGCCAAGTCAGCCTTTTTCCAAATAGAGAAACTGTATTTTCATGCATTGGAAAATGCCTATAAGTAAGGGAAGGATAGATTCAGCATAAATGTCAAATCATTCAGTTGAAAGGATAATTTCTTGAAGCATGAGCACTGGGGAGCGGGTTGACAGGAGGTGTAGATGCTGCTCACAACCCTGGCATTGGCTTTAGGCAAACTGTTTAATCTCTTCCTGCCCTGCTCCTGTTTGGCGTATGCTTATTCATCCTGCTGAGCTTTCCTGAAGAGCACGTGCACGGTTGTGTAACTGCAGATGGGACCATGTGACAGCTGTGTCCAGACTGTTGCCTTTGCCTTGGCAGAGAAGTATATGAAGTTCAGCAGATGTACATCTCATCTTATATGATCCTATGCATGCTCACTGTATTCCCAGCTCTGCTAGCCATAGCATTGAAAAATGCACATGAAGAATGTGTAGAGAAGAGATGCTCAGAATGGCACTCCACACTGCTGGAGAGGCAGAACCAACATGCATCTATATAGCATTCCACAGTGAGGACTTGATTACATAGCAAGCCTTTAGGCAGTCCTGTAATTAAAAATGAATGCTGGGTGAAGTTAATCAACTATCTTGTGTCTTTCTTTCTCTTTAGTCCTTTGTGATAACTGGCTATATGGTCCTCACTGTGATAAAATAAGATGTTTTACTCCCTTGGCAGTTCTGAATTTAATGATCTAACTTGTTTCTAAACAAATCTTTACCCAATGGTGAAAGAAAGGTGCCTCTGAAATACCAGGGAGAGCTTGCCCATGATCTCAGAGAATGTCATATATATGACACCAAGCTACATCTTGTGGGCATTCAGGTGTCCTGCAGACACTTATTTACACAGTTCACCTAGTTGCTTGAGTCATTCTAGCATTTAACCCAAGTCATGGTGCTGCACTGAAGCAGGGCACCTAAGTGAATGGCTGTTTGTGGGACCAGGTTAATGCTTATTCTTGTGAGTACTGGGCTCTTTATCAAGATGAGACTTTGCACTCAACCTGCTGGGATATTCAATAGCCCAACTTCTAATTTAGGAAGAGAGATGAGTGTGGTGGGGTGCACTTTCTTGTGGTAGCTCAGCAAATGAGTAACCATCTTTTCTTTCTTGCTTTTGGCTGCAGAAAGCCATTGGGGAAGCTAGACTGTAAAGAAGATGAATGTTGGTGTTGGAGGAGGATCAACTTATGGAGCATGAGACCCAATAAATGAAATGGACATTCTTCTCTCCAAAGAGACTATTTTTCTGGAAATTGAGGGTTTTTTTTTAGCTAATATAATCAGTACTTTTCCCTGTGCTAGGATACATCATACGATGCAGTATGCACTGTGTATTTGTCTATGGTATTTTATACAAGTCTTATTTCAGTGGTAAATCTTATATGTTAAGAGTTTCCTTATATTTGGATTACAGTTTAAAATTTTTCAGAACAAACTGAGACCAAAGATCCTGAAGAAGCTAATAAAAACTATGACACAAATGCTCAGTGATGTTACTCAAGCAAAAGACTGAAACTGTCAAGGAACAATTAGACATTTCCCTGAGGGAGCAGGCATACTATTAGAGGATGAAATTTGATGAGACACATAACCTTTACTTTTTCCCAAGAAGAGACTAACTAACTTCTTCATACTAGTTATGGAGTATATACAAAAATGTAAGTCAGGACATACATTTGCTGAAGATTGTTTAGTGCTAGAAGAAGAACAGTGTAAGGCTGTGTTTGGATAGCCAACACACAGAACTACCTTCCCAAAGGGGTTCCACTTCCAAGGCATATTTGCTGGGGCGTTCTATCACTGATAAACTGTTCACAAGCCTGGAGTGATACAACAAGGGGGTTATTAATATTTAGCATCCTAGTAAGTATGGGAGTACAAGCCTGCTGCCTTCTAACCTGCAAGTTGTTCTGCTTGTGGACAGAAGCCAGGATACCAACAGACTGGGGCATCTTTGGCTTTGCTTTAATATTCCCTTCTAGGAGAACAGGCATAGCCACTGCAGAAAAATAGGCAAATATTTTTCTCATCCTACAAAAAGAAACTGTGATTCCAGTAGCGGGGATTTCATAAACTGTGTCCTTTGTGTGTAAGACTTACTAAATCTCACTCTTTCTATCTCTTGTTTAATATGTTTAAATAGAGAGCTTTAAAGCAGTTATGATAAAAGGGGACACAAAAGCCAGTGTTACATGAGCCAATTTTCTTCCTGAGAGTTTTAGCATTAAATAAATAAATAAATAAATAAATAAATAAATGAAGTCCTTCCTATCCTGCAAAGCAGGTAGCGAACTAAATAAGGTAAGATTTGGAGAAGTTTTCCCTTCTGTGAATGAAAGCTCCCACTTTCTCAGCTCAGTTTCCTCTACAACTTGCAAGTTTGTGATTAAGGCTGAGTTTGGAGATAGTTCCTCTATTAACTTTCCTTTCTTGAGCATCTGTAGATGAGAGGCAAAATACAGAGCCAAAAAGGAGCTGCCACATTTTTTTTCATGTGGCAGAACGTTTGTCAATGCTAAAATATATTTCTGAGCTAACTTTCTCTAAGTGAGAGGTGAAGAGGCAATGAAGGCTAGCCTTTGGAGGAGTAGGATATCTGAGGTATGATCTCAGTTCTACTGGCCTATGCCTTGGTAAACATATGTGGGACAGTTTACAAAACAGGAAGAAAGAGTCTCCCTCTTGTGTGCTTCGGGACCTACAGATAAGAAGTGCTTCATAACAGGAAAATGGTGTTGTTAGATGTTACTTGGAGTTTGTGTGGATGCCAACTGAACTGCTGATATAGATGCTCTGGCTTTTTCTCCAGACATTCTGACAGCAGGGTGTGTTTGGTATTACAACTATGCCCTTAATTGTGGGTTAGGAAGCTCCTAGACAGAGGTGGTGCTAGCTGTCAGTGAGGAGATTGACACTGTGGCTCAAAGGAAGATGAAAGATGTTGCACTGCTGCCAAAGAGAGTACAAAAACTTAATGAGTGTTTTGGAGGGTTTATCTTTGAGCTCATTAAGTTAGCCTAACTGGACAATATGCATGGAAAGCATTGTTACCAAAGGTTTTTCACATCTGAACTTGCCCAAATTTTTCTGGCTATGGCCAGATCATGGACTGAATTACACCTGAAGTGATCATCCCTTGTTGGTTTGTGAAATGAGGTGCTAACGTCAGAGACAATATCCAAAACAGAAGCAGCAGTTTGATAGGAAATTGAGCTTGCTTTTATTCTGTGGTGTTACAATAATCCCAGTAATATATTTTGTTTCTGCTCCAGTACTACCCTCTACTAATGATCAGACTACTTTCTTCACAGTTCTGTGTTGTTTACATAGCACCATGGGGATATCTGTGATAAGGCCTGAGCGCAGAACAATTCACGTGCTTGGAAGACCTGAGGGATTTTCCTTGTTTACAGGTTATTTCAAGCTCTGTGTCCCTATTCCTGTAGCACTGGTAGCGAATCTTCCAAAAAGACCATACAAGAAAAGTGTATTTTTAGTGGTTTCAATTGAATTCTAAAACTCTGACTTTTGGAAAAATGTGGGAGTAGGCTCATGCATTTGGCTTTTACCTTGTGCTTCTTCATGTGCCCAGCATGCTTGTGCTGCTCTTTGTGCTCTGGAAGCTGTATCATGCATAGTCACTTTGCCTAATCTGTCTCCCAACCAGCTGCACTGGCACATTAGGTGTAGAAGACATGGGTGACCTGAGTTCAAAGACTTGCCATCCTTCTTTTCAGTCTTAGCATGTCAACATCTTGCTGTTAACTTGTGCATCCATCTCATCACCTGGTATGCTGCATGCTGGGAGAAGAGAGGCTTTGGAGATCTGTTGGAAGCTAGAGGAAAATTATTTTTAATTGTTAATAAATTTAAAAGTGATTTTAATTACTACTCTTCTTCATCTGGTTGCATCATATATAGACCCTAACTTGGTAAGCAAATCAGTCAACCGGCTGTCTCCTAGTACCGTCGCTTGGATAGAATATAGTGACCATGCGTGGATGGAACACAGGTGAGGTGTCCTCAGCTTTCCAAAGACAAGGAGTTTGACTACATCCCTGCACCTACCATACAGTGGCATCTACCATACAGTGGTTTGTGCAGGGCATCAGCTGCCATTTCTCATCTTGCTTGTAATAGGCTTTGTTGAGCAGCATAAGAAGATCTACATGCACTAGTTGTGACATGTCTTAGATGGTTATCTGCACCATGAGAATTCTGTTTTTCTGATGATTCTCATGAAAACAGGTGTGCTTTAGGAACTGAATGATTTAGAGTGACATAAGCATAACCCCATTATGTACATCATTGGAAAATTTCTTCAAGTTTTTAATCAGCATAAGCTATTTACATGTTTAAATCTCCTAACTGAAAAATGGCTTCCCCTTTTTAAATTCATATTCTCTTTTTATTCCTGCCAGGTGCCAAAGAAGTACAAGCTCAAACAAAATAGTAGTTATTTCTTAGGAAAGCAAGCATATTTTCTGAGCTTATGTATCAAATCTAGCCCTGAGCCTATGTATCAAATGCAAGCAACCTCTGTAGGTGAAAAAGAGAGGGTTCAGTTTTAAATCTGACTTGGAAATTTGTCTCCTCTGTTAATGAAATAATTTCTTTCGAGCCTTCAACTTCATTTTGGTGTGAAATTTGGCTCAAAGGAGGAATCTTTTTTTTTTTTTTGATCACGTTGCCAAAGGCTATGGGGTACTCTGTCCAACTTCAACAGCATAGATAATAGAGTGCTTCCTGGCATGATGTGAGCACTCTGCATTGAAATATGCAAGTATGAATGGGTGGATCTCTGGAGGTGTTCATGGTCACTCCTCTCTTGTGATGTGCTGTAGCTTGCAACTTCTGGTCTGTTGTACTGAAGGTCTTACTTTTTCATGAGCTGCTACCTAGGATTTTCCAGTCTGAAGTAGTGGAATGGGTACTTTATGGCTCTCTAGAAGGCTAAAAATACACATAACTAAATAGATTATGAGCATTTTAATATAAATTGTTAAGATCTGCTGCCCCAGTTAGGCTATCAGTTACTGATGAGGTCCCACAAGCACATCCCAAGTTTCACATCTAGTTCTCAAGAAGTTTGTGCTACATCACAAGGTTGCTGTTTTTGCCTCGATCTCTGTGGGCCTTGGCACTTACGAAAGTACCTGAGCGAACCTTCCTTTATATCAGCAGTTGTTGTGGGATGGGTTGCCCATGTAAGCATGATATGCTGGTTGACACCTAAGACATGTGATCAGACATATTGGGCCATTCTTTCTCAGTTAAGACTTGATACACAGGCTTTTGAAGCCTTTTTAGACTTATGTTAGTGCAACTCTTTCACAGCAGAATGCTCCTGTTGAGAGGGAAAAAAGAACCTGTTGTAGTTGGGTTGGGCAGGAGAGGATAATGGTAAAATACCGCTCTTCTACTCTTCCTATGGCTCCTGCTACCAGAGTTGCTGCCACTTACACCACCCATTCCACTGTAATGTACAACTGCAACTGCCAGGTAGCTGACCCAATTCCAAGTCAGACCGTATCTGAAATGCTAGTGGAGAAGAGCCTCTGCTGTAATTACCATAACTTTTCTGAAGTTCTGAGAATTTTTACGTTTGGTTATTTCTGGATATTTTATGCATCATTCTTTGGTTCTGAGAAGAACTAAAAATGATTATATTTTGTCTGTGTGTGTATTACATTTATGTGCATTATAATAGCATGGCTTTTAAGCACTGTACATCTGTTCCCTCCCTGCCACAATACTGAAATTCAGTAAAATATGAAGGAGCTAGAAGCCTCAAAGGTAGCTATGTTGTTTTCCTCTTCAACTTACATTGAAGCTTACTCATTTCTATCCTTTTTTTCATCGCTTCCATGCTTAACTTTCAGCTCTGTACGGGATCATGCTGATTGAAGTTACGTAAGAATTTGGCTACTTAGGTGACAGCTGTACCTATATTTAGAAAATTCTTTTAATGAATTCTGTTCCCCACCAATTTCCATTTTCCTTTGTGATGTTTATTTAAGAGCAAATATTAATAAGCATCAAGAATTGACATCTGCACTGCAATTAAAATAATTGCATAATTAAGAGAAGAATAATTTAATACTTACTAGTAAGAGCAGTGACCACACCTCACAAAATAATATTTGTGTCTCATCAGTATAAGCTAAAACCAAAAACCTGGATCTGAATAGGTGGTGGGTATTATTCAAATTTCTCTTAAAAATTACAGCCCGATAAACTAAGGGTCAAAGAAAGTTTGTGAACCACATAACAAATTTATAAGTGTTTGACTTGGCCATTGTTGTGTGTAGCAACAAAGCAACATTCTCCAGCCGCTACAGACTTTATATTCTCGTTCAAAATCTAAAAGAGTGGTAATAAATATGTTGAGAAGTTGTCATAACTAAGACTTTTGAACTGGATCTATTGCACATTGCTCTGGAAGAATTTAAGAGTTCTATATTTTTAACTAGTAAAAAATTCTGATGCTTTGGCTCTTGTACCACGTCTTTTTTAGTGTACAGTAAATGAAATGAAATCTGCTTAGCTGCGCCTTCTTGGTAGAATGAATTAGAACAGATTGGACTACAAGCATATACCAAAACAATATGGTGTTCTTTTAAACAAGTATGGATTTTTTGTTTCTCCACACCAGGTTCTTTTTCGCTTTATGACATACTACCTTGTTTAATTGTATGCTGTCGTTTACTGCTATGTTCTGGTACATATACAGGGGCTGCATTTGCTTCATTTGGCAAATTCTCACTTGCTGCAGTCGAGGACTTTGCTACTACACTATCACTGCAGCACTTTCTGCTGTGTTATGATGTCAAGTTATTCTGTCAGATCTCTTCATGCTGTCATACCCCTTGGTGTGACAGTGCCCTTTGTAGGGCACTAGTAAGGTGATGAAGATGGTGAAGGGTCTGGAGGCCAAGATGTATGAACAATGGCTGGAGTCCCTTGGTGTGTTGGGCCCAGAGCAGAGGAGCTGAGGGCAGGCCTGATGGTGGCTGCAGCTCCTCACCAGGAGCGGAGGGGCAGCGCTGAGCTCTGCTGTGTGACAGCGACAGGGCCGAGGGAACGGCATGGAGCTGTCAGGGGAGGGCAGCTGGGGGTCAGGGACAGGGGCTGCAGCACAGGGCAGTGGGCATGGAATGAGCTGCCCAGAGCAGTAGGCATGGCCCCAAGTGCTGGAGTTCAAGGTGCATTTGGACAGCACTCTCAGACACGTTTTAGATTTTGGGTGTGCTATGTGGAGCCAAGAGTTGGACTTGATCATCCCTGTGGGCCTCCAACTCAGGGTATTCTATAATTCTATGTATGTGTAAATTGTTGAGAAGTTTGTGATTTGTTGCTTGTTGATTGCCATTTGCCTCAAAAGTAAGAATAAATGCTTGATACTATATAAGATTTTTAGCATGCCGGTAGTGAAAATGAGCATCCTTTCACTGAGCAAATGTTGTTATTTGTCCAAATGATTATCTTGCAGGGGACCCTTCCTTTGTTGTTTGCTGCTTTTTTTTCTCATTACGTTACTTTCAACTAGATGTCTTTGGGGAACTCCGTAAACTCAGGCATATTAGAGCTTCCTTTTAATGTAAAGAGGAGCACAAATGGAGTGTGGTTTAACTTTCAGCAAGATTATAGAGTTTTATCCTAAAATCACTATTTCCCCACAGACAACTGATTTCTTTAGTGACTTTATGGTAATATGTCAGTTAAAAAAATTAAAAAAGCCTAGGAAAATGAAGCTATTCTGTGTTAAACAACATAGGCTGCACATAGGTTGGTTGTATGGTAATTCGTGGAAACTTTGTTTTTAGTTCTTTTTCTCTTCTAGATGTCCCTTTGACTTTTGTCATTTTTGGACTTGAAGGAGACATGGTAAAAATGCTGGATTTGTTTTTCTTTGTTCAGAAGGTGCCAACTATGCCTGAACCAGCACTGAACCATTGCTGCAGCACAGTATTGTGTTCTGACCAAGGCTGGCTTCTTGAAACTATTTGATTTCCTGGACTGATTTTATAGGGATTTGAGTGAATTCAATATTTTTTTACATGAGTCATCCTTAATTGACCTTCAGGGAGCTTCATAAATTCTGTTCTTACCACATATTAGTTATGTTTAACTGCAATTATACAAACAATCACATTTAAAAACTGGAAAAGGGCGATGAAAGGAGGATGAGGAGGAAATGAAGGGCAAGGAAGAGAAAAGCAGAACACTCAACAAGCCTAA
This sequence comes from Tympanuchus pallidicinctus, assembly GCF_026119805.1. Lineage (NCBI taxonomy): Eukaryota > Metazoa > Chordata > Aves > Galliformes > Phasianidae > Tympanuchus > Tympanuchus pallidicinctus. The sequence continues at coordinate 7,149,938 of NW_026294744.1, forward strand.
CATTTTTCTCTACAGTACATTTTATTCCTTGAAGGAAAAGGGTTCAGACCCAAGAGAGATTCAACACTATAGTGCCTAAAGCAGAGTAGGAGGTGATGTGAGCATCCTTCTCATTTTGGAGATGTGACTCAAATGGCAAATGTAAAGCAGCAGTTGAGTTAGTGCTCTGAAAACACATAGAGAAGGGATGGTGAAGATGGATATCTGAGAAGAGCATCTTAGTTTGTGCTTCCCTGAGGAAATACCAAAATACTGGCTTATCACTTTCCTTCTACTTCATTCCTGGTATGGCTCCTATGCATCTTTGCTCATTGCGTTTTTAATGACCCGATGGCTTTCTTTGTGATTTAAATGTCATGCCTGGACAACTAAACATGCAGAGTAACATGGACTGTCATGGTTTGGTATTTGCTTTCAGTTTCATAACTCCATGATTTATGGCTTCAGAATTAGCTTATCCTCAGTTTGATATAAAATAATAACTGCAAATGTCTGAGTCTTTCTGAAAAGATATTGTTTTTTGATGAAACATTTTCATGAAGCCTACAAACAGGAGGGGAGTCAACTCTTCATAAAGGTAGATAGTGGAAGGACAAGGGGAAATAGTTTTTAAGTTGAAGGAGGGAAGATTTAGGTTGTATGCCAGGGGGAAGTTCTTTACCAAGTGATGAGGTGCTGGAACAGGCTGCCCAGAGAGGTTATGGATGCCTCATCCCTGGAGAGTTCAAGGCCAGGTTGGATGGGGCCCTGGGCAGCCTGATCTGGTATTAAATGGGGAGGTTGGTGGCCCTGCATGCGGCAGGGGGGTTGGAGATTCATGATCCTTGAGGTCCCTTCCAATCCAAGCCATTCTATGATTCTATGATCTTGTTTGAAAACTGCACTTTTTAAGCATTAAAATCTAAGGAAATTGGGAACCCCCTTATGCATAGTGTGCTTTTGTGACATTATATCATACTGAATGAGTAGAAGTAAAAATTGTGGAGTAGTGCAAAATGATTATTTCTTGATTAAAAATGTTCAAAGAATATGAAGAAATTGCATCAAAATCTTCTATAAATTAAAACTTGTAACATGGCACCAAGCTTCTCTAATTATAAAGGTACTCTTGGTTAGAAAAATAGGAAGAGCTGGAATCATGACTGGCACAAATTTGCCCACATCTAGTGAAAGCAAGGTGCTGCCTTCATGGGGGAAAAACAGAATCTATAACACATAGTGGTATCCCTATTTGGGGTCTCTACTGAATATGTGACTGCCAAATACATGGTATTTACTGAATCAACCAATTCCAAAAGCTAAGCAGAGAATGGCTTTGGTTCTCAAACAGCCTCTGTGGACAGCAGATCCTTTAGTCAAAGGTTCACTTTCAAATTCTTTCTTTGAGTTTACAACACTTTCATTGCCTACATATTTACAAGTGGATTAAATCCTTAAATCCTAGCATATATTGTTGTTTGATGGTGTCCTGTGCTCTTTGCGTGTGTTTTTATTTTGTGAGGCAGCTTGTCCCTACAAATCTATAAGCTCACTTTTTTAAACAGATTGAATTGTGAGACAGCTGGTTTGATTATAGATCAGTGCCTTTAGTTAATCTGGAAGAAGTTGTACTTCCAGTTATAGAATTATATGTGGTTTGAGAGAGGGTGGAGGAAGAAATGTGAAGTTTTATATAACCTTGGCAGGCTAATATTTAACAGCCCTTGCTTGCTTAGAGTGCCTGGAGGCAAAGCTGTTTCTGTATTATGTGACTTGGAGTTGTTGCTCCCTTTGGAGAGGGGAGAAAACAAAGCCATGAAGTTTATATTCTATTGCAGGTTGCCTCAAACAGATGAACTAAGGCTCAAGCATGCTAGCAGCAGTATTAAGACTGATATCTTTTGAAAGGAAACAAAAACTTAATCCAGAAAACTCTTTTTTTTCTTTTTTTCTTTTTTTTTCTTTGCTTACTATTATTTTTTTTTTGCTTTCTGGATTATTTATTATTATTTTGTGTTTCTAGATCTTTATTTCCTTTTCTTTATGATGTTACAGAAAATTAAGAACTAATTTCAATGTAAGTTAAAATTTCATTCATCACTTAGGTGAGCATGGTGTTGGGGGGGGGGGAGAAGGGAGAAAAATGTAATTATTAAAGCATACTTTTATTTTCCTAGTTCCTTTTGGCTACTGAGGGCTGATTTGCTCCTTGATAAAAACTGGAGTGAAAAGTAAAAAGCTTGTAGATACTATATATTGGTGCACAGATATCAGTATCCTCTTCTTTTTGGCACATCTAACTCACCACACTGGAGACTGTGTCAGGTATACTTCTGTCTTTAGTGTGAAGCCTCACACTTGCAGTTCAAGCAAGGAAGGCTTTTTATCATGAGAAATAGTTTTTCTCAGGAAATTATCTACTCTCAGTGACAGCCAAGCAGCATCAGAATACTGAGTGAGCAGCCACTGTGCAAAACATGGAGGTGCTGGATTTTCTCCATGGCTCAGTCCCAGCATGTAGCTCGGACTCTCCCATTGCCCTTTGTGGCAGCAGAACCACCAGTGCTGATTCCCGACCACAGGAGGTTGATAACCAGTGTAGGTGCAAAGCCAGGTCCTGCAGGGCAAGAGGTCAGCCGCAGGACACCAATTAACTTCCTTTTAGAGCTGCAAAATTATTATTTTTTTCTTAATGTGCATCCTAAGAAAAGAGCTTTCCAGGATAAAGAGAGTATTAAGATTGCATGGTTTAAGGAGAGAATTTCTGACTCCCAATCCTTTTTTACTGGCAGAGTGAAATCTGATCTTTAATGCAGTCACTTTAATAACAATGAATAATTTATATTTAGCAGTAATCAAATGATTCAAATGCAATTTAATTTTTTAATTAAATCATTTAAAAGCATGCTTTGAATGTGATGCTTTAATGAAATGATACTGTCTGCTGCTCTTTTATGAAGAACTTTATTCACAATCTTGAATGTTTCATGGTGCCAGGGGCATCGTACCTCCTCTGATATTGCCAATCTGATGAGGAGGTCTTGAAGGTAATTTCTTCACACAGTGGACAGACAAGTATCTGACAGTTTGGTAAATGAGAACATATTGCTTTGAAAATGCAAATGAATAAAATAACATTAGCATTAGGAAATATTAGCTGCATTGTATCAAGCAACAGCCAAGAAATTATCTGAGGCATTACTTAGACAGTTTGCATTTAATTCAAACACTTATTAATCATTCTTTGCTGGTAGTTCTCATGCTGAACTCTGCCCTGGTGTGTGAATGAGTGTAACATCACTGGAGTCCAGCACAGTAGTTATTTCTTTAATTTGCTCTCTAACAGCAGTGGGTCTTGTTTAGCTTCTGAACCAGTGGAGTTGTGTGTGCTCATGAATGTCACGCTAAGCTAAATCCTCTATTGTTCTTCATATCCTATACAAATATACACCAGTCTATGTGTGTGTTTAAGCATGGCTAGTGGAGATCTACGAGGTCTGGACCAGTCTGAAACCATACAGAGTTGTGATGGTGCTGGCTGGCACTGCCTGCTGGAGAGAGAGGTGTATTTCCTTCAGTCTGGAGGAGTCAGTGAGAGCGGGTTTTCATCTGCTCCTCCAGGGCGAATAATGTGGGTTATTCTTGTGGTCTCCTCTTGATCTTCTAGTCCACTACGACCACCAGATAATGAATCAGCACTTTACTTGTCCTATGTGAGCAGCAAGAATACATAGCCACAAATAGGGTACAAATAGGCAGAAAATTCTGCAGGAGCTTCACTGCTGCAGGGCTTCTGAGAGACCTGTGGGGATGGTGGAAGGACCTCTGCTTGCTGGCTATTTTTCCCAGCACTTTCCTGTCAGGGTACAAGTCCCTTGGAAAAATGCAAATAGATAAATTGCATGTCTGTGATCACTTAGTCATTTAAAAATTAAGTTCATGGTTAATATCTTTTATGTGAACACTGCTATGGAAAGGTCTAATGTTTTTGATGAGCTGCTCCATCAAAACTACCATTAAGTCCTCTTTTAAATGTTAGGAGATGAGGCTATCTCTAATGCTGTGGTTACCAATATCATGATGCTTGCTGTTTGCAGCAACTTCATTTTGTTATCAACTTCACTTGAAGCAGTCTTCATTTTGTCATTTGCTTCTTCTTATTTAGACCTTTATGTGAAATGTAGCCAGACAAATAGAACTTGTTGCTGCCAGTAGTTCTGGGAGACTTTTATATAGGCCCTGACTCAGAAACGTAAGAAGAAAATTTCCCTTAGTGTACTATGATAGTATACCCTAAATCGTACTGGGTACAAAAAAGGGTTGTTAGTAGTCTGTCTGATGAAAAATCTTGAGTGACTTTCACTTCATACTGTATTTTATCTCTACCAGGTCAATAGTTCTTCAGTGACAATAATACTTTCTTTTTCCAGACTTGTCCTAAGTCGCTTTTCTAATGTCTGTATGCACTGTTGGACAAGTTGTACCTTCTAGAGAGTCTGGATTACAGGTTTCAGAATTGCTAGAAGTATTCCTTCACTTCTGTCTAAATCTTGGTTGGGAAGGGAGATGTTTTTAAGTAACCAAACCGTTTCATTTGGAAGTTTTTATAATATTCTTTTCAAACAAAAACAGACCAATTCTGTACTGATTTGGGCAAAATATTTTGGAGAACACGGAGATTATATGCAACATTTGGTTTTAGATTGAAAATGTGTCATTGATGAAGACACTTATGATTCTGCCATCGAGTTACTCTTTCTTCTCACCCTTTCCTTTGCGTTTCTCTACTCCAAACTAATTTTTGTTTCTCCCTTGGTATGAGGTAGCCATAAAACTGACTTGGATTATTTCTTGATGTTCAGTGTAACTAAGATGGAAGCATGTAAATCTGTCCCACTGTTTTACACCATTTAGACAAGGCAAAACAGCCAGTGCAATCCAGTGACTCTGGACTACTCAACTGTGTTGAACAGTGAGACATCAGTGAAAGGCCGCATTTAGCAAATAGGAAATATTTCTTGTCTTGTAAAAAAGAAAACATTCAAGGATGTGGTAGAGAGCCAGATACTCAATGACAGTGTTTCTGTGAGAGAAGAAGCATTCTCCTTGCCACTTTCCAAAAGGCAGGGGTTTTTTTTATGTAGTGGGATAGGTGAAACTTCTAAGAGGCAAGTCTTCCACTTCAGCTCTCACAAGACAGACATTTGCTGCCTAGAGAATGTATTTTAACCTTCTTCCTCCTTTGGTGGTTGTATGCATTTTGCTTTGGGTTGTTTAAGAATAAAATTAGTGATAATAACAGATGCTCTGAGTAATGCAATAATGTATATTTTGTTGTGAGAGAAGTTAGAGCATTAGCAACCACAGCAAAACTCGATATTGTGCTTCAGTTAGCTACAGTGTAATCCAAGCTTCTGTGTTTAAGTTGTCCCTTCACCTCCCTTTGCCTGCCTTAGAGCTTTCTCCTTGGAAGCATTGCTGCAGAGGGCTCCTGGCTGAACGGAAGGCCTGGTGTTGAATTTGATGTTGCTCAGCATAAAGCCTACCTTTATGGTTTCAATAATGCTGATGCTGCCTCTGTGTCTAATTTCTGAAAGACGTTTATGTATGATAATATTGGCTAAGAAACTCTTCATTTTTCATAGGAAAACGTAGTCAGTTTTCAGCTCCATGTTTGTAGGTCTTCCTTGGAAGCGTCCAGAGGAGGTGAGGGCTCATGGCTGATGCAGTACATGTGTACTGAAAACTCCCCAGTAAGCTCAGAGCGTCTGGCCTTATTAGGCAGCCCAATGACTCATGTTACTGTGTTATCAGAGCCCCACACAGCCCTGAATGCCAATCCCCATGGTGTCCCTCTGGAGTAGGAGCTATACATACTCCTGTTTTATAGATAAGGCTGTGACCTGGCTGTGCTGCAGAAGGAAGATGTGAAGTGCTGCAGTGTTAACTGTGCTACATTAACGAGGGTAAGAATAGCTGGTGCTGGCAATGTGCAGGCCCTCTGTGGGTGGATGGTATGTTAGAGGCTGTGCTAGCTGTGTGCTGCCATCCATGCCAGCTGCCATCACTGCTGTGGTTACGATGCGGAGCTGAAGTTAGCAGGCAGTGACCTTGGCTGTCATTCTGCTGTTCAGATATAGCTGAAGTGATATGCCCAAGGTCACCAAGAGAGCAAGTGCTGGCAAAGTGAATTGGGTTGGGGAATTGGGAATAAAGCTGCTACCGTGGAACCGCTAGAAAAGCAGAGTTTTCCCTCTATTGTGGGAGTTATTAAATGTTTTGCTAGCACCAGAAGCTGAAATTGTAGGAAGCCGCTGTGGAGGGAGAGTTACTGAAGCCCAGTGTCACACTTGTCATGATGTGGTCAGGTACAAATTTGTATTCATGGCTGTATTTCATATTTGCTAATACTCAAAACACTGCTGAATTGCTGAAATCGAAGTGGCTAAATGGAGAGCTTATCTCACATACAGCTGTACATTTGGCTTTGCGTATCCCACGTGCACAGCCAAATGACCAGAGGTCTGTGCCCAGGAGCACTGCTGCTCACTGAAGAGCAGCACTCACCTTTTGGATCATCATGGAACATGTGTGGATGAGGCCTTGTGTCAGCAAAGGGAGGGAAGTGATGACTGTAGAAACCGATGTGCAACGATTTCCAGAACTGCTGTGAGGTAATTCAAAGTGAATGAGCCTTTTAAAATTAAGCACAGGCAGCATAAAAGGTACTTCACAAAATATCATTCTGTTTCTAAGTGTACAGACATTAGACTTCTCAGAAATATGGATGAATTTAGCTATTGGGCTAATTTTCAAGGCTTTCACTGTGATAGTTGGAACAAGTGATTATGCCATCTTTTACTGTGGAGTACTTCCATCTAGAATGCTGGATGTGATTTTTCCTGTTCACAGAGCACAAAGCAGACACCTCACTTGGAATAGAGTGTTTAGTCTGAGTGAGAACTACTCTTTGTGTGCACGTGTGTGATTTATTTATAATAGATAATTCCTGCTATCCAGATGATTTCTCCCAGCTTCCTTTCAGTCTGAGCCAGGGCAGTCTTTGTCAGTTATGTAAGGTCTAGTAAACGTGGCTAAGAAGCAGCAGCCTTTATTTTCATCCCCATTGGAAAATAAGAAGAGCTATTCCCCTTACCTCACAAAATAACAGAGTTGTTTTGGGAAAGGCTGCTGCCCAGCTGGGAGGACAAAGAATTACACACCCCTGCAATGCTGGCAGTTTTAGTGAAATAACAGTGATTGAGCAGAAACACTTGCATAAGGCTCACGTCTGGGCAGGTTTCAGAAAGGACAAAGCTGTGCTTTCAATTTACCTTCCCCTTCAGCTCTAAACTGCTCTAGCTTTGTCCTCATCTTCACAAGCCTAAGAGTTTCAGGAGTCCTCCAGGAGATGGGCACTTGCCTGGATACAAGAGGTAGCTGTGAAGGGGTAGAGGCCTGTGTTGGTTCTTCCTCAGTGGTCTTGGTTTAGAGCTTATCTACTGTATTTCAAGAATATGTTTAATGAAAATGCAGATTTCTACAAATGGAATGAAGTGGTAATACTGACTTTAAAGGCCCTCTAAAATTAAGACTGAAACTGAGATTCTAAATGGAAAGTATAGTACCATTTTTGCATTCCCTCAAGAATAATATAATTTTGACATTAAAAAAAAACCACACACACAAAAAGCATGCCAAATTTGTCATTAGGTTTGAGTTGAGGACTATTCGCTTTCCATATCAGAACATGTAATGTCTTTTGCATCTCAAAGTGGATGGAAATGGTAGCATTTAACTCCCTCAGTTTATTATTTTGTCCACAGCAATACGGTTGATAGACTGAAATAAAAATGGCCTAAAGTGAACCAAATTGGAGGCGAAAAAGAAAACTTGCATAGTTTATTTTTCGCCTTGATGCCCTCCTCCTCCTTCCCCCCCATGCTGTTTGAGTTGTCATTCTTCTGCTTCCATTTTGGCATGCAACTGCAGCGGAGAGTAAAATCCTGTGTAACCATAAACCTGCTTTGGCTCTTTGCACAGCATTATGACTTTCACCTACATGGTCTTCTCATTCTTCAAACAACCGGCTCAAAAAATGACTCAACTATGTACATCCCTAGATTTATTCCTGTTTTTTGTATTTTATAAGAAAGGAATTAAAAGACTTTTATCTTTTTATAGCACTTACTATATATGTAGTTTGCAAAGGGATGCAAAGATAAGAACCTACATTACTAATTGGAGGACTGCGGTGAGAAGAGCTTGGAGAGATTTGGACTAAAGCTGTTAGTGGCACCTTCGGGCAACCATGGTTACCTTGTTTTAAAATGAATTTGTTATCATTACCCAGAAAATGCATACAGAAAGTCATTGTACTGTTGCAAACATTGCCTTCCCTTCAGATTTCAGTAGGCTATTTGTTTATGGGCACAACTGGTTACAAGGAAGGCAGATTGTTGGACTCTGTTTAAAAAAGTCTGGTGTGCAGAGCATGTCTTATCCCTGTACAGCTATGACAGAGCAAAGCAAGTGTTCACCAAATGGCATCAGGCTGCTGTTCAGACTTCAACAAAGTGGAGAATGTGTTGATGTTAAGGCTCTGCTTCTTAACAAGCCTGTTCCATGAAAAATCTCAAACTCAGTGTGGTTACTTCAGTTGAGGGGCTTGCTCCTTTTCTCCTATCTTTTTCCCCTTGAAGGCAAGAGGAAAGATTTTATGCAAGAAGGGAGGAAGACAAGGAGAATATTTAACTATAATCTGCCTCTGGCAAGTCATGTTCTATTTAAAACATCAGTGCTTCGAAGCAGCTGAGCCTGGCGGGCCATGCAATCTGAGTGCAGATTGGGCTCAGCAGCTTGCAGTGAACCCCTGAGCCCCCACATCTCTCTTCCTCTCTCTCCCTCTCTCGCATCTGCCTCTCCAGTCTCTATCGCCTCTGCACAGCCATGCTCCCTGGTGTGCATGTGAAGCACTGGATGAAAATGCAGTGTGTTAGTGCTGGACTCCACGGTGCTGCGGTTTAAGCACGGATTTGCTGTAACTTCCTTGTTATCCGCTCTTTCTTCTGCTGGAATATTACTTGCTACTGCTTTTACTACCATTCTTTCCCACCTCTTTCAAGCCAAAGTTATTTCCAGCTTCCTCTTCTGTTTCCTAAAACTCCTTTATTTCACAAATAAGTTACGAGAGAGACCTGCGCTGATAATCATGTGGTTTCTGCACTTATTTCCCCCACCTACTGAAGGAAGAGTAAGGCAAGGAGAGCTCTTACACTGTTCTGGTAGAAGGCATATTGAGAGGTACCATCTGTTTTTTCCGCTCCCAAAGAGAAGATGAGGACAGCGAAGAGTAGTATCTGTGTATTTCCTATTGTGTGCTGTTGTTGTGAATCCTAAAGAATACCAGGAGGTTGGTCTGACTCCAGCATTTCAGCCTTGCCTAGAGCTGCCAGCCTAGTACAGCCCTGCTTGGCAGCATCAGGGGAAAGCCATGTCCTTCCTAAGCTCCCCAGATTGATCTTTTTTCTGGGCAGATAGAAAAGCAGTGACAGTGATGGACTTTCCCCAGTGATGGCTGTTTTATTTGCAATTATAATTGGAAGCACTAATATGTTTATTCTATCCCATAATATATGAAGAGACCCTTTTATTATTTTTCCCTTAAAGTCTTTACATTGCAGTAAATGTGAAACTCATGATGCTTTGCTACTCTTTAAAACTTCACTGTCCATAATTACACCTTTGCAAAGCCTCTTGTCCTGTTAGTCTGTGTTTTTTCAGTTTTTTTTCTCCATAATGAAAAATATCTGATGATCGGAATCTTCTTTGTAAATTAGGATGGAAAAGAGCCTTGGTCTCCTTTCTTTCACCTTTAAGGCTGCCTTTCACCCTGGCCAGCATGCTTCAGCAGCGCATGATTGGAAGTGGTCTCCTCTGTTATAGCCTGGCTTACAGTGAGAGGTCATTGAATCTCACTCTCCTGTGGAAATCTGGTAGATGTCATGTAGGCTGGGAATGTGTTTTTTGATTTTGTTGGGTTTTTGTTGTTTTGTTTTGTCTTTTTGTTTGTTTGTTTTGATGCTATCAATCTTTGTTTCACTAGTAGGAGCATTTGATTGAATATGAAGCCTCCAATGGTCTCATTTTCTATTGTTCAGTATATCAGGAAAAAGCAATAAAGCCTTGTGAAGTAGGTATTATGACCTCGCTTGGAATTTGATGGTTTTTTTTCTGCAACAAAGACTTCCACAACAAATAAGTGCATGAGCATATCCTAATTAGCTATTGATATGTACCATCCAGATCTTATCACTTTTCCTTGGAGAATTCTGATTTGGCAAGAGCAAGTGACTCCATGTTCCAGAAAAGTCTGCAACGGTTACTTGTGACACCCTCCCCCAGCTTTTGGCATCCCTTCTTCATTCTGTTTGCATCTTTAATATGTGTAGACATATGCTTATGTGGCAGAGGTATGACTAGACATGCAAAGCCTCCATTATAAACAGTTTCTGATTTCTCTGTTCATGCTACTGCCTCAGAGCAAGCACACAGTTTGCTAGTTAGTTCCTGTTGCCAGGATCTTTTTGCATTTATCCTCTTTTTATACAACCACAATTACCCATATTTGTTTGTGCTTATTATAAGTGGGTTTTTTTGTTTGTTTGTTTGTTTTTTGGTTTTTTTTTTGAGTAATATCTGTTCTACTGAGCTTGATCCTAGGATATACAAAAAAGTCTATGATCTAACACATAGTTGACTGAAAATTGAGGGCAATTAACCTCTTGAAAAAACTATTCAGAATACCCGTGGAACTTCAGTGTTGAAACAGTCCTATAGATAGGCCTTTTAGATTCTTGACTGAATCCCTCTCTGAGCCTTGTGCAAAGGACCACGCTAAATTAATTCTATATAGCTTCCTGACTTGGCTTTTCTAAAGAGTTTAGCAGTCAGCTGGCACTGCTGTATTTCTTCCCAAAATGTTTGACTAAAATGCACCTTTCACTTGTTCTAGGAAGGTAGCTCTCCTGAAATGTGTAACTTCACCTCTCTTATTTAGGAGCTGAAATACTTTATCTAATCTCTAAGAGAACAGTGAAGTTGCCAGGTAAAGCATTAAAAAGTAGGAAACTGCAGATTTATGATTAATTCAACTGCTTTTATACTTATGATGAACTCTCTTATTACTGGATTGAACAAAGATTTTTTAAAGCCTTTTTGCTACACAAAATTACTTCATAATTTGTCTCCTTTTGATACAAGGTTGGGCATTTACTTGCTGTGAAGTGATGCAGCAGGCAGGTGAAGCATAGGACAGTTCTCTTAAGCACAATAGTCGGTAGTGTGCTGAGTGAGGCACATGCACGTGCCCAGGCATTGCAGGGAGAGAACTCCCTACCAACCTGCCCTAGTCCATCATAAATTTCTGTGCCTGGTTCTAGTCATGGCAGCATGTGGCATGGCATAAGTCAGCAGTCACTAAATGTTAATGCTGTTGTCATAATGCTGAAGGCTTTGAAAGCATTTCAAGCAAAATGGCCTCACTTAGTTCTGTATTTTTTACTTCTGTTGGCAATTTGAAGAAACGTCTACAGCATTGCAGGGAACTCATGTCTCATGTCTCAGGCCTCATGTCAAGCACTCCAATCCTAGGAAATAGCAGGAGGACAGCTGCTTGTGTGTCCTGGACTTTCCATATTACCTTTTTTTTTTCAGAGTGAGAGTTAAATCCTATCCAGATGTCTGCTAGTAGCCAGCCATCTGTGACTGGAGCACAGTTTGACTCATTTTTCCTCCTTACCACTTGTTCATCACCTCTCCCTTTCCATAGGAAGTGAAAAAATGTTTTTAAGGGTTCTGAGCAATGAACAAAGTTAATCCAATAATTGTGGTGATTTATGAGTTGATGACTGATAGCAGAAGATGTAATTACTCTTTTTCAACTTTAGTTAGCTCACTATGATCAAATACAGTTATGTGTTGTTAGGTTATCGTTCAGTGAATTGTACCCCAGAGCAATGTGCCAAGCTGATGGTGCCATGGTTCACACTCATTACATCATGAATTGGATGAATTTTGTCTTGTTTATCACAGGGCATCATCCTACAAACACTATGGACACTTTAAAATTTACTGGCAAGATAAATCCATGTCTGTAGACTGCAGCAACCTGAAGGGAGGAGATTTCAAAAATACTAATTTCCTACAGATGTCTCTTTGCAAGCTTTATCCCATGTTACATTTATATTTCAGTTATCTTTGTACTTGTATTTGGTTTTTGCCCAACCTCTTCTCAACTAAAACTGTCCTCAGACATAGGCTCTCGATGATACGACCTTTGAACCATGCTTGACAACATGGGAGAGACTATAAGTTATCTCCTGGGGTTATTTTTAGAGTGGTCCCTGGTCTGCATAATTTCATAGGCTGTCCTTAGTATCAACAGGTATCAGAGTCTAGGTTACAGGATTCCTGTGCGTTTGTGCACTGCACCTGACCTATCCAGTCTGTACACCACTGCTGCTTACCTGCAATCATTGTCTTCATTACAGACCTACTTTGTGGTTTGTACACAGTGCATTTTTGTTGGTACATGTGTGCATCCTTACCTGTATGTTTTAATCTTGGATGGCTGTCCACTTAAATCAATATTAGCTTCACACCATCAAAACTTCAACACACCAAAACAAACTGCAGTTCCATAGAGAAACAGCCAGGGATTCGGCCAGAGATAAGTTATCTTTTGATATAAACATGTAGGCAGCTCTGAAAGTAATGCCTCATTTATTTCCATGGAAGCTACAACAGTGACAAAGAGCACAATAACACTATTTGATAGAGCAAATTCTCAGCTACAAAACAGTTTTTCAACACTGTTAGCTATGTATTTTCACCAGCAATGAGGTAGGAGCCTGTATGCTGCGCTCATAAAGATTTGCACCAGTGGAGGTGACCCACTGTTTCACAGCTGCTGTGATGGCATTGCTGCTAGGAAAATGTGCTCACACAATCCATCTTTCATTGGCCCAAGCAGATGGAAGTCAGAAGGCTCTAAATCTGGGCAACACGATGAGTGTGGTAGGACAGTCCAGCTGAGATTGGCAGCGTGCTTCATGGTCTTCAAACTTGTGTTATTGTGTTGCAGGAGAGGTTGTCTTCTCTTGCCTGACTCAAGAAGCTTGAGCCTTCAGTTTAGCATCATGATGTAGCATTCAGAGTTGATGGTTTGTCCAGATTCCAGGAAATCCAGAAGGATCACACCTTCTATATCCCAAAAGACAGTATGCATCACTTTGCTTGCTGAAGGCTGTATCTTGAATATTTCCTTTGGGGAATTCCCATGTTACCACTCCATAAAGTGCTGTTTTGACTCTGGCTTGTAGAGGTGAAACCATACCTCATGACTGGTAGTGATGCAATCCAGGAAATTGTCACCTTCAGCCTTGAATCACTTCAATAGTTCCTGGCAAACTTGCATATGCTATTCTTTCTGTTCCCGCATGAGCATTTGTAACTAGCTGGTGCAAAGTTCACAATATTCCAAGATTGCCACCACTGTTTCCAATGCATTGAAGTCTATGTACGTTTCCATGGTCATGATCTGCTCATTCATGTGAAAGAGCTGATTGAGATGCTCTTCATTTTGTGGTGTTATTGCTGTACGTGGCTGTAAGGAACATGGCTTGTCTTTCACATCACTGTTGCCACTGCAACAGTGGCAAATCTGTCAGTCTGCAGTGTCTGCTTCCAGCCTCAGAGTTGAAGCCAGCGCCCACAGACTCTCCTCCAAAGCTCTTGGTACCCTGTTTTGCAAGCTCCAATTTTGGCTCCTCCAATTCTGTGTCTGACTTTATTGCAAAACACCACCTAGGGTGGAAGACAGAAATTCCTGCTGCCTCTACTCAACTGTATGTCCTCATGGAAGAACTTGTAGTTGCATTTTGACAACCAACACTGTGGTTAGTCTGATTTGCCTGCATTCCCTTTACCCCATGGAGAGGCTTTGTGCAAGTTTACATTTAAAAAAAACTCAAAACTTTATTGTTTGTTTACTGTTGAATGGCATCCCTATGGTGCTTTTAATGTCCTACACTGGATAATATTTAATTTGTTAATGAGTTGCATTGATTGCACGATGCGTTAATGTGTAAATTTATTCCATGCTGCTGTATTTGAAGGCATGAATGTGGTGTCAAATGTTCTAATAATCCCATTAAAATTCTTTCACTCAAAGATGTGCATGTAGATTATTGTATTGTGCAGTTCCCAAGGGTGCCCTGCAATAACAGATATCTTAGTCTTCATTTTGGTTTTCTGCACCCAGGCATGGCATAGTGCACATGCTTCCAGGTCTGCACACTGGAACATGCTGCAGTGTGTTAGCCCTGCTTCTGATTTAAAAAGAAGTAAATCCTCACCGTTTTTGTCCAAGATACCATGCAAAGTAAGTGACAGCACGGTAATGTTGATGCTGTTGTCAGCATAGCACGTAAACACTGCACCCTATTTGGCCTCCAGCCTTACTTCTGCACATCCCATTGCCACCCTGCTGTGGGCTGAGGTGGCAGTAAATCTTCCTTTGCCTTGTGGTGCTTTTGGGCATAGATCAATGATAATCTGGAGCCACACGATCAGGATGAGTCCAGATATAATGACAGAGAGGTTAACTGGAGTCTGAGGAGTGAGTTTGTGATCTGCATGTGACTCAGATGGCCTGCTTGTCCTCATAAATAATAATCTGAACTACAGTGTTCCAGAAGATGTGTCATCCTAGCTGAAGATTTTTTTTTAAGGACATGGTTATGAGTGCACAGTGTTGGGAGGCAGATAGGCTAACAGCTGTAGTAGGGCAAGCTGTTCTCCTAGGATGACATCAGGCATTGACAGCCTTCAGTAACAGTTCCTTGGAAGGAAATGAAGTATTTTTTTCATCCAGCATGACTGTGTTGAGACTGTGTAGTGTGAAGGCATGAAAGACAAGCTTGCACTTGCTCCAAAGAGCCTATTTCTAAGAGTATGTAAATGCTTGCAGAGCCAGGTCAGTGTCTTGAACATATATTAAAACATATGTTTTGTAAACATAGTCAGCATGTTTCCCAGTATCTCACATTTTACATAGAAAGCTTGCAATATTTGGTCTTTCTGAAAGTTTCCTAAATGCTGTTACACAGCTAATAGAAATGGCCCTAGAATTAATAGTTTTATTTTATTTTACATATGCTTGGTTTGCAGCTACAGAGCGGTGCGTATTTGTAAGTTGGGAGTAAAATATGTTAATATTTAACCTTGATGTTACTGTAGAGAAGTGCTGGAATGCCTGTACAAAGTAGTGAGATAAACTGGTATGTGCACATTATTTGTACTGAATTATAGAATTGCAGAATCATTAACTTTGAAAAAGACCTCTAAGATTATCCAGTCCAACCATCCACCTACCAGCAATATTGCCCATTAAACCACATCCCTAAGTACTATGCCTACCCTTTCCTTAAATACCTCTGGTGACTCTACGACTTCCCTGGGCAGCCTGTTCCAATGCCCAACCACACTTTCTGAGAAGAAATTCTTTCAAATAGCCAACTTGAACCTCCCTTGGCACAACTTGAGGTCATTCCCTCTAGTCCTTTCACTAGTCACCCGGGAGAAGAGGCCAACACCTACCTCACCACAACCTCCTTTTAGGGAGTTGTAGAGAGTAATAAGGTCTCCCCCTGAGCTTCCTCTTCTCCAGACTAAACAATCCCAGTTCCCTCAGCTGCTCTGCATAAGACCTGTATTCCAGACCCATCACCATCTTTGTTGCCCTTCTCTGGACACGCTCTAGAGCCTCAATGTCTCTCTTGTAGTGAGGGGGCCAAAACACATTACTCAAGGTGTGGTCTTACCAGTGTTGAGTACAGCGGGACGATCACCTCCCCGCTCCTTTTGGCTGCACTATTTCTGATACAAGCCCGGCTGCCATTGACTTTCTTGGCTACCTGTGCACACTGCTGGCTCATGTTCAGCTGAGCATTGACCAACATCTCCAGATCCTTTTCCTCCACGCAGCTTTCCAGCCACTATGCCCCAAGCCTATCACAGAATTGTAGGGGCTGGAAGGGACCGCTGGAGATCATCAAGTCCAACCCCCCTGCCAAAACAGGATCCCTAGACCAGGTTGCACAGGTAGATGGGTCTTGAACGTTTCCAGAGAAGCAGACTCTACAAGCTCTCTGGGCAGTCTGTTCCAGTGCTCCGTCACCCTTACTGTGAAGAAGTTCTTATGCACATTTGTGCTGAACTTCCTATGCTTTAGTTCGTGACTGTTTCCCCTTGTCTTATTGTCACACAACACTGAAAAGCATCTGGCCTTGTCCCTTTGCCTCCCACACCTTAGATATTTGTTGACATTGATCAGATCTCTTCTGTCTTCGTTTCTAAAGGCTGAACAGACCCAGTTCACTCCGCTTTTCCTCACAAGAGAGGCGCTCCAGGCCCTTTATAATCTTCGCAGCCCTCTGCTGGGCTCTTTCCAGGAAATCCCTGTCCATTTTGTACTGGGGAACCCAGAACTGAACACAGTAGTACAGGGGAGGCCTGATCAGGACAGAGTAGAAGGGGGATTTTCAGCTCCCTTGACCTGCTTTCCACTCTTTTTAATCTACCCCAGAATGGGCCATCATGGCCAACCTGTCATCCACCTGGAAACCCAGGTCCCTCTCTGCAGAGCTCCCCTCCAGCAGGTCATCTCCCAATCTGTACCGGTGCATGCAGTTATTCCTCCCTAGGTGCAAGACTCTACACTTGCTTTTGTTAAACCTCATCTGGTTCTTCTCTGTCCAGCTCTCCTGCCTGTCCTATAGTGTTGCATGGGTTTGTTGTGACTAACGTACAGGATCTTACACTCAGTCCTCTTGAACTTCATCCCACTGGCCTCAGCCCATCGATCCAGCCTATTTAGGTACCTCTGTAGGGCCATCGTAAAGAGGATAGATGCCCTCAGATCTATCCCTCAGATACTCAGATCATCCCTTCAGATACTTCCTGCCAAATTGGTGTTACCTGGAAATTTACTATCTGCTTACTGCACTTAATTATCTCATCCAAATAATCAATAAAGATATTAAACAGGGGAGGCTTCAGTACCAACCCATGAGGAACACCACTTGTAACCAGTTGCCAGCTGGATTTAGCTCCATTCACCACCACTATCTGGGACTGGCCCTCCAGCCATTTTTTTTTTACCCAGCAAAGAGTGTATCTGTCCAAGCCATGGGCTGCCAGCTTCTCCAGGAGGAGGCAGTGTCAAAAGCTTTGCTGATGTCTAGCCAGATTATGTTGACAGCCTTTCCCTCATCCACCAAGCAGGTATCCTGGTCATAGAAAGAGATCAGGTTGTTCTAACAGGACTTGCCTTTCATGAGTCAGCATTGGCTGGGCCTGATCCCCTTGTTGTCCCACATATGCCGGGTGTTTGCTCTCAAAATGATCTGATTGCAAGAGTACTGAAATATATATATATATATTTAATTGGCTAATCTCTAATGTCTGTATTCCAGAAAGATCTGACCTCAGACTTAATGAAGTTGATGGAGGGACATTCATGCACTTTTGAAAGTATATATGTTGGGTTGAAGAAGATATGTTCTTCAACTTGACTTCATTTGTCCCACAGCTAGACTTTTTTTTTTTTTAATTGTTATGGTTTATCACTGAATTACGTGTTTCTGTGTTTCAGAGGTATTTTGTGTTAGGGCAGTAATTTCTCACTTGAAGTGCATGTATTCTTTATGCAGGTTTTGGTTTTGCTTGAGCAGAGCACATAGGAGAAAATGGGGCCTGTGGTTTGTCAGTGTGCTTCTCCTGGAGATCCTCTGGTTCCCTTTGTCTCACATCCTGTAACAGTAGCTTTAGGGCTGATTTTTTGTGAACTCTGTAGAATAGCTGTAGGTTTGCTGCTGTGAAGCAAATTTTTCCACTGTGATGCAAATGGGACTCATTTTTGGTTTGGAAAGAATACTCCCAAAAGTTTTTCAGTTGGTATAAATATGCTGGCGGGGGGACCCAATTTAGCTTTTTGTAGAACTGAAAAAGCTTTTGATGTTAACATCCGTACTATATAAAGGGGTCATCAGACTGTCTTCTGATGGCTTTTGAGCTAACACAAGAACTCTTCAACCAGTGATGTTTAGATAAAGAATTTGATGCCTTCTAGTGATAATACTTTCATTAACATAGAGCATTTTCTCTTCTTCTCCTTGGCACTTGATTTAAAATCTTCTTGATAAAAAAATTAGTGATCCCATCTACTAGTTTACACATGAGGAAAGATAAGAAATAACATTTTAATTTTTATGTCTCTTTTAACAGAAGAGTTAAAAGATTCTCATCTGAGCATCATGTTCTATTGCCTGTCCTTGTAGGCAGCAGCATAAGCTGCTATTAAATATTAGCTATCTAATAGAGAAGAGCCATGTTGATTGTATTGTGATCTATTAACACAACAGATACTAGTCAATACATCTTCTTCCTGTACAAATCACAATATTAAGAGCTTGCACAACACTCTGTGGGATGAGGCTGCAGCTGAACTACTTTAGGAAGTTGCTGTGAGTGGTTTTTCCTTTCAGAGGCCCTTTGAAAGGACGCTTTCCAGCTTTTATTCATCACTGTTTTTATATTATGTGTTTGAAATAAAAGTAGCTGCAGAAAACATAGTAAGAGGCCAAAGTGGGTTAACACTACATATATTTAGTTTACCCTATATATATAATATATAATGAAACTTAATTTTTTTTAGCACTAGCTTTCCTTAATTTGTGTACCCAGAGTCCCAGTTTTAATGCATAGTCATTAGAAAGGCAAATGCCTCTAGAACTCTTGAGTTTGCAAATGCGTGTTTCTAGATGGGTTTTACCAGATTTCCCATGAGTGTACAATTTAACTTCTCAACAAATTCTAAGTTTTGGGAATTGTTTCTTCAGCTTCCACTGTTCTGTTCCAGTTATCTTCTTGAACATAGATGGGTTTTACTGGATTTTATTTAACACTGGTCTGCGTCAGCCAGACTTTCCGTAAGGAGGAAAGGACAATCTGCTGATACAGATAAGCAGACTAGCTCAGCATTTACCACATTATGTAAATAACAGATTTGTGGGGTTGCCTGAAGGAAGATTATTTGAATTTAATTGGCTAATCTCTAATGTCTGTATTCCAGAAAGATCTGACCTCAGACTTAATGAAGTTGATGGAGGGACATTCATGCACTTTTAAAAGCCTGATCTGGGTTCCAGCAGTACTGAACTTAGAATCCCAGTTGACAGCTTTATGCTTTTATCTTCCTCTGACCCTTTAATCAAATTTTGTCAATGTGGGTGATCACACAAATCAAATTTAAAAGCAGAATATGTGCAATCTTCACATGTGCGGACAAAGTGAACTATTTGTTGCTTATATATTTTGCTTATACGTTTCTGACTGTTACCTTTCATATCCTCCAGATGTTTTGACATTCTCCAGTTAAGGAGCAAAACTCAGCATATCTGACAGCTTAAGCAATTGCAACATCGACAGCACCATCCTCGTTCTGCAAAACAAGCATTCATTCCATATCGCACACAGTTTGATGTGTTGAACTAAAAACAATTGGACAAAATTCAGAATAAAATAAATTCTAGTTACAGCTACTATGTGAATAAAAATTATCCGCTATTGGCCCATTTGCTTGTTTCTAGTCAGTCATCTGGTTTTTTCTTTTTTTTTTTTCTTTTTTTTTTCTTTTTAATGTGCAAAGAAGACAACAGCATTTTTCATTCATTTTCTGTCCTTTAAAGCCAGATGCAATTATTAGAAATGTATACCGTTTGGGCATGTGTATGTATATGAGTGTGTATGTTTATCTATGTATACACATACAGACAACTATTCCTGTTTTTCATTAAGGTACCAAAGGAGATGTTTTCTGCTGCTGCTCTTTTCTATTTACTGCGAGGACAGTGACGCTGATATTTTCGTGTGCTGTTCTATGTTGTCCTCTGTCTTTCCAATTTGGGTGGAAAGTTCAGCTTTAAAACCTTGCAGAGATCCTATTAATGTAAGAAAAATACTGATAAAGATGAAACCAATAGAAGCTAACATCTTAGAGTGCACTGCTTGTTGCATGTAGCACTTCATCAAAGCCATCAATCAGGCTAGTTCTGTCAAGCTCCTGGAAAAAAAAATCCCCAGTTTTGTTTTTTGTTTCAACTGGATTGGTGATTTTGGCTATGGAACAGAGGGAAAGACTTTATTCTAATGACTAAAAAAAGGTGCATAATTAATAAAAAGACCAGAATATAAGTGGACTTGCATGGATTGATAGATGCACTAAATTAGTGATATTAACAATTTAATTTCTTTCATTAGTCTTTTTCCATGATGTGTGCTTGATTATTAATTGTTAATAACATACCTAGCACTAATAAAAATAGGTTTGTATGGACCAGTTGTTCCATTGGAAATGTTGGCTTCCTGATGCTGTATTCATAGAGATGCATGTGCAGTGAATGTGTAAGTAGAAGTGACTAGATGTATTTGAAATACACAGCAATTACCACTCATGCTATTGCTTGCAAAGATGGATTTCCCCAACCTGCCAATTGTTTTCCTGTCGTGAGGGACAGAGAAGAGACTGAGGTATCCAGGATGCCACTTGACAGCAGGAGGAAGAGGAAAGCTGTTTTACTGAAACAGTAAGCACTGCTAAATAGTGGTTTCAGCGACAAAGCACAGGGTCTGACAGGCTCCTAAGCCAGGTATTGACCACTATGTTTTGGATTGCTAGTGTTAGCTCACATGCTGATGTTTTTAAAACATCATTAAAAAAAAAAAAAGAAGAAAAGAAAAATGCAGGCATGCTTATAAAAATGCATCCGAGTAGCAGCATTGCATATGGCTGTTTTTTTTTTCCACCTATGAGTTGTGGTAGTTGATAGGGGTTGTCAGGGAGTGCCAATACAGGCAGCAGACGGCACCAAACTCTGGGTACTGTACTCTGGGTACTGAAGATTTCTTCTTGTATTCTGACCAAAGTGACAAAGCTTTGGTAGTGTGCAGGATCACACGTAAGGTAACACATGCCAATGTCCCCTTGTAGGCCCTTTAAGCCTTTTTTGGTTACAAAAAAAAGAAAATCTCTGTTAAACTAGTTCCTATTTTTTCCTCTAATATAATCACTCAGATAGCAAGTGTGAATGACTACTTGTTAATTGCTTTCTGAAGAGGCTCCATGCCAATGTGAAGCTGTTTCTCTGACCTGTTGTAAGTTGTTAGTCAGTTGTGACTCATAGTTCTAAGCCTGTTCATGCTGATATACTATGAAGCACTTCTGGAAATAAGTGACTCATACTCAGTTAAGTAGGTCCCAGTGAGACTATAAAAGTGGGATGACTTTGTGTGCAATGTATTTTTTTAAGTGCTGTGATTTTCTTTAGGCCCAAGGAAAAGACCTATAGTATGCCCCACATCTTCATAGAAAAGTTTCATCAAGGTTTCATGTAGTTGTTCCTAGGGAGGCAGGATTCTTACATCCCACCCTAGGTATTGCTAAGCTATTTCTTCTGCCTCATCTCAGGATATATTATAGGTGTGGTTATGAAGGATTTTTTTTTTTTTAATAGGTATTTGAGGTGGGTATTTGAGGAGGTACTGCTGAAACTGATTACATTGAATTAGCAAATTAAATATAAAACAAAAAAAATTTAGCATGAACAATGAAAAGTACCTTTTGGTTTCATCCAAAGTCCATGAAGTTCAATGGAAGTTGCATTAATGGCAATGTATTTGGGCTCTGATCCATTTTTCATACATGAGTTAGAGTTTTGCTTCATGGTCCCATTGACAAAACTAATCCCTGGATGTGCTGAACATTAGTTCTGTCTGTATAGGAGAACTCTGGGTGTTGCTGCTTATTCAGAGGAGAAGGAAAAGGTCTGTGGCAATTGTGAGCCTGATTAAACTCAAGAGGTGACTGCCCCTGATCCATAAACTTTATTCTTGTGCACATATGTGAATCTATAAATACACAATGTTTGTAAAATGCCTGCCTATCCAGTAGAGAAAATATGTTTACACTCACGTCATCAGAGAGAACTGGCTGAGTGCTAAGCCCACCATAACTAAATTGCTCATTTCTTGGGCCACCAGTTGTTCTTCCTTCTGCATTTCTGCATACTCATTTCAGTAGAAGAAAGATTTTGACTGATTGCAAAACTGTTTTCTGAATGAAAAAAATTAGAAAATATTCTGATTTGTGTTTGTATTGTGAGAATATCTTTGCAGGTGATTCATTAGCTAACATCTCAAGCTGGACAACACCAAAAAAAGTCTCATCAGAGCCTCAAGGTTCTCTTCATCCTAGCAGTAGATTAAATAGTAGTATAGATCAATAAATTTAGATACAATGGAGGAAAAAACAACTTTTAAGTTTGGTGATACAAAAGGAGAGCAACACAGTAAAAAAAAAACCAACAAAATAAACAAAAAAAAAACACCATTCAGTTCATTTTGGACAAATGCTGTAGTTCTCAGAAGCACTGATTCTAACTCTGAATTTAATCCAGCCAGCAAATGAGACATGTCGCTTCAGTGAAGGCATTTCAGAGAAAGCTGGTGAAAGGAAAAAAAATTCTCCAAGTGTTGCATTTGCTCTGCTCTTTGATCAGCCCTCCTTGGAAATGTTGGGCACAAGCTGTTTTCCCTCACAGTCTGCCCTCTGAAAGCAGCACAGCTCCAGCTTTTTGGGGAGCATGTGATAAATTGGACTAACTGGCACTGATAGCAGCAGGTAGAGCTGATTAAACAAAACTGTGGCATTTGCTGTTAGTACCTGACAAGGAGTTAATGCAGGAGTGCATTGAGCAAGGTGTGAAATCCTCTTTATGCCAGACTGCTGAATGTGTGAGCCATGTCTTAGTTATGGTACAGACACACCAGTCTTTGTCACTGTTTCTTGTATTATTTATGAGGTGAAGAAGTTGGAAAGTGGTAATGATACACACTGATCTCTGCTTGGCATAGTAAAACCAATGCATTTGCCAAGAGCTTAGAATTTTTTTTCATCAGTGTACCTAAGAAAAGATTTATTTTTCTATTTAAGTTTGGCCAATATTTAAGGGTTGTGTTTCTGCACTCTTGAAGATAATGACTTCTTTCTGGATATCCTACTTGTTTGCTGTCAATCAGGGAAGCTTGTATCGGTAGGACATTTTTTTTCTAGAAGATCACAGAACAAAAGACTCATCTGAGTAGGAAGAGACCTTTAAAATGTCATCTAGTTGAACTCCTGTGCATTGAACAGGGACATAAACAGTTTGGTCAGGTTGCTCAGAACCCTGTGCAGCCTGACCCTGCATACCTACAGGGATGGGGCTTCCATCACATCTCTGGGCAACATGTTCCAGTGCTTCACTACCCTTATAAGAAAAACTTATTTTTTAATGATACGTAAATCTCCTGTGTTTTAGTTTGAAACCATTTCTGCTTGTCCTATCACAAAAGAACTTGCTAAAGAGTCTGTCCTCTCCTTTCTTACAGCCCCCCTGATGCAACCTGCAGCTGGAGAAAGAAGGCTTCATCAACAGGTTCCACTTGATACTTAAACCTCTTCTTGTCATTGGGTTCTGTAGGCACATACCACTGCAATAGCGTTCTGTCCCTGGGGAAAGGTAATTTCATTTCCAAGAAATGCAAAGCTCCCAGTCAAGCATTTCTCACACAGATGGCTGGTGTCCCCAGAGATGATTTGGTTTCATTTTTGTTCTTTCTGCAAGTATGGTGCTCATAAAACAGAATTTTGTATGACTTCCTAGCTTTAACTTATGATCTGGTCCGTGGTCATTTTGAGCTTAATCTCCCCTTATGTATAGAACATCTGCTGTATATGGAGGTATCATAGGCCTTGTACTTGGTGAGAAAAAGAGGTGATCAAAATGGCACTTTACTCAGGAATCTTAGGAAAATATAAGTTAGAATGACTTCAAATCAATCTGCTGCCTGCCAGATTTATGAGCGCTTTTATAGAATAGAATGCAGTTTGTTTGTGAAGATCAGGACTGTAAAAAATGAAACTTTTCATATTATGTATCCACAACTAGTGTTTAAATATCTTATTTGAAAAATATTAAACTGCTGAGCAATGAGCAGTCCTTATTTACCAAATCAATTCATATTATTATATTGTATCTCTTACTGAAGAGAGTGAGAGGGGGGAGTCGCAGGTGAAGTATAAGCACAACTTTAATTATAGCGTATTCTGGTGTTGTGCTTAGTAATGTTCTGTGCAGCTCCTTACGGCTTTATTATTATCTACTCATTGCATAAACTAATGTTAAGCATATTCATCCTGTATTTAAAAATATGGAAATAGGTGCAGGTAATAAACAGTGACTATATCTTAGCAGAGAAGGATATGTTGAATTTAGCAACTGATGGATTAGACAATTGGAAAACAAAGCCTTAGTTTTGGATTAGATTTGTTCTTTGAAGACTAAACTGATTTTCTTACTTAGAATGATTTTTATAACGAAGAATTGTTACAGAAGTGAGAACCCAGTATTTTCTTCTTTCTTTGGCTGCATGTGAAAAATGCTGCAGGTGAACATAATTTGCAGCTGTGAATTTCACAGATAAATCTGTTTAAGATATAATTAGCTTAAGGGGAACTATTTTCTGAAGTGCAAGTTATGTAATTGATGCAATTTTACCCAGATAAAAACATAATCAAAAAGCTGTTTGTAATTTTGAGCTAACTTTAGGAAGTAATTAATCTACGTAATTTAGAATTTAGTTAAGCTCATTATTGTATCAATTTTTCTTCTTTTAAATGAAAACAACAAACAAAATTCATCAAGCAAAGTGCAGCCCCCCTTTTGGCTGCCAGTGTAAACGTTGTCAAACAGTACCCATAGACCTCTTGATTGCCCCAACTAAACCTTTCCTCAGGACAGAGCTGCTGGAGGCCTTGCCACCCACACACACTGCAGAGGTCCTGGAAGCAGTTTCTGTTCTTTGTGTCATTTGCTTTGCGCAGGCCATATTTCTTTGTGTAGAAGTTTGATGGATTTTACTGGAAAGTGGATTTTCAAAGACTGACATAAAACATCAACAATGGGGAAACAGACTGGCAATGCAGAGCTAGACTCTTTTTTTTGTTTTTTGTTTTTTTTTTTATTCCTGCCTGCAGAGTTCTGTGTATTTCAGAAACCACTGGGATTCTGAGTTACTTTTTAAGCATTGTGAGTATTTCCAGCTGTTTTCAGACCCTCCTGGCTGAGCAAAGCTAAAATCCAGGTGCACTGCCTCATTCCGTACTTTTCTTCTTAGCAGGAGCCAAGTGAAGTCACCAAAGACACTACAGAGTGCATCAGCTACACAGGCAGGCAAGGCTGCCTGTGAGAAGAGTGTTCTAGAAACACTTCTGATTGGAAAAAAGAGGATAGGCAAACTTGACATGTTTTGTGAAATGATGTCAATGTTGCAGAAATGTTATAGAGGAAGAATTTCATGCTTATCCTGTGTCATGTATTTCACTCATATTTTCAGAATGAAATATTCTCCTTTTGAGTGTAGCATTTTGAAAAGACATCTCTCTATCATCTGCAAACTTCAATCCACAAAATGTTGAGAAAAGTCATCCAGTGAATCATAGGTTTTTCTCTTTTCAGTTGAAATAAACTCTGGTACTTAACATCTCAAAATCTTTTCCTTGGTGTGGTTCCTATCTTTTTCACACCTCTAGCCTCAAACTCTGAGGTCTTGGTCTTGAACTCCAGGCCCTGTAACAGAAATAAGATGACACTGGTGGAGTCTCATCAGCAGGAAGACCTATGATTACACAAATTGCTGCTGTAATGGAACTTGATTACATTCAGACTTTTGCATCTTAGCGCAATGGAGCTCGGTACCTGAGAAGGGAAAGCGTCTGTGAATGCCTCTTTTGGGTTGGCAGAGACTGAATAGCTTATCTCCTATGTGTATTTTTTTGTATTTACTAAGGTACAAGCTAGTGCTGTTGCATTTTTTCAGGGATTAGATTATTAATAAAATCATCATCCTCTGCCTAGCCAGTTATTTTTGGGAAAGTGGTAGGAACTTAGCTCCCTTTGAGATTGCTACTCTTCTGCCATATTTCACTGAGCAAAAGCCTTAAAAGTCACTGGGCAAGAGATCAAGAAGGCAGAGTACCTGGGCAAATCTTACGTAGTATTCCAGTTTGACAGGAGAACCACAACAAACCAAATGTGCTCATGTCCTTCCCCATGGCTTGGGAGACAAATACAGCAGTTTGTCCGTGTATGCCATTGGAGTGGTGATGTACCTGCCACTTGGGCATGCAACAGCAGGACACGGGGAGGCATTTGGCAAGTTGAGAGTGAATACTTGGTTTTTGGGTGTCTTTAGAAAGCTGGAGCTGCTTCACTCTGATCCTGATGCAGGAAACGGCCTTGTAGCAAATCCACCTCAGACTGCTGTCCCCAGCCACCTGAATCCCATTAATGGGACTTAAGCTGGGAACAGTTTTAGTCCTATGCTAGATAATAGTCACAGCAGGGTTTTTTTGCCAGCCATTATTTAGATTAGGTTTTGCATAAATAAATACCACACCAAACAGCTTTTATAGCTATTTTGTTTCAAGGCTGAGGGGGTAAGATGCACCTTTTCAAAAAGAAAAGGAAATAAAAAAGAAACAATATATGGAGTGTTTTTGTTTTTTAGCCAGTCTCCAGGCAACTCCTGGCTGAGGGCAAAGCTACATTAAATTTTGTAGTAGCAGACTGTTATACATACACCCTAGGAGCTATTTTTAAAACACGTACATCTACCATACCTCACATCTGACAATGTTATTTGAATCTAGGCTATTCAGTGGGAAAAAGCAGCTAATTAATTTATCTCATGAATATCAAATATGCAATTAGTCACACTGCACTTGCTATTCCAGCCACTATCCACCAATGCAGGCTCTTTACTGCCAACAATGACTCTGGGAAATGAGTACTATTCAGTGCCTGACCTGCCATAGAAAGACAGACACAAATGAGTTTACCATATGCTGTTGAATATTGTGCTTATAATTCTTGTGTGTATGCATGCATGCGTGTGTGCAGTCAGCTAATGGGTTCTCTTCCATTGTAACAATGTGAGGAAATTAAAGGAGTGTTCAGAAGATAAAGTAGTACTGTAGTCTCAAAGCCTTCAGATTACTATTTTTATCCAAAGATAATTGTAAAGAAACACGCCCCTGTGTATTTCTCCATGTGAACTGTTGGTAAGACAAAGAGGCAAAAGAATAAAATTGCAGACAGGAAGATTAAAGTTAGATGATAGATGAAAACCTCCAAAACAGTAATAATGGTTATACATAGTTAAACAGATATTCAAGGGGAAACTAGAGTCTCTGCTGCTGATGTTTTCTATGGAGCAGTGTGATGGGCACTGAGGAGGTTCAGACATGGAGAACGAAGGCAAGTGATATAAATTCTGTCTCCTTTCCAGCATTGTGGCCACATGATCTTCAAAACTTCACCGAATTTGGCAGCTGGATTGCTCTTCTCAGTAGCAGACTTGAGCATCAAATAAGCTTGCAAGTTGAAGTTGAAGCACATTTATGCAATTCTGTGAAGCAAACATCATTGCTGTTGCCCTTGAGATATTTATGGTTAAACACAATTTCCCACGCTGGCAAATTGAATGCCTTTTTTAGAAACGCTAACTTCTGTTATTCAGTGGCTAGCTCCTTAGGTATAACCTTGGAGAAGATTCTGGATGGTGAATGATTTTAAAGATCAGTAAACGCTACTGTAATTGTAGGAGAGTCTGCAAGAGAGGGACCAGCTCAATTCATTGCGCTGCTTTGGCAGCATAGCAATTACAAATTGTTTCTCTCTGAAGCACTGAAAGGCATTGTACTTTCAATCTGCACTGGAGCCTTTGGTCACAAATCTTACAATTTGTGGTAGAATCTAAACTAATAAAACATTACGAAGAGGGCAGAGAAGTTCCAGAACATTTTCAAACTCTTCATCTTTGCTTGAGGGCACAGTGTACAGAGATGATGTGAGGTTTAATGATAGATGGGAGTCTATCAGTGCTTTGTTTATCTTCAGTTGTACTTCATTTCTTAATATTGTCAACTGCTGGGTTTTGATGGATATTTTTTTAAGTTGCTAAACTAACAGTTTGTAAATAAAGCATAATCAACTATCCTTTGAGTTGCACTGTAGGCCATTGTGTTTTCAGCATCAAGGTGCACATCTAAATGTTAGCGTGGAAATCACTTCTTCTGATTAGTCACCAGATAAAGCAGAGAGTTAAATACTGTTTTTTATGTGGCTAAATCAAATCTTCAATTGGAGGAAAGAGTTAATTATTAATCCACATGAAATCTCTGAGTGTACAATGTTGGGTTTTTTTAAAATACTACTCTGTATGTACAGACATAGTGTAGTGTTTTGAGGCTCCGATGAAACAATATTATTAACATCTGAAGTGTGTTCGCTTCAGATAGTTGGGGAGTATTGTTAATATTATTCTTTTTCTTCCTGTAATTTAGGGTCACCGTGAGAATGGGGCTGCAATTCCAATGCACTTCCATCAACTTTGGAGAGCAAGTATGGGAACTCTTCCATCTGTGCCAGCCTCTGATAAAAAGACTATGGAACATAGGTGAGAAGAGACACCTCCTGCTCCTGTGAAGCCTCACTATCCACCTTTCAGGTACATCCCTCGGAGTATTTCTTTCCTCTTTCAAGGCTCATGACTCTTACAGGCAGCAGCACTTGTGTGTGGTATTGAAGGCTTGGCTTGTGTTGTTTTCCCAGCTATCAATAACTCCCAGAATAGACACCCCGATTCCCTCTTGCCAGATTGGACAGGCAGCATGGGACCAACTTGACCACACTGTCTCCCATGTCTGAACAGCACTGGGCTGCCAAGATGAGGGTTACATGTACACTGCAGAAGTTGGGTCTCTGCTGTGAGCCCTGGCCTCTGTTTTGAATCCTCTCTGGGACCAGAAGACCATGATCACAATGTTTTGCATTCATACCTCAGGGGCCTAGCAGTCTCAACAGTATAATTCAGGGAGTTTAACAGCAACTTTTTTCCAGCTTTAACAACTGCTCTGAAAGTCAAATCTCTTAAATCTCTTTAATCTCTTAAAGTGCCAAATGTAAACAAATGCCACTCTGCATAAAAATGTCTTTTTTTTTTTTTTTTTTTTTTACTGAACATAAAGATTTAAGGAAATGCTTTATAAAAACCAATTCTCTTTAAATCCTTAAGGGACACTAATTACTTTTAATTTCAATGTGTGATGGTCCTTAGCCAAGAGAAGTATGCTGCATGGACTGTAAAGCATTTTTATATCATATAGCATTTAACAGAGCATGCCTGAAGTTAGCTGAGCTGCTTCCCTGGTTCTCTGATCTCTATTATCCTTCACCATGATTAAACATGCAGTGCCTCACTGCCTGATCTTGAAGGGCATTTAGGAAAGTTAACTGAACTTTGCTTCCTTATCTGCCGGAGTTGTTATGTTTCCCTCTGTGCTTGCTGTATCAACTTAGCAGCTGAGCATCACTCTGCCTAGGGAAGGTCAGAAGGTAGTTGTGGCCATGCAGATGCTGTGTCTTTTTTGCTGTTTCCACTGCAGAAAGATCAGCTCCAGTGAGAACTGTCATGACAGTTGTGAGTAGCCAGGAGTCGTTGCTCTGGGGGTTACTTTCCAAGTCATTCATGAGGCTGATGTAAATTACTCTCCCCTCTTCAGAAAGAGCCTCACTTTCTCTCTAGAAAGATGTGATGATGGTAGTTTTCCAACCTCCTCTTATCTCCTCCACAAATCAGCAACTGGAGAGCAAAGCTTGGGAATTTGCTGGCTCTGCTTGGATTTGAACCTCATTGAATTCAAGGTCAGCCCATCCTTCCATTTCTTCTAGGAAGCCAGTGTTTTTGCCATGTTTTCACGTTGGTGGCATTCCTGCTCCCTTCTTAGCACAGTTCTATATGAAATGGAATAGCTAGATATTCACAGCTAAGGAGAGAGATGAACATGTATATTTGAGCATAAAATAAAATTAACAATACAACCATATTATTTCAGCATTAGAGCAGCCTCTCACTACATTTGCATTCCTGGAAAGCTGCTGTTGCTGTTCTTGAACACTCAAGCATCGTATTTTTTAAACCTTCAGTCTGTCTATTGCTTGGGTAGCAACCTGTTCTTCGTTTCTGTGAGGAAATCTTTCAAGATATTGTGGATACTACCGGAAATAAACAGCCACATTCATAAACTGCTTACTGTGTACCTTTATGAGTGTTGTGCATGTTTCTGTATGCGCTTTCACTTAAATGAGTTTTTGGAAATAAGCACAGGCTTTAGTTGTGAAACTTAGGCATAGAATCTGGAAAATGTTCTCATTCATGCCTATAAATTGGTCTGGACATCTTCCCATTTTCAGACATCCCTGCTTTTGGTGAAGCATCTGTAGCACCTATTGGTGAAGCAACTCTGTGAAGCACCCGACTCTGCTGAAGGGATGGATCTCATATGGTCTGGTTCATTCAGACTGATTGTTTTGAAACTTCTGAGGCTAATCCTGTTTCAGACCAGAAATGAGCACACAGAAATACGTATCCAAATACTGCAATTTTATATAGGGGGAATGTGTCGATGCCTTTTTACAAGTAGATAAAGAGCATAAAGTAATTTTGCACTGACCTTAAACTGCCTAAGGTTCTTAGTTTCACTGAAATGTGATTCCATCCTGAAAACAGTTTTTTATTTTTCCATTCAGCCTCATTTAAGTGACTTAAATGTCTCCTGCCTTCTCCTGTTGCAGGACCAATTAGACCTACACATGTGATTAAGTTCATGGAAGTACATAAGCAGTACCAATAACACCAGGAAAAATGTCTGATAAAGGATAAGCAGCTACTGGTAGGCTAAGGATATGAATGTTGTTTTGCTTCACAGTGTCTGTGATTAAATGATTGCTATTTAAAAACAAGGAAAGATTTATATTTAATCAGTGGGATAAATAATAATGCCCCCTCTGTAACCAGTAGTAAAATGGGACTTTTGCTATTCTTCTCAGTGAACTTCAATCTTGCTCATAAGCTCAGCACAGATTATGATGTTAAAATTTGCAGAGACCCAAAATATCTTTGTCACAGTAATGGCTTCCAGTTGCTCTTCAGCCTAAATAGGATCTGAAGCCGTGACCAGCAGATGAAAGTCTCTCTCTGCCATTTTCAACCCTGTAACCCACCTAGCCAATTTCAGCGTTTATTTTTCAGAAATTAATTTTTTTAAAAAGCAATTGTTTTTGCAAGCAGCCCTTTGAATTCTGTTCCCAGTGGCATTTTAGAGCATTACTGCAAATTGTTCAATTTATATGCATAGTCAAGCCTACATTGTTATTCCCACATTCTACTAAGGCAGGAAGAGGAAAAAAAAAAACACTCAAAAGAAAGAGCAAAAAAAAAAAACCCAACCAAAGATAAAATTAGACCACTCTTCCAGAAAAATATTTTTCACCATGCTCAAAATAAACCTAAAACTCCTTCGTCAATGTGATCTTTTTTGGAAAGTCATTGTAAGCAAGGATTCAAGTGACTGCAGTAAAGCCCAAAAGATACACTGCATTATGAACACTAATTAATGCAAGTATTAATGTTTTTGGCTGTAGATAAGATGATCCAGCATTTTTAAAAATTAATAAAAACAATTACAGAGACTTATACACATACCTGAACGTGTTCCAACTTAGCTGCTAATTATTCACAGAATAATTGGCTGCTCATTCATATCCTATGAGTTTCAGAGCCTTTTAACTACGTAGGTATTACTTTCTTTTATGCACTGTTTTGTGGTTCATGCTTCTGATGGGAAAGATGAAGTAATGCCAGCGTGGTTAGCCTCAGAAAAGACACAAGGCATGGGACCGTCCCTCCGGCAACCATCAACTACTTGAGGAGTTTGTTGTTCTTCCCATGTTCTGTGTCTGACCCTCTGGAAACATCCAGGTATAAAACTGCATCTTAAAGCTGCAATTCCCCATTCTCCTCATTTTAATCCACTTCGTTGCTGTCAGGAGTGCTGAGATGATAATTCAAATTCAGAAACATGCTACTAACGAAAGCAACAAGAACGTATGTGGTTGTGGAGCTGAGAGTTGTAAGTCATTATTATGCACACTCCAAACATTGGTCAGATTTACTGGTCAACAAACTTGAAACTATTACTGGTGGCTTTCTCAAATGCACTTACAGAAATGCTGGAACGCTGGAGAAAATCCATTCCAAATTGCAGAGACAAAACCCCTTCACTTCAGCTCAGAGAAAGGGGAAGTTAGATGCTTTTGGCTTGAAGTACTTGAGCTGGCTGAGACCAGTGATAAGACATAAAATAAAATGACAGGAGGAGTCTGAGGGAGTAAGACCTGCAGCTGTGCCCACAGAAGAGCTGTTCCAGCAGCATGCTCTGCATCTTCTTCCTGTTTGTTAAGTATGGAGAAGCACAGATCTCTCAAAAGGAATGGGTCCCACTGTGGGCTTTGGAGATAGAGAAGCTGCTGGTTGCTTGCATCTGGTTTGCATTTTGGTTTGTCCCTGCAAGTTTTGCCTGTGGCCTGCAAAAGACCTGAGCAAGGTGTATAGCTGGCTGCCTGATGTTTACCTGGAGTAAAAGGGCATCAGCTATAAAGTGCTTTTTTCTTCATTGTGCTCTGTTTTATAATTTGAGAAAGCTCTTTGCTGGGAGGCAGTTTTAAATTACTTTTTTGCTGGCTTTTCTGATTTAGTTTACTTAGAGAAACTAGCTATTAATTACAAGTTGGTAAGGTCTCACATGAGGTCTGGACCAGCTGCTCCACAGACAGATAAGCTGCCGGTTGATAATGGCTCTTGGCTTCTGCTGACCTGGGCTGGATTTGGGCCGTTGCTTTGTTCTGTAATGAGCAATCCCACAAGCCATCCAGTCTCCAAAACTATGCTCTTTAAATTTTAAAAGTGCACTTCTAAGACCTAGCTCACGTTGTTTATGGAGCTAATTGCCCTCAAGTTCACCTTGGGCCTAATTGGCTTACTGGCTTAATTAACAAAATGCTTATTAATGTCTAGTGGTAATTAATTTTCAAGGGATTATTTTCTATTAAGATCATGAGTACATTATTAATGTTGTGCAACTGTGACTGAAAAACCAACGGGTATGGGGTGTGGAGTTTTTTCTTTTATGTACACAGCAAAATTTATTTATTTGGTCACGTTGTGCTGATTTGCCCTGTAGTTATGTTAATTAGCATCTGCATAAAACCAAGAACTGTACGCTGAGATTAGGGTCACTTTGGAAACAGTGGCATGATAGCTTTTACTGGGCTTGCATAAATCATAATGGGTTGAAGGAGCAAATAAAAGGTGTTTGATAACATGGTGTCTTACTAACAAAAGATATCTTTCTGAATGGCAATGAGCCTACATTTTACAAAGTCAAGTGAATTGACTTGGTATTTTAATATGTGTACATGCATGAAAATTGGAATATGGACAATAGATCCCAAACCTAGCTGTAATCCATTAGCTCATTTCATAATGCCACAGCTCTTTCATATTTCATTTGTGTGCCTTATTCCCATACAGAAAATCTGGGAGTACTGGGAAGGGCCAAGCACCCCTCTAGCCCAATGTCAGTACTAAGTGCTTAGAGGAACAATGTAAACATAGGGTAAGTTACAAAGACAGAACCTCCTTGGACACAAATTCTTTGCTTTCAGCCACCTGTGGCTTTCAGGACTTTCTGAAGAAAGAGTGTGTGATAGCCAGCACTCATTGACAGGTTTTTCTTTTGTGAGTTTTGTCTGTTTTGAACACATTTATACCTTGTGTAGTTGCACATCCCGTGGCAGTGAGCTCCCCAACGTATGATGGCTTGAAAAATTCTGCCTTTCCTTTCTTCTAAAACATTTATGTGCTATTTCTTTTTAATGCTCTCTAGTTCTTTGTTCCAAGAAACTATGACTCGTTCACCTCCAAGCAGTTTGGGACTGCAAAGGAATCTTTGCTAGCAGCACACCGGCTTCTTCTCTTTCATACTTGAAGAATCCCAGCTACTCAAACCTCGCACTTACCATACTTCTCCACATCCTTGGTGCTTTAAGTTTGAAAAAGTTTACTAGGATGTATGAGAAAAGTGTTAAAATTGGAAGGAGGCAGATGCAAGTTTTGATTTAGAGACTCCCTGAGCAGCAGATTGCCAGGTGAGATGAAGTACCGGTCCTTCTCCTGGTTTTCACATTATCTGCTATTTATCATTCACACAGGCAGGGTCCTCGGCTGGAAGGACCTTTGCTTCCAGTGTGCCAGTTTGATGTTTTGCTGTGTTTCTTGACCTTGTACTGGTTCTACAGAGTCTCTCTCACACTTCTTTTTCTTGATATATTTGGAACAGTTTGTATCATATTCTTTAATACTCTCTTCCCCCAGCCTTATTATAATTGTATATGCCTTTCTTCAGTTTTCTTGTTTGTACATGAAACAAGCTTTCATGTTTTCAGATATAATATTCTACATCTGCTGTCTTCTTTACTCTGCATTCTACTGTGACAGTTCTTCTCTGGGGGAGGTGGGAGGAAGTTGCTTTGTTGGTGGGTTTTTTGGTGGTTTTTGTTAAGTGGTGTAAATTTTTGGTGTTTGTTAGTAAGGATCCTGCCAATAGACTGAAAAATCTTTTTGACCCTCACTAAAGAACAAATTTCTTCACCTTTGCTTTGCAAGAGTGAAACAAAACAAAACCAGTATGTTTTGTTTTCTTGTTCACTGTTTGTGTGGCATTTTCGCAGCTGAATCAGCTGTATCTGGAATCATGTCTCAAAGCTTGGGAAACGTGGGAGTAGATATGAGAAGACAGGAGTTCACACCTCCTGAGATCCACCACCACCATTAAGTAAGTTCACATAAGATCCACTGATCTCTCCTGAACAGCTGGTGAGAGGCTGATGAGCTGCTCAGGCTCTGTGCCAGCAGGAGTGCATCACCCCCTTAGCATCTTCTGTAGCAAATTCTGCTAGCTAGTGGAGGATACTGGCAGTGGGCTGCATCTCCACCACATATCTATCTCTAGCACCATGGAGCTGTGGACACCTATTTTGTTCCATGTTTTGTTACTAAAATACACCATAATAATAACAATAACAATAGTATCAGCAGTTTCTTGTCAGTGATAAGAAGTGCCACCTGTGAGTTAACATGAAATATGTTAATCACCTTTCCACACCAGGCAAACATTTGCATTTAATTTTGTTCTACAGTTTCATAATAAAAGCTTAATTTTACTCCCTCCCCTTGTACAAAGCATACACTATTAAATAACCAAGAGCAATCATCCAAGTACGAATGCAATAGAAAGCTCTGTACACATTTATTATGCAAACATGAAAGGGAAGGTTTAATATAAACTCCACTGCAAAATAAGGCAAATATATTCAGCTTGCATGTAATTGCATTTACATTTTATAACTTAACTGGTACTGTGAGACACATACTATGAATGAGTCACTGACTTTTACATACCATCCCATTATTATTAATAACTTCTATTTCTATAATGTCTTCCATCTCAATTGGTCTCAGGCAATGAATGTGTTCCCAATGTACATGTTGGGAAGACTGCTGCTGTAAGGACACGACACTGCAGTTGTCTTGCTTGGCACAGTAACTTTTAGGGGCAAGAAGCAAACCACACAGTAATGCTGTGTGGTTTAAACTGCAGGAGTATGTGTGGCAATGCATTATCATTTGGCCTGGTATCTTGGTGAAGTGCTGCTTCAGACAGTATCCTTATTAATTACCAAGCAATCCTTGCATGTTATCTGGGTGGGAAATGTTGCACTAACACACGAGTACAGCAGCCAGTCAGAGCAGTGAGTTTGTTGCAATAGGTGCCCAAGGGAACAGAGCCCTCACATACAGGTTGCCTTGGGAGAGGGCTCCCTCATCCCTGTCTCCTGGTCCAGGAATGGTGCACATCTGTTTTCCTGAGCCATGTACACAGGCAGCTGACGCCTCATAGCTCACCACCAGTTTTCTTCTCTTTGCTCAGTTGGATTCTGTTGGTTGAGGCATGACCAGCCTTGCTGATCTCAAGGTAAGCCCTGTCCCTTCATTCCTCTCACAGCCTCATCTCTCCCATGTAGTTCTTGCACGCAGGTGGGCTTTGGGATCCCACGATGGTCTAGAGAGGGTCTGTGGGTTTGTCATTCCCCTCATGCGAATTACAATCTGAAGCAGGGCATGCTAATTTTATGGTAATTTGCTCTTGCTGCCTCTGTACACAGTTGAAAACCACAGCTATCATAAGTATCTGTTAAAAAATACAGACATCTGGGCAGAAGAGAAATACAATGTTCCAGAATTACTGCAGAAGTATCTCACTGCTGAGCAAACCCTTTAAATGTTTTTCCTGATCAGTCTAAGCACAAAAATGGACGGTCTGTTGCTGTAAAGCAGGTCTCATTATCAGGCTGCATAAACAACACTCACTGCTTATTTCCTAGGAAATGAAATGCATGAGGTATAATGCACAATCCTTTGGGTTCCTTTCATTCAAGTGCTTGTATCCAGAAATGATGGAAAAGGGCAATGACAAAATGTCATCTTTATCGCTGAATTAAGTTCTCCAGGACACAGACTGCCCCTTATTTTTACTACGGCAAGATTCAGTGTGAAGAAACACTGGCTTCTGTTTTAACAGAAATAAATCAGGGTAACCATATGCTGAATGCCAGCAGTACTGCAACAAGCATTTTGTATCTGTACATCTGGTGAGTGCTAAAGCTATTTTTTCCTTGGCCTCTAAATAGAGCAGCACATGCATGCAAACTCCTAAAAGGCAGCTAGGAATTAGCAGCACTTGCTGTCCGGGCTGTGAAAAGTGTTACAGCTGAAAAAGGCAATTGTTTGCTTGTAGTGCTGCAGCAAGAAGGCTTGGCAGCTTGCTGGAGATTGCATAGGAAGACTCTAATTGCTCCATTTCTTCTTCTTTTGTTGGGTGTTTTCCCTCTCACAAAGCCTTCTTTTTCCTTCCTCAGCTCCTCCAGGAGCATAGCAGGCACCGCATACATCCTGCCAGGGCCGTGGGGTGGAAGTGGCATGTGGCAGGCAGGCCCAGCTAACACTACTGTGGACCATGATAAAATGAGGGCATCTCCTTGATCAGAGAGCACAGGGTAATCCAGATTGTCCTCGACGGGCTCTATAGTGAGGCCCAGAGTCTTCCTCATAGGTCTCTGCTGATCAGTAATCAAAGATGTATGCAATGAGGCAATAATGCTAGTTGAAGGAAAATAGCTGAATTCTGCTCTTGTGTGTCTCTCCTGTAGTAGTGGTACAGAAAAAGAGGGTATGCAATGTAGGTATCCTTAACAGTGCTGCACTCATTGGGTCTAAATCTTGTGTGAGAAGTCAGGAGGTCCTTAACTGTTGTCCAGTGTGAGCAGAAACTGGAGAAGATGCTGTTGTGTGAATAGCCATGTCCTCTATTCCCGGCCCCCAGCTCCTAGAGAAACAGGGTGTGCTTTGCAGAGCAGACACAACTGTGCTATAACCATGCTTGCAATTCATGCTATTGTTCTTGGCCTAAAAAACAAGTGGTACATGAAGCAGTGCTTTCCAGATGTAAAACCATAAAACATTTGCCTTTACTTTACAGAACAAAGTTGTGCTGAGTCGATGTCAGGAAGAAACACTGTAACTAGTTCCCTGACACCCCTGTCTTTTCTGCCTGAGAGGTCTGTGCTGTTAGACACAATAAAGGAAAAAAAGGTGTAAAACTGAAGCCTGTATTTTGGGCTTTATGGGCTGCGCAGGATTTACAGAAATGAATCCCACAGCAAAAAGAATCTCTTGGTTCAGTTTCCCTGTAGTCATAAATGTAAGTATAAGAATCTGAATGACCTTCTTGATGAAAACTTCTTTGAATGTCTTCTTGGTGTGGAGAATCAGCTGCAACCAGGGAATGAGAGGAGACATTGAAGTGTAAAGAGGGTTTTAATTTTGTTTGCCTTTTTTTACAGAGGACATTTGATATTCTTCAAGAAGTTATACTTGTTTCTTCATTTGAAATAAGGCTCTGGTTTGGTTTTTCATCTTAATTTATGTGATTGCCTTTGCTTATGCCAGAGAAATTTAACCATAGTAGCAGTGAGAGTCAGCTATTTTGACTGGTAGAGTAACAGAGTACCCACATAAGAACCACAAAGGATTTCACAAACATTAAAAAGCTGCACTTCTCAGTATCTGGGAGAGAAAAGCTATTATTTTCCACATTTTACAAAGAGCAGAAGCTGAAATGAATGGTTTTATGGATATGTCTCCTTAGGATTAAACATATTTTTGCAGAGCACCTCAGAATTTCAGTAAGTTGTTGCAGTATGAGGGTCTTTTAGGCACTGGAGCTGAACATACTGTTTTTAGGTGTAGTAGAGTATTAATCTCATAGATGTCTGGCTTTACTTGCACAAAACATTAGAAGCTTATGTCTGAAGCTGTGCACCTGGTCAGTAGAAGACCTTGACAGGAAACCCAGATCTTTTTTCAGAATCTCTCTAAACCTTCATTTGTTCATTTTGACCTTACTGATGAGCTTAACAGACCATTTAGGCAGGGCTTGTGTTTTGAACTAATCTGTCAGGTTAGACAGGGAAAGATGTTTTCACAAGGCTGATCTGTTAACACTGTGTTGCTTACTTGAATGGGGGCATGCCCCTCAAATCAAGTTCCTCCCTTCTCAAATGTTAAGAAAGGATGAGAAAATGCGAATAAGTCCTGAAATATTCTTTTCACCACTGCACTTTACTCCATCTAATTTCCTTCTGAGCAAATCTACCTGGCAGCTTTTCAGTTGTCACTGCTAGCTTTGTTAAAGATGCCACCATATGCCAAGAATATCATCCTAAAAACATCTTAGTTGGCCAGGGCTGATACTGCTGCCAGTGCTGGGGGTTCCTAACTCCTTCTGATAAAAGCTGCTGGTTTATGGAACTGTGGACTTCGGGCTTGTCATGATATTGGCAGTATGAACATAGTGGGATGGAGCCAACAGAAAAGAAGAGGATGGATCATATAGTGGCTGATACAGTATGTATAGTGGAGAGCAAGAGATCAAAAAGAAGAGAAGGGAGAAGTAGAAGCAAAATCTTCCGCAGCGCCCTGGATGTTTTTTGCATGCCTCCAGAACAGTATATATTCCAAAACAAATAAAATTGGACATGTTGTCAAACTGAGCTGCTTACATTTCCAGCATCTTAGAAAAAGGGCTTCCTCAGTGCGCGCTAAGGGCTATGTTCAAACTTGCACCATTCTGTACTCAGCCTCCATATGTTGAATATTTTATTTGAGATTTGATTTACTTATTGAGGAAGTAGACTAAAAAAGCTCCCAGTGTGTTGCCTCTAGTTACTAATTTAAATTGAGATTAGAGCAGGAGACTATCCAACACCATTAGTTTGCTTTAAAACTTGCTGCATCTGGCACTGTCTCCTGGCTGGTGCTAGTACTCTCTTAAATTGAAGAGAAAAGCCTAAGAGACTTTCTACATCTGGCGCAGAAGTAAGCTGGCAGTTGGATTTTCCTGTGTGGATGCTGAATTTGCGATGGGGTTAACATTTCTAAAGTTACAGAAAGGCATCTTCTGTCCCCCTTTTTTCACATTTGCTTGAAGTTCTTCCTCTCTGTAGCAGGTGTATATTTGTGTGTATATTTCCTGTAGGATGACCTCTGAAGGACTCCTTGAAGTGGCACCAGTGACTAGCAGATACAGCCTGGATGTATTTCTGTCACTCTCTATCTTGAAGCACAGAGGACAAGGCTGTATGTTCACATTTAAATTCAAGGCACTCTGGAGGAAGGTGGAAAGGAAACCAAACAACCTTGTGAGTGATGGTAGGTTGCTGACATTGCCATAATGATCATCCCAGGTTTTAGGACTCTCAGGAGTTACCCTGCGAAAAGGGCCATCCGAAGCTGGGAAACTTAGGACTGTCCTGTTATTACCCAGGGCACACAAGATGAGCTCCACTTAGAAACATCTGAGCACAGTGTATGTGTGTCCACTAAAGGTTATTCTTCAGTCGAGTCACCCTGATCAGAAACGTGTTGCTGAATTAAAATCAGTAAGGGTAAGGCCTTCCGAGAAGCCTGTAAAAACTTGTCTGAACGGCAAACTGCAGTAAAATATTACTGTACCCAAGTGCACTAAGAGCTACATTATTAAAAAATAAGATGAAATTTTATTAGGGAAAAGTAAGGCCATGAGTTAGTGAGGTAAAACAAAGCAGAAAGAATATTCTTTTTTATCAGAAGAAAGCAACACAAATCAGAATGAAAAAAAAACAAACACCAAACAGTCAATTCTTGGAAATTTCAAGTTATCACTATGCGGAAAACCACAGGCTTTTAAATATTAGGAGAAACTGCAATAATACCTGGTCTGAAAATACAGGCATCTGACACATGAGTTGAAGAAAAGTGTCACAGCTTAGCAATCTCAGCCAAACAGTTCTATCTACAGGAATGCATTGGTTCATTAACTCACAAGCTCGTTTATTAAAGTATATTTCCTAGTTTTTAAGTTCAGTTAAATAAACCATGTGACTGAACTTGTCAATGGAAAAGAAGTTTTAGCCTCACTATTTTTCCTTTGCTAGTTGGATGACCTTGAATGCGTCTTCTGTTCAGGTTTCCTGGACTCATTTCAGCATTTGTAGCTTTCTGTTCCCATATGGTTGTCAGCTCAGGCTCATAAAAAAAAATCTCCATTTATAGAATCAACATGAATTCCTTTTCAAGGATAAATGTTTCTGATATGGGATTCATATCCTCCGTGACACAAACCCTATTTGGTAGCAGATTTTCACACTCCTCAGCACTGCCAGAGTCTAAAAGTCGTTTCTCTCTGGATACCTTGCTATCTTACTCCGTGTTGCTGATTTTGTTTTCCTTTGCACCTGTTGAGAGGTCAGGTTTGTATGTAAAAACTTGCAGGGGAGTAAAAGATTCTGGTAAAGACTTCTAATAATTCTTTGCTCACTTACTGCATTTACTTCATACAGTGGTTGGTGTATTTTATTGGATTTTACTTTCCCGAGAACATCTTAATTTTCACAGCCTCTCTGTACCTTACTGGTACTTTGCTACCTGAAGAAAGGACAAGATCATTGCACTTCCAGATAATCTTGTTTTTTCTACAAGTAGCAGAATTTTTCTCTGAACATTTTGATGCCTCTTCAAGAATTGCTTTTTTCCCCTGTTTCTATTTTTCAACTTAATTTTTGAGGTTCTCAGCCAACAGGATTTTTGTCATCTTTTCTACTCATGGCTTATCTCATAAACGGTCGGTGGATGTGAGATTCTAAAGAAATTCTGCAATAATTTTAAAATACATTTTCAAGCTTAATCTGGTGATCTCTCTGGGAAATCAAATAGTAAAATAGAGGAACTAAAAGTATATGGTGATTCCAGAGCAGTTTAGTGATAAAATATCTCACCTAGTCTAAACCAGCTACATTTCAGTTATTCATATTCATTTCCTTTATAATCAGTGGGCCATTTTAAGGACTGATTAATTCAAACTTTTTATGGATTTTTCATTTATTCATTCATTTGCTTAATATATCGAAGACATTTTATTTTATCCTCTGTTGCAGGAAAGGGAATCCAAACAGCTTCTTTAATTGACCAAAGCTGGGTGAGATGAACTGTATGTGCTACATAGTGTTACATCATTTTTCTTTCAGATATAAAGATTTTAATAACAGGAGCTTGAATGGATTTCTGGATTTCTCCTACTGGGAAATTTGTGATGAATTTGCTTAGAATACTCAATGCTTTTTTTTTCATCCATTCTCAGCAAAACAGATGGCATATAAGACTGCTCATTTTGCTCTGGGAATCCCAATCATTCATGTTACTCCTGATGCATTTAAGTTTTAT
The DNA here is from genome assembly GCF_026119805.1 of Tympanuchus pallidicinctus. Taxonomy (NCBI): domain Eukaryota; kingdom Metazoa; phylum Chordata; class Aves; order Galliformes; family Phasianidae; genus Tympanuchus; species Tympanuchus pallidicinctus. Next base: position 7,191,917 of record NW_026294744.1, read on the forward strand.
CCTTTATAGACATTCCTTTCACAACAACAAAAGAGGTGATATAGCTTTCCTTGAATGTATTAACACCTTTGCATCAAAATAGGGATCTCATCATGCATTTTTCAAATTTTTGCCAACCTTTTTTTTCTAGATTCATAAAAAACATTAGCTAGGGAAAGATCTGTGTGTGCTGTTTCATCACGTCTTTTACCAGCAGGGCTCTGGATGCACAGTATGGGCTTTGCTGCTTGGATATGTAAGAATCAGCAGTAGTAGACTGTCATCTAGTCCGAGCAGGTGCTGGAGGAGGCATGGGCTGGCACTGAGTGTCATAGGTAGGTTCCAATAGCTTATTCATTGATCAGCTCTGGCTCCCAGGCTCCTATTACAGATGAAATAGACTTCAGGAGAATCTGTCTCCTGAGCCTTGACAGTAGCTTGTTCTTCTGATAGCACTTTTCCCAGTTTCAGTTTTTACTCATCTTTACATCCTTGATCACTTGTTCCTAGTCTCTCTCAGGGTCTAGGAGTTCTGTTGTCTTGCATAAGTGGGAATATGTGAAATAGATGCACATTTTCAACTAAACAACCGTAGAGAAGTAGACAAGTCCAAAAAAAACAGTCCTGTGTTCCCATCTTGATTCCTATTCCCTCAGTACACATTATGTGTATCGTCTACTGTTTCGTTCCACTGTTTGATCACATTTCCATTCTCCATGCACAAATACCACTAATTCCCATCTAAAGGGAAGCATTTCTCAGCTTTGTCCTAAATTGCTTCCTCTATTGCCACTCTTTCCATCCTCCAAAGTTTTGCCTTTTGTCCATTTTGGGAAGCCCACTGCTTCCAGTCTTTGTGCCATTCAAATGGCACAGCCTACAAGAGGGATGATCTTGCAGCTAGTGGTTCTCTTTAGTGCCACAGGAGGAACACAGACACAGGAGAGAGAGTCCTGAGTATACTCAATGCACAGAAAACCCATGGAGAATCTAGCTGGTAGCCCAAATGTGCTGAGACTTGCTGAGAGAGGCTTGAATGCAGTGAGAACCAGGTAGTACTTTTTACAGGGGTATCACAGGAGACGTCTTGCACACTAGAACACAGCCACTCAAATTTCATCTTACTGCAGAGCAAAAAGGCATTCAATCTTTGCAATGAACCACTATGAGAGTTCTTTTAAAACAGAGAAACGGCGTACGTCTTCATAAACCCATATTAAAAAAGAAACTTGTTACTGTTTAAGCTTTCAAAAATAGTGTCCTGAAGTATTATGTCGCCTTTCAGCTGACTGGCAAGGGTACAGAAAACAAAGCACTAGAAATGCACGGCCTTACTACATACATTTTTTTACCAGCTTAGTCAGTTACGACTTCACATTTTCTGAACTCCTGTGCTTCTGATTACCTCCTGCATTATCATGCAACGCCTTGCTAAGGAATCAGTGGAAAATAGTAAGCTCCTGTGAGACATAAATCTGTAGGTGACCTTTGGAAAGCTCTTGACCAAGAGTGTCTTGGGAATTGAGAACCTTAAGGCAGCAGAATTTAATTGCAACTCTTAATACTTCAGAAACTATTTTTAGTGGTTGCAGAAGAAAAACTATTTATTAAAGTGAAAGACGTTGAGAAATCAGAATGAGTGCAGTGGAGGGCTACAGGGATGGTTGGGAGCTGGAACACTTGATCTGTGAGAAGGCTGGGATTCTTCAGCCAGGAGAAGTGATGGCTTCAGGGAAACTACTATCAGCCTCCCTGGTGCTGGAGAGAGGTTATGCAGAAGACAGAATCATGCTCCTTATACAGGTGTTTAGAAGGAGGCCAAGAGACAATGATCATAACTTGACAGCAATAAAATTCTGACATAAAACGAAAAAAAATCACTATGATGACAAGACCAGGTTTTCCAGAGATCTTGTGAGTATTTGTCTTTGGAGACATCTCAGTCCCAACTGGAAGAGCCAGTGCTACTTGGTCTTATATCACTGTTGATCCTGCTTTGGGCAGAGGCTGGACCCCCATGATACTTTCTAGTCTGACTGATTCTGTGGTTTTGTGAAAATGTACAAAAAATGCAGATTCGTGTTCCACTTGAAGTGTATAAAAATGTACTTGATATAGCAGGTATAGATTTTACTTCCTATTTGAAAGGAGATTGTGGCAAGATGGATGTTGGCCTCTTCTGCCCGGTTACTAGCAACAGGACAAGAGGGAGCGGCCTCAAGTCGCACCAGGGGAGATTCAGGTTGGATATTAGAGAGAATTTGTCAGAAAGAGTGGTGAGGCATTGGAACAGGCTGCCAGAGGACTGGTGGGGTCACTGTCCCTTGAGGTGTTTAAGAAAGGGCAGATGTGGTACTCACGGACATGGTTTAGTGGGCGATATTGGTGGTAGGTGAGTGGTGGAACTAGGTGATCTTAGAGGTCTTTTCCAACCTTAATGATTTCCAGCCTAATTATTATGATAATTTAGGAAATTATTTTCCTCATTTTTAATCTTGAGTCAGGCAGAGTTTTGGCCATGCTGAGTCTTTGCTGTGACGTCTGTAATATCCAAAATTGTTATGAATCTTACAAGGCTGCTGGAATGTTAACAGTGTTGTTAGACATGTACACTTTAGTAGGCGGTACTACATTTTAATATAATATAAAGAGATCTTTATAATCATTAAAGGAATAAAAAGGAAAGTTTATCTGCTCTTTAAATAACAGCTTTCTAAACTTCTCACTTTCCCATTTTTCTCCAAAAAATATGAGAAATCCAAATCAATAGCTGATTTCCTAGATGCTGTGGAAAGAGATCCTTACCACGGAGATATAAAGCTGCACTTGAATTATACCTTAAAAATAAAAAATGGCAGCCTCATCAGCTTGTTTGCTGTGGCATTCAAACTGAAGTTGCAGCTTCCATTTCTTGTTGATAGGAAACTGTTGGAGGGGGAGAACTTCTGTGCTAATAGATGAAATTCCTGTCAGTCACACCGGAGCATTAGGAAATATTATGAGATTTTGATGAAATCTGCCAAAAAGTGTATGCTATCATATTCTAAATACTCAGGTATCTTTAGTAGTGCATTCCAGAGATTTTAAAATGCTGACTCCATTAGAAAACAAAAACATATGAATAGATATTTTCAGTGCAGTCACATTTCCTGAATGAAAGAGTTGTCACAAAACATTCATTCCACTTTTGTGCATTTTTTTGTATTGAAAGACTAATAATTTGTATGCTAAAACTAGACTGCCTTAATTATGTATGCTGTGTATTCATTAGACCCCAGAGGAAAGGGGGAAGGCCATGTGATCAGTTATCTCATTACCATGCGTAAAACGATAACGACATTAGCAATGGCCAGGCACCAAATCGAAGCAAGATTATTGTAACTCAAGGCAGAGAATACCACTGGAGTGTTTCGGTGCCTAATGCTTTTCACTGAACTTTACAGGCAGAACAACTGCAGTGAGCATGACAGCCTCCAAGGCATCTCCAAAGTGGGGCTATTGTAGGAGAGTATCGCATCTGTGCTTGTAGTGCTTCACAGCTGAGGAAATGGCTCTGGAGCAGGTGGGCTGTTTCAATTATGCAGTGGCTATGAAATACCCAGGGGGTGCTGCAGGATCTGGTTTTGGTCAATGAGGACTGCACTGGTACAAATTTCAGAACATCCAGATCATTTCAAAAATGTGAAGGTTTAGAATATAATAGATTTCTGGTCATATTGTGGCAAAGTGATAGAGTGCTGCAAGAACCAGAAGCTGTTGGGTGGCTTCTCAAAATCACCTAAGGTGTTTCTACGGATGTGCCATTGCTGATAGTTATTTAATCCTTCAGCAGTTGGGAATGCACTGAAATGTTTGGACAGGTAGTATATCACAAGAGTGGCTGGAGCTAAGTTAGGTTTTAGATTACTTCAGGTGTTGGTCAAGTTATTACTTGACAGTAACGTGGCCACATGCTTTTTACATTCTCACTGCACGACCATACTCATCCCAAAACATGGCAGCAAATAACGACTTTCAAGAATGAGTTTGGGCCTATAAGCGTATCAGCTCAATAGCATGTGAGACTTTATCCTAGAACCATAACAACACAGAATGTTGAGAGTTGGAATGGACCTGCAGGGATCATTGACTCCAACTCCTGGCTCCACACAGTACCACTCCAGAGCCAAATGTCACTCAAAACCCTGCATCTGACAGCGCTGTCCAAATGCACCCTGAACTCCGGCACTTGTTGCCGTGCCCACAGCCCTGTGCATCCCGTTCCATGCCCAGCGCCCTGTGCTGCAGCCCCTGTCCCTGACCCCCAGCTGCCCTCCCCTGACAGCTCCATGCCGTTCCCTCGGCCCTGTCGCTGTCACACAGTAGAGCTCAGCGCTGCCCCTCCGCTCCCGGTGAGGAGCTGCAGCCACCATCAGGCCTCCTTCAGCTCCTCTGCTCTGCGCTGAGCACACCAAGGGGCCTCAGCCATTCTTCATACATCTTGCCCTCCAGACCCTTCCCCAGACCTCTCATCTTCCCAAGTAAATAAATAATACTAAAAAATATTAAAAAAAAAAAAAATCAAAGCAAAACCTGACAAAGTACAAACTCTGATAATTCATATTTTCTTTATGTTGCTAATGTACAAGAACAGGGGAAGCATTTGTATTTGTTCAAGTGAGGTTTAGAATACCTTTAATGGCAATACCTTCTCTTATAGGCTCTTGTACATCCAAAGCAGCAAAGGCAGTTATCCAGTTTTGTATCATTCAGATTAAGGCTTAGCTCTCTCCTGTCCATCCTGTCTGCAGCTGTCAGTCTAGTGTGCAGTGAAAGCTTGCCAAGAATTTTCAATTGGGACCTGTCAGTTAAGATCATAGCAAGGTCTTGTGACTGTCAGTCTCCTTTGGAACAAAACACTGTCTGTTAGTTTCATCTTGCTTTTCTTTCAAGGCTTTGAATTCACTGGAATATAGATATCACTGTTCCGGGCCATATATGTGTGCTGAGAGAGCAGTACATTCTGCTTTCTTCTCCACGACTGGCTAAGCTCACTTAACAAATTCACATTCTGGGGAAATGTGGTTCAAATTATTATTAAGAACAAGCTTTTTAATGCACCAAAGGCGAATTGTATCTGTTTTTATTATGGACAATTTCTCTGTTATGATAAATTGAGTATTAATCATAGTTACAAAGGGAATATCACATTACATCTGTGTAGTCCTCTCTTCATAATAGCAGAGAAAACACATCTCATGAAAATATAATAAACCTCTTCACATTTTTTAAAATATTTGATGCATTCATGATATTGCCAGTAATCTTCTATGACTTCAAAATTGTAGTCTGTTTTTTTGTTTAGTTTTTTGTTTTTCCCCAAAAATATCCCATTGTCCTGCATATTTTGGAGAGAGGAGAAGAGGAGAAGAATTATATTCATTTCCTGCAATTTTTTATATCACTTGGTAAGCTAGGAAATTCAATAAATGAGTAGTTTTCTACCATTTTTTTCTGTCTAATTATCCTATGGAGCTGGGGAATGTATTTAATACCATTGCTTTTTCGTTCTTTTCTTCTGTATAAATACTTTTCTTTTGGGATTTCTGACTTTTTTTTCCTACTTGTTCCTGATGAGTTTGAGATAGAGCTGTCTGTCACTTACAGGCTGAAGAACTCAGGTCATTAGCAAGATCCTTTGATCTTTCTTCAGGCAGAGGTAAGGCAGACACTCCTTTGGAAAGCAGGACGTGACTCTACAGGCATAAAAAGAGGTTATGATAAGCTGGAGGGTATTGATGGAGTAATATCACCACTAATGCTATTAGGGGTGAGGGGCATTTATCTTTTAATGAAACCAATTATCTACTCATTAACTTTTTATGCATTTATTATCCATTCTGTAGACTTTCTGTTTGGTGTTAGGAACACTTTCATTTTCCTTTGAACTATCCAAATGTATATCCTTGCTGCATGCTGCATGTGACTAGAATTTGTCTTTGGAAGCCAGGTATGTGGAGGGTCAGAAAGAATGTTGGGAATTCTGGTAATACCAGCATAGTGGCCTAGGAAGATTGTTTCTTCTGAGAGGCTGAACTGTCTCAAAATTGTACTTAGGTACATTTTACTTTGCATTAAAAGATGCAAATGTGTTAAGATACAATAAGAAAAAAAGACTTGTATTTATTATTATTTTCAACTATACTTAGTCTGTAATGAGTACAAGATTTCCCTGATAGTTCCAGCATGGCTCAGCATGACGAATATGTTCAGGTGCTTTAGAGACTTTGAGAACATTTATCACATTCAGTACTTGCCTTTAGACTTGATTTATTACCATACAACATGCAATAAGCTAGTGCTGCCTGGAAACTCTCTGTAAAACAGAAGTTTTCAATTCTGAAAATTGTTTAGTTAGTTCCTTCTAACTTATGATGGGTGATACTTACCCAAAGTAACTCCTTTCCTCAGGACAAGTGCCACCCCCACCTCTGTTTTGCTTACAGATAAGTCTTTTTCCACATGTGGAAGTTTCTGTTGTGTGCTGGTTTTGCAGTTCTTTTAAAGAACTATGCTGCATCCAGCTGTGATTGCAGTATCCAGTTACAGCTTTCTTTCCACTTAGGTGAATGTTTTGGAAGAGAACATGGAGTTAGTTTTAGTATCTTTGTGGATGTGTGTGCGTATGTGCCTGTACAAATGAACCTAACCTTGCTTGCTCATTTTAGCATCTGTTATTTTCAGTCTTTGCTTTCAGATATAAACACTTAACACTTTCAGTCTTGGTTTTGGGAAAATATTCGTGAAGGTACTTTCAAGCCTGTGGCAAAAAAATTGACTCCTTGAGGACAGATGGGTTCCAACAGTTCAGCATCACTATGATGAAATGTGTCTCAAGAATTACATGTGGCCTTTAGCAAGCTGAATTTATTTATAATATCTCCCAGCTTTTGGATGAGTTCAACATGGCCTTAATTGGCCCTTCCTGCAGTGGCCTCCCTTCCTGTTTTATGGCAGTGTCTTCTGAGAGAGGATAGAGCCTTCCCACTGGGCCAATGTTGAACATCACCTCCTGCTGGCTCTGCCCCTGGTCAGTCTGCAGATTGGAGTCTTGTTCCGGTGCTTCACATATTCAAACTTTCCTCATATCATTAATCAACTTGACTGCCTTAAAAAGATAAAAATAGGCACATCACCCTATGCTACAAAAATGTGAACACTGAACTTTCCAATAATCTTTTGTCCAGCGGGTCAAATCCTTGTTTAGCCATTCAGCCAGTAAAACTTCAGGTGAAAAAAAAAAAAAAAAAAAAAAAGCTGTTATAAATAAACAGCAGAGCTATGTTTTGCCAGCTATCTTGTTGTCTATTTTTGAGATGTCTCTGTGGACAAGGATTTCATTACACTGAGCTGAAATTAAATTTGCTGAAAAATTCAAGAATACAGCTATAAGTCAGCTTCTTTTCAGGATAGGGACTGCTATCTTTGCCCTGGCATGTGGATGCTGCAGCAAAGGATAAAATGTAGCCCAGATATTCCTGCAGCTACTGATACCTCAGAAGGAAGTGATGGCAAGAGGTGCAAGACTGGAAGCTGCTGTGAGTATCCTCACCCTCAGGGCAGCAAACTGCGTTGCTTCCTACCCTTCTCTAGATTTTTGAACCAGTTGCGTCCCTCCTGTCCATCCTCAGGGGATGAGGTGAGAGTAGAAGTTTCCCTTCTCGATTTTTCTCCCTTTTTCACAGGGAACTCTGAAATAAAATTGCCATATTGGCCCCACAAACTTGTAGGGACTGAATGGAAGGGGATGAGTGGTGAATGGACCCTGTGTTGAGCTGCAACTGGTGACTGTCTCTAGAAGAAAGAAAGGAGCCTGCATCGAGAAGTCATTAAGCCAGAGAAGGACAAATAAAAATAAAAGGTATGTGCTTCTGATCCAAGCATCATCTGCTTGGAGATTTCTCTAACAGGGATGCAAATCCTGTTACCATGTGAGAGGGGGCAGATAGATAAAACATTCAGAAATAATTGCACTGCATTTCATTTGCTGTTATTCAAATTATGTTGCCTTAGCCTTTGTGCTCAGTTATCTGATGGCTGCCGAACAAAATGCAGAGCAGTAGGTAAAAAATGCAGGCCCAGCTCCGGAGTAATTTAGCACCTTATATTTATCCGTTGTAGGTTTTCAGAGACAGCAGGGACAGTGACAGCACACAAATCTGAACCCTGGCTATTCCTTTCGGCCAGTGCTACCACCTGAGCTATAGCTGAGTGGTTATGGTACAGGCTTGGTCTTGTGGGGATCTGTTTTCCTGACTAAGTCTCTCAGACCCTTCTCAGTAGTGGCACTGCTGGCAGTGAGCTTCTCTCTCCTCCTTGCCACTAATTTTGTTGTTTCAGTAGCATTGCTTTATTGCTTATTAGCCTGAGCTGAAGGCAAGCACCATTTCAGTACATAGAAAAAATCAAAATCTTAATTAAAAAAGAACCTTGTGGTGAAATCCTGTCCCAACTGTAAACAGCAGGAGGTTAAACCACTGACTTCAAAGCAGCTGGGATTATATCTGTTATCCAACACAACATCAGCTTCCTTCTGCTCTTCCTTCACACAGACAGCTTTGCTTCAGGCTCACTCCTCACATGCCCATGCTCACTGTGATAATGTAAGCCTCGACCAGCTGATTTTTCATCATGTGAAGCGTGGGCAGCTCATGGCCAAATTGTCTCATCCCGTGATTCTGTGCAAGGCCAAGGAGGAATGGTACCTGATGCCTGCCTGACTGCTAGTGCCTGATCACAAGGAAATGCAGGTATTTCCTCCAGTTTTCTCCTCCCTCATGGGAGTCCCAGAACAGCGGGGACTGGAGAAGCTTCCATACCCCTACCTCGATGCAGCCTGTCACTCCTCACAGTGTAGGCAGTCATTTCCCAGTGGCAAAAGCTGGAAATCAGATTGCTGCCCCAGCCTCGTGCTCTAGAGAGCTGGAAGAAGCAGGGGAGGCATGGTGAGTCAGAGCAACTGAGTCACAGCTCTTCCTGGCTTCATGCTACCTGAAGATTACCCTCTGCTCGGAGCTGTGCCCTCAGGCACTTTCTGGCCCCACGTGCACACCTTGCATTTTAATCAGCAATCTGCTCTGCTTCCCTATTGTTTGGTCTTGTGGATTTCTTCAAGAAGAAGATGAAAATATTCTGGGGAGACTGGAGTGAATTCAAAGTGCAGAACAAAGGAAAGCCAAATGTAATTTAACTGAAGAGTTACCTGTGAGAAAATAGTAACTGTGTGATTGCTGTACAGCTTCTGTCTTGTTTAATGCTCTTGAACACTTACACTCTTCAGTATTTTTTCCTCATCTAACTACAGCTTTTATTCTGTGTTTTCTTTTCATTCCCTACCTGTTAACGCTCCTATTCCTCTTTTATTTCCAGTATTTTGATGGAAGAGCATATACTTTTCATTTGAGAAACAATTGCCAGAGAAACTAAGCACCTCTGATGCGGTCGCAGTTGTGCCATGGCAGTACTCTTCCCTGTCACTCCTGTGCTGGCAGCCCCCTCACCACCTCAGATCCTACTTTGGAGCCATCCTAAGCCCCCATTTCCTCAGTGAACAGCAGCTGGCCATTCCCAGTCCCAGGCAACCTCTTGCAGATGGGCTCGCGGTCTGCCAGGCCTCCATTCTTGCAGGTAACTCCACTGGATGTGCTGCTTACAGGTATAACCCTTTGAATGTTCAGGGCCAATGCCTCAATTCTTTTAATCTGTGGTCTCTTTGAAGCTGCAGCTTCTCTCCCCACTCTCAGTAGCAGTCTTTCAGACTTTAAGTTTCTTCCCACTGTTCAAATGGCTGAGATACATCCCCTTTTTGCTTTTTCTTAACTCTTTTCTTCTGCTGCTGCTTCTTATGAGAAATCTGATTGTCTACATTTAATCACCACATATAAGACATACGACTCCCTAATATGTTCCCCTGCTTGCTGTATCTTTCTGATTTCTCCTGCAGTATCATCTTAGTCACATGCAGCTAAAAATAAACACATTTTTCCTCCTTCTCAGCCTTTTCCACCCAGTTTCACTCATCCTGAACTGTACTGAGAAAATTACTGCATTACAGACTCATATTTCAGACAGACAAAAGATTTCGAAGTTTCATAAACAGATTTAAAGAGGACATCCGAATTCTGCTTGAAGCCTGGAAGCTCTAAGAGATCTTTATGAAGTTTTGGGACAAGGAGAGCATCCCTAGAGCTGATTAAGTCTCTGTTGAGCATGAATAGTTGAATGGGCAACCACTACCATACAGAGAGAACAATCATTTCCTGAACAACTATGGGAAAAAATAAAACATCAGAAATAAAACATTACCACAAAAACATCCTCTCAGAAAACAGCAACAAAAAAGCACATCCTCTTTCCTGATCAAGTCAAAAGACTCCCTGCTTTTTTGTGCATTTGTGAATGGATATTTGTGTAGAATAACTTAGTAATGGGAAGGAAGGGGAACAGAGAAGGAAAAAGAGGGAAAGGAGAGGCTCCTGGAGCAAGTGTAATCTGGAAACAGCTAGCCAGAGACACTGTGCTGTAGGTAATATACAGGGCTGCCTCTGTGCCCCTTTCTTCTTGCCTTGCTTTCAGATGTTTTGTTTAAGATGCCCCATCTGGGGTAAATAGACTGTGCACTGTGCTCAAACCTTCATCCTGCAGATGGCCCGGGGTATTTTATTTTTAACAGTTCCATCTTTGCATTGTACTTGCCCCAGAACACTTCCTATGGTCTTTCCAGAGAATCTGCTATTGCCTGCACTGGCTAGAGGCAGTCACATTTCTAGAACAGCCTGGTTTACAGGGGTTTTAGCTTGAACTGCTTGCTGGTCTTACGTAATGGAGGCAACAGCTTGAATGCTTATAGTTGAGGCTGCACTATGAAAGTACTTAAAATAGCAGTAAAATCTCTCAGTGTACATTTTAATTATTAAATTTTGTCCTGCTGCAGAGCAGAGCAATTTCTTTTTGGGATAATTGCCTTTTCAAAGCAATTTTTTCATTAAAGATTCACTGGCTTTGCAGAAGCTAGGTGCTTCTAAATACTCCTTATTAAAAATTTAATCTGAGTCTTGTCTTTTCTCATTTTGCTTTTTATTTTCTCTCAATGTAATTCACTCACAATCAGTAACCTTCATTCAATTCTAGCCTAATGCATCACTTGAACACATCTGATTTGAGATTTGTACATTGAAGCAAAAAAGGACCCAACAAACCACCCGTCCTCCCCCACAAAAAAAAAAAGGTCTTCAGCATTTGTACCTTCTAAACCCAGTCTGACTGTGGGACAGTTCAGTGTGCTTCTTCACAGTCCAAACTGCCGTGCTGAAAGGGTTCCGTTCTTAATCAAGTACACTGACTTCACTGTGACCTTTCATATTTGTCATGTTTCATAGCAAAGAAGAATTATTATGGAAGGAAACTGATTAAATTTCCCAGTTCATGATTGAAAACGCTCCAGCAATTCAAGCTTTTCTAAATCAAGCAAGATGGATGTGTTATTTCTCCAAGTAAGTTCGTCGTCTGTCATAGCCACTATTCATCATGTTGCTCCTGTTCTCACCAATGAATTTTTGCATGTCCCAAAGGAAGGAGGAGTTATGTAAAGGAAGTTAGAGAGAACACACGAACACTGGGAACTAAGTTTGTCCTCTGCATACGGTGAGGAACCTCTTTAGAATTTTCTTTGTGATTCCAGCTTGGTGAAAGAGGTACACAAGAAGCACTGTCTTTCTGACTGCCAGTGTCCCAGCCAGATGTTTCAGCAGCAGAGTTCAATCAAAAGAGCTTTTGAGACTAGCTAATACCACTAAAAGAGGTCAGAGTCACTATTTGTTAGTGCACCACCAGTGCCACACTAGGACAGCTCAAGGTTTCTTCCTATTCTCATCTCTAAGCAATTTAGAAATTAATGGAATTTTAATAGCAGGAATTAGTTTTAAAAGTGGAGATGACATTACATTAAGGACACTTGAATTTAACTTCCATCAGATCATTCTTTCTCGCTGCTTGTCTTCATCTATTGATGTCATCAGACTTTTCAGTGGTATGAGCCAGATCAAAATTAACACAGTGAACAACCTCAAATGATGAGATTTTTTCCCCCTTTCTCTGCTCGCAGTCATGTTCTCCCACTGTGCCGTGGGTATTTGTAGCCCTCAGAAAAGAGCGAAGCTCCTGAAGGTAGTATCTCGGACAGGGAGTGTAGGTTGAGAGATAATGTTAAAATTCAGTTGCAACATACAGACAGGATTAACAAGTGGATTCAGGTTTGACACTGCTGAACCTCCATGCGTTTGTACTGTTATGATCAGCTAAAAGTGAAAAAAAAATGCTGAGTGAGAAATCGATCTTATGACATTCTGCTTTGCCCTTTCCATGGTAAAATAGGGTTAAAAAATTAGTCTTTATCTAACTGAACCTGATCTGAATTGCAGGTGCAGATCTGGCTTTTCACTGAAGATCCCCCATCCTCCAAAAAGGGAAGCAAAAAGAAAACAGAATCTGTGCTACTCTCATTCTGGTCTCTCTCTCCCTGCAGTGGGCTGTGCCATTGTGCACTGCAGTCTGCCTTGCCCAGAACAGATGTGGCTGTCATCTGCTATTGTAGAATCCAAATTGAGACTGATTGCATTTCCATCCATCCAGTTATCCGCTGTCAGTCTCAAATGTGGCGAGCAATTGGTGAACAGTTTTCGCCTGGAATTAGCTGGTTTAACCTTGAGTAAAGTGCGTAAATATATAAAATAGCAACTGGAGTTCGGTGATGACCAAATAACATCTGCAAAACTCGGTTCCATCTTCCAGCTGGCACTTCTCAAGGGGCAGCAACACAATTGAGATTGATGGGAGGCAGGCAGAAAATCAGCTTCATAAGCTGAATTCTGGCAAATGACTCAAATACCTGCACAGTGTGTAAGTTATGATGCCTTTCTTAGTAACAAAGTGGTTTTTGTATTTGGTTTCTTTTCTTGCTTATCTGCATTAGTCTTTCATAGTCATAGAATCGTAGAATGGCTTAATTTGAAAGAGACCTTAAAGATCATCAAGTTCCAACCCTCTGCCGTGGGTAGGGCTGCTGCCCACCAGATCATTCTGCCCAGGGCCCCATCCAACCTGGCCTTGAGTACCTCCAAGGGATGGGGCATCCAAGCTTTTCTGGGCAGCCTCTCTCTCACCGTACACTTAGTAAAGAACTTCCTCCTAATTTTTAGACTAAATTTCCCCTCTTTTAGTTTGAAGTCATTCCCCTTTGTTCTATCAGACCATTTAAGAAGTTGGTGTCCTTCCTGCTTATAAGCTCCCCTCAAGTATTGGAAAGCTGCAATGAGGCTTCCCTGGAGCCTCCTCTTCTCCAAGCTAAACAAGTTCAACTCCCTCAACCTTTCTTCACAGGAGAGGTGCTCCAGCTCTTTGATAATCTTTGTGGCCCTCCTCTGGACTCATTCCAATAGCCCCATGTCTTTCTTGTGCTGGGCATTCTAGGTCTGGATGCCCGTGGGGCATGTGGGGCCTTAAAGGGCAGAGTAGAGGGGCACAATCACCTCCCTCACCCTGCTGGTCAGACTTATATTAAAAGAATACCACAGTATACATCAAATAGTATAAAGTAGTAAGTGATTTTTGTTTTTTAAAAAGATTAACACCATTCATTTTCATAGAATAATGTTAATTTAGGCTTAGAGGGAACTCAGGTTAGCTCATTGCCTTTTTCATGCTAGTTTTATGTATATGGACCAAGCCCTAAATCTATGTTGTGCTGCTCTGAAAACATCAAGCACTTTCAACTCCAAAAAGATCAATAGAAGAATCATAGAATCGTAGAGTGGCCTGGGTTGAAAAGGACCATAATGATCGTCTAGTTTCCACCCCTCTGCTATGTGTAGGATCACCTGCAGTAGACCAGGCTGCCCAGAGCCACATCCAGCCTGGCTTTGAATGCCTCCAGGGATGGGGCATCCACAACCTCTCTGGGCAACCTGTTCCAGTGTGTCACAGCCCTCTGTGTGAGGATTATAAGATTAGAAAATATTTTTTCTTGTGTCAACATCATAGACCATATACATCTTAAGCTACGTAGTTTGGTTGTTTGGTGAAGGAAGGTATTGAATAAACTGAGGAGATCAGGATTTGACCATTCTTATTTAAAATCATTATTGACTCTGTGAACTACAAGAAAAATAAAACTCATAGCTATATAAACAAAAGTTTTCAATTTCAAATACTGGTAGAAATGCAACAAATTGAATGAATGAGCAGATTGCTGATTATATGGATGAAATAGTTTTTGAGGATATCAACTGACAATTAAGTAAGCAAATAGGGCATGTTTGCAACTCCCACTCATGCTAATGGGGTTACTGGAATCAGTGGAAGAACAGAATGGAGAACTATCTGAAGACATTGGAAAGAATTGCTCAGACAGTATATGAGAGCAGTGAGTTGTCAGAAAGCAAGAAGTCTCCACAGAACATTTCTGCAAATAGTACAATTAAAAGACTGTTACACTTACTCAAAGCAAAGTAGCAGTATTTAAGCCTTTGGAACTATTTATTTCTGATTAGAATTCTTGGGTAGTTCTTTTTCTGTTGTACTCAAATTTCTTTGTGATTATCCATCCCTCGCTATCGCATGCAATTGATGAAATAAAAGATATCCCAGATCAGCAACAGTACTTTTCATAAGATTAAAACAAACAAAACCAACAAACAAACAACTTTCTTTTTCTTCTTTTTTTTTTTCTCTAAAGGCTCAGATAGAGTATAGAATACACACAATCCAAATGACAGGATTTTTTTTTCCCAGGCCTTCAGGAAAGACAGATTCTATTTTCCTTTTTGCCTCTTTCTTTTTAAAATGTTGCAATACTAGCCTGAGAGAAATCAAAGAGTTCTTCCATGCCTGAAATGCTGTTTTACTCATACACCTCAGCAGGAGGATTTACTTTTCATCATTTTGGCAAATGAGACAGCATATGTGAAACAGGTGATGCCAGTTAACAACAGAAGTTTCTCATGACAGCCTGCAAGGCAGGAGAGGAAAGAGTTAAGAATTACATAACAGAAATAAGCACCGAACATTTCAGACACTTTAAAATCAGCTCAGTGCTATATATTTTGGGAAATAAAAGAGAGACTTTTTTTCTTCCAAATGGATTAACTCAAAGACATTATTTGCAGCATGGAAACTAGAATCTGTTTGCCATGTGTAGATATCAAAAATTTCAGGACAGCTGTAGTGAAAACATGAAGAAACACCAGTGGAGTTCTCCACGAGATCCTGGAGGCAATCGCTGCACTGTATTTGAACGATTTCTATCATTTCTGCACTGACCTGAGCAAGCGAGACATATTCTATGCCTGCCGAGAATCCAGAGTAACGACACTGATCAAAACACATAATCAAATATATGCTGTTTTTGTAGAAACACACTGATATGAAGGAAAATCCATTTGAGGGCACTTGAGGACACACATCCCACACTTCCAGTTCTCTATTTCAAGTTGGTCACTACATGCTGAGTTGTCCACATCCACAGGAAGGGCATCAAGAGTCAAGTGTTAACTGTACTGTTGGGGTCCAGTTCTTTACTCAAGGTAATTAGAAGACCCCAGGATCCACACAGTTCTTTGTCTATGAACATCAAATGCTTTTGATGTATCTCTGCAGAATCTCTTGCAGCACTGTAATGCTTATAGCATTCTTTACTTTTTACAGACGTGGAGAAAGGCTGAGAGCAGCTAGACTGCTAACCATTGGCATGGAACAAACACTCCACGGAGCAGAGGTGAGAAACAGTTCTCCTCAAGCCAGGAGGCATTGCTTTCCATATTCCCTACATAGCTCAGGAACCAAGACTGCATTCCTCTTAGCCCCTGGGGAGTTGGTATTTATGGTGGTGCATTGGTCAGTGGGTAGTGAGTAGTTGCCTTGCAGCTGCTGACACTCTTACTGTTGCATTTTTGTCAGTTTTCCTCTTCAGTCTTGGTAAACAGCTCTTATCTCAGCCCATGGGATCTATTTCATTTCCAGTTCTTTCCCTCATCCCACCTGAGAAGAGTGAGCAGAGGGTGGTGTGAAGCTGAGCAGCTATGGTGTTACGGCACAGAGTGGAGCCACTGCAGCCCAACCTCTGCTTCTCTGAGAGTCCTCGTGTAGGAAAGTGATTGTAATGCAAAACGAGGTTCTTTTTGGGCCAGGTAATTAAAGGCCAAGGTAGTCAGCATCTTTGTGATGTCAGGTAGTTTCTTAAAATAACCCTCTGAGTAAAGCCTTAAATTGGAATGCACCATAGCATACGGCAGAAGTGTAGGGCACAAGTGAAAAGCTAATACAAAATTTACCATTATCCTTTCTCTGGGATGAGGATTTTGAAGGAAGTCCCAACTATTTATCCATTTTTTCCCCCATTTTTAATTCCAAGTGAACTCAAGGTCTCTCTTTCCCCTTCATGTGGATGTAACCAATGTGAGATATAACCAGTGTGCTTTCTTCCCACCTCCCTTCCCTATGAGAGCTGTATCAGAGTATGATTTTCATCACTGGTTAAGTAACAGAGGCCATGCATCGGGCCAGAACAGGCCCTTCATTTCCTTTGCTTCTGCCTTTATTTCTGCTCAGTGTCTGAGGAAACATAAACACTGGGAAGAGGCATCTAGAGGGTTTGGTTCTTTGACAAGCAGCTGCCCTGAGCTCTCCTGCCTTAGAGTAATGGTGCCTACCATGGAACAATAGTGACACCACAGCCACATGACTGCTGCCACTGCACTCTTCCCACCATGACACAGCAGCAACATGGTGGATGCTGCTGCACCCCTTGCCACTGTGACACAGCTGCCATGCCTCTATCCCACTGTGACATGGCTTGTGAAGATGCACTTGCTTCTCATTATAATTAATAGGTAATAATTAAATAGAAGCCTACGATTCATCACTGTTCTGGGTGGGGGTAAATTTGGGTGGGTAAGATTGGATTACATTGTGAAGAAAAGCGCATCATTTATTGCTGTGTGTTGCTGGAAAGTGTTTAGTTATTGCACTGTGACTCTACATAGTGTTGTTACTGTGTTTTGGTTTCCTTTTTTGTCTTCTGTCTTTGCAGATATTTTTTATTTCTTCCCACCTGTTCAATTCATTTCCAATTCTCTCCCTCATCCCTCTTTGGTAGTCTGATCAAAGGACGATCTGGGCCTGAGTGGCTGCTACACCACACCAGCACACATAGAGCCCACTGGCACCCAACCTCTGCTCCTCTGAGCATCCTGGTGTGTAGGAAAATGATCAGAATGCAAAATAAGGTTCTTACTGGACTACATACTTGATAGCCTGATTGTCAACTTTTTATGAATATCAGATAATTTGTCTGAATAGAAAATAATGCTCTTTCCAGGTAGGAGTTCTCTCTACTGACTACCTTGATGTGCCCTGACATCTTCCATTCTCTGTACCTTCTACTTTTTTCTTGGTACTCTAAATTCCCAGAGAAAAGCTCTGCCATCTGAAGTGTTATGCTGGGTTTTGTCCCAGGCCTCTGCGATCAGCTTTCCATTGCATTTGGTTTGTGGCTCCAGGGAAAAGAATGTGAAGATGCAGAAGGAAGCTGTGTTGTGATATTGAAATATATACCAGAATGAGCAAACATTACATTCAGGCGCTCTCAGTCTTGGGAGACATTTGATTTTCAGCTTTTGGCTTTCAGCTCCGAGGTTTGCAATCACCTCTGCAAACAGCATGGCATCAGAAAGCCTCTTATCTTGTGCTCTTCCAAGATGACAGCTTCAGGCCTGTTGTCAACACAAGGCATTTTTTTCCGAGTTGAATAAAGGAAGTGATTTTTAGAAGCAGTTTTCTGTCTGTGTCATTTCTTGTCCTGCTTCAGAACCATCTGGTGAGCTTGTGGCCACACTGTGCCCCTCTCCCAGTCCTCATGTAGTCCTGCAGCCTCTATGGTCCCTTGTCCACAGGCACAGGAGGCTACAGAAGCTGGACAGAAGAGGATCTGAGAGACTGCCTGACAGGGCTGTGGGAAAGTGGGAAGAGCTGAAGGCTATTTCCGTGCTTGGTCAGGCTACTCATGTAAAAAAAAAAAAAAAGACACCATGATGCAGATCCTGTTCCATGGGGGTGAAAAAAGTGGCTTTTGGTACTGTCATCAGTCTTAACTGTCTGTGTTACAGTACCACCAGGAGGCCCCGTTCTCTTCTGGGACTAATCCGTAGTTGACAGTTTGCACCCTGCCACATTCAGTGAATTCTCTGAGATGACAAGGATCCAACTGGACTTTTAGCACTACTGCTTCTTGCTGCCAGCACACATTGTACCCTTGCAAGTGATTTCCTTCATGAAGGGTGCATAGTCTGATCTAATTGCTGATGGAGCAGATCTGATATCAGAGTACACAGCTATGTTTGTAGGCATGTTCTGAAGATGTGGGTAAAAGGAGGTAAAAGAAAAGTAAAAATAGATTCTTTTCTCTTGGGAGGTTTCATGATCTAATGCATCTGGACAGTGCAAGTTACTGTGTCTGGAATAAAGACTTACCCATGTTTGTATCTTTTTGATACTTTCATTGATATTTTTAGTGGCTCATATTCTTCCCCTCCTGTCACCACGATCTGTGGATGGACTTCTGGAGTAGTTTGCTCACTGTCTTGTGTTAAAGTTCATCTGCTTTCTGAAATTTTCCAAGTACTTTAAAAGTGATCATTAAGTATATATTAGTATGTCTTTGAAAAATATTATTAAATGTATGCTTCAGATTTCAGAAGTCCCCAGGGAATACCTTCACCACACAATATAAGAGTGGATCATTTTCTTTCCTTCCCTTTTCCTCTATCACATTTACAGGTCTCGACTCCTGAAGCTTATTCATTGACCTGTTCTTTTTCTCCTTAGGATATTATAAAGATATTGACAAGTGCCTTGTAAGTTAAAATTTAGATCTGACTTTAAAAGGAGTTATTGAATGTTCAAAACAGAGTATTATTGTACTGTAGGATCACTTTAAGAGCCCCATTTTATTGCCACAACCATGAATGAGCCATTTTAAATCTCTGTGCAATGGGATCAGGGCAGTAGAAATAATAAAAAGTAGAAATTGTTAAAGATAAAACTAAAGGAAAATCTGAAACATTTTGCTGGTGGACCAAGAGTTAGTAAGTGAAACACTCTGTTGAATTGCTGAGAGATCTGTGTGCAGCAATTTTGTGCTTGAGGTAGGAAGTAGAGAATGAAAATCATTGTGCTAGTATCTTTCTCAAACTGTGAAACAGAACAAAGCTAAGGAAAAATATTAAATGGAGTGAACAGAAGGTAAACTATGATGATCCAAAGCAGCAAGTTCATAATGAAGAAAAAATAGCTTTATGGTAATCTTTGTTCACTTTTAATCTATTTCTCTTTTTATATTTGAGACAAAAACACTGCTTTCCTCAAATCATTCATAATAGGTGTTAGAACAGAAGAAAACAGGTTAACCACTGAGTCGGAGACATGGACGTAGCGGTGCATTTTTGATGGCAGGGCAAAATACCAACTTTCATGGTAGTATAGCTTTGTGGTAACCCAAGATGTTGATCCATGAAGAGCCTAAATAAAAATCTATACAAGGAGAGTTAAACCTTACCCAAGAACCAAGGTGAAGCAAGCTACAATTCAGTGAAGGGGTGCAAGTCAAAGGACATTTTTTCCTACTTTTTCCAGCTAGCTAATACCCTGTTTTCTATCAGTTCCGCACCAGAGAGCTCACTTAACTGATCTCAGCAAGACGGTCAGGATTCAGACTGCCATGTGCAGCCTGCTTTGCAAGAAAACACAGACATAATAATATATCATGAGTCGAGAGATTCAGCTGGTCCTAATAGCCCCATATATATGCACTCCAGGGGAGCTGAATGTTACTTTCCAACCCTGGGGGGGGTGTCTCCTGAGTCTATCCTTCAAGTATTTCTCTTTATATATTTATTTCAGTTTCTGGCAGAAGAACAGAAGGTGAACAGGTTGGCTTGCTACCCCAGCACCTCCTGCATTGCTAGCAATTCATGAGCTGTGTGCCAGTGTTAAATAAAACTTGCACAGGATTTGGGTTTGAAAAAGTGCAGGGCAGGGAGGTGAGACAGATCCCTCATTCTCTGGCCTGACTTTTCTTGTATTTCAAGAGAGCAGCGTTTCCATGCCATTGTGAGGATGGAGCATGCTTTCTTTTGTTATCATGGAAGTTGGTAACAAGCAGGATTTGGGATATGCAGAGTGGTGTTCACTCTAACTTGCGATTGCTAGTTTCCATTTTTCTCTTCAAGGCAGCAGCACCTGAGCTGCTCCCCATGCTGGGATCTGTTCCCTGAGGCTGTGAGGTTGAGGGGGCAGGCTCTCTGCTCTCAGCTTTGCTACAGACAGATCCAGCTGCGCTTGGTGTCTAACTTTTGTGTGGCATCAATGTTTGAAATAGCTTACTGTAGGAACATACGTTTTCTCCTGAATCTATCCTGAAAGTTGCCTCTGAGGAAAGGATTCAGATCTAAGAAGGAATTTGGACATGTTGAATGGTCATAGGTTAAAACTCACATTTAGGCCACCCCTGAGCTGGGGCAGCTCTTCAGTTTTGCAGGTAAGCAGTGCTAAGGCAGCCTGCCCTCTAGAAGGGCTGTCTTTCTGTGTCTGAGGGTTTGACAACAGGAGTGCTAGAACATGCTTTGCTCTGCAACACACTGGTGTTAGTAGCATTGTCATGGACTTTACAAGTGGAACTGGTATCAGATGAGAGCTTGTGTTTTTCATTTGTCTTTAGACCTTGTATTTCCTCCAGCCCAGGGAGCTCTGCATTTATTATGTGGGATAAGAATGTAATGTAGGAGAAAAAAGTAATTGCCTTTGTTTTAGTGAAAAGCTATTTTTTTTTTTTTTTTTTACTTTCGTGTTTTTCTAAGGAATTATATGAAATATAATATGAAATATTATGTTATAAAAATTCCCTGTTAATGAGAAAGCCCTGCCTGGGGCTGGATTACTTTACCTGGTGCTCAGCAGAACTGAAGTCAGTGGAGCTCTGCCACAGAAGTGCTGTTTGAAAAACTGGAAGCAATCGTATGTTCCTGAAAAGCATCTCTGGAGTTTCAATAGGTTTCTCATCAATGATTCTTACCATTGATTTAGCCTCATAAATGAGCAGCACAATTAATTTGTCTGGAATGAAGTTTGCATTCATCAAAATATTTTCATTCATCATTTCTTCCTTAATCAAAGTAGGCATTTTGTCTGTTGTGACCGAGGACAGTGCTGCAGTTTTGGGGAGCATGCTGCAGCCAGGAAACAAATCAGGAAAGGGGTGAAACCTGATAGTGTGGGCATTGCCTCCCACAGTCAGCATTCAGTATGCGGTGGCTTTGCCAATGCTGCATCCTGCTCTTAATGTGCCTGTTAAGGAGGGATGTGCCCTGGTCCCACAGCAGCACCAAGGCTGCAGGGCAGAGGCTTGGGAATGACTAAATGTGTCCTAGTTCATAGCCATGACTGAATCTTCCTGTGAACAAGCTGCAGATAATTGTCCTGTGACTTAATCCTGCAGAGGTGTCCTAAAGCTGGCACCAAGGAAGACATCAACACCTGGACTCAGATTTTTGGGGAAGAACATAAAGAAGTGCCAGCTCCCCAGATGCTGGAGGTGGCTGCTCACCCTTTTGCTAGTATTGCTGGTCCAGCGCCCCGGAGAGCTGACAGCCAATGCAAAGGGCAGTGGGCAAACTTGCCATGTTTCTGCTGGAGTATGCTGGATTGCAGATCACATCGAGCTTTTCATCAGAGATGTGTCAACCAGATGAAACATTTGCTAATAGCATATTTTGCAGAAACTGTAAACTGTTTCATAACTCAGAAAACTATTCAAATGACAGTTTTCCCCAAGCCACCTCCACTCAGTTTATCAGTTTCATTATTAAACATTTATATAAGCATTTTAACATTTCACAATGTTTGACAGGGATTTTTAAGTCTTCCTAATTAGCACAGCCCCTGCCACATGGAATATACTTTTATTATTACACATTCATGGCCTTGTTATTCAGAAGAG
Source organism: Tympanuchus pallidicinctus (assembly GCF_026119805.1). Lineage (NCBI taxonomy): Eukaryota > Metazoa > Chordata > Aves > Galliformes > Phasianidae > Tympanuchus > Tympanuchus pallidicinctus. The sequence goes on from NW_026294744.1 coordinate 7,213,980, forward strand.
ACTCTCTTGTGAATGGAAACATGCATTACTGTACTTCAGGCTAATAAGTGTGACATAAAATATGACACATAAAATTAACTACTGCCCAACAGGACCCAAACATTGGGGCTGATGTGTATATGGTCACAGTGAGCCTCTGCCCCTTTGCATCATTGCTTTTCTCCCTTACTGCCTTATTAAAAGTCTGAGAGAAAAAAATACTGGGAGGAGGGAGGAAAAAATGAAAAAATCTCTCTTGGCATAAATAGGTTTGGCTCAACAATACAACGTTTATCAGCAGCCTTTTCTACAATCTTGTTCCTTCAGTGAGGAGGGAAGTGATTGAAAAGTCAGTTTACATCTTTGCAGCATTCTTGGACAGAATCTTCCAAAAAAAAAAAAAAAAAAAGAAAGAAAGAAAAGAGAGAGAAAATGAAGAGAGCTTTATGCTTCTATGTGTCCATTGCCAAAGTGGAGCTTGCCAAGAGGAGATGTGTTCCTCTCTTTGCCCTATTGTCTGATTCCAAAGGTTGAAGCCAAAAAAAGTAGCCTCTTTTTTCTCCTCCCTCTGCCCATTCCTGTCTAGTTTGTTGTTGTGGAAACATATTGAATGCAAAATTATGAAGAACATTGGCAGTTTTTTGAGCTCCCAAACAATAAATTACGAATAAGGATCATAAAACAAGTCACTACTTGTCTATTAAATATGCACACACAAGCTTCTCCAGCTCTCTGTTCTGCCCCAGTGTCTGTGTTGGATAAGCACCTGTGTGTGTCTGGTGCTCCTCAGCCGTGTCCTGGAGAGATCAAAACGAACCTCTAGCTGAGCTGCCAGCTCTCCTGACACATTTTGGACCACAGGCCAGATCTTCCTCACTTTGGGCCATCCCCAGGCCTTTGGTGTTTCCTTTGGGTGCTTCCTGAGGAAAACAGAGAAACCGTAAGACCTCATTCAGCAAAGCCTTTGCTCAGTAGCAAAAGTGGCTGGCCAAGAGAGCATGGACTCTTTTGACAAGGATGGACTTTTTGGACAAGAATGGGCAGGAAAATGTTCAGCTTTCAAATATTGAGGTGCAAACAAACCGTAGTGGGGATAAGGAAGAAAGGCTAGAAGAGGGACTTCCGAGCCTGAGGGTAAGAACTGAGGCAGCTGGTGTCTGCTTTCTGACTGCTTCTGGAAGGCCTATGTAATATGCTTCAGTCATTTCACTTGTCCCCTCAAGGTTACAATACTGTAATTGAAAAATAAAAAAATACTGAATGTTTTTAATTTCCAAGCACTGCTGTCTTCTCTGTCCTGCCTATCCTACAAGCCTTACTCCTAATCTTGTCCAGAAATCCATGGTCCTGTCCTAGCACAAATTGCTTTCTCTCCCACTACAAATATGAAGATACTGTTCTGTTCTTTAAGGAGGGACCTGCTCGATCAAGCACTAGATCAGGCTGCCCAGGACCCCATCCAACCTCTCCTTGGGCACTTTCAGGGACAGGTCGTACACAACTTCTCTGGCAACCTGTTCCAGCACCTCACCACCTTCTCTGTGAAAAACTTTCCTCTGACATCTACTCTAAATCTCCTCTCTTTTAGTTTGAAACCATCCCCCCTTGTCCTATCACTCTCTACCAGTGTAAAAAGTTGTTTTCCCTCCTAAGAGGGAATAGAATAGAAGAAATGATACCAGCCATGCTTAGCTCAAGCACTACATTTGAACTGATTTGCACAGCTGCTACTCTTCAATAACGTAACTCAGTAAGTTTTGCCCTTAATAACACACTGCAGTTTTGAAAGAGGAAAAGGAACGGAAGAAAATCTTGTGCTTCAGTGCATGTATTGATCCACAGCCACGCTAGGAAGCTATTTCATTTCCCCCTCTTGCAAGCCCTACAGTTGCACAAATGGGTCAGTTCATTGTGCAGCCTTTTTTCACTGACTCTGGTGACAGTAAACTAAGTTGTCACTCCTGTGGCAGAGCAACAGGTTCTGCTGAACCCAAGCTTTGCAAAGCCCGTACCCTGGTGCTTGCTCATACGAAGGTGGCTGGGGTGGCTGCTGCAAGGCCTTCACAGTAATTTGCGAGGACACTCAGCATTTCCTCTGGAAACATCTGGCCTGTGGTATTCAGAGCACTGCTCTGCTGATCTGAAGATATGTGGTGCGTGCCTTCGCACATGGAAGGTATTATCTGCACTGCTGCATCTTCTTAACGAAAGAAGAGGGATTAGAGCAAACCTGCCTTTTTAAAATGTTCCAATAGCAAACTATTTGATGAGAGAATATATGGCGAGTGGTCAGGGTGCATGAGATATGTTGAATTTTGACAGTGAGAGATTAACATGCATAACAGAGTCATTTTAAAGCAACCTGAAAATGATGAGGGTTGACCATTGCTGGATTCAAATGTCATCATTTATACTAGTTTACATTTCTTATAGAAATTGATGGACTGCTGGGGAAATACATGATTTCTTTTTATCAAGTTAATTCAGTCCATGTACGTGCATATATTAGGTATAATGCAGTGGTGGTGTCTGGATGTATAGATGGTAGCATACATATACATCAATTTAGATGATTTATGGGTCCCAACTGTTGGGTTTTTTTTTTTTCTTTTTGTTTTGTTTTGTTAGTAGAAATGACAGAAAATGTCCCCTGGCAAGGAAATAACCTTAACTGCTAACTTAACTGCATCAGCTAGCATATAGATCAGTCTTCCCCTCATGGGACAGTGGCTTTATGTTGTTAGAGAACATGCATTCCCAAGTAGACACAGAGACACAGCCCTTCCTTTCCTTATGTCTTCCACATGTTCTTGAAGGATTTTTAAAGACATTTGAGTGTTTCTGACACTGTTTAAAATGAACTATGATGATTGCAATTTCTCAGGCTTATGTGTAAGGAACAAGTGAGAAAGGAGAAGGATGTAAAAAGGCATGAGCACTTAGGGCAATTGCTTATGACAACACGGAGCACTTCAGCAAAAATTTTTACTTTGAGAAGAGGGGACTGAGGGGATGCCTCATAACAGCCTATAGATCCTCACGAGAGGAGTGGAGGGACTGATTTCTGCTCTCTGGTGACAGTGACAGAGAGAATGGCATGGAGCTGCATCAGGGAAGGGTCAGGTTGGTGTCAGGAAAAAGGTTCTTCATCAGAGAGTGGTCAGACCTTGGAACGGGCTCCCCAGGGCAGTGGGTATGGCCACAAGCTGCCAGAGTTCAAAAAGCATTTGGACAGTGCTCTTGTACACGAATTTTGGGTGTCCTGTGTGGAGCCAGGAATTGAACTCGATGGTCTTTGTGGGACCTTTCCAACTCAGAATATCCTGCATTGTATGATTCTATGCTACGGAATGGGTTTCATCTGACTGAAATGTAATTGGGCAAGGGTTCCCTTTATGCTCTCAGCTGGGCTTAAAAGAACACCACACAGTTCATCCCACTCTGCACTGGGGAATGTGGAGGGGCTGCTACAACCAGCTGGGTTTCAGCTTAGTGTTGTATGCTTTTTCCCCATGATGTGAATGCCACTGGCAGACAGGCACCCAGAGGGATAGGAGATACCGCAGATGCAGAAAGCATGTTAGAGATTTATCTTATCTGAACTCCTAGGTAAATAGATGATTCAAACTCTGGAAGCTTCTGGCACCCTTCCAATACTTTTCTCTTGGTACTTTTTCACTCTCAAATACGAAGTCCACAGCCCATAAGTCACCCAAGAGCTTGGCTGTAGTCAGGACTACTGAGAATCTTTATTGCCTGTTATGGAAACCCCAGCCTATATTTAGAGAGAGATCTTTCTTGTTATCTAATCTCTGACAATGAATTTGTTCCTATGAGGATTTAGCATCTTACTACCTATGGATAGAAACTCAGGCCACTTCTCGCAGCCATTATCTTTCTCTGACTGGTGGTACAAGCTGTGTCCGTAGAAGAGTTGCAGTGCTACTTTTACACTTTATTCACAGGAGCAGTCAGACAAGTACTTTAAACACAATTCAAGCTGATTCACAGTTTTTATTCTTCCAATTAAGACATCATAACTTACTCTTTAAGCAATTTTAGCCCATTTGAGTGAATGAATCAATAAATTTACTTCTGGCATTACTACGTTCACAGATATCCCTGAGGATTTCTCAAACTGTTAGAGCTATATCTGAGGCATTTACCTGGGTGTACTCAAAACAGGTGTGAGGATCTTAGAGAAAGAAAGAGAGATCCTAATGAAGGAAAGAAAAAGGTTAAAGAGAATGTCTGCAGTCTGGCAAAAGGAGTTGCTTGGCTGCCCAAGTCAGACTCCTTTATTTCTCTGTATTTTTATGCCTTGCAAACTGTCAGTAGAGAAGAATTAAGGAAAATACTCTGAACTTCCTGAGAAACTCTCAGTGAAATTTGTTCCTAGATTTAGGTAAAAGTTCACATACATATAACTGTGTATTCAAAAGATGAGAAGAGGGAAATTTGTACTGAGAGGTATGAACAGTGTGTGTGTGTGTGTGCGCATATACGTGCTTATATATGTTTGTAGAAATGTACATTTCAATGGCTATGGGAAAAGGTTAAGATCATTTAATGCTTTTTTGCTATTACTTTGTGACTAGTAATCTCATAAAACATTATTTCCTTGAAGTGTTTCCTGACCAGAATTCAAAGTGAGCATCCAATGAACACGGGTGCATTTGGCTGTTTGATTATGTAGACTGAAATGTGGGAAACAATAAGGAAAGGGCTGCTTCTTCCATTTAAATGCAGTGTCCCATTGTTTTTCAGGGTCTCCCACACCAGACTGGCTTGCCACAAGCCTGCCCCAGGCCTTAAAGCATTGAGATTAATTAAACACAGTGCTGGACTCCAGTGCTCTCCAGAGAGCAGTATCCAATTTACAACCCACATATATTCCTGTGGAGAACAGCCCATGGTTGCAGAGAACCTGCTGGCAGCAGGCCCCCCCAAATGCTAATTAATGCTGGAGGTCTGCAGTGTGGCTGCTGACCATGAAATACCCAGTTCTGAACTTCAGCTTGGGACATGGCCTGAGCACAGCAACTTCTAGAAAGGTGTCCCAACAATTTGTAACACGATCACTTTTTATGTTCGAGCTGGTGGAAAACGTGCCGTTCACATTGCTGTTGTGCTAGTATTACCTAGCATAACAATTTGAACGCTTCTTTCACTGTCCTGCACAAAGGCAACCGGTGTTAGGAGGGATTGGGCAGGCACCTAGGTTGGTGCTGTGTTGGCCCAGTGGGCTGGGAAGTGGTGACTGCTCTCCCTGGCCTCAGGACTGCCCATGTAAGTCAAGAATGTTGCTGTTAATCTTCACTTTTGAGGTGATGAGGTAGAGTGTGCTTATGAGGTGGGGACACCTGGGCTGTCATCACTGCTGTGCTGCTGCCAAGCAGTCCCTCATACTCCTTCACAGACCTGCTAATGGTGCTCTATGCAGGCAGGGGACAAGCGCCCGCACAAGGAGTAGCAGAAGGGATCAGTGGCTATTTCTGTCTTCTGCATGTCTCCAGAGATGCTTTCCCTGGTGTGTGGCAGCAGAGGAGGACTGGTGATATGTGCTGCAATTTCCTCAAGATGTGGTTTGCAGAGCCTGTGATGAAACTGTGCTCTGCTGCCCATAAGGAAGGGTGTTCCCAGAATTGATTTTTAAAGCAGATGCAGTGAGAAATACTGAATAAAGACGTGTGTTCGGCACGTTTTAGAAACACTTTAAGGAATAATATTCCCTCATCATATGCTGGGTGTTTTCAAATGTCTGTGGATGATCTCTGCTCTTGAATGTATGGTTTCAGGAAATGAAAGTCGATGGAAGTGTGGAGATTGCAGTAGATCCATTACTGCTGTTTCCAACATGCCATTTCAAGATTGTATCGTGCACAGATATCAAGCATACAAACACATCATCGTAGCGGTGTTTGTTGTTCACAGGGAAAGGATGAGAAAGAAAGAATGCCTTAACTGAAGTACAGAAATGAGAAAACAAAAAATACCTTCTCTTCCTGAAAATATTCCAGTCCATCTGTTTGTTTTCACACTAGTCTTGCTGGTACTGCTGGTAAACTAATTGCCTGCTCCACGTAAACCTGATCAGAAAATGCAGACCTACAGAGGAGGAGTTCTGGTCTTAAATGTTTAGTGAGGTTTCTTTTGAAAAGTTTAGGTAGTTGTCATCTCAGATGGCTACCTCCAGAGCACATCTTCTGATTGCTGAGAAGTAAAATCTAAATTGAGAGACATGAAAAAGCAAACTACCTAGTTTGAAAGAAGGAAGGAAATGTTTTGGAGCGTATGGTGCCTTGCACATCATAAGCATAATTTTATATACCAGGTTGTGGAGATGAAGTGAAATAAAACATCTGCATATAATAAAGATTTAGGTCTGTTTTGTATCTCTGGCAACTATAATTTGAGTATAGCTTACAGGTATTCCCAGTTCTTTTCCAATAACATCTCCTCAAGATAAGTTCCCCACTGATTATATTTTATTGAGTCCTGTGCAGGTGGAGGCCTGCCCTCCAGGGGCACTGATACATAACCTCGTTATGGAAGGCCACAGCCAGCAGCAACTCTGAAGATGGTACTAGAGAGCTAGTTTCAGTTTGCTCATTTTTCGCATGTTCTCCATTGATAGAGGGATAGCAGAGCATTTCATTTTTTTTTCTGCAGAAAAAAAAAACCATCTATGGAAAGATTTCTGTTTCTGATTGCATGTGCCTTAGGCTCAGTTCTGTTCCACTACAGTCAGTGTCAAGCACCTTCTGGTTATTCAGAAGCACTCTCTGAGGCAGCCGTGGGCCTGACAGGACGTGCACCCACCTCTTGCTAGTGCCACAGGCCTACCTGTGCAAGCATGCCTGGTGGCATGCTTGTCCCTCAGGCACTTGTGTGAGCATGATGCTGTTGTGCATATGTTGCCATGCAGTCTAGGAGATGGGCAACATGCCTAAGGGAATGGCTGTCATGTTGTCCTCCCTGTGTTACACAGACGCCCCCACTGACTTCATCCTAAGAACTGTCCTCCTCCATGTTGGTAAGCACATAAGAACCATTCGTAGCATTAAGGATGTGCTCTGGTCACATTTGTGTCAGCTGGACCTTATGCTTGTCTCACTGTGTATGTGCAGGCAGTCTGTCATCCCCATGAGTAGGTGGCGTGAGCTGTTTGTCATGAGCTTGAGCCAGATCTATAAGAGAGTAAGTGTGGCCTAAGGTTTGTTCTGATCCTGTTGTCAGCGAGGTGGCTGTAATGTTTTATATGTGATGGAAGCGTATAAAACTGCAGTTATATTTTATGGAGAAGCTGAAGTGGCTGTTGCTGAAGCAGAGCGGAGGAAGCAGTGAATAAACTTTGGATTGCATGGTTATAGATGGGAGGACACTGAAGCCACCAGAGATGATCATAGTGTCCAACTCTGTTAGGGAAGCACCCAGGAACAGAACAGCAGAACATGCTGTCATCCTGGAAGTTATCCTTAGTGTGTGGGGGATCATCCAAAAAAGATTTGACAAAAGAAGGTCAGAATCAATGTAATACCTGTAGAACAAGATCACATCGTTGGTCACATGCACAAAAACCAGTGAAGTAGTGATGAAGTTAGGAAAACTGGCAGTGTGTTGTTATCGCAGATGAGCTGAATCAATGTGACTGCTGTGAGCCAAGTTAGGGAGCTGGGGAGGTAGAAATGATAGATTTTGGTAGGTGATTCAGACTAAAGCAAATTTCTACAGGATTTGTTTCTAGAAATGAAAACAACCCAAAGCTCTGAACTGTTTGCTGTGGACTGATGAGTGTGTGTTTGTGTGCCTGTGCTTTCTGTAGTTTGTAACAGATTGGGTAAAAATTACTGTGTTGAGTGGGTAGGTGGCATTGTTTGTGTTGCAAACTAGACTGTTGTCAGAATACGTATACTCGCCTATGGATAAGGTGCACTTGGCTAGACATGTGAGAAGGATGCTTTGCAGGCTTGTTTTGCAAAATCAACTAAAATTATTAAATATGAGCTGGACAGCTATGCCTATTTGCGTTAGCTTGTTTGATCTCTTGTTTGAGGTACATGCAAATACAGGAGATGCTGAACTATTGTGAGAAGGCTGTGAAGTGGCTGTGTTGATTTTAAGAACAGAAGAGATTGATTTATGGTCGTGGTGAGCCCTGATAATTCTCCTGACCTGCCATGGCTATAGTTTGAATTTCAGTGTCTCCGTTGTTCATTCAAGGCCCCCGGTTCATATCTGAGGGCTCTGAAATGTACTTAGTAGGTGGCAAAATTTTGCCCTGGTAACAAAGCCAAGATTATACAAGTCTGTCTCAGACCTGGAATTTCTGTCTCATAGACCATAACCATTAGCCCCCAACAAAATCCATTTAACTTTAAAAACAATTATAACCATGTTACCTCAGGTTGCCTATGTTATGAAGCAAATGGCAGGAAGTGAAGGCAAGGTTTATGATTTTGGCACTGCAGTGTTGAAGAAGTAGACAATTATGTAGAAGAACTGCACTCACAGAAGTCTGATCTGCTCTTCGTGCCTGGTAAAATTGCTGGGTAAGAGTTTCTTCTGGAAAATTTTAGGTTTCTGGAATGCCTGAGGCAGCCGGTGAACATCTTGTGGCTCACTGCTAAAATGCTGTTCTGGACTCCCAGATGGAGTCTTTAACTTGCTGATAGAAATTTCCATGTTTCACCATTCTTCAGTAAAAAAATAATGCCAATGTTTTAGTAGGGTTAAATCTTAAAGATAACTCGTCACTTAAAAATAACATGGGTATGGTCTCTGAGCTAGTAATGGCCTCTGGAAAATATCCAAAGTCCTTTTAAAATATCCTTAGAAATGACATGAAGAATGAAAGGTAAATCTCTGCCAAAAACCCAAGGCATCAGTAATCATGGGAGTAAGAAAAAAGCCTCCTTTTTACTGTTTTGTTTTGAGGCATATCTGTGTTTCTTACACATTAGTATGCCTCAGGCAGAGCTAAATGGTTCGTGTAACTTGATGACCCTGGAAAATGTTCTACAATTTCAGGATAACTCCTATTGAATCTCTGTGAATCTGTGAGGATCTTATATGAGTACAGGCACCGTTTCTCCAAGCCCCAAAATGCTGAACAGCTCTATGATACTGCAAGGGCCACTCAGTGGAAAGACTTCTGCTCCTGCATAACAAGCAAGGTTTCTGTTATTTCAAGGTAATAGGAAGACCGAAGAAACCACAGTATGTGAGGAACTGACTTTCTTGTTTTGCTGGTTTTGCAGGTTTTTTGCTTGTTTGGAAGTTGTGTGCTGCCACCTATTAACTTTCTGTTACTGATACTTGCAGAATGGAGCAGGTCACCTCTCTCTCTGCCTCTCTCTGAACAAGAAGACTATTATAGGCCTCTGCAGCCGGGCCCCAGCAGCTCAGGGCATCTTATTGCAGCGGAAGAGATGTGTTTGGAGTTTCATATAACATCATGCTTTTGAATAAGGGGAAAGTTTAGGTGAATGACTGTGTTAGAGCAGTTATAATTCCAGTATAATTCCTGTATAATTCCAATACTAGACCGGGGCAGGCTGGTCTGGTATTAAATGTGGAGGTTGGTGGCCCTGCCTGTGGCAGGAGGGTTGGAGATTCGTGATCCTGGAGGTCCCTTCCAACCCTGGCCATTCTTTGATTCTGTGATTCAGTTGAAATGAACAACTGGAAAAAAGGAAAGAATAATGAGGAGGTTTAACCTGTGGAGAGATAGAAAGTGCCTGCTCATTTTTGTTCCTTAATACCTGTGTATTTCTCTCACAGATCAAGGCCTCACTTAGCAGAATTATTATTCAAGCAAGATGAATATTGTCAGTCAGCTATTTCCAGATGCTCATAACTTTGGCCTGGGGGTGAAACATTTGATCATTTCCTTAAGACAAAGAAAATATGTCAAACAACAAAATGAGTTCCTTAGTGGGAGGATATAGGGAGTGATAACCTTGTGTGGAATTCATGAATGAACCTTTACAAGACTGACTTAGGTTGTCATGTTAGAGCATGTTGGCATTATTTTGTGACTCACTTGTGGACATAATGTGCTTTATGTCTTTCCTCACTAAATCTATTGCATAGCCATGGAGACTAAAACAACATTTGTTTCAGTGATGTGTTTAGTCCCACACTATCCTGTGCTGCTTGTTTCACGGCAAGATGATCACTTTCTAGTGAGTCTAAAAGATCTGGTAAAAGTTTTAATTCCAGTCAGTTCCTTTAGCTAGCATTTATTCTTATTCAGGATTTAATACGTGTATCTTTTACATAGTAGGATCATAGCAAAAGCATCCTGTGTATTTAAAGCAGGTATCTACTTGATGGAGAGGTACTGATGGTCCTAGGTCAGAGTGATGTGATTGAAAATGTCACTGTAGAGCTCTGCAAGTCTCAGCAAGAGCTCTGAGAGTCAAACAGTAATGTCTGATTTCTGTAGGCTCTGCTCACCTGAAGCCCTTGTTTTGTCTCGTAACAGAGCTGCATTCTGATTGCAGAGCATCAATTATCTATAGCTCCCTATTTCCCCTACTCCTTATGTGTAAATCCACCTAGAAGCTTCCTATTTATTCACTGTGATCACTTTTTATTTTGCAAATGCTAGCCCATCTATTTGCTTAGTTAGACTGTTTCCCATTTGTTAGTTTTTCAGTCTGTGAATCATAATTTGTGTAATTTTTAGCTAGCTATTAATTGAATACCGTTTATAACATGATCACATTGTCTACATTCTCATTTTTTTTTCATGATTGGAAAGGAAAAGGCTTTTTGTTATGATGTATATCAGATTTTCTGGTTAATTGGTGGTTTGAAAATGGGAAGAAAGTAATTTTTTTTTTTTTTAATTCTTCAGTAATTACAAAACGTTCAGGATGGTTTTAGCTTGTTGAATGTGAGAAGTCAGCTCAGGTTTCTGCTTCTGTGTTTTGCTGAGGAAGACCAGAGGGAGAAAAGAGCGGCCAAGAAGGTAAATGACCTTACTAGGCTTGTTAGGCCTCAGTGGGTTAGCAATTGCTTTAACCCTGCTACTTTGCCTGTTAGGTCAACAGCGTAATTAACGTACTGATGCTGAATCTCACTATTGTAATCTTGTTTTGTGCCTCCAGCAATGCTGGTAACACTCAGCCTATAGATTGGATCAGGACTGGCAAGGACTTTGAACCTTTGGCTGCATAGAACCTCTTTCAGGCAGATACTGGCCCCTCTGCATTTGTGGTGAATATACGGTAACTGATAGCATCACAAGCTGCCTTTGCCGTGGGCTGCTTGGGTGGCTACTGATCAGAAAGCAGCATGCTGGAGTGTCAAGGCCTGTTAAGCTTTCAGCATTGGCACAAGTTCCCTGCCTGCCTTGTCCTCATGTGATGGAGGGCACAGGATGGAGGAGAGGCTGATCACCCAGTGCTGTGTCCTGTGACAGGTTGTTGGGCAGCATCCTGTAGCTGTTGTCCCAGCTGCCTCTCCTAGCTCACTTTCAACCTGGAGAGCTCAGCATCCAGAATGTGAAGAAGACACAGCTAAGGAGAACAACCCATTCCTGCTAGTCATTCATATCCAGTGTCCTTTGTGTATTACAGTGGAGCCTGTCTGAGAAGTTGCTTCATACGAAATGGCTGAACCTCACTGACTCTTTTGTGCCAATCCTGCACTTAAAGGTGTATACAGTGGCCTTCTCTATAATGCCTGTGATTTATGAGAAGCTTGGGAGTAAATAAAAGTAAACCACTAGAAATGTTATGATAGAAGAGAGAAAATAAGATGAACTTTAGGAGAGAAAATTAAAGCTCTAGGGAGCACCAGGGCTGCCCAGTAGAGGAGGAAGATCCTTGAGCTGGCTTCAGTGACATCTGAGCTGGGCTGAGCTCACTTCTGTGAGGGCAGGGCTTGAGCTCTCATTAGGTTGGTATGAATGGGGACACAGAATTTGGATTTCTGCCCAGCTGTGCCTGGGGCTGTGAAGATCTGGGCTATTGACTCAGGTGGATTTTCGGTTTTGTAGTCACCAGAGCCAGAGCCAAACTGTTCAAATTCTCAGTCAGGGCATGATTCCCAGAAACAGCCAGCCCTCCTGTGAGATGAGCAGTCTGATTTTGGATGCTGGGCATAAGAGGTGCTGTGGTTTTTCTCAGGCTTGGGGGGAGTTTTGGAAGAGCTGCCCTGCAGTATCACCCTTGACTGCAGTGGAGAAAGACTGCTTTAAAATAAGAGAGAGGCATTCAGGTGCCTTAGTGCTAGTGCCAGGCAGGCTGTCAGAGTGTCAATGGCCCAGGTATCTTGTGAGCCCAGCTTGGTTCTGCTGACTGTAAATCATCCACAAAAATACTTTTTGGTAAATATTCATCTGTACTTGAGTTTCTGACACGGTAGGCAGCATCCAGGCTTACTCATTCTTGGCTAGGTTATTAAAAAAGAAAATCTGAGGGTTTAGCCAAATGTAGAATTATTATTCTCGCAAGCAATAAAACTGTAGGGCTGTGAACCATCTAAATAATCCCCCAGATGGCCAGGGAAACACTATAACCACAAACAAAAACAACTCCCAACTCAGAGTGTCCCTGCGAGCCCACTGCTGTACCTGAAAAGTTACTAATCAACAATTTGTGTTGGTCTTCTTTGGAAATGCACTGGGAAGCCAAAGACTGCAAAGTCCCAGTAGCGCAGAGATAATTTTATTTTCACTTTCTCTGCTTTGGGTGCTGAATGGCTCACCCGCCTCTCCCAAATTTAAACAGGATGCTATTGCACCCCAGGCAGAAAGGGAACAGAGGCAGTTAAATGCTGCCTGAGAGGAGATGCATGTCGCTGCTGAGCCCAGCACCACCCAGATTGAGTTTTGGGAGGTTCCTCAACCTTTGCTCTCCAGGTCATTGTGCTGCCAGTGTTTAAAGTTTTTACCTAAACAATGCTGGTAGGCTGTGGAGCATACCATTACGCTTGGTTACCTCCAGCTCTGGGAGGGCCCCTTGCTTCAAGTGCTCCCCCTCTGCCTTAGCCCATTAAACTGAGTGGGCCAGATCAGTCCAACATGCAAACAATGATGTCAGTATTGTAAAAGAAATGAAAAGCTCAGTGGGAATCCAGAAGGCAGGCCCCCAAATTAAGGGTCTTTTTGGCTAAATACAAGCATTAAGAGAGACTTACAGAGATCAAAATACTGTTGCGTGCCAATGTGGCATTTGATGTCAAAGATAAAAGGGGAACTTATTTCAGAAGCAAGATTGTTTCAGAGAGAGAATGAAATCTTAGTATCTGTGTTGGAATGCATGAAAGCACATGTTTTCGATATTGTTTTCTCATATGCAAAATGAACAGGACATCTGGATATGTTTTAAAAAATTAAATTAAGTGACACTAAAGCAGTGCTTTACAAAGCAAAAGGTAGTAAACTAAGAGCATCTAATAAGGTAACAACGAAATACTTGCCACAGCATTAGAAACTCGCACAACCAAAAGGAGCTGAAATATCTTACTGTGATATATAGGAGACCTTAGCTTCTCATTTATCTGTGCTATTTCTTACTACACTTCACAGTGATATGTTACGTTTCCATTGGTATAGATTTCTAAATGTTAGTGCCAAAACTCCAGATGTTTTCTAGGTAAATCTCTGGAGGCTATTTTATTGTGTTTCATTTCTCCTTATTTACAATTCACTCATCTCGAACTCCAGTCGCTGGTAATAAAAATGCATGAAGTCTGCAGCTGAGCCAAGTGGACACTTCTGTCCTGTTTTCTCAAGCCAGGAATGGGTTGATCCAAGCCTTGAGCAGAATCCAAACCGCTAGACTTTTCAAAAAGTTCATATATTCTCTTCTTAGCTTTAACCCTTCGTGCACTGGGCAACAAGCAGACAATTACTTTGTCTTCCTCTTTTTCCTAATTTCCTCCTAAAATGACCAGCCCTCTCCACCACAGCAGCATTTCCACAATTGTTGCCCTCAGGACTGTCCTTTGACCAAGCTTTTCTTCAGGACCAGCTCCTGCCTGTCGCGTCCCATTCCATACTCTCTCAGTCACTTCAAACACTGCACTGGAAGACATTCCATGGTGAAGAAGCAGAAGCAGTGCAGAGCACATATTTGCCTCATCCCTGAGCCACTTTGTGCTTCTTAACCTACTAAGAAAACCCCCTTTTCTGCCTTTTGGGCACAGCACAGAGTTCGAACAAGACACAAGTCCAAACTCCATCTCTTCCAGGGAGTCGTTCAAGGTCTTAATTAAGTAATTAAAATATAATAAGGCTTTCTGTCTCCTCTGTTTCTCAGTTTGCTGTCTATTTTGATTGTAAACACCTTCAGGTTCCCTCATACCTCAGAGAAATTCTGGTGCCCAGCTTGCACTGAAGTCAGTCTGTGGTTACTGGGGGTTTGGAGCCTTATGTGCTGACAAAACCACTGCTTAATGGCATATACGTAATTAGTCAGCCACTTTGCTGTAGTGGGAGCTAACTTTAAAGAGCTGAAAAGTTTCACTTCAGAGTTGCTGTAATTGCTGGTGCATTTTATAATCCATCACAGGCATGTTTGATTAATGGGCATCAAACTGATCTTTATAGGAATACACCCACCCACAATATGTATAGAAACATAAATCACTCCAGAGGATAATCTAATCATGTGGTTAGTTGTACTGGGCTCCACTGAGCCTCTCAGGGGGAGCAGCCATGTTCAGAGCCGTGCTCACTGTCTTCCTAAGTGCTGCTCTGCTACCATTTCTCCTTGGAGAGAAGGATGAATGGAAGTTAGTTGTTGCAACTCGGAAGAACTGATGTATTTCCTTGCATGCCCTGGTTAATCTGAGAAGCTGTGAGTCCAACCTTTTCCCTGACCTGTATTTTCTGTGCTGACACTCAGGGACTGTGCAGTACTTGAGATCTAGAGCTGCATCTAACAGATAACTCCAGCTCTCTGCAACAGTTCAGCAAATTCTTTCTTACTCCAGTAAGCAGCTAGATTGGCCAGACTATTAATTCTTTAAAAAATTTGTTTCTTTTTCTTGGATTTCTTGTTATTTGAGCATAACATCCTTTTCTGCTTTGTGCTGTTGCTCGTGAATTATTTACTAATTTGCAAGGTTCCAAGTTACCTATATGATGTGAGGCTTATCATTTTTGCTCCATGTATCTGTAGGTCTGACTGCACTGGATGGCATCTGACATATCTGGCAAGCTGAATATTTATTGTGAGTAAATTTTTCTGAACTGAGCAAGTTAATATTGGTCAAAGCCAGAGAACATTTACCAGTCATATTTGCCAAACTCAGGGTACCCAATTTGCATTACAGAGAAAGGTACTATGATCGAGGTATTGTGATCATTAGTTTTAGTTTTAAATGGACAGAGGTGCAGAAAGATGAAATGGTTTTCTTAAGGCGCTGCAGTTCAGTGGCAGGACTAGCAGTTGATCTTCAGTCTTGTATCCTATCTAGTGGCATTAAAACCTTGGAAGCAATGTCTTCCTGAACTTCAGAGAAAACCACCTCCATCTGCCATGCCTCAAGCCCAGCTCTAGAAATATTTAATGAGCAAAATTTTCACTCAAGTTGCATTAAGATAATTAACAAAGAGACCATCAAAGCACAGTATCTTCCCAAGCTAGCTGTGTTATACGAAACTTAAATCTCTCACAAACCAGAGAAAATATTATGCTGATCAACCATTTTCAGTAGGGAGAAATTAATCCAAGCCAGGCATTAAGAACCAGAAGTGATGGCTGCGGTTTAATTTTATTTTCTTCTCATCTGGAAGCAAGTGCTGTGTCTGTAGCCTACGGCTCTGTTGCTAACAGTGGGACTTCTGCCTGGATGGATCACAGACTCCTCTTCTGAAAGCACATGGATCCTTGTCACAGTGTCCTCTGGGTGCAATACGTAAAGGTCACTGTTCAGGTTGTTCCCCTTTTACTCCCTCCATGCTTCAACTTGTTCGAGCTCTACCTGTTCTCAAGGATGGTTAAAGAAAGAAGGACATTTTTAGTTCTGTGACCCTGTGACACTGATATGAAGCTGGATATACATACAGTGCTCAACATTTACGTAGCATTTGCCCTTAAAATGCCAGCATTGTCCAAGAAATTCTGGCATCTCGGATGTCATAAATAGCCCTCGGAGGTGAACTGAAATACTCAAAAAATGCCAGTGATTTCAGCACATTTTGATTGTGCCATTATTTTCCTACAGTGAGAAGGGAAAAAAAAACCAAAACCAAAAACTGTGTTCTCCAAATGCTGTATCTATTTGTAAATGCAGTAATCTCACAGCAGTCTGTTTTTTTCCTATGTAATGCCATCTCAACCAATCCTTTGCAGCCAGAAAGGAAAAGCTGTGACACATTCCCAAGTTCCAATCATCAGTTACCTGCTCCCTCTGCCCTCCCTGCTGTCTGTCCCTGAAAAGTGCAATTTGAGAGCTTTTTTTAAAACTTTCTTTAAAATGAAAAGAATGACAGCCAGTGAGGGAATGGGGAAAGCAATACATTTCACCCATCATAATTCTCAACAGTGCTTGAATTTTTAGTGTGAAGTACTTGTAATAAATTATATAAGATCAGTCTTGTAATAACATTTCAAGGGAGGGAAAGATTTGAAGTAATTTCAAAGAGGGATTTGAAGATCCTTGCCTGGACACAAAATGATGATAACTCTTGGGAAGTTGTTTCAGAAGGAGACAAAGGGGCAAAATTAGTTGAGTAAGTTATTAGTGTTAAATTATGAATTCATTTCTGAGCCAGTTTTCAACTACTTAATAGCAATTAATTGACAAAGATATTTCATCAAATGTGTTAGCTATTTTAATAAATGCTTCTGAACTCTTTTTTTCCTGGATGCTGAATGATGAACATATGAAAATGTATATTCAGCCTTAACACACGTCACAGTGATGCACTGTGTCTTCAGAGGGAGGCAGACACTAATGCTGGCTAAAGAACAAAGCTTGAAAAGCATTGCCTGTGCTGGTTTGTGGGGGAGACTAATAACAACCTCTGGCAGCAAGAAATTGTGTCTTTTTATGTGTTTCTGATTGAGGTCATTTCCCAGAGAAAATCTCTGTCCAAGGATTCCATCTGTGGCTGGTATCTGGAAGAGGATCTGTACTTTGAATTAAGTGGGAAGAGATTGCTGTAAGTATGAAACAGAAAGGGATGGCATGGCTGTAATGGCCATGTAATGGCCAATTTTTCCCATGCAGGGTGGGAGTGGTGGTGGCAAAGCAGAGGACGCTGGTTCCATGCAGCACACCTGTCCCATCCCTTCTGCATGCAAAAGCAGCTGGCGAAAGGAGATGGGTCCATAAGAGCAAAGAGCTGGAGAGCAGTAAATGTCTGCAGCCTGATCTTCTAGGCTGGAAATCTTGTGCACTTTCCTCACATCTTCCTCTGCAGCAGCTGCTTCTCACTAAGAGTTTGCTGTGGGATTTTCCATTGTTCACATGGGATCCCATCTGCTCTCACTCAGGTCAGTGCTTGGTGGAGGAGGCATTGGGCCACCCATGAAAACTTCTGCAATCTCATTTTTCTGTAACACGCATTTGAGAGTGTTCCAGTTCCAGGAGAGCAGGAACTTCACTTACTACTTTTGGGAGGCTCTTTGAAGATAAAGAATGTACTTATTCTGATCCTTTCCACATGCTCTTTTTACTTTCATCACCTAATTTCAAGTCTGATTAATTTTGGAAGAAAAATATTTTCCAGTTCTATCAACTTCTCTATCTAACCTATCTTTCCATTCAGCTCAGCAGTTTCCATAGGGTTAATAATGAATCTCACACATGCACCAAGTAAAGGATATCTCCCTAAGACAAGCAAAATTGCCTTCTAAATGTCATTTCTGCTGTTCAGTAAAAGGCCGGCTGAAATTACACTTTGCCACCCATTAAAATGAACCAGGACTGATGCCGAAACATGCATGCCCATGTGCACGTACAAGCATGCTCACAAGAGACATAGAAGCATCCTTCTGAAAGCTGCCCATGCTTTTCTGCTTGGAGCTTGCGTTTAGATTATACTTGCATAGGCTGTTAGGTGCTTTGTAGTGATGCACACAGACATTGCTGTCCTTTAATGGGTGAGGGTGTGTGGACACAGAGATGTGAGAGTCCCTCAGGAAATGACTGATGTTCCTCTGAATCAGGAACATTGTCTTCCAGTAGGGTTTAGGTTCCTGTCAACCTAAATCATTCCTGAAATAGGATTCTTGCTTCAGTGAATTTTGCATTGTGAATGTTACCAACATAGCTTTGTTCAGACCATGAAGCATGCCTTGGCAGTCATGGGAACATTAAAGTTTGCCTACCTCATTTTGGGTTATATTGATCACTTCTTTTGCACTTGGAAAAAGGAATGAACCAAGTAGTGCAGAAACACATGGAACTGCAAATACCAATAAGACTTCTCCTCATACAGATTTATTTCACACACACATATTTCTCTTTCATCTCCCCTCTAGTGACTGAAATTAAGCTCCTTTGAAAGTTTCAGCAACCTGTGATGACTGCATACGTGTGATATTTTGGTGGTACAGATCTGTACCCTCCATGCTATTTGATTGAACTTGAAAGGACTGATGAATGTTTTCTCAGTACAAAATATCAGAAGTAATTCAAACTATGGAGTACAAGCAGAGATGAGTCAGTTTATTAAATGAGGACGGTATCTGAGTCAGGACACGTGATTTTATCCCTACAGTTACCACCCCATGGGGAAGCTACATGAGTTTCCATGCCCAAATTGCCTCTCTGCCTTCGCTAGCTTTGTCTGTCAGGATGAGAAAAACATCTGAGCACCACTAAGTCTCACAGTGTATTTCAGAACTGCCCAGTATGATCACAGCAGGACTTCTAGGAATAAATGCAACACAAATGATAGTAACGGTTATCTTCAGAGGAATAGTGCAGTAGAGGTTTCTCATCTTTTAAAACACAGTTGCTGAAGAGTAACCAAACACAGCACCAAGATGTTAACAATTTCATACCTTTCTATGACTCCGTAGTATTAATTCCATCAGAGAGATAGCTAATAAAATAAAAAAAGCAACATCATATAGAAAAATATGCTTTAGAAGAGGGAGGCCCATGTAAACAATTACATATCCAGGGAAACTGTTGTGGGAGTCAGGTAGGGGTGGGAAGTCAGGATGTACTTTGGCAATGCCAGGCATCTTGTTCTGTTCATATATTCATATATATCAGCAATCATGTCTCCAGGCCCAGCTCCCTGCCAGCTCGCAAGGTGTGGGTCCTGAGGCCATTCGAGTCTCTCCATTACATGCGCATAGCTATGGAGTGCCATGAAGTTCTCATACATCAAAATGATTTGGATAGCAAAGTAAGCGTTGCTCCAAGATGCCTGGCCCATGGTTACCACTTGCTTGTGATAATTCAGTGCTGCAGGTGAGGGAGTCTGCTGGAGGGAGGCAGAAAGGATGCACAGAAGAGACTTGATGTTTGGACAAATAGGACATTTTGCTACTGTTACGCCCTCTGAGTTTTAAGTATTGCCTTTGTGCTATGGAATATTTGAAAGCAGGAAGTCAAAGTATCTTGGAGTTTCACTCCTGCTTCTACTCAGATATATACATGTGATCAACCCTTTCCTGCCAACATGAGTCTTGAAAACAGTGTTTTCACAACCTGAAAATGGTGTTTGCAGTCTGACTTGAAGCTTTATAGGTTTCTTGTCTGTATTTTCAAATGCCTGTGAATAATGAAATCAAACAAGTCAGGCACTGTATGGTGATAATGAACCACCTGTGTAAAACAGAAGTTAAAAAAGGAGTGCAAGTAACAGAAAGTGTGCCTGGATCCAGGCGTGCCCCGGGCATGTTGTTAATGATGCTCCTGGTGCATTAATTACCATCTCCCCCAGCACATCTCTCCGCAAGAAGCCAGGAGCTGGCTCACTGTGCCACCAGAAATAGAACTGGCAGGAAAACCATCCAAATCTTGCAGCTTTCTTCTCCTAAGCAGAGAAAGGCCCTAGTACCAATCTTTCCATGGTGTGTTTGCAAGTCACCGTTGGACCATGGCGCAGAGCAGTGCTGGCTGCGGTTGGCACGAACATCTCCCAGGCTGCCTTTTGTGAACAGAGTGCTCAGGTTGTGATAAGGGAGTAGCTATAGCAACCTGGAGTTCCACAGGCCCTGCACATCCATCAGAAAAGCTGGATGATAAACATGCATGATAAACATGCTCCCTGAGCTGCCACTGCTTCCACTTATGTGCTGGATCCTAGAGATATTCCTACAGTACCTACCTGTTGAGAAAATCCATTGAAATTAAAAAACAAAAACAAAAAACAAAACAAAACACAGCAATATAATGTTAGCGTTTATTTCAGCCCTGAATACTTTTCCTCACAGAGGTCTGGCTGGTCCCTATTCTTTGTGTTTACATCCTCACTTATCACACATCTGAGTCTACAGCACATCACAGGGCTACGTGTGGGCAGCCTGGAACTGGGATAAGGCATGCCTTGGAACGTCAGGATGCTACGGCCTGTCTCTGAGATCCCACCAGCAGTACCAAATTTTACACATTTGTGTTTTGTGAACCAAATTCTGCTGCACGAGCCTGAGGCCTCACCATCCATCAGTAGAACTGACCACCAGTGCATGCTGTGAGCTCACCCATCTCCCACAGCTCCCCTGAGCACAGCAACTGGTGCCAGATGAGGCAAAGTACCACCACATGTAGTTTACTGGGTTTTCAACTGTCTCATAATGAGACTTCAAGGTAACGTGTTGCTTTTGTTCTCCTGCCGACATATGGTTTTATAAAGCTGTTTGGTCCCTTCAGTTTCTAATGGCACCTTTAAGGGCAGCCGTGCTGCTGTTGCCAAGTCTTAATTAACTGGAGAAGAATAACCCTTTTTCTCCAGTGAATAATATACAGAAGATTCCAAAGTTTGTATTTCTAAAAACCTGCCCTTTCAGACAGGTTTTTCTTCGTTGTAAGACCACATATGCCCTCTGCTGTCCCTTCAAACTCAATGAAGTGAAGACGTATTATCAGAATATTGTTGGTGTTATTATTACTGATTTTAATTTAATAATTATACAAAAGTAAAGAAGAGAAGAAATATTCTGAACTAAAGTAGTATTCTTTTCTTTAGAAGTCAGCCTGACCCAAATCACAGCTTTGTATCCAAACCTTGATTTCTGGTCAATGAACGCTCATTGCTAAAAAGTGATGCCTAATATCCGAATGAGAGTGAAAGTATGAGGTGCTGCTTTTCTTTGCACGTGTTTCCCAGCAGGCCATACTCAGGATGATGCACACTAGTGCAGGATTGCTCTTCATACTGTCTCTTCATACTGTCATCCCCACCAAGCTCTACCTCTGTCCTAATACATGAACCAACAACAGCATCGTTTTTAAAATGTAATTTGAGCCCATGAAGAGCTACCATTGCATTTCATGAAAGAATTATAGAAAGAAAGGAGTTTTGCTGAGGGTGTAAAGTCCTGTTTCTTGGGGAATGCATAGTAAATTTCTTGGGAAAGATCTGCAGAAATAATGCTTTTCAGATTTTGAGTCTTTCTGCTTCCTAAGCACATTACTGTGTGCTTCACATTTCCAGAGAGTCATCTGGAATAAGATTGTATGCAAAACTATGTGCCTTAACAAATATGTCTATAAAAAAACAACTAAATAAATCTCTAAATAGAGAGGATCATATATTTTTTCAGAAAGCAAACTGTTCACATTTTTTTACATGCTGAATTTCTATTTTTCAGAGAGGGCTACTGTTAAGAAACCATTTACTGATAGCAGGCAAGCCTTTAACAGTCCTGGATGAACTTTATATAGTGTTTAGTTTACTCAAGCAACACATAATGGAAACAGAGTCTTGACTAGAATGCACATTTCCAAATTAATTCCTCTCTTCTGACAACATACACTTTTCTTGACAAAGATAAGTTTCCAAGAGCTATTCCAATTGCTTCCCGCTGTTTGTGCGAATTAGACACGCAGCATTATTTTAATGTTTAATGGCAGCCAAGCAATTTCTTGACACTGCTTCGAACTATAGGCTAAGCCAGCTCTCACTGGCTCCCGCTAATCCTCATTCTGGCTGGCACCTCTGTGTGCATGCCGTGCGGCAGCGGTCAGTGGAGGTGCTGGAGCAAACATCTCTCCATCCGCCCTGGGGAACGTGGAGACTTTTTCTAACAGAACTTGCGATGGTAAGTGGCAGAGGTGGCTGGGGATGTCAGTAATTGCTTGTGGATAGATACTAGCTTGGCACTGCACAGCACGGAAATGGGTTGGTAAGATGGTATCTGAACTATCGTGTTTATTTATACGAACCAGATTGCACCCCTACTCAAAATCTTGTATAAACCCATCAGTAAATGGCACTGCCTGTCTAACTAGTGAGTGTCTGATTGTGTGACCACATGTGGTGCCTTCATACAGATTATTTCCACTAATACTCTAATCAGTGTGTCTCCTAACACACTGTTCTCAGTGCCCGCATTGCAAAATGCTCAGCCAAAATTATCCATTAGAGTGCAGTTAGCTGTGAGCAGGGCACCAAAACCTGGAATGTTTTTGACTAAGAGGTCAATTAATGTGATTGGGAGGCAAAAGAAGCAGTCAGCCATGGGATGGTCAGAGGGAGCAATCAACTGAATTGAACAGTCAGCTGATTAGGAAACAGCTCGTGAGAGCAAGATGAATTTTTACTCTGGAAGTGATGAATGTGACCTGTCTGAAGTGCTCAGCTGGACTGAGTGCTCAATCAGCATTTCATTAACCTGAGCTGCCCCTAGGTGATGACATATACACCGGATTTAAATATATATGTGATGGCCTTATCACATGAGCCTTCCAAGAGTTGTGCTGTATACAATAAAGTATTGGAAAAAAATGGTAAATAATGATGACAATGATAATAACTTAAAAGTATAAAACAAAAAATTAATATTTATGTATTCAAGCAAAATATTTGCTTGAAATATCAATCAGATGACTTCTCTACCTTGCAACTCATCTCACAAGTGTAAATTACATGTGTTTCAAATCTAAATATCAACATCTTCTATCTAATAATAAGACTTAATGTAGAGCAAGACTAGGCTTTCAGGTTAATTAGAGCTCACTGGAAATGAACTTTCTGATATTATGCCTATGCCTTTGCAATTTACATTTAGAAGGCAGGGTTAATTATTAATGTCCCCTTTGTTAGTGTGCAGTATAGAACCAAGAAATCAGAAGCTGTGAGTTTGATTTTGACTGTGCCTTTTATTAATGGAGAAATCACTCTGTGGACTCCCCAGTGTGGAGGAGGAAGAGAAAAATGGGTGGGCTTTGGGATTTTTCTACTCCTCGGTGCTGCACCACAGGTTGTAGCACTGGGGTGATGGAACAGCCAGGACACTTGGTGTCGTCACACTTTTTTGGCTGCTTTGTGCAAATGGCATGGCTCAGAGGGGCTGCCCACCCTTTGGCTAAGCCACAGAGAGGCTAGATCAGCTTGAGCTAGATGTCTGCTGTAATCTCTGTTCTGGTATTCAGCTGCAGACAAAGGGTGGGTATGGCAGGTTTCCTACATTCCCCATAATTGAGATGGAAATGGTTAACTCCTGCATTTCTGGAATAAATGCTGTGAAAAGAAGCACACACAAAAATGACTTGCACTTCCTGGTAAGGAAGGTTCTGTCTGGGTACTTCAGAGCTTTGAACTGAGAGTGCAAAAACCAGTGTGATCTTCACTGTGATAATCACCCAT
This sequence comes from Tympanuchus pallidicinctus, assembly GCF_026119805.1. Taxonomy (NCBI): domain Eukaryota; kingdom Metazoa; phylum Chordata; class Aves; order Galliformes; family Phasianidae; genus Tympanuchus; species Tympanuchus pallidicinctus. The sequence continues at coordinate 7,237,696 of NW_026294744.1, forward strand.
CCCACGCAATTTTCTCTGGCCACTCAAGGCTCGGTGGCAGGAGCTGGGCACTCACCTTTCCAGCTCTGCCATCACTTTTTCCAAATGCACAGCAGTTGTACAGCTGGAACAAGGCATGCTCTTTTAAATGAATTCCTACATTTCCTCCCCACAGCACTTTTAAACCCAAACAGAAATGTCTATTGTTCATCAAGCAGGGCAGTGATTCAGAAACATACGAACAATAGTCTAGATTTATTTTTAAATGAAGTCATAAATGGCGCTGTTCCAACCAGAGTAAAGGCAAGGCTTTCTTTACATTAGCTAGATAAATCATCTTCCCTCAAACTGGAAATCATGACTGCTGATTTTGTTTCCTGTCCCTGTTTATATGTTAAGAAGTATGTGTTTGGTGTTTGGGTCATGTTTTTTATTGCAGGCTAGTTCTGTTTATAAGCATGTCATGGCACTATTGGATTTTATATTGCAAATTTTCTTTTATTTGTTCCCTGACCCTGACCAAAGTTATGTTATTTTATGTTGGGATAGTTGTTCTTTTTTCAAAATATTTATATCACAAAGCTCATGCGACCAAATTTAGTGCATTGCAGCAGTCACAAGCTCACTTCTCCCATGCACTGGTTTGGCAACAGCCAAACACCATAGATGTCACTAGCCCTACCTCATTTATTGTGGAGGAGGCTGAGATCTCCAGGGGCTATACAAACAAGTCTGATTTAAGGTTTGTTTTCCAGAAATGTTTAAACGACCATCTATTGTGTGTACATAATTAATACAGAGTCTCTGAATCTTTGAAACTGGAGTTTATGTTACTGATGGAACAAATCATTTGGGATGACACTGTGATAAAACTCTGAATGTGTTTCTTGTGAAAAAGAAAAGTTATGACAGTGGAATAGCAATGCTGAGCACTGGGGCACTAACCGGTCTTGCTTGAGGTGAGGAGCAGAGCAGTTCACTTGCAGAGGTTTCTACAACACATTTTGCCCAATTATCCAATGTAATGTTTGGCACAGTGATTAAAATATGACTGGCGTTTTCATTTTTTCAGATCTGAAGTCCACGTCAGGACTTCATAACTGATGTGATTCAACCACAGGCTTCAAATCCATGTACCCTGATTTCCTGTGCTTTCCTAGGAGGCATGAGATCTTCTTGCCAAGAAGGATGCCCAGGAGGAGGCTCAGGAGGGTTACATCTTCCTGAAAAGTGGAATTGAGTCACGCAAATATGTGCCAGAGGACAAAACAGATGAGAGTTAACTAAAAAAAAAAATAATGATGACTGTTTACCTTACTCCTTGATTTGCTGTACATCTGTCTTACAACTATATATGCAGATGTCAGGCCCAGACTGAGTTTTAGACAAAGTGAGTTCTCTGTCACCACAGTTCACAAATAATGAGTCCTTTGCCTCAGGAAAAAGAACGTAAGATTTCTAAAGCCATCATTTAAAGAAAATGACACGGCACTGCACTGTCATGTTTTCAGAAGGCCACTGAGAACCACAAGCGTTAGGCACAGCTTTACCTTTCCACCAGTTCTCCTGCTCTGGACACCCCTGCTATTATCCCATTGTACCTCACAGAGCAGAGCTGGGTGTTCGTATGCTTTTGTCCATGCTTATTTCAGAAGTACCCATGAGCCTGTGTGGTAGAACTTGCATCGGATCCCTGCTTTTCTCAGGCTTCTGACTTCCCTGAGTCCAGCAATCAGTTAATTCCAGAACTGCCTCATTCTTTGCTGTACTCTGAGTTTCCCCTTCCTACTTAGTTAGGTGGGCTCCACTTTGTGAGACCTGTGTTAATACCAGCTCCCTATTCAGCAAGTATCTTTGTAAGGTACAGAAAGGCCCAAACAGCCCTTCCTAGCTTCTTTGTTGTATTCTTCCAAGCCAACTTGCAGTCCTTTGCGTGCTGAATTGCCAGAAATCCTTTGGTAAGCACAGGCAGAGACTTACTTGAGGCAAAGCAGCCAATACAGACTTGCTAATGCCCCATCTCTCTCTGACATATTCCTGGCCAAAGTAGGCTCAGGAGAATGGTAACCTTCCCCTGGCACTGCTGAAGTTGATTCATAGCCTCCTAACCTGCGTCCTCATCACTTTATTTTCCTCCTTGCACATTTAACACAAAAGAGGACTTCATCATCTTACTACAGCAAAGCAAGACAGGCCACAGGCAGCTGCTGGAAGGACTTACCTGGAAAAAACAGAGGAAAAGCAATACTGGTAGAAATTACTGAAATTACCATGGCTGTTCTGCTTTCTGTATCCACTTAACTGGAATGGTTTGCACTCTGGTTCCAGTAACAGTCAGTAGCTGGAGTAGGCATAAGTTTCACCGGTGCAGCTCTTCTTGCTGCTCCCCAGAGCTTGAAACTGCATGTGCTTGAGATCTGCAAACTGAAGCGAACAGGATAGGCTTCACTAATCAGCTGTGGTGCCAAACCCCACGCCATTAAAGGTCTCGTTTAAGTCATAGTCAAAGAAAATGGATAACATGAAGGATCATGCTGGGACTGTGTATACATCAGTAAATATAGCCCGCCTGTTCTCTTTTTTTTAGAAAGTTTACAGGAGCAAGAAACAAGTTTTCTCACAAATGGTGTGATGTAACCTGTTGATTTCAGGCAGCAGTGGCCTGCTGAATCTTGCTGGGAGCTCATCACAAACATGTATATGTAGGTGTCAGTATGGGCACACATATCATTTCATAGTGTACCTAATGTAACATAGCATAATGCAACATACATGTGACATATCATAAAGGTATAATTTATATAGTATATCAAGTTTATTCTTTTTTGACTGATAGAGCCAGAAAAGAGCTGTTAAATATAAGAACTCTTCGAATGTTTTAATCAACGTAGGCTCATCCTTTCCATTTCTGTCTGGAAACTGCAGGGGTTTGTGTGCAAAACAAATTCAAGTGGTTTTGACTGTGATGCGGCATGCACACTGCTACTGCTGCTGTTACCTGCCTCCTCTGAATGCAGGGAGCCTGTGGTCCCCTCCTCTGATCAGTCACAGCACACAGTGCAAGCACTGAGCTTTGTGCTCTCAGCGCAAAGGAGTGGGCATTTTAATGTCCATCTGTTCTATCCAGCATGAAGACCTCAACAAATTTACTTGTATTTTGGGTTTCATAGTGCATTTCTATGCGTAGTGCTTGTCCATGGCATTCCCTGCAGGAAGGGGTTTTGTTCAGCACTAGACTCAGGGACTGCCTTGTGTACGGTCAGCTGTGCTGCTGTGGCCAAAAGTAGTGTTCTGGGCAGTATTTGCAGGCATGAATGCACACACACTTTTTCTTCCTTGGAAGTTTTCAACAGATGCTGTTAAGCTTTGACTTTTCTGATTAAAAAATTCCTACCTAGTGTCAATGTCATACAGACTCTAACTTTTTTTTTTTCTGGTTTCTTGTTTCTTAGCTGAAGCTTCTGAGGAAGCACAGTGCTGGCCACTGTGTGTGTGCAGAGGATACCTCTGCACTGACAGGCATGTTTTTAATCACGTACATTCCTTAAGAAAGTGCCTAGCCTGACTTACTTGCATCTGATAGTTGCATGCCTTAATGTTTTCAGTGGCTGCTTAGGGCTCACGAAGTTGCCATAGCCTGTCAGGTGAGTGATGTAAAGGACTGACAGTGGAAAGAAATTATGCTCCAGAGAACAGTATGCTTGAGCAGCACACAGACATGCAGCTCACACCCTTTTTAGGCTGTTGGAGGAGTCCTCACATCCTGTCCCACCAGCCAAGACTGGAGCAGGCACCGCACCATGCCTCAACTCCTCCTTTCCTGAGCCCTCTTGCTGTTCTGACTGCAACAGTGACTCTCACTGTCATAGCGAGGAATTCTGCAAGATCCCCCGAATGTCACAAAACGAAGCTCAGGATTAACTTCAAGAGAAGAACAAAGACTTTTGGCTGAAGGACTTGGTGCAGGGAACTCGGCGGAAGATGTTTGCAGACAATGTGATCCTGTGGCCCAGCTGTACTGGAAAATTATCGGGATCCTCTCAAAACACAGCTTAGTCTTCCTTCTGAACTAGCAACACACACACACAGAAAAAGGAGCTGACAAATCCAAATCCTTCTGTCTGTGCTCCCAGCAGCATGGACATAAGCCAGCTCTGATCCAAAACCTTCATAGCTGTGTAATGATAAGCAGTATAGTAGTTGTGACATCATGCTGTGCTGACATGGCAAGATGGCTTCCAGGTGGGAATGGGCTTGGGCTTATCTGTCCCAGGGATCAGGCAATACATGCTCAGCTCCTGTCTGCTCCTGCCCATGGTGACATGCAGGAGTGATTAGTTATAGATTTCAGCAAGAAGCTGCCACAGCCTAACAGCTTTAATAGCCTAATGGTATGCAGAGATCTCATCACAGATATGGACTTACCCAGGTGACAGAATGCGACAAATAGACAACTCAGCATGCAAACACATTAGATAGCATAAACTTACTGCTCAGAGCTGAAGATAGACTGTTGGCTGTACTGCGATGTAGTACTGCTCAGTCAGAGCTGCACATATTCTAAAGTGAGGAATTGAGAGGTCACTGCTCTGGTTAGCATTAGTATGACTTTTCCCCACATAAGATCATGCTCTCCTTTAGTATTTATATAGCAGACAAAAAAGAAGTCTCAACAGATTGCTAAATGGTCTATTTCTCTTACAGAATAGAGACGGCATCCTTCCAGTTGTCTTCTGACCTATCGCTTCCAGGCTCTGTCACTGCTCCACAGTACATGGTTTAACTTCTTGTTCATTTTGCCTCTGTTATGGAGGCCACAAAGCCATCAAGTTCAGCACAGTCTTCTAGCCTAAGCCAGACTTTGTATGAGCGATCCCTGTCTAACTATATTCCAACTAATGGAACAGAGCAGCCAACATCCCACTTCATACCCCTCTCTCTGGCTGTGACTGATACCTGCAAACATGCAAGTGGCAGGTGGTACTCAGGTGGAAGAGATTATGTTTTCCCTGTTTTCTCTGGGTTTTGCTGTCATTTCCTTGTGTTTCATAATGACTACAGCCACAATAAGGATCACATATATACAAAGAACCTAATGTGTCGACATCTGGAGGAGGTTTCGTAGAAAGATGTATACACACAGTTTTGAACCAGTGACCAGCCCAGAATGAGCTACTAAACAGTGAGCATCCAGCCTCTCCCTGGTAGAAGGCTTGAGATTATTTCCAAATAACAGGCAGGGCTGAGAGCAGCCAGTTCTGTGCCCTCTGCCTCCCTCTCCATGTCATTCTCCCCCAGCATTGCATTGTGAGACAGAGGGGAGCTAAGTGACAGCAACAAGGTGCTGCTGATGGGGCAAAGGCTGCAGAATCTTCTTGGCTCCCACAGGAAGACGTAGAAAGTCAGAGAAAAAACTGCTGCTGGATGAGAATTGGTGTGAGTGCTGCTCCATGTAAGGAGTGTTCATGAGAGGACAAACTCTGTTGCATTCCTCTGTGATGAAGCAGAGCGTATCTGTCCCCAGAAATTTTAAAATGCCCTCTAGTTACTTTGACATAGGCTGGATCAATAACTCCATATGTGTTAGGAGTTTGCTCAATATCCTGCAGAATGGGGATTTAGCACTGCTCTTGAAACACATTTACGACTGGAGCTTCTAGTCAGTGTCAATTCTGATAATTTGGCATTTATTTTAAGCCTAGACGGTGGAAACAGAAACAAAAAAATGGAAACACAAACATTTTTGGGGAAACCAAGAGGCCTGGAATTTTTATTACTGTGGTACCCGGTTACCAATCTGTGTGCAAATGCACTCATTTTTCTAATAACATTAACAACTTTGGAATACACACACCAGTTTCTCCTGCCCAAGTCAGCAAAGGGATAGCTTCCACAAGGATGATGCCCTATGGACTTTCTGAACACTGACCATCAGGCCTGAGAGGTATTGTTAGTGCTCCTTTCTGCCTTCTCATTCGTTAGCCGTCACAGAACCCACTGATGCCAGGGCAGGGGGATGGGGAAGGCAAGCAAAGAGAAAAAGTCATTAGAAACCAGGCTTCATTAATTCAGCTGCTGGGGAACAGTGTGTTCAGAAAGGTCGAGATGTTTCATTTGACCGAAAGAAAATGCTTGGACATTCTTCAGTTAGAAAGCTTCATTCTTGACTATTGAACCAAATCAAAAAACTTTGCTTTGGTGAAGCAATGTGATGAAAAGCTTGGGGAACAGCAGCCTGGCTGCTGTCTCAAGGGAGCATATTGTCACCTGCCATAAGCAGTTGTTTGAAGGAAAAAAGATGTGAAAATGTTTTATTTGTCTGGTGTCGGCATAGAGGTTTATTTTCTAGGGTATGTAGGTTGACATGGCCTTCATCCATGTGTGTATGTGCACAAGTGAGTTTTTGTCTGTCTGTCCTCCCAGATATGTCTTAACTTACTGACTGACTCAGTGAGCACATTATATCCCTCAGTACCTCCTGCTGAAAGCTCTCGTATAGATGATATGGGATGCATTGGTGGAAAGCAGTAGCCTCTGCTGTTTTTCCTGTTGCAGCACCTGCTGGCCACCAGGTCCAGGTCTTTTCCTCCTATTCCCTTGTATATCAGTGAGCAGTGATGGATGTTACGACAGCAGGTTTTCTTGACAGACCCCTTCTGCCCTCCACACCCTGCCTTAAAGCCAATACAAGCCCATAGGTGGAAAATTGTGATTAAAATCCTTGCCCCAAATTGTATAGAGTGAGTCTGAATTCAGGGCCTCCTCTCACTCAGGAGAGCTTTATAACCACTCCACTACAGTTCTGGGACATGGATGTCCCCTGCTTAGCAATACAGGCATGACACAGCAAGATAGCACAAAAAAGGGGGGGGAAGAGGCAAAGACTTCACCAGCCTACAGGACTGAGCTGCTGCCCCAGGGTAAATTGCTTGGGGCAGCTCACTACCGGACAGAGATGGAGTTTCCTGGAGGTTGGGGTGCCAAAGGATAAGCAGACTTTGTCTGCCCAAGAGATATTCTCCTAGGGGCTTGCCCTACAGCATTTTTCTCTGCTGAGTGCTTGTGGAGCACAACCGCAGTTCAGCCAGCAGTTTCCAACACAGCGAAAGGGAATGAGTCATTTGATTCCACTGAATTTTACAGTGTCAGCTCTGCTCCCAGCTCCCCCCAAAACCCTTTTGTAAGGACGCCTCATCCTAGCAGCAGTAAAAGCCATCAGTCTGATCTGGGGAGCAGACATCAGCACAAAGCAGCTTCAACACAGCCCATTCCACTCACAGCTGATGCTTTGTTTGATGTAGCAAATGCTTCAGCCCAGAAAAAATAAAGCCCAACATTTCCAGTTCCCATCTTCAAGAGCTCACCGCCCCTTGTGCTATTTCTCTGCTACAAAATGCCCAAATGGCATTCTGTAACATTTCCTAGCTCAGTATATCTTCAACCACAGCCATGCTCCATTAAGCTATAAACCAGCTGCTGCTGCTTCCTCATACTGTAGCATTTCACCTCCTTATTGCTCCTGTGCTGCTATGCTCAGCTGCCACTGACTGCCGCAGGCAGGTGAAGCAGCATTACTGTCCCTAAGCTGGAGCTGAGCTTCTCCGGGTGTCCCAAGGGAAAGGATCTCAAATGGCAGTGAAAGAGCCTCCAATGCCATGCCACTGCCATGCCACGGAAGAAGGGACTGCAGCATTTCAAACACCTTCTTTTATGTAAGGTGTAAAAAAAAAAAAAAAAAGAAAATCATCTGGAAAAAAAACCAAGACTGTTATGTATACTTAGAGAAACTGATCTGCATTGCAGGGATGCTCCCTGACCCAGACATTCAGCGAAGTGGAGCTGGTTTGTGCTCCAGTCATTTCAGAGTTAGATGAGCTCAGGGACTACTCTTCCCCCAACAATTAAGGCTGCCCCACCACATTTTGTTTGCTAGGCTGCCTGATGGAGCGAGTCTCATACAAAAAGATAAAATCTTGAAGGAAGTCTTGAAGACACAGTCAGAGAAGCAGGCACTGAGAAACACTTAGTTTGTTGGGAAGATTTTGATGTGGGAGGTGAGAGGATTTCTCCTAGTGAAGAACAGATTTTCTGGCCAAGCTCCGGTTCTTCCTGCCTTTGCCAGCACAGGGAGTCTGTCATAGTCTCTCTGGACACTTATATTTGAAACAAGGAACATAAAGGGGATTAAGGGATGTTATTACTTTCCTCTTATAATTGGAAGGGAGCTGCAATATATTCATTATCTGCTCATAGTCAATGCCATACTGTCCTACAACACTGAAATTGCAGGATGACAATTATATCACTGATGACATCATTTATCAGTTTTTTGTTACTCAAGGTAATTCCAATGAGGTAATAAATCTACGTGTCAGTAACAAAATATTCAGTTTACCAGCTGTGCTCTATTTTATAGCCATAGGTTTAAGGATTTGAAAGGAGTGTATGCTGAGCACCGCTTTGCAATTAGAGTCAAAGAGGAAATTAAACGTTCCGTTTTTGTTACAAAAGAAAAGAACTGTGTCTCATAACTTGTCTTTTTGTTCATGTTGCATAACAGCATCTTTGCCTTTTGCTTCTTCATTAGCTCAACCCAAAGATTGTGCTGGAGTATCAGTCTGGAAGCCTGTTCCACCAGGAAACCTTACCCTTGCAGTGACAGTGTCAGGACAATGCCAGAATCGGTTCAACCCTTTGCCCATTGAACCAGGGAAGGTTGCCTAGAGCTTCACGTGCTTGGAGAATCATGGAAGGACATGTTCCATTTAGAAAGACTACCAGAACTCTTCATCCAGGTCCAGGCAAAGCTGAAGCCTTTCTCTGTTTATTTTTGTAGGAAAGAGAATGTATTCTATGCAGTATCTCATTCAGAGGATCTGTGAAACAAAAGCAAACCCTTGACAAAAGGTTAAGTTATTATCCAGCAGGATATAGGAGAACCTCAGAGGCTTTGAATTGTAAGGACCTCACTGCTTTAAGCACAGCTGCCTCCCCTCAGAAAGTTTAAATTACCCTTCATTAACTGTGTCCCTTTCAATGCTTGCTCATATATTCAGCCAAGGTCTTCAAACATATCATGCTTGTGAAGGCAGTGCAAGGAAGGGGCAGAAACGTCATGTCTCAGGGGTGTTTTGGCCTTGTCTTCAACTGGTCCCAGAGAACTGACACTGCAGGTGTCTTCAGAGGCTCCCACCACATGAGCTGCATGACTCTGTATGAGGCACCCAATGCAGTGAACTGGGTTCTGTGTTGTTTACACTGACCCAGAAATCCAGTTAAAAACAAAGAATTGTCTCCTGGAGAAGCCAGTTGTCCTGAGACTTTCTCATCTTTAACTTAGCTTCAATATAATAGGAGTGGGCTGGTCTCAGTTATCTTAGATCTGTCTCATCCAGAGAAATGATGGCAACTGATAACTCCAGTTTTAAGGCTGGCTCCTATGTGGACAGTCTCCTACAGACTGTTCAGGGGGTAGGCTTGCACATCCTTCTTGCTAACAGTGCATTCACAATACTTCAGTGCATTTCTCCTTTTATAATTTCAGTGGTGTTAGTTCAGCTGCTGAAAGCCTTTGCCTTTTTGGTATTTTCCACCCTTCTGCCATCCCCATTCTGATATCATACATCTCTGTTATTATCTGTTGAAGACAAGCATTATAGCTCTTTTGTTCTTTCCCCACATTATTCCCTGCATCCCTCATCATTTTTATACCATTCCGTGATTCCTTCTTAATTGTCAGTATTTTTGGGCCATGAGACGTCCTAAAATGAACCCAAGACATTTTATATTTGTCTTGTGACAGTCTAAATTCAAGGTTTCTAGCACAGCAATACTTAAAAATGAAACAAAACAAAACATCATGGATGAGGTTGAGTATTTGCTGCCTCGGGCCAAGACACAAGGAGTGGATGAACTTGCACTGCTGTATTAGAAGTGGGAGAGCTCTACTTACATGCATCTTGAACCTTCATGAGGTAGGAGCAATTAGGAGGATTTTCCTTGTAGTCACTGCAGCAGCACTGCTGCATGTGGACATCACGTTTCCCTTCTCCTTAGCTGTACAAAGGCAATCTTCCACTTTGTGCTCCTTGCTCTGCATGGACAGTGCCATAAAACTGCAGCAGCCTTTTCTCTTCTGTCAGAATGCAAATGCATCACTGACTCCCTCCTAGCTTTCTTTCAACATTATTGCTCTCCATACTTCTCTCTTCCAGTGAATGTTATTTGCTCTCTGATAAATTAGTTTACTGTTTCCCAAGAGCTGCATCTCACTTAAATTCTGGCCATATTTCTAAGCCCTCCAGGGCTCTTTGTATTATTTTTCTTGTCCTTGTTTGTGTTCCCCCACCCCTTCCTCTGGACTTAATGCTATCTACATATTTTATTAACCAGTTGTTTTATTCCCACTTCCACATAACAAGTGGAGGTGCTCTGTGAAATGAGAGCTACCCGTAATCCCAGTGGGGACCACATGAGACACAGACCCCTTGTCTATTAATATTCCTTGTCTGCAATTCTTCAGATGCTTCCCGTGACATTATTCATATCTAAGCCAATGGGAGATAACATTTTGAGAGGCACTTCATCAAACGCTTTCCTGAGTCCCAGCTCTTTGATGCCTGCTCTCTCTCTGCTCTCATTCATTTTGTAATTCTGTGGATTTTATATATATTTTTTTTTATTATTACTATTTATTTATTTATTTATTTGCATTTAGTCTTTGTAAACCCATGGTGCTCCATGTGTGTGTTTCCATTAGGAGATCTGTTTAATTCGTAGGACTTTACAGAGAGAGTCAGAGAAAGATACCTTTGAAAGACAGAAAGAAAGCTGCAGTTGAGTTCAGATCTCTAAAGCTGTTTCCGAATACTGGAATACACTACACTGATTGAGCATGGAGAGAGTCACTCTGGATAAACATTAACAGATAAAAGAGATTACATTCCCCTGTATGCATTTTCTTGTGTTGCAAGAACTGTTAGCCAGTGGGGATTGAATCACATCTTGTCTCATGCAGAAAGCAGGAGAAGTCGTTAGCTCTGCTAATTGTTCAAGATAAAGAGTAAAAGGTGATGACAGTTTGCTTTGTGTGTGGTTAAATTGGTTAAATGCACAAATGAAACAATTCTTTTAATTCTCCTTTGATTCATTACTATCATGATATTGCACCATGCCAGCACACTAGTACTTGTTTGTTTTTTCCTCCACATACTTCGACTGTGAAGTGTACCTTTTCTTGGAATACACATTAAATAAAAACAAGTTACACTGTAGTATGCAATACCCAGTCATTTCATTTGGCATTGCATTATACACCATCCTTTGAGTTAGCATGAGCACACAGTATGAACACGTAACTTAATACTTCTATAGAGAGCTTCTGAATAGCTTGCCTGGATCTGATTTGTAAGGAAGCCACAGTATGAGCATATGCAAACTTGGAAATATGTGGTTTTGGCCAACTAGGATTCTTCGGTGTTGTTCTTTAATTTGCATTCTTTTTTCTTTTAAGACTATTTATTTATTTTTAAGCATTATAATGCTTATAACACCCCGAAGATCACATTTAACTAGATTGCTAACTAATATCTTACTGAGAAATGTATGGTTCTTGAGAAAAAGATTTTCAGGAAGCTGCATCAGGTCTCACCAACATCAGAGTTTTAAGTTATCAGCTGTGTGCAAGGAGAGTGACAGTGCTGGCATACACATCCTGGCACTGGTGGTTGGGGATGGCCATTGTGAGTTCATTTTTGCCCTCACCCTTCCCTCGTCTTTGAGCAGTGTTAAATCTGGTGTTCTCTGGAGTTGTTTTGTGCAAAGTAATAGAAGTGGATGCTGATACATGACATTTTGTGCACTTGTTGGAAATGATCAATATATATGTTTTGCACAAAGTGCATGTGCTACATACTAAGGATGAGCTCAGTGATCTGTAAAGCACTCTGGATCTGAGCTGAGCTCCACAGCCACACGTGTTCAACATTTCACAACCATCAGTAAGGAAAGAGCTGAGCTTTCTTTGAGGATTTCTCCAGTTCTGTTCCTGTGGTATAAAATCTGTTGACACTCACGTGAAATAGATTTGCACTTCCAGAGATGAGCCTTTCCCACCATACTAACTATATCAATCTGTAACTTTCTTGAAGACTTAGGAGCTTAGGAAGACATTAATTCCTTATTATAATATCATATGCATATTCTATTTACTATTTTAAATAATATCTAAGGGTTTTAAATACCCTTTCGCTACCTCTACTACATAAGAGAGGACTAGATCAGTTGGTGTCCCAATGGCAGGTAACAGCTGTATATGCTGATGTGCCTGGTGCTACCAAGAGCACTGACTTTTCTTCTCCCCTCAGCAATGTGCAGCATGTACATTATAGAAAATGTGGATTCCGTTCCAGCAGACCTTATTAGCACTCTGCAGAGGTAAGTACAGCATCATCTCCTCCGTGCACTTGAGCACTTTAGCTCTTGTCTCCCAGGAGTTGGTTCAGTGTTTTGAAAGGTAAACTAGCTAGCTAAAAAAGGCTTTAAAGTTTTCAGTGAGTATCTCATAGAGTCGCTATTCCTTCATTAAAACTAACAAAAATCTGTTGCCACCCAGTGACTAGCTGGTTGTACAAGCCCTTAAAGAAGTCTTGGGTATCTCAATTTCCCCACTGGCTCTCTCCTGTTACACATATGGCTTTTGCATGAGATGAGGAGCCACAGTTGTACACACAGGGAGTGAAAAAATTAAATGAATTTGGTGGAGTTAGTTCCAAAGGTATCTATACAGTTGGGATTCCAAAGGCTGAGGGTAGGGTAAGGTCCACGTTCTCAATGAGATGTATGCATAGATCAAGATATTAAAAATTTAGGGTACTGTTTGGCAGAAAATACAACACTGGAACTTTACAGGGTTCCTTAAGAATAGTTACTGGTAAAACAGGACTTCCAGTGAAGGCAAAGTATCCTTAGTTTGTCCTTCTTTAATTTAGTAACTCAGTTACAAAAAATAGGGGCTGTATCTGCAGATCTCCCGAAGTCTGAAAGATTATCCAATTACAACTTAAAGAAACGTGCAGCAACAATGACTAACTGAAATTAGAAGACACTGTGGAAAAGAGTATGAGAATCAGAGAGAGAACACTTTAATTTCTCTTACCAGTAAGTGGGGAGAATTATTGTTCTCCTTAAGTTTTGTGGTGAGTGGCATGAAGGTCCCTTGTGTCAGATGGGGATCTGCCTGCTTTCCCACCTTTCTTCCCTTTTTTGGCAGGGGATTGGAGCTTGCTAATGCTTGAGGTCCCTTCCAACCCAAGCCATTCTATGATTCTATCACTCTTTTCTTCTGTTTCTCTCTCTTTTGCTTTGTGCAGACCTTGTGCATATATGAAAAGCTGACAATTCCTATGGATTTCTTTTTTTTTTTTTTAGATTTACATGTGTTAACAAAAAAGAGGTTCCTAGTAGCTCTGTTTGGGCATTATGGGCAGAAAATAAAGTGTGCTATTAATCTTGGGCTGAACCTGGGAGCAGTGGGTGGCTGCTTCTCCTGGGAACAAAAGGGAGATGCTAGAGAGGCCTTGCTTTAGAATCCTAGATCAGGATCAGGAAGAGCTAACAGCCCTTCCTAGGATTGTGCAGGCCCTGGGAGTTGTCCACAGAAGAAGACTGTGTTACTGTGTCTGTAAGGAGGAACTGCATGAGGATGTATTCTCATCTCTTGCCTACTATAGGTTTTGTCATTCCTGAGCTAACACAGGAGAGGGTCCAGTTGGTTCAGAAGCATTTGAGACTGAATACTGATAAAGCCCATTCATCTTATTGCTAGCCACTGCTAACAATTGCTAACAGCTTTTGCAGGCTCACTCTGAGGCATGGCTGGGCCAACCTTGATGTCTAACCCTTGCATTCTCAAATCTGACCTTCTGAGTAAGCTGGCATTACTGCAAGTCAGCAAGTGGCCTGATGCATGCTGGCAGCTACATATTACTCATCAGTAGCTTCCAATACCAAATCCCTACTGCCTGTTGTCTGCTCCTTGACCTGTCTGTGTGCTGTTTCAAAAACATCAGCCATACTGGATGTTCCCAAATCTCCCTGCCTTCATTAGGATCAAACTGAAGTCTTGTTTAGGGAAGTGCCACGACACTAGATCTTCACTATGCACTCTGTTAGCAGCCAGGATTCAGCTGCTTGCAATGTTATAAAAAAAACATCTTTAGGAACTCTTTCCCCATCTGCTTTTTTTTTTTCTCCTGTCCTCCTAGATTCGTCACCCAAAACTTGTCAGACCCACACTTTCCCCTCTCAGATGGAGAGAATGGGAAATCACAAAGGTCTTTGCCTTCTGAGTGGTTGAAAAGGCTTCTCCCATTGACTTTAACTGGCTCTACACCCTGCCACACGGTAAAAATGAGAGGGATTTCGCTTTGCTTCTTGTCTTGGGAGCCATTGCTGGAGCTCTAGGACTGTAGTGATGTAGAGAGCAGCAGTGGATTTGAGTCACAGCATTCTACATCTGCTTTGCGTATGTGCAGATGGTGACTTACAGCCTGAAGAATCATGAAGGATTGTTCTCTGCACTAGCAGTCAGTGACGTTCTGGGGCACAGCTGGCCGTCCCTTCAGCTGCACTGCTGCAGTGGCTTGCAGAGACTGCCAGAAAGTTTCAGTGATGTCTCTCCAAACTTTTTACACTGGGTTATTACAGTGATCCAGCTTAGCATGCGGTCCCAAGAGGAGGGAGAAGAGAGAAATGTGCCCAAGTGTGGGGGCCAAATGAAAACAAGCAGACAGAAAATGGGGGAGAGCTTGAATACATCCAGTTCCTCTGCTCAGTTTTGTTCCCAAAGCCCCTTTGTGTCTCGGGGAAACTGTCTCCAAGACTCTCCTCGCCGACACGACGCACAAATAGTCCGGAAGTGAGCAGGAGGAGGGACACTCGGGAGGGATACTCCGGAGTCCCCGGGCTCTGCAGGAAGAGAAAGGAGATCAGCCAAGTGTCAGCCTCAGGGCCGCTCCGCCCAGCCCTCTCACCTCCCGGCGCCGGCGGCGGGCTGCAGGCTGCATGGCTGTGGTGAGCATGCGTGACTCAGTGCTACGGCGCGCTGCTGAGTCAGTGGGGGTGGGTGGGCAGCTTTCGTCGAGCTGTCGCTGAGGATTTTGCTGTGTTAAGCGAGCGCGGAGGTTGTCTGCGGTATTGGGCCAAGCTTTTACTATACACACAGACGTCTGTGACTTAAACTTGCTGGAATGAGACGAACACAGCAAGGAAAGAGCAGGTCACACAGAGAAGACAAAGACGGGCTCAGCGTGACTGCGGGGCGCGCTGCATGGAAAGCTGAACCGTTCCAGGCTTCGTTTGCAGCCTGCTTAGTAAGGCCTGCGTTGAGCATTACAGACCTGGCTACTGAAAGCATGGAACTTGTCTGAGTTTATAGTAATGAGTTAATGATGGAGGTCTGTCTTTCTCCAGAAAGGCAAAAGCAATGAAAAGCAGGAGGAGAAAGGTATAACTTTCCTCCTATAACAGGCTAAGTTCACAAGGCAGCCTTGCAGCTCGGAGCCTATGCAGATCTAGACAAAAACAAATGCAAGAGGCATGCTGATAACTCAGTGGTAATGCATGTTATCTAAGTGTGAAAGGTAAACAGTCTGAATGCAAATGCATTATTTCATATGAAAAGCAGGGCATAAAAGGTAACATATCAGTGCTGTAATTTTTCTGCCTCTAGTATGTTTATTTACCTTCAATTACTGACATCTAGGCTAAGTTGTTGGAAATATGCCAGGAAAAATTTATTCTCTGAAAAAGCGGTCAGACGCTGGGTTGGGCTGCCCATGGAGGTAATGAGCCACCTTCCATGGAGGTGATGAAGAAATGCTCAGGCATTGTACCGAGGAACATGGTTTAGTGGGCAATAATGGCGACGTATGGACGGCTGGACTGGATGATCTTGGAGGTCTTTTCCAACCTTGGTGATTCTATGATGATCCTGAACTGTGCCCCTAAAAAAAAAGGAAAGTGTTGGGAGTAATTTCCTGAAGCAGGATGTCTGTGGAAAGCCAGTGGCTGAATTTCGCTTTCCCCCTGATACCAGGATGGGGCCGGCTCTGCTATGATGATGAGTGGGGTCTTGTGCCTTTCCTCAGCCTTGGCCCAGCAAGCTGGGGCTCACTCTTAGCCTGAAGATTTGTGTTTTCAGAAGGACTAACACTCATAACTAATGATAAATTCAGAAGGAGCTGCTAGTCACCCAGCAGTGAGATGCTATCCTGAAACTCCTTGCTTTTTACATTCCCATTTCCAACCATTGCTCTGATAAAAGCATGCTGTACTGTCAGATTACTGCCAGTTGTGGCAGTGTTTGATAACAGAAGATGTGAACTGAAAGTTTGGACTGGAAACACAAACAGTGGATCTGGAAAGGAAATGCATCTTACACACTGCTGCTGATGCCACGTGTCCCTCATGCCATTGGTGAGGGTTTGCGTACACTCTGAGATGTCACCATCTCAACTGAGAATTTTAGAAGATGTGAAGTTGCCTTCTAGCCTGTAACAACCACGTGAGGACAGCTGTTCTCCAGCAGACAAAGTGATAAACCAACAGTCTGGCAATGAGGCTCTGTTCCTGGCTTTGGCATGAGTTATTTCAGGCAAAACAATTACATTCTGTGCCTTTGTTTCCTATTCTGTAGAAGGATAATAATGATGTGAATTCCTTTGATGTCACGCCAGAACTGTATGTTCATGTTCATGTTCATGTTCATGTATGTTCAAATTCATTTAAATATTCAGGTGATTCTCTGATTCTTTGATCCATGGTGTTGAAGAAGACTTAGATACAAGAATTAATGTGACCAAAACTCATTTTTAGCTGCAGCTACACAGCCTTTCCAGCACTGGATAATGATGCCTGGCTGCAAGATGCCTGCAATGATTCCCCAGCAATGGTTTTCTCTGAATTGGATTTGATGCACCAACCATCAGAGCAAACAAACAACAAAGAAGGTGATCCTTTCTGAAACACTCTGATCAGTGCTAAAGTAATATTCAAGCTTGTTGTTCCCTTTACCACTAAGGAACTTTTTGGTGAACAACTGACTGATGTAGAAGGGCCACACAGCTGCTGTTTCAGCAAATGCAAGCAGAAATTTTCTGCTGGTTTATTAATTTCAATGGGTTCTATTCAAATTGCCAACTCTTGCATCTAAAATTCCTGTACAATAGTGTCTGTGTGGGAGAGCCAGCTATGCAGGACTTTCAAGCCCCAGCTCCCTATGAGAGCAGCAGATGAACCAAGACACAATGCCCAAGTTAGATGCCAAAGTAGATGGCTGGAGCATGACCTAAAGCCTCTTCTGCCACCAGTAGTTGTTTTTTCATTTGATAGGAGAATTGAAGCCCTGAAGAATAAAAAAAAAGAGAGAAGTCCATGTTCATCACCAAGTTTGGGGCAGCCCTGCATGAACCCTCCTACAAGAAGCAGGCAGGTGCTCAGCTGAGCCACAGTCACTGCTGTCTTGTGGTGTATGGCTGAAGTCCTAAATCTCTTTTTTTTTTTCTTTTTTCTTTTTTTTTTGTCAAGGAATTTTTCCTTTAAAATGGAATGAGAATTTGTTTGGCTCCCAGGAAGCAGTTGAGGCCATTTTCTCACAGATGGCAAGTGGCAAATCTTTTAGGAGCAACACCTGTAAAAGCATGTTGTGATTGTTTTATGTAAGAGAAATGTATTCCTAACGAGTCCTGTTGCTGCTGCGCTTGTGATAAAGATCACAGATAGCTGTGTTTGTTATAAAGTGCAGCATTGTTAAACCTTTTGTACAAGGATAAAAGTACAAAAAACTGGTTTTCAGCTGGGACTTTTTCTCCCTGAAGACAGGGAATCCAGAATCAAGCAGAGACCGGAATTTTAAAGCAGGTATCAGGGATGTCTTCACATGCCCTGGTAATATAGAAAATAAAAGAAACGGACTATTTTTAATCTAACTCTCAGCAAGCCAGTCTAAGAAGTCCCAGATTTATTATCACACCTTGAAAAAGTGCTTTTGCTAATCTCTGTTAATCCACAGGAGAGGTACTTGAAAATAATCGCTATAACTAAGCTGTAAGTCTTGAAATAACAGTTCTTTCAGCTTTGATTTCACAGATCAATTGGTGACCAGTGTTACAGAAGTCAAAAAAGGGAAGGAAAACCCGCTGTTTTTACTAAGTCTGTGTATTACATAAATATCCAGGAGCCATTTTGACTTTAATGTAATGACTGCTTGATCTTCGTGCATTTGGGCAGTAGATGCTGTAGTGTTTCACGGACCTCCCTCACTTTTTCTTTGGAAGGGCGTGGAGAGGTTTAGGAGAAGCCTCAACTGTGCTCCCATTCTCTGTGGGCTCAGTGTTCAAGTGAGTGCCCTGAGTAAAATCACCCTTACTCAGACAGCCTTCTTGCAGGACTTCAAAAGTTTGAGATCACACTGTTCAACTCTTTGCTGCATCAAGCTGTGGCTTCTGCTGACCATAGTTTAGCATGGATGCTAATTAGGATCGGAAGGACTAAAGAAAAGGAGTGTTGAATAAAACCTATAACCCTGTGCTGCTCTGAGTGCATAGGTTGTTTGCCTCTGTTCCTGAGACATCCTGTCTCTCAGATCCAAATGTACCCTGAAACAATGGCATGGTATATTCCAAAGAGAGCCAGGCAGTGTGGTATGTTCCAAAGAGAGCCATTTTCCAAAAGGAGGCAGGCAGTATGGTATATTTATTTCATAAAAGAGGCAGATGGTGCAGTATATTCCATAAATGAGGCAGGTAGCATAGCGTATTCCATAGATGAGCAAATGTTGCTTGAGCATCTACCACATGCTGTGTCTCTGTATTCACATAATAGGCAGTACTGTAATAGAACAGTGCTCAGAGCAGCTGCCCATCAGAGAACCAAATCATATGGATGCCTCTTTCTAGTGTTTGTTTCCATAAGCACACAGAAATAAAATGAGAAGCAGAGGTCCTTTTAAGGCCCAAATGCTGTACTTATCCACTAGTGAAAATGATACTCTGATGCAGGTCTTATAGGGGTATGAGTTGGGTGGAAGTGCATTGGTTACTCCTCCATGAAGGAGAAAGAAAGAGACCTTGAGTTCACTTGGACTTAAAATCGAACAAAACTTTGGGCAAACATTTGGGACTTCCTTCAAAATCATCAACCCAGGGAAGGGATGATGGCAGGTTTTGTACTAGCTCTTCAGCTGTGTCCTACACTTATGCAATACGTAATTGTGCCGTCCAATTTGAGGTTCTGCTGGAGGGGTTATTTTGTATTTTAAGAAACTACCTGACATTGCAAAGATGTGTACCACCTTGGCCTCTAATGACAGGGCCCAAGAAGAAATTTACTTTGCATTGAAATAATTGAATCATTGAAAACATACAAGGGCACTCAGAGGAGCAGAGGCTGCACCTAAGTGGCTCTAGGCTGCTCGGTGCTACATTGCCCTTTGCTCCTTCTCATCAGGTAGGATGAGAACCGATGTACTGCTGACCAAGGCCCAGAACAGCAAAAATACTAACCAGCAGCACCAACTGCTAATCAGCAGCACCAACTGCTTGCTATCCAGAAGCCTCAACTGCTAACCAGCTGCTCCAAATGCTATCTAGCAGTTCCAGCTGCAATACAGCAGTTCCAAGTGCAATCCAGCAGCCCCAAGTACTATCCAGCAGCTCCAGCTGCTATCAGCCAGCTCCAATTGCTATACAGCATTTACAACGGCTATCGAGCATCCCCAACTGCTATCCAGCTGCGCCAACTGCTATCCAGCAGCCCCAACGGCTATCCAGCATTTACAACTGCTAACCAGTTGTTCCAAATGCTAACCAGCAGCTCCAGCTGCTATCCAGCTGCTCCAAATGCTAACCAGCAACCTCAAGTGCAATCCAGCAGCGCCAACTGCTATCCAGCTGCACCAACTGCTATCCAGCAGCTCCCACTGCTATCAGGCAGCCCAAATTGCTATCCAGCATTTACAACAGCTATCCAGCTGCCCCAACAGCTATCCAGCAGTTCCAACTGCTATCTGGCAGCTCCACCTGCTAACCAGCCTTGCCAGCTGCTAACCAGCAGCTCCGACTGCAGACCAGCAGTGTTGACTGCCAAACATCTGCCTGCTGCCCATGATGGCATCTGCATGGCCCCGGTCCTGCCCCCTCTGCCGCCCTCCTTGTCAGTGGCTCCACGTCACCCAGTTGTGTGGTGTTAGCACCTCTTCAGTTGAATTCAGGAGTCTCCCTGCCCCTCAGCCTGTCTCAGGGGCTTTAGCACAGCTTGCCTCAGCAACACTCCTTAGACGTGGGCTGAAGGCAGACTGGGCCGGTATCATAAAAAACATCTGTCATGGAATTATCTCTAGATCTGTTTCCGTGACAGGGGGTACGGGACCAGAAAAAAAAAAAAAAAAAAAAAAAAAAAAAAAAAAGGGGAAAAAAAAGTGTTAATGGTTTACAGTCCAGTCCAGCCTGACCCCTTGAGTAATTAGGCAGGGGACTTGCAGGTCTGTGCCCCGGGAGAGGGGAAAAGGAGGAAGTGTAGGGACATAGTAGATGGGTCTAAAAACAGAGCAACAGCAGTGATTGAGTAGGAACATTCATTTACTAAATACGATCTCAGAATGCGAGATAATAAAATACAACACAGTACAATTGGAATAGAAACCAACATCACAACAAAATGAGAGCAAGAAGTGTCCAAAACCGAGGCCTTACTCTATCACTGCAGGCAAAAGCAGCCAGACAGCATGTGCTCCTCCGCAGCAAAGAGGCAGAGACATGTGACCTGCCAGGAGCTCCACCTTTCTTCCTCTGGGCACGAAGTCCTCTGGTGAATGCCACTCCTCCCCTCCCCTTCAACAAAAAAGGCAGTTCACAGAACCAGAATGTGAACTCTTTAACTCCCCCTGCCTTACGTGATGTTATGCTGTGAAATACTGACAAAAAAATATCACAAAACTATGATACACCTGTCTGCTGCTGTTTTGTCTTCACCTGTGGAACTGTGCCTCTGCTGGGTGTTAGGCAGTAATTCCGCCTTGTTGGCGAGGCCATCAGGTGTGCCTAAGCGATGTGGGGGGCAAGGAATGCAGCACCTCTTGGCCTGAGGAGCTCCATCCCTCACCTCTGCTCTGCAGAGTGTTTGCTCTGTGCCAGTGGTCAGCAGTGTGGCTGCTCTCAGCCCTTCTTCACATCTATAAGCATTCTGATCATTTTCCTACACACCAGGATGCTCAGAGGTTGGGTGTCAGTGGGCTCTATGGTGTGCTGTAACACAGCAGCTGCTCAGGCCCACACCATCCTTTGATCAGACTACCAAAGAGGGATGAGGGAGAGAATTGGAAATGAATTGAACAGGTGGGTAGAAATAAAAAATATCTGCAAAGACGGAAGACAAAAAAGGAAACCAAAACACAATAATAACACTATGTAGAGCCACAGTGCAATTATTAAACATTTTCAGCAACACACAGCAATAAACAGTGTGCGTTTCTTCACAGCCTAACCAAACCTTACCTACCCAAATTTATCCCCCACCTGGAACAGTAATGAGTCATAGGCTTTTATTAAATACTTATTAATTATAAAAAGTAGCCAGTGCATCTTTGCAAGCTTTGTCACAGTGGCAAGGGAGCAGCAGCATCCACCATGTTGCTGCTGTGTCATGGCGGTGCAGTGGCAGCAGCCATGTGGCTGTGGTGTCACTATTGTTCCATGGTAGGCACCATTACTCTAAGGCAGGAGAGCTCAGGGCAGCTGCTTGTCAAAGAACCAAACCCTCTAGATGCCTCTTCCCAGTGTTTATGTTTCCTCAGACACTGAGCAGAAATAAAGGCAGAAGCAAAGTAAATAAAGGGCCCATTTTGGCCCAATTTTGGCCTCTCTTACTTACCCAGTGGTGAAAATCATACTCTGATATGCTTACAGGGGAGGAAGGTGGGAAGGAAGAGCATTGGTTATATCTACTTGAAGGGGAAAGAGAGACCTTGAGTTCACTTGGAATTAAAAAAAAAAAAAAGGATAAATAGTTGGGAATTCCTTCAAAATCCTCATCCCAGAGAAGGGATGATGGTAAATTTTGTAGTAGCTCTTCACTCATGCCCTGCGCTTCTGCCATATGCTGTGGTACTTTCCAACATAAGGTTTTACTCAAAGGGTCATTCTAATGCTGTAAGCATCACAAAGCTACAAGAGGTTCTGCAGAGATACATCAGAAGCATTTGATGTTCATAGACAAAGAACTGTATGGATCCTGGGGTCTTCTAGTTATCTTGAGTAAAGAACTGGAACCCCTCAGAACAGTCAGCACTTGATGCTTCCTGTGGATGTGGGCAGCATGTAGTGACCAAACTGAAATAGAGAACTGGATGTGTGGGATCTGTCTCCTCAAATGCCCTCAAATGGATTTTCCTTCAAATCAGTGTGTTTCTACAGAAATGTTTGATTATGTGTTTCAGTCAAGCCCGTTATTCTGGACTCTCAGTAGACATGGAATGCATCTCGCTTAGGTCAGTGCAGAATTGAGAGAAGTAGTACAGATACAGTGCAGTGATTGCCTCCAGGATCTCATGGAGAACTCCACTGGTGTTTCTTCACGTTTTCACTACTGGTGTCCTGAAATTTTTGATATCCACACATGGAAAACAGATTCTAAGCTTCCATGCTGCAAATAATGTCTTTGAGTTAATCCATTTGGAAGGAAACTGTCTCTCTTTTATTTCTCAAAATATATGGCTCTGATAGCAGTGGGAAAAGGGAGAATGGCTTTAAGCTAAAAGGGTGAACTTAGGCAAGATGTTAGAAGGAGGTTCTTTGCTCAGAGACTGGCAAGGCACTGGCATGGACTTCTCAGAGAAGTTGTGAATGCCCTGTCCCTGGAGGTGTTCAAGTCTAGGTTGGATGGGCCCCTGGGCAGCCTGGTCTCGTGAGTGGCAGCCCTGCTTGCAGGGGGATTGAAGTTTTATAATCTTTAGGGTCCTTTCCAACCTAAGCCTTTCCATGATTCTATGAAATATACACAGTAAACATAATTGAATTTCTCTTTACAGGGAAAAAAAAACCTTTGCACCCCTGTTCCCTCACGAGAGTCACCAGTGCCACAGTCAAAATTCTCCCACCCACTGCCACTTCTCCCTGGGCAGACCACTAACCCTGCACCTTCTCTGTTGACAAGCAGCAGGTCCAGGAACATACTTCCCCTTGCTGGCTCCCTCACCATCTGTGTCAGGAAGTTGTCTCCCACACACTCTAGGAACCTCCAGGACTGTTCCCTTTCTGCTGTATTGTGTTTCCAGCAGACGTCTGGGAAGTTGAAGTCCCCCACAAGAACAAGATTAGAGACTGCGAGACCTCATCCAGTTGTCTATAAAGTATCTTATCCACCTCTTCATCCTCGTTGGGTGGCCTGTAGCAGACTCCCACAATACTCAGTCTTACTGGCCTTCCCCTTGATGGTAACCCATAAGCTCTCAACCCTATCATCCCCGTTATTAATTCCCAAACAGTAGTGGAAATGCTAAGTCACGGCCTGAACTAGTGATCAAGCATCTGGTGAGAAGGCAGAGCCAACCCAGGGGAGCTCAGGTGCATGCAGTGTACCTGAGTGACTGGAAGGTGTGGAGTCAGGATCCACCCCTTCCCAGACCTGATTTAAGGGTTGGCAGTGAAGGTGAGGGTACCTTCTGCTGGAGGTTTCTGTCTACCTGGGGTCTTCTAAAGGTAAGCAGCTCTTTTCCTTTGTTTCTGCATCTGTGGCTGTTGCACTTGAGCTTATTCTCATTTGCTGCAACGGAAGACTTTGCCACTCTGCTCTTATTGTGGTACTTTCCATCCTGTTATAGCATTACACAGGCATTCATGTTTTTTTTCCTCAACATAGAGGGCTGCATCACTGCCTTTCCTGCCTTGCCTATCTCTTTTGAAAATTTAGTAGCCATCCATCACAGCACTCCAGCTGTTTGAGTCATCCCAGTATGTTTCTGTGATGGTGACTATATCATCATTTTCTGACCATACAGTGGCCTCAATCTCCTCCTGTTTGTTACCCATGCTGCATGCATTCGTGTAAATGCACCTCAGCTAGGCTGCATTTTTGGGTGCAAGAAACCCTCATACCCTCTTTTTGTCCATACTCAGATTTATGTTTATGGAAACAACCTCACACCAACCCTTCTGTTCTTCCTGCAAAATGGTATGTCATTCTCCTCCACCAAGACGCAAGAAATCTTGCTAGGGCATTCCTCTCCCTCACCAAACCGTTCTATGGTTCTGAACACCAATTTGCAGCCAGAATGCTTGAAGTGTGACTCTAAAGAACACTTTGTCATTCAAGAAAAACCCAGTTTGTGTCCTCAACATTGCTTAAAGTTGTGAGTGCAGTGGGCTTGGACAGGGTCAACCCCACTGCATTAGGGGATGCCTTTAAGCCACACAGTTGACACACACAGAATTTCTCCCAGTTCTTCTGAGGTGAACCAAAGAATTTTTGCTGACAGATGGGGGTACTGCCTGCTGTCCTCTCTGTTGCACTCCTGTCTCTTGTCACATCCCTGCAGATGGACACCAGTGCTCTTGCCACAGGCTACATTTGGTTTCAGTTTTCAAATTTTTTTTTTCCTTGCAAATATTAAGGCTGAAACCTCTTTCAGTAGAGCAAGCAATGTGAAACAAAACAAAAACACCTCTGAAACTACAGCTCAGTCATGTCCCAAGGCTGCAGGCACAGAGGCAGACTTATCCTCAGAGTGTGGGAACTCAGGGGGCAGAACTCAAGGCAGGGAGGTCTGCCACATGTTAAATATGTCTAATTTTCTGTAGGCTTTCACATGCAGCCTGCATGCCTTCAATTCTTTCTCAGATCTTTGCAAAATGTAATTCAGTTCTATTTACTTGTGATTCATTTGCAGTTCTTTTCGGTTCTGAATTATGAAATTATTCCTCTTAATGCTGTCAGGAAAATTAATAATATCCAAGATCTCAGATTAAAAATTAAATATGAGCGTAACATTATTTTCCTCTGATAAATATTCATGTACAGTACATACTAGTGCAGGACTTTTCCAGAAAGAAATAAAGGAAAATATGTAGGCCTCATTCTTATTTTATTACAAAGTAGAAATTACAAGAGCTTAAGGCAAGATTTATATGTGCGCGTAGACATTATTTCTGATGGTGGTGCAATTATGATTTTCAAATGCAATGGAATGGTGATTTTTGAAATATGTCAGTGTTTCTTTTCTTTCTTTTTAGTTTTTCTTTCCTTGCTTGAAAACTTTTAACAGGCAAGCTTGTAAATAACACAAATATCTGGGGTCCGGAGTAGTGCATGTACCTGCAGCCTTATGTAGGTCCTGACTCAAGAATGTCTACCTATTCAGTAAAGACTCTTCAGCTTCTTCACAAATGCTTTCTAATATTGGAAACTTAAGGAAATCAGTATTGTGAACTTTGCACTTATTTTTCTCTGCAAACACACGTTTAGTCACTATTAAGTATGTATAGTTAATTTCCTAATGCCGTAATACAAGAAAATATTCTGACTGCTTTAAGGGACCAGTGTGTTCCAACCCAGGATCATGAGGTGGCATGTGTTGGGGACCCAAAAGGCCCCTGAATGAAGAATGATCCCGGGATGGAACAAAGCATTCCAACAGTTTTAAAGGAAGTGGCTACAGCCACAAGTATCTTATTTTGTAGAGGAAGTCGATCTTGGTAGTTTATCTTGTTTTTGCAAGGACTTGCTTTGCAAGCAGGTGTTATCTCTCACACACTCTAGGAACCTCTGGGACTGTTGCCTTTCTGCTGCATTGCAGTTGCAGGAGATGTCTGGGGAGTTGAAGTCCCCCATGAGAACAAGGGGTAGAGACCATGAGACCTCACCCAACTGTCTGTAGAAACCAGATTCTTAGTTTCTGTGCTACAAATAACGTGTTTGAGTTAATCCATTTGGCAGGAAAAAGTCTGTGGTTTATTTGTCAAAATACATAGCTCTGAACTGATTTTTAAATGGATGTCTGATTTTTTTTAAATACTCATTTGAAATACTCAGTCAACGCTGTTAATCAAATTAGTGATTCAAAGTATTTTTGCGTTTTCTCTCAGATACTTAATTTTGCTTTTTAAAATCATTGCATTATATGATCATATTTTGAAAGTGCAAAGACTCAGTCAAAACTGCAGAGATGGACCTCACAGAGGAGACAATTTGATGGTATTTTTTTTTTTTTTTTAAATATATTGTTGTGTTATTTCCAGCTCCTAGCACTCTGTAGTAACCAAATGTTCTTGTTTTGTATTTTTGGGGCTGATAATAGCAGCAGCCTGCAACATTCTAGTACTGAACAAAGTGCATTTGGTGGCATGATATTTTGAGAAGCCTGCCTTGCCTCTACTTGTGTAACTCTGGATGTGTCCTTTCTGTCTCCTGCAGAAGAATTTCATTTTCCTGACCCAGTGACTTCTGTAGCATTCCTCTGAAATCTTCTCTTGCAGCGGGTAAGACTATGGTTGAGTGTGTGGTGGCTGTTCCTATATATATATATATATAGGTTATATCGATAGGTTCCTTCACTTTGGCTTCTGAATCCCTCCTCCAACAAAACAACTCTTAAGTTATTAATTTCTCATTATATTTTAGTATCTATTAATTGCTGAACAATCTGTTAGGCTTCTGAGTACTCCCATTTTCTTCTCAGACTGACAGGTGGCTATTTCTGCTGTAGGTACCGTATGAGCCGAATTCAGGTTTGTCATACATTTTGCTCAGAAACACATCGCTCTTGTTGATGCAGTTTTTGTTGTTGAAGATTTTCACTTTGAATCAAAATGCTCAGCTGTGAATGCTGCAAGCAGTTTAAAAATAGCCATGGAGCATATTGTTAAGAGAGTGCTTGGAAGCCTCAGCCAAAACCAACCATTCTTGTGAATCTGAATGTTTCCCTGTTGCTGAGGAATGCTAATTAAGCTTTCAGTGCAGACAGGAAACATATTTAGCACGAATTTTCAGTGAAAAGGAGCTGATTTCTCTTACCTTCTTCCCTCAGCAAGGAGAGGGAGCCTGTTAGTATTCTACTTTTCCCACTGGTTCTCATGTTTATTTGCCCCAGAAATAAAGAATCAAATGAAATGAGATACACTTGTATCATGATGCATTCATTCTCTTGCCTTTCCCAAGGTCTTCTGTAGTCTGCAGCAATGCCTGTGTAATTTCCAGTAAACAATGAGAAATGTTTGCAGATTCATCGCTTTTCTCCTGGGACTCTGACATATTATGGCTGGCACCAGACAACACTGGTCTTTATAAATAATGTACAAGCACATGGACACACTTTTTGAGAAGCAAGAGGTCAAACAAGGTATTACAGTGATATCCCATGGTGCGAAACTAAGTCACCTCCTTTCTCCAGTAGATGAATTGACAAGTGTGGGTCTGTAAATTGTTCCTATCACTACTAAGACTAAAAGGAAAATGTCTCAGCTTGCTCACTGCAATTCACTCTGGCTGATAGCCAGGTTCTCCACCAGTCTGTGTCGTGTTTGTGTGCCCTGTGCCATCTTAAATTCTGTAGCCTTCAAGACCTCAAAACAACTTTTCAGTTTCTCCCTAGGTGCAGATTAAATTAATCTGGAATTTAAAGGTTCAGTGCTGCTGTGGAAGAGAATGGTCCATCACTATTCTGTTAATAGGAAGCTATGACTGTATCCTGCAAGTATCATTTATTAGATACCAAATGTTCTACAGTCACTTTACTGGAAACACAGGAATTCTGGTTTCTTCTTTACTGCTTTCTCAGCCATGGTATCTTATGATTGACAGTATGTCTCCCTACCTGCCAGACAGGATGCCAGTCTGTCAGAATTGTTTCCTTTTCTGTTTATTTACTACATAGAAGAAACTGATGTAAAATGCATTTATGCAGCTTTGATCCAGGGCAAAAAAACAAAAAACTTGTTCTGACCTAAACTTTTGGAGGAGGGAAAAGCTTGGACAAATCAAAGACATAAAAAAGAATTCTCTGTAATCAAATATGGAGAACATGAAAGGTATTACAGATTATTGGCAAGGTCTTCAAATAATACAAGCAAGCAGTTCTTATGTCTTTCAACTCAATGCTACATTATGAATACCTCAGTGATGCTGGAACAAATCAAGGATTTATACTTAGTTTTGTTGAGAGAGAGAAAGAGAGAGAGAGAGAGAGGTAAGAGCTTGGGTTTGGAGAAGGACTTTCTTAAGATTGTAAGAAACCAAAATGCTCCTGTCACTTTTGAAGTGGATGACTGCAGGTGATGGTAGGGGTGTCTTGTCAGCAGCCTCAGGAAGGCAGTAGAACAAACCTGTTTGGTGTTAATTAGCATCACTCACCAGATGAAACATCATCACTATCCTGAGAAGTGCTAGAATACTGGGCACTTGCAAACCCTGGGCCTCCACTAAGAAAAATCTGGAGAGGTTTTGAGATGTGAGCACTTCTAAGCACACAAGTCCCCTGGAAATATCAACAGAGCTGTCTGAATGAAAGGGATGTTTATTGCCCTTTGCTTCTCTTGCAAG
The DNA here is from genome assembly GCF_026119805.1 of Tympanuchus pallidicinctus. Taxonomy (NCBI): domain Eukaryota; kingdom Metazoa; phylum Chordata; class Aves; order Galliformes; family Phasianidae; genus Tympanuchus; species Tympanuchus pallidicinctus. The sequence goes on from NW_026294744.1 coordinate 7,266,262, forward strand.
CTGATTGTTTTGGGAAATCTGTTTTTGCAAGTGTCAGGCCGACCTGTGAAGAAGCAATTCTCCTCTGGATAATTTTGGCAGAACAACCTGACCTTCAAGAAACTATGACTAAGAGTGGCCCTTTATTTTCTTGTCACCCTCACAGTATGCAATCTGTGGCTGAGTCGTATGATGAAGTAATGGAGTCCAGAGATTCACTTCTGAAAACTGCTGTCATATAATAGCAATGCCAGCACTTATGAAATCTCCAGGTGAACTAGCTCAAAGGTGGTGTTCATGACAGTAGAAGTGTAGAGTCATTTAAAAACTGATTCTATGGTAAAAGTATTTCTGGGGCTGAGATGGGGTTTGAACGCAGCTCAAGGAACGGACAGAAATTCAGGGCCAAAGAGTAAAAGGCTTCTTCCCTGCCTGCCAGGAATTTATGGCAAGCTGCAGAGTGACAAAGACTTGATGATTTTTCCAGTGAGACTTGTGGAGATGCTATTAAACAGATAGTCTGAGGGAATCGACTGGAAGGAAAAAGGACAGGGAGGAGGAAAATGATGTGATCCATGCTCAGAGGCTGCTAAAGCTTTTGAAAAGTACACATGGGTAGCCAATACAGCCTGCCAATTTTGGCTCACCAGTACTTGCTGAGATGCAATTCAACCAAAAGACTTGCAAGAGAAGGACCAATCCTTTAAAGCAAAGGTATCTTAGAGACAGCTAGTGACCTTGCATGGGACTGTAGGTTTTTCCCAGTGTGACTTTTATATAAAAAGATTCCTCCATAAAGTCAAAGGAAGCAAAGGGTTTTTGTTGTTAGATGTTTGATTCCTAAATTGACGTTCTTTTTAAAGTAGATTTGTGGAAATAATGACTGTTGTCATCAACAGGCACTCTGTATGGAGGAACTTGGCAGAGGAAAAACCCTTCAGTTCTCAGCTCTGTGAGTGGGGAAGGCGGAAGGTGTACTTGGTCAACAGGGTGAGTAGAGTTGCTACAATTCCATTTTAAATACAAATTAATAACAAAAAACAAAGGAAAGATCTATAGTTAAAAAACAAACAAACAAAAAAACCACACAAATAAATAATCCACAATGAATAGAAGGTTTTATCTATTTTGTTGGAAATGCTTTTAATTTTCTTTCTATGAGTAAGACCAATGACAAACCCAAAGTAACTGGGTTGAGGCATTGCAATTTGGTCACAGCTATACATGTCTAAATCTGGAGAAGTTTGTCTGCATCTTACATCTGCTTGAAGTTGGAATCTATTTACATTGCTTACACTGTCTATTTACACTGTTCTATCTGGGAAAAAAAGGAAGGATTAAGTGTGTGTTAATACATATCTTTTTATCTGTTTGCAGACGCTACAGCTTCCACTACCATACTTGTAGACCTAGGATCCCGAGTCTGAAACGAAGCCCTCTTCTGTAGATGTGTAGCCTCTCAAGCTTGAGTTGTGAGTACCTTTCTCAAACTTCTTGATATTTAATGTCAGTTGCTTGATTCATTGTGATGCAGAATATTTTCTCTTCATTTTTGCTGTCATTGGAAAAATGTGGGAAGAAAACTCACTAACTCCAATGTGATGCTAGAAAGCAGCATTTCCTTATTCTTGTGATATGTATTGGGCAACTTAAGAAATCAAGCGCATACGCACACAGTTCAGGTTCTGCATTTAAACAGATAAGACGTACAGGTGCAATATATTGGCATGCATATTCTTTTCCAAGAACTCATTAATACATGCTAACATCCCTCTGAGCATGTGTGGTCATGTCTATGGTGGTCATACTACCACCTCCGTCCTCCTCTTTATCTCTCCTTCAGCTTCATCATGGTATCCTTTGGCTGACCTTTTAGCTGTTTTTCCCCAATTTGGCAAATTTCCATGGCATGTTATGCCATAATGTGCAACTTTCTATCTTGGTGCACTGTAACTCAAAACAATTTATATGAAACCCAAGAAAAAGTCCTTGCACATGGTGGATGCAAAGATAAACGTAGCTTATTGTGATTTGAATGCTTCAGTGAAGAAGAGATTTGGAAAAACAAGACCGTGCACATACCAAGCAAAGCTGAACGGAAAACTTTAGAACTAGCATTCATTAATTCCTTTTTGCTAAATTAATATATTGGCCCTAAAGTTAATATATTGATCCCTGTTGCTAAGCCAACTTACATCAGCACTACAAAATATCAATAGATATGCAGATGTTGGAAATACCTTGGGAAATGTAGAGATGGGAAATTGAGTAGTATTTAACATCTTACATTCTTTTAAAAAAAGCTATAAGAATTGATAGATTTTGTCTATTGTGCTATATTCAGTTTATTATATAGCCATCATTATTGAATTATTTTGGATGTATTGATACTACTTAAAATGGTTAATGTTCTCCAAAGTGCTGTATGCATTTAGAATGATGCATGAGTAGTAAGAATAACCAGACTATATATGTCAGATAGAAATAGAGATGTAAAGAAGCTGCATGATTATTTCTTGTACCTACCTGCTCATGGTGGACATGAAGAGGGGCTCATTTCCCAGGTGTAAATATATCACTGCTTCAGTTATCCTTTATGTAAAATGACATCAATGACATATCTCATAGGGGTTCTGTAAGTCAGCAATGTTTGTGAAAACACTTTTCTATCTTGATGTGAGAGACACTTTAGAAGTGCAGTGAATTAATGTTTTTTCTCAAATGCTTTTTGAGTTCTACAGGGTCAGGGTTTTGTGGCTTGTTATCAGTATTCCACCAAGTGACTTGCTTTCTAATCTCTAGATTTGCTGTGTGGTGATCAGAGTTTAATGAAATGACTGTGATAGCCAAAGACAATTATGATAATTGAGATCTTTATGGGGAGGAAGCCCTTAGTTTGGGTTTTATGCTGGTTCACAGTGTGAACCCTTCACAGCTCAGAAAAAAGCTCATCCTGGGACATACAATGCTCTCAACTATCTGTGGTGACTAACTCTGTATACACAGTTCTGACAGAGCAAATGAGAAGAAGGGCATGATTGCTTTTGTTTCTGCAGAAGAAACTGAAGAGAATTTAAGAGAATACTTCATATTACAGTACGTAGAAATTTTGGCTTGATGCTATCTTAGCTGACTTGTAGCTACTTATCAAAGCCTGCTATTACAGCTATGCTGCAGAGCTCTCAAGATACATCCTTGCTTCTTGGCTGAGTCAAGCTTTCATGCAGATACCTATCAAAACTTTCCACTCACAAACAAAATATTGTTACTTGGTAAAGTTAAGTAAGCCAAGTCCTGATCGGGACCCATAGACTTGTGGGTGTTCAAGTTCCTCAGGTGGTCCCAAACCTAATCTTCATTTATAGGAAGCAACGTCCCTACCCCTTGATCCCCTCCTGCCAAACCAAATGCTTGAGGACTGTGTGGTGAGCAGTTGTCAGGGAGGACCTGACAAGAGGTAAAAAAGTGAAGTACCTCAGCCTTCTCCTTGTCTGTTGTTACCAGCCTGCCTGACTTTCCTTTTCTGGTTGAGGTACCTGTAAAAGCCTTCCTTGTTCTTTTTTGCAAAGTTCAGTGGTTTTCCTGACCCCATCCCTACACAGCCTAGCAGCTTCCTTATACTCTGCTCTTGGTACCTGTCCCTGTTTCCATTGCCTCTATATTTTCTTTTTACTCATCAGTTTGACCAGCAGGTCCTGGTTCAGCCATACTGGTCTCTTGCCTTCCTTTCTTGACTTGCTACACCTGGAGATGGAGAGCTCTTGTGCCCTGAAAAAAGCCTCCTTGAAGCTCTGTCAGCTCTGCTCTGTAGCCTAGTCCATGAGGGCAGTTTCCCAGGGTGTTTTGTTGACTAACTCCCTGAAGAGCTGGCAGTTAGCTTTCCTGAAGTTTTGCTTCCTAGTTTTGCTCTTGACCTGTCTCTTGTCCCTCTGGAGCATGAACTGAATCATGGCATGGTCACTACAGTCCAGGCAGCCTCCAATCCAGATGTCACCAGTCAGTTCAGCCCCCCTTGTGGGCATATTATAGTGCATATCTAAGGAACAGTAGGATTTCCTGGGGTGTGGTGTCTGGTCAGCAGCTGTTAGAGAGGAGGAGACACAGCAACAGGGCATCTTCTTGTCTCAGAATACAATAACATGCTGCTTGGAACTCTTTACATTCCTAAAAACCAGTTATTTCTTTCTTCATCTTTGCTGCTAAGCACCTCCTGAGCAATTTCTGCTGCCCTTGAATTGGATTTTTCACAATATTGCATATAAAGATATTTCAGAAATCAAGAGGGTTTGCTTTTGAAGCTAAATCATCAAAACATATCTTTTTATTCTGAATGGACCATTTGGGTGACCATTTCTATTTCAAATAAGCATGGGCAAAGCATAGACTTTTTGAGAAGTGAACTTAATAGATCCAGTTCAGAAGTGCAGCTCTCAATGCCGGTGCAGCTCTCTGCTTCAAGTGTGAGAAGAAAGCAGCGTGTGAATTGTGGGAGCTGAGAAGGAGATGCCATCTGACCTGGCCCTTTCTCCACCATTGCAGTCACCAGCATTCTTAAGAGGAATCCTGGCAAACTGGTGCAGGTACTTTTTATATCTAAATTTCAAGTCAGCAAGGTCCTGTGGCTGACAGGCAATCCTTTTGCCTTTCTGTTTGGTTCTTCTGCTTTAGCTATTGTCATGTTCTGAGGCTGCTTTTTTTTTTTTTTTTTTTTTTTTTTTTTTTTTTTTTTTAAATAAAAAAACCCAAAACAATTCAAACAGGCTGGGCACTGGCACACAGACAATTGTCAGCATGCTTGTACAGAATTAATGTTGATATTCTCTTCATTGTGCTCAGGTTGTCCGGAAGAACTCAGGAGCAAATTACAGTCTGGATTACTGTTAGATGATGGAGCAGACAGTCTCTACTGAAACTTTTTTTTTTTTTTTCCTCATTTACTTGTGCTGCATTGCAGATACCTGTTCAGTCATGCCTGGTGCTGAGATTAAATGGCTCCAGCAGTGAGGATGCCAGTGACTGGAATTTGATTGCAAAGGCTTGCACTTGTACATCAGCAGAGTGGTTGATTGTAACCCAGCTGCTGTTGCAAGTGAATTGCACCTTGCATGGGACACGTACCTAGGCCTCAGTCTAGTCCACAGCAGGGAAGCCACCATTTCATGTGATGCTGGTAGCAGTCCCAGCACCACAGCAGAAACTGCATGGAGATCTTGGGGGCAGTTTTAAGACAAATTGGAAGTGCAGCGTGAAAGCACTCTTTTCAGCCACATATTCTGCATTGTGGATTTGTGAATTTATGAAGTTTCATCTCCAAGACTAGCAATATCGATTCCTTTACAGGCTGACTGGGTGTCCACCACCCTTAAATGGATCCAGGCACTGTGAAGGTAGGCTTGGTGTAAAGTTGTCCCTTCACACCCATTTTCAGGTTTATTTGGACACTGCAGGAAAACTCTGAGTGTTTTTAAAGAGGGAAATTAAATCTGCACCTTATGGAGATAAGATCATTCATCCATGTTTCCTACAGTTCACAATTTTCACACCTGGAAGTCCCCTGTCCACATTTATCCCATTTAAGTAACAGGGCAAGACCACTCCACGTTTTGTTGTACCTTTTAATGAAGGAGGTTATTTCAGAAGAAGCTTAATGAGATGTGTAGAACTGCAGTCTGAAAAATAAGCTGATGGCATGAGGAAGACTGAAGAGCCTTCCCAGCTACCAGTTCTTACATCTACTTGTCCTTTATGTGCATCAACGATGTTCACCCACAAGTTGAGGATTCATTTTGCAGAGGTGACTTGCATCACGTCCCAGTGCCAAATAGCAGAAGCACGGATGTAAATCCTTTCTGCATGAACTGCAACATCACAAGTTGACATAGGCAACACACTATGGATGGAGAGTACCCTGTTTTCTTTCAGTCTGCCCTTTTTATGATAAACAAAATATGTGGTGAATTTCAGCTTTGCTGCATGCTCCATGCAGGAGACACTGAGATACACAGTGAACTCCCCCGTGGACTTGATAGCATTTTAAAAATGCATTGCCCAACCTGTAGGCTGATACTACTGCGCATAGATGCAGACAGTACAAGCCCATGTGTCACTACATGTTTTCTTCAGATAGAGCTCTAAAAGTAAAGCAGTATCTCATGCTATCTATGTTAGAGTTATTGGGGAGGCAGTAGATGTAAAGACAGATTATGAAGACGGGGAGGGTTCTAGCGAATCTTGGAGCGCTGTAGATGCCCACTTAATCTTTTTAACCTTAGCCAAAATAAGTTTGTCTTTGGTTTTATCTTTTCAGTTTCCAATCTCAGGCCATTGTCACCAAAAGGATGACTGTATAGTAGTCTGTGTATATATTTTGTGACTCGCTCGCTTGATAGTACCAACTTCATCCACTCTGCTCAGAGCATGTTTAGAAGTTTCTATGGCAGTGCAAAGTGGGAGGTAACCAATGGGAGAAACAGCAAACGGAAGTGCACAGGAAGTTGAAAATGCCAGAATTGGGCTGTCCCATGTTACTTCAGCTTAGGTGTTCCCTCTTATTATCTTGTCAATGTTCTGAAAGCCTATCATGACAGGCTGTAGTCTCTACACCACTTCATTTGTAAGTGCTTCTGCTGAGAGTGTCATGAGAGAAAAGATAATGCCAGGTGTGCAGTAATTTTATTGAGGATAACCAACGTCGCAGTAAGAGTGGGGTTAAGGGCTGCTGATCATCCACAGAGGTCATCAAATGAGCCTTTTGCATCACGTGTTCATAATCTTGAGTTATTTGCTCTGAGTGAATTATCCAGTGAATTACAGCCTTGACTAATTTGAGAACGGGTCCTAATTTCCACAGATTCATCACACACATAGATGAATTGCAGGGTACACTATCAAGAGGGTATTATGCGTGTGGTAAAAATGCACTGGTGCATTGCCACCTACAATTTATAGATGGTCTGTGAGCTTTTGCCTTTTATTCTTATGCTCCAGGGAGTCTGTTCATGAGAGTTTCAAACTGTGATCAAACTTTTAATTGAAAGTGATGGGCCAGAATGCTACTCACCATGCTTTGGGGAGTCCTGGCAATATTGCTGTCCACAGGGCAGCTACTCAAACTCAAGGTGATTTCAGCAAGCTCCCTGATCCCATCTTGTCCTGTTCACTCATGGTGAGTCTCGCTCTATAACTGCAGTGTGGAGTTGCCAAAACAAGATAAAGAGAAACCCAAAGCGAAGTTAATACATCCCTCGCTGTAGCAGAAACAAGACGCAGATCATCTCCCCTCTTCTTTCCTGAAGGAAGCAAAAACCCAAGGCTGTGATTCTTGGCTGAAAACGGACTGCCTTCAATGTATGCTGTGTGCCAGCTGGGAGCTTGGCTCTGAATTTGACAGTTCCAGCTCTTTCTCTGAAGAAAGCTGCTGCTTCTGTCTCGCATGAACTCTGCATTATATTCAGTGTATGTAAAAACAACCATAACGTAACCAGTGACCTTGACCATAGCATCAGCTAAAGGAGAAGCAAAGAACTCCCTATGGTATGCAGTATCATTTATCAAGGCATATTTCTATTGACCATACTCCCTCTAAGGAAAATATCTTTCCTTAAAGAAAAAGATCTCAGACTATATTACTGAAACTTTGGGAAAAGTTTGTGTATGTCTTAGCAGTGGAGGATCAGAAGTTTTAAATCAGCTAAAAAAGTCTTCTACTATCTATCTCCCCTCTAATCTCAAAGCCGTTGTCCCAGTGGTGACATAGATCTATGGCATACTCTCTTCCCTTCCCAAATGCTGCAGTCCCTCCCCACTTCATCCAGGAGTGTGCTAATGCTGTGCTCTGCAGCACCCCTGAATTCTGCGAAGTGGCAGTCATGCATCCAACATCATGGGATCTTGTTCTCATGTAAGCCTGTGATGTTTGTCTGGTTTCATTCGCTGTTTTGCCTCAGTGGATGAATAAGCAAATTGTGAAACTCTTCTTTATAATTCCTAATGGCATAAAAGTATGTATATTTTATGTTAGGTAGATAAAGTTTTACATATACTTACAGAGAAGTTGGCAGGGAGAGAGAGGTTAATTATCCATGAATATTGTTAGATTTCTTGTCTTTTATGGACACTGCCTTTTCATGTATGGAGCACACTTCCTTTCCCAGTTACCATTTTCCCATTTTTCTCTGTCTTCTTTTAAAAGAGAAAGTGGCAATTAATGATCTTCTGTCATTTCCTTGCTCTGTTTTTGCAGCTACCATTTCCCTTTGCTGCCCTTATTCTTTCATTTAAGCTCTGCACAGATGATTTGTCACTTCCTAAACTCAAGAAATATCTGCACAATATAGCAGATTAGCTCCTGAGCCAAGCTTAATTTAATCCAATGGGAAATTTTGGTGGAGTTTAGAACAGCTCCTAAACATCCCTTGTATAAAGGTTCTCCCCAGTCAGAGAGCCTTCATGCTCTTCAAGTATTGGTTTTCCTTTCTTCAGAGCACCTTCATAAAACTGAAGTCTCTGGACAACGTGCCTGTGTCAACAGCAGGCTGTATTTTCTTACAGCATATTATGATGATGGCATTATGATGATGGCTTTATACTCCAGAAAAATGGAGGATGCTTAAGGATCTGCAGTGCACTTGTTAACAATGGAAGTTCTGAAGCTCTGGATTTCTGCGTTCAGCTCAGCATCTCAAGGAAATTGCTCAGATTCCTATTTATCTCAGTTTACCCATTTGAATCCAGGGCACAGTGTCTTTGTGAAGTGTAAATGATGCATGTTTTTGGAATGCTTGAAACAAAAGATTATGTAATGTGGGGAAAAAAAAAAACAAAAAACACGAGCTGTTGAGGAAGAAAAGAAAAAATCTACAGCATTCTCATAGGCCTGGTGAACAAAAACAAAAAAGGATTTGCTAAATACAGGCTTAAAGCAAAACTTGAAAATGTGCTTTTACTCTTGGTTTGGGATTTCATAACAAACATACCAGGATCATAATTTCAAAGAAAGTAGGTAATGAATGAGAATCTTATCCATACTCTAATCATGCCTCATGTACATAAATTAGACATGTCTCTCCCAAAGAGCAGATGCAATCTCACTTGAAATGTATTGTGAAGAAATGTCCTTAGGGGCCAAAGCACTGTGTCCTCAGTAAAGTATGGGCCCATAAAAAATACTGCAGATGAAAACTACTGTGTAGCTGGGGTGCACCTAGTCCTGTGCATCCTGTAAGGATGTTGTGTTAGGAACCTGTGGGTGCGGAGTTCATTGATCCAACAAGCAGGATGCTGGGCTGCAGAGAAACCTCAGCACACAGAAAACCATGATATTATTTCAACCATTGCTACTGCATGACAAATATATTCACCTTATAACTATGCCACATTCCACTAAATTACATGCTCTGTGGTTTGCTGTGATTGTATGATGGCATCACTCCCTATAACCACAAACCACAGTGAACTGACGTTGTTTCCGTGATTTCACTGGTTTTGTCTTAACCATATCCTTTGGCCCTTCTGCCACTTTCACCATAGGAAATGCTAAGCTGGAACACCGTAGAGCACTTCTACAAACTCTTATTTTCCAGCTCCTTTAAATGCACAGGCCTATAGCACTTCTGTTTAGTGTAAACCTCCTTCTCGTGGTGAATGCAGCTTAAACATCTTCATCCTGCCCCATTGGATGCCAGGTCTTGATGGGGAGGATGTTGGGCAGATGGCCAAGTTGTGAGCAGGGAATCAGCCTGAGTTGTCTTAGAGCGATGCTGGGCATTGACACATGAGCTCTGCTGTCTCAGGAGTGCATTTCCCTGAGCCATCCCAGTACCTGCTGCCTGTCCTCTTCATTAGGCACATGGTGCACAGCCACTAACATTGGCACTGACTGAAACCAGCTTAGGTTTGTGGGGATTTAGCAGACCAGCTCTTGGCAGAGCTTTTCCTAGAGGAAGCAGAACAGCCTCGATCAGTGTGGTTCATTCTTGAGGGCTGTGCTCTGCAGTGAAGCTGAAATTGCCTGGATTCCCTTCATGGCACAGCCTGTCTGGAAGAAAGGGAAATTTGAATGTTGCTTCTGTTGGCAGGAATAACACAAGGTCTCATTGCAAGGTTGGAAATACATTGACACGTCTTAGTTAGATCTATTCCATGGAAGAACAGTGAACTTCAGTTTCAAGTGCCATTTCCTATTACATTTAGATAGCACTGAGGTGGTTTCTAAATGGTGGAGGAATGGGCTAAATGGAGATATGGTGAATCAGGGGGGTGATTTGTTCCAGGAAGCAGTGGGATCGCTCGCTTCATTAGTTTCCATGCTACCCAACTGCTCTATTTCAATATATTAGAGCACTTTCATGGCCGAGCTGAGCACGGTGGTGCATAGTGCACTCATGCCGTACAGATAGTTCCACATATATCTCCTGCCAGGGAGGCAGTAAACAAAGGCTGTGAATATCTGCACTCAGCTGCAGTAGCTCTGCGCCTCCATTATAATTTGTGACCAACATAACAAGATATGCTGTATACTAATGCTGGGTCATATATTTGGCTGTATATATCTCGGGCATCCTCCGAGATATTGCATACACACAGGTGCACATGCGCACACTCTTGATTTGCTCCTTCTCTGTGAGGCTGGACAAAGAGATGTGAGGCACATAAATCTTCTTATTCCAAGAATCTCCTAACATAAAGAAATTCTTACCTAGAAGCAAACTTGTATAGAGTGGTTTTCAAGGCAACAGACTTTGTGTTCCAAGTAGATAAATAATGCACAGGCCAGATGCTTATTTGACCTTCCTCTGTTTGCAAGTTTAATTAAAAAGAAGCAGAAAAATCACGGTGTAGTCTTCTCCACTTTTTCCCCAGAACTTAGCAGACTACTCAAGAAGAAATGTAGACTTTTTATTTCAACCGGTCCAAATTTCAGAGTTTCTTTAATTTCAAAGAAAAATCATCTCTCTTCAGCCCTGTTGATTCTCATGAAAGACATTACTAAATACTGAATTGTTACTGTCAGCACTTACCTTCCAGGAATTTACCAGTACCTGTTTTTGTGTACTTATTACCAAATAAACAAGATCTACCCATTTTTTGTTTTAAATTTAGTGATTTCCCAGCTGTAGAAAAGCTAATGAATGCCATCTCTGCACCATCAGTGGGACAGGACTCTGTTGGGAAAGGAAGAAGTTGAAGTTGACATCCCTTCTGCCTCTCTACCAGCAAAAGCAGGCTGCAGCTGCATGGCCTCTTAACCTCATAATTTTTGGAAGTTCAGCAGTCATTTGGTAAACAAAGGCAGGAGGAAACCTTGAGCTGCTATAAACCAGTGCACCTCTGCTGTCAGAAATGAACCTTGCCAGACTACTCCATCAAAGGACCTGACCTAAAGTAATGGGAATTTGCTACTGGAATATAAGTCAAACATTTGAGGACTGTATTCCTTCTCCTGAAAACTTGCATCCAGTTCGGTGTTCCTCCAGAGAGCATTTGCAAAGACTGTTTTTTCATTTAGTTTGAGATCAGGTAGACAGGAAAAAAATCAGCAGAGCTGGCAAGGAAAGGCAGTACTGAGAGGAAAGGAAAACACTTTAGCTCTGAGGTTGCCTTCAGCTGGCAGAAAGAATGGAAGGAGTCTGTCAAGTGAGTGACTGGAGCCAAGGTGTTTTGTTTCATTTCTGTGGGTTTTTTTAATTGTTGGCACCACTACTGTTAGTGATACAGAGTCTCAGTAAGGCAGCTGAAGCAGCCCTTTTGCCATGGAGGTGGGGAGAGCCTGCAGAAGCCACAGGCAGAAACCCAGGGTCCAGCCCCAGAGCAGGAGGTGCAGAGCTGCTGCACATAGGCTCCTGTCACGAAGCATGCAGCAGCTTTGGGAGCTTCTAACACTTGGCTTTGCACAGTCCCTTTGCTAAGCCGTGATTTGCTGTTTCTTGTTTCTGCCCTTTTGTGTCCAAATACAAATGTATTTGTCCTGGCCAACATATCTGTGGAGCAGAGCCTCCTGCCCAGTGGCATGGGCTGTTACAAAAGCAGTGTGCATCAATCACACTGTGCACACCTATTTGGGATGCACACAAATTCAACATTGTTTCTGTTTTTTGCATAAGAAGGCAATTCAGAGGGGACTCTGTTTACAAGACACTGATTGGTTTTACTTTACATACCAAAGAAGCACAAATTGTATAAATGTAGCATGTGAAGAGCTTTGAATCTTATATTTGAAGATAATTTGTGTTGACTACACTTGGCACTAAGGAGGAGGCATGGCAAAGAAATGTACAGAGTATACCGAGAGCTTTTGTCATATTTCCAAGGGGAAAGTGAAAGCACAGCATGACTTGCATTGCCAAGCTTAAGATTGCCACCTAGTTTTCATGAGATTGCTCTAGGCTTGATAAATCCCATTTTAAAATTGGCATTTCTAGAATAAACAGTTCTTCACACTTTATTCCTAGGATCATTGTCATTATCTCTGATTACTTTTATTTGACAAAGTGTCAGTTTTATATCATGAAGATACAGCAACAAATTGGATTGAAACATAATGATAGTGCAATTTTGAGTAGGACTCCCTTGATGGTTGGACCAGATGATGTTAGAGATCTTTTCCAACCTTAACAATTCTACGATTCCTTAACCTAACCTCAGAAATCCAAAAATTGGATGTCTAGTCTTGGTCTGGGCTCTATTTGTAGTCAGCAAAGGGAAATGGGCTTCTAGAAAATGATTCATCCTGTCCAAAATTAGATGTCTGAGACTGACTGGATTGTTTTCCCACCAGAGGTATTTTTCTGTATCCACAGACTAGAGGGGAAACCTATATAAATAATTTGGACAGATTATCTGTCTTTAGGTGGCTACATATCTGTGAAAAACGTGTTGAACATTTGGTTACTTCCTTGTAGCTTCTTCAGTGCTATGGACCAACCTAAACTTACAATAAGGTTGTAGTATAATTGACAACAATAGATGAAGTAATTTATTTCTCCAGGGGAAGAAGAAATACAAAAGAATGTGGTATCTGTATGCACTACAGCATAGTTTCTCTCTACTGACAAATGTGTGTTTGATGAAAACAAAACTGAATCATATTGAAAGGTGAGACGGGCCCCATAAGTGAAAGTAAAAAGGCAAGAAGCCTCAAAAAATCATGTATTATAAGTTACAGAACTGAGACTATGTGGAGACAACTGCATTGTAAGCTGTCAAAATAAACAAGTTGTAAAGCTAAAGATACAACCTAGTTGTGCAGCATTCACATCCCTGTTCCCCAGTCAGTACAAATAGATGCAGTTTAACCAATGGATCTGTGCCCATTCGCTTCTATCTACAGCGTGGCATCCATCTGTGTGCCCTAACCCTCTCTTCCATGTTCAGATAGTATGTGGGCCTCCACGTAATCCCTCTGATTATACCAGAACGGAGTACGTAACAGAGAAATGGATAGTAAGGAAATAAAGCATGCATGTCGGAATCCCTTAAAGTGCAATGTTCATCATCCTTCCTGAATGAACATGTGAAAGAAAAACAAAATTTTATAAAGTACGTTTTCATCAGCTGTGGGAGGCAACAGTGGCTTTTGCTGGAGTGAAGCAGCACTCAGGAGATACTCAACCCCACAGTCATAGGTCACACTGGCAGAACTCAGCACACAGACTGTTTGCTTTGTTTTCCAGAGTTGGTGTTCGGGGTGGTGTCAGAACTTCTACATTTTTGTTTCCATCATTAACCATGTCAGACTTCCTCCCCAAGAAAATTCAGTTTTAGGAGAATGGTGACTTCATCACAGAAAAAATCCCTCTGGCTTTAGGAATGCAACCTTTATTCTGAAGTGAAAGCAGTCCAGAATACTGTGTCGGCACAGATTTATTTTGGTTAGCACCCCGTACAGAAAAGCTGTGCACTATGTAGGCCTATACTGATTACAGAAAACCCTGAGCTGAAACTCCCTCAATCCTGTGGATGAAAATGACCTATCCTTTTGCTGCCCTCTTTCTTCAACTTGCAAGCATATCACCTGCACGTAGTAGTTTAGTGACTTCCTCTTTGACCAACGATGTTGATACTTGGAAATGAGGTGGCAAATTTGTACTCAGATTATTTGGGAAAGAATCAGAGTAGTCAAAACATCTTGAATCTCTACTCTTACTAGATGCCAATCTATTTAAATATTATAAAATGTTTAAAATTTAAATTATATTAAAATTTTAAATCATTATTTAATTTAAAATTCCCTCTGTAGTTGCTTATAGTCATGGTGTTCCAAATTCCTTCTCCAAAGAGTTGAGCCCTTATGCTTCCCTCAAATCATGGAGGTTCACAAGACTTTGGTCTCCTCTGGCCAGAGGGCATGACTTGCTTTGCCCTCAGATTTTTTACTAATTCCAGCATCTCAGCCCTGTTTGTCAATGACTGTACAAAGAATCAAGAACATTAAATATTAGGCAATGCTCACCACATTCCCTGAATCCCTAAAAAGCAGCAGTACATTGCAGTAATGGGAGGGGAGCAGAAAGAGGACAAAAATGGGTCTTCTTGCTTATGGAGAAGCATTGCTACTGGCATTGATGCTTGGACCAGCCGCAGTGAAGAAAAAGCCTGTTTCTCATTGGTAACTGCTTCTCACTGCCAACTGCCTTCATAAGGTACTGCCAAGGGTTTCCTAAGTCCAGTTTCTGGGGATGGCCAAGAAGGGCCAGAATGTCACCACAGGATGGTGGGGTAAGGAGGAACAAGGGCAAGAACAGCATCCCCCTGGGCAGGTGAGAAACATAAGGGAGGCAGAAATTCAAAACCTGTCACCTGGAGCCATGGACGTGCTGCAAAGCAGAGGCATGCTGGGCCAGATGTGGCCTTTGCACCAGTGGAGACTGTGAAAAACCCACACTGAGCTGGCAAGCAGGAGATGGCCTTAAGCATGGCCCTACCATCGCTATGTCCAACACAACCACAGTTCCTTTTCTGCGTAGTGCTTACCTGGCTGGATACACCCAGGCTGAACTGGTGCTGGGGTGCTTCATCCTAAATGGAGGAGAAGGGGGGGACTCTGCACTGATTCCTGGTGAACTCAGCCCTTGGAGATGGTTCCTAGCACTCAGAAGGGATGGAGCACAACCTATGCAAATCTGGAACAGGCCAGGTGCAGGGTGATAAGGTGCATGACAAGAGTCACAGTGCCATGGAACTGAGGGATTTTGGCAGCTGGAGGGACTGAGGAAACATCTCCAGCCCTGCATGACTTCTACAAACTGACCCATAAATGATCACCCTGTCCAGGGTCTGAGAATGCCCCAACCACAGCACAGTCCTGAAACACCATGGCAGCCACAAAAGGCCGTACGACACATGTCACGGGGCAAATGTCCCATTTTGATTTGAAAACACCTCCCACAATAATGTAGAGGCTGTGTGCAGCCCGTAATGCAGAAGCTGGAGGGCATGTCACACGTGGATGGAGGACGGGCTCTTCTCCAAGGCTGGGGACAACCCTGCTCCTCGTACTGACCCTCCATCCCTCCAAATACATGATATCCCACCAAACCCAGCAATCTCCAGCTGTGGCCTCCACAGAGCAGAGCAGAGGGGCAGGATAACCGCCCTTCATCTATTGGCTGCACCTGGCCTCATGAAGCCCAGGACACCATTCACCAAGGCAGCCTGGACGGCTTGCTGCTTCAGCCAGGTGTCCAGCAGGACTCCTAGGTCCGCTCCAGCTGGCTAACCCCAGCTGTCATACGATACAGGGATGTTCCCCCCAGGTGCAGAAATTTGCCCTTTCCCACTCTGAAGCCCGTGGGGTCCATATCTGGGATACAACAAAGCCAGCAGTGTCATGGCACCAGGAAAAAAGGGAGAAAGCATCGAGGATGAGGAAGCAACAACGGCTGTGCCGTTGGCAACACCAACACGTATTTTTGCAGGTTTTTTTTCTAGTTTATTTGCATGGTGGAATTGGACACTGATGACAAGGGTCCACTGGGGCCGGCGTGTGTCCCAGCTGCTGCCCGGCCCCAGTCTCATCAGCTCGGCCGCTGTTCTATTGCTGCCGGCTGGGTGGCCTCTTCTTTGGTGATGTTGAGGCCTGGCAGTCGCTGGCCTTCCTCTTCGGGGCTCGCCGGGACTCCTGAGGAAGGCTGTGGCCAGAGGGCCCTGCCACAGGCTGCCCTGGCTCCTCATGGGGCACTGCCTGCTCCACGGTGACCTCCTGTGCCCCAGCAGCAGGGGTGACGTTGAGGCCCAGCAAGCGCTGAGCCTCCCTGCCGTACTTCTGCACGGTGAAGGCGATGAACTGCCTTACGAAGTTGCCTGTGTGGCCGTGCAGGTGGAGGTCCAGCCTCTCCATCAGGACGTCCTGCTCCAAGCCGACGAGGAGCAGGGCCGAGATGACGCTGTTGGCCAGCGCTTCTGCCTGTGGCTCCTCGGTGCCCAGGATGCGGCGCAGCTTCCGCTGCAGCCAGGAGCGCAGGGGCCGCAGCAGGGCCGGGTTCTCCCGGAAGATGGAAGCCCAGGTGTCACGGGAGAGGCCGCCCGCGGAACGCCTGGGCACTGCAGGCCATGGCCAGGCTGCCCGGGGGCCTGCGGGGCGTCGGGTGGCAACGGATGCCACTGGAGCCGGTCTGAGGACCAGCTCCTCGTACTTGCTGTCCGCTGGCGTGCTGTGGATGATGGACTGCACGCCCTGTTTGCAAAGCGGACACTGGGGCCTGGTGCTCGTCCACCGCTGGATGCAGGGAAAGCAGAACTGGTGGCAGCACGGCATGGCGTACGCCGCGCTGTCCCAGTTGTCCAGGCACACGGGGCAGCGGGTGTCTAATGCTGCCTCCATGCTTCCGCCTCTTGCGGTGGGCTCGGGGGAGCGGGAGATGGCAACGCGCTCCCCGGCACTGGCGCTGCAGCAGCAGGTGTCACGCTGGAAGAGGACAAGAGGACAAGAGACGTTAGTCACACACCTGGGAAGCGCTGGGAAGGCTCCCTCAAGGTGCCCCCCTGCCCTGCGCCGCCAGTCCCCGTGCCGCCTACCTGTGCCGCTGCACGCGCCTCTCTGGGATGTCCCGTCTGCCTGCTCCCAGCAGGGTCGGGGTAAAGAACAAGTGGCTCTGAGACGGCCGCTGAGAGCTGCGCTAGCAGCACCCAGAGCACGTTCCAGCACCAAAGCTCGCCCTGTCCACACTCCGGTCCTCGCACGCACGCACGCTCGCTCGCTCGGTCGGAGGCCAGGCACGAACTGCTGGGCTGAGCCGCTGCACCCACCTTAAAGCATCCGTGCACTATGGAGTCACAATCCGTTGCCTGGAGACGTCTCCAAGCACGGCTTGGCCAAGCCGCTGGGCGTCGCCTTCACTCCACCTTCACTTGGGGACATGGCTGCCCATCCCACAGTGATGCCACAGTGCATCGCCGGCTCATCACAATGTGCCGTCCTCACCTGCAGCACGTGCCCCAGCGCCGGCACAAGTTTCACAGGTTTCTGGGCTTTTCCCAGTGCCACTGCCCGCTCCATTCCCCACGCACACCTCGTGTGCTTGGCGTCAGTGGTTCACACCAATCACCGGGGCCTTGGCCACATCTTCCCACGGGCCCCATCAGGTCTCTCTGGCCATGGCACGCAGCCCCAGGCATGTACTGCAAGAAGGAGAACTTGTATTCAATAAAAGTTCATGTTTCTCTCTGACAAGGGGTCTTGATGATCTCAGAGGTCTTTTCCAACCTTCCTGATTCTATGACTCCATTGTTCTTAGGCTGCAGGAGGAAGTGCTGCAGACTCTCCCTATGCTCCAGCTCTGCTGGCCAGCCCTCTGGGACCTGCAGGTTCTTCCCAAGGGATGTCAAAACCCAGAGCACTGTCCAGTGGATTTTCTCCCCCTTGCAGAGCAATCAAGCCATCGAGCTGTCTCCAGCTGCAAGCCTTGGCCATCCATTCATACAAGGGCTTGCAATAGTTGGCACCCGGTTGGCTTGGCCTTATCAAGGTTTGTCCTTAAGAACTTCTTTACGGTGAGGGTGACAGAGCACTGAAACAGGTGCCCAACAACAGGGAGGTTGTGGAGTCTCCTTCTCTGGAGATATTCGAGACCCGCCTGGCCACCTACTTCTACAGCCTGATGTAGGAAACCTGCTTTGGCAGGGCGATTGGACTTGATCTCTCGAGGTCCCCTCCGACCCCTATGATTCTGTGATTATCAACTGCTATTTTTGACATTATTTTTCCAGGAGATTCCTGGAGTCTGTTGAGGTTAACTTCCCGGTCCAGGTACTGAAAGACCAACCTGAGGTGAAGCCTTTCTGGACCTGGTGCTCACCAGTGCAGAGGAGAGCATTAGAGAGGTTCAGATTGGAGGCAGCTCGTTCTTCAGTGATTATGGCCTGGTGGAGTTTGTGACCTGGAGGATTGCAGACATGGCAAAAACCATAGTCAGGATCCTGAACTTCAGGAGAGCAAACTTCCACCTGCTCAAGGAACTGCTGATTTCCTGGGAAACTGTCCTTAAAGGCTTAGGAACAGAACAGAGCTGTCAGCTCTGTAAAGACACCCTTCTGTGAGTGCAAGAGCTCTCCATCCCCCATCAGAAGAAATTGAGCTGAGGCTGGTGACCGGCATAGCTGAGCAAGGACCTGCAGCTCAAGCTGATGGAAAAGAGGGAAGTATACAGGAAGCGGAAGCAGGGTTGTGTAGCCTGGGAAGAATACAGGGACATTGTCCACATGTGTAGAGATGAGGAAAGTTAAGGCACAGATGGAGCTGAACTTGGCAAGGGATGTGAAAAATAACAAGAATGGGTTCTACAGGTACATAGGCAGGAGGAGACAGATGAAGGAGTGTGTTTCCACTCTGATAAATGAGGACGGAGAACTGGCTTCCTCAGACATGGAAAAAGCTGAGGTGCTCAGTAAGTGCTTCGCCTCGGTCTTCACTGGTGGCCAGGCTCTCCGCGTCTGCCAGGACCCTGAACCTCTAGGTGCGGGTGAGAGGAGCATATTTTGTATCCTACTGTATCCTACAGTAACAGTGGAACAAATCTGAGATCTCCTCATGAAACTGAATGTATATAAATCCATGGGGCCGGATGATATGCACCTCAGGGTTCTGAGGGAGATGGCTGATGTGGTTGCTGAGTCGCTCTCCATCATATTTGAAAAGTCACGACTGACAGGTGAAATCCCCACTGTCTGGGAAAAGGGAAACATCATTACTCCCATTTTTAAGAAAGAGAGAAAGGATGGCCTGGGGAACTACAGGCTGGTGAGCCTCACCTCTGTGCCTGGGAAGATCATGGAACACATCTTCCTGGTTACCACATTAAGGCACATACGTGATGAAGAAGTGATTCAACATAGCCAGCATGGCTTCACCAAGAGTAGATCTTGCCCAATCAATCTGGTGGCCTTCTATGATGGAACAGTGGCAGTGGTGGACGGCGGAAGGGCAATGGATGTCACCTACCTGGACTTCTGCAAAACCTTTGACATGGTCCTTCACCACATCTCCCTCTAAATTGGAGACGTACGGATTTGAAGGATGGACTGTTTGGTGGATGAAGAACTGGTTGACTTGTCACAGCCAAAGGGCTGTGATCAACGGTTCTGTGTCTGGGTGGAGGCCGGTCACAAGTGGTGTCCCTCAGGAGTTAGTCTCGGGTCCAGTGTTCTCCAGCATCTTTATCAGTGACACAGATGGTGGAATCGAGTGCAGCCTCAGCAAGTTTGCTGATGACACCAAGCTGAGTGGTGCAGTCAATACGACAGGGGGAATGGAAGCTCTCCAGAGGGACCTGGACAAGCTGGAGAAGTGGGCCCGTGTGAACCTAAGGAGATACAATAAGATTGAATGCAAGGTGCTGCAGTTGGGCTGGGGCAATCGCAGGAATTTATACAGACAGGGAGAAGAACCCCTTCCTTCAGAGCAGCCCAGCACAGAAGGACTTTGGTGTCCTGGTGAACGAGAAGGTGTACATGTGCCAGCAGTGTGCGCTTGCAGCCTGGAAGGCCAACTGTGTTCTGGGCTGCATTAAGAAAGGGATGGCCAGCAAGAAGAGGAAGGTGATTGTCCCCCTCCACTCAGCTCTTGTGAGGTCTCATCTGCAGTACTGCGTCCCAGGTCTGGGGCCCCCGGTACAGGAAGGATGTGGAGCTCTTGGAGCGGGCCCAGAGGAGGGCCACTAAGATGATCAGGGGGCTGGAGCACCTCTCCTATAAGGAAAGGTTGAGGGAACTGGGCTTGGTTAGCTTGGAGAAGAGAAGGCTCTGGGGAGACCTCATTGTGGCCTTTCAATAAATGAAGGGAGTGTATGAACAGGAGGGGGTACGACTGATTATGAGGGTGGATAGCGATAAGACAAGGGGGAATGGTTTACAACTAAAAGACAGGGGAGGTTTAGGTTAGATATTGGGAGGATGTTTTTCACTCCGAGGGTGATGACACACTGGAACAGGTTGCCCAGAGAGTTTGTGAGTGCTCCATCCCTGGAGTCATTCAAGGTCAGGCTGGATATAGCTCTGGGCAGCAGAGTTTTGTGGTTGGTGACCCTGCACATAGCAGGGAGGTGGAAATTAGATGATCTCTGAGGGACTTTTCAACCCAGGCCTCCTAAGATCCCATGAATCTATGATCTTCAATATCTTAAGGGGGCAGAAGGGATGCAGAAATTCAAAACCTGTCACCTGGAGCCATGGACGTGCTGCAAAGCAGAGGCATGCTGGGCCAGATGTGGCCTTTGCACCAGTGGAGACTGTGAAAAACCCACACTGAGCTGGCAAGCAGGAGATGGCCTTAAGCATGGCCCTACCATCGCTATGTCCAACACAACCACAGTTCCATTACTGCATAGCAGCTGGTGCTGGGGTTCTTCCTCCGAAAATGGAGGAGAAGGGAGACTCTGCACTGATTCCTGGTGACTCAGCCCTTGGAGATGGTTGCTAGCACTCAGCAGGGATAGAGCACAACCTATGCAAATCTGCAACAGGCCAGGTGCAGGGTGATAAGGTGCATGACGAGAGTCACAGTGCCATGGAACTGAGGGATTCTGGCAGCTGGAGGGACTGAGGAAACATCTCCAGCCCTGCATGACTTCTACAAACTGACCCGCAAGTGCTCACCCTGTCCAGGGTCTGAGAATGCCCCAACCACAGCACAGTCCTGAAACACCATGGCAGCCACAAAAGGCCGTACGACACATGTCACGGGGCAAATGTCCCATTTTGATTTGAAAACACCTCCCACAATAATGTAGAGGCTGTGTGCAGCCCGTAATGCAGAAGCTGGAGGGCACATTGCGCATGGGTGGAGGACGGGCTCTTCTCCAAGGCTGGGGACAAGCCCTGCTCCTCATACTGAGTCCTCCAGCCCCCCAAACACACCACATCCCACCAGGCTCAGCAAGCCTCGGGCAGGTGGAACAGGGACAGCTTGCACTGCCAGGGCTATGGACATGCAAAATGAGCAACACCCGGTCTCCCTGGCGCTGGGGAGCCCAGCTCCGGGTCAAGCACTCCAGCTGTGGCCTCCTCAGAGCTGAGCAGAGGGGCAGGATAACCACCCTTCATCTACTGGCTGCACCTGGCCTCATGACACCATCCACCAAGGCAGCCTGGGCTGCTCGCTGCTTCAGCCAGGTGTCCAGCAGGACTCCTAGGTCCGCTCCAGCTGGCTAACCCCAGCTGTCATACGATACAGGGATGTTCCCCCCAGGTGCAGAAATTTGCCCTTTCCCACTCTGAAGCCCGTGGGGTCCATATCTGGGATACAACAAAGCCAGCAGTGTCATGGCACCAGGAAAAAAGGGAGAAAGCATCGAGGATGAGGAAGCAACAACGGCTGTGCCGTTGGCAACACCAACACGTATTTTTGCAGGTTTTTTTTCTAGTTTATTTGCATGGTGGAATTGGACACTGATGACAAGGGTCCACTGGGGCCGGCGTGTGTCCCAGCTGCTGCCCGGCCCCAGTCTCATCAGCTCGGCCGCTGTTCTATTGCTGCCGGCTGGGTGGCCTCTTCTTTGGTGATGTTGAGGCCTGGCAGTCGCTGGCCTTCCTCTTCGGGGCTCGCCGGGACTCCTGAGGAAGGCTGTGGCCAGAGGGCCCTGCCACAGGCTGCCCTGGCTCCTCATGGGGCACTGCCTGCTCCACGGTGACCTCCTGTGCCCCAGCAGCAGGGGTGACGTTGAGGCCCAGCAAGCGCTGAGCCTCCCTGCCGTACTTCTGCACGGTGAAGGCGATGAACTGCCTTACAAAGTTGCCTGTGTGGCCGTGCAGGTGGAGGTCCAGCCTCTCCATCAGGACGTCCTGCTCCAAGCCGACGAGGAGCAGGGCCGAGATGACGCTGTTGGCCAGCGCTTCTGCCTGTGGCTCCTCGGTGCCCAGGATGCGGCGCAGCTTCCGCTGCAGCCAGGAGCGCAGGGGCCGCAGCAGGGCCGGGTTCTCCCGGAAGATGGAAGCCCAGGTGTCACGGGAGAGGCCGCCCGCGGAACGCCTGGGCACTGCAGGCCATGGCCAGGCTGCCCGGGGGCCTGCGGGGCGTCGGGTGGCAACGGATGCCACTGGAGCCGGTCTGAGGACCAGCTCCTCGTACTTGCTGTCCGCTGGCGTGCTGTGGATGATGGACTGCACGCCCTGTTTGCAAAGCGGACACTGGGGCCTGGTGCTCGTCCACCGCTGGATGCAGGGAAAGCAGAACTGGTGGCAGCACGGCATGGCGTACGCCGCGCTGTCCCAGTTGTCCAGGCACACGGGGCAGCGGGTGTCTAATGCTGCCTCCATGCTTCCGCCTCTTGCGGTGGGCTCGGGGGAGCGGGAGATGGCAACGCGCTCCCCGGCACTGGCGCTGCAGCAGCAGGTGTCACGCTGGAAGAGGACAAGAGGACAAGAGACGTTAGTCACACACCTGGGAAGCGCTGGGAAGGCTCCCTCAAGGTGCCCCCCTGCCCTGCGCCGCCAGTCCCCGTGCCGCCTACCTGTGCCGCTGCACGCGCCTCTCTGGGATGTCCCGTCTGCCTGCTCCCAGCAGGGTCGGGGTAAAGAACAAGTGGCTCTGAGACGGCCGCTGAGAGCTGCGCTAGCAGCACCCAGAGCACGTTCCAGCACCAAAGCTCGCCCTGTCCACACTCCGGTCCTCGCACGCACGCACGCTCGCTCGCTCGGTCGGAGGCCAGGCACGAACTGCTGGGCTGAGCCGCTGCACCCACCTTAAAGCATCCGTGCACTATGGAGTCACAATCCGTTGCCTGGAGACGTCTCCAAGCACGGCTTGGCCAAGCCGCTGGGCATCGCCTTCACTCCACCTTCACTTGGGGACATGGCTGCCCATCCCACAGTGATGCCACAGTGCATCGCCGGCTCATCACAATGTGCCGTCCTCACCTGCAGCACGTGCCCCAGCGCCGGCACAAGTTTCACAGGTTTCTGGGCTTTTCCCAGTGCCACTGCCCGCTCCATTCCCCACGCACACCTCGTGTGCTTGGCGTCAGTGGTTCACACCAATCACCGGGGCCTTGGCCACATCTTCCCACGGGCCCCATCAGGTCTCTCTGGCCATGGCACGCAGCCCCAGGCAAGAAGGAGAACTTGTATTCAATAAAAGTTCATGTTTCTCTCTGACAAGGGGTCTTGATGATCTCAGAGGTCTTTTCCAACCTTCCTGATTCTATGACTCCATTGTTCTTAGGCTGCACAGGGAAGTGCTGCAGACTCTCCCTATGCTCCAGCTCTGCTGGCCAGCCCTCTGGGACCTGCAGGTTCTTCCCAAGGGATGTCAAAACCCAGAGCACTGTCCAGTGGATTTTCTCCCCCTTGCAGAGCAATCAAGCCATCGAGCTGTCTCCAGCTGCAAGCCTTGGCCATCCATTCATACAAGGGCTTGCAATAGTTGGCACCCGGTTGGCTTGGCCTTATCAAGGTTTGTCCTTAAGAACTTCTTTACGGTGAGGGTGACAGAGCACTGAAACAGGTGCCCAACAACAGGGAGGTTGTGGAGTCTCCTTCTCTGGAGATATTCGAGACCCGCCTGGCCACCTACTTCTACAGCCTGATGTAGGAAACCTGCTTTGGCAGGGCAATTGGACTTGATCTCTCGAGGTCCCCTCCGACCCCTATGATTCTGTGATTATCAACTGCTATTTTTGACATTATTTTTCCAGGAGATTCCTGGAGTCTGTTGAGGTTAACTTCCCGGTCCAGGTACTGAAAGATCAACCTGAGGTGAAGCCTTTCTGGACCTGGTGCTCACCAGTGCAGAGGAGAGCATTAGAGAGGTTCAGATTGGAGGCAGCTCGTTCTTCAGTGATTATGGCCTGGTGGAGTTTGTGACCTGGAGGATTGCAGACATGGCAAAAACCATAGTCAGGATCCTGAACTTCAGGAGAGCAAACTTCCACCTGCTCAAGGAACTGCTGATTTCCTGGGAAACTGTCCTTAAAGGCTTAGGAACAGAACAGAGCTGTCAGCTCTGTAAAGACACCCTTCTGTGAGTGCAAGAGCTCTCCATCCCCCATCAGAAGAAATCGAGCTGAGGCTGGTGACCGGCATAGCTGAGCAAGGACCTGCAGCTCAAGCTGATGGAAAAGAGGGAAGTATACAGGAAGCGGAAGCAGGGTTGTGTAGCCTGGGAAGAATACAGGGACATTGTCCACATGTGTAGAGATGAGGAAAGTTAAGGCACAGATGGAGCTGAACTTGGCAAGGGATGTGAAAAATAACAAGAATGGGTTCTACAGGTACATAGGCAGGAGGAGACAGATGAAGGAGTGTGTTTCCACTCTGATAAATGAGGACGGA
Source organism: Tympanuchus pallidicinctus (assembly GCF_026119805.1). Classification (NCBI taxonomy): domain Eukaryota; kingdom Metazoa; phylum Chordata; class Aves; order Galliformes; family Phasianidae; genus Tympanuchus; species Tympanuchus pallidicinctus. The sequence goes on from NW_026294744.1 coordinate 7,291,000, forward strand.
GAACTGGCTTCCTCAGACATGGAAAAAGCTGAGGTGCTCAGTAAGTGCTTCGCCTCGGTCTTCACTGGTGGCCAGGCTCTCCGCGTCTGCCAGGACCCTGAACCTCTAGGTGCGGGTGAGAGGAGCATATTTTGTATCCTACTGTATCCTACTGTATCCTACAGTAACAGTGGAACAAATCTGAGATCTCCTCATGAAACTGAATGTATATAAATCCATGGGGCCGGATGATATGCACCTCAGGGTTCTGAGGGAGATGGCTGATGTGGTTGCTGAGTCGCTCTCCATCATATTTGAAAAGTCATGACTGACAGGTGAAATCCCCATTGTCTGGGAAAAGGGAAACATCATTACTCCCATTTTTAAGAAAGAGAGAAAGGATGGCCTGGGGAACTACAGGCTGGTGAGCCTCACCTCTGTGCCTGGGAAGATCATGGAACACATCTTCCTGGTTACCACATTAAGGCACATACGTGATGAAGAAGTGATTCAACACAGCCAGCATGGCTTCACCAAGAGTAGATCTTGCCCAATCAATCTGGTGGCCTTCTATGATGGAACAGTGGCAGTGGTGGATGGCGGAAGGGCAATGGATGTCACCTACCTGGACTTCTGCAAAACCTTTGACATGGTCCTTCACCACATCTCCCTCTAAATTGGAGACGTATGGATTTGAAGGATGGACTGTTTGGTGGATGAAGAACTGGTTGGCTTGTCACAGCCAAAGGGCTGTGATCAACAGTTCTGTGTCTGGGTGGAGGCCGGTCACAAGTGGTGTCCCTCAGGGGTTAGTCTCGGGTCCAGTGTTCTCCAGCATCTTTATCAGTGACACAGATGGTGGAATCGAGTGCAGCCTCAGCAAGTTTGCTGATGACACCAAGCTGAGTGGTGCAGTCAATACGACAGGGGGAATGGAAGCTCTCCAGAGGGACCTGGACAAGCTGGAGAAGTGGGCCCGTGTGAACCTAAGGAGATACAATAAGATTGAATGCAAGGTGCTGCAGTTGGGCTGGAGCAATCGCAGGTATTTATACAGACAGGGAGAAGAACCCCTTCCTTCAGAGCAGCCCAGCACAGAAGGACTTGGGTGTCCTGGTGGACGAGAAGGTGTACATGTGCCAGCAGTGTGCGCTTGCAGCCTGGAAGGCCAACTGTGTTCTGGGCTGCATTAAGAAAGGGATGGCCAGCAAGAAGAGGAAGGTGATTGTCCCCCTCCACTCAGCTCTTGTGAGGTCTCATCTGCAGTACTGCGTCCCAGGTCTGGGGCCCCCGGTACAGGAAGGATGTGGAGCTCTTGGAGCGGGCCCAGAGGAGGGCCACTAAGATGATCAGGGGGCTGGAGCACCTCTCCTATAAGGAAAGGTTGAGGGAACTGGGCTTGGTTAGCTTGGAGAAGAGAAGGCTCTGGGGAGACCTCATTGTGGCCTTTCAATAAATGAAGGGAGTGTATGAACAGGAGGGGGTACGACTGATTATGAGGGTGGATAGCGATAAGACAAGGGGGAATGGTTTACAACTAAAAGACAGGGGAGGTTTAGGTTAGATATTGGGAGGATGTTTTTCACTCCGAGGGTGATGACACACTGGAACAGGTTGCCCAGAGAGTTTGTGAGTGCTCCATCCCTGGAGTCATTCAAGGTCAGGCTGGATATAGCTCTGGGCAGCAGAGTTTTGTGGTTGGTGACCCTGCACATAGCAGGGAGGTGGAAATTAGATGATCTCTGAGGGACTTTTCAACCCAGGCCTCCTAAGATCCCATGAATCTATGATCTTCAATATCTTAAGGGGGCAGAAGGGAAGCAGAAATTCAAAACCTGTCACCTGGAGCCATGGACGTGCTGCAAAGCAGAGGCATGCTGGGCCAGATGTGGCCTTTGCACCAGTGGAGACTGTGAAAAACCCACACTGAGCTGGCAAGCAGGAGATGGCCTTAAGCATGGCCCTACCATCGCTATGTCCAACACAACCACAGTTCCATTACTGCATAGCAGCTGGTGCTGGGGTTCTTCCTCCGAAAATGGAGGAGAAGGGAGACTCTGCACTGATTCCTGGTGACTCAGCCCTTGGAGATGGTTGCTAGCACTCAGCAGGGATAGAGCACAACCTATGCAAATCTGCAACAGGCCAGGTGCAGGGTGATAAGGTGCATGACGAGAGTCACAGTGCCATGGAACTGAGGGATTCTGGCAGCTGGAGGGACTGAGGAAACATCTCCAGCCCTGCATGACTTCTACAAACTGACCCGCAAATGCTCACCCTGTCCAGGGTCTGAGAATGCCCCAACCACAGCACAGTCCTGAAACACCATGGCAGCCACAAAAGGCCGTACGACACATGTCACGGGGCAAATGTCCCATTTTGATTTGAAAACACCTCCCACAATAATGTAGAGGCTGTGTGCAGCCCGTAATGCAGAAGCTGGAGGGCACATCGCGCATGGGTGGAGGACGGGCTCTTCTCCAAGGCTGGGGACAAGCCCTGCTCCTCATACTGAGCCCTCCAGCCCCCCAAATACACCACATCCCACCAACCTTAGCAAGCCTTGGGCAGGTGGAACACGGACAGTTTGCACTGACAGGGCTATGGACATGCAAAATGAGCAACACCCGGTCTCCCTGGCGCTGGGGAGCCCGGCTCCGGGTCAAGCACTCCAGCTGTGGCCTCCTCAGAGCTGAGCAGAGGGGCAGGATAACCACCCTTCATCTACTGGCTGCACCTGGCCTCATGACACCATTCACCAAGGCAGCCTGGACGGCTCGCTGCTTCAGCCAGGTGTCCAGCAGGACTCCTAGGTCCGCTCCAGCTGGCTAACCCCAGCTGTCATACGATACAGGGATGTTCCCCCCAGGTGCAGAAATTTGCCCTTTCCCACTCTGAAGCCCGTGGGGTCCATATCTGGGATACAACAAAGCCAGCAGTGTCATGGCACCAGGAAAAAAGGGAGAAAGCATCGAGGATGAGGAAGCAACAACGGCTGTGCCGTTGGCAACAGCAACACGTATTTTTGCAGGTTTTTTTTCTAGTTTATTTGCATGGTGGAATTGGACACTGATGACAAGGGTCCACTGGGGCCGGCGTGTGTCCCAGCTGCTGCCCGGCCCCAGTCTCATCAGCTCGGCCGCTGTTCTATTGCTGCCGGCTGGGTGGCCTCTTCTTTGGTGATGCTGAGGCCTGGCAGTCGCTGGCCTTCCTCTTCGGGGCTCGCCGGGACTCCTGAGGAAGGCTGTGGCCAGAGGGCCCTGCCACAGGCTGCCCTGGCTCCTCATGGGGCACTGCCTGCTCCACGGTGACCTCCTGTGCCCCAGCAGCAGGGGTGACATTGAGGCCCAGCAAGCGCTGAGCCTCCCTGCCGTACTTCTGCACGGTGAAGGCGATGAACTGCCTTACGAAGTTGCCTGTGTGGCCGTGCAGGTGGAGGTCCAGCCTCTCCATCAGGACGTCCTGCTCCAAGCCGACGAGGAGCAGGGCCGAGATGACGCTGTTGGCCAGCGCTTCTGCCTGTGGCTCCTCGGTGCCCAGGATGCGGCGCAGCTTCCGCTGCAGCCAGGAGCGCAGGGGCCGCAGCAGGGCCGGGTTCTCCCGGAAGATGGAAGCCCAGGTGTCACGGGAGAGGCCGCCCGCGGAACGCCTGGGCACTGCAGGCCATGGCCAGGCTGCCCGGGGGCCTGCGGGGCGTCGGGTGGCAACGGATGCCACTGGAGCCGGTCTGAGGACCAGCTCCTCGTACTTGCTGTCCGCTGGCGTGCTGTGGATGATGGACTGCACGCCCTGTTTGCAAAGCGGACACTGGGGCCTGGTGCTCGTCCACCGCTGGATGCAGGGAAAGCAGAACTGGTGGCAGCACGGCATGGCGTACGCCGCGCTGTCCCAGTTGTCCAGGCACACGGGGCAGCGGGTGTCTAATGCTGCCTCCATGCTTCCGCCTCTTGCGGTGGGCTCGGGGGAGCGGGAGATGGCAACGCGCTCCCCGGCACTGGCGCTGCAGCAGCAGGTGTCACGCTGGAAGAGGACAAGAGGACAAGAGACGTTAGTCACACACCTGGGAAGCGCTGGGAAGGCTCCCTCAAGGTGCCCCCCTGCCCTGCGCCGCCAGTCCCCGTGCCGCCTACCTGTGCCGCTGCACGCGCCTCTCTGGGATGTCCCGTCTGCCTGCTCCCAGCAGGGTCGGGGTAAAGAACAAGTGGCTCTGAGACGGCCGCTGAGAGCTGCGCTAGCAGCACCCAGAGCACGTTCCAGCACCAAAGCTCGCCCTGTCCACACTCCGGTCCTCGCACGCACGCACGCTCGCTCGCTCGGTCGGAGGCCAGGCACGAACTGCTGGGCTGAGCCGCTGCACCCACCTTAAAGCATCCGTGCACTATGGAGTCACAATCCGTTGCCTGGAGACGTCTCCAAGCACGGCTTGGCCAAGCCGCTGGGCGTCGCCTTCACTCCACCTTCACTTGGGGACATGGCTGCCCATCCCACAGTGATGCCACAGTGCATCGCCGGCTCATCACAATGTGCCGTCCTCACCTGCAGCACGTGCCCCAGCGCCGGCACAAGTTTCACAGGTTTCTGGGCTTTTCCCAGTGCCACTGCCCACTCCATTCCCCACGCACACCTCGTGTGCTTGGCGTCAGTGGTTCACACCAATCACCGGGGCCTTGGCCACATCTTCCCACGGGCCCCATCAGGTCTCTCTGGCCATGGCACGCAGCCCCAGGCATGTACTGCAAGAAGGAGAACTTGTATTCAATAAAAGTTCATGTTTCTCTCTGACAAGGGGTCTTGATGATCTCAGAGGTCTTTTCCAACCTTCCTGATTCTATGACTCCATTGTTCTTAGGCTGCAGGAGGAAGTGCTGCAGACTCTCCCTATGCTCCAGCTCTGCTGGCCAGCCCTCTGGGACCTGCAGGTTCTTCCCAAGGGATGTCAAAACCCAGAGCACTGTCCAGTGGATTTTCTCCCCCTTGCAGAGCAATCAAGCCATCGAGCTGTCTCCAGCTGCAAGCCTTGGCCATCCATTCATACAAGGGCTTGCAATAGTTGGCACCCGGTTGGCTTGGCCTTATCAAGGTTTGTCCTTAAGAACTTCTTTACGGTGAGGGTGACAGAGCACTGAAACAGGTGCCCAACAACAGGGAGGTTGTGGAGTCTCCTTCTCTGGAGATATTCGAGACCCGCCTGGCCACCTACTTCTACAGCCTGATGTAGGAAACCTGCTTTGGCAGGGCGATTGGACTTGATCTCTCGAGGTCCCCTCCGACCCCTATGATTCTGTGATTATCAACTGCTATTTTTGACATTATTTTTCCAGGAGATTCCTGGAGTCTGTTGAGGTTAACTTCCCGGTCCAGGTACTGAAAGACCAACCTGAGGTGAAGCCTTTCTGGACCTGGTGCTCACCAGTGCAGAGGAGAGCATTAGAGAGGTTCAGATTGGAGGCAGCTCGTTCTTCAGTGATTATGGCCTGGTGGAGTTTGTGACCTGGAGGATTGCAGACATGGCAAAAACCATAGTCAGGATCCTGAACTTCAGGAGAGCAAACTTCCACCTGCTCAAGGAACTGCTGATTTCCTGGGAAACTGTCCTTAAAGGCTTAGGAACAGAACAGAGCTGTCAGCTCTGTAAAGACACCCTTCTGTGAGTGCAAGAGCTCTCCACCCCCCATCAGAAGAAATTGAGCTGAGGCTGGTGACCGGCATAGCTGAGCAAGGACCTGCAGCTCAAGCTGATGGAAAAGAGGGAAGTATACAGGAAGCGGAAGCAGGGTTGTGTAGCCTGGGAAGAATACAGGGACATTGTCCACATGTGTAGAGATGAGGAAAGTTAAGGCACAGATGGAGCTGAACTTGGCAAGGGATGTGAAAAATAACAAGAATGGGTTCTACAGGTACATAGGCAGGAGGAGACAGATGAAGGAGTGTGTTTCCACTCTGATAAATGAGGACGGAGAACTGGCTTCCTCAGACATGGAAAAAGCTGAGGTGCTCAGTAAGTGCTTCGCCTCGGTCTTCACTGGTGGCCAGGCTCTCCGCGTCTGCCAGGACCCTGAACCTCTAGGTGCGGGTGAGAGGAGCATATTTTGTATCCTACTGTATCCTACTGTAACAGTGGAACAAATCTGAGATCTCCTCATGAAACTGAATGTATATAAATCCATGGGGCCGGATGATATGCACCTCAGGGTTCTGAGGGAGATGGCTGATGTGGTTGCTGAGTCGCTCTCCATCATATTTGAAAAGTCACGACTGACAGGTGAAATCCCCACTGTCTGGGAAAAGGGAAACATCATTACTCCCATTTTTAAGAAAGAGAGAAAGGATGGCCTGGGGAACTACAGGCTGGTGAGCCTCACCTCTGTGCCTGGGAAGATCATGGAACACATCTTCCTGGTTACCACATTAAGGCACATACGTGATGAAGAAGTGATTCAACATAGCCAGCATGGCTTCACCAAGAGTAGATCTTGCCCAATCAATCTGGTGGCCTTCTATGATGGAACAGTGGCAGTGGTGGACGGCGGAAGGGCAATGGCTGCATTAAGAAAGGGATGGCCAGCAAGAAGAGGAAGGTGATTGTCCCCCTCCACTCAGCTCTTGTGAGGTCTCATCTGCAGTACTGCGTCCCAGGTCTGGGGCCCCCGGCACAGGAAGGATGTGGAGCTCTTGGAACGGGCCCAGAGGAGGGCCACTAAGATGATCAGGGGGCTGGAGCACCTCTCCTATAAGGAAAGGTTGAGGGAACTGGGCTTGGTTAGCTTGGAGAAGAGAAGGCTCTGGGGAGACCTCATTGTGGCCTTTCAATAAATGAAGGGAGTGTATGAACAGGAGGGGGTACGACTGATTATGAGGGTGGATAGTGATAAGACAAGGGGGAATGGTTTACAACTAAAAGACAGGGGAGGTTTAGGTTAGATATTGGGAGGATGTTTTTCACTCCGAGGGTGATGACACACTGGAACAGGTTGCCCAGAGAGTTTGTGAGTGCTCCATTCCTGGAGTCATTCAAGGTCAGGCTGGATATAGCTCTGGGCAGCACAGTTTTGTGGTTGGTGACCCTGCACATAGCAGGGAGGTGGAAATTAGATGATCTCTGAGGGACTTTTCAACCCAGGCCTCCTAAGATCCCATGAATCTATGATCTTCAATATCTTAAGGGGGCAGAAGGGATGCAGAAATTCAAAACCTGTCACCTGGAGCCATGGACGTGCTGCAAAGCAGAGGCATGCTGGGCCAGATGTGGCCTTTGCACCAGTGGAGACTGTGAAAAACCCACACTGAGCTGGCAAGCAGGAGATGGCCTTAAGCATGGCCCTACCATCACTATGTCCAACACAACCACAGTTCCATTACTGCATAGCAGCTGGTGCTGGGGTTCTTCCTCCGAAAATGGAGGAGAAGGGAGACTCTGCACTGATTCCTGGTGACTCAGCCTTTGGAGATGGTTGCTAGCACTCAGCAGGGATAGAGCACAACCTATGCAAATCTGGAACAGGCCAGGTGCAGGGTGATAAGGTGCATGATGAGAGTCACAGTGCCATGGAATTCCAGGGTTTTGACAGCTGGAGAGGCCGAGGAAACATCTCCAGCCCTGCATGACTTCTACAAACTGACCCGCAAGTGCTCACCCTGTCCAGGGTCTCAGAATGCCCCAACCACAGCACAGTCCTGAAACACCATGGCAGCCACAAAAGGCCGTACGACACATGTCACGGGGCAAATGTCCCATTTTGATTTGAAAACACCTCCCACAATAATGTAGAGGCTGTGTGCAGCCCGTAATGCAGAAGCTGGAGGGCACATCGCGCATGGGTGGAGGACGGGCTCTTCTCCAAGGCTGGGGACAAGCCCTGCTCCTCATACTGAGCCCTCCAGCCCCCCAAACACACCACATCCCACCAGGCTCAGCAAGCCTCGGGCAGGTGGAACAGGGACAGTTTGCACTGCCAGGGCTATGGACATGCAAAATGAGCAACACCCGGTCTCCCTGGCGCTGGGGAGCCCGGCTCCGGGTCAAGCACTCCAGCTGTGGCCTCCTCAGAGCTGAGCAGAGGGGCAGGATAACCACCCTTCATCTACTGGCTGCACCTGGCCTCATGACACCATTCACCAAGGCAGCCTGGGCTGCTCGCTGCTTCAGCCTGGTGTCCAGCAGGACTCCTAGGTCCGCTCCAGCTGGCTAACCCCAGCTGTCATACGATACAGGGATGTTTCCCCCAGGTGCAGAAATTTGCCCTTTCCCACTCTGAAGCCCGTGGGGTCCATATCTGGGATACAACAAAGCCAGCAGTGTCATGGCACCAGGAAAAAAGGGAGAAAGCATCGAGGATGAGGAAGCAACAACGGCTGTGCCGTTGGCAACACCAACACGTATTTTTGCAGGTTTTTTTTCTAGTTTATTTGCATGGTGGAATTGGACACTGATGACAAGGGTCCACTGGGGCCGGCGTGTGTCCCAGCTGCTGCCCGGCCCCAGTCTCATCAGCTCGGCCGCTGTTCTATTGCTGCCGGCTGGGTGGCCTCTTCTTTGGTGATGCTGAGGCCTGGCAGTCGCTGGCCTTCCTCTTCGGGGCTCGCCGGGACTCCTGAGGAAGGCTGTGGCCAGAGGGCCCTGCCACAGGCTGGCCTGGCTCCTCATGGGGCACTGCCTGCTCCACGGTGACCTCCTGTGCCCCAGCAGCAGGGGTGACGTTGAGGCCCAGCAAGCGCTGAGCCTCCCTGCCGTACTTCTGCACGGTGAAGGCGATGAACTGCCTTACAAAGTTGCCTGTGTGGCCGTGCAGGTGGAGGTCCAGCCTCTGCATCAGGACGTCCTGCTCCAAGCCGACGAGGAGCAGGGCCGAGATGACGCTGTTGGCCAGCGCTTCTGCCTGTGGCTCCTCGGTGCCCAGGATGCGGCGCAGCTTCCGCTGCAGCCAGGAGCGCAGGGGCCGCAGCAGGGCCGGGTTCTCCCGGAAGATGGAAGCCCAGGTGTCACGGGAGAGGCCGCCCGCGGAACGCCTGGGCACTGCAGGCCATGGCCAGGCTGCCCGGGGGCCTGCGGGGCGTCGGGTGGCAACGGATGCCACTGGAGCCGGTCTGAGGACCAGCTCCTCGTACTTGCTGTCCGCTGGCGTGCTGTGGATGATGGACTGCACGCCCTGTTTGCAAAGCGGACACTGGGGCCTGGTGCTCGTCCACCGCTGGATGCAGGGAAAGCAGAACTGGTGGCAGCACGGCATGGCGTACGCCGCGCTGTCCCAGTTGTCCAGGCACACGGGGCAGCGGGTGTCTAATGCTGCCTCCATGCTTCCGCCTCTTGCGGTGGGCTCGGGGGAGCGGGAGATGGCAACGCGCTCCCCGGCACTGGCGCTGCAGCAGCAGGTGTCACGCTGGAAGAGGACAAGAGGACAAGAGACGTTAGTCACACACCTGGGAAGCGCTGGGAAGGCTCCCTCAAGGTGCCCCCCTGCCCTGCGCCGCCAGTCCCCGTGCCGCCTACCTGTGCCGCTGCACGCGCCTCTCTGGGATGTCCCGTCTGCCTGCTCCCAGCAGGGTCGGGGTAAAGAACAAGTGGCTCTGAGACGGCCGCTGAGAGCTGCGCTAGCAGCACCCAGAGCACGTTCCAGCACCAAAGCTCGCCCTGTCCACACTCCGGTCCTCGCACGCACGCACGCTCGCTCGCTCGGTCGGAGGCCAGGCACGAACTGCTGGGCTGAGCCGCTGCACCCACCTTAAAGCATCCGTGCACTATGGAGTCACAATCCGTTGCCTGGAGACGTCTCCAAGCACGGCTTGGCCAAGCCGCTGGGCGTCGCCTTCACTCCACCTTCACTTGGGGACATGGCTGCCCATCCCACAGTGATGCCACAGTGCATCGCCGGCTCATCACAATGTGCCGTCCTCACCTGCAGCACGTGCCCCAGCGCCGGCACAAGTTTCACAGGTTTCTGGGCTTTTCCCAGTGCCACTGCCCACTCCATTCCCCACGCACACCTCGTGTGCTTGGCGTCAGTGGTTCACACCAATCACCGGGGCCTTGGCCACATCTTCCCACGGGCCCCATCAGGTCTCTCTGGCCATGGCACGCAGCCCCAGGCATGTACTGCAAGAAGGAGAACTTGTATTCAATAAAAGTTCATGTTTCTCTCTGACAAGGGGTCTTGATGATCTCAGAGGTCTTTTCCAACCTTCCTGATTCTATGACTCCATTGTTCTTAGGCTGCAGGAGGAAGTGCTGCAGACTCTCCCTATGCTCCAGCTCTGCTGGCCAGCCCTCTGGGACCTGCAGGTTCTTCCCAAGGGATGTCAAAACCCAGAGCACTGTCCAGTGGATTTTCTCCCCCTTGCAGAGCAATCAAGCCATCGAGCTGTCTCCAGCTGCAAGCCTTGGCCATCCATTCATACAAGGGCTTGCAATAGCTGGCACCCGGTTGGCTTGGCCTTCTGGTTTGGATAAATAGGAAATAATCTGATTTTGGAAAAAAAGAAAACAACGAATATCAATGTCAGCTACTCTGAAAAGTTATCTTTACTGAGAGAAAAAAGGGAATCATCATTGGTACAGTGAAAAGCTCCACTTAAAATGTAGAGGTATCATAAATACAAATTTGTGTGAGTGCTGTACAGCCCAGGATGGAAAACAGACCCTGCAAAATGTAACTCTGCTGTATAAACCAGGCCAATTGGTGTGTCTGAAATACCGTATTCATTCTTGGCTATGTTTTTCTTCTCGAAAGTATTTTTTAGAAATAGGAAGGTCCAGAACTGAGACACTGAAATAACTGAATAAAAGAGCTCGCAGGAAGAAAAACTGTAAAGCTGGGAACTATTGCTTAGAGATGAATAAAAGGAAAAACAGTAGAGGGTAATTGCTTTGCTTCAGCTTATTTTTCCTTTTTGAAAAGATTAAAAGAAATTTAACTTAATTGAGCATTTAAAGCAGATCAAAGAGAACTCTCCTCCATGGCATATGGTTAACGGCAAGGTCTTCTGGCTACAAGGGGTAACTGAGCCCCGGACTCATCCTGTGGGAAGGCTCCTTTCTAAATTCCCACTTCTGTCTTTGTTTCCTCTTCTTTGTAAACTTTTGGCAGGGCCCACTCTCGGAGGCTGCCATGGAAGTAAGCGAGTCACTGCTGTGGAATTACTACTGCAGTGTTCTTGCATTCAGCATGAACTCCTTATTCCTTACATCACGGAATACTTGCAATGCTTTTTTTTTATACTGCAGGTTCATTTACAGCTAGAAATACTGGCACTCTGCAGGGAATTGCAGCAGATTAACTGCAGGGGTGGCACCTGCCAACATATTATTCCTAAATCACTCCAGGTAGCTGATCCTGAACATAACCAGCTACAGGGCTCAAATTATTATGGTGCTATTTTTCACCCTTAAGTGGATTTGAAGCTTGAAGATTGTGATTAATTAAGCCTCTGAACCATCCTTACATCTTACGTGCTATTAGAATGATACCTAGAATAACTTTTCCAAGGTCACCATGTAGGTAGTTTTGCCAATTTTGACAAATCTCCAGGTTTCTCTTGAGAACTACACTGCTTCTTTAGCCACTAGCCCCCATCCTTCCACAATAATCTTGCTTACTCCTCTCCGAACTTCCAGTCATGGCACTGCAGTCATTACAATCATCCAAAATCATCGTGCAGGCTCTGCATAACACCAACACGTGACCAGGGTTTGTTGACAAGTGTGTCAACTCACCTATGTCTTACACTTCAGCTTCTAAGTGAATGGAAAATTCCACTTGTCTAAACGTAGCATGTCAGAAAGATCTGGGAGTGGTACTGACTTTCATCCTAGAACCTTACAGATCAAAGAATCTTTGTGTTTGGAAGGGACCTCTAGAGATCGAGGCCAACAACCCCACTAAAGCAGGTTCCCTACACAGGAAAGCATCCAGATTGGTCTTGAGTATCACCAGAGGAGGAGACTCCACCATCTCTTGGGCAGCCTGTTCAAGTGTTCTATCACTCTGAAACCTCCCTGATTTAGGAAGAGAATACAGCTTGTTCAGTCACTAGAAGCACTCTATAGTTCAGCAAGCTATTTCTGAGGTACCAAGGCCTATTGGTATGGTAGACAGTGGAAGATTCCTACTGACCTTGATGAACACCATATTTTGGTTCTTCAATTTGTGGGTGCTTTAGGAGTAATAGCATCACTGAAATGACTTCATACCCATTTCAGTGGCTCAAGAATTATGTTTTTCATTTTCATGGTAATTCTTAATGCAACTAGAAAATATCAGTTGTTCTCAGCAGTTTCTAGACTGACCAGAACTCAGGAACATAGTTAAAGCTATGAAATTATCTACTTGATGACATTAGTTTGGGGTGCATGGGCTTTATTTTGGACACACTTTTTCCTGCTGCAGAGTGGAAGTGTAGACTAGTGAGGTTTATGACATTGCCCAAATGTCATCATTTCCAACAGTTCAGATCCTTTTTGTTTGGAAATGGATTAATGACCTGCAATACTTGAATAGTTAGGTGACCATCTTGCATAACCACTGATGTTTCCAAAAGTGAAAACTCATCATTCACTGCAAAATTGGCTTTGTTAAAATAATAACATCTGTATCTGTCAGTCGTTATTTTTGGAATTTTTTTATTTATCTTTTTGCTTGATATTCTTTGCTAAAATTCCGGTTTTCTTCTGGATTCTGCCTCTCCAAAAGAAAGGGATGGAGAGCTGGGATTTTATACTATCAGGTTGTTAGCTTGACTTTTACTTTGACAATCAATTTTTCGTTGTGATTGTCAGTTTACAGCTGGGGGAGGGGAGGATTAAATAGCAAAACATGTGCTGTCCAATTCATAGTGAAGGAATGAAAATGGTAGTAACACCATGATTTTCTCTAACACCAATTAGTCTTCTCATAGGAGGCTCAGGAAGAGGACCCCAGCACAGGGAGGGCATTTGTAGGTCCCCTGGTGTCAGGGCTGAGGCATCAGGGGTGTCACAGGAGATGTTTCTGTTGTCACTTGACCTGCTAAATACTGAATAAATAGTTGTAAGCACTTATGAATATTTGGATTACTAAGAGGAAGGAATCACAGAATCATAGAATCATAAAATCACAAAATGGCTTGGGTTGGAAGGGACCTCAAGGATCACAAATCTCCAACCTCCCTGTCACAGGCAGGGCTGTGAAACTCCACATTTAATACTAGGCCAGGCTGCCCAGGGTCCCATGCAACCTGGCCTTGAACACCTCCAAGGACGGGGCATCCATAACCTCCCTGGGCAGCCAGTTCCAGAACCTTACCACTCTCTTGGTAAAGAACTTCCCCCTGATCTAAACCTAAGCCTAGAAATCTAAATCAAGAAAACCTAAACTAAATTAGCAGCAATATCATTAAAAGCATTGATTGAATGCTACTTGCACTGTCAGTACTTGTGAGAACTCTTTTTTTGTTTTGCAGCCTAATTTTGTTGGAGCTCTGCATGTCTCTCCCCACGGCTGGCTCTACTCTCCAGAAGTACTTCATCATTCCATCCTACAGCTCCATGCTAAAAACACATCACTTGCTGTAGTTTCCAGCACCAATCAAAAGGAAGAGCTTGCTGTCTTTATTTTTTAATGAGTTGCAAAATAGTTGTTCAGGATTTTTTTTTAACTGTAAGAAATGAGGAGATCTGGCTTTGTGGTGACACTAGAAAACATTAATTTTATCAGTACAGACCGGTATGTCCCATCACGTTCACTTCAATTGTTGTTAGCATTTTGCAGTAGTTCCATGTTTGTACTGATGCACAGTGGGGTGCGCACAGCTTACAAACCTTGTACATGTACATGCATGTACACAGTGTTTAAGAGAAGACCTTGTGATATAAACAGTCAGTGTAGAAGCAGCATCTATTTTGCCTGTAGAAAAGGGATGTTTAAGAGTTTGTGCAGTTCTCATGCAGTCATTGTTTGTTTTCTGTGCTGTAAGCCTTACAAGAAGTTACTGACAATCCTTCACATGGAGTGCAAACTGCTCATGTGTTGGAATGAGTGGGCAGAGAGCTGGTCAGATGGAGTGTCCCATGGGCCAGCAGGAGATGATGATCAGATTAGCTGAGTCATAACAGCGAAGCACAACTATCTATCACAGCTGCCCTGCAGAGGAACTCTCCTAATGAGGCTGGTCCCCAGGAATGTGCCTGTCCTGTCTGGAGCTGTTTTCCTTAGGTTCCAGCTTCCTGTCAACTTGGGATTGCTGATATCCCAAAGGTCCTTCTGATTTTTTTGATTATGAGAAGGTTATGAAATCTCAGTCCCAACTAAATGCCTAATTGTCATCCAGACATGGACAGCTGCAGTTCAGTCCAATTATCAGCAAGAAAAACGTGCCTTTCATTCCCTCCAGTTCTTTCTGCAGACTTTTACAGAAGCCTTTTTTTGTGGGCTTTAATAAAGTAACGTATGAGCTTTGAGCATCTTCTCTGGATTTTGAAATCATGCCCTTGCATGAATGACAGAGATCAGCAACAGATGTCACCACAGGAGATTTCAGAGGTGTGTTTTCTGCCCGCAGCAGAAATGCCTGTGCTTCGGGAGAGGGACGAGGACAGTTTTCGTGTGCTTGCAGTCTTGCAACAAAGCCGCAGAGGTGCTTTGTTGACCTTACTGATTTTTACATTCGAGTGAATGACCCATATAACAGCAGTAAAGCCAGAGAAGCTCAAAGCTTTCAACTGATGACCCAGAAAAGGTGAGGAAGAAGTCAACTGAAGTCATACAGGAGGAGGCAAAACAATTCCCATTTCCTGTCTCTGAAGTCAGGAGGTTTTTTTGGCCGCTTACATTTGAATTTTTCCCCAGCATTAACCCTTGCAGTGCTGTTCAGGTGACCTGCTCTGATCTTTTAAGGCATAATGTGGAGAAAAAAATGGGAATAGACAATTTGGGAGTTTTTCTTCCAGAATCTGCTTGTGGGGATTGCACCAAGGCACCATTTAAGCTCTCTCCTCATTACCAGACAGCCTATTCATTCCTGCTCTGCGGAAGCAATATTTCCTGCAGTTAACATTACAGTGCAGCAGTTCTGAGCCAATGAGCTCAACTTCTCTGTGCTGTTTATTTGCAAAAACAAAAGTAAAGGTTTTTATATGGACATCAAGAAGGGCCTTTAAATCATGGGCGTAGTATATATGTGCAGCTGGAAAAAGACCTGGCAGCAGTGAAGTTTTCCCCCAAATCTCCATAGACATATAAGGCACTGTTTTGGAAGCAGCTTTAAGCCAACAAAAAACTGCTGCACTTTAATAGTGCAGAGGGAGCTGCGCAACTCCATGTAAGCCAAGGAGACGAAGTACTCTCACTGCTAAAGCCATGCCCTACCTCTTTGCTCTGTGCTCTGCTTTACACTGCATTTGTAGCCTTACGTTTCTCAGTTTTTCTTCCCTTTTGTTTTTCCAGACTGTTACTGCTGCACAGAAGTCAATAAAAACAATTTTTAAGTTTGTTTGGTTTTGGTTTTGTTTTTTTGTTTTTTTTTTTTTTTCCTGAACATGACATTGCCATTATTTATTTTTCTCATAGTAGCGGTTCATCTAGAGGGATATTTTGCAGCAATGTGCTTACTAAGAGGAGCAAGAACATAAGGCTCCAGTGGCCAGCAGGAAATAGCAGAAGTGGGAGATGATCCATTTGCCTCCCTCAAAACAGCCCTTGATGCCATTTTACAGCCCTGTGCTCATTCCTTATCCAAAGGATCGTGGATATCATATTAGCCTGTCATCAATGTTTGGTGAAGGGGAACAGGATGCAAGTGCACTCTTTGTAAGGGCCAGTCGTCTATCAGAGAGCTTTGTGAAGTTCCTGAGGTCCCCTGAACTGATTGAGTAGACATCACAGTGGGTTGGGCAGAGCCAACACAGCAGCAAATATCCCCCTCTTTCTCCTCACAGTTAGAGCATCACGGCAGGACCTCTTGTGCAATTTTTTTTTTCTTTTCCCCCACAGACTTGGCTAAAAACATGTTTACATGTTCTTTTTGTGTCACTCCCTCCCCTTTTCTGATATGCATAGGGTATGCATATCAGTGCAAGGAGGGAAAAGGAATTGTTTAGGGCGGGACAAAGTGTAGCTAGGGGCAATGGGAGGAAACAGAGCAGAGAAATGTCTAGGCTGACTATCAAGAAAAACATCCTAACACTGAAGTCTGAAAGGCTGTTTAATGATCTCCCAAAGGAAGTAGTGGGAACCTTTATCAATGAGTCATTTCCAACTGTGTAGGACAAAGCTCTAAGTGTAGGGAATAGTCATGTGTTGGCAGGGCATGAAGGGTCTTTCCCATTCCTCCATGCTGATTCCTTGCCTTCATTCTTCTAAAAGAAACAGAGCCTGAAATACACAATGCTAGCAGTGGTTTTCTAATGCACACACAGAAAGAAAAACAACATCCCTAAGTGATCCTTCTAGACTGGGAGCCAGGGAAATACTTTTAAATTAGCATCAATAACATGACGAGTTTTAGAGAAATTTTCTTCTTTCTTCAGCCACAATACCGCAGTGTGTACCTATCCTCCCAGCCTTCTTGCAAACTAATGAAACGTCAAGTCTGCACTACCAGTCAGATTGGAGGAGTGTATTTCCAGGAGAGAGCTGGAACTGGCAGATCATCAGCTGCTACAAATCAATTAACGTCCCTCAATTCCAGTGCAGAGAGCCAGTGACTTACAGCTGCAGAGGATCTGTCCCATTTCATATGGAAACAGAAAATTGCTTTCATTTTACAGAAAGTTGAACTACTTAAAATTTAAATGATGTTAAAATTTTAAATACTCACTTAATTTAAAATTCCCTCTACAGTTGCTTATAGTCATGGCGTTCCAAATTCCTTCTCCAAAGAGTTGAGCCCTCATACTTCTCTCAAATCATGGAGATTCACAAGACGTTGGTCTCCTCTGGCCAGAAGGCATGACTTGCTTTGCCCTTAATTTTTTTGCTTATCCCAGCGTCTCAGCCCTGTTTGTCAATGACTGTAAAAGGAATAAAGAACATTATATGTTAGGCCCTAAGCTCACCACATTTCCGGGATCCCTAAAAAGCAGCAGTACATTGCAGTAATGGGAGGGGAGCAGAAAGAGGACAAAAATGGATTCTCTTGCTTATGGAGAAGCATTGCTGGTGAGATCAAGGCAAGGAAAAGCCACAGTGAAGAAAAAGCCTGCTTCTCATTGGTATATCCTGCCAGCTGCCCCCATGAGGCTCTGCTAAGGAGGTACTCAGTCCTGTTTCTAGGGATGACCAAGAAGGGACAGAATGTCACCACAGAATGGTGGGGTAAGGAGGAACAAGGGCAAGAACAGCATCCCCTGGGGCAGGTGAGAAACATAAGGGAGACAGAAATTCAAAACCTGTCACCTGGAGCCATGGACGTGCTGCAAAGCAGAGGCATGCTGGGCCAGATGTGGCCTTTGCACCAGTGGAGACTGTGAAAAACCCACACTGAGCTGGCAAGCAGGAGATGGCCTTAAGCATGGCCCTACCATCGCTATGTCCAACACAACCACAGTTCCATTACTGCATAGCAGCTGGTGCTGGGGTTCTTCCTCCGAAAATGGAGGAGAAGGGAGACTCTGCACTGATTCCTGGTGACTCAGCCCTTGGAGATGGTTGCTAGCACTCAGCAGGGATAGAGCACAACCTATGCAAATCTGCAACAGGCCAGGTGCAGGGTGATAAGGTGCATGACGAGAGTCACAGTGCCATGGAACTGAGGGATTCTGGCAGCTGGAGGGACTGAGGAAACATCTCCAGCCCTGCATGACTTCTACAAACTGACCCGCAAGTGCTCACCCTGTCCAGGGTCTGAGAATGCCCCAACCACAGCACAGTCCTGAAACACCATGGCAGCCACAAAAGGCCGTACGACACATGTCACGGGGCAAATGTCCCATTTTGATTTGAAAACACCTCCCACAATAATGTAGAGGCTGTGTGCAGCCCGTAATGCAGAAGCTGGAGGGCACATCGCGCATGGGTGGAGGACGGGCTCTTCTCCAAGGCTGGGGACAAGCCCTGCTCCTCATACTGAGCTCTCCAGCCCCCCAAATACACCACATCCCACCAGGCTCAGCAAGCCTCGGGCAGGTGGAACAGGGACAGCTTGCACTGCCAGGGCTATGGACATGCAAAATGAGCAACACCCGGTCTCCCTGGCGCTGGGGAGCCCGGCTCCGGGTCAAGCACTCCAGCTGTGGCCTCCTCAGAGCTGAGCAGAGGGGCAGGATAACCACCCTTCATCTACTGGCTGCACCTGGCCTCATGACACCATTCACCAAGGCAGCCTGGGCTGCTCGCTGCTTCAGCCAGGTGTCCAGCAGGACTCCTAGGTCCGCTCCAGCTGGCTAACCCCAGCTGTCATACGATACAGGGATGTTCCCCCCAGGTGCAGAAATTTGCCCTTTCCCACTCTGAAGCCCGTGGGGTCCATATCTGGGATACAACAAAGCCAGCAGTGTCATGGCACCAGGAAAAAAGGGAGAAAGCATCGAGGATGAGGAAGCAACAACGGCTGTGCCGTTGGCAACACCAACACGTATTTTTGCAGTTTTTTTTTCTAGTTTATTTGCATGGTGGAATTGGACACTGATGACAAGGGTCCACTGGGGCCGGCGTGTGTCCCAGCTGCTGCCCGGCCCCAGTCTCATCAGCTCGGCCGCTGTTCTATTGCTGCCGGCTGGGTGGCCTCTTCTTTGGTGATGCTGAGGCCTGGCAGTCGCTGGCCTTCCTCTTCGGGGCTCGCCGGGACTCCTGAGGAAGGCTGTGGCCAGAGGGCCCTGCCACAGGCTGCCCTGGCTCCTCATGGGGCACTGCCTGCTCCACGGTGACCTCCTGTGCCCCAGCAGCAGGGGTGACGTTGAGGCCCAGCAAGCGCTGAGCCTCCCTGCCGTACTTCTGCACGGTGAAGGCGATGAACTGCCTTACAAAGTTGCCTGTGTGGCCGTGCAGGTGGAGGTCCAGCCTCTCCATCAGGACGTCCTGCTCCAAGCCGACGAGGAGCAGGGCCGAGATGACGCTGTTGGCCAGCGCTTCTGCCTGTGGCTCCTCGGTGCCCAGGATGCGGCGCAGCTTCCGCTGCAGCCAGGAGCGCAGGGGCCGCAGCAGGGCCGGGTTCTCCCGGAAGATGGAAGCCCAGGTGTCACGGGAGAGGCCGCCCGCGGAACGCCTGGGCACTGCAGGCCATGGCCAGGCTGCCCGGGGGCCTGCGGGGCGTCGGGTGGCAACGGATGCCACTGGAGCCGGTCTGAGGACCAGCTCCTCGTACTTGCTGTCCGCTGGCGTGCTGTGGATGATGGACTGCACGCCCTGTTTGCAAAGCGGACACTGGGGCCTGGTGCTCGTCCACCGCTGGATGCAGGGAAAGCAGAACTGGTGGCAGCACGGCATGGCGTACGCCGCGCTGTCCCAGTTGTCCAGGCACACGGGGCAGCGGGTGTCTAATGCTGCCTCCATGCTTCCGCCTCTTGCGGTGGGCTCGGGGGAGCGGGAGATGGCAACGCGCTCCCCGGCACTGGCGCTGCAGCAGCAGGTGTCACGCTGGAAGAGGACAAGAGGACAAGAGACGTTAGTCACACACCTGGGAAGCGCTGGGAAGGCTCCCTCAAGGTGCCCCCCTGCCCTGCGCCGCCAGTCCCCGTGCCGCCTACCTGTGCCGCTGCACGCGCCTCTCTGGGATGTCCCGTCTGCCTGCTCCCAGCAGGGTCGGGGTAAAGAACAAGTGGCTCTGAGACGGCCGCTGAGAGCTGCGCTAGCAGCACCCAGAGCACGTTCCAGCACCAAAGCTCGCCCTGTCCACACTCCGGTCCTCGCACGCACGCACGCTCGCTCGCTCGGTCGGAGGCCAGGCACGAACTGCTGGGCTGAGCCGCTGCACCCACCTTAAAGCATCCGTGCACTATGGAGTCACAATCCGTTGCCTGGAGACGTCTCCAAGCACGGCTTGGCCAAGCCGCTGGGCGTCGCCTTCACTCCACCTTCACTTGGGGACATGGCTGCCCATCCCACAGTGATGCCACAGTGCATCGCCGGCTCATCACAATGTGCCGTCCTCACCTGCAGCACGTGCCCCAGCGCCGGCACAAGTTTCACAGGTTTCTGGGCTTTTCCCAGTGCCACTGCCCGCTCCATTCCCCACGCACACCTCGTGTGCTTGGCGTCAGTGGTTCACACCAATCACCGGGGCCTTGGCCACATCTTCCCACGGGCCCCATCAGGTCTCTCTGGCCATGGCACGCAGCCCCAGGCATGTACTGCAAGAAGGAGAACTTGTATTCAATAAAAGTTCATGTTTCTCTCTGACAAGGGGTCTTGATGATCTCAGAGGTCTTTTCCAACCTTCCTGATTCTATGACTCCATTGTTCTTAGGCTGCAGGAGGAAGTGCTGCAGACTCTCCCTATGCTCCAGCTCTGCTGGCCAGCCCTCTGGGACCTGCAGGTTCTTCCCAAGGGATGTCAAAACCCAGAGCACTGTCCAGTGGATTTTCTCCCCCTTGCAGAGCAATCAAGCCATCGAGCTGTCTCCAGCTGCAAGCCTTGGCCATCCATTCATACAAGGGCTTGCAATAGTTGGCACCCGGTTGGCTTGGCCTTATCAAGGTTTGTCCTTAAGAACTTCTTTACGGTGAGGGTGACAGAGCACTGAAACAGGTGCCCAACAACAGGGAGGTTGTGGAGTCTCCTTCTCTGGAGATATTCGAGACCCGCCTGGCCACCTACTTCTACAGCCTGATGTAGGAAACCTGCTTTGGCAGGGCGATTGGACTTGATCTCTCGAGGTCCCCTCCGACCCCTATGATTCTGTGATTATCAACTGCTATTTTTGACATTATTTTTCCAGGAGATTCCTGGAGTCTGTTGAGGTTAACTTCCCGGTCCAGGTACTGAAAGACCAACCTGAGGTGAAGCCTTTCTGGACCTGGTGCTCACCAGTGCAGAGGAGAGCATTAGAGAGGTTCAGATTGGAGGCAGCTCGTTCTTCAGTGATTATGGCCTGGTGGAGTTTGTGACCTGGAGGATTGCAGACATGGCAAAAACCATAGTCAGGATGGAGTCCCCTGGAGACATGGACGTGCTGCATAGCAGAGGCATGCTGGGCCAGATGTGGCCTTTGCACCAGTGGAGACTGTGAAAAACCCACACTGAACTGGCAAGCAGGAGATGGTCTTAAGCATGGCCCTACCATCGCTATGTCCAACACAACCACAGTTCCATTACTGCATGGCAGCTGGTGCTGGGGTTCTTCCTCCGAAAATGGAGGAGAAGGGAGACTCTGCACTGATTCCTGGTGACTCAGCCCTTGGAGATGGTTGCTAGCACTCAGCAGGGATAGAGCACAACCTATGCAAATCTGCAACAGGCCAGGTGCAGGGTGATAAGGTGCATGACGAGAGTCACAATGCCATGGAACTGAGGGATTTTGGCAGCTGGAGGGACTGAGGAAACATCTCCAGCCCTGCATGACTTCTACAAACTGACCCGCAAGTGCTCACCCTGTCCAGGGTCTGAGAATGCCCCAACCACAGCACAGTCCTGAAACACCACGGCAGCCACAAAAGGCCACTTTTCCCATTGCCACTGCCCACTCCATTCCCCATACCTGGTGTGCTTGGTATCAGTGGTTCACACCAATCACCGGGGCCTTGGCCACATCTTCCCATGGGCCCCATCAGGTCTCTCTGGCCATGGCATGCAGCCCCAGGCATGTACTGCAAGAAGAGGAACTTGTATTCAATAAAAGTTTGTGTTTTCACACAGAGGGTGGTGACGCAGAGGAACAGGTTGCCCGAGGAGGTTGTGGATGCCCCATCCCTGGAGGCATTACAAGGCCACGCTGGATGTGGCTATGGGCAGTCTGGTATGGTGGCTGGTGACCCTGCACATAGCAGGGGTTTGAAACTAGATGATCATTATGGTCTCTTGCAACCCAGGCCATTTCCATGACTCCGTGATTCTACAATTCTACCATTCTACGTTTCTACGATTCTATGATTCTATGATAGTTGGACTTGATGACCTTAGTGGTCTTTTCCAACCTTAATGATTCTACAATTCCATCATTCTTAGACTACAGGAGGAAGTCCTGCAGGCTCTCCCCATGCTCCCGCTCTGCTCACCAGCCTTCTGGGACCCCAGGTTCCTCCCGAGGGATGTCAAAATCCAGCGCAATGTACGGTGGATTTTCTCCTTCTTACAGGGCGATCAAACCATAGGGCTGCCTCCAGCTGCAAGCTTTGGCCCTCTGTTCATACAAGGGCTTGCAACAGTTGGCCCCTGGCTGGCTTGTCCTTATCAAGAGTTATTTACAGTATTTAGTTGCTAGATAGTTGGTGATAGTGAAGGACAAAAGCTGGTGTCCCTCAATCAATGGATGGGAGGGCAGGGGCTGCCCACTTGAGCTCCACTGACATGATGGAGAGCTGCAGGACAAGGCAGCAGAGGAGCAAGGGTATCTGCAAACAGGGAGAGGGGAAAGGAGGCTGGAGGAAAGCAGCCAAGAGAAAGGAGGATTGAAGGAAGTAGGAAGGGACTGGGGAGGAGTACAAAGGGAGCAGGAAGGAAGGAGGCAGGGGGTAGCAGGGCTGCTGAAAAAATCAGGGAAGAGAAGGGAGCCCATGGATAGGAGGGTTGTGATGTGGCTGTGGGCAGCCCTGCCCTGGGGAGGCCTCTGGCACTGTGCTGGCACCCTCGCCTGCACTGACAGGGAGAGCTGCACTTCATCAAGCAGCTCCAGATCAGGCAGCATCTACTCAGCTCATCGCAAGCTTTCCCATGCAGATGTGAGGTTGCTTGCTTCCAGCTTTCAACTAGGTTTATAATTTGGCATGGAAAGTACAGGGAGGAAAAAGCACCCAAAACCACGTAGTGACAAAGCATTACATCACGTGCCTTAACACTTCAGCACAAGGCGCAGCTGAGAGCCCACTTTCCACTGTAATTTTCCTGTGCATCTGCCAAGCAGTGCATGGAAAGAGCCATCTGTGATGTCTTATGGGGGCATTTCCCGGACTCAGCTTCCAAAGGGTAACTAAAAACTGTGTTCTGTAAAATGTAAGCCACTGCCCAAACAACTGGAATTTTAGAAACATGTAAGTTACAGGCAGGAGAAGAAGCGATGACTCCCACTGTTTGGTCTGCTCAATCTGATCTACTTGGAGTTCATCAGCCTTTTTGGCAAAATTAACATCTCATAATTACTTTATAATCCAATTCATGTTTTAAGCATTTTATCTAAAAAATTAACAGTCAGTATGTGAACCGCTGTTCATTAAACATCTCTGGATGTTAAAGATGTCATCATCATTTAATGATGCCTTATCTTTGGATCTTGCAGCATCCTAGATGCCCATGACTGTGCTTTCATTTTTATCTCCAGATGACCGACTGCTGCTGGAACCAGCAATCAAGGGAAGCAGCACATTGTCCACCCCTGGGAAGTACTAGCCCCAGGCTGAGCACCTTGATGGAGCGCTGGGTTTGTCCTGCTACATGGTGTAGAGCTCAGGAGGAAAGCATCCAAATGAAAGCCTACACGAGGGAGCAGGCTAAATGATCTCACAGTCCCCTTTTGCCTTAAAATCTTGGAACAGTGAATTGAAATCTAGGAAAATGAGTCCCCAGATGTAGGAATGAGTTGTTTTAGTTGCAAATAGGTCAATTAAACCTAGAATGACAAGCTCCTGGGTCTTCTTTAAAGTAGAAATTGGATTGAAAGGGATGGAAATATAATTAAAGTTCTCTTGTAATTTCAAGCTAATACAGAATTTCTCACTGCCTGTACTACACTCCTGTGGAATATTCCCATGTTCCCCTGCAATGCTGATCCATTGTTTTCCATCTATTTTAACAAAGATAGCCTCTGGCTGGGCCACAGCATAGTGAGTGCAGGGCCAGACTCCCCAAGTGAGAGTCCCCCTCATGCTCTAGGCAGGCGTTGCAGGGAGACCCCTCTGTGTCAGAGCTATCTCAAGAGAATGACTCATGGAGCAGACCAGGGTCCTTCCTCTGCGCCCTGTTCCTGCTGCCTGCAAGAGACTGCCAAGGTCCCAAGGGCCTGCTTGCCATTGCCACACTGATTAGGGTGGGTGAGGAGCAATTTGATAAATGCAACTTTAATATTTCCCACCCCAGCTTCTTAGCCCTCTCCTCTCCTCTCCTCTCCTCTCCTCTCCTCTCCTCTCCTCTCCTCTCCTCTCCTCTCCTCTCCTCTCCTCTCCTCTCCTCTCCTCTCCTCTCCTCTCCTCTCCTCTCCTCTCCTCTCCTCTCCTCTCCTCTCCTCTCCTCTCCTCTCCTCTCCTCTCCTCTCCCTGGCAGCTCATAGCTGCAGTGTCACAGTGGGATGCAGCATGTCTGCAATGTTAATAGTGCCATCTTTTGGATAAGGCGGAAAACTGTGCTAGCTTCCCAATGCCATCAAAAAATTCTCAGGGCAATTCTCAAAGGGAAAAAGGCATGTTTTTCTTGCTCTCTTGAAATCTGTCTCATTTCCCCTTGAAGTTCTAATCGGGAAAAGTTATTCTTCCCTTCAACCCCTGAATTGCTCTGTAGCATCTCTGTGTGGCATCCAGCAGTGCTGTCTCACTTCACTCAACTGCTTTTCAGTGGTATATCACAGAGAAAAATACTTCTAATGATATTTTTCAAAGGACCTTGGGTGCCTGACAAAAGCCACTATGGCTTCTGTAACTCCTGAAGGCTGAAATCCTGACTCGCAGGACAACAGCAGCAGTTCCAAGACTGGTGTGCTCTGTTCTGCTCTGCTCTCTAGGATTGAACAAAAGGAAAAGTCTAAACACCTCAAATGCCCTGTATGCAATATGATACTGCTGCACGTAATACAAGTGATGCTATCTTAAAAATAAACCCTGCATCTCCACTGGAGCTGGGCCTTTAAAGTTCAGTAAAATGTCCCAATTTTTGGAGGGGCCAGCCCTAACTGAGAACACACTCATCCTCAGTAGTCATGCTGATGCTTTTTGTGTCTGAGCCAAGGTTTTGTAAATCTAAGTCAGCCCCGTCTCTTGTGCCTCATAATGTGAAACAAGAAATAGCCCAGGCTTATAAAAATTGTGAGGTTTGGCCTCAGCTCTTATTGATTATGCAGCTCATAAATGAAGACCAAACTTCTGGTTCCTGTCCAGACAACAGTTGTCATGGAGCTCAGAGGCAGACATGAGCTGCTCTCTGTAAGCTCGGGTTTGCACTTCACAGTTTAAGTTGAACTTCCTTTTGTTTGTATACATTTCTCCTAAATAAAAATTTTTTTTTTTTTTTTTTTTTTCAGTGTTGTGCTCTTCCCAGAATCAAAATACTCAATTCTATAGACTGGTTTAGGTTAAATACTGCTGCCATTAAAATAAAGGCAAAAATGTTGCCGATTTTATTGTAATCAGGATGTCCCCCCCTGGGATTCTGTAGTCCTCAGGACAGCTGCTAGAAAGCAATGCTATGGGCAGTTCATGCGAGCAGGCAGATGTTCTGCCACCCCTTCAGTAACCACAGAAATGAGGGCTAAACAGACATGTGAGCTACTGCTGTTGGCTCAGCTGGGAAAAACATAAATCTCTGACTAGCACTGGTCACCTCTGAGTGCCAGCCTCTGTCATCTGATCTGCAGCAGGAATTCTTTCAGTCCACGACTCATCTCATAAAGAAAGCTGGCAAAAGTAAGCCCAGAGTGTCTCTCTTTCACCCTGGGTGACATGGGCCTGGCAGAGGTCTATAATAGCTTCTCCTGTGTTTGCATGTCTGCAAATTACAGCCACTGATTGTCTGAAATGACTGTGCTCTGCTGAGAGGTTCCCGCCTGCTCTCTTTGCACCTGGAATCCATTTATGCCACTAAAATACCATTTGTAGATTTAAAAAGTGCATATAAAGGCTGCACTGAAATGCTGCTCCAATTATGCCAAATTAAGCACATGCATTTGCAGAGGTGAACTGGGCCCATAATGAGCTTTAATTCTCAGGTTATTGATGTGAGGATTTCAGCTGCATAGGCAAGCATGCCCCCTACAAGCCAGTTTGGCCCTGAGGCCTCAGTCAGCATGCTTCTGGCAGAACAAGGCTTCATTTCAAGGGCTGCTTCAGTTGCTGTCCCTCCTTCCCTGCGGCACAGAGCTGCAGCTCTCCAGAGAAGAGGGGGAAAATTCCTCCACTTGGCACTGGGACACTGATGGAAAGCTCTTGAGCATGGATGACTTTCCATCCAGCTGGAGAGCCCTTGCACAGGCTGATGGCTACCACCCAGGTTGAATTCGTTTCCTCAGCACTGAACAGCAGGGAAGGGATAAAGCAACCACCAAACGGGAGGTTGCAACCAGTCAGTGAAGGGCACTGGTGCTGTGAAAAGGAGGAGTCCCTGCTGCCTGTTTGGCCAGCTGGGACGGATGACTATCCTAGGACGCTGTGGGTTTCTGCCTTGCCCAGGCAGCTGCAGCCTCAGGGAACACCTTGTGAGTGATGGTGGAGCTCCTTCATAGACTTTGGGAAAAGCCCTCAACATGGCAGGGATATGCCTGTATAAAATGTGCACTATTATTCTCTCTGAATTGTTTTGTGTGCTGGCTGAAGAACTTCTTGATCCTTTACAAAAACACGTGCATCTCTTCACTTGAGCTCCGCACAGATCCTTGAAGAGGCAGGTTGTAATCTGGGTGCCCTCAGGAATTATGCTCCAAAGCCATATCGTGTAAGCAGGAGGGAAGGAAAAGTATCCTGGGGTTCATGAGAGCTGTTTTGCTATGAAGCACCATGTCCTGCAGGCAAACACTGTGCACTACAAATGTGGCAGGGGAAGCTGGGAAGAGTAAGAGTTATTCTGGAGTCTTGCTCTGAGGAAGGGAAGCCTTAGAGAAATCCAGTCCAGCACAAAAGGACTTTATGATCCCTCCACAACAGATGGCTTGAATTATTCAGGCTTAAACTAATGCAAGCTTTCCATGTCAGACACTGTGCGTTTCACTTAATGAAGACTAAAATGTTTTGGGCAGTGTCTCTTTAACGTGCTGCTGAAGTTTACATAGAGAGATATGTATTTTGGGCTGCTAAAATAATTCTGTGTAAGAGGGAAACTATGAGCAACTGAGGGAGGAAATAACACTTCTGAAAACTAAAATCTGTTTCAGAAACTGATGTATGCTTTAAAGAAGAAAACACGTTATCACTGAGAATTCCTGGCTTTCCACTGTGTGCCAATCTGAATCCAGTTTTGCAATTTCCACTCAGCCCTATCAGTTCTTGCTCTCTGTGGAATTTCTGGCTGAGTGAAAACAGGATCAGTGGGCCCTCTGACAGTAGGGCAGTTCCTCCCCCAGGGAGCACTGGGGCGGTGGGGTATGGTGGTGGTTTTCCTAGGAACGCGACGCCACAAATGTACGCATCTATTTAGCTGCTCGGCTCATCCCGGCAATATTTATTTCTGGCTCTGGTTCTTCCAGACAAGCTTAAAAGCAGCCTCCTTGAAACAAAGTTGAGTACATGCTTGCGTATTTTGCAGGACAACATTTTCATAGCCTGAGGACCAAATAACAGGGTTTTGTGTTGGTTTTCTTTGTGGTTTTTTTTTTTTGCTTTGTGAGACACAAAGCTGTTCAAGGTGCACGCTCTCAAGCTAAACACTATTAATTCAGCTGATGGAGTTAACAACAAAAATGAAGAAGGAAACAGAGCTGGTAAAATAGCTTGTGATTATTATCTGAGGGCTGGGTGGAGTACCTATTGGAGAGGCAGCAGTGCAAGCAAGCACATCCAGATTAGAGAAGCTGATGTTACAGAACTTCTTTCCCTGCTAAATGTTTTGCTTTTCTCTGAACTTCCCAGCTCACTGGAAGTGACAGCTCTGCGACCTGCATGCACCAGGGAGACTGGTCCCAGCTTCCCATCAAGGAACATCGGGTCACGCTGAGGAAACAGAAAAGAACTATCTTTGTTTTTAAGGAATATACTTTGAGTTATTCATGTGCTCCCGAAGTCTGTTTGGTTCCTTACTACATGAGCTATGAGGCTTTCTAATTACAAGTATTTAAGACACACACAAATTACCTTGCCAGCCAAGATGAATGTTGCTTTAAAGGCTACAGGTATTACTCTTGCAACTGCAGCCAAGAAACTTTGATACGCGTGAGGTGAGACACACAATAACTGTCAGCATCTTACAAACTATCTAAAGTTCAGTAAAAAGAGATGAGGCTCCCACAGTGTCCTGGAAACTCCTAGGTACCTCATGCCTGCTCCTCAGGTGTATGGCTCACCTATCCCTGGACACCTTAAGAACCTTTTGAAGGTCCGGGAGGACTATGATCTGGTTCTAGGACTGATTTGCCCAAAGCACTGCTGTTCACGTGTCACAGGAGAACGGCAGCCGGTTTTCCCTGGCTCCCCATCCCTTTTTGCTTTCTTGCCAGCCTCAGGAAGGCATTTTGTGAAATCCTCACCAATACTGAGTATTTGCGCTGGGGAAAAAATGACAACATAGAACATAAGCACTGACATGCAGAGGCTCCACGGGTGGTGGTGACATTGATAGAGGCAGACTTCTGAGAGTGCATGGCAGACTTCAGATGCCAGGTTACTTCTGGAGCCCTAAATAGCTGCTTAATCTGCTGCTTTTGTTTTCACGGCTGCAAATCTAGCTGCTTGCAAACACGCCCTGCGATCTTTCACTGTGTTCGGAGTCGTGAGTTTGTGTCTCAGACACTGCCCAAAAGCCTTAAAATGGTCCTAAGCAAAGCTGGCAAAATGCACAGTCGTGATGAGATGCAATGAAATCGCACTCCGGCTGCAGTCAGATGCAGGGTGCTGCGCTCAGGCTGCAGCCGGATGCTCTCTGGCAGCGAGCAGCTGGGGGCAGCAAGCACCGCTCAGATGGAGCTGGAGCCACACGCCCCACCTCCAAAGGTGGCTGGCTGCGTGAGGAAGGTTCTCAGCCCTCAGAAACTCACATGTGGGCCTGTGTAAAGCTCTGGCCTTCAAAGCAGGACTTCCAGAGCACAAAAGCGGAGCCTGAACATGTGAGATACAGGGATTGGATATGCTTAGCCCACACACTGTGCCAAGCAAAGTTGTCTCCTTCATCTGGGTGTTTTTAGCTGTGTTACTCGCCCTCAGAGGTGGCCTCATATGCCAACTTAGTGTGAGGAGGACTTCAGAAGGATGTACTGAAGCACCTGTACCAACTGTCTGCCAGTGCATGGGTTGATTGAGGTTGCCTGTTTTCTCTGCAGAAAGCCTCCAAACTGAGTGACAGCCTTGAGATCACTTCAGTGTCCAAAACGATGGCACCAGACCCTTTGTACCCATACCCTCTGCAGCAGAATAGTACAATCAGTTGTTAATGATGCTTAATACCTGCACCAGCAAACGCATCACCAGGGGCCTTTTCCTCTGGGCCTGAGGACTGCAGCTGCACAGCCCACCTTACATCCTTTGGACCAAACTTCTTCCTTCACAGGGTGGGGCTAATAAATCCCCTTGTGCTGTTAAGACCAGGCCTGGGCTAGGCTGCCCAGGGAGAACCAGGGTGCCACAAGCCAAAGCTTCCCTTTGCTGAAGGTCCTGTGGCTTCTTCTCCCTGTCCCCTCGCCACCTCTCCCTGCTCTCTCAACCAGATGGGACGTGGGCTTTGGGCACAACACGGCTCTGCTCTGGAAGCCCTGGCAACACAGCGGGTTTACAGCTTTCTGCTGTCTATGGATAAGCTTGCTCCACAATGGGGCTTTTATTACATGGATCTGGCTGCAGCCTGGTGTCACTCTGCAGAGGCATCTGGAGCTGCGTGGAGAAGCTTCACTTGGATGGCAAAAAAGCATGAGTCAGACCCAAGCTTAGTGTAACCTGCTTGTTTATAAGAACCTGTATACAAAGACAGTTCTTTCCCCTCCTTGGCTCCCACAGATACTTAGAGCACAGAGAAGCCTCTGCTCTGAACTCACAGAGAGTTCCTCTAGCGAGCTCTTCCTTAGAGGAACCTCACTTCTCCATTCCTCTGCAGGATGTTCTCAGACCATCTGTACTCCCTGGAGCTAGCAGCAAGGCACACAAGCCTGATATTTGCACTTTTGCACTTTCAACCTGCAGCGAGTATCCAGAGCAGAGCACTAGCTGTGGCAGTCAGATTGCAGGCAAGGCCTGCAAATGCATGTAGCTTCCTAAGGCTTGACCAAAGACAACCAAAATGCTGAAGTGCGTAGTTGTGACACCCTCTCCACCCAAAAAAATCCAAGACTCTTTCAGTTTCCACCTAACTTCAGAGGCAGCCCCATTCATGTTTGACCTTATTTTTCTTCTTAGCCACTGCACATGAGTCCAGCCATCCAAGTCTGCTTCCTGCCGTGAGCCAGGTATTGAAATGACATAGCAGGGCAGGGCTTCAGACTTCATTTGCCTACATGTAGTCATGTTGTGCTATTTTAAGTACGTTAGCTTCCCGTGCACAGCCTCCAAACAGCTGCTTTACCCATCCCAGAACATCCAAAATACTCGTGTGAGACTGGTGTGTCTGACACACAGTCCAGCAGGGATGAGCAAAGCGGGATGCATACACATGCCTGAAATAGCACCAAGCAGCTCCAGCTGGGCATCCCCTCTGTCCATCAGGCTCAGACCATGCAGTGACTGCGAGTGCATGCAGCTTGCAACAACAGCAACCACTCGGCAGTTGCATGGCATTGCATGCAGCCAGGTGCTGAGACCACTGCCCCAAGGAAAAGCAGAGCAGGGAGGGACAGAGGCACAGCAGCGCTCCCTGCAAACAGTAAACTGTCCTGGGAATAACAAGGTAACTTAAATAAGGGTTTTTAAATAAAGGCAGGTTTAATTAGAACTGCTCAGAAATTAAGTGCAGAGACAGAGTGTATTTGTGTGTGCAATCAAAAATCCTCAGACAGATCTGGGTCAGCACAGCTCCAGTAGGATCAGTGAGAAGTGCAGCATGCAGGAGGCACTGCATGCCCTGCGTGCCAGCCCTCAAGGCTGCACTGCCTGCATTCACAGGCCTCAGTTACGGAGCAAATCATGGACCCTCTCCCCCTTCAGCTTTCATAGCCCATCTTCTGTATGTCATGAGATCCAGGAGTGTTTTAACTTTCTTCAATAAGGCCGAGATTCTCTTGAAGTCACATGATTTGGTGCCATAGGTCTGAGGAAAACACAGAGCCTTGAAACAAACTCCCACATACGATGACCCCAAGCTGCATTGCTAAGCTGCTCTGCCCTAAAAAGACAAAAATAAAGGGTGCTTTTGTTCTCCCAGTAGTATGTGGGGTTGGGGTGCTGCTCCTGAGCACGGAGCACTGAGCACAGAGCAGAGCGCTGCTGCAGGGGCAGCTGAGGGAGGGCCCGAAGAAATCAGGGCAGCGGTGGAAATTCCAGGAGTTGTCAGAATTCCAGATTTTTGTGCCAAGAAATCTCAGCGTTGTCTCATATCATTTCAGGCTGATTCAGCACAAAGCGAGCAGCCCTCGCTCTGCGTTTGGCTTCGGCTGGGACAGCAGCGGGAGAGCCAAGCGTGCTCCTCGGCCCATCACTGAGCCCTCAGCCACTGCCTGCAGCACGCCAACCCGATCCCGCGGCTCGCCGCTGTCACGGTGCAGCGCGGAGCAGCTCAGCGCCACGCAGAGCAGTGCAGAACAGAACGGGGCAGAGCGACGCAACGCACCACCGTGCACTGCAGCGCCGGGCAGTGCAATGCAGAGGAGGGCAGGATGCTGCGACGCGCAGCAAGTCCCCCGTGGAGGCAGGAGGACAGCGGGAAGGCGGGCGGAGGTAGCGCGCAGAGGCACCGCCTGCCCGCTGCCGGGCGCTGCAGCCCCACGGGGCCGTGGTTGACCGCGCGTTTGCACAACCTTAGCCACACCCCCACGTGACCCGCCGGCCCCGCCCCGCCATGCAAATCAGCCAGGCGGCGGCAGCCAATGGGGAGGCGAGCTCCGCTGTTGTATTTATAGACGCTATTTAAAGAGCCCCTGGGAGTCTCCGCGCGGCGCTGGGCGGCGGCTGGGCGAGAGCGGGGCGGGTGGGCACGTGCGGCCGAGGCGGGGGGAGGGGGGCGCGTGACCCGGCGGACCTGCGCGCTCCTCACCGCCGCCGCCACGGCCCGTGCGGACCGAGCGGGAGGGAGGGGCAGCCGCTGCAGTGGCCTGGGGAGTGCGGTGCCCAGGCTTGAGGCTCGCTGAAGCGCGTCCTGCTCCTGTGCTAAGTTCTCGAAGCGGTCGGGGGCGTTCTTAGTTTTGAAAGCGACGTCTCCCCCAAGAGCTCGAACGGATAGCGGTTCTGGATCGCCCTCTTTGGCCATGGGCTTGTGGCAAACTCATTTGCTGCTCCCTTCTTCTCACGCTTAATGAAGAGGCGTTCTTTTTTTCTAATTTATTATTATTTTTTTTTAATCGGGACTTTTTTGACCGGCGAGACTGAAATGGAGATGCAGCGCATCTCGCAGTGTTTGTGTCATTTCCAGGAAGCAGTGAAAGGCAGCGCTTTGTCATCGCTGTGCAGCCATACGAGCGATGAGGTGCTGCTCTCGTGCGCTCGTCACTGAGGAACGGCCACCTGAGCGCTGCCCTGTCCGAATATGCAGACACAAACAGAACAGGAGCTCTGTGACTTCGTGTCTCTGTTAGTAATAATTACTTCTCGTGCAGTCTGAGTCACAGTGTAAAGTCCTGCTGAAACCCACAGCGTTCCCCCTCCACCTGCACACAAAGCTCTCTGTCTGTAGGTGTGTTTTTGTACAAATCCTCACGCCCAGCTGATGGATGCCCCTCTCTCCTTCCCACAGCACCACGGAGCGCTGGTTCAGTAGTAAATTGCAAACGTCTTCTGCTGTGTTTTTCCTTTAAAACTCCAGAATGTGCCTGTAGCAAGGCAACGCGCCTGCTGCTAACTGGGCAGAGAGGGATGGGGGCAGGAATGCTCCTAATGCTTGGCACACTCCCACATAAAGGTAGGCTGAAAGGATTCCCTCTGGCTTTTATTTGGGTTTCCTCAAGCAACCAGGAAAGGGGGAAGGAAAACAAAACCAAAACATTGGAGAGAAAAAAAAAAAAAACCCTCAGCAAAAAAACCCCAACAACACAACACAACCACACAAAAACGCACCCCAGAGCCCACTGCTGTGAAGAGAACTGACTGACCGCAGGCTTCCAGGAGCCTCAAATATGTGCTGCTAGTTCCTGGCCAACCATTTGCTTTGATGCTGTGAGTGAGCAGATTGACTTGACCCCTGTTTTGTTTGTGCCTGACAGTTGTTTCCAGGATAAAGCGTAAGTGGAGCTGGGGAAGGGAGAGGCACTGTGAGTAAATCAGTAAAAAGCAACAGATTTCTCATGCTTGCACTCTTAACCTTACATCTGATGCCCATGCAATCAGTTCAAAGATTCTAGTCCTCCAACAACCTTTATGCTAAAATGCTGTAATGGGTAAAGTAAATCTTATGAGAGCTTTTTGAGACACTTAGGCTGCCAATTTCCTTTCCTGTTAAGAATCTCATTGCTGCCACAGTGGGAGAGAGGATGAAACATATTTCACAGATGGAATGTTCTTCAAGTGAGCTGTTTCAGTTTGGTTTTGGGTTTTTTTTTTCTCCCTCTGTTTACTCTAACTGTATTACTTGCACTTCTGTTGGCATCTACTGCAAAAAGGACTGTGATGTCTACATTTGGTTTAAAGTTCTGTGTTTTAAGACACCCTGCAGTTTAAGTGAATATATGGAAATTTGTGTACTGAGCTCCTTCTAGTGCAAGGCATTGCTCAGGTCAGCAGTTCTGCAGCTTCTTTGTGCTCTGAATTGTACATCATCATTGGTGAAAGCACAAACCAACCAGATCCAGAAGTATGGAGTTACACTTTGTGAAGTGTCATTGGTAAATGCCATCTGCCCAGCAGTTGTAATGCAAAGGATGCTCAGTCTCCACCTTTATCCTCACTGTGCACAAAGATGTGAACAGCTTTCAGTTTTAAAATGAGCAGATATCTGAGGGCTGAGTGGGAGAAAGGAAGGGAGGAGGCTTTTGCATGTCCAAATGTGTTGGAGCGGGAGAACAGGGACAGATGCTCACACCAGACCCCTGTGGCTGATGAGCAGAAGGCTTGTCCTGCAGGGCAAGGTCAGATGGAGAGGAAGGTCCTGTGCTGACAGAAGGGAAGAAAACAAGCTCCATCTGTGACTGTGCAGTAGGCTTGCTGGAAGGCTTGAACTGAGATCCAGGAACCCCCTACGTGTGCTGGCGGGGACTGCTACTTGCTGGTGAGCAGCCTGAGTCAGGGAATGATGCTGAAGTCTCTCTGTTCCTCTTTCAGGCTCTTACCTGTGTTTATTAGTCTACTCAAGACTCATTCTTATTTATCAATCCTGAAGCAATTTTTGTTTGTTTGTCTTGTTGGTTTATTTCTACCCCTGAGGATAGGATAGCATAGGGTATACCTTGGGCTGTGTCCTATTGCCAGACTTGCAGCCCCATTGGTATCAATATCAAATCCCCCATAGCTCTGGAAACAGCACACATCTGATTACCATAATTATGTCCACAACAAGACTTATGCCAATGACTCTCTTTAGTGGAGATGTTGAATATTAATCAAGTAGTTGTAGCAATATATATATATATATATATATATATTAAGGGAGGAATGTAGTTTTACTTTCTTGAGAATGTTTCTCAAAGTGTAAGTTAGGAGTTCTCTGAACACAGAAGTGATCTGGCTTAAACTGCATTGGGAGAATTAAAGCTGAATTATTTGCCTTGTGTTCTGATCAGCAATAGGGGCAGTACATGGGGCCCGATAAAGCAGCTTAAAGAGGGAGAAGTGGAAGCACTACCTGTTTGGGTGGCAACAAGCCACCAGGTTGCTGCAGGATAAAGCCAAGTGATACAGCTAAGGCATTATTATACCAGAATTGCCACACTTGCTTTCCTAGTGTAGTTATGTCAGTAGGGTTGTAGGAAGATGCTGTTTCTCACATACAGCTTTTTGGCTGTTTGTCAGTCTGAAGACTGCTGTTCCCATCAAGCTGCCAATCTTTAGAAGCACATCTTGAAACCTTGTCAGGCAGAAATCAGGCAGGATGGTTTGAATGGTAGGTCTGAGTTTGAATACTTAGTTTGGTCTCTTCAAAAGTTAAAGGAGTGTTTGCTGGAACTGCTCCATAGGATCTTGGATGAGGCCAGTAGCCAGAAGAAGAGCTTGGGATGGAAACAGATTTTACCAGCACAGCCAGATTCAGGAGATGCAATGTGTTTATAGTCAAAAACAGAAAAAAAAAAAAAAAAAGGAAAAAAAAAATCTGCTCTAAATCCAAAATTTATCATGCCCTGACAAAAGGAAGTATTCAAGCCTTCTGTGGAGTAGTGTTCAGAGTACTTTAGTGTGTATTTTTCAGCACTAAAATTGCACTAGTCTTTCAGTCCTCATACCAGCTTGAGTGATGTCTATCAGCCTTGGGTCTGAGGGCATTTGAGCATATGAAAAGGAGTCAGAGTACAAAAACTGGACTTTGAGTTGTGAGTTTGGCTTGCCTTCTGCTTAGCAGGCTCAAGGAACTGGAGGAGTACAGATATGCAGAGTAGTATCCCATAAGAAAGGTCAACTCAGAGGAGCTGTTGTAGAAGGTGATTATATTTATCACTTCCAGTGGAAATCCAAACGGGGTTTTTAAGTTGGATAAAGTATACTCCAAAGGAACATTCCAATAATGTATTTGGGCCTTCTGGAGGTAGCCCTAAATTTGACTGTCAGTAGAAGCTTTTCTGTTCTTCCTTCTGTCCATCTTGTTAATTATTAATCCAGCACGTTGGGAGCTACATTCTTCTGAGTGACTCCTCCCATGTTTCCAACCTGGGCAACTTGTCTTGTGTTATTAGTTCTGCAGACTAAAATTGCTCCTTCATGAAGCACTGCACTCTGGAAAGAAGCGGGCAGCAGAGTGTACAGAAGGTGTGTCATCCAGGCCTTGTGGCACGTTATAATACAAGAACTGTCTTGCTTATTCATTATGCTATTCTTAAATGACCTTCACAGCATTCAGTAAAATGGCTTCAGGTTATCGTGGACTTTGTGGTCTTTTCAGTACATGCAATTAACGAGGAGGGAAAATAAATCTAGCATCAGAATTAGTATTTTACTGGAACTGAATCCTGTGCATAATTTAACACTTTGGGGAGTGAACATTCTCTGCTTTCTTGAAATAATTTAGAGGTAGTTTTGAAATAGAACACATTTGTATAAACATGTCTTGGGATGAAAGATCTGGTATTTAGTTTTCTCCTACATTACTGTCTATAGGATGTGCCATGCACTAATCTCTAGACTGTGATTTGCAAAGTGTTTCTCTTGTAACTCAAAATAGTCTGGCATAATTTCACCCCCCTTCTCCTAAATAAAGGACTGCAGGATAAAAATCCAATGCAGTGTATTTCTGTGCTTGTATTATTGATGGGAACACAGAGGAGAAGCTTGGTTTACTGTGTCCTCAATCTAGTGGTTCACATTTTTCAGTACTTAGCAAGGAAAACAATTATTACCACACATGGATTTCTCCAAAACTGTAAGCTTCAGAGCTACAGATAGCTTTTAAAAACTGTCCCAAAGTTACCCAGTCAATCTGCAACAGAACCAAGTGTATCCTTCAAAGGCACTCCTTTGTCCTCTCCTGCCTCAGTGGGACAGCTGGCTTTATAGATCCATGGAGAGAGATACCACATTGATAAAATCAATAGTACTGGTATGACATTTGCATGAAATTGGATATGAAATTTCCAAATGTATTCATGCCCATTAAATATATTGTTCTGTTTATAAAAAGCTTTGTTTCTCCTAAATCCTTCTAAGACTAGCTTATTTAGGATCTGATATTGTTAACCTGACTCTTGGAAAAGCCTACAGATTCTGTTGAAGTGCTGAAGAAGCTCTCAGCGTGCACCAGAGCAGCAGAATCTGAATCTCAGGCAGCAGACCCTGGTGATGGCATTTAGAGAGAGCTTTTTGCTGTAACTATTGTGATGTTTACTCAGCTAAGAATATGTAGTTGTAATAAGTGTTTCATATGTGCTTTCAGTACCCGTAAACAAAAGCTTTCTCAAGTAAATGAACACATTTGTTGTTGTTTAATATGTTTGTAAAGCTGGGGCTCATTTATTTTAAAGTTAAATGAAACCTGTAGGGTAAGTTAGGGTGTCAGATACCACACTTCAAACTACACTAATTTGCACTCGTTTGCCCGTGACCTCAGCATTTACCTGCATCTATGTTATCTGCCAGAAAGCAGAAGCTTTGAATTTCTCCTGGATGAGGAATCCTGTAGATTAGCACAGAAATGCATTTTCAAATGCCTGGGTCAGAGCTATTTTTCCAGTGTCAGTGACACCATGCTTGTACCTCCTGCATGGAAGAGATTGTACTGAGTTACCCTGCTGTGCTGTGGGGCTGTAGGCTTGGAGCTATGCACAGAGCTGAAAGCCAGAACCAGCAAATTCAATCATAGACTCACTCAGGTTGGAAAAGACCATAAAGATCATCGAGTCCAACCATGACCTAACTAACCATACTACCCTAGCGAACAACCCTCTGCTAAATCATGTCCCTGAGCACCACATCCAGACGGATTTTGAACACATCTAGGGATGGTAACTCAATCACCTCGGTGGGGAGCCTATTCCAGTGGATAGAGGGTTATATCCCATGTAACCTTTAGAGGGCAAGTTAGGATTCAAATGGAGCAGGAAGTACACCAAGCTAAGGTGTCACGAGAATATCGCTTGGATACTTGCACGGTTGTCCTGGTCTGATCTGCTCAGGGAACAAACTCCTGAAGATGATGTATCAGAACTGTCATTCAATCCGCCTCTGTGCATTTTCATTTGGCATGTTGGGGATGAATTGCTGTTGGTCAGAGGAAACCTGCAAAGCCTGAACCTGATGGCTTGCTTTGTACAGTTGCAGTCAGGTTCCTGGTTCATCAGATACGGCTGACGTCATTTTCCTATTGATCCGGTAAGCAAGAATTTTCAGTCTGCTGTATTCAGGGTACAGAATATTCAGGACTTCAGCAAGGAATGCTCCTCTCTCGAGCACAAAAGCAAGGCAGCCTTCCTTCCTAGAACCAGTGGGGCAGCCTGCAGGGGCTCCCACTGATCTCCCCAAATCCGTGGGGATCTGCTGTGTTTTGTTCTTGTCAATGGTTTTCAGGCTGGTTTGGCCTGGTTTCATGACTAGTGGGGTGGAGGAACCCACAGATCTACACCCTGGAAAAGGGAAACAGGGAAAAGGATTGAGAGATGGGCCCAAAAACAAAAACAAACAGCAATGATCTGAGGAGAAACAAACTATTTTACTAAATAAGATATTGGGATGCAAGATAACATACCGTAATACAGTATAATTAGAATTGAAGCAAATAAATATAATGAGAGAGAGAGAGTCTGAAAGCTGAAGGCCTTACTCTAATGCTGAGGTGAGGTGATCTAGGGAGCACGCATACTGCCGAGGTCAAAAGGGAAGGGTGGAAAATGTTTTGTGGGTGGTATTTATCTTCTCCCACTGAGCAGAAATGGTAACAGAACAGTGAACAGTTCTCTGGAGGATGTAGTAGTTCTTCTCTTCTGGAACAAGTACCTGCAGCATTAACTCTTTAACTCCCAGTGCACTACATGGTGTTGTGATGTGGAATACCAATAACCAAACATCATAAAACCATGACAGTTCTTTTCTCCATCTTGTGCTTCTGTTCATCCAGAGCTGGCTATCTTTCTGCCCCACTCTTGGTACAGCTCTGGATGTATTAGTAGCCCATGGTTCCTGGAGAAACCCAAAATGGCACCATGTACTTGGTTTTGGCTATTAAATTATCAAAAGTGGGATTTTTTTATACTAGTATCACAATTGCTACTAATGATAGGGTTGTTTTGTTTTGCTTTGTTGGTATTTGTTTTGTTTTTGTTTTGTTTTTGTTTTGTTTTTGTTTTCTTTCAGGGTATAATTGCTTGATTGTAAAGCAAGTTGGAACTTTGCCAGGAATTAATTTGTCCAAGTGTTCTCAGAACTGCAGAACACCACCAGTGAAAACCTATACTAGTCTAGAGAGATGTTGTTAATGGCCGGAGGAAAGATACTTCTGCAAAGGAGACAAAAGCTGCATCAAACTACCTGCATGGAATATCACACCGAGAAAGAAAAGCACCTTTTGCAGAGTAGAGAAATGGCTAATTTGTGAGACTGACTACGTTGGATTCTCTTCTCTTGCCTGGCTGAGTTGTGTGCATGCAGCTTGAATTCTCTCACAATCAAATCTGAAATTCATTTGCTGCAGGTGTTTATGCGTACAACCAAGGAAGTGCCCAGGCATCTCATGTGTTTGCAGAAGCTCACAACAAAAATAAAACAAACAAAAAAGCTGTAAAGACTGATAAAGAGATGAACTGAATAAACCGAATATATTAGAATATTTGTATTTCCCGTTCCCATACTATAGCAAACAATACCTTTACAAGGTATTGTTGGAAGAAAAATGCTGGCTTTTGGAAGAAAAATGCATAGACAAGAAATACAGAAGCGAAACCACAAGGTTGTAAGTGAAGTCCGCTAACCATTGCTTCAGTAAACAGATCACACATACAAAAAGTTAAGACTGACAGTTTCACATGGACAGCTGCAGTTCTGTGATGTGTTATTCCTCATCAAACTGAAGTAATAAGAAAATGATATGCTGACAATTCCTATCATTATCTTATGACTTTCTTGGGTTTTATTGCTGGGCTGTTGCAGATTTACTGTGTCATCTTGGGCAAGTGATTCAAACCTGTGGTGTGATGCCTCAGTTTCCACTTCTGCAAAATGAAGGCAATTCGTAAAGGTGCATAAGGATGATTTGGCCACTGAAAGAAGCTTGCAAAATCAAATTGAGAGCTGTTGAAACAGCCAACATGTAAGATGGCAAGATGCTTTTCTGTGGATTGTAATTAAAAAAATAGCTTCATTTCTTAATGTCAGGCCATGTCTTGACCAGTATCCATTTTCTATGTAAAACTCATGATGCCATATGCAAGTCGTTGCTGAAAATGTCTGCTTTCATACTGCCAGGCTAACTTACTAGCACAAAAGCTCTCACATCTGTAGTGTAAAACAGTGTACTTTTAGTATCTTTAGTACTTTGTATCACAGGCTGAGTAGTGCTGATTTTTCCTTCCTCCTTCTTTCCCTCCTTCCTTCCCTCCCTTCCTCTCTCTCTCCCATCCATCCACCCATGCATCCATTGAATGTAGTTTTGGTGAGGGAAGGACCTGTTTCTGAATTCAGTGGATATGCTCATTCAAATGTAGGAAAAGTGCTGGAACAGTTAAATGTTTCAGTTAAATTCAAGGTGAACTGAATAATAAACAATAAAAAACAATGAATTGGTTTTTGTTTTGGGAATTACCAAAATAACACAATAGCAAAGTTTAGGAAGCAAAAAACTGCATGAGGTGTTCTCTTTTTTTTAGGGGGGTGGAGGGGAGAGGGTGTTTTTGGTTGGTTGTTTTTTTTTTTTTTTTTTTTTTAATTAAAAGGGAAAAAAAATCTAAATTGAAAGGATTATTTTTTCTTTCTTTCTTTTTTTTTTTTTTTTTTTCCCCCCATATCCATACAGACAGCACATAAAAGGCCAGGCTAATCACTGTGGGGCATTATAAAGTGAAAATGTACTTATGCCTATGATAAGGGACAAACAGAGTTTCAAGATAAGAGCTAATTCAAATCAGAAAGTAGGATCCAAACACTGAGTGCTTATGAGGACTTCTGACATTGGCACTCCAGGATTAAAGAATAAAGCAGAACCTTGTCAAAAACTGAGATGATTACTTAACGTTTGTCTCTCTGTTCTTCAGCTTTTCATCTTCTGTTGTCTAACTCTTTTTCAGTAGCTATGGTAGCCATTTAGATGGTGTCTTCCTTTCAGAGCAACTCTAGAAATCAGAAACTGGTGGACCTATTCTTTCTGTCAACAGATTCCCACTGAAGATCCACTGAGATCTCCGTCGCTTGGTGTCAACACTGTTTTCACTCACCAGGGCTGTCCTTTGCTGCATCGCTGGCGGTGAGAGTCTGCTTGGATTGGACATGCTGCAACGTGGTCTGCAGTGGGACGTGTTACCACCTTGGCTTTGAGAAATATCAACAGAAGGTGACTTTGATTAATTGTTATTATTTATACAGTCATTACTTCAGGGTATTCTGCTAGAATACTGAAAACATCACTGTTTTAACTTAGTTGGGCAAAGTGTACAATATTACTGAGGTTTTGAAGTATTGTAGGGATGGCTCTCTTTTACTAAATGCTCTTATTCATCATGTTACCTTGTCATCATATAAATAGCTTAGTCTATACTTTTATTTATTGCAGATCTGATCTTCAGTCTATCATGTGTTTCAGTTTTAAATGGAAACAGTAGTACAGGAAGGTACGGCCTATCTTTCATTGTGTTTCTACAAGAACAATTTGGAGACAATAAGGAAGAGAACATTGCAGAAAAACTCTCTCACGGGGATTTCAGTCTTTCTAGCACCTGGTGGCATTCTTTACCGTAGTTTATCCGGGGGATGGACACTGGGAAAATGCCTTTGGAGACTTTGTTACAGTTTTGTCCACTAAGAAGAGTGTGAAGGTTTGACTCTGGAGTGGAAATGAGAAACAAAGAGAACAGTTCACCTCTTCCGAACTCTGTTCCCCCCCAGTGTCTTTGAAGCTGTTCACATAGTAGAAATGGTTTTCTTTGGAGTGCTGTGTTGAGAGAGAGAACTAAAACAGTTGTTGGCTGCTTACCGTTCTCCCGCCTTGCTCCCAACGTTGCTATGTGCCAAACACGGAGCAGATGAACAGGGCAGAGATTACATGGAGAGTGTTTGCCTACTCCTTGTGGTATAATCCTCCAGCTCTTCTAACGTATGCTGAACTCTAGGCCAGCTCTGTTAAGAGACAAACATCAGAGGGCACTATGGTGGTCTAGAGTAAGGGAGGTGCTGTGATGTAGAGTCTGATATGAGCTTGAAACAAAGCATGTAAAATCCTTTCAGTACTTTGAGCTTAATATGAAGGTATTAAGGGTGAAACTGATGGCATTAAAATGCTTTCTGCTTTCCTAGTTACAAAGCAGGCTGTTTGCAGCAAAGATTATAGACCATGGAAAATTGATTTGGGAGCATTGATGTTGAATCACACTGCGTTACCTCCATTGAAATCATCATAGGATCATTAGAACTGAGTACTGTATGTGTTTCCAGTGCCACACAGGACACAAAGACACTCTGCTTACCCAAAGAGAATTGGCAGGATACGCTGTAGAGCTATGTAGAACCAATTTGTTGTCACAAAAAATTTTTTTGACAGCATATATTATGTCATCTGGAAGAACTGATGAACTCTCCTTTTCCTGATGGTGCAAAAAGTGTTTTTTTCAAGGAAAGCTGTTCTGGAAAGAAGTGGAGGATTTATTCCCACGTATCTACACAGAAACTCTTGTTTTCCTGTAACTATACTGGATTTATTTTTAATTGCAGAACTGAACAAAAACTTAGTACCTTCACCATTAGCAGTTGCAAATGGACATGATGTAAGGACTAACTTTTACTCAAAATTTTATTTTTTGTCTAATTTAGATGGATGATTTCATGTATGAAATAACATGAATGAAAGTCTTAGCCTCTTCACTGAGGCTTCAACAGAATGTGCCTGAGTCCTTAGAGCTTAGCACCTGAAGCTTCTAATGTTTCCAGGATAGCCTGATGTAGCTGAAATAAGTGCACAGTTCTGCATTAACAATCCTGTTCTAGAAATGAGTTAATAAACCTGTGGAACTTTGACCATCACTGATGTTGAAGTAGGTAAGATCTGTAGCCTTGCCCTTAAGCAAACTCTTGCCAGCTCTTTGTACACTAGCAAGGTTGAATATGGCTGTTAAGCTCATTTTAGGTCTAAACTGTTGTTGTCTGTTTGGGACAAACTCGACTGCAGTTCTAGATTTAAGCTTCCCTTTTTTTTTTTTTAAACTACAGATTAATGTGCACTGCCCATCCCATCACCATGATTGGTGGGAGAGCAGAGAACAAAATCGAACAATGTGTTTAAACCTAGGAGATAAAATGCTGGATTCTTTCTCCAGGTGATTTTTTATGATGGGAGAAATTATTCTGTTATTTGGTACAACATTAATTAAGGTGAAGATGATGTTGTAGGACAGGAGACTGATGTAGTCTTCAGATAACCTTGAAATAGGAAGCATAAGTAGATGCAGCAGCCTACTGTATGAAAGCCAGCAATTAGGAATTTCAGTGAGACAGTTAGATGAATGCACAAAACATTGCAAAGTAAAGAAAAGGGAAAGAAAAATGAAAGAGTAATTCTCAAGGGAGACGTTATAAGGAGAAGCAATAAAGTTGTCTTCTATGCTGTCAAGAGCTGGCCTGTTTCCAGACATGATTAGGTGAGGCTGCGTGGCTGCTGGAATACCTGTAAGTGGTGTGAATACTGCCGTGT
The DNA here is from genome assembly GCF_026119805.1 of Tympanuchus pallidicinctus. NCBI lineage: Eukaryota > Metazoa > Chordata > Aves > Galliformes > Phasianidae > Tympanuchus > Tympanuchus pallidicinctus. The sequence continues at coordinate 7,334,479 of NW_026294744.1, forward strand.
GAATTGTTTCCTTACAAGACTGCCCCTGGATAAGAGGTGCAGTCTTCAGCTCCAGAGTAATAGCTGAGAACAAACAGGCAAGAACTGTAGTCAGTACAAAATTTCACTGAAGTCACTGGTGGCTTGTAGGTGTAGGAGCTTGCTGGCTCACTTTTGATTGCAGGTTCCTGGGCCTTAGCTGCCAAAAAATCTTATGAATTGCTAGTCTCGGAATCTGTTATTTCTCAATCTTTCAAACATGCCAGAACTTGGCTGGCAATGAACTATTCTTGCTGGACAGGACCATATAAAACGTTAACATAAACCTCTTTGAGTGAACTGATCACTTGATTAGATTGTCTCCTAGGGAACTGATCTGGTGTAATAATGATAGTGAATGAAAGTGGCTCTTGCTTCACTGGAACGAGACTGTTCTGCTGCTCATTGGCGGCTTCTTTGATCAGTGTTCAAGGGTTAAGCTAATGGAAGCTAGCAGGTATGCTAGTGTTGAGTAGATATTACACTCCTAACTATGCCTTTGGTGAGGGCATGATGAAATGAGAATGGCGTGTGAGTATTTTTGCTCTTGTCTTTTGAGTAATCAGGGCTCTCTCCTGCAACTTTTACAAAACTGAAATTCTGAAATGTCTGAGATAATAGATCCAGAAGAGATGAGCAAGGAGTACAGAGGTAGCAGGAGGTCAGAGCAGGTGACCTGTTTTGTTGTTGTTATTTTGTTGTTTTGGGGTTTTTGCAGTTCGATTACTGATTTTTATGTCTGTCTAAAATATTTACGTACAGCTTCCTGTGCCTTACATTTCCATACAAAGGGAACAGTAGTATTTCCTTTATTTAATAACAGTGATCTGTAGTCCTTGGACAATGTGCTGCTATGGTTAAAAGTACAGTGGGGGCTCCTTGTGATGGGAGGTATACTCCTCACAGTGTTTTGGGTAGGGCAAATCATCTGGTACACATTCACAGACTTGCAGTCAGATCTCCCTAGCCCAGGTTTTTTGAGGTCTCTGTGGGGTAGGAAGCGAGATCAGCAGGGGTTAATGTGGTGATGACCTTTGCAGCTGGACTCCAGCTGCTGGTCCCAGCTGCCACTTGCACAAAGAAGGGAAGGGGGTGGGGAGAAATGCTACTAGTCCAAAGGTAGGGAAAGCTTTGCACTGAAGAAATTAAAGAGCTCTATGCTCATTTGCCTCCTGAGAAGCCCATTGTACTTCATTTTCCCCCAGTTCCCTGGGGGAAAGGATCCTTTCTAAACATGGTTTCCTGGGAAAGACAGAGACCATCCTCTGTAATGAGAGCAAACATAGCAGACTGTGTAGAAAAGCCTGAAAGTGAGCTGCCTTCCATACTGAAGACCTACGTATACCTGACATAGCCTTGGAGCAGCTGTTTTCAGTCTAAGTTGATATGATTCGTCTTTGTTCCATTTACCTTTCTATTGCTTAAATGGAAGGTCTTTTTTTCTGGGGATGACTGTGAAACTGTCTCTAAAAGTATTTTTTTCAGCTGTATTTCTACAAGGAGTGCAGAGCAAAGCTTAATTGATTAGTGTAAAGTCTAGGAGTAATAAACTCTAAAAAAATGTTCTGGAAATAATATCATTACCTATGTTTACTGTCAAACCTTACATCCCTTCCTCTCTCTAATGTGACATTTGCTTTTTACACCTCTGCACAAAGGCCTGAAAACAGGCTATGTGTTCACTGTAATTATGAGTCAGCCTTTACCAACGGTGACTCAAATATGCGACTCTGGCACCTGTTTCATGTCTGTCTGGGTTTTGGATAGCACTGATGGTGGCACATAAAGCAAAGGTAAATACGAGTGTGTTCCTTTCCTGGAAGCTATTTGTTCAATGCGTTGGATGATAAAGAACAAAAGCTGTTATAAAAAAAGGTGTTTACAAAATTGCAGCTGCAATAATAGGACTTTGTGGGGGGTGTCTTGTATCACTTGCTTCCGAGAGGGAGCGGCGTTCAGACTGAGTGCCACTGACTCTAACACTTCCTTTGGAGTGTCGTTTTGTCTGCTTTATGCAATTTTGGCAAAAGGAGGAGTGAGAATAATGTTAGCTAATTGTATTAACACTAGCAAGGCATATTGTGAATGAAGAATGCTATTTAAGTGTCCACTATTGCTATTATTCTCAAGGGGAAAAAAAAATCTCAAGTGAGTAAAATGTTCTGCATCTTGCCCAGAAACTGCAGGTCTGTGAAAGAAGGCAGAATCAAGGCAACATTCTACCCTAGTTTTCCCATATATATCATTCCTTGAAGTAACAAATTACTGTTGTGTGCAATCTCAATCATAGTCAGCACTGCACGAAGAAGATCCAGATAGGTATCTGTCTGAAGTGTGGCTGCTGATGTACAAATTCACATGAAAAGTAAGTTGAAGTGTAGGGAAATGCTCCTCGCTGAGTGTTGCATTTGATCCTGGCAGGTAAAAAGGCTTTTTACACCTTCTCAAGGACATCTGTGATACAACAAATGGCAAATTATTAGTATTTGCAAAAAAAGTTACGATTTCAGTAAATCAAGTTTGAAACCAGTTCTTGAATAGGAATCCATCTTTACTGAAAGCAGGGTCAAGGTGGGAGAAGTGCAAGACATGAGTCTGAGTCAGGCTCCAGTTAAAATCTAAACAAAGGTAAAGCTAAAAAGCCTGTGTGGTTATTCTGCCTGCAAATACTGTCCAAGGGCAGGAGTGTGCAGAGGAGGTTGAGTCCTGATCAAGTAGGTTAAGAGTGGATCTGCAGCTTATCAGCTTATGAATGCGGGGGAGGAGGACTTAAGGATTTGGTCTTGGGACAAATGGTTTTCTTTCTGTCTTTGTCACTTCTACCTTTATGAACCTTTACAAACCATAACATTTTGGATTTTGCACATAAATGCTCTTAATTGCTTTTACTTGATTATGTTTAAGGCAACTGTAAGGTAAGGGTCTAACATCAACACATACACTACTGGCATGATTGGCAGACTTAAAATCAGGACACTGGAACACTGTCACTGTGTCAGCAATTAAAAAGCCATTCCACAGGATTCCAAGAGCTCTCCAACATATCTCCAGTGATCCCCATTGCCTGTTTATGTCTCATTGTTCAGGAGTCTATGTACAAGTGTTTTCTAGTGGTCGGCATTAATCATAACAGTCAGAACAATGCCAGAAGCCCAGAGCTGTGGAAGAAATCTTTATGGTTGTGGTAGAATTAACTAGGACATGTTTTTTTGCCAGTTAGCATGAATCACAGTCTATTCCTGATAAATACAGTGATAGCTGAGCTGTAGTGCTTCACTAGCAGAGGGGGAACATTACAGGTGTTTGTTTTTCCTGTGTTTTTTAAGTGCACGTTTGCTAGCATAAAACACAATTCCAAGAAGCAGTATTCTTCCAAGGACCTAGGGCACAGACACAGAGAAAACATTTGGGAAATTCTCCCAAAGGAAAAAGTATGCTTCTGTTTACCCTAAGATGGATTTGGTTTGGCTTCTCAAGGAATAGAAGATACCATCTTGCACTTCACATGTGTCATGCAGAATATTTTAACTGAGAGAAATAGCACAATGCACCAATATAGTCTAAGGGCTAATCAGCTGGAAGTAGCTTTGTCAAAAAGAACCTGTGACTGGTGGCCAAGTTGTCTCTCAGCCAGCAATGTGTCTTGTGTTAAGGAAGGCAAGAGCCTCCATTGTAGCATTAGGAGAAACGTTCCAAGCAGATTAAAGAAGGTTATCCATCCTTTTTGTTCAGCAATGGATGAGAGACTTCTGGCATGCTGGATTCAGTTCTAGAATCCTCAACATGAGCAAGATATGGAAATATGGAAGTGAGCCCAGCAAAAGGTTACTAAGATGATTAAGGGATTGGAGCATCTGTCATGTAAGGAGAAGCTGAGAGCTGGGCTGAGGAAGCTCCACAGGTTTTTGTCAGTGTGTATAAATATCTGACAGAGGGATATAAAGCAAAGCATGTGCAACCTGTGGGCTGTCCAGAACAACTACTGTGGCCTGACCCCTGCAGCCGTGCCATCTTGGAGGTTGCTCTTCCCCACCGAGCAGCTCAGCCCAGCCCATCATTCAGCAACAACCAAAACATTAGCCCCAGACAATTCCTATTCTCTCAATGCAGCCCAGACAAGCCAAAACATTGGTCTCTCAGGATATAAAGCAAATGGAGACAGGCCTTTTCAAGTAGCGTCCAGTGACAGAAGAGAAAATGGGCACAAACTTTCTACTTCAATCAGGAAAAAGCTTTTTCACTGTATGGGTGATGAAACAGGAGAACAGATTGCACTAGAGGTGCTATCTCTGTCCTTGGAGCTATTCAACACTCAGTTGTGCATGGTCCTGAGCAACCTGATCTGGGCGACCCTGCTTTGAGCAGAGGGCTGGACAAGTCATGAGTGTCCAACCGTTTGGCTTACCTGGGCTGTACTGAGTGAAGAGGAATTGTCTTGGGCTACATATGAAATATATAGTATAGTTCATTATATAAGTAACAAAAATTTTACTTTTTAATATATTTTTTATTAAAGCAACCGAAAAGGGGGCAACAATACAACATAGAACTAGTGGGTTGGACAGGTATGGACTAAATGATTTTCAGATTTGCTTTCCAGCCGTAATCATTCTGATTTTGTGCAGGAAATGCTAGTTCAGGACAGAGAAATGAGAAGTGATTTGCTTCCTTTAAGACCAGCTAGACAAATCCTGATGTAGCATGCTGGAACGTGCATGGAGTCAATGAATGAGGCTCTGAAAATTTTAGAAAGTTATTCAGACGTGGAGGCATTGTTGGTGTGAGGAAAAGCCACAGTTAACTCTGTGTGTTGCTAATTGCACATGACCATATAGAAGCTGATGGGTCAGGTTTGTTCCTTGTTGGTAAGCCATGATTTGGGACAGACAAAAATATCTTTAGCTTTCTTGGCTGGTTGTGTGGTTGAAGAGACTGGATTCAAGCCAGGCGTCATGGCAGGCTTAAGCTATTCTAAGCCAGAAGTGAGAAAAGCGGGTGCTCACCAGAAAGCCTCAGAAATGAGATTTGGTGAGATGAGTGGAACTGAGGGAACAGGGACAAAGATCCAGCCAGAGTAGGATATGTTGCAACAGAGGCAAATTGGCATTGAGCAGCTCAGCAGCACCAGCTCACCTGTTGCATCATCCGTCCGTGGGGGAATGCATTACAAGGGAGGCTCCTGTTAGCGTGATATCTTGCATCTTTCAAAAGGCTATGAGACTGTGCCTGCATTACTCTCCCAGGGAGAAAGAGCAGCTCTGGCCATTTTTAGCCCTCTAAGTCCATAACGAGTGTTACTTACAGAAGCTCCTTTAGCCAAAGTTTTGCACTGGTTGAAGGACACTTCCTCAGAATATCTGGAGTTTCAAGAAACAAAAAGATGCAAGTATTGTGGAAGATCATGTTAAAATTTGTATTCATGCAAAGAAATTAGCTAATAACAATAGAACAGTAAGAAACAGTATTTATTTTTATTATTATTATTTTTTAATGTCCTTCTTTTTTTCCTTGAATAGGAGACAGAAGGGAAAGAAAAGTAAGGTTAAAAAAGTAAGGTAAAAAAGTAAGGTCCGGGCTCAGGCACCTTCTGGTCTTTATCCTTGATGAATTGATAACCTGGGAAGATTTAAAATGTTCTTTGCCTTTCTTGGTGATGTGATGACCTCAGTCTGAAGTGTGTCCTTCCTGAATGTATGGATGTGTGAACAGAGGGCCATACTTCATGCGCACACGCATCTGGGATCCAAGGACCTGGTTCTTGATAGAACTACATCCTGTGGCAGTCAGCTGCTCTGGTTGACAAAGGGTGTAGAGTGAAGCAGCCCATTTTCCCATTAGAGAGAGGCTTCTGCAAATAAACAGTTGATGTCTATGCCGCATGGGTGGGCTGTTCGAGTGTTTGAAAAGGCTTTCCAGAGGACTGAAGCATTTCAGAAGCAGTGGTGAGCTTTGCCCAGAAGCAGAAATGAGGGGACGGAAAGTTCTTCATTTTGTGGAGACCCCAACAGCTAATTAACAAGAACAAAGTGCTCTAGTTTGCCTTGACCACTCCTTAGCCCTCTAGGCAAATCCAAGGGGACACAAGGCAGTTCACTGAGTTGCAGTATGCATACGTTTCAAACTGCCACTGAAGTCATCATTTTCTTTGCTAAAATCATTTTAACTCACTGAGACAGACTTATTTTTTCCCACAAACACATCAACAAATAGCTTGCTCCCACCCACGAACATGCAAACAAATGTATAAGTTACACTAAGTGTTTCTCCTCCTGGCTGCCAAAAAAGAAAAGGAGATTGTTACTGTGACTTCTATTTTTAAATACTTGGGAGGTGCTCTAGTGCTACAGCTAGAGGGACTGTATAATACCTAGGCTCAGTCTGAAAAACCTCCAGTGGTACTGCAAAGGCTCACAGAAATAGCTGAGTGGTGAAATTCTCCGCCTAAATGATGTTAGCAGAATCATACCTTCTGCTTTAAGTTGAATGCATGTATCAACCTCCTTTAGGGTAGCTACCTTGCTAACTGCTAGCAGGCTGCAAATATCCTAAGTGCTTTCCACAGCTTTGTTGTATGTGAAACCCAGCCTATTAAAGCATAGCCCAAACCTGGCTCAGCCATCCCCCTCCTTTCTCTATTTTGGGCTGTGGCTAGGTGTATGGACTAAGATGTTTCACCGGACAGAAGCTGGAAGAAAGGGCCTGTTGTTCTGAATGGGAGGTGTGCTATGTGACATAGTGCGCAAAGGATGTGTGCTTGGAAGGGCTGATGTGCAGAAATCATTAGCAGGGTGTGTCAGCACAGAGGGGGGAACCCAGACCCAGGAGAAAGAGCCAGAGAAGTGAGAGCAAGGGAAGATGAGGCTGGAAGGAGCAAGGGGTGGAGAAGCAGAGACTAAGACTTTCCTCTTTTAGCTGTTGGTTTGGTACAGCCTTCATGTGCAATAGCACTCTTAATAGACCTCAGTAATCTGATCCAAGTATTCAATGGACTTATTGATACGAAGAAAGGAGACTTACTACAGAGCTAATTTGTAAGTGACATTTATTCAAGGAAAATAAATGATTCAGTGATGACAGTTGAAGTTAGTGGCAGCATTTGGGCCTACAGAAGTCACTGCTGGGTGTAAAATACCTGAAGACACACAAAGAAGCAAACTCTGGAGTGCATAAAAAAGAGATTTGCACTTAACTGTTGATTTGCCCACCTTTGTTAGCTAGATCTTCTGCTCAGAGAAGCTGAGTTGAATGAGAACCTGTTGCAAGATGTAAATAGAGCCAACTTTTCCTTTCCCTTAGAACTTTGTGAGGTTGGGATTAATTTGTCTCATATGCGTGGTTCTGTTGCAAGAAGTACCTCAGTACTGATCCAAGCAGTACCCTAAAGATTTTCCTGGTCTACACTTGGAGCAAGTGGTGTGAACCATCTTTACATTGATAATCCAACCACATTTGAATTGCTCTTGGTGTCAAGATATTGCCAGCTTCTCCTTTAGGACAGCCCTTTGTCCTGCAGGTACAACACAAAGAGGCTCGTGGTAGGAGGCAGTGCTGAATTTGGCCTGCTACGTGAAAGGGACTCTCAGTAACAGAAAGGTAATTGTGCAGGAGGAGCAAACAAGAGTGTAAGTTAAGGTCCAGAAATGGATAATTCCTGTTTGCTCTCCCTGCTCCACACCTTTTCTGACCACTCTCCTTAGTTCTACCTGTGGCTTAGCTTCTAGTTTCCCTGGAACCACTAATTCAAATCCTGGCAGGATTACTCAGCCCCGCTGTAATTTTGAGGTTAAATGAAACTGTAAACCAAAGATTTTGTGGCAAAGTGTTTGCCCTGGTATGCTTACCCAAAGTTGTCCCAGTGCTTTTTGTACGTGGCATGCTGAATTCACTGCTGTCCTGTCACTGGTTCTTCATTCCTCCTGATGTATTCATTTATTTAATTGCTCTACTTCAGTACTATTAGATTAGTCATGTGTTTTGAGGGAGATAGCGTAATATACATTTACTGTCCACAACTTCTGCATGTCCTAATTGATGTAGTTTTCTTTCCATTCCTGAATTTATAATGAATTAATTGTATATGAGTTGAATATCTGCTCATTTAACATAGCCATTAATTTTCACAAAGGTACTTTCAGTTCAATGTTTAAGAATTATCAGCTGAGATGGATTCTTTATTCTTGAATATGAAATAGGACTGTGGGCAATTTGGAAAGGACAAATCTGAAATGTTTTTCATTATCTGTCAAGCTAGAAGCAGATTGGATGGAGATTTTGTTGTTTTCCTGTAAGAGAAAAAAAACAACAGCAAAATATGGGTGTCAAATTGTGACCCAACCCATGCTTTTTTAAACTCTCTAGCTTTCTAAACTTAAAAACAACCTTCTATGCTTTTCTTTTTTTTTTTTTTTTTAAATAAAATATTGCCAAAAATATTCTCCTGACCCGAAATCTTTAGCTGCCAAGATTCAAGTCTTCAACCATGCTTTTATAGCCAAGTTACAAATCCATAAAAAATAGATTTATTGTCTAAGTAGAAATTAACTCGAACATCCTTAAGCCAAGATTCACATAATTCCTCTATATTTCAGGATAAAATGTCTGTTATTCGCCCTCTTCCCACCCAACTCTTGAAATGCTGTATATAAAAGCCAGGTATAAAAACAAATGCTTTTTAAAAATGGGTAATAACTCATGTTGTTAAAAGATAAAGCTTTGCAACCTAAAAACAACTCAAGGCAACTTATCATTCATTTATTTTCTCAAAAGGTCTTCCATGCTTTAAGTGAAATAATGAAAACTAAGTCATGATGATGTCTCCAAAACCAGTGGTGACTGAGTGGACTCCTGAGCAATTGCAGCACTTAACTTGTTGTTCAGGAGTTCATGTTATTACGCTTTTTTGCAAATGAAATCCTAGCCCCATGGGACAAAGATTTAACCCTCTAGGCTTCTGGGACTCTTAGAGGGCAAATCATCATGGTGGAGGTTTGCCAGCACATAAAGCTGTTCTTACCATACCTCATATGTTCCATGTGCTATTCTGGCTCATGTTCAGCTTTCAATTCAGAAGTCAATGAATCTATTAATGAGTTTCTTTGTGCGTGGGTACGTGGCTGTAGCAGCTCCTGGGGAGCCCCAGCACCCCTGCAGCCACTCTTGGGTCCTGCTGCAGCAAGTCCTTTGAATTCTGTTGTGAACCCCACAAGCAATCAGTACAGAGTTTTGAACTGATCTACCGTCTTTCTAACAGTACAAATAAAGATATGGAAGCTAAAGATAATTGATAGGATAGTAGCATTAATTAATTCTTGGTGACCTGTCTAATTGGAAATTTCTGTTTAACCCATGCAAATACAACTTTGGTCCCAATCATCCCCACTATTCATCCAAAGCCCATTTCCCACCAGCACACTCTGCTCCTTCCAAAGCCCAAAGCCCTTCCTCGGGACGCACCCTAGAAGCACCTGTCTCTCCCTAATTGTGCACTTACTCTGCCTGCTTGACTCCTCCAGCTCTGCCTGCTGAAATGCTGCTGCCTCATGAGAACTGCAGAAAACTTGGCTTAGTTTGCACTTCCTACGAAGTGTGCACAGATGGGACTCTGGGAGAATAAAAGGACACACCAGAGAAAAATCCCTATTTGCAGTAGCTCTCTTCAAGATTCCTGCTGATTGGTCGGTTGGTTGATTTTCAGAGCTGCAAAGGATGTAAGTATTTGTCTTGTTTTTCCCCCCATCACAATGGTTGCAGATTAAAGCTGTTTGTATTTTAATAATTTCCATAGCAACATCTCACCAGCATTAATTTGGCTAAAAAAAGCTGTGTTTTATTTGTGATATTGCAGTAAAGTCTATAAAACGCCACTCATCAAAGGCATTTTGAAATACGAGCGAAAAAAGTAGGGAAATCATAGGGAGATATTTTATGGAGCCAGACAAAGTTGCTGGCATTTGGTAGCGTGGAAGAGATAACAGAAAATAGGGTTTGTTTGTATGTTTTATAAAAATATACAGTATTTAATTCAGAAATGTAGAGTTGGAATAATAATCTTCATATATGTAGCAAGGAATAGCTACTCTGTACTATTTTTTTCACGTAGATGAGTCCATGTGGCTTTAGCATAGGCTATTTAGGAACCACAAAAAGGCCCTTTTAGTACAGAGTATGAGCATTCACATAGGCACTTAGACCACAGTAACTAAATTCACACCCTGGCAAGTGTCACAATAGATTCCCCAAACAGTAACAAGTAATTGCTGTGAGCTGGCTGCTGTTGAGAGAGACTTGAAGGACTCCCATGGTGGAGAGGTGGTTAGTGTCACTTGTAGGCTAAAAGAGCTTGAAGCTACGGAAGAGGAAATGACTCAGGGTAAGAGAGGAAAATCAACTGATGGCACTGTTTATTAAAGGAGGTGGAGGAAAAATAAGCATAACATCATCAGGTCTGTGCAAAGTATTTCCAAGGTATGAAATTGCTAGCGTGAATTATGTATCAGTATATCAGAGAATCCTGTATTTAGAACATAGATAGACAACAACTGAAATGTCCTTGTTTTTTTTTTCCCCCTGGCCTCCCCTTCCTTTTCTTCTCCTTCCACCCACTCTTTTTCTCCTTTGTAAACTCTGGTGGTTTAGATAAACTGAAACACTGATCTAGCCTCATCTCCCATTAGAATCTGCAAAAGGAAATATCTGCAAGCAAGATGTTATATAACCAGGACCAGTTAACCATGTGCATCTTTCCTTTATAGTGACTCCTCTGTTGTGGATTCAGCGTTCAAGTTATGCATTTTCAGTACAAGTAGAACATGCAATTTGAAAATTAAAGTATAAACAGTCTACCTTATTTATTCATACCCCAATTTGTAAATGAACAACAGCAGCATAACCACTTACATTAGTCTGATTGTAAACCAAAAGAAAAAATGCCTTGAAATGAGCAAAAAGCAGTTCTCTATGTCATTTATAAAAATCCCTTCACACAAAGAGATTTCAAAGCCGTTGACTACACTATGCTCTGAGCAAATTTTTACTCCCTTTTGTGCCTGTGTTTGAAATAGAGCACATTTTGACAGGCTATACATTTACACTGTATGAGCTTTGTAAAAAAAAAACTGCAGTGTAAAAACTGCTGCACAGATTTGTTTGTGTTTTATTTATTAATTTAAATTAAGTAGGCTAAGCAGAGAGAATGCATTTGTTAGCTGAAGTTTCGACAGGATTTTGAGTTTAATATTACTCTTGTTAGTCTGGGAAAAGCTTGGAATAGTCTAGGAAGTAGGATTTAGGTAAAAGGTACCATTAGTTTATGTAGGAGCCAGCCTCCTACATAATAGGCTAGAGGACAAATAAGGCGTCAGCGTTCACAAGAAAGAGCTAAATCTAAGCATGTAATTTGGTGTCTGGCAGTTCATATTGACATAAACACACCCATTTGGGTCAATTTTTGTGTTTGGGGATAGGGCACAGTACTTTGTTGAGCTTATGTTTGGAAACTGTCCTTCAAGCATTAGACTTTGTAACACTGGCTTCTTTCCTCAAGCATCTGAGCTAATTGGTTTGCCACGTTTTCATTGTAACAGGTTTAGCAGTGAAGAAGTATGCTTTGAAAAAGAGTATTTGATAAAGCAATAGCATCTGTTAAGGGCTGAAGAGAGACTTCTGATGTGACATCGTTAAATGCCACACAAAATATTTCAAAAATTTGCCAGAAACCATTCTTGAAATGTTGCTAAAGAAAAGATGCATTCTTACCCTGCCCCCACACAGCTAAAACTCTGCTTTTCTCCATGTATCCATTGTAGCTCATGCATTCAGTGTAGGATTTGTGTACCTTCTCCTTTTCATAGAGCAGCTTGTTTAAATGAAAATGCATGCCTGTTTTGCTCTATAAAAATACCTTATTTCTAGTCTCCTTTGCTACTTTTCAAGACAGATCTTCCCTCATTACCTGCTTCTGTCATAATACAACTGTTGGAAGCACACATATTTGAAGAGAATGGCAGCAATTAAACAATGTAGGTATTGATTTCATTGCTGGGTAAAGCCTGGATTCCTATTTCAGTATGATCTTGTACTCTAATATGCACAGTTGCTGTCACTCCAAGACCTGCTTAAGTTAAATGTAAACGTAGGCGGAACGGTTTTTTTTGGTGTATGTGTGCACACACACGTGTATGGACAGATATGGTCTGAAATCAAGAGAAGTCAATGGAAAGACTCAGCACTGACATTACTGTGCTTTATGTTAAGATTTACCTCTGTAAAAATTGATTTTTCTTCCCTTTTGCCTTTAATGTGTCATCAGACAGGAATTCTGTTTGTCTCTATGCATGTCTTGTACAATACAGCTTTTGAATAGGATTTTACTAACTGATTCCTGCATGTGAATGCATGTGATACACATTTGTACTCACCTAGCCAGCCTTTATCTTGTTTCTCCTTAAAGCAAAGAAACTGCAGAACAGAGTAGACTCAAATCAAGTCAGCTGAATTAGATTTCTGTAATGCACTCTAACTATATTGTTTGTTCACATATATATGCAGAACCTCTATTTGTGATTGTACTGTGATACTAATTCTTTCTCTGCCTTCAGTCAATGAGTATTTTTGTAATTAAAGTTTAAAGGACGGACAGAAACTGCAAAGTTCATGTGCAAATATGACCGTATCTTTTTAAGGAGTAAAGTTAATTCTAAGCTTTTTTAAAACTGCAAAAAATATATATTTGAGCTTCATAGACAAATGAAATTTCAGACTGATTTCACTCTCTAAGCTTGGGGAAACTTAGATATTAACTATTTCTAAGGAGTGGTTCTCTGTTAAAAAGATGGTTTTGATGAAAATACAAGAGTGATGTAAGATGATACTGGTCTACAAGGAGCAGGAGCAGGACAAATATAGGACATGCAATCTGAAAAAGAAAATCGAAAGACTCGTGAAAGCAAGTCAGAAATTACTCTTTCATTTAGGAATCTATGTGGCAAAGGGGAATTTTTATCTCAAAGAGAGCTATTGAAGAAAAAGAGCAAGCTAAGCTCATTCTCTGCTACCTTCTGTCAGACTGACTGACTGTAGGCTCTTGAAATCTGTTTGAAATGGTAAGAGATCTTCTAGCTTTAAGGTGATACAGCAAGAATGCAATGGAAGAGTAGAGAGCAAGAAGGAACATAAGAAAGTAATCTTGCATTACATGCTTTAGCTGTCAAGAAAGCATGAGTTAAGTGACCTAAGTGGGTAGAGATGGGGGTCGGTTTGTTTCTAGGATAAAAAATGTAAGAGAAAAAGCAAAAGAGAAGAGAGAAATTATTTTACTGCCTTGATTATTTCCCACCCCCCAAAAATCTCTTTGTTCTATTTTTTTCCAGAGCCATGTGTCCTAAATAAACATCAGCATCCTTGCTAATTATGTATGTCAAGGTGCTCTGAGAACTGCCTGGAAGCCAAAAGTATTCCACGGTGTCCTAAACACCGTGCTCCACAGTCATTCGCTCTCCATAACTGTAGGGTGAGGACAGGGGTAACAGTCTTCAGGATCTTATTTTTGGTGAACTATACTATTTGCACAATGACGTTTTGCAGTCCTATATCATCTTCCATTCCTGGGTCTCAAACAGATTTGTAAGCTTTACTAGCAGAGATGCTTTATAGGCATTTCAGAAGAATTCTTTTAAGGCCACTAAGTGACATTCCTTGTTTGTGAAGAACTGCTCTTGACAAAAAACAGAGCTGTGCTTCTGTGTTTGTCTTCCTGATAGAAAATGATCTGTCAGCTCTTATGCTGATACATTGCTATATCCACCTTTCACATCATCAGGCTTTCACTCTTCCCCTTGCCCCATCCACGTGCCCTGGTTAAGTAGATCATTCTTCTCGTGCTCCTTGCATTAGCAGCATTGGTGGCAGGTGAGCCCTCCCTGGCAAGCATGCTGTGGAAAGAGTAAAGTACATCTCCTATAGAAATGTATTTGCCTCAGCATTTCTATCCTTTTGTACCACAAAGCTTAAGTCAATACATGACATGAAGAAAGATTTAGCATCGCTAGTAGGTGATGCTTTCACAGGCATGTGAAATCTCACAGAGAAGCTCTGAGCCTGCTGCAGAAGTGCCTGGGCAAGCTTTGCTCTATGCTGTGTGAGAGGTCAGGCTGGCCTCCCTCCACAAAAGCAGGGAGGTCAGACCATGGGGTTCAAGTTGCTTGTGCTCATCAGTGGCTTACAGGATTAATGGTTATAGAGGGCTGCTAACCTGCACACAGGACCTACTGGGAAGAGATAGTGTAAATGAATTTAGATTGTTACTTTGGGGCTGATCTGTGAATGTGAGTAACTCTGTACGCAAAAAATCACATGGAGAATGCCACCAAAATTATCTAGCCTCTTAAAACATAATTTGGAAACTTAAACAAGGCCATAGAGAATCTCAGAATCTTGTACTGACAGTGTGCTTAGGAGCACTCTTCACGTGTGACTTCTCAGCAGTTGTGAATAAGGCTTTCAAACACATCTATGGTGCCTGCAGTAGGTGGGAGAAAACCCATGCCAGTCATGAGTGGGATAGTTCCAACAAGAAAAAGAAAACTTTTGAGGATTTCATTAGCTCTTTAGCTACATTCTCCTACATTCTCCATAAAGCTGTGCAGTCTCTGCTCCTTAAAAATCAACTAGCCATATACTATATCTTCCAGACAGGCCAAATAAAACAGAAGCCTGCACAGTGTCATGTCAGAAACACGTATGCTACATCTACATACATAGGGCAACTACCTACACAGCATAGGGCAACTCTCCGTTCTCCAGTTTTGACACTACTTGCATCCAAATGGATGCAAACTGCGTGTGATAACATTTCTTAAGCATTCCCATAAGCCAGTCTGTCTCCTCACAAGTGGGACCCGGGGGCAAGTGCCACATTGGTCCCCATTCCTGGTATGGTTCAGCCTTCCTTCAGAAGCAAGAAGATTGGGAGCATCTTTATCAGTAATCACATGCTTCCATCTCCACAACTGGCAATACTGGCTGCTGCAGAGCTCAGAGCACAGCAGGAGATGCAAGTCAGAAGCCTGGCCTCTCACCGAAGTGAGATCTTGCCTCTGAGAGGAGGAGGGATGCCTGCCATCTGGACAGACTTAAGACAAGGCCAGAAGGGTGGTTTGGCCACAGCTCAGTCATGCTCAGTCCTCATGCCGCATGTGAGGGTGAATGCAGCAAAATCAGGAGCTGCCAGGGTGACAAACCCAGTGATTCACATTTGCTTCTTAACAATGATACTTTTCATCCTTTGACCTATTCAGAGAAGGTCCACTGACAAGGAACTGCTCCAGAAGTGTGTATCTCTCTGACTTGGGGCTACATGAATAAAGTGGGATGTCAACTAAGTCCGAGGAGTCACTTAGATGCCTTTGAAAACTGAGAATGTGAATTAACAATTCAAAAGGCAAATTTGGGATAAAGATGGGCTTTATTGGAAGGAGGGAAATGTAAGGAATTCCCACTTTAACATTTGAGAGGCTGAAGTGTATGTTTGTAAAGCTGATTTCCCTGGACTTACTCTTACAAAAAAAACTTGAAGTGTATTTGTTTCCTTGGGAAGCTGAATTGGCATATTTATTGCATTTCCTCCAAAAAATACATTTTTATAAGTGGTGGATTTTTCAGGCAAGTCTGAATAATGTCTGGCAAATAATAAAGGAAGAGTGTGAGGGAAGAAAAAAACATTTCTCTCACTGAATCTGATGTTAATGAAGTTTTAAGAAATAATATGCTTTTATACTTACTTCTGATCTCACTTATAATAGGACCATTCCTGAGTAGCTTCATTGACTTCAGTATATTTCTGTTGGTTTATACAACTAGATTCTGATGTAAAACACTGTACGAAATATCTCGTGTACTAAGCTGTCTGCTTCTTGTTCATAACTGCTAGGTTCCTGACTACACTGAGATAACAAAATTCAGTTTTAATGGATATGCCTATTGCTACAGTCCAAAACGCCTTTTCTGTGCTTTTTTTTTTTTTTTTTTTTCCCCCCCTTCTCTCTGCTTTATATATGTACTTAAATACTATTTTAGAAGTCACATTTTTCCAAGCGTCACCTGGTTACGAGGACCTCTTTAGAGAGAAGTATTTCAGTGAAGCTCCTTTTGGAATTACTGTCCCAAGCATCATGGCAGTTTAAAATCTCCAGTACAAAACTTGACTTCTGTAAACAGTGAGAAAGGGGAAAGACTGTCCTGTCTGTTTTCCTGATCAGCTGTAACTTTGTCTTCATTTTGCTCAACACAGTCTCTGGTGGTTTGTCTTGTCCAGTTTTAAATGATTCATGTGGTAAATGTTGCATATTAGACAAAAGAGCACTAACTGTGGGATAAATATTTGGAAATATATATTTTCAACAGAAATTAGTGAGAAGAAAAATGAGGCAGGTAGAATCTAATCAATTACTGGATCACAGCCTTCTTCCTTTTCTTAGGAAGCAGGTGCTTGAAGCTGGGTTCTTCTCTCATTGCTACTCTTGTGATTATGGAGCAATTCCTCTAAGTAACTGCAATCACTCCACTGGAAAACTGACACTTGTGAGAACAGAGCTGAGTGTGATGGCCACATCTCTCCAAGAAAAGCAAGCAGCAGCTTTAGTTTAAGTATTTTGGCCCCTTCACCAAGCAGCAGCAAATTTTGATGCTTTGTAGGTCAGATTTCCTCTCTGAGAGCAGGATACAGAGGTGCTGACTTGGGTATTTCCTTAGGGTAATGTGTCTATTTAAAGTTCATACAGACACTTGCTGATTACCACAAGGGTGGCTAAAAACAGCATGCAGTCAATTCCCCTTTGCACAAACACTACTTGCCCCAAGAAACTGATGCTTTGGCATCCTTTCTATTCAGGGTGCTCCCAAAACCCAGAGCAGCTGCTCAGGCACATCCAACACCCCTTTCTTGCCTCCATCCCAGCCTTTGACTGGGAGGAATCCTCCAGGACTGACCCCACGGTGTGGAAAAGTGACTGGACCATTATGCCCGGCTTTTATATTGCTGCTTCATTACACAAAGGGAATTAAGAAAGGTCTAAATTCCCAGACAAAGAGGAGAGCTTCAACCCACAGAGTGTCCTTAACAATTTTGCGTGCGTGGTTACTGCTTGGGATTCTCAACTTTTCTGTGAAGAAATTCATCGGGGTGTGATACATCATGTGCAAGTCATTAACTCCTTTCACCATAGCAATATATTTTCAAACAACAATAGTGCTCTTTATTAAAGCACTTAAAAATAGCGTTCTAGTGCAAAAGGTTATCCAGTGCCTTTCTACTGTATAGTGTGTGTCTATGGCTCTGACAATTTGCACTGCGTATCAGTGATTTATTTGGGAAATTCCTAGAGAGAAGGGGCAACCTGCGTTAAAGCCTTAATGCATCAAATTCAATGACATATAATAAAAAAATTAACAGTTGATAATGTAAACATATTGAGGAGATTGTGAAGAATATTCTTTCTCCCTTTAAAGATGTTGAGAATTAGTATCTAAGGCTAAACAACCTGGCATCTCTATTGCAAAGCTCAAGTTTTATTTTAATGCGATATGAGAGACTTACCAGGGTGGTGGGAGGAGAGAAAGAGGCTGAGACTCAGTGGCACACAGCAAGGCACTGGGGCTGCTCCCTGGCTCCACTGCCACAGATCTGATCTGGATCTGACCCTAGGGTGATACCCTGGCCTTGCCCTGGTGCAGGACACTGGCCCGTAGCAGTGCTCTGCAATGCTGGCCCTTCTTAGGGCCTCAAAGCACCAACCAGTGGAACTCATCACTGCAGGATTGCTTTCTGTCGATGCAGGACATGAACTGCTTCCAATAATTTTAACCTAGACTGCAGATTTACACCAGCTGAAAACCTGGCTCCAAGCGGACTGCGAGGGAATTTCCTTGACTTTTCTCCTCCTTCCCTTTAGAAATGAATTACTGCTGCATGTTTTCCATTTTCCTATAAGCTTTCTATCCAGTGACCCAAACACTCCAAAATAAACATGTACATTTCCTTCCTTGGTACTCTATGTCAGGATCTATTTAACTGCCTCTACAAAAGCAAGTGATCCTAAAAATCCCACAGTCGTGGTTAAACACAAGTTTCCTTTATATTTTTAGGGCCATCTCTAAGTATATGCGCTACCCTTCAGCACGCATTCCCGTTCTTGCAGCAGTTATAGGTGCCTTTCTAGGGCTGCATACTGCTGCTGGATTCTACTAACTGGCGTTAGACAATTTTGCTGTGATTTATTCCAGTTCATGTCTGGAACAAATGCAGCTGTTCCTGATCGATTCTGAGTGTGTGAGCCGATAAATAAATGTACAGTGGAATCTTCTGAAATGAAATGGGATGAAAACTGAGTTACAGTGCAGCAAAGCAGGACCTATTATCTCCATGATGGTGACCTTTCCTGAAAATGCAATTCTAGCATTGGAGTGTGTCAAGGTGTGAGGAAACAGTTATCTGTGCTGCTGCTGCTGCTGCAGATACATGCTACTTCTTTCTGTGTTTGTTTGTATATTATCACTTGTACTATAGTAGCAACTAAAGGCCTAAACTGAGATCAAAGAATTGTTTTGAGGGTTGCTGTAAAATACATGCTTTAAGATAAATGTAATTGGTCTGGCTGTAGGTGTTGTGCAAGGACAGCAGAGCAGGATGGTGAGGCAAGGGGCAGGAGCTGTATGTCGAAAGCCATGCTGTTGCTGCTGCTACACTAAAGAAGCACTTGCTACAAGGAAACATGCTGGTATCACCCTGCTTGTACCATATTTCATCATGCTGCTGGAGGGTCTGGCCACAGGACTTGTTCCATGTAGTTTACCTTCTACCAAGTGAGAGCACAAAAATTAGTATATTCAGACTTGGTTTTGGTTTACAGGATAATCTACTAAGAGTACAAACAGGCTCTGTTTTAAGGGTCCTGTGTCTGCAAACGTGGTTGATGCTTGCTTCTCTCCCCACATAAAATCCCTTCACTGTGATTCAATGGTGTGGTAAATGCACTGTGACCACACAGATTTTGGCACTGGTGTGCATGAACACTGAAGTCACAGGGATTCGATGCTGCCATCATTTGGACAACCCAACTGTGGGCCACATTCTAGCCACAGAGCTGTATATGTGTGCCACTCACGCAGCACCTCTTGCTGTGTGCAGGTTTTCTGGCTTTTCCAGCAACTAGGTCTCCTAGGCTGGTTCATACCTTGACTCAGCCACCTCCCAAATGAAGCAGTTTGTGATGAAGGCTTGCCCTGGGATTCTGCTTTCATTTTCCCAGGGGAGATTGGGAAATACATCCTGTCCAAGACATATGTGAACAGCTACTTCTGCTGGAATGCTTTCAACTTCTTTTAAAAAGACACATTAGGTCCTCATGCACTGTCCTGAGTTGCAGCAACATGCTCAACCTGCTTAAACAGAAGTTTAAGAGGTCTAGGCAAAACAGGTAAAAGACCATTGGTGAGGAAAAGGAGATGTAATTTTCAAAGTCCTGACAACATTTTTTTTTTCCTGAAGTAAAAAGTTTGCAGCAAGAGTAGCTGGAAAGAAAGAAATTCATTCTTTTTCTCTTTGTGCAACATTTTAATATTTTTCCATATGTTTCTGATTATCTCAAGGAGATGTATAGTTTTACCACACTCCAGAGAAACAAAACCCTTGGTGAGCTAGAAATCAGCTAGGTCTCACAGATTTTAATAATACTCAGGGATGTGTGTGAAGGCCAGCGAATGAAGGCCAGCGATGCTGAAGGGAAGGTGAAGCTAACACATAGAGCCAGACATGTGCAGGTGACAGAACTGCCATTTCCTGAGAGCTGGACTGCTATTAAAATGCAGGATTAATCCAGTGTTTGGCTGCAGTGTGGCTCCTACCCTGGATCAGCCACACATGTAGAATCCCCTCACCGCTGGCACAGTGCTTTAAGCAGGAGGGATTTTGCTGACACTGTTTTGCTCTGGGCAAAGTACAGGATCTGCTCAGGCACTCGTCCTTCTCCCAAGATCTCCCCAGCTGAAGAAGGAATCACAAAATTCATCAGCAGAGCATCACCGAGCAGCCAACCCTCACACAACACAGAAGACACAGCAACATGCAAGTGTGCTGGCAGCACGCACAGAGGTTTTGGAAAGTTGGCTTCAGCTTTCATGTAGCAATTCATGGCTCAGTTGAGGTGCCACTCATGTGAATTAGCACTCGTATTTTAATTTCAACGTGCCATTTTCCCTTCTCCACTTGATTTCTCCAGTCAGTTTCTATTTGGCATGGGCACAAAGCGATGGTGAACTCATACTGTATCCAATGCTCTCTTTCCCATTCAGATGTAGTCTTCAGTCCCATGGGAGACACATCAGCTCTGCAGAGCTGCATATCAGGGTGTCTTGGGTGCTGTGCTGCACCAACAATAGGAGCTAAGTACCTAATTCCTTGATTTAGAGAGGCAGTTTGGACATACCGCTGATTTTTCCAAATGTTTTTTGGGCCAAATCTGAAGAAAGCCCATTAACTTCATTGGGTTTGGATGATATCCCATATACACACAAAACTTGAAGAATGATGCTTTAAAAGAAATACCAGAGTTAAATTGGGACATTTTAACAATTCTCTTTGTATTTGAATTTAGTGGCTGTATGCTGACAATGTAATTAGCAAGATGCTATGTTAATTAATGCCAGATGACATTGGTGGGATGGCAAAACATCCAGTTTTCTGAAGAATAGCTCACAGTTGAACTGTTCCTCTCTCCCCACCCCATTTTTAGCAGAGAAACATACTCAAAAAGTCAGAGACATCTGAATTAAACCAAAAGTCAAACCATTTACGAATATTTAAAATGTGGCATAGCTCAGTGCCTCACTTTCAAGCCAAATCTAATGTTACTGCAGAAAAATACATCAACCATCTCTCCTTAGATCCTACATACAGAAAAGGAGAATTTGAAAAGCATTGCACAGTGGACAAATTAGCTGTCACTGAAGCTGAAGGAGCAGAATTTAGACTTGTCCTTCACACAGAGGAGTATTTAAAAGGTAATTTTCAGTTTAAGGATTGTGGATTTCTTGGGATCAATCAGATAATTTGTAAAGAATTTGCAATAAATGGAAAAATACATTCACATACAGTCTGAATTCATACATGTTAAACTTCAGTCTGTACATGTAAAATTACTGAGCAAATTTGATAGGGCACAGAAATTAATACCACGTGAGAACTATAGTGTGTATAATTTTAATTCATATATTTTAAATCGCATGCATAGAGATATTTACCTATGGATATGAAAACTTCTGTATTTAAGTTCATGGTCTTTTACTGTACACCTATTGTGAGTAGAATTAGAGACTATGATTGTATTCTACTGTGTCAGATGAGAAAAATTTGTAAGGGCATTTGTGCTGCTCTAGATAGGACTTCAAATCTAGTGGTTTTACTAGCAGTAGGGTGGTAAAATGAAGTTGGCAGGATTTCCTTAAAAGTCTTTATTTTCCTGGGAGGGTAAGCCAAAATGATAAAAACTAAAGGCTGGTACACCCCACACTGCAGAGATGTCTCCAGTGCCACTCAGGGGTGACACATGGACTTGTATCAGAGCCAAATAATGTGCCTGCATGAAACCAAATGCACAGCCAATACAAACTCACACAGCCAGGTCAGGAACATTGTCATCTACACACCTTACCTGCCACTTCAGGCATCGTCTGTCCTTGAACAAGGCACCATAATGATAGCCTAAAAGCACAAAACCACCAGAAACCCTAGCACTGTGGCCTCTGACAAAATTACATGCTCATGCCTGGCCAGGACAGAAGGTCTGATGGTGATGATCTGACAAGATGTGCCACACTGCTGGTTGCAATGGCCACGAACCCTTGGCCTAACTGTATGTGACAAATTCTCTTTACTGGTATTTTTTTTTAATTCACAGCAGGCAAACTTTTAAGTTGCACAAACCCACCCATCCTCCTGTAGTCATTCTCCATTGGCTTTGCATCTGCTTTGCATAGGGTTAGACACCAGGAAAAACCACAGGAAAATTAACTCTTGTCTCAGCTTGTCCAATCTCTGTCAGAGAAAGCTTATTATTTATCCTGAGTCTGGAGCTGTATTTTTACATTTCCTCTCCCCACCCCACAAGCGCTGACAGTCAGGTGGTGAAAGCTCATGCATTGTCATTGTTAAAATGATATTAGCTTTCTTGTATAATGTTTGGGATTGGGTATATCTGAATAAGGTAAATGTGTGGTTGAAGGGGTTATAGCTGCATTTGGGCCTGGTACATGATTTCAGAAGGGAACTGGGATTGGTGGTTTGCCCTGCGTGTCCTCAAAGATCCATATCCTGGGAGGATCCAGAGGACTGAAATATTTCAATGCAAATATGAGGAAGCCTTTGAATTCATAAATATGCTTTAACTTTACAAAAGCATTTAGCTTCAGCACATGGAAGTGTCTGGTATTTTAGACATCTTCACCTGTGCAAAGATAATAACTGTCTGTGCTCTGAAATTGCTCTGAAGAAACAATCACTAGAATGTGGTATCTCATTGAACAACAGTTCTGTAAAATCTAGGAAGCTTTGCATCACTTGTGCCGACTTTTCAACAACATGTAACTTAATATTTTTGACCAGTTCATTTATTTCAGCTTGTTGTTAAACCACTTTACCCATAAGCCTGAGAAGGCATCTCTAAAATCACTGTTAATGAGAGCAAACAGCAAGTTTGTGGTGGACGTTTATGAACAAATCTGTACACAGCAAAGAAATAAAACCTTGCATCCTGCTTCTTCCAGAACCCCAGCAATTCCTTTCGTCTTCCAACTATTCGCACAGTGATTGTTTGCACATTTCACTGAGATCATATGGAGACACGGGGATTCAAGCTGTCATCAGGACCTGAATCTTTCACAGAGGAGGTTCTCTTCTCTTCTGATCCTAGCAGTGACTGCGTGGGCTTAAAGATGAACAGCCTCTCCCCATATAAATTCCATAGATGAGAGCAAGCATCAAAGCTGTTTGTGGAACATCAGCATTATGTACGGGACTGGGAAAGTTCTCCTGTGACACAGGCATTTTCCCACTGTGTTAGGAAGAACCACAACACTCACACAGTTTTCCTAGGGGGAGCAAAATACCAAAGTTGAGATCCTGTTATCCTAAGAGAGCTGATCAGGGCACTTAACTTCAGTTACCGAACATCTGCATTCAAATCCTTTCTTTGCTTCTTTCACACCACAGATGGGAATGTGGGCTTTCCACATCCCAAGCTTGTGGTTTTACCACCAGGCTACTTGTTCTTTGAAAGCAGGTTTTTCTTTAGGTTTTTACATCTGCTCATGCGAGACAGTCTACTTAATAAGCAATCTGAATCACTCCGTTTTAGCACTCATTTGTGAGATGATTCTGTATGTTCCACTGTCATATGCATTTTCATGAGTATTAGAAACAGTCTAGTAAGAACACTGAACACAAAAATGACGTCTAAGGAGTGAGGAGAAACAGGGATCATAAGATGCTTACCAATTTCATTTCCTCTACAGGAATATGTTCATAATAACATATTCATAATAACATATACCCTCCCACTGCATATATGCATCCTTACACAGGCTTCCATAGGAGTGCATAGGACTTCTGTCACTGGGTTCAATGACAGAGAAAACTGATTTCCAGAACACAAGGAGAGCAGCTCGTCCGACCTTTCCTAGGCTCTGCCTGAAAAGAACAGCATTTTTCACTCAACAGCTCCAAGATGCGTTTGCTATCTCAACAAATCTTAACACCTTAGCATCAGGGAGCAGTGTTAAAAAGCAGCAAGGGGGCTCCAGCTTATTTCAGTGAATTAATCACAGGAATACACTTTCTAAATTAGATGGCACAGTCCCAAAGGGTTAATGGCTTTGCTGCTCAGATAGGTACAGCCCAGAATCACGCTGAGAACCAAAGAAGCTGGAAGTTGGGTCACACACAGTTGTGGAGAACAAAGCTCCGGCCTCTCAAATTAAATCTCTTGATCACCAGATGTGTAGGCATGCTGTGTTTGTTTTTGACCTTCCATTTTCAAGAGGGAAAGCAAAACGGCTCCAATTAATCCCTGGTGTAAGCCAGTCAGCATGGCTGCAGTCAGCCCCGGAGCAGGCTGTTATTAGGAGCAAGCTTCGCCATCTGAAAAAATCCCACGGCTTTGGGTGCAGTGCGTGCGTTGAGAGGGTCCCGTGTCACATCTCCTCAGATACCAGGAATTACGCTTTTGGGCTTTAGTAAGAAAACAGGCTTAATTATGCAATTTTCAGCTCGTTTAACAACAAAACAAAGCAGAACGTTTATGTTCGTTAACTTTTGGACTGAACATCTCAGCGGCTAAATGCCGGAGCCTCGCACGTTATTTTGAAATCAGCCAATGGCCATCGGCTGCCTGAGCTTCGCGACGACTCCGCGAAGCCCGTCTGACATTTCTCTGACCGGCTACGGATAAAACTGCTTTATTTTATTCTTGCCGAGGCGGCTTCCCACGCCTCCACGGCCCGACAGCCGGCGCGGCCCGCTCGGGGCAGGGAGCATCGCCCGCAAGGCGAAGGCGGGCGCAGGCCCCGTTCGCCCAGCGCCCCGCTTCTCGGGAGAACGCGCGCCCCTGCCGCCCCTGCCGCCCCTGCCGCCCCTGCCGCCGCCGCCGCAGCCCTCCAAGCGGGTGGCCCCACCAACGGGCTGCGGAGGGAAGCGCCACCCTCCCCCCTCCACACCCTCTCTCACCCCCGGCCGGCTGAGGCGGCGCGGCGAGGGGAGGGGCCGAGGAGCGCGGAGCGCATCGATCGCTCTCATCCATCGGACGGCTCGCTCGGCGCTCGGCTCCCTCGGCAGCTCCAGCTCCGGCCCTCCCCGTCCCCCGCCATTTCAGACCGGGACGGAAAGGGACGCGGAGCGGGCGCCGCGCGCGGCGGGCAGGGAGACGCCGGCGTGCTCCCGCGGCCCGCAGAGCGCCGGGCAGGTACCGGTACCCGACCCCCCGGGCCGCGCTTTCCCCTCCCCCCCCTCTTTCCCTCTCTCCCCGCCAAGGCGGGGCAGGAGAAGCGACTCCCCGCAGCCGGTCGCCCCCTCGCCCCCCCCCCTCGCCCTCGGTGCCGCTGATCGCGGGGAGCGGCCGGACGGCGGTCACCCAAGCGGCCCGCGCCCGCCCCTCGCCTTCCGTCCCCGCGGCGCGGCGGGACAGGTGGCCAACGCCCTCCGGGAGCCCGGCACCTGGTGCTGAGTCAATCCCGCGCCTCGCGCCGCTCCCCCTTTCCTCCTCTCATCACCCCGCATCCTGCCCGCGAGGTCGGCTCGCAAACTTAGGCGGCCCCGGCGGCTCCGCGCTGGGGGAGCCGGGGCGGGGAGGGCGGCGGCCGGGCCGCGGAGGTGCCGAGCCCGTGCTAGCGCCCTCGCAGCGCTGCGGTGCCGGGGCTGGGCGGGATGAGGGGAGAGAGGTGAGAGCCGCGGCCCCGTCCCGCCGAGCCTCTGCGGCTGGCGGCTGCGCTCCCTGCTCGATGGACGGAGGGGCGGGCTGCCGTGCCGCTGGAACTTGAGAAGAAAGCGGTGGGGAACGAGAGCCTGTCTGAGGAATCTCTTCCCTTCGTAGCTTTTTGTCCTTTTTTCCGGGAGGGAACCGCTTTCCGGTAGTAGTAAAGGAACGCGATAGTGAATGAAGCTACACCGACGGCATCCTCGCTGGTCTGATCCCAACCCTTTCTGCCTAACGTTGCTTTCTTTGCCTCCAGGTCTGCTAAAAAATGACAGAGTATAAGCTTGTTGTCGTTGGAGCTGGTGGTGTGGGCAAGAGCGCCTTGACAATACAGCTCATTCAGAACCACTTTGTGGATGAGTATGACCCTACCATAGAGGTAAACACCTCCGTCTTCGTGTGCTGGGAGGTTAGCAGTGCTGGTGGGAGTTGTTTGCTGTTGGACATTACTGCAAAAACGCTATGGAACAAGACTGTATTAAATAAAAAGTAAAGAATAGCATCACACTGGCATTAGCAAACTGCTGTATTTCTTGAGCTGGCTGTATAACAACAGCTACAGTGAAAAATGAGCAGTTCTGTGAAGTGGAAATGTGGCGCGTGTTAGTTGCTGTGTTGTGTTGGACACTTTGAACGTGAGTTTGCAGGATCTTGGTAAGGAAGTACTTGCCAAACTCTAATGGAGAAAGGGTGCCAAAACTCACTGTAGCTCCACATCGGTCTCTTAATATCAAAATGGAAAGTCACACGTAAGGAGAGATTTTACTTCTGAAATGCATGTGTCAGGCTTTCTCAGCTCTTATCATCAGGATCTGTGTCACATGGTGAGGAATGTGTTCTGGGTTGTTATGCTGAATGAGGCAAAAATTTGGAATTCAATTTTTTTTTTCTTTTTTTTTTTTTTTAACAAGCAGTTGTATGTTTCTGTGGGTCTAGAAAAAGATGCAGGATAGCTGCTATCGTGAATTCTTTTCTGTACATGGCACAGTCCTTCAGAATCTGAAAATCTGTTTGAACTTACACAGTTCTGTTATTTTAGAGGCTTTTAATGAGTAGGCAGGTCTGGCTTTGTAAATAGTGTTGTCTGAAATCTCCAGTGGGTAGTTTGATGTAATAACCTCAGACTGTATGAAAGGAGAAATGACATTATAACTTACCCGGGATTTTTATGTTCCCAGCACTGAAATATTCTGCAGCTTATGACTTCACTTATATGTTTACACAATGAGGTGCTTCCAACCTCACTTGAAGGGATCGCAAGGGTATAAATCTGGGCTTAATGTGGTGACTCAGAAATGGTTCTGGAGTCATTCTCAGGTAGGCACGAGTGAAAGGAGCCAGTGTCCCAAGATGGTAGGAGGCTGTCTTACTTCAGTGAAGTACAGGCCTGAGTTGGTGTTCCACAAAGGGGGACGCACCAGGCTGTGTTTGGGATTACCTTTAATGTGCCTGTGTACTTTGTCTGACGCGTGGCCAGGTAGATTACCCTATGCTTGCTGAAGGTTTTGTGAATGGATAGGAAGAATGTTTACCTTGCACTAGCAAGGTAGCTCTTTCAGTTATTAAGATTTGAAATCTGAAAACAAAATGTCAACCCAGAACAGTCTTAAAAAACAAGAAACACAACTCATTGAGAGGAACAGGCAAAATGGGATTTTACTTTTTGGTTGCAAAAGGAACTTACAGAGTTGTTGGTAACACTTGTACTACTTGCTCATCATCTAGGTTTCTTGGATTAGAGGTACATTTAAATTTTGCAGAAAGCACTGTTGAGGTTCTACGTTAGAAGTTGTCTGAAAAGGACAAACCTGTGTAAACCGTTCAGGAACGCAAGAACTTAAATGTCAGTTCTAAATCACTTGAGGGATTTTTGCTAATCAGCAAGTTGAGTATTTTGAGGAATGCTGAAGGAATTTTAATGATAATAAAACATACGGTTCTTGTAGGAAGGACATTGAATTCTAGAGCAGCGGCTTTTATTCACTAATGGACAGGGTAAGTTGTCTGTAAGGCTGTGGTGTGGTCTGCAGTCAACCAATATGATTTTCTGGGAGAAACCTACAGCCTAATGGATTTTACCTGCATCAACAGCTTGTTGAATGTAACAGTATTAGTCTGCTTGTACTCAGCCAAGAACTTGTAGGGAGCTGGTTGCTGTTTTTGCCTTGTAAATCCTGAGACCTTATGGATGGTTATTCTATCTACCCACCTGGTAGATCACTTTGTGTGCTCATGGTGTTATAATTCTGTAACTTGCTTAGGTTTGTAGGGAGTGCATACTTCAGTTACTGTGGGGTGCTCTGTTATTTGGAGAAGCAGATGGGTTCCAGCTAGGGGGCTTGTAGTTGGGTTTAAATGCTTCACTTCTGGCTTGAGCACAATCCCTTCAGAAGGGTTTGGTTGTGCTTCCTGTGTATAGGTGTAGTTCTGGTATGGGGCTGCCCAAAGAACAGTAGCTGTAGAAAGGCTCACTTTTTGTGCAATGAGGAAATAAGGCTACGGTTGTGACCAGTAAATAAGTGGTTCAGTAGTGTCACAACTATTGTTTTTCACTGACTACTGTTTCTTTTTCTGGTTGTTTTTTTTTTTGTTGTTGTTGTTGTTGCCAAAACATGCCTTTTCCTCAAAAATAATGAGGTATTTTGGAGTAGGCATAGAAAAGAGCTGAGTGTTTGTTGTATACTGTGGGTTTGTTGTATACTGTGGGTTCCATACCTACCTGGTTGTTCAGTTGTTTTAAATCTTTCATGGTAACCATTGTGAAATTCATCTCTTCTTAAATTCTTACATTGCTGAAACAGTGCAGGAGAGGAAAAAAAAAAAAACAAAAAACAACTGGTTGCTTAACTACAGATGCATTCTCTAACATTCACGTCTGTACTCTTTTCAGTGGAATTAGTGAATGAACAAATAACTTACCTGATTGGGAAGCTTCATGTCTCATGATCCAGTCAAAAAAACATGTATTTATTTTGTACTTTGTATCTGAATTTATTACAGTTGATGACAGGGAAAAAAATGAAATTGCTGTGTGCTTGAGTAACTCCTGTTATTCAGAAATAAATTTGTTGTGTTTATCACAATTTCGTATCTTTCTTGAAATGGATGTCAAAGCACATTTACAGCCAAGCAATTTTAAGTGTTTTTTTTCTAAGTGTGTACACTCACCCTTTGAGCTCTGGCTTAATGCACAGAGCAGTTGGACTGATGCCCTCTACTGGTCGAGATTCGTTAAATCTTTATTTGCAATATCTTCCGTGATTACTTTAAAATCAATTCTTTTTATAGTGTCAGCATACATGTACTAGCATTTAGGTCATGTTTTCAGTGACTTGGAGAAGGAGTTGTCCTCCTTGCTGGCTGTCAAAGGATTTTTCAATTGGATTAGCAAAATCCCTTGAGTGATTTAGGAATACTGATATTTAAGTCTGTGTGTTTTTCAGTGACCTGTGCACCTGTGGAACTTCCACCAACATGTAGTAGCTTCATAATAATTATGATATTTTAATATTTAATCATTGGTAGAGTGGATTCCTAAAAAAAAGTAGTTACTCTCCTAGATGGGGTTTCTTTAGTCAGTGGGTTGTTTTTTTTTTTCCAGATAAACTCAATTTGTGACAGGAAGCTGAGATGCCATCTTTAGTTATGGGTAATTGTTGTGAACAAATGGAATTATCATTGTTCCTTTAGCATAATGTGTGTGTTTTATGTTTTTTATGGCTTGAAAGCAGACTGTGTGATTAATTAAATTGAAACTCTTTGATGTAGATAGTGTCTGCATACTCAGAGAAGTGAAAGTTCATATTTGGAGTCATGTATAGTGTTGCATTTAATTTCTAGTTTGCATTTTGTTTTATATACAGTAGTCCTACGTTAGGTGCTTTTCCATTGCCATATCTTCCAGTGTGCAGTGAAGCTGCTGGATTTCAAAAACATCATGAGAAGGGTTTTTTTGTTGTTAAAAGGGAGTCTGCCCATGTTGGGGGATACTTCTGATACTCCATTTTGAAGTAGAGGGCCAGTAAGATGATCAGAGGGCTGGAGCACCTCTCCTGTGAGGAAAGGCTGAGGGAACTGGGCTTGGTTAGCTTGGAGAAGAGAAGGCTCTGGGGAAACCTCATTTTGGCCTTCCAGTACATGAAGAGAGCATATAAACAGGAGGGGGAATGGCTGTTTACGAGGGTGGACAGTGATAGGACAAGAGGGAATGATTTTAAACTGAGACATGGGAGGTTTAGGTTACATATTAGGAGGAAGTTTTTCACACAGAGGGTGGTGACACACTGGAACAGGTTGCCCAAGGAGGCTGTGGATGCCCCATTCCTGGAGGCATTCAAGACCAGGCTTTATGTGGATGTGGCAGCCTGGTCTGGTGGTTGACAACCCTGCACGTAGCAAGGGGGTTGAAACTAGATGACCATTGTGGTCCTTTTCCACCAAGGTCATTCCGTGATTCCTTGATGATTCTATGACAGGTATTGTAGCAGTGTAACTAGCTTTGAGTTCTTCAGTTCATCCTGCACTATTTTTTTTTTTCTTGGACTTGGTAATTTCTTACAGTATGGTAACATTTGAATGTTATCTGCGCTTGGGCTGTGTGGGCAGGTATTCACTGTGGTGCTGCTGTGGGGGTCTCAGCAACCTGAGCTGTTGATGTGGTGGTTTGGTTTTCATATAGTGCCAAATAGGATTTTTTAGGCTTGACTCTTTTGCAGGGGAGAGGGTGGAAAAAAACAGCAATTGAAAAAGCCATATATTTATTTTTTCAGCAACTTGGTAGGAAATCATAAACTTGAGTTTTCTCTCCCACATCCTTAGTCTTTTCCATCTCAGATCCTCTCTTCTAGTTTTCTTTCAGAACAAACTATCTGAAGGCATTCCTTGCTCATCTACCTGTGCTGTGTTTTGTGTTCATGCAGCTTTGCTGCTGCTGGTGTGGCATATTAAAACTAGCATTTCTTGCAGGAAGAATTTTAAAGTGGTTTTCTTTGATGAAAATTACTTAAAGCTTTTGTTTAGAGCTCAGCTTTGGAGAGTTGCTTTCCCTCTAGAGTGATGAATTGCACAGAAATTCATATTTTTAAAGTAGCAGTCAAATTGTAAGAAGAAAATGAAATGGGCTTTTTTTATGACTGATGCAATGCCAGAAGATCTGTTAATACATTGCTGAACTGTGATAAAGTTGATAGGATGTGGGAGATCTCCTGTTGATTGAAGTGAGTTGGGATAAAGATGGGCAGGCTTTTTTCCTTCTCATGTAAGCGCTGAGATGGAATGTTAGCCTTACTTTAAAATACACTGGAGATTGTGTATTTCTCTCAGCTTTTATATTTCAAAGACTGCCAACTGCTTACTTGAACACTGAATTTGCACTTCTGTGACATTAATACTTCCAGAATCACGTTGGAGCTGTACTTGTGTGTTAAGGGTAAGAAGTCAATATCGTTTTACCTGGTATTGTTGAATTGTATCAAGGCTCGAGATAAATAAGAGCCCAGCATTTGTTTACTTGAACATACTGATTCTATACAGCTGTCTTTTGATTGTTTTTAGGATTAGCAACAAGAAAGAATGAACTTCTGTGTTAAAAAACAAACCAAACCACCAAATTGATAAAGTGCACAGCGTATAGTGCTTAAAATTGATGCAAAGGAAGGAAGGCCGTGCAGAATTCATCTTGAAGTTGGCTAGAATTGCAACTTCAGTTCCCCTCACAGTAGCTTCAGTTCGTGGTTGTTTTGTTTTGTTTTTTTTTTGTAGAGTATTAAAAAGATCCTGCTTATATAACAAGAGCACAAGCAATATTATGTTAATCTCTAGCTAAAGGATCTGAAAGGTTATGCCATGATTTCCTCTTGACGCCTTTTATTTGCTATATTATTAACTGAGAATAGTTTGTGGTGCTCAGTGACATTTTTAAAGTTTACTGACGTCGTCTTATTATAATAGTGCTTGTAGGAAATAGAGGTTTGGATGAAAAAATAGGACTCGTGCTCTCGTTATTGCTAAAACTATGTGCTTACAGAAGTCTAGCACCAAAAGGCCTGTAAATAAGCATTACTTTTAGCTGCTTCGGACTCTGTACAGATTTCGGCTACTTGAGTCAGTGACCTGAAAACTTTGAGTTGATAGTGTTGAAATAATTTGTTCCAGCATCTCTCGGAACCTATCAGGGCTTGTGTCTGATTTTGTGCTTTGTGTTGCTCTGTCTTGTCTGAAAAACTTGAACTTCAAATGTGTTCACTAATTTTTGGTGATTTGATAACAAATGTTATATGCAGCTGCTTAGGGATATAAAACAGCTTTTTCCGTCTCAAACTCTGAAGGTTTCTTATGCTTTACTTCCTTTTCAGGGGCATAGATTTTTGGAGTAGTTGTTCTGCTTGTGAACTTTTTCTATTTTATTATTTTGTACATTGTTGTGGCATGATGTTTTTATTAACATCCATAGAATGAAGGCCACATTTCACTTATTTTTTTTTTCCAATTGAGTTAGCTCATAGTTAAATCTTTTAAAATCAGGATTACAGCTTTCTTCAATTCTCATATGAACAAAGGGAGAGGTTTTTGATCTGGATTCAATTTGAACTTTTTGTCTCTTTGTACAAAATGAGAAATAAGAATGCTGTGTGTATGTGCATACGTGCATATGCATGCAGTGTTACTTGCTGAAGACACGGAATGCAGATCAGAACAGAACATGTCCTTCCAGTAGCATTTTCATTTCTGGATTAATGTCTGAGCAGAAAGATATGGTACCAGTTATGCTTTCATTTGCCTATCTGTAAAATTGGATTATAAGTGTTTTCAGGTATGATCAACTACTGGAAAACAACTTTAACATCTTTTGAACTATCTGTGCTTAAAAACTTTGTTTGTATTTAACCATGTTTTTTTTTTTTCTCTCTCTTCTTTAGGATTCCTACAGAAAGCAAGTAGTAATTGATGGGGAAACCTGTCTCTTGGATATTCTTGATACAGCAGGTCAAGAAGAATATAGTGCAATGAGGGACCAATATATGAGAACAGGAGAAGGCTTCCTGTGTGTATTTGCTATAAACAATACAAAATCTTTTGAAGATATTCACCATTATAGGTGTGTATGCTGAAAGATAAATGACTAACTCTTGTATTAGCTGTGTGGGTTGCTTGCTTTTTACACTGGATAATGAATTGACCTCTCATGAAATAGCACTTAAAGGAAAATTTGCAAATTAGCAGTGTTACAATTTACTTGTCCATTTGTAAGTCTGTAATTTTCGGTAATTGAAAATCTCTTGTTTCATTCTGGAGTTAAGCAGGCAATGTATCTGAAAGCTCTCTGTTATGAATGGCTGTTACTGCCTTAATGGATATTATTTTTGTAGTAAGAAATTATCTGAAAGTAAACTCTGCCTATTCCATAAATAAAATTGAGGGTTAAAGATGAAAAACACAGTTTAAAATTTACAGATAATATATTGTTAGCCTTTCTTCTCTGGGGGAAGAGGAGGAAAATACCCATGCAAGAGTATCTAAGTGGGTACCTAAGTGGTAACCTGGGCTCTGACACCTTAAAGAAAAAAAAATAAAAAGGATCCCCATATGAAATTTCACATCCAGGATGATGGCTGATTGAGTTAGTTAAAAATTGAAACTCGTGCTTGCTTGATGGCAGCTACACTAAAATGGAAGAGAAGCAGTCTCTACTTCTGTTATCAATACCAGCAAGTTATAGCTTTTTAGCTTCATATTACATTGAATTCTGCTTGGGAGTTGTGTTAGAAGGCAAATCCCACCAAAGATCACTGATTTTAGCAGCATCAGTTTAAGGCTGTTCCCAAATGCATAAGTTAAGCTATTCCAAGTTAAATATTTAAATGCTCTTGAGTTTGTGTTGCTGTGTAGCATAGGAATGACTTGCTGTAAGTAATAACCACAAACTCAACATCTACTTTTAAACTGAAGTTGCCCATTTTGTAACAAATTAAAGTCACTGATTCCTCACTTAAGGTGGGATACCTTATGATAGTTCAAGGTAATCAGAGTGAGGAGCTGTAGCTGTCTGGATTGTGTAGCTTTATTTCTCCTGTATGCTAGCAGTTCAGCTCATTTGGTAGCGTAGTGTTGATTTCAGTTGCTAAACTGGTAGATTTCTATCTACAAAATTAGTTTACTGCTGGCTTACCTTCCTGTAGCAACTGTGGGGTCAGGAGAGTTCTGTACGCCCTTTGTTTCAGGACTGTTACTTTTCCAAACTGAAATTGAGCTAGCCAGTCTTTATATACCTTTCACTATATCTAAAATGTAGTAAGTGAAGAATGTGATGTACCAGCAGCTTCCTAATAAAAATGGAATAGATCAGAGTTCTCAAGTAGAGATAAAAAAATATCTCGCTCTCAGAAAAACACCCTACATCTCCACTGTCTAACCAGATTATTAGAAAGGAGTTTCCTATGTCTGTAGAGGAGGAAGGAAATGGTAAGGTGTTGACATAAGGCAAAAAGGAGTGTGAAGTTTGCTTTTAAGCTTCATAAAGAAATAGTTGTAGACTTGCACGAGGAGGCCTTCTGGGTTTTAACTCAGCGCTGTGAGCTGAATGCAGGAGCTCCTCCTGTGCATTCCCACACCTGTGGATGACTTTGCTGACTGAAGCTGAATGTTTCTAAATAAATAACTGAAAACAACGACTGCATTAAGGAGAAGGCTTATAGACTGTTTAAGAAAGCAAGGAAAGAAAAGAAGAAATAAATGATTGTTATTTGAGATTCTTTACAAGTACATCTAAATGATATGGTAAAAACATTTTCTTTCTTTTAAAAGACTCTACCAGATTTCTCTTTTCAGAGAATCAGACCAGTGGTCTTCGGAGTTTAAAATCCCTTTATCTAAGTGCATAGTTTATGATGCTGACCTAGCCTGAAAAACACAGTACAGGCAGAGGGCTTTTGACTGTTTTATCTCAGCAAATGAACTGGGTATTGTGAGTGCAAAGTATGGGAGATGGGTAGTAAGATTTATACCAGAGCTGACATTACTGACATTAACTGTTGTTTTTGGGGAAGATTCTTGTGTAGTGACATGAGAAGCTATGGCAGTTCGGCTTACTGAGCACTGCTGATAGAAACACTTGCTGCAACATGCCAGCCTTTTAAGAATAAAGTAATAAACTTGATAGTGATAGGACTTGATCAATTTATTTATTTTTTAGTAGCTTCTAATAGTGAATGTGCAGTGAATTAATATAAGGAATGATGTTGAAATGCCATAATTTCATTTGTTTTAGTGTTTTATAATCTACTGTATAAACTATTAATATCTGTTAAATAAACTCTTCTTTTTTTTTTTTTCTTTAGGGAACAAATAAAAAGAGTTAAAGACTCTGAAGATGTCCCAATGGTGCTAGTAGGAAACAAATGTGATTTGCCTTCCAGAACAGTAGATACAAAACAAGCTCAGGATTTAGCAAGAAGTTATGGAATTCCTTTTATTGAAACATCAGCAAAGACAAGACAGGTAAAGCTCACAACTTACAAATCAAAATGTAGCACTCAGCTTAGTTTTCATCAAGTTAATCATTCTGAGCATTACCAATCATTACAGCAATGGATTTGTTTCTTCAGAGTAGAAATTCTTGTGGTGTCTTTTCTTTCTGTCAGCTCTCTGACTGCTGATAATTGTGTATTAATTTGTGATTTGCTTCTGTTGCGCAAACTGAAAGAATGAGACCTGGGCTGCTGGTACTCTCCACTGTCAGTTGCAGAATTCTTATTATGCTAGGCTTTATATGTAAAAAGTACACCTGTTTAGAGGTGAAATGTTTGTTTTCTCTCCTCTGCAAGAGGATTAAGCAGACAGTACATTAGTTTATTCTAAGCCTCAATAACAAAAGAAAGAATCTTTTAAGGTGTTAATTTAACATGAGTGGAACGTGCTTCAAATACCTTTTTATAAGTAAGCAACTGACCGTAAGTCTTTTTTTTGAAGCTACAGGTGGTTTGGATATTAGATACTAGGAGGGAATTCTTTACTATTCTTTACTCAGAGGGCGGTGAGATGCTGGAGCACAGGCTGCCCAGGGAAGCTGTGGATGCCCCATCCCTGGAGGTGTTCAGGATCAGGTTGGATGCGGCTCTGGGCAGCCTGAGCTGTTGGGTGCAGTCCTGCCCATGGCAGGGAGTGGAATTAGGTAGGCTTTAAGGTCCGTAAGTCATTCTATGATTTCTGCAGGGTGAATTGATTGTGTCAAGCGATAACTTTCCAAATCTTTAGAGCACACGTTTGTTGTACTCAGCTGCTGTAGATGGAAGAGACAGTATTAGAGCTCTTCCAGTATTTCTGTAACTCTGGGAGAAAGGTGAAGGAGGTGGTATATCTGCACTCAAAAGAAGATAAGTATACAGTATAAATGAAACTGGTTATGTACTGAAGAAACCATTCCTTTAAATAAAAAAAAAAAAAGTTGGTTTGCATTGGGGTTTGATATTTTTCACAGGAGAACAGGGACTTACACTCAGTCCACGGTGTACACAGTCCCTGCTGTACACGGAATTACAGCAGATCTGAGTGGTCAAATAACTTTTATTCTCTGCCTCTTCAGAAGTATTGCATGTAAATCGGTACATACGTGTAGCAGAAAAATGCAATTAAGGGCAGAGTGCTGCAGTTTGAGTAATGTCATGCATCTGCTGAATAGATGGAGCTGCATCACTTGACAGAACTTCTTCGTAAACAGTACATAAATTATTTCTATATTAAAAGGAATGACAATTTTATTAGTGCAAATATGCTGTACCCACCTAAGTTTCTGACAAGTTGAGGCCTGGACCAATTACTGAAACTTTGCTGAGGATTCAATGGAATTCTAACTTCAGGCAATAAGGAAGAGCCAGTAAACCCTTGTCAGGTAGGGTAAGTAAAATAGAGTTACAGAACTTCAATGGCTGATGATCAATGAGGCA
The DNA here is from genome assembly GCF_026119805.1 of Tympanuchus pallidicinctus. Classification (NCBI taxonomy): domain Eukaryota; kingdom Metazoa; phylum Chordata; class Aves; order Galliformes; family Phasianidae; genus Tympanuchus; species Tympanuchus pallidicinctus. The sequence goes on from NW_026294744.1 coordinate 7,370,951, forward strand.
CAAGAAAGAGTGTGGCATATAAATGGTCTGGATAATTATGGTGGTTAGAAGCTCCTGTGTTAGTGGCTGTCACTGAGATGTTAAGATAAAAAGGAAGAACTCTGAAATTGCATCTGAGGTTTGAAATACAAAGTCTGTATTAACATCTAGATGTAACTTTGTTCAGCCTGCTATATAGTGTCACATCTTGTTTAAGGAATACTCTTCTCAAATCCTCTAATGAAAGTGGATTGAAAATGATGTAATGTTCAAAGAAGTCCCAGTCTTCACATTATCCTATAAGCCTACCTAGTGAAAAATTTCACACTCACAGATTGCCATTCCTGTTCAGTTTTCTGGTCTTCAGTTATGCAAAGTAGTATCAGCTTTGTTTCTCTTTAACCCAGGTGTGCCTCTAAGGGGTCTGCTGGAGCTTTGTACTTTTCACTGCACAATCATGACTCATGTATGAACTGCTGCAACTTATTTCTTGGTGTTTTTTTACTTCATATTTCTAGAGGTGTCAACTGAAATATTATAGAAAGGGGATGGCCTTTAGTTTTTCAGTGCTGATCTTTACACCCTCTGCAGATGAGTAATCGCTCAAAAGCCTCAGATTTTATGGTAGGGATACCTGCTGGTCTATTCTGGAAGGTAACATTCTCAAAAGGTGAACCATTAGATATGCTTATTTCACAGTGTGGCATTAAACCTCCTAATGATGCAGTGTATTAAAATGGTAAGATTGAATGGAATTGAAAGAAGGAGCTGATCTTTAAGTACAGCAAGCTCATCTAAATATTTGTGTTTGTGTATATATATATATATATATATGTGTGTGTGTGTGTTATGACTTTTAAGTCACATTAATTGATATAAAATACATATGAACATTTACCTTCTTCCAAAGTAATTCTCTGAAGTGGGGGTGTAGAGGAGTCAAGCCATTTTATGAGCTGGATGTGGCCCATAGAATGTATTTCTAGTAGGCAGAATTCAGTCCTTGGTGTAAAAAGAAATGAGAGAGAGAGAAGGAGATATCTATACATCTGATCCTTTCTGTGGCTATATGAAGAACTTGTGCCATTGGGCAAGTGTAGCTGATGGCCTAATAACTTTGAGAGTCTATATAAGGCCCGAGAAGATTATTCAGCAGCAGGAACATTCTTACTCTTCTGTTTATGCAGCTGCTGGCACTAATGCCCTGCTGGAGGGCTCCCCGCTGCCCACTTGCTTTTGCCATTCCTTTTGCCCTGGCTTTGCTGGAGACCAACAAGAAGCAAAAGGGCTTCAGGGTGAGGAAGTGAGGGAGGTGAAACTGCAGTGGAGTTACCTGTCTATTCCTTTTTGATTGCCGAGATGTGTCTTTTAAAAGACAGTGCAGTGTGCTGAGGCATTACCTTGTATCTCTTTCAACTAATCCCGATTTTAAGATTATATATAATTGATAGGTGGGGCCAGAAGTAGGAAAGGAAATAACACTGAAATGGAAGTGTTTTAAAAGCTAATGTAATTGGTTTTCATTCCATTCTGACTGGCATAAAAGTCATGTTGTTACACAAATCCTTGTGTGATTTTTTTTCTTTTCTTTTTTCATACAAATTGTTGAGTTGAGCAGTGAAGTATTAACTTGGTGGATCTTACAGGTTGGGTATAGGGCTATAGATTATTGGTTGTGGTTAATGGGGTGTTCGTTCTTCTCTTGTTAGCTAAACCACTGACTAAAGTGAATATTATGTGACTTTTATAAATAGCACTAACACTATTTTGTATATGTAAGCCAGTGTCTGTACTGGTGGTTTTATAGTGCATGTTGCATCACTTATCCTTTCATAGTCCTTATGCAGAAGAGTATGAATTGTCAGGGTTTATTTTTATAGCTGTTCTTACTTCTCCCTGTCTGACACAACCTTTAATTTTAAATTCTTCCCTGTGCATATAGTGCATAGTCCCCCATCATGGGAGTGAGAGAGGAGGGGCAGGATTATCCTGACAAAGGGCTACTAGATCTGACGTTTGTTACTGTGCCATTTACCTCAGTTACATGACTTTGAGTGGAATGTTTGACTACCTTCTAAGTCAGAAGCATGTTGAAAACATTGCCATTGAGATCATGGGTTCTTCACGTTGCTGAAATTCTAAACTCTGCCAAAGGGTATTTTTTGCTTCCATTTCTGTTGGCTGGTTAATTATATTTTAGATGTGTAAACCAGGCTTGTTTAAGAAGGTAATATTGAAAACTCTTAAAGGAAATTGGTATTAAAATGACTCGTGTTTATAAAAGCTTGGCACCTGGCTCTCTAAAAATGTCACCTTGTGCTATTGAAATTAGCACAGATGTTTCTTTGTATGCATTTGTTTTCAGAATAATTTTCCTCAACAGCATTCATAAGACTGTTCTCGATGGTGGCAGTAGTAGCGATTTCTTTTTTTCACTCTGTCTGTCTCTCTGCATCTCTCTGCATTGCTAAAGCAAATCATGGCTCCTGTTGGTGATGGGAAAGATGGCAATAAACATAGAGTGATGAACTGTTGCCTGATTATTTATGTGAAATCTCCATAATCAAATTATGTATTTCTACTGCAAAACAGTAGATTTGCAAAGCGTTGATTCTCGTACAGCCTGTGCTTTGGCACGTAGCAGCTGATCAATATTGAATCTTTCCTCCTCAGGAATAAGTTTCCATGCCTTCTAGGAAAACATGAAAGCATGAGCTTTACTTGAGTTTTGATGTTTGCAATAGCTCGTTTAAAGTTTTCAAGACCTACAACCTAAGAAGGCTCAACTTGTCAGTAGTTCACTACATGCTTACTGGACACATCTTGTGTAACAGATATCACCCAAGAAATAAATTAATTTAGTCTTTAAATTCGAATGGCTGTAGTTTGGAAGAACTCACAAATAAGCAGCAGTCTTAAGATAGCCCGTGGTGTGGTTCATGCAAAGTGACCCACTAACTGTAGCAGCGAATGTTAGCTATTTTCATTATTGGGTGCACAATAAAAAGATGAGCAGGAGAGGAACTTAAAGAAAATCTGTCATACAGAAGCTCAGATTTTGAGTAATAATAAAGTTCTGGGGTTTAAATTAATCTTGATGTTCAGTCTCTTTCATTTTTATTTCCAGATAGTGAGCTTGTGTTAAATTAACAACAGTGTTGATCTGACTGAAGAGACAAGTCATGAGGTTGACTGAGGAGAGATTTGCTTCTCCTTTAATAGCTGTAGCTAAACATTGCCACCAACTTAACGATAGCGCTGTACTTCCCTATTTGCTGAAATAAACCAATCCTCATTATTTTTTCTTTAAATGCTTATGGTATCCTTATCTGTAAGTGGTGTAAAGGCATAGCTGTGGAGAGGTAGTATGTGAGACCAGAGGTGAAATGCTGCTCTGTTGGCCCTGGTGTGCTTGAGCAGCTGTCTGTTGCCGAACGAAGACGAGAGCAGCAGCAGGTCAGAGTCTGTATGGATGTAGTGCTGCCATAGGGCCTGACTCTGGCCCAGAGAGAAGAACTCAGGTGTGCCTTACATGTGGATCTGAACCAAGCTCTTACACATCATCAGTAATGAACTTGTTGCCTTGTCAGCGTGGAAGAATAACTTCTCTTATTACAGTATTTACATTGGAAAGTTATTCTGAAATACCATTGAGATACTTCTTAGAAAGCACTTTGCCATGACTCAGAAACCCATTCTTCTAAACTTGCTAGCATAATCCTTGCTCTCTAAAAAAGCTTTAAAAACAGTTTTCTCTGGAATTTTATATTCTTAAGGGAATTTATTTCTTTATCAACTCATATGAACTTTTTCTACACTTTAGTAGCCTGCTGCACAAATTTTGCAAAGCAAGTAGTTATTTAAAGTACAGAAGGTAAACAAGATTACTTTTCTTTGCCAGCCCAAACAGTGACAGGTTCTGGCTTTGGCTAAGAAGTGAAAATAGTTGGCTAGCTGTACGTAAGTGCCCCCTAGTTACCAGTCTCATAGGGCTTTTTGTCTGCAAAATACATTCACACCCACAAAATTATGCAAAAATATTCAGAAATTGAAGCTCTGTTTTCAACACTGGAAGAAATGGGAGAAAATTCTCCATCTATTCTGATGGATGGGATCTTTGATTATCATCTCTGGACCCAGTATGAGTGCAGACTTTCTGTGGGCCATCTGGATATCCATAGACTTCTCTCAAGTAAAGCTCATAATTTTGGTATTTTTTTTTTCCCTGCCATGGTGTTCCAATATGTAAAGATTGTCAATAAAGCAGTTTTTAAGGAGTTGTGTTTTACAATGCAGAGAGTGGAGGATGCTTTTTATACATTGGTGCGAGAGATTCGACAGTACAGAGTGAAAAAAATCAGCAAAGAAGAAAAGACTCCAGGGTGCATGAAAATTAAAAAATGCCTTGTAATGTAACAGGGTAAGTTTTGTAATGTAATAGGGTAAGTTTTAAAGTCATTTGCTGAATAACACTGATCAACAGTATTTTGCAAATCAGATATTTTATGATTAACTGATTACATTATGTAATATCATTCAGATTTCAGTATGGCAGTCCTGAATAATATACCTAGCAAACACCTATAGATTTACTTTGTTTTTCCTGTTTCTTTTTGTGATAAATAGGTTAAAAGAAGATCTTTACTGCATATCAAGTTCTCCATCTGTAAAAATAGAGATTTTGTTTTGTGCCTCAGGAATTTGGGAGGAAAATATTTTAACACGGATTAGTTGCAGATACTACAGAAGCTGTATGTTGAGTGCATCCTCAGGCTGATGAACTGAGGGGAGAGGATCATAAAACTTACAATCTTTCTGAGATGTAGAAGGAGGTTTCTTGATTATTTTATTTATCTTTTTTTTGGAGCCTTTATACAGGGGAGGAAAAGGCAGTGGTGAAGTACAACTGGAAAGAACAGTTGCAGGATTCTCACAAATAATCATTTTTTTAAATCAATACACTGCAGGAAGGGGAGAGGGAAGAATTGGCAGTGTGTGAGAAGTGCTAGTCTAAATGATTGCCAGTGATGTTTGGGTAAACCATCGCAATAGCCCCTTGAGTTGATTCTTTGCCTCTTACTGTGAGAGTGTGGTCTATTACTCCTCTAATGGAGGATGATGTGGAGTTTCCTATTGCTTAAAAACCCATTGAAAAAGTTTTTTCACACTGTAAAACAGCTTGCAGAAAGTAAGAGGAATTTGACTTCTGTCTTTAAGAAGACTGTTGTAACTGAAGGAAGATTTCCTTTAATAAGGAGTGGGGGTGGAAGGGGAGAATCTTCTTTTATAAGCATGAGCACATCCAGTAAAAACTTATTATATTCATAGCTTTTTAGTGATGAATGACTGCTTTGAGCTGCATCATTAGATGTTTTAAAAAAAAGAAAAAAAAGAAAAAAGAAAAAAGATGCTTTGTGATACTATTTGTATCAAAGGCTTCCTTTTCGTGAAACTGGAAACTCTAGTAATGACGCTACCCAAGTTTTGCATCCAAGTACCAATAAAATTAGTGCCAATAAAAAACTTTTTTTTTTTTGTAGTTATTTAAAAAATAACTAAAAGCAGCTTGGCAAGACTGCTTTTGATGAGAGTAATATGAATTAAAATTGCTTAAGCGTCCTTAAAGTAGCATTCTTAAGGCCAGCTTTTCCATGTCTTGCTCTTTGCTAGTATAGTCTCAATGTGAAATGTCTTTTATTTCCTTGGAAGGGCTTTTAAGTGTTATACTGAGCCCCTGCCCTACACCTTGTTAATGGATTGACCTTGTTCTCTGAGCCCCTCTTCCTATGGGAAAGTTTATTTCTTTTTACTTATTTACAGAAACTTATTGGACTAATTCTGATAATGGGGAGTGATGGAAGCATTTATTTGTAAAACCCAAACTAAAATTTCCTTTGTATATTCGTACTTTAATGCTGTTTGATTTTCCTTTTTGTGGACTTTCCTGTGAGGAGTATAGGTTTTTTGTTTGTGTTTTTTTTGAGTGGAGGAATGTTTTCTTTTTTCTTTTCAATTCTTTTTTTTTTTTTTTTCCTTTAACAGCTCAGAGAACATGTAGGTAGGTCACTTTGAAAGCCATGCCTCCTATTTATTTCTATGGAAACTGCAACAGATACAAAGAGCACAATAACACTATTTGATAGAGCACATTCTCAGGTACAAAATGCTCTTTTTCAACATAGTCACCACTACTAGCAATGCTTTTTCACCAGAAATGAACAAGAGCTGCACGACTCATTCCTGAAAATGTGCACTAGCAAAGGTGCCACCGCTGTCATCGCTGCTGAAGAGCACCACCTCACTGTTTGGTCTCTGTAAACATTCAGAAAGTGTTGAGGAATGTCAGTGGGTGCCATTTTTCAACAAGGACAAATTCAGTGGCACAACCTTCATATGCACTTTTGTGTCAGACACCATTCTGTCAGACTGCCTGCTCTGCTGCCATCTGTCACACAACAACAAAATGTAAAGGAATATTGGTAGGGAAGTTCAACCTCTGCTGCCATATCAACAAACATACATCTGAAGTCATGGGCCAGCATCATGAAGTCGGAGGCATTACTTTCAGAGCAGCTCTTGTACTTCCTTTCCATCTGCTTCCAACTTTTTCTGTCTACTTCAAAGAGAAATGAGTTTTTAGTTTTTTTCCCCTCTGAGGAAGATCTTTTGTCAGCAATCGGTATCTTTTTTTTCCTTTTTCTGTTACATACCTTACTTAAAAAACAGAAGGCTGTAGTGCTTTCAGTATCTGCTCAGCAGAGGAAACACTTGTCTTCATTTTCAAATGAATTCTACATAAATACCTTCAAGTTACTGATAGTCTTTGCAGCAACTTCATATTTGGAGATTAAGCTAGGGATGATATACTCCAAAATTCTTGCACTACAGCTGTAGTGATGATGTAGACAGTAGTGATGATAGTGGCATGAGAAATCCAGCATTTAAAACACTCCGGCTTGTATTACTGCCCACTTAATAAGACTAAATGCATTCTATTTCAGCCTGCTGTATGTTAGATGAGCTGAGGTGAGCAGCACCTAATGGTGTATTTGAGGCTTGCTCGTTGTAACAAGTGTTGGAGTGATGCACAGTGTATGTCTTCCTTTCTTGCCTATGGGTTATCAAATTTGTTCAGGGTGTTTTTTGTACCTCTTGGAATATCCAGTTTATGAAAGCTCATTAACTTACCAGTTCTTAATTAAAACTAATTTCATGATTTTTCAGTAGCACTGTGGAAGTGTATGCGTAATTTCTTTTTCTCATGACTCTGTGTGTGTATGAGATATACTTTTAAGGACTCTATTTGAGGCTGTAGTCCTTAGGAATCCGAATTCCTTGAGAATTTAGGGTGTGTAGGGTGACAGATTCAGGCTACTTGGCATGTCTGTAAACACATAACCAGACATCCAGACTTCTGTACTGCCACTAGATAACGCAATTGTAGTGCTCCAAAGAGAAGCTGTAGCCAGGATTGGACTGCTTTCTGAACATTCTGATTTTTCTGTTCCCTTCACTTAGTTGCCCTTTGGAAAAACAAATGCTATGAGCAAGCTGTCTTGTACGCAGCAAGTTGCTCTAAACCACTGTTTTCCAGAACAGTGTGCTGCAGCTCTGAGCATGCTCTCTGAATTCTGAGTTTCTAATCCTGAGCGTGGATTGAAAGCGCTCGTTTGGTACATCTCATGCTTTCTGAAAAGTTTGTACACAGTGACTCCAGTGTTAGAGGGAGAAAGCTCTGCTGCGTGTGGGCCCTTGCTGCTGAAAGAGGTAACTGGGAAATTGACCACTCTTGATCTTGTTTGTAGTACTAACACCATCGGAGATCTTCTGTAATTGTGGAGTGTCCACTACTTGTATTCTACTTGCATTTTTAAGATTTAATTCACAGACTGAAAAGTGAAGGACCTCCGTTTTTCTTGAATCTCCAGTTCTAACACACAAATACTCTAAATATTTTCTATGTTGTATTTACAGTTTATGCTTAAAATGAATTGTGACAGAACCAAAACTACCTAGTTAACAACTATAAAGGCTTGCTCTGCAAAGGTATGAATGCAAGGACAAAAGCAAGTTATTCCCAAGTATTTTGCAACATGTGCTGTCTTTGAGATTACTACCTTAGGAGATGCAATGGAAGATTTCAGCCTTAACTGTGAAGTCACATGCTTAAAGGGCCACAGTATTACTTAAAACACAGATAAAATACCTTGTATGAAAACTAGTTTGAGGAGAGAAGGTTGCTCATTTGAAGACTAGAGTTACAGTTTCTGTTAAGCGCATCTTGCTTGAAGACACTGCTGAAAGCCATCAACTATCCTTGTAATGAATGTTGTAATGTGTAACACAGTAATGATGAGCCTGAAGTGCTGAAGGGTAGTTTTGTAACAAAATGTGAACAGTCACATAGAAGAATATTGTGCAAAGATCGTTCTTACATCATTCTTATGTTGTAAGAATGAAACTCTGTTGTTGACCGTTGTGACAAACTCTGTTGGTGAGGTGCTGGAACAGGCTGCCCAGGGAGGTGTTCAAGGCCAGGTTGGATGGGGCCCTGGGCAGCCTGGTCTAGTATTAAATGTGGAGGTTGGTGGCCCTGCATGTGGCAGGAGATTTGGAGCTTGATGATCCTTGAGGCCCTTCCAACCTAAGCCCTTGTATGACTGGTTCTTAATACTTCCCTCCTGGTTGGCTGGGATAAGAACTGCAAAAGATGCACTGTGATCTGTTGCTATTTGTGGATCATTTCCCTGCATGAACTTTGCTAAATATTCACTTTGTGCATTAAGGCTGAAATTATAAGTAAAATATTCTCCCTCTATAAAATAACGCCAACCTTTTCTGATTCTCAAAAAACTTCACCTTTTACAGAGCCATGCATACTTCTTACGAGGTACACTACATCAATTTTATTTTAGCAAATAATATTTTCAAATATAGAGCAACTTAATTGCACATGTATTTCATGTGTTATAAGACTTTGCGAAACTCTATTACCAGTTTTAGAGGATAGGCAATGAAGGGCTTTGATCTAACATTGCTTATTTGTAAGTGTTAATATGCACAGGAGCAAACCAAGAGTGCTCATTTCTATTGGCAGCTTGAGGGCACGGTAGCTGACAGGAGGTCTGCTGGCTGCAGGGCTGGATTTCTCAGCCCAGTTCTGTGCTGGTGCAGCTGGCTGCTGTGATATGATAACGTTATGCAGCTACTGCACATAAATAGGTCATTACAAAGTAAAGCCTGTAAAATTGCACTTGATTATGAGTCACATCAGGTTTATGGGCGTCTGGTCAAAAGTAATAAATTTTGTCAGTTACAGTTATCCCCCAAAAGTAGACAAACTATTCAGTGTGAAGAAACATTAGCTTTTGTGTCTGTAGCATAACTGTTGGAGCTCTGAAGGTTTTAAGTGGCTGTACATGATATATGATAGACTACAGACAGTTTGTTCCACGTGTCTTTGCATAAGTTGAACGGAAAGATTTATCAAATGTTAACTGATCATTGCAACATGATTGATTCGAATGACTTGTTTATGTAGAGTTTTTAAGAAACCTGTGGTATGATAAAAGGAGCTGAGTACATGGATGAGTCATATCTATCTCTTTGGTACTGAATTCCTGCTCTCGTGTTTGTATTTTAAAGCTATGTATAGATTTTTAGGCGTAAGCAAAGCTAACAAATGCTTCAGAGCTTTATTCTGAAATCCAGCAGTAGTACTATACATCCTTATAATCTAAACGTGGTTCATTCAGGTGGCTGATCCTCAGCCTGCAGCCAGGAGGATTTGCTCACACAGTGGCCACCTGCTCCCTAGAGCTGCTCTCCTGCAGAGCTGCACACAGGGATGCCATCAGACGTGTGCATTCTCATGTAACTTCTCATGCAACAGGAGACAGCTGCAGTCTCCCACCATCTCAGTTTTTCCCAAGATGCCCATTCCCAAAGACAAGGGAATGCTCAAAAAGGTGTTGGTGTCCCGACAACTCCTACAACCCACAGCCTGTTCTTGGGGTGTTGTAAGGGCCTCAGCGAGGAGAGGATGCTGTCAGCTCTCCTGACACAGCTTCCTGCAGGGCAGGCTGCCGATTGAAAACACTTCACCTGGTCAGCTCAGGTGAAACGAGGCTGTACATGAGCAGGCAGCCGAGTCTGTTAAGGTGATCATAACGTGTGTATCTGTATCTTTTTAGGGTGTTGACGATGCCTTCTATACATTAGTTCGAGAAATCAGAAAACACAAAGAGAAGATGAGCAAAGACGGTAAAAAGAAGAAAAAGAAGACAAAGACAAAGTGTATAATTATGTAAATACAGTGTATCCTTATTCTTAAGACGTACTGAAGTAATTTTTGTACATTACACTAAATTATTAGCATTTGTTTTTAGCATTACTTTACTTTCTGCTTCATGATCCTGTTAGCTTTACCTGAATGCTTGTTTTAAATGACAGTGGAAACTTCATTCCTCTTAAAGTGCCAGTATTCTTTGAGTGTTGGTTCTTGAACTAGCAATGCCTGTGAAGAAAAATAAAAACAGAAAAAAAACACACAAAAACCTGAGAACTGTCTTAGGACTCTTTGGTGCATGCACAGTTGCTAACTTACTACTTTTCTTACTGATTGTGAACTTCTGTTCTGTGTGTAAACAAAACAATGAAATGATGCTCTACATGTTCTAACATCCCCCTTAATTTTTACTATTTTTTATTTTTTAAATCTGGTTGGGAAAACAGACTAGTTAGCAAACAAAGAATTTATTTTCAGATTTTCTTTTAGTTTAGACTGACTGCAATATAGAGAGACCAGAAGCCTTTATAGTCTTCCTGTAGATTTTGCTTCTAGGCATCTAGTCTTGTAGCATTTCAGATCAACTTTATTGAATGTAAAGATAAAACTTTCACAAAAAATTTTTTTCACTGCAATTTGTCTCAGTCACTCCTTAAATACTATATTTTTTCTATTAAAAAAAAAAAAAAGAAAAATTAAAAAAAAGACACTAATGCACATCTGGCAATGGAAAAAGTAAAAGTTCTGATTAGATTGATTTCCTGTTGTTAATGTATTGCTTTAAAACTTTCACTGAACTTTTTCTGTCTGAAGACACCAAGGTGAAATCTTAGCTCTGCTGAGCTCCCAGGTAGTTCAGTAGGATGAGATTTCACCCTTAGTGTCTCCAGAAAATACTAGAAAGCCTTAATAGATAAGTTGATTCAATTTCTTAGGTTACTTCATACATGGATCCAGAATTTATCATAAGAATTAAATCAGAATGAATCCTAAATTGTATAGTAAATCAAAACCATTTGATTTTTTTTCCCCAAGGGTGGCATGAAATGTTTCCACATGCCCATTTTATGTAAAAATAGGAGCGGAATTTTAAATTCTAGTAACCTCAAATCAGTGAATGAATGAGCTTGAACTTAGCTGCTTCATGCAAATAATTTGGAAATCCACTATGCCATAAAAATGGTGTGGAATTTGCACTAATCTTCAGCATAGAACATGGTTTCCAGATTCAGTGTTGTTTATGTGATGTCTGTGAAGTGCTAGTTTTGTGGCACAGATTAAATGGTTGGTGAGTGGCATTCCAATGTCTAGACTGTCATGAAAATAGACCAAGGTTTTAATGTTGTCTTTCTCCGTGATTAAGTCTCTTGTGATTCTTTTTTTTTTTTTTTTTTCCTTTCTGATCAGAATTAATGCAGAATTCAGGTTTCCTTTTTGGTACTGTAGTCTAACTATTCTGCACCCAAGTAAGAGCTAGTGTTTGCAGTGCTGCCTGTTCCTGTTTTCTTCCTGCAAAAGTTACAGCGCTAGGCTGTGTTAGTTGCCTCAGTGCCATAAGGCTCACTGGTACCCAGTCAGCTGCAGAACAGAATTGGAAGCGTGAGTTCGTGTACCAAAAGTAAAACAGAAGTCACTGAAGGAGGGTGGTACAGGACAGTGCACTGGTAAGTTCTGAAAGCTTGGAAAAGGGAATAGCAGCATTGCCCAAACTTAACCTATAACTAAACCATTACGTGGAAAATTTACACAGTATCGCTTGAATCTACCAGTGTAACTTAGACCATTTGTGTGATGTCAAAGGTGCGACTGCAGGCACACATTTTGCTTCCTACAGCAAAAATCAGCAGTGACTGTTAGGTGGAGAGCTGCAAAGCTGGCAGGGGAAGTGTGCTGTCTGCATTGCTGCACGTTCTTTCATGCGCCTGAGAAGTTAACAAATGAGTGCCTTTCCCTGCCTGCACTGACTGCTCTCCCAGCCCCCCATCAGCCCCCATCTTTTCAGCATCAGTGTGAGATATATTTTAGCTTATGAAAAAGAAAATTGAAAAATTGTAACAGGAGAACATAACTTTATACCTGTTAAGGGCCAACGAGGAATACTGATAAATTTTTAATGTCCTACAACATTTTACAGCTTCCAAGGCTAAAAACATTTTGGAGGCAGTTATTTGCACGTTGTAGTTAGTATATGATTAGATATGAGGAAGATAGCAAAGCTGGATAGTATACCTGAGCTAACAACAGCGATCTTAAGGTGATTTTAAAGATTTTTGGTAACCGAGTCATACTGTATGTAAAACTCTGAAATTCTCACGTTAATTTAACTAAAAATTGTTGGGGGAAATAAATTTAGCAGAAATATCTTAATAATCAAGCGTGGATTGATACAGCTCTGCTATCAAGATATATATAAAATAAGTTTTTCAGTAAGTCTGATCTGTAGCTACCAATCTAATCGAATGGTTATAAAATTGCCCTATAATAGCCCTTATTGACTTAAAGGAAAAAAAAAAAAAAAAGAAAAATACTCATCCTTGCCACTGTTGTGCAGTTTTGTCTTAATATTTGTAGAGATTTGGTGAAGCATGTTGGATTGCAGCTTGCACAAGTTGATCTCAGTTATTCTGTCTTTCCCTATTTGAAATGTTTTCAAAGGACATACCTGGATGCTTTCTTTTCTGGCAGTAACTGCTAACTGAACATGTGAATCACTTGCTGCGTTAATACATTACATTGCCATATGTCAGGGAGTAACACCTTCTTTCAGTAGCTTTATGTAACCCTGGTAAACATAACTGAACATTATTTTAACCAGTCTCATTGCCCTAACTTAGGAAAAAAAGAAGTTACGTCACATAGGATCTCTGCAATAGGTAAATACACACAATCTTCTGCACTTCATTCTGTGAAGCAATACAGTTATTACCTTCAAAGACCATCAAACTGTATACCAATCATTTTGTCTGAAGTTTACATAAAGCTACATAGATGGTAAACCTTTCCTAACATTTCTTTATTCCACTGTCTTGTGTTTTCATGTTGAAAATACTTCTGCTTTTTCCTCTTGAGTGCCAACTTCTTACTAGAATGACTTCTTAATGTAATATGTTTACCTGGAATGTATTTTAACTATTTTTGTATAGTGTAAACTGAAACATGCACATTTTGTACATCGTGCTTTATTTGATGTGGAACATATGCAGTGTGATCCAGTTTTTCCATCATTGGTTGCGTGACCTAGGAATGTTGGTAATACCAGATACTACATTTAAAAAAAAAAAGAAAAAAAAAACACAAAAAACCTCTGTTTGTTTTAAAATTTTTAATGTTTTTAGGAGTATGTGCTGTGAGGTGATCTGGAATTTGTCTTTTTTTTTTTTTTTTTGTCAAACTGTACTGCTCCTATTTATTGTAATGTAATAAAAAAATAGTTATTGTGAACTTCTGTCCCTGTTTGCTTTTCTCTCCAAGAATTTCAGTGTTTCATCTCTGCAGTGGAGTACTCTGTGCCACTGTACTCGGCTCCAGTGATGCATCACCTTGAGTACTCTGTTCACTTTTGGGCACCTCAGTACAGAAAGGACATTGAGGTGCTGAAGCACGTCCAAAGAAGGGCAACAAGGTTTGTGAGAATATGGCCCACGAGGAGAGACTGGAGGAACTGGGGCTGTTCAGTCTGGTGAAGAGGAGACTGAGGGAGACCTTACTGCTCTCTTCCAATACCTGAGGTGCTTACAGCGAGAGCGGGGTTGGTCTCTTCTCATTGGTGACAGGTGACAGGATGAGGGGAAATGGCCTCAAGTGCCAGGGTAAGTTTAGGTTGGATATCAGGAAAAACTTCTTTACAGAAAGGGTTGTTAAGCAGTGGAATGGGCTCCCCAGGGAGGTGTTTGAGTCACCATCCCTGGGTGTGTTTAAAAACCTTTCAGATGTGGTGCTCAGGAACATGATTTAGTGGAGAGTTGTTAGAGTTAGGGTTGTATGGTTAGGCTGTGGTTGGACGCGATGATCTTGAATGTCTTTTCCAACCTGAGCGATTCTATGAAGTACACACGTGTTTGGCAGTTGTTTGCAGCTTATTTCTCCTACTTGTCATTGCCTGCCATAAGCAGCACTGACACAGCACAGCGCATGACAACGCTGAGCCCTCTGGTGGGCCATGCTGGCTCTGCACTCTGAGCAGGGCCCGGCCTCAGGTGCATCTCGGTTGCAGGTGCGTGTAGACATCTCTTCCCTGAATCGAAGGGCCGTCGCTCCCAGCCAGGCACAGAGACCAGGTTTTCCTTACTCTAATAGCAGAAGGAATTTGTATCTGTCTGCAAGCCTGAAATGGTCAGAAGAGTCATTCTGTACTCATTTCCAGCTGTGCACAACACCTCTATCAAATGCCTTTTGTGAACTTAGGGAAAATAAAAGCATTTCCTTAGTACTGATTGTGTCCTAGGGAAAAAAAGAAACAAAACAACCTGTAGAATTGTTACTGTTCCTGCAAGTTGGCCCTTTGTATCTATAATCACATCTAGACAATCTTTTACCAGTTATTGGGCAGGGTTAGTTACATTTTTTATGTAAAGGTATTTCTGCAGAGTAGGTTTCACTGCAACATATTGTAGGGGAGTTAATCCAACTGATACGGAAGGGCTTTGTCAGATCAGTGCAGTATGAAACAAAACACACATCTCAAGTCTCCTATTGGCCTTTTGCTTAAAAAAAAACTTTTCTGCTTTTCTGGAACCTAGGCATCTTAACACTGTGGCTGTTGCCAACAGTTCTGCTGCAGTGATTATTTACCTATACTTCAAAGATCTTTTCTGTTCTATCATCTCCAGCGTCATTTAATTCTATGTGAGAAAAACCTAAAGCAGCAAATCAGCAGAGCATGTAGAGAGGAATAGTTAAGGTGAAAGTCTGCCTGTTGTGCCAAAGTTCACAAAGTTATCCATGGAGCAAACAGCCAGGGTCAATCTTCTCCTGCAGGGGAGAGGATCAAGTTCTAAACTCTTGCTAAGAAGTTAAGCAGCATCAGAAATCAGTAGCTGCAGGAATTGTCTTTGGGGTCTGAGTACTCAAACCATTTATATTCCTGTCCATTCCCTTCCTGACCCACTGGTGTTCTTTGTATCACAGTAAGACGTCAGCATGTTGATGTATTGCACGCTATGCAGATATAGCCAAAATCTTAATATCCTTTTGAGAAGGTGCTCAATTGTGGTGAAAAATATTCATCAAATGTGGAAGACTTTCAAATTCAGATTCCTCTTCTAACTGACAAAAGATGTGCAGCACCTCAAATCAGCACTGCAACGCACAGCTGAACCAATATAGAAGCAGTGATCTGCTCAGCACGTATAGGGAAACACAACCTTATCACCACTTCTGCCTGCAGAATTATTCTCAGTTAGAGCTCAAGAAGGCCAAAAGAAGTTGAGAAAAAAATTACCTGAGTAATACAGACCCCAAATCTTTCCAACACCTCCTTAAGGGTAAATGAAGTCCCAATTTGTATTCTAAATGAGGTGGAAGGATTTACTGTTCATTTCTTGTGAAGTTTCACTTCTTTTATTGGCTGTTTATGGCTTTGTATCATTAGGGTCGCAGCAGTTATTCTTTGTCATCACTGTAGTAGCGCTTTTTCATAGCTCTGTATTTCCTGAGGAAGTATAAAGCCTCCAACTCTTTTATAACAAACTCTCCTCGTGCAATTAGCTGCTTAATTTTTTCAGGATCTTTCACATCTTTGTTTTTTAGAAAAGCTGCTTTCAACCGGCTTCTAAAGTAGTCTGCTCCTTTGGGATACTCCCTTCCAAGGTACAGCAGCTTGAAGGGGAAAAGAATGATAGGCTTTTAGATAGGCTTCAAAATACAAGGATTTTGTTTAGCCAAGGGAAGTTCTTGTGGCACTTCAGACACTTACATTTTTATAAAGGTTCAGTACTTCACCTCTTAAAGAGCCGGCCATTGCACATGTCACTCAACTCTTAGTTCTTACGCGTGGCAACGCTTAATTTACCTGCAGGATAACCAACGCGACGTTAGCCTGTTACGGAAGCCAGCACACCCCAGTCTCACTTCCCACACCGACTGCAGCTTCTCTCCAGCCTCGCCTCAGCGCAGCCCCCTTTGCCCTAACCACCCCCACCCTCCTCAGCGCCCGTCTCCCCCCGCCCGCAGCTCTGCCCCGCGCCTCCCCGCCCGCCACACCGGCACGGCCGCCCTGCCCGCTTACGTTTCCGTGGCCTGCTACAGAAACGCTTGCTGCCAAAGCGCTGTTAGTAACGACATATCAATAAAGAAGCGTTAGTCGTTAAGCGCGATGCTTTTTTATTTCTATAAATCGGAGCCAGCCCCAGCTCGCTGCCCGTCGGTGCGGCCGGTCCCTCCCCCTCAGGCCGCCCCCCGCCCCGCCAAAAGGAGAGAAGGGCGAAAGGAAGGTCGTCGCCTCACCCGCTCCGCGCCCCGCCGTAAAGCGCGCTGCTTTACGACGCGGCCGTCACGTGATGCACCGTGTTCCGCGCCATAGGCGGCCAGAAGCTCGCGGGCCGTCGCCATGGCAACACGGCGGCGCCATGGTAAGGGCGGGCGGGGGTTGGATTAGCTCCGGAGTAGTCGCGTTATTTAGCGACGGGGTGGGCGGCTTTTGTGATGATTTTTGTGCTCTGTGCCCCGTTCTCTGACTCTTCCTTTCTTTTGTTTTTGTCCCCAAACTTCTAGGGTCCAAAAAAGCGAAAAAAGGTAGGTGGAAGCGTGCTGCGGTGATCGCCCCGCGCCCCGCGGTGCTCATTGCGATGCACCAGGGCAGTTCTGTCAGTACAGACACAGAGTCCTCATGCTGAAGCTGAAGAAAGCGTCTGTCACTTCTTGATTCAGCGCATCCAAAAACAGTATTGTAAGGACTTTTTTTTTTGTCACAGTAAAGCTGTTGTGACGACGTTATTGTATGCAAATATGTTTAAAAACAAAAAGATTCAGGCTAACCCTGCTGGGCGCATGTTGTGGGCACTGAACTCCCACCAGCGGTGTGAGCCTTCTGATAGCCTTGGTATCCCGAGTCACGTTCATGCATTTATTTATCACTGTGCAAAGTGATGTGAATAGCTTTCCAAATAGTTATGCGTGTTACCTTTCCAGACTGAACCCTTGTAAGCACTTGTCTCTCACCTGTGGGGATGCACGGTCCTAATTTCAGTTCTCCAAAATGAAACACCCAGGGTAGCTGCCTGAAATGGTGATGCATCTTCCCCTCACGTTGTCGTGTCTGCTGAACTCATGTACACTCCCCATGCACACTCCCTATTTTCTCTGTTTTTAAATATCAAACACACATTCTTTGAATTTTTTTTCCTTGCTTGCTAGCAGCAGAATGCTGTTGTTCAGCCAGTGCAAACATACCCCACCTGATGTAAGTCATTCCTTTTCCTTCATGTCTTCTCTTTTGTCATCTGCAGCTTTGCTTTCAGCTATAGCTCAGTCTTCTGTCATTCCTTGTTATCTCCAGACCCTGGAGCCTGTACAGAATATAATTTTTTGTTCCTCACCTATACAAAAAAAAAAATAATAGCAATCCCAACCACACTCAGCCAACACTGTAGGCTGTGAATTCATTTTGCAGTACAAAACCAGCCGCCTTGTTTTCACAAGTTCCATAAACTTGATTTACTTCTCGGCCCATCCTTCCTTTTCATAGAATGACTTGGGTTGGAGAGGATCTTAAGGATCATCTTGTTCCGACATCTCTCACTGTAGTAGTCTCTTACTGTTTTTTGTGTGCTTTTCTTTGTGGTCACTGATTGCTGTTGTGTTGGGGCCTTGTCTTTGCAGCACCTGCCTTCAGGATTGGCACTCCTCCCCAGTGGCATGTCACCCACTCATGTAGAATCAGGCTGCACATTGCCCATCCAGTGCTACTGCACCACTAAATGCTAAAAAATAATACTTGAAGTAGTAACACCTACTTTCTTACCAGATCTACTTATTTATTATTCAATTTCCAGATTAAAAATTATTGTTCTGTATTCAGGAAACCTAGCACAAAATTATATGAGGGCTGCTCTGAAAGTAATGCCTCCTATTTTATTATGTTGGCCCGTGATGTCAGGCAGATATTGGTTGTATGGCAGGAGAAGTTAAACCTTCCTGCCAATATTCCATTACATTTTGTTGCCATGTGATAGATGGCAGCAGAGGGACAGTCTGACAAAATGATGCCTGACATGGAAGTGCATATGAAGCAAAGGGATGCCACTGAATTTATCCATGCAGAAAAAAATGGCATCCATTGACATTCATCAGCACTTGGTGAATGTTTATGGAGACCAGCAGTGGATATGAGCACAGAGAGGCACTGTGTGGTGCGTTTCAGCAGTGGCAACTATGATGTGAAATCCAAGCTACATTTGGGATGGCCGCACACAGGTGGCACACCACAAAACAATGAGCTTACATGCTCATCTGCACGAATTGACAGAGTATACGACCAAGGAACTGTGTGCAGAGCTAGGTATCTGCTTCAATGTGTTGAAAATAATGGTGGCAGTGTTGGATCACAAAGTTCCTGCCGGGTGGGTCCCACAAATCCTCACACAGTAACAGAAGAAACATTGAATACAAGTTTGTCAGGACCTACTGAACTAATACAAGGCCAAAGATTACAGTTTCCTGGATCACATCGTTATTGGTGATGATATGTGGTGTCACCGCTACAAGCCAGAATCAAAATTACAGTTAATGAAGTGGTGACACTTTTGGGATAGGAACGAGGTGATCCTTCTGAATTTCATGGAATGTGGACGAACCATTGACTCTGACTGCTGCATCAATCACAACACTGACTAAGCTGAAGGCTTGAACTTCCAGAGCCAGGCCAGAGAAGAAGACAGCCTTTCTTTTGGAATGTGATAATGCCAGGCAGTTGGAAGGCTGTGGAGCACGTTGCCTATTTTGGCTGGAATGTCCTAACATACCCACCATATAGTCTGGATTTGGTTCCTTTCGACTTCATCTGCTCAGGCCAATGAAAGGTGGATTGTATGGGTGACATTTTCCTAGCAGCAACTCCATCACAGCAGCTGTGAAACAGTGGGTCACCTCTGCTGGTGCAGATTTTTTATGAGCATAGCATGCAGGCTCTTGTTCATCGCTGGTGAAAATGCATAGCTAAAGGTGGTGACTGTGTTGAAGAGGTGTTTTGTAGCTGAAAATTTGCTCTATCAAACAATGTTACTGTGGTCTGTGTATCTGGTGTAGTTTCCATGGTATTAAACGGGAGGCAATGCTTTCAGAGCAACCTACGTATAATAGCTGTAAGAGCATGCATCACACCATGAAAATAAGAACAAAAATGGATTTGGGTGTATATTGCAATTCTGGAGGCTTCAATGACTGTGTAGGAAGTCAAAAATCTTTATTCAGGGTTTACATTAGATGGGCAGAGTTATAGAGGGTCAATACCTCCCCAAATGCATTTAAATAATTCTGACATTTGGTTTCTTTTAATTTATTGCAAACATTAAGGCCAGTGGAAAAAACAAAGTTGACAAAGCTGAAAAACTGAGATTACAGAAAGAAGAGGAGGAAAGGAAGCTGAAAGAGGAAGGTACCGTGCACTTCATTTACAAGGAATGTGATGACACAGTCATTTATTTTAATTAAACAGAAAGAAGTTACCTGCCGAGCTGTAGTACACTGATGTTAACACTGTATTTCAAAAAATGCATTTCTCTTCTTTTGTGTGGGTCAAATTCTGTGTTACCTCTTACTGCCTCCCCATCTCACTTTCCTGCTAGAGCCATACTTTTTCCTCTAATTACTTCTGCCATGATTAGGAGCCTGGGGATGAGAGTGTCAGGAAGAATTAGATTTTTTTCCTCTCTCTTACCATTACATTTTGAAATATTCTCAGTGGGATGGAAATGCAGTGTTCTGTGTTTTTCTTCTCTCAATCCTCATTAGCAGAAGGTAAGAGAAATTCTCTGGAAAGGCCTTTTTCAGAGAAGGTTGACAGGGTACACCTATTGTCAAGAGCTAGCTGGGTGTCTGCTATCCCTTTGCTGTCCTTGTGGCAGTTAAAGCTGTGATCAAAGTTGCTGATCCTAAGGAGAATTGACAGCCATTGAGACAGGCCTAAAAACTCATCTATTTCATTGAATAAACATCTGTAAGATGGAGTTTCCATCAAAGGATGTAGGAAAGCAGAAGAGTAGCTGGGAACTGAACCACTCAGGTGATTTCACAGCAGACATCGGATTAAAACTGTGGGCCTACTCAAGCTGTAGGGATGGGGAGAGGGAACATCTGTTGTTGTTTCTGAGGGGAAAAAGGCAGCCTGCTGATCCCTTTCTGCACTTTCTTTGTCATGGGCTGATTAGGGCAGTGCTGTAGTAGTGGGTTTTAGTACTGTGATTCAAATGAGTTTATCTAATCCCATTTGGAAGATTCTGGGTAATATCAGATATGTTGCTTCATATTATACTTGTTTTTATCATTACAGCTAATAAGAAAATAATGTGTCTCGTTCTAATAAGAAAATGTAATTGTGCTCTTGATGTATTTCCCAAACGTCAGAGGAAGCCCGACTGCAAGCTAAACAAGAAGAAGCAGCTAGACTTGAAAAGGAGAGGATTGAACGGGAGCATATGGAAAAGCTTCAGGCAAAAGTTAGTTCATAGGCAATAGTGACTGCAAAATGCTAATTCCATTTCTAAACTTATGGCAAGGTCTGTAAAACATTAGCAATTTAATATGAGAATGAAAAGGAATTTCCTTTTCATTAGTGTTGGAAAGGAAGGAGATTTTCTAGCATCACTAGATCAAAATCACAAAAGCAAAAAGAAAAATTGGGAAGGCAAACGAAGCAGTAGTGCTTAAATAAAGCACAGTACAAGTGCAATCAAGAGAAATGGTGCTGCAGTGGTAGTGTGTTGTATTCCTTCTCTAAGGCAGTGGCTTGGTTCAGAAAAATTCCCTAAGGCAAGGTAGTTTTGTTACACAAAGGTACTGTGGTTAAAGATGTTAACTTTGGGGATATGTCATACTCCAGTTTGAATAAATAATTATTTTTATCAAAATTCCCCCCTAGCTTAAATTGGATAATTTTTTCATGTTCCCCAAAATTTTGTGTTGCATCTGTTTTGAGGTTTTTGTTGTCTTTTCTCTTCAGTAAAAGCCACTTTGCCTGTGCACCTTTGTCCTTCACACAGTGTTTTTTCCCTTACACCCTAAAAAAGAAAATTTAAATCATAGAAGTTGTAAGGAAAAAAAAACCAAACACAAAACATCTTGCATTCTTTTTTCAACATGTGCTTACATTTTATATCAGCTCTTGTTAGAGGTAGTTGTAGGATGATGATGATGTGAAAACTGTTGATGTGATAACAGTCATGTGGCACGTGTTTGTCATATGGCTCAGTAAGTAGTGTGATGACAATAACATATTGCTAACTACTGCAGCTTACAAATTGAATGCTTCTTTAAAAAGCAACGTTTGGATTTGTTTAAATAGTAGCTCACTCAAATATTCCTGATTATTTTCTTTGATAGAAAATGCTTGTAAGAAGGGGAAAGAAAAAAAAGTTGAATTCCTCTGCTTGATAAACAAATATTTTATCAGGATCAAGAACGGAGGGAAGTTGAACTGGCCGAACTTAATGCACTGGAAGAGAAGTTTGTGTGTGCACAAAGGTGGAAAACAGAATTTAGAGCTTATACAAAGGTAAGCTTTCGAGATCTGCCCACTGTCATAGAGTTTAGACAACACAGAGGCTTTAGGCTATGTCTGTTTATAGGACCTAGGAATACTTCAATTTCTTGAATTCATCCATCTCAAGGTAGGAATTTGCCCTGCTCACTCTCCTTTTTATACTTCGTTGTACATGGAAAAGAAGCGTGACAGTGAGGAGGCTGTGTGGGTGAGTAGGGCCCCACAGTTTATGCCAGCAGTAAGAACGATGTTAGTGGAGCAGAAGTATCTGAACACATTACTGTGAAAATAAGCCATTTCTTTCTGGCATAATGATGATGATGGGAGTACAGGTAGCATTACAGTCCTGCTTAGACACAGGTGTGAATGTATCACTAAATATCACTAAATAAATCACTAGATTTGTCTTTCAGAATCCTTCTTGTCGTAACTATGGAAGTCATTTGCACCATGTGCCCGTATCTACTTTTCTTTTATGCTTTTTCTGTAGTGGGAACATTATATTGCTTGTGATGGAAGTCCTGACCCAACTGTACTGCAGGAAATAAATACTTTCATGAACTTATGGCGCGAAGATCAAAATAAGGACATTCCATTTGTGATGGAGAGGGGAGAGCAGGTGCTAAATGTAAGTGTTACATATAAGTGGTATTCTTCAGTATAAAATCACTAACCATATCCTTAATACTGCTCATCAGTACCCTCTTCCCCTTTTCCTTTTTCCAAAGACTGAAATCAGTTATAACCTTCAGCTTCCTTTTCTTTCTTCACCTATTTTTTTTTTATTAATTACAAATTTATTGTAAAGTATAAAGAAGGAGACTATAGACTTTAAACATGCTGTGTATTTAAGGGACTTCTGTGTAACATTTCTACACTGAGCTCTTCCATGCTATCTACATCTTAAAAAGTCTTGAGCCAGCTAGAAACGGGGTGAAAGTTGGTTGTGTATTACAACTTCTGCTGGACTGCTTTTTTCTGCATGTTAAACTTCCCTTCCTGCAATGCTTGCTGGATTGCTAAGATTTTCATCTGTCACCTATTGTCCTCTTCTGAGCCAGCAGGGAATATGGTAGGCCTTTCCAAGAACACCAACAGCTAACAGGATCCCTGCAGGTATTCAAGGCCAGGCTGGATGGGACCTGGGGCAGCCTGACCTTGCGGACAGCAATCTTGGCCACAGCTGCGAGCTTGGAACTGGGTGGGCTTTAATGCCCCTGCCAACCCAAGCCATTCTGTGATTCTATGATTCTATGGTTCTGTGAACGCCATGAATTTCTCTCTTACATTGCAACCCAAACAGAATGTATAGCAGTTGCTCACTTCCATTCCTTCTCTCCCGCTGCCATGTCTTTCCCCGATGTACTTCTTCCTTACTCCTCTGTGTTTCCCATTCAACACTGAAGAGTTACAGGTCTTTCGCGTCCTACGAAAGTATCCTTACCCTACACGATAAGATCAGTAGAGTTTTATGTGATACTGAAAGACAGGCATTTTCACTTTGCCCCCACTGGAAGTCAAGGTGATGTCGGAGAGTGTTAAAACAGTGGCTATTTTCTCATGGTGCAAAAGGTTTCATAGAATCATAGGATGGTTTGGGTTGGAAGGGACCTCTAAAATCATCAAGTTCCAACGCCCTGCTTAGGCTGGGACACCTCCCTCTAGACCAGGTTGCTCAAAGCCCCATCCAGCCTGGCCTTGAATGATTCCAGGGAGGGAGCATTCAGAACCTCACTGGGCAACCTGTTCCACTGTCTCACCACCCTCACAGTAAAGAATTTCTTCCTGATCTCTAGTCTAAATCTACCCTTACAGTTTAAAGCCATTTCCCCTCATCCTGTCACTACATGCCCTTATAAAAAGTCCTTCCCCAGCTCTCCTGTACTGGAAGGCCATTATAAGGTCTCGTGGCAGCATTCTCTTCTCCAGGCTGAAGAGCCCCAGCTGATCATCCTTGTTGCCCTCCTCTGGATGTGCTCCAGCGGCTGCATGTCCTTTTTGTGTTGGGGGCTCCCAACACGAT
The DNA here is from genome assembly GCF_026119805.1 of Tympanuchus pallidicinctus. Lineage (NCBI taxonomy): Eukaryota > Metazoa > Chordata > Aves > Galliformes > Phasianidae > Tympanuchus > Tympanuchus pallidicinctus. The sequence goes on from NW_026294744.1 coordinate 7,394,936, forward strand.
TTGAGCATTTCTTTCCTGCTCTGTACTTGTTTCTGGAGAAAAATTCTGAACACTCAGGGCTGTGAGAAGCTGTAGATCAGCAGCTCCTAACTGGTAGGGACCTCCTGATAAGGACTGAGTGAAAGGTAAAATCTAAAGACAGTGGCAATGCTAGTTATTATCCTGCTGTTCAGTGAGTGGTAGCACTACAGCGCCTCAGGTTAAGAGGGAAAAGGGTCTGGCAAATCTGGAAGGGATGCATGAAATATAATCTGGCTGTCTTTCTCAGTGCTGCAGATCTGGGTGAAGAAAAGTGGTATGTAAGATGTCTTTGTAGTGATAGCTCTCCTTTGCTTTGCTATGTTAGTTACCATATAGCATTTTGGGTGTGTGTTTTGAAGGGTTTCATAGCATCAGTTAACATAATAACAGTAGCACGTGTGATCTGCTTCCCATGTCATTCACAGCTGACAGCAGCTCCTGATGATTGTCATTAAGCAGAACAGATCAGTTAATATTTCCAGTTAGAGTTAGTATTCCACTGTGACAGCTGTTGAGCAAGAAACAGGTCACATAGATAAAGTGAAGCAAGTTATTCTTCTCTCTGTGCAGCATCTGTTAACATGAATGGGTGTAATTTGTGGATGGGGAGTGAATAGTAATAAAAATTCCATCAAGAGTTTTGAAATTTAGTTTTACTGGAGAGTGTGTTAGTAAGTGCATCCTGTGATAGATCAATGTCTTTAAAACTTCAGCCAAATAGGAATTTTTTAGTCTTCCACGCTCATTTAGAAGTTCAGGTATTGGCATGTATTGGAAGACAAAAGTGTTACCGTGGAGTCCCAAACTTCACACTAAGGATTATTCTCAGAATTAAAGCATAATTGCTGTATGTCTCAGTACTGTATATTCTCTAGATTTCAGAGCTGAGATAATTGATGCAGAAAATATGTTTCAAAAACAGGTCTGTAAGATTTTCATTAAAGAAATGTTGGCCAACAAGCGTCTTCGAAGACATGACAAACTGGTTCAACATGTGGTCTGTTTTATAAGTTAAAATTTCACATCTCCATCTTGAGGAATGGAGGAATTGGGCTGCAGGAATGAAGGAAGGCAGACTTGACCTGGATTTTCCAGCATTTTGCATGGTTGCTGTCTATGCTGGTTTAGTACAATCTCAATGCATATGATGAATTATCTCTGTAACAAAGATACGCCTAGATGCAAAAGAAGCAAATCTGCCTCTGTTTTTATGATGGAACAGCCTGTATGGCAGGATTGGTGGCAAAACAGAGATATTTTTCTCAATGTCTTCTAGTTAATTGAGAAGTTGCAGTTTCTTTTGTTGGACACACCACCAAGTGAGATAACAGAAAAAGAAACAGCTCAGTACCAGGAAACGATTCTGGAATTGGAGAATCTTCTTCATCAGAAGTACAATGAAGCGACAGAACAGCTGCTTAAAGTAAGATTTACTGCTTCCAAGTTGCAACACGTGCAGTGCATGGAAATTTTGTTTCAAGTTTTTTGCTGTGATGGTTGTTCTTGGTGTGTTGTTTTGTTTTGTTTCTTATATTGTGACACAAGCCACGTATGGAACAGCTACCAGACCTCAAATCTTCTGAGAATCTTAGCTTTCCTTTGGAAATTGCTATTTAAATTAAGGCATTTAATATTCCATTACTGTGATCTTAGGAGATGTTGGAAGCAAGTGGCTCCCTCTGAAATTTGTTTCCTTTTGTCTCCATGAGTTGAATTAGAAGTTGGCTGAGCGCACAGAAATTTGCAAGTGTGAAAAGTGGGTCATAAGTTTTGACAAAAAATATCATCTGTGCAGTAAGGACTGTAAAAAAATATTATCTGTGCAGTAAAGCATAGGACTGTTGTATTACTCAGTAAACACTGTTTTTTAAAAAAACTTCCACTGAGAAATACAAAACAAACTACTAATGAAGACAGGCAGTCCCATGGAAGGGGATGATGTAAGACTCATATTTGGTGGTATTTTGATTGACAGACTTGATGATGTCTGAGGAAGAAAAGATTTTAGCAAAGAGATCTGAATTTATAACCTGGCACGTTCTAGTACATAAATAAAACTTAGCTGAGCTTGGTCTGCTGTCATTTTTTGCTCCTATGTGTTCTCTTTTTTTAATTTACTCCAGTGTAGATTTAAGTAAGTCCAAGTAATGTAAGAAGAGAACGTGATTCCATCTGCTTTCTTCTTTGTAGTCAGCTATTATGTATGAAGATTCTGACACTGGAAATATGCAGACAGTCATAAAGGATAAAAATGTTACTTTCTGTATTTGGGCCAATCTGAAGAAGAAAGCAAGGTACAGCATGTTGAAATTCTTCATTTACTTTGAGACTTGGCTTTGTCCAAGTACTCCAAGAACCAGTTTCTTGTAATTGTTTTCGTGTTGAATAGGATTTATTCTACAGCCTTCCAGCTTCCTAAGCTGTCTCAGTTTCTTACGAAGTGGTGCATGATGCTTTACACTCAGTTCTCAGTAATGATAAAAGAAGACAGAACCTGCGCTGGGAATATTCTCCACAGTCGGTTCTGAATTTAAGATTTTTTATTAGATTGCCATTTTCCTGAGACATTTTTCAAAACAAGTCCTGAAACAACATTTTTTTCTTTGAGACTTCCCGCTCCCAGCCTGAAAATAGGAGATTTGGTAAATGGTCTTTGCCTTGACTGAGGACCCACTGCTATAAGCGTTGCTAAGATAGCTGCAAGGCTGGGTCTTGAGCAAAGTCAGACTGACTGGCAGCAAGTGCCCACTGGAGTTTGTGTCTGCCATGGCTGGCCTCCTGTGCTGCTCTCAGCCTGACTCCTGGGCTGTCCCAAGGATTGGTGGGTGTGTAGTGCTGCTGCTGATCAGAATTGTCTTTGGATTTCATATGGAAGATGCTGAGGCTGATGTAATTCAGACAGCGGTGATTTCACCTGTATGGGACTTTGCCCATTAAATTAGTCTGTTTTAGCAGAAATGTCCTGTGTAGAACAGCTGTTGTCTGATTCTGCTGCATTGTCTTCCTATTGGGATCATTACTTTTTGGCAACTCCTGATCCCCTTAATGCCTCTACAGGTTTTCTGGAGAAGCATACTGACAGTTGTCAGTACAGGACAGGAGGTGCAGTGTGACACCCATTTCTTATACTGTGCCATGTGGCAATAGAGAATTTAGGTGACTTTTAGTGCAGAACATCAACAAGAATAGTCATGAGAAAATGTAAAAGTGAGTGCTGCCGATCTTACTAGGGAACTTCTTTTTCTTTAACTCATGTACAGATTCAAGAATCATGTCTTTTGTGGCACACATCATGGATTTGATCTTCCAAAGTCACTGGCTGTGAGCAGCATTGCTGTTCGCATATTGCACACCCACTACGACCACATATCTCCACTTTGGCTGCAGTGCCAGAGAGTGCCAAGACTGGAAGTCTTAGATAGTGAAGAGTTGACTCAGCATTCACAAGACAATGCAGGAGAACCACAAGAGGAAAAGGAAGTCAGAGAGGAGCCCAAAGTGACTACTGAAGAAGAAATGCTTCCTGTCGAGAGAAATGTAGGTAAATCAGCTCCTGAAAGGATGTTCTACAGCACTGCTCCCACTGGAGACCAGCTGCTGTGTGATTGCTTCTTAATGTGCCCTGTACAACTTTCTGAAACTTCTAAGGGTAAAGACAACTTGTGTTAACACTGTGCCATGAATCTTCTGAGGGGATGGAAAAGTGAATGACCAAAGACTGCCTAAAAATGGTAGAAGGGGAAGTTTTGACAGGACATAGCAGTTGTTGTCTGTTGGCATGCATGAGATGGCATTTGGTCAGCATTTTGTGAGCAGGATCAAGCAGTGATGATTGTTAGGCATTTGCTGCAGTCTGTGATGTATATCAAGATGATTATATTCTGCACCCCATACATTGGCAGCCCCATAAAATAATTGCAAGAATGTAATCTTAGGAAAATCAAAAGAATGCAAAATAGGATTCAGAGCTCACTGGGGCTTGGTTGAGCAGTTTACCTGCTCAGTTCCTGTATGTTGATGTTTTTGCCACTAGAGGGCTTTCAAAATCTGCTTCTGACTGCTGGATTCTCTTTCTTTGCAGTCTTCAATGAAGTGTAATGGCATTTGGGCATTTGGTTGTGGAGTTTCTTGGGTGTTTTTTGTTTTTGTTTTTGTTTGTTTGTTTGTTTGTTATTGGGTTTGGGTTTTCCACTTTTGGTATCATCAGTGACCTCCAGATAAGTGACCTGACCACTGCCTAGAATACCATTTTTCTTGTTCTTTTGTATGACAAGACTTGTCCATTGACAGTTTTCACCTATGTTTTTCAGTCCTACGTACACTTTCATTGCTTCTATTTTTTTTCCAGGTTTTACTCTCTTTCTCTCTTTTTTGTGCATTACCACGTTCTCTCTGAAGCCTCCGCTTCTCTCAGCCACTGCAGCCACTCCTCCTGTCTGGCTCAGCCTTCAGCTCCCCCATGTTTCTGTGGGTAACACCTTCTCTCCTCCCAACCCAGGTCAGGAGGTGCGTGCTCCTCCTGCTCCCAGGCAGGCACACAGGGGGTGCCTGTGCCTCCACATGCATGGTGTGTGTGCTGAACTATTGTTTGCTTATTGCTGTGCTTCCAGAAGAGTCAGCTATGCCAGGGATGAAATCATATCTGGACTGGAAATTTGGCTGGAAATCTATGGTGATGTTTTAGAAATAGAGAACAGTATGAGAGGGAGTAAGTATCACAGGCAAGGCACAGACTGAGACTGTAAGCTGAGGTTCTGGCAGAGTTATCAGTGTGGCTTTGGATTGAACAGTTCAGTTTTCTTTGTGGCACTCTTTAGCTCTAAAGTCAGCATAAATGTTAGTTTTGAGTACACACACTGCTAGTGAAAAGATCGGATGCTAAATGCTGAGGGTGGATTAAATGCTGGAGGTGGAATTTGCAATTGAAACAATTATGTTTATCTCTATTTACATGTTAAATTCTAAAATTGAGGGGTATCTTCAATACAATTTATTTTTCTCAGGTAGGTAAAAAGGATTTCTCCTAAAACCTTAATCCTGTGGCAAGATCAGTGCAAATACTGCTGCAGGAGTGGAGCTGTGCTCTTTCTCTTTGAGCCACTGTTTTTAACAAAGTGATACTCTCTTTTTTTATTGAGTGTCTCTACCTAATTAAAAATCTTTTCCTTTTTTATAGAGTGCCATTTCATTTAGAGGAAATACAAATAGCATAACTGATATAAATGAGGTGACAAAAGAGGAAACTGAGAAGAAATCAGAAAGCTTTGATATACCACCAGAAGGTACTGTGTTCTTATTTGCAACACTACGACACTGCTTATTCTAAATGTCTTGTTGACAATATGGAAGGATGGTGATACAGATCTCCACTGGAATAGAACAAATTTGGTAACTATACTGCTGTCTAGCTAATGGCACTCTTGTTGACATTTCTGTTAATGATTGCTAAAGACAGGAGAAAACTGGACAAAGAGGCAAATGGCAAATGGGCAAACTCACACAGCCACTTTTGGGAGGAGTCTGAAAGGACACCACTAAGTTACCACAAATCCACTGACAGCAGGCAGCCAAGGGACGAGAGAGGAAAATAGGAGAGGGCAGCAGTGAGAACAGCAAGAACTTTTGCAGGTTATTATCTGGATTTAATTTAGTTGTACCAGTGTTAAGAAGTTAATGTAGCTTGGAAAAATTAACAGCTTTGTTTAGAAGACATTTAAACATTATTGTATGGTAACATTCTTTCTTCTTCTGCAACATCTGGTACAATGGTTTGTGTTTGTTGTTTTTTTTTTTTAAATACATTTTTCTGGGCATTTTTATCCATGGTATCAATGCCATCTAATTTATTTTTATTTTTATTTTTTTAGTTAATTGAGGAAAAACTTGAATTTATACATCTGTTATACATAGAAAAATACTACAAATTACTTTTTCTAAAAATTTTGTTTCACTTAAGTGCCTTTTGTCCTCAAATACCATCTACCTTCCACCTTCAGCACGTGGCCTGTAGTTGCACTATATCTTTTTTCTTTCCCTTATTTGTCATCTCACCAATACAATCTTACTGAACTTGGCCAGAATTTACTGTCTTGTTCACCTGTGAAATTCTTCTGTGATTAGTGATGCAACCGGTTTCTGTCACTGGAACTGTGTTTCAGTATGAAGTACTTGGAGTTGACCACAAAGTGTGAATAGGGATTAATCTTCAGACGCTCAGTACTAAAACACAAGAAATGCTTTTCATGGTCCAGCATCCTTTCTGTGCCAATCAGCTGTTAATGGATACGTGGCACACCAGTAGGTGGAGCTGAAATGCCACAGAAGGAGAAGCACTTCAAGCACACGATTTCTGGTGCAAATGTAAAAAATAATAGAAGCATGAAATGTCAGTGGCTTTGTTTAAGCACCACGATAACTCACCTTGCTTGGCTATTATGTAGTTCAAATTCTACAGATGCAGGAAAAGACCAGTGAAGAAGAGGAGATGATAACTGATGAAAACACTGTTGATTTGCAACAATTTGTCCCTGTGGGTGGTGTGTACCACATCGATGGGCTACAACTTCCACCTCAGGTCCAGCAAATCAACAGCTGGAGTGTGGTGGAGGTAAGTGAGGAAATACTGCATCTCGTGCAGCCTTTTTCCCTGCCATCCTCAGAGAGCCATTCCTAGAGCTGGCACCAGGGCATACACACAGTTTTTACATGTGTTGATCTCTTGAACAGTTAATCAATTGAAGCTCCAAAGTTGACAAATCATGTTTTCAATTAGACTTGGTCAATTTTTGCAGCAGCTGAGGTAAACAAATGTGCATACAGTAAGGTGTGCACTTGGACTCTGCTCACTAGCACAGCTAACACAGATAACTTAAATTGTTGTGCTGGAAAATGCTCTTGGGAAGTAAAACTTACTTTTTCATATGTGAAAAGGAAATATATAAGGAAAGATGGTAAGAGCATTTAGCAAATCCACTTCCAGACTCCACAAGATGTTTGTAATCAAATGGGCACAAATGGTGAACGTATCTTTTTTCTCCCACATGTAGTCTCAGTTTTTATTGTGAAGATGAAAACAATAAGTGGAATGAACTTACAGGCTAAAGAAAGCAGGACTGGGGGCAGACTGGCAAAGCTCTCATGTCTCTCACTCACATTTGACCTCTTTCATTCCTTTTGACACTGTGCAGACATACAGAAGTTGTCTTGGCTTTTACCAGCTAGGAGCCCTTGTTTGTCTTGTAGACTCCAGCTCTATTAAATACCTTCACTTACCACATAGCACTGCCTGAAAGGGCCAATGGAGCACACGAAGGGTGACTACCAGTGGGACCTTTGAACCCTCCTACTGCTTGCACCACTGTAGTTCCAATGAAGGGAAACATGCACTGCGGCAGAACTTGTACCAAGTGCTACTGTTTCACATTAGTGTTTGGTAAAAGTCTAGCAAAATACTTTAGCAGGAGTATGCAATAAGGAAAAATATTTGTTGGAGATATGCACTATTAGCACACCATTTATACTAGCAAATTTTAAGTTGTACATCATGAAGATCTACAGGTGGTTAGGTGGACTTCAGTCAGTTCAGGCTATTTCTTTTTCTGATCAAACATTTTGTCTGTTCTCTTCCTACTTTGTCAAAGTTACTGGATAGTGGCTTGGAGGCATACCCGTATCCCCCAGAAGAGTCTGAAGACACCACACATCCACCAATTCAGATAACACTTGCACTGCCTGACAGTGTGATCTTCTGGAAGGAGCCTGTGATAGCCCGCTGGGATCCTGCTGGTACCAAGTTAAAATAAATTCATTTTGTTTGGCTAAGAGAATTTCTAGCTGAGTTTGAATCTTCTAGAATGTAAAAGCCAGCTCAGAGCTAAGAAATACTTTAAAGATTTCAGTCTGTGGAGTCATTTTTTTTCCTCTTGGTTCTGTTTTGCTCCTGCACTGTGTGTAGTCAAGGGCTGCTTTGAGGCTTTTGATATTGATAGAAAAACCCTGCACTATTTAATGGGGCAGCAGAACACCCCTGTAGCACAAATCAAGTTTTGCTAGGATGAAGCCTGCTCTGAGCCAAATTAGTCCCTACCATACAGTCACGTTACTTCAAAATTCTGAAGTTAAAAACAAATGTGATATTCAGTTATTAAAATCTGACTTCACAAAAATAGGCAGTTTAAGATAGTTTGATGGCTGAAGTTACTGTTGAAGATAAGACTGCAGACTCCTGTTACTACATAAAAAGCAACAGTTACATTAGTCCATGTTGTTCTTTTGAGTTTAAGGAGAACCTTTAAAGTCAGGATTAGTCCAATTTTGTGTTTATTAAACTAAGGGAAGCTTTTGCCCCAAAATACTAGGCATAAAGTAAAGAGAATTGATTTATCTCAACTCATTCTGACTGTAAGGAGTTTCCCATGTACAGCTTTTTCTTTTTGCCTCTTTCGTAAAGGCCAGCAGTGGAGAACAGATGGCATCAGCAACGTAAAATATGAAACAGAGGAGGAAAACATCACTTTTGAGATAGATGCCTTTTATACAATAGCATTTCTCCAGGACATTCATCTCAACATGCCCTATCAAGCATGGGAATTGCGACCCACCAGTACAGAGGAAGCAGTATTTGTAATTACCACAGTCTTTGCAGAGGTTCAGATACAAATTAAGGTACTGTAATTTAGTTATTTAATATAAAAGACTTGTAGGCTTTTTTTGAAAATATAGAACTACCATGCTGTCCCTTGTTAAGAACTACATGTGCTTCTACAAGAAGTCCTTCTCTGTTGAAAATAAGGAAGGATTCTCCTCATTTCCAAGCATTAATTCAACCAAAATTACAGGTGACTTAAATTATTTTCAGTGGACTGTTCAGAACAAAGCATCTGTTGTGCAACATTCCAATAAAGTTCTTTGATATTGATACTATTTTAGCAAAGTCAAAACTGCTCCACCAGCACTGAAAAACTGCTGCTTTGCCCTCCAAACTGTGCCAAAAGAAATAAACCTCTATTTTATGCTACTCATTCTTTCCAAAGGTTCAAATTATGCACAACTTTCATATTCCTGTTGACATATAAATTGGTTAAAATCATGTCTGTTACTGAAAAGTCAGCGTGACTGTAAGTATGGGGCAGTAAAGTGGCTTTCTGCAAGATCTGTGAATTAAGATCTGAAGATCAGGGTGATGCCTGATGTAGGCAGTATCCAGAATAGCCATGAGGCAATAAACAGTTGATGCCTGAAGCAGAAAAATACCTTTGTTCACCAGCAAGATGCTTTCATTGGTTTATGCAACAGGGTAATCAATGCATGCTGGCTGCAGTAGTGGTGGGAGAGAAGAAAGCACTTTCCCAGTTGGTAGGAAAATGGATGTGCCCTGTCACCTTCAGAAGAGTTTTGAAGAAGTGTGGCCTGAATATTTTCCCAGAGGAGTATTCATACAAATATGTCTGTGTGAATAAAAAGGTGCGTGCAAACAAGTGGTTTTGCCTTTTTTTTTCCTTCCACCTCTTCTTGTAGGCATTTTCATATAGCAAGCTGTATAGAGGCAGCAGGCAGAGTTGTGAGTGGCAGCTTAGACAAGTGTCTGCTTAAAGGAAGTTGGTTTTTTTTTTTTAAGCTTTATTAGGCAGAAAATGATGCATATTTTCTAACTTTGTATTACAGGCTCCTCTAACAGAATTTAGGGCATATCAACAAATGGCCCTGGTTGCATCTGCTTTTGCTTTTGGCTGGAGCAAGTGGAATCTGGAATCAGGTCAAGATCAAGTAGTGTTCAAGGTTCGTAGCTTTAGACCAAATTTCCAGGGACAAACCAGTATAGAAACATACCACACAGAAGTGCAGATGATGGAAGGTGTTTCTGTCTCAGTCTTCAAGCCCTGTCCTGATCTATATACATAGGACATCAGTTCTAAGATTTCAGGTTAGCTATTTAGGGTAAAAAAAAAAAAAAAAAAAACACAAACACAAACGAGCACATCTGTGTTCAGCAGAACTTTAAAGCTTTCTCTCCTGCATTTGTGAGGAACAAGTCTGAGAGCTGTAATGGTACAATTCTCAATAACAAAGGCACTTACTAATGTGCTAAGATGTACAGCTGATACAGGTCAACTACTGGGGCTAGGAGACACTGGTAGATGCTGATTTCTCAAAGTAACCTATAAGAAGGTCCTCTGAATTACCACCCAGTTACCACCTGAAAGCTACTTCTTAGCTTCATAGGTGTTTTCATTAGTTCTGTACTGTAAAGAAGGGAACACACAACTTGATTTGTTTCCTGACTGAATGGCATACGGTCAAAACTTCTCCCAGACAGAGAAATACCTCCATTTGTGGCTGTAGGTACAGAACATACTGTTGAAATACTGAGAAGCTCTTCCCCCCGTGTTAATATTTGTCTGAATGTCACATGCCTTCAAGCCCACTACTTCATCTAAGCAGAACAGAAATACATGATGCCCATTGCAGCTAGCTCTTCTTTATGTATAAGTGAGAACAGCAAGAAAGGCAGTGACTGATACTTGCAGTTTACAGAGGCAAACCATGGAATAAGCTGGTGTTGATGTTACTCTACACAGTCATTTAGGTAAAGACCTAATGTTACATTAAGAGTTCAGAAAAAAAAAAAAAAAAATACTGATTTTCTGTAGTAAACTCAAACACGTACTAGAATTAGTTCTCTGTCAGCTTTATCTTACAGCCCATTTTTTTTCCACATCAGGTAAGTGAGCATCTTAAAGCAGATTTTGTCAAAGATGAAGACTGGTCTCTTTACATGTTTAATGGTCAGAGAGCACAGAAGCTGAAGATCACTGAAGTCAGTGAAGCTTTTTCAATGGAACTAGAAGAAGATTCTGAATTTCACTCCTCTCTCTACCACATGCTGAAAGATTTTGCCAGCAAAGCAGCAATTGATAAAGTGAATACAGCTAACTTTCTGTTTGTTGATGTTGTCTATCAGCTGCTCCTTGCTACAAGAGTTTTAACATACTCTTAAATACTTCATGCTTTCATTTAAAACTTTATTATCAAAAACTTCCAATAAAGTCACATTTCAAGTCTTCAGTCTTTTTCTATTCGAACTATTGGAACAGCTTTAATGACTAAAATGTAACCATTGCATCTTTGTTAAAATAAGTTACTTATGCTTCTGTGGCTGGACCATTTAGTCATATTTATTGGAGCCACATTCAAAATCACTACCTGTTTTATTCTAAACCTGAATAGAACTAAGACTCCCCCCTCCCCCCATTACTTGAAAAGTTAACTTTTGCCAGAATGAGAAGAAAAAAGTATTTTTCAAGTCATGAAAAAACAAAAACACAAAAAACCCTCAAAAGGCCCACAACCCAAACCATGACCTTAAATATATTACCTATCTCAGTGTAGCTTCTCATACTGTCAACTAGAACTCAGACGTGTCACTTCACACAGGTCCAAACCTTGGTTATACTGGGGGCGGCCCATTGTGTTGAAGTCCTGTATACGGCCACAACAGTTGCTGTAGTGAAGTCCAGGAGTCCCCTGTTCCTACAGGTGCTGCATCTGCTGGTCGCTGAAGAGACAGCCCAGTGAGGAAGCTTGTAAAAGCAGCAAGCAGTACCAGGATGGACACGGAAACCCAGAGAGTTTTGTTAGCGTTGGAAAAGGAAGTCTTGAAATGGGATGCCCACGATGACACTAAATTGCACCTGCAGAACACAGTAAGTCATGTAATGCTCCTTCCATTCTTCTTCAGAACTCGGAACTCCCAACCCTCAAACAGAAACAAAAAACACCAACCGAAAACTCCCACAAACCAAAAAATAACACAATAACTCTCCAAGACAGTAAGCCAAGATTTGAAAAAGCACATACATCATTAATTATCACAGGTGACAGACAAGGATTCTGTTGCACTAGGAGCTCTGCACAGTGCTAGCTGACATTTTGCAGATCAGTAAGTTTTCGATACAGGATTTAGGTGACACACCTAAAGCCCAGTTCAGGCAGCCACCTGCTCCATTCTACACTATTTCTGAAGAGGATTCACAAGTGCTGCCTTGCAGATTGCGAAAAATTCTGTCTTTCACTGCTTTCTAGGACTTTGGTGCCTCCCATGAAATTAGGGAATAGTCTTTTCTCACCTACTTTTCGGTGACTTTTCTTTCCTACTTTTCCTCTCTTAAAGCTGTCATGAAATTGGGAACATGTATTCTTTGTCCAACAATAGAACGAAAGTAAATGTATTGTATTGTTCTTTCTGCTGCCTTTTCAGTTTTACATGCTAGCGTGCAATTGTCTCCTTGCCCAGGAATGCTTGAACTATAGGTTTAGCTTAGGATATTCATGCAGTTTTTCCTGTACAGAACACAATTCCTTTCCTGTAAAAGGATTCTTGAAAGGATTCTTCTTCTTGAGGACAGCCTTCTTTGACCCGGGAGGCCCAGAGAAATTAGCTGCAATAATCTAGACTCGGTGGTGATAACTGCTTGTCTCTCAGTTTGTGCCTGCTACTAGGTGCTGCACAGGCCTCAATAAAAAAAAAATCCAGGGTGTTTTTTTGTGTGCGTTTTTAAAATGAGAGTAGATGTCACACGCCCCAGTAGCTCAAAGCTCAGCTATACAGGCACAGAGTAGTAAAAGTAGGATTGCAGCATGAAGCTCCCATTTATCTCCCCATTACCTTCCCACTTAAGGTTGCTAACAGATCCCTCGTGAGGCGAGTCTGGCATCTGATGTTATTCATTCCTGGTTCATTTTTTTTTCAGCAGTCAGTGTTGAGAACAAAAGCCAAAGTGACACCTTTGGTTCCACTTCCCACAGCCATCCACTGCTTTACCTCACAACCACGTGAGGGGAAAAAAACAAAAGAAACTTACGCTGACTTCAGGTTCCATTTTGACGGACACTTTCCTTTTTCAGAGGTACTTTCCTTTCTTGATAGCTGTTCTTGCATTTCAGCAGGCAACTCCAGCTGCTCATTTCTAAAAGCAAGCAAGCAAGCAACAGTTCCAAAGCTTTTCCATCAAGCATTTGATTTGACAGCTCATAACACGGAGGACATTGCCATGGAACTTACTTAGTTTCTGAATGTTCATCCTCATACTCTGTCCAGGAATAGGTGCTAATGAATCGCTGCAGGGAAGGACGCTTCTCATTTTGCCTTGCTCCTAGTCGTCCCCTGTCATATTTTAAACGTACTTGCCTGAATTTCCCCACCAGAAACATATCATGAAAGTACAAGTTTAGCAGCAGCCTACTCATTTGGTTGGGACTTAGACAAATAAGTTTCAAGATTAGTCACCTAAAATCAGGGATTTTTAAAAATTAAATCCAATCCATTAACATTAGCTGCCTGGTTTTTGTATTTTAGTTCTAATGTAAGAGAACATAGTTTTTCAATTAAGGGTTGAGAGATTTAAAAAAGAAAAGCTGCAGCATTTAGTCACAAAAGCTCATTTACCTACTGAAGCACATAGAGCTAACGTGAAAGATGCAGCCTAATGTTATTATACCTCAGAATGCTCCATAGGTTGCTTTATATAGGCACAGCTTGAGCTGAAAATTATTTAACCCTAGACAAAGAAGAAGCCGAGCAACTTTACCAACTGCTTGATCTCCTGTTGAATTTATCACTCCATTCATCTCCAACAGGTTCTTGCAGTTGGGCCTAGAGAAGAAGCACAAGCCACTTAGTGCAGCTGCCTTTTCCCAGTGAAACTCAGCCACTTCTGAGAAGGGACACATGCCTCACCACACAAGAGCCCTTACTCACCAGTGGCACCCCAACACCTGCGTTTCCGGAGCTCCTAGGCAATGTTGCAATGCTAACTCTTCGTAAGGATGGTGATGGCTGCAGGAATAAAAGGCATTACTGGCTCAAAGAATGACTGGATTACTCACTGAGTGCACAAGACACCATCTGTTTTGGCACAAACTGTGAAAACTCAACACTGATACTTAGCTTGAAGTGACACACAACAAGCAATTAAATGATGCACACAGCCCCAAATGCATGTATTTATTTATTTATTTATTTTAAGTAGCATCTTCCCAGATTAACTGCTCCTCCCCACTTAAGTAGAGGCTGGGCACACAGCTTCCAGCAAAACACCAAAAGTGAATGCATTCCCTCACAGGAATTCCTCCAGTCAACAGGAATTGAATTCATTTTTTCATCTGTGCTAAACCCTTCTCTTGTAACACCAATAGGAGAACCACATGTGAACAATATTTCTTAGCTGCTACATGAGAACACAGTCATTTCAGCTTTTGTGAACCCCTCATTTGCCCTAAGAGGGGCCACACACAACTCCCTTGGGTCTGGAGGAAAAGGGGGAATCAAGGCAAATGAGAAAATATGTCTGTGTTTGATGACACCAGCCCATATTTGAGAGAAAACCATCATGTCAAGCATGCACCACAGTGCCAGTGCATGACTTGGCAAAGGAAACCACACACACACACGCACACACACACACACACACCACATTAAACTAAAAGGGCCATACCTTGAAGTTAAAGGAATTGGGGAGCTTCTTGTTTGTAGATTCATCTGTGAACAGATTAGACATCAGGAAGGTTTACACAAATGCAGTGTGTTTTAGTTGCAACTAGAGGTCTGACTTTCTGCAGTATCTGCCTAAGCAGAGAGTACATCAAAATGCTCCCAGAAAGCAGAAATGAGATTTCAGGGGGGAAAAAAGCTCTCTATTTCTAGATAAGTTCTGAATATATGCATATATTACACATCCTCTGCAAGGATCAATTCCTGTTGCTATCAGCGTTTCTACCATTATCAAGTCAAACACCCTGTTTTAGGCCAATCTCTACAGTAATTTATGGTTCGTAGACAAAATTTAAGAATAACCTGTGGTTTAGGCTCCTGATTTTTAGCAGTGCACAACTAAGACCACCTTATCTGCTCTTAAAATGCACGCTTCATTTCAGAGGAAATTCACACTCCTCCTGGAAAAGCCACAAGTTCATGACACTGTCTGAGAACCCAACCACTCTACCATTTGCTGAATGGGGGAAACTCAGAGCACCTGCAGTTCAGCAGCTGAAATTCAAATTTAGAAAAGACTGCAAGCACCTACAAAATCAAAACTAAACTACATAGCAATAACAGCTGGGAACACTGCAGAGTGAGCAAGCACCTAAATGTACTGCTCAGAAGCAGTAAGATTACCATCACCATACCCAATGCACTTGTGGAAAAGCCAGAACACTGCCACATCCTTGCAGTGTTTCTTCCCACTATCCCACAGTTCCTCACACTTTATATACAACTTTGCTTGTAACATAGTATTTTTCCTCTAGTTTTAGAAAAGGAGATACATCAGTCATACAAATCTCTCTACCTCAGAGGTTGAGCCTTAACTAGACAGGCCTGCCTGGCAAACCGCAACAAGAGGAGGGCCCAACAGGCTGGTTTGAGTTACCTCGATCTCCAAGAGAACTGAATGACCTCTCATTCTGGAGCAGGACCTGCTTCAGCTCCTCAAGTTCTGCATGTTCTTTTGCGTACATGCGCTTCAGGTTTTCCACGTGCTGAATCATTACTTCCACAGCCTTGCTGATACGGCTCTCCTGACAGAGTGAAACGGCCGTAAGTCAATGAAGTGGCCCTCTGAGGAGCTACACTGTGCTTAGATTTTAAGATTCTATTTTCCCCGTCATCATCTATCCACTCCCATCTTGTACCATAGTGGACAGAAGTGAGAGGATGTTGCATCACATCTACAAAGTTTCACTGCAACCCATCTCTCATTTCACACCAAAGTTACGCAAATTTCATTTCTTCAGTGACTTTTCTTATTCTAACGTGGTTCATACTTTAATGTTCTGAGTCCTTATAACTCACCTTCTTTGAGCTACAGTCTGAACACCCACTACACATTCACTAGTATTGTCAAGACTTATCTTCATGCTGTTCTTCCACATGCTTACACACAACATTTGACTAGATTTTTAAAAAGTTTCCATATATTTCACTTACGCTTCCTCCAAAGCCCTGTTAGGACCCTTCCCAGAAGGCAGGGAATTATCATTAGAGCAACAAGACTGCTGTTGCCACATTATATCTTTGTGCTCTCTATTGTAAGCAGCCCTAGGCTACCAGTTTTCTTTTGTTTTGTTTCACTTTTTATTTTAAATCAGGACCACATTGGTGCTGTGTTCCTCCATAATGCAGTCGTTCTCACAATGCCTGTGATTCCCAATAGCAATACATGCAGCAGTCTGAGAAGGCAGAGCCAGGACTAGACCTTACTGGTCAGTTTCCTCTGCATACATGAGTTCCCACATCTAGTCCTGAAACCAGAAGCCCAGCCAACAGGTACTGCTAACCCTCAACAACTAGAAGCTTTTATACAAAAGGTGTATGTGGGAAGCATTACCTGGTTAATAGCTCCCAGCATCTCTGCTCTGCTGGCAACTCTGGCTGCATACTGGCTGAGAAACTGCAAGCTTTTCTGCAGCTTCTTAATAATTTCCTGTGCTTGGTTATCTTCTTCACACAAAGGAACTAAAGCCTAACAAACACACGGAAAAGAAAAATAAATGTGAGCTGTCTTTAGAGAACAATGGGCAAACTCAACTGATGATGCTGAAGGGCAGTGTTCAAGCTCAGAGTCACCACACTGGCACTCAACAGCCTCACTCAGTGTACCCTGATAGCAAGCTCCAGTGGGCAGAGATTTCAGCTTAACTAGCATAAAATCAATCAAGTACAGGGTTCTTTCTGGACACCTGTGCAATAGAAAAATTCCCTACTGCCTGAGCACTCAGATGCAGGTTAACCCTCCAATACTAAGTTCCTCCTACTTTAAATTCATCACTTAATTTTGTTCAGATTAGTTCATGATGTACTACAAATTCTGGAGAAAGAGTGCCATACTGGAAGACACTGATAACCACTGTTTCCGTGCACCTCACACTCACCTCCAGCATCTTCAAAGCATTTGTAATCTCCTTTTTCAAGTTCTCTTCAGCCAACTCTCGGGATCTTTCTTCAAGCCTCACCCTCTTGTCCAAAGTGAACAAGTCACACTTAAAACCTAAAGACAGCCTTAGAAATTCTGCCTATCGTGGAAACAAAATGATTTCAGAACAATCCAAGCAGTGCAGAGTTGTGGTTTTTTTTTTTTTTTTTTTTTTTTTTTTTTTTTTAAAGTAGATATGAATGCTGAAATGACATTTTGGAATATACTCCATAATGAAGTTACAGAAGAGATACAGAAGATAAAACAAACATGGCTTGCTTCCCCAAAGCCAGTCCTTCCATCTATAGCGATGGAGAAAATAATCTGTAGCCAGGACAGATGAGATCCTGGCAGCATGCAGCCTGCCATCTGTCCTTTGAAAAATGGGCCAAACCAATACACTCTGCCAGGAGGAGGTCACAGCTCTGCTCTCCTTCACCCTTGCAAATGAGTGTTTCAGTTGTAACAGTGTTTTAGTCAGTCTAACAGATTTCCACCTTTTCACATAGCAGCCCTTCCATATTTGTGCCATACAGACACATTGTTTATGTCAACATACTTGGGAACAACACTTCAAAAGCCAATTCACAAAAGTAGACTGGGTTTAAGTTACTCAGCACCCTCCTTTTATATGGGAAAAGATAGCAATCCACAATTAATGGCTTATGTACGAGGCCCTTCTGTTGTCCATGATACGTAAGGATACAGGCAGTAGAGACTTACCTCCACCTCCTTCTCACTCGGAGAGTCACTGTGAGATAAGAAGAAGCAATCATGAAACAGACTGCCACTCCGAATTCCCATATGCAGGTATCACTGAAAATCAGAACACTTACGGCTCATTTTGCTTTGCTTTATCTCCTTTAAGGCCACCTGTAGTGGGTGAACTCCCTGAAAAGAAAAGAAAAAAAAAAAACTTTCTCAACCAAAATGAAAAAAAAAAACAAACCAAAAACCCAACAGCCCACCAAAATGGTTTGTGTCAGTTTTTGGAGCTCCAGCAGAAGCCACGGCTGTAATTCCTCTGTGTTAAACTCTTTTTTTTCCTTGTGTACCCCAGTAGAACAGCAACAACAAAGCACTGACACTTGCATGGAACCACAGAAGTTAGTTCAAGTGATTTCAACTCACATCTTGCGTGCATGGGAAAGCTTAATATAAACTTTGGATTAAGCTTTCAACCCTTAGGTTCAGAATGTTACACCATCACTCGCTGCTGTTCTCCTCCAAAGGCAAAAGGTGAGGTGACAGAGCGGGGATCACTAAGCACAGTTCAGCAGAAGCATTTTCCAGTTAATCTGGAACACAGTACCCTAAATTTTAGTTAGCATAAAGGATGCTGCTTTACAAATCTCGGGAGGAGGCATGTCAGTTTCAGACAGCCCAGCTCCTCTGCAGCTCTTAAGTTCTTCCTCCTGCCTAGAGGAAGCTGGAGCTGGTTAGATCAGTATCTGCAGAAATCAGAGAAGCAAGTCTTTGTATGCTAACATCTTTCCTTTCTCTACTGCTAATCCAATTCTGGTGTTCAACTGCAACATCCATCCCTAAAAACAGAAACCTCATACAACTACTGGCACAGCCCAGGCAGTTTTCTACACCCACTCGCACAGCTCTTGGCACAGGTGACCAAGGCACACACCTGGTAAGTTAAGCAAACGAACTCAACAAATCTCTTACCTTTCCTGCTGGGAACCACGGCTGGTGTTACCTCAATCTGTTCTTTAGTAGCTTCATTTTCCATCTCCTAAACCCAAAAAAAAACAAAACATGAGCACACAGACCAAGGCAAAAGCTGCAGAAGCCCTGGAGGGGCCCATCCTCTGCTGCTTTGCATCACCACCACTCAGCCAAACAATTCAACATTTCCACATCACCAGGACTCTCACCAGGTCTTTCTTCATGGGATCTGCTTTGTGTTCTTCCATCATGGAGGTGGACTCCTTCTTGATGAGGTCAGGTTCTGGAAAAAAAACGTTCCAGAAAAGAAATGTAATACAATCAAAACAAGCCTCCAACACACCAACACCCAGAGTACCAGCCACTGACCAACAGACCTCAAAAAAAAAGTGTAGTAACACGCAGTACATGTTTATGAGCAAGACTTACTTCTGACCGGAGTTGCTCCAGGTGAAGTCACAGAAGTTCAAGTAATAGTCTCTTGGATTTTCTGTCCTTCCCCCCCCCCCGCCCAGCTGTTTTCTTTGTTATTTAGAGAGAGAGTTTATAATGAGTTTTATTTCAACTTCAATTAGCACAGGAGATAAATTCCCATGCACAAGCTAGAGAAGAAGCAGAGAGCGTTTGTAATTCTTCAACTTCATGCTATGAAACATCAGACAACACATCAGATACAAAACTTAATTCAGCTACCAAATTACAGAGCATCTCGAGCACAACCAGGTCAAGAAATGCACAGAGTTGTGGTATATCAGGAGCCTATAAGCTTCCAACACCTGACACCTGGGCTGCCCTTCCTACTCAGAAAAACCACCAACCAGTAGGGTGCTGGCAGAGCCAACAGAAGGGCTCTCCTTGCCAAAAGGCTGGTGGCAACAAATCGCTCAGTTCAGGAACTGATGATGCCAATTCGAATTCTTTCAAGTGCCATAGTGTAGAAAGCATTTAAAGCAGTCAAAAATAACCTCCAAAAAGACAGCTATTAAAGGGAAAATATTTAAGAAACTGAAGGAAATCTTGGAGAGTTAAACTGATTTCTTGTGTGCAAGTAACTCTGGCAGCTATTTATAGCTCTTAGAACATCTAGAATTCTTTTTTCTTTTTGCTGTTTATATAGTCACACACACCCACATACACAGATGCACAGAAAGAAATAGCACAAGAAAAGAAAAGTTTCAGGTCTGAAGTGCTCTCTCTCTTCATCCTTCACATAAGCAACGTCCCCTGCTCAGTGCTCCCTATGCCCCTGCTGTTTTTTCCACAGCTCCAAGTATCCAACCTGGCTCCCAAGCACCTTTAGAAGACATTGTGTATTAGTATTAAAGATCACAAATGCAGATTCAACAACACTCCCATCCTAATGCTAGAAATGCTTTCTGCTGGGAGATGTAAAGCTAGCAGCAGGATCTCAGACTTTAAAGCTATTTGGACTCTTCCTGATCTGCTTTGCATGTCTGTTTCCTCCTTGCTAAAGGTACTTTCATCAACTATGAAAATTAACTGCAAAGGCAAATTAGTAGAAAGAAAATATATTAAGAAAGGAGACTGAATTAGATTTCAGGAAGATAGCACCCAAGAAACAAAACAAAACAAGAAACGACGACAAGAAAAGAGCCCTATATTTGGGTAAAGGTTAAAGATAGTTACAAACAACCACGAGTTCTGTGGTGCTTATTCAGATCAGCCACGCACACGCTCTAGTTTTGTTTTGCTTTTAGTTTTTAAGTGAGAGAAGCCCCAGCAAATCTGGTAAAAGTGATAATTATGGATACATGTTACTATAGGGAAAGACAGGACCATACACAAAGGTCTCCATCTCATCTCTCCTCCAGGCCCACCCCATCCTTTTACACTCTAAATATCAACTTCAAAGGAAAATGCCATTTAGTACAGTTACCAAACCTCATGAAACAATGAAAAGATTTTTTCCTCCCCAAATGCCCTGGGGTTTAGCACCCACACAGTGTTACACCAGCTGATTTCACCAAGTTATTTCATGCTTACATACAACACTATAAGGCACCTTCCTGGGCACAGCCTTACTCCTACTTAGCTTTGAGAGCACTTGCAGGTGTGAGTGTTTGCAACAGCAGAAATTCAGAAGTTGAAGTTAGTTTCTTACTCAGCTTCTTCATTTTAAAGGCATTCTGAAAGCAAACTGCTTCCTCACTGCACGAACACCAGTGTGGCTGCAGCAGTTACTGTACCTGACACAGAACCAGCTGCATCCTGATCGTTGTTTCTCTCCATTGTCGCAGAAGTTGGCACAACTTCCTCCTCTGCGCATGAGTTCTTGGGTGGCTTTTCCTCCATCACAAGGCTGCCTAGGTATCAGGCCACAGAAGACAGAGCACTTATCAGTCAGTAAATGCAGAGACTTCACCATATCTATTTTGAGAGTTTCAGCACAAGACATTTACACACCTGCACTTTGGTTTAAGGGCCCTACCTGTTACCGGCGCAGTGCTTTCTGAAGAGGATGTAAGAACTTCTTGGGGAGAAGTTAAGCCATCACTGTCAAAACAAAGTTACTTTTTAGATGCTCATCCATATTATACAATCTTAATACTTTTAAAGCCTCACACAAAACCTGACCTGGATGGGATCAGACCAAGTGGTACTGACGGCTCTGCACAGTCCATCTTAACAGGAAGAGAAAAGAGTTAGTATCAGGTTGCCTTGCAAGTAGAAAATTTTTTATGCCATCAAATGTCTTGTGCAGAAGGCACCTTAAAGCCCACCCAGCCAAACCCCTGCCATGGACAGGGCTGCTCCCTCACCAGCCCAGCTGCCCAGGGCCACATCCAACCTGGCCTTGAGCACCTCCAGGGATGGGGCACCCGCACCTTCTCTGGGCAGCTGTGCCAGCGCCTCACTGCCCTCTGAGTAAAGAATTTCCTCCTGACATCTAAACTAAATTTCCCCTCTTACAGTTCAAAGCCATTCCCCCTTGTCCTATCACTACCAAACCAGAGTCAGTTTCCTGTTCATAAGCTTCCTTTAAATACCAGAAGGCCACAATGAGGTCTTTTTGGACCATTCTTTTCTCCAGGCTGAATAAGCCCAGCTTCCTCAGCCTTTCTTCATAACAGATATGCTCCAGCCCTCTGATCGTGTCATCTCAAAATCTTAATTACTCCAGCTGTACCTGAATTACCTCAGCAGCAGAAAACCAGATGGTACATGAGCACAAAGTCTATAGCCACCTCTACTCATATCATACAGCTTACTGTGACACTACTGTTAGGAGTGATAACTCTCAGCAGAAATTTAATGAGATAATTTTGTTCCTGAAAACACATTTAGCTTCTAACACATTTTCACATGACCAAAGCATGTATTACTATACCACTTTACTATCCCAATGCTATGCTTAAGGGTGCACCCATTTTTCAAGGTCATAAGTGCACAGAACTCCATTCAGCTATAAATATTCCACTCATTTAGGTAGATAAGTGCATTACTTTTAACAACTTGACTGCACAGACAAAAAAAAAAAAAACAACTAGTTTTGCTCATGTGCCTTTAGCCACTGCAGTGTGGTTCCGGTCCCAAGTCTTACTGCATCACAGCTGAGAACAAGATCATCTTTAGCCTTTCAATATGCAAGGAGAGACACTGAATGGGAAATATCCTTCTTTCCCCTCCACTAGAGCTTGACTGCCCTCGCAGAGTCTGTGCCTCAGCCAGCCAATGTTTCCTCTAATGCAAATGCAGGCTATTTTTATTCCTATTTGAATTCTCTATTAAGCTTAAGGAAGTTCAGCATTGTGTTAGTCTTGTTCAGGCCAGTAGGACTACAGGAGTAGTTGAGGAGAAGAAAAGAGATGAATGGTGCACTGGAATGAAGAAGAGAATTCTGAAGGATTCCTGAAGCACAAACATGCACTGCCAACACAAAGCAGATGGCACCTGGAGCTGACTAACACAACACAGCATCCTGCATGACCTCTCTGGGTAACCTCAGTAGTTTCCTGTTTTGCAATTAAGGAAAATCCTCAACTCCATTTTTGAAGACCTCATACTGGCTGCTTGTATTGGGATTGCAAAGTCTACACTTAAAACAACCACAACTAAAACACTTTATACATTTTACTTTCATACCATCAAAACAAGTATAAAATGCCCAATTCTGATCTAGCTTCACAAGCATTCCTTTATTTAGTATCTCCTGATCTATCTCCTACAATGACATCACTGACAAAGCCCTGGAGTTACTTACATGCAGAAGGTCTCAGCCTGGTCAAGCACATCCGCAACCACAGTGCAAAATAAAAAGAACTAGAGATACCTTTCCTATTAATCTGGGTTATTCAAATGTCTCCACACATCACAGGTTTCAGAACAGGTACTGGACACAGTCTGTTTACCTCCTCCTTAGGGCAAGCTTTAATACTTACATTTTTCCTTTTTTTCCTTGTTTTCCTTTAGGAAAAGGAAAATGCCACTTGCAAGTCCAGTTGGAATTACAGAAAACTCCAGAACGATGAAGGACAGACATTTTGAACAACTTTGCAAAGCTGCCGCTTCCCAGGAGGATTAAAATCACTGCAATTACCCCTCTAAGACAACGTAAGCAGCAGCAGCAGCACCAGGGAGTGAATTCCCCACCTTCTCTTTCCCAGCTGAGCAGTGTGCTGAGACCACAGGCAGTATCTATCTCCCACTTTCTACCTTCATTGCACTTTCTGCCTCACTTTGCGCTGCACTGAGACCAGGGCAGCTCTGAGGCTGCATGCTCACTGGTGCTGCACAACTTGTTTCCAGGTTGACAGAAACCACCGACCAATTTTTACCCCTGCCCATGCTATAGCTTGTCAAGCTAATTAGAAAGCCACGCTGTGTAGCAGGGCTGAGGTCTGGATTTCAGCAGTGAGTGAAGCAGCACTGAGCACAGTGCTGAGCCATGGCTCATGTGGCTATCACCATGAGAAAGCTGACTGACAGTTCAAACAGTAGGAGGAAGCAGTTTGATAGATGCAGGATTCACTACAGCAGTGAAAGCATATCCGAGCACATGACTGAAGGAAGGGCTTACATACAGCAAATACATCATTTTTCAGCTGTTACAGACATAGGAGAAAGTGCAGAGAAAGGCAGCATTCACAACTAAAGAATCCTGTCATCACTTACAGGTGTATAAATGTGGTGAGGTCACAGACTTTCCTGGCAAAACAGAGCATTTCTGTTCAAAGAGCACTGGCTGAAGCCTATAAACCATTTAAAAGTCATCTCCCAGCTAAAACCATAACCCAGTGGCACATGAACATCAATACTTTTAGGTCAGTAACAGTATTCCAGGATAGAGCCCAAGCAGAAGGAAATATCCCAGAAAAAAACATCTCTGCACCCTGCTGGCTAGTGCCAGCTCCATTGCAGTGCTGATAAATCTCCATCTGTCTGTTTGTAAGGCACAAAGTGCACGAACCCATTCAGAACTACATTTGGGGTATCAGAGACAGCACTCACCTCAGTAAGTGAAGAGTCCATCATTGTAATGGAAACAGGAAGGTCTGAATCAGTATAGCCACCAGCAGAGTATATTTTCCACCTGGCAATACACATTTTATTTGCATATTGCCTGAACAACAGTGAGATACATTGCCTTAAGCACATAACAACCAAAGTCACCGCTATCTGTACAGTCAGACAGCTGGTCTCCAAGAGAAATTCATGACAAACATCAATCCCTCCTCCCCCAGACAGCAAGAACCACCACCTGTCCTTCCCAACCTCCTCCACACTGCACTGCTCTAGAGAAAACCTATGGCAAAAGCTTCAAAAGCTGCTGAGTTTCCTCAGAAGCTGCAGACTGCCTGCTTCTACATCTCCAGGAACATCCTTAGCTTGCTTTTTAAATATTCACTGACATTAGTTAGCTTGCTTACAGAGTCTTAAATAGTTCAATCTGTTTAAGAGATCTAAGGAGGCAGTTTGATAGGCAAGATTTTAGAATTCTTGCACTAAATTCTGCCAAAAAAAGTTCTCCTTAAAATGGATAAGAATTTGGCTCCAAAATGCAAGTGTCATCATGAGTTAAATACTGAAATAGACACAAGAACACCTACCTTCTGCCTCAGCATGAAATGCTGTTCACTGCCACCATATCTGCCTGATGGCCGTACCAGTGGTTCAGTAAAGTTTTAATAATACTCTTGAAAAGAGGAGCAAAGTGTTCCCCCCAAAACACCATTAGCTGGCCATTGAGTGCCCAATATATTAAGAGATGCTCATCTTTTGAACCTAGCGTGTGCTGAGCTTCTTCCAGGACCTGCTGTATCCCAAGCAGTCTTCCACCCTTTACCCGAAAGAGGTTATCCTGCCATCTTACTTGTACCCTACTGATGTCACATCTGAAATGGATGCATGCCACAGACCACAGCTTTCAAAGAGGCTGGTGACAGATCTCCATCTGCAAGGGGGATTCCAGCTGTGCACAGGAAAGTTAATTGGGCAGGAGGTTTCCAGGTTTAGAGCATCTGTAGAAAGTGAAAGCAGCATGAAGAGGCATGGCCACAAGCAAAGTTGTTACAGTCACATCAATTTTCATTTATTTGGTCTGAGATAATAAAGAAACAGACCAATCTAAAAGATTAAGAAAGTTTTTGCCTTGTATGAAGGGTTGGATTACCCGGGCTTTGCCTATTTTTGTACATGGAGGTATGTACAGGGTGTTACTTCTCTGTAGCACCCAAGGAAAGGGATTTGTCCATCAGTCAGGTCACAGAAACCATGCATTCTGTATGGCAAAGTATTGGTCTAGTGAAGTGTTGTTTTATGGTAAAGGGCAGTGGAAAAAATAGATCTTTGAGGACTTCTTAAAACAATATTTGACTGATGCAAGACACAAAAACCTGCCTTCTTTGTGGCAGGATCACAATAATACAGCAAGTTGCAGCCACACTGTGTTAGTGCATTTTAGAAAGCACATACAATCAAACAAGTTTATCCTCTATTTCCCCCCAGTATGGGGCTAGATTACATTTGGGTATTTCACAGCTTGTACTAGAACAGTCACTGTGTTCTACCAGCTTTACTTATGGAGGAAATACTGTCCCAAGTGCACTCTGCTGTGCAGTGGAGTAAGGCTTGAGAGTTGCAGGAAAGCACAAACAACATATAAAGAAAGAAGTCAGAAATACTACTATTTGATTCTCAAAAACTATGCTACCCATCTGAGTTTTTAAATCAGGATTGTCCCCATCTCAGTAGCAGGATGCCACTCACTGCCTTAAGCGTGTTCAACAGGATGAATAGGAAGAACATAAGTCCCATCAATTCAAGTACCTTGCCAGGAGTATACTTGCGTGTGTGACTTGTTCAATAGGCTCCCTATGCTTTTGAGGACCACTGGTAGACTAACAGACAGCCACCTTTTGAGACCTTTATTTGAAAGCATTAAAAGCATGGTTCAACCTCAGATCATATGCAAAATAGGCTAAAGCCAACAGCAGGCTTTCCACAATCTAGAAGCACATTTGGCTGCAGCAAGACTGCTCTATACAACTTATTAACTCCTCTGTACTTCAGGAAGAGGCAGAAAATTGGCAGAGATCACTAGGTCTTACCTAGCAGAGGAGTAAGACTCCAGTATGAAATATCAGATGGCAAGGTCCTGGGAAAGTCAGTGCACAGGGTAGGTCTCTCACTCCACAGTGTTTTTCTATTAGCAGCTTTGCTGCCCTAAAAAAAAGTACTTAAGTTCAACCATGATAAATGTACTGGTGCCATCAGCGCCACACACATGCAGAATTGTTTTTGCATTATATAATACTAATTTATGCTATTTCCCTCCACCCACACTTTTTCTAGAAAAAACTTAAATCCTTCATGGGCAGAACTGATAAAAGAGGTAGAATAATTCAAGTTCCAACTTCACAATTGTAGCAGGTAATATTGGTTTCAGCTACATTTGGGAGTAGATAACACGAAAAAAGGATGGAAGGTATAAATGCAGGGTGTGAAGGACAGGAGAGGAAAGAAACCAAACCAAAGCCACCCCATTCTTTCCCCCTTCTCTGTCTCCAGTAAAGCCAGAGTAAGACCAACGATGAGGCAGACCAAGATAGGGAGCACTTGCCCAATGCCTGGCACCTACTAAGCAGAAAGAGTTTCCTTCAGCTGGGGTAGCTGGACAGCTCCAGCTTAAGCCCTGTTGCATGGAGAGAAGGCACTGCCCACATACCCTACAGACACACACCATTTATTTGCCATATAGTGCTGAAGAGGGATTATCTCCAGATGGCTAAAAGAAACATCTGAAATATTAACACAGCTGCATTTTATCAAATGTTGTATAAAGTGATTAATAGAAGACAAATTGAGAAATGCAGCTCCATCTTCAGTCTCTGATCCTTCTCAAAAGGCACCTTATCAAGTGCCTTATCAAGTGACAGCACTGTTCAGAAGCAATAGTAAACTTTGAAATATATATTTGAATATACTTTTGTGTATGTGCACATATACATAAACATACAAAAAAAATATGTATATAAAACATACAATCAAGTAACTTAATTGACTTGGCAAAGTTTCTCATGAGGAGAGACTTCTTCCCCCAAGTAATGAAGGAAAATACTACTAAAACAAGCATCAAGTTTTAGCAGCCTTGGCAATGGTCAGAACCACTTACCTTCCCTCTCACTGGTTCCACTGATGTAGGTAGCAGACTGTAAACAGATTCTTCATCTACACAGAGCTGTTGCAGTGGAGAAACAGTAGAAAGAAAGAAAAAAAAGAGTTTTATCTAATTTAATTATTTTCAACTATTAGGAAAAACACACAATTGTTTCCCCTTGCTGTCTTCAGTCTTTAATTCTGCAGACTTCTACGCACAAATAGAACTTTTATTTCACATGCAGCTGGTCCACAGTTTTGATTCTGCTCCTCTGATGCTCTCGTTACAGTCTAAGATACATTTTAGGATCTTATGTTTGTCTTTATAAACACGTTCCTATTCTCTTTTAAATTCAGACTGCTCAGACCATAAGCTATAACATTTTTTTTACTAGAGCCAGTTGAGAAAGTCTTCCCACTACGTCTCCTCCTCCACCTCCTCCTAAAGATGAAGAAAGTATTTTTATTCAAAGCAAATTATTCTAGAGTTATATAATTTCCAACATATCTCCACAGAGGAGCATGAGGTAAAAATCATTTTTTATCTTTTATCCTAATCCCTTTATGCTGGAAGCATTTTTTAAGGAGCCTCTCTGCAGAAGAAGGATATGACTGGGAAAGGGGACAGTTGGGGAAAAAAAGTAATAAATCACATCATGCATCAGGGAAAGCTCCCTGAATCTATATTCAATATCATCATGTAGAACTGCTTACATTGAGACCAACAGCACACCAGTGAGTTCTAGTCCATCTTTACTGGGAGAGAAGAATGTCATGCAGCTTGGCAAATAGATCTCATTTGGATTCCACAGCCAAAGAAGTAATAGAACCACAAGTGATTTGGCAGCATAGCTCAGCTATAGATGCCCTTTCACCAAAGCACCTCTTGTGCAAGCCTACCTTTTCTTCCCCAACCAGACAAGCTTCATACCTGATATAGCCTTTCACAGAGTCGCTCTGTAAGCAGCTCCCCTCTCAGCGCAATAACAGTGGCTATGAAGAGACATTTGTCAGTTTTAGAGTGCCCCTTACAATTTGATAAAGAGCAGTCCAGTATTAAAGTGCCTGTAAACTCAATGCTGCCTGTCACAAACTTATCACGTTTTGCTTTGGTGTTGTTATACTTACAATAGCTTTCACAGGAAATAGTTTTAAAAGCATACTTTGTTTCGAAAGTTCCATCAGGCAGACAAAATTGGGAACCTTTTAACTTGTGATTATGCCTCCTTTGTTCTTCTATGAAGGGGGGATTCCTCCCC
Source organism: Tympanuchus pallidicinctus (assembly GCF_026119805.1). Classification (NCBI taxonomy): domain Eukaryota; kingdom Metazoa; phylum Chordata; class Aves; order Galliformes; family Phasianidae; genus Tympanuchus; species Tympanuchus pallidicinctus. The sequence continues at coordinate 7,423,476 of NW_026294744.1, forward strand.
ACACTGTCAGTGTTACAGTTCCCTATGGAAATGAATGATTATTACAGATTTTTGGAAGAGAAAGTTTTGTACGAAGAGTTTACACACAACGGCTTGGGTTGGAAAGGACCTTAAAGCCCATAGAGTTCTGCACTTCCACCATTGCTGGGATAAGGTTACATGAAATAAGGTTGCCCACAGCCCTATCCAAACCAGCTTTGAACACTTCCAGGGATAGGCTTCACTTCATACTTAAAAACATTCTTTGTTCAAGTTTGGTTACGCTGGGGCCTGCCCCTGGTGGTTTTTATTTTGATACAAGACTCTTGGGATATAAAAACTAAATCTAGTACTGCGCAAGTAAGCAGAAGGAAGAAAGATTTCTATAAGCAGTGTCAGCACCCAAGTAAAAACCAAAGGCAGGTCATTCAGCTTTTTCACTGAATGATGGCATTAGCAGTTAGCTTCAAGTCATCACTCCACATTTGAAACACACAAGGAGTTGTGCCACGCTGACACGGGTTTAATAGCAATCTTCCTCATCTATCAGGTTTTCTGATCTGTTACCTCATCATGTAGGATGAGGAAGTGGGGAAATGGAGTGAGAGTCAGGGAGAAAAAAAAACAAACAAACAAGCAAGCAATCCAGGCCTTTTGTCAGAAGAGGCAGTAGCCCACCAACCTTTTTGCAGGAGTCAATATAAAGCACTGTTCTTGTCCTGACCCCAACCCTGTTTATCCTGTTCTTTATAACAAATTCCAACTTTCCTACAGAGCTACCAATTTATTTCTGTTTATCTTAGAAAGACTCCTACAAACTACCTGGAGCCATTTATAGCCTAAGTCTTGGCCATTTTCAAGGCAGGAAACTTCAGGTCTTGTTTATTTATTTTAGATCAGTGGCATCAGCCTCCTTTGTAGTATCTGGAGTTCTCTTGATTCATGCTAGCTTGACTTGCAGAAACACTTCATCTATTTAGTGCCATCTTTCAGTTCTATTTCCATTGTTATGCCCTTTGGTTACAAAACACCGTATAGCTTGAAGAAAGCAGCAAACACGAAAGCATGCACATGTGACTGATGTTTTGGCATTGTCCATAAGTCAGGACAGCTAAGGGTGTGTAAGAGCTATTTCACACTCATGTGCCTTGAGCTTATTGCCAACACAAATCACACTGCACACTGCACTTTGAAATGCATGTCTGAGGCCAAATATTTAGTGGGCATAAATTAGCTTTACCTGGCAGCAAAAGCTACTTGTGTATTTGGACAGGAAAAGCCATGTACACTGGAATTAAACCAACAACTTATTCAACCAACTCTGTAAAGTGGGGACATTAGCAAGCAAGATGTTGAAATAAATTTTCATAGTTCCATAGCAGAAGTTGCACATGTACAATGAAGTGACATGATTGCTTTCTAACAAAGATACCACGCAGTTATTTGTGTACACAGAGCAAATCTAAACATCAAGCAGAACACAGAGCATAAAACCCAAGTCTCCTTGACACAGGAAGCTTAAGACACAGAGATGACTGTTAGGGCTATGCAGGTATATGAAAAGCACTTCAGTAAAGGTGAGGCTCCCATGGAATTACTAAACCTTCCTCGTAGGTAGTGTTAGGAGTCCACAGCTCCAGCCCAGCCACACTCATGGGAATCCCACCCAACTCACTTTCACAGAGCATTTTACCACAGGTGACCTGCAGGTCAGTACTATTCCCTTTTGCCATAACTTATCCATAAAGTATTTGCCCACGGAAAGATGAATGCTGTCACATCGCCAATAGTTACTCACTTTTCTGCTCTTCCATCTTTTCCTGAAGCAACTGGCAAGTGCTTGTTAGAGCTGCATTCACATCCTTGAGCTTTTGCTGCTCAGAAATGGCTTCCTTTAACTTGCACTTCAGGGATGCAGCTTCCTCACAGGCAGAGCGAAAGGCTTCAGCTTGGTCCTCTCTCTAAGCACAAAACAATATTTAACAAAAAAAGAAAAAAAAAAAAAAGGAAAATAAGAAAAATACCCTGCCTAATACAAGGAGCCTCTACAGTTCATGTAGATAAAACCGAACTGCATCTGTTTTCTCTCAGGAAGTGATAAAGCTCTCTCTGAACTTCTGCATTTTTACAGTTGGGGTGGACTGTGTATGGAAGCTATTTTTGGCTTTTTTTTTTTTTTTAAAGCCACCACAAATATGCGATGCTGCCTCTTTCATCAGCAAACTGTTGTCACCACCCCCTCACATTTTACTTCCTTCGCTGGTTCCACTTTCGCAATAAGGCTCTCCATTCTGAACGCAGGACTTCCTTTCCCAAGAGCAGCAATGCACTGTATGCAGTGTTTTGCATCTGCCTGCATCTTTTCGGCAAAGAGGAAACTAGTCTGCCCCTTACCTGTTTGTTGGCATCCTCAAGCTGCTTTGTAGCTTTTTGCAGCTCCAAACCAAGAGCTTCTGCCTGGCCAGCAGCTTCTTCTTGCAACTGTTTGACAGTTTCTATCTCACGTTGCCTGCAGGGTGCGAGAGCACAAACCACAATCCGTTACTGACATTTTAGAGCAGGCATGCCTGGGAGATGACACATGCTAGTCGTTGAGACACACATTAAGAACCATATTCAGCCATTACATCTCTAGGGCTGAGCAACAGAGGCTTTCAGCTTAGGAAGAACAATTTAACCTAGTAGGCAAGCAGTTTGTTTGTTTGTTTGTTTTTCCCCCCCTATAGTAGCTTTGGAAGTAGGAAGAGAATTAAGATTCTTCCCTGGTTTCTAACTAAGCAGAAAAAGAGCTGTGCCAGTCTCTGCCAACTGGGCGTCACAGTGAAAGCTTATAGACTATTCAGAGACATCTCAAAATTAAAAATCTTATTTGATCAAATTGTGAAAGCTTGGTCTAAGTTCATAAAATTATCAATATTGAGTCAGTCATTCTAGCAAAAACACCCTGGAGCTGTGCCTGCAGGTAATAGCTTCCTCTGGTTGATCTCCCAGTACTCCAGAAGGTATTTCACTTGGCAGTGAGCAGATTCCGTACCACAGAACAGGTGCTAAAGTTGACCACTTTCAAAAAGCCTCTTTCACTCTGCACAAGCATTTTACTTGCTTATTTTTTTGTCTCGTTTATACGATTATTTCTTTTTCTTGTTGCAGCCACCACAAAGAATGGTGATGTAGAGGCAGCTCTATGAAAGCAGTATTCTTTAAGAAATTGGTATTTTTTGCCAGCTCCTTCTTCAGTGAAGGAAGAGCAGGTGGGAGGTCTACATTAACAATGTGAGTTGTATCTGAGTGAAGTGAGAGCGCAGTGTGACTGCTCTGCATTAGCTCACAGGAATGCAAAGCCTTGCTAGTAAGCTGCTTGCATCCTGAACCTAGGGAATGGCAAGCATGTAAAAATTTACAGTTTAGCATAGGATGGTGGAAGACTGACACTATAAATAAGTTTAGGACAAAGATCTGAGATCAATTTTTCTGGAAAGAAAATTAGAAAAAAAAATCCCAACTTGGCTAGCTCACTTCTTAAGTGTCTGAGAAGAGGTGAGAAGGAAGAAAGAAAGATTTCAGGTTTATTATCACTTGCTGTCATATTTGTTATATTAAATCTCCCAGCAGGAACTACAGGCTAAAAAACCTCAGATTTAAAGCTATATTTTCATATTTAGTGAGGTACCTCACTGTCTTGTTTTCTCAGGAGTACAGCTTCAGTTATACCAAAAACAGTAACAGCCACAGATATGTATTTCACAGGTCTTGCTTCACATGCAATCAGCAGTTTATGTAACAGTTGCACCTGCGAGGTAGGCAGTGCTCTCCCCCACTTATCCCCTTCTAACTTCTCAGCTTGTGGTCTTCCCTCATATTTTCAAGTAAGAATTCAAGATCATAAGTTATTTCATACACAAACCTGAACTCTCACATGCTGTAATGTTACACTAAAACCAGATCCATTCTCCAAAAATCCATGGGGAAAATAAAAATGCTTTCAGAATTCACTAAGCTTTAATACACTTAATACAAATGAAATACATTATTTTTTAAGGGGTACCTGGCAGAGAGCTCTTTCCTTAGGTGAAGCTGCTCTGTTTTGGTTCTCCTCAGGTTGCTTGCCATTCGAATAAAATCCTTATCTAGAGATTCTTTGTGTTTTTCCAAGAGATTGAGTTTTTGGATCCAAAGGTGCTTTTTCTCTCCTAACTCCTGCTTGAGAACCTGTGGAATTTTGAGATTGAGTTGCCACGTGTTTAGAGGAAGAGCAGATACACAGGGTAAACTAGAACCCTGAATTACGTGATGCAGGATAAAATATCAAGAAAGAAGAATTCAGTCCTCTTAATCCGTTACCGCAAAAAAAATGGAGGCCTCTGACTTTAAAGAATGCTTAACATGGAAGCCATATTTGCTTACATTGGTTCAAAGGGAACAGACACTGATCCCACAGATGTGGGCCACATTAGAGTTTAACATTGTTCACAAGCTTCAAACAAAAGAAAAGCAGCGCATAACGTACCACACTGCAGAACTAAAAAAGCCTGAGCATTTTCATTAGATCGGTTTACTGGAGTGACATGGGACATGGCCACAAGCAAATGCCCACATCCTGAAGATAAGTTCCTCAGCCAAAGCAGGCAGCACTTGCTATTAGAAATACCATAGCTTGACACATAAGTGGCAGAGACTTATATCAAGACTGTTATGCTGTACACATGCCCTATCTTCCAGCAGAATGAGGCAAAAAATGTTTACTGTCATCACATATATATGCTTAAACACACATACACACACAGATATATTTGAAACTTACTTGTTTATAATAATTTAAAGCATTCCAGCAAAGCATGCACATAATGTATTTTACAGAAGACAGGGGGTAAAAAGAAGTGTTTAAGCTTAAAGTGACAGTGGCTGGTCCCAGTTTCCAAAGACCTCACCAACTTTCCACAAAAGCTGCCTGTAAGACTAAAAAGAGTGCTTTTTTTCTTGCATCTTCTATTGTTCAGCTCCCTGTACCATATTTCACACACATCCACTGCATTCTAAGTGAAGACAATATGCTTGACATGAAGTCATTCCATGCTTCCAGAACCCTGAGGATGGGAGACCTGTTTTTAAAGCATCCTGCTATTTCTCGAACCTCTGCTACTCTAGTTTCTAATTGTATAAAACTCGGTGAGCCAGAACAGATCAACACTTAAAACAAAAGTTCTCAGCTCTACATGCTTAATGGGAATACGACCACGTCATGAAAGGTAAATCAACATGCATCTTTCAGCTGAGAAATATTGCAGGAGGAAGTTTTTCAAGACCAAAATCCTTCCAGTGCAGGAAGGCTGGATGACTCTAACAATTGTTTCCTCCTGCCCAAGAAAGGATGGAGAGGACAGCTATAATATTTTGCAACACTGGAGGAAAGAAAAAGGAGTATCTTTCTGCTTCAAAGCTAACAGCTTAAAGCAGTATGTTTTGTGGTGTAACCTGTTATTACCGAAGTAGGCTGAATAGAGGTTTTGCATCTACTTGAGAAATAAAAAGATTATATATAGCATTAATACGCAGTACAATGGATTAGCATGTAAAAGAGTTCTTAACAGATTAGAGGAAAAAAACCTACATCCAGTATGATGGCCATCTGAGAAACCACTGTTATGTGGAAAACCAGGGGAGAAGTCAGGGAGAGAACAAGAGCAAGAGGGTTGAGCAGTATCCACAGACTGTTGCTAACAAAGGGAGAAGTTCTTGCCACAGTTACTTTGATTCTATACCCTCAAGTCTTAAGAGAAAATGAGAGTAATAGTAAGTATACATTATGGCCCATCCCTGGAGACACTCAAGGCCAGGCTGGTTGGGTCCTTGGGCAGCCTGAGCCAATGGGTGGCAGCCCTGTCCATGGCGAGGACTGTGCTTTAAAGGTTCCTTCCAACCCAAACTATTCCATGATTCTATGATTTTATGATTAAATCTTATATTCCTGTAGAAACCTTTTCTGATGCACATCTAGTAATAGCTGAACATTTTGCTTTTTAAAAGAGAATCTGGTTAAAAAGCCTGCTCTCTTCCTCCTCCTGGTGGAGGAACCATCTGCCTTGTAGTCAAATAGAGCAAAAAGAGAAAACTGGTGTTTTAGAAACACAGAAGTTTCAAACAATGGACAGAAAAGCTTCACACTAGACTGCGTTGTCATCTGACTTCAAACCTACTTGCTTCATCTACCCTTTCCTTCAAGCACAGAGTTACCAAAGAGATGTGTCATACAAGACAAGTCAAGAAAAGCCCAACAGTTGAGTAAAAAGTTGTTCCTTCCCCTTCCCCTTGCTCCCTAAGAGTTAGAACAAAATATACTTTTCCCTATATACCATATCTGACCCATAAATGGACTGCCATACCTCTAATAACACATATAGGATGCAACAGTAAGATATACTGGGGCAGTACACAAAACTTTAAGCAAGTCTGACAGAAAATAGCATTAGAAAAACGTTACCACAAGTTTTCTCTCCCAGGCCTGCTGCACATTCACATCAGGATCTTCTACCCATTCTAAAGAAGTCTTGACAAGCTCTTCTGCTGCAGAAGCTTCTTCTTGCTGAAAATAAAGATTAAAAAAAAAAATAATAATAATCCAACTACTAGTCTAATGCTACTCATCATTACCCAATTAATAAGCAGTGGAATAGTATATACCAAATAATATTGTTAGAAGTGCCCCAACTCTACATCCAAGTAAGTTGCTTGCATTTACTTTTTGTAAAGAGAGCGAATATGAGCTGATTAATAATGTTTGAACGGGTTGTAATTAAAAGACTGACAACAGACCACAACCTTACTCACATAAGATAGATCACTGACCAGGTTTTGCATGACAGCCTTAAACTTCTCTCCTGCATATTCAGGTCCCTGAAGTAAGAACAATACTTCACGGTCCAGTGTTTCATCCAGGGACATCCATTCAGTCTTGGTAATCTTTGAAGACACAGAAGAGCCAGCTAGCTTATTCTGACATCCTTATTACAAACCAGCATCAGTGACATTTAGATTTCTCTGAAGTATCCTAGCATTGTATTTACCAGAAGGTCAGAGCTACTGAAACTTGAAGCCTGCAAAAGCTTTTCAAACACATTATGTCCTGGAGATTTAGTAAAGAAAAAAAGCAAGCAAGCCAAGCTCTTGAATGATCCAATATAAGTTTCAAGTCAGAAGTAGGCAAGAAGTCAATACTTGTTTTCCTCTTATTCAGAGTAGGTTTTACCAAGCGAAGTAAAAGCAAGAACTCCTACTTCCTTTACAGGTCATTAGGTGGAGTTGTATCTCATTCAGTACTTGAGAGGTAAACACAACAACTTGCTGCAGCTGTGTAGAGTTGCAATAGGTAGCAGGACATTACTTTTGAATCCAAGGTATACCAAATATACCTCTCACTCCTGGACCTGCATTTTCAGTCCTTCACAGGATCTTCTACCTCAAATGCTACCTACCTCTTGAAAAATGCAGCAACCACAAAAACAAGTAGCAAAGTTATAGTGAAGACTTGCAGGGAACTAATTAAAAAATAAAAGCACTGCAATAAGGCATTCGTTATCAGCACTACTGAATAACTTGCATCTGAAGAGAAAACAACACTGCAAGGAAGGATAAGACTCCATGAAGTGCTTTTAGGGAAGTGGGCACAGAATAGCCGAAACCAAAACCACAACATAAAAGCAGACTGCTGGTGCAGCAGTTCTCCAGAGTACTGAAAAGCTACGAGAATCACAGATTAAACTTCCAGTGCGCATGACCAAAGTGCTGCTCATAGAAATTAACTGCAGAGAACATAGGCAACACTACACCTCCAACCCGACAGGCACAGCTGCACCACTAAGATCCACCAGCTTGTGCCTCACTTATCAGACGAACGCTTCTCACACTCTCTTCCAAGTTACTATCAAAAGACTTCAGAAAAAACAGCTGGACAGGACTTCCAGATGTGAGGAACATCTTTCCTATTGAGAGGCAAAGGAACGCTACCTGCAAATAGATGCTCATCAGTTTCTAAAGAATAAATTAAATGAAGACTACAACCTTCTCAGCTGTTTACTTTGGTGCTTAGTCTTCTTCTTCTCTACACTAAATTTCAAGAAACATCTGTCCTCCCGCACTGCAAAAGTCATTGTTTGCATCCAGTGTAGGCAGTATTTACTGTCTTAATTAGCCTGTTAAATGTTTGATGACTCATCTCCTGTCAGTCTCTTCTTCTGCCAGATAAATAAGTGACCAAAGCACTTTCAGATGCACATCAGCAAGGGTTTGCTCTGCTTTTATCTGGGCTTTCTCTAACATACTTAAAACAACACTCTAACCCTCACATTCTATGCTTATGTGCGAGGACTAATGAATCCTAACTCTGGGATTATCTAACAATCTGCAGAGAATGAGCTTTGTTTTTAATTTACTGATGCAAGACAACTGGGATAAGATTCAATAGGATCTGATTCACACCTCAGAAGACTGAGCAAGCTCCAGTTCACAGTCCAGTGAATTCATCTCTTCAGGAATATTGCCATTAACCTTACTCATCAACGGGAAGCTCAAACCATTTCTAAAAGAAAATGGAGAAGATAAAAATAAGAATCAGTCCTTTTTGATTTTTCATGAACTATTTTTCCTGGGACTCTCTCTCAGTACTCACGAGATCAACTCTTGCTGCATGTGCCGCATGTCCTCCAGTAGTTTACTCTTCTCTGCCCGCAAAGTCTAAAATATATTTATCAGAGCTAGTTAGAGAGTTAGCCTGGCATGCAGAGGCAGCACAGGATATGCACATTTTCCCCCAATTAGACAGCAACTAAGCTTATTCCCATACCTCTATAATCGAGGTACACTCCACAATGGTTAATTTCAGTTCTTTGATGTCCTGCTCCTTCTGCAAAGAATGTGGAGAAAAGCTTTAAAGCGTACAACCTGATCATTAGCACACTGAGCTATAGTTGTAGCTATCTATTTTGTAGTATTGTTTTAGTTACAAAGCATACTCAATATTACACCACAGATGCAAGCTGCAGAAGAATGCCTGGCCTACTGGCCAATAGGAAGCACTTGGTAGATCTCTTCCAGAAGTCCTAGAATTAAGAGCATAGGAAAATGCTTTCTAGGTGCTATGTTTTAACTTATCAGTTATCTGGTTGCTGTATCAGCATTCTACTTCTAGTTGAAAATCTGGACCATATCGTGCATAGCATAAGTGGGTTTTTTTTGTTTGTTTGTTTGTTTTTTTATGCCAGCTGATCCTTAAATTTACTTGTGTTCTCCAAGATGTTTATTCTCGTTAGCTTTCATGATTACAGGGATAGAGCATGGGGGGCTTCGTAAATTAAACAATGTCTAGTGAAAGGTCTGACAGAGAACACATCAACCCTCACAACACTACTGACTTGGTAGAATTAGAAGCTTTCTTAGGGTTATGCACTGGGCTTCAGTTGCATTATGTGCTACACATACAACTGAAACATTTCTTGGAGAAAATACAAACTTGAAGTAAAGAGCTGTCTCCTCTCATCCCTTTAATGACCTCTATCTTCTCTTCTCACTTGTTTTCAGTGAGCTGAAACTATTTAATCAAACTGATGAAACTATTTCTCTTTGGACACAGAGCTGTATTTTTCTTGTTGTTGTTTTGCTTTTTAATAAAAATACCTTTGAGGTAAACCCTTGTCCCACTGATCCTAAAGCCAGCTATTTGCTGGTTTCAAATTTTCTACACTAATTTCCTCAAGTTGATGCAAACCAATCACCCTGACCTACAGAAATACACACTCTAGTATTCAGCATTTAATATTCCCTTCTTGACAACAGACTAAATAAACATTGAAAAGAAGAATACATAGCCCATGGAAGTTTAAAATTGTTCAAATAGGGGGAAGTACAAGCTATTAAGCTGCTTCTGGGAGCAGAAGTGAGGGTGAGAAGAACACCTTGTCAGCTATAAAGTTATCAGCTAGATCACAGTCTCATTCTGTCTTGTCACTATTTGAATTCAAACCACACATTTTTTGTAGTGAACTGATAGTCAAGTATTTCATCAGCTGATTTAGAGCATCTTCAGCTAAATGGAAACTTCATTAGCCCAGAAAGCACTTTGCACAATTCACTATGCCAAAACCTGCATGTGGTCTTACGTTTTTGTATTTAAGTACAAAATACATAACAAGTGCACAAGTACACAAATCATCACAAAAGTAGTTAACTAGGCTTTCCTGAAGCATACAGATCTCAATATGGAGAAAACAGATTTTCTTTTCCACTGAGTTCTGGATCGCTATTTTGACACAAAATTAAGTCATTTAAAGCTAATCAGATGATGGAGAAAGATCATTTGCAGGTACATTCTTTTACTGTCTAGTGAAGGAAGTAGCTTTCAGAAGCCTTTGCACTTTTTCTGAAGTTTGGAAGTTTGTTTTAAAAGATTCTGATATATATATATTTTAATAAGGAACAGCAAATTCCAGCAACCTTTAGTTATGCTGACTCACTATCAGGTTCTAAAGCAGATCTCGCCTACTTTGAAGACATTTATAGGATCAGGTTCTGTCATGTGAGAACACTAGAAATCAAAGCACTACAGCAAAGACCACAGCCTTGCCTTTTCATAAAGCATCCCATCTCAGTATTTTCAAGGCATCAACAAAACAAAAGCAACTAACCTGCATTAAGCTTGTCTCTTTATTCACCACAGTGCTCTCATAGATATGTATCTGCATCTGAAGAATAGAGAGAACAAAGTCACCAGCATGAACTATAACACAATTCTACTCTTACCTGGTATGATATATCTCAAAGTTCAAATCTCGCACCCAATAAAAAGTGTTCTCAGGTCTCAATCAACCCTTCTCTTTTCTTGCCTGTGTGTGCCAGCAGTGTCAGCAACACTAACCAAAGTGCAACTTCCTAATGCATCTCCTCAAACAGTGAAGAAAGGGTTTTCTGAAAGTCTAACTTTGAGGGATGAAATAAAAATGTGGTTTGCCTATATTCTCAGTTTTTAGCCTCCAGACAGCAATTTCCTTTGTCAAAGGTGTCAACTGGCCAAATAAGGATCACGCTGCATCTCTTTAATACACACAAGTTCAGGGTTGCCTACCTTTCAAAGAACAAAGCTAGATCTGAATAAGCCATAGTCTAACTTCTCATGTCTCCTGAAACTCTTACTTGAAGCTCTGCCACATTTTTGGAGAGATCCAAAATCTTCTTTTGAAGTCCATCAGTGTCCATGCTATTCCTAATGTTCTGAACAAAATAAAGAATGTTTAGGCATAGCTGAACAGATTGACAGCTTCTCTTTGAAGAAATGAGGAATAATAACACATCCACCCCCAAGATACTGCCTACTCTAAAGCAGTAACAGCATTTATGCACATACAAACTTTATTCTCCTACTTTCTCTCATGCTTCTACACCTATCAAAATACCTGATGCTGCAAACATGTTGGACAATAGGAATTGCACTGCAGTTTTTTGCTTTTTTTTTTTTCCTTCAGCAAGTCCTATAAGTTAAAGGCAAAAAAGTATAAATGTTTAGGGTAACAACCTCTATCTTAAGGCATATATTCACTGCGGACAAGCTTTTAGTCAGAAAGCAAAATGGTAAGGGTGAAGTTAACTTGATGACACCAGCATCTCCAATTCAGTTCAAAGCAGTCTATTTCTCATCTACATGAGCTAAGCTCACCCTACTGGAATAGTTTCTATTTTCCAGTTTCCCCAAACCCCTGTTAGAACTGAAGGACAAAATGCCAGAAAACATCAGCTTTTCAGGCCCACCATGAGTGTAAGAACAGAAACATGCTGTTAATCAGTGCCTATTGAGACATACTAGTATTTGAGAAAGACTAATCTCAACACAGCAAGCATGCAGTGAACAACAACTACTATATAGTATATAAGTATATAGTAAATAAGTATAGTAGATAGTATACTACACACGCTATATACTTAGTGAGAACTATTGGTAATCAGTGGACGGTTGGACTGGGTGATCCTATGGGTCTTTTCCAATCTTGATGATTCTATGATTCTATATTTTGGCATAATGATAGATTCCCAAAAACCACATTTTTAGATTATTTTTTATGATCTGTTTCTGTAATCTCACTTTAAATACCATACAAGTACAGTCTGTAAGCGAGTATTAACATTTTATCATCTGATGAAGACTTCTTTATAGAATATTTACTTAAGTAAGAATTAATAACTCCCCTCTGAAAAGGAGCACACACAACAAAAGCTCAACTAATAAACAGCCTATAGAGAGCTCCATTAGCCTCCTGCAGATCCATTATGGGCCAAGGACAGATGTGGGAGCGGAATTCCCAGCCACCATATTTCTTTAGAACTACAGCTCCATAAAGAACTCCTCCTTTGGATCTTACAGAAGGGTTACAGAAGTGAATATCAATCAAGAAGTGTTAATTGGAGGTTGTTTTGATATAGAGTTAGTGTATTCACAGCTGTACAAACTAAGCTTAGTTGAAGTTTGTTTCTAAAGCTTTGAATTTGAAAAATAAATTCAAAAGCTGCTTTGATCCCTTCCCTTCATGCTTCCCACCTCATACTCTTGCTTGTCCAGCCAGTGGAAAGTCTGAAGCATAGTACAATTTCAAGATAAGGAGTATTACAGCAAGTCATTGTTGTTAAACATAAGATATCTTGACAATCCAATTAGCATGTCAGGCTTCAAAGTCTCACAAATAATTTATTACTAATAAGCATTTAGCTAGACAAGAACATGTACTTGCAAGGTCATTATTTTACCTCTTCTTGAAGAGAAGCTATTTTGATGAGAAGAGTTTGATTTTCTTTTTCCTGATTAATAGAAAAAAAAAAACACCACAGAAACAGAACAGTCATTTTTTGTACATAAAGTTCAAAATGCAAAGCCAAACTAAGCAAAAGCATTGGAGCACAAACACATGAGGCCCAGTACAAAGCTGTTTCTTTGCATTCCTTTGTCTCAGAGAGAAGAACAGAGAGTGCTGAAACCTATGCAGCTTCTACACTAGCTACACTCAGAGTGTGACTCCAACAGTTCAAATCAGAATAAAACTTAGACTATTAGATGATAGGAGGAAGGGATTCAAGATCAGAGAGAGCAAGGGTAGTTATGCTCATGCTTCAGACAAGTCTGAAAACCTTGTGCGTCACATTATATTTCTCCATCACTGCCCTCCATTTCAGAGGAAGAAGAATAGTAGTGTCCTACTCAGTGCTTCCACAGCTCAGGAGACAATAACTAAGCATCTTGTAAGCAGAACTACAGAACTTCTCATATTTCTCCCTCCCATTTTATCTCCTTTTCACAAGGAAAAGACTGTATAAACCAAACCAGAAAACAGAAAAAAACGAACGCATGCACAGTGGAGCAGAATAGCTGCTCTGTATGGAAGAGCTTTTTTGCTTTCATGTAAATGCCCATCTGAATACTGTGCCCCATCAGCAGCACACAGCTGTGGAATTTTACAGCTACCCCCATGCAGCAAGACAGATGTCACTGAACATTGTGCATGGCAGCAACACAGAAATATGATCTTCAGCTAGACTGCTTTGGCATCTAGCAACACCTGCTAGAACTGCTGCAGCATCAACATCTCTACTGTGCTGCTTTATATATCTTACAATCACATGGGCTTTGCCACTCAGACATCTAGTGTGCAATTCAGATGCCTTCATGTGGGCTTCCTGTGCTGTATGAGAGATGCTGTCTGGCTTCTGGCTGTCAGAATCAGAATAGACAGATGTCCACTGGGCCCTTGCTATTGCTACCAGCTCACATTGATAATTCCAAGAGCCCACTGATGACTTTGGAAAAACAGCTCCTTTGTGTGTGCATCTGAACAGACCCTCCTGCCCTGATGGTTCTTTAAAAAAGAAGCAATGTGCAAAACCTAAACTTCTGGCAGAACACTGCCAACATTAAATTAGACGGAGCTTAATGATGGCAGTGTGGTTATCATTAAAAACAGTTCTTAATGTCAACTTCCATGGTAGGCTGACCCTTTTAAATCTTTACTGCAGTTTATGTTAGTTCCATACAATAACTTCACAGTGTTTTCCCTAATACTGTGAAACTACATTTTGAACATATTTAAATGCCTCAGTACCTACTGACATAGGGAAAGTCATATTACTGAGTTTTTATGGTCTGAATGGTCATGGCAGTGCTACAGATGGCATGAGAAATTGTGCAACACAACCTGAGAAGTAAAAGCACCTACCAGCTGTTTATTCTGACAAAGCATCTTCTGCCCCTTCGCTTCCAAAAGGTTCAGGTTGTTCTTTGCTTCTTCTAGTTCTTCTTCCAGTGATTTGGCTTTCAGCACAGAATGTTGGATGCTGTTTGAAGGGAAATAAATCCAAGAAAACTTCAGCAAGTTACACGTGGTCATTAGATAGGGCTGACATACTAAGAACATTGTATTTTTAGAAGCTGCTTGGGACTTATTCTTTGGCACAGATATTTAACAAAAGTTACGGGCTTTGCTTTAAGTAAAGGCTCACAGATTCATTACCCACTTTATCACATCTCTTCCACACTTGCAATAAGGGATGAGAGCCCAAGCAGGCATAGCACTAAAGACAGTATGCTTTTGTTTGCATCCACCTACCAATCTAGCTTACTGTAGTCAACTACCAGATTAACCTGAGCAAGAAAATTAATCTTCAACACTTTATCAATAGCAGTTAAGAAAGCCACTTCAATTCAGTTTTCAAGGATAAGCTTTGTATCATGTTATTTTCTCAGCCTGACACCCTAACCTATATACATTTAGTCAGTGTGGCAAGGCCCTTTTTCTGCCTCGCTCGGGGCCTGTGCAGCATCGCAAAGCACACAGTCTGACATGAGGGTACACATCCCACACCAGCACTGCTGCAGGCCTGTTGCCTTAATATCCCCAGAAGATGCTGGGAATGTTTTGCCAGTTGACATAACTACATCACATTTGAATTAATTGGCTAAGATGAACATTATGAACTCACTGTAAAAAAAGCCCTATACTCATGGCATTGACGGTTCCCCTGGCTGCAGCAATACTTGCAAGTGGGACAACATACTTTAGTTCCTCAGGAAACTAAGAGAATAGCTCTTACACAGTTATTTCCTCCCTGCTTGGCAGTAAGCAAAATGAATAGTTCCCCCCAAAATGGAGCACAGAACTGGAAACTTTACAGGGCATAACTCTTCTCTTGGTAGTATTAAGACTTTCACCCCATCACCTCAGTTTTTATTTTCCCTTCAGGTTTATTTATATTTACTCCAAAATTTTGCCTAGATGCAAGTCAGCCTGCAAGAACCAGGCTAAAAAAATGAGTAACTGCTGTAATAAGAACCAGGAGGTACAGAGCAGAACAATCAGGCAAGAGGATTAAGCCTCACAAACACAATATGAAGCCAAGAAAGTTGCTGGCAAGAAGCACTAGTGAGGCCGCAAGCACAAAGCAAGGCTGGACTACTTGGTAGAATATAGATCCACCCACATTACACTCCACAGTAGAACAGATGGTGCCAGGGTCTCCCACCTTTTTATTTGTTGGCATAAATTCTCGTTATCTGCCAGTAATTTGTTGTTGGTCTCATCCACAGCTTCCAGGGTAAGCTTCAGCTTGTTGTTCTCTTCCTGGAGCTTCAGGTTGTTGTACTGCAGGTCTGCGACACAGGTTATCAAGTCAGATGTCTCCCTGTTTCAGTACCAAAACCAGAGGAAAAAAAAACAAACAACAACCAAAGTCAAGGAAAGTGACTGACTAACTTAGACTTTTTTTTTTTTTTAAATCCTGAAGCTGAGTGGTAGCTATTAGAGGGGCAAGATAACAGCTTGTAAAGGACTATCAATGCTTGCAGTGAACAGCCATTTGCAGTCAAAATCCAAAATATCAAATCATAGGTAAGTTCTAAAACTCCACATACACTAGCACTAGGCAAATATTTTGTCTTTAAGAAGTGTTTTTTACTCCCTACAATGAAAGTATGCCACCAGGTGAGTGTCACATCCCTATGCCTGCAAGGCAGCACCTTCAGCCTTTATTTTTATCTTTTACTTTACTTCAGCCTTTACTTTTACCCACTCTTAGGCTCTAGCTAATACTTCCAACTCCTTGAGTACTGAGTCCTTTCACTTTCCCAAAACCACCCTGCAACTACACTTTCAACTGAAACTTGAACAAGGACCACTTTTCTGAGGTCCTAAAAATGAGAGAAGTGTCAGAAAGTAGATCTGAAGATTTGTGACTACACAAAGCGCAAAAAGTGATCTTTAAAAATTCCAGTGTTAAGTACTTCAGTATCAACTTAATCCAAATCTGAGTCATGATTATTAATAAAGAAATAACCTAAGCAAAACTAATGATCAGATTTTTCAGGAGATAACACTACTCTATTATCATGTACCTAAGAACTTGGAAAAAAAAAAAATAATAATTAGGAAAGAGGAAGGGAGAGTTTAAGAAGAAAAACCATAATTTTCCCCTCTCAGAAAAACTCTGACCACAGGAAATTAACAAGGCAGACAGATACAAAAGGACTAAGATACCAGTGGGGAAAATTACTACTGTTTTTCACTTCGAGTAGAAGCTGTAAGGAAGAATGTGGCACTATCAAGAGCATCAGGATTTCCACCAAAATAGTTTTCCAAAACCATCAGCTTCAGTGGTTCTACGAATTGCTCTTAAGTAATCCAAAAGACAAGAGTACTAAATTCTGCAAAAGAATTGCTTTAACAGACTTACATGTCTCCTTTGGACACATCACCCCCAAATGCCTCCAAGCTTCCTGACGTAACATTCATCCAAAGTGGTGTCTTTTTTACTGAAAAAGATTTGTTTTTGGTTATGGAATAGAGACAAAGTACTTTCCTGAATAATATTAGAATAAAGTGGTCTTCACCTTCAAAGGTGTTTCTATGCACTTTAAACTCCTGGTCTTCTATGCTTGCTGTTGGTTCCTCAGTAGTACTACCATCCCTGAAATACAGAAGCATCAAGAGTCACATCCAAGAGTACAAGAGAGGTGCTTGCTGATCTTGCTTACCAAATTGCAATACTTAAAGTTTTCAGCCAAACACCACCTCATGGTCATGACTGGACATCATGAGCATGTTCCAAAGTACAGGAAGTACAAACCACAGGAAAACTTTTCACAAAATATTTGAGATAAATTGATAAGAAGCTCTTACCACTTCCTCTTACAGTCTTCAATCCACTCTTTCATGATGGCATGATAGGTTTCAAGGTCCACAGAGACATCTTTCTGATCTGGGTCAAGCATGCTGCACAGCTCTTCAAGACCACTGTCTTCTAGTCCTCGACTTGTTGTGTGTCTCAAATAATCAACTATCTTGGAAACTGCTACTTTTCCTGAAATAGATACATGGGACCATGTACCAGATTGTGAAGACTAGTAGGCTAATGAAAAAAAGCTGCAATTACTGATCTGCCATAGCGAACACAAAATTGTCCTCTAGAGCTGTAGACAAGCAATCAATCACTACAGCTCAAATGAAATGCTCTTTCTATTGTTGGTGGTGGTGCCTTTTCTTTCTTTCTTCCCCTAATGCAGAAGCATGAAAGTTACTAATTTTGTGGAAATCAATTTAAGAACAACAAACATGCCTTATTTACTGTGTTACTGCATTCAGGCCACTCATCAAATTGAGAAAAACACGTGACATCATCTTACTCTGCTGGACTTCTCTGCCTAGCAATGTTATTCATGTTTGAGATGGAACCTGGAAGAATAACCTCCTGCTCTGAAGCTTCCCAGAGTTCGTTCCTAACGGGAAAAACTCTAAGAAATAAGGGATCATCTCCAATATGGCTGATTGTCAGAAATGCTTGCTACTCTACTTGCTCTGCACTTCTGTACAGCAAAAGTTATCTGGGGTGGAGGAGAAATGAGGGGAGAAGGAAAGGGATGCATCATAAAAAAGGAGACATGATCATATAATGTGCCACATGTACAGCCACCTAGCTAAGGCAGCTATTCTTTCTAAACATACCACAGATCACAATGCCCCAAGATGTAACATATCTTAGTTTTGAAAACGTATTGACTGAAAGCTGGAAAAACAGCAACAAAAAGCACCAAACCTGTACGTTTAATGTCACACGCGTGAAATATGGTGGTCAGTAAGTCTTCTTCACAGATCAAGCTCACATCATACATGTCATCAGTTTTGCAGCCCCGTGACTGCTTCTGCCCTGTGAAGAATAAATTTGTCATTATCCATCTTCATTTGCTCATAGTAATTTCCATGCACGATACCTTCTAACTGCAGTATTGTTTCTGCAATAGCATAAGGCTGCACAGCATACCACAGCTTGGACAATGCATTTTTTTCAGGTGACAAAAAAACAAAAACAAAAACAACCAAGAAATAACAGCAGGAAAACTGATAATAGCTGAGGACTTGAATTTGGGAACCAGCCTACATGTCTACTTCTACACATGCATGTTTGGGAACTGTAGCTTTTCCTTTGAGGCAAATACTACGTAAATAGAACACGTTATGAAGCCAGGTCTCTATTTCTTCCCTTCCAATCTTCCCATATCTTGGTTAGGTTGAGAAAACAA
Organism: Tympanuchus pallidicinctus; assembly: GCF_026119805.1. Taxonomy (NCBI): domain Eukaryota; kingdom Metazoa; phylum Chordata; class Aves; order Galliformes; family Phasianidae; genus Tympanuchus; species Tympanuchus pallidicinctus. Next base: position 7,442,047 of record NW_026294744.1, read on the forward strand.
GCCCAAAGCTTCAATAATAAGAATTAAAAAGTCCATGTGTATACTTTGATCTTTTTATATTAAAGGTGGACTACACAGATAGCTAAAGCCCCCCTTCCTCAACAAGGAATCAGCAAGTCTGAAGAAGTATTTTTTATTCATGTTTTACATTGAGATTCACATTTCTCAGGGAAAAAAACGAGATTTTGTTCAGCTTTTTAACAGACTTATCAGGTTAGACTTATCCTAAAACATATTGTTACCCATTTAAAGAGTAAAGAAGTTAATCTGTTTAAGTTTATGTACTCAGAAGCTTTTGTTTCCAGAACTTTTACCTCTTTCGCTCAGAGATAATCTCTTTGGCACAGGGGGCTGGATCGCAGGACTTTCCAACTTTTTATCAGATGCAAACAACAGTAGATGTGGACTGGACGTCATGTACTTCTGTTCGCGGTGCACATCTTCAGATTCAATGCTTGCTAAAGCACACCGCTGGTTTTGGGCATTCTCCTCTCTGGATGTGAAGTAAGGTGGAGAACAGCTGTCCATGGAACATACTGGCAACCATGTGTTGCTGGTCCTCTCTTCCCTTTCAATGACAGAGTATGTAGCATCTGCAGAGCTGCAGTCTGAGATACGTCTGGAACAAGGTGACAGCAACTGCAAGTCTGCAGAGAAAACGCTGTCACTGCTGGGACTGAAGAAGGGGGGACTGGCACTATTACGACTTCTGAAAGTTCTTCTCTTCAGTATTTCTTCTAGATTTTTTTTGATATTGCACTGTGGACTGTCAAAGTTGCGAGACTGAAATTTTGGTATTTGCAAAGCAGGGTTAGAGACTTGATCCATCATTTGGATTGATTTGATCTTCCTACATATACTGTCCACTGGGTTGTGATGCCGTTTGCTAGCACCACGTTCTGAAGACATTATCAATTCCCCACTCTTGCAAAGTGTCTGAAAAGAACAAGGACAAGATGTAATAGTCAAAACAATGGGCACACATCCTTCGTGCCATTTTGTTCACTGAGCAGAGAGCTCAAAGCTTGGCTATCAAGGGATGTGAAAATCCTTGGTCCTCACACCAGCCATGACAGCAGCCTTCAACTACAACATTTGGCTCTCCAGGGAACTAGAAGTGCTGCAGATTTGGAAGGGGTGGGAAATACATTTTGAAATCTTCCTACTCATTCTTAAATGCAACATCCAAGATAAGATGGATAGGATTGTGAGCAACCTGGTCGAGACGGAGGTGTCCCTCCCTGTAACAAGGGGATTGGAACTAGATGATCTTAAATATCCCTTCCAACCCAAACCATTCTATGATCCGTAACCATGTCAAGGGGTAGGGGGAGGGTAAGGAATAAAGGAGTTAAACTGAAATCCCCCCTCCAGCCTAATAGTTACCTATCTTCTTAAAGGGATCAGTAAGCATCTTTACCCCTCATCCCAGTTTATTTGAAATTATATATTTAACATAGACCATTATATATATATAAAAAAAAAAAAAACAACAGAAATCCACATAACTTCCCTAGTTATTACTTCTGACCATATTTGTAGCATACGCTTCCTCTTGATCCCATAGGATCAAAACTTCTGTTTAACAGCAACCAGCAACAGCTATTTACTCAAGATATCTTCTACAGCTTCAGGTACCTATAGATTTTAGTTTCATTCTATTGCATCTTTTTACTCAGACTGAGGATCACAAAACAAAACAAATTAATAGCAGTTTCCCTAGGAACTTAACTCCCCATTTTCCCTTTAGATACATAAAAAATGGTTTAAACAATTCCTTGCTATTTCTTTTATCAAATATTTATTTTCCTCTAATACAGCAACATGCTTCATTAGCATTTAATGTAAGATATACTGCTTGTACAATCCTGTAGCGTAAAGAGGAAGAGCACAAGCAAGTATTTATGAATCCAGACTGCCAGAAAATACTCAGTTATTTTATCTATTGTAAGCTATGTGCATACTAACTGTTTGGTTTTACAGATGGAGGAGATCTTCACTGCTTCAGTCATATATATATTTTTTCCTACTATTAATTCTTTAAGCAGCAACATTTACATATGGACCACATCCTTGGTCTGAGCAATACTTTAGGATTAATAACAACAGTAAGATACTCAGCATGCTTTTTAGAGGAAAAAAAAAAAAAAAAACAAGTTCATTTTTAATTACCATTGTGGTTGATTTGCAGAATTTAGTCCTAAAAACAAATGCTAGGAAGTAACGCAGTTTTCTATATTAATAATACACAACATACCTTAAATGAAAAAACACAAACACATTGCAGTTAGGCTTAATTACGTTCTTTAAGCTTACAAACGCCTTCAGATACAAGTAACAGATCATAAAAGAACACTGATCACTTAACAATAATGCTGTTTAAGTATTACCTGCATTTCCCTGATTAAAAATTAGCATAAGACTTATACTCACAACAGCAGAATAAAACACAGAAAAATACCTTCACTTTCTCTCAGACAAGAACAGCACACACTAACTAAACCTATTTTAGCTGTTCCTCTGACTAGGACTTAAATAAAGGAACCTTGGTAGTGATACAGGCAGAGAGGGTTCACCTTCTGGAAAATCACCTTAACAAGGTACACCTGCTGCTGCCTGCCACTCAGCTGTAGGGCCAATGGGGCAACAAGTTGCAATGAGGTGCAAATAAAATGTCAGCTTGCAACTTTCTTGCTACCTTATTTGTTTTCTATTGCACCTGCTAGGTGTGCTACCCAGATTTACAACGCACTTAGTTTCACTGCCCTAGTACTCTAATTTCTAAAGGGAAAATAACAGTACAGTTTATTGCTTTGCTCAGATCTGAGGTCCCCAAGATGTTCCTCACTTCAATTAACAGTTTTCTTATTTTTCCCCAGTACTGTAAGCTTCTAGGCAGATCTCACCTAGTTTTTCCTGTACAGAAGCTGAACAGGGAATGTAAAAATCATATGAAAACTCATAGCTCTTATCAGTTTCTAAAGAATTCAGAAGGTGAAATTTGCAGGTTATAGTCTCTGTGTTGCCATCTGATCTGAAACTTGGTTCTATGAGAAAACAAGTTTTGCTATAAAGACTGCTAGCATGCTTCTCTTTTCAACATTATATTCTCAATCAAGATTTGTTTTTCAACACTGTGGATCATTAGGTATATGTTTTACAAATAACAAAAAATAGAATCAGTTAATACAATGCTTTTGAGAGAACATTACTGCTTGTCACATAACTTCTAACCATGCACCCCACCAGGCTCCAAGTTCTTGGAGAAATGGCACCTCCCTGTCTACCACAGGCTGCTTTGGCACACCTACAGAAAACTAGAATTGATGTCACTTTGTGATTAAACTCCAAATGTGGAAATGCACTGACATTTCTGTTTTGTGGAAAAATGTTAACTAAAACAAGAAGTAGGCACTGCCATTCAGTAGTGTTGCCAGATACCAGGTGTTGGTACAATCGGTTCTGGCTTAAATAGCAGGTGAGTGAGCACTGTGACTAGACACTTTTTTCCAGGAGTAAAGCTGATTCTAATACAGAGGTATTATCTCCAACAGCAAGCCAGTCCAGCTGAGGGCATCATCTCTTACTTCTTTTATCTTTGAGCAATTCATTATGTGTACAGGAAGCTATTCAACTTCTCAATTTGAAGAGGAGGCCTCCCACATTAAAAAAGCACTCACACCTTCATACCTTGACAGAAACAAGTGGCCTGTTCTCAAGAGGTTCCTCCAGGTGATGATGATACCCATGCAGTGTGCAGCTAGCAGAGCAGGCACTGAGCAATCACAGGGCAAACAGTCCTTGCCTACTGACCACGTAATCTATACTGAGAAAGATGGAGTCAAAAACAGGGCGACAGATAAAAGTGCTTCACTAATAGGGTCTGAGGTTTAATATTAGGACTGAGGACCCTAATATGTACTCTTCTAATAGTCACATCAACATACTATACAAAAGTTAGTGTGCCATGTATTCTAGAGGTGTGAGAAAGTATTGAGGACCAACATTTTAGAAGTTTTACAAGTGCTAATATAGCAGAGATCCTAAGATACTTGGCTTCTCTTGAAAGCACTCCCTGATTCAGCGTTTAATATTTTTCTCTACGCAAGTTATGTACTTTGTATATAAATACAAGTATACAAATATATAAAACCCTTCTCCACCCCTCCTGGTATCCATGGGTAAGGAAAAAGCACATTTTACAGATGGTGCTTGTACAGTTTGGGCACTATGTCAAGAACGCGGAGCAGACTGCTTCCATCTCTGACTCCTGACTGCCCATTTATCACTCAGGTTCTCTGTGTAACCTCCACAGTTCCACCCAGCAAAATGTTGGCATCCAGCTTCTCAGTGATAGTGTTTATGTTTCTTGCCCAGCTCCATGGGTGAGACTGTGTGACAAACATACTGCTCTGCCAAGAGCACATGACTACATGCGTAACGCTTACTATAGTTGGTAGCCCTCTAGGTAACTTTTTGACAAAGACAAGAATCCTTTTTGCCAAGTTCATGGGGATGGAAGTAAAGGTCAGAGGACTCCTTGGCCTCTGGTGCTTCTGTCACTACAGAAAGGCACGCTCTGTGTGATGTGTTTGATAGCATATGCTTCTGCTAACTTACTTAGGTGGTCAGATCTCTTTTCCAGCTTGCAAACTGAAGAAAACTTTTTCAGCTGGACTCTTCTTCCTGGTGTTTGCCCCAGACATTTCCAACCATGAAAAAAATGTTGTACTATTCTATGGGTCACTGAACTTCACAACTAATACTTCTTTTTGTGATGTTTGCACCTTTCAAATATTTATTTCTCTTCTTTCCTGATACTTACAAATATCCCTTGCCTCATCTAATATCTTCAATATAACTTATCGATTAATTAATTCATTCATTTACTTTACCTTTTGAAATTTCTTCCTTCTTTTCAAACTCTTCTGAAAACAGTAGTAACTGGACACAGCACTGGTCACATTGTAGATCTCAACAAAGGCTCTGTGTGAGGCAATTTCCACAGTCCCTAGCAGACAAACTTTTCTACATCTTGCACTGTAACTCAAGCAGTTTTTAGTACAGTTCTTCTTGTAAAGTCTAGAGAAAAGAAGAAAAGCAGCTTCAGAAATGATGCAGTAGAATAGGAATCATGCAGATATTATTGTGTTGAACGGGCAACAGAGTAGTTAAGTTTTACTCCAGCTACTCATGATCTCTGTAATTGTATGCCTTGCTTCTCTTCCCTTCAGAACTGCACCATGAAAATACAAGTGCTCAGAGAATTTGGGTCCATTCTGAAAAACAGTGCTGAAAAGCGTGTTCACATGACATTTTAGGCTTCTTCTATGTCAACTGATGACAGATAATTTTACTCAGAGAACAGATTTTACAAGGTTTACCCCATTCTGGATGTATGGTGCTAAAATCTAGAGTGAGCTTTGAAACACCACAGAATTATAAAAAACAGAGCCAGATAAAGATGTTCAGAAACGATACAGTTCATCACTCTGTCCCAGGGCAAGATCAGTTTACCAACTAATCCTAGAACTGGCTTGGCTAATCTATTCTCTAAGCTTCTCAGTGATTATAGATCCACAGCCTTTTAAGGCAATCTATATTTCACTGTGCTACCACTGGAAACGCCTTATCAACAAGCTTAAATTCCCTTGCTGTGTGTTAAACGAAAATCTTAGTTGTTTGCCATTTCCTACTTTGCAGACTCTGCCTCAAGTAGTTCAATCTTTTAAGACATAATGGGTATAGCTATAGCAATGCTGTGGTAGATGCTGTTCACATACCAGACAGCAGTGAGATGAAATTGCCAAAGAGTTAACATACTAGGAGGAATGCACAGAAGAAATGAGGGTAAGAGAAAAGGGTCATGGTAACGGTACATTTGTACCTTGATACTATAAGAATACCATACTTGCTGATGTATCTACTGGCCACCTACATACAACAGCTACACCTTTCACTCAAGAGCAAAAAACAGATCATCAACAGGGAAAACACACGGTCGTGACAAAAGTCACCGATATATATTTGGCTCCAAAAGGTAAATCTCCACCACGCAATAACTTTCACACACGTCAGCACTGAGTGCCAATCCCAGAAATTGGCTTTTTATCATTTACAGGGCCAGGATAAGCAGCCTCTGCCCTTTAGATCATCTTTAAGAATAAGCATAGGTTATGTTCTTTCTAATAAGGGATCATGCTGCTACAGTGAGCTTCACTCTACTTCCCTCACTTAGAGTATTGATTACATGCCAGAGCCATTTCCTCATTTATGTGAATCAGCTGAGAAATGGCAGGATTGACAATGAGTGTTTCATGCACAGCTCATCACCCTGAAGTCCTGTAGAATTTAGTGTGTTATGATCCGTAACCCAATTATAGGCTACTTCATTTTTCAACAGTATAAGTTTATACATGCCTATGCACATCCACTGGGTGGGGTTTGGGGTTTTTTTCTGGTGAATGCAAGTACTCTGCATTTCCTTCTGAAAGTACTGTCTTCTGTTGCAGTTTGCAAATAAATCATGTCTCACCTGCCATCCCAGAAGTAGCTAGATTTCTGAGAAGAGTGAGATGCCCAACTTCTCACAGACTCACAGCAAGAAAGCTATAAAGGGAAAAGTGTCTAAATTTTTAATCACTAAGGTAGAATTGACAAATCTGGAGTTCCTTGTTCTGCACACAGATTTCTTATTTCTTTCCAGGGAAATGGTTTTGAGATACATTTGTTAAAATATCTAGGCAACTTAGAATACTTACTCATACTAAAACTAAATAGATTCAAGGCTCAAAAGTCACAAAGGCATTAAGAATTTAAGGAAATAGAAAATCTTTTTTCTTTAGCCTCTGCTGATTTCCACACTTGTTGGGTTTAAGATTATGAAGGTCCTAATGTTATACCAATAAGGAAATTTAACTGGGAATTGGGTTCATTTCAATTGATCAGGTCTGTGTAAAAAGCCATCTGTCTAGGCTCTGTCTGAAGCCAACAAAGAGAAATGGACATCTTCAGATGGGTATTCTCTCCTGATGTTGTAAGTTCTGTGGCCAGGAGGTGTGTTTCAAGGTCCTGTTTCTCTCCACTGAAAGGCAGACTGCAGAAGTGCTTCAGCTCCTAGTCACAAGGAAATTGTGACATTTTAGGTACGTTAGGAATCCTACCTACCCTCCAGCTTCTTCCTCACAAGGTCTTGGGTCTCCTGCAGGTCCTATGTGGTGTCCTAGGTGTTCTGGACTGTGTTTAGGCAAGGAAGCCTGTCTCTTGCTAATGACAGAAAAGAAACTTTACACTTTTAGACACTTTACTGCCATTAAGAAACCCGACATGACAGCATTAAAACAGTTCTGGCTAATTTAAGAGGATGCTGGCAAGGTCCTGCGTTTGCTCTTGAGATGATGGTCACTTAATCTTACAGTAAGTCAGTTTAGGGTCTGACCTGTGTCCTCCCTGCTGTCTTCTGCATAGTCACAAACAAGCTGCAGTTGCTATGAGAAGATGACAACATGGCAACATAGCCATGCTTGCAAGAGCCTGGGATTTCAACACCACCAAATTCAAGCAGCTCAGGACTTAAGAAAGTGGTCAGAAGATAAGAAAGGCTGAAGTTTTCTTTCTACAATACAGTAGTTATCTAAATCATTTTCCATATTTCCCATTCTCTTCCTCTTCCCCCTCAGTTCCTACAGGAGAAGTAGAGCTGAATGTCTCCGTAGATTGTGTTAACTTGTCCCATCTCTCTGGCAGGAGAACAGGAGTTTATTTTCAGTGCCTAGTACATTCTGGTTGTTTTCCACAAGGGCAATAATCATGAAGACAATATATTTTATACTGAGAAGAAGTGAAATTTGGATGTTAATTTTCACAGACTCTGTTGTGCGTTGTGATTCTGTACCTTTGGTCTGTGCATAAAGAGCAGCACCGAGGCAGCTACAAAGGGAGTATTTGAGGAGCTGTATCTTTTCCGAGTTCCTGCTTGTCAAATGTCTCATGAATGCACTGCATAACCCTCTCCTAAGGCTGAGGGTTAACTGTCATCAAGAAAAGTCTCTGATCTGTCAGAGCATGAAGAAAATAGCATGGAAAATGTAAATTTCACATTGAAGAAGATGCAAGTAGAATACATTCTGCTGCATAAAGCTCCATCTTGGCATGGCCTTTTTAAAGGATAGAGGTACAGTGGCAGTTCCCAATCACCATGAGAACTGCATGAGATCAAAACCTAAACTTTCATTTAATTTACTGCATCTATGCCAGAGCAAGCTACAGCTAATGTGAGTTATGTGGGATGACCAATTATGACTGGAATTAGCACAGAACAGAGCAAAATTGCCCCAAAAGCAGGAGAGTAATTTTACCTTCAGTAGTGGTGTCCTTCAGAGCAGTCTAATACATATACCTCATGTCAGGGAAAAGTTCCTAACAAATCTTAACATTGCCTGTATACTCTTCATTCAAACTGCACATACATGAGTGTGCATTTGTCCCACATACAGGCTGACTCTTATTTTTGCTACTAAACAAGCTGCTTCTGTTTGTGAAGGTCCCACAGTAAATTTTTTATTGCTCAGTCTTCTAATCAACAAATTTCTCACTTCCCATTTGCACCTTTTCCCCTTCTGATACCCTCTCTCATTTTACAAAGGAAAACAGTGAAGATAAAAATGTCAAATACAGAACCAGCAAGGCTAAGTACCAGGTATGATGAGCTCTTTGTCTGAGGATCAAAACAACTACACATGACTGTGGCAAGTCCAATAGAAGCAGCTTATGGAAATGATTTCTCTCTTCCTACTTCCTGCCGTTCTGTTAACAGCTACACCACTTGACCTCCTCAAGCCATGATTTGGCTTTTACTCCAACAAATCCATGAGACAGCAAAGGGTTGGTGGTTTTTCAAAATTATTATTTTTTGGTTACTCAGCTTTGTATTTTCATTTGTGTGTAAGAAAACCATATGCAAGAGATTGTTAGAGAAGTGAACAAGAAGCTGCATTCTCTGAGTGTAAAGTAGGAATAACCTCAAGCTAGTAGCATGGGATATGCCACCTTTTTCTCAGTGTTGGCATATTATCACTGGGGAGTAATTTACTACCTTTTCCAGCTACCGAAATGGATAACAACCTGTTATATAATATGTTATATTATCCTGGGTAAATACTCATTATTCATATTAATACCTGCCTCTGGCCATACTTATTGATCATCTGGCAAGAAGGTGACGTTGTACTGCAAATGCACGCAGCTGATGCTGATGCATTCAGAAAGTATTCACCTGGCTAATGGGGTGCATCTCCAAGTGCATCTGTCTTTCCATCATTTCCCTCACTTCCTGCAAGACTACAGGATTCCCTCAGGAGTCATTAGACCTTCTACTTCTCCATCTACAGAGCTGACAAAGAGATCCCTTTGGACTTCTCCAGCCCACCAGAGAAGGGGAGGGGACATTCACTCTGAAGATTTAAAAAGGTGCCCCCAAACCTTTAGGAGGTCTTGTGACACGTTATTCCAAGAAACGAAGACTGAAGATTTGCTACTGCAATAGGTATGAAGGTGAGTGAAACTCTTTTGGTGTGTGGGTAACATTTAGTTTGCAATTTAAGATTTTTCATGTGAGTATAATATTTCAGGGACTGCGGCTAGTAATTTTAACTTTGAAATAACAGCGAAGGCATATACACATAGTTGTGTTTAGTGTGTTTGAAACCACTGCATTAAAAACATGCTCTAAAAGACAGGATGGAATAAAACACTGTGAATCACAGAGCTAGATGCTCTCTGATGCCCGTCCCTGTTATCGATGCTCCACAAACAAGCAGACATGCAGTTTGTTCACAGAGGATTCATGCTTGGTGCTTTCATTTGCATGTGCTGCATCAGCAAACAAATTAAAAGGATCCAGCAAGCAATCCTCTTGAAGTGTATGTAATTTTGATTGAAGGAAATAGGCTGCTGAGTTTAAAAACTTTTGTTTCCTGAGGAAGTAGTGATGTGCTTTCCCTGCTTTTGTTTGTAGTGGCCAGCCCCTACATTTGCTTATTGTCTGATTTCTATCTTCAGACTTGGTAAAATCAAGATGTACTTTATAACATATTTCCCTGATAGTCTGTACATTATTCCTATTTCTGCAGGATCTAGAGTCCTTGCAAACAGAAGCACAAAAGGTGCTTAACTCAATGGCAGTTCTCACCTTCATGCACCTTTAAGAAGAATAGAGCAAAAAGAATAAGTGTGTTTGATTTAACATTCATCCTCCCATTAGATTGCTGAGTATTGAAGATGAGATAGCTAGAGATCATGGTGAGGTTGGGCAGCAAGACAGGGAGAAAGAAGGAAGAGGAAATACCTTCACATTTAGATTTGAAGTTGAGAAGATTTACAGATCTGAAAAGCTTTTCCTATATCTTGTGGTTCTTTGCTGTGCACAGGGACTGCGTAAACTGACAGCATCTGCATTGGCACTGTTCCTTACAGTGTCCTTCCTATCTTTTTCCTGGAGTGCTCCTCAGGTAAACAGTTGACTTGGGCTGAATGCACAGCTTCTATCTCACAGGTCGGTGCTATTTAATACTTGTAATTGCTAGTAATGTCATACAGTGCTGACATGTCTCTTTACTCTTTTTTTGTCATAAAGGCTCATTTCCAAAGGAGAAACTGGACTCCTCAGGCTATGCTCTATTTGAAGGGTGCACGTAAGTCCTAAGCTCTTTAAATTTTGAGGAGATAACTTGCTATACCGTTGGATTATTCCTGATCTGTTTGGCTGTACCCAAGCAGTAAATTCCTGACGATGCTGTGGAGGTAGAAGTTCTGAAGCCTGCCAAGATGCATTTATCGTTATCTCTTCTTGCCTTTGAAACAGTGGCATTGCCAGTACTATTATTAATTTTTAAAGGGATCCAACTGAAGAAGGCAACTATTGAAAGAATAAAAGCAAGCCAGAAACTACCGAAGATATACACAGTTGGAAGCTTGATTGTGAAACCTATTGGAAAGGCAACTTCCTTAACTGAAATAATCTCAAAGGAGATTTAATACGCACTTGATACATATCATTCCTCATCATTATTCAGGCTTTAATTAAAACATCTTCCCAAGCAATAGGATAACACATTCCTACTACAAGCATCTTGCATTATAGTCAGTATTCAGACCACAAGTGACCTTTTCTAAGAAGAAACTGGATGTCAGGCTTATCAATATTGTGGTATTAAGGTTGTGCAAATTAACTTCCGAGTTTCTGTTATTAGGACAGAGTTGAAGCAGCATTCAAAATAATGTTCTGAGTCTGAGAGACCTTGGTCTCTGATTCAGACCCAGAGCATTTAACAAAAACATTTCTAGTTTTAAAAATTCAATTCCAAATGGAATTGAAAGTTCAAAATGTACCAGGCAAAGCATATGTTAAGGGAGCAAGGTTCCTTCCAATTACAACCACGATATATATAGATATATAAACTACAAAGAACAGTGAGGTAACACCATGTGAAATAAATTCTGCTGACAATTTCTGTTCATGAAAGCAAATAATTCAGCCCCTTAATTTATTTTTTTTTCCAAACTGAGTAATGGATTGTATTGCTTGCATACCAGTCTTCTTCTAATTCTTTTTGAGTTCATGTAGAAAAATTCTTTTAAAAGCAATACCTCATAGGCCAGCAAAGAGACTGAAGGTTCTTGGCTAGCAGTTGAGGAATGACTGAAGAAAACTCTTCCAGACTGTATCTCCTTAAGCAGGATGATACAAGCATGGAAACTTTTGGAACAACACTTTCATGGAATAAAAGATGTTTTGAAGTGTTCTGGTTCAGGATGGGCTATTGCTCGTTTCAAAAGACCTCAGGAGGAATAAACACATCCAATTTTATGCTTGTAGAATTACTGCTGCAATTTTGTGTTTTGAAAACACTACTTTAGTGGTTATAAGGTACCAATTACATCAGATTTGGGAAGTTGTTTTCACTCTTTCCACACTGTTCTTTCAGAGGGACGTAGATTCATCTCAGATGAGAGCCAGCGAAAGGATCTGTATGGGAGAATGCAGCTTGGTAAGTACATGTGCACAGGTGTATATAACACCGATTTTTGCTCAGTTTAGGGGAGAAATCTTTGAGAACAGGAGAAATAATTTTGCTTTTCTGGAATCTTGGTCAAGGAAGCACTTATATGACTTCCTCTCATCATATATACTTTTCACTCCAAAAACCATGTGAAACACAAGACCGTTCTCCTGTGCCTGGTTCTCCTCTCTTGTATACCTATGTGACTTCACTTCCATAAGTGGTGATGTTCCACACAGACTGGGTGTAGAGAGGGATAAGAATCAGTCCCTTTGATTTTCTTTTTTCAGTGGAAAGAAAAATAAATCCAATTATTAATTATGCTGAACAGAAAAAATGACAAAAGTAGAGAACATTGTTCCACGTCAGACAAAGGAAATAACTGTAGCAAAATGAAGAATGCATGAAAAAAGTGAACATTTTTTTAACTTTCTGAAGAATGTTAAAATAACCTCCTTTAGCAAGAAATTGATAAGCTCTTATGTGTTACTCACTTACCAGCCTGACTTTGAGCACATAATGTTGTAAAGGAGAACACAATATATCTCCTTGGGTCTCTAGTTGTAAATACAAAAAAGAAAAGAGCAATATAAAGAAGTCCCAATAAATACAACAAACTGAATGTCTATGATTACTTTTTTTTTAATTCTAGAAACACGCAGCCAAAACACAAATCCTTTATCTCTTTCTGAAGCTGCAGCATTGTTCCTTAGTTCGTTATGGAAAGCTCAAGAAGGTAAACATATGTTTTATATTAAACTGAGCTTTTAAAGGGGAGTTATAAGTACTTTAAATGTACTTTTTAGTAAATGTACTTATAAATATGCTTTAGTATGTACATAACACTTTAATCTAAAAACTTGTCTTTAAATGAAATGTGATTCCAACAGAGTGAATCATATCAAGTTGTACATTTACAGAGTCAAGAACAAGAATAGGAGAAACAACAGTACGCAAACTTTTATGTATTCAGCTTTTCATCTGCTTTTCATATTTTTATTGGTCTAAACTCAAAGGAATGCCTATTCTAAATTAAGAAGTAGAATTAACAGAGAACATGGGGGTTTGGACGAAGTATATGAGCATTTCTGAAGATAAAACAGTGGAAGTGTCCTTTGTCTGTGCACCAAGAAAAAGAGAAAATTCTCTGAAGTTCACAATTCATAAATTTTAGTGATATTTTCCTACCTGCTGTTTCTGTTCCAAGAGAAAGGGGATGGAAACAGCCCCTTAAAAAAAAAGACATCTGAGAGATCTAAGCAAAACCAGCAGCTTGTTTGGACAGAACTCCATGGAATAACACTGAAATTGCAGTAGTAGCCTAACAAAATAATCAAATATATAATAATCAAAAATTGCTGCCTTTAAAATGACAGAAGGCATTATTATTTCAGTTTTCATGTCTTAGCTAATCAGTCACATTACACTAGGGCTGTCCCTGAGGTATATATATATCCTGGAAACTTGAAGTGATTGAACTTTTCCTTATCTACAATTTGTTTTTTCCCATTGTGTCTTGTCTTGCAGTGGAAGAAGAAAACAGTGATCATCCTGGCTACCTGATGGACAATCTATCAAACTGGTGAAATATTTGAAATTTCTTTAACATTTGTATTCCATCTACCCTGAAACCATGATCTGTGTAAACAGTGTTTAACCTCCACTTAAATGCCAAAAAGTTGATGTATATATTCATTGCAACATTTTGAATTTCAAACTGATTAAAACTTCAGCCAAAGAAATCATTTGTGAAGTTCCTGTCTTGTTTAGGTAATATTGTATGTCTCATCCAAAATTTAAGATCCACTGTACCATCTTAGCTGAAAGGATGAATGAATTGTCCTTTGGACAATTACTTCATTAATATCAATTTATCAATAGTTACAGGAAAACATTTTACACCCTTCCACCCAACTGTATATATTAAAGTCTTTTTATTGTTGATAAAGGTAGATTCCTTTACCACTTCACTGCTGGCCCTGTATGTCAACACAGGATCAGGGCATCAAGTAATGACCATGGCATACATACAGACACTTCTGTTGTCATGAGGCATGGTTCTGCTAGAGCTAGTGGAGCCACACTATTTACAAATCTAATGTCAAACATGATAACTGGCACATAGATTATTAATTGCATCATCATTGTACCATTTTGCCAGCCTGTTTTTTAAGCTTTGAAACTGAAATAAACTGAAATCATACATAAACTGGTTCCATGCTGATAAGGATGTATGGAACGTTATTTGCATAGCATTGAGGTCTTACTGGGAAGCCCTCTGTAGTTCTCATGTAATTGAAAAGTCACTACATGATCCCTGCGTCCAAGCAGTTATGTTTTATTTTGTTAGCACACATTAACTATGAGATTGTTTCTCCTCAACATAAAGACATGCATCTGAAGGTACAGGGAAATTAATTTCTACAACAGGCCACAGGCATTTTCAGTAGTTGCTTACAGTTAATATCATCTCAAATTCCCTTTCATCACAATTCCTTTAACATGATCATTTACAAGACGTATCTAGTGATCACATCTTCTAGCATTGCAGTGAAGCTGGGCCTGGAATGATGATAAATAGATGTCTACTAGCTTGATACTACTAGAACATTTTTAGGTAATGAAATGCTGGATCATCCTCAGATCATGTTAAAGCAATTGTGATGAAAGGAAATTTGAGGTGAGATGAGACTTCTTCAGTAAAGCAATGCACTGAAATGCAAGTAAAAATGCCAAGTTTCTTGAAATCAAATTTTTTTTTTTTTTTTTGGAAGAGAAGATCAACTTTCAATCATTATGACCTCTAAATGTTCTTTTGTTCAACTCTCAACCTTTGACTCTGCAAAGTAACTTTTAAAACCACTCCAAGGAAGAACATACACCTTTGAGCTCACAAAGTGCAGCTACTCTCCATTTAGTAAACTGTATGAACATTCGCCAGTACTTTTGCTTTCACTGCATTAATATGAAAAATACTCATTAATTGTAATTATTCGTTACTTTAAAATCATCTGGGACAGTAGAAACTCCTGTAAAATTCATTTCAGATACTGCAGTAAAGCTAGAACAAGGCTTCTGACACGGCATCTTTTTTCAGTGATCCAGATCAGCTTAAGAATGAAAATGCAATTTTAAAAATGATTTTACGTGGCCGAAGATACAGAGTGTGGCACTTAATCGCTTTTACTCTTAATAATCTGTGTAGGAGGACCAGTGCCATTCGGTGACAGTCAAGTGTTTGAAGGGTCAGCGTGTATTCAAAGTAGGCCATCTGACCCTACCTCGCCCCCAAAGAGCAGTGGAGGTAAACAACTCCAGAGGTCAGATCTTCCTACCTGATAAGGAAAAGGCTGAATCAAGTCCTGGAAGGGGCTTTTCTTGAACAGCGTGAGGATTCACAAAAAAGGAAAAATCTCCTTACTAATGTCTTTGTGTTGAAACCCACTTCTAAACATATTTATCCAGCCACTCTGTATCTATGTAAGTTACAGACAGTTGAAACTTGCCAGGCAAATCAGGTGTCTGTTTCTCATTCACAGATTCACTTCGTCCTCAATGCTTTTAAAAAGAAGCTTCATAATCTTTACCAAATGCCGTATGAGGAAAATATATGGATTTGGAATTATTGTAGGATTTTATTTAATGATTAGGTCTTGTCATGTTTTTGTGAGCCTTGTTATATCAGTATTCCGCGTAATAATATCACATAGTGCGCTGGGAGTTAAGTAGCTAGTAGTGCTGTTCTGTGGATTGTTGCTATTTCAGCCCTTCATCTACTGGCAGCACCGGGCCTCAGGCAGCCCAGGACACCATTCACCAAGGCAGCCTGGGCTCTTTGCTGCTTCAGCCTGGTGTCCAGCAGGACTCCTAGGTCCGCTCCAGCTGGCTAACCCCAGCTGTCATGTGCTCCGGGGATGTTCCCCCCAGGTGCAGAGATTTGCCCTTCCCCTGTCATGGGGTCCCTGTCTGGGATGCAACAGTGCCAGCAGTGGCTTGGCAGCAGGAGAAAGGGGAGAAAGCATCGAGGATGAGGAAGCAACAACGGCTGTGCCGTTAGCAATGCCAACACGTATTTTTGCGGTTTGTCTTTCTACTTTATTTGCATGGTGGAATTGGACACTGATGGCAAGGGTCCATTGGGGCCGGCGTGTGTCCCAGCTGTCAGATCATTATGATCCCTTTGATCATTATGGTCCCTTTCAACCCAGTCCATTTCCATGATTCTGTGATTCTGTGATTCTGTGAGTCTACAATTCTACGTTTCTGTGATTCTACGATTCCAGGATTCTATGATTCTGTGATTCTACGATTCTATGATTCTTTGATGGTTGGACTTGATGACCTCAGTGGTCATTTGCAACCTTAATGATTCTACAATTCCATCATTCTTAGGCTACAGGAGGAAGTCCGGCAGGCTCTCCACGTGCAATTCTGCTATTGTATGATATTCTATAGTTTTTAGGAAAGAAACTATTCATTCTAGAGTTGACTGTAAAATGGATTTGAAGAGTGCTACACTCCAACTGAGAAGGAGATTTTTGCTATGATGGGGATTGTGCTGCTTCCAAGGTAATCAGTAGTGAAATGCTGCTCCTTCCATTACCTTATCTGACAGTGCTAATCTGGATGTTTAAAGGAACAGGTCCCTCTACCCATTAGTCTACTGATTCCACTAGGATTAAGTGGTTTGTGTTGATTATACAATGACCTTGGATGGAGAACCTCAGTTTTTCAGGAATCTTAGTAGTGATCATGGATGGGCCTGAAAATAAAAATTTTGGAACATCACCAGGAGAATTATTGCGTGCTAAAGAGGTCCCATTATACAATAAACTACTAGAAAATGAAAAGAAATTTGCACTGTTCACAGATGGAACATGTTGTATTGTGGGGAAGCATCACAGATGGAAATCTTCTATATGGAGCCCTATGCAGCAGGTTGCAGAGGCCACCAATTTGCAGAGGTAAAGGCCATCCAGCTGGCCTTAGATATTGCTGAATGCGAGAGGTGGCCAGTGCTTTATCATTGTACTGACTCATGGACAGTGGTAAGTGCTTTATGGGAATAGTTATGGAAGTGGGAACAAAAAAACTGGCAACGGAGTAAACTTATTTGGGCAGCTGAATTGTGGAAAGACATTGCTGCCTGAATAAAGATTACTGTTGTAAAAGTGTGTCACGCAGATGCTCATGCGCCAAAGCACTGGGGTACTGAAAAACAACAAAATAACCATCAGATAGACTGAGCTGCCAAAACTGAGGTGGCTCAAATGGACTTAGACTGACAAAACAAGCATGAATTATTTCTAGTTATGTTGGCCCATGAAACCATCAAGGAAGAAATGCAACATGTAAATGGGGTAGAGACCAAGGAGTGGACTTAACTATGAACACTATTGCACGAGTTATTCAAGACTGTGAAACATGCACTGCAATTGAAGAAAACCAGGAGGATGAAACCTCTCTGGGGGTGAGGGCGATTCCAGAAGTATAAATATGGGGAGGCGTGGCAGCTTGATTGTATCACCTTGCCACGATCTTGCAGTGGTGTTATGTGCTTACCATGATGGAGGCAACCACTGGGTTGCTTGAAACATATGCAGTACCCCATGCTACCGCCTGAAACACCATATTGGGTCTTGAGAAACAAGTACTGTTGCAACATGGCACTCCAGAAAGAATTGAATCTGATAATGGGACTCATTTCAAAAATTCTCTTTAAATTCTTGGCCAAATATCATGGTATTGAGTGAATTTATCATGCACCTTTGTCATGCACCATCTTCTGGTAAAATCAAACTATACAATGTTATTAAAAAGTATGTTGAACATAATGGGTGATGAAACATTTAAGCATAGGGAGAATCATTTGACAGAAGCCACCTGGCTGATGGCTTGAGGATCTATGAATTGAGATGCTCCTGCCCAATCCAGTTCCCTACATACTGTAGAGTGAGATAAGGACTCTGTAGTACATGTAAAGAGCACGCTGGGAAAAGTGGTTTTGGTCTTTCCAGTTCCTGGGTCCACTTGGTGGGTGACACAGGAAAATCAGGATGTTCAATGTGTACCACAAGGGAATTTGATGTTGAGGGAGTGTAGTCAGTGATTCCACATACATATATATGTGTATATATATGTTTGTATGTGTGTAATGCATGTTAATCATTGTTTGTATATATATAGTAAGCATGATGTACTAATGTGGAATAAGGGGTGGAATGTCATGGGTTTATGATTTTTGTTATTGGCATTCCATATCATAACATCATATAGAGCACTGGGAGTTAAAGAGCGAATGCTCCAGTTTCATGGATTGTCGATAGTTCAGAGTATACCTGTCTCAGAAGAGAAAAAGAACTACATCTCCCAGAGGACTTTTTATTGTTCTGTTTCCATTTCCCATTTAGAGGGAACGATAAAACTGTTCACAAGTCGTGAGATGGTCCCCTTTCCTTTCTGCTCATCTCTGTGGTGTGTGCTCTCTAGCAGTCTTGCCTTCAGCATTAGAGTAAGGCCTTCAGTTTTTGGACACTCTCATTTCATTTGATTTATTAGCTTCAATTCCAATTATATTGTATTATATTGTGTCACCTTGCATTCCAGTATCTTATCTAGTAAATTAACTTGCATCCTCAGATCATTGCTGCTGTTCTCTTTTTGGTCCATCTCCCTACTTTTTCCCCTTTCTCACCCTCAGGTTGTGGTCCATGGGTTCCCCCGGCCCCATTAGTCACATAACTGGACCAAACTGACCCATAAACTGTTGGCAGATCTCTTCCAAGAAATAGAAATAGAGCCCAAACCAGCAGGCAATTGGAAGAACTAAAATTACACCGCTTTGAATTGTTCTGTGGCATATCTTTGTCTGCATGTGCAGCTGCTAATTAAGTTAATTTTCTCATTCTCTTTAGACAAGTCACATTCATTTCCTCTCTGAACTAGTTTGTTAACAAACTCAATGTAAAACATGATGAAAACAATTAAAGAGACATACCAGAGGAGTCAGAAAATAAACAATCTGCTGTTTATTGTGGGTCTAAAGGACTTCAAGAAGATGACTTCATTTGTATCTATAATTCAAATGACCACCTCATAAGACTTTAAATTGTTCCACAGTGTGTTTTAATCCAAGACACTTCCATGTGCTGTAAAAAATGTTTCAAATGATGCAAGTTTACAATAAGGTAAACAGCATAAGGAAAGATAAAGACCATTTTCTTCTCAGTTTTTTACCTCTGACAAGATTTCTCCAGTGTAACACTTTTTTTCTCTAAATTTTCTGAGCTCTGGCTTAAAGATTATGTTAGTTTGGGAGGAGGGAGTGAGGGACATAAATGAAGGAAGAATTCATTTGGAACAACCATTGCAGAACTATCAGCATGAACTAATATTAGTGTAGATGATTATGCAGACAAAGGTGTGATCTACACTTTAGATAAGCTTAAGGAGACTGTTACATTCTCTAAGTTTACTAAGCTTGATAAAATTCTTCTACTTCTGAGGAGCATAGAAGAATTGTCATTTAAACTACTTTCAAGATGAAGAAAAATTAGGCTTCCCAACAGTGTAGATCGTGTCATTTAAGATTCTCCTAAAATATAACATACTGTCCTTAATACAAAGCTTGCAATGCCTACTTTACTCTTAAATACATGGAGAGACTCTGCGTGGATGGAGAGTAACACATTCAGTTCCTGAACTCTCCATGCTGTTTCTTCTTTCCTTGTGGCAATACTCCAAGCGAAAATGGAGACTTGATATTTTGCCTATCCCTTTCAGCTTCCTCATCCTCATCGTATCTTTCATCCTCATCTTCATCTTCGGCTTCACTATGATGAGGGCTGGAATGCTGAGAGACAGAAGGCGATGGTGGCACTGATGAAGGTCTTGGGAACCTGAAACCTTCCGTCTGGCAGAGAGAGAATCAAATTGCATACAAATTACCACAGTGTTCCTTAATTGATTGTGTATAGCAATTTAAGACTGTCATTGCTACAAAGCAAATCATGGGTAATGGATGTAAACTAGACTGCTTTGCACTCCAAAAATAAATTCCCTTGAACACAGATCCCTTAAATCCTGCTCTGCTAGAAAGTGCTTGTATGCCAGTGATCTTTAGCTGGTGTCATAAAAGATAGGCTTTCTTTCCAGCATGGTTTCTTGTAAAATACGATAATCTTTACTGAGCTTTAAAATCCTCACTATTACATTAAATCCTTCTAAGTTCTGTAGTCAGAATGTGCTGAATTCAGAATCTGTCTGAAGTTTGAACAGTTTTCTAGTTATAATGCCAACATCTGCAGAACTAGAGCCAAACAAAGAGTTTTGGCCTAAGCCTCCTTTCTCATTCTCATTTCAAAATACAAGTTGCTCTGGTGGTTTCTGTAGATTTAGTTCAAATAGCATGGAATTTAGACTGGGTCCCTTTTCAAACTGATGCTATTATGCGTTATACATGAAGTGACTGGAAGTGTGCCTATAAACTGACCCCTTGAAATTACAGCCAGTCTCCTCCTCACATCCTCTGTTTAGATTAATGCAATATTTTGTGTCCTTTTTTTTCCCCTAGTTACACTTTCCCAACTGCTCTTCAATAGTTGAGTTTGTACCGAACTTCTCCATGGGGTTAACTGGAGGAAAAATTAGGGACTCTCTTCTAACAGAAATTGCAAAGGCCAATTCCTCAGTTAGTCTATAGTGGCATAGACCCACCCATGTCACTCTAGATCATCTGAAGAACTGCTTCTGTATTGCACACGGTACCCTTACTGATTGCATATGACACCATTATAAGTTCTGATTGGAGCTTGGGTCTATAACTAGAGGTTTTAACTGTGAGTTAACTTCCCTATAGTTAAGTAAAACCTTATTGACTCTCTCTCTCTCTCACACACACATTTTCTTTCTCTCTGTAAAGTAACTGAAAATGCAGATGAATTCATCTCTGAAAAGCAGATTTTACCTTTGGTGGAGCACATGGTTCCATCTCAAATTTATCAGGGAATGTTCTGCTGAGGGCCAAGTGTCTAGCGTGCATGTAATACTGCAACATAAAAGAGAAATCTTTACAAGTCAAGGAAGTCTTGGCTAGATTAAAAAAAAAAAAAGGAACAAAGAATGAGTATCTTCTCAAAGATGGTGATGAACAATGGCCGAACACAAGATAAGCCAAATGGTACTGATATTTGTAAAAAATGTATTACTGGGAAATAGCAATACTGAAGCAGAAGGTGTACCAAGATGGAAACCAGCACTCATGACGGTTGGTGCAGTTCAGAGTTGCAGAGTGACTAGTATTTATCTCTCAACATATAACAGGGTCTTTTTTATCCAGAGAATTTTACATCTTTAAATATACATGTGTATACACTCAAACTTTGGGTTCATCCTCGCATAGGAAGACTGTGTAACCGTTAAAAAGAAGAAATATTTATGAGTTTGATGAGGTGTGACATTAAAGGATTTGGCAAAAATAGTTGAGAATCTACTATAATCACCAGTCACCATCACCTGTACTGAAAATAATAGCTTGTGTCAGTCTTACACAGTGTTAGCAGTCATACACAGAAATATTCTCACACAGATACCAACACAGAACAAGATCTAAAATAGTTACAAAACTGATAAATGTGCATCCATCCACTTCTTTTTTCCTGTAGATTTAAGAACGTTGCTTTGCTAATTTCTTCTTAGTAGGTGGTACCGTAGTGTTTTCTACATCAAATTAAAAACTCTATTTTGTTTTAATGCACAGATTTAGTGCACAGGAGTGCTGATGAGCCACAAGGTCTAGCAGCGTTTTAGGAAGAACAGATAGAATTCTTGAAAGACTACAGAGCACAGATCCTACTCACTGTACAGTTGCCAGGGTTCTCAGAGACATAAGCTTTTTGTACTGAAGTTGGCATAAGAAGTAGAAAGAGATCACTGTGTCTGGCTTCTGCTCTAACATATTCAGTTAAGTTATGCCTATCCTTACCACAGGACAATGGAAGAATTACACCAAACTATAAAGGCAGCCATCATCTTTAGCACCTCTGACAGGTGCTTTTCAGAACAGGAATGCCTCCTTGCATTGTAGCATGATGCTGAAGACAGAGTGTCTGGAATTTTTAATACCTCTATTAATAGTTTCACACACCCTGCCTAGGTATCTCCAGTCCAACAGATCTGAGAGCCTCTCAGTTCGGTTTCTTTGGATGATCCTCTGGCGACGGGACTGCTGACAAAATCCATACAGGAACTGAGTCAGCTGGTTGCATGACTCATCAGGTGAGCGGAACCTCCTGTCAACTATGTAGATGCCTAAAGGATACAAAGAAAATGTGAAGATAAGCTGAACTGAAAGTGGAATCTGACCTCTTACATTTCCATTCTACTGTCTGTCACTTAGTCTTACAAATATTACCTAAGATGTGTCACTGCCCACATCTATGTTTTTGCAGAGTAGAGCAAATGACCCATCTCTCTACCTGTAACCTTTCTAAAGGTTTTCAAAGACATGTCTAGCCAAGCAGGTGTAGATATATTCTGCAGCTGGCCCTATCCCTTCCAGTAGGTCAGGATATAATTGGGGCTAGCGTGGAGATGTTTCCATTTGATTGTACAGACAAGCCAATGTGCTTAGTAAGATGCTTTAGTTTGGTCACATTCTCAATATTGTCTTCATGTACTGGGATTTGGCTGTACTCCTCACCACAATTTAATGAGGGATCATTTTTCTAGTTTAATGAGCAGATTCTTATCTGTAAGTAGGCTCCTTTTATTGTCAAAGGCTTATTTTTAGTGTACAAGATAATTTACTGTTTGTTTGATGAGGGCATGCCTCACTGTTCCCAAAGTCCCAGCATATCCTTCTTGGACTACTCAAAGGCATTTTCACTGCTTCTTTTGAAGGTCTCCAAGTGTTCCAGTGTAACTAGAGGTATTGAAGGGATGTGTGGGATAAAGAGGGCTGAGTTTGAAACAACAGAGCAAACAAAAGATTAAAGATAACAGACAGAGAACCTGGAAAAAAAAATGGATAAATATCAAAGCTTGAATAGCTTGCTCAACATCACCAGAGTTTTGGAGCTCTGAATGTATTTTCCTAATGCACTGTACTAGTAAAAACATGAAATTCAGAAGCTGAAGCATTGTTGCTGTGGTTTTGCTTCCTAATTCAGAGGCACTATTTTGATATGGTGTTAAAAAATTTTACCATAAGCAGCTGGGTCAGCAACATGTTCCTGCATGAAACAGCCGAATCCAGAAAGGTTTGTGGTCACACTGGGAATACCCATCACAGTACATTCAGCTGCCAAAAGAAATAGATAAAAAAAAATTTGGCAATATAAGGCAATATGTTTGTAATATAAAGCAATATGTTTTGAATGGTTTCACCCCATGAGAAAAAAAGAAAATGAAATAGACGAACAGAAGGTCCCATAAAACTAGAGCTGCTCTGAAAAAATCAAGGGAAAACTATAATGCTTTGTTGTGGATTAAAGGGAAAAGAAAAGAGAAAGAAAAATAAAGGATTTTTAAAGAGAAAATTTCATACTGTTTTTGCAAATATATTTTTGTGTTTTCCAGTAGCTAAACTGAAAAAATCACAGGATTCTAGTGTTGAAACAGAGAATCGTGATACCTGGCCTGGACTGTCTGCATTTTAAACTGAAGCCTGTTGCACACAAATGTTAATTAGGTGATTCATTACTATTTGAAAAATTGATTCTCCTAATTGCAAGAGTGTGCAATACGTTGTATGTTATTAGGTGCTTTTAAACTAGTCTCTATAGTAACAACAGAGAAAACATTAAGTTTGAATTGCTTTCAAAGTACTTGTGGAATCAGCTTTACAAATTTATAAAATGCATGCCTCTTTTGTAGTTATTTCTATCATTGTTGTGAGTAAGAATAACTTTTTACTCCTGCTTAAAGAGTTTCTGCTGATGAATATTAAGCCTAACCTAAAGCAACAAACATAGGAAGTAAAATACTCCAACTGAAATGCTGAAAGCCATCTACATGGCCTTCCTTCATATGACAATGAAGCTGATACAGCAGAGCTACAAATCCACCAAAAAAGAACACTTTCTGTTTCAGGGAGAATTAAATGGATATATCAACAAAGAGAATCTGTTCTGCATTAGCAAAAGAAATAACTCTTTTAACAAGTGTAAATTGCAGCTTTCCTCAAACTGCTAAGTAGTAGTCTAACTTTTCTGGTCAGGTTACTTTAAAATTTAATTTCAAAATCGTCCCTGGCTGCCACATTTTCCTTATACTTCAGCTGAGACTAAAACAGAAAGAGAAAGTGCCAGAATCCAAAACTTGCATTGGAATTAGATAGCTCTCTTAAGTAGTGAGAAATAGCTCTGGAGAATGATCAACTTCACAAAACTTTTATTCTGATTCACAGGCTTACCGTGAATTCACTTCAGAGGAGCATCCAAATGTTCAGATGTGTATCAAGATTACAGAAGATATTTTGCAAGACATACAAAATAAAACAGGCACCTAGGCTTTGATCTTGATAGACATTCAAGTTTATGGTTTGTACTGATTTCATTAGGTGTTAAGTACCCATTGTAAGTCTGGGTAAATTTTTTTGAACCTAAAACTAAATGTTTTCTGTATCTTTAAAAAATTTCCCTTTAAGTCTGTGAGAATATCTATTACTTCATGTAGGTATTTGTGGTAAATATCTTAGATGTGGTGTTACATACACATACCAAACTTAATTGCTATCTTGAATTAAACCCACTGAAGTATGTCTGCTGGCAGCATCAGAATTCTTGCTCTATTCTCTGTTTTTCAATATGCACATTCTTCTAAATCTTTTAAAAATCCCCTATGCAAATTAAAAATTATATTTAAAAATGACTTTTTCATTTTATTTTATTTTGTTCTAAAGCCACAGAAAATTGAAAGATTACATGTTAGTATGGAAAAGGGTCCAGCGCAGGGACAAATTTGAGTAGCTGTCAGTCAGTAGATGCCATTTAATACCACCTGGCCCCCAAATTTTTTCAGCAGTAAGACCTTTGCACTGCAGAGGAAACAGAGTCGAAAGAGTTTTTTCAGCACTCTAGAAGAAACTGGCTTTAAATCTATTCTGCATCAGCAGAACGGGTATTCATCTTTTGATACCTATTAAAATGTACAGATTGCCTACCTGGAGTGTAACCCCAGGGCTCATAGTATGATGGAAATACACCCAAGTGACAACCTCTAACAAATTCTTCGTAGTCCAAGGGCAGCAACGGGCTTGTCGAAGAAAGAAACTCTGGATGTACTATTACCTGGATATTCAAAAATTACATTAGAGGTGAAAGAGAAGCATCATCAGTGCATTGCATTTATCAGTAAGCTTCAGTAATTTTTTTCACTTTGGTCTTCTTCTGAACACTTGGACAATACCTTCCTTGTCCATCCTGTTATCTAATTCAATTTCCACACTAAAATGCATTATCTTGTAACCTGTCTGCATGTAGTCTTGTCCTGGAAATAATACTGATAATGAACACTATTTTCTGAATGGGTCTTTGGCATTGTTCTTCTTGCTCAAGAAGAGCCATGCACATTGTTGATTATGCCTAAGGCTGTAACATTTAGCAGTACTACATTGGTTTTCTTGGTCTGTTGTACCACAATATTGAATATTGGGATGTTTTCTTCCAGAAGAGGCCTCATAAGAATACAGTGCTCCAGAGCACCCAGCTGAAAAATAGGAATGCCTGCAGTTCTCAGAGGATAGCTGAAACCAGATGTATTATAATGCCATCATCATAATTCTGGACTTGGGCTAACT
This sequence comes from Tympanuchus pallidicinctus, assembly GCF_026119805.1. Taxonomy (NCBI): domain Eukaryota; kingdom Metazoa; phylum Chordata; class Aves; order Galliformes; family Phasianidae; genus Tympanuchus; species Tympanuchus pallidicinctus. The sequence continues at coordinate 7,467,904 of NW_026294744.1, forward strand.
GATGTTGCTGAAAGACTAAGCTTATTAGCTTAGGCTAATATCCCTCTTCCAGGACCCAAGCTAATTTGTTTGCGTGACTCTGCTGGGTTTGAGGTCACTGCCCCATATTCCACTGTCAAGCAGAGAAGCACCTTGTATAGCCTGCCCAATCAGCTCAGGGAGAAAGGATTATGAGGGAAGGGTTAAACCTTCTCTGGGCCTTTCTTCCTTGCATTTACATACTCTGAACATCATTCCATGTCAGGGATATGCCTTTCTCTGTTCTTAATAATATAATCATGTTACTCTCTTTGGTAAATTGTATTCAACCAGTAAATGGCTTGTAAACTCATTATGCAAGCTTATTTGATCCCAAGGAATCAAGTAAGATTTTTCATTGGCATCACTGTAGCTTTTTCATATGCTAACTGTGTCTTCATGGACGTGTAATACACGTCTCAAGATGACTTTCTCTTTCAACTTTACAGAATTTTTATCCATGACATTCAGCTTATTAGGTGCTAAGCCTGTTGGTATAGTAGGTAATTTTCCTGTTGTAATGCCAGTTTTGTACAACCTATCCAGTCAAGCCTATTGAGAAGCAGGAGGAGGTGTCTACGGTATTACATGCAATTTACTGACTAATTATTCAAACAGTTTGTATTCTATTCTCAGAGCTCACTGGATCATTATTCCTGGAAAGGGGGCAAGAGGGAAGAAATAGTACATTACTGACTCTCTATCAGGAATTCGACTGTTCTTTCTATGCTAATGATCCAGATTCAGACTCTTTAATTCCATTTTATATCTAGAATGAGAAAACAGCAGAAGGTACCTTTACTCTGTCTGTTCGGTTGTTGAAAAGGCCAATACGTCGGATGGTATTGAGTATGGGATCATTGCCATCGTCAATCATGTTGTGGGTGGTCACCGGAGGCAGACAGTGTCGCTTAAAAGAGAAAAGACAATCCTTGAGCCAGGCAAAGCTCCCGGAAAAGTGTCCTGTTACCATTTTCTGAGGTTAGTGGAAGACACTGGGAAATTTTGCTTTTAATGTGGATGGCTTTTTACCATTTCATTTGAAGACATGAACGGAACATTGTTTTTTTACAGAGCCCAGGACACAAAATAGACCATAGAAGCTGTCACAGGCTAATTTACCTCAAAAGAAATGTATTTGCATTAACTTTAGAAATGCCTACCATTTATTTCTACTTGTCTTCTGTGGCAGAGGATTGACCTTAACTCTCCTAAGGGATTGAATTTACATCTTTCATTAAAATGGAATAATTCAAGCTTCAGAAACAATGCAAAGACTTTGAACTTTGTATAAAGGAAAAGAGTTTTCTCAGCATTGGTGTCCTGCATGTGACTGGGGGAAGATTTGCAGATTTGCCAAAATAATTATTTTGCATCAGACTTTCCTCAAAAACAATCACAGATGATCTTTAAATGTTACCAATGAAAAACTTTTGTTGTTGTTGTTAAAAACTTTTTTTTTTTTTTTTTTTCAAAGCACACATGTCATACACAATCCTTGTACACAGCTGTGCTTAACTTACACAGTAGATTTTCATATAAATAATTTGCTTTCTGACCTGAGTTGAAAAGATGGCTCTTTTCATAATGGTTATATCATCCCGGTCAAGAATCTTGCTCAAGTCTGGAATTTCTCCTCTGCGGAGGCAACACAGAGCCTAGTTTACCAAATGATTTACTATCAGTCCTTCTGAGAAATAGCATTATGAGTTTACATTAAAGATGCTTAAAAAAAAAAAAAAAAAAAAAGAAGAAATAAACAAGGTCTGATCCGAAGTCTGCTGATGTCAACCTGAATCTTTCCTTAGTTTTCCTGTCCCTTCTACGCTCCCTACAATTTATTCTCCCACAAAATTGCTATCCTTCCAATTAGCTTACAGAAAACTCCAAAAGGAATTTTTGTTTTGTTTTGTTTTTCAATCACACTTTATTTTTGCTGAAGTTTCAGTCCTCTTAGCTCTGGATGATTCACTTCCAGCTCACATCAGCTGTCTTTTGAAAGGATACGACCAATTCAGTAACCCATATTTGTCTCGGGTGCTCATTTTTGTCCATGAGTAATTCTCAGCATTACATAAACATCCCCCATGTCTCTTAAGATCCTTTACAATATGGGATGTTAGTACCTTTAATTTTTTCATCTGTGGTTTGCCTATCATACAACTATCCTGTATGCAGCACAGAGGGTCCCATACCCTTCTCCTATATCCTTTCTGTATACCCCATTATTTCTTAGACAAAGAGTAGAACCACCAAATCACTATAGGTAAGCCATGCGAATATGTGGCCCTGCAAGACAGGACAAAGTAACCTATACACTCACTTTAGTAAGGCATTGTAGAGTTTCTTTCCAAACTTTTCTTTCACAGATTGTGCAGTGTCCCTAGGAAAATAAATACATTTATGTATAAACATGAGAATCCTTTTCAAAGACAGAATAAAACATATCCCTGCTGCTGTAAATAATATTGTGCTTTTGTGTGCTGGTGGAACCAAAAATGCAGAAGCAGAGGTTTAATTCTCAAATGTCTTTTACCCAACCAGCAGCCATGACTCATTTCAGTGCAACAGAGGATACAATCTGTACCCAATGATGAACTAACTGCTAAAGCCAGAAACAGAACTCACTAATGATTATTTCCAGCACTTTGATCAGTAGGCCACACTTTCATCTCAGCTATGAAAAAGAAGACATATATGTGACTCTAAGTAGAGAAATAGACATTGAAGGCCCAGATGTTTTCAGTTTAACTTGACCTTATGAGCAATACAAGAGGTTAAAAAAATGGTGATTTTAAAGCAAGATTCTTCCTTCCATTTCAGCCCTGTTCTTTCACTTAATTTTTTTTTTTTTTTTTAATAAGGGTTGGATTAACAAGTAATTTGGCATAAGTCATTTTGGAAATTAAACATCTTTCTGGAAAGCCCTGCCCATGTTTTAAGCTAATGATAAAGCCTGTGACAGAAGTGTTATATTTTCGTTCAGAAAGAACTTGAGTGAACAACCATTCTTAAAGCAAAGAGCCATATCATCCTGATCCTAGAAGAAAGAGCTTGGAAGTACAGCTGAAAGCAGTGCTCTCAAGACAGCAAATACACTCTCAGTCTGACTAAAATGCCCACTTTCATGGGACTTTTCCTGCTTTTCTGATTTCTAAGAATTAGACTTTGGACTTGGACAAAATTTGTTGAGTGAAATTCTAAACTTTACCAAGCTCAAAAACCACATACTTATTTTTAGTTGCTCTCTCTCGGCTCACATTGATACAATAGTAGATGACTTAATTCTCTGTGAGCTGTGAAGCAGCTAAATGTCAAAACAAATTGATTCAAATACCAGCAAGCTAGCCCACTCATGGCTATGTTTTATTGACTCATGCCTTGAACAATCTCCAAAACTTAACCCAGATAGGATAGGCTGCTGTTTCATAAGCAGAAGAAATATTTTATATCCCATGTCAGCCATCATCTATTTCTTGATAACTGCCATCCCTGTACTTAACTTCTGTGGCATCCTTAAAATCAAATCAATTAATATTATTATTTAACAGTGATATCAAGTGTTTTTTTTTACAGCAGCTCACATGATGATCGTGGCATTGTTGCACTGAAGGACACAGAGGATCTTTTACTTTTCACAGAAGACAGTGGGAAGAACATCTGGAAACAGAACTTTTTGCATGATTTCACACCTTTTGGTTTACTTTTACAGTTGCCATTGTGCCTGTATTTCTGAGTATCAGAGAAACAGCCATGTAATAGAGATACAACTGGGAAAAATCTCTGCAAATTGCATTTTATTTAAACTTTCCTAATATATAGTATTTATTTAATATATACCTGTTGTATTGCATTCAAACATTACATGCATTAAATTAAAAATATGGCAGAGGCAAAAAGGGCCCATTGAAAGCATGGCTGTCTCTCACTGCACTCACATTAGTTTACTGAAGTTGATGTAGAGCCAGAATCTTGCCCTATGACAGCAACAACACTCCATCCATTTAATTCTGTTCAGGCTTCAATGGTATTTCTCCCTGGATGGTCAGTTCCTGCATACACTTTCTCATTAAAAGCTCTGGATATATTACAGCACTTTAGCCATCCACACTTGAAGATAATTGTGTAAATCCTCTGCACATCCACAGAAGGTGTTGGCCAATTTCAAAAGATGGTTTTGCTTGCCCATTTTAGACTCTTCCTGAGGTTGTAGAGGATGAGTCGTGATCTGGAATGAACCATCACTTTCTACTGCCAATGAAGGCTGCTCAGAGGCACTGCTTTTTAGTGAACAATCAGTTCCAACATCTACCTTTGTGGCATCCATTTTCAGAGTGGCAAAACTTTTTCTGAAAATCCCCAAAGTCACTGTTTGATGACTCCAGAGATAATCTAGAAAGCAAACAGATTTCTCATATCTGACTTCTTTCTCAAGAACAGTCAGAGCTAGATATTCCAATAACCCTTAAACTATTTCTGTTGCTGCGTCTGTGCAATTTCATTATTCTTTAATCAAAGGTTTCAACTTGTCTCCTGATACCCAGAAATTCAGCCATTATTATCTGCTGGAGGTTATCTGGTTATCTGCTGGAGGCAGTTAAGAAGATATATATAATTTTAAACAGTATTCTTTTCGTAATCTGTACCTTTTATATACAGATCTCTGAGTCATTTCTATTTCTATAATTTTATAACTAAGGAATTGGCATCTGAAAGAGGTTAAACACAGTGAGAAACACGTATCAAGGCAGAAGCTAGGAGCTTTTGTCCATTAGCTTAAAAATCAGCTTCCTTACTTCTGCAGTAGAAGTATTTAACTGTTTTGCTCATCTGATAGGGTGTACATTTTAATTTCCCTGATTACATAATTAATCTGTAAATACGCTGAATGAAATTACATTTTCCACTTTTTCTTTAAACAAAATTAATCCTTCATTTTCTTGATTTTCTTTGAATATCACCATTCAGTTCTATGATGTGTTTCAGTCTGAAAGTACCTCACGTATCTCCTCCTGTGTAGAATCACAGAATAGTTAAAGGGAGATGAGGTTCAACGGTTGAATTCTATTTTGCTTTTTTGTTTGGAAAGTAGTAAAATAATTTTTTTTAAAAAAAAAAACAACCTTGTAAACTCATAACAAACTGTGACAAGAAGAAAGAACATTAATCTTCATCAGAAACATCAATATGTCTCCCTAATCAAGGTTCTCAGTGAAAATGGCAATTACCAGAGCTGCTTCCGGACTGCTTGTCCTTTCAGGGTTTCCACATTGAAATTGTTTGTCTTTGCTGGCATAATGAAGAACACAACAACTGTAACATCACTCTTATGTACCTGAACAGACATGAGATGGAGAGAAAAAATTAAAACTCACCACTGGGTATCAAAGACCACGTTAACACTACAAAATAGTCACAGCAAAACCCAGCAGACTTTCACTGGTCATTCAGGAAGGCTCTGATCTTACTCTTCTCCCTTTAGCTGTCAAGTTTTTATCAAGTCAGGAATATAACTGAGAATAGATACCGATAAACAGGTATCAGTTGCTCAATTCCAGTTTGATCAACGTGGATCTTCCTGGCTTCTCATGGTTTAGTAAAGCATGGCTTAGGATATGAATATAAACAGCAAAAAAATAAAAATAAAAATAAAAATTAAAAATAAAAATAAAAATAAAAATAAAAATTAAAAATAAAAATAAAAATAAAAATAAAAATAAAAATAAAAATAAAAATAAAAATAAAAATAAAAATAAAAATAGCAAACAGATTTTCTCATGTGACATAAACTTGGTTGGCTTAAAGGAGTGAGAAACTAGTTTACTAGATGAAGAGTGCACAGATGTGGGGCAGGGGACTCCATACAGCAAGCAGAACAATCTTCTGCAGCAATGCCCCAGGTGTATATTCTAAAAGAGTTATTATCAGAAACCACTGTATATCTGAATCCCTAACACAGAACCTGCCAGACACACACACAAAAAAAACACAAGTAACCTCTTGCTCATTTCTTACATCTGGCTACTCCAAAGGCAAAAAGCACGAAATGTAAAATCCAACCCTTTGGTTATAGATGGTTTCATTTACTTCTCTTGTGCATAAACAAGTTTCAGAAGATCAAGTTCCTGAGAGACTCCTCATATGGAGCAGAACAAGACTGGACTCTCGTCAGCAGCTCTTTAAAGGAAAGCTAAGAGTAAACTACTCAGAGCTGTAAAAATTATTATGAATTGCTTCCACTCTATAAACATTGGACAAATAAAAATACTGTTGGTGTGCTTCTATCAGATGGAGGTACAAAAAAACGTGTAGTGTAAAATAATAGGATTCACTTATGATTTGAAGTTTCTTCCCTTTCTTTAGGGCAGCTCAAAAGTCTATATGCTATTATATTAATGTATATTAACAAACTGTCATAACGTATACAGTTTGTCTTCAAAGTATCAAAGTATCCAATGCTGAGCATTTCTGAGGTTCAGGCACACTACTGGAGCCTAGTTTAAGTTTCACCATCATTTTCAGGCTCACAAATAGTAAGAGTATCCTTCTGATCCCAGCCAAAATCCCCTTCAGAAGTAATTACAGAGCAAGTGTTCTTTGAATAGTTTTGGATGAAATCTGGAGCTGGCAAGCGCGTTGTAACAGTAAAACAATAAAGCCATCTTTAATTTATGGGAAAATAATTTAAGCTATTAGCATAAAAATATTTTTAAAATTGTATTATTATGTGATTTTTTTAATCTTCTTTCTGATAGGTGCACTTTCAGAGTAAACTCTTAAATCATATTTTTAGTATTTTTCTTTAAAAACAAGGGTGGCAACCACAAATTAACTTCTTGAGCTAGGAATCAATTATTTTTAAGCAATCTGGCATTGTTGTATGCTTTGATGATTCAGGGAGATAGCTGTATGAAAAGCCTGAATGTGCTATAATTATTTTCCTGTAAACCAGAGTATGAAATAGAAACTATCGCACATGACTTCTATAATACAGTAAGTTTTCTACATTTCCAGAAGCTTACTTACCCTCAGCAAAAAGTTTAGTCTTGATAAGGCTTCTAGAAACATATCAGCTCCTTTGTTGGAAAATTCATATCTCCCAGCAATGAAGAAAAATAAGGTATTTTCAAGACTGAAGTCAAGGTGGCTGAAACCAAGTGAACAAACAGACAAGCATGAAAGTATTTTTCAAGATGTAATCATACAAAAGACACGTTTTTCTATTATGGAGAAATTTATTACCCCAGGAAAATAATGAAAGAGAGGCTTTTCTTCACATCAAAGTGACTATCAATCTGATAAAGTCCATCTTGGGTAAATAATGAAAATAATCAAGATCTTCTGCCTGATCCCACAAAGTCTTAAGCAGAGTTAGAGCTGGTATCTGAAATTCCTTCAGTTTCTGTCTGAGAAATCCCAGACAGATATTTGACTAAGTTGGTAACAATTCACTTCCTTTATGAAGTATTTGATAGACATATTGGCTTGTTTTTTTGCTTTAAATAGTGTTGGAAAATCATTGCTAAATCTGGAAAAGTAAAAGCATACCCATAGAAATGACCTCGAATGAACTCCTGAATCCTAGCCTTGTACATGGAATGCAAATTCTGAAATTCATGCATTGCTGAAAACTTCTTAATGTTCAAGCCATTTGGAGTGACAACATCTGGAAAAGCAGAGAAAAGGCAGAGGCAAACATCTTCAGAGTCAGAGAAATTCTTAAGGAAAGAACAAGTGTGCCTTCCAATGGCAGTATGTGAACAGTTAATACATAGTCTTATCACTCATGGCTCGAGAACAGCACTGCCTAATACAATGGTTTTTGTTAGTTTTCTCCACAAAGCTATTACATGTTATATTCCACTCTCTACAACATTGAAGTGCCTTTCTTTTGACCTGTACTCAATGTTAATATAAACCCTGCTCGATATAAAGGTCCTTGTTGTCCTCTCAAGACTGAATTTATGCCTCCACTTAGCCATTTTTTGTGTAATATGTCCCTTACATCTTTAATCCTGATATCACCATTGCCTGCTTTATTACTTGATAGAAAGCTCTTGAAAGCAGAAATTGTGTTCTACTACATACTTACTCACTGCATGGCATAACAGAGGCCTGTTCTATCCAGACTTCTGAGGATTTAGCAGAAAAGAGAGCTTTTGCACTGGGGCAAAGGGCAGTTTGCATTCTTGCTAGATAAAGTGTACAGTCTAAATTTGGCAGAGTGACTGCTTACATCAAACTAACTTCACATGCTGCTGTTGTGCTTAATTTTTAGGAGTACTAAATTTGAATAATAATTTAGGAAATTATCTGACAAAAGCTTGAGTGTCTAACGTTAAACCTGCTCTCTGATGAATCATGTAAGGTTCTGTCTCTGATCATAAGTTTTATCCATGATTTGAAAGATAACATTGTGGGATTTCTATTATTTTCATTCAGTTACAAAACATACATTTCCTAAGCAGCAGAGAATACTCTGAATCAAAGTTCCAGGACACTTAGTTAAGATCTAGACCTAGATTTCGTAGCTGTATATATTTGACCAAAATCATAAGAGAAAACTCTGAAAAAGCCCTGAATCTTTGCAGTTTGTCAACAGAAAATATCATCCTGTGCTATTATTACCTAAATCAATTCCAGCTTCTTTCCTTTCCTTCCTGAAATCAAATGATTCTGATTTGACTCACTTGGGGCAATGTTAGAACAGAATTTTCACCAGTTCATTAAACAAAACAAAATGACCCCGCATTTAAAATGGGAGTAAAGCCCTCTTTCATCATATTTTCAGTAGGGCACAGAATTAAAATATTGTTTGTTGAGCAGAAACAGCGAACTGGACAGTTTGGGAAACCATATTCGCTTTATACCTCTGAGATTGATGTAAATGACAGATTGAACACCACTACTGATGAAAGGGTAAATGGAGCTGCATTTTAATCAAAGAATATGAGACCGGTCAATATACAGCCTGCTGCGGATGAGTGAAAATATTCAGAAATCCCTCATTCATACCAGAGAATGGATGGAAACTGTCCAGAAAGAAAAACAGTCAAAGATTCCTATGTTGTTAGGAAGAGCTTGAAAGTGGTTGCAGTATTAAATTTAAGTCCTATATGAACCAGTTCTCCCATAGTGAATTAGGAGGTCAGAGAAGAAGATTGCTTGTTTGTAAACAGAAAAAGAGGATGTTTCTGTTCTGTTGACCCCACATTCTTTTCAGTCAGACTGCAATGAAGTTAAGGGTCCAGTGGATAACTTTCTGTTTATCCTAATGCAGAAATTGTGGTGTGGCCTGTGGCACTGAAGGTAGCAGGGATAACAGTTCCAGATCTATAATTAGCACTGCAATTCACCTAAAATAAATCTAAAAAGAATAAATAAACCAAATTCAAAACAAAACCGCAAAAACCCAAAGTCCTTAAATGTCCTTAAAGAATTGCTATATTTGAAACAACCAAGACGTGAGCACATCTGCTAAACAATCTCAAAATTATGTATACGTTTGGATGGAATGCTATGGATTATCTTTCTAAAGCATTGTGCTGATTTAAAAAGAGCTTTAATGATTCATCAAACTGGGCTCATTACCTTATATGTTATATGACAAATTTTCTGATAAATTCCATATCTAATGAGAGTGATGCATAGGGCTAAACAAACTTTTGGGCACATACATTAACTATGTTTTTAAACTGTTCTGATTGTCTAGCAAAAAATAATATATCCATCTCTGAAACTTATCATGCTTAAGTCCTAAGATGCTTATGACCTCAACCACATTGCTGTTCCTGGCTGTGATATTTATACAGAAATTAGTTGTAGTGATCTATGGTTTGTTTTAGCCTTCTCATCTCTTTCAATATTAAGTAAAGAGGAACAGCATAATCACTGGAAAGTATAATACATCTAACATCATTTCACATATGAAACCTTTTGCCACATTTCTACAAGAGCATATCACTCTCTACTAGCAAAGCAAGTTGTGAAAGCTGGTGAAATGTATTACAAAGATTCCACCTTCTGTTTTCTTCAGTTGACTAGAATATATTAGCATCACCAGAGGATGATGAAATATATGTCTGCTACTGTAGATAAACTCCCTGCAAAAAAATCCTGACATCCACAGAGGTAAACTAACACTCTCCTAAAATGGTACGGAATATAATTATTGCATGATGCTGAACTTGACTTTTTCCAGATTACATATGCTACTAGAATGTGTTTCGAGTGATATTGTCTGTACATGTCTTTTGAAAAACAGTTGTTCTCTGCAGTGTAGCCACACATAGCTACACAGTGTGCCTTGCTCTTATGTTTTTATGCCTGTTGCTTTCATTCAATCTGAGAAAATGTAGGTAATGAGAGGAAATGTAAGAAGAAAAAAATTCAAGTCTTACCAGGATTTCTTTTAAGCATGTGTTCTGCTTCAATTGCTGTTATCTGTGAGACTGTGGTGAACACATGGGCACAGTGTACGGATGCCCGTTCCATACAGTATCGATGGTAAATCTGTCTCTCTCCTGCTTCCTTGTCAATGTCAAACTGTTAAATAACAAAAAAAAAAAAGATATCTATACAGTGTGCCCACCAGATTTATTACCATAAAGAAAGTCTCTTGAGTTAAGCTAGATTTCTCAAGGGAATCATTTGTGATTATAGTCTCTCTGCCTGTTTATCAAACCATTCTATGGAGAGTCAACAGATTGATGGAGAAAGTCAGATCTCAGCTCATGCCTATTTGGGAAAAAGATGACTGCTGAACAGTGGGAAGGAAACCCAGATTAATGATTCCTACATAGGTAAGGATCGATGCTGTTTGGCCTGCAGACTGGCCACGTCATGCGGCCTCTTGATTGGATTTGCTGGAAAACTTGAAAGAACAGGGAACTTGCTGATAAGGTACAGAGGGAGAGAAGAGAAACACAATGAGGATCAGAGGAGATCTGGAGGCTGGGTAACATAGTGAGAATCATGCTAGTCAGGAGAGAAACTGAGTTGTTTTAGAGGAGTGGGATGTAAACATTCAGTCACAAAGCCTGAGGGAACAAGGAAAATGGAAACTGAGGCATTTTCTGATACTCAGAGCTGTTCTTCCTTCAAGCTCACCACAATTATTTGCTGTTTCTTTTACTTCAGTTTGAAGGCCATTAATTTCCAATGGCAGATTAAGTTAAACTCCAGATAAAATCACCTTCAATTATTTCTGAATCCCCCTTAAATCTTGCAGGTGTCTTTTTAAATAGATTTAAGTAGAAACAAAACAAAACAAAAAAGAAAAGTCAGGTCTGGATCACTCTAAGTTTCAACATGAAAAGGATCAATCTTCTCCCAATATCTATTAACTACAGTTCCGTACTTGAACTCTCCACTATGGTTATGAAGGACATGCCTTACAGTATGTCGTAATGTTCCTGTGCATTGGTAAGTATCTGATAGTTTCCTAGATAGATGCGATTGCATTTCATGCATGCATGTGAATAATGCATGTTAGATATTTAGATTTACAAAAGTTGTCCAGAACTAGGAATAAAGGCATTTAAAAGGAATATTTCCTGTCCCTCTTATATGAATTTGCTGGTTCACAAAGAGGTTTGTGAAACAAAAACTGGTAAAATCTGTGCAGCGGGAATGTAATCATGAAGTTCAAAGCAAGGAAAATCTAAAATACCTACTGAGCTCATGTTTAAAGGTTCACAGAATCAAATTTTCATTACTGATGAGCACTGCAAAGTCAATACAATGAAGTCTAAAAAAGAACAGTGCTAATGAAGAGTCAATGATTACAATTAAACGTCAATCCTCTTAGTCTTACATGATGTTTCACTTCTGGGAACATCAAGGTTATTCTCCCAAGGTCAACGGCAAGGGCACCAAACAGACTGTTAGTTACATGGAGTGTGACAATGTCTCTCAATGTGCTATGTCATTAACAGTGCCTAATTTTAGGTGCACAGTCGGATTTTGATTGCATTTGACTCTGGAACTTCATTGACCGTAATGGATTTAACCACTATTATAGGCTGAGCAGATAGCACTATCTATAGTTACAACTGTCTGATCTTTGTCATGGCTAGTTGCTTCCAGTACTTTGGAATTTAGCCTGGAATTAAGCTATTTAGAATGTGAATTTCCACACAGACTACATGCTAACAGTTGGTATAGAGCATATCTTGAAAGCAGAGAAAAGAAGAAAAAAGTAATTAAACTCCTGAAAATGATATGGGGCTCTAGCATGATGCTTGGCTTATCCTAACCCAAATCTTTTACAATAAGTTCCCAACTGTGTTTCTACTTTTCTGGGAGACTATCTTGATACTTTTGAATCTGATCTGTGGAAACACTTGAACATTTACATCTGCATTGGAAATTCATGGGACCTGTAGTCTGTGTTTAATATTTTTTGGTTTTAATTAATTTTTTTTTTTTTTTTTAATTTGATAGTGCAGCTACCCCCCACACCCTGAAGTGTGTGGTAAACTAATGAATGAATGTTACTGGAACATTCATATATCACTTATAAATGCCACAAATAGCTTTCAGAAAACCACAGTTTTGATCTTCGGAGCAGAAATGTTAATTGCATGTACTAAATAAGGTAGCAGATTGCACACTGACAGAACAAACATACAGTAAGATCATTGTGATTGTTCAACCAACCTGTATACTAAAAATGCAAAATGGAACAGTTCTATACCATGCTGCGCAAAGACAAAAATGAGATGCCACTGCACACTCAAAGCTATGCAAAAGTTTATTTAAATATGTTTGACTTTAATTTTTTTTTAACTGCTAATGAAAAACATAGCTAGCCAAACTTTAAAACGTTTCTGCTCTCTTTTCCTTTTCTCACCAATAACTGTTTTTTTACTAAATGTTACTAAAAACTACATTTGGGACATGTTCACTAACTAAACACTCCCTTGAATTCTACTGGGAGAAAGATTCATAAAGGGATTGTTACAAACACTATGGCTCACTCCTTTCTAGCTTTTATTTCTTTGATTGCAATGAACACTTAACACATGCAGCATATCCACAGAATAATACATCCACAGAATGATATCTCCTCACTGATATTCATTTCTGCATCTTCTGAAAATGGGAAAGATGTTACTTTGCACATGCTTGGCATGTTTGGCATGCTTTTTCAAAGGTATGCAATTCAGTTAGCAATAATTTGCTAGTCCATTAGGTTATATGTAAACTGGGCGCACAGAGTTCTCACATTTTACCTGTAATTATTCTACAGCAGTTTCCTTCACTGATCAACACAGCAAGATCCTAACCTTTAAATTCATTTATAGTGTCAAATGAGAAATCTCATCGTGTACCTCTGAGCAGGCTAGACAAGTGACTTCAGAAAATAAGTCCTAGACAAGTTGAAGGACAGGTTGAATGGAACTTAACCGATGAGACAGTGCAAGAGACACATTTAGTCACACAGTGGAGTACTGGGAAAAGACAGCTGAGCTTGCTGTGATAGTATTAACTCCAGAACTAGGGGTAATATGGGGCACAGCTCTCATCTGACCTACTGTGTCAAACTGAAGCAGACTGTCAGCACAGTTCTTCACCTCCAAACCTCTGTTTCTACGCAGCAATTTGTTCTGTGATCTGGATGCACTGCTTGTCAGAAACAGCTCAAGCATCTATGAAATATGTTCCAAAATGCTCATGTTCAGTGAGGCCAAAACAAAATATTTGTGAAGTGAACCATGCTTACATTTGTTTGTTTGCCATTATCAGCAAATTAGAACACTGACAAAGCCACAAATGAAAGCTACAGCAAAAGGAAAACAGACTCATTGTCTCTTCCCTCAACGGCATTTAAGAACTAAGCTCTTCACTGTAAATACTCCATTTCTCTCAGTGAGGTTATACTCCCACTCTGATCTTTGGAAACCAAGCAGATTATTACAGTTTGCATGATGGCAAGGATTAGATGGGAAAATGTTTCTCAGGGAAAATGTTTCTCATATAAGGTCACTGATTTCAAAACAAAACAAGACGATGCTCCACAGGTTTTTGACTGAAATTTGCATTTGTTGTAATGAACCTCTGAGGAAAAATTCCAACTCATTTTTGTCCTTTCTATGGATCCAAGTGATGAACACATTTCACTTGTATCTTAAAATGTTAGGGAGAACAGTAGTTAAACACTGAAACTCCCAGCATGACACTGGGGTTCAGAGAGCTAAGAGGATCTTTGAAGGTAAAAGCAGGAGAAGTCTGAAGGATATAAAAATTACTTTTTTTAAAAGCTACTTTACATCAGTTTTAACTCCCATGGATTATTATTTTGTGCAAATAGAACTTGTATTGTGGTACAGCCAAATAAGACAAAAATTTGTACTTCCTGGCTTAAGTCAGATTTCATTAGCTACTACCAAAGCGGATCAGCTTTGTTTAACAGCAAGCTCAGTGACAGGTATGACAATACAGTACTAAGAAGAACATAAGCTTGTGCTCTTATATTGTCAGCATAAAAGCTCTCAAAGATTCATTTCCATTGGGATTTTCAATACTTTTCCTTTTAGACTTGATGAGGCAGAATTCTCCACTCCTTTCTGAACTATTTTCAGTCACACTTGAATGAACTGAATGTAAAATTTTCTAGGTCTGAATAGAAGTGCTACTCACTGGCAAGATAGCCTTATATAAGGAAAACCGCTACGAAGAGTGAGACTAATCTTTTATTTTTCTTTTTCATAGAGAATCCTATCACAGAAATGCAGAACCATAGAAAGACAGGTTAGAAGGAACCTTTAAGCTCATTTAATTTCAACCCCCTACTGTGGGCAGGGTTGCCACTCACTGATTAGGCTGCCTCAGGCCCCATCCAACTTGGCTTTGAGCACCTCCAGGGATGGGGCATCCAAAACTTCCCCGGGCAGCCTGTTCCAATGCCTCATCATCTTCTTAGTAAATAATTTCTTCTTAATACCTAACTTAAATTTCCTGTCTTTTAGTTTAAAGCCATTCCCTCTAGTCCTTTCTCTATCAGGCTGTGTAAAATGTCGGTCCTGCTCTTGCTTATAACCTCCCTTTAAGTACTGGATAGCTGAAATGAGGTCTCACTGGAGCCTTCTCCAAGCTAAACAATCTCAGCTCCCTCAACCTTTCTTCGTAGGAGCGGTGCTCCAGTCCTTTGATCATGTCTGTGGCCTGAGTGCATTTTCTATTATAATACCATTTATTTTTTTTTAGTAAGAATTAGCAGAGGTCAAAGCCCACAGACTTCTTGGCTATGCCAAGTGATCCAGGTCACCTTCCAGGTGAAATTCCAGGTTAGATCATTTGCCCAAAAGATTGTTCCTAGTTCATCTAGGAACCAACATGGACCATCACTGTCTCTTAGTCAATTATAAAAGGTATTGGTCTATTTAAAATCCAAGAGGAGGAAAAGGAGAAAGAAAAGGAGAAAGGAGAGGAGGAAAGAAAAGCAGATTCCTTAATGTAGAAAGATATAAAAGATTAAAATCCTCCATCTTCAGCCAATAAACCAGCTGCTCCTGGAGAGGAAAAAGGTTTAACAGGCTCAGACCTTTTTCACAGAACTTTTATTGTATCAACATACAAAACCTTATTTGCATCAGTGTAAAAGCTACACTGGACATAGGGAAAAGAGGAAAAAAAACAAAAAAAAAAAGCACTGTTGGTTGGACTTCTAGATCTGAAAAAATTTTTAAGCACAGCTAAACTTATGATAACATATGTATTGGGAATGAAGCTCATAACATATTCTGCTTGTTGAAATAAGAAAGTGTTGACTATAGAAGATTTTAGGTTCAGGTAGGTTCAGCAGTCCATGACCCCCATCTGTTTACACAGGGTTCCTCAGATGCTTGAACAATAATATAAATATCAGACACTACTAGTTACTGTGCAAATCAGCTTCTGTTTTGTTCTGCTTTCCCTCCCTTCTTCACTCCAGAATCAGAGTGATTCAAATGTGAATCAAGGAACTGAAGCTGCAGTGTTGCCTCAGGGTTATTGCCTCAGGGGTCCTCAGCTCATACTATCTGTTTGTTACATGCTGCTGAACACAACAGTTTTATTTCTAGTATTTACTATGATCCTGTGCATGCTGTTAAGGATTTAATGCTTGACTTCTCACTGGAGCAGGACCAGCTGAATTTTTCCCAGTCCAACTGAACTGAGTTACATCTGTAAGAACGTAAGAATTGCACACTCTCAACCAGTGATGCTGTATCACTGATGCAGCAGTGATGCTGACAAGGATCCTGTCTCCGACCAAGGTAAATAACAAATGGCTTGGGGAGAGGTTGAAAAGGTCTTTAGCTCCCTGTTTTTTCCAGCTATTTTGGCTCGATACATGATGACCATAAGGCTATGAACAGTATTCTCTCTCCTTAATTCCATTCAGATTCAGTTGCTCTCCTCATAACATTGGCGCTACCAATATTCAAACCGATTTTTGAATTCTCTCATTGTTCCCAAATCCTGCAAATGGTTTGCTATAGCTCACAGACTAACAACATAGGAATGCAGCCATAGAGTCCTGGTGACATATAGTTCAGGCACCTAAATGATTTCGGGAGTCTAAAGAACCATCACAGTGTGGCAACCTTGCACTAATTGTTTCTTCCACCAAAAGGAAGTAAAGCTGAAGGCCAAGTTTTCACAGATCCAGTGTTTCTAAAGACTATCAGAAGATCACATGGAGCCTTCTCTTCTACTTCTCCATCAGGTAGAAGCTGGTGACTTTTTTGTTAATAGGAGTGATAGAGAAAAATATCAGCCGGGCCACGCTGCACAGCCCTTTGCATGATCACTGATACTCCAAACAGGATGGGACTTGGGCCAAAATATTCTCACTGTCTTATTTTAGAGAATACATTTCTACTTTCTGTATTTGTGCCAGTGGTACATATTAAGCTTTCTTAGAATCTAAGTGGTATTTTTCAATGTAGACTCAAGAAAATCTCAGTAATACTTTCACATCTTTAAAAGAGATCTTTCAACTCAGCTTGTATCTTCTGGTACTGCCTGTCTATAAGAGCATAATAACACTGAGGTAAAAGAGTGCTGCACTGAGTGCATATACGTGTGCATACGTGTGTTTGTATGAGTGTGTGCAAAGAGAGAAGGGCTGATGGACAATGGAGGACAAACAGTGCATTAATTTCAGGGCTAATGGGAAATACAACAGTGAGAAAGAACATAGCTAAGGAACTGTGAAAGAAGAAAGAGAGAGAAAGGACTTTGAAGATACTGGGCAAGCATCTTTTCTCAGGCATCCAAATACCATATTAAGGTTGTATTTGTGGATCCCACTGTTAAGTTCCTCTTCAGCACTGAAGAAAGTGCTGGTCTTCAGTGCTTGGCTTCAGTGACCAGAGTAGACCCCTCTAGTATGCATTCAAACATGGCTTTTCTTGGACTGTGTTGAGGACTACAAAAGGAAACATGAATTTTCCTGTTTTTCTTTGCAGGAACTGTTTATGTCAGATCATCTCCAAGTACAACTAGGCCATACCTTTTCCTGTGGTGTTGCAACTGTTTTTCTGTTATGTCTGGCACAGAATACACCACAGTGGCTTCTTTCCCACCCATCTTGACTGCTGTACTTAAAGCTGGTTGAAAATATATTCTAGCCAGGAAACGCTGATCAAAAGTAAATAAAGTTTATTGCTATTATGCTTTAAAGAATATCATGCAATGGCACTAACAGATAAAGCAGCTATCATAATTGTGAGGGGGAGCTCACATGTACTAAAAATATTTTGTCTCATCCAAAGGTTTAATATTACAAAGCCCTGGAGAATTTCCATCACTGCACAAATCACTTGTTTGACCTTAATAGTTTACTACTGGAGGACAGCAACAATACCCTCTGAAGACACATCTGTATCATTTAATTACCAAACTCTAGATCAACTTCTTACGTTTCTCAACACGCTTTTGGGCCCAGCTGACCTTTTTACAGTGAAAGGAGCCCTCATTTAGATATCTAATCTCTCACTAAATGTTAAATTTGTCAGGGAAAGCTTTAGCACCTTTTAAGCATGAAAAACAGCAATGTAAGAGTTTGGCATCGTTTCATGTATTAACACTGCATGTAAATGTCAATCTTTACGCAGAGGGCATAAAGGAGTACGGTCTAGACATCCACAACTTTCCTCACCAAAATATTTTCTACAGCAGTTTATAATATTTTAAATAGATACATATTTTTTATTCAATATAATTTTAGAATAAAACTGGTTGTATTTATATTTATCACATAGTTAATTGTTACCAATTAGGCTTGTGAAGATTCAGAATAGGATGCACTGTAGCTAATCACATAAAGGCTGGCCATGTAATATGTGAACATTAAAAATGATATAAATACTGTGACTAGTATAAAAATATGCCAAAATCTGTATGTCTGTTTAGATGCAAGTTCATGACTTTCTTTTGAGTACACAGGTAAGGATGAGGACCCAAAATTATCATTGAGGAAAAAAAAAAAGTGCTTTTCAGAAAAGGAGTCTATTTCACAAGACTTCCTGTAGCTCACCAAATTAATCAGAATATGAAACTCTTTTTTTTTTTTTTTTTTAATTTTCTTTACAAAAGGAAGGAAATTCTCTGACAGTATTTTTAGAATCAATTTATAAAGCTATTAGCTCCTCCCACTTCTTTTTTAAACTCCAGTTTCTCATTTTAAATACCTTTTCATTTTTTAAATTGCAGCTTCCTCACTAACAAATTATGTCTAATAATGCAAGTTGAACAAATGAATTTTTTGCTGAAAAGTCCCTGCTTTCCCTGTTAAATCTGAAATGAGATGGTCTTAGTTATTTCAATTTAGCTCTGTCCAGAGAAAGATACAGTACTGAGACTGTAATTAAAATTTGCATATATACATATAAGGAGAATATAAGGGAGTAGGAATGTCTAAACTCCTAAAGTTTGGTCTGATGGCATGTTGCCTCTTTAATGTCTGATCGTATCTAATATCTAATGATATCTAATTCAGGAGAGCAGTTCTCCTAGGTGATAGAGTAAGACAGATTTTACAGAAGATAATATGAGGGAGGATATTTGGCTTGTGTTTACTGTGCTCTTGAATAAGGACAGTATCATACTACTGCTTCAGCCTTGTCTTTGGGAGACACTTAAGTTTGACACAGAGTGGAATAAACATCAATTATGTTACAAACCGATTCATTTCATTCAGTGCTTTTAGCCAAGGAAATGCTTGAACAGTCTTCTGACTAAAGCTGCCCTCAATACACACTGGAATGAAAAGAATCTCTTGTTCTTGATTTGTCTGTAAACACACTAGAAATCCCAAATCATGTAATGTGACTCCATAGAAGGCAGTACTAAAGATATCTGGGTCCTTGAAATTTTAGTTTATGTTATGCTTTGACTGAAAAGGAACAACAAAAACCAAAACCACTAAAGAGTTTACAAGAATTCCCAGAAGTGGATGTGGGTCTTTTAAACTCAGTAAATACTTCCTTCTCTGTTACAGAGAAGCTTGAAAGTAGGACTTATGATTTGCAAGAATTAATAGTCTGGGGAAAGGAAACAGCAAAATCAAAAAAAAAAAACATTTAATGGCACTACAGGATATCTCCTGCAAGCAGAGAGCTACTAGCTATTTTTTTCTAGGAACTTTCATTAAAGAAAGAATGTTGTGAGGCTGTACCTGACTACAGCTGTATGGGTTTCAAATTTACTAGTTACTCAGACTGCTAACTAACTTAGAAAATGCAGCATATATTACTTGAGTTGATCACTGCTCCTGAACATGAAGGGGAAGATTCTCAAAGCTACTTGCAGTGATGTCTGGCCCTATAACTCTCCCATGCTTTTGAGAATGTTCCAAATCATTGAAAAGAAGGTTATGAATCTCTGTGGGCAAACCTGTACAGCTGCAATATTATTCCATATAGCTGCGGATTGGACCAAAGCACTGACTTGATTAAAGACTGAATGACTTTCAATACTCTGCAGTGAAAATCTGGTAACCTAAAGTTAATTAAAGGAAGTACAAGTATTTTATACTCTACAGAAAGATGGCATAGAGACAAAAGCACAAGGCCCTACACACCTCAAGATCTTACCATTTCTTATGTGTTGGAACCGATGACTTATCACTCTGCTGTGGGACAACTTAAGTGATCACACAGCATGGAAAATGTAATATATAATGTTGCACAATAACCAGAAAAGATCTAGGAGCTGGTTAGGTGGAAAAAAAGAGAAGGAATAAGAAAACTGTCTCTTACCTGGTCAAGATTGTTGTAGAAGTCTATATTGGCTGCACACAAGTATCTCCCAAGCAGAGTGGCATGGGTAGTAAAAATTGTGGCAACTGGAAGTTTCTGAGATCGAGACAGTATTAAACCCACTCCTGCCTGCCATTCATGGAAATGAGCAACTATGTTGGGCTTGTCATCAAACTGACAGGAAAGCTGAAAAAAATTAGAAAGAACATATATTAAACGTGTATTATCCAGTTCATCATCCCAGCCTCAGAAACTTTCCTTCATATTGTCTTGTGTGTGTGCTCTTTCATATGACCAAACAGTATAGTGTTCTAAGTGGTCATGTGTCTTGATTCCTATCAGCCTTAATCCTTAGCACACAAAGCACATGTCCTTCACTTGTACCTCAGAACAGCATCCTTCCTAGAGTGCTGGGAAGCTCCAGCAAGGGCAGTCACTGTTCATTCTTTGAACTTGCTTATCTGCTATTGAAACTCTAATTTAGATAAAGAAGTCATGAGCATCTCTAACGGAGATGATTCTGTAGATTGACAAAGTTTTGTTTTTTCAGGGATGCTGTGGTAAGAGTAATGGAAGTCATGGTGTTGTCATTCATTCTGTCTGTAACATCTCTGCAAAGTACAATCTAGCAGCTGAGAGAACTTTCTTACTGGCTTCATGACACGTTTGTGAGAGTGACAACTTGACTATGGTAGGAAAGGAAAAGGGTGCTTGGGATCTTATCTGTAAGAACACCCAGTGACAAATAAAGGAGTTGGGAAAAAAAAAAAACAGGAAGAAATGACAGTGAAGACATGGCACATTTCACATAAGACTTGGAAAAACATAATTAAAGTGATAAGACTTAAGTTATAAATACAAATTTCATCCAGGTCAGGAACCACATCCCAAAACTTTTCTTCTCTGCTGACAAGGTTGAGGTTTTAAAAACTCCAGATTTTAAAAACTGTACCTCTTTTAAAAACCAGGCTGTTACTGATCCAAAAATTACAGCATCATTGGCTTCTCGGTCATGAAAAGGAATCCCTATGTTGGTAGCATCCCAAAATTCGCCTTTCCATCTGTCCAGATTCCAGGCTGCTGATCCTATATCAAACAGTAAGACATATGGGCTGCCCTCTATCAGCCATCTTCCAAAAAAGACCTAAAGAAAATAGGCAAAGATATAAGAAGAAAATGTTAAAGTGAATGTGAAAACAAATTTCCACAAGTATTTTCATCCATCAAATCATACGTATTTTACATAAGGAATGCTAAGGATCATAGTCCTCTACACCCAGGATTTGTGGCTTTCCTTGCAAAATACATGGAGTAATACTTGATCAAAGGTCGTGGTAAGTGGAAATTGCATGACATTTCCTCATTCTGCCCACACAGTACAGTTGGTGCCCTTTGCAGAGAGGAAGAAACAATCAGAAGGTGTTACAATATCTAAAAATATCAGCCCCCAAATATACAGCTTTCCATCTTTATCTGCATCAGTACACTTAAACATCTGTAACAGAATTACAACTCCAGTGATAATAACCTACCTGCACAACAAGGAGAATAAGCTGAACTGTCCTAAGGCAACACAATGCAATTTGGATCACATTTCACATTGCAGCAGTCTACACAGTCAGATTATTTCACCTTATTTCAAATTATCTCACTCATTTGGGTCTTCAACCCAAAATGGCTATAGCAGCAGAGGCATATTAACTGTGGATAATGAGGTACTATATGTAGATTAATGCAGTTTATACTCTGCATCCGGCTCATAGGAATCTTTTATGTTGTTGTTCAATTGCATTTAATTCACCAACCCCTGGGCTCTCCAGTGTGGAATCCTGTCCTAATGTTAGAGCTGGTGAGACAGAGGGCAGGTCTTGAAAACAGAGACTAAAGTTCTCAGACCTATTTGCACAAAAAATAAAAGCTGTATCAAAGATAGCTATACAAAGAAAGCTCAGGCCCTTACATACATATTTCAAGCTATTCTGATTTCTTCCTTAGGAAAATGAGGTTGATGAGCAGGGATCCTGTGTGAACCCTGATTTTAAATACGGTGTCAAGTTGTGGCAAGGAACACACCTGACCTGAGAAGTTCGGAAGCTTTCCTAGGTCCCCTGGTTTAAAGGGTTCCATTGTGATACATAAGCAAAATCCAGACACACTGATAATAGGATAAGTGCAGCTCCTGGAATCTAAAGCGTCATTATTAGAGATCAAAGCTATACTTGACGTACCTGGGATAGATCTCCTGCTATATATGAATACTCCAGCACAACGATGCACATGTCAGACTGCCAGAGCTGACTGCTTAAATTGAATGTATGCTGGAACAGCATAAAGTATATATATATGTATGTATAGCTTTGCAAATAATCTGCCCCACAAGCCTTTTGCTATTATCGAAACAAAGGAGTGCTACCTTGCAGAGACATCTCTCTGTAAGGAACAGGTGCAGCACATAAAACTTGATAATTTACTTAGGAAAGTCTGATAAAAATACAGATTTATATTCCTGTTAGATTAGACCTTTCAGTTTGAATTTCATTTTTAACAATGCCAAGCATCGTACAACAACAGCATCTCCAACAGACACTATCCCAAGCTGTGGCTCATGTATTTCCAGCAATGTATTTAACGTATAGCAGGGCATGAGAACCTAAGAACTGCCGTAGCAAAAGGAAATAACACATTGCCAGTGCCACAGCTGGTGTGCCATTTTTAGCTCACTGCTGAATAAGAAGCACTTTATTACTAGTTTATGGTTGGAGTCAAGCTATGAGATTGATCTGAGGTCCCAGAGAAAACACCAATAAAAACTGAGCAAGAAACACAGATTAACTCCCTATGTATGCTACAGCTTAAACCCTCTTTCTAGGGAATGGATAGTCAGTTGTATTGATCTGAGGAAGCAGATTCTTTATCAGTTGGGTGCTTTTTCTTAAGCACACTTGTGGTTTTTCCCTTTGTGTCTTTCAACTCAGCACATTGCTTCATAAAAAAATTTTGTGATGATGAGATGCTTTTCTTAAAGTTTCTTCAACAGCACAAGAATGCTGAAGGTAACATAAGGGTTCAGTCAAAGTAAGGTCGTATTATATCCACTAAAATCTCACTGTATTTAGATACTGGAGAAATAAGTCATTAATCCAATTAAGTAGTCTTGCAGATAAATGAGTGTTAAAACCTTTAATTGGATAAACTGTTTCTTCCTCAAAAATAACCTGTAATGAATCGACTTTGCTGTTCTAACCGTAGAATCTGAGCTTTTCCCATTGTGACATTGACCAGGACTGCTGTGTCAAGTGGAACAGTGGGAGCATTAACCAAAACTGTAATCTCCTCAAAGTCAGCTTAGTTGTCCTGAGAAGCAGAAGCACATCTGATTTACCTGACACCCTTGGCTTTTCATGGTATCCATCGCCTTCTTAATTGCAGGGTTTGGAGGCTCACATACTTCCACCTGAGTCTTCACATTGTGCTCAAAATAAGGACCAATCAGAAAATAGTTTTCACCCCATTCATCTGCTGTAATTTTGGCTTTCGTCTGGATCACGGTATAAATTCCTCCCACTGAAAAACAAGATCACAAAGAACAAAAAGTAAAAATGGGAACAGGCCTTAAACATCTGGAATAAGTTCCATCCTACCTGGGAGTCAGACAGACTAAATCACTTTGCGTATTCAGACTTAAAATGAAACCTGGAATCTAACAAATAAATAGAAATTCAGCCTCCTAAATTCTAACCAGAGCTTCACCATTTAGTTTAGGAGTATGCTGTGGTAGCAGACCATGTGTTATCCTTAAATAGCAATTTAATTCTTTGCTTAATTCTGGTTAACAGTATATGGCTTCCTTCTATTTCTCTTCCTATTTCTCCTCTTCTTCAATTTCTCCTCTAATCTCAAATGGATGCTTTCTAGCCTTAATTACCAATTCTATCTATTATTATTACTATTTTAATTTCTTTCAAGTGTATGAAGTCACATCATAAATATTCATTCAATTTATTTTTTTTTTAGGTTGTCCACTCCTTTTCAAATATCTACACTCAGACTATGGGATTCAAATCCTGAGGCTCACAGTTCCATTTTCCCTTGCCTAATTTTGATTCTACTGCATTTCAAATTCAGACTGCTATTTTTTTTATTTTTTATTTTTTTTAATGAAGAAGTCATCATTTTCAAACATGTACTTTGCGATGTGGAAATACACGTGGTAATTACTAGGCTGGCACCTCCAGCTTGTTTCACACAAATCACAGAGAGAAGTAGAGGCAGTGATGAATTTTGTGGACTATTGGCCATGAAATGGATTTAAACCTAAATCTTTGTAGCAAAAGGTGTCATGTTCATCACTAATCTAAAGAGTTGTTAAATAGGTATGAACGTAGCCTACGTTGCCGATATAAATATCTGCAGCACTTTCCACCTCAATATCGTCAATCTTAAAAGTAAATGTAGTACTAAATTTCTAAGAGAATAGAGCAGTACTATCTTCTGATGAGTAAAGACAGAACCTATTTAGTCTTGCATATGGGATGCTAGATTCAATTAGTTACTTTTCCCTGACAGTTTTCCACATTTGTCCCTGTGATCTATGCACTGGCAATGCAGCCTTGCAGCCCCCTTGGTCACAGGACCTGCGATGCAAGGCAGTGGCCATTCCACCACCACAAAAACACTGTGTTCACTAATAAGTGCTTAGATCAATCAAGTAGAAGGGAGGGCAAAAGAAGAGACTGCTGCTATATATCACAGATGTTTTTTGTCATAGCTCTGATGATTTTAAGCAAGGTAAGACAAATGAAGGCAAACAACATTTGCAGACCAGGAAATAATAGGAAAATAATGAAAGTTCCTACTCAGAAATGTCACCTTCCACTGAATCTGGAAGCATTTGGTAATACTTCAGATAAAAAGACCATGTTACACCTTTCAGCAACAACATCAAAATACATAAGGAGTCAGCAATGCAAGTGATCATTGCCTAGCATTCAGCAATCCACACTTCATTTTGAAAGGTACTTGAGTATCTAGAAGTGCAGGTGGAGTGCATAACCACTGCAGATGGCAAAAAATCTTCAAGGTTTACCTGATTCTTCTTAAAAATCTGCCCCAAATGACCATGCCTTACAGAATAGCTGCTGAAGTTGCTCAGAGCTTCAGGAGATTAGTTCCCAAACTAATTAAACTGCATCACCTGAGAAGTATAGAAAGCCTTCTCCCAAGCCTGGTATCTTACAGTCCTGAAAAACTGAGCAGCCAGAGCTATGCTTTCTAATGGTGTTCCTAAAAGAGAATTTGCATACTTAAAATCTTTTTCTTTACAAGCATGCCATTTGTTCTGAATGCCTGAAGGGTTCCCAACCTTAATGTTTTTTATGTCAAAGTGTCTCAGATTTCTAGGCATTTGACAAACAAAAACAAATGCAGTTCCAATCTAGCAGCTTGCTAAATAACACTATTTCATTAAGTTACTAACCTACATACTAACTCAGGATCTAAGAAGATTCTCATGTCTTCCTAAATCAATGCTACAGTTAAGGTGTTCCACATCATGGAGATATGGAACTGCAGAAATAAATCTATGCATTGGAAAATTCTTCTGTACTTTGGTCAGATCAGAAAGCCAGGGAAATTAAATCACAGCCACCATGAGCATCTCTTCTATGAAGAAAGGTTGAGGGCTTGGTTAGCTTGAGGAGAGAAGGCTTCGGGGACACCTTATTGAGGCCTTTTAGTATTTGAGGGGAGCATATAAGCAGGAGCAGGTACAACTGTTTATGAAGTTGGATAGTGGTCGGACAAGGGGGAATGGTTTTAAACTGAGACAGAGGAGGTTTAGGTTAGATATTAGGAAGGAAGTTTTTCACACAGAGGGTGGTGACACACTGGAACAGGTTGCCCAAGGAGGCTGTGGATGCCCCATCCCTGGAGGCATTCAAGGTCAGGCTGGATGTGGCTCTGGGCAGCCTGGTCCAGTGGATGGCGACCCTGCACACAGCAGGGGGATTGGAACTAGATGATCATTGTGGTCCTTTTCAACCCAGGCCATTGTATGATTCCATGATTCTATGATTCTATGACTGTCTACCATAGCTGCTCTGGACAGGGATTTCAAAAAGTCCAAAGAAAGTGGCTCCAAATTCCTCTGTTCATAAGCTGATAGAAACTACATGAATACCTTGTATTTGTGCAAATACACCATTTTAATAATGTGACAAGTCAGAAGATTCAATCTACAATGTCATGCGGTTACAATGACACAAACGTTGTCTGCTCTCATGGAAAGGTCATCATATGAACAGAAATCACTTTAATCCGAAACAAATAAACAAGTAGAAATCCTAGTTGTGAAACTAGTTGGTTTTTATTGGCAAAAATGTTGGTCTTATAACGGGGAGATTTTTGTGCAAAGTTACCTGGTGGCCACATGGAAATGAGTAAAAAACCTATGTACAAGAATTAGAATACTAGGTAACATGATAAAGCCACATATGACATCAATGGCATGGAGCTCTTTCCCCTCCACCAAAAGAGTGGAGATCAGTGCCTTTCACACTGCAAGGTGTTCAATGTTGGCAGCTGAGTTTGCAGATACTGCCTTTAAAAGAGATAAATGGCCTGGGACATCACTTTACAAAGCCAACAGCTGAGTGATCCTGTTCGCAAGATTTCGTGTAGCATTACTCTCTGTTCTAAAACATGCCCTATCAAAAAAGAAGGCCTGTTCTGAATGAAAAATTGGAGAGTGTGCTGTGGTCTACCACCATAATCTGTCGCACTGCAATGTAAAATACATTTGAGGGTACTATTTTGCCTGAAATGTAACGAGAATTACTAAGGATAAAAATGAAAGAGTACATTTTATGGACAGTAAAAACTCTGCAGAAGATAGCTGCGATAAAAGGTCACGGTTACTTGGTCTTCAAATCTACTTTTGTTTTCTCTGCCACTGTGGAAATATGACTCACAAGGCACATCTTTGTGTAAACTTACATTGACTGGGCGAGTGAAACTGTGCGTATGTGAAAAGGGTCAGGCTTAACTTAAAAAAAGACAATCTGAGAAGGAAAGAACAATGTCTAGAACAACACATAGACTTTGGAAAATTCACTTTCCCAAAACAATTCAAGGAACATGTTATATATTATGAAGAGACAGATTATATCTGCACAGTGGCTTTGAATCCACTGGAAATACTTATGTTAATAATCAATGTATTACACATTCTACCAGCTAACAGAGCTAGGCTGAAGTTGAATACACAGATCCTAACAGGATTCTCAAATTATTCTCACCTATATGATACATCACCTTGTTCGTCCCTAATCACATACTTTTATGTCATATTGTAGCTATAAAAAGTTCCCAAACAATAAGGATGTATGAAAATCCCCTGATGTTTTAGGTTTCTGTATGCAGCCTCTGAAGTTCTGCTATCTGAAGAATTAATAGTGAAATGTGAATAAATTATAGAATCATAGAACGGTTTGGGTTGGAAGGGACCTTTAAGATCATCTGATTCCAACCCCCTGCTGTAGGCAGGGACACCTCCCTCTAGACCAGGTTGCTCAAAGCCCCATCCAGCCTGGCCTTGAGTGCTTCCAGGACCAACTTAGTGTTCTAATTCCACCTGAAACACTTCATGCAAATATTTTAAGTTCCGATAAAACCTCCTTGAGAGAAAAAAAATGTTTCTATTATTTGTTTTTAAAATTTATTTTTAACTTTTCCATCAGAAAGAGGAAATTAAGTTAAAAAAGAAATCAAGAAAAAATAATTCTCCTCATTTATTTCCATTCATCCTCTCCCTCTTTTTTGGGAAAAATAAACTGGTAGGGGCAGGGGAAAAAAAAAGTTTTGGGGAAAGAAAGTCCACATGAGAAAGTTTGACTTCTTTTTAGTGACCTCTTTAAAAGGAAAAAGATGAAAACAAAATATTTGCTCAGAAAATATTTCATAAAATTATTTTCCTAAGTTTGAATTTTTTCATACCCTTTACCATAACTGCGCATTTATCTAAGAAGTTATCATCTTCATTACTTCAGCCTCTTACTTCTTTCCCCATTTCAAGTGTATTATTATTGCTGCATATTTAAAGTCCAAGCAGTAATTAGTGCCTTCTGAGACACTGAGACAGATATCAGAGCTACTTAAATAAATAAACAAACGGTCTGTGAGTCAGAATGGACTCCTTGTATCACACTGCTACTGAGGACAGCATTATGCAGAAGCAGAGCCCTGATTTCGCAACTGGAGATCTTTATGCAAGGTCTATCACTGCAGAAAGCACGCTATTTCTGCTGAAAATATCACATGGAAAGACCCATTGCAAATGCTCTTTGTCACCTGATGAGGAAGGACTTGCAAGATTACGCAGGAAATTCATTTCTAGAAAATGGCCTGTGCAGGTGGGAATGTTTGAGCAAGGAATGGCCCAAACTTCTCAAAGCTGCCAGAGATACCTACTGTTCACTTTACTTGCTCTCCTACCTACCCCACATTGTGGAAAGACAGAGGTAAGCAGAAGCAGACACCAAAAAGGAAGTAAAGAGACGGCACGAGAAGCTACAAAACCGAGACAGGAAGACTGTCACCTGCAGGATAGAGGCAGGAGCCCTTCCCTGCACACCTTTGCTACAGAGGCAGAGTTTTTTCCAGCCCTACTGGAAGGAAGGTGCTTCCACTCTTCATCTTTTCTATACTTCATCTTTTTTGCCACAACCTGACACAGAAGGCACTAGAGCTTTTCTGGGGGGCTGTGCTTGCCATGGAATCCAAGAAGGAAGTAGTACCAACTTCAGGATTCAAAATTGTAGAATCATAAAATGGCCTGGGTTGAAAAGGACCACAAAGATCACCTAGTTTCAACCCTCCTGCTATGTGCAGGGTTGCCAACCACTAGACCAAGCTGCCAAGAGCCACATCCAGCCTGGCCTTGAATGCCTCCAGGGATGGGGCATCCACAGCCTCCTTGGGCAACCTGTTCCAGTGTGTCACCGCCCTCTGTGTGAAAAACTTCCTTCCTAATATCTAACCTAAACCTCCTCTGTCTCAGTTTAAAACCATTCCCCCTTGTCCTAAAATGACTTCACTGCCACGATTACTAGTTAACGTCAACTATTATTTCACCCCTTCCCCTCAAAATTTGTCTCTGATCTATAGACGTAATAAAATTGGGCCCGGTCTCATTTCTTCTAATGTTTGGTTCTATTCTGAATTTTTCATTATGTGTATCTGGTGACTATCTTTGGAGTAAAATAATGTCAATCAAAAAATACAAAGCCCCTTCACATACTTTCATACTTCACATACTTTTTATGTATTTTTTTTGCTACTTTTGTGTCCAGGACTCATCAGAAGACAGAAGTTATCTGTATCCTTTGAAGTTCTGGCACTAGAAGTATGTTTTGAAATAATACCAAAACAGTGCAATTTACAGCAGATTTTCACAATACAGTCCTGCATCAGTGCACACAATACAGTGTGCATCATCTCAAATACAAAGGATTTAATTTCATATTACTTTGATGCCAAGATATCACCAGATCCAGAAGCACGATGGGTTATGATGCTGTGCTCATGCTAAGTTTCCACAAGAAGATGATTTTTCTTATGGATAACAAATATGTGTTATATGTAAGACATATGCTAGCACATCTTTACTTTCTAAAGTGTTCTGGTTCAACTGTGTCACAGATTTCATCATCCACCTTCTCCCAAAGACCTTCCACCATGGAAAAACATTTAATGCAGACAGAGTGAAATGTTGGTCCTGCTGACTTCAGTGATTTCATGATTTAATAACCAAGGGTCCAGGTTTTCACCAGGGAACCCATGCACAGAACTCTGCTTCAGGGGAAAATGAACTAAGGTTTGTTTTTAACAGAATCTTCCTTCCAGTAGGGCTGGAAAAAAATATTTAAGATTCACCTACGAGTGATTTTTGAGCCAATCTGTTCACAGCTGAATGATGATAGAAACTGGCAGTCAGACCAGCATTTTTAAGCACTCTTCTTTCTAGCTAAAAGCTGTTAAGTATAGCAAAAGATACGAATCTAAGCATCAATTGAATGACTTTAAAGGAATCTTCAAAGAGCACAGAATCAGATTTTCAGAGTTTGCAGCCCTTTTCATTATGCATATCCAAAAACTCACTAACCTACAGCTAAGAATTACACTTCTCTATCTCAGTTAAATACTCCAATTATCAGTGGGAAAATATTTAAAAGATGTTGAGAAGGAGGAATTGAGGACAAAAGATTACTGTGGAAGGTTTGCTGCAGTTGCCTCCACACTCCTGTAGTAGCTTTTGGTTCCCTGCTGACAATTTCCATGTATGGAGCTTCAGACATAAGATATACAAAGCTTGTCGCCAATTTGCTCTGTGCTCCCGTTCTTACAGTTCCATTGGTCTTTGTGTTATGAGAGAGAGAAAAAAAAAAAGCAAAACACAGCAAACAGTCCACTTTTGCAACATGCATAGAGATAGGCCCAGATCTAGCTTTACTGAAGCGTACTGGCCCCAAAAGATGGGGAAGGAAGTGTGAAAAAAAGCTGAGTTTCTCCAAGATTACCACCAGATCATGCAGCTCTGCAGTGCACTGGGGCTCTTGCCTGTTTGCTTTCGTCCCTTTCTGCCACATAAACACAGTAGATTCACTTCACAGTACGGGACTTGCCCATCAGTGGAGAGTCAAAGCGGAAGAATCTTGTATCACAAACTACATTTTTCTTACATTTGTGACAGAAGACTTTCAGTGCAAGATGGTGTTAATGTTGTGCTCACATTTTAAGCGGCAAGTTCCTTTTTGCTTTACTTGGGGGTAAGGTGGAGGGAGAGTCACACTTCCAGATGAGATTCTTTTTTTTTTTTAATCCCTCATTCTCTCCTTCAGCTATCTTATCTCTGCATGCTCCAAATTGGCTATGTAAGCTAGGGGAAAAAAGAATAACTGAGATGCTGGTGCTTTCCAGTTCTTATGTCAGAAGCTGCCACTCAGCACAGGCAGCACTGGAACACAGAGTATAAAAAGGAAGCATAGGCAAGTAGAAAACTCTGCTAGTTAGAGCATGTGTTAAATGAACTAGACTTAAAAAAGGGAGGCACCTTCACTGTGGCAGCTGTTGAGAAAGAACTTAAGAGGCTCTGGGAATAATGAATACTTGCATATCTCTGAATATTGAGTTCATGCAACTGACAAATCCTTTCCTTCCGCTGCATCATTGACCTCAGTACCAACCAGCACCACCTCCTGCTCAAGGAAATGCCAGTCAACCCTCTTTTCCTACAGGCAGTCTGGCATGTGAAAACCCTCTCACACCATACAATCACATATACTCACATATACTCACATATACTCACATATACTCACATATACTCACATATACTCACATATACTCACATATACTCACATATACTCCTGTAGTTGCAGGACCTTTCATTGTCCTCCAACTCTGAAGGCAAATGTATTTGTGAAGTTCAGAAAACTGAAGCTACTTGCAAAGGGCACTGCTTACAAGCAACTAGTGTTACATACAAGGCACATATAAAGACTTGAACTCTCCTGTACGCAGCAGCATTACACCACTTCAGCTGCATGAGCTAACTTCATGCTGAAACAGCTTTGCATTGCCAGAAAAGAAATATTTAACCATCATATTAAATCATCAAATGAGCTTGTCAGGGCAATAAGCCCAGCTTATGCTTATCTTTCCCTCTATATTAGAAATATAGATAGCAACATTAAAACTAAAACACTGAAACATGCAGAAGCATTAAATCTATGTGGGAGCAGGCTACTTAGTAAAATGAACAGTTATTCCATAAGAACTGCTAAAGGAGGATGGGGAAAATGGTGTAAGTGATTGTATTTCCTAAGCCTGTGTATCTTCTGTGAAAACTCTCCCTTTTGTTGGCTATTCTCTTTCCTTATAAGCCCAATGCCTTAACGTTTTCCAAGAACTGTTTATAAAAAGGTCACTGGGGAATCTCATCATGTGACTTTGACATTCAATTGCATGGAACACACAGGAAAAAAAGCCTTCAGCAGCAAGAATGTAAAGGCTCACAGAAAAGTAAGCTGAAATAGGCTTATTGAAGATTTTTTGCACAAACATTTCCAGTCAGGGTTGGCTGATGGGAATTTTGTACAGAAATCCAGTTTTAATGAAGACACTGTTTGCTATATCTAGCTGTGTCAGCTCCATTTGGACAGATGAGTTTGACACCTGGGACAATTAACAGCACCTTTATTTTTAACTAATTTGAAAAAATGTTCACTCTATTATAAATATTAGTTCTCCCATAAAACACGAAACTAATCAGTGCAGCCAAATCAACTGACACAGCTAGAAATAAGGTCATTAAAAGCTGTATGGATGATCAAAACATTCTCAGCATTTTTCACATAAAGACAGATACATCTAATTCTTCTTTACTTGTTCTTAAATATCTGTGTGATCCCTGTAGCCAGGGGATCCAGATAACAGAGTATGTAAATAGCACAGAGCTCAGAAATGTGAAGGAGGACATCTGAACTTTCCAGATTTCTGCTGCCATCTGCTTGCCATTGGCTTACTTACCATGCATGCGACAAAAGTAAATGCTGCATGCTCCAAATTCTGACAGTAGACATCTACCTCAAAAAACTTGACTAAAACTACTGAAAAATAAGCCCACAGGGATTCAAAGTGTAAAAGCTACTCTGTACTACCTCTGTGTATTGATCCTCCTGGGCAAGTAAAATTGCAGTTCAGTGCAGACTAAATACTGGAAGCGATCACAGAATATTAATTCTAGTTCCACCAGAGTGATAGACCCTAGCACTCTGCTCCTCTCACACATATTTCCTCGTTAGGGTTAAAATCTTAGCAGATTACAGATCCTCTCTTCAGTCTAATCTCTTTATTTATCTGCCAGGACAATAAGACACATAGGTCAATCATTTACTCATACTAATTCGCTTTTATGGCAAAAATGGAGCCTGTCCCCCCTTAGTAAACTGCACCTAGCTGAAATGATTCCATTCTATGATTCTATGACTCCATTCTATGAAAGGGGCATATTTTGATGAAGGAATTGGTAATGGACGCAGAAAGATCTTTGCGTAACAAGTAGCATAGACTTTATGTGTAACACTGCATGGTGAGCAGATTTTGAGTCTGTACACGTGTGCAAAACATGAAGTCCCTGTCTGGCACTACCTGTGTTTGCAAAAGCCAGTCCAAAAGGGTTTCAGCTGGCGTAAAGACTGTTGGTCATTGACGTCTGTTTTGTTCAGTGGTTTCAATGCGACTGTGTTTATTTGTGACTATTTCAAATTGGGCCTCTTTTCCACACTGCTATAGAAGGAGAAACTACTAACTTCTCTGAATTTAGTGTTTGTTTTGCAGCCAATTTTCATGTGTTATATTCCCAAGTGAATTTGCATAGAAGATAAAATCTAAATACGTACAAAGGAATGTCTGTATATTCATAAACATGCACACCTGGGCATAACACTTAGATGTTTGTTTAAACAACACAGCCCTGGTGGTGAATGGTGTGCAGACAAATACATGTCCTGACACTACTATGCTCCTTCCACGGAAGTACATGCAGATGCAGCCCACACACAAACATGGATGCTGCATTTGTTCCTGCCGATACAAAACACACGCAGCCAGCTTTTGCCCGGTCTCCCTTTAATGCCCCTCATGACCACATCCTACACTTCTCCTCCCACTTCCACAAAAACAGCAGTGCTGACTCTTATGAGTGTTGTACAAACCTTTGTTGGTAACTTCCCAAGAAACTTCAAAGAGCAACAAGTCCTCCACTGGTAGGTCTTCATCTTCCCATTGAGGAAGCCCATTAAGAGAGGTCATGGACAGTGATCTGGCCAGTGGCATTTTCTTCAGCCCCTAAATGCTCACCACGCAGGCCACAACAGTTGTACTCAAATGTCCGCTTAATGTAGCCGTTTCTCTGCAGTTCTGCTTGGAGTGGTCTGCCGGTGCGCTGGGTTTGGAGAAGAAAATTTACTCAGATAGCTGGCAGCTAATGGGTTTAAACTGTCTGACCACCAGCATTAAATTGGCTCAGTGAAATCCTCAGGGCTTGAGAAGCAGCTGCTGGCAGAGGTAAGAATTTAAAAAAGACTGACCTGAGGAAGGTCTTCGCTTTGGGGGCAGGCCTTTCTTCTGCCCCTAAAGGGAGGTAAAAATTGGTTTTGAGCTCCCCAGTCACAACATTCAGTATCTTCCCCCTCAGGAACAATTGAAACTCACCAGCTGTAAATCCAGCACTGCCCTGAGCAAACTCCAGGAAAGAGGACACTCTGAGTTCACCACCTGATCTGAGTCCAGCCCCCGAGTCCTCCCCTGCCTGTTACCACTCATAGACTTTCTCTACCCACTGGCCAGCAGGGTAAACAGGCTCTTTCTACATGATGCCTCTAAGATTACTTGTCAGGTTAAGCACTGTTACCTATTCTTGTTCAGTCCATCAGTCCAAAAGCACTAATTTGCTTTGCACAATTTGCCTTCCACAGTGAATTCCAGCTGTGTTCCCTCTCTGGGCAAGCTGTCGGTTTCATTCTGCCTTAGGACAGGTCTGCATATCTGAGAGTTTCTACAGACAGAGCTACAGTTGCTCTATTTACATGTTTTTGGTGGCACTCCCTGCAGATCTTGTCCCCTATTTTCCACATGGTTTCTCTTTTTCTCTGGCCTCTGGGCCTAGGGAAAAAATACACCCATCTTGCTGCAGCACAAAGCACAAAGCTAGGATGCTGCAAGGAGTGCACACATCTGCAGAGCTTGCAGCTTAAGACCTCCCAAGATCCACAGAGCAGCTGCCTACTCTGATGATACTTATGTGCTTATGCTCAGAGCCTAGTTCCTCTGGGACAGCTGTGTCCACTCAGTCAGAGTCTGAGATTAGAAAACAACTTGCCCAAAATCCAGAGTTCAGCGCTGACCAGATCTCCAGATGATATCCCAGGTGATATCCAGGGCATCACTAGCTCTATGGAAGGCAATGGCAGGCGTGGACTTCATAGCAGCACAGATGGACGGAGCAAGTCCAAGGCGATAGGTTTAGAAGACAGGCCGCCCATCTGTATAAAAGTAATACAAATATGACTTTCTTTTCTTTCCTATATAGAAACCAGTAATAAATACTGCAATTTACATAATTGCATGGAATGGACAGCATCCTGTAAAATAGAAATGTAAGGAATGCTGTAAGCCAGTAAATATTTGAACTGTGGGAGAGCTTAAGGCCCACATATGCCAACGTTGCTTTGTCACAGCATCACCATATTCATCTCTTGTTTACCATTATGCTGCCAGTCTGCAAGAATGGACGTGTATACAACAGCACACAGGCAATGTAGTACCTCAGAGCAGCTGGCTCACGTAATTTAGATGCAAAACCTGTAATACTGCGGGGGTCTCCTCATTTCTGAACCCCATTTCTGAGGATGGCACTAGATAATCTTTGAGGTCCCTTCCAACCTAAGCCATTCTATGATTCCGCCATTCTAAGATTCTAATATCAAATCTGCCCAAGTCACCCTTTTCTCTGAAAACCAAGGCGGGGCTGACAGCCTCACAGATATCATTCCAGGTGACGACTAGAGAGGGCAAATCCAAGCCAGCCCACAAACTCATCTTAACCGCAGAGCCCCGTGCCACCCCAGAACCAGGCTCTGTTTCGCATACCGCGTGTGCTGCTCGTTGACCACTAGGGGGCGCCCGCCTCCCAACGGCGCGATAGCCCGGCCGCCATGTCAGGGTACAGCGTCAGCCAGCAGTGGGATAGCGGGGGTACTGACCGATGCCAGATGGACGATGGCAGTCCGCTGCCCCCAGGCATTCAGCAGCTGTAACAAACCTAAAAGACATGTGAACAGTGAGCTGAGGTCAAAATAATAAAAAATTTAAGGTTTTCATATAATCTGAGGTTTTCAGACTTTCCAGCTTTTTTTTTTTTTTTGGTAGTTTGAGGATGCTTTCACTTTTCAGGGTTGGCAAAAGATGGTAGAACTCCTTTAGTCTTGGCAAGTGGGTTTGCAAGGATCATCAGCTCAAAGAGTATCACAGAATTGCAGGGGTAGGAAGGGTTCTCTAGAGATCATCAAGTCCAACCCCCTGCTAATGCAGGTTGCACAGGTAGACATCCAGGCAGGTTTTAAATATCTCTAGAGACTCCACCACCTCTTTAGGCAGCCTGTGCCTGTGCTCCATAACCCACACAATAGAGAAGTTCTTTAGAAGTTCTTTAATGCTGGTACCTGTGATCCCACAGAAAGAAAACAGCTCTCCAGGAGCAAGGGTATATTCTGTTAGCAAGAATGGGCAAATCTACAGCATATGCAGTGGGGGTGACGTTCCAAGAGCAGAAAGGAAAAAAGTCACTGTCTATCCTCCATGCAAAGTGCATTGAGAGGCAAGTAGTGAAAAGGGGACAGTGCTAATACTAGAAGAAAGTGCCATTTTTTTGTTGTAGAGATAGGAAGTCACTAAACTTAGAATAGCTTGGACTGCAATGGACCCACCTGGTTCCTATCCCCAGCTGTGAGCAGGGTTGCCACCCACTAGATCAGGCTACCCAGGACCTTATCCTACCTGACCCTGAACACCTCCAGGGATGGGGCACCCACAACTTCTTTGGGCAGCCTGTGTCACTGCCTCACCACCCTGTGTAAACCTTTCCCCTGCCATCTAGTCTAAATCTCCTCTCCTTTAATTTAAAAACATTTCCCCTTGTCCTATTGATATTCACCTGTGTAAAAAGTTGATTTCCCTCCTGTTTATAATCTCCCTTTAAAGACTGCAAGGCTGTAATGAGGTCTCTTCAGAGCCCTCTCTTCTCCAGACTGAACAAGCCCAGCTCCCTCAGCCTGTCTTCATAGGAGAGATGCTCCAGCCTTCTGATCATCTTCCTGGTCCTCCTCTGGAGTTTCTCCAAAAGCTCCACATCTTTCCTGTACTGGGGATCCCAAGCCTGGGCACAATACTCCAGATAGGGTGTCAAGAAGGCAGACAGGGACAGTTCCCTGCTGGCACTCCCTCTTCTAATGTAACCCAGGATATCGTTGTACTTCTGGGCTGCAAGCGCACCCTGCTGGCTCATGTTAACGTTTTCATCTATCAGGACTCCTAAATCCTTCTCAGCAGGGTTACTTTCAAGAAGTTCTTCTCCCAGTCTGCACATATATCTAGGGTTGCCCTTACTCAAGTACAATACTTGTAGATTTTTTTTCTTCTTCTGTAATATAACAGAAAGGACAACTGCTGAATTGGAAAAATGGAAACCTACACAAAACAGTAGTTTATAAAAATACTTTCCACAGAACTGAAACTGGTTTTGAGTCCAGTCTTTATGTTCCCATATTACTGTTATCACCAAAGTACACAAACACCCTCAGGTAATGCATTATACAACATGGCTCAGTCTGGCCTGGCATCATAGGTGGTTGCACCAAGTTCTCAGCTTGTGGACTTGAACTAATCTCACTTGCAACATCTTGGACAATAAGAAAGCTGTGTCTGAAAAGTCTCTGAAGAGAAATGGCACAGTATGTGTTTTGTTTTGAAATTTCCTACAGTTCTCTGGATATTGACAGGCAGGGATAATAGGCAGATAAGAGCACACTGCCCCATATAAAGCTCTTTTCAAAACTGTTACATTCCAGGATGTGGTCATCTCTACTGGCTTTAATCTAACTCCTTCTGGTTGGGACCCCTCAGTCCCTCCTGTAGAACCACCTCAAGAAAGTTGGAAAATCAACTTCAGCTTCTCTGGCTGTAAGAAAGAGCATGTTGGGGAAGAAATACTCAATACTGTTTATTGACTGAATTTATAATGAGAAAAGTGCACCTGGGTCAGCTGTAGAAATAAATTATATATAGATATTAAAAATGTTCATAAACACGGGGCTAAATTTTACAGGTTTGTAGCATCAGTTACTTGCACAAGCTGTACTCTGGAAATCGAGCAGTAGGTGGCACTGATGGTATTAACAGGAGTTCTCCAGTGTCTACTGTGTTTTGCTTTTGACAAAAGGCCGTTTAATTCTTCTGACTAAATCTTTGTTCATGACAAACCTTGGTTTTATAAACACCGTGGAAACAGAATCACAACACAACCAGCAAAATGGGGATCCTCTGCCTGGAAGAAAAGCCCCTCCCTCAGGCTGAGTTGCACAGGGAAGAAGGGAAAAGAAGAGCAATGAGAGGATATTTAATAAAGTGAGCTCTCTACTGTACAGGGTGTTGTGCTCCCATCTAGGATGCAAACTCATGGACAAAGACACAAATACTTTCACAGATGTACAAACACAGCTCCGGGTAGTTCTGAATTCTTACTCTTTTATCTTGTGTGACATTGAAAGAATTGTTATCACAGCTAGCAGCTCGGTTTCACAGAGCTTATCTGTATCTTCTCAAGTAGGCAGGAGTGCATTATTTTACTTCTCTGTCTGCAAACAGTGGCTTGCCCAGCTTTGTGTGCTTTGAAAGACTGTTGTGCAAACTCAGAGATGTGGTGCTGAAAGAGGCCTTTCCATTCATTCAGCTATGGCATAGTAAGGACTTAATTAGAGAAAAGGAAAAAAAAAATGCTGTGCCATGATCAGAATTAAGATACTTGCTGAAATTTAACCACATTCAATGATCCTCATGAACAGAAATTCGTCTTAATGGAATATAGGCACTACCCATGAGTATGGTCTTCTTTTTTGTCTCTTTAAGATCCACACTATTGACTTTGAATGCTTTGAAATGTCCAAAGATTTGTTTCTGTTTATTCTTCTGACTCTTATCTTAAATATATATATATATATATAAAAATATATATAGTTACACATATATATACACCAGAGCATTCAGAATCAGCACAATACAGAAGTCATTTTAAAAAATGCTTATTTCCTTCTAATGCAAGACCATTCACCACTGGAAAAAAACAAATTCAGTGTAATGAACAGGAGCTCAACAACAAATAGTCTCCCAGACTGATCTTCACTCCGAGTGTATCAGGGACTACTCTACTGTCATATGTGGGTAGGAAAATGAGTTTGATATAATTCTAAGGTGTACTGCTCGTGTCTACACATTCCCAGTGACGCCACTGGAGATGGCTGAATGAACAGAGGCTTTGGAAATCATAGCACTCCTGTATCATTGCCTGAAATGTGGAACTGGCAGCACAGATAGAAAATGTACTTCAGAAAAAATGTCTTTTTTATTCCCTTTGCATGTTCATTTAGTACATCCCACTATGCAAGAATTACAGATATTACCTTCCAGAAATTGCTGCTGATAGGTGCCACCTTCACTTTATTTTGAAGATTTTCTGGATTTTTTTTTTTAACCTCAGATGTTGAGTGTGTAAACAGAACTAAGTAGGGTTTGAAGAGCTCTTACAGAGGAGAGCATAATGGAGAAAATGTTTGCATAGAAATCATAGTTTGCACATCCAGTACCTGGGCCATACTGTGCATTGTTGCTCATGTTTGCAGGTAAATTACTCATTTCAGACACTGAGCAAATCCAAGCCTTGTGAGTCTGACCTCTCTAGTAGACCATTGAAGTTAATGATTTGCATGACTCTTTTGCTTGCATAGAATGACTCACAAAGCAATGGCATCACAGGAAATCATTTACACAAATGGAGTACATCACTGTTGTTGGTGTGGGTTTTAGAAAGACCCTAACTATTGTAATATCTGGAAAGCTTTGGAAGTTTTGACTTACTTAAGGTTGTGATCAGAGACATGAATTAAAGAAGAACTACTCATAGATAAAGAAATACCCAAAATCAGACATTGTCCTGAGAGGCCTTGTTATGCTATGGCAGTGTGTCATTATAGACCACAATATATGGATGGGGCTCTTAAATATTTTGGGGCTCTTAATCACACTGACACTAGTGAAAGTTCTGTGGTTATATACCACTGAGAATGTGCAACATAATTGTAATGATTTATATCTGTAAATTGAAGTACCATTTAGTTGCTGCATAAGACTGATGTGAGTTGTATCAACACAGTGATAACAGCAATTTGATGAGGAACTGAGGACACAAGTCACCTACTTACCACAAAATACAGTTCTAAGTTAGATTCTATGAAAGTCACGTAAACACTACCAGTCTAGGAAAAAACTCTGTACCTACCCATATGTTCTGTTGAACACCATTCTACTGTTTAATCCTGCCACCAACTCTCTGACCTCTTTTTGTCCTCTGACTACTAAAGGAGAAGCTGATGGAGCACTGCAGGTAAACTCAGAACAAGCCCACCTCTTGCTTAAGTGATGGCTGATTACCACAAACATCAGCTTTACTAAGCTTGCAGTTTCTTGCTATACAGACTTACAAATAAACAAAGGATGCAAAGGATATTCGAGTAACAGAAGGTGATAGTTTGCTGTTCTGTAAGCATACATGAAGAAGCTATTCTACAGCAACTGTAGTGAAGATACAAGACTATGTGACAAGCCTCCTAACAAAAAATAATTGCAGTATAGTTGATGTATGCATACCCACTTACCTCAAAGGTTTGAATGCGCAGAAATTCAAAATTCAAGCTCTTTCTCCTTAGCATTTATTTTATTTATAAATCTATGTTACAAATACAGTGGTAATAAGCATATATTCGAGGTTAAGTGTAACATGGAGGATGACATTCTGGCCTTCTGGTATCACCATGCCAGTAATATCCCTCCTCTCTCCATTTTCCAATGGTATTTCCTCATCTCTTGTCTGAAGCTTGCAAAGCAGTCAGACTGACTTCCTTTTCTGTACTCTAGCTATAAACCTGCAAATACAGGAGGGTTAGGTCCTTACAGCACTCAAAACTACCTTACTGCTCTTACCTCGTGAGAGTCAAGCAAGCTGTCCTCAGTGCTTTCTGAAGTGTTCTGCTTCTGCATGCTGGCTTTTCTTGCTTATTTCAACATAAAGTCCAACAGCACCATGATGTTTTCTCTTAGGCCAAGGTACCTCTTGATACACAGGAATGTGTTTAAAGACCTGCATTGCCTTTCACAGGAGCAAAGTTCATGTATCTATAGGGCTGTAAAAGCAAAACATAGACAAGATAAGGAGGAGTCTGCTATGTACAAAAGCCACAGGTATCTGTTAGGTGAAAACTAAGGCAATATAGTCATTAAGAAATTTTTATGTTTGCTGTTTAAGTTTATATTACAGACGAACTCCAGACGAACAGAAAGCAATAGGCTGCTATTGTGGAAGCATGCATGGGAAAGCTATTCTATAGCCATCCAACTGCTATGAAGATCTTATGTGATAAGAATCCTAACAAAAAATAGTTATAGTTATTAATGTACTTGCATACTACTTACAAATATCAGTAATGCCAAAAGTAATCTGAAGAGTTTATTAATAAAATCTGAAAATTTCCTAGACTGAGATAGTTGTTGATGTTTAACAATTTTGAACCAATCCCCACCCATTATGCACACAAGGCCACTTTATTGTTATTTCTTAGAATATTCCTTTGTGACATCATTTCCCTAGAAGTAGAAATAAGTAGTCAGGGTGTTCTGACAGTTCAAGAACTGCTCATCTTGCAGACTGATGAGATTTCCTCATTCTTTCAATTACGTTTCTTGTTTATATACAGCCACTCTATCTTGTCACAGGCTGCACCTTCTTGTGATAGGGATGGTTTTTAGCTCTCTGACAAGGCACAAAAGATGCTGTGTTAATGTTGAATTTATGATCACTTAAAAAAAAAAGAACATGTGGATACAGAGAGTTTTGAACAGACAGACACTAGGGTGACAACAGCTTCCCAGCACAGGCAGTGATTCCTGTGTTAATTTCAAGGCATCACAACGTGAGGTACCAGTTTGCTGATCTCAGAACACAAAGTAAGACCCTACTCTTTGATGAGTGAGGATTGCATGCTGATTTAGTCAGGGACAAAAATCAGTTTTATGGCTGAGAACTTCAAGAATAATCAAGATTCACAGACAGAAAGGAAAACTGCCCACTCTCTGTCCTCTAAGACAGCTGATGCCTCTTCTCACATACCAGCCTTAATAATCCTAAAAAAGTTAA
Organism: Tympanuchus pallidicinctus; assembly: GCF_026119805.1. Taxonomy (NCBI): domain Eukaryota; kingdom Metazoa; phylum Chordata; class Aves; order Galliformes; family Phasianidae; genus Tympanuchus; species Tympanuchus pallidicinctus. Next base: position 7,510,249 of record NW_026294744.1, read on the forward strand.
ATTCCACAACATATTTTTGAATTTTATATCATTGACCAAAAACAGTACAAGTATGAACAAAGTGGAGAAGGATCTATGCAGTTAACCTACTGAACATGCTGTGGATTTTAATACTCAAATGCATTCAGTTTTTATGGATTTTCTTTTTAGGCATCAAAGGATCACTGAGCAGTCAAAAATGTAACCTTGATTCTCACTTCAAAAATTAAAGAGGAAAAACGAGTAAGGGAAAGACCTTCCCCACCACACATTTACAAAACTCTCAATGCCAAATGACAGAGTCTAACATCACATAATAAAACACAGCTGCCTCCTAAGCCTCAGACAAGCAATTTAGTATTAAGCCTGAGTTTTATCTTTCTGAACACAACTGTCCTGGCAGTCAAAAGGGCCAAGTGAACAGCACAACATGGCTAACCAACCAAGAGAAGAAATTGCCTGGCTCTCCACAGAGTGCAGCCTCACCTCAAGTTTCAAGTGTGTTGTCAGTGCCACAACTTAAGGATGTAACATTCGAGTGTCCGAAGGAGAAATATAAAGGTTGTGAAGCATCTAGAGGAAAGATATGAGAGCACCTGAGTTCCCCTAGTTTGTTAGCACAGAGGAGAGAGGCCTCTTGGTGGCCTACAGCTTCATCACAAGGGGTGCAGTGAAGCAGACACTGATCTCCTCTCTGGCAACAGCAACAACAGAACAGTGAGGAATTGCATCAGTGAGCCTCCTCCATTTTTATTTTTAATTTATTGATTTATTTATTTATTTTTAAGTCCCTACACCATTCATTTTTGAGATATATTGGTCAAAGTGAGAGCAAATGAAGTTGTGTCATTCTCAGCAACTTACTCTTTTCATTATTTTATAGTTATAGTTATTCTGCTCTATAGAGTAGAAAGCATCAATTTAGGTAATAAAGCTTCAGGATATCTACAGAAATATTTTTCATAGCAGGTTTCCAGACCTACAGATCAATTTATTTTACCCAACAGTTAAAATACCAGAAAAGTTTCAATTCCCAGGCGCTTAAGTCAGCATCTGGATTTCAAGTTTTCTACTGTACAGAAATTATTTCCAGTAAGATTGTATTACTGCAGTCCCTCCACAGGTAATTACTACATTTTTACTAACTTTATGTTAGAAAATACATGTGTCTACACTGTCACGTATCAGGTGGCAGATATTAATGGTGAACACTATGGTCAGGATAAGCTGTAAACACCAGAAATAAGTCACTAGGACACCAAAACATGCCTTAAAGTTGCTTTATTTGTTCTTAAGGTCTGTGCATTACAGCAAGCTTATGCTTAGCTACTGTGGACAAAAGCTCAGTCTGGAAGAGCATTAATGTTAACCATAGAGATGGATAGCGAGTAGACAGCCCACATTTGTACACGCTGTTTTTCTACTGCTGCAATCTAACACAGGAGTTACAGATCTTTAAGATCTTTCTGGATGCTCCACAATGTGTCTGCACTCTTCTTCAACTGAGCCACTTCATCATCCTTCAGCTTTTGGTTGATGACACTTGTCAATCCAGAGGCACTCAGAACACAAGGCAGGCTCAGGAAGACATCGTTCTCAATGCCATACATGCCCTGTCACAAACAAAAGAGTTATTACATCACTGATGCGAATCCATAACTCTAGAGCTGTTTTTAATTTATACAGCAGGAAGCCTTCTGACATCAGATCTTAAGACCACTACTCTGCAGCTTGCAGAAAATTTTCAGTCTGCGTATTTGAAAATAAAATACTTGGTTTAAAGCAAACAGCAATAATGAAATTGATTATTTCATAAATCGTAACTCCAAAAATCCCATTTATATCTAACAAGTAGGCTGACAAAACTCAAAAGCAGTAGGATTAGAGCAAGCAGAAATGGCAGATCTTTTTTCTGACTATAGAGGATGCTGTGAAATCAGCCAGCTCAGAGCCCATTGGTCCACTAGAGGTTATTCAGCTGGCACAGACTAGATACAGATATATAGACAAAAAACATGCGTTCTGCCCCAGCACCCTTAGCAAGGGAGTGTTTCATGGAAACACATTTGGGCTTCCACTATTTTTTTTTTTTTTTTTTTTTTTTTTTGCACTGACAGCCTCTTTTAATGAAGCTGTATGCCATACATGGCAAATTTCACACAAAGGTAATACAGTGCTGGGCAGTATAGTATTTGCTCACCCTTCTTACAAGTATGGAGCAGAGAACTAAGAAGTCAGGAGATAAAATTACAATAGGATGCTCCCTTTGTAACACCTGAAATTCAGAGTAGATTCTTAAAAAAAATAACAAAGCTTCCTTTGTTCACCGCCTTGCTAACTGACAGTGTTCAATTTTTCCATAACAAAATCTGTGCTACAGCATCCAGTACACCAACATTTCTTACCTTCACCAGTGTTGACACAGAATGAACTCGGCACAAGTTCTTCAGCATTGTCTCACAGAGCTCAGCAACGCTAAGGCCAATGGCCCAGTTTGTATAGCCCTTGAGTCTGATTACCTCATAGGCACTACAGAAACATTGAAATATACTAGGATTAGTTAAAGAGCATTCAAAGTATACTGAAGACAAAGTCTTAGATAAGCAAACATTCGCTATCTAAAAAAGAAAACACAAAGCCACAACACACTCCTATGACACACTGCAACTTTTAGAACTATAAATGCCAAAGAAGAAGTCAAACATTCCAGCATTAGAGCATAGAATATAGAGCTTACGTTAACCCAAATGTATAACAATAAACCCTATTGTTCTCTCAGCATTAGCTGAAAAAAGAAAAATAGCTTCCCCATCCGAACAATTCTGATAGTGAAAAACAGAAAGCCATGTACAACTAACAAATTCTCTATTCAAATCAGTGAACAGTGTTTTAAATTGTCATTCTGAATACACAAAAACTGAGGTGGAAAGGAGATGCAGCATGCAGAAAAGCGATTTCCATTATTACATGCATCCACATTATTCCTTAACTCACTGTACCTTTCAACAACCTGCTTGTGGACTTCCTTCCAGTTCTCGCTGTCTTTGTCAGTACCCATGGCAGGATTCAGCTCCTGGAGAGAAACACCTGCCACATTAACTCCACTCCAAACAGCCACTGCAAGAGAAAGAGAATATAAGCTCCACAGCACTCAGCAACTCCACCTGCTCTTGGTCTAGCTAGGATATATTAATGAAACAAAACAATAGCAGCCAGAACCACAATAAAGTTTGAGGCAGATCCTGTCTTCATTAAACAAGAATTAATTCTGAGAACACTGGGTGTCAGAATATTCTGAAAATACTTCAGTACTGACACTGAAATTCATCCGTACACATGAAAAGCAGAACTTTCAGTCCTTCAAAGGTTTAGGGAGCTATTTTTTCCAAGTCAGAAACCTCAAATTCCTACAGACTGAACTGTCTGAACTATTTACTCAGCTTTTTAGAACAAATTTTACAGAAGAATTGCTGTCTGTACATTTGCTGCCCCACTGATCAGTATGAGTATTAGCCTCCAAGAACTGTACTCTATTTCCCTGAACAAGTTAGCAATATGCAAGCTTAGAATACCAAGAAAGGAATTTGTCAATCTCCTTTCATATCAAAAGCTTACAAGGAGATTCATTCTGCAAACTCACTAGGAATTTTTCTAGATACTTCAAAGCAAAAATAGATGAAACAGTGAAGCAGAATAAGCTCTCTTACTGTAGAGCTGGCTTCAGTTAGTACTGTAGTTGATGAGACACTACTTTGATCAGATGCAGTGTGACACTGTGAAATGTGGATCTCATAAAAAACACACAGCACTAAAATTCAAAGCAGTACCATCATCCATATAGTTGTTTCTGCTGCATCCTGTCAGACTTTAAATAAACATAAAAGCTGAACTAAGACAAATTTAAAACCATGAAATCAAAGAAGCTTCTCTTGAAGCTTCTATTGAAATAGCATGGAGGAAATTCACAAAATAAAGGGATTTTTGTTTACTTCAATCTGGATTACTAGGCTTTTAGACTATTTGCAACAATCCCATTTACTGACGTAGTAATAATACTAATACAGCTTTCAGTGGAGAGCCTTGCTGCAGACAATATAGATGATGGAAATCCAAAAACTACAAGTAAAGGAAGAGAACTGGAATTCTTAGGATTCATTTAAAAAAAAAAAAAAAAAATGGCCTTTTCAAGTCAGGATTTAATTATACAGCCACAATAATGTTAGCTGAAAAAAAAAAAAAAAAAAAAAAGGAAAAAAAACAGTAGCAGGATTTCCTGGAATTAATTGCCTCAACTCACTACAAAGACAACAAAGTGCTGCTAGCCACTCAAGCCCAGCTATATCTGTTCATTCAGGATTTTTAACACATGCAGCTTCAACCTCTAGTACTGTATTGTTTAATCAAAAAATAAAAATAAAATAAAATCTTCCATAGTGCTCCTTACCACTAGAATCACCATGTTCTCCTAAAATCCAGCCATGGCAGCTGGTCGGGTGGATATCAAGTCTCTCAGCCATCAGGTAGCGGAATCTAGCTGTGTCTAGATTGCAGCCACTTCCAATCACACGGTGCTTTGGCAGGCCACTCAGCTTCCATGTGACATAGGTTAATATATCCACTAAAAAAGAAGAACATGCATAGTGAGTTAAACCGTTCTCGTACACCAGAAATAACACACCAAGTATTTGCTGCAAGTGGTAGGGCTCTCAGGAAGACTCGAAACAGAAGTGAACTCACTGGTCACTGTATTTTAGGTCTGTTTATTCACAAGACTAAGGTGAGTAAATTACCAGAAGTTTAGGACCTGTCTAGCTACCTTTCAGAAAAACCAAAGGTCTTTGGAAATTAGTATCCTGCCAGCTAGAACTAAATCTCTCAAAGCAATCAGAACTGGGACTGAAATTTTTTCTCTGGTCAAAATAGTCAAGCAATATCCTGAAGTAACATTACGTTCACTTTTTCACAAGCAGCAGCAAAGCAACTTACAGTGGGGAAAAAAAAAAAAAAAAGGATCTTTACATGTACATACACTACTCCTACTCCAGGTTCACTTATTGAATGCATCTGTTCATTAAACAGTTTCTACAGTGGTTACTTCTGTAGCATGAAAAGCTAAAGGAGCTCTGTGTTTTGGCCGCATGTGGCTCTAAAAATAGATTTAGAGAAAAACAAGCCAATTAAGGCTGGGGCAGGCTGAAGGAAAACTCAAATCCACAGCTCCAAGCAAGAATAATCATCAGGCCACAACACTGAATACTGACTCCAAAAGTCTCGAAAGAAAACTGGCTCTCCAGAGGGATTGTATTTATATATAGATCGCTTGCTTGGGCAACAAGAGCATGCAGTCTCAGTGCAGCTTGCACCTTCATGTTACAAGGGGCGTTCCCATTAGCACTGCTTTGCTATAGCCACAACTGGTACTGCTCCTACCAGGGCCACAGTGATCTATGTGCAGACTACAGAATTTAAATTACCTGGCTTCTCAAACAGCTACATTTCCCCTGGACATATCCAAGCTTTGAGGCACAATTTAGTCTCACTGCTTGCCAACAATACAGTTTTTTTATACAGGAGAGAACGTGGGCAGTGCTATCTGTGTTGAAGTCCAGACAGCTCTGGGCAAGTCACCAGGAAGGACACAAAGTCACACCAACACACAGCTAGTGGACACGCCTGATAGCATGACACCTCTGAAGTCCTTTCTAAGAGGCTTACAATAGCTACATTATGTAAAACTAGTGAACACAAGTATTCCACAGATACTGAGTTAAAAAAAAAAAAAAAAAGAAAGTAATTCTGGAAAAAGCAACACACTCAGTTGTCTCACACAGCTGCTCTACTGGAAAGGAGTCTGTAGTTTGAGTTTGAATTCAGCCTTGCTAGAACAAGAACAATTTTATCTGTGATCTCATTTTTAGATAAGTTTAAAATTGCCATGTTATTGTACTTGCACAGAAGTCACTTGCTCAGTATACCAGTACTCAATAGTACAATTTGTACACTACCTAATTACTTAGACAGCAGCTGACTTGCAAGTTCTACACACACGTACTGTACTGTGTTTTAACTGTTAAGGTGTTTTAAAAGCAGTCTCACCTCATTGCCAGGGCTCTGTAGCAGCTGCTTTTCTCTGGTGCTGAATCAAAGAAAAACCACCCCACAGAGACTTCCTACAAAGCATACTGGAGTTTATACCCCTTCCTCTTACCATGAGCCTCAGCATGCAAATATTATTTCCTGAATATATTGCTGTACTAATACAGCCATATAACAGTTGTATTAATACTTATTTCAATGTTACTACAGCTGTTCAACAAGCATGGTTGATATCTTAAAGGGCAGATCCTCCATTCTCAAGAATGGCCATATCCAGTCTTATCCTATCCCTTGACAGGACAAGGGGGAATGGTTTTAAACTGAGACAGAGCAGGTTTAGGTCAGATATTAAAGAGGAAGTTTCTCACACAGAGGGTGGTGACACACTGGAACAGGTTGCCCAAGGAGGCTGTGGATGCCCCATCCCTGGAGGCATTCAAGGCCAGGCTGGATGTGGCTCTGGGCAGCCTGGTCTGGTGGTTGGCGACCCTGCACACAGCAGGGGGATTGGAACTAGATGATCATTGTGGTCCTTTTCAACCCAGGCCATTTTATGACAAGCCCCAGTCAAGGAGTTTGATTTGCACACTACTTACAAGCAAGTATCTCCCAATCATTCAAACCTTTTGAGCTAGAAATTTAAAGCTACCTCCTGATTAAGCTGAAGTAGGTAAGAACTCAAGTATTTATCATTAGAAATGCTTTAAAATACAAATAATGAAGAGTCCTGAATAAATAATATCAAATTCCTAGAGCTCTAATATTTTCACTGTTAGCAACTATACAGCAGATGTCCAAATAAAGATAAGAAATTTCATACTGGAAATTATATTTGAGAAGATTAATGAGGCATCACTAATATTCTAAAAACAGAAAACGTAGGTGTTCTAGAGATCTTCTTTACCTGGGTTGGAAACCACCAGGATGGTGCAATTGGGGCTGTATTTCACAATCTGAGGAACGATGAATTTGAAGACGTTCACATTCCTCTGAACCAGGTTGAGACGACTCTCCCCCTCTTGCTGACGAACACCTGCAGTTACTACCACAATCTTGGAGTTGGCTGTGACAGCATAATCTACAACCATGTGTAGAGATAAAGACCATTAAATATGTTTATAAGAACTTCAACAGCATCATTTTCATACAGGTATTCCAAGTAGCTGCTGTACTGTACCAACATTCAAGCCCAAACATAAGACGTCGCCCTGATGTATCAGCACACAGACCTCTATCACATTCAACTCCCCCCTCCAAATCTCATTTCTACCATCTGTACAGTAAGAAAGGTATTAGTTCTTCATTACAGAGGTACTAGCATTTCATTAAAATCAATTTTAACTGTTGCCCAAAATAGTAAAGCGACCATTAAGAGATATAGGAAAGCTTAGATTAAGGGCCACTCCCCATTGGGATTATGAGAGACTAAAATCTCACCCCAATTCATTAATTTAAATCTTTTGATGCCAAACCCTGAGAGTTCTGATCACATGAGCAATACAATTAAGCTTACAGAATATTGTTACAAAGAATCTGAAGTTCACCTTTGTCTGCCACAATCTTATGAGTCTGAAGGAACAAGCTCCCATGCTGTAGATCCATCATTTCTCCTTTTAGTTTGTCTTCCAGAACATCAACCAAAGCAAGCTCATCACAAAGACCCTGAAGAAATAATTACATTTAAGGAAGTTAACACATTATTAGCTGTTAACTCGCATTTAAAAGTCGTGTCTTCACATCTGAAAGCAACTGTTCTGCAAAGGCTAACCAGGACAAAACTATCTTGGTGCTACTGTGAGATGCATCAGAACAGAGCCACAGGCTGCTTCAGCACAAGCTTGCCAGCCTTATTCAGACCTTCTGAAAAAGTTATCTGTGGGGAATGTGAGTGCACAGCTACCCCTCTACTATTAATGCATTTGGTGCTTTTTTATAAAATAAAAAAAAAATTTAAAAAAAGGGAAAGACATGCTGTATCTTTCAGAATTGTAACGAGTCCTCTAAGCTCATTCAATCAGAACAAAAGTTAGAGCTGTTAAAATGTACTGCTTTGCAAAGCATTTAAACATATATGCTTGTTGTCAAGTCACACTGAGTCAAGAGTTAATATTATATGGTCTCAAAATAGGAAGATGGTGAAATACCATGGATGGAAGATGCTCTTGCTTTAACACAGAGCACTACCATCTTCTGATGGAAGCATTAACCACCCTTGTAAATTCTACTGTAATTTGAAGTTTCATCATTCATTAGGTTACATTGAAAACCAAATTAGTAGTTGTTTTCCCTAGGTATCTACACCTGACAGCATCCATTAGGCCACTTCTATGCTATTGAAAGCATTATCTTAAAGCTTCTCTTAAGCTTTATATAGAAGGGTAACACTCATTGGAAATATTGGCATCAACTAAGCACACCACAATATGCATCGTTTTCATTTGGAAAAATCATTTAACAGCATATATATTTAAATTTTTCACTTTAGATGTAAAAAAATTGCACTGGTCTGTTGCTTTTGTGCAAACTGTTTACGTTCAGAACAGTTAATCAGTCACTGGAAGAAAAATTTAGTAGGAGTTCATACTCAGCACTAATTGTACTCTGCAGATGAAAAGCAAAAATCTCACTTGTTTCAACATTTAAAAAAATCCTAATAGAAAACACTAGTGTTAAGCTAAGAAATTACTGAAATTGGAATCTGAAAACAGCCTGTGTACAGAGATGTGATTACTTATGGATTTATATATACAGCATAACAATGTGGGCCTCAGTCCAGACCTTGCACCAAATGTTCACCAGACTTTGCAGGTGAAGGAGCCAGTTCCCACTGAACCGTGGGAATACCTGGAATCACTCCAAGAACTGATTTCATGGATTTGCATCATTGTTGCCTGGAGAGAAATTCAGCTTGCCATTAGCACACACAGGAATGAAGTCTGCACAATCACCGCATCAAAAGCAGCTTAAAATATTCCCCTTAAAAATAAGCTGCCTTGAGACTGAAGAACTTTCCATTCCCAGAACAGTACAGTAACATCAGTAATTTGTTTCTGAGAGCTAAAAATAACTGATGTGTAAATGTAGTGTCACTGAAACGATGTATGAAATAGCACAAGTATGAAGTAAACTTAGTATTAGCATTAGGATCCAAAGGTATCTGAATACTAACACATAGAAAATCACACACAAAGCTTTATACTACAGTTCAACAAAAAGCAGAAGGCATTTCAGGCAGCCAGTCATCTTGCAGAAGTCAAAGCCACATCCAATTCAGTGACAAGAATCAAGTGGTTTTGCTGTTAAGCAAAGCAAAGCTGTTAAGGTGGTTTGTACTGTAATTTACACATATGAGAGAATGAGAAGAGCAGAACTCTGAGGAAATTCACTCCATTACGTCATATTTCAAGACTGAAAGATTAAGTTCAATTTCCACTCTAGGTTTGGAGCAAATATTTTAGTAACGTAGTAAAAGCTACATTTCTGTACACAAGATGATCCTGCTTAGAGCAGCATATTAAACACAAATGCAGGATTGTAATGAAGCTTGCAGTCATTTCACCTGGCTTCTATTCTGCCACCCTTGAAGGCAGTAATTTGTGAATGGTCTTCCCCTCCGTCAGTTACGTTTCAGTTTCATTTACTTATTAAAAAAAAAAGTTACCTCCACATCAGTACCTGCCTCACAGTAGCCTTTCCTTGCCATTATCCTTTCTTGCTGGCAAGGTTTAAGTATCAGCAAGTGAAAAACCTTCAACATTTTTTTCCCACAAATAAAATTGGTGCTTTAACACATATATCCTCGAGGTACTACAGGATGGACTGTCTCCAATGAAATGACAGCTGTTTTAGCTGTATATGCCAGATTCTTGATGCCAACCCTGTGAGCTATTTGACATAAGATCTGCCATTTCAAGGGGGTTGGGCACATCTGCTTGTCCTCTTGGGAAGAAAATGAAGACCTGTGGCTCCCACTTGTCTTTTCAAAAAGGCAAAAATAAATCAGATTTAATTCATTCACCACACTCTCTAAAAGCAAAAGGCAAAGATCCTCTTACACATTTAGCCCTTGTTTTGTTCAAAGACAGCGGCTTGAAATTTGCCAAAAAGAAAAAAAAAATATGCAGGGCAACCTCCAGTTAGAGCCCTGATTTTTAGTTTCTTACGCTGCTCTGGACACAGCATTATGCAATCAGACAAGAGCAGCTTAAAGCAAAACAAGCAGCCCTTGGAAGGCACCCGTAATCGTTGCCAGTACCTTCAGAGATGAGACAGTAGGACACAGATGCACGAGAACAAAAATCACGAAGTTACGGTTCTGTTTCCCACCCTGCCCTTCGCACTGATGTCTGGTTTGCCCGCATTCTTTGCGGGCAAAAGAGCTCCGCTGGGCAGAGTCCAGCTGTGTTACGGGAAACTCTTAATTCAAAAGGAAAGAAGAGCTTGAGAATGGCCTCAGAGCATTTTCACAACGAAATATCCCTCCAGGACCAGCTGATAGGACAGAAAATGAAGGTGACCCCCGCATCCATCCCGACCCTCCCCCCGCCCCGCCGCTCACCACGTGCTCAAGCACGAGGAGCCGCCGCGCCGCCCCGCGGCCGTACCTTGCCGAGGATGCTGATGGCACACGCCATCCCCACCTGCCCGACCCCCACCACGGTGATCTTGTTGTTGGGGACCGCGCTGCCCGCGGCCACGGGGGTGATCAGCTTCTCCTTCAGGGTCGCCATAACGTCCTACAAGAAGGGGTTGAAGGAGGCACGGTTTAATGGGGCCGCATTCCAACACCCGCCCGCGCTCCCCGCACCTTACCGCTCGCTCCCGCGGGGCTGGGGGCCGCTGCGGCAGCGCGAAACGCAGAGCCTTCCCACCAGCACAGCCCACAGCCTCCCCCGGACCACGAGGACCCCACCACCCACCCTCGGGGGGGAGGGGAAGCGAACCGCCGCCAACACCTCCCTCGCCGCGGAGAAAACCTCGCTCTCCCGCTACCCACCGGTTCGGTGCGGAAAAAGGAGAAACGGGAACAGCGCTGCGACTCCGGCGGAGCTCGGGCAATCTGCGCTCTGCAGCGGAAGGGGCGGGCTGGGTTGGGTGGAGGAGCCCCTCACCGAGCCCTTAGGGCGGGCACAGCGTCAATGGGAGGCGGCGGCTGCCGCGTTCAATCCGCGTTGAGGATGAAGGCTCGGCTGTGACGCCTGTCCGCCCTCGTCCTCCTCCCCCCGGTTCCCCGCCACGTCCTCTGCGAGAACGTGTCGCGGTCGGGATGGAGGCCCTTCTGGTGTGGCTGTCGGGGATCCCTGAGTGAGGGCTATCCTCAGAAAAGGGTTATTGCAACGAAAAGTTAGTGCAGTGAGGGTTATTGCAACGCGAGCCCACAGCAGCCAGGCATTGTTTGCAGGATAAGGAGAGCAGGAAACCGGTCAGCATGGCCTGTAGCATCGCTATGCCGTGCAGCTGCGTAGCAGCCTCACAAAAAGAGAACACTACCTCCTCTCCTTTCTCCCCCCACCTCCCCGCTTTCTTCCTCCTTCCGCATTCAGGTGGTTGAATGATTTTGTTGGCTACCAGCCCAAGGGTGCCTGCAGCAAAGCCGGGAGCAGTGCAGTGCAGTACTGGATTCCAGGGAGCACTGTGTTTGTTGACAGTGCTTTAGGCACCCAGGTTGCAAGATGGCTGTCGTCTTGCTTCTAGTTTTTCACACGTAAATGGTAGAATCAGAATCACAGAATGGTTTGGGCTGGAAAAGACCTTAAAGATCATCCAGTCCCAACCCTGTGCTGCAGGCAGGGCTGCCACCCACCAGATCAGGCTGCCCAGAGCCCCATCCAATCTGATGCTGAGCACCTCCAGGGATGAGCATCCACAGCTTCCCTAGGTAGTCTGTTCAGTGCCTCACTGCCCTTTGAGTACAGAATTTCTTCCTAACATCTAACCTAAATCACCTCTCTTTTATTTTAAAGCCATTTCTCTTTATCTGATCACAATTAGACTGTAAAATGTCACTCTACCTCCTGCTTGTAGCTCATCTCATGTAATGGAAGGCTGTAATGAGGTCTTGTCAGAGCCTTCTGTCCTTCTAAGCTAAACAAGTTTAACTCCCTCAACCTTTCTTTACAGCAGAGGTGCTCCAGCTCTCTGAGCATCCTCAGGTCCTCCTCTGGACCCACTTCAACAGCTCTAGCTCTTTCTTGCACCGGAGGTCACAGGTCTTGACACAGCATTCCAAATGGAGCTCATGAGAGCAGAGGAGAAGGCGATAATCACCTTCCATGCCCTGCTGGTCACCTCTCTTTTAATGTAGCCCAGGGTATTGCTTGCTCTGTTCATGAACACAGTGACCTTCACATGAGTTTTCCTTCACAATTAGCTGATAAGGTGGAGAAGCTTTCTCTATTTCACAGAGCCATAGACTTAGCTAGGAGAAATTTTAAGAGGATTCACTGCAAGCAGGGAGTTGTGCATAACTAAAGCGTTTCATGTTATTTTATGTGGGGGCAAATTTACTCAAACTGTGGTATGTGATTTTTGTGCAGTATGGCTTTTGCCCCGCAGCTGTATTCAGCTAAAATTTTGCAGTTGAATAAATCCTGGTGAGACAACGGCACGTCTGAAGTTACACACAAATGCTTTGGGAAGAACAGGGAATGTAACCTGATGCAGTGACACGATGACAACTCCTCCTGCTCTTGCAACAGGAGCCACAACCCACATCACAGTATCTCTGACTATTATACCGTATCCCAATACAGCACTTTAAAGCTTTTTTTCTCCTTTTTTCCTTCTTCTTTTCTTTTTTTTAATTGTGCACAATTTAGTGTTCTGACTCTGCTTTCTCCTTTGACAGCTACAAAGAAATAGTGTTACAAAATTAGGAGAAAATAATGTTTGCTATTTCTTCTTATCCTTTCTTTCTTCCATGCTCAGCAACACTGGCAAATTGCGTACCCAAATTTCAATACAGCTGTCCCAACGTGAAGCAAGAGAAAGGTCAGAGGAAAGTCATCTCACGTCACATTTACCGTTCCTTAGATTGGTTGCTGTGGTTACTGCTTTAGAGAGGAACAAAACTCCATTCACAATGTAGGGGATCATATCACAGGCACTACGTTTTAAATACCTTATCACACATCATTAACTGTTAAGAGTAAAACAGAATATTAGATTCCAGAATCTTCCTAAACAAGTGACCAGGCATAGAGCCCAGCTCTTCCTGTCTGATGCTGTGGGCTGCTTTTGTTGTTTTTGTCACTGCCAATTTAAGCTTTTGTTGATTTTTTGATAGGTGTTTTTCCAGGTTAGTGCTTACTGGATTAATTCCCTCTGGCTCACCAAGAAGCCAAACATATGCTCGTGCCAACTGGGGAGAGATGGTGAGGATGCGTGGGGAGGAAAGTGTGAAGCCTTCTTTTCTGGGCAGCAGTACAGCTCCCTGCTGCCTTTACAGGGCTATCTGGCTGTGACCTACTGTACTTTGTTATGCTGTTTGGCATTGCAAAAAGTGCCCTGATGGAATGAGTTAAGTTGTCCACACGGTACTTCAGGTTGAGTCTGAAGAAAATGAATTAGAGATCTCCCTAACTCCAGCTGAAATGTGAGGGAGCTGGATGAAAATGAATATCGCACAGTGAAAAGTGAGGGTAAGAAAGTTTATCTTGTGTAATCAAAACTGGAACGTGTGCAACTGGGCACTGAGAAAATAAGGAAGAAGGGAGAAGAAGAGGTGTGTGAGAGAAGTCAGGGGCAGATGAGAGCAGGGCTCTTTCAGGCCCAAAGTGGAGCACGGGTGTGTGTCCTTCCTGCCAGCCTCCCTGGTGAGGAAAGCTCACCACTGCCTAATGTGCTCTTTGGACAGGATCTTTCTTGCTCATTAGCAGCATTCCACAATCATTTGTAATCAAGTTGAGAGGAAAAGGCCACTTTCCTGCTTGAAAGATCTTAAAGGTCTTGATTTAGATCAGGTCTTGTCTTGCTGGCAGTATTAAAAACAGAGGGTATTTAATCCTTTCTCTCAAGCTCTTGCCCAGGACAGCAGAAGAAAGAAGATTATTCCTTCTTCCTGCTTTCAGTTATTCACTCATTTATTTCCCCAGAGACGGAGGCACTGGGAGGTGAAGAGCTCTCCCTCTGGTCAAGCAGGAGGCCTCTGGTGAGAGGTCACAGTTTCAAAGTTCATCTCAACTTTGGCAACGTTGGCATTTTTGACAAAGAATAGTTTTACAGAAAAACAAACCCTACTGTTACAGGACACAGTCTAAATAAATTTGCCTACTAACCTTCATACAGTTACAACATTTTTGTGTATACATTTTAATCACATTTAACTTTTGGTTTGCATACAAAGTCTGTAGTTACATAAGTCTGAGATACATCACTTACTTTGTCTTCCCCAAACACATGAAAGTAGATATGATTACTTCGCTGTTCCTTTTTTTGCAAAATTACAGATTAATCTGACTGCAAACAGAGACCTCATTGAAAAACTCTATTAATGAAACTCCTTCCCGCAGCAAAATGTCGATGGTCTGATGATGGCCATAGGAGAAAAGAGAGACAAGAATTATTGGTCCACTTTTGCAAAATAGAAAGAGATTGATTCATGTGCCAGAAATCATGGAGTGCTAGTGTATACACTGTGCTGACAGATACTGAGCTAACATTCTGGTCCATCTGAGTTTTAATTCTGTAGTCACCTATCTGGCTTCTCCACCGAAACAGAAAAATACATCACGTAGTAAAGCCACAGGATCTTGGAGTGGCAATTCTGCAAAATTCTTTTATCCTAGTTTTATCTGAAGAAACGATTTCTTAGTTATTTTCGGCATTGGGCCAACTTTCTGTTTAATTTTTGTTTAAAGATTATACAGTGTGCCAGATAACACATTCATAATAGCTAAGTTCTTTACAACGCACTTAATCAAAAAACAAATAAACATCACATGCACAAGTTTGTACACTGATCATCAGCAATTGAAGGCCCCAGTGCCAGCAGAAGCCCTCTTTAAATGACTTTTTTGTTGTTGTCAATTCATCCTAATAGGACATATTTTCAAAATAATCTTGATTTACCTTCCATTTGGACACTAAAAAACTAAATTACATTATCCTCTAATAGCACACTGCTCACACTGATTATTGTGAAATGAGTTTGGGGATTCTTTGTAACAGTGCCCCAATAATCAGATGTTCAGCATCATAAAAAATGCCATGATTTGGATTACTTTGGTCCACTGACGATGATTCAAACAGTGTCAAGTAGTGTTATATGAAAGGCACATCTTCCTCTGGCAAAGAACCTCGCTTGAGAAATATCTTCCCTCAATTCAGTAACCTCATTGACTTTTTGGATTGACTTTTATGATTCCCCCTTCTCATTGTGAGTGCACTGTTTGGAAGGCCTCGTGGGATCTCTAGAATGATCTTGGTGAAATTCAGATGCATTTATACTGTAGGGACACTTTGAATCAGGAGAAAGTTGTGACATTGTGAAGCCTCTTTTATTACCTGTGTAGGAGTCTGTTCAGGATTTCCCCGTATTCATGTAGTGCCTTGAGAAGGTACTATACTGCTTGAATTCCACAAATCTGGACATTGTTTACACTGTATTTTACTAGAGAGCAGGTTCACCTCTCACATTTCCCTCTAACTTGATATCCACTTAAGTGATCCTACATTTACCCTGCTAAAAATCATAGTTTTTAAGACAGAGTGTATTTTTGCTTGTTTTACAGATACACACTTCTGCTTGTACTCACTAGTACAGTTACAGCTTCCAGTCACTGCCTTTGAAGCAGATAACTGATGTAAAGGGTCGAGGTCGATCAGCTGTCCTGCTTTTTGGGAAGTGCCCACTGATATCTTAACTAACCTTTGCCACATTGAACATTGGACCCATACTGCCCTGCAGTTCACAGAGCAAGTTTTTGTGGAGATACAGTGAACAGAGCTTCTAGAAAGCATTATTTAACAAGTTTCCCAGTACTGGGGATTGCCTGGCTTCATCACAGCAGCCAAGTCTGTGAAAGGTCAGCAGGACACACGTTGCTCTGAACACACTGGAGTCTCATGGTGGTAGAGGTTTGTTGATGGAAGCTAGATAAAAGCAATTGAGCATTCTTAGTGGTGCTGGATTCACGAGCCAGGGGAAGACAACTAACTGTTGATAGATAGCACATAGTGTATGGCTGAGTGCTGGGCAGCCTTCTGGAGCATCCTCAGTCACAGTGTATTGCACCTAACCAGTGAAATAAGGAATGGCAAGTAGCAGCAGTACAGGATCTGCTCCCCAGAGAAAGTGCAATACACTGAAGGAAGAGGCAATGAAATACTTTGTGGCTTGGATTTGGTAATGTCACCTTGAGGATTTCAGTGCAAGCTCGTTGATCCAAAGCTGGGTCAAACTAAGATCTGAAACAGCTGCTTTCTGACCATCTTCATCTCTGTAACATTGTTTTGGATATTAGTACCATCTTTTCTAAGCTAAGGAAACAGCTAAGACATAGAAATTGTTCTTCAGCTATGCAGGTCAGCCCAAAAGCAAGTTGAGGATGTAGGAAGAAAGGCTTCTGTCCTCTCATTGCTCATGCCACCTTATCCAGGCACTCAGCATCCACCGTAAGCAGCCACTGCTTCAACTTTCTGACTTGTATGTAAGCCAGATGCCCACAGAAGATGCACCACTGGGCATTGGAAGTGAGTAAATGGAGCCTTCTGGGGCAGGATTCACAAATATTACCTCTTGCGTGGGAAAACTATTTCCACCCCCACACATAGTCAGCAGAAACTCTTCAGAAACCAAGCCAGCTTCAGAGCTTTTTCTCCATGTTGACAGTTTCCATTTCTGCATTGCTGTTTGTTGCTGCTGCCTCATCTAGATTGCTGCAGTTCCGCTGGGGACAGGCTCTACAGTAAATCCCTGTTTTCAGAGAGATCATTTGTTGACCAACCCCATAACAGTGACAGCAGCATGAGAATGGGAGTGGGAAATTTCTCTGTGGGTGTGGGGACTCCTGTAAGCCGCTTCCACCGGGCAGTTTTAGCAGAAGCTAAAGTTACTCAGCAAATCTGAGTTAAACAGTCAGCACAGTGCTGTGGGGATGGGCCAGTGTCAAAGTGCTACTCTTCACCCCTGCTTATCCATCCGCTAACACATGGCTTTGATGCTCCCCTAAGCTCCTCCTGAGCCACTTCAGCTCATTCAAGCAGCTGAAATTCTCTTTCCTTGAAGTAGTTTTCTGTTCATTAGCCAACTGAATTGATTCAGGGAAGTATCCAGGGGCAGCTGGAGAAAGCTCAAGAAGAGCATGTATGAGGAGAGTTCTGTGCCTTTATTGTGGCTGAGAAACAGTAAATCAGCTCACTGCCTCTTCTGTGGCCTCAGCCTAAATTAAGCCTGTGCTCTGAACTGCCTTCTAGAGAAGCTTACACTTTCACAGACTACAGAAGGAGCTGGGGATGGGGATTAGCTCTGCTAAGCTAAATTTAGTCTGTGTGAATACCTCTTCCTGTATCTAGTGTTGTAATTCCAACACTTCTTCCACTTCAATTCAATTAATGTCCATAAGCAATGGATAATTGCTTAATGTCCATTGTACAGCACAATCAACACCAGCAAAGATAATAGCTAAGACTAGCTACATAAACATGACATTTTTTCCCTCAGCACATTCCAAGGATTTACTGCATGCATTTTGTCTGTGCTCTTGACATCTCTGTGTCATTGTCACCTTACTAGCTAACGCTGAAATGTGTGCATGTGGGCAGCTGCAGATTTGATAGGTTTGGAAAGCCTCGAGTTCCCTATAGTGTTTTGTTGATTTCCCTTTTAGACCCATAAGAAAAGTAGGCAAAAATGCACCCTGTCTGGATTTTAGTTGCACTGATTGGGACTTGGAATAGTAGTGAAAATTAATAAACTTTAAAATAAAAGCATGAGCAGTAGATTAAAAACCCTTACAACTGTGTCATGTCCTAAACCTATTGCTTACTTTTCCTTAGTACAACTGATGTACCTTTTGCAAACCTATTTCATTTTATGTTATTGGATATATGATAGTGCTTGTGCATTTCAGTTTTTATTGTATCTTCCCATATTATTTCACAAATGATATTCAGTGTCATTGCAACTGTTTGTACGTGGAGATGTGGTTTAGTCTGACTTTCAGACTAAAAACATATATCACATTGTATGTTCTGTTCAGTTGTTTCTTCGTTCTACAAAACATAATTAAATTATCTTGCCATTCAATGGGAAGTATCATGAGAGGATATATATACTAAGGGCATACTGTATTTGTAGCCCTGTGTTCATGATCATTGCTTCCTGTAATAAAGGAACTTGACATTTGTTGCTATTTGTACAAGGCAATTGTTTGCTGTCATGAATAAACAGCACGGGGTGAGCTGAATGAGCATGGGTAATTATCCTCATCTATTACTTATTGCTGTTAATTTTTGCACCGCGTTCTCCTAATTCTGCCAATGCAAAGACTTTGTCTACACTAGAAAGGGTTTGGTAATGCAGTTAGACTATGAAAATGCAGCTGACAGTTCTCTTGTAGAGCAAGATCCTTCTCTGGGGACAGTTTGTGATGTCTTTCTGTACGGAATGTGCTGCACGATACTAATGTGTGCATGGGTATATGTAGTTAGAAAATATTTGTACTATAGCATAGGTACATAAATCCATCTGAGTTCTACTGGTACAGTGCAGTGTTCTGAAAATCTTCAAATTGGTGTTACTGTAGCAACAACACTTCTTAGAATACACCACCTCTCTGCTTTATTTCTAGTGTAGTCAGTGGCAAAAAGGTATAGTTGTGGCTTCTGAGCTACTTTTCAGTTGCCCTGTAATGTATTGTTTGTGAACTGTAATATTATCTACATGCCAGTTAGTTATCAAAGGAATGAGGACAAATTTTCAGAATGACCCCTCTTCCAACTGGACTTTGCCATGAAAAATATCCATAGGCAGTGGGCTTGGGCAACCTTTACTTGCATAGATGGCTGTGAGGCAAAGGAAGGCATTTCATTTAAGGATCTGACCAGCATGAAGATGATGCTGTGATTCTGAAATCAGAGATGACAGAGATAGTTCTGGGCTTAGTAGTGAAATGCTAATACTCAAAAAATTTAATTGGAAAAAAAACCACAGATCCTTATGAATCCATTAATGACATAATATCAGCACCTGACACTTGATCCTAAGAGCAATTTGCCTAAATCCAAAATACAAGCTAAGAGGATGAATAGCCTACAGGGATACCCACGTTTCACTGTGATGGTGAAGGGTTAGATTCAGAAAACTTCTCAATGGGGAACAGTAGGTGAGATGAATACATACTTTAATGGGATGGGATTTGTCTCACCTGCCTTTAAATAAGTAGAGCATAGACTACTAGTTGACTACTGACTTTACAGTGAAAGGAAAAAAGTAATTTTCATTCATCTTTTCTAATTTAGATGTCTGTTATGGGCACAGCTGTACTGAACCCTAGGAATGCATTTTTCTTACCCTTCACGCTCAAAGTGAGATGATCATTGTTGGAGAAGAGATGAGTTTTTAGTCTGATCAGTGACACAAGAAAAGAAGGCAGGAGCACACAGCAGAGGAGAAGAGATGAAGTGAACAGCAGAAGGAAGGCTCGGCAGCAGTGAGCCATGGAGCAGCACCTTCAGCAGAATGCCAAGGTCACTTCTTTCAACCAGCACCCTGCTGCAGCTGGCATGTGCTCCCATTGTGCCTCTGCCAGTTTCAAAGGGAATTATTTTAGTTAGCCAAAGAGCTGCCAAGGTCAAGTGACTGCTTGCGTATTTATAGCAGCTGCCAGTAAGACACATTAAGAGCCTGCACTGTAACAAGGAAAAATGAACCCAGCTGTGGGACTGTCATCTCCTCCCTGTGTGCTGCAGCAGCAGCTCAGCCTCCCTCTGCTGCTCATGTGTTGGGGGTCTGCTTTCAGCTGGATTGACTTCTGTCATGAATTTGTTAGCTGAAGGAGAAAAAAAAAAAAGTCCAGTGATGTTACTGTATGAATGAGACACAGCTCTGGCAGAGCACTCTGTAAAGCTGGGGTTGGTCAGTCCTTAAGGAGCTGATGGCTGTCCAGGATTCAAGAAGATGAATGCTATCATCACAGAAATGGAAAAAGAAAATAATCTAAGTGCTTCTAGCTGGTAAGGGTCTCAAAGTCGTGGTTCTGAGAGTTCTGGTGCCATTTAGACCCTTATGCTTCTTCACTGATAAAATGTACCAGAAGATATAATTTGGAAATAACCGTAACCTTTCACAATGCTATCCGTAGCAGCAAGGTAGCAGCACGGTGGCTGAAACAAGTAATTGCATAGTGCCTGTGTCAGAAGTTGCTGAGGTTTCCTGATTTTGTAACTAATTATCTCCACTGATATTTGCATGCTTACGATTATGCTGCCCTCAGTGATGCTAGTGTAACGTTTGCCTATTTCAGGCAGCTGGCTCAGGAGATTAAGGGCACTTTCTTACTAACCTTAAGCCCTTTATCACATGCTTTACTGTAGGCATCTCTACTCTGAGAGTGCAGAGGCTCTAGATTTCTCTG
Source organism: Tympanuchus pallidicinctus (assembly GCF_026119805.1). Classification (NCBI taxonomy): domain Eukaryota; kingdom Metazoa; phylum Chordata; class Aves; order Galliformes; family Phasianidae; genus Tympanuchus; species Tympanuchus pallidicinctus. The sequence goes on from NW_026294744.1 coordinate 7,530,900, forward strand.
ATCCCTTCCAAACTGATCTGAAGACTGAGAATCACTGTCAAGATGGCCTGGCTTGCCATAGCCTATGGTTTTCTTCAGTTGAAAATGAAGATTAAAGCCACAATACTGAATGGTTTTATTGGCATCTATGATGATAACTTTCTAGCTTGTGCTCAGAAGGTGCCAGCTCAGGAGGTACTGGGGTATTTTTTATTCCTGTTGATTGGTGTCTTCTGCTCTACTTGGAGCTGCAGCCTCAAAGTTGGTGGAAACTCCAACTAGAGCAAAAAATGGAGGTTTAAAAGTTGGCAGGGGAAATGTCTGAAGGTCTTGTTGATGTGGCATTTTATGCTGTGAGATCACACACAATCTGATCAGATTTTCAGGCTCAATCATAACTCAAGCAGTATTATGTCACGGTGCCACAGGATTTTGCATCCCTAACCTCTCCTTAACTGCCCATTTGCTTCAGCACCTTTGCTTCTTTCAGAGTTGTGTTTCAGCCCTGTCCTCAGTAAAATCTGTTCCATCCTGAACTCTGCATCAGGGTAATATTGGTGTGCTACGAACACCCAGCCTCAAAGTATTTATAATGACCACATCTCAGCTGATAACTCCTTCTCATGGTCTTTTCAATTATCCAGTCACTCCTTTGGCCATGGGACAGATTTAAGATCTCTCACAGAGGGAATGGAGCATTTTACAGTAAACTTGTAAGCCAACAGCAAACAGATTGCCTTGGATAGAATTAGCTATCTGGGAGATGGTAGAATCAGTAGACAGTGTAAAAGGGATTTGGTTTGGTCAAGGCCCAGGGCTTTAGAATTTATATATAATTGGATTTGTTGATAAATGTGGAAGAAAGAAAGACAGCTGTCATGTAGCAAAAAAATCAGAACCTCCAAAGAACCTAATATGTACTTAACACAGTGAGTGACAGCCTCGGTTATTATTTCTGCTCAATTTCATTTTATAGCAAGACAGAAGAATAAATAAGTGAAATTTGGCAATCACAGGGCACAGGTAAAGTTGAGATAATATGCTGGAGATTGCCTAATTTACCAGCGTGTTTGAGACAGCAGCTCATGGTTATGTCTGCTTTGTGGTAAGTTTACATTACAGGGAAACAGATTTGTATAAAAGATAATGGTTGTCTTAACTTTTCTTAAGAAGGCATCTCCAGCAGTGCCTGCTTGGAACTAACTCCCAGGCAAAGCCAAAAGCTGTGCTATGGTAATGTGAATGAAAAGAGGTGATGTCTCAGGCATTTTACTCTGCTCATTAATGCAAGCGAGCAGTAGGACTGCCTGCTTAGCCTAGCCTGCCCTTCTGGGGGTGAAATCCATCTTACAATGCTCACATGAACCCTTCAGGGATGAAGGGCCCCTCTGTGCAACCTTTACCCTGGGTAGCACCTTGCCCCATATTTAGATCCACTGACCTCGGTGGAATTACTTGCAAAGCGATCAGTGCTGATGCAGGCATTGTGATCCAGTTTGAACAAGAGAGTGTTCAGACTCCTGCAGAGTCTGACAGTGTGGAGAGGAAATATTAATGTTTGCAGTGCTTACCGTGGTCTTTCCTTAAAATGAGTGCAAACATATTTCTTTAACAGATTTTTAAAAAACATTTCATATCTATCCACATACATTTCGTTCTTTAAAGCAGTCACAGTACTGTTTAGACAGGTATTTGCTTGTTTTCATTAATCTGTTAAAATAACATGTCAGCCAAGCAGAAAGTCAGATGCTTACATTTTGCCAGGAGGCATTCATTTAGATCTTCAGCCAGTCACATAGAACACTGCTAGGTGTTCAACAGAGGAAATTCAAAAGAAAGCTCAACATCTGAAAGCAGTGCTTTTCCTCTCCTAAATCCAGATGCACTGAAGCCAGCAAAAGAGTTTCAAAGCAGCATCCCAGGAAAGCACAGAAGAAAGCAATAGCTGTTTGGAAGACAGCATTGTCTTGTTGGTAAAGAAAGTATCCCTAAATATTAGTAATATGCAACCTCAATTAACAAGTGTTTGCAGTTTAGGTTTGTCTGCAATTCAGGATTGTTTGCAATAGGCTGTTCTATATTTTGGAACATTCCATACACTCAGCCTGTTGTAACTGCATCTTTTTCAAACCAAAATGAGATCCTAAAATTCACAGGAAGGAAAGCAATAGAGGGAAAGAGATTAAAAAAACATGGAACTTGATCAGCTTTTTGTTTCCCAGTACACATAAACCATCTTCCAGTTAAACCTGTTGGACTTGTTTTTTCCTCTTTAGCAAATGGGAGTTGGATAGAAAAATTACATATTTTATTAAGTTTCTTTTTAAAATTTGCTTCCTTGTTCACATAGATGCACATTTTAAAAATTCTTTTTTTTTTTTTTTAATGGAAGCAAACAGTTGGAGAAAGGTTAGGTTAAAATTTTACGGTAAATCATCCCATAAAATCTGAGGTGCCGCTGTACTTCCCAAGGACGGTTTCAGTCAGCTGTTTCTCTGCTTTGTGATGCCTACAAGCACCAATACTGCTTGTGCTCGCTGGCTGCAGTTGAACTGGAGATAAGGTTTATCAAAGACAAAGCAGTGCTAAGGCTGCTTGCCCAAAGCCTCCCTCCTCTTGAGAGAGGTGGGGCCACCTCTACCACCACCCTTCAGGGCTAGAGCGGGGAGGGGGGGGACAGGACACGAGCTTGGGACTTATCTTCCTCCACTCCTAAGAAGCACACAAGGGAACACAGCCACCTGACTGTTTTTACAGCTTTGTGCTGTAAACTCCTGTGGCTGCTGCTGTGCTCTCTCTGGAGAGCTACCAACATCCTCTGGGCCTCTAAACCAAGGGAGAGGAGCTGGCTTCTCAAAACACCTAACTTTTTGCAAGCTTAGGGAAAGAAGGCCAGGAGAGAATTTTTTTCTGCTTTCCCACTAAGCAGAAAGTTAATAAGCTTAATTTTTTTTTCATGGACATTAAAGAATCCATAAAATAGAGACATTTTGGAAACCAGACTTAAGTACTTCTGCTTGCAGCATTGTTTAACATGTACAGTCACCAGTATGGACCAGAATTAAAGAATCAGCAGCCTTTGTCCCTGCAGGGCAGCAGCAGTGCCTCACAGGAACAGGACAGGGACAAGTAATGTTGGTCAGCATGCGCACACAGATAATGGGGTCAGAAACTGGGAGGTTGGGAAATACACAGGAAGCTGTGAAGAATAATTAGTGGTTTGTTAATTAGTCAAAAAAGCTTGTTCCCTTTGTCCATCAGCTGAGTCAGGCCTATGATGGAACAGCAGATACAATTGTGGGATGCTGTGCAGAAGTGCGACTGGGGCAAGAGTAACACAAAGCCCTGAGGACAAGAACAAGGGGTAAACCCAACTGGTGATGATGTACTGAATAATTAGTGCACTAGCAGTGGTAGCTGAAAACCAAGTGAGTTTGAAAGAAAAATACAAGGGCTGAAGCAGGCACTGAAAGAGACTCAACAGCAGTTGCAGTATGACTTGCACGTGTGCAGGTAGGGACTGCTGTCAGTCCTGCTGAATGCACTATTTCCCGTGAGACACCTTCTGGCAGTTCCCTCTGCCAGTTAAAACTGTGCTGGCTAAACTAGCGCATCCCTCCATGACTGACTACTCCAAGTAATCTTTTGCTCCTGCCTGTCAAACCCATTCCTTTTTTTATTTCTCCTCTGCTAGATGAATCCACTCGAACACATTCTAACAAAGACAGGAAAACTTTTACGGAGAACAAAATGGTTGACTGTGAGACAGCCACCCACGTGCATAGTGGCACTGGGCTCTGCGTTTATCACTTTTGCATGCAGTTCAGCCCCAAGAAGCAGCCCAGCACTGACAGCTGGATGGACAAATGATTACGGAAAGCATGGAGCTCATGCAGGTGGCAATGAACTGGGTATGCTTGGATAGAATCTCATTTGCTTTATTTCTACTCTCATTCAATTTTGATCTTCCCCCATGTATTCAAAACCAACAGTGAGGAATGTCATGACAAAGCCTGAAAGTATCATGCCTTTGCAAGAATACACCAGAGCTTGTTTAACTCTCGCTGCTTCTCAGGAGCAAACTAGCATAGGTTTTGCTACTAACTGCTCTTTTTTAGATAATCATCTCTCTGAGGAGGCTCTTGCTCTCATTGTGAAAGAAAGTTTTCCCTTTGCATTTCAATGAGAGGCATTCAGCTTTCCATCCCTGCCCCCACAGACTGCTTTCTGTTGCAAGCCCTCCGGCTTTCACTTTCCTTTAGAGGCAGTCCCGTTGCATTGCAGTGAGCCCTCCCAGGCACCTTCTTTCTCAGAGGGCAAGGCAGGGGCTTCTAGAAGTACCTGGACTTGGTACTTGGAAAAAAATAGTTTCTGCTCTTGAGTGTAGTGTGTGGGAGTTGTGCCCATGGTTGCTCTTAGAAATGGTGAAGTCTCACAGGGAGGAAGGAGCAAGTGACAAAGCACCGTATCTCGTAATTGGGATGTGCTCAGGCATGCTGCACAGTAGGTTAAAGATTTTTAAAGATATGAGGCATAACAGCAGCTGAACAGTAGTGGATTCAAACAGCTGTTTTGCACATGCTGTGCCTTGTGCCTGCTGAGCACAGGCAGCTGGGAGCCATATCAGTGCAGTGGAAGGACTCGTTCCCATCTTGTTCTCCTGTAGGCAGGACATAGGGAACTCAGGCCAGCAGGCCAGCATGGGGTCAGTGACACTAGTATAGAAGCCACCCAGGCTACACAACTTTGCTGTTGCCAGTGCTAAGTAGCACACTCCTTGTCCCACCACATGTCCTGCCTGCTGCAGTGTCTTCAGTGAGTGAGGTTTATGGAGACCATCTCCAAGTCCCACCCACCAAGGATGGGGATAAGGGCTTTGTAACTGTTGGCCTATGGCGATGAGGTTTGGAGAAAATGGGTCATGCTCACTTGTGCTCCAGCAATTGCAAAGCATGAAATATGAAACCTGCAGAAAGCATCCAGGAAAATACACACCTCCAAAACAAAACATCTAGTGCCAAGTTTTCCACAGAAGACATTCGAAAAATAAAGGATTCAGTCTGATATCTTAGGAACCAGTGTAAGGGGCAAGACTTCTGCTGCTCGTGGAGGGATCCATAAAGTGCTGACAACAGAAGGTAGCCAGCAATCAATGATATTACTTTAGTAGCAGCTCTACTACTAATTTTAGTTCTACTTTAGTTGCAAATGGCTAAATACAGTTATTTACTGTCCCAAAACTACGGCTGTCCTTCTCAGTAAGAGTAGGTGGTCCCTGCCCATGTCACACCCTGGGGTTCAGTATTCAACTGTCAAGGGCTTCTCCTGCTTTGTACAGTGTGCAGATACGTGAAACCAGTGTGTGAAGGTAGAATGAAATTGAGAGAGCAAGATACAGAATTAATTCCACCAGTCAGTAACATCACATCACGTTTCGTTTGTGTAGTAGTGAAGACCTAGAAATATATCTTTAAAGTGATTTCTCCAATCAGCCATAGGGGTGGATTGCTGCACAGTGAGATGGCATTAGTGTACAAGGAAGCATGGCACATCTGTTGCTGTGAGAGCCCTAGTTAAATATCTTAATTAAGATGTTTAGCAAGATCCAAGTGACAGGCAGTGTGTGTCAAGAAAAAGCAAGTTGTTCCAGGAACAGGGGAAGTCAAGAGTTTCACTTCTAATGCCTCTGTCATCTATAGATTCTCTGAGGTCTAGCACAGGGTGAGCTAACCAGACTTTCTGACAATGGGAGTGTTCTGTAGTCTCTCTCCTCTACCTGTCTCATGGAACTTCTGGGAACCTCATCAGCCCTGTTGTTTCAAAACTGAATTAATCTGAGTTTTTTACAACGTGTCTGGCTGTCATGTGCAGGCATTGCTGGGTAAACCCAGTAATTTATTTTTGCCTCTTAATGGTTTTATCTTTACTCCCTGTGATTTTAATGTTACTGAGACAATTCCATGTGGATGGTTGAACTTGAGAAGTGTAAAAAAATAATTGGGAAGATCAAAATAATAGGAACCCAACCCACCTAACATCCATGGAAATGCTGGACTCACCTTCCATTAGGGGGACTGGTGTTAAATGCCAACCCAGAACAACACTGGTTGCACTGCGACTGGGGGGATGTGTGAGAACCTATTCCTATTTTCTTGGGCACTGGCACAGGCTGCCCAGAAAAATGTGGATGCCCCATCCCTGGAGGTTTTCAAGGCCGGATAGGATGCAGACCTGGGCAGCTCGATCGGGTGAGTGGCAACCCTGCCATGGGCAGGGGGTTGGAACTGAACAGTTTTTAAGGTCTCTTCAAACCCAAACCATTCTGCAATTCTATGATTTTCAGGCAGGCATGGGATGCAGTGAGTGGCAGTTGTGTGAGTTCAGGTAGAGGCACTGCTGAGGAAGGATCTAGGCATGAGGAGGATTGGCTGTGGTCTGTAGGATGAGGCCACATTTGAAGTCCAGATGGTGCTGACACCCTCCCCAAAATTCCTTCTCCACAGCATCTGAGCAAGGGTGCACAGGGCCTGGAGTTGCCAAATGTGAGCTCAGCAGGGCCCTGTGCCTGGGCTCCACAAACCATCAGGGCTGCCATGGGGGACTGTCCTTACCCACAACTACACAGAAAGGTTTGTGGGCCAGAACCAGGAAACTTCACAGGGTGAAGAGGTCACATTGTCAACCATGGGCCACCCTCTTTTCACACGAGGGAAAAGGTGTAGGCAGGAATTAAAAAAGAGAGAGCGAATGGAAAGAATGACTGGTTCTGTCAGTAGGTAAAATATTTTCCTTGCCTGTAGGTATGGCAGGCTTTGCACCACTCAGCTCAGCCCAGCTGGATTTCAGGATGCTGTGCTGGAGGGCTGCAGGGCATATAGCACAGAATGCATAGCTCTACCTTGCAGGCAAGTCTTATTTCCCTGGCCGCCCTGCTAGATTACAAATGCTAATAGCAGCTTCTCCTCTTACAGGGGTCCCCTCCCAGGAGGGAATTGGTTTCCACAGCCTGTGAAACAAAGCCAAACGGTTCAATGCTTTCATTGTCTGGCTTAGACTGGGTATAAGAGCATCCCAGGGCTGAGGAGAGATGTGGTAGAAATCCCATATCAAAGATTTACCTCCGCAGCTTCCTCTCTGGCTTTGTGCATGTGTGAGTTCTGGCTGTTGCAAATCATGAGGTGGATGAACCTTGGGGTGCTCATTCCCCTACAGGTTTTTGTGCTCTGATGCTCTGCTGAATTGAAGTCCACCAGAGGCTTCCATGAGATGCCTGGGAAGTTCTTCTCTCACTTTCCAACATTGAGGATCTGAGCTAAAAAAAGGCAGCACTGTTATCTGGTAGCAAAAGTAGGCTGTTCTGAGAGGCAGAATCAGGGCTTGCATTTTGCAAACTTAGACAAGAAATGGAACATTTCCATGCTGAGATGCTCACAGTCGACAGGCAAAATGGAAAAACACAAGCATGTGTTTGTAATGGACACATGTAACTTTCCTAACAGAGGTGTATGCAGTTTAGAAACCTTCTAGGTTTCTCGGGAGAAGGTTAGGGAAAAAGCCCACTTGATTTCACTACAAATTTGTTATATCCCTTTCATGTCAATAACTTGAACTGTAATTGCACATGTAATTAACTGAGTGAAAGTCTAATTCCAGAGGTAATTGGGATGTACATGTTAAATAGGAAAAGAGCCTTGTTCAGGCCAACATACATCTTTTTGTTTTTAATCAGTGAAGAATTAATTTAGCACTTCACTGTGTTTCACATTCATGCATTATAAAGGCTGTAAACACAGCTAGCACAAAAAAAAAAGGAATTGGAGGAGATCATGAATGGTTCTTATTCTTTACTAAAAACACCCAATTTACTTTGTTATTTCAGGAAAAACCTGCATATTAAAGCATGGTATAAAGTGCTAGCATCTCTTCCATCTGTTTTTAATCTTTTGGGAGTCTTTTTAAACTTGCAAGTTTCAAAAGAGAAGATCCTGTCATTTTTTCGTCTTTAGCTTTAAGGATATCTTGTATTTCTATGGTCTTCATTTAAGACTTTACTCTGTTGTCCTTGCTTACATCACATAGGCCCTTACCATAAAACCTTGCTAAATGACCATGGAAATCCTGTGTTTTGATTTCACTGAGATTTGGGTTACACTTCTGAAATATCTGCATAATGGGCAGACAGTTCAGAATTAGACTTATATCAAAGGAACAGATTAGCATGCAATTTCCATTTTCCAAATGGGAAGAGTATTTATAAAAAAACAATGTGAGCAATGTGCTGTGATGTAATTGTTTAAGAACCTAAGTGGGAAGTAAACAGTAAAGACAGTACTTCCATATAGCACAAATATTTGTGCTCCTCCTACTCGTTTCATAGAAAGCACTGTAATTGTAGGCTTTTATTCCTACATATTATACATTTTTATTCCTATTGCCGTAACTTTCTAATTGTGCCTTCATAAATTAATATTTTATTTCTATAATGTCTACCAATTTGTTCTTAAAAATATTTTCTTAGCAAATTTTCCCGAAAATTCTGCTTGTGACCCTAAGTATTTGATAGAAGACTAAGCTTACTTTTGTTATAGGGTACACAGAACTTTCACTCAAAGTGCAGGCAATGAAATGAAGATTGTTATTGTTCTGGTAGCTTTAATAGCCCGTGTTTTTTGGGTCGATCTAAGAGAAACTCTTTGTCAGCCTGGGGCCATCTCAGGGCAGGTTCAGTTGATGGGAGGGTAGGATAGCCCTGCTCAGAAATGCCTTCAGCCCCCAGCCCTGTGCTGGAATCTCACTGTGCTCCTGGAGGTCAGTGTCTCCAGGCAGGAGACTGCCTGATCTCCTGCCTTAGCAACACATCTCCTATCTATCATCAATTAGCAGGAGTGTGATGATCTCTGGGCCAGCATCCTTAACTTTTTCCTTTGCTGTGAGCTGCATACCCCAGTAGGTGCAGGGAGAGAAAATGGCAAAGAATAAAATAAATGAAATCACATGGCTACCTGTTTCTCAGCCAGCACATATGAATGTGTTTACTTAAACTGGAAGGAGAAGCAGCAATAAATAAAGAGATGGATAAGAACTGTGTAGGAGGAGAACTCCAGGTGTCCTTTACTCTGTTGGACAACATCTCCCATTAAAACATGGAAGAAGTTTTATATTTTGTTTGTAATTTAGGATGGGTTTTGTGTGTTATTCATAAACAGGAATTTAAATAATTCTTTGTGCACATGTGACATGATGTGGATTTTAAAGAAAATAAAGAGAATTCTATCTCACATAAGCTGTCTGACACTATACAAAGGCAATTCAACAGTTGGTTGTGACCTTTGTTAATACCAGTTAACCCCAGCTCTTTTGTACAGCCCTGCTGGTGAAGCTTCCTTTCCTGCTTTTTCAAGCAAAAAAAGGTATTAGCAGAGTGATAGGGAGCACAACAGGGAATGAAACCTTTAGAAAAACAGACTGTGTTTTTCTATCAGTGCACCAAACAGGAATCTGGCATCTGTTTGTATGTCCTCCTGCAAGGGTTAGAAGGAAGAGAGACAAGCTGTTTATCAAATTCTCATGCATCTGTCGGCAGTAGATTGTTTTGTCCTTCGGAAGCAGATAATTAAGTACTGCTAACCCAGGGGCTACTTAGTATGTTTGACCACCCATGAGCTATGAGAGATATTTGCTTCACCAAAATACACACATACACCCTTCACATAACTTCAAAGTGGCTTTGTAGATAGGAGAGGCCTTGGAAAGACATAAACTTGCTAATGATTTCCTCCTCAAATAAAAATCTATGCCAGTCACATGTCTTTGCTTACTCAGTGGTTGAATATTAGTTCAACTACAGATAGGACACAGTAACTGTCTGGACCAGTAATCCTGCATCCGAACTCTTGTCCCCCTTAAATCTTCCACGTTTCCTCAAGCAGCCAAGGAAAATCGTAACAACCTTTCTACCATGTCAGCTCTTTGGTTAGCATCAAGAAAAGAAACATGAGAAGGTTACTGCTTCTAAGTGAAGAAGGTGCTGAGTGCATGCTCAGGGAGGAAGAGAACTGATACACTGAGAGTATTCTTCCAGTAGAAAAAAAAAAAAAGTACATTATATTTGATAGTATAAACTCTGAGATTTCAAATGCTAAGGTTCATAACATGGCGTGGGATGAAGAGCAGATATATAATGTCTAACTGGGTTTATTTTACAATGATTTAAAGAGCTATGCCTTTTCCTTCCTCTTCCCTTGCACCTAATTTCCTAGTAAAGAGGAGCCAAACAGCTTAGCTTAAATTGCATAAAGAATAGATGAGAGAGCTGAACAATCCAGAACAGATTTTTTCCTCTTATTACTTACTTGTTGCTAATTACTAACTTTAAACTTAAGGGCTTCCCAGTCACATGGACACTTTGCATTCATTAAAATGGTACTTTCTGCTGCCATTAGCATTTTCATTCTCCTTGGGTGGCTGCCTTTATACTTTCTTCTGCATGAATTTCAGCAGCCTATGAAAAATCATAAAACAATATTAGCCAAAAAAAAAAAGATAAAAAAAAGAACCACCTGAAAGGTCCTCCTTTGGTTTCCTTAAGCGCTTTCTGTTCTTTCTTAAATTGCAAAGGTAGGATTTTATTAAGATCTGAGTCAGAAACAAAGGAGTTGGAGCTCACTAACAGTACACAGCTGTCTGTTTACTTCAAAGTGACTTGGGAAGGCCTTTGGCCTTCTCCTGAGGGAAGGGGAGGAGAGGGGCACTCTGTCTTCCTGTCTCTTGAGCCTGTTGCTTTCATTTACTGCAGATTTACAGCTGCTGCCTGCCTTATTTCAGTTGTCCATGGCTGTGCATACTAATGGCTTTTCTCTTTGCCTTTTGTTTTGCACTACTCGGAGGCTGCCAGAAGGCCTGGGCCCTCCTTCTGAACTGAAGTTGTGTCCTTGTTTCAGACTGCTGCGAAGCTGAAGTGACTGTGCAGTGCTCCCTGAAGACTGTAATTTCCCTGCCTGAAATATGTACCAAATGAGTCATTCATTTAACATTTCCCCTCTTGCAGATTTCGCTTTCGTATTGACGCCAATCTCAGAAGTGTGATCAGATCCTGTCCTGGCTTCTGTTCTGTTAAATCACGTTGTAACTTCTGTGTCATTCTCTGTGACCTTTGTTCTGTAATTTCTCCATTTTGTATTCTTTTAGTTGCTATCTTTTAATTTTCATCATTTTTACCAAATACTGTCTTAATGATACTTGTAATTTAAAGTTTTTCAAAACAGTTGTGGTGTTAGGAGGGGAGGAAGCATTGCTTCCATTTTTGCAAGTACTGTAACCTTGCCTTGGGAGAGACTCGTCTTTGTATTTCCTCCTCCATAATGATTTGGTTTTGATGGTATAAATCACAAGGAAATCATTCTGTGGTGCTTGTCAAAGTGAACTCAGACTTGGCTTTCTGCCAAGCTGCTGTGAGTTTTCCTATCTCTGCTTTGCAAGCAGGTTCTGGGATGCCTTCCTTCATCTCCTCCCATGAGCTGGAAAGCAGAGAAGGTGCAAGCTTGGGCTTTCTGACTCAGTGAAATCCATTTAGGATGTGAGCAGCTTCCCTTCTGCATGAGTTTTAGAAGTACTCAGCAAAACATTTTTCCTTCTATAAACTGCTTTAGCTCTTGCCATGAGCTATGGAATCAGCTCCAGGAAAGATCTGCTCCAAGGGCTGTTGTCAAGACATCAGCTCAGCATTACTCATGCTAGTAAAATACAGTGAAGCACACTGCAAGAATTCAAAAGATTGAAAAGAGGAATGCTTTTATTTTAAGCAGCTTAGAGTAGTTTTGTCTTGTTGCATCAACATCTGTTACATGCCCTACTTGCTATGGCACGATGTCCATACAGAGGCCCATAATTCCATCAGTACTACTCAGAATAGGTGAGCATATGTTGTAATATAAATCTGTCTTATTTTAGTCAATTTTGGCAGACATAAAGAAGACTGAAGCATACTCTGGCAAGCACGTCTTTACAGGTGTGACTACAATGACTAATTTAGCAGTATTCCTAACAAAAACAAGTTAACCAGACATGTGAGTGAAGTCCACACACTGAGCTGGAGGACACAGGCTTATGAGGATGTTGGTTCCAGCTTGCCCATCTAGACTATGACTTGTTGCTTGGAGGAGCTTTTTTCTCTCTACTGCCTGTGTTCCTAATTGGACATCTCAAGTGTGAGGGCACTGAGCTGGGTCTTCAGTGCTAAATAATTTCATCTCTTCTGATCCTTGATGTACGTTGAGCTTTTTGTAATGATGTGTTTCTCCTTAAGGAGCAGTAACCACTTATAGTTTTTCTTAAGAAAGTGCTTTTCCTGATAACTATCTGGTAGTCTTTTCGGCTGGTTTGTGACTCTTGTGAGCTACTGCCACCAAGTTTGTTATGAAAGGCTTGATTCTGATGCTCTTAATGGTATTTGTGATGGAAAATACTTTCTTAGCCGTCCTGTTAAGTTGGTATTCCAAGACTAATTGAACTCTGACAGCAGATGTCTAGGTATCACCAAAGCAGAAGTCTCCAATACTTTCTAGTATTTTCCTCACAGCACAGACTGTGTTTATAGGCACAAGCTTTTGGTGAACTCAGGAGTAAAGATCTCATTTGTAAACTGACTTGGCTCCATTCAATGAAAATAAAGAAGATGCTGAACTCTATCGAGCAATGATTATTCACTTCCATAATCAACAGAGGAGGAATTGTGTTGGGAGTGAAATCAAAGGCAGCGTGTATGCTCTTTTCCCTTACATGAAAAATAGTCCAAGTACTCCAAGAGATAATTATTGTAATTTTACCATGAATTTCGGGATATAAATAAAAACATATATTTTTTAAAGTTCATGGTCCCTAGGATCGTCTGCCTGTATGAGAAAATCCTCTTTCCCATTTACTTTGTGTGCCAGGCATATTGTACTGTGCACCTTGTAGTGTTTTTTTTCTTGATTACCAAACTGGAAACCAGGTCTTTCTCAAGATGCAGGCATAACATAACAAAAGAGAAATGCTATGAAAGTATATTCTTAGTCCTCACTGAGCTCTTGTGTATATGGGAGGAGATTTCACAGGCTGGTGAGTCTTACCTCAGTGCCTGGGAAAATCATTAAATAGATCCTCCTGAAAGACATGTTAAGGCACATGAAGGATGAGAAGGTGATCCAGGACAGCTAGCACAGCTTCACCAAGGGAAAGTTGTGCCTGACTAATCTGGTGGCCTTTTATGACAGAGTGATGGCATCAGTGGGCAAAAGGAAGGAAACTGATACCTTCTACCTGGACTTCTTCAAGGCCTTTGACACCAGATCCTTATCTCTAAATTGCAGATACATGGATTTGAAAGGTGGACTATTCAGTGGATAAGGAACTGGTTGGAACTTGCAACCAGAGAGTTCTTGTCAATGGCTCTATGTCCAAGTATTACACCACTGAGGAATGGTGTCCTCCAGGGATCTGTCTTGGGACTGGTTCACTTTAACATTTTTAACAATGATATCGATGATGGGACTGAGTGTACCCTGAGCAAGTTTGCAGATGACAGCAAGCTGACTGGTGCAATAAATATGGAGGAAGGAAGGGATGCCATCCAGCGGGACCTTGATAAACTCTAAAGGTAGGCCCTTGTGAACCTAATGATGTTCAACAAAGCAAAATGCAAGGTTTTGCACTTGGATTGGGTTAATTCCAGATACGTATACAATCTTAGAGAAGAACTCCTTGAGAGTAGCCCTGCTGAGAAGAACATAGGCGTCCCAGCTGATGAAAACTTAACATGAGCCAGCAGTGTGTGCTTGCAGCCTGGAAGGCCAATGAAATCTTGGGCTGCATCAGAAGAAGGGGGGCCAGCAGGATAAGGGAAATGATTGTCCCTCTCTCCTCTGGCCCTCATGAGACCTCATCTGGAGTATTGCATTCAAGTCTGGGACCCCCAAGTCAGAAAAGATGTGAAGCTTTTGGAGAGGCTCCAGAGGAGGACCACAAAGGTGGTCAGAGGGCTGGAGCACCTCTCCTATGAAGACAGGCTGAGGTAGCTGGGCTTGTTCAGTCTGTAGAAGGGAAGGTTCCATGGAGACTTCATTCTGGCCTTGCAGTCTTTAAAAGGAGATTATAAACAGGAGGGAAAACAACTTTTACACAGACAAGCAGTGATAGGACAAGGGGGAATGTTTTTAAATTAAAGGAGAAGAAATATTTAGATTAGATATCAGAGGAAAGTTTTTCACTGAGATTGGGTTGAAGTGCTGGAAGAGGCTGCCTCGAGAGGTTGTGGATGTTCCGTCCCTAAAGGTGTCCAAGGCTATGGTGGATGGGGCCGTGGGCAGCCTGATCTAGTATTTGATCTGGCAGTTGGCAATCCTATCTGTGACTGGGAGGTTGGAACTTGATGGTCTTTGAGGTCCCTTCCAACTCAAGCCATTCTGTGATTCTGTGATAGCTGGCATTTGCAACAAGTTCAAAGCATAGGTGTGGTTAAATGTGTCCAACCCAAAGTTTTATGTTTTTGTTGCCCTCTATATATGTTGTAGCAAAAAAAAAAAAAAAAAAAAAAAAAAAAAAAAAAAAAAAAAAAAAGAAGTTTTGTTACTTACATGCATGAACTATATTATATATTTTATATGTGGCTCTAGACAATTCCTCTTCAGTCAGAGCAGTACAGGCAAGCCAGAAGTTTGGACACCCGTGATAATAGACACTTTCCTGTTGGGAGTGTATGAGGCTTCAATTTAAATCAAAATGCTGCTTTTCTTAGTCACTCCCCATTGCAGAAGAGCTCAGGCTTTCCAAATTGCAAAGTTCCCATGTTAATTAGCCAATTTATCAAGCAGAATTATGGTCTTTTGTCTTCTTATTTGGCATGCTTTCACCCACTACAGCAGAAATGGCCTGTTACGAAACCAACCTACTAAATAGTGAATGGCTTTGCATAATTACCCAAAAAAGTGTTTTGTGAAATATGAAGTTTACTTCCCCCACCCACCACTATGTTGATACATGTATAAATATTTCCTTTTAAATTACTAAGCATTCATACATGTACAACAACTAAAGAGCACAGAGAACAGTATATGCACAAGGAATATGGCACGTCAATTCATTGTTGCGCATTAGTCCAACACACAATCTCAGTCCATGTGAATTTTATAATCATTTTTTCACACAAAGAAAGACTAATTGTGACCTACAGCCTTGAATTGTGCCCACAATCAGTCCCACACTGAGCAGGGCTGAACTAATCAGCCAGCATTTATGGAAAGGCCAACGGCATCAAGCTTGCTTACTTAAAGAGACTGGATGTAGATTCGGGTGGGCTTTGAGCCTGCTCTAAAATCTCATTTGTGAGGGTGAAAAAAAGGAGATACTCAGTGCTGGTATAGCCTGAAGTGCTCTTTTTGGTGAGTTGTTCTGACACAATGTGTAATAATTTTTAAAAGCATGCTGCTGTTCTTAGCAGACTCCTCAACATGGCCCAAAGATGTATTTTCATTCAGTACTTGAGCAAGCTTAATTTTGTATCTGCTTCCAAAAAATCCCAAACTCAGAACAAGAGTTAGAAAGCAGGATTTTTTATTTTTATTTTTTATTTTTTTATTTTTCCCAATACTCTGAGAAAGTGTTAAACACTTAGAGTGCTAATACCAGAACTACTCACCTTGGCCAGAGTTGCAAAGCTTGCTCTGTGCTCCCTGCCTCTGCCTGAGCGTGCCTCAAGGAGCAGTCAGTATTCAGTAACTGCAGGCCATCTTCTTTTAAAGAAAAAATAGAGAACAAGTATTTCTCTGGTATAGTTCTATTCATTTTTAGAGACTGTATAGCACGGTACTGTTTGCCTTTGTGTAGGATGGACTGAGCAGAAAGCAGAAGTTTTTTTCCCCTGTGTTTTGAATCTTAGCTTAAAAGTCTTTCATGGACTTTTTGCTGTTTTCTGTGGCATTTCTGTTGTTTCCCCTATTCTGGCAAATATCATCCAGCTGCCTGTAGGTGAGCAGCTGCTTTTGGTGGCTCAGCATGTAAGGTTAGTGGCTCATTTGGGCGCCTGCTGCTACATGTGGCCCATTTTTGCTGATTAGGCCTGAGTGCTCAAATGTGTCATATGCCACTCCAGGGTGAAATGTCCCTTATAAAGCTGGCTGCTCTAATTTTCCAGGCAGAAATTGCTGGTTCCAGAGCCCAGCTGTTGTGTGGATCCATGTTCATGGCCCTGAGTTACACTTTCAGTTGAGTACCTTAGAGTGCTTTGCAAACAGAGATTACTCATGCCTCACAAACCTCTGTATTACCTATTGCCAGAGAAGCAGTGAAACAAATAGGGAAAAAAAAACAATTTGCTGGTGCTCTTAACTGTAGCTGCACAACTCCAAGTAAGGAAAGTCTGGTTTTGCCTGCTGAGCTGAATTTTTTGAATTGAAGATGCTCAACATACCTGTGGCATCCTGATCCCGATCCCAGAGCTGCTGATTCTCTGATTCTCATGCCTTCACCCAGCTTCCAGCCTCCACTGAGCTTGTGGACTGTGCCTGTATGTGCCTGGATGTCATGTAGCTGCAGTGGATTCTGAAACATCTGTTACAACTTACTTGTGTAGCAACAGAGCTAGGGCAATTTCCAGCAAAAAACAAATGGAGGGAATAAATCTCTCATTTAAGCATTTGGAGTAGCTGTCTAAAGAGAAGAAATGTATGTTACAGTTGCAGGAAAATATGTGGTAAGAATTCAGGTTACAGCCAGGTAACAATCCTTCAGATGAGAAACATGATGGGCTGTAAATTTGTCTGGAAACTGATATGAACAATGAAGTGAGTGAACAGAAGATTATTTCCATAATTATATGGAAAATTATACATGAACTACAGCTGGTCAGCTTCCATCTGATCTTATTTACAGCAAGACCTGATATTTCCATCTACCTGGTTTCCAGCAGGGTCACTTTCCCTTAATACCATTTGGTATCAAGGTTAGTATCTGGAGGAGTTGTGTTTCTAGTAGACTTTGTAGAGCTGGATGGAGCATGTCTCTGTCCCACAGGGAGGGCAAACTCACCCATGATCCTCTTCCTCGAGCATCTTCCTCTCCATGCTCCAGTAAGTAGTTGCTTTCCTCCTGCAGTTGTACACACTGCAAGAAGAGTTCTGGAAACCTCTTCAGCAGTGCTCTCTCCCCAGAATGATTTTCCTTACCCAGTCTGTGGATGTTCACACTGTACAACAGAGGCTGGAGACATCCTGCTGGTCCCTGTACTCTGGAGGGGTGTTTCAGGTTGGACTTTGCAACTCTTGCCTCTGTAGTGAACACTAGAAGGATCTTGCCCAGAGGAGCAATTAGTTGAGACTGTTCCACAGCAGCCTAAAAGGCGGGGGGTTTTTTTGGAAGGAGTAAGGTTTTACAATACAATATCCGGATGGGAGTTTGAGGAAACACTGTTCTCACTGTCACAATCTATCCATCTCCCACATGGCAAGAGCTTCACCTACCAAAAATGGAGATAAGTTGCAGATTTTTTTCTCTGCTTACTCATCTTGTATTTGGAAAAAAACAAAAACAAAACAGTAACCAACTAGAAAATAACATAATATTTCTAAACCCGTTTTGTGTTGGCTTCTGTCCAACCCTCATTTCTTCAGTCCTTCACATGATTAGATTTCACTGATGCACAAACAGGTAATTTCAAATTAAAAAATCACAAACCCAAGGCAACCTGTATCATATTAAGTTGAGGAAAAAGAATTCTAAGGCTGGAGGCAAGAATGCAAAGTAAAAGAGTGGATGGAGACAAGTCTGCACCCAAAGCTGCAGATGAAAACCTCCTTGCCTGCTCTCTCCCGAAGTACCTCTGTACAACAGGTATGAGGCCCTGGATGTGCAAGGCTGTCTGAGGGCAGCAACAGCTCACTCAGTCCTGACATGCTAACAAAACCAAACCAGGAAAAGCCTTCCCCTAAACACTAAGACTGCTTCATTGAAGAACAGATAGGTATTGGTTGTAGGTGATTCCTCCCTGCAGGGAACTGAATGTCCAATATGCAGAGCAGAACTTCTTCTTAGAGAAGTCTGCTATCTTCCTGGTGTGGGTGAGAGACAACGCCAGGAAACCACTAGCCTGGTATGGCTGACAGACCACAACCCTTATTGCTTCTTCATACAGGGAGACATGAGTTGGCTACATGTGGGTTAAGGGCTATCAAGAGATTTCAGGGCCTGGGGACAATGGCTAAAAGAATTGAATGCCCAGATCATCTTTTGTTCTTTGCCTCCTGTATTGGGTAAGGACACAGAAACAAGCCAAAGGATTATATCTTTAAATACCTGGCATTCTGGCTGGTGCTGTCACTAGAACTTTGGTTTTTTTGACATCCAATTAGTCTACATGGTACCTGGTTTGCGGGCATTGGATGAGGTTTGCCTTTCTCAAAGGGGAAGAAGGGTCCTTGGGGAAAAGCTAGATGGACTTATTGGGATGGCTTTACGCTAGGTGTGAAGGGGGATGGGGAGGATAGTGAGCTTTTCCATGATAAGGTGTGGGAAGGAATAACTGCACTAGAGATCCACAGAATGGAACACTTCTCCTATGTGGACAGGCTGAGAGAGGCTGGCACTCTTCAACCTGGAGAAGAGAAGGCTGCTAGGTGACCTGATAACAGCCTTTCATTATCTGAAGGAGAGCTACTGGAAAGAATGCAACAGACTCCTTAGCAGGGTCTGTGGTGATAGAACAAGGGGAAATGGCTTCACATTCAGGAAGGATAGATTTAGCTTGTATACAAGGAAAAAATCTTGTACAGTGAAGGTGGCGAGGCACTGGAACAGGTTGCCTAGTTATGTGGTTGATGGCCCGACCCTGGAAACATTCAAGGCAAGATGACTCTCAGAGGTCCCTTCCAACTCTAAGGATTCTATGATTCTAACAATCCCTGTAAGCAGGAGGAACGTCTCTGCTTGGTCTGAATGCTGCCGTCACAAACAGGGCATTAGCAGCAAATTCAGCTGTTCAGGCCTGAGGAATGCATGTTTTGTAACAATTCATGTGGAAAAAGAAAACAGAATTCATCAGTGATACAGCTGATTGCACAGCATAAATAAAAAAAGGCAAACGCCGTAAAAAATGCTCAAGTATACACCAGGGATATGGTATAACCAGCATGGAGATGCTTACATTAGTTGGCTTACAGTGTTAAGGACAAAAAGGTTGGATTAATTGCTGCTACAGTTAGCTGCATCAGGCAAAACCAACATTAATTATAAATGTAAAGTACTGCTGTAGTCAAATACTTTTTGGAGGAAAAAACATGCCTTTCAGCTGGATGGTTATGTCTAGTAGCAAAGATCTTGAACTTGGTCTTATGCTTAGCAGTATATAATCAATTTGCAGTGTTGAAATACTAAAGAGGCAGAAAGTATATAGCAATAGAATTAGCAGTTTCCAGAAGAGGTTTCTGGTTCTACTTTTTGTTTGTTTTCTTGTTTTGTATTTTTTCTTGTATCCTCAGTTGCACAGGAGTTACTCAGAAACAAAGCAAGAAAATGCCCTCTGAGCACTTCAGGTGATCAGGAAACATAGTGAAGGGGAAGAACAACAGTAATTCAACCCTGTATTTTAAAGAGCAAGCATTAAGCAATCATTTTGCCTAAGAACTCAAAAAGCAACACCTGCTAAGGTAAAATATGTTACTGACATGAAAGTCAGCCTACTGTCTTGAAGTTATAAAATGACGAAGGAAAAGGGGTTAGTATGTAGCCATTGCCAGTCCACACAAGGGAGTAAAGACTGTTGTAGAACCTTTTTTCCCCCTTTTGATTTATTTAAATACACAGCAGCTCTCATGCTGAAGAGGCAATTTCTAGCCTCTGACCCCTCCCTCTCACTTCAGAGGAAACAAACCTAACAAACACCCAGATAAATGTTATCACCATCAAACCAAGGAAGACAACAGTAAACCAACAACCTTAACAAACACACTTTTTCAGAGTGCTTAGTGACTTCAAACACCAGGAGCTGATAACACAAGCATGAAGATTAAAAATAAAATGCTGTATGGGGTTGTTATACCTCAGCTTTGAGCATTTTCTCAGCTCATATGTCAAATTTTCCATAACTTTACTAAAAATACTTCCTAACCACATGTTCCTTACAAACAAAAGCTGGGTTCTACTGCTCCTCCTTCCTACCTTCCTCTTTTATAACCTTCAGTCTGACTCCAACATCTGCAGCCCTGCAAGACTGCTGCTTGGATTTGGGTGCCATCTCTTTAACAAGAAAACTCTTCCACAGAGCATGTTATTACAAAAATGGTATTGGTATAGAAGTCTAACTCATGTGCTACACCTTAGTGGTTTGTGCTATAGTTAGAAAGCAAGACAGGGAGTTCTGAAGTGGTTGGCTCTTAAAATAGCGTGAGGAGTAGGCTTGAACACTGTTTAATAGCACAGCTCTGCTGTGAGCTTGCAGCATGCGTGTGGCAAGGGTAGCCTAAACACAATTTCTGAAATTTTCTTCTTTGATTACATCTATTCTCCATCTGTGTATATTCCCTTCACTGCTTATAAGGTTTTTTTCTTTCTTCTAAAAGAAGCATTTCCAGATGAAGAATGCACAGATGAAGATGCAGGACAAGAGAAGCTTGGAGGAAGGAATGCTCCCCTGTGCTGTGAGTCATTGGCCTTTGGGATGCTGCTTGGTACTGGACACTTAAATAAGGTCGAGGTGCCAGAGAGAGCTGAAAAGCACTTAGTATAGTTGACTGATAATATCTAACTTACCCTACATGGGATAAAGTGTTGTGAGAAATACACATATTACTCATAAGAATTAGTCATTTTCTGTCTGTCTCAAGTTAGTATGAAACTTGACTGACATTTCTCTTCAAATTAGGTTTGGTTTGTTTTTTTTTTTTTTTTAACTTGGCAGTGATAGCTATCACAGCAAACCTTCATGAAAATTAGCTTTCAAACTGCATTCTGTGCATCGGAATCAGGATGTGCACTTATGTACATGGGAGTGTCAACGACAAAGCAAGCAAGGAAGACTGTTTTGTTGGCTTATTCATATAAGAAAAGGGAATACTTCCAATGACTTTTTACTGGTCTGCATACTCAAAAAGTCTGGAAGTTGCAAGTCCCCTAAGGCAATCTAATCTTCCTTTAATGTTCCTAGGTAAACCAGTATTAAATAAAAATAAACAGGAAGACAATTAATTTGTAGGGAAGGCCCCCTAGGAATTGGGTTGGTGACCCTACCTATGGCAGGGGTTGAAACTAGATGATCTTTGAGGTCCTTTTCAACCCTGGCCATTCTATGATTCCATGATTCTGTGATTCTATGATGAATAAAGCCAGGGCAGAAAAAAGCCGATGGAGAAGTACACAGCCTGCTGCGGAGCAACTTCATATTCTGCCTCTAAAGAAATTGTCAGATGCTCAGTACTGAGCTCAAGGGTTTTGAAGTACCTTTTATTCCTAGCTAAGCATCTGAGGATGGCATGGTGCCAATTCATAATGAAGTTTTTCCTCTGATGCCAGCTTCTCCCATGGGGTCATACTCACACATACTTCCCATGAGGGCTATGCAGACTGTTGAGAAGCTCCTGGAAGAGAGTGGAGCATTTATGAATGGGCAAGCAAACAAAAATAGTATTGCACCGATAGAATAAGTTTGCATTAGTTTTTGCTTTCTTTCTGATTACTGTGTTCAGAGTTTGGAAGTAATCAACACACAAGCTGTATGTCTGAATTGCTAACAATCCTCTGAGTACCATTGGAGGCCTCTTGTATGTTTTAATGTTGACATCAAGAATATTCTGTGGAGCACTAATTTACATGCCAAGCCTGCAGTGAGTATTACTTTCGAATGTTCAATAATCTGGGAAAAAAATAGTTTTCAGGCACAAGATCTTAAGCAATTTCAGGGCTAAGTGCATTTTAAAAATTATCTCTTTGCACTTTGCATGCTTTATATTGTTAGCAGTGTGGTTACTTGGAACACAGGTGGCCAACCTTGTCATTTGAACATGCAGAGAGAAAAGATGGGAAACAATTCCTAAAAGTAAATATCAATTTACAGTGGTTGATAATAAAATATTTACCTCCACTGCTTACTATTCATGTCAGATGAGTGATAGTTGGTGTTAAGAGGAACATTTCCCCTCTTTGGTTTATTCCCTTTGCCCAAGGAGACTGTGAATAATAATACTAATTTTCCCTGCTTTATCCAGATCGAGTTGAGTGTGAATGCCAGTGTTTTAAGAAAGAACAGCCATTCCCCAAAGGTTTCTGTGAGATACAAACTAAAAGTGTAACTTGTGTTGAAAGGGACTCTGGAGTTCCTCTTGTCCAACCTCCCACAAAGCACAGAGTGACTGGAATTTAGACTGGGTTTCTTGTGGTTGTGTCCTATCATATTTGCTTACCTGGTGGCTTGGCCAACCTCATGGTGGAGAACTTCTTTCTAAATCTAATCAACATTTCTATTTCTACATGTTTTGGCTGCTGTCTCCTGTGCTTTTACTGTGTATCACACCCATGGAGTGAGCAGGAAGAAAACACTTGTCCCTGGAAGCTGAACAAACCCAGCTTCCAGGGTTTGTTGAACTAACTCAGCTTCTTCTCATGAGTTTTAAGACAAAAATGGTTTAGATGGTGATTGTCTCAGAAACTTCCAATGCACTGACTTAATTAAAAAACCTTCTCACAATTCCCTCTTTGTTCTATGGTCTTATTCATGCTGCATAATTCTTCCCTTATCTTCATTTACTGGAAACCCTCACCCAAGAGTTTCCAGTCTTGGGCCTGTGTGTCTCCCAGCTCAAAATACTTCTACTGGCATTTCTTGAAAGCTCCAAAGAGTGTTGGTATGCAGGGAGACCTTCAGAGCCGACGGACTTACAGCCATTGTCATAAAGGAGGTAGATAAGTGTTCTCAGCAATTTGTGAAGATGTTTCATTTTAGCATCTGTCACATTTGGTGGTATCTGGGG
Source organism: Tympanuchus pallidicinctus (assembly GCF_026119805.1). Taxonomy (NCBI): domain Eukaryota; kingdom Metazoa; phylum Chordata; class Aves; order Galliformes; family Phasianidae; genus Tympanuchus; species Tympanuchus pallidicinctus. Next base: position 7,553,867 of record NW_026294744.1, read on the forward strand.
CTTTGCTTTGCACAAAAAGGAATGTGCAGTGATTAATCGAGGACTTTCTGGACACTTGCCTGCTGATTTTTTGCAAGTTCTGCAGTGCTGTTTAGCAATTCAGCAAACTTTGAAGCCATGAAGATTCTGGAGGATTAAACAGTTATAGTGTATTAATTCCTGAATAGATGTTCAGTTTTGCCTGCCTGGTTTTATGGGCTAACAAAAAATCCCATCCTGTTAATAAACTCTACTATAAACTGGTCTGAAATATACTGAATCTATGCTTTTGAATAGTTTTCATTAGATAGAATTTTAGGATTTGTTTAAGTTTAAACACTTAGCTGCTATAGCAGCATGTGAAACACTAGTCTAAAAGCAAGCACCGATAATGTATGTTTTTATAAAAAATGAATGAATGATTTCCAGAATTTGGACTGGAACAATGTATCAGAATTGACACTGCCCAGATGTATTGTTTCATCATATTTGCAACTGTAATATGGAAATATCAACTGTTTCCTGTGAAAATTTTTCCTCTGAAATACATTTACTTCTCCCCTTTCTCAGCCACTGCAAATTGACACCAGTGAGGAAAAACGATGCTGTCATTACTTAATTTCTTGAGACCTTATTTCAGCCGTTTTCCATACATGAGTAGGTGTCTGTCAGTGACATCTTCTGACCAAGTTAAAAAACACAGCCTTGGCAAACACCAACTGCGTTCAGTTGTGTGTTTGAATGCTAAATGCATTGGATGATAGAAAAATTAGAAACACCGTCTGTATCAGTCACTCCAAATCCAAATCCATAATGTGGTATTACTACATTTCACACAGATTTGGTGACACACTGGAACAGGTTGCCTAAGGAAGTTGTGGATGCCCCATCCCTGGAGGCATTCAAAGCCAGGCTGGATGTGGCTCTGGGCAGCCTGGTCCAGTGGTTGGCGACCGTGCACATAGCAGGTAGTTGAAACTGGATGATCATTGTGGTCCTTTTCTACCTAGGCCATTTCATGATTCTACAATTATATGATTTCTGCCAAGAAAGTGAAGCAGAAATCCCACTGAAAGCATCATCAGGGCATCACTGTCTGTTTGACCACCTTCATCCTAGTACATCACTACTTTATTTTTCCAACTTTTTAGGCTAGAGGTCCCTGGGAGAAGTAATGGGCTTCATTGCAGGTGCCTGCCCACAGGACCAAGGACTGTGTGAAAGCCTGCCATGTGCTTGTGGAGATGTACTTCACCAGGCAGGACCTGCGAGGAAACTCAATCCTAAGGCTATGCTGGCAAATCTTAGAATCATATCATCATAGAATATCCTGAGTTACAAGGGACTCACGGGGATCATCAAGTCTGACTCCTGGCTGCATGCAGCATCACCCAAAATTCAAACCGTATGTCTGAGAGTTCTGTCTGAACAATTCTCATACTGTGGCACTTGGGGCCATGCCCGCTGCCCTGGGCAGCCCATTCCATGCCCACTGCCCTGTGGTGCAGATCGTTTCCCTAACCCCCAGCTGCCCTCCCCTGACACAGCTCCATGCCGTTCCCTCAGGCCCTATCGCTGTCACAACGCTCCTTGTAAGGAGCTGCATCTGCCATGAGGCCTCCCCTCAGCTCCTCTGCTCTGGGCCCAACACACTAAGGGGCCTCAGACACTCCTTGTATATCTTGCTCTTGCTTCCATGAGCAAACCTTGCATGAGCAGCTACCAACAGTTTAGGCAGCTGATGCAGTTTTAGCCAGATACGCATCTCTCATTCCTGTGTGTTTGTAAATATATAGGTTGCGAAGGAGATGGGATCTACAGCTAAAAAATTTCTCTATAAGGTTACCTGTTTAATGACTTCTTAATATCAATACTTAACCCACTGTTCATCAAAGCCCATTAACCCTTCTCTGACTTTAGAGTTTAACAAACTTTCCAGCAGAAAAGTTAGGAAATCCTGCAGCAAACTGGTGCAATAATAACTTCTCTCTGTGTACCTCAGTTAAGGATTCTCACCTGCTTCAAAGCACAGATGCTTATATTTGTGCTTTTAAATCCCACCTTCTGCCCCTCTGTGATTGTTTCCATGGTTGTCTAGTATCTTGTTTAATTATCTAGTGATTGAGCAACCTCTTCTATTTTTGAAGTCTACTGTTCCTCATCTAACTGAACTGTAAAAAAACAAAAAGCACCAACCACCTCTGTTGTGTCATTGTTTATTCTGAATAGCATGAATATTCTGATACACCGCTTTGCCAAGTCAGCTAGGCCTTTCTCAATTCACAACATCCCCTTTTTATTTATTGCTTCTGTTTCCTTCAAAAGAAGTGGGTTCTGGAGTCTAAAATATCAACAAATGAACAAACAATAACTACTACAACAACAGCAAAAACTCAAACCCAAACCCAACCAACAAACCCCCAAAATTTTGGTTCGTTTTAAAATCAGTCAGTAGGGATGTTTATGCCAAACACATTCAAAGCACCTTCCACACCACAAAGGCTGCAAGCAGTAAAGTCCTGTCCCAAGGTGCACAGCACAGAAGTGATTGCTGTGGGATTTCTGAGTTTGCCTTGCAGCTTGTGCTGGCACTTGAGGCAGAAGTCCTGGGAAAGCATGACAAAAGTCAGGCATATACATAAGAAAAGCTCTTAGGACTTGAACTTGGAATTACTTAAGAGAAGCATTCCCCAGTGTAGAATAAAGAGACTTTCATATACTTATTTTGAAATCATAAATTCATGTTAAAAAATAAATACTTAGAACCACTCTGTTATTCTACCCCAGCAGAAGACTAACTCCTATCACACTCTTTGTCTCCCTTTAATATTAAATACAATATGATTAGGCCTCAAATATCTGGAAAAATAATGTTTGTGCCATTATGAGGCAACATTTTCAAAACTATTTCCATATACAATCTTTATGTGATACCATTTAGTCTGCACGTTACAAACGCTATTGCACAGTGGCTAGAAGCTGGGTTTGGGATCTTCTTATGGAAGAGAGGGAAAGGATTGCAGCACAGATGCTCACATTTTGAAGATGGTTTTCAGAATGATGAGACAAAGGCACTAATTCTATGAATGTCTCCAGTCAGGGATGAGAAATCCTCTTCTTCCAGTGAAGCCCTAATCAACGGTCTTGTGCTTCCTTAGATGACAGAGAGGGATCTTAAAGGATTTCTGATTTAATTTGCACACTAAATTTAAAATTTACATTCTCGATGTCATTAAAATTTTAGGGAAAATTAATTCTTCTTACCCTGTGATGAGTAACCCAACCTCATCATTCTCATGTTGCACAAAAAGTCTTGCCTTCACGTTTAAGAGATTTCAGCTCTGTCTGGGCTCAGCATGACTGATTTGCCTGCTTCTTTGAAGGGCAGCTATTTGTAGGTCTGTGAATGCTCAAGGTTTGGTTTAGATTTTAATCGCTAGGAATAGCTACTATTTAATGAGGTGCATGCTGACCTCTGGTGGCAAAGAAACAACAATCCCCTCAAAACCACGGTAATTGCTACAAAATGGCCAATTCAACTCCGGAATGATTTTGAATAACATTTAATGATGCGAATCACATCCTTATGTCTGGTATGGTTCAGTATGTCTTAGCCATAGTCTATCCATTCCACAAATCTATCAACTCATACAGATTTCTTGCTAACGTCACAATACTTCTTGTCAGATGTTCTCATGGCCACATGGTTTTCCAGCTTCTAGATAATAGAGTGCCCTCATTGTTTCTTAGATGCAAAATGTTAGGAAAATATTTTCAGTCCACTGGCACTTCCTAAATCCAATCTCCATTGACATTGTTATTCCTCTAATGGTTCCTCCAAGGAGATTGCACCTATTGGCCTCAGTGATTCTGATGAAATATGCCAGTGATGTTCCTCCAGGTGCTAAGGCTGACAGATGATTGTCATATATTATGACCACTGATGATTTTTATTTTTTTTTAAATGACATTTATTGTTTGTTATATCTTTTTCTCAAAATTCCCATTAATTCTCAGTGGTGCTTTGCAGGCTTTACCTGCTGTATTCATTGTCCTGTGTTAGAAGCCATGCAAATCTCTCTACTAAATAAAGCACTGACTTACCATCTGTCTGGAGGGGATCTTAAGAGTCTGCTGGAAACCAAAAGATCATGTAAATCATGCGCGCATAGTCTTGTTCTGAAGCAACATAAAAGTTGAAGAAGTGAAAAATCATGGCTGTCTGATGAAGTTCCTGGTGACTGGAAAAAGGGAAACATTACTCACATTTTTAAGAAAGGGAGAAAGGAAGACTTGGAGAACTATAGGCTGGTGAGCCTCACCTCTGTGCTTGGAAAGATCATGGAGCAGATCCTCTTAGAAGCTATGTTAAGGCACATACTGGATAAAGAGGTGATTCAAGACAGCCAGCATGGCTTCACCAAGGGCAGATTGTGCCTGACCAATCTGGTGGCCTACTATGATGGAGTAACGGCTTCGGTGGATGGGGGAAGGGGATGGATGTAATCTATCTGGACTTCCGCAAAGCCTTTGACATGGTCTCTCACCACATCCTTCTCTCTACACTGGAGAGGTATGAATTTGAAGGATGGACTGTTCAGTGGATTAAAAATTGTTTGGCTGGTCACAGCCAAAGGGTTGTGATCAATGGTTCTATGTCTGAGTGGAGACCGGTCACAAGTGGTGTCCCTCAGGGGTCCATCTTGGGACTGATGCTCTTCAACATCTTCAACAGTGACATAGACTGTGGCATTGATTGCACCCTCAGCAAGTTTGTAGATGATACCAAGCTGAGTGGTGCAGTCAATACACTGGAGGGAAGAGAAGCCATCCGTTCTGGACAGGCTGGCCCACGTGAACCTAATGAGGTTCAACAAGGCCAAGTGCAAGGTGCTGCACTTGGGCTAAGGCAATCCCAGGTATTTATGCAGACTGGGCAAAGAAGCCCTTGAGAGCAGCCCTGCAGAGAAAGACTTGAGGGTCCTGGTAGACCAGAAGCTGGATATGAGCCAGCAGTGTGCGCTTGCAGCCTGGAAGGCCAACTGTGTTCTGGGCTGCATTAAAAAAGGGATGGCCAGCAGGGAGAGGGAGGTGATTGTCACCCTCTACGCAGCTCTTGTGAGACTTCATCTGGAGTACTGCATCCAGGAGAAAGATGTGGCTCTTGGTGTGGGTCCAGAGGAGGAATACTAAGATGATCAGAGGGCTGGAACACCTTTCCTGTGAGGAAAGGTTGAGGGAACTGGGCTTGGTTAGCTTGGAGAAGAACAAGCTCTGGGAAAACCTCATTGTGACCTTCCAGTACATGAAGGCAGCATATAAACAGGAGAGGGTATGACTGTTTATGAGGGTGGACAGTGATAGGACAAAGGGGAATGGTCTTAAACTGAGACAGAGGAGGTTTAGGTCAGATATTAGGAGTAAGTTTTGAAAAAAAAGGGTGGTGACACACTGGAACAGGTTGCCCAAGGAGGCTGTGGATGCCCCATCCCTGGAGGCATTCAAGGCCAGGCTGGATGTGGCTCTGGGCAGCCTGGTCTGGTGGTTGGCGACCCTTCACATAGCAGGGGGCTTGAAAGTAGATGATCGTTGTGGTCCTTTTCCACCCAGGCCATTTTAAGATTCTGATACATTTTTTTTAAGCGCTTGCTGCAACTCCCTGATAACCACCACTAGGTGGTAGTAACAACGCAATTTGTTGAAGAGGTTTTTCTTTTTCTTTTTTTTTTTTTAAGTTTGACAATGTGTTTTGTGTTCATGACTCGACGTGAAAAGGTTGTATGATGATGATGAAAAATCTGGCAGACATCAGATGTCAAGTAGAAACCACAGGCTCGCAGTCCAACCATGGGAAAGAACGGGTGCTCCCCCAGAGCCACAGACAGCATGACTACAAATACTGGAGATAAAGTGGATAGTGCTCAGTGTGTAGCAGCTGAGTGCGAGGGGAAGGGGTTGTTCTCCTTACTCTCTATAAAAATATTTCAGTATTTAAATGCTGAAATATTTGGATTCATGTTTGAGCTTCCACTTCTGCACCAGTACTCACTGGTCTGTTTTATTTTAAGGTCTGTAGTGCAGCGACTTTGCCTGGTGTATAATTTAATGAGAAAACAAGCAGTATTATTCTTAATGAAAGGATATTTATAAATATTATGAGGGGTAAGGTAAGACTGTCTCTTATTATTTGCTTGTGTATTTCTTTGTAGCTTGTGGCTATAAGACTGCTGCTAGTAACTGTTTTGATTCCAGTGGAAAGAGATATGAGGTAATCCTAGAATCACAGAATAGATTGGGTTGGAAAGGACCTTCCCAGGGCCCCATCCAACCCAGCCTTGAATGTCTCCAGACATGGAGCATTCACAGCTTTTCTGGGCAGCCTGTGCCACTGCTTTATCATCCTCCAAGATTTCCTCCTAACATCCAATCTAAGTCTCCCCTCTTATAGTTTGAAACCATTCCTCCTAGTCATATCACTATCAAACCATGTGAAAACTTGTTTCTTCTTCTGCTTCAAGAACTAGAAGGCTGGCTGAGGTCACCCTACAACTTTTTCTTCTCCAGACTGTACAAGGCTAGCTCTTTCAGCTTTTTCTCATAAGAGAGGTGCTCCAGCCCTCTGAGCATCTTCGTGGACTTCCTCTGGACCCTTTCCAGAAGCTCTACATCTTTCTTGCGTTGACACACCAGTCCTGAACACAGAAGATGATACTGTGTTCATCAGACTTATGTCCAAATATTGCACTACACATATATTTTCTTCACCTTTGCAGCCAAGTCTTTGCACAGGCAGCATGCCTGCAACCCAAGCGCAACTGAGGTTATCACACAAAAAAGTAATACTGCAATGTAAAATTCCTCTCCTTCTGTGTCCGGTATTACATAAAATATCTGACAGAAGAAATAACCTCATTCAACAAATTTAATTTTGAGAAGAAGGTATGATTTAAAAAAAAATGCTTGAGACAAATTTCAAAAACTTTGAGACTCAATATTTCGTGACCCAGGCGTTTCATATTTTTTACAATCATAGGACAGGTTGCATTAATATTCGGCTGTCTCAGTTACATGAATCTTCTGTTACTGTGTGTGCAATGATTACATAGCACTGTGATTTATTTGGCCCAGGTGTCTTACAACCTCAGCTTATCACCACCTTTTGGGAATACGAGAAAGACTATTCAGAGCAGCAGCTGTGGAGCAAGAAAAACAGCACCACCTGGACAAAAGATAATGGTAGGGAAATAGTCTTCCTACGTGTTCCCTTCCTCCATAATTTTCTTTTAGCCAGTCTGCTTCCACTGAAACCAAACTTCAAAAACACAGGCATCAGACTCAAGGCTGAATCTGTGACCTGACAAATTGAAGCAGCGATGAGCCAAAGCAGCAATGAGTCAAGCCCCGACTTCATGCACAGCCCAAGTAGATGCACTGTTGGAGACTTGACTGAGAACAGCTGTGCAAGCTGGTTACTGCATTGCGCTGAAACACCAGGATATTGCATCTAATCCTTCCCATTAGTAAAAAATCCACTCATAAGAGGTCAAGAAGCTGTAAAAGATGCAAAGTCTTTCCTTTCAGATGCATACTTCATGGTCTATTTTTACAGAAATGTCTGAAGCAGCCCTCATAGTTCAAGCTGTCCTGAGATTAATGGTTCAGGGAGAGTTAGCCAGCCTTCATAGCCATGGAAAAGTCATCAGGCTTCTCAGTTAGCACAACAAATTGATAAGGTGCTGTGCAAAGTGCTCTTTCATCTTCTGGCAGCCTGTGCCCCAGCCCTGTGTCAAATGCATTCGGAGGATGCCACAGGAATTCAGCCAAGTAAATATCTGCCACAAAAGTTCTCCCAGTAACGTCAAAGCACAGTTACTCAAAGGAAATGAGCCCTTCTCATAAATGTTGCTGAAAAAACCATTTTATTAGCTAATGGCAACACTGAACATTGCTTTCCTAGAACATCTACACCACAGCTAGTAGAAAATAAGCCAGAGGACACTGAAGCTTTATCACTTGTCACTGTGTTTGCCAGGTTAATTAGGGTTTTGTTCCTCTCTCTGACAGAGATTTTGCAGGTTCAGTAACTGTGAAGGGACAACCCTGCATCATAAGATTATAGGAGTTTATGGGAACTCAGCAAATGGGTATGTCTGGGCATCTGTTAGGGGCCCAGTGCCTCCCAGAAGCCCAATGAAGCTGAGCTGTGCTGCAGGGCTGGTCTGGGTTTGCTTGTGTCTATCCTGCTCTACTGCACTGGATCTGCTCAGGCTTTGCTGCTCAATAAATCAGCCAGAAAAGTACCCCCTTCTAGTGCTATGTTAGCTGGTCAACTCCAGCTCATTATGTTGCTGAACAAACTCAAGCAGAAGGAGGTTCCTTCAGCTGAAACCACTCGGAGTAACTGCCTCCAGGTAGCAAAAAAATGTGGTTTTAATCACCTCATCTCTATATATCTTTCTCAAAACCCTCAGATCCAGGCTTTAACTCCTGGAGCACGTGTGATGTCAAGTAGGCAAGTAGCAAGGGTTTGAGAAAGCCAAACTTGCAAGGGAATCTGAATGTGATCTCGAGTTTCCAAAGGAAAAAGTTCCACTCACTAGATCAGACACCAGCTCAAGCTGCCCAAGGCCCCATACAGCCTGGCTTTGAATGCCTCCAGTGATGGGGCATACACAGCTTCTGTGAGCATCCTATTCAGTGACTCACCACCCTCTGAGTGAAAAATTTCCACTTAATACTTGATCTAAATGTCCTCTCTTTTAGTTTAAAGCTCTTCGCCCTTGTCGTATCACTATCTACCCATGTGAAATGTCAGACTCTTACAGTTTACAAGCTCCCTTCAAGTATTGGAAGGACAGAATGAGGTCTCTCTGGAACATTCTCTTCTCCAGACTGAACAAGTCCAGCTCCTTCAGCCTTTCTTCATAGGAGAGGGGCTCCAGCGCTTTGATCACTTTCATGGCCCTCCTCTGGACCCACTCCAACGGTTTTACATCTTGTGTTGGGAACCCAGAGCTGGACACAGTACTCAAGATGAGATCTCACAAGGTTAGAATAGAGAGGGACAATCATCACCTTTGCCCTGCTAGCCACCCCTGTTTCAATGCAGTCCAGGATGCAGTTGGCTTTCTAGATTGCATGCACGTACTGCTGGCTCATGTACAGTTTCTCGACTGCTAGGGCTCCCAAGTCCTTCTCCACAGGGTTACTCTCAAGATAGTATTCTCCTAGGTTGTACATATATTTGGGATTACCCCAACCCAACAGCAACGCCTTGCACTTGGCCTTACTGAACCTCATTAGATTCTCGTGGGCCTGCTTTTTAAGCTTAATCCCTTTGGATTACATCTCTTCCTTCTGTTGTTCCAACTACACCATTCAGCTTGCTATCTTCTGCAAACTCACTGGCGGTGCACTCAATCCCACTGTCATTGATAAAGATTTAAAGAGCATTTGGTCCATGGTGTCCTTGAGGGCAGTGCACAGTTCTGATTCTCTCCCTTCAGAAAAGATGGTAGAAAAGAAAGTGTTGGGAACAAAACAGGGATTATGAATAAAGTGGAATATTAAACTAAGTAGGAGTCCATAAGAAGGGACTTGTGACACATGTTTAGAAGACACGTGCTGCCCAGGGAAGAAGTGTAAGAAAACGCTTCCTGCTGTCTCTGTAATGGGAGCTAATGGACATCATTCAACTGTCAGAGAAGGTTCACAACATAGAAAAAAACCGATCCATCACCCAAAATGTATTTAAGCTGTCATTCCTTGATTCAGCATCTGCTGGATGCTAACAATGATCACATTTTCAAAAAATGATTTGACAGCTTTAGGGAACAAAAATTCACAATGACTGTTGGTTGTGAGACTGCAGCTGTGCCTCAGATTGCCTTTGGACAGCAAAATGTAAGTGTGGGGGGATAGTACTGTTACTGCTCTTGTCACACTCCCTACACACTCTTTTTAATAAGGGTTAATAAATATATGGAGATTCATGTGTGAGCTCAAAGAAGCCATTTATGGGAAGTCCTCATAGGAAACACCTGTCACAGTAGGCCATTGATAGCAGCTACCACATTCAGTCATAATTAAACCTGAAGAGTCAATACCAAGTTGGAGGAACATTTGGTCTTTCCAGCTATGCCTTCCCTCATGTTCTTGCATGATGTCTTTGTGTTTTGTTATTCACAGCTCATGGCTGATCAAGCTACATCAAAACTTGAAAGGATAAACAGAAAGGTGGACTAAGGCGATACTGCAAACCCTTACCAAATGCTGAGGACAGTGGGGACAAAGGGACAAAGGCTGAGTTCCATCTGGCACCATATTAAAGGAGAAACATGACCCATAGGTATGTAAGTAAGTGTGCAGTAAGTAGCAGCAAGGAGAAACAGTTGTTTTGGTCATGTGGCAGCTGTGAGCCTAATGTGGGAATAAGTCAGAGATTTGTAGTGTTTGCCTTTTAAAAAGAAAGCTATAAAGCTCAGGTAATTGAACAAGTGTCACAAAAGCTGAGGCAGTGCTCAGGAAAATGGGAAGCGTAAGGAAAACTTATTCTGTTCTGTTTGTTGAGGTGTGACTTTACAACACGTACAAGTTATTTTCTTGAGTGAAATAGCTAAGAATTACATTAAAATGTTTTTTAATCTGACAGAGGAAGTTAGAAAAGCACCTAATGTTAAAGAAACATAAACATTCAAGTGAAAAATAAAACCAAGGTGCCTGAATGTGATTACCTACATGAGCAAACTACCCAACAGCCACAATATTCACATTTTCAGTTTGGAGGTTCAGGCAGAGGAATTAGGCTCAAATGTTCCTCCACGTTGTCACTGCAAGAGGCTCTGTAGTCCTTCTTGCTAGGCCTGGGTAAGCAGGCTAAAGAATATGGTCTGTTATATTCAGCTCTTCCCAAGTATGTTGGTTCTATTACTTGTAGCTTACATTTTTTTTCTTGTGCTACTTCAGTCCAAGATCGCCAAGTCTCCCCAGAGATGAAGCTCATTGGTATCTTTTCCACTATCCTTCCATCCCTTCCAAAAATAGTCCAAATTTTATTGTTCTTCATGCCCTGAAATTACGTTACAGAGTTTCTACACTTGTAAATGAAGTATATGCAACCACTATGTGCCTTCCTCCCCTCTCCTTAGTAACATTTGAATCCTTTGGCTATTATCAACCACAAGCAACAAGCTGAGATTTCACAGATAATTAAGATGCTACAAGTTTTGTGAAAATAGCTATGTAGGTAGAAGAGAGAGGAAAGAAGGACCATAGTGCAAACCTACATCTTATTAGTCATTAGAGAACTTGTATGATAGAGTGCCTTTATAAATAAATGCCCACTTATGCCTAGTGTCACCTGGGAATTTTACATGCTTGGACATCAAATTTAGTCAACTGGAAAAGAAAATCTCAATGAAAAGGGGTGTCATTAGTTCAGCTGCTCAGAAGGCACAGATAGCAGAGTCTAACATTATATATGGCTTGCCTGTTGAACTAGCTCAGCACATGCTGTTTATGACAAGGCCAGCTACTGTATCCTTGCATAGCTTAGGCTTTTCTTCTTCAAAAGGACGTCTGCATTTACAAGGTCAAAGAACAGACAAGGCTGTACCATCTTAATCCTTTTAATAGGATCTGAATGGGAACAGTTGAAACATGCCACAAAAAACTCAATCAGGCCGAATGATAATTTCTTCAAACTAGTCTCTCTCCTCCCTTGGGCTGCTGCCCAGCAGACTGCTCACTAATTTCTGCCCAAGAAATGCCACTGATTTTGATCAAGTGTTTTTTCCCCTACAGCTCCTGTTTTCCAATGATTATAAGACAAACAAGAGCTGATCCCTCAGGACTGGGCAGGACTCATCCATCATGTACTTGGCAGATTCCATTTTCAAATAGACTCCTCTAACCTGGTGTCTCCTAGAGTGCAATATTTGTATGTGTATATGAATTAATGCTGGCACATGAGTTGTTTTTGGAGTATTAGCTTGTGACTATTACTTTTTTCTAAATTATTGAACTTCCTTCCTTCCTTCCTTCCTTCCTTCCTTCCTTCCTTCCTTCCTTCCTTCCTTCCTTCCTTCCTTCCTTCCTTCCTTCCTTCCTTCCTTCCTTCCTTCCTTCCTTCCTTCCTTCCTTCCTTCCTTCCTTCCTTCCTGCCTTCCTTCCTTCCTTCGTTCCTTCCTTCCTTCCTTCCTTCTGTCTGCCTGTCTATTTTTTAACCTGGACATATTTAACAACCAAATCCACTTTTGAAACTGCACTTAGAAATGTTATCTTTTTTTGCTGTTTGGAAAAAAAACGTCCTTCCATCCTGAATAGATGTAAAGCTGTGTTTTCTTTTATGTTCTCCCTGTCTTCATTGCTCTTTAAACAAACTGTGGCCAAATGATTGTGCTAGTGCAGTGTTTCATAACAAAGCAGAGCCTTTCACATGGTGTTGGCTATTTCTAGGGCAGTGCATGTGCAAAATCAGTCCTCTTGCTTTATTTCTGTTGGAAACAGTTTAAGCTCCTATTACTAAGGGACTTTGTGCCTCCAGTACCAGGAATGTGGGTAGTCATAAAAAAATAGCCTGGATTTGGGCTGATAAGGCTCAGGACAGATACTAAAGAGTTTATTAATTCTCAGCCTGATCCTTTCCTCTTTTCACCCATTTTTTAAAGTTCTCCAGTTTCTATCTAAGAAAAAAGTAACTGGAGGGTCTGATACAGAAAGACAAGTGATCCAAACAACAAATGACACGTTGCATTTAAACTGTCCTTGTTAGGGCAAAGTTCTGCATTATTTCCATGAGGATCATAAAAAGAAACAGAAAGTTTATTTAATTTCATGTTATGTTTTGATGACATATTGAACTAAGCCAAATTTATAGCTTGATCACTTCAGCCAGTGACTTTGCAGTGCAAAGAACCAATTTTCTTCATGAACGTTGTACACAGCAAAGCCCATAAAAAACTTGAAACTTTACTGGGAAGCCAGAAAGAGAAAGGGAGACATGGCAAGAAGCTGAGTTTGTAGAGTTCAAGTCTAAATGCCTTCAAATACAGAGAGGCTGTAATACTGTTTTGTTTCTGTACCCTGATCAGGAGCCTCAGTCTGACTATAAGCCACCTGTAGGATATGAACTCCAGGGTGCAGACCCAGTATTATAACTGGTTTGTTTATGGTGAATGCATTTCCTGAAACAAAGACATGGGCTCGAGCCTCTGTTTTTCTTTTTCTTTTCTTCTTTGTTCTTTTTTGTCTTTTTTTCTATTTCTTCTCTTTTCTTTGTTTTCTCTTTCTCTTTCTCTTTCTCTTTCTCTTTCTCTTTCTCTTTCTCTTTCTCTTTCTCTCTCTCTCTCTCTCTCTCTCTCTCTTCTCTTTCTCTTTCTCTTTCTCTTTCTCTTTCTCTTTCTCTTTCTCTTTCTCTTTCCCTTTCTCTTTCTCTTTCCCTTTCCCTTTCCCTTTCCCTTTCCCTTTCCCTTTCCCTTTCCCTTTCCCTTTCCCTTTCCCTTTCCCTTTCCCTTTCCCTTTCCCTTTCCCTTTCCCTTTCCCTTTCCCTTTCCCTTTCCCTTTCCCTTTCCCTTTTCCTTTCCCTTCCTCTTCCTCTTCCTCTTCCTCTTTTTCTTTTTTCTTCTTTTTCTTTTTCTTCTTTTCTATTGCCTTTTTTTTTTCTTTTTCTTTCAGCCTAGAAATTTTTAACCAAATCACACACACACTGTGCATGTGCTTTGAAAAATCTTCCCACGTACATTTACCTCACTGTTTCCTTGGCTGTATGAAGCCATGAGGAAAAAAAAACAAGCTTAGCATCTGCCAGATTACAATTTTTGTTTCTCCCCCAGTTATTTATTTATTTACTTTATTATACATATTGTTAATGGGTTATACTACTCCTTGATATGTTTTAAAACTCCCAAGGATTCAGCTGTTGCAATGCATGTTAGCTTAATAAAAAACAAACAAAGAAACAGCAAACATGTGTGGGAAAGGAACCAACCGTACTCACTGTGAACACAGCAGTGTGCAGAATGGACATCTTTTTCCTCTAGTTCCTCTTGTGATTCAATCTTTTTTTACACATGAACCAGAGAGTAACATTTGATCTCAGTTTGACTTCTGAGATAGGTCACTGTCTGATTGGGGAGCAGAGTTACATAGAGATGATGTGTCTGTTTGGAGATCAGAATCTTGTGGCTAATGGGGAGCAGATAGGAAGCCATAAATCAAAATAAATGCCTTTGTTCCTACTGTGGCTGAAATGGACTCTCATGGTATCCAGGGACAGCAGAGGATTTGGAAAGAAAGGTTGTATTGTGATGGTGTTTTTCCTGTGGTGGGTAACTCAGTGTTGCATGGGAAGATGAGAAATGGCTCTAACATAGACTGATCAGAATGAATCAGCCTCTCATTCCGCAAAATAGCCTCTGTGAGAGCCAGAGGGGTTCAAGTCAAAACAAGGATTGTTTTTGGTAGAAATAGAGTTGGTTGTTTCAAGGAGAGCAAGAGTAAATAACACAGATATCGATAGGCTTGGGTCTCTTTTGATAAAAGCTTAAAGATCTTTTTAGTCTCTTTTTCTTCTTGCTTTAGAAACTAGAGTGCTTTGAGGGATGAAACAGTGAGTGAAGGCTGCAATGAGGAAGAAGCAAAGTCTTGAACTTCTGTCTGTATTGAACTTCTGTCTGAGCTTCTGTATTAGCGGGATGATAACTAGACTAAAAAAAATTGAGAACTGACAAGTTCAGCACCAGTGTTTATAGAAATAAACCAGGGATACAAAAAAGTAAAACAAACAAAAAAACCCAACAAAAAACAACTAACAACAATGAAAGCACGTGAGTAATTGTCATATTTTCCTTCCCTGAGGAGAAACACTTGTATTTAAACAAACGGAATATACACAAGTCTGTGGGACTGATGGGCTTATCCCATGAGAGCTGGGGGAGCTAGCCAACGTCATTGTGAGGCCTCTTTTGATTATCTTTGAAATGTCATGGCCATCATGAGGAATTCTTGAGAACTGGAAGAAAGCAAACATTACCATTATCTTCAGGAAGGGCAAGAGGAGGAACTACAGGACGATCAGCCTTACCTTAATCCCTGGAGAGATGATGAAGCAACTAATCTTGGCAAACAATTCCAAATATAATAGGAACAAGGAGGTGATTAGGAAAAATTAACATAAATTTATGAAGGGGAAGTAATGACTGACCAACCTGATAACTGTTTGTGATGAAATGACCATCCTGACAGTGGAATGAAGATCAGTAGATACTGTTTACCTTGCCACTAGCAAAGAATATGATACTGTCTCCCATAACATCCTCGTAAATAAGCTGATGAGGTATAGCTTTGGTAAGTGAGAAGTAAGGTGCACTGAAAACTGGCTTACCTGCCAGGCTCAAACAAATGTGATCAGTGACATGAAGTCCAGTGGAAGTCAATCAATTGTAGTATATCCTAGGAGTTAATAGTAGGGCCAAGTAACAGCTGAAGCATCTTTCATATGAAGAGAGTTTGAGAAAGCTGGGACTGTTCAGTCTGGAACAGTCAGGAATTAGGCTCAGGGGGTATTTCTCAGTGTGTATAAATACCTGATGGATTGAGTATGGAAGATGAAACCAGGCTTTCCTCAGTGACACCCACTCGCAGGATAAGACACAATGGGCACAAACTGAAATACAATAAAGTCCACTTAAATATAAGGATAAACTTTTTTACCATGATGTTAACTAAACACTGAAAAAGAGTGGGGCCTGCATTCTTGAAGATATACAAAATCCATTGGACATGATCCTGAGTAACCTGATGTAGTTGGCCTTGCTTTAAATGAGGGGTTTGGTTTGGACCAGAGGTGTGTCTTCTGTGATTCTGTAATCATATACTGTAGGAGTTTGAGAAGGCTAAGATATACTTCAAGTGTTCTGTTTCTAGTTAGATAGATAGTGAAAAACTACCAAATATGTTTGAGGGGAAGAAGAAAGGCAAAGAAGAATCAAAGGACTCATTGTTCTACAGAAATGTTCCATTCCTGTTTGTGATACACTTGTTAGTGTAGTGCTATAAAAGTGCTGATCATTTGATTTGCTTTTTAAATTGTTATTGCAAGTAATACATGGTCATGGATCCTTTCACTTTCATTTGCAAAAGCTCCATGAATATTCAAAGGATTGGAGATTGGATCAAACGTTATCCAACAAAGACCATATTGAGAATACTAATATACTAATATACTAATATATTCCAGATTAAGTTTTTCCCCTTAGAGTTAAAAAGCAGTGGGAACTGCTTGATTCTTATAAGCTAGAGAGTTTTACATACTTAAAATATTGTGTTTCTCCTTAACAACTCTAAAATAAAAAAAAAACCATATATATATATAAATTGAAGAGTCTAAAGAGCACAAATATAAGGAAAATGACTCTGCAAAATAGCACTGTGAGATTTCTTTTTCTCTCAGAGATATATATCAGTCTCAAAGGAAAAGTAAATTACTCTTTAATAATTAACCTTGCTGAACACCAAGCTTGAGTTGAATTAATCACATTAATATTGTATATCTTTCCCATCATAGGAAACAATACTAAAAAAAAAAAAAATTGAACTTCAGTGTAATTTTTAGTGTGATGATTGCATGTGTTTGTTAAGTGTCCACCCGCTCTGCTTCTGGGATGCTCACAGTACTCTCCTCCCCAGCTTCCCAGCACCTCACTGGCTGCTACCCCCTTCTTCATCCATTGGGAAAAGAAACGTAGTCCTAATCAGGTAGCATCTGTGTTGTGGGGATCTGTGCCTGTGGGTCCCAAGAAAAGGGGAGATTGTTAGGATGTGCCCATAGCTCTCTGGGAAGCTGGCTGAGAGAGCACTAACTTTTCTGGTCCTGGCAGAAAGCTGCAGATTGTGATGAATAGGGTGGGTATATCTGTGAGACCAGGAGCTTATGGAAATACACAAAGTGAGACAAACTGATGGCAAAGATATAGCCATACTTCTGTAGTTGTAGGAATGCTCATCTGGCCTTCTACAGTCAAGAAAAACTGGATACCTCCTGCAGCATTAAGATGGTTTAGAAAATGTTAGACTTCAGCTACCCAATGGAAATCACTCAGTCCCACATCTCTGGTGCTCTCAGCCATATGATAACCATAGCATTTTTGTTTCAAAATTGTGATAGGGAGGATGTCTCATCACTCCAAGCATAATGTGGCCTCATTTCTCCCTTTAATGGGTCTTCTTTCAGGCCTGGGGAGAAAAAAAAATGATGTTTTTTCTAGTTTTTGCCACATCAGGCTTGGTGTATCTGGACATAGGATGGCTGTTTTAGTAGCTGGAGAATCTGGTTGTCCATACTGACTGTCTCTCTGGTTCTGCATGGTTCTATCTGAAAGCAAGTAGCCAGCACCCTCTGGCAGAGGGAGGACCGAGATTGCTCAAGGATCTGGCGTGTGACAGAAAGGTTCCTTGCCACAATGGTATGTGAGGAGAAGCTGGTCTGATTGTTCCATGTTGTGTGGAGGAAGAAGCAGCTGGGAAGCAGAGCGAGGCTGTGAGCCAGACCAAAGGTGTACAGTGAATTTGCAGCTGTGCAAACATCAGCCTGTGTTCATTAACTTTCATGAGCACAGATTGAAGCCATATATACACAAAACCTTTGATTCTGGGCTTCAGTCCCAGTAGGACTTGATAGTTTGCATTTAGTTAGAGCAAGATTCAGAGCTGGTATAAGGAGGTGATCCTTTGTCTTAGACAGGCCAGCTTCTAGAATCTGAAGAAGCAGGCCATGCTAAATAGAAATTGAATTAGATATTGTGACTTTTTTTTGGTACCTTATTCTGGCTTTCAGTTTTAAAAGTAGGCTATTAATTGTGTGGTAAGAAGCTTTGTGATTTATGCAGCAAAGCTGAGTCCATATAGACACCATTTTCCTTTGTACTTGTGCATGGAAATCGGTATGGATTGTCTTCCAAAGTATTGCTTTCCCTGGCACTTTCCTGTTGTTACTTGTGTGGATCCCATTAAAAAGGCAAACGTGTGTGTATGTTCACTCACATGACAGACACGGCCACTGCAGAGGCTCTCTGAAAATTCACTGAACTTCAGCAATCTGGTAGCTTCAGCAGATTTCCTAAGGAGAGACACATGTAGTCAAGGCCAGGATCTGTTCCACCTAAATAAATAAATAAAGGTTACATATCCCGGAAGATCCATTTTCCAGTGTCCTTAACCTTGTCTTTGCTGATGACCTTCTTATTTATTTATTTACTTCTTTTCAAACTGAGCTTTTCATGGCCATTGACATAAATTTTCCAGCATTTCTAATACAGAACATCTGTGGTCCCTATGCAGTGTCCTCTATAGGTCATGGGAAAGCTTTATCTTACTAATAAGCTTCATTCCTCTATATATTCAAGCCCAATTGATGGGGCCAAGTGTGTTTATAAATAAATATTGTCTTGTAATGACCATTTCAATATGTCCCAGAGGAACAGAGTTTTAGTCCTTTTGAGTTGGCCAGCTGCCTTCTTTGTGACAGTGAGAACAGTTTTACTCTGTCTGGTTAACATTTGATTTATGTGGAAACAAACTCCCTGAAGTGACAGAGCAATGATACTGAAGAATTCAGTGCTCCCAGCCACTTGTAATAGCTAGGGAAGTTTGTTCATCCATCCACTGTTTTCATCAAACAGAATGATGGGTATGTTTATTGAACACCTCTATTTGCCCCTGACTAACTCTCTCTGCTACAGCCCAATAAAATACAAAAGCAGGAAGAAGGTAACTGGGTTGTGTTTTAATGCTTCTCACTTATCTTTCAGTATGAGAAATGACTTACATGTAACGGACATTACTGCCATATGGAATAATACACTTGCTAGGAGTTCAGAGAATGAATTGCAAAAATTGGCTCTTCTTATAGAATGCAACAAGAAATATTCTGTAATATGCCTTCTCTTCTAAAATTAAGCATGAACTAAGAGCTCTTTATTACTGGAAGATGACATTCTGTATCAGTGGTTTATTTCTTAATACTGTCCTATAGGAGAGAGAATATATCATACATCTGACACGAGTCTTGATCTGCTCTGCGCTCTTCCATCTAAGCAACACTGCAACAGAATTCAGTATCCGTCTTTTAAAACCCCTTGAAGGTTTTCAGAGAAAATAAGTTGCAGGTTTTGGAAGATCAATATTCAGGACTAATGGAGTGTATCTGTTAACTTTCATTGCTTAAATTGTTGCTTAGATACATATATGAATGTATTTGTATAGATATATACACTGAGCAAAGAATGTTTATTCCAATTCTCCCAGTTTTTTATTTTATGGACAGAAAATAATGTCTATGGATGTATATGATTTTTTTTTCTTGCAAAGCCAGTCTGATAAGCAGCCTTCAGTAAGACGAATTGATCAGTACTGAAAATTGATTCTTGTGCCTAGAATTTCACCCTTTTCTATATTCTGTCAGCAACAGTGTGACTCTTTCAGGTGGTGAGATAAGCATTTTTCCTGCAACGCTTTGTATAAATCCAATGAAAGATGCCATAAGAAAAAGACATATCAAAAATGCGTCTCCACCCGTTATTCCTTGATGTCGTACAAAAGTATGACAGATTAAACCACAGTAGTGTCTTACCACGACTACAAAGTCTGCACTAAATCATCAGATTTAAAACAAGAAATCTACCATCTTTAATCAAATTTTAGGCCATAACAGTTTAAGAACGCATAGTGTTGAGCATGGTTAGGCATTCTTATCCCAGAGAGAAATAAAAGCAACCCCCTTGACCCTGGAGACCTGAAGAGTGGAAGAGTTTTGGCTCCATATTTAAGCCTTATCTCCCTTATCTCTTCACAGTCTATGGGTTTTCAATGATTTTTAAAAAGACATTTCTTGGAATTGTATAACATCACTGTATGCCTTAGCTGATGACTCGTGGCACCACAGGCACACTACTTCCAGGAGAATGGGTGACCTGAGCTGTCCCTTGCACACCTGGGGACAAAAAGTAGCAGTGAACAGAGCTGACTGTAGACAGAGGAAAAGCAGGGGTGTGCCTGTGAATCTGGGGTAACCAAACTGCAGACTGGACTAAGGAAAGAAAAGGAGCTTATTTAAGAGTGTAATCATTTTCCAGAACGTAATTTTATTATACAGGGAAAACCAAGTTGTTAATCTTCTTCATGTGTGAGAGTTTTAGCACTAAGTAAGGAAATGCTATGTCAAAATAGTGAACTTATTTTGAGTGCCTAGGTGTTTCGTGACAATCCAACTCTGGCTGATGCACAGAGAATAAGACAAATCCTCCCTTTCCTGTTTTCTGGGGCATGTTCTGTAGGAACAGCAGAAAGCCATCTCCTGTAATTTCAGTTATTAAAATCCTATGGTGTTTTCAATTCCTTTCTCACAATAGAAGAGTGCATGTCAGAAAGTGATGTGTGGCTTGTTATCTCATTTTGATACCAATGAGATTCTGCATTGCAAACCTCAGACAGGGCTCTTCTGTTTCAAATAGCAAAAGGAAAGTCACATCAGTAGGAAATTATTCCAAAATACTGTTTGTAGGTAATCCATTCTGTGATACCAAAATAAAATAAAATAAAATAAAATAAAATAAAATAAAATAAAATAAAATAAAGCAAATCTTGCGTCAAAAAGCCCTTAACTGATCTGCTGTACTGTGATCTGTTCATTTTTTGTTATGTAAACCTTGTGACAGCTTTGCTTTCCACTGGTGGTGGGAAATTCTCCCAAGGAGAAATGTGTCTCTTACTTCCTCTGGGAATGCTCAGTACCCTGGAGATGCTTCTTGTTTGACATTTTGTTTCTCAAGTGATTACTCGGCTTTTGCTCAGATGAGAGAAGTCATTCTTCTTTCCCTGATGTCAAGTAGTACATGTAATTATGTAACAGCAAGGCTCTTTCCTTTATGCTTCAGGCTACACTGGCTTACAATAATAAATATACAGGGTTTGTTCTCCCAGCGCCTGTTTGAGTGACTGGGCTGAGCTGCTTTGTAGTGGGCATTGCATGGGTCTCTGGAATCCCCAGTTCTGTAATGGGCTGTCCATCCCTGTTGCCATGGGTTTTCTCATTGGGAATTTGGGGGCAGGAGCCAGCAGACCCGAGTGAAAACAAGCTCAGCATCCATGGCATAAGGTGTCAGTAACGACTGGTGCAACTCCAATGTGCATAGTACTGAACTGGAGGGCACTTTCACTGAAACAGAGACATTCCCTGCTTTGTTTATAAAATGAAAACACGTATTTGTTCTATCTGCTGGAAATATGGCAAAATTACTGTAAATAATACTTGTAAAATAGATTTCCAAATTTCATCTGGAAAGCCTGAAGTCCTCCACAGAAGACCACACTGTGGCAGCTAGGAATTAGGATTAAAAACAGAAGTTCAGATTATGTCAGAACTAATTGCAGATTTCAGCTAAGCGGGGCATCTATTGTATGTCTGATAGCGTTTTCTGGCACAAACTGCCTGCTGTCACAGCACTTACAAAGCACTTTAGCACTTTAGACTTTAGAAAGTCACAGGAGGGACAGAGCTAATAAATGCACACAGGTGATCCAAGTAGGGTATCAAAGTTTCTTGTCAATGTACATCTTTATAGTAGCCTTTCACATTCATACTCACACCCAAAGATGTTCCACTGATGTGAAGCCGGATGTGTGCAGAGCCTTGTTGAATTACTTTGGATAAGTCGAGTGTTAAACAGTCTTCCTTCCTTCCTTCCTTCCTTCCTTCCTTCCTTCCTTCCTTCCTTCCTTCCTTCCTTCCTTCCTTCCTTCCTTCCTTCCTTCCTTCCTTCCTTCCTTCCTTCCTTCCTTCCTTCCTTCCTTCCTTCCTTCCTTCCTTTTCTTTAAAAAACAACAATACAATAAGGTGGGAGTTTTATTATGAAGCAGCCAGTGGAAGAGCACATCCATCATTTCAAATAGCATCAAACTGTTCTGCGGTGTCTGGAATACTGTTCCTCTTGAAAAGCAGGCAAGTAATTCAAAAACAATACTGAACAAGAAGGTACAAAATAGGGAAGCTGGGAAGGTTCAACCACTACTGCCATACCACCAACATCCAACTCCAGTGTCGGGCCAACATCATAAAATAGGAGACATTACTTTCAGAGCAACCCTCGTATAATAACAATGATGACAAAATTCTTAATGTGTCAGAGTATGAAACAAAAGCACACTTCAGTTATACAGAAAGGACAGCAGGAAACTTCCTGCTATTTTCATTTCCTGCAGAGGTTGCACAGAGATGTCTAAACAAAGACATTTGTGTTTGTATGTAAGTCAATAACTCTCTGGGATTAGAAGATGCACATCAACCCTGCCTGGGAAGGGATGAATCGGGATTGGGAAAAGTCCCCTTATAGACAGAGTTATGATCTGGAAATCCTGCCACTATTCAGAGTTGTCCTTCCTGCTTGGACTTTAAGCTCTTAAGCATATATTCAGCTTCAAAGTCCTCCTTGAGAACCATCCTAGTTTGGAGGTGACTTAAGGCAAATGTACAGAAATCTCTGAACTGCTTAGGATTTCAACAGTGCCAAGATGTTTCTGTCTATTTCAGTGAATAAGAGCATCATCTGTTTTATAATGATGCTCTCATTCATTCATACTTAGTCATACTTAATTTGGTACCTATGTGTTATCATGTACTAGCCAGCACAGCAGCTGACATCCAGCACCTGCAGATTTCCCTTTCAGAGGTCTTGAATCATTCATATCTGAAATAATCAGAATCACATTTACTTTACCAAGAGGAATAAGACATTTTGAGAGAAATAATTTTAAAACTGTGAAAAGCTGATGTTCACTTCTGCTTTCCTTAAAGGCCAGTCATTCCTTGACCTCTCTAGTGCATTCCCACATTAGCCAGGTTGCCTGGAGGTGTCGTCTCCTTCTCCCATGGATGATGTCTTCCCTCAAGACTGCTGCAGGAGTTTGATTTCTGTTTCCCTCAGAATCCATCTTTTCCTGTTGTATTTTTTCAATAGAACACATGCTGAAGGATGGCTTTTCCTACCATTCTTGATTTTTCTGCTTCTTTTGCCCACCAGATCCTTATTAAGCTGATTCACCACAGCTGCACTCTAGAAACTGGTTCAGCATTCACTGTCCACTGTTTAGTACAGAGAATCAAGTTCATTCAGAGGGCAGAAGAGAATATTCAGAGTCAGAGTATGTGCAAGACCCTTCTGCACAATAATCAGTTGTTTAGCAAGAGAAAAAGCAAAAGCCATGGAAGGGAACAAAGACAAACCAGGAGTCTGGGTTGTCTTTCACAGTCCTTCGAACCATGCTTCTGGCAGCTCAGAGAGAGTATTCCCCAGGAGATATTAGGCACATGTGCTTTTGACAGAAAGAAGATCTGGGCCTGATCCCTCCCGTTGCTGTGATGTTCGCATGGTCACAGCACGCAACCCACTTGGAAGTGAGTCCCTGACTGATGTGAGCGGGCAGGCACGTAGCTGTGTGGTCACTACTGCTTTTCCTGACTGGAAGAACTTGTTCTGCATGATATGTACTGCTCCTCATACAACACCATCTGCGCTAGTGGAGCTCCCTGGGGCCATGAGTGCATGGAGTGTTAACCTTTAAAATCTTGGACCTTTTGAATTAAACCTTTTGGTTAATCTACCATGTCTTTGCTAATAAATATCACTCCTTGCAAAGTGCGCTTGTACCTCTTTTTTGTATGTGTACATCATGATTGAGATACTGGGCAGGTGGGTCTGCATGTACGGCAGTTTCACTGAGCTGAATTGACAGGGCATCTTTACAATTTCACAGAATCATATAATCATAGAATATCCTGAGTCGGAAGAGACCCAAATGATGGTCATAGTGCCCAATTCCCAATTCCACACAAGACCACCCAAAATTCAAACCTTGTCCAGACACTTCTTAAAATCCAGCACTTGTTGCCGTGCCCACAGCCCTGTGCATCCCGTTCCATGCCCAGCGCCCTGTGCTGCAGCCCCTGTCCCTGACCCCCAGCTGCCCTCCCTGACAGCTCCACGCCGTTCCCTCGGCCCTGTCGCTGTCACACAGCAGAGCTCAGCGCTGCCCCTCCGCTCCCGGTGAGGAGCTGCAGCCGCCATCAGGCCTCCCCTCAGCTCCTCTGCTCTGGGCTGAGCACACCAAGGGGCCTCAGACACTCCTCACATGTCTTGCCAGACCTTTCCCCATCTTTGGAAGTTTTTCAAAGGGAGTTTGAAATCTTTTACTACTAAGACAACCTTTCAGTTTTTCACAAAAAAAAAAAAAAAGAAGTTCAGGAACAAAACATAAACAACCTTTGCATGTGCGTGTTTTCACAGTTGTACGTGCGTAAACTACTGTTTACATCCTCTTTTTAATGCTCAAAGTGACATTTGTAAAGTGCCAGTATGAAATGCCTGGAAATTCTAATGGAGGAAGGAGAAGAAGCTTCACTTTAACTATCCTGCCCTCTTTCTTTCCAGATGGCACATGGGCAGTACCATCTCTGACTCTGCATCCATGTGCTAGCCAATTTGGAAACTTTAAAGAGAAAAGTGGTCAAGTAAAGCTCTCTGAAACGCTTGACAGAAATCTAAACCAACACATTACAACGAGTTACAAACAACAATCAGTCTCAAAACCAGTGCTTCTCCTGTGACATCATGTCACATTAATCACTGCTACGTTGCCCTAATAAGGATGAAAATTTCCCCTTCACAGCCTGTTCTTCCAAACAAAAAAATGCATCTTCTGCTGTGTTGAACCTTCCTTAACATTTGCCAGAACAGATGGAGCTGGTAGCTTGGCTCAAAGGTCAATGAGTTTATTCAAGGCTCTGGGTGGGAGAGAAGTCCAAATGGATAATTGGCACAGTGATGTTTTTTCCTCACTGAAGCACATGAGACAAAACTCTTAGACATGAGGATTCCTGGGCTGTGTGTCCTGAACACCAAGCTTAAAGGGGAAACTGTTGGCTGGAATGTCATATTAAATACAACCTGGAGAATCCCTTCTGCCAAATCTGGCAGTGCAAACACATCTTCAATTTCTATAAATAACAAGTTAAACTAGTTTCTGTCCTTTGATTTGCTTATGTATACAAGGAGAATTTAAGTTTAAGGAATTTACTGAGGAGTTAATATGCTCAAAGTGGAATAGGAAAGAATGCAATAATATACACAGATGTATTATGTTGGGAAGACCCCAAGGAGTTATTACTAGCTGCTAGCTGTGTGATATGCAGTCAATTGTATGCCCTGTAGAAGGTGCAGTCATCTACTTGAGATGGTCTTTTTATTTTGTGGACATCACTAACCTCCTTTCAGTGAACAAATGTTCAGACGTTGACCTTTGAAATGAGAAAGATACAGTTGACTTGGCCTACGTGTTTCCCCGATCATTTATTACAGCTTGTACATGAATGCGTATGGTCTCATTTTAGCGTTGCCATCGGTGAAGCTTCTACCAACTCTACTTTGAAGATTGCTCCACTTATCACTCAGAGCACAGTTGGGAAATCTTGATTTTAGTCATCTTAACAGAGAAGTACTCATCCTTTATCTACTTTGCTGCAAGATCAACCACTTTAATGGAAAATGGGCCCAACTTGTCCTGCCTGGAGGAAATAAAGAGTGCTTACACCACACCTTCTGCAGGCAGAGCCACAATGGGTACATCTGACGTGCAAAGAGAAGGGGTCCATTGCCCAAAAGGAAGGATGGCAGCTTCTTACATCTCTTAAGGAACAGTAATGCTTTCACAGGGATTTAACTGAGTAACTTCCTTATGCGGGCAAAAAGTTGCCCCAGTTTTAGTGCTGAACAAATCTTTACTCCTTCCATGATGAACCTATGCTTCAAAACTGTGCTCACATTTAAGTACTGATACGGATTAATAAATACAGTCATGCTTACCTATTTGTTTTCTTGGGGTCATTCCAGAAGATGTACAACAATAAATTGGATTGTGGAAAGGTTTTATGTTTCTTTAGTCTCTGAAAAAAGAACATACTGAAAAACTTTGCCTCAGCTACAAGATTTACTACAAACATTCAAGGAAATATGATCATAGATTCATAGAATGGTCTGGATTGGAAGGGACCTTTAAGATCATCAAGTTCCAACTACCTGCTATAGGCAGGGACACCTCTCTCTAGACCAGGTTGCTCAAAGCCCCATCCAGCCTGGTCTTGAATGCTTCCAGGGAGGGGAGATCACAACCTCGCTGGGCAACCTGTTCCACTGTTCCACCCTCACAGAGTAAAGAATTTCTTCCTAACATCTTGTCCTAAATCTACTCTCTTCTAGTTTAGAACCATTTCCCCTTGTCCTGTCACTACATGCCCTTATAAATGTCACTCCCCAGCTTTCCTGAAGGCTCCCTTCAGGTACTGGAAGGCTGCTATCAGGTCTCCTGAGATACTTCTCTTCTCCAGGCTGAAGAGCCCCTGCTGTCTCAGTCTGTTCTCGTAGCAGAGGTGCTCCAGCCCTCTGACCATCTTTGTGGCCCTCCTCTGGACCCACTCCAACAGCTCCATGTCTTGTATTGGCGGCTCCAGAACTGGACACAATACTATATGATACTATATGAAAAACAATTTTGTAGTATTTGAGCAAAATGTGAACATACACTATGTTCATTGCCTGCTACTCTTTAAGAATATCTGAATTGATATTTGAACAGATTCTTGTCCCCAAAAGGAAACAGAAAATATGACATATGATAAAATGATAAACCAGAATATGATATGGGCATGCTTAGTACCAATATAAACTGAAGGATCCTTGTGTCTTTAAAATTAGTTTATATTAAGTATTTCAAAAGTTCCATTCAGATTTGCATTCCATTTTTTTTCGTGTTGATGTATAGGCAACACAAAGAGACTGACCATGAGGAGACTTTTAGTTCAGAAACCATTTTATTCTCTCAAGTTAATACTAAAAATTGAGAGAATATGTTGAGATACCGTATATGGAAAAATTAGCACATCACAAACAGTTTAATCTGATCTGCCAGGAATAGTATCTGTTTATAACTTACTTTAGAAACTCTGGCTAAGATTGAGCATAGAACATTTTTTAATTATTTGATATATCTTTTAAATGCTGTGAGACACAAAACTGACTACCCAAGGGGCTAACAATTATAACTTGCTCTCCTTGAATCTCAGCAGTGTTTTATTGATCCAGTTCTGGCTTTGACTGAATGTAAAAATGATGACAGTGAGCAGAAGTAACCATGTTTTGACAGGCCAACCCAGATCACCCAGATTCAAAGGCCTAACATCAAAAAACATGCCCTGAAGAATAAAGAGGCTGTGCCATGGAAGGATGCAATTAATTTCTGTCGCTATTGTGGTTATAGAAATAGCACTTGTGGAGAGCAGTGATGCTCCCTGAGTGAGGAAGACTTGGAGCCCCAAACCACAACAGCCCTTTGCAGTCCTGTGCCACTCCTCAATTTAATGGCTTTTGCAGCAGGCTTCAGACCATAAAACTAAGACACACAGTTTTGCTTTGGCCCACACAGATGTTTTCTTTCTTGCCCTTGCTAGTAACCTAAATTTAAAAGCAGTAGGAAAAAAAGTAAACTCCTGTAATGATAAGATACCCCAATTTTTACAGGTTATCCTCAGGGACATTTGTCAGTGACATCTGAGGTATCCACAATTAGCACTGAAATACATTTGTCTAAACAAATCAACAATTTGGTGTTGCCTAACATTGTTTTTTATTTTGCAAGTTTGTTTCCTCAGTGGGACATTAATTTAGAACTTTGGAATCAGAAGAAGCCTTTCCCTTGATCCAAACTTATTAACTCTCCCTATTCATACATGCAGAGCCCAGAAGGGACCATTAGGTCTTCCCATCTGGCCCCCTGAGCAGCACAGGCCCTGGCATCATGCACAGCTACTGCACTGAATCCAGAAAAGTGTGTTGAGGATAATGTGCATCTTCCAGAAAAACAAACCAGGTTTGTGGGTGAAAGAAATGTCTTCTTTTGGGACAACTCTTTTTTTAGAACAAAGGCAAAAAAAAATTGTTAAATCTCTGTTAGATGTGAACAGAGAATCTATCACTTTTTTAGTCTTCCTTTTTTAATTTTTAACAGCACAAATGTTAAATCATTGGTAGCATTAGTTGAAGTTCAGGCCATAATTTCCTTGAATGCAGTTTTTTTTTAATTTATGTTGCAGTATAGCGTGATGTTTCCAGCATATTGTGTCTCCACTGTTAACTAGTAACTTATCAGTGGTCTGAGAGTATTGCATACTTACTATTTTCAAGGGTTTCTTCTAATCCAAGCCCCTTGCTGACATGTCCAAACCGTGAGTGCCTCAGTCTCAGAGGCTGTTTCTCTTGGACAGCACTGATTTTGTCTCACGTGGTAAATCTCTCTACACTGTCCAATGAAAGAATGTGGGAACACATTTTATCTTTACTGTCCAGTTATCACATGAGAAATCTTTTTTTTCAAGTTCAAAGAATTCTTAAGGGGAAGTAGGAAACATAATTCAGAGAGATAGGGAGAAGCAGCATTATTAATTCGCTAGGGGTATTAGGAATTCTTGTCTATCATTTTAGATTAGTCTCGATGTGATGTAAACACACGTATACAGAAAATATATTTTGACATAAGCATCAGTTGAAGGAAAATATTAACTCTCACCTGGCTTTGCAAGAAATTCAGAGAGGCAATGTAGAGAAATGGGAATTTACTCTCTCTTTTTGTGTTTCAGTGCCTTCTGTTACAGACTAAAAGAGCTTCCCCCACCACCTTGTGTCACATCCTGCCTACTGGACCTTTACACCTTGCTATGAAGGACACCGAACGACAAAGCATCCGAGAGGGCACAACCCTTACCAATCCACTCTTGGGGACATGTCACCATCCAAGGGCTCTGGCAGGGTTTCTGGTGCATGGGGAGCTCCAGCAGAGGCCATCTACCTCCTGTCCACAGATCTGGCTGTCATGAGGACGCCAGGTTCTTGATACTTTCAGCCCCAACCTTATGATCACAAACTCCAGCATTGTTGCCCATTGAGACTGGTGACTGCAGCTCCTGAGTCCAGGCAGCACCCAGCTCCCCACGAATCCCTAGTGTAACTTGTTATGTGACCGCAGGCATCTGCAGACAGGGCTGACGCACAGTTGTAGGACGCTGTGCCATGGCTACATGGCTACAAAACCTCGTTGCTAATGGCAGTGGAGCACAAAACCAGAGTCTAGAGGGATGTGATTTATTGTTTGACAGTCCCTTCCAAACCCTCACCAGTGTTTTGAAAATATCGTGCTCCGTGGAGAGTATCATTTATCAAAAATAATGAAAGCTTTATTCCTTTCATCATACAATATCTCATGTTTTTCTCCAGACAAAGTTCCTTTCTGGTCTTACACAAACTACTTTTTCAGCTTGCATCAGCAAGCATTTGCTAATAATAATCACTGAAAAGCCAGAAAACTGATTTCACAAAATGTCCTTAATCTTAGTTTGTGGAGGGAGAAAAGCAATTAGCAATGTTTCTTCTGTCAGCAAGAGTGGAGTGCACATAACTGCTTTCCAGATGGAAAAGCAAAAGCATAGTGCCTTGCCTGAATTTCATGCAAAGGGGAAGGTATGTGCCTTTGTGAAATGCCTTCAAGCTGGCAGTAAGGCATGCTGAGGCCTATGCCTCTAAAGTGACCCAGGGTCTTACAGTAAGACGTGGCTTTATGGTGAAGGCCTATTCTGTGTGTGAGATATTAGCTAAATCTGAATCCTTCTCCGTGTGATGCCTTGAGTGTCCCAAAAAGGCTGAGATAACTCTTCTGTGGATGGAGCCACACGGCTTTCTTGTAAGGGCAAACTATCATAGTGCTGCACGTACCTGTGATGCAATGCTCAGGAGTGGGATCATTTTTGGAGGAGCTAGAAGTATGACATAGGCAAGGTTCCAGGCAAGTTTGGTGGCAGAACAGGATGCAGATGCACTGGGGCTGCCCAGGAAGGGTGCTTGGGATGTCTGCAGTTTGCTGTACCTCCTCTAGGCTCCTATTTACCCCCCTGGCTCAGGGTGTGCCCATCTCAGGTCCTGCCCTGACCCTGGCTCACTGCAGATGTGTTGGAAGAGAGCACAAGGAAACCTGACAGTGACTGTGGAGTGACCTTGCCACCTGGAGGGGCAAGCTCCCTCCAAATACCATTACTTGGAAGATGGCTTCAGCCCCGTAGCACTATGCTTTGTATTCTCTCTGAGTGCTCTCTGTTTGCTTTCCATGTCCCCACCACACTAACTCTAAATCTTCTGGCTATTCACAAGGAGTACAAAGGCATTTTCCTATTTAAAACAGAGAAACTCTTGAAATACTAGGAAAATTTTTAAAAAATATTAAATTAATACTCGAAGAGTCTGTGGAAAAGGAAGAGGGACAAGAAGGACAAATAATGCAGAAAAATGAATGGAGAATAGAAAGAAAAAAAGAAAAGACATGAGCAGAAAATCAGAGACGGAATAAATCATTATAGTCACTTTTTTATTTTGTAGAAAATTTGCTTTTGTACAGCATTTGACTTAATTGTATTGCAAGCAGGCTGCATCACAGAAATTCACAGGCCAGCAAATGCAGACCAGAGACAAACTGTATATGTTCATTCTGACTCTTCTTGGAAGCTACAGATGTTCATTGTTTGGACACACAACGGACAGATTAATATCTCCAGATGTTCACCAGACATCCTTCCAGAACAGTAATGGGCAGGACAGGAATAAACACTTTTAGCAGAAATTTCAATTTCTGTTAGTGCTTCGGATGAAACATTATGTTGGTGTTTATTTCATAGACAGCACCTGCTCTGCATATAAGGAGTCTACACTACACAGCCGTGCCCTTCCATGCCACCATCCAACTCTTAAAGAAGCTACAAAGTGACTGTACAAGTGCTGATGAACTAGCTTCCAAAGAGAATGAGAATCAAGCATTGCTGTTGACTGTGTAACATGGAAGGAGTAAGCAGATATTTAAAATCACAGGAGTATTTAAGTGGTTGAGTGTCTTACTGAGTCAGCACAAAAATAGTACTTTTCCTGAGCCAGAGACATTAAGGCAACTTCTGTGAACAAGAATTTATCCATAATTATACTTGGTTTTCACAGGGGAAAGAAGCATCCATCCATTTAGCATTACCAAATGTGACACAATTAGTTGTTTTACCTGTACTTATTCTTCTAGAAAATCTTGTGGTGACATTTTGGCAAAGGTTCTAGATAAGAAATAAATACCCCCTGTCATTTAAAAAGTTGCTCACCACCAACTTTCAATGTCATTTTGTATAAAAACACGAGTGCGACATTGCTAAAGGGTAGTACTTCAGCTGCATTGCCTGAAAACTACTCAGATGACTTTGAAAATGTTATTACTTGTAATATTACTGCCATGATCCCCTTTCATTCCCATTCATGAAGCCACACTGGGGAAAAACAAACAAACAAACAACCTTTTCCTGAAACAAACAGACTTAATCCTACAAAAAGTAAGTGAAGGAAATAGATTTCTTGTCTTCAGCATGTTAATCTGCAAAACTAATAAAAACAACAACGGGATTTGGACTTCAAGCAGTACAAGGAGAACGTTGAAAAGCTGTGTGCTTTTTTCAGCCTTAGCACCACAGATGCTCAATGGGAGGCTGGGAACACTGCAATCTCTCAGCATGGGTTGCAGATACAATACAAACACATACTGTCCTGCAGCACTATATCCTACCTGCAGGACAAGAGCAGCACCCTGCAAGAGGTTGTACTATTTTGTGGGTCTGCTGAAATGTTGTTTTTAATCCTGGTGCTGCTCAGAGCTGCAGAAGCTCTCTTCTGGCATGGCCAGGTCACTTCACCTACTGGGACTGCTTTCAAAACATCTCTGCTATAAAAAAATGGAAAGAAAGGATCTAGAAAACTGACTGGAAAATCCTGCCTCTTCTCCTGTTAAATCATTGAGGAATTTAGCTAGTCCTTTCAAGAGAACAAGGGATCAACCCTTAAAAAACTGATATCCAAATATCTCACACAAAATAAGTGCAAGCTGTCGATACGAAGCTGTTTTGAACTAAAACACTTTGCCTGTGGGTGGGTAACCCCTTCTACAGGATAAAAACACACTTTGTGATAGGCAGTGGAAAAAGATAAGAAAGAGGCCTTTGATAGAAAAACTATGATAAAAAAGAAAATTAGCATGCCATTAGGAGAAGTATAAATACACATTATATTACATAAGTGAACTGTGTTTTCTTTAGTGTACGTGCCATTTTTATTAATTCATACACTAAGTGCTAACGTGTTTCCTAATGCCATTAGGTAGTGCTTTCAGTAAGTAATGGAATAAATAGTCCTTGCTCAGTTCTTGTCTGCATTCTCATTTTCTTCAGTAGAATGAAATTTATTTTTGAGCCTCCCCCTGACCCTACACAAGGCTGTGCATCACGTTTCGGAGGCACTCTGGCTCCCCTCGGGTGTGATGAACTGCACTTTGGGCACCATGAGGGAAGGGTTGGTTCTCCGCATGGAGTTGCTCCTCCGAATGGAGTTGTTTCTCCTCATAGAGTTGCGTTTCCGCAGGGAGTTCTGGTGGGACAGCTCGCTCTTCTGCAGGGTCTGGATGAGAATTGAGGGCTTTTCGTCAAGCTCTCGTGCGCTGCAACGTGGTGCTGCCACTTTGACTGTGTTGCCAAATTTGGAGTAGTCAACGGCGTAAACGCCTTCCTCTTCAGTGACAATGGGCACAAAGCGGTGACCCCACAGGATCTCCTCTGCTATGTAGGAGGTTCTTGCCTGCGTTGTGATGCCAGTTGTCTCCACGACTCCTTCAAGTATCACTATAAGCTCCAGATCCTGGAGTGCCAGGTCAGCAGCGGAGATATCGTAAAGAGGACTGCGCTTGTCTATGACGTGACAAATGATTAAGGGAGCCACCAGGAAAATATTGTTACTTTCAATGGGGTTATCCACGGGGATATCTACTTGGTGAATGGGTATGACTTCTCCCTCGGGGGTGGTAGTCTTCCTCACGACCTGAATTCTCACGGAGGCGCTAATGATCATGCTCTTCCTCAGGTCTCCTACTCGAAACATGAAGCAAAGTTTGCCATTTCGAACAGCGATGACTGCCTGCCGACTGAAAATCAAGGTCTCTGCCCGCCTGTGAGCTTGAGCTGTTTTCATGAAGATGCAGCCCAACATGACAGCATTGATTATTAGACCCACAATATTCTGTAGGATCAAGACTGTGATGGCCAAGGGACATTCCTCCGTCATCATCCTGCCCCCAAAACCAATGGTCACCTGAACTTCAATGGAGAAGAGGAAAGCAGAGGTGAAAGACCTGGAGAGGAAGATTGTACAAAGTTAACTCAAAGCTCGTCAAACATAAACTGATAAGCTATTAGCATATGCTTAGTAGAAACAAACTTAAGTGCCTATTTTTACAGCTCTTGTAAATTTAAGCCTTCTGTTAACATTGCATGTTCAGTGATTCAGTGTTTGTATGATCACTGATGCATATAATGTTGAGAGGGAAGACGTAAGAGCCTGAGCTCCTAGAAGACCATTTGCAATTCTAGATGACCCTAAGAAGCTCACTAGATTCTCTGTCCAGAAAAAACATTGCACACCATGTTAGCTGACAGTGCTTTACCTCCCAGCATGACTTTCCACGTTCTACATCCAATGAAGCTCTTGGTAGGGAGTGATGGTTTTGGAGACAAACCAGTGAGCAACTGGCTGGCACACTGAGGTTCTCCCACCAGCCTGCACAGGAAAAGGAAACTGGGAAAGCTGCAGGACTTCATTTTCAAAACCTGACTCTCTTTGTCATGAGCCCCTTTAGCAAGTTTTCCCAGTTTTATCACACCTCCCAGACTCTTGCATGCCTTGCATGTGAGCCTACAGAATCAGGCTGCAGAGGGAGGGCACATCCCAGCTGACAGACAATGCTGTGTCCAGGGTTTGGGTTAAGCTCACTGCCGTGGCAAAGCTAGCTGGAAAACTTCAACACAGCAGAGGGTTGCAGAAGTGTATCCCCAGTATACTATACTATTGGACATCAGAGGATGCTGTCTGCAAACTTTCCAGAACACATTATTTATAATAGTGCACAATATGACTTCTTGAATATACACCAGGCTTTTTCACTTCCCTGTATAAACTGATACTTCCTTCACAAAAGTCTCTTATACTCCAAACCTGTACCCTGGGTTTTATGCAGTAGATATTTTACACACAGGGTCTCATGAACTAACACAGTGATCCTTTCAGCACAGTGCAATCCACAAACATTTGAAGCATCTCCAAGTGTGTGGCTTTACCTATGGAAAATATATATCCTGTCCATGAAGATGGTTCTAAGGCCTGGGATCAAGCAGAGACATTGAAATAGAACAGTCAATATCAGGGATAATGTTCTGTAGAATGAGAATGGTCATCTTTCAGAAAACCAGCCAGTCTCTGCACAGACATCTTTGAAATAACTTAGTCTATTTTTTCCTTTTCTGTTTTCTGTTAATCTTCAGCAGATCCCCTCACACTAAGGAGTTTATTCTTGTCTTTTATACTGAAGAAATCAGGGATGAAGGAGTTCATTCATTCATGGAATGATTTCTATGTTAATGAGTAGTCATCTACATGCAGAATAAAGCTTCCAGCTAAATCTTAATTAAATTTAATTCAACTTAAAACTCTGTGCAATGAAATATTCTGACTCCCTTTGATACTCATCATTCAAAAAAAGGAAAAGAACCCCACCTTTTTAGAGTGGCAGTATCAGAGGCAACAAGTTTGTACAGCATGATGAACAAGCGAAGAGGGAGCCATGAATGTTAAACCACATTATTGCCAAGTCCCTCACTTTAGAGCTCTGCAACAGGTTTTCCCTTTGGATAACATTTGCTTTGCATGGCAAAAGTGCTACTAGCCTTCGAAGTTCTGCAGTACTTTGAAAAATGGAAGTTCTCTGCAAGTTCCCTGCAGCAGTGGTTAAAATTTCCTAATGCCAGATTTTCCTATAAATTTGTAATGGCACCCATCCAAAAAAACTCTCTTGAAACATCTAGAGCCTAAATCTCAGGAAAGTGAATTAAAAAAAAAAAAATATTTGCCACTATTTTGATGGATATTATATTAATATTATTTGTTAATCCATATAATATACATATACACAATATCAAGTACATTTTAAATCCAGCAACTCTGTACTCTTAAAAATATCAGCAATCACAATGTCGTTTCAGATTGTATTATTTGATATTGTGTCCAAGGTGGTGGCCAGGTTTAAAAAGATGTAGGGAAAAGATTTTCCATGGATACGTAGGCAGCTGTTGGCTGAAACACCTCAGGTAATCACAGGAGAGTGCAACAGGTGTTGTTTGCCAAAGGCCTAAGCTCAAAGGCACCAATTCATAGGCTCTGCTCATTGCCAGCCCTCAGACAGCCTCTGTGGCAGGGAGGACACTGCTGGCACAGGGATTCTGCATTTGAGGCTACAGGGAGATAGCAGGGGCTATGGCTCTGCTTTGTCCTGGTGGCATGATGACCTCAGCAGTCAGACCAGGCTCTGTGGAGTGGCCCAGAAGCACCATGGGGATACATGTTGAGGGGGCCTCCACCAAGTAGGGTGACATCCTCCCAGAGGACCCCAGAAAATTGGTGGGGTTGGGCAAATCTCACACGCACTTCCCTCTGGGAGCAGTACACCAGAAAGACAGGGAGTGATAACCTGAAGGACATCCCCAGTGGGAGCCAGCTGGATCATGATGTCTCATGTCAGAGGCAACTGTTTTTGACCCCTTAATGGAAAGGAAATAAGACAGCCATCTCCCGCTGCTCCAGATCCCCAGCTTGATGAAGGTCAGCCTGGAAAATCTCCGCTTTATCTTCCACTTGGAAATTTCCCATTTAGCAAAATAGTGTCAAAAAAAAAAAGGGAGAATGAAATCTCCATTGCCTCATGAATCAGATCCGAGGTGCCCTCAAGCTTGCTAAGGTACCTCAAAAACTATATGCAACAGAAAGTTAAAAGAGAAGCAGAAACTCTCAGCCCCTCACACAGTCACTGCACAGTGTCAAAGCAGCTGCTATAGGGCAGCCTGGCCACCCTGAACCCAGATCATCCCGCTTAAAAGCACCTGCTGCTATAAAAAGACCTGTTACTGATGAGATGACAGAATGATCTTATTGTCTACTCTCACTTCCCATTAACAAACGCTCCTCCTGTCCTGTGTAGATATGCGTCAGTTTGCCAGAGCCTTGAAAATTGTCATTTGAGGACAGAGAGGAAAATACTTTTCTTAACAGCTGACATTTAACCCAGAATTCCCTTAAGCTTTCACTATCCGATAAATCATGCACATCATGGAAGCAGTTTGTCCTTCAAACTGCTGGCCTCATCAAAGGCCAGGCATTATGGAGCTGTCTCATAAGTGTCATCCTGAAACACACCTTGTTTGGCCCTAAGCAGCACATTTCTTGCCAGCTGACACCTATGGCGGGTGCCTGCCTCCCAGGCACTGCTTTTGGAGCGGGCCACCTTCCACCAGCACGGCTCACAGCTCACACCATGCTTGGGAGGCTCCTGCTGCCACAGACAACATTACGATACATGTAACACATACCCACTCTTGTAGCAGGCTCTTATCTTGACAGGCAAGGTATGTCACCCACAGAGTGTGGAGACACATGAAAAGCAGCAGGTCTCCCTCTCTTTCAGATCCTGTAAGGAATCAAAGAAATCTACAGTACAGCATTTTCCAAGCCCAGAAGGCTTGCTGAATTTACGTAATCTAGAGGAAAACACCGCACTTTTCAATTGTCTCAACCAAACATAATGGTTCATGTAAACCAAAAACTGCATTTCAGTCATTGATGGGACAGCAGGCAGCAATGTCCCCCCCTTTTGCTGTCACCCCGACTGCGCTGTACCTGACACATGTCACGCATGGAGTCCACTTGGTGTTGTTTGCAGCGTTCTCTGTGCTCGGGTCCATGTCACCGTGGGCAAAAGCCACCAGCCACCACATCATGGCAAAGAGCAGCCAGCTGCACAGGAAGGACATGGTGAAGATGACCAGCGTGTGACGCCATTTCAGGTCCACCAAGGTGGTGAAGATGTCTTGCAGGAATCGCCCTTGCTCTCGGATGTTCTTGTGGGCCAGGTTGCATGCTCCATTCTTGGCGATGAAGCGGGCTTTGCGCGGCCGGTCCCGGATGCGCGGCTTGCGCAGGTTCTCAGCAGCGATCCGTGCCAGCACATACTCCTCAGGGATGATACTCTTCCGAGCCAACATTTCCCTGCCACCATAGTCCACCTAGCGAGATGCAAAACGGGGGACGCTCCCTGCGGTGTGTCTCCGTGGAGCTCACTGCCTCCCCTGAGAAAAGAGAAAATTGGTCAGATGCTGCAGAGGTGCTTCAACAAGAAGCTCTGCTTGGGTACTCCCACATCAGCAGCTTTGACATTGAGTGTGACAAGTGGCTTTACTCCACAGCACATCCTCCCCACGCCAGCCCATCCTCTTTGTACGAGCGACGGGTGCCAGCTTCCAAAGGACACCAGGGATGCTATCTGCATTCCTGGCACTCCCTGCAGAAGGCATGCTGCAGGACTCTCCCGCAAACTCGCCCTAAAGTAACGCGACGTACAACAGGTCGGGTCCTCGGCTCTCCAGGAGATACCCGGGTGTGTCCGCAGCACGGACACTCGGTCACTCGCATCCTTCGGGGCGCAAAGAACCAGACCGCTCCGCTCTGAACCGAGGCCGGCCCGCGGAGATCCCTTCCGGCCGCACAGCCTCCGTCCCGTCCCTCGGCACCATCGCAGGGAGCCGAGCCGCGAGCTGGAGGCAGGACCGCGCCGTGCGGGCGTTCCCGTTCCCCAGTCAGCCCTCCTTCCTTTCCGGGATGAGGCGGGGCGGCCCCGCTTTTATCCCCAGCCATGTCCCCAGACGGCTGCCGGAGCGCGGCGGCGCTTCGCGGGGCTGCTGGGAGCCCTCGGGAGCGGGCAGGAGCTACGGACGCCCGCCCTGGGGCTGCAGAGCTGGGCCGAGCCGGCGGGATGTGGGTGTCCGTGCTGCCTCTGGGCAGAGCCTGTAGCTTCGCTTTCCCAGCTTTGTGGCAGCTCAGGTCTCAGCTCGCAGGCTGGAGGAGCGTAAGCGGTTGGAGGAGCGGGGTCGGAGCCTGACGGCCTTTCCCCGACAAACGCAGTTACCTGTTGCGGCAGGAGGAAAAGAGACATTGCTTTGTACGGCGCGCAGGTCGCATTGACTCAGATGGGCGCTGCGTCGGGCCGCTCTAATCCTCAGCCGCTGTAAGGGGAGTTGATGGATGGGTATTTATATAAGCAAAATTAGTGCAGCGTCAAAAACGACTCGCAGAGGTTCACTCATGTTCCCGCAGGTCGAGGTTTATGGTTTTGGCACTGGTGTTTAATGGAAACTTGCATTCTTGGAAGTCACAGCTTTTCTTTTCTTTTCTTTTCTTTTCTTTTCTTTTCTTTTCTTTTCTTTTCTTTTCTTTTCTTTTCTTTTCTTTTCTTTTCTTTTCTTTTCTTTTCTTTTCTTTTCTTTTCTTTTCTCTTCTCTTCTCTTCTCTTCTCTTCTCTTCTCTTCTCTTCTCTTCTCTTCTCTTCTCTTCTCTTCTCTTCTCTTCTCTTCTCTTCTCTTCTCTTCTCTTCTCTTCTCTTCTCTTCTCTTCTCTTCTCTTCTCTTCTCTTCTCTTCTTTTCTTTTCTTTTCTTTTCTTTTCTTTTCTTTTCTTTTCTTTTCTTTTCTTTTCTTTTCTTTTCTTTTCTTTTCTTTTCTTTTTTAATTCTTCTTAGTCTTTCACCCCTGAGGTCTTAAAGTTTGTAGCAGGAAGAATAAACATGACTTCAGCTTTGCAAAAAGATCTAAATTTAGATCTCAGTATAGCAAAGTGCAGAGATATTGTGTGCTTAACTCCTCCATGCCCAAGGAATGCCTGCCTGCATATGTGTGTGTGTGCAGTGTGAGTTTTCTGTACATCATTCAAGGGATGACCTACAGGGTATAACATTTAGTCAGTGTGAGCTTCACTTCAAATAGATGAGCAACTCCTGGATACTTCTTTAGCACTGTCCTTTCGTAACACCAGCCATGCAGAATTAAGGAAACAGACTCACAGTCCAGTCCTGTTAGGCAATTAGCTGCACATCCAGGTTAGACATCAGCTTCAGACAGGTGACAGCTCCCACATGAAATCCGATCTAAAGCAATTGCTTAGGATGGTAACCAGGCTCACATGCCCACAGAGCTGGGTGAGTTTCAGCACACAGACTTGGGTGTGTGTCTGCGGATTGGTGCTGGTGGTGGCTGTGGCACATGATGGTCCAGGCTGGGTGAGCTGGAACTGTACCTGCTGCATGTGGAGGGGCAGAGGCTGGACATAAGAGCTGACTTCTTGTTGGGTGCAGCCTCCAGAAATGCATCTTGCTTGATGTAACTGTTGGAAATGGCTGTTTCAATACACTTGCACTGAAAGGGATGCAGCCTCTGCTTTTCCACCTGCAACCAGCTTCAAGGAAACCTGCCTGGCAATGGCCACTGGGATGTGAAAGCCGGGAAGACTGTATAATAATTATAATAAAATAAACAAATAATATATATAATAATATATAATAATAAATAAATAATGTTTCCCGCTTCCTAGTTCAATAATATGCAACATGATTTTGAGCACAGCACACGCCTCCCTAAACTAGAGTGCATGAATATGCTCTAGAGAGTGACAGCTACCAAAAATGTTCCCCTTTGCCCTTTTAAATACTTGCTTGGTTGCTACATGCACATGAAAGCCTGAGAGTTCAGTAATAGCTGGGAAAATCTTCTGAAATCTTTTCTGGCCCTTCTGGTTGGGAACACGGTGTCTGAGTGCTGTGAACACAGCCTGCTTAGGGAACAAATGGTCAGAATTGCTTGCAGGTTTGGGTTCAGATGTACTAGGGCCCATCATGCTTCTCCCTTTCTGGTGTTTCATTTGTCCTCCACCCACATGAGTTACTGGTATGATAGCAAATATCACTTTAGAATTATGCCTATCAAAAAAGGATTAAGTAAAGTGCTCAGACATGAATCTGAAATTTCCACATTATGGCTGTGCCCAGCCCTTTGAGAAAATCCTGCTTTGTAATAGGTTCTGTTTGAAATTCTAGTCTTAGCTTAGAGATAGGATGGCTCTGCAGGCGTCCAAAGATGTCAAGCACTCAGCACAAGGCTTCCACAAAGACACAAAGTTGATAAGCCTTATTCGGACAGTGTGGATGAATTCTTCCCAGCTGAACTGGCAGTAGATCCATCAAACATGAAAGAGCAGAAACTGCAAACTAAAGGCATCTGTTACCCCAAAACAACCTTTTTTTCTTTTTTCTTCTTTTATGCAAGAGCAGCAGGACAAAAACCAGTCTTTATCATCCAAATGCATATAATTCATGCCCCTTGTCCAATATTGCTAATTTACATAGTAGAGTCTGCAGATGTCCTGGGGCTTTGCTGGCAGAGAATTCATTTTGCATGAAAACTGTCTGGTTTGGAAATGATATGTGTTGATGAGATCTGAGCCACTTCTTAGAGAAATAGTCATTCCTTTTGGCTTCCTCTGTCACTGTAGTGGTCCTCCTCCAGGGAGATTTGGGACAAGACGTTATGGAACACGTGACAACACATGCATCCTCCTGCACTGAGCAAACCGGGGCCAAGCCTGCTCACATAGGAACGCGTTCTGAGGGGGGCAGCAGTGCTCAGAGCCAGTCTCTTCTGCTTCCTTTTCCTGCTTGCAACACAAATCCCTAGCCCCCTGCTCCCTGGCCACTCCTAGAAATGCTGCCTCCTTTGTGAGCTCTCCTGGAGCTGCAGGGGGTCAGCATT
This sequence comes from Tympanuchus pallidicinctus, assembly GCF_026119805.1. Lineage (NCBI taxonomy): Eukaryota > Metazoa > Chordata > Aves > Galliformes > Phasianidae > Tympanuchus > Tympanuchus pallidicinctus. The sequence goes on from NW_026294744.1 coordinate 7,594,739, forward strand.
CCAGCCTCCAGCATGTATCCATGAGGGAGGACATGGCCTTAGAGCAACGCTTTTTAACTCCATAGTGTGGGAGAGCAGCCCATGAAGCCTGTGGGCTGGGGCTCCTGCAGAGTTGGCACAGAGGAGGGAAAGGAGAGAAAAGGTTATCACATCCAAACTGCATCATCCCTACAGTGACCTGATTTATGAAATCCAACATCTTTTAGCCTCTGCTTTCCTTACTCCACCTCTGCTCGGGGGACATGGCTGAGCCAAGGAAGGGGTGGTTGAAATAAATGCCTTATGCTCCAGGATATACTGCCCAAAGTCCTAGCCTCATTCCCTCTGGAGATGATCACATCACATTACATCCATGTGCAAAACCCACCAAGACTTCTCCCAGCTCCATATTACTTATCCATCTCCCTATCTTTGTAATTTTAGCTGTGTGTTTGTTTCTTTGCAAATCTCTAGTTTATAGAGAAACCCAAAGGCTACGCATTGTTGAGACTCAGATTTGTAGAGACTAAGCATGTTACAACACAGCATTTCAGGGACAGTAGTGTCTGTTTTACCCGAGCCAGACCTTAGGTCATGGTATCCTTGCCTGGCAGAGCTAGGAAATCATCTCATTTTTCATCTCACAGCAGGAATTGGTTCCCACATCTCTCAGTTCAAGCTATTAGATCCAGGTACTGAAATACTGTACTGTCACACCTGGCAATAACAAGTCAGTCTCTTACTACACGGTGAGTTGGCAATAGCCACTGTGGGACAGATTGTATGTAGGACCACAGAATCATAGAATCACAGTATGGTTTGGGTGCAAGGGACCTTAAAGCCTCCCACAGTTCCAATCCTGTGTTGCAGGCAGGGCTGCCACCCATTAGATCAGGCTGCCCAGGGCATCATCCAACCTGGCCCCAAATGCCTCTGTGGATGGGGTATCCACAGCTTTTCTGGGTAGCCAGTGCCACTGCCTCACTGCCCTCTGAGTAAAGAATTCCCTCCCAGCATTTAATCTAAATCTCCCCCCTTGTTTAAAACTACCCCCCCTTGTCCTATTGTTGTCTGCCTTGTAAAATATTGTTCTCCTGAATGCCCCAGGTGTGGTTCAGAGGCTGTTTTAAGTCTGTGGGATGGACAAGGCGTTCTTCTTTTGAGGTAGCTGAGGTTTTAGCTATGTGGTTGCTCTCATGGGTGGACTGTGCCCAGTTTCCTCATGGCAAATAGCCGGCTCTGTTCTGGCCTGTTCTACTTCATGGTGTAGTAGAGCCCAAAAGTTGGCTCTAGGGACTGGCAAAGCTGCTTAAGATGGAAGGGTGCCAGATATAACAAAACAACCACTGTGTCATTTCTCTGTGCCAGAATTATGGAAAACCAGAAAGTAGGAGAGTATATATGCTCGTATTGCTTGGGCTGTGACAAATGGTAACTGCCATTTCTTTTCTCCTTTTCCTCTGCTGGTATCTGGAGCAACAGAGGCAAGTTTCAAAGGGTTTCCACTTGAGCTCCTTGTCCACATTCTGCCCATTCCTCTTGTGTAACAGGAGCCAGCAATCCTTGTCATAATTTGATTTTGTCTCCATAAAGTTCTACAGAGCTGTGGAGTGTTTTGAATCTCCATCTCTGTGCTCCTGTCTCCTTTGCCTACAAGCGATTGATCCAGCAGCTATCTGATGGCTGCAGTGGGAGTGAAAATGGAGACATGCCATGGACAGAAGATAGATGCCATCTCTTGTCTTCAGAGTGTGTCACAGAATAACTGGCAGCTCTGGGCCCTCTGATTTCATACTGTGGTGGGACCTGGAAGAGTAGATGGTCCCAGATCCAAATGATTTGCTCTTAGAAACCTGCAGGACAAAGATCCTCTCAGAACTTCAGGTTCCTGCCTCTGATAGAGGGCTCTAACAGCCATAGCTGGCATTGCTGAAAGGGCAATGGCCTAATCCAGCCAGTGCGATAAAGGCACTGATAGCTGTCGGCCATGAATCTGTAACTTTCTGCGTGTCAAAGTATGCACAGCTTTGGGGCATCTGTAACTGTGATGCTGAAGGATGGTGGTTCTGGACCATGTCATTTACACTGAGCTGCATTAGTTCCTTAGTTACATGGTTAAATATTTTACTGGATGTTTAAGTGGTATTTATGGATGCAAGCTGGTACAGCCAGCAAAGCCTGAAGTAAAATAAGGGGAGAGGTAAGAAACGTCATGGGAATAGCTGAGAGACAGTCTTATGGGCAGTACTAGCTGGTACTGTTTGTTACTTATTTATACCTCTTATCCCATGGATGTACAACTATGTATTTTTGTATAAAAATGACTGATATGCATACAGGGGAATGAATGCGCTGGACTGTGAAATGTGCCTATGTGATATGCCTGTTATGGTAACATCTGAGCTGAATGCTGCATTGTTATAAGTAATTTGTAGGGTGGAAATCTCTATGTGGAGTGAAAATCAAAGAAGATATCTTGCACGGGGTGAATGTCAATGCAGCAAATAGAAACAAATTTTTGTTAACAAAGCAGGTCTTTTTTACTGTTTCCTTATGGTCTGATCAGAATGTGGCTTGTCGTACCAGAGGAGTGAAAATCGCTAGCCAGGAATGTCTGTTGTCTTTCCGTGGGTAGCGTCTAACACCAGACAGATAGAATCAACAGTGAGTAATTAATAGTAACTGTGTACTGAATTGATTAAGACTTTTTAAAAAATCTCTTCTCTTGAAGGATTACATTTGGAAGCTTCTCCGAACTCCACGGCTTCACAGAAGCCAATTCTCAAATCTGTCCTGCCAAAACAGCGTCAGCACATCGCTAATTTGTAGGAGTTGGAGAACTTCTGCCTCACAACAATTTGTTGATAATTTGAAAACCTGATAATCTTTCCCCGCAATTTTACACACAGGTCGGTTCTGGTGGAGAAAAAACAGAGCAGTAAAAAACCAGTGTGGAAATGATTGGGATGTTTGCATGGCAATGAAGAATTTGATTTACGGTTTTGTTTTCAGACTTTTTTTCTTTTGCCTCTGAATGATTTATTTCCAAAGAAGCTGAAATGCTCTTCACGTGCCACCAACATGAGTTCATGTCGGGGAGTTTATAAAACTTATTGGGACTTAAAATAAGGCTTGAAAAAGACCCTGCTTGATGATTTTATTAAACTAATCTGGCAAATTCATTTTTGCTTTTTAACACATTTTATAGGGGAATCATTGCTCCAGAGAAGTTTTAACAAGTAGCCGTGTGGTTTCACTATATATTTTAGAAGTGATTTCTACTGGCACTGTTACATTATAGATGTCAGGCTGCAGTGCTTACAAGTAGAACATGCCCCAGCTTTTGCTGCTTGATAGTCACATTGAAAAAAATTCACTTCCTGATAATAAAAATAGTCTTTATCCACCATATTTTAAATAAAAGTAGCTTTTGCCTGAAATAAATTATATTCCACTTTGTGATAAAATGCCTGTAGCTTGTGTAAAATGTGTGTGATGCCACCTTCATCTTCTCATGACACAGGAGCAGCGTCATATCTGAGTGCATCAGCATCTTTTTACAGTAAAGCCCTTTGCTTTAGAAAGCAAAAAGAAAACAATTAAATCAGACACTGCATTGTATAAGAATCTGAAGAGACTTGCTTGACCACATTCAAAATTGATGTCATCTGTTGTTTCAGAAAACAAACATAATTCACTACTATTATTTTTGCTGGCATTGTTTGTACATGTAATGAGATGCCAGATCAGCTGGGCCATATTTGCTGTTTGTACAGACTGAGTTTTGTGGAGGTGTCTTAAATTATAGCAGAGGTGTTCTGGCAGTTTACAGGAAAATAGACGTGGCTGTTCCAAGTGCCTGAGGAACCCTTGATAATATTCTTTTACCTAGCTTATATTAAGTGCTAACTGGAAAAAGGAGACAAGCTCTTAGAAATGAAGGTCTGCAATGAATTTGCAACTTGAGGTACCTCCTCTGCATACCAATTTTCCTAACAAAGCAATGATTTCTCTCTTCAGACTGTGTCTTGCTTACATCCCTGGCTTATCAGAGCTGTCCCAAAATTTGCTGGGGCTGTCTGCCTCACAGGAAATGCCATGGATCAGTGCTTCCTCTGTGGTCTGTACATGGCTAGAAACCCCACACAGTTATCTTATTTGGTAACTGCATTGTTTGAAATGTCAAGTCCAAATAATTGTAATGCTCCCCAAATTCTTGAATCAGAAATAGCAATTAGCAGATCACAAGTGGCTTAGACTTATGGACATTCTCAGGCTGCAAAACCTGAAAAAACCTTAGGAAAATGGCTCTCCTCAGATGAATCCCAGCAGCCACTGTGCTGGATCCTGAGCAAGCAGAAGCTTCCCTTTCCTAGCTGTCTGTGGTGTTGACAGCAGAGTCTTACGGTCCTGCCTCAAACACAGCTTAAAATCCCTATGATTGGATTCACAGCACATTAGCATTTTGGCTCAGTAATAGACACAGTGGTTGTATGGGGCATTTCTGGTGTAGGAGAAGCAGCAATAAGCAGCTAGCTATTACTGCTATGATGAAAGGCCACATACAGGAAGGGCACAGAACCATTCATGACTCTTTTTTTCCAGTGGTGGGAAACACATAGAAGTGGAAATTCAGTCTACAGCCTTTGTGAGTCTATAACATGCACACAGTGGCTATAATGCAAGGAGATCTCTTAGGTCTACAACAATTTGCTTTTTTTTTTTTCTTTTTTCTTGGAACCTGTGTATGCTGAATAGGATTAATTGCTTGAGGAACTAAGCTGTGCCTTTAAACCTGTTAGGGATATGCTCCAATAATTGGCAAACTCTTTGACCACAAGTATGTAGGGCTACAGTCAGTACTCCTGCATTCCTCCAGCAAAATGACTGAGGCATGCTCAGCCCATAATTCATTTTCTTTTCTACATATTGAAATAGCTGTGTTCAATAAGCTCCATATCTCTGGGGGGATGAATGAGCAAAGGAGGGGATTCTTACCTCTGTGCTGCCTTTGGAACAAATGTAAGAGGAAAGAGGAATTAATACGGGGGCTCTTTAAAGTTATTTAGGAATGCCTGACACAATTCCAGCCCCTCAAAGCCACTTAATATAGTGTAAAATAGCATTTCATTGAACTGATTAGCACCATTTGAAATAAATCAGGACCGCATCATCATCAAAGTTATGCAGATAAACAAAAGTTATTTCTACTTCATACTGACCGAAACTGACAACAATGAATCCAATTAATTTTTCTCCGAAGACAATGAAATTAAATCAAGATTGATGCTGGCCACTTTGCTCCGAAATCTGCGTAACAGCATGCTTTTCCACTGTAAACATCTGCTTTATTTTTTTTTATTTTCTTTGTAAGACAGAGTTCAACACAGGGTATTAATGGAGAGAAGAGCAATAACTTCTCACAGCAGGGAAATCACAGAAGTACTTTCCCTATTAAAATGTTCCAAGCTGAGTTTTGTGTTTAGTTGTATCATGAAGATTTTATTTTGAATAAGATGAAAAAAAGAGATAAACCATTGTATCATCAGATTAAATGCAATCTGAATTTCAAGTCTTACTTTTCTTTTGCCAGGTATTGTTTCACATTGTTTTCATTACTCTAACAATAAGCTTAAGTGCACTTCATGTTCATTCTAAACCTCATAAAAATAGATAAATAAGATCACATTGAATATTACGATTGAAGCAGGCATTTCAGACTCTGCCTTTGAAAGAATGTCTGTGGAGCTCCTACAGATTTATTGTCCACTGGGCAATTGTCATGATTCAGAATCTAGCCCTGTGCATTAGCCAAGTGTGGGCAATCTTATCAAAGCTGTATGAGGTAAATATGAATGTAAGTGACCTAAAATCTTGAAGATGCAGAATTCATTTGAGAATTGTTCCAACATAAAAATATAATTTGAAGGGCTTAAGACATATACAACAATTAGTGGTTGGCTGATTACACGCCATTTTAAGTAGAATATTTTAGTGGAAATTTTTAAAAAGATTGATTAATATTAACTTTATATATTCAGATTAATTTCAATAAAAAAGATAAGATACTTAAGATACTGTGCAAAATGTATTCTTCTATAAGCCTATCAAAGCATGCAGAATTCCAAGATGTTTTGTATCCTTGGTTCAAAGAATTCTGTAGAACAAATATGGATGTAGGAACTGACTGCAGGGGTAAGTTATCACTGCATAGAAAAAGCAATAATGAGCAAACTACGGTGTGTGAACTAATGTGAAGGGCAGGAAGAATTTCCTTATTTCTGATGAATTTCCTTTCCCTCATTCATTGCTCATCCCCTATAACTTGAAGAGCAAAGTTTATGCTTTTGGAATGCAGCAGATTGCCCCAAGAGTTATGGGTTTAGATTTGTTGTCTTTTAACTTTTCCCCTCTGGGGATAGCATTCTTCTGGGGGTCTCTTGCTTCCTTGACAAACGGCACGATTTTATTCTTGGTTCCAGAATAACATATGCAGCTTGTAAGAGCACTGCATTTTCTTTTGCTCACTACAAAAGAAAATAAGGTCATTGAGTCTAATAAAAATGCCAGATTTCCAGGAAATCAAGACTTCTGCCTGTGTGTGTGTGTGCGTGCGTGTGAGCATGAAGTTTAATGGCTTTTGAATTAAGTGACATTTTTATTGCTTTGAGAAATACATGCATTGCAATGGGATTTATTATTTTGGGAGATGGAATTGTGAATAAAGAAGAAGCTCTGAAAAAAAAAAAAGCTGAAAGTGATGTTACACTGAATTAAAAAATATGCATTTCATTTGTTTAAAAATAAGCTTTTAAAACACATCATGTGGTTCTTCACATGTCAGCCCGGACAAATGAAGCAAAGATGCCATCCTCTTGAGAAAGCAGGTTCTCAGGCGTATCATATTCTAAAATGTTCCCTCGCTTCATGACAATGACCAGGTCTGCCGTTAGGATAGTGTGGACCCGATGCTGCCACAAAGAAAAGCATACAGAAGTTTTAATTATGACAGTTCTCACTGCGTTTCATTAATGGGCCTAATCCAGGGTGTATGAAGTCGATAAGAGGCTTTCTTTGTTTACAGCGGTATTTGGAGTAGGTCCTTGTACTATATCTTTAATCTGAAGAGATCTCAAATTACTTCACAGCTTCTGGCACTTGGCCTGAAAACACTTACGCATGCACATGCTTCATTTTCAGTCAGCTAATTGCTATTATGGACAAGACAGCTGTTGGAAGAGATCCTCCAGCATCACTGAAATATATCTTCCCCTTAAGGAAATACAGGCGAGAAACATCCTGGGTATGCCTGCACTGTCAGGTGGCGTGGCATCCTGCTCCACTCCTTGGCTGTGTACCCTGCCTGCCCATGCTGCATGCATATTAGGACACTCCTAGGTTGTTTCCTTCTGCAGATCAGTTAGCTCCCTCCAATATTAAATTGGTTCTTGCTGCAGGGAATAGGTTGGTCCGATAGGTAACAGGAGGTAGAGTTTGATTTCAGTGCAATGCAAATATCATAGAATCATGAAATCATTGAATATCTTGAGTTGGAAGGTATTCTTAAGGATCAAGTCCAACACCTCACTCCACAAAGGACCACCCATTCAACTCTCCTGGCACAGACTTACAAGACTGATGATAGCAAGTTAGGGCACAAGCAAGCCAGAAATCAAAGAATAGTTTTCTAAAATCCACATTAAGATATGGCATTTGGGGATGATATGAAGGCTTACTCGTGGTCGTAAATCTTACAGAGAACTGGTTGCAAGATGCAGTCATTCGGTATAGAAACGTATTACTAAGAAGTGGCCAGTCAGGTACAGATAGGACTAGTTCTAAAAATAAGACATTGCACTGAAGCGGCTGAAATTTAGGGATTAATTGAAGGAATGGATTTGTTTAGCATTATAGATTCAATGTTAGTTGCACGTCCAGGCTTTTGTTAAATGTAATTCAAGAAAATAGTGAAGAAATAAAACAAATCCAGAAGCCTCGTAATAAAAAATGTTCTTACACTGTCATCTCAGAAGCTGTGCAGTAGAAAGGAAGCAGAATGAAAGGAAACTAAAGAGGTAAAAATAACTACCAAATAGTCAGAAGTCTTGTGAACAGTGTGGACTGAGAGAGTCTACTTGTGAGTCTTCACCAAAGTGGTGAACAGGCCGTCCTCCTTGAGGAGTAAGTTTGAGGCAGTGTCACATTCAACTAGAAAACCATCAGAAAGGACTAGGACAATATGGGCGTCCAAGATGTGAGATACACGATGCTGGAAAAAAGAAAAGAAAAACAGGTGGGTGAAGGAAGGAGCAGCCATGAGTGAAGAGCGGAAGGAAATGAAGTCAGCTGTGCAAGGAAAGCTAAATATTAATATGTGCCATTTTGCTTGAGACATCAAGTTTGGAAAGGCAAAGGAAAGGTGAAGTGAAATTCCAGTGAGAATGACAATACTGAATGTTTGAATGGCATTTAACTGGAAAGGAATAAGCTTACTGTTAGCATATTCAGCATTTACATATCTAAGAATCTTACAGCTTGTTGTAAATGAGCCTGGGTTAAGTCATTCATTTACACAAACTAGTCACTGACAGTCTTGAAACCAGACTCCAAGAGACATAACTCTAATCTCTAACCACAAGACTGGATTCCAGACAAAGCAAATGAAACAGCTGCTGAAACACATATTTATCTCTCTTTTGAAGCAACTTTCAATAATTGTTTAGCCCATAGCTTTGGTTTCAATTTGTTAATGAGAATAACTTTAAATTTTCTTGGAGGCAATGCAGATGCTAAAGTTCCCTATAAAGTCCTTTATATCTCAGTGCTTTCATTTGGCCCACCTGCAAGATATCACTCAGTACAAAATTTCAGGCTGACAGTATGAGTCTTATCCTGTTGCAACATCTGGGAATATTCCGACTTTGGGTTTTAGTTTTACCTTGCTTTCATAGTGATGTTTAGCTGGTTAAAGTCAAGAATAACTGCTTGAGAAATAAGAACAGAGCATCTGCTAGCATTAGTACTTACCGCTATTGTTACAACTGTGCGGTCTGCAAAGGCAGTCATCACGACCTTCTGCAGAATATTTTCCTACAAAACAAAAGGCTTACCTCAGTTATTTCATTCTCCTATATTTTACTTTGTTATGTGCCTTCAAATATCAAAAAGTCAGACTCATATTCCACACCACCTTTCATCTGTGAACCAGAATCCCAGCAATGAAATGCTGCATAGGTAAAAGCAGACTCTCTAAAATATTACTTTTATTCTTTTAATCTCTCACAGTAATAATCAAACCCCAAACACACCAACAGAAACAACTGAAACTAAACACATGGCAAACTGACAGTTTTCTCTGCTAAATAGATCTCATGGCTAACTTCTGGGTAAGATGATGCCTCTTCTCCCAGTAGATCCATGTGGCAATGGAGCAAATTGCTATACTCACTGTGGCCATGTCTATAGATGCTGTGGCTTCATCCATGATAAGAATGCTGCTCTTGCGAACAAAGGCTCGGGCCAGGCAAAAGAGCTGTCTTTGCCCTACACTGAAGTTTTCTCCTCCTTCTGTTACCATTGCATCTATAATAAAAACCAATTAGTAAAATCAGAACACAATGTTTTTGAGAGGGCACCATGAAAGCTCTGTTTGTGCACTACTCCAGCATGAAACAAAATCCCTGAAAAAGCCAATGTATTTAAGCAAATGACCCAAATAGTTAAATCTAGTAGGATACACGATAATTATCTTAGTAATGTCATACACACATTATGGAAGGAAATAGGCGAGCTTTCTTCATGAACCAGGTCTCAAATGAAAAGGAAAATGCTTTGTCTGTGTTCAAGAGCTAAAACTCTGCTGGCCAAGCAAGATTCTATTGAAGGAGCCAAAGAAGAAACTCTTTTTTAAAACTCTTTTCTGACAAATCACCCGTCTTTAATGTTGAGGTGCCACAGGATTTGTCTGCAATGAATGGAAAACCAGACTCTTGTTCAGATTTTTAGTAAGGTTATTTGCTCTGGCATAGAGACAGAATATTCATGAGGTACCTGTTAACTGCTACATGATGTTTCAGAGTGTAAGATCCCATGTAGCTATTTACATGTGTACACATTTATGCATGTATAATGCCATTATTGATCTATATTCCTAGTGATTTGGACATACCAAGGCCTCCTGGCAATGATTTGACCATGTTCTTCAGCTGAGCAATTTCCAGAGCTTCCCAGAGTCTATCATCAGTGCACTTGCATTCTGGATCCAAATTGAAGCTGCAAAGAAAAACAAAATAGGGTCTTGTCACTACAGTTACAATTCATGAAGGTCCTCTGCAAAAGAACAAAGTAGAACTGTGTACCTCACTTAATTCCCCATGGACTATGGCTAGGCTGTGGTGATCTAGGAAGGTTTATTCCCTTTTCCATCCCTTCCTGCCCACATCACCCATCACAAACACACTGCTGCTCTTTTTGCATACACCCACCGGATGGAACCACTGAACAGTATCGGATCCTGGAGGATAATGGAGAGTCGGGAACGGAGAGTGTGAAGAGGCAATTTGCTGATGTCTATTCCATCAATCACTATCCTCCCTGTTTAAAACAACGAGCAGAGGGCATATGAGGGAATTGCACAATCAGAAAGATTAAGCAAATACTTCGGCTGGGCTCCAGATGATGAGACAGCATGCCCCTGCATTCTCTCAGTGTTGTTATACAGACATGGAGAAGGTGAATGCATGTAGAAACACAACCCAGAGGAAATCCAGCCTTTTGGTGACATTGCTGCCTTTCCATATTTCTTTCCCCCTCCCCCCCATCCTCCCCCCCCCCAAAATTCCTTTAAAGGAAATTAGTGGCTTCTGTGTTATGCAATTAATAGTAGCACTGGAAGGATAATTTATTATGAGGAAACCTAATGTTTACAGCCAGAGTGAGAATAAGAGTAACAGTAATTAGCCACATTTTGTATCTTCCTCTGTTCTTGACTTTAACAGTAGCAGGAGGTCTGTAATCTCTGTGCTTATTTCTTTTGCATAATACATGTATTTATCTACAGTCAATACATCAGGAGCCAAAAATTTCTTTGGAACTCAAGGCTGAGTAGGACAGCATAACTTTTTAACATGAGGCAGATCAGAAAAAAAAAAAAAAAAAAAAGGATATCATACTCCAAGGCATTTTAATACCATTCATGGTGATTCTTACATATCAGTTTTACTTAAATATTTGATTGTGAACTAGCTACATAGTGTTCTTCTAGCATAAGATTACTGGAAGAAGTCACATTAATCACTCCTTAAACCAGTAGTTCATTCCCACACAAGAAGTTGTTGTAACAGCTGAGAGACAGTAAAGTAAGATTTTTCCATTTCTAGTCACTACTTCAGGTCAAAGAGCATACGGATCTCATCTGAAAATCTGACTTATGGTGTGCTAGCTGTGACAATTGCAAATATTCAGAGTGGAGAGACTGAAGAAATGTACCAGAGAAACTAGGGATGGGTACTCCGTAAGCAGAAGAAAGCAGGAAGGGTAGAAGGAAGCTCTTTCCTTGGCTCCTTAAAGAAAAATCAGGAACTACCAAAGTCAGTGACTTCCCCTGGACATAGAAACTTCCCTTTGTATATGGGGCAGCAATGGACCAGAGGAAATTGAATAAGGATACTGTAAGGGGTGTTTTTCATCAGGCTCAACTCTTCCCTGTGGATTACTCCATGGAGTGGCTGCATGCAGCCCTGGGAGGCGCCTGCAATATGTTCATTTGTTAGGGAGAACCTAACCACAAACTGGCAAATACATGGATTTTCAAAGCTGCGCGTATGGCACTTTGTAATTCCAAGTTTTTATGATATTGCATTTTGTAGATTATTCTGTGATAAATATTACTGTGGCATGCTGTGGGAGAAAGGTAATGTATTTGTGGTAGAAAACAAGGAGAGGGGACTTTTAGGAAGAAGTAGGGAGGAGTTGGGAAACCAGGAAAGTAACAAATACTCAAGGAAGACAAATAGGTGGTTCAAAGAGAGGGTAAGAAAAGGAACGCACTAAATAAAGAAGTGAGAATAGGGGAATAACATGGAACATACAAAAATTTTAAAAAATAACAAAGACATATGGAACCAAAGTGGGTACCGTGAATGAAGTTTTGGCTTCAGTAAATTTACTCAAAATCTTGTTATGTAATTTTTTAAGAATCAGGACTCCAATCAGAAGTGAGCCAGCTTAGAAACTAAATATGAATTGAGCCAAGACGTGGAGAGAGTTGTGCACAAAGGACAAACAGGTGTCAATTAGAAAAGACTTAGGCATTCCCACTGGGAAAAATTGGGGACACAGAAGGAATAAAGAAAAGATATAGAAGAAAGATTAAAGTAGAAAGAAACTGAAAGTTGGGCATAAATATAATTGTTTGCACTATTTATATATCCAGGATCCCCAGTCATGAATTAGAAACCTATTGCCATAGATACATACAGGCACAGAACCACACAAAAGCAAGTATTAGTATTATTTATCCTCCCACATCTTACTGGGATTTCCCTTGCAAACATTTGATGTACAATGACCAAATTAGAAACATGGAAATCTTCGTTTAAAAAAAAAAAAAAAGAAAAGTGAATTTCCAGTAGTTTTCCATATGCCCCAACAACTCACACGTATCTCTGTTATAACTGCAGGGTGCCTATTGCTGCATACTAGTTCGTTTCAATTATCTAGGAGAGTCAAATGCTGCAGGAATGGAAACATAGCAAAAAGTTTCCAAAACCTTTATTCAGCTTCTGATGTAGTTGTGGGAAAATGCTATAAAATAAAAAATAATTATCAAGGGAAAGGATTTGTTGAGTTCATTTCTACTCCACTAATATTATTACAGTTATAACAAGTTAATGCAGTTATTCTTTAGGGAGAAATTTAGAGCTCTAGAGAGTTGCATATTTTCCCTCTTATCTCAAAAAATGGCATATTGTTTTGTTAGAGCAAATGCCAAAAATAAAAAAAATATATATTTTTTTTAAATGGAAGTATAATCTGTACATGATGTTTCCTGGAAGAACCAAGTGCTACTCACAACAGGACACTTCGTACTTTGAGTGATTAGGCACAACAAGCCCCATTCTAATTGCGTATCTTCTGAGACTGAGAGATAGAATATAAACTATCAAAAAGTGTCCTAGCTTTCTCTGAAGAAATAAGAAGGGAGTGAGTCAGGAGACACATACTCCAATGAAAACTAACCATCAAATATGTCCACCATTCTGAAGAATGCTAAAGACAGGGATGACTTGCCACTGCCAGTACGACCACAGATCCCAACCTGCAAAAGAAAACAAGATGTTCTATATAAAAGGCAGCTGTAAGTCAGACTTGTGGTTCTAAGAAAGCTGGACTGGACTGCTGCTAATGAGAGGAAAGGTTTCTTCCCAATGGCCAGTGGCAGACACTAGAATAAAAACAGAAGACTGTGACAAGCACACTCTCTGTTCTGTTATTGAATTGTGAGGATTGGTAATACAAAGGTAAAACCTGGGGGGGGGCTGTCACTGATAGGGGTGTGAGGCAGACATTATTACACTGCTCTGTCCTCCAGGCAGAAGGCAACAACAGAAAAAAACCCACATAATTTAACAAATGTTAATTTAAAGTGATGCTTCAGCTGCTATGGATCATGCCCTGTCTTCAGAAATAAATAATATAAAGCAAAACCTGTTTAATTTCTCCCTACGGTTTGTGCAGTGCTGAAATCCACAGAGACCTTTAACTGAATGGTGAAGCGGTTTCATCTGTGCACTGAAGAACTCATGTAACACATGGTAGAAATTCCCACTTGTCCTATCAAACAATCCTATCAATCACATAGTAAAAGCTAGGTGTTTCAAGTTGATAAAAAAGAGTGCTATTTATTTCACAGTGGGACCTTATGATGTCTCTAATTTGCATGCAGTGGGGTTTCTCATTTGTATGCAATGGGTTTGCATGTATGCATCCTGAATGATGTCCTGATTGGACAAGGAACTTAAACATATATACTTGGCTGAGCAATTGTCTTTAAAATTTTTCTTTTACTGTGTAAAGTCCAATTTCTGCAATGTTAGTATTGTCCTCAGAATAAATGCAATTTTAACCATGGGGGAAAAATATTTTTTGTTTGGTTCATGTGGAATTTCATTATTTCTGCTTGAATCAATCCGTGGGGCAATGTAACATTTAATATTACTTTGATTTGAACATTTTGTAACAATTCAGTAGCTGAAATTTAACATAATAACAGATTTTCAGGTATATTGGGATATTTAGGCAAAAATGCTTAAACAAAATAGTTCTCTTTGGCAAAATAATGATTGGAAACATTGATCCCAGGAAGACTTTTGAAACACCAGAACTCTTCATCTGAACTTCAGTGACACTATATACTGAAATTTAAGATGTTCTTGTGTGTTTTCTCAGTTCTTGTTCAGTGTTCACCTGTTCTCATCTCACCATCTACACTCACTCTGTGCAGTGGGGGTGGACATGGAAAGAGATGGGTGTCTAGGAAGGAAAATAGATCTCAGCCAATAAATGATGCCCTCAGTGTGTTTCCTGACCCATGTCCATATAACTGTCACTGCAAATTATTGTTAGTCTTGCTCTTCTGCTATGTTAGAAAATAAAGAACAACCTGTTCCAGAAGGAGGATCATATGAAATTGTACAGTACCTTTTGTCCTGGTTTAATATAAGCTTTAACGTGTTTGAGAACAGGCTTCAGGTTGTTTTCATATCGCACACACAAATTTTCAATCTTGATTTCCCCCTCCTGGGGCCAGTCTTTTGGGACTTGAGAAGGGTCTGGAACGGTTACAGCAGAATAAAACAAAACAAATGCTATCAGAAGGTCACTTTTTATGACAGTTCCTTTTTGCCTCCCTCTTTCTGGACACCTTCATGAAACCATTTGAGAAACCTAGCCTTCAGTTTCATGCCAAATACACTTAGGGTAAAGGAGTGCCTTCTATTAGGATGGCATGCTTGGGCTGTTTGCCAAGGGATTTCCGGACTGCCTGATGGTCATGTTAGCACTTATCTTTCCGATCATGACACCTAAGATGAGAGGGTGAATGCCTAAGGAGCTCTTGGCAATGAAATGGGGAGAAGCAAAGCAAACAGGAAAAGTCAGTGCAGTGTAAACATGCTCTGAGGTTAGTAACCGGCAGAGGAAGGAGAGTGCAAGGAAGGATGTTGTTACTGCATGACAATTTGAGCTGTTGACATTATCACAGCTCGTATGTCATCCTAATTTGCAAACATGTAGATAGGTTTTGTCTCGACTAAGGAGTTTGGTTGTCAAGGAAGCTTGCTGACCTGCAAGCTTTTTCATCGCTGCACTTCTGAAACAACAAAGCCAGTCTGAAATATGTGCAAAATAAATAGTAGCAAAATGGCTCAGGGAAGAATTGCTGAAGTCTGAGTACCACCATGCCTTTGTCTTGTAGCCCCCATTTGCTGCAAAGATCATACATTTGAAAGCAAGGGATTTTAATGCATTTCTAGTTTTCATCTGTCTTTTCATTTACTGTTTAGCTACATAGATGTTTTGCCCTGAAACATTCTGATTGTACTTCAGTGTCATGCTTTGTAACCCAGCATTTTGATTTCTGTTGACAGGCACTGGTCTATATGTCTTATGGCTCCTTTTGTCTACCTTTGTCATTCACATCAGTCCTTGCTTTAACAATCCTAGAGGAAAAACAAGCCATAGTAAAAAAAAAAACAAAACAACAGACCAAACCACAAAAATTTAGAGTGCAGTACCCAAGTAGCCATCATAGTTCTCCGACTCCATGTTCAAGAAGCTATGTACTTTTTTTACAGCGCCCATCTGCACCTCCAGATCAGCCAGATTCCTCACCACCCAGTTCAAATAGTTGGTTATCTACATCACAAAAAGAGAAAAAGGGTAGGGTTCAGATTTCTGTCTGTGCACCTATATGTTTGAGAGTAAAAATCAGATAAATTTGTGAAAGTCTTTGGCCTGATCCAGAACAATGGGTCAATTACTGACATTGCAACAGTCCTAGACTCAGTGCAACAGCATCACATGCATAACTGACCAGTCATACTCCAACAAAAAAAAACAACCTTGACATATTAATTTACTGCTTGGTATTCTCATCCTTCTTTTTTGGAGGAGAAGGATGGAAACATCATACCCCCAGAGTCAAGCTGAGACTGACTAGGACAGTCATTTGCTCCCTAGTACTGTAAGGCACTTTCTTTAAGCACACAGACACAGAAGAAATCAAAACTGGCAACACTGTTTGTAAATGCTGCAGTTTCTAATCTTTCAAAGACTAACTAAAGATTAAGAAAGTTGACTGTTTGCAAGTATATTGAGAAGAATGTGATGGTCACTTAAATTCTATTTCCTTCTGTGTATGTTCAGATGATTCATTTATCTCTGTGGAAAACTTGTTGGTTTTTGGTTTTGTTTTTTTTTTGATAGAAATATATGAGAAAAAATATATTATCAATTCATTGTTATTTCATTATTTTATTTTTATTATATATATAATATATTATTATATTTATTTTTATTACCAGTTGTAGTCAAGCAGGATTTGATAAATCGTAAATGTATTGCTTGTAGTAAGTAACTGTTGATAATTAATTGCTGAACAATACTCAGTAGCTTAGAGAAGCTGACTCCTAGTGAGGACTGACAAGTCAAGACAGATAATTGTAAAGCAATTTCCTAAATGTATGTTCCTAAGTCTCTATATAGAAGCCCCTATAAAAAAAGAAAAACTGGTCTTATTAGAAGCTCTTGATAGTCAAGCACCTTTAAAAATTGAGCCACTTAGGTACCTGAATAAGGGTTTAGAAAGTTCAGTTAATGAGAACACCCTACAAACAAATACACTTGGAGAAAGGTTTTGTCATTTATTTGCTTGTTAAATCTGCCAAATAAGATGTTTATTATGAATAAATCACACAGCTTCACTTCTTTTCCATTTACCTTATACCTTATATTTTTCACTAAGAGTCAACAATAAAATTTGTTGTGAATTTAGAGGATTTAGTTGATTGTCTTGCTGATGAGTGGTGAGTTATTTGTTGTTCAGAAACACACATCTCTTCAGCTTTTGATTCAGAAATGTATCTACAATCATAGTTCTGTCAAATTTGATAAAAGAGTCTGGCATCTCAAAGGCCCCACCCATAGCTTCAGCCTTCTTCACAGCTGTGCAATAGAGTTGGCAGTGTTTATACAAGGGAAGAGAATAAGCTTCTGAACGCCTACTATAAACACCATGTTACTACAAAGCTTGCACTTATCCAGGTCCAAACATCATCCCTCTCTTAGCTCCAAAGAGAAATGATACAAAACCTGTCAGGAGACAGGCAATGATCCAGCTGCATCCATGGTTTCACTAGTGCTATTGCGAGGGAGGAGAGAGACAGGTTCCCACTTTGGCTACTCTGCCAGACTTCAGCAAATGGCTAATTTGCACTAATGATCTGTTTGCAAATACAGATTAAGTATAAAGTAGCCAAGGCAATGCAGACATCTTGGCGCTTCCAGATCTCTGCTAATGAAGCAGGATTACCAGGAATGTTTTCAGAATGAAGCTGAAAGTCTGGGACAGATTCTCAGTTGCTGGCAGATGCTCACAGTGATGTAACAGTGGCTCAAAGGGGATCTAAGGCCACCCTAAGGCAGCTGCCAGGAATCATCTGCTGCAACGATGGGCTTACCAGCATTTAAGGGTAAAGCCAAATCTTGGTGCTAGACCCACACCCATATCCTCTATATGACACCACCTTCCACCTACTAGAGCATGAAGCAGCCGGCTTTGTACCATGCCAACCACGATTTCAAAAATTCTTCCTGCCACTATCCTCCTCCTGTTTTTATCCCCATTGTTTTGGTGAATTCAATTATATTTTTGCCTCTCTGGGATGACAGTAGTCATGCTATGCCCATGATGCACTCTCAGCCTCTTTTATTAACTACTATAAGGACTTTTCCATGAAGGACTTCTCCATGACTCACCTTAAATTGCTCACAATATAGTTAAAATGATTTGGTTACTGTGTCACCAAAATCTTGTCTTTCCTAACCCCACCTCCTCTTTCCTACTGCTACTTGTCATGATAGACCATGCCTTCTAGCCTTAAAGATCCAAATCTCCACATTCATTCAGAATTGGACAAATAATATTGGGTATCTGAGTAGAATCCATCCAAAGGCAGAACAGGCATTTCAGCTTCTTCAGCAATGATTACATTGGTCTTTGGTTAAACATTACCAATGTTTATGACAGCCTGTGAGGTAGCACAGTCTGGCAGGTTCTGCCACGTACAAGTGCAACCAACACTGTCTTGTGCAAAACAAAGTGCACAGCAGGTCCTCTTACGCATTTTAAATTTTTCTGCTCTGCTTGGGAGCACACAGGGCCTGGGAATGGTTGTGTTTTTTTAATTGGCTCATAAAATCTGAAGCAAGTCCAAGTTGCTCTGAACTCTTTCAACTTTGGCTTGAATCCATTATTTGCAAGATTGTTTTTTTTTTTTTTTTTTTTTTAACAATTAAGAAAGCTGGAAGATAATCATGTATAAGTAATTTTTAAATTACCATAAAATGAATAATGGGTCTCAAAGTTCTTGTGCTTTGATACTTACTGTCAGAGCGTACAGGAGACCTAGCCCCACAAACCCCGAGTTTGGCCCTTCGGTGATGGAAGTGATAGCTGCAGTAAGAACTATGCAAGCACCAAGATAATCCTAAAATGAGACAGAGGGAGAGAGTAAGATTCTAGACAACATTAAAATGCACTGATAATAAAATTTCTTCTGTTGCACAGCACATTCAATTTACTGAGGATTATTTCTGTAATGACACCTAGTCCTTACATTTGGATTGTTTTTCCTGGAAAAGACCAGGATTTTTGGTGTCTAAAACAGCCTACAGGAACTTGCTGGACACAGATGAAACAGGCCAGTATTTTCTGCAAAACCACTTGGGCTGAGGTGTCTCCATGTAGCTTCTCCCAGAAGAGGATGTATAAAAAAATGTAATGAGCACGTGAAAAGAAATCATAAGAATGGCATAACATCCTTAATTACAAACTTTTAAAGCAAATGAATTCCACTCCTTTCCACTCTCTCTCACATCTTCTCAAACATGCATTTACCTTCCAAAATAGAAGTATCAGCCCATGAAGGATTTTGGCACGATTTATATGAGTAATGCACATGTTTTTTGGGCAGACAAGTGTAAAGTGTCTACATTATGTAGTGGGACACTGTGCATGGGGAAGACATCCCTAAGCCTGCTATACACTCATAGCCTGCAGTGAAACCATTTGCTTGTTGGTAGCAGTAGCTCAAAGCATTAGAATAGTGTAGTTGTGGGGCTGCATCTGGTCTGTTAAGCCTTGCTCTTGCAGAAATTGCTGAGGAGATTGAACTGGACAGATCTGACTTCTCAGGCTCTTCACAAGCTTCAGCCAATTTTCTTGATGTGTATCTCCATTCTGAAGTGAATGCCAGATACACAGTGGTCTCATGCAGTCATGAAGGTACCTGATTCATGGGACTGCTGGTGTTCCTACTCTCCCACTGTTCCCTGCATGATATTTACTTTGGATTACAAAGTTAGCATTTTCCATCCATTTTTTTCCTCCTATTTGATAATGTCCTGCCTGGAGTCTTTCCCTCAGAGATTTGAAATGAAGGCTTTGTTGTTCATCTATCTGTAAGATGTGTCCATGATCAGATGATAGACTCTAACTTAACTGCAAAGAAATAGAAGTAGCGTGCTCTTGAGTCTTCAAGAGCAGCTGGGACGAGTTGCTACTGATTCCTTCTGAAGTTCTCAGTGATATTAGTACCACTGAACTATTGGACAGAGATAAATGAACTATTCCTTGGTGAGACCACATTATTTCTGATGAAGCAATGCATATTCTTTGATCAGTTTCACTCCACACATATGCAAGTTTGAGACATTAAGCATTGCTACAGCTTATTCCAGGATTGGATGTGTCTTATTTATCTGTCTTTGATGTGGAAACAAGTTCAGCATGATCTCGAATGCTGATAGCTTCATGCACAATGGGAAAGTCTGACATCTTAAGAAATGTAACACAACTTTGTTGCTCTACCAGTGAAGGTGAGGATAACAGCCTTGATGTGAGTACGAGTCGTGCCTTTCAATTACTTTTGCCTGGCAAAATCAAATTACAACTCTGTTCATTCACTGCTCTTTTAGCATCAGATATATAATGGAAACACAGTGATTTTGCTTGCCCTCATGCCACACTGAAGTTCCTCACACACTGTCATTGGAGAACTCTGATAAAAAAACAGAAGCCTGTCTCACTGCCACTGGCTGTGCTATTGGTAGGAGTCATTCATTTTTAAGTTGAAGTCAAGCTCTGCTATGTCTTCTGTGACATTGAACAGTTCTGTACATTACACACAGTATGGGCTCACAGCAGAAGTAAGGGCACAGCAAACAGAGCCTCTAAATCACAGCTGTGGGATTAAACCTGTTGCTGGGGAGACACTCTGGTGCCTGTAACAGCCCTGGCTGACTGATTGCATGGCTCACAAAATTACTTAAAAGCCACACTCTGCTTTGAAAGTAGCTGTTACAGGGGCAGGTCTGCAGATGCTGCACAGTAGTAGAGAAAGCCTTATTTCAAGTTATGTAAATGTTTGTTCTTGCACTCTCTTCAGACAGTAGACATCGCAACAGCAAAAGATGAGGGAGGCTCATATTTTCTTACTTCTGTCCAAGAAAGCTGAAAAAAATCCACTATGTTTAACATAAACAATCCTGATCTATTTTAAGTATCAGTGTGTATAATCTCAACGCGAGATTAATTCCCGTTACTGTCTTATCCTCCACATCAGGCTAAGTCTCTGTTTGCTTCCAAAGTTTGAAAACCATGGCTGGGACTAAACTGAACGTACCGTCCTGACCTCCAGCCATCTGTTGGCAGCCGATAGAAATAAGTAGGCAATGTTGTTCGTATCTGTTAGTTCCAGCATGCGTTGTTTAAACCTGGATTCATGCCTGCCAAGAGCAAAGTTGTTATATTACAACACATTGCACACAAACACAAAACGATGAAGCACTGAACTCTTCTTTCCTGCTCCTCTCAACCACAGGCTATTTGTCCTTATGTCTTTGCCAAGCTTTGTGTTACAAGCTCTTCCCTGAGGACCCATATGTTCTGCCAGGGCTCTTTCAGGCCAGGTAGAAGTTACCTAGCAGCTTCTAGAATGTTTGACATGGGTGATGTCTCTGAGGTTTCAGTTTTACTAGTAGGCTGTAGATTGATTTGTGGACCAATTCTTCTCAGCTACTCTGCTCAGCTGTTTTCTCAGCTAGCCATGAACTGCCTAAGCATTTTAGCCAACTGCAGTGAGGGAATAGATCCCATGTAGTCAACAATCCCCATAGATCGCTTCTGAATGACAAAAATGAGTGATGTCACCTCCTACTGTCACTTGTCGCTCCCATGTAATGCCTGTCATGTTTAAAAACAGGTGAAAAATATCAGAGCATCTGAAAGTGAGGGTACATGATGGCAGAAGCACAGTATAGGCAGAGTCTCTGTTGATAGAAATGCATCACATTCATGATGCCTGACAGTATTTTCGAGTCTGGCCTGCAGTCAGGTGGACAACATTTCCTTGTTTTACATTCTACTGTCTATTCAATACCATCACTTGAAAAAAAATGCCAAATTTGATTCAGCAGCTTATCTCCTGTTTTATCATGGAAAGTTCTTATATTTCAAAGTTTCATGGCTGTGGCATGAAGCACCTGTAATCCTTGTTCTGCCAGAAACCTCTTCTATTTATTTATTTGTTTATTTATTGCCTTTTCCTGGCGATACTTCATTTCTCTCTGCATAGCTTATAAACATAGCAAGCAACCTTCCCAAAGCAACAAGTGGTAACAGCAATGACGTGGGGAGGAGCAAAGATTCACTGAACATTCTGCTTGTCTGCCTTTCTGGCAGCAAAACTCCTGTTTTCCTAATGGAAAATCTGACATGCTTAATCTGTATCTTTTCATCCACCTCCAGTTCCTCTTCTGGGCTGTTTTAGACTTTTATCCTATCAGATGACAAACAGTAAAGGTCACTTAAATTGCTTACTGATCCAACTGTGCTACTTTGTGGTAAGTTACGTGGATAGTTGCTCTATTTTATCCTGGAACATACTGAACTCAAACTACAGAGAATGACTAATGGGATTATTAGTAAATATGAGCTTGCTGACAAAAAAAACACTGAATAATTCAGGTTTGGTTAACAGAGGAGCAGAGAGGGGGAAATGAAATGGTATTAGTTTGCACCAGATTCATGGAAAACTCAGGTGATGGTTATGACGGCTACTCATTTTCTAAGACTGTGTTTTACTCTCTGACATCCAAGCTGACAGAGCTGTTTTGTAAAACAACAAGGAGTTGAACAACTCCCAAGAAATGATAAGCTCCTCATCTTTCTCAATAGATAGTGTGATGAAGGGCCACTCTCAATGACTTGAGAAGCACTCAGCGCACATCAGCATCAGGCTTTAGTTATGAATTACTGGTTTAATACTTCATTCTGATTGATACATCTTGTTAAGCCACTTTTTTGTTGACTGCTGGCTCACATCTCTTCAACACACTGCAAATATTTTTGCTTGTCCTATTACAGTTCTTTCTGCAGCACTCTGAACTAATAGTCCTAACGCTAGCTTGAAGTGATGAAACAGACAGGAAATTACACAGAAACTGTGTAATTTATTGAGAAGATGAGACTGATCTTCTAGACTTTTGACTCTATCCCACACTGCCCAATTGTCTCCTGCTGGAAAGTGTCACATTATTTAAACTCAGCCTGATCAATGCTGTCTAAAACGTACAGGTGTCAGCAGAGCTGGGAAAAATATCACAAGTCTCTAGTTGAGATGAAGTGGATGTAATATGTGTGTAAAGAGCACTAGTATGATCTCCTCTAGGTTGAAATTCTACTGTGTGCAGAATAAGTGCAAGTTATGCTTATTAGGGGCCAACATCAAGTATGATAGTTATGCTAGCTGTGATGTGGTGGATATACAAGGAAAATTTAGTCCATAATTCCTAAAATAATTAGAAAAAATATATGCATATTCAAATAGAAAGATTCTCAGGATGTTCTGGAATTTAATATTTGAATTTGGTTGAGAAGGTTAGGTCTTAGAATATCAAGATCTCTTCTGCCATAGTTTTTCCTTTAAAGCCTTTCTAGTTGCAAATTTTATCTCCTAGTTAGCAAGTACTGTAGTAGTGCATCCTGAGGTGCCAGGCTTATAAGATATAGCACAAATACTGGAGGAGTGATGCCTGTGCCTGCCATGCAAAGGAGAGTTTCTTACAGTCTAAGTAAACATCTTAAAAATTTAAATAACACATCCTAAAAATGTGATCATCTTTAATTCAGTGGAAACCAATACAAATACTTATGTTGCTGAGCGCATACACAAGTGTTTAGAGGTGTAGCAAAACAATAAAACAAACCCTGCTACCCTTTTATAAGATTGTTTAAAGTCTACCAAGTCAAATAAGTTGGCCTCTGATATGCTTCAAGCAAGCTACATGAGTTAGAGCAGAACACAAGTGTCTCTCTGATCATTTTCACCTGAATGCTCTGATAGTGGTAAGGCCTTCAGCTGTTTCAGAGAAGTGACAGAGTAATGGTAGCTGGGTGCTGTCATCAAGTTCCTGGAGGTCCCTGGGGTAGGAAAACAGAACAGCAGCTGTTACATCTCTGTCCATAGAAAAAGCACAACAGTCATATAGAAAAAGGACAACAGTCAACACTTTTTGTATTTTACATATTCCTCTCAGAATTGCACAAGTTACAATTTCTATAGTGAATTTCTATAGTCTGGCACAGAAATCTCACATTTCTCTTTTGCTACAGAGGACTTTTGCAGACGACACCAAATTGGCAGGAAGTATCGATCTGCCTGGGGGTAGCGAGGCTCTACAGAGGGATCTGGATTGCTGGGCTGAAGCCAATGGGATGAGGTTCAACAAGGACAAGTGCCAGGTGCTGCACATAGGCCACAGCAACCCCAGGCAACATTAAAGTCTAGGGGCAGAGTGGCTGGAAGACTGCACAGGGGAAATGGACCTTGGGGTATTGGTTGATGCTCAACTGAACATGAGCTGGCAGTGTGCCCAGGTGGCCAAGAAGGCCAATGGCATCCTGGCTTGCATCAGAAATAGTGCTGCAAGCAGAAGGAGGGAGGTGATCATCCCTCTCTACTCAGCACTGGTAAGGCTGAAGTACTGTGTTCAGTTTTGAGTCTCTCACTGCAAGAAAGACATTGAGGCCCTGGAGCGTGTCCAGAGAAGGGCAACAAAACTGGAGCACAGGCCTTATTGAGGAACGGCTGAAGAAGTTGGGATTGTTCAATCCTGAGAAGGGGAGGCTCAGGGGAGACCTTGTTGCTCTCTATAGCTACCTGAAGGGCGGTTGTGGTGAGCTGCATGTCAGCTCCTTCTCTCATGTAACTAGTGATAGGACTAGAGGAAACGGCCTCAAGTTGCACCAGGGGAGATTCAGGCTGTATGTTAGGAAATATTGCTTTTCCAAAAGTGTGGCCATGAGCTGGAATGGGCTGCCCAGGGAGGTGGTGGAGTCACTGACCCTGGAGGTGTTCAAGGAATGTTTAGATGTTGTGTTGAGGGACATGGTTTAGTGGGAAATATTGGTGATAGGTAGGTGGTTGGACTGGGTGATCTTGTAGGTCTTTTCCAGCCTCAGTGATTCTGTGATTCTATGAATCACATCCCAGCCATCTCCATGGCTCCAGTCTTTGGTCATAGCTAAGCTTCTTTCGTCAGCAACATCAGCAGCTCTCTCCTGGTAAAACCCTGCTTTCAATTATAGCCAGCAACTAGCAACTTTTACTCTCAAACATTCTAGTTTAATATAATTAATATAATCAGCTCAGAACAATTGAAACTTCATAGTACATTATTTGTGGCTCTTAATCTTGAAACAGAGCTTGTATATCTTCAAGCTTGTCCATTTCATTGTAAGCATATCACTTGGCCTGACAATGATAATGCTTTTCCAAGTAAACCTTTCCTCACTTTCAGTATCTGTAAATACAAAAACATGCTGAACATAAAAAATGGCAGAGTATAACTGATCTAATTGTAGTGTATTTCAACGGCTGCCCCCGTGGTTGAAACAGAGATCGCACCAATAGGGAAAATATGTGAATGAGAAACCTCCTTATTTTCAAAACCTGAATGCAGCAATGGTGTTTAAAAGTTCCAGTCTCCCGGAACAGGAATGTTTTCCAAGGCACAGAGACAAATACATCTTTCTTTAACACACTACTGTTGGCATACCAGCCAGCTGTAGAAGTATAAACAGAAGAGAGGCCAGAACATTAGATATTTAAACTCCTTATTAAAATACTACTATGTTTGCACACTATATTAGATAGGTCAGCAGAAATAACTGCTCCATGATGCTGAATGTTACAATATACAGAACTGAATTTGCTGCTTATGTTTTGGTGACAAATATGCTCTATTTCAGATTTATAATGGAAAATACACAGAGGGTTTTGAGAAATGTAATGGAAAAATACAAGAAAGAGTCAAAGTGCTGTAAGAAATACTGTAAATATTTGCATTTCTAAAATTTAGTGAAGCTTATATGTCTGGAAAGTACTGCATGCAAGTATGTTATAAATACTGGACTAAGCTATTAATTCATCCTCCATTTCCCAGGAATATATTTTCTACAAATAACCATCGCATTTATTCATTTCTATCATGAAGTGAAAGAACACAACAAAAACTTATATGCCTTACAAATGATTTAAAATAATTTCATTTAGAAGCACTTTCAAAAAAGCAGTTGCTGATGCACATTTTCCCAGAAAACTGTAGGGAGATAAAATGAATGAGGTTGTTATAGACTTGCAACTGCAGAGCCAATGGATGCATATGTGTGTGTGTGCTGACATACAGGGGTAACCAAATTCTTGCTGGCTTGTATGTTGCAGCTATCAATATAGCTTGGGGAAAAACCAGGTCTGGAGATGGATGGAAACACAGTGAGGAAAGAACAAGGCTTACACCAAATCTTAAACAAATTAAGCAAATCATTTCAGAAATAAACAGTTTGTATTTTATCAATTCTGATATTATGGAATTTTCATTTGAAAAAAACATCCTTGGAAATTCTGAGAAAAGCTGGAGACAAGTAGGCTACAGTGAAGCTAAATTACTGGCATGTTGCTTTATGCCCCTTCTGATGCACTGATTTAAAAATCGGAAATAACTGGCACAATTCTTTTTCAGGCTACCTAATAAGAAATCAGCTGTATTGGATCACTCTCTGGAAATCACTCTCTCTCTTAGATGGATGCTACAGAACAAGTTAATGCTTTACCATGTACCTCCTGTGGATACAGGGTCTGCAGTGACAAATGCTGTCTCATAGGTCATTATGGCTTCCATGCATTTCATGTCAGCAGGCACCTTGATGTGCATTTTTAAGTATCAGAAAATGGAGTAAAGTCAGCCAGACGTCTGGCTGATTAAAAAAAGAAAATGAAAACAAGAAACTTGACTGAGTGAATTAAAGAAAAACCTTTGAATGACTTGCTTAAGATGTGTTAATAAACTACATATTGGCACTAAAAACAGAACTCTGAGGCTCTTCTTGCTGAAACCATGTACTCTTCAGAACCAGCCAGACCATTCTGAATATGAGATGTTGCTGTAGAGTAGAAATGGTGTCCTGCAGAATTTTTTTCCAATATAAGGAAAAAGCAATGACTGACATTAATCCAGAAAGTTATTTTCCATTCTCTACTAACTCTCAAAAGATCAAAAGCAAGGCTTTGGCCATCTGTAAGCTGTCTCAGTTGACTAATAAAATTCATGTTCATTGATCTCCATAGTGAATAATGTAAACAACTGAAGCAACTAGTTACTTCCTAAAATGCTGTATTTGACATCAAGTCAGCTGGAAATATCCTCTAACGTATGGCTCAAACTCACACCTCAGAATCAGATGCAAGACACTATGTTCACTATCACATTTTATCCCATTACTTGTTCCAATAACTTCACATTCCAATACAGTTCTTATGTATCAACTTTATAAAAGAAATTTTCGGGGCAGTTTTTTAATACTTACTTGGAAGCAACTCTGAAGTATTTCTGGATGAAGTAAAATGCTATCCCAAGGGGCACAAGGGCGACAAGGAACCATGGAGTGGCATATGAGATCATTCCAATGGCTGATAGGCAGAGTAATGTGGACCGGGTAAGAGACTCCAGGGTAGGAGGAATGTGCTAGAGCAAAAAGAAAAAATGTATAAGACAAAAACAAACAAACAAACAAAACCGTAATAGTACCACTACATGCTTTTTCCTATTCAGTGCCATAGGGAAAGTGGAATGATATTTCTATAGGTTCACTGATTCTTGCCTCATACCAGGAGCCTGTATGTGCAGAAGTAAAAAAATAACTTAGTAGTTCTTTCTATCTAGAGGTCAGTAGTCCAAAGACCATTTCCACCTCAATTATATAACAGAGAAGAAAGTGAATATTGACATATAAAATATTTAGAGAAACAGCATACACTTTCACAGAACCTCTCAATTTTATTTCATGTTCTCATCACTCTTATATTCAGGATTGTAGCTCATCCAAATGTTTTGATAAATAGACATAGTGAAAGTATCCATTCCTTTAGCTGAATACTCCAAATTCATATATGCTACTGCCACAATGGACCATCTCCTTACCTCACATGTACTCCTCATAGTAAAAGTAATATTGTATTTTCTGTTTCCCTGATTTGAACCCCAAATCTGGTATTTTGCTAATCCAGATCTCTTAACAGAAGCAACTAGTCTGTTTTTGAAGAAATTAAGAACTAAGATCTCCTACTGCTTTTAATTACTTGCATGCCCTCATTACTACAAATATGCAAACAGTTTGTATTTTGAATTTGTCTAATTTCAGAGCTTCTATTTTCCCTCATTAATACTTCAATGTGTCTTATTCACTAGCTAAATGAAAATTTACAAAGCCAAGATATAACAAATAGAATATATTGATACGTCTACCTGATCGATTATATTTGTATCAGCAGAAAAGCGATTTAGAATTAGCCCCAGTGGAGTCATATCAAAGAACCTGTGGAATAAATTCAAAGCAAAAATGTTATCTGATTTGGAATTCCAGTTTTGGATAAAAGTCTTGGTCAGGCAGAACACAAGGCTGTGTACAGACATTTTCTATAGCTAAGCAGTAGAAATAAATGTGCAGGGGGAGCATTATTTTTGCTATACCTGATTGGTCCAAGGATGATTTTATTGAGGAGATTATGATGTAGATTTTTGGCTGCTGTGAGGCCCATCCACTCCACGGTCAGAGACGTGATGAGGCATAGGACAATCCCTGCTCCAGAGAGGATACTGAAGACAGCTACATGGTAAGTCTAATAAAATGACAAAGACATCAGTCATAGAAGTAAATGCAAGTATTTTTTCTGCTATGAAATTCCCAAGGTGTTGCTCTGTGGAACTACTACCTTGTACTAAATAGCTGATCTGTCACATTGCAAATACTTTCTGATTATATTAATATCATTATGGGGGAAATAAAAGAGTTATCATGAAACTGAAATACATCAAGTTCACATATTTAGAATATCTGGCAGTTGCAAGATCTTTCAAACTACGGATAAGTATCCTTCACGACCTTGAAGTGATGAAACTATGAGAAGATAGACTAGCTGGGTAAATACAAAAGTATGCAAATGGTTAGCCAAGGAACTCAGACAAACAGAGCAGAACCTTTCACAAACTGAGGCACTGAGGAGACTTTGGAAACTTCCACTTATTAAATTCAAGCACTACTAAAATTCCCAGAGCAAATTCTCAATTAATCTGCCAGGGCTATAACATACTTAGGACTTCTAAAAAACTAGCAAATGGATTTTAATAAGATATTTATAGACTAGTCAAATTTACAGCAATAAACATATCCTAAATAAGTAGTACATCTTAAGAGGTTTTTTTTGTTTTTTGTTTGTTTGTTTGTTTGCTTGTTTTTTTGGAGGGACATAAGTGTATAGTCAGTACTTAGAAAAATGGAATAATTGTCATAGGAATTAAAAAATCCAGATGAAAAAGTTTAGTATGAGATTGCTCATTCTTCAACCATTTTTTAACCTCAAACATGCTTTTGGTTCAATTTTATCATTTTGAAAAGACTGATAAAATTTGAATTGCCCTATATTTTTGCATAATTTATTCATTCATTATATCTAATGATTGATTTTATGATATCTATCTGTCTTTCCAGTCCAATTGGTTTTGAGATAATGGCAAATAATTACTTAAGAACATTTTCTCTCTCTTTTTAAAATTATTTTTTTCAGTCAAGCTCAAAGTATGACCCACCTTTTCTGTGCTCCGAACATCATCAGCATTCATGAATTCACTTGCATTGCCCATGGATGTCCATGTAGCAAGCCAATAATCTATAGCCACTATAACTGAGTGTTTCAACAACTTTGAGAAAATCATCAGAAAGAGCAAGAAAAATCCTCCAGAAGTTAGATATCTCCAGCAGGTTTTCCATGGCATCTTTGTTCTGAGCCTCAGGACAGTTGACATGTTATCATCTTCATCTTCTTCCTCTTCTTCCTCTGTGACTCAGATATTTTATCAAGTTAGCTTGGATTCAGTACAATTATATATGATTTTACTGTATGTGGTTGACATTTTTTTCTTTGAATTTTACTTCTTAATGGCAAAATTCAATTTGTCATTTGAAAAGAGAAAATGCTCTGGATGTATCTTCTTAAGACTTCCCCTATACTCTTTAAGTAATCTATAGACTGTCTTTGGCAAGTGACAGTCTTGCTAATCAAATATTTTTATAATTCTAGCCTTCAGTACTGACTGTATTGATAGTAGAAACTAGAAACTTATCCAACCTGTTCTGCAGCTTTTGTTGTACTGTCAGTAGAATTCTTCGGGTTATATGCAAGAGTACAGAAAGCTCACTCAAGTTTTCCAATCAAGAGGCTGTGTCATCTGTTGCATTAAGGAACTCTACTCTTATGTTATTTAGATGTACTAAAATTTTGTCTTTTTAAAAGAGCGTAGATTTAGGATTAATGTTTCTTCTAGGCCTTACCATAGACTGTATAATAGTTTTCGTATCATCACACAATTGATGGTAGACTCCTGCTATGGGAAATATATATTTCATATGTGCACAAATTTTACATTTTATATTTTCTCAAAATAAAAAGAAAATGCATCTGACAGTTTTTCCAGGCCACACTTAGGAAAGAGAAATGATTACCTGCTCTTGCTTGATAGCTGTAAACTAACAGTAAATGCAATTCTTGGCAGCCTCAAGCTGAGATACAACTGACATCTGACTTTGAACATTAAAAATGAATCATCAAGTTTTTTCTTGAAAGTTGTTATTACTATTACACACTTTTGAAGACTGTATACTTCTTGGGACACAGAGACTTCATATACTTTCCCTAAGTCTCATATTAAGTATGGATGACCTAGAACTTATTGTCAGGTTATGTTTTAGCCCTGAAGTTACTGATGTGTGTTTTATATTCTTAATGATGTCTAATTTTTGTAGACATTCTATGGACTGTAAGGACATAACTTTTGTCCCCGTGTTTTCTATCTCATTCCACAAAGAGACAATGGCTTCCAGTTTCTGAGATTAGGTTGCTGGCAAGGCTTTCCTGCACAGAGGAGCTTGAAAGTGACCTCAATTTAAACTCCTCCAAGTATTCAACTGATAAAGTGTACTGATGATTGCACATAGTAAGAGGTGTTCTGCTCATATTTGCCAAAGAAATAAGAAGACACCGTAATATTTCCATCTCAAGGAGTTTGGTATCCAGCTCTGCCTATTGCTCAATGATTGGGATTCTCTTCAAAATGCAGCTGTCCAAGCCCCAGAGACCTATGACCTAAATGGCAATCTATCATGAATTTTGCCAGATCAAACACAAGGACACAATAAAGAGCCTGCAAATAGCAAATCTGCATTCTGCAGTCATTCCAGCCAACATTGCCATGAGACTCCCTGCGATTAATGCTCTTATTAAGAAGAAGACTGTAGTTCACCTTTTCTTTTACCTGGCACCATCCAATTGTTTCAAAAGTAATTACTCCATTTACACCTGGTGTGGCATCTCAAGGATGTTCTCGATGGGTTGTGTTGCCTGCTGCTGATATCCAGTCACTCTCTAACATCTTCCTATTTTATTGCTATGAACTTCTGGATTTGGATATTCAAGTGGGAAGGCAATTATGTACATGTTAATAGAATAAATAAATGAAATGATAAAACATACCTTCATCTTCATCTTCCAGTTGTGCTTTGGATTCCCTGGGGTACATGGCCCTTCTAAGAGTTTTTCTCTCCAGAGTAGTCTGGTCAGCTTCCATATCCTGTAACAAGAAAACTTAAAGATATAAATAAGAAACAATATAAATAAGAGAGCTGTCTGCCACTGTCTTAGCACTAACATTAACCTCAAAGAGACTTTATTTGGACCAGTTAGGCCACAGAACACAAAGGCACAGTATTTTAGAATTTATCTTTTAGAAAATCCTTCTTCGACCACTTTATTCCTTCTCTTTTCCTTGCTCATTCTGGTATGACAAAACCTTTCAAAATAGTTCTTAGGGAATCCTGAATGATTATGACAATAACAGAACATAAAGCTAAGAAAGAATTTAGGAAAGCCCTTAGTCTGCCCCTTGCTGAAGTAGATCAGTCTGGTACAACATTCCAAAAAGACGTTAACCTAATGTGTTCTTAAAAACCGCTCATGATGGCTGTACCACACACTTCCCAGACTATCTATTCCATTCCTTTAAGCTCCTCACAGTTCATGTATTTTTCTCTTAGTCCCTAGTTTAAAACTTGCTTCCTGACATGTTAAGGGTTTTTTTTTGTTTGTTTTGTTTGTTTTTTTAATGAACTGAAAAATATCTCTTTGCCACCCTCGCCTGTTTACCTTTTCCAATTCTTGATCTTGGCGATTCATCAAAGTTTTCCAGTGTTCATAGAGCTCAATGTCATTGTTTTGGATATCCTTTAGAGTCCCTTCCCTAAGCACCATTCCATCCTTCATTGCTATGATCTAGGGGAAAAAGCATCCAGTAAGTCTACTCAGCAACATATATAGCATAATCACTGATGTGAATCCTACCAGAATGTCTTAGAATCGGTGACATTACCATTATGCACATTTTGGTGTTCATTGTATTCAATATTCAATAATAATTTTTAAAGTTTATTGACACAGCCCAAAAACTGAAACTTCTATAAACCAGTCTTATCTGTACCTGTAAAAAAAACATGGATAAGCCATAATAAGTTATAGGCATGACTGCAATTGAGTCACAATTCTCTGGTGGCTTCATTAAAAAAAAAAAAAAAAAGTAAAAAAAAAAAAGTGTTTTTTTCTATTGTAAGATCCATATTTTGTAATGTTGCAGTTAGACACATGATACATAGAAATATATAGATATAGAACTAAGGGGACACTCTATTACCAAAAGCAATAGTGGAGTTGTTAAGCACTTACAGTGTTAACTTCAAATGTATGTTGTCCATTACCAAATCTGCATCATGATATCTTTCCTTACCCAATCAGCATGTGGTAGATACTGTAACTTATGCGTCACCAGAACAAGAGTCCTCTTGTCTTCTTGAAGAAACTTCAAAATTCCTTCCTGCATTAAATGATCACTTAAGTGAATGTCCAGAGCAGAGAATGGGTCATCCTGCAATCAAATAAAAAAAAAAAAAAATAAGAACAAGGTTTTACAAAATGCGTATTTATAATTTCAATAATCCTTTTAAAGTATAAAGTATTTGTCATTACTAATATTTCAACTTTTTCTAATAACTAAGACCTAGTTAAAGGGCTGCAGGATGAAACAGTGAGCTAGAATCCATTATTCTTCAATTCATAGCAATAGATTCATTTGAGTTTTTGTGTCTAGATGTCTGCAGAACTGGTGCCACACCAATAGCGTGGAGTAAACCTAATAGGTAGATCAGAAGTTTCAGGTAGATCTGAAATTTCCCATTCAAATTTGAAACTGCTGGAACCCAGCAACTTTACCTGTTAAGGTAAAGCTGAGTCAGTAACTACACTAATTTCACCCAATCTAAACTGTAGGTTTGGTTGGTCCTGACTTAGCGTGAGTATGAGCAGTAATAAAATAATACTCAGATGTGCAGATGCTTCTCTAAGAAGAAAACCAAGCCCTGCATGAACAGGAGCCTCCTAAAATTTCTGGCATGCCCTGGAATTATTATCAGAGAATGGAAAATCTTCCTGAATCCACAGAGTTCTGCAGCAGACTGTTACACGCTCAGTCTGTTTATAGCTCAGAATTAGTTGCATTATGGTGCTTCTCCTTATACAGAAATCCTGCTGATTTCAGCAGGATTATGTTGATACAAGGTACCACTGTGAGTGAGTAAAAGACAATACGATCTCCTCTAGTGTAGATACCACCTCCATCAGTCTCCCTCTATCAATATGTTTTGATATTGCCTCTTGGTGGTTTTTTATCTCTCATCCCCCATAAGTTGTATTTTTAGTAAAATATAATTCCCTACAGTTTTCTAGAGCTAATGTAAACTTTTCTAAAGGTAAATACAAAGAATGAATGACAGCTTCATTACGAACTATTCATGTTCCATATGAAAAAGAAAAATCTTACCAAGAAGACAATGTTGGTATTCTGATAGAGTGCTCGAGCCACACAGATTCTCTGTCGTTGGCCACCACTTAAATTAATCCCCTAATGATGCAATAGATCAGAAATACACAACTGTGAGTAAACATTATGACAGAAATCAGAAAATGTGAGTTTTTAACAATTATACAGTTCCAATAAAAATCAATTGGTGAGTTAAATTGCTAATCCTATTGATAAACAAACATAATCCTCCCATAAAAGTCAAAGAAAAAATGACTATTAATCAACTAATCTTGGATAGTTAATAGTATAATTAATATGAATTATGAAGAACTTCTCTAAGCACAGTATGCTTCTTAGATTGCGAAATCCAACTGGTGCTAGCATCAAATTCTGCAAGCAAAACTTGAGACTGTGATCAAAATTTCCCCTTGGAGACAACTGAAAAAGGAAAAAAGACTTTCAAAATGTTGTTTTAAATGTCAAAAAAAATAAAAATCAAAGTGCAGCTATTTAAAAGGAGCACACTAAGATTTTTTTTCTCTGTTTTTCAAGAGTTTCTCAACCATTAAAATGGCACTTTTGCTTCAAGCATGTCTACCCTGTAGTTCAAGGATGAAATACCTACCAGTCATGCACAACCCTGAGCTGTTAGTAAACTCACTAGTTTTTGTACTGAGACCTGTGCTGTAGGTGTACGGGACTCAGTCATGTCTAGATGCTCAAGTATTTAATAAATGATGCTCAATCAAGCTTTATATGGCCATGTATACATTGTTGGGATACCAGAATTAGCTTTTTAAAATAAACTCATTCACACATATTCAGACTACAGTTGATATGGGCTTGCCAAGATTTTGGGAATATAGCCCTTCTGACTTAAGATCAGTGCCAAGTAACCCTATTTTTCTGTAGAACTGAAAACAGAGTATAAATTTCATGTGGTCTTACAGCAGCAGCACTCTGCTATACAAACACACTATAAAAGGGCCATTTCCCCCCTCATTTCAAAGTCTATTTATTCTGTTACTGATGGCTAGAGATGTAGGTTTGTTACACAGTGAACAATAAACACACTGAAATAACTCCAGTATAAATCTTTCCCAATTTTCTTATAAAATCTGCACAAACCTATTCCCTTGAGGATCTCTGCTTTCCACAGTGTATCAAAACATGCAGTGTAGTCATTCCGTGGCACAACAAAAAGCAATATATGCAAAATATGGAGGCAAAATATGATCTCTTGAACAAAAGACATTGTTTAAATTTACATCTGTCCTCTCCAGATAAGCAATTACAAAACAATATTGTCTAGTGCCATAACACCTTTCTCAGTGTCATGACTCCGAGACCACTGTACAGACAGTGTAACACAGAACAGATGAGTAGCATCAGGAAGACTCTTCTTAACACAGACTAAGCAAATATGAAAGCCTTCAGGTTATTTACCCTTTCTCCAATTTCGGTCTGATCACCAAATGGTAGTAAGTCAATGTCAGGCTGCAGAGAACACGCATCTGTAACAGCTTTATACCTATAAAACCAATATGATCATTACATTATTTAACCAGCCACTTACTTCATTAACACAAAAACCCTCCAACTCAAATTTCCTGCTAAGTTGCTATGGCTCTGTGATATTTGGATAATTGCAAAAATAAGTAAGTCATAAACACTGTAAAAATTAACATACATATTTATTGGAGATCTTTATTGGCAAGTTGCTGTTTAAAGATTCAGTTACTTCAATTACTATGTTCTTCCTTGCCACTGAGCAGTTTTGTTGGACTCTGGAGTATTTGAAGGCATTTTTCAGTGAGTTATTTTTCTTCCCCTTTTAGGTGCCTCTTCATTAGCTTCAGTGTGATATTAAAGGGCAGAGGATCCTTACAGTGGTTCTGATCTTTCCAGAATCAGAAAACCACTCAGAAATATTTGAAATTTGTTGTGAAGTTGCTAGGCTCAGGTCAGAGATCAGAATATTTGAGTGGTGTAATTCAGCTTTGCCCCTTTGATATGAATGAAGTTAGGCTGATGAACTAGCTGAAGAATCTAGTCCCTGACATTTTGGAAGCTTATTTGGATTTTGAGATTTTTCTTAACTTTTATAAATGGGAATGGAACCAAGCAGCTTATCAAAGAAAACACTGAGAGGAATGAAATGTATTTTTAAGAACTTAAAACAAAGCGAGTATTGCTTTTGTTTTACTGAAGTCATTTTTTCCACTGCATTTGTTAGCTGGCCTTTTTGGAAGGACATAAGACACAAGTACTCGTCAGGCAGAACAGAAACCACACCTCAGCTTTTACATTCCCTTCTCCTGTACTTCTTTCTATAGGAAGAATTAAGATTATTTCCTGGAGGCACCCTATCTGCATTTGTGCACTGTTTTTGTGAAGTGAGTGCTCCATCAAGCTGATCACAGCAGGATAAGGACATAAATTCCCTGGAAACATGCCTTTGGCAACCTCAAGCTCCATTAAAAAAAAAAAAAGGGAAGGCTGGATAAGGCCCTGGACAACCTGATCTAGCTGTGGTGTCCCTGTTCATTGCAGGGAAGTTGAACTAGATGGCCTTCAGAGATCCCTTCCAACTCTAAGGATTCTATGATTCAATGATTCTAAAAACACGTAAGTTTAGCTGCTTGAAAAGTGTACATATGGCTTCTGCTGTATCCACGAGAATGTCTTCTGCCATGTGATTCCTCACACACATCTTAGATACACACTGCCAGAAGGAGAAGCCAAAAACCCTTAAAGGGAGCACTCAGAGTTTATTGTTTGTTTGTTTGTTTTTTTCTGTGACTGGTTTGATATTTACCTCTGTTTATTAAATGGACTCCCAAAGATAATGTTTTCCTCCACTGTTGCATTCAGTAGCCATGGCTTCTGAGCTGCATAAGCCACTGAGTATCTGTTTTTACTGTAGATAAATAAAGAGCATTAGCAAAAAGCAGAGCACCCACATTATGAAGTGTCTGAGAATCAGGAAATAATAAGTGTTCATAAAAAATACAGAGAAACACATAGATAAAGCAATTGTTACAGAAGTGAAGGGAAGAACTGCAAATGAGATGCTTTTGTTAGGGCAGCACCCACTCTCTCCCCTAGTGGCACAGTCTATATCCTATGTTATCCCATGTACTTTATTTTACTACACATGGCTGATACCTACCTCAATTGAGTAAATGCAGTTTCAATCCAAAAGAGGATTACAAATATTCAGAATAATTAAATTATCACAAAAAAAAAAAAAAAAAGAGATTATTTCTTTCTTTTCCTCCAACGTTAGAATAGGTAATGAAAAGGCATTGTTCAAATGTAATCAGTATACTTGACTCACTGCTTTCTGAAGTTTTAGATTATTGTACCAGGCTGTGCATATGAAATACAGATTTTTTTCAGGTAATATTTTTTCCTCTAAGTCTGTTAGTTGCTCAGTGACTGACATGGTACTGGTAGAGAAGACAGTTCAATATGTTCTTGGAAGGAATCATTAGGCATGACTGGAATCATTGGGCTGATGATTGGACTTGATTATGTTAGTGGTCTTTTCCAACCTTAATGATTCTATGTTTCTACAGTTACAGTATCCCAAGAACTCAATAGACTTACTTTTCATTGGTTTTAAAAGCCTCATAAAATATGTAAGAATATGAAAATTCTTTATTTCTGTCTGTTTTGCCTATGTACTGTGGCTAAAAATTTTGTGAATACTAGACATTCTTTTGATATGCTGAGATGTGTGAGGAAGCACTGTTAATGGCTTGTAAATCTAAACACTTATCTTTCTTTGATTGTATTGCTTCAAACCAAATATTTGATGTATCCTTGAATGTAAGTGTCTAGGATTTGCTGTTGAGAGAGAGGGTGCTAGGGTATGAGTAATAGCTGGTTAGAAACAGTCAGTAGTACCCCAAAATTTTAGCAGTTCATAGGCATTCAATATGGACTAGCATGAAATATGTCCTTAGGACAGTCAGATATCAAATAATGGTGTGGGTCCCAACCACAGCTACCTGTGCCACTACTTGTTTATCACTGATTAAGCTTGCCCTTCTTTTAAAGCTGCAGGCCATCTCACAGAAAGCAGGGCTGGAATCACAGGCTAACTTCAGGTAGACCACAGCCAGCTCCCTTTGCACACCGTGTGCCTTGCTTTGTCACACAGCTGTCAAACTGGGTTAGCAGCAGCACAAAACCCAGTGCTGAACAGAAGATATGCCCACGTGGGAGGGTACACATAATGATGACTTGTATCTTGAGGCCTTATCTTGTGAGATACGGAGCACAGTGAACTCACAGTGATGTTGAATAAGAGCTGGAAGTGCTCAGTGTCTTTCAAGCAAGACTTTGGCCTTTCTGAAGTGCTGGACTTCAGACTGAGGTAGTGGTACAGTGGCTGGAAAAGATCGGGATCCACCGGATTTAGCACAATTTGCCAGTTATTTCTGTAGTAAATGATTATCAACAGGAAGGAAACAGAGATGGCTGGAGGGTACAAAGATGAAAGTTTGAGGAAATTCTGAAAAATGAGCGCATTATGACACACTAAAAACAGAGATAATACCTTCTGGATGCTTCAGAAGAAGGCTCAGTTTCATTTACACTGCAAGTTATGGCAAATGACATTTAGTAAGCAGAAAACACCAAGACTAGCTTATTGTGCAAGTTTTATATACAGGGGAACTTAGTTAAGTACAAATTTTAAGAATAAAATATCAGTTTTCGTGTATGTGTGTTTTCTTCTTCTAAAGAGAAAATAAACATGGTTCAATCAAAGGCATAGAGTTTTTGGAAATACTACAGCTTTATATCTATTGTGCATAGTGGTTTAACAGGCAAGCTATGTTGTTAGAAAACACATTAAAAATGAAAAATGTGTCTTACAGTCTGTTCAAACTGACATTGTTAATGTTGCATACGCATATGAAAGGTTGACAAGCAATAAACTAGTTCCTCCATACTGTTCCACCAATGACCCGTGGAAGCTGGCAACAACTCTAATGTCAGATTTCTTCTGGATCAAAGAGAAGCTCTGCAGATAAAATTCTGCAGGGTGCACATGACACGTTTTTGCTTTTGAACCAACACTAATTTTGAACTGGTTTGTAGCAGAGAGACTGCATCAAGCTCCACACAGCACTGCAGCGTCTAGACTTTTCTTAAGAAGTCAGCCTCTACTTCTTAAGGATTTGATGAATGATTTTGCAGTGTTCTGTGCCCATTAATTGACTTATTAACGGTGTCAAGGGCATGGAATGCCAGTCAAAAGAGTTCTAGACCAGCAAAGATGCTTGCTGTCGGGAATGATGGCACATCGCTGCAACTGCAAATCCTTAAAGAGTAAGTTTATGCCAGGTGAATGGAAATTGGCTAGAGAGAGAAAGGACTAAGAAAATGATATTGTTGTGTTATTTGTCTCACTTAAAACAAACTACTGAATGAGCGAAGCAAACAAATCCTCTCTTCCCAAATCTACAAACCCTCCACGTGAAATACTTTACTACTGCAATGGAAATGTCTGCTAGCCTGCTGGAATACCATAACTGCAGCTGCACTTATAAACGGAGGATCCAAGTCTTGTAGAGGGTAGAAAAATTCTAATTCTAACCTTATTGTGACAGACTCACACAGTAAAACATCTTTCCAAAGTGCCAGAACTGACACACGTTGCTTCATGTGCTGCACATCAGCTCTCTAAGAACTTTGATAATTTAGGCTTCTTTAAGTGTGCAATCACTGTGTTTTCTTCATGCACCAACTGCCACAAAATATGTTAGATTAGCCCTGTTGATTATCTCAGAGGAGTCAGAGAGACACAAAAGGAAACACAAAACAGATATTGCTTCATAAAAGTTGGTGTTTTATGATAGAAGTTTCACACCTTCTCTACAGTGGAAAAAAACTTAAAGGGAAGCAAAAGATGAAGACTAATGAGAGAATAAAGAGAGATCAGAAATTAGGTCAAGCCAAACAAAAACGAAAACCTAGACTTCCTCTATTAAAAAAGCACAGACTTTTATACTTACAATAGTGCATTAAAATAGTGGAGAAGGATAGGGATAATGCTTTCATGAATGCATTGGGGATGACTTCAGAAGTAAAATTTAAGAAAAAATGGGCACAGTCCCTACAAAACCCTTACAATCCCTTACCAGCATTATGTTTGCCATATGTTCAGATGGCAACAGAGCATTCAAGCCTCATGATGGACTTTCACAGTAATGTATTGCAGGATTGCTCCAGGATTAACAGCGGCCGAAGTCTGATACATCATTACTATACTGTATTGTTACACCTGAATTCACCTAGACTGCACTTCCTACCTGGATCAATAGCTACATTATTCATGCATGTTGAATCACATGGAGAGGGATCTAAGGAAGTAAATAGGACCTTTATTATGATTTTGTAAGGTATAGGGTCCACTTACTCAGGTAAATAACTGAGATATTAATCTCCCTGTCAGGCAGTCTGAAATTATCAGCAAAAACCATGCTTGCATCAGCTATGACACAGTACCAAGTCATAGTTTTCAATGAAAAAGATACTTGGTAAGGCTTGAGATGCTTGCAAAAACTTGAGTTACTCATTTGGTTGTGTGCAGACTGATGCTATGATCCTATCCTCTTGAACATTGTGAAGCTTCAACATTATTTCATATTCCTTATGCATATCTTTCAAACACTGCTCTATTTCTTTGGTCTAAGATTTCATATCCTTCCATAGGAATTGATCTGAGTCTCTCAAACACATATTAAAAAACAGTTGTGGGAATAATTGTTATGTATGCTCTTCTGATTTCTCTTTTTTTCTTAACTTACAGAGGAAAAAAATCCACCTCATTGTGAGGTCAATGTTTCCATGGTGTATCTCAAAGAAATTAACCATGGCAAGTCACATATTCTTTTTTCATCAAAGCTGAAATTTGCATGTGGCTGCACTGAAGTTAGTCTTGCCTTGGCTCCAACTATACCTATTACTCCAGTGAGATCATATGTTTAGAATAGCTGACAGTGAAATATGGCTAGAGAACAAGAAAATGGCATGCATGCTAACACAGGAAAGCAAAAATATCCAGCTTTCAACATTGCTGTAAGAAAAAAGATGATGACGCAGGTTACTTACTTCAATATGGGCAAAAATAATATTGGTCTCTGTGACAAAATTCATCCTTTCAACTGAAAGAGCTATTTAGGAAGAGTTTGGCTTGGTAGATTCAAGGAAACAGAACTGATCTTTAAAACCAGAGAAAAAGTCTTGGGGTTACAACACATCTCTACAATAACCTCTGTCTAGACTATGCTGGAAAGGAGGTTGCTGTCTCCCATAGTTTTCATTCATTGACTCTAAATCTATGTAGAACCAGAGGCCTGACTCCATCCACAATTCCCTCCTCAGCAATAACTTTTTCAGAACCTTTGCTCTTTAGTATTTAGCACCCTCAGTCTGCTTTCTGTGTGCATACTGTGAAGAGTAGCACTGAATTAAACAGGAGAGGCTTGGGCAGATATCAGGAAGGGGAGACAGCATTCCTCACATTTTATTATTTAATCCTTTTTTTTCCTTCAGCTAGCAAAGTGGTAAAGTAAGCCTTTCCTATACAGTACACCAAATAATACCACTCAACTAAAGAAGCTCCAAACTGTAATTCCCTTACTTATGTATGTACAGATGCAGCATAACAAAGCTGATTTAACAATCTAGGTAGGAATCCAAATCAGAGCATCAGTTTTCCTTTCACATTGGTTAACTCTACCATCCCTCCAATGCTTCTTGAAGAATCTCATTATTTGCACAACTTGCATTGAAAATATTATGTAAAGTGTTACTAGACAACAAACATTTCTGATGAAACACTACAGATATGAATTGCACCTTATTGTTCTTACTTCATGTTTTTTTGCAACAAGACTTTCTTCACATATAATGACTACTGTAAATTAGAGCTGACTGCCATCACAGAAGGTGATTGGATAATTTTCTGTTCTTTCTATGTAAAATAGTCTT
Source organism: Tympanuchus pallidicinctus (assembly GCF_026119805.1). Lineage (NCBI taxonomy): Eukaryota > Metazoa > Chordata > Aves > Galliformes > Phasianidae > Tympanuchus > Tympanuchus pallidicinctus. Next base: position 7,636,526 of record NW_026294744.1, read on the forward strand.
TCTACTCAGGTCATCTGCTAGGGCTAGTATACTAGATACTAATTACCAGATTAGATTATTTCTCTTCCTAAGGCACCCTACTTTATCTGCTCTGACTTTGCTCTACCTGCTCTAAGCCATGAACAAAACAGCAATGAAAAGCTTGAGTTTGCTGATGATGTTTTTCAGAAAAGATCTAGGTAATGTAAATAGATATTTCTTTAACAAGCAGTTCTGAGACATGAAATTTACATTTCTCACAGCAAAATCCAACTTCTCCTTCTTTACTGAAAACAAACAATTAGTAGTTATATAATACATACTTGCTCCAGTGAACTTTTCCTTCCAGGGTCTGCATCTCTCCTAATATAGCAAGGAGAAGTGAGGACTTGCCACAGCCAACTTGACCCACAATCATTGTCATCTGACCTATGATAATGATAAAAAAAAAATTAAAAAAAACACAACAATAGAACAGGAAAAAAAATCAATTCTTCTCAAGTCTACAAGACATAGCTAGATCCAATTCTACAGCACATGAGATTGTTAGCATCCACTGTGTAACCTGGCAACATTGCATCAATTCATCTGTGATATTACTTTAATGGAAAATACAAGTACACACTAAGCTCCAAAAGGATGAGAATAATATTTGGACACATACAATCTGCAACTGAAAGATCCTCTATTTTTTTCTGCTTTGCTGTACTATTCCTTCTTCCCAGCACTGCTTTCCTACCTGCAGTTCTTTCCTACAGTGGCATTAGGAATTTTACAGCATTCACCATCACCACCATCATCAAAATAAAAAATAATAGTTTTCACACTTGCTATGTAGGTCTCCCAAAACAAATCTGTAAATACGTGGAATTCCTAGCCAAAAAATATTGTGGAGGCACTAACCTTACAAGGGGCAAACTGAACAACTTGAAAGATAAATTCATTAAAGACTCCTTGACAGATCACAGCATGAAGGTCAAGGAATGCACTGAGATGAAAATAGTTCTAGAGTGGGAAACTGTATTGAAGAAAGGCAGGAAAAGTATACTAGTTGTCTGCTGTATCCTTGTGCACTAACTTTTGCCTGCTGCTTTGACCAAAATCCTGGACTAGATGTACTCGTGACCTGAATGAATCTAGAATTCTCTCTTTCTCTTTCTCTCTCTTTTTTTTTTTTTTTTTACTATTTTATTCAAAATAATAATGACATTTTCTGCAACTATCATTTTAAAATTTATTCTTAATGTTTATGATCTTTCTGTTCTTATAAATATAATATTAACAATAAATTATACAAAAAATATGTAATTTTTTATCATTTAAAGCATTCTAGGTTAATGATAAAGTTATACACCCCATATAGTTTATAACCTTGTATAACATTTGACTTTTTTTTTTCTTTTAAAAAGTGTTTTATTGCTTATAGTAATGTTAAGAAATTGAATTAGTAGCATTCTGCTGTTATGTATTTCATATTTAAGATGTGCTTTTATCCTACCTGTTGGGATTCTGATATTTATATTGGACAAGGTAGCCAAACCACTTCCCCATGAAAAGTATCCATTGGTCACCTACAAAGAAATTGTCACGTATGAGACATAGAAAAATGTGAGAAGTGAAAAATAGAATGTCTAGTTTGGATTTAAAATGTGTTAATAAATGCCTTATGGGTATGATGACATATGCTCAAACACATGCAAAAAAATGCAAGATAGGTGAGCAAAGGCAGCCAAAATTAGAAATATAAGAAGCTATACACGTAAATTACATACAGTATGAAGTGCAATAAGGTAGTATGCTTGAGTTCAACTTTGTTATGCTAGACATTTTCATTTTGTCAAGTAAAAGATTAAACAATAAAATAAAGATAATAGGATCTCACAGGTGACGGTCTAAATACCATAGCTTATCAAGCAATGTGTCATTCTGCACACTGTGATATTATGGCCTATTCTGAACGGATTCCTAAAGCACTAACTGAATATTTTCAAGGTTTATGCTGGACACACCTGCTGATTTTGTTTGTTTGTTTGTTTTGTTTTGTTTTTGTGTGCATATGTCCTTTGGAGTTAACAGAGTCAAGAAGCATTATTCGCATAGAAAACAAGGACATGTGTGGGAAAAAATTGTCCAAAATGACTTAAAATAATGTAATGGTAAATTACGTGTCATAATAAATGACAGAAAATGACATAAAAGTTTTGATCTTGATTCTATGAGCAAAATAGAAGTATAAGAAGGGAAACTAAACAATCTCTTAATTTCTGCATATGGATTCTCTAGTTTTTGTTCCTTTAGACTCATGATGCCTGTTATTCCCAAGAAGATAAGGAAGCAGTAGAAAGAGTTGGTCTGAAGAGAAGTCTTCTCACTTCATTTTTGTTTAAAGTGCTAATTTATTTAGGGGTTTTTTGGCTTGTTCTTGGATTGGACAATTTTTCTTTGGAAAAGCAGCAGCAATTGCACTCTCTCTGGTACTGCTGTAGGACTGAGCAGAAGAATCTGCTGTTTGTAAAGTATGTATTGATGTTTTCAGACCACCTTGATTGCGATGTCATCTGTCTCCACAGGGCGTGTTTGCCTTCTTGATGACTGTTCATAGTTTTCAAGCTGATACCTTAAGGGCTGCCTCCTGTTGATGGCCTTGGTGTGCTACATAGTGAAGCGAAAGAAAAAAGTTGGAATTTGCAAGCAAGGACAGCATTTGGTTTCTTAGCAAAAAGAGAATCTGTTCCCATTTCTCCCAACACTCTTGGTCACAAAAAGAAAATGCTTTTCAATATCTATCATATAAATACTGCAAAATTTTAAATATTTTTAACTGAAGCACAGGAATTGATCTTTCCATGCTGTTTTCCCATGCATAACCATCTCACATTTCAGCTCTCTCAGCCTCTTCAAAGCACTAGGTAGATCTGCCCTACCTGAGGTAGCTTCAAACAAAGCTGTATCAGTAAAAGTGTAATGACATGTAGATCTACCATCTTAGCTCTTGGTTGTTTTTGTCAAGTTCTAGTCACATTTCAAATTACATCATTACATACAGTTTTAAACAGTTGAGGTCGCTAGCTTTAGAAAAACTTCGAAGTGTTTTCCCAAATTTTGTGGGTGTTTTTTTTAATGCCTATTTTATTTATGTATTTAGGTTGGCTAGTTGGTTTCTGGCTAAAATGATTCCTCAAATTTTACTCAAATTCACTTGTATTTAGCACATCTAGAAACAGCATTATGGAATGAATTTCTATTCCACAAACTTTACTGTTGTTTTTTCGATCTCCAGTTCTGCATTTCCCAAGGCAAGAATTGTTCTTACTTAAAAATGTCCAAAGTACTGACTGAGATTGTACTGACAATATACACTACAATCCCTGTAACTATACAAAATGCACCTGAAATAATTTTGAAAACTAAGAAGGCTGAATCATCCCCACATAAGTTTGTTGGTGTGTTCTGGTATTTTTACTACTATTGGCAATTCAGTAGAGCTTCAATGTATTTGAGGACTCTTCATGCCATAGAAAGACAAGTCCCTAAACAAAAGAGGCAAAACTGGTCAAGAACAGAATCAAGCAAGAACCCCAAGCCCCTGAGCACTATCAATAGGGCATTTGCCTCACACTGGGCTCTGAGGCCTCTCTGTTTGAAATTCATTGTCAAAAAACAGAACTTACAAGTCCTGTGTGCTTCTTACAGGATTCATAAGCTACAGAATTGTCCCCACCTCTCCAGCTGTCATCTCCAATCTCATCACTGAGGAGAAATTCATTCAGCTTCTGTACACTTAAAAAAAAGCAAACACAGGATGGTTAAATAAGCCCAAGATACTAAGGGTACATTTCCAGCCCAGACAGCAGGATACACCCAAAAGTATTCCAAGAAAAGTTTGCAGGATACATTCCTTTGCCTTTTGGACCATCTGTTACCTAAGTGAAAAATTATATATGCAGTAAAGGACACGTGAAAATAACTAAACACTGTACGGGAGCTGGAATTGAAGAGGAGAGCTAAAGTCATAGGATTTCTGCTTAAGCTCTGTGGGAATTATTTCCATCTCAGCAGATTTTTCTCTGCTGTACTTCCATGTCTACACACAGGACTTATATAAAGTAATTTACTTGCCTACATCCTCTGAAAATGCAAACGCAGTAGATGTATCCTGAATACAACTTTGGCATAAACAGCATTCTAATAAGACTGGATAATGCACAAAACTGCACAGCCATAGCCAGCCTCAGAGCAGCACAGCAAGAGTTCTCTCAATCTACTTCATAAAACTCTTTCATGGGAAATAAAGCACACACGTTCAATGCATTCTTCATCACAGAAGGACATAATTCTCCTTCTGTCCCATTTTCTTTAAGTAAGCCATAAGTATAGGGCTCTATCATTCTGAGGAAGGGATCAATATAAGAAATCACCTACCATGGTGAAATCATGTCACTTTGCAAAAACTAAAATCAAGGTGCAGGAGAAAGCAGGAGAACATATGGCTTTAGATCAACAATTTGAATATTAATATGAAAATAGGAAAGTAGACCTGTTGCAAGGCCTGTATCTTTATTCTTCATGAAATTATCAATAGCTGTTTAAGCTATGGAGACACATTCATTATTTCATAGTGCCAGTATAGCTGTTCATATCTTCTGTTTTGAAAAAGAAAACTTAGATGTCTAACTACTGTATTAGTATTTCAGTTTTTTGTAAGGATATCTGTGTCAAGCAAGAATTTCTCTTCAAGAAGAAAAGAAACCTCACTCTGATCATCACCCTAAGAACACAACAATCATTACTTTGTGTTTGAATGAGGACAGGTACTCACAAAAGCTTTCATGTTACTGGAAGTACTCTTTAAAATGAAATGGAAATTTGGACCAAAATATTAGGGCTTAATTAGAACACAAATGAGTGCATAGTTATATATTTGATTGATGGTGGACATTCTTCATTCCTCACTTGGAGGATGTGATGCTCATGGGAGAAAGATTACAGGAAAGAAGGCTGTCAAAAGCTGGAGTTTATTTAGGCAAATATGGTATTAAGTAACGTTCTGAGGGATGGCCAGCAGCGATAAGGAAAACGTCAGCACAATTTTGACATCAAGGCTATGCTAAATGTAGTGCAAAGATGTAGAGGCTAGTATGATTTATAAGGGAGAGTTGGTATTTTCCACTAGGCAGAAATCATTTTCAGCATAGAGAAAATCTCTCACATGATTCCCCTGCTGCTTTGATAAATAATATTTGTTTATTTTTTTATTTAATGAGTGAATGTGCTGCTGGTAAATTACAGCTATGAAGCTTGAAGTCCCCTTGACTACTATTCCAAGGAAATGTTGGGAAGACTAGTATGATCTTCATGTCATGCTAGTGCTTGGCATCTGACACGTTACTGCTAATCAGGCGTCAGATTCTACTCTTGGGACAGCTTGGCAGTGTCTACAAAAATGCCCCATAACCATGACTATTTCCATACAGTATTTACATACATAACCATGACTATTGCATCCTCTGATGCAATAAGTGAAGGTCTGAAATTTGTCTTACTACAAATATGGTCCCTTGATATTACATGGTCTATAACCAAGAAGCTGTTTTGTCAAGTTACTTGCAGAAGCAAATGCCTGGCACATACATGCTTCTGATGAAGCAACACATTTTATGAGTCCCTTTTTCTTTTTTTGAAATCTTTCCCACTTTGTGCCAGTATCTTTGCTGTCCTGCCATGCAGATCTCTTGCACTCAGCAACTAAACTCCCAAATGTCTGCCTTGCCATCCGTCCTCTACTGCACCTCTCTACTGCCATTCAGGAGAAAACAGAATTTCCTTTATAAGAAAAAGACCTGTAGTGCTGTTTCTCTTGTGTACTTAGTCCTTCAGCACCCAATGTTCCTCCAACCACCTTCCTGTCAAAGAGAATCCATGCTACTGTTGGACAATAGAGGTATGTCAATACTGAATTCTTACTCAAAGCACCATGCGTTTTGTGGAGAGGTCAAGTTTAGCCTGTTGCTCTTCCCTGCACCACCAGGGCAAATCTTGTGGGACAGCTCAGATCAGCCTCTCTAATCTTCTTCTGTGTTGGCTATAGCCCATAGAAGCACTATGTGAGAAGGGAAGCATCTTCATCCCAAGAGAGAACAGTGTGGCTCTGAATCTAGACATCCAAATTTGGGGGATTATAAAAGGAACAGAACATTCATCTGTCTCTGTATCATTCAATGAAGAGAAACTGTTATTGTTTTCTCTCAGGTATTGTCAACGGACATTGCGAGTCTCACCTTTAAACCCCGTTCCAGGTGAGCAAGTAGAAAAAACCTTTTCTGTAACACCTTCCTTGCTATATTACTGAATGTAGATATTCAAGAGAAACTATTTATAGAGTAAGCTGGGACCACTTACCTTACGATAGCCTTGACTGCAAAACGAACCACAGTGGAAAGCAGAAACAATGGTGTGACCAGGATGTGGAACAACGACAGTGATGCAAAGGCCTGGGCAGGCTGCAGAGGCTTGTCACTGGTGTATGCATAAGTCACAAAAGTCTGTCAAGTCAGAAGGAACAGGAAATTATGTATAAAGACTCTTGAATAAGATGGGTAAAGAAAGCAAGGAAATGTTTTGCTTAAATAAGGCCAATAACTGCATATCTCTGACATAATTCCAGAAAATTGAAGGGAAAAGTGACTCCTGTTACAATAAAAAAAGATTCAGAAAGCTTGCCAGTGATTTCAAGTGACTCAGACATTTACAAATGAAAAAAAAAATCTTAATAAAATAAAAGCATTCAGCTTTGTGAAGTCAAACTGTCAAGTACTGTGAAGTTTTGTAATTGATTTCAGTGTTTTGAGGAAGCATACAATGCAGACAAATCAGTAGAAATGTACTAAATGTTGTGGTTTTTCCCCCACAGTTACAGCACCATTAGATATATTTCACTCAATCCTGGTAAATATCACCAGCACAATCTGAGGAATGCCCTCAGATTTTGGTTTATGAAGAATTCTTACTGAACAGCAGGTGGTACGCCCTCCAGTTCGTTAGATTGAGATTTAAATGGCCAGAGTACAATCAAAAATTTATTTCATCTTAAACTCCATAGTATGCTTTCGTGAATACTGAAATGGTGGCTTACAATACACTTTGTAACAGGAATGATTTTCACGGTTAGGCAGCAGGAAAGTAAAGCCACCTTAAAAATCTTCAAAATGAGAGCTTCTAAAAACAGGTTTTCTTTCAAATTGATACAGTTATGTTGAGTTGATCTTTTTTTTTCTTTTTTTTTCTTTCTGTCAATTAAATCTTATATTTCCATTAGTCTTTAGTTAGTTAGTTTATGAACCCAAATCCCAACTGATGAAATTCCAGTACATTGGAATGGGCATTTCTAATAACACCACCCTCCAGCCAGTGGGTGCACTCTTCTGCTGGTTTTATTAACAGTAACAATGGTCCTGCAGTGGCAGTAGTGTCTTTTTATTTCCTCCCCTCTCTTTTTCTCTCCCCCTTTTTAAAGAAAAGTGAAAAGAAAAATTCTTACTGCAAGAACAGCTGCTATTGGTATGGCTGCATTCATAAAAACTAGGAATGGAAAAAGAACAAGCATCAGATTTACATGACATATATAAAATAGCCATACAATTAGTTCTATGACACAAGAAAAATCTGTCTATTTCCAATTCAAATACTTAAAATGCCAAAAAGAAAAATCCTTCTGCAGGAAGAAATTGCCTTCCATGACAGAGAGAAATCTTTAACACACAAATGAACAAGCCAAATAATTATTTCCTTTGTATACTTCAGTGAATTAGGATAAAAAGTTTTATGTGCATAATTGTTATGCCACAAAACTAAATCACCTATCAGCTCTTCTTCAGTACAGGAAATACAATTTCTATCTGACAATTATTTATCTTTGCTAATCTGTAATCTGCTGATCTGTAATCTGAGTTTCTGATTTTATTACAATTTGTAATGCCATAATTAAGGTGACAAAAAACTTTCTAAAGAGATGAAAACAATGTATTGTCAAGTTTCTATGCTACATATTTATCATATATTTTGTTTCAAGCGTGTTCCACATTCAAAAAATGTCATAGGCACAGTTATGTCTTGTTCTAACTGAAGTCAGAAGGAATGCTGACATGGAGAATCCATTTCTGAAAGCTAAAAACAGTTACTTACTGGAAAGAGATGTATGGAGTGCAAAGGTTTTGAGACTGGTGAGTTCCTTCATTCTTGTTTCCTCCACGCTCTTACAAAATATGTGCTCCCAGGCATATAGCTTTAATAATTTAATGCCTTTTAGTATTTCATTGGTTTTCTTTAATCTCTCTGTAGAATAGTCCTTCATTTCAAATGAAAACAAGAATAAGTAATCAATAATGCTTTGTAGTTTTAATGAGAAAGCTTTTTTCCATTTAATCTGTTGTAAAGTTCATTAAAGATATATGTATATATTTTGTTTATGAATTTGCACAGGCAGTTGTCACACTGAGTAAAATAACATGTAATTTCAGGCTCTTTGGAGATGTTAAAATACCTACAATCAGAGGGGAAATTAAATGACTCTATTCGAAGTAGAGAAGTAAAATATCTGACCCCCTCAGATAGAAGTTGAACCTCAGGAAGGTAGAATAGGCTGATGACATTCAAAGAATAGCCATAAGAATAAGAATAGATAAACGTGTAATTGCTGATAGAAGATTCCTTTTGGGATTCATACAGAATGGTCATGAAAGTAGGTGAGATGTTTATTCATATATTTATCTAATCTAACTAATTGCCCCTCTCCAGAAAACATTGCTCATATGTTTCGGTAAAATCATAATCCAAGTTATTTTGTGAGTCAGAAATCAGAAAAAAACAAACAAACAAACAAACAAAAAGAAAGATTGAGACTATTTCTGAAAGAGTATAGAAGATAAATCCTTTCTTGATATTGCAGCTCAAAAGAATTGAAGTGTACTGAAAATTAAACCTACTTGCCTATAATTTGCTTACTGAATATTAAGATAACAAAGATCGTTACATATTTGAAGACTCACATACCAAAGGTTGATCAAAAAAGTTCAAAGACCGTGAGAATAAGGTTAAGCATTGGACAAAGCATTAAAAAACATTTGTAATCAGTGACATAGACAAGAAGATAAAAAGTGTACAATAGATATTAATCAAACAATGTCAACTGAGTTTTAGAGAATGCAAAAGCTTGGAGTGAGAGTATAGAGTCTCTAGCCATTTCAGAGGAGGACTGTACACATTCTTTAATAATGTGCTCCCACAATTTATCTGTCATTTGTACTAGTTGGTAACATCCCATGACATACAACATTTTAATTCAGGAATAATATCCTTTCATGGAATTGAACTCAGATAAATCTGTGCTATTTGGGAGAAAACAGTCTCTGCAGAGAAGGCAGGTCAGGGCCCACATACTTTTTCGAATTCTTATCTGACAAACACAGGGAACAGGTCCTTTCCAGATCAGAAGAACCACGAGAATAAATTACTCACCAGTGTACTCTTCTGAGCCTCAGCCAACTTGGTAGCTATGAAGTACTGTATTGGTGCTAACAGTACAATTACAGCAGCACCAACCAAAGCACTGTCTCCAAGCAAATTATAAAGTAGGATTACGCCCATTATTATCTATGGAAAAAAAAAAAAAAAAAAAAGAAGCATGGAAGAAAATGTACATTTAATACATCCAAATGATAGCAAATATTATATATGCATATATTCTAACAAAAAAGCTAAAAGATTCACAGGAATCAAGTGAGAATTTATTTCAGGAGCTCACATTTAGAAAGTGAAATTAACGTTGAATTGTAGAAAGAAAATTAACATATTTATTTTTGAACACAAACTACATGTTTTGTTTTAGTACCTGTCAGTACTGATTCTGTACAATATTTCTACAGAACTGAAGCAGCATCAAAACGGTTGGTTCTTGCCCCAAGGCATTTGACAGAACCACTGGCCTCAAGTCTTATTTACACTAGATCTCCTTACATCACTCTGGAAGCATTCAAAGGTCTTGAATGCTGTCATGAATCACTTTTGCCTTCTGTCCTCTGGGTCCTCTTCAACTGGAGACAGAGGCGCGTCTGAGACAGGCACCAAAGCACAAAGCTGCACAAATGTGCAGGGAGTGACACAACCCTGATCTTCTACTTCAATACTGCATAGTTCTGTAGGAAACTACCAAGATGCTGGCTGAGCTCTACAAAGAAGATAGGAACACTTTCCACAAAGGTTCACTTGGGAGTGATTTTGATGCAATTACTGTGATTCTGGTGCCAGAGCTAACACAAGTTCTACATCATCAAGTATTTTTATATAAAGCTCCACTTCAAAGTACAGAGATATCCTCAGTGATAGCAGGACATTTGGAATTAGTTCCCTACTTTGAGTCAGATCTCTCTTTAAGTCCATATTGTTAGACAGTATCAGAAATAGTTACCAGTGGAGTTCGACATTTTGAAAGCATTATTTAGCTTTTCAGGCATCTGCAATGTAAGCTAATGAACCTAGATACCTTTTTCTTAGCAGAATACTACAAGGTTACAGGTTATTTCTACTTGGGCTTAAATCTGAGCTCTTAACTCTTATGGTGGGTTTCATCCTACAATGTGTTGTTGCCCTTGACAACAGGCCATACATTGGTAGATGCACAACATATTTCCTAAGGTTAACCAGTCCTCAGCAGTCTATGGACAGTTACACTATCATTAAGCATGCTGTGCAGATAAAAGTTTGGTATTTGCTATAGATTGCTCTTCCTGAGGTGGGGACAGATTTGACAGTAACTGTTTCTTGGGACATTTCTTGAAGCTTATTTCCTTTGCATAAGGCAAGACAGGATAGTCCTCTCATTTTTATTTTTATTTTTTTAAATAGCAGTATGGTTCTAATCCAGCCCTTATTTACCAACGATTATTTCCTAATCTTCTATTTTTTTTCTTTTTTCTTTTTTTCCAAAGAGCAGATAGTTGAGCTCATCAGGCATTCTGACATCTTACAACAAGAAAAGTGTCACTGACATCAGCTTTATAATACTTTGAGAAGGAAATAGCATATTTTCCTTCTATTTTTACTGTTGAAGCAGAGCTGTAAAATAATCATTACAATTAATAGAGCTTAAGTGCAGGAGCCCTGTATAGCCCAGGTCACAGATGCTCACTAAGTTACTCATTAGGTGCAAATTCATGGGTGAAGCTATGCTCATTCTTGAACAAAGCTGTGGTCAAGCTGTCCCTGTGCTCAGTCTTCTAATTCCCTGGGGCTGAACTACAGGAACCAGTAAAATAAACAGAAACTTCCTCAAAAAAACCTGTTAGAGTACTGGTGAGGAATGCCATTACATTTCTTCAGCAGCTGAGACAGAAACTGTTTATTAAAGAAACAGTAAATGGTAAATTTAATGGAAATGTATATTCAATTATTCACTAGCTACAGGAAACAGACCACCTGTTCATTTAGAAACACTCCGGTATTAGCAGCAACACTTCCAAATAAACCTGAGGAAACCAAATAAGCCCTCTCATTATTGACTTATGACTTAAAATAGAATCCTCTGTATTATTTCAAACTTCTGTTATTACGCAAACTTCTTTTGTCTTTTTCTCCATGAATTATTTTATCACCTAAACCTTACCCTATCCTAAAGTATACACATAAAAGCAATATTTGTTTCCATTAGTAGTAATCATATTGCTGACTATTACAACAGCTTATTAGAACAGTTCCAGGAGTTTCAGCAAAAGTGTGGCTTCTGCCCCTTTTTTAACTTGTTTGGAGTTGGTGGGATCATATGTAGGTTAGAACCATTCCATTTCCACCAGAAACTGAACTTTTGGAGTTGTTATAGGGTTCAGGCACTGTGGAAAATAAGTATGGCTCAGGTCAAGTTATTTAGCCACTTCTGAATATTTCCTTTAAATTAATAGTTTTTACCTTGCCTTCTCACACATGCTTTTCCTTCTTTCCCTGCCTTGTAGATGTTTGCAGTAACTAAGCTTGTTTAGATCAGAGCTCCTCTGAGCATGTTGTTCAGCCCAACAGACCTTCCATTAGTCAATAGAGCAGAATTCAATTCCTTTTCATTCCAACCACTAAGCACAGCTACAAGTAGGCACTGCAAATGCAATGCTTGGCACTGCAGAGATGCTGCTTCCATGCGGCAGAAGAAAAAGCAACAATTTGTGTCAGTAGGGGAAGACAGGTGAGCAGAGAAAAGACAACAGGCTATCATCTATCATCCATAAAGTTACAGATTGTACCCAGGACAGCAAAATCCTAGTAAAAAAAATCCTCACTTTACCAGTCCCCTGAGAGACAATCTCCCAGCTCTGGGAGATGATGGGCCACATTTCTGCTTGTCAGTTCTCTTCCTGGCAAATGAGTGTGAAACCTATTGTTAAAGGTTCCCTTTTGGATTAGGTGGTAGTCTCACAGATGTATACTCTTTTCTAATGGGCTGGAGGATCCCAGCATTATGTCCTTATTTTGATGCTCTACCTGAACAGGCATAGCCCACAAATTGGGGCACAGGAACAGGAACCACATTAATTGATTTGTTTCTATGGCAACCAAGTTATTGATTTGTCCCAGTGTCATCTCTCCCATGGACAAGTTGGATGTGGAAAGCCGCAGGATCTTATCGTATATCATTGCCTGTGGAGGGAATAAAATGGTATCTATGAAAAGGAAGTCGTTAGAAAACAATATCAGCAGCAGGATGTTTCAAGCTGCAGTATTGGTAATTACCTAGCACAGCCTTTCTCTCACTTGAGACGAGGCAAAACAAGAAAAAAAATGAGAGATAACAGACTTCTAAAACCTCCTAAAGCATTGGTGTTTGATGCAGACCCAAAACAGAACAAAGACAACAAAACATGAAAATTCAGGAGACTGAGCAAAGAATTTTTTTTAATAAACACTTGGTGAGGCTGGTTTTCTGTGGCACTGTTAAGGAAATTATTATTTCCAGTGCAATAGTTGAGTTTATATTCCTTCATACTTCTCTCCTGTACCTGGTCATCTATTCCCATAAAATATGTCGGAGCACAACAGGGTTTAAGGTTAATTAGTTATCTACCAGAATTTTAAAGACAAATACTGTGAGACTAGTTGCAGCTATGATCAAGTATCACAGTTGTGTCTTCAAGGAAATTTTAGAAAAGATTTTTGCTCTTCACCCTGTTTTATCTGTGAGCAGGGTAGATTCTGTAGAATTCCCATTTTGACAACTGGGAATCATAAAAGCATAAGGAAATGATGAGGTGCTGTTTCTTCACCAAGTGTATCCTCCTGTGTTGAAACAGCTGCATCAATCACAGTGCAAGCACAGAGAGAAGCCTTCACACTGGTACAGTATTCTGTGGTTAGCTACACCTGGGAAAACATCAGTTCCAGCTTCAGTGTTGCACAAATTCCTGCTACTGTCTGTGGAGTTTTGTCTGCAGATGTCCTGGCTACAGCCCAAACTGAGTTGGAAATTCTGGCTCTTGTTCATAAACATGACTTTTATAAAGGGTAAATGGATGCTGGCTTTAGACAGTTTGGGGGAAGAATCACAGTAAAATCTGTAAAATCTCTGTAAAATGGCATAAATGTTCAGAATCACCACTCATGTTGCACGTACAGTGCCCCAGTAAAACACAGCTAGGGCAAGGATATGGCTGGTAACTCTGTTGCAGTCAGAGTAACTCATAAGTAAATACAGAGGCAAAATAATGCTGCTTATCTCCAGATTACTAACACTTTTTGCAAATATATGTTTATAGGTGTGCAGAGTGAGTGTTACACTTCTGCATATCATTATAATGGTTCTATTTTTTGGTAAAAAGAATTGCTGCCATCAGTTTAGCAGTGGTATTACCGTTTCCAGTTTTCTGCATAAAAATATAGTCGATATCTTCTCTCAAACTATAGCTGTTAACTGAGTTTTTACATAAAGGATAAGATAGGTGAGAGAATGAAGGAGGAGCATATTCATATAATGGGAACAGATTTGCTCACCAATAAAGCACCTCGTAGATTGATGCCAGTTTCTGTAGTCACATAGTAGGAGGCCTGCAGGAATGTCCTCTGCAGGATAAGGGCCAGGAAGAGGAGAACTGCCAAAACATAAACATTCTTGAGGAACTCGTCTGAGGAAAGATATGAATTCGATGGATCCTTCAAATGAAAAGGAAAAATATGATGACAACGACGTAGGTTTGATTATCTTTTGAGATGCTAGATATTAGGAAATTCAGTCCTTGCATTAGAATATATTATATTGATGGTACTCTGGGAAAGTTGCGGGAATTATAATGATCTCACTGTTCTACATATTATGTAATTGGATAGAAATTAAACTCTCTGCTCATGTTCCGAAGATTTCAGAGTGCAACTTTTAGCATTTCTGAAATAATTTTCGTTAGCACAAAAGGGACAGTGAGAGGGACAGCCATGTCTGTCTTATTCCTTAGATTTTCATTTGAACTCTGGTGATTTGGTGGATAGAAATACAATTTTGCCTGCATATGAAGAAGCTAAAATAAATTATTTTCAATAACATGACTGGTTTATTGCATTGATATTGCAATATTGATTATGTTGTATTTGTACATTATAGGAATAATTCCTTCCAGAAATAGTTTACGATATCTGCAAATTCTGAATAATATAAAAATGTATCTGCAAATATTTCCCATGAAATGAGATGTACATGTCTCAAAAAGGGAAAAAAATTATTGTTTATATAATTTTGTTTTCCTTTTCTAGTTTCTATGTTCACTGTGATGTTTGGCTTCAGTCAGAGGAGGAAACAAATGTACCAAAATACTGCTAGAAAGGCTGTTTCTTTGGCATTTCCAATCCAGCTGGAAGCAGGATATACTGGATTTCTTAAAAAAAGAAGAAAAGAAAAGCCTGTTCTGCTGAAATGCCCAATCTGATGCTGAGATGAAAGGTCTAGTAAATATTGGAAGATAAACTGCATGTCTACACTCTCAAAGTCTCATCATTCTGTATTACTGTCATCTGCAAAAGGACTAAAGGCAGGAGAGAGACCTGAGCTTGTAGGCTTGCTTCACCACAGGCACCTCACCAGGAGAGGGTAAGACTGAGCACTAAGGAAAAATTATGAAGATGGTCAAGCAGCAGAACAGGCTTCCTAAGGTGGTGGTTAATGCTGTTTGCCTGTGTTCTCGTGACATTTGTACAATGTCCTCGTGCTTTAACTTTCAGTTGGCCCTAGATTGGTCAGGAAATTGGACTATTCTATTCTGTTCTGTTCAGTTCTATCCTATCCTATCCTATCTGTTGTCAGCAACTGCGAAATTGCGAGACCCCACCGCGGGGTCTGATGTGCTAAACTCCCTCCCTGCTCTAATGATTGATGTGTGATGTAGGCCCCTAGGGGCGTAGACGAAGTAATTAAGCTATATAAGGTAGTTAATACGTGTAATAAACGCCATTTTACTGCTCATCATATTGGTGTCACCTCGGTAATTGGCCAAGCTGCGGTCTCCTGGGGAAGCGGAACAGACGCGGACTGTAACACCTATCCTATCCTATCCTATCCTATCCTATCCTATCCTATCCTATCCTATCCTATCCTATCCTATCCTATCCTATCCTATCCTATCCTATCCCATCCCATCCCATCCCATCCCATCCCATCCCATCCCATCCCATCCCATCCCATCCTGTCATCTTAATCTCATTCTACTCTCCTCCATCTATCAAAGACACCCAATGGCTGGGTAGTCTGGGTCTGGGATGAACCCATCATATGGCTTGCAGGGAATTGTTTCCCATCCCTATCTGCTGTAATAATCAAGCCATAAAACTTCCAAAGCAGTATAAGCAGTGAAACATTGGTAAATACCTAATGAGCCAAAAACACTTCAAAAGTGCCAAAGTCTAAAGTATCTAAATCCTGCTGGAATAACAGGACAGGGTTCCTTCATCAGCTAAAGAATCCTGGAAATGGGGGTTGCTTCAGTATATACATATACAATTTCTCTTAATATCCTGGGTCATCTAACTTTCCCATGAGTTTATAGCAGGGATAACAGTAACAAACTAAATTTTGTGGCCACCTTTATCAATGTAAATAGAGTTACAAGGAATTAAGGGGGAATAACCGTAAAATTAAATTCATTTGAATTAATTGAAGCTAGAGAGAATTTAAAGAGAGACTCATAAAGACAAGAACAACCAAGGGAAAGTTTATCAAAATATGCAAATTGAAAGCAAATGTATTCTGAAATGTATCCAAGAGAAATAGTGACTATCTGTCACAAAGCCAGAATGTTGAAGTGCTTTCAAGTTTTCGACTTTATTTTAATCTTCCCTTTAGCCAGTGTTGATTAAAACATTTAAAAATAAAACACTTCAATGAAGAGTGCAAAATGAAAAGGTGCAAATTTCTAAATTTGAGATCCAGAAATGAAAATTTTCAAGCAAAACTATCTTGTATGCTCAACATTAAAAAAAAAAAAAAAAAGATAACAAAATTCTATAACAAGGCAACTAAAACTCCAAAACTATTTTTGAGGCAAAAGACATACTTTGCTATTTGATTCTGTGGCTCAGATCCAACATGTTGAGGCTCAAATATGATAAAGAGCTTTTTTCGATAAGCTGTGTTATTAAACTCTATGTTGTCAGCACAATGGCTGAAAGTTGGGCTGAAAGCCCAACTCAGAGTATCACCCAAAAAAATGAATGTTGGGAACAAGCAGCCAAGTAGAAGATGTTTGGATAGTGATGGCAGTGAAGTGCTCTATCTGAAAGGGAAAATTTTATTCCATTACATACCTATCCACTCCTTCAAATATAATTCAAATAAACATTTACTGTATAATGTGTGTGGGTATATTTTCATATCAGAAGAAAGAGAAAAATTTCCTCCCTGTGTCTTGTCTACTGTCACTTTGTAAAATAATTTTGCATTTATCTTTTCACTAGTTTTCAACAAATTCTAGTTCTTATGATAGAAAATGTTCTGTATCAGAGGCTTATTCAGTTGTCTGATAGACTACCTCTGCAAATACAAGTCTCAGTGAAGCTTGAATGTGCATCTCTAGATTCAAGGAGTTCACTGAATAATCAACTTTTGCATGCCCAATGCATTTAATCAGCAACAAGCAGTGCAATCAGTCACAGAGAGCGAATACTCTCGGATCCCACATGAAAACAAGGTTACATCTTGCTCAAACCTGTCAGTGAATGACAAATGGATAGAGGGACATAAATTAGGCAGAACCCACAGATTCCTCTTTTCTGGATCCATCACTGGTGAGCTACCAGCAGGTGTCCTGCCTGAAATGAGGAGGCACAGCTGAGAAGAGATTCATAGAAGCTATTACTTATCCTTGGAAGTTCAGAACTGACTTCATGAAGAGCCAGCTCTTCCAACTGGGGGAAGCCTGCCTCGTCTCTGTTGCACTACTTGTGCTGCATTCATGATGAAGACTTTCACTACTTAGGTCTTCAACTTGATGGTCTCTAACAAAAAAATAATTTGCTTGAAAGAAATAATGAAAATTACAATGATGATCATAGATATTTGGGCACACACAGTATTAAATATCTGATATGAATCAAGAACAAACACTAAACAAAATCTTTCAATTAATGTTGTAAAGTTACCTTTTCTGTTGCATTTGTGCTATAGGTTGTGTTCTGGAAGCCTTGAACAATGCCAGAAATGCACAAAGGCCCAGCAAAACCCAGCAAGTCAGCCAAGTAACGGAAGGTGCTGCTAAGAAGAATTGGTCGTCCAAAAGCACTGTACATCGCCAACCATATCGAGGGACGTCGATTGGGCTGATCTGCTACTTTTTTCTGGAAAACAGAGAAACAGGTTGACAATGCATCAACAAGAGGCTTCCCTGGCAATATGCAACAGTTTCCATTTCATTGCTGCCTGAATGCCTAAATGTTTCCTGTATGTTTGTAAGGGCAGAGGAAGCAGCAAATGTGATGTTGGCATTGGCAGATTTCAGACACTCTTCACAGCAAATCCAAACTCTGCCTCCTCTTGTTAAGTGTGGTTTCTCCCCTCTAAATCCTAACACTTTTCTGAACACAAGAATGTGAATACAGATTAAGCATACTGCCATGTAGATGTTGCTCTTTGTCACATACACGCTCCGGAAAGGGTCTGACATTTCAAGTCCTTACTCTTATGGATAATCTTTACTTTCACAGTAGATGTGAAACCACTTCATTCAGTAAAGGCTTCTGGTATGAGAGAAAGATTGAAGGAAGAAACATGGAGAGATAGCTATGTGAATACAGTTTAATTTATCCAGATTTTTCTCTTACATGCCTTCTAGGAAGACACACTTCAGCTCATAGCTAATTACTGGGCTCAAGAAGGTAAAAGTAATGAACTGTACTGGGAGATGAGATTAAATCATCTAATGGTCCTTCTGGGCCTTCAGTTCTGTGAATCTGTGCATTATCTTCACCCATGCACTGGAACACCAACCAATGCATATCTCTGAACTTGGTCAGAGGGGTGCTGGTTTTGTCAAGGTCCTTTTAATCTAAAGAAGAAAGAGTTTTACTTAACAGATCCATGGTCTGCAGAGTGGTTTCCTATGCCTCAGGCAACAGCTTTTGACACAGTAAAAAATCATCTGTCATTTTTCAAGTAGCACAGATGCCTGCAAGTTATAACTGAAGCCAAGCCCTCTTGAGTGTTCACAGAGACATTTTAAGTATAGCTCAGTAATAACAAGCCCCTGACCCAACACATTATCCAACGAAAGGCAAGCATGTATGTGCCCTGCCTGGCTACTCCCTGTCTTGTTTTCTCTTTTCACAGTTCTTCCTTTTATGACACTTCAACAGTGAGATACAATATGCACATGGTGCCAAAAATGTACAGATGTATGGGAGGGCCAGATAACTGCTTCCTGGTTTCTAGAGATTAGACCAGGCTGGTCATAACCAGCATAATGGCAAGAAGCACAGTATAGGGAAATAGCCAGCACAGGGACAAACTGTTAACAGGTTGTTTCCATGTTCATCATTTCATAGAAGTGATTTTTTTCTCATCTGTAGGCGAGAAGAAGAGATGGCATAGAAATGCTATGGGTTATTCAGTACCTTATTATTAAAGGTTATTAAAAGACCTTGTTTTAAAGTTATTTTGTCACTTGAAGATAAAACAAACAGATTAAAAACAAATACAGGTAGAATCAGACAGACAAGACTCATTGAAATAATTTAGAACTAGGAGCTAGCATGCAACTCCCTGCTTTTAAGATCAAAGTACTGACAGAGCAGTCTGGTTTGAAAGAGTGTTACACATGCTCTGCTCTACAGCATGCCAACGTTCCTGCTGCTGGGACCAACCCTGACTGCATTGGTAGGTGCTGGATACTCCTGAATACAAGCGCTCCTGAGCATCCCTCCATCTGGTTGGAAAAAAATTGTAAATCTTTTCTTTCCTTGACATATTGACACTTACATTTGTGAAATCATTCCCTATGCCTTCAAATAATTTTCTTTAAAGAAAAGATGTTTGTTATTAACAGGTAGATAGAAACATCGTAAGATTTGAATGCTATGAGTGGGTTTTCAGGCTGTTAATTCCATTGTTTAACACTGTTGATTTTTCTTTGCTTAACCAAGAATTTAACATAGCTGAAGTATCTAAAGTGAAGAGGGGAGAAAGAAGAGTGGATTTTTTTCCCAGTGGTGAAAAATTTTGCAGCATTTTCCTCTAGTGGGCTTGCAGTGTACTACGTTATGTGGTGCAAATCTGGGATGCACGGGTCAATATGCAATTTGAAACATGTAGACCACTTGAAGAGAAACCCAAAAACACCATGAAGTGACAGCAGAAATCAAGAATTTTTTCAACATTAGGATGATGTGTAATACATTGATCCAAAACTTTGGCTGTAGGAATTTACTTTCATATCTCTAAGACTTCTTTACATACTTAATCAAATTAAAAAAATCTTCATCTTGAGCCAAAATGTCCTTTAATATATTGGGAACTGTGAACATGTATTAAAGAGAGTATATGAATTTAAGGTCATGGGTGTAACTCTATGCGTATGACACACACAACAGCTTACTCTGCAAAAGCAACCTCCCTATCCACAGTTAGAATTTATACAGTGCACTTAGAAAGATGAGATAAAAATACTGTAAGATTAGGTGTTTCAATTTCTATGGTAGATTATCTAAAAAAGCAAGGAAATGCAGTATGTTCATCTTTTATTTTATTTCTGATGGCAGAATAAATGGAAAGGAAAGCCAATTCTAATGCATATTTTGGCAATATGTTGTTTATGAAAAATCTCAAACAGCATATTTAAGTAAGCTTGATTACCAAGAAAACACGTTTTAACTGTCATTTTATAGTGTCTTTCAATCTCAAAGGACATATATGACGTTGTCTTACAATATGCTGTGTACGTTGCCAGGCACAAACTACTCACAAGACCAGTAACAAATGACCTGTGTCTTATTGTAGGAGCTGGAATGCCTTCTGCTGTAGCAACTACCAGATTAATAGACAATTAGAATGTTGATCTCCAATTATTTACCTTTCAATATGTTACTATTAAATTACGTTATAACATTACTATTAAATTATTAAAACAAAATTATCTGACTTTAAGATTCTATAAACAATAATTCAGCATGAATGTTCTTTGAAAAAAGATTTCAAAAAAAATCCTACTGCCAGCAAAGGAAAAAAAGAGTAGGTTCCACTCAGTGTTTGGTCCCTGTGCTTGGGACACAGGTTAGGAGAAACAGTGATTTTGAGAAGCAGTCATCAAAATTTAACCTGAATTCCCTGATCTTTTTTTTTTCTTTTTCTTTTTTTGGTAGAGTATCTGGTTTCAATTTTCATTTCAGGCAGAAGGTTTAGGAAAAAGCCTTAAAAGCAACACACTTCATGTGAGCTGTCTCAATGGTATTTTACAGTACAGAACATCCATGTTAATGTTCAGTGTCTTTTATCAAGGTGTGATAAAAGGGGATTGGAAAGGAACATCCTTCATCCCGCATGGCCAAGGAGTGCAGCTGAGATAAGCTCTCTGGAGGCACAGGCAGGAGTAAACCAACTTAATCCAGAGGATCTGGGGGGCTCTCTGCCCCAGCTGTGGAAGATCAGGGTAAAATACACCCTGGCAGCAGAGACAGTGACAAAGGATCTCTTCCAGACTACAATCACGCTTCACCCTGAAGAATTTAACTAATTCTGTGGCTGTTTTCTAACCCAGCCATGCACAAAAAAAACATTGCATTTGTTTTAGTCTTTCAGTTTACTTCAACATTATCAGTAAAATATCCATTTACTTCAGGGTTACTGCCTGTTTTAGAATATTGTCACAAATGGAGGTTATGGTAATCTTGAGATATTATGCAGGTTAACAGGAAGAAAAGAAATCTGATCTCAGCCAGTTTTTGCAAATGTAGGTGCATGTTACCATGGGCAAAATATTGCAAGTATCCATATGTGCATGACATGCATTCAGTGAAGCTAAACAGTGAATGCACATGAGCAACAACAGAGTTCACTTGCCTTTTGGCATTTGAGCCACATACTCATGCATGCACATGCTGTATCTGCAGATGTAAATGAGATACAGACAAGTGCTTGCACTCAGTCATGCACATTTGTCATAAAGAAAGGCACAGAGTCTCTAGTTCTAAGGGGTAAGTAGGTGCCTAAGCCTCACTGGCCTCTTTAAGTAAGATATGGTCACCAAATTCTGCTTTGAGGATCTGGCCTAAGAGATGCATTTCTCCTTTGGTGTGAAAAGCTCAATTCCAATGACTTAGTAGATTTCTGCTTTAAGCAGAAGGGTCTTGGACTCTCTAATAATAAATACATCGGCATGCAAAGCAGCCTCAGTCTATTTAGAATATAAATAATTGCATTAATTAGGGCTTCATTTCAGAAGGCATGGAAAAGAGTCTGCAGCTCCACCAGCTACCAGGTGGAAAGAGCTGCTCTTGCCGTACTCTTCTTGCATTGCTGTTCTGAACTGTTTACTGCTTAATAAGTCTATCTACCTGGTGTGTACAAGAAAGGGATTTACATGCCTTAATCTTACGTGCTATATTTCCAAAGTGGCTTCTGACTGCTCGTATCCTTTCTGTTTATGCTCAAGAACTGACAAGTATGTACAAATCAGGGAGACAGGCTCCACAAATGAAATTTCACAGTTTTGCCTAAATGTATGCAGAACTTTCTCTGGAAACATCTCCTCTACTGAGTCAGAAGGTAAACAAAAACCAGCTTTGTTTTTCTTACTGTGTCTGGCTGGGATGGAGTTCATTTCCTCACAGCAGCTTTCATGATGCTGTCTTTTGGATCTTTAACTAAAGTCGGCTGGTAAGACACCAAACTGTTGCTGAGCCATGTTTACATCCCACCAAGGACTCCCCTTTTCCTACTCTGTCACCAGTGAGGCTAGGGGCGTGCAAGACCTTGAGAAGAAGACATAGCAAGGACAGCTGACCCCAACTGACCAAAGGGGTATCCCACGCCATATCATGTTGTGCTTGGCAATAAAAGATTAGGCAAAGAAGAAGAAAGGAGGGATACTTGTCATTATAGTGTTTGTCTTCCCAAGTAACCTTCACACGTGCTGAGACTGTGCTTATCAGAAAGTAGCTACACATCTAACTGCTGGTGAGAAGTAGCAATGAACTCTGTACTGTTTTTCTTGCTCACACAGCAAGAAACTGATTCAGTTCTTAGGTTGCCTTTATTTTGACTCACCAGTTTTTAGCTTGTGCTCTTGTGCTTCTCTCCCCTGTTCCACCAAGAGAAGAGTGGGCAAGCAGCTGGGTGAGTGCTTAGCTGTTTCCTGGGGCCAATCCACCTGCTTCTCTTGGTATGTGTTTTTGAAATGAGGGTAGAATTACTGGAAAGAGAATTACTGTAACGCTTGCCCATGCCCAAAGATTTCTCTGTTGAAACACCACTGTCTAAAGAAGGAAGGATTTGCTTCCCTTCCAGTGTGCATGTCAGAGGAAACATCACAACTAAGCCCTTACCTAATATGGACATGTTTGTCCATAAGTTTGTACCCTCCTGCAAATGCAAAGGACAAGAATTACTTTAATGTGCAATATTTATAAGACAGGATTTCTGAAGAAAAGGTTGAGATGAGTATTTCCAATTGAAACTATGGAAAAGTAGGAGATTTTCTAGTTTAAAATGCTGTCTTGAATCTCTAAGATTTAAACAAAGCTTTTATTTTTAAAATGAAAGCTAGCAAGTGACCATTCTGTTACGGTTTTGGTTTCTAGTTGCTCTCAATTTGGCAACTCTTTCCTGCTGTAAATTCACTTAAAATCCAACAGTACCTATGGCACTGGAACTTCCTATGACAAATTTCACCTTGGAACAAACAGACCTAAGTCAAAAATTCCTAAAACTGGGATTTCATCGAAGCAGAAGAAATTCAAAGTGACACCACAGTTTTAAAGGCTAAAGTAGTGACATGGACATCTTTGGTTACCTTTTGTTCCTCGTATGCTTCTTTGAGACAAACATAATTTGTCAGCGCTCTCATTGCAATTGGAAGCTTCCCAATTGCCTTCAGGTCCACAGGTTTCTTGTGAGCAGATATAATAAGTGTATTCATCCACCAGTAAGTTGCTTTTGAGAGCAAATTGACAAATGGCTGAAGAAACCTCACTCCGAGATCTTGTAGATCCTCTGGTGGCTTCACTTTCTGAGGGTTCATGAAAAATACATACCTCTGGAGAGAAGAAAATGGACAGCATGTTTTCAGAAAATATCTTATTATAGGAAATTCTAAGTATGTATAATAATATAACAGCAGTGTCAAATTTGTATTTGGAGGTAATAATACACTGAATTTGGGTAAGAATTTGCTTTTAAACATGAGTATTTCCATTCTGATAATGTAACTGTTAAGAAATCAACAACTGTGGGATGTGGACACTGCTTTTTAGCTTACCAAGTACCATCTATCTCTGCATGACAACAACAAAGAATTCTTGGGATATATTTTTATTTGCAGTGGGCAAAACATATGCTTGCTTATGCCTTCACTGCATATGTAGTTTAACTGCATTAATCATAGAATCGCTGAGGTTGGAAAAGACCTTAAAGATCATTGATTCCAACCACAGCCTAGCCATACGACCCTAACTCTAACAACCCTCCACTAAATCACGTCCCTGAGCACCACATCCAAACGTTTTTTAAACACATTCAGCGATGGTGACTCAAACACCTCCCTGGGGAGCCTATTCCACTGCTTAACAACCCTTTCTGTAAAGGAACGTTTCCTAATATCCAACCTAAACTTACCCTGATGCAACTTGAGGCCATTTCCCCTCGTCCTGTCACCAGTGAGAAGAGACCAACCCTGCCCTCGCTGTAAGCACCTTTCAGGTATTGGAAGAGAGCAGTAAGGTCTCCCCTCAGCCTCCTTTTCCCTAGACTGAACAGCCCCAGTTCCTTCAGTCACTCCTCCTAGGGCATATTACCCAAGCCCTTCACAAGCCTTGTTGCCCTTCTTTGGACCTGATCCAGCACTTTAATGTCCTTTCTGAACTGAGGTGCCCAAAATTGAACACAGTTCTTGAGGTGGGGCCTCACCTCACCTCACCTCACCTCACCTCACCTCACCTCACCTCACCTCACCTCACCTCACCTCACCTCACCTCACCTCACCTCACCTCACCTCTTAACATAGAGTGTAGATTACACAATTTCCCACACATACTGTATTGGTGCTATAGATTCACAAATGCATATGTATATCTATCTACACAAATACATATGCACTGTCTGTATGCATATACATGCTCAGACCAGGGCCTAAATTGAGGATACATATTTTAAAGAGATGTCACATCTATAGAATTCATAGAATCATTGAATTATGGAATTGCTCAGGTAAAGACCTTAAAGATCATCAAGCCCAACCGCAACCTAACTATATTACCCTAACTCTAATAACCCACAACTAAATCATGTCCCGGAGCATTGCATCCATTAACTAGACATTCACAGTGACACCAAACTTGGACCTAAACTTGATGAGAGACAGTTACTGGGGCTAATGACATCTTCATCTCCCAGGATCTGTAGATATTTATTCAGATATGGATCAAGAAACCACATACCCTAACTCGAATGACATTGATCTCCACAGCCATCAGCAGCCCGTAGAGAATCACCATAATTCCAGTGATGCAGAAACGCAGCTGAGAAAAAGGCACACCGTCCTGGCAGTATCTGACTAGCTTGATAGTTTTGGTGACAAAGGCCATTATCCAATAAAGAAAGAGAGCTGTAAAACACATGCACATGCATCATTATAAATACATATTTCAGCTGTGTTGCAGCTCTCTCAAGCAGAAATATTCCATAGCTTAATTCAGTGCAAACATGGCAACCATCTATATCACAAGCCTGCAGGATGGCCCAGGCTGATGTCAGACGAAGTCAGGAATACAGAATGGAGAGATTTGTATTCCACTTTCTTTTTCCAAGTCATTGTTTTCTTTCCTGGGTTGCCACCTTTCAAAAGCATCCACAACTGTGGATCTTCACACAATTACAAAAGTCCACTGAAGACAATCTGATAGGAAACTTTACTATTAAAATGAAGTAAATGTCACTTAATGTGACAAATATCATATTGCCTTTTTGAAAAAGTAGGATTCATCACAGGTGTGCACTTGGAAACATGCTTATTTTGAAAGAATCCATGTAGTTTAATTACATCCTGCACTCTGGTTTGTATGACTGGTTCAGGCTGTTGAGTTGTAAGTAATTTGGCAGTATATTCCCATGAAACATTATGCTGCAAAGTCTAGTCAAATTCATCTGACCATCTCCTGACTGAGATAGACATCAAGATAGCTGTGTTTCTTGAAAACAAACTGTCCTTATCCTCCAGATCCCCACTGCTGTTTGGGTAAAGTAAGGGGTGGTATTAATCATTAGACTGGAATATCTTGGAGTCAACTGCAAAGGATGCTGAGAAAAAAACAGCAATCTTCACAGGATGTCTTCTGAACAGATTACTATTTCAAGAAGTGCTTCCAAATATCTATTTTGAATGAATACAAATCTTGGACATAAAATAATGAGCAGTGTTTAAAAAATACCCCAAAGCTCATGCTAGAAATACAATAGGCTCGCTGTGTTCTCCCTTCTGTGATCATTTTTAAAAGTAGTTTTCAATGTGTACGTAATAAAAGGCAAAATAACTCCTACAATAATACAAGTTCTATGAACAGAAAATTATCCTCAGCCTTTTAATATTCTCCTGCATTTTATCATCCCTTTCAATCTAAGCCGGCAAAACTACTGTTTTTGTAAAAGAACATGATCAGACTTGGACTTACCTAACAGTAACTTTGGAAAGTTAGATGTTTCAATGTTATGGTAATAGACTATGGATACAGTGGCAGCCACAAATCCCATTATGGCTGGTAGAAAGAGATGGAGATGTCGAGATTTCATTTGTCTGAAATTAGAAAAGACATAAATTAGTGACTTCAGTTACATTGTAACACCATTGTAACATTCCTAGGTGTTCTGCTAATGTAACTAAGATGACAAATATAGCTTTACTAGTGACAAAAAGGTGTTTTTTTTTTCCAAGTGAATGCATTAACTTCTGTCAATATTTACTAGCTGTTATATATTGACAGAAGAATAATGAAGTGCTAAGAACAATCGGTTCAATGTCCCATTAAAATCTAGGATTCTGAAATGGTGCTCCATCCTTTTTGGGGGAAAAAAAAAGGACAAAAACTCTCTACATCTTACTTGCAAGCATATCACATGATAAGAGAGTACACTGACAAATTCAGTTAGCCTGGCTATCCCCTTGTTACTGTCACTTACGTATCAGAAACTATGCCCTCTGCTATTTCACACACATGTACGAACAGGAGAGTGAATGTCAGAATCCATCGCAGATTATGCCCAGGGAAGTGCAGCCATGTATTGTGGTGAATCTGGACTTTGGAGCTTTGGCTTCCCCAGCCTGGAAAATAATAGTAGTAGAGGAGGAAGGTTATCATACAGCCAGCCAGAGATGTAGTTATTTGTTCCCTTCTCTAAGCCATAGGTTATGCTTCATAGTCTAGAATTAGCACGGAAGAGCTACAAGACCATGAAGAGAGGCTGTTGTTATTACCCAGGCATGATCCATGATTGTCTGAGTTGCCAGGTAGCCCCTAATAACTTAGATCTAACTTTGTAGGCTACAGGACAAAAGAATTCCTAAAATAGAAATCAAAGGGAAGAGGCCCCTAGCCAAGAACAAAGGTGAGAAAGACAATAAAAACCTTTCAGTTACACCCTTGCACAATAGAGGCTGGCATGGAAGGTTCAGGTTGGACATTAGGAAAAATTTCATCTCAGAAAGTGTGATGAGGCATTGGAACAGGCTGCTGAGGGACTTGGTGGAAGATGTGGCACTGGGGGACATGGTTAATGGGCATGGTGGAGATGGATTAATGGTTGGGCTGGATGATCTTAGAGGTCTTTTCCAACCTGAATGATTCTACAATTCTACAACTGAAATGACGGTGTTTTCATTTTTTTTTTCTTTCCATTTTGCATATTCTAATCTCCCAGTAGATCATCAGAATTCAGCTGGTTTAATCAATGAATTAATTTTGAAGCTTATTTCAGATTCATCACCTCAAAGATCAACTATGCACTTCAGACGAGATTGTCTCTGAAGCCTGATTACAAGCAGATCTCCAAGAACTGTGCTATTGCTGGGAAGAGATGAGGTCTGACGAGAGGATAGCATATCAAGGCCTGTCCTGCGTGTTTCTCTGTAAGGCAACTTGTCTTCTGTCCCTTCTCATCCTGCTATAGGTCTGTCCTGAACCACTTAGCCTAAATGCTTTGGCCTGTATGTATCCCTCTTGCTGTAAGGCAAATTCTATAACTAACTGGTGGACTTACTGAAGCATGGAGATGGACTCCAAAGTAGCTAATTTAGGGAATTAAAGAAACAAAACAAAACAAAACAAAAAAAATAGTGAGCATCAGTATTTCAGTAACTGCATGACTGAGTTTAAAATTCAGGATGTGATTTTGTTATACAAAGATCATAGAATTCTAGAATGATTTGGGTTGGAAGAGACCATAAAGATCATCTAGTTCCAAATCCCCTCCCTTAGGGGAAAGACAGTGTCTCCTAATGCCTACATTCTCATCAGGAGACTCAGAAACATAAACAAGAATTCATGCTTATTAGTTCTTGGAAATAGTTTATCACTGTTTAATCCTTATTTAACACATAAAGTACTGCAGGAACAAAATTTTCAGTCTTCCTTCTGTTTATCTCAAACATTCTCCGTAAGAGTTCAAAGATTTTCCTATACTAATAAGACTTTCTTTGACCTTACTCCTATCTTTGTCTCTTCCAAGCTGCTTTTAATTTTATTTCCTTCTGCCCTCTGAAGGCTCTCTCCAACAGCTATTTATCCTGACAATCATGGTACAAAATAGAAGAAAAATAATTGTATACATACATACGTTCCATGTAATTTAAGATACCGTGCTTTTTTTTCCTACAACTAATAGACAATAGAGTAAATTCTTAGTGGCCACTTCAATGCTACTTCAATCTTAGTCAGGTAATATCTGCAAAAATATTAGAAGAACTTGATACAAGTTGATTGCATGGAATGATGTTTGACAGCCCTGAAAAATTTTTAAACTGCGTTTATTTCATCACTGCATATGCATAGGATAAAGAGACAACGGTGGAGAAAAAACGTAACTAGAGTCCTAGTTTAGACAGTTTTTTATGAGAGTATATAAACTTGAGCTCTTACAATACCTTAAATTATTTGAGAGAGATTTATCTTTTCTTATTTCCATTCCCATGGTAAAGATCATCTCCTCTGCTCTCCCTTTGTTACCAAATGTTGGCAAAAGAAAGAACTATTCCTGCTTCTCCTAGCCTTTGATCCAAGACATTCTCTGAAATTTGCATGACTTCAAGGGAATTCTGACTCACTGTCCTCAGTCTTCTAGCATCCAGTAATAGCAAAGATTGCAAGTTGCTACTTTCAAATCTGAAGAAAGCTTTCCCAGAAAGAAGTTTCAAAGCATTTGGAACTGATTTCTCTGGATCCCATTGATCTTCCTATGTTGTTTACTTCTAAAATTCAGGTAATCTGTGTTAAGCCATTCTTTCTTTTCTTAAAATAAGTAAATACAAAGCACCTAATAGCTTGCACCAGAGGCCTCCAATCACAAGTAAATGTTTTAAATGAGTAACAAGTAAATGAGTTTAAATACGTGTTCAAGTGCTTGTAGGATCGCATGGCTCCACTGAATAACTCACCAATGAACAAAATTGGAAAGGTGATAAAAAGCAAGAAGACGTGGGGAACCAAGTTGAGAGCATCCACAAAGCAGACATTTCTAAGGACACCAGCAGTGATGTTGTATGCTGAAGCATTGTCATTACCACAAAATGAGAGCCTCATTGCTTCCAGAAGGTCTGCCTACTGAAAAAAAAAAAAAGAGAGAGTTTAAGAGATGTGTTGAAGTACAAGCTGGCTACCAAGACTGCTAGCATTTCTTTTAGCTTAACATGAAATAAATAAAATGAAGAGATACATGTGGAGCACATCGAACATCTGACAGAGAATAAGTTAGTTGTATTTTGAAATTGTTTTGTGACCTGATCATGTATAAATGCATGAGAATGAAGGCTGTGCTTTTATCAAATATATTAAATGAGTACATATTCACTAAATATACCTTTCAGTGTCTTCTAGTGTTATATGAACAAGTGTTAGGCTGAAACAAGGGAGTTTGGAAATAACTATTTCCAATTGTATTAAGAAAACTCAAATTCACATTAGTTGAATCCTGTGTGTCACTGCTACCTTGGTAAGCCAACACTCTGTGTAATTCTGTTTGTATAATTTGTTGCGTGACATTTTCACTGTAGCTTGAATCTTTGATATCTGTGATTTGGTAGCTTTGGATTCACTAACATTTTACATTTTTGTACCATCTCATAGAACAAGAATGATCACATAGACTACTCATTCCAGATAAAGTGCCAAGCTCTTAAAGTGAGTTGTACTGAAGATTGCATAGGCAGTAAATCAGCATTTGTGCTTGATCCTGCAAATCCTAATGCATGTGCTTAGCCTCAGCTAAGCGAAGCTCTGGCTCCCATAATTTCTTATGAGAGTATCTTTGGAATTAAAGATAAACTCACACATTCATACTTATGTGGGCCACAGCATGATCTAGAGTTATGGCCGGCTTCTGGGTTTTTCATCTGTGCATTATTCTTGTATTCATTCTTCTTTATAGGAAGATCAAATCAAAATGTTTTCTTGGTGGTTTATTTTCCCCAAACTTCCAGTTAGCAATATAGTGCTGTAGAATATGTTTTGTAAATTTATTTTCTTACATGTTTTTCCAGAGTTACATACTAAATGGAAAAAATGTCTTTAATTCAGCAAAGCATATTGTATGCTTTCGTGAACACATCTTTCTGTAATAATATGGGCATCTGATTTGTGGAATCAGAACAATACATGCAAAAAATATACAATACAGTTTTTCAAAAGAAGTTAGTTCAATGGGGAAAAGTGTTTTCCTTATTTCCTCAAATAGTTCAGATTAGTTTTATGAGCTTACTTGTTCAAAAAAGACAAGCATAGAAAGGCAAGTATAAACTGCTAAATTACTCTCTTAGAGAGAACACAAGCGTAAAGATCTTCAAAAAAAAATATGGAGTTCAAAGAGCCACTGCTAAGCCCCATTTTTTACTTTAAATAGCTTTTTGTTCGGTCCAAAAAGCATAATTCATGCTGAAACACATCAGTGGAACTTCTAAAGTTAGTCTCATTGGGAAGAAGGTGATGAATACAGCCCCTTTTCCAAATACATTAGTGATTCGTGGAGCATAACTCCAGGTTATATGGTGGACATGGTCTGCAGAAATGGATACATGTACTTACTGTGGTGCAAGAGCTGATGGACAACTCATTCAATTTCAGTGGAACAAAATTTGACAGATAATGTGCCCCATTCCCTAGAATGAATAGCATGATATGACCACTATCAATCTGTCATTATATTTTAATAAAAAATATATTCAAAATAGTAAAAGATGTAAATAATGCAAAGTAGGCATTATGTTAACATAAATTCTTTCTGAACAGGCTGAGGAGTTATTGAAAGAATTTGGAACTTAGAATATTTCAAGGAAATTATTTGTTTTTAATTTGTAAAAGCTTGACATGTCTCCTTTAAGAGTGTCATAATGGCAATGATAATCTCTCGAAAATCAGATGTGTTGTTTCCTCAGTTTTATTGAAGGTCAGAAGTACAAGGGAGTTCTGCTGGGAATTTTCCTCCCTTTCCCACAAATAGGGCTCTTTTCTGAGACAGCATAGATGCTATTGGTCTAGTGGCTGGATTGATACTGAAAAGCAGGGGGGATCCTGGGCTCCATCAAACACTGAATCACTGACTTCCATTGTAGTTTTTGGCTTAGAGTCAAAAACAAATCTAGGAGAAAGGATCAAAACTGTGTCTAAGAGAAATTAATGGAAACTGTTGTTTTTTTCCATTTTTCTGGAAGGGAAATGAATCATTGACCACTTGGAGAGTGCTTTCTCTTAGCTTGGAGAGCACCTAACCACCAATCTATAGAAGTTTCACCTCACACCTCAAGTGGTAGTCCCTAGAAGTTATCAAGAAAGATTCATAGCACCTTTGTTGAGCCCAGTTTTGGAATAAAGTAAATTTGACAGTATAGTGCCTTAAAAAAAAACACTGCCCTTTATGCCCTTTAGAGGTGAGAATCTGATCCAATCAATGATATCAACATAAAAAGACAGTGCCCATCATACTGGTGATTACTTTCAAGGGTATGTATAAGCAGCACACATCCAGTGACCACCTTTATTAATGTCTCCCTGGTTTAAAATCTATTAAAGCACTCCTGACAGTGTAGTGATAAAGTGTTGACCCAATACAGATTGCGATTTCATCTCATAAAATATTTTTTCATCTTCATAAAATGCTTATGAGGTCCAACTTCCCTTTTTAGCAGGACCCACTTCAGGACATCTCTAGTGCCATATGGCAGTGTTAGGGAGCAGAAGACATAAGAACTGTAGGAAAGATTAATATTCCTGTGATCCATCCTTCCTTCCTTCCTTCCTTCCTTCCTTCCTTCCTTCCTTCCTTCCTTCCTTCCTTCCTTCCTTCCTTCCTTCCTTCCTTCCTTCCTGGAGATACATGTTCTTCCACTCAGAAAATTGAGACTGGAAAGAAAGACCATTTAGAAGATCTTGACAGCATATCACCAAGAAAAGGCTCTAATCTCTTCTGTTCTGTAATACCATAAGATTTCTTTTCACAAAATGGAAATTTGAAATGGAAGAACATCAGATTTAGCAATATCATAAAAATTTTCAGTTTTGCCTACTGCTGAATCTCATCAAAATGATGGAATAATAGAATGGCTTGGGTTGGAATGGACATCAAAGCCCACCCAGTTCTAACCTCCTGCTGTGGGCAAGGCTGTTACTCACCAGGTCAGGCTGCCCAGGGCCCCATCCAGCTTGGCCTTGAATACCTCCAGGGATGGGGCATCCACAGCTTCTCTGGGCAGCCTCTGCCTGAGCCTCAACCTCTGAGTAAAGAATTTCCTCCTAACATTTCAGCTAAACCTCCCCTCTTTTAGTTTAAAGCTATTCCCCCTGTCCTATCACTATTAGACCATGTAAAAGATTGGTCCCCCTCCTGCTTGTAAGATCCCTTCAGGTAATGGAAGGCTGGAATGAAGTCTCTTTGGAGCCTTCTCAAAAACTACAGCTAGATTTAGAAAAGAAAATGGAACATGATTGACACTTGATCAAATTCAGATTCTTAGTAATAGTTTAGGCTTCTCTTCCATTGGCTTTAGTAAGACCATGTCAAAGTTCTGTCATAAAAGTTCCTGTATAGAGGTGAATGGATGTATATTGCCTATATGAGGAAGTGCTGTTTGCTTCACTTGGTGCAAAGCATCATGCAATTACATAATTAAATTAACTGAAGACTTTTTATATATGGAAACAGACTTTTCACACTACAGAGCATATGAGGGAGAGATCAAAGAGGGAAAGCTAGGATGCAGAGGTGATGGAGTGATTTGAAGAGATTTATGTTGCAAGGAGAAGTACAGAGAAAAGCAGGGGTTGTTGCAACTCTCCAGAAGGTAATCACCTTCCCCAGGAGCAGTTTCCCTTCTACACCCGCCTGTCAACTCTTCCTTGGTGATGCTGGAAGCAGCACTGAACTTCTCTTATAGGAGCTCTAACCAGATGAATTAAGTAGCAAAGCCAGGTGCTTATCACCTCAGGAGCAGCTCCAGGCAGCTGCCTGCTACGCTGAGCTCCGCACAGTACAATGGGGAGCCATGCAAATATTAACTCTCAGAATTAACTGACTTCTATCAGCTAGATACTGTTTCCTAGATAAGAAGCCTTGCTTGCTGCAAGCCTGAGATGAGATCAGAGCGGAGCTGTGGCAGTTGCCATAGTTCAATTTCAGTGTTACCTAAGTCAAGCCAAACCTGGGGACCTATAAGTCACAGCAAAAGGCCCCACTGGCTCCTTAGCAAATCTTTACCTGTGTTTCTCAAAGGAAGGGGCTGCCACTGGAAAGCACATAGCCCTTGTCTTCTCATACAGATTACCAAGAGCCTTTTTCTAAGCCTGTGCCCAGTTTGTAATGTTTGGAGCAGTAGGCTTATTTACAGGCAGACAGCTTTGTCTGTTGATCAACAATGGTTGCACTAAGTTAATTCTGACAGCCACTTTAAAACAACCAAACAAATGACCCGAACTTGACTATATAGGAAGGGACAGATTGTTTTGAAATTTGTTGGCCATCTGAAGTGATTGACCACTATTTCTCATCAGGTTGCACTAGCTTTTCAGCATATCTGCTGAGATCCTTGTACGCACGTTTCAGAAGAAAAAATACTCATAGCTATTACCAAAAAAAAAAAAAAAAAAAAAGGATTTCCCTGCTATAACTTCTCTTTCTATTAAGCACTGTAGGCCATCAAATTGTGCTAAGCTGATTGTGCCAAAGTGAGTTAAGTATATCGCTCCCTATTTATTTCACTACTTCACTGCTAATTATAGAAGGAATGTTATACTTCATAATAATGTTGCCAAGCATGCTAGGTTTAACCTAGCATTTCAATCAGGGGGAATGCATTAGGGTGATAAAGATCTTCTGATAATAAGTGCATGCTCTCTCAGGGTACCAGCTTCATTCAGCACCCCAATAAGGTGGCCAAATGTCAGGTAATTATTTTTTTTTTAATCTCTTGTACACTGGAGGATTTTGTTCTTCAAAATTAATGACAAATCACTCACTTTAACCTCAATCTTTACAAACACTAGAACTAGTAACAAATTATCAGGGGTGGTTTTTCTTTTTCCCCTTAAAAACAGCCTTTGTTGAGCGGCCAGCTGCAAGTTAAAGTACAAAGCAGAACTTTGTAGAGGAGAGAAATGGAAAGAACAGTCAGGAGGATGGGTCCATGATGGTGCCAGCGCACAGAGAGTCTCAGCTCTCCTTGACATCATTTGGGAATCTGATTCCCTTTTGGTTTAATTTAATGGGGATGTGAACTATCTGAACAGCAGCTCGCCCTGCAATGAAATAGCTAAAAAAACTTATGCCCTTTAAGCATTTACATTTTCATCCCAAGATCTTCACCACTGGCAAACTGAGATTTTCTGGTTGTGGGTTAAGGTGTACAGACATTTTCATAATATAGTAAACAGAAATAGGTACCAAAGAGTTTCAGGAACAAAAAGCATTTTGGGAAGAAAAAAATAGGACAAAGTATTAAGCATGAATGTGATGTAGCATTTAGCCTAAACACTTACAAATCTAATTTTAACAAACTTAAACATGGAATTCTTAAGGCATAGAGTTAAATCCTGAGATTTAAAAAACATTTTACCTAAGCTATAGAAAAGAATACAATGGGAAAGTGGTAGATAATGTAAATTTTCATAAAAACAATAAGAACATCCTCACTGAGTGCAAAACTGCAAGAATTCTAGTTAAATATATTTTAATTATCTTAGGGTCTTTTAAATTGGGCTTAAAGCCCTCATATTCAAGAGTTTTCTCTTACCTGGATTATCACTCTGTTCTGCACGCTCTGCAAGATACAACTGAAAAGGAAAGAGCATAAATGCAGTCCTCAGGTGGACCTTAGTTGGGGGAAATATGAAACTTTTGAAAAGTTTTTGTTTCAGTATTTCTGCTGTCTGTATTAAAAAATAAAAAATAAATAAAAAAAATCAATAGCTGCACTTCCCGATTAAAATACATCAGCTTACAGAGCATACTCGGGTCTCAGTTCATAATTTTTTTTTTGGTCTTACTTATAATGTGCATTATATGCCCACATATGCCACATATGCATATATACAAGTATACATATATACATGGGTATGTGTACACATAGAGATGCAGAACGGAGAAAGTACTCAGAGTTTTGCAAAAGTAGTTGGTTCTTAATTTCTGAATAATGGAGTCTTCACCAAAGCAAGCTTTTTTCTTTCCTTCCTGAATACAGAGAAAACTTTACCAAAGTTCAAATGACGAAGTTCAGTGAGCCCTATGGAAGGCCTACTGCCTTGCCACAGATTTTAGGCTAGTGCTCTGAATCTTTCCCTTGCCTGGTATAAACCTATTGGCTTTTTTTTCCTACCTCCCTAAAAGCACCTGATCTCATGGAACCTGTAAATTATAAATAATGATTATTTGCAAAGAGTAGCACTAAAGCAATGGCAAAAAAATGCTGTTCATTAAAAATCTTTTATCCCAAATGGTCCAGCACAAAATATTGTTTTCTTTTTCATTTCTATTTCAGCTGTGACCAACTGCCCTAGATAGACCCTGCCTCCTCACTAAGCACTGTCCCGGTTACCTTGGGCCTTAAGGTGACAAATTACTTCAGATGCTTTTCAGCATTTGCATCGCTCTCTGGCATACACCAGCAGCATGATCCAAACCTCACTAAAACTAATGCAAGGAATCTCATTGACTTCAGAAGGTTTTGGATCAGGCCCCAAACACAGAGAAAATCCCATCAGCAAAACGGCTAAACGCGGTACTGACTCTGAAAAGCATCGCACACCAAAATCAGCAGCGCTCTCACGCATCCAAAACATTTATTTTTCTTTTTTCTTAAGCTCCTTAAGGCAATTCAATTTCACGCATTGACGTGCTATGCTGCCGGCTGCAAAACCTATGACTCCACATGCTAAGACAGGACGGTTTAAAAAAAGAAACAGAACCATGAGCAGAGCGGCAAAGAAAACATCAGCGGTAGGGGACTGGAAAGCCTGAGAATGCCTGAGAATGGAAAAGGAAAAGGAAAACAGATCTGAGTCGTAATCCCAGGAAAGAACGAGGAGCAGCCCTGTCCCACAGATATAAAGGAGGAGGAGGAGGCAGTTAGTGGGGACGACGGGGGGGGTCACTGCATGCCCCGCTCGCCTGCTGGCTGTTAGAGCAAACTCTGCAGCTTACCTTTGCAAACACAAAACCAAAATACCAACCCCAATTTTCACTCGGTTGTGCTATGTGATCAATATCATCCCGGCGGCAGGATTTTCCTCCACTTAGCGAAGCAGCTCCAAGCCCTGGAGTGAATTATTTTTAGGCTGGTGATGGGGAGATCAGCTGCTGCCTCCTATCGAGTTTCCAAAGCGCACAAACTCCGCTCGTCTTTCTCACACGCCGAAAAGGGGCAGGAAGCTGGGAAGAGACAGGCAAGCAAGAAGCACCAATTTTTCGCCTCCTGCAGCCGCAGTCCCCTGGGATCTCTTCTGCTTGCTTTTGTTTTCATTTTTACAAACTGGAGTGGTAAGAATCCAAGAGGCTGCACTGCAATGCACAAGCTATGGCCAGATGGGTATCCTAACGTAATTGACTTGGACAAGGTAGTCTAACTTTTGGCAGGCATGGGAGCTTCAGCTTTTGAGGGTTTTTTTGAATTTGGCTTAGTTAATTTGAATTTGACAACATAATTATATATATTGTCCATCATCTTGAGCGGAAGCGAAAGCATAAATCTACTCAGATATTTCATTCACCCTAGATTCCTCCATACTCTTCACCTTAAAATCTGTTTACTAATCACAGTGAAAAGAGTAATTGAGGCACTGGACAGCTTTTTATTTTGAAATAGGTTATTTTTTAAACTTGAAAAAAAAGGCAAAACAAGTTCTGTGCTTATTCCAGGGATAAAATCTTCCACACAATTGCCCTTATTTACAATTTTGGCAGGACTGAAAGCTGCTACTTTGAACAAAGGCTGCTCTGAAAGTAATACCTCCCATTTTTTTATGTTGGCCCATGACATCACTGTATCTTAGCAGTGGCAACAGTGACCGTGGGTCACCTCCACTGGTGCAGATTTTTACGAGGACATACAGCTCTTGGTTGCTGGTGAAAATGCACAGCTAATAGTGGAGACTACGTTGCAAAATAGGGTTTTGTAGCTGATAATTTGCTCTATCAAATAGTGTTATTGTGCTCTTTGTATATGTTATAATTTCTATGGAAATAAAGACAAGGCATTGCTTTCAGAGTAACCAACGTATATGTTTCTTTATTAAAAAATCCCAAGTGATACCTAAACATTCCTTTGTTTAAAGATCTCTAAGTTGCCTACATGCAGCAGGCTGGTTTGTCATCTATTCTCTTACAGTGCCATTGAACCAAGATATGACAGGGTGCAGGTATTCCATCTCTATCATT
The DNA here is from genome assembly GCF_026119805.1 of Tympanuchus pallidicinctus. Lineage (NCBI taxonomy): Eukaryota > Metazoa > Chordata > Aves > Galliformes > Phasianidae > Tympanuchus > Tympanuchus pallidicinctus. The sequence goes on from NW_026294744.1 coordinate 7,674,336, forward strand.
TCGTGCTACCAAGTCATAAAGCTTGAGGCGAAAAATGGCAAAGGTGTTTGAGTCAGGTCTGAGATCTGCTGGCAGCTCAGAACGTTTGAGAGCATGGTGGTTCAGATGCTGAGCGGCAAACCTGGAGTTCTCTGGGGCAATTTGCTCAGACCCAGCAGGACCCATCAAAATCACTGAAGAGCAAATGATTTCCAGTGGATTGTGATCACATGTTTTCATTCTATGAAAGGTATTTCAGAAAACTCTGAGCTGAAAATGTAGGGGATGGACAAATCCGTCCTTGTAGGGGAATCCATCCCAATCTTGGCAAATGCAGTCTTCCCTTTTTCTATGGTTTTCATTATTTGTTTTCCTTCTGACTGTAGGGACACAAAACAGGAGACTTCAGATCTGAAGAAAATTGATGCCTTTTGATAGTTTCCATTGACTTGACATATCAATACATAATACACTGAGCAACTGAGACAATTTTCAGTCATCCTACATAGCAATTAATATGTTTTACTTGCTTTTCAGGTTTCTTGCTAAGTTTTCTTCCCTCTCATGTATGAACATTCTATGCTTTAGGAGGAACAATCTGAGTTCTGTTATAAATCCATGTTTCATTAGAAGAGTTTTAAAATAAAATCTTTAACACATCTTGCCGCATTTTTGAAAACAGGTATAATTTCATACCCAAGTGAGTGAAATTTATGATCAGACCTTTATTTACCAAAACACGAAAATCTTATTCACTCATTTCCATCAAATTGTTTAAAAAGGAAGGAAAACAAAAAACAAAAAAAAAAAAAAAGAAAAATAAAGATAGCAGCTGCCTGCATGAATAATTATGCTGTTTTCTAAATGAAATTCTTTGTTTTTTTTCTATGTGACAAGCTAAAAGGCTTTGTAATGCACATTTAAAAGAACTAAGGAAAGCAGAAAAGTAAAACTCTGAAATGTCAGAAAACTTTCTGCTCTGCTCCAAAATATTTGTTGCTATTCTTTTTCAGAAAAAAAAAAAAAAAGAGCAAATAAACAAAACAAAACAAAACAAAAACAGGGATTCAATATGGTTCAGGGATGCATTTGAATCTGCCACTAAAGGGAAAAACAGGACAATGTTGGGATATGCCTGTTTGATCCCCTCTTCCAGTCTCATGTGAACATCCCAAAGGCTCAGCAGCCACTGCTCTACAGCTCCAGCTCACGTTGCCTCCTGCCCAACACTGTCCCCACCCCTGACCCTGTTACTGTCCCCATCCCTGACACCAGGTCTGTTGAGTCAGGAGTGCAGTATCATGACTACTTTACCTGGTGACTCAGAGGGGAAAATTTGTGGATCTTACAAAAGAGTTTGGGCTGCTGGCTCTCATGCAGGCAGAAGTCAAATGCCAGAGCCCATTAAGATGCTGATGATGGCTTCCATGCTGCTTGCAGGCTTGCATCAGGCTGAATCAGCTGAACCCAAGGGGATCTAAATGATGGATGAATACCAGGAGTGGGAAAAGGTTTTAATAGAGTAATACTCACTTATGTGAGTCCAATCCACTGTGGCTGTGGATTAATTTGCCACAGCTCCCTTCTGAGCACTTTCCACTCTAATTGTCTTGGATTGTTTAACACACTACATAGCAAAAGCTACTGTGCTCTGGACACAATTCACATAATGGGCTGATCAAGAATCTGAGGAGTCTCAACTGACTACAGCTTTCTCAGCTTTTCCCCATATTGCAGGTTAGTCCGTAGATCTCCCTCTACATGCATTTCATGGCTCACTGGTGCTCAAGATCAAATAATAGAATCATGGAATCATTTAATCACAGAATGGTTTGGGTTGGAAGAAACCTCGATGACAATCCAGTTCCAATCCCCCTGCCAGGAGCAGGGTTGTAGGGCCCCATCCAACCTAACTTTGAATACCTCCAGGGATAAAATTTTACACACTATTGCCCTTATTTACGATGTTGGCAGCGCTGAAAGTTGCTACCTTGTATTAGAGCTGCTCTGAAAGTAACGCCTACTGTTTTATTATGTCATCCATGATATCAGTATTTCAGAAGTAACATCAGTGGCAGAGGGTCACATCTGCTAGTGATGCTTCTTACAAACACAGCATGCAGCTCTTGTTCATCATCGGTGAAAATGCACAGCTAATGGTGGTGACTGTGTTGAAAAACAGTGAATAGTGAATAGAGAATAGTGAATAGTGAAAAATATTGTATTGTAGCTGGGAATTTTCTCTGTTAAATAGTGTTATTGCACTCCTTGTATCTGTTGTAGTTTCCATGGAAATATTTAGGAGGCATTACTTTCAGAGCAACAATTGTAGATACGGCCATAGACAATTTCTCTTCACTCAGTGTGGCCCAGGCAAGCCAGGAGGTTGGACATCAATGCTTTAAACCTACGTGTATCATTTATATAAAAGCTTTTTGCTTTTAATAAAACTGCATAGGCAATTCTAGCTGTAAATTATATATGCTGTGGTCTATCAAGTATTTATTTTACTTCTAAATTTGTCACAGTACCGAATGCTAGAAGTGCTGTGTCAGAACTCTTGCCATCATATAAAAAGACCAGACTGACACAGATTCAAGATTAATTTTAGTTATGCTAACAGTCTTAATTAAAAGAAAAAGGTTTCATATTGTTTTAAGTTTGTCTCAAAAAATAGGTCAACCAAAAGTTGTTAATGAAGTAGCAAAACATCAATATTCTATTTTAATTTTTTTTAATATATTGGAAAATGCAGCCTGTCCTTTGAATAACTTCTCTGTCTCTTTTAAATATTTATTGTGATTAAGCTTGGAAAGAGAAAGCATCAGAAGACCGGTATTATTTCAAATATTTTCCACAGCTTTTTAAAAAGTTATTATTCCTTGTTTCTATGGGGAAAAATGTTGTGGAAAATATATACAGCAAAAGTTCAACAGAGCAACCTAAGTAGAAAAGAACTCTATATGGAGAACTACAAGAAAATCCCAGACTTCAGACTTCATCACTATAAAAGGTGTACAGAGCCAAAGGGCTTGAGCAGGGATTTGCCATCCCTCAGATCTCTGATGCACAGCACAGTGTAAGTGGTGACTCCCAGGCACCAAACGCAATGCTATGTTTATCTTGGTATTTCGAAATACAGGCTGAACTGGGGTGAAATGCTGCAGTTTACTCAGAGGTTTGCACTGCTGCATGTATCTGGGTTGCTTCTGCACAAGTCTCATAAGCACAAGGCTGAAACACAACTTACTGTCATTACCACACACATCCTTCACGATGCTTCCTCACAGTGGTTTGCCAGGGGCTGACACTGGCAATATAGACAATTATTGCATGTTGATCCTAAAATCTCATTCCCACAGCAGCCAAGCTAGCAGTCTGATTTTATCCTCTTGGCAAACATGGTAAGACTAAACTAGGGAAAGGATCATTCTCTCCCTAGTCAACAAGGCACCTACCTTGACTAGTCCCCTTTTTCAAATTTTGGCTTCTAGGCACATCGTCAGAAATTAAAAAGATTTTTAGGTGTCTAATTTCAATGCAAATGCCTGAAAGAGTATCACAGAATGCAGAACTCATCTCGGTCAGAATTAGATGGCTTATAACTGATCACTTACGTCTGATAGTGGATTCCCTATACTGAATTTGCAGAGAAAAATATATTTCTAGACATCAGGTCTTTCCATCTTAAAGCAATGATGCATCCTAAAGCAGATACTGAGAACTCATTCACCTCTAGATATGACTATTTCACCTCATAGACTACCAGAGTCTATAAGATTGTGTTAGACTTAAGTGGTTCTCACACACATAGAACTAGGGAAGTTGATTTTTGCTGCTATGCTATGTTTAGAAATGAGAATTATGATCTTAAATTACTGGAGCATTTATGGAAGTTCTATCTTGTATCCATGTCTTCCCTTTCTTTCTTTGTGATATGGAAATAACATATCAGCATGAGATATCCTTTCATGTGACCACTTTATGTTCTTATGTATAGCAAGAGAGTCTGAAAGAATGCGATAGAAAGTGCAGTAAAAATGACAAATATCTGGTAGAAGTCATCCCACCATTATTACTAGACCAGTAGGACCCACACAATCCGCTTCCAACATATCTTACCACCTCTGATTGTAATTTTGACACATGTCAATCGTACTCGAGCACTGCTATGCTCTATGCTGGCATAAATGCATAAATGCAAGGAAAGATGAACAATCAAAACTATAAGAAATATCGGAAAAGATGGAATTCAGTTGCTTATTCTAACCCGAAATGTTGACATCTGCTGTATCCAAAACACATCATTTGTTTTGTTATTACCACCATATATATAACACATTCTTCAAAAAGCCACTACCATAATAGGATGCATTCAATCCTTATGAAGATCCATATCATTTTTTTTCTTTTTTCCAGGCAAGATATGCAGTGCAGTCTCCTGCTTTTCTAAAACAAATCTTTAACCATAAAGGGCGCTACGTCTGACTTCTATCTGGAACCTTAAAGTTCAGTCTCTGAAGTCACATCTCACAAATCTCGAAGTTTTTTAATAAAGTCTCTGTTCAGGTTTCTGGAAATAAAGAAGGACTTCTATTATTAAAATTCACTTATATTAAAAAGGTAAAAATTTCAAATATAGGTAAAATTCTGTATATATTTAAAATTACTGTGATCACACTTTATGATGTATTTGAATTAATTACATACTGTCTGGATAATTTAACTGCTGCAGTAGAACTGTAGTACCTGAGAAAGACTGAATATGTTTTTTGACATCTCAACCACTTTTGTATTTAGTGGGTACTAAAAGCTAACTACCTGGTCTTTTTCTTTCCTCTTTCCTCTTCTTTCCATCTGTGATCTTTGCTGGAAATCAGGAAATGGTAACATAAGTCTAAAGTATATCTTACAACACACAGAACTTTATTAAATCTCATGGTTATAAGGATTAAAATCTGTAACAGAAGTTAGTCAAATGCATTAAGATTAATTTAAAATATTTCTATTTCTTTACAGTAGGACATGTCAATGGTATGGCAGTGGAAGGCAATCTTCACAAAACACACAGAAGAAAATTAATGAAAACAAATAAAAATGTCCCAAACTATCCAGTGATCAGCATGCTGGAGAAACAAGTACCAAGGAATGTTGTCCCTACCGTCTCACTAAAAACACTTTCTGAAGCTCCCTTGTGAGGTATACATAAGGTACTTCTGTAATTCTTCATCATGATCCTGAAAAGCCTGAAAGCATGGTCAAAGGGTTTGTTTAAGTTCAGAAAAAGTGAGATAAATTGTTACAGCACAATTTGGTCCAGTTCCAAGACGCAATAAAGTTGACTCCATATGGTGCAAGATGGTAGAAAATACAAGTCTTTGAGGTGGAAATAACAGTTCCAGTAGAACAGTAGTAGAAAACTAACACCACAAAGTGCATAATGCTTCCAGGCAGACTCTTGGCAGGCAACGTAAGATTTATTAGCATGACTTCAGGGAGATTTATATCATATTTGCTGCAATAAAGCAAATGGCCTGAGAAATGTACAAGGGAATTAAAAAGAAATTCATTAGTGTTCAATCCCTGTTTTACATCCTGTCCCTGCAATATTCATGGGCTTGATAGGGAGCACTACCTCATTCCAAGTGGACTAGCAGATTATTTTGTAACCTTGCATATGAAATGCTGACATGCTGAGGCAACGTGGGCATCATCGAAAAAATATGACCAGATTCTTTTCAGCAACATTTTCAGCTTGTGAATCTGTTTGTAAGCCAACTGCACATGATCCCACATGCAGCCATTCGAATGAACCAATGTATCCCTCATCCCAATTATATCAGGGCGCAAGCTAGTGTATGTACACGAGTATGCATTATGTGTTACATATCACTTACCGTTCCGGCCACAGTTGAAAATTAACTCCATTTGTACAACTGAGATCCAAATCTTCTCTTATAGATGTTTTGAGTTAAGAGAGTGTTTTATTATCTACAGTGAGACAGATCCTTTGCAGCAACTTGCAGAAACTAACTGCTAGATGTGGCTAAGGGATGTCTGAGAGCAGAAGAATATAATTGGTACTGTAGGTACTGTATTTGAAACATAAGGCAACAGCCATTAGTTACAAGAGCCAACATACATTACATGTTATGTCAGAAATGTTGTATTCAGAATGTTGAACTCCCGTATCCCTTTTCAGAAAATCCTAGATAGAAACATGAGTTCATGAAACTGGAATGCAACGCAGCCAATATGTTTTTCATACACTGCGTTGTGTCCTGAGCAACTAATATATATGCAGATGCTTTTATTTCCACTTAAAGAACCTCACAAACAGCCTTTACTGTATCTGTTGCCATGGCAGTATTATATTGTTGGGAAAAGTAGCTAATGATATTCTGACTAGTGTGGCTCCACAGAGCAGGAAAACACTGTAAGAAAAAGTGAAGAGAAGAAAACTAAAAGGACAATTCCAGGAGAATTTGTGTTTTTTGAGAAAAGTACAGTTGCACACTGCCTTTTTACTACATTAAGCAGACGGTCTTGTGTAAAACAAGATATTGTAAGGTAAGACTGGACATTTGGCTAAAGCAGTTCGAAAGGAGAGATCCAAGAAAAAAAGAGGTCATTTTCAGAAAAGAACAGAATAGTGATGAGGACAGGCAAGTCAGCTGTGTGCCAACTGTGTTCTGATGTTTCTTAAATTCATATGCTCCCTGTGGTTGGAGAGGATACCTTGTTCTGATCTTTATCATTCAGCCCAAGTAACAAATGTTTAATCAAACCGATTCTATAGTAGCTGATAGGAAATCCATGACAAGAATAGTTGTTTGAAATCCTGCTTTGAAATGCTCATTAAAAATAAAAAAAAAAGGTTAAAATATTTTTGTAATTTTCTACTGATGAAAAATACAACCTTTTTTCTTCTTTTGTCTTTTTCTCACTCTTTTATTTTTTCTTTTTGTAGCAAAACAGAGAGAAATAAACTGGAAAACCTTCTGTTTGGCATTTTTGAGTCCTTACTACATCCTATTTGTTGAGATGAACATTTTAACAAAATTTTGAGAAGTCTAATGCAAGAAAAATATATTTTTCTGATTCCTATGATACTTGTTTCAACATTCTTAGGATATTAGATCCTCACTTTAGATCCCATGTTTTGAAAATATTCCCTTCAGAATCGGTGTTTAACACTGTTAAGTACTTCCTCACTAAAGCTGGGAGGAAATGCTGATTCCTGACAGCCTTGTGAATCAGATTTTCTGAAAAACTTGCCATATATAACTCTTGAAAAAAAGGAGGATCAGGAATGATTGGGATGATAGAGTTACTTACTGTACTAACACACAGTATTATGCCTAAAGAAGCCAATATAACATGATCCTGATAAATAAAACAAAATGAAATGCTGTTTTGTAATAGATCACATTCCCACCATATTTGCCTCAGTTTCTATACCTGCTTTAATCAGTCAAAAACAGGATTCTTGTTCAGAAAGATCTCTCTATTGCAAATACGCATTTCAGCTTTCACCATGAAAATTTGCAGAGCTTGTAACAATAAAACAATAGTTCCCTTACAAAAAACTTTGTATTTCATTATCAACTATCCCCAATGAAAGTGTTGATACAGCACCCATCATAGATAGGAGGTATCTACTACAACATTTTCCTTCAGATCTTTTCAAGAAGTATTGAAGTTGTTGCAATCTCAGGAGCTAAAAAATCACGTTCACTCAATGTCAACCACAAAAGTATAAACAGTTCCAAATTTATAAACTTTATCTTGCACAAACACAAGTCTTCAATGAAAGTGAGTTTACCTATATGTAAGTTTCCTCACATGGAACACTTTGTAATGATCCTGATAATATTTTAGTCTCCTTTTCATATATAACTTGAAGCACTGAACACTGGTAACAGACAGCTTCCATCTGTGTATGGAGCTGTAGAAGAAAGGAGAGTGAGCCAGGGGAAGGTTCCTCCTCTCCATGAGCAGTGCTTGCTATCAGATCCCATAAGTATCACTCCTCTAGGCTTTAAGAAACACGTTAGTGAATACCAAAAGTTCTTGGCTTGAACCAAGAGAGTATCTGATTAAGGAAAATGAGAAGAAAGACACGAGGCAGTTTAGCTTGAAGAGAAAAGTGGTTGTCAAAGGAGGTAGCTGCAAATAACCATGGTTAGCACAACCATGGCCAGCACCAGGAGGAGATCAAACTTCAGAAGGGCAGCAATCCTTTTGATGCTCTCTGTGCACTTGCTCAGTGAGACACAACAAATCCAGCATAAGAAAAAAATATTTCCATGTCAAAGATCTGTTTTCAGGTAGTTTTAATGGTTACTGACACAAAAGGAAATGTCATGCATTTCAAATACTGCAGTAGGTAAGAGAACATATAATTGGCTCCATGCAATGTATAGATTCTTACAAGTATTATCAAAAGTTATTAACTGTTTTCCAGCTGTCATTTCCTTAGGAACAATTAGTGATGTCTGATCTGGTGGAGATTTCCCAGGACAGCAGCTTCCTGTGCTTCAACAGAGATCTTTCTTTAGAATCACTTAGAAAAAAAAACAATTGTGAATCTCCTAAGTTGTTCTAAGATATTGCATACAGCACGTGACGTGTCATACATGCAAACTGCAGCTCAAATAGTTGAAAGCAGACCACTGTACTGAAGAGCAGAAAAGACTAGATCTAGACCAGGCTTTTCAACATGGTTTTGAAATATGATTTGAGGGAACATGATAGGACTTTAGCTTTTATTTCCACATCATAAAAAATTCCAGAGCAGTTTTTAGAGATTTTTCTGAAAAGATGTCAAAAAACTTGCGAAGGCAAGGGTAAAAAAAAGATAGTAAGATCAATAGATAATGTTTCTCTCTACAAAAAAAGGGATTTGTGGGTCCAATTTTTTTCCAAGACACTGCAAAGAAAAAATAGAGAGCACATGAATCACCTAAGGCGCTTGGTCACTCTAATCATCTCTTAGCTGTATCAGTCACTTCAGCCACCAGTAAAATCAGGGTAGGTCAATCAAACTTGCGTGATTAAAGCTGGCATTTCAAACTTTATGATGATAGCGTAGATACTTTGAGTGCTCTATGTCTTTATTATCAAAATAAAATGATTCTTTAATCCATAACCAGTGTATCACATTTGTGGGTTTTTGGTATTTTTTTTTTTTAATTTTCTTTTTCTTTTTTTTTTTTTTTTTGAGGGAGAGGGAGATGAAACAGTAAAATCTATCACAAGTGTTATTTGGCATGTATTTGGCATGACTTGCCTTCATAAGAGCAATTACAAGTGTGATATGGCTCATGCTCTGGTGTGGGCAGTTCAGAATGACTACTTGTGAACCAATGAGTTGGAGTGTGAGAACCATGTTTGAAAAATTTCCCTTGTAGTGAGGCAGGAAGATTGTACGTGCTGACCTGAGCACTGTCATACGCTCTGCAGCTGCTCTGAGGCAAATGACCTTACAGAAACATGACATAAAATATCCTTGGGTCTGAGAAGACAGTTAGCTAAACAAAGAGCCACGAGAGAAATAAGAACTCTCTGACTCTATCGGCCACTGCGTAAGCAGCAGGGAGCGGGAAGTAGATTTCCTAAGAACGAATTGCAAAGGTGATCCTGATCCTGTCTGATCTTTTGTACAGCCTTCTCTGATTCACATGCTCATAGAAAAATTACTAAGAGAGCTATTTATCTGACCCCGCAAAATGATTTTCAGGCTGAGCATGTGCTTTCTATCCAGGGCTTGCTCTGTGGGTCATCAGCCAGCAGTGAGGTTGGAAACAGGAACTGGTCCAAACAACAACACTCTACTGTACTTGTTTCCCATCCAGCTTGAGTCCTAGATACAGTGAGAGTGTTTACATTGAAAGGAAGAGCAACATGTGCGTACAAGTTAATCATTTCATTAAAAGGAAACTGCCATCTGGTCTGTACCTGAATGTTTGGGTCTGGAAGAGAAGGAAATAAAAGTCAACACAACCGTAAAATAATTTAGAAAGATAGTAATTAGAAACCGAAAATGATAATAATGGCATCTGCAGAAGCTTTTCTTGTGTAATAATCATAGATACCTGCCTGGAAATCTTTCTCCAGTAAAAATAGCTGTTGATTTTACAGTTCTTCATGGGCTCACATCAGTATCAATATTAGAGTATGAAGGGTAATTAAACAGAGTTCTTATTCCGTCTCTTGACCATTTTCTCAGCTCATTTTACTTCTGTACAGGATGGTCACTAGATGGCAGTGTTCCCACCGACTGTCAGAACGGCACGCAAGCCCTGCTCTTGAGTTACATGGCTCTTACAGGAGCAGCTTCAGGAGACTTAAGAGTATGTGAGAATATAACAGAGCTACATGAGTGTTTGTAATTTAAATCTACTACTTTACACAGAGGAAATTATTAATTGCTATATATCAGGCACAAATAAAGCAAGCTATGTTCTGGTTAGACCACACTTTTAAATCATAGGTTTCTCACCAGAGAAGCAGTATGCAAAGGCTTGCATCTGGTAGACCAAAATCATTAGCAGCAGCCAGGAATGGTCCATGTCAGACAAAAAGGAGGAACTATACACAAATTTCTATGTTTCAAATGGAATAATTGGTAAATATGTAAAATTAACATGCATTTCATAAATAGTTTAATGCCTATTACGGGAAAACAGGGGCCAGAGATTGAGGGTGTTTATGGACTCAGATACACTGTTTAAAGATCCAAAGCACAGATAAAATGAGAAGTGGGCTGCTAAATTCGTACAGATTTGTTAAAAAAAAAATATTAAGTGTGTTATGAACCCATCATGAGTGGAGACGTGAGTGAAAGCACCAGATGAGACAGCAGAGGAATGAAGGAATAGCCTGTACTGCTAATGAACCATCCCTCAGACACTGTTCCCAGAGCTCTGTTCTCAGCAGTAAAATTGAGTAATGGGATGTTTAGGTCAAGCCCCAAAGGCCTGCACTCTGATAAGAGCTCAGCACAGATGACTTGTCAGTGGAAGATGCTGTATCCTGAGAACAGGAAGATGGCAACTAGATTTCAGTATATGATATACTGCATTCCTTTTCCTGCTGGCCCATAAGAAAAACAGATGTATATTTCAAACAAATGAGGAAAAACATGTGCAAAAGCAGCAACTTGGCATAAGATTTATGGAGACTAAAGTAAGCAAAATTCCCCTCCCCCATCCCCCCCTCCAAAAAAGGACCACCCTATAACAAGCATTGATTCCTAAAACATTTGAAAGATCTGTCAAAATCAAGCCTTTTGTTGTCAGTCAGAGAAATGACGAGCATTTGGCAGTCAGAGTCCTCTGCTGACTGCACTGAGCAAAAGTGGTCCTTGCTATCTAAGTGCTTTTCATTACATGAAATAAGAGTGCATGAGAGTGCAATCTCTGGAGGACAGTTAGCTAAAAGACATGAGTATCTGCTAAGTAGGAGGGAATTTCTGAGGGAGATTTTAGGGAAAGCCACAACTAAACCATACTAAGGAAGAAAATTCAATGAACAAATAATAAAGTTAACAAAGATCTTCACAAGTCTGAATTAGGGGAAATTTTCTTTCTGCACATCTGGACAGGAATTTAACCTCCTTGATACAAATTAGGACACATTAAGCTGGAGTCTGAAAAAGATCAGTACAGTGGGATAGCCAGCATTACTCAAACCCATTTGCCAGCTGAAGTAATCTTCTGGTGCATCCTCTGCAGAGCACAATTCAAAGTTTAGGTGCTTTCAACCAGTCTCTAAAGGTATCTTTTGAAGGATACTTGAAATTATGCTTCCTTTTTGGCTGTAGGAAGAACCTGAGGTATTCAGGCCTCTAGCTTATTACCTTAATTGGAGGCCGGGATTTAGATAAGGTGAATCTGTCACAAAAATGAAAATTAAGTGTAAGTGCAAAGATCTGCAACATAAAGAACTTGATTTAACAGAATGGTTTGGGTAGTCTCAAGGTAAAAATTAAATATAAATTACTATTGTTACAAGAATTAATAACTATTCACAGCCAGGCAGGTAATGTCAACATCACTTGTAATAAGAGTGATAGTAATAATAATGAAAACTTCACTTAGGTTGAAATTACTGTTAAATATATGTATCTTGGTTCTGATTTCTTCTGTGTACACCAGACAGTCAAGGGGAACCAAATTAATCCAGCAGGCACTGAATTAAACACAGTGCATTCCATTATACTGCAGCAGAGTAACTTGCTCCATTCCAGCTCTGCAGAAAGTCTAAGTAATACACCAAGTCAAGTGTAAGCTCCAAGTAACCATGCTCCCTTCTGTCCGCTTTTCAGAGGTGATTTCTGGAACTCTCAAACCTTTGAGAGTTGCCCTTTTTTTCAAATCCATGTTAATTGTTATTCATCTAGCTCTTATCATCTATGGACAAAGTGAATTGGCCTAAGAGCTGCATAAAGTTTCCAATAGCAAGAGCAGGTCATTTGCTTGATTTTCTGAGGTCCATTTCTTATTTCCTTGATACTGATCTGAGTCCAGGACTGCACAGAATTTACATGAGCTATCTAAGGTCAGTGCAGGTAAGGCAAGATCTACATCTCTGAATTTTCCTGTTGTTGCAGAAAGACATCAAAAGAGTAACTTTCAGTTTATTCAGGTGTAATGTATCCCTGAATCACTGACAGAGGTTTCCACTGCATGCTTCCATGTGTCTCTCTTATCTGTTTCTGCAGTACTCACTGTTAAGCATATTCCAGAAGAAGACAGAAACCTGCAGTTGGAACCACCTGGGGCCATACTGACGTTAACAGAATTGAATTTCAGGCACACAGAATTAAAGCCTGGCCCCAGTTAGGTCAACAGCAGTTTACAGTTGTGTTTAAGAACTCAAGCATTCTCTAACATACTACAAAGGCTATGCCTCATGAAGCTCCACTGTGAGCTTCAGAGAATCACTGTTACACACTTTTTCAATCTTAAAGGCTAAGAGCAACACAGTGTGAATGGCAGAAAGGGCAGATCCACAGCAGGAAGTTCAGAAGATGGAGGGTAGAGTAGAACTCATGACGGATAGTTCAGAAGATGGAGGACATGGTAGATCCCATGATGGGCAGTTCAGTGGATGTTAGTCTGAAAGCAGACCCCAGTGGTCAGTTCTAGTGATGCTTCTTGTTCAGACATATCTGATATACTTTGTTCTTAAGTTGCATACTGTCTATCAAAGCACTGCCCTAGCCATGAAAGAGATTAATAGCTATCCAATGTGCTCTCAGGCATGTCCAGTCTATGGCCAAGGGGCCACATGTAGTCCAGCTCACAGTGCAGTCACCCCTTGCCCCATGCTGTCATGACAGTGGCTCTGCCCTGCTGAGCAGCCCATCCTAGCATTAGGCATGCACCCATTGCTCACAACAACCAAATACTGGTGTGTTGCCTGAGCTGTTTTGGCTGAAACCAGAGCGAGGGAAGTTCAGTGTCAACTCACTCAAGTTATGGCAAATAATAGTATGCATTTTGATACATTGGCTAAACACATTCCTGTGAACAGAGAAAAATATGAAGCTGCTCTTTCCATTTTGATAAAGGAATTTTGATAAAAGTTTCAAGATTACTGAAAAAAACACCGATTTATATTTGTGACTCCATTTTCAGTTGTCATAAACAAATTACTTGCGAATTTTCAAACAGAATGTATAGACTTGCTATTACACATTCAACTCAAATATCATCATCTCCTTACCATGTTTCTTCACCAGACTTTTTTAAGACCGGAGAAATATATCCCTAGCTTCACCATCACATCTTATTCACGTTATCACTTCTAGACAGTACACACATTTGTGAACAACTGTTGTCGAGGATTAAGTATAGGAAGATTAAGTACAGGAAACTTCATCAAAAGTCTAACTAATGCCTTGAGAACTCACTAAGAATTCCAACAACTCCCATTGAATCAGGCTGATGCTACCGTCACAAAACAAGGTCAACTAGCCCACTAGTTTTATGTTCTTAATGCTCTCTTTTTTCATATGTTTTAATAAAAATATTAACAGTTAATATAAGTTTTGTTTCTCATATAGAGTAATAATAATATGTATTTTATGAAGGCTGCTCTAAAAGTAATGCCTCTTGTTTTATTATGTTGACCCACAACATCAGAGATGGAAGTTGGTGGTAACAGCAGTAGAAGCTGAACCTTCCCACCAATATTCCATCACATTTTGTTGCCGTGGAATGGCAGCAGATGGAGCAGTCTGACAGAATGGAGTCTGATATGGAAGTGCAAATAAAGCAAAGGTGTGTCACTCAGTTCCTCCATGAAGTAAAGTTGCCATTGACATTGCCACCCATTGACATTCATTGACACTTGCTGAATGTTTATGAAGACCAAACAGTGGATGTGATCATAGTGAGGTGGTGTGTTTCAACAGTGTCGACAGCAATATTGAGTTACCCCCACCAGTACAAGTTTTGACAAGCTTGACATGCAGACTCTTGCTCACTGTGGGCAAAAATGCATAGCTAATGGTGGGAACTACATTGCAAAAAAGTGTTCTGTAGCTGAGAATTTGCTCTATGCTTACTGTAGCTGTTGTAGTTTCAGTGGAAATAAACAGAAGGCATTACTTTTGGAGAAGCCTGTGTATATGCAGCCCAACACAATTCCTCTTTACTCAGTGTGGCCCAGGCAAGCCAAAACTTGGACATTCACATAGTAAATCATCTCATTTTAACTGTGATTATAGTAACACCTCAGCACACATCTGCATAATACCTCAAATTTTGTTAATTTGTCTCCCCGCTGTTATGCACAGACATGAATGAATTGACTTTTTTCCTGAGCAAGAACAGAATGTGGTACTTTATAGCAATGAAACTGTGATCAGAAAGAAAATTGCAGATTTTATTATCCCCAGTGGAATAGTATGGCATGGAACATATTTTCAAAATAGATTTATTCCCCCTATTTTGGCTAGCGTATCAGCATATTTCCGTGAAATGAGCTGGTTTGGTTCACGGATAGTCAGACATGATAGGACTGAGGGCAGGCAGGCTGCGCAGTCATGAGACTGTACACCACATTACGTGATGTGGGAATGTCAGCTAGCACTAACAGAAGAGCTGAAACCCTCTCCTCCACTCTGGGAAACCTATGCCTGCAGGCTGTTTCACGATTATATAAAACAGAGTGCATGTTCCAAAGAAACAAAGTATTATATTCTTTGTTTTGTTCTCCATAGCTCTATTATTAAAAGAGCAAGCGTTCTTATCTTCAGGAGCAAGATGACAGTACAAATATGGAAAAGACAAGTCAGAATGTGTTTAGGTTAGTAATACATAATCAAACTAGTTCCAAGTTGAATTTCATCCTTGGGTATTTAAACAGTTGGCTGATGAAATCTGAGTTACCAGGAACAAGAAGGCATAAAATGCAACCTATGTTAAAAAGGAATAGGCTGGGAACAATCCACTACATCTGCTTTATTGGGACACAGTAAACGTTTATGCACTTTGAGACTCAGTTCAGAAGTGCATGCTTGATCTGACCTAAAGATGTTGATACAGGTGCATTTGGACCATTAGTCTAACCCCTGATCTGGGAAGAATGCTGGAATAAATAACCAACAAGCTTTGGTAAGTATGTAAAACAAATTCTATCAATTAACTGCGGTCAGTAATAACTTACCTGGAACAAGTCACATCAGTATTGTTTCAATTTACAAGACCATGCTTGTGGCTACAGAAAGACAGAGCAGATCTCATACATACATTTTACTTTAGTAAAAGTCGTGACAATATCTCACATACCTTCCACAAAAATAAGCCGAGGGAACACAGTTCATGTTAAAATGTTTTAAGTTGGAGACCGAAGTGGTTGTTTTAAGAATAAATTCAAGATTCTGCATTTGCTCAGGTATTGCCAGATGCAAAAACACAGCTGGGAGCTGTCTGGCTATGTAACAACTCTTGCAGAAGCAAAGTGAACCACTGGCTGAATTACGCCAATATTGTGCAAGAAAAGAAAAACTATACAGAGATGTACAAAAGAAAGTACAATCTGCAAGGCACACAAGGTACTAATTCTCCTGCTTCCCTCACTTGCAGTGTTCTGCTTAATATTTGCATCCAGATGTGGAGCCTTCAGTAGAGATGAGCCATAAACCTGTTTGAATGCATTTAGAGGAGAGCAACAAAAATGATCCAATGGATAGCCTGAAAGATCTGGGGCTGTTCAGTGTGGAGACAAGAAGGCTATGGGGAGACAGAGTACCTTTCAATATCTAAAGGGGAGTTACAGGAAAGAAGGGGACAGACTCTTTAGCAGGGTCTGTGGTGACAGAACAAGAGGAAATGGTTTCAAGTTTAAAGAGGGTAGATTTAGGTTAGATATAAAGAAAAACCAAAATACCCATTCCTACTTAACACGCAGGTGTTTTGAATATTGTAGCAGCTACCTGAGAAGCCCAATCCATCGTGCCCACTAACCGCATCCCTCAGTGCTACATCTACACATTGCTTGAACACCTCCAGAGACGGTGACTCCATCCCTCCCCTGGACAGCCTGTGCCAATGCATCACCATTCTTTCGGAGATGAAATGTTTCTAATACTCATCCTGAACCTCCCCTGGTGCAACTTGAGAGCATTCCCTCTCATTCTATCTCATCCTAATGCTGCTCAGCAGCCTCCACTTTCCAGTCTTAAAATTATTTTAAAACTTCGATTTCCTGTACGGATTGTATTATCGGTTTTATGCTGGAGCACACTTTTACGCAGGTGGGAAACAAGCAAAGAGTGAAAGATTTTTCTCCACACGTTGAAGTGTCTCCGTGAGAGGATTCTGCCCTCTGCCGGGACTCCTCACACGGGAAGGACGTGATACGAGACAACCCACTCAAGTTTGAGATTTACGACAGCAGACAACGGAAAACTACAGGACTTCATCGTCTAGGGCTTCCACAGCCCTCCACGCACCAACTGTGGGGAGCGCCCCACTCCCAGCTAAGAAACGCAACCGCAGCTCTAACCCCACCGCACCACCTCCCCTCCCCTCCCCGACCCCGCCTCAGCGCGCAGGCGCGGCGGGCGCAGGACTACACTTCCCAGCATGCACGCAGAGCTCCGGGAGGGGTGCGTGGCGCACGGCGGGGCGGTGGCGCCCGCCAGAGGAACGCGGCATGGAGACGGATGAGGCGCAGCCGCGCGCCCATTTGGCCGCGCTGGTGCTGGCGCGCGGCGGCAGCAAGGGGATCCCGCTGAAGAACATCAAGCTGCTGGCGGGAGTGCC
Source organism: Tympanuchus pallidicinctus (assembly GCF_026119805.1). NCBI lineage: Eukaryota > Metazoa > Chordata > Aves > Galliformes > Phasianidae > Tympanuchus > Tympanuchus pallidicinctus. The sequence goes on from NW_026294744.1 coordinate 7,691,597, forward strand.
GCTTATCGGATGGGTGCTGCGCGCCGCCCTCGACTCAGGCGTCTTCCACAGGTGCGCATGCGCCATCGGCCCCCTCGCAGACGGGGGGCTCCCGTGGGCTGGAGCGGACGGTGGTGTTCCAGTACCGCTGTGGGCTGGCCGGGGGCTGGCCGAGGCGGCCCCTCGGGTTTGTCCAGCGATGGACAAATGTCAAAGGAATGGGAATAACCGTGTGTGCCGGGAGCCCAGCTCGTGGCGGTGCGTGGAGCCCACTTGGGATATTCTTTGGTGCTATTCTGTGGGCTTTACGCACTTCTACCTGGCTATTACACGTTTCTACGTGGCTGTTGCACGATTCTGCCGTTTGCCAGGACAAAAAAAGAATTGTGCAGACGCGCACTAATAGATGAAGCTGAAGGCAGCACACGATGAGGGTGCTCCTGGTGTGCAGCACCTTGGGTGCAACTTCCTGATGTCAAGCTGCTGGACTATGCTAAGGGCAGGGACTTGATTCTCAGGTTTTGTGTTAAAGTGCAGAAACGAGCCCCAGCCAGGTTCAGTGCTAAAGTATGCACCATCTTCTGTGTCTTCACAGTGGCTGTACTGCTGTCTGCTCTGGAAAATCTTTTTTATTCTATTCTAAAAAGTACAACAAGCGTCTTTGGCTTTATTTTTTTATAAAGGAACAGTGTATCGCTTCTAGATTATTGGTAGTTACCTCATGTGAATCCATACTGCTTCATGACTTACTGTGAATATGATGCACATATGCGTGCTAGGTTTTTCATTTTGCCCATTACACAGCTAAACTCTGTTGGTTAAATGGGCAGTGACTGTTTGAATTAGCCAGGCTCAGGCAGCTTATGGAAAAGACTTCCTCTTCATTCATTTACATGAGTTTGACTTGACTTTGTGTCACTGTCAGATACAGTTTGGCTCTGATGATCTCATGATGTCTTTGAATGGAAAAAAATTAACTAAAGCACCACTTGTTATGTGCAGTGCATTGAAAATGCCAATATTTCTGAAAGAATAAAGGTTTTTATCATAATTTTTGGTTTTGTATGATGCTTTTTTTTTTTTTCTTTTTTTTTTTCCTGGTCATAGTGGTGACAGCAACCACCTTACAGGTAGCTTACTCAGGCGGAAGTGTTTACCATCACATAACGCTCAGACTTGGTCCTTCCCTTTGTAAATGTTTACTATCCCTGAACTGTACAATCTTGCCTTACCAGTACTGAAGGTTTCCGGCACCAAAACTGATGTGTTTGTCACTTGAACATCTCCTTCTCTGCGATTATATGAAGCCTAGTTAATGCATTTTAAAATTCTTGCAGAACAAGCTTGTCTTCTGACAGAGTGGTATTTTTACTTGCTTTTGGCCTTGTTTCTGAACCCTGCTGTTATTCTGAGTAAATTGTTCAAGCTAGTCACTAATTCAGTAATATTTTAGTATGCCTAATATTGTGGCAAGTTGGCATTGAATTTTCTGGTTGCCCATCTGAATTTTACATTGCTTACGCTACATGTATATATGGCAGGTCAGGCACACAGAATCACACAGAATCACAGAATCACAGAATCACCCGGGTTGGAAGGGACCTCAAGGATCATGTAGTTCCAACCCCCCTGCCTAGCAGGGCCACCAAACGTACACATTCAGATCTGGTTGCCCAGGACCCCGTCCAACCTGGCCTTGAACACGTCCAAGGACGGGGCATCCACAACCTCCCTGGGCAGCCCGTTCCAGGGCCTAACTACTCTCCTCACAGCATTAAACTGTGTAAACAGGCACCTCACAGCATTAAACTGAAATGCAACTCAGGCTTGAGGTTTTTTACAGTGTACATGGTGTATATTGTATCCTTGTTCTTGAAAGTGCCATGTTGGATTGATGTACAGTTTTACTTCACAAATACAAGAACTAGTTCCCTTATTGCCAACTATAGCACAGGGTATTGTTCAGGTGAGCAGATTGTGTCAGACAAGCCTTTTGCTGGATATTGTTCTTTATACAATCATTAATTTCTGTTGATGTCTGCCAACAGTGTGTGGGTGTCTACAGATCATGACGAAATTGAGAAAGTTGCAAAGCAGTTTGGTGCTCAAGTTCATCGCCGAAGCCCTGAAGTATCTCAAGACTCCTCTACATCTCTAGAAACTATCAGAGAATTTCTTAATCATCATCATGGTAAATCAGTAATGAGGCATACTGAGTTTTTATGTCATAGGCCCAGAGGGGTGATTCGCTTACTATTTAGAAAAATAACTAAAGATTATAGTAAATAAAAGTTGGAAAGATTTCCTTCTTTTATGGCCTCTGCTCATCCCACGCTTTGGGGTTGTATATATTAAAAATATTCATTGTTTCATAAATGTATGTTTATTTTTCTTCAGAGGTCGATATTGTAGGAAATATCCAAGCAACATCTCCCTGTCTACATCCCAGTGATCTCATAAAAGTAGCAAATCTGATTCAAAAGGAGGGCTTTGATTCTGTTTTCTCTGTTGTAAGACGGCATCAGTTTAGATGGAGCGAGGTAAAAAAAGGAGGTAAGATTTTTCTGTTCGTGGCTGCAGTTAAAATTAGTCAAAAGTTTTATTCAGGAGTTTATTGTTCATACTCAAGACGTTTATATTTGGAAAATGATATCATGAGCATGGGCTGGGTTCCTGGGGAGGTGTGAGATCACTTTTAAGTGTCGCTGTTTTAATATTACTGATCATTACTCAGCAATTCTGTAATTAGTTTCTAGAAGTGATAAGATGCTGAAAATGGAAATGTTGTTAACATGTTTAACTCAAAACATAACTCTCAGATTTACGTGTTTATGCCTGCTTGGTGGATTTTTGTGATTTTGTAGACATGACACTGAGGTCATATCTTAACTAGGGAGATGTTTATTCTTACTGTGCAATAGCTAAAAAGTTGCAAATATGTGATGTGAGATCTTAGTAAAGACAGGATGACAGCCTCCTAGCCTGGAGGCTTAGGATTTGCTTCAGCCTGCTAATTTGTCTGCTGACTTATGTGAAATTGCAAACTGCCTTTGATTCGTGAGGACTGAACTCATGGTAATTAGCTCATACAGAAGAATACAACTATTTTTCCTAGAGCAGATATGCCTCTCAGCTACAGTTGCCAAGAGGACTGAAGTCTTTATTTTCAAATAAAGATTGTATCTTTTCATAGCTGTAAGAGTACCTCCTGTGCTTGTACAAACAACTATTCCCCCCCATTGTCTGTGTTGCTTTTATTTCTGTGATTAAAGCATAAATGTTTGGTGCCTTTTTTCCTCAAAATGCCTAGTTCAGATACTGTCTCATCTGGCTTTTTTTTGTTGTTGTTGCTTTTTTTTTTTTTTTTTTTAAACAAATGTGTTCCTCAAATATTAACATTATTCTATTGAGGTATATAATGCTTCAGATGTATTTTTTTCTGAGTTTACCAAGTGTCATACTTTAAAGGAAAATGAAACAGGTGAAGCTTGATACTAGAGGTAAATCTCTGCTCTCTCGTTTAGTTTCTGCTGCATGTTTTGCTGGCATTGACAACAGCATGGGATCTTAGGGAATTTTGTTTGTTCAGAGGTGCTGTTTTGTTTATTTGTAATTGAACAAATTGAAAATAGTTAATGTTATGTGTGTCTCTCAATAGGAAGTATATTGGAGAAGTACCAAAATATTTTCACAGATAAAATTTCTCTTCCCAAGCTCTTTTATCACTGAAATATTTCAGTGTTGGTCCCCTCAGCTCTTGCGTGCTTGGGACATTCTGGTTTCCAGGTGTACATAGCTGAATGTTTTCTGTGTACCCTCTCTGAAAGCTAAACCCTTCCCTGTCAAGTACCAGGAGATAGTAGGACAATCCTCCATTTTGTTATCTATAGTTCTGAGAAATAGCAAGAAATCTGGTGATTCTTTGTAAATGAGTGAAAGCCATGAGAGAGATAACGAAAGAAGATGGTGGCTGAATTGTGTTCTTAGTTTTTCAACAGAAGGTTTTTAGAGAAAGTTGTTAAGTGATTCTGAATGAGGATTCTGGAAAATTTGCTGGGTTTTTCTTTTTTTTTTTTCTTTTTTTTTTTTTTTTCCATTTCTCTCTGTTAACAGAAAACAAAATGACAGAGCCCCAAAACCTGAATCCAGCAAAGCGGTACCGGCGGCAAGATTGGCCTGGGGAGCTGTATGAAAATGGTTCCTTTTATTTTGCTAAGAGGCATTTGATCGAGAAGGGCTACTTGCAGGTTAGTGCTGTTGGTTTTCTTGGCTCTTTATAATAACACATCTTTTAACTCTTGTCACAGAGGGATTTTAATTCAGTGTTGTTTCTGTTTCTTATACAGTCTGCTAACAGCACTTTGGCCTCAGGACAGTTAGCTTATTTCTTGTAACATGACAGGACTGTTTGTAATCAGGGCAGTTCAGAGCAAATATATTTGTACAAACAATATGTTATTTTATATATATTTATATATACATATACATATATATATATAAGCCTAAAATACTGAGTTTCACATAAGTTTATCGTATGTATGTATCTTATAATTCAGTTTAGTATTACTGAGTGAAAAGCTTACGTTAATGTAGTGCCATGAGCGTCTTACTTGAATCTATGACCTTGTATTCTTGGCCAGTTTACACCCTTTGTCCTATGCCAGTTTCGTGCTGTGATTTAAACAGTCTGTTATTCTCTCCTGATGTTTGCATACTGGTGTAGTAATACAGAGCCACAAAAATAATCCCTTACCTTTCCCGTGCAAAATAGGTTTGCCATTTTACTGTATGAAAAGACCTACTGAAATCTATACGTCCTAATAACTGTAATGTATATCATCTTTCTTGCAGGCTTCCTTTAGTTGTGGAAGGAAGATACTAACCATTGCTTTTATAAAGTTTTAAATATTCGGTACTGTGTAACAGAGAATATGTCATTGTTGGTGCTTCACTTGCCTTTTAGCTGCTGTGACTACAGTGTAACCAGATATTTTGCTTTCATTACATAGTACTAAATTGTACCGTTTTGTAGTTGTATTAACTTGAGCAGAAAATTGTAATGAATTCTACTTTATTTAGGGTGGTAAAATGGCCTACTATGAAATGCGTGCTGAGCACAGTGTGGATATTGATATAGACATTGACTGGCCTATTGCAGAGCAAAGAGTATTGAGGTAAAAGCACTATAATTCCTTTTATTTCTTTAAAATTACTAATTGTTTCAACGAATGTTCATGTGAATTTGCAGGTTGTTTTTTTTTTTTTTTAAGTTTCAATTTAACAAATTATTCAAGATAATTGAATTACTTTATTTTTCCTTTCTTTGTTAAAATCATCTGAATTACCTTGGTATATATTTGTATGTTTTTCTTATTTGTGTAAGTTCAGTCTGGGGAAAAGGAAGACTGTAATCCTCAATATCTCATAGCAATGTATTAATGTAATCTCTGCTATTTCCAGCTGTCTTGTTAAGCTTACATGGCCTGGAACATGCTTGGTCATGCACATGAATAAATCATAGAATAGGAGAATCATAGAATTACAAGGTTGGAAAGGACCTACAAGATCATCTAGTCCAACTGTCCTCCTATCACCCTTACTATGCATTAAGCTACTAACCCATATCTTGTAGCACCTCATCCAAACACCTCTTGAACAACACCAGGAATGGTGACTCCACTACCTCCCTGAGCAGGCCATTCTAGTAACTGACCACTCTTTGAGAGATAAAGTTTTTCCTTATATCTAATTTAAATCTCCCTTGGTGCAACTTGTGGCCATTTCCTTGGCCTCTATTTGTTGCCTGGAAGATGAGGCTGACTCCCTCCCCATCACAACCTCCCTTCAGGAAGCTGTAGAGTGTGAAGAGTGGTTCAGGTAGAAGGTATGGGCTGATTACATCTTGCCTGCTGCCTTTTCTTTGCAGCTACTTTGTATTTCTATAAGGAAATAGTGGGTGGGAATTGAATACGTTTGCTGTACCTTTTTCATCCTTTACTCCATTTTGCTTTCTCCCAACACAAGTGCCATATAGAACATAACCTTTTATGCTAAGTAAGTAAATCTCATTCTGATTTTTCAATGGAAGACATAACTTACTTGTCTTTTGGCTTTTTGTTCTTTTTTTAATTGAAGAGGGAGAATTGAGTTGAAGAGTGAAGATACTAAGGGAAGAAAGGGGGGAAAAATGAGAATTTTAAAGCCAGTTCTTCTGCCTGGAGTTCACAATTGTATTTGAAATATTTGTTTTCAGAGTGCACAAAAACTTCCATTTGAAAAGATAATTTCTTTGTCTTAGCTTTGGATATTTTGGCAAGGACCCATTAAAAGAAGTGAAGCTATTGGTTTGCAGTGTTGATGGATGCCTGACAAATGGTCGCATTTATGTCACAGAAGATCACAAGGAAATGGTCTCCTACGATTATAGAGATATTGTTGGTATCAATCTATTAAAGAAAAGGGGAATCCAGGTGAGGATTGTTCTGAAGTGTAAGGCTTTATTTATTGCTGTGATTAATCAGCGCAGTACTCTGGTTCAGGTTTGGGACAATCATTGTTCTCAGGTTCCTTAGAGGAAAATGAATACGTTTTGATAACATGCTCAATCTCATCTGTAGCAGCTATGGTATCTTTTTCTTTTTATCCTTGAAAAATGTGGGAAGACATTTAGATGATGTTTTGATGGCACCAATCATATTGTGAGCTGTTTAGTCTAGACACACATAAGCTAGCAGTCGCTTCATATCGTTATTTTTTATTTTGACATGATTCTGCTGTAGAAATTGTGTTTTTGCGATAGCTTTACTAAGCAGGACTATGCTTGTTATCTCTCAGCTGTGTAAGAAGAAGAGATACCCAGAAAAATTACTTGGCTCATCCTAGATGACTTTTGTGGCTGAGGAGAAATCAACCCCCCCCAATCACATCCATCTGCATAGTTGCTTTAACTGTAACTTACGTGGTAACAATTTGATGTAAATGAAAAAACATAAATTATAATATGGATGCTTTCCTTAGTTATTGATGTTACTTTTTTTATTATTGTTGAATTCTGCTGAACAGAGTATTTGCTTGCATTTATGTGAAACTAGCCTTCCTGTTATTGTCTCTGTGTGCACCTGCCTTTGGTGTAGCTTGAAGAATTTAATGAGGTAAGAACTAGATACAGATATGGGCTGCCTTCAGAGGGCCTAGTCTGAGTCCTGTTGCGTATAGAGGTAAGCATGGATATGGCAAAGCTAGTTAAACCCCAAGTAGGCCATTGCAGATACATTTTGAAGTCTCTGTTATGGGCTTTTTTTCCTGATGTTGTAACAGGTTAGGCAAGACATTCTTTACATATTAAAGTGTAGGTGGTGCTGCCCTGGGGCAGTGGAGTAGAGTAGGTGGCTTTCCAAAACTTCCTTAGTTTTATCTTCTGTGAGGCAAAAGCGAGGAAGCTTGTAATTGTTTTGTTGCCTGTGGATGCCTGTTTCTGTACTTTCACTGACTTGGAATCTGTTATTAAAAACCTCCTGGGCTTTGTGTTTCATTTACTTTATTTCTAGTGTATGATGCTAACACAGTCTTACTCTGTGCACCAATCTCATTCATTCTGTACTTAAAATCAATGCCAAATACTTGCTAGCGTTTAATAGCAATTAGGGATGATAAGCTTGTCCACAACTTGGAGACAAAATGTGGAGAGATTGTGTTGTAGATCTTCAAAAATCTTGCTGCAGTTGTCTCCTGGTTTTAGCCCACCCTATGTATTGTTTCTAAATTTCATATTTCAATTTAAATCTCAAGAGATTCATATGCCACACCACTTCGATCTGTTTAGTGGTCCTTTGGTATTCTCAAGTCCTTTTGTAGCTAAAACGGTAATGTTATGTAGAGGAATCAGGAAAAGTACTTCAAAAGTTTGCTTCCACAGATATTTCAGAAACTGTCCTCAGAAGCTCTTTTATACCCTACCTTTATACCTTAGATCAGATGCTGCTGCATTAAACAGTGAGCACTGTGCTGTGATATCCAGTATTTGATTTGGTACATGGTGCATATAAAAAGACAAAGGTAAACTTCTATTTTGGGGAAACTCAGGGAAACCTACAGAATGATTTTTTTGCTTTCCCAAAGTACTTCGTAACTCAAGACTGTAATATGTTTTTTTTTTGGACACAAATCACTTCTGTTCTGAGTTCTGAATGAGGAAACGAGTCATGCAAAACTCTTCTGATACCTGATTATGTTTCCAAGAACAACACTTGTACTCTTTTCGCCATATATCAACTTACTGGTCTTTTTTCTTTGTGTGTAGGTTTTATTCTAACTTGACTTAATTCAATAGGTTCGACTCATCTCTGAAAGAGATTGTTCAAAATCCCTGTCAGCTATGCAGCTGGGATGTGTAGCAGAAGTTAATGCAACAAATAAGCTACGAGTCCTGGAGGACTGGCAAAAAGACATTGGTTTGAGCTGGAAAGAAGTTGCTTATTTAGGTCAGTTTCTCTCTTTAAAACACTTTGGCCTCTGCTGTTACACTGAATTTAGTGGGATTAAAGCGCAAGCAATAACACATTATCACCAAAAGCAGATGCATATTTTAAGTCTTACTTGGGTAAAATCTAAATATTAAATGCAATGGTGAATCATTGTTGAATTTTGTAAGTGTGATATATTACTTAAGTTTATAATGTGATTTAGAAAAGCTTTTCATATTGCGGAAGTGTACATTTATAGTATACAATTCTGAATTGATTGTAATTCATTTCACAGAATCACAGAATGCCCAGGGTTGGAAGAGACCTCAAGGATCATGAATCTCCAACCCCCCTGCCAGATAAAGGGCCACCAACCTCCACATTTAATACTCGATTATACTATTTAATACTAGATTTCAGATTAGTATCATACAGGTTCTACTCTGAATTAGAAACAAATCACGCAGAATTAAAACTGAAAGCTATGTGATCCCATACAAAACTGTATTTCAGTGGCAGTTTAGCTGTAGAGTCTTGGAGGTGCTTGCTTAGTTGCTCAAACAATTTTACTCTTATGAAAAGTACATACTCTTGCTTGAATATTATGTGTAAAGTATGATCAGTGTTGACATTTATCGCTGGGATTTTCTAAAAATATGTACTTAAGGGCTTTTGAGCTTCTCAGATAAAAAATGTGGCAAAAATATAAATTCTAAAAACTAGATTAATATTTAAACAGCAAAATCAATATTTTTTTTCTCCGTTTTTCTCCTCTGTGGTATTTTTCTTACATATCTGTCACTTTTTTCAATAGGAAATGAAGAATCTGATGTGGAATGCCTGAAGAAAGCTGGCATGAGTGGTGTGCCCGCTGATGCTTGTGCACTGGCTCAGAAGGCTGCTGGTTACATTTGTAAAAGCAGTGGAGGCTGTGGTGCTGTCCGGGAGTTTGCAGAGCACATATTCCTCTTGTTAGAAAAAGTGAACTCTGCAAGAAAGCAAATGGAAGAAGTGAATTCAACAGGAGAGGATACAGGGGGAAAATGAGAACAGCAGAAATGGAAATAAGGAACTAATGAAAAAAACAATAGCATAGTTGTTTTCTGTTTTTCCACTTCTCCCTTTCCTAATATGGTTTTACACTGTATTAGAGTTATAAAATGTTTCCCTCTAATTTAAGGTTCCACTTTAAATGCTGACATTCATGATTGTATTTATGATTATTTTAAAAGCTATTTAAGTGCAATTGAAGAAATACTACAAAAATAGTGTCCTCTAAATCTACTCTTAATCATTAAATTTGTTCTACAAGAGTGATGTATCTTTATTTTATAATCCAGATATATGCAGGGAATAAAGATTTTTTTTCGTGATTTGTGGATTTGTAATTGAGACTCTTAAAAAGTTTGTTCTGTAAGTTGTGGTCATTTTATGTACATTTCCTCTATCAAATGTCAGTATGATATCGTAGTTATATGCTAGCTTTTCTTGAGATGCATGTTTCTCCAGTAGGGAAGAGTTCCAGCATATGCTGAAGCATATCCTGTATTTTAAAAAGTGGAGTTAGTGTAAAACTAGTTAATGTTAGTTAACAAAAGTATTTAAGCATGTGTTCAATTTAAGCTGATATACAACTAAGTGGCATTTGGAATTATGCCTCTTACCTTTGAATCTGGTTATATGGGGTTTTATTTCAGTGCTTAAATTAACAAAACCAAATGCCCCAAATTTGAAACTAAATCTCCTATTAACCTTTGAAATCTTTCCTTGGAAAAGTAATTGCTGTGGAAAAAAAATCATAGTTGATGTTTTTGGGTTCATATAAACTACATTCAGATTATATTTAGCATATCAATTTAAAGTTGGTGTGTATACATTTGTATTTATGTAAAATACAAATTTTACTGGGTTTCGATGTGGAGAACTCAGTGATCTGTAAACATCTGTACACTGACATTGAAAATACATGTCTGTTTTCAATCCTTGTATTATTAATGAGTCGGGCTCAGCCTTGGGTTAGGCTGAAAAATAATAAAAAACAAATAAAATCATGGCCATATAGGCAGTTCTTGTTGAGATGAGTAATAATAGTTAATCATTTTATTTTATGTTTCTCAACATAAGATTTCCTGTACCTCTTTCCAAAATAAGATCCACTGATTTCCTGCTTTTTGTTGATGAACTTTGTGTTTACCTTGTGTCCCTTTCTAAAACAAATTTTTAAATTGAAAAATCTTTTACTAGCTGTAGCAGTAAGGTAGGTAGGTGAATAGTTGAAAAGTGAATTAGTTGCACTATTGCCCTCTTCAGTTATCACTTAAATAATTCCTTTCATTGAGTTTTAGGGCTCTGTACTAAATAAATAAATACCATGGATAGCAATAGCACCATATTTTGGACGGAACTATGAACTTGGTACAGGTCGATGAGTCATTTTACTCACATAAACAATGTAATAAATCGCAGAAGTCCAGATTGTTTAAACAGTTCAGTTTAATAACGTTGTTTAAAATTGGCCAAGCTCCTATTTACTTCACCTTGTCGTAGTCAAAGTACTTAGTAACTTTGTGTTCAAGGACAGTTTCCTGTAAATAAACAGATCTAGAGAAGTTGCAATGAACTTGACTCCCATTCCTCTTACGTAAGAGAAAGCAAAAGCATGACTAAGTGCAACTGTAATAGAAATAAGAGTTGTCTGTACTACGTGTAGGTTTCTGTTTAAATCAAGAGCTCTTCTAATGATTCAGCAGAAAGGAATGGTAGCTGATAGGTTTTTTCACTTTGGCAAATTCCTTTGAGAAAAATCCGGTAAAAGTTTTAATTGGACATGTCAGAAGACACACAATAAAAGAACTCTAGAGAAATTTTACAAAATAAAAGCAGTCTGAGGATATAGGAGGCAAAATCCACTGCCTGAAAGGTTCCCATTTCTATTGCTCTACACTGGAATATAGGGAAATCCCAACTATGAAACTAGAATATCCCAAGAGATGCCTCGATTGCTCTGTTTTTATGGAAGCTCCTCATCAGATGGAGGGTTTAGGTGTAACAGAGTAGTAGAGATTGAGACAATGAATTTTACCACGAAAGGAAATTCTGAGTACAAAAATGGTGCAATCTTACAATCTTGAAAGATGTACCATTTGCTGACTGTTTTTCCACTACATGCCCTGGCACTGGAGTTGCCTTTCACCTGAGCTGTGTAGTTCACTTAGACTAGATTTCAGTGGTCGTTTTTGTTATAGTGAACTAATTTTGGAATAATGTTGCTTCAGTCATTAGACTTGAAAAAAAGAAGTGCACATTTGTTTTTTCAAATTGTCTTCAAACATCAATTAGAAGTCTGTGAAGAAGATATTTCCCTCAACTTTTAGCCAATATAGGATATTTATCATAATTACGACAACTTAGAAGGATAAACTATGTAATAATTTATATTAGGCTATTTTAAAAATATAGCCAATTAAATGAAATTTGAAATAATTTTCTTTAGCCCTTTGAATAAGAATGGTGACAGAGTGATTTGTATACTGCAAATTGTATGCTTCCAAGTCTATGTGACATGAATTTAGCCCGTGAAGATAGACAGAGTTAATTGGTGCCTAAATTAATCACACAACGCAGAGTCAGTTACCCAGTATCTTTGTCCTTATCCGCTGTTGGAGACAAACCTTCAGTGTTTGTGTCTGTATGGTTATCCCATTATATAAACTTAACCTTCACTTGCACAATGTTCTTGTTAAAAAAAAAAAAATGGTAGTTTTGGTGCACTGTGAAATGTGTGTTTGTGAAGAGTAGGATTGATCTCTTTGTTTTCTGAGCTGTTGCAGCCAGCTCTGACATTCTATGGCAGGATCCTTGTGCAATGAGCAGCATGTGCTAAGGATTTTTTCACAGAATGTTCTCAGAAAACTCTGCTTTTGAGCAGGTCTCAAGAGCTCTGCTGTTTTCAACGGGTTGCTCTTGCCAGACGTTCTAAGCAGGGGGCAGAAGGATGGACACACTATCACTGTTTCTTAACCTCTGTTGAAGGATAACTTATCTCTATCCCTCAACCTGGTTTGGGCTCCATTGTTTTGGTCTGGTCTTTGCCCTGTTCAGTGTATGTCTCTCTCAAGTTCTGTGCTATTTCCTGCAGAACGATCCAGTGTGTTCTGACTTGAGTTCATTTTCAGATCAATATGAATCACGTAAATCTCGGCCTGGTGTGCTCAGAGAGATTGTACAATATTTCAAGTTTGTAATACTTTTAGACTTCAAGCACACAGCATTTAAGTGGCTTCTCCAGTGTCCATGTGAGAAAGCTTGCTTTTTTTTTGTAATATATAATGTGTTTTCCGTTAATATTCTCTTTAAGAATTATTTCCTGTTTCCAGAAATACAGGATACCCAGCAGGACTAATTATCCTAAATGTCAGTGTTACAAGAGCAGTAAGACAAAATCACTGAACTGTGCATGAACCCATGAGTTTTTAGGAATGATTGGAAAAATGGTATACAGCAAAAAGGACAGAAATCATCATTCCACTGTATTAATCAGTGATTTTAATGTATCCTGAATACTGTGTATTTGGTTTCTTACATATTAGAAAAGTTGTAAAACTAAAGGTTTGTATGAAGGTAAAATAGGTGATAAAAGGAAGAAATCAACTTCTGTGTGAGCAATAGTCAAGTAAGAATTCTTCACGTTGGAAGGATGACTGAAGGCAGTTATGTTACATATCCATAAAATTAAGAGGAATAGGGAAAGACTATTCCGGAAATGAAGAGTGACCAAAAGTAAATGCCCAAGAAACTCAAATTTGCCATGTTGTGTTATTGCCAGCTCTTTCTAGTTTTCCCATGATCTCCAAACATCTGCAGCTCATGGATCTCTGAAGCTGGATGTGGCTTTCAGAAACTTAGTAATCCTCAGCACATTTCAAACAGCTTTTGTCCATGTGTCTGAAACACGATATGTTTCCTCAGATTCTGAACCTTGGTTTCTTCCTCTTGTTCCTTGTGTGGGAGGCTCCCAGGTGCATTTTTATTCTTATTTCACAGTATGTATTATGGTATGGTTCACAGTATCACAGTATGGTTCATTCTGAAGTAACAGTATGCACCTCTGACACAGTAAGGAAAAGAACATGGCATTACTATCACTACCAGGTATCAATAATCTAATCTTCAAAACAACTTAATAAAGCAAAATTGAACACAGAAACTGTAAGAATGGGATGACATCAGCTAAATTGGGATCCATCAGTCATAGACACGGTAAATTGCACAGGAAGTTCTCAAACAAAACGTAATTGGAGGTTGGAAAAACATTCAGGAGAATATCATGTGCTTGTCCTATTTGTTCATGTACACTTGCAGACAAGTTTCTAGTTTAAGCTGACAGACATCTGACCTAGCATGGTTACTCACATTGAAATTGTACAGATAGTGAAGAGTTACATCTCCTGAGAGAGCATGGTTGTTGTTGTAATCCACTTAAGAGCTTAGCTACTTTTATTCCCCCAGCTTTTTTCCCTTCTTACATCTTACCCACAGCAATGCAGCCTTAGCTTGGAAGGGGACATGATACCAATGGATCTTTTTTATCAGTGATGCCCAGCCAAGGTGGTGCAACTGATTGGATGGATGAAGCCAGGTCCAAAAAGCTTGTGAATGGGATGGATTAATGATGTAAATGGATATAAAAAGTTTCCACTCATTTCACTTAATAAACCTATGGATTTCTTCAAAGCATTTATTGTGATCTGTTTTTGGGTTTGATTCTATGAATGCCTCTGTGTGTTTTCTTAAAGGATATGGAGCTACACTTGAATAAGACCAGAGTATGAAGGGTTCTTTAGCTGAATTTGATCACTTGCAAACAAATTCTAGTTCTAGCTTGCCACATCTGCACATCTACATAGTTGTTTCTTTCTGCAGTCTTGTAAAAAAAACTGAGCTGACAGCAAGCCATGCTGTTTTTTCACTTCTTGCTTTGGTTTGCTTAATACACAGCCAGGTTTTTATCATCTTGCCAGTAAGCACCTTGCAGCTAATAGAAGAGTAAGGCTCCCCAGGTTTCTTCCTTGTGTGTTTAGAGAGCACCGCATTTGATTTATAATGGAAGTTAAGAGAGTTGGGGGCTTTCAAGGTAAGGCTGCTGACACTGACAATATAGAGAATAACAAGCTAAATGGATCTGTGCCTTGCACAGTATGCTGCAGGTTACTGATGCCTCTGTCAAGAAGCAAGGTTACTCAGTCTAGGCTGCTCCAGCTAAGTTGCTGTCATTGGTGTCTGAGCTTGGCTAGCAGTGATACACGAGCTGGCTTCATGCTGCACTTCATTCACCTGCCAATGAAATCTTACTGTGCCATTTTTTTATTGTAAGGTAGGTAAATTTATCCAGCAGGCAATGCTGCAACTAATTCCTCATCCCCCTTAAGCAGCAGGCAAGCAGCTGCAATTGAATAGCAGTGACACCACCTGGCTGTTGCATTAGTCGAGGTAGTTCACCAAGGTCATAAATGACAAAAAAAAACAGACCCCAGTTATTCTTTGTTACAATGCAAAGTCTTGCAGACAGAAAGGGAAAATCTGCTTTTATTTCCCTTGGCCATTAATATTTGCTTACATGCCTACAGTTTGTCATACCCCCACCACTCTGCATAGATTCTCAGTGGTTAAAGACTGACCATCCCCAGACATGGCAATCTTGCAGACATGGCAATCAGAAACAAGGACGTTGTAAGCAGGCTGTGCTTAAGGACTGAGTCACTGAGTACCTGGAAACTGACTGGCCTGCTCCCCTCAGACTTGTGCCTGGTTCCCATCACAGTTCGTTTCTGCTTTTGAGCTTCATGGAGCTCTGTGCAAATGCATCCTGGTGCAGGGGTTTGCAACTAAGTCACTGCAGTCGACAGATGTCAGTGAAGAACAAATGCTGCGTTCCCCTCTGGCCGGCAGAGCTTGCTGGATGGACGGCTGCAGAGCCCATGCTGGAGCAGACACCTATCAAGCACTCAGGGGCTGCAAGCGGTTTCCAAGAAGGCTATTTCTCCACTCAGCGCTGGCGTGTGGAACCAGTAAGCCTTCAAAAGAGGCACGGCAGTGTAATTCGTGACTCCGCGCTTTCCCGTCGCTGTGGCTTTTCCTCGAGCAGCTGTCGGTGCTCTCCGGGCCACAAGGTGCCGCCGCTCCCCCATGCTCCGCCTGTTCCCAGCACAGCCCGTCCAGTCACTGTGCCGTGTTACGGCCTGTCCGCTGGGGCAGGCAGGGCCGGGGAAAAAAATGAGGACTGTCTTCTACCAAAGCCACTAGGAAAGTTACTGCTGAATTATCTCTCGTAGTGGTTGGTTGTGTCAAGAAAGAAAGCTGTCTGTGGTCACCTGCGAGGCTGGAACTGGTGGGAGAGATGTGGCTTTGAACAGTCTTTTCCTCCCTCTCTGAGTGTCTTCATTCAGCAGCAACCTTCATCCCCACGCTTGGCCCTTTCTGTAAGGCTTGATTCCTTCCCTTCTTATCCCCAGTAGTCTTCACAGCTAGAGTGTCCTTGGCTCTTTGTGATTTGTGTCTGAATCTTTTCCCTCATCTATCTGTTGATTGTGAGGAAAATCGCATGGAAATTCTTTGTTGTCCACCATGTTTACTTTTCTAGATGACAAACAGGTACAAATACACAGTTTGACCCTCTGAGCATCTCTGCCTTGTCTAAACCCAGTGCATGTACCCACTGAGTGCAAGGGCCTTCACCTGGGTCAGGGCAATCCCAAGCAGTTTGGGCTGGAGACTTGCATCTGGAGAGGAATAATTGCAGGCACCAATACAGGCTGGGGGGATGAGCTGCTGGAGAGGAGCTCTGTGGAGAGGGACCTGGGTGTCCTGGTGGACGACAGGTTGGCCATGAGCCAGCAGTGTGCCCTTGTGGCCAAAAAGGCCAATGGCATCCTGGGATGCATTAAAAAGAGCGTGGCCAGCAGGTCGAGGGAGGTGATCCTCCCCCTCTACTCTGCCCTGGTAAGGCCTCATCTAGAGTACTGCGTCCAGTTCTGGGCTCCCCAGTACAAAAAAGACAGGGATCTCTTAGAAAGAGTCCAGCGGAGGGCCACAAAGATGGTGAAGGGCCTGGAGCATCTCTGCTATGAAGAAAGGGTAAGTGAAATGGGTCTGTTTAACCTTGAGAAAAGAAGACGGAGAAGGGACCTGATCCAGGTCTATAAATATCTAAGGTGTGGGGGGCAGAGTGGTGAGGCCAGACTGTTTTCAGCAATGCGTGGAGGCAGGACAAGGGGGAACAACCAGAAAGTGCAGCATAGGAAGTTCTGCACAAATGTGCGCAAGAACTTCTTTACAGTGAGGTGACGGAGCACTGGAACAGGCTGCCCAGGGCAGGAAGGCTGTGGAGTTTCCTTCACTGGAGGTATTCAAGACCCACCTGGATGCCTACCTGTGCGACCTGCTGTAGGGAACCTGCTTTGGCAGGGGGTTGGACTCGATCTCTGGAGGTCCCTTCCAACCCCTATGATTCTGTGATTCTGTGATTCTGTGATAATGGCATCCCTTCAGCCAGTTCAGGGCTGTATGCTTTAGCCCTCTCTCTAATCCAGATGTCATGTCCATTCTGTCCCTTTCTGGACAGTATGATATTGTGAGCACATACATGGATGCTATGTAAAGCTGTATAAATCAGTGTGCCTCCTACTGCCTCATTCTGCCAGCCCAAATCAAAAGCCTTCCTTCACTTCTCTGTTGCTTTCCTTCCCTTCAGTTAACTGTGTGAGTCTACTTTTCGAGTAGATCTTGAATTCAGATGAGGGAAAGGCTTCTGTAGTCCTTTGTCTTTGTTTCAGAAGTCCTACCAACATTGTTATTCTCTTTCCTCAAATGTTGTGTGACGTTTAGAATCATTGCCGTACTCAGTTAATAAACACATCTACATTAGCTGATCTCTTTCCATTTATTAATAGTGGAAGAAGGACACCTGAAAGGCATCCAAGGATAATAATTGTTCATGACATTTTAACAAGAGAGAGATTTTAGTATCAGAGAAGCAAAGCAGCACAAACAAGCTTCTGGTTTCCAAATGTGTGGTTAGCATAAAACAGAGCTCAGAGCAGCATCTGCCTTGAATTGGGTTGAACTCATATATGGAAATGGAGTGTTGCTAAATAGGCTTACCTCTCACTTATGTCCTCAGCATGTAACTACCTGTATCATTCATGCAGATGCACACCAGTCAGTATTGATGTTACCTTCTGCGAACAAGGTGTGAATTGAAAGAGCTGTGTGTCTAGAGAAAGCGTGAATTGTTCACTGTTAATAAGGTCTTACCACAACTTTTCAGAAACAGCTCATCCAAAGGAAAGCACAGAGGAATCGGAGCAAAGTAACAGTGCTTGTCTGCACGAGTTTCTTTTCAGACAGTTTTTGCTGGGAATTATGTAGTTGGTGAGAGCTGGTTAGGGAGCAGAGTACTTAACGCTAGCCTGCAAAGCAAATTGAAGGCGCAGACAGAAACCACATCACTCAGTAAATTAGAAGAAATGTCTTCACGCTGTTCCCAGAACAGTCCTTAGATGTGAACACAGACAGCTGATTCTTAAAATACCTGTCTTATCGGGGCTGGGTAAACATGTCTTGTTTGCTTTAAAGTGACTCCATATTCTGCTCTGTTTGCCACAGTGAAACTACTGTATTCTACTGAACAAGGGCTGTGAAATAAAATGGTTTCATCAAAACACTGGAAATAGGCATTTTTCAAGAAGAAAGCTGAGTGAAAAAACATACAGTGCTGAAATCTGCATGGATTTATATTAGTTTCATTTAAAATACAGATATTATACAATATCTAACAGAGAAATAAGTTACAACAGAGAAGCATATACTGTTACAGAAAACAACAAGCAAATCAAACAAAACAAACCAAAATTTTATACACAAACTTAACTGCAAATCTTCAAATGTACTGCTACATTTTTCAGTTCTAGCATCAGTAACAAAGTCTGATAAAATAGGCACTTTCCAAATCACAATAGATGAGAAAGGGGTTCAGTCTAGGGTTAAATAGTCATTTTTTATGATGTGCTTTTAGACATACAGATTATTACAGGATTTTTTTTCTTAATATTTAGGTAAAATTTTTAAACCTGATCCAAGAAGTCCATTTGTATACACCTAGAGCAAAAAATAAATAAATGTTGAAGTAGATTTAGTTGTAAAAAAAAAAAAGGTCTGACACCTGGCTATAAAACCATGTAAATATGTCCTCTGATTGAGTTCAGTTCCAGCATTGTGCCAGAATTTCCTGTCCCCAAACCTCTATTTTACAAGCCTTCTTCACATTTCTATCATTTGACTATGTGAAAAGTAAGGCTGATGGGTAAGATAAATGTATGTAAACAAGGTAAATGAACGTGGTCAGTGCTTCTTCCATCTTCATGGAATTAGTTCCAAGAGCAGCTGTTTTTCTTTGAACTTCTTTTAGCTCTCATCCAGATTTTCCCAAAATTTCTCTATCTGCATTTTTGGTTAAGTATTGTTCTTCCCATGAATTTAGAATTCATAGGTGAGATGTTTTGCCATTTTGCTGAGTTTCATTTTCTCACTGAATACTTCATCAAACTGTAAGTTCTGTTTTGGAGTGAAATGGTTCTTCCAGTCACCAACAGTACCTGGAGGAGCAGAGACAGTAAAAGAACAGTGAATCTGGCAATATATAGCAATGAAACAAATCAAAGGCAGACCAGTTTTATTAATGCTGCACTTGGCACAAATTGTTATTGTATTATCAACCATAGTCTCTGTGATATGTCGTGATAGGTCATGATTATGAGTAATTATTTTATTGATTTGGTGAGATTTTGATGGGAGAAGCTGAATCATCATCCATATTAAGCCCTAAGGCTTGTTTCTCATAATGTGTCACCTGGCAGTGCCAGCAATACTAAGAGAAACAATGAAGAGTAACAGGTTTTCAGGATGGAAATAGAGCTCTTGCTCATCTCAGCAGCGGCATCTTGCCTCATCTTAGATGTTTGCCGTTAAAAATCTCTATCTGGACCTCTTTAGTAGAGGCAAATAGTTGCTAGCTGAAATTCATCTCACCCTTGTCAGCATATAAAACCCCCAGTAGCAAGAAAACAGTTCCTCTGCATGTTTTTTAAGTCACATATGAGCTACGAACTGCTGAAGGTTTTACTGCAGATCCCAGTTTGGCCAAGAGCTTAAGGTGATCTGTGAGGTCACAGGATGATTTGAGTCATTCATTCTTTTGTTGTCATTGTCAGCATGTTTCTTTTTGGGGGGAACATTTCAGTAAGATAACAGGGAGTACAGAGGATAAAGGCTGCCAGCAGACTCCTTCCTAAGAAATGCACCTTTTCCATTCTAGCAGACCAAGTGACCTTGACTGGTAATTTGAGAGGAGACACACAGAGGCTTGCGAGAGACTGAGGGTAAACTTTAGATACAAAAATGCAGATAAAGAGTAATGTTCTGTGAACTTCCCTTTAAGCTCCAAAGCTCATATAGAGCAAACTCTTCAGAACCCCTCATAAGAACATATGCTATGTTTCTCTGGCATAAGCATGCATTTTCAACTGAAGATCTTAGTGAATGTTTTTTCAAAAGGCTTCGAATTGGAGAATCCAATTGCTGTTTCCTGGGAGTGACTCTAAATGTCTTCAAATCTATCTAGGCTTCTGTTGGATAGGTGCCAGTTGATGATTCTATATTGTCAGGACAGTAAACTTACCTTTTCGGAAAATTAGCTTCCTGTTGGATGTCAGGGCACAGACGGTGTGACTGGGGTCACTGTTTTCTTTTTCTGTGTCCTTTTTCATCTCTGAGAAGGATGATTTCTTGCAGATATCTTGGATATCTTCATCACTGATGCTTATACCCAGGAATATGCTGATTTCCTTCACAATCTTTGGGAGATTCTGAGATACAGGAAGAATAAAGTGAAGAATAAAGTTTATATATTTCTGAGGTGATAATTAGACTTTCCTTTGACATGGAAATTATTATTTTCATTAGAATTTCCTCCTTGATATTTTGATTATTTCTATTTATCAACAATTCATTCTAAAACAGGAACAGAGTGCATATTTACCTTTTTCATGTCTTCATAGAACAAAAACAGTATATTTTTGTCATTTTTATGTTCTTCCCAACTTAGGAAATGGTCAAACCAGGATCCACAGACAACTGAAAAGAAAACCCATAGAGATTCATGTATGCTTGATTAGTAAATAATTCCATATCTCACAAATTTTTAGGGGAATGCTTCCTTCTTTATATGTACCCTATGTTCCTCTAAATCTGATTAAATTCTTTTTTGTGAAGGGATTCAAATTTACAGCCCAAAGAAATTACCATTCCTGTTTGATTTTTTTTTTTTTAATATCAAAGTGACAGATTATTATGGAACATAGTGCCACAGTAGAAATAAATCCAAATCTAGGGACAGGCCTGTAGTGAAGGCAATTGTATGGGCACAACAAGATCTGAGCATCTCAGCAAGTATATCTGTAGATCCATGGTCAAAATAATAATAATAAAAACCTAGGAAAATAAACTAGGAAATGAATGTGTTGTAAGTACGACACTAAAACAAAATTAGGAGTCTGTTAAATGGAGCACACTATTGCTCTAGCAAAGAAGAAATATGTATATTTTCAAAAGTCAAGGAAGAATTGATAGAAAAAATATTTATTATAAATACATCAGTCAACCAACCACACAGGTAACTCATGGCTTTATAATTGACACACAATACTTGCTTTGTCTGAATGCTCCCTTTACTGAATAATAGGAAGACAGCTAAATTTCAGCTTTATTTTTACAAAAGCAATTCTGGCTCTTCTGGTTCAAAGACAAGGCTGACTGCATTGATGAATGAGCTGAAAGCCTCCTCCAGGATAATGAGCACTTCATGGACAGAGCAATAGTGAACTGTGACCTTGCTTGATACTTTTACCATAAAAGTAAAATATTTAAGTATCGTAAAGGACATCATTTTGTTTGCAAACCTTGAGACGTGTTAGGTATTTTGCTGAATGCTTCAGCCTGTAGCCAGAAAACCGTCTAATTGCAGAGCACCAGTGCACCACAGTGTGCAATTAAAGCCTGCTAAAGCCCACTGGGAATGTGTTCAACAAATGCACCTGCTTCCCCTTAACCCACATCTGTGCAAGTGCCCAGTCCTAAGAAATGGGCAGGCTTCCAGAGTCAAAGAGTCTGCACATAGATTTGGGGTATATCTGCTGCTTTTCTTTCCTGTTTCTATCAGGGTGATAACCTATTTATTAGGACAAATGTCCAAAGAAACTAAGATTGCCTATTTAAAAAAAAAAAAAAAAAAAGGAACGATGACTTTTAGGTCCTGTAAGCTCTTAGGTTATAAGACCACTATTGTCTCTATTGTCTCTGCTGTTCTTGATGTTCTTGAGCTATTACTCTGTGGGGTTCATGCTATAGGGGTGAGCCATCCTGCTTCCAATACCTGAAACTCAGAGACCCTTTTGACTTTGGGGGTACAGCAGACAGTTTTGGAGACAACATCCCTTTTCTCTGGGTGTCCTCACCATTGTTCTCAACTTAACTCTGTTCTCTCTTAACTCTGCAATTATACTGCAGGATCCGAGCCAAGCAACACAATCTTTGTATGTTTCAATTAAGAGCAAAAATCACAACCTCTCTCCCAGTATCACCTCTTACGTAAATCTATGTTGTAACCAACATAGTTATCTTTTTGTACCATGCATAAGCACACTGAAAACAGCAGAAGACTATCAATTCACAGGCAAATGGGAGATGCTTTTAAAATGTTGTACTATCCTCTTCTTTTTTTAACTAATTGATGTTCAAGGTTGCTACTAAACAAGCAAAGATCCTGCACATCACCGAAGCATGTGTCTTAGGGCTGCTCTGAACAAGGAACACAGGATCCACAAATCAGTAGAAAATACAGACTGATTTCTGGAGCCTTGATATAAGCTGACAAGGACTGCCCTGGCAGTTTGCTTTGATATTTTTCAAGCTCGTCTATCATTGTTGCTGTTATCATCACTGTGGGTAGGAGCACATGTCCTCAAAGGAGTAATAAAACACTAAAAGTGGGAGTGGATAACTAGAATATAGTCCTGTTGTCAGTTTCCTTACCACTTCTGCCACTCACACAAATGTCACTCATGTCCTTGGTCTTTGGACTCCAGGACTAAGACAACATATCAGGTAGAGTGTGTTCAGAGGTGCATATGAAAGCGTCTAGACTCCCTTTGAAGGGTCATGCAAGACCACTCTCAAGATGAAGGCACTAAGCCTGTAAACTTAGGCTCTCTGAGCAGCCTTGGAGACAACCTTCATATGTGTGCCACCTGCCCTTCTGCAGGATACTAAGCCATATATTGCCCTCTTGGCATCTTCAAACACCAGTCTGCAGCCACCTGTCAAAATACATCCTTGAAAGGCTGAAGACATTTTCCTATTACTTGCTCATTGTTTAGCATTATAATTTATCGTGGAAAAATAATAAATCTGAAGATATGTGAATTAGGAGTTTCACAAAATTAATATTTCTTAACTATTTCTGTTTAGAATAATAATAGAATATTAATAATAGTAATATGAGCTGAAGGAAGAAAACGGAACACCTATCCTTACCATCTCCTTTTAAGAACAAGTCAAGGAAAGCAGTCCAGGTATCTACAGTGGGAAGGTTTGGATTCTCTCGGTAGTAATGATACATGGACACTGCAGTATCTTTTGGATTTCTGCTGATATAGATCATCTGTAAATGAAGACAAAATGGTTATTACTGTTGGATTTGGATAATCCTGAAACTTAGAACTTCTAACATAAAATCTGAGGCCCAGAGCTGATTTTTATGAGCCTCTCATGTACACAGTAAACCACCTCTGGAAACCGTAAGTCATTTTAAAGTGTCTAAGGATCAACAAGACAGAATAGATGCCTAACAGACATTTAATATATCTTACAGCTTTTGTAACTTTTTGACTTACCTTGCATTTTTTATTCTTAAAATGTTGAGGCAACATGTTGTAGTCTAAGTGTGTTGGAATGATTCTCTTTGACGACAGTTGATTCAGTTCCTCCAGTTTGGACATGTCTCCAAGTTCAATGGGAGTTGTTAATGTAACGGGAGTATTGTAAAGCTTTGTTATGACTCCTGCAAGCCAGTGAGTGCCTTCAGGAAATTAGTTTTAAGGAAAAAAAAGAAAGAAGAAGAGAAAGGAAGGAAGATTTTTTAATGAGAAATTATATGGAACATGCAGTCTGCATGTGAGAACAGTTTGCTAAACCCCAAGATTCAAGAAACTGTGTAATTGAGTACTCTGTTGGCTCTAGATCCAACACTGGAAAAATTGTTGTGGCTGAATTACAAACTCTCTGAAAATCACTGATGTTTGTATCAAAACAAACTCATTAGATAAATGGAATAAAATTCAGACTCCTTGTTAGCTGAGGTGATTATATTATTTCTGTTGTTTATTTTTAAATAATCTGTCTTTTAGGGATGGATGGAAGGATTCATTATAGTAACTGTGGCTACTGGGAAGATAACTAATTGAGCTTCCACCCTGGTATGAGTTTCTGCCTGTGAGAGAATTGGGGAGAGAAGGAAGAA
Source organism: Tympanuchus pallidicinctus (assembly GCF_026119805.1). NCBI lineage: Eukaryota > Metazoa > Chordata > Aves > Galliformes > Phasianidae > Tympanuchus > Tympanuchus pallidicinctus. Next base: position 7,715,669 of record NW_026294744.1, read on the forward strand.
GTATTTACAGTCAAGAGCCATAAAAATCACTTAATACACCTCTTCACCTGCTCATAATTAAATGCATAAAGGCCTCAGGAAAATTCTTTGAGTATAGATTTTACTTACAATAAACAAATACTTATTTGCTTCTGACACATAAAACATCTGACAATATTCTGTATTACAGAACCAACATTTAAACAAATAGTGTTTTTTTTTTTTTGTCGTTGCACTTGCTTTAGTTTGTTGGTTTTGTTTGTTTTTTTTTTTTAATTTGTTTTGTTATTTCAATACTGACTGAGAGAATAACATATGCACATATTCAAACATCCTTGCCTATTTGTTTATTTTTACAGACATTTCACAAGTAAGTTTAGAGAGAACATGAAACGAACTATTGACACATCTTGGAGTTAACATATAGAATTAGAACTTACCAGATTTGGGGTAGGAAATCAAAAGGACATCATCTTCTCTAGCATCAAAAGCATCCAAGGAATTTAAAAGCTCTGGAGAAGACCTGGAGGTAAAGGAAATCCCCTTAAACTTGTGAATGAGTTCTGCCTCACTGAGGTTGGACATGTTTGCTTAAGCCTATGAATCCTGCAAATCAGATAGCAGTGAAATGACGAGAGGGTTTAAGAGTAACCTCTAAGTCAGATGGTTTGAAGTAACAAATTGAGGCCGGCAATACAGACCTCATGCTTATATAGTTTGCTGTGCATATTGAAATCTCTCACAGATATTGATTTTTCAAGGTAACTGATAAAGGCAACTGAAATATTAGAGGTCATTTGATAAATAACAGAAATGCAGTGTCATCAAAAATGCGTATCGTCATTTATTAGCTTTCCAGAGAAGGAAAAGGAGTGATAGTGAAATTATATTAACTGTGGAAAATATCAGACTGATCATTTTATGTTGTCATAAAATAGGATTGGTATGATTCAGCAACTTATATAAGGGCTGCTCAGAAAGTAATGCCTCCTGTTTTTTGATATCCCACAACATCAGGAGTGGATGTTGGTGCTATAGCATTACAGGCTGAACCTCCTCACCAATATCACTTTACATTTTGTTGCTGTGTGACAAATGGTAGCAGGGGGGCAGTCTGACAAAATGGTGTCTGACATGGAAGCCTGTATGAAGCAGAAAGTTGTCACTGAATTCTTCCATGAGAAAAAAAGTGCCACCTATTGCCTTTCATTGACACTTGCTGAACGTTTAGGAGACCAACCAGGGGATGTGAGTGCAGTGACGAGGTGGGTGGTGCATTTCAGCAGTGGTGACAGCAGTAGTGGGTAACTGCCGCTGGTGCCAGTTTTTATGAATGCAGCATGCAGGCCTTTATTCATCACTGGCAAAAATGTACAGCTATTGGAGATGACTGTGCTGCAAAATAGTGTTCTGTAGCTGAGAATTTGCTGTATCAAATAGTGTTATTGTGCTCTTCTTATTGTTATTTATTTCCGTAGTGTCCACGGAAATAAATAGGAGGTAACCTATGTACTGTATTGGAAGCAGTGTCTTGCTTTATGTGAATGAAATACTTTGGGTTCTCATTTTATCATGTATGCGGTGGCCTGTATTTTCAAAACTGTAAGTTGATTCCAAATGCTTCAGAGATGTCAAGGAACTAATTTTCTGAGCATTTCAGAATTTCAGCCTGACCTTAAAAACAGAGGTAATCCTGAGTCACAATCATTTTCTGAGCTGTCATATCCGTAAGAGGAGTAGGTTTTTATCTTGTATGTTTTATGACTAGGAATGGCTGAAGTTTTTTAAATTTTTCCACAGAAAATGCAGATTCATTAAAATAAAGGCACTTGCAAGAAAGATGTAGTTCTCAATTCACTGCCCATTATGAACTGTATTATTTTTTTTAAAGTTTGAATCTGTAGAAATCGTCATGAGTGTTTTTCCACCTGAAAGCTCCATGTTTGTCCAAATTACCTTAAGAAATGTGAATGAATCACATGAAAATAAATGGCTCAAATCTGAATAAATGTATCTTAGGGTGTTTAATATTTCAAATTTCACTTTCATTGCCATGTATTAATCTTTTCTGGTGTGATGCCAGGACCTACAGTCTTCAATTTTCTGGATTTCTTTTTGTGGTTTTGTAGTTTGTTTTTCCCTAAGTCTCAAAAATTTCCTGGAATAAGAAAGACAGTTGTAAACTGCCCCTCAATCATCTCTATGTTATTTTCATCAACCATTCTGTGACTTCACTATTCCCATTGAAAATCTCCTACAAGATATCCTGCTGAGGTCCTTCAGTATATTTAACTGAATTTGAGAACCTGCATCTAAATCTTGGTCTTTTTTTTTCTTAAACAACCAAACCTTCAGAAATTTCCTGATCCTTGTTTTGTGATAAATAACTGTTTAGGTTTAATCATTGCTGCTGACTGCCATATGTACCGAGGATGAAATGGAGATGATGGGCATGGCCTTCCAAGGAACACTTGACCCATTGAAATTACAGACAAGGTGTAAGGAATGTTACCAAATTCTGCACATGCTTCTTTCTAATTAAATGTCCAGGGGGAAAAAAAAAAAAAATAGAAAAAAAAACAACCACCAAAAAAACAGAATATGAATGATTCCTTTTTCTTTCTTGGCAGTATTGCCAGCCTACCAGTCAAAGATGATAAGTCAGCAAGTCAAGAAGCCTATATATTCTCACCTGTTTTGCCAATAAACTGGTCTTAAACAGGTACAGCCTATAAAACATGCTTTGTATCATCAATAAAGTCAATCCTGCATGGCCAGACATAGGTCAGAATCATGTCAGTTATGCTCTGGAGATGTGTGCCCTACCACTCGGGATGAGAAGAGAGACAGGGAAACCTTTCAGGAGGTAATTAATGAATTGGTCGTTGGGACATCTCTAGCTAGGTGCTTTGAATATGTACTCATATTTCTGAGGAAGATGGGCCACTGCATAATGTCCCAGCCCTTTCTACTGGAAAAATGAAAGGCATGAGAAACACATGGACATTGATGCTTAGATAGAATTTGAAGGACCTCTCAGTGGTGACAAGGTCAATGTTTTTTCCTTGTTTCTTGATCTGAAGACCTAAGTTACTACTACTTCGCACTTTATGGTCTAAATCTTGAAAATACATTTTCTGTCAACAGATTTCACTGTGAGTAATTCAGTGCACAAAATAATTTTGGAGGCATAATGAATCCTGTTTCTGTGCATTAGTCTGAACTTCTGAAAGATTTCCAAGGTTATTTTGCAGTCATACTTTACATGCAGTTAGTGTAGGTTAAGAGACTTATTACCTTGACCTAGCAAAAATAAGCTCACTGTAAAATGTATTACTTATTTACTATGTCTTTTCCCTTTAATTTCTTCATATGTTTTTATTAAGCTCTGAGTCAGCACATTTGCCTAATCTAATCACTGGAGCCTAATTAATCATTTGTAAAGGAAATGACCAAGGTGTAAAACAGAAGCAATACAGTAGCATGGCAAATTCCAATTCTTTTACTTCATCTAAATTGCTTCTTATACTAGCTTTTTTTTTTAAATCCATGAAAATCCACGGGGAAATCAGTGCTCCTTAACAAATCTTGCCTATGCTTAAAAATAAGGCCTATTCTGGGAAGAGTACTCTCAAAAAGAGAGTACTCAGCACTTTGCAGGATTGCACGCAAAATTCTGCTTTTTATGTTAATGCAACAGAAAGAGAGAGTGGGTTTGAAAAATATGAAACCAAGTTCTCCCTCCAGCTTTCACTGTCTCTTTAGTCTGTATTAAAACACAAAATATAGACTACAGCTGACACGTTTGGAGCCAGATGAACAAGGCATGGCAAGCTAGTACTAAAAACTTCCTGTGTCTGTTGCATAACCTCCACAGACTATGAATAACTTCTCTTAACTGAGCATTGTTTTTGTCCTGTTCTTTGGCACTGCTGTCGACACATTTTATCAGCAGGGTTTCACAGAGACCTGCTTTCTTTACAGCAGTCTTGAATCTGGAGTTTGAGGAAAATACGGCTTGGTAGGTAAACACGGCACTCCTGGGCTGCTTCTGCCTCTGTATCAGACTTACTTTATGCCATCTGTATCCTTGTTCTGGTGAGTGACTTCATTCCATTTTCTTGAACAACACAAAAATTGAGCTGCTTCTACCTTGTCACCTTCACATCAAGCTCACCATTCTCTTTCCAGTTTGATAAAAAGCAGCAGCATTTTCATCTCCTTTAATTTCAGATCTCTCTACTGAGGCTAGTCACATCGATCCCCTTCAAATACATCTCAGGTGGTAGTACTAAGGGAAATAAGTGATGTTGTCAAAAATACGCAGGTGAAATCAATTGTGTTGGTTACCTGACCTAAAGCCATGCAATACAATATTGTCATTTTGATGAATGAATGGAGAGGCAGAAGAGACTTTGGAAATCAATGCACTACAAGTTGTTCCCAGCTGTCAGGTGATGTGACTTAGTCAAAACTACTTCATCCACAGACATTTCATTACTTTGGATTTTCAAATGCAGATCTTCTGCTCAGTATGCTTTCTTGCAGTTCCTGGACTCTTCCATGTGGGCTGAAAAGACCTCTCTTCACTTCTCTGTGGATCAGTGCTAGATACATACTATGATTTCACAGCTCTGATTTCAAAAGTTTGCTATCTGTAACAATTACATCCACGTTTAGGTATAGTATGAAGAGGGTCAATGTGCAGAGTCATATTCTTTTACAGCAGGTCAGATTATAAACTTCCATGACCTCATTAGATCCTTTTCACAACACATCATTGCCCAAGTATATTTTGTGCCAGCTGATACAGCTAATCATAATATTGCAGAGCTGTGCTCTTTGGAGAGGGGCAGATCTTGTAGGTAAATATCATGGCTGAGAGGACTGTCACAGAACCATAGAATGGCTTGAGTTGGAAGGTATCTCAAAGATCATCCAGTACCAAGTCCTCCACTGTGGGCAGGGTTGCCAACCACTAAATCATGCACTAGATCAGGTTGCCCAGGGCTCCATCCAGCCTCACCTCCAGGACTGGGGCGACCGCAATTTCTCCAGGCAGCCTATACCAGAACCTTACCACACTCAGTTAAAAATTTTCTGATCTCTGAAGTCTTTTAACTTCTAGAATAAAGTTGAATAATCTTATATTACTACTAACTATACCAGAAAAGCTATGATCTGACTGAAATAAAGCATTTTCTCCTTTTTACCTGGATAGAAAATCAGAATCTGATCCAAAAAAATTAAACTGACAACGTCTAGAGACTGCTAGGCTAACATTTGCACCAAATTTTTAATTTGTGGATCCACATTAAGATCTCCTAAATATCATTCAGGTCTCTAGGCTTAATATTTCACATTGACTCTGTTTTCTGAGTCACCTTGCCAAAAGATATCAGTTAATGTGATTAAGGTGTACTGTGAGGTGATTTATTAGTTCATTTTAAAAATTCAATTTGACTTAATAGGTTTCACATCTTATCAAGTCATAGCCAGCTTCAGTAACTTCTATTCACAACAACAGCATCTTTATTAACTGTGTAATTTCTTCAAGTGAGCTGTAATCATCCTACTTTTTCAAAATTCTCTTATCCTGTCAGCTTAGTAATAACATCATGAGCAATTTTATTTTTCTCTTAAGAAAAGAAAATGTTTTTGAAGATCAACAGGTTAAACATAAATTTGAGCAAATTAGTGCCAGTGTTACAGATCTTGAATTCCAGCTGCTTTCCACAAAATTGCCCTCAATTTCCTGCATTTACAGATCATTATTTCTCATACTTGTACTATCCTGTTATTATTGTACAAAAAGAAGAAAAGGGAGCTGGATGAGGGTTAAAAAGAAAAGTTATCGGAAGAAAAAGAATGCAGAGATCCTTTCTGCACAATCAATTGCAGTCACTTTTCCAACATGATCTTTTATGTAAAATAAAATAAAGACAGTAAATGCAAATATCAATATCCAGACTCAGATTTCTCCAAGGTTTCAAGAATAGCTAGTCTTTGGCTCAAATCCATATATTTATTTTAAAAATGTTTCTTCCTGTTTTACTTGTGCAGAAAATGGAAGATTCAGAACATGCAATGCAATACTGATTTGAATGGGAACAGCATGTTTATGCATGAATTAATGAATCTGGCTTTTTCATTTTGAGGTCTGGCTGATGAAAAATTACTATGCAGCATGGAAATAAAAACACTTCATATAACAAGCTGCAAGAATACAAAAATGAAATATTTATGTGTACGGCCTCTTTAAATGTGAATGCAGAAGTCACACATATGGAAGATATGGGTTTAAAATGTGAAAATGAGTGTATGAATATGTGAAATGAATACATGTAAATGTAATCTGGACTTTCTTTTATTCATAATAGCAGATAGATCTTCAAATGCCTGTTTATGATTTGTGCTAACATCTTACAAACTTGTTAGGCCCATTCATTTTCTTTAGGCTTGTAAAGTTATTTATCCTGCTTAGTGAAAGATTTGCCATCAATGTTCTGCCGTTGTTGTCAGACACCACAATAAGCAACGACTGCATCACTTTCATTTGATGTATATATATCAAAACCTTCAAACGTTTTTTCCATTACTTCTGTTGCTCTTTTGGTAAAACATGAAAAAGAGGTGTAACAGAAAAACAATGAAGTCAGCCAAGAGGAAGCATTTTAATGCAGAATTAATGCTTATTATTCTTGAAGCACAAGTCTAGAGATGTATTTTTGTGCTAAGCAGTAAGCCACAGGCTGTTTTTAAATGAGTAGATAACATTTTGATTGATGTGAATTATTTTCTAAATAACTGCAGATCAGATTTATGGTATTTATTTATTCACTTGCTGAACAGCAGCCAGTTTTACTATTAAGGAAATTTTTACTGACTAGCAACAAACAGATCTTAGTCTAGCAAAGATCCCTTATTTTATAAATACATAAATTACAGGGTGGTAAACAGCAGTGCTTGTATGCTCTTCCTAGTCACTTTCAGTTTTGACCTCTACAATGCAAAGATCCTGATTTTAGATAATAATATAAATATTGAATTTGTTCATTGTAAAATTCATAAAATTAGAGCAAAATGTGCTATTATTTTCTGTAGGTACAACTTTGGTCAGTGCTCTCAGATCTTGTCAGATGTATCAGCGGGCGTTCTGGTAGCTAACGGAGAAGCTGGAATTTCTTCTTCTACTCTGATGTCCTCTCAGCATGTACTCCTTTCCTCCTACTTTCCTTTCCAGCCCTTCTCTCACCACTCCCTTGTGGATGTGCGTTATCGATCTAACTGTGCCACAAAGACAGTGAGAAATCTGATTTGTACTGACACTTTTTGCTTCTCTATTGGCACATCACAGCCAGCGGTTTATTAGAGAACATCAAATCAGGCCCTTACCTGCAGTTTCATCTCTCCTTCTGCTGACATCATCTCTCTGCCTTCACTCAACACCTCTGAAAGATAAAAGAGCCTGTACTCTCTCTTGAGAGAGGAAATGAGAGGTGCAAGACTCAGATATACAAGCAAATGATAGCTTACGTGGAGGTCTTGGAGAGGTGCTCAAGACTGAGGTTAAGGCCATACTCTAATTTATGTATGAGTGGGTTCAGGGTAGGGGATGGATTTCCTCAGACTCGAGGCCAATTTCCCACACTCAGGCTGTGTGTTCTTCTCTACATCAGCATGCATGCTGTCAGCAATGTAAGAGAATCGGTCTCTCTCCTTTCTAGCTAGATTTCTGAAGAGCAGGACAGGAGAATAGATTAGCCACGGCTCCACTGGGAGAAAAGTTTCCAGTCTCTTTCTTCCACCTGAGACCCTCAGCTCATACCAGATCCCTCTTCCACACCCACCAGCATCTTTCCTTCACTTTTACCTCTTCATTAACCTCACTTGTACCTCTTCACTTCTACTTTCTGTCTCCAGTTACCTGCAGTCCTTACAATCCTCTGCTACTCTTCTCTTCAACCCTTTGCCAATAGAAGGTGCTATTTTTATTCTTTATAAAGTCCTTTAAATTTCCCATAGTTGAAAGCATCTGTACTTGACAGCATTTCTCTTTCATAATGCTGATAAAGACTGCTTGTGGCATTGTTTTTTTCCCATTTCTTCCTATCACGTTCAAGTGAATATCATTCAAGTGTAGTTTGGGTGTTACAGCATCACAGGCAGGATGGCTTTGTTCTTGAAAGAAACAAGATATTTTTAGATTTGTTTCTAATGCAGAAACTAACCCTGCAATTTGGGTTGATTATTTGAAATGTATCACCTAAATTCTGACATAACCAGTAGACAATCAAACCAAACCACAGCAGAATCTTAAATTAATTTGCAGTATTACAAATGATTTGCTATACTGGACATATTAATAAATCAAAACAGAAAGCAGCCATGCAACAAGAAAAGTAATATTCTTACTAGTGATCTCTTCAGCAGTTACAGGAGCATCAAATCCATAATCTACTAACAATAAAATTATTTGCAGCATCAGTAATGCGTGCAAGAAAGAACCAAAATGCTGTCAGAAACGTATTTGCAACTTGTGGGTGGTATGTACACAAAATCCCAGAAGTACATAATATTCTCTGAATGTCCATTCCAGCTCCTTACACCTAGTGGGACAAACTCTCCACTCACATCTGCTTCTACAACCCTCTTATCCTCTTATGGCTCATTGTTCTAAACGAACCAGAGAAAAAAAGGAAGTCAAATGAGCATCTAAACAACCCTATTTCTATGGATTTGCCACAGGTCTCATATTAAAGTAGTTTCTGGAGGATGCTGCAGCTGCTACCTAGAAGATCAATCACTTGAGTTTCATTAGATTTGACAGCTATAAATGCTTCTAGATTCAGAATCTGGTAGGCTTGGATTAGTCTTCTTAAAAGTGAAGTCACACAACAATGTAGGCTTAGGGTAATTGTCCTAGTCAGGACTTATAGAAGGCTAAAAGAACAAGCTTTCATGTTTGGGTGACTGTATTTGGAATATAAAAGTAATAAAGAAAATGCTGCTGAATCTTGGAAAGTAAAAATGCAAGTGTCTATGTTACTGTATAACGCAGTAAAAGGCACCACAGCATGTTCATACTCAGAATTACAGATTCCTTGCTCTGGGAAGTTATTCTGCTATTAATTTAGATCTGGGGGGAACATTGTTTGTTTTCTTGCTTCTCTGAAATATAATAAAATGTTTTGAAAGCTTACTGATCCACTGTAGTAGACCGATTTCCTATGCAAAGATCTCTTCCAAAGGCGATTTTCTATTCACATGGACTCTGAGCAAAGTGAACTTTGTTCAGCAACACACAAACTGGTCCAGTTCTCCATGTTAAGTAGACATTCTGAGAACATATTAGGACACTGGAACAGGTTGCCCAGAGAGGTTGTGGATGCCCCCTCCCTGGAAGCACTCAAGACCAGGCTAGATGAGACTTTGAGCAACCTGCTCAAGTGGGAGGTATCCCTGCCTACAGCAGGGGGGTTGGAACTTGATGATCTTAAAGGTCTCTTCCAACCCAAACCATTCTATGATTCTATGAGTCTGTAGCATTTACACTGGGAAGTGTCTGCTTCTGTAGATTGCTTGCCACCTCCAGAAGTTCTGTCTGATCACTTTGCATAACAGTGTCCCCAGCTGTGACACGTATGTACTCACACTACTTAGGACAAATGGTATGCAAAGCACTTTGTAGCTCAGGGAGAAATTAAGGTATCCTAATACCTTAGGAATCTGGTTCATTATCTAATTAATCTCTGCCAAAACCTGAAGGTAGATATACGAGGTTTTTTATCTACCAGTGATTAAACAAAGTGAACTTAATCAAGTGCTGGGCAAGTAGTGAGACTATTAGGAGTCGCACTCAAGCCAGTAAAAAAATGCTCAATAATGTGTACTGTCTGTACCAAAGTTGTTCATTTGTCCTTGTGGAGCTTGACTCTGCTCCCACAGAGATTCATGAATGTTTTTCTATGGATCGATAATCCTGCTGCTACTATTTCACACATTTCTGAGGGCACAAGGTATTTTTACAGGGTGCTCAAGCTTCCTTAATTTAGGAAAATTAGGGCATAGTGAGCTAATTCAAGAAAAATCACAGACACAATTTCCACAGTGGATTTTAGAAAGGAACATTAAAAGTGCTTAGAGTACTAAATGCCCAGGTGTCCTCAGCAGGTGGAATTTTGTAACAGCAGCCCTCAGGAGGGGACAACATTTATTTAGGCACTGACTGAATTCAAGTGAAGGATGGAGCTTCCCTTGCTTGTAACCTGTGCTGGGTTTGAGCCATTGGTTGAGATGTGAACCATTGGATGTGCAGAGCCATTACAAATGCTCTAAGCTATTCAGTCCTAGTAGGTGTTGTTGTTGGCTTTTTTTACTAGTTGGATTTTTTGCTCAAGAATTAGCGTCTCTACTTTGGCTTTTCCAGTGTTCCCAGACTAAATCTCCTCAACTGTCAGCCTATTAACAGACTTTGGCAGAAAAATTTCCATTGAGAGAGAGGGATTCAATGAATAAGCAGGTGGGTATTCCCGTAGGGTCTGTATTTCATGAATAAACAACAGTAAAAATTCAGGTACAAGTCTCCGTTCCCCAGGGTGTTACATATTAAAGATGCCAGGAGGCTATTAATGAAGGTTTGATTAAACGTGTGCACTCTATAAAAGAATTCAGTCCAAGCCATAAATATAATTTAGTCAGATGATGTGGAAATGACATTCTCTAGCTGCCTGTTTAGCAGCTTTGCTCCGTCTGTATCAGCATTCACCTCTATGTATCACAATGCTCCATCACCTTCTCCAGCCAAAACAGAACCGATGGGACAAGCATGGAACAATTACAGCAGTCAGAATGCACCAACAGCCATGTTCTAGGACATTTATTTGTCAAACAGTCATTTTGCCAAGGTCACCTTCGCATGAGAGGTGAAGTTTAATGTATGTTGGCCATGAAGAGGATAGAGATTAAAAAAGTGGCTGGATGAAAGTGTTACTGCCAGACTGTGTGAAAAGAGAATAAAAAAGCATGGAAACAGATATGTAACAGAAACATCTGGGAAAGGTGAATGTCTGGGGTTAACTACAATTAAGAAGAAGAAAGAGCCTAATCAGACAGATAGATTACACTAAAGAGTGCTAAGTCTTTATTTTTTTTTTACCATCACTCTCTGCCTCTCTGCTCTGTCTACTGACACAGCGCTTTCTGAAGTTACTATCTTCATAATGTGTACAGTGGGTAACACTGTAGGATTCCAACTGCAATTGGAGCTGCTTTGTGCAGCTGTGATACATGAATGTAAACCTGACAGAGGAGTGAGGAGATGTATTTGGAAAAAGGAGAGCCAGCAGTGGTAGGCAGGAAGATTGCCTATGGCAGGCAGCATGCTCAGAGGGTTTGTAAGATGCCATGAAAGCAAAAATTCTGAGAATTGCTCAGCTTTAGCCATAGGGGGTGCAATGTCAACGATATGAGGGAAGACAAATATATGGTTCCCATTAACTTCACTGAAATACATGCAGCTAAGCCCCTCAAGGAGAGCTCCAACAGCTGGATCTAACCATGTAGATAATTTACTCTGTCTGTTTTCATGTACTTCTGTTTGGTTGACCTGCTAGAAATTTCTAATTGAAACATCAGCTTTATAAGTAGATGGAGCACATGTGTGCACGAAAGTCAGCTGTGTTATTATTCTTTCCAGTGGGAATAAGTCACTGCAAGCCAAGGAATTACAACAGGGAGGAGTTATCCCTGTAGCAGTTAAAATCTCTATTTATACAGCTGTTTCAGATAGCTGCACATTATGTAAAATTTCACGCTGACTGTGGTGGTGACGTAGAGAGGAATTAAAAGAACAATATGGGATATTTAGCTGTTTCTATAGACACAGGAACTAAAGCATGCTAAGATTTTTATCCATTTTAAAATATAGTGAAGTCCAAATTATAAATAGGAGTCCATCTCCAGAGCTGTCAAAACAACTGCAGTAAATAAAACAACACCAATACATTCTTTCTGAAGATAGGAGTATTTATATTTCTGGCAAAAATGTAACTTGGTCTGTGTTTTCCACATTTTGGGATTCTATCACTGTAGTAGTTTGGGGGAGAAAGATATTGATTCCATAATCTGTTATTGGAAAAGGGCCATTTTCAATTGAAGAGAAAATAAGGTTCTTCTCCTCATTTTCAGATATTCACTATAAAGAAAAAAATGTGGGATACTTTTGATTCATTTACACATCAGTTCAGCAAACGCAAGTGGTTTTCTCAAAGATTGATCATTATGAGAAGACCTCTTTATCCCCTCTGAGTTACTGACTGTACCAGTTCTCTGAAGTGGAATGGCTTTCTTTTTGAGACACACTGACAGAGAAGTAAGTACCTGCAGTGACAGTGTGGTTGCTCAGCCTTGTGAAGGGACTGGAAAGCAACAAGAGATGGTGTTCCACAGTAAAGACAATTTCTCAGCATCACAGTCACAGTGTCACAGTGTCAACAGAGGAAATACCCCAGCAAATGGAGAACAGACTCTGCCCCCCTACCTCTTGCTGTTGTGTTTTGTAATTCCTTCTAGTGCCTTCAGGGCAGCTAAAAGGGTTTCTCGACTCTTCATATCTGTGATACTGTTCAGGCAGCTCATCTGTGTGTCACAGATACTGATCGAAACCAGCCAAACCATCTTCAGGATACCATCAGTCTCTAACATTGACTGTGAAATTCTAACCAAGATTATGGCTACATAGATCAAGGATCTGGGGGCTTTACTCGTCTGAGTAGGTATTGCCATCAACAACAAATGACCTAGCTACTGAAGCTTGTCTAAAGAAAATGAAAATGTATGTTCCGGGGGGGGGGGAGGGGTTAATAGATCTCAATATTCATCAAAACAGTATCATCAGCTTACAATTTCCATGTAGCCCCTGGAAGTAGAGAACCATCCTCTGGCAATATTTTTTCTGCCAAAACACTGTAGAGAGTTTCCTTCATTGGGATAATATCTTAGTGATTTACATCTAGTAGATCATGAACCCAGAGAAAATATACATATATGCCTATTCTGGGTAGACTGGGTACAGGGTGAAGTAAATAGTATAAAAAAATATTGATTCGTGAACAGGAAATCTTACCCGCTTGCTCACGTCTCACTGCTGTACTTTCAACTGCTCCTTGAAACCTTTATTTTACCTTGTGCAGAAGAAATATCTTGCCTGTATGAGAGAACACTGAAGATGTCGTCCTGAAAAACAAATATCACAGATACAAAAACAGCCAACAGTTGGGAAAATACAGTCTCTGAACCAGATTACTATAAGAGTAGTTAGGATAGTTGCACAGAAGAGGGAGAAAGAAAAAAAAAAAGAAGAAAAAAAAAAAAAAGAAGTGTGATATGAAAAAATGGAAAGTAGAATAAAATATTCAAAAATATGTAAGCAAAAAGAGGCCATCCAAAATGGTTGATGTGAAAGAAGGGTAGAAACGCAAGACTTGACCTAGCTGTGTGAGCTTACTTCTCCGGTGTGAGTGGGCGGATGGATGCAGAAGCACTGCAACAGAAAAGCCAGCCAGCATCTGCAGAAAAGCAGGTGATGCTTTAAAAGGAGCTTTTACCTTTATCAGCCACGTCAGAAGCGTGGCTGTACATTATGCAGAGTAGTAAAGCAATTTTAATAATGCCTTAGTGAAACTGCTGTAGCTAAGAAGTATTGATAACACCAATGGATTATATAAATTCTTTTAAATGATCATTGCTATGCAGACTGAAATATCAGTGACCCTAAAATAAGAATGTGTATAGAGGGAACTCTTAAAGACTGTAGAATTTTACAGAGTGTGAGCACATGATGAAGCCAGCAGTCCCAAGGCTGTAGACAGACATTCAGAGTGGCTGATTACTCATGACTACAGGAATAGGACTATGAGAGGAACTGATTTTAAGACGAGTAAAATAAATAACCCTGTAATGTAGAGTTATGCTTATGTTAGTGAAGCTGTTAATAATGTTAGCAGGATGTTACATCCCAAAGGTTATTGAAGGAGAACAAGAATCTTGTGAATAATTGTGTATGCATCTAAAGCATATCAAGATGAATTATCTATGCCCATAACAGATTCTTTTGAACAAAGACATCTTTAAAAGTATCCAAAAGCTTCAACACCTTCAAGTTGTGCATGCACCAGCACTTCAGAATCAGATGTGCAGAAGTGATCACTGAGGTACCCTGCAGTGGTCTGTATGTGTTACCTTACTCAAGGGAAAACATACGTCTACTGTGTATGTTTCAGCCAGTAACCTGCTTCAGAAGTTCAGCTGTAGTTTGTCTGCAGTGGTATGGACTAGTAGCAAAGAGAAGGTTTCAGAGGTGATGAACTAGTTCTTTGGGAAGATTCAGTTTCCTATTAAGGAATCAATCTGTAGATGTGATGCTGTCTGAACTCCTTCCACTCTGATGTCTGGATCAAGGTGGAAGTTAGGACATTGGGCTTGATGGCCTGATGTAGCATTGAAAGGAGGCCCATCACTTGTGGTGTTTATTTGGAGCCTGATTCAGCCTTGCCTATTTTGATAAGCAAATGTTAGCTCACACAGGCTGAGAATTTATAGCTCCAAAGCTTACTCTGAGCTAACTTCCAGGGTGGACTGTGAAGCTGCTCTCAAAGACCTAGAGGTATTTACAACAAAACATAGGGTCTGGAGGAAAAAGCCAACACAAAAAAATATAAAATAAGTTGGAAGAAGTTTCTCCAAAATCAATATACTTGTGACTTTTGTTGTGTCAATATAATTACATCAGCCCCAGCTACTGCGAAATAATGTAAAGCCTACCCAAGCAATTTTTCTTCAGGACCCCCTGAGGCATAAACACTACATTCTTCCCATGGCTGTACAGAAACTCAATATTTTAATTTGAGAGAGTATTACAGTTTTCAAAGCAAATTGTAGAGGGAGAAAAATATATTTCAGCTCTGTATGACAACCCCCACAGCCTGTTTCAGATAAAGGCTGTAAACTCTTTGTTTACAGTTACTATTTTTTGATTCACGTATTTGAGGGACAGGACAAACTTATTTTTGCTCCATCTGCTATTTGAATGAGGAATTCTGGCAAGCTGAACTAAGCTACAGACTGCCTCGGATCTTTGAGTGCTGACATTAGATTTCTCCCTATACAGTCTTTACTCCTCCTCTTTGGTTAAACATAATTCTTACTCTAGCAGACACCTCTTTATTTTTGTCAATGCTTCTTTCTATCCTTGGCACTACTAACATGTATAGCAGGTTTGCTCTGATCCATGCAATGTATTCCCCAAAACTTTTATTTCTTAACTGTGGTCTCCCTCCACCCAGGGTATGTGGTATGTATATCCAGAAAGAGGATAAATCACCTTTTCACTGGCAGCCTTCCCCCCAGGAACCTTCTTATCACATCTGTTCATAGTGCATTCACCCCTAGGATCCATCTCAGCAGGCAAAGAGGCATGCAGGCTCCATGCATCCTAGGACAGCTGGGTGCTGCCTGTTTCTCTATGTGTCTCAATACTGCACTTAATTCACAGCAGACCTTCCCTTTCCAATATAGGCAGGCTTTCAGGTTTATCACCTGGCTCACACTGTCGCAACACAGAGACCAAGAGAAGAGCCTAGGGTAACTTTGAGGAACAACTGCCTAATGGGTTAGTGACGTATCATGAATTCTAACACATATTTTCATCAGGTGAGATGGATTTTTTTATCTCATATCTTTCTGAATGCCCAATTTTATTCCTGACCTTGTACAAAGGTTCCTTCTCACAAATGTACACTGGACTAATGCCACTGATTGATACTACTGACAAAGGAAGAACAAATAAGGATCAAGTCACTTAAATTATTCCATCTGGCATCCACAATCATAAACATACATATAATATGCTGCTGATTGCCAAGTGATCTGCATGGTGTTATTCTTTCCCAAGCTATATGCCTCTGAAAAACACCTCTTTCAAAAAGCACAACTCAGCCTAGGAGAGTGAATAACAAGTTTCTCTCACTAGAGCCCACCAGCAGAAACAGCGAGGTTTGGCTGTTGCAAACATGTTGTCTTGCCATGGCTGCTCCTGACAACAAAGCTTAATGATTTTCTGAGTGTTCTCCCCTTAGGAAAACTCCGTGGCTGCCCTCATCGCAGATAACTGAAGAAACAGTGAACCTCACTGCTTGTACTGTGGGGCATCCAGCAAGTGCTGGAGACATTGAAAATATTTCTATTTCATTTCTGTCTTTCTTCTTCAAAGAAAGAAATGGTACCCAGAGACACTTAAGATTTTAGCAGAAAATCCACTGAGCATTGAAAGAATTTATTCAATTTCTCTTCTGTGTGATTTCTAAGCAAAATAATATTAAATTTCATTTTGACAACATATTGCAGGCAGTGGGTTGTTTACTGGACAAATTTTCAGGACTCTCATTTCAGTTCTTAATTCAGCAATTGTGTGTTGACAATGGCCTTGTTCCTGTTCGTGCGGCAGAGGTGAAACAGGGATATTGATGATGACCTCCTTTGTGATCTGGAGTCAAAAGACGTCATTGAAGGATCAAATATTATTCTCCTCAGAGCAGTGAGTTAATAGCAAATTATTACATTTTTTCACATACCAATAAAGTTGAATTTGAGCATTTTATTTCAGAGGTAGAATCTTGTTTGATGGCATCCATGTGAGAGAGCTTTGCAGTTCTAGCTCCCTTCTCTGTTTCCAACTCCTGTAGACAGAAGGCTGTGTGTGTTTGAACTAGATGTAGTATTGATCCGGTAACACAGATTAAAATTCTAACAAAATAATCAAGTGGAGGGAAGAGAAAGTAGAAAAAAAAAAAAGGAGCCTGAAACTGCTTTTAACTACTTGTCATGTTTATGTTGCCTTGCATGGCTCAGTCTTCAGTAATCCAAAAGATAGTCCTGCTATTTGTCCTCTTGTCCATATGCGTTCTGCACTGCACATTAAACCCCGATATCGGGTTGCTCACCTAAAACCTAGTACCTGAAAGAGTGGTTACAACCCACACCACTGGAGTATATGTTTTCATCTGATCTGTGTGCCTAGACCATATGTGTTTCTGTGCACTGGAAGATTCCGAATTCTCTGGAAATGCATCCAGATTTGCATAAGCAGATTAGGAGAGTAAACACAAGTTGCTAGTTTAAGGGGCAGCCTAGTTCAGTGAAAGCAGCACCTTCATGTCAATTTAAGCAGCTGCA
The DNA here is from genome assembly GCF_026119805.1 of Tympanuchus pallidicinctus. Lineage (NCBI taxonomy): Eukaryota > Metazoa > Chordata > Aves > Galliformes > Phasianidae > Tympanuchus > Tympanuchus pallidicinctus. The sequence continues at coordinate 7,732,880 of NW_026294744.1, forward strand.
TGGGATACCTGTCTCCAAATGTCACTCTGGTTAACACAGGCTGAGTCACACCCAGCATGGTCTTACTTACCTTGGAAAACCTTATGCACAAGGAAAATGTTTGTTAGGATCTCAGTGACCCAGTTTTTTTGATGTCCTGGTAAGGATGGATTTATTTAACATTAATCGGTTACCAAAATATAATTTTTTCATTAAAACCAGGCTAAGGTAAGAAGAAACCAAAGTATATATGAAAAGCAGACAGCACAGATTGCAAATGCTTCTGAAAACAAGGAACAAACAGCCATTTGCATTGGCATTCATCTTACCCAACTTTAGTGTCCTCCCTGGAGGACCTATGAGCCTGCTTGCTAAGCTCCCTGTGAGATAATGGGGAGCTGGTCTACAGAGCATGCACAGAGGGAGGCTGATGTGCTTGCTCAGCTCACTTTGTAAAGGCAAGACATAGGCATTTCACTATGCAGCTTGCAAAAGTAACAAGTCAACAAGAGTCTGAGATGAACTGTGCCCTAGAAATGTTGATTTATGCTTGCTGAACATAATGTGGATTTGGGGAACAGTCCAGACTGTCACAGAAAACTGTTGGGTCAAGTAATTATAGCAAGGCCTTACCACTGAGTGAGGAAACATTTGAATAATGCAGCGAAGCCTTTTTAGGCTTTGTAATTTAGTTATTCCCAAGAAGAACGTACAGCTGTACTTCATATAGACATAGGTTTCATATAAGTGGTGTATTACCATGAAAAGACACAAGTAGACAGTCATTGAGGGCAGTATGAAGACCTCAGCCACATCTTCAGCAAATATTGTGACAGAGAATATTTTGTGAGATGCAGTCTGGGTGATATCTCATGCCACAAGAGAGCTTCTAGCTGTAAATCCTGCAAACAGAGGCTTGTTTTCTAAACAGAGTTCGGTGCAAGGTCCTGGCCTGAAGGCATCTTGCAATGGCAGATCATTAAGCATATGTCTTTCCAGCTGACTGCTAAAGAACGTTTTGAACTAACCTGGGTGTGTACCAAATGCTTTCTTGTTGTTTTTTAATTGGCTAATTTGACAGAAAAAAGGAACAAATAATGCACACCCAATCATTTTAGATAAATTTGCTCAAAAGATTTAATCTAACTCCTGTCTCTGAAGTCATTGAAAGGATTCTGATCTGTTATTCTTGGACAATGCTGAATGATATCTTCTGATAACAGAAGATCCCATGGATCAGGAGGAATAATTGCCATCATTTAAGCACAAGTTTTAAGTGGAGCAAGGACTCAAAGGAAACAGGAATGATTAGTTGAGGTGGTTGCAACAGTGGCAGAGGAGGAAATGCATCAAACTAATCTGTAGGAAATCTGGCATCATCAAGCATGCTCTCTTGTTTGTTTCAATTTGCAGATCACTGGGGTGAAAAAGTGACATTGCTAGTGTCAAAAAAAAAGTTAAATTCATTAAGAAGAGCCCTGGCAGTGAACCTGCATCTGCTCTAATTTCCTTTTACTGGAAATGAATTCCCCAAAGACATCAGTTAGCCATGTTGTTATAAAATAAGCCCTTAGATCAGGGTTTTACGCTTCTGTCTTCTACTTAACAAGCTAAAAATCCTTGAAAATTTTTCCTTACTAGTCTTCAGATGTGAGCAAGTAGTGGTTAGTGGCATTATTTTTACCATAAATGAAAATAAATAAAAAGACAGATAGTGGTACTTAAGGCGTAACAGTAAGAACTTAAATTTTAGATACTAATCTGCTTCAGAGTTTCCAAAGTAAAAAAAAAAGGGTGTGAAGCAGTAAAGAATAGCTACATCAATTAAATCTGTGTTTTTGTACAATATCTGGGCATTGAATTTAATATTGGAATTCTGTATCTGGGTGTATATGAAACTATATCTTATTTCTATTGTTTATTTAAGAAGGAGTCATCCAGTGTGCACTGAAAGGCTGTGAGCAGCCACATTTTAATTTCTGCTCCAGGGCTAAAGAAACATAACCTTACCTTTCAGAATTCTTACATGATTGCTCATTGAAACTATTAATTAGTTTCCTGCAAATACACTGCCTTGAAAATTCTGGGGAAAACTTGTTATCTGGACTGTGTATTAGTTTTCCACTTCTCCAGTTAAAAATAAGACACTCCAGGATTTCTGGCTTGAACTCCAGCTGAGCATCCATCCATACCTCATGTTGTCTTTACCACAATCTAGCACAGTGGAAGAGTACAAAATTAGTGACATATTCCTTTCTCAAACAGAACTGCATTCCTTAAAAAGTTTGTTGATGTCTCAAAGAAATAAAAGGCAACCAACAGGAATACATTTACAAAAGTAGGACCAATTCCATGGAAGACAGATACATGGATCAAATAAGAAATTATATTCCCCAATCCTGAAATCAACGGTGTTATGCAGTAAACAGGTCTGTTTGCCCACTGTGGGCTAATGAAATTTTTAGTCATTAGTAGAGAATGAAGGATCCCATCTAGGAAAGCAATCAACTTGCTATCAGAAATCCAAGGTCTAAAACTCTGAGATCACTTGAGATGTAAGCAAACACTGCCCATATGCTATATGTAACAAAATTGATTTTACTTTTAAAATTTTTTTAATTAGAATATAAAAAAAATTAGAGAAACAAAAACAAAATTAGCGGGATATTTGACCTTGTTTTTGTGAAACTAATGCATTGCTTTCTGGTTTTATGGAAGCGGTTGCAATTCTTAATCACTTCTCAAGATGTTTATCAGATTTTTGATGAAATCTTACTCTTCCTACTCTTATCTTTGGAAACAGTTGTTCAAAAATGTACGTATTGCCAAAAAGTGATGACACGAATAAGGTGTGATTGTGAAGCAAAGGATATTTTTCTCTGGTAATTTATTTATATCAATTAAAAAAAAAAAAAAAAAAGGATGATGCTTTCAGCAGTCTTGAAACCTATTCTCATATCCCTTTATTAAATCAGAAAGCAAGGCTATATATTTCTCATTGTTCACAGGACTGACTGTGTTTAACAAATGCATAAAACTGCTTTCCACACCTTGAGTCAGCACTGCACTCCTTGTCATTGTTTCAGCCCAGACAGTGCCTATTGCACACCGATGTTTGGCTGCTGAGCAATACACGCATGGCTGAGGCTAGGCCGGGCTGCTTGGTAGGTCAGAGCCACGTCCATGATTGTGTAGAGCAGGGGGCAGCCATAGGATGGGTTGTGCTTCTCCTTATGCGGCCTACAGACTGCAGCTTGCAAATCCCTGCCCTAAGCCATCTGTTTCATGTGTTTAGCAGGGTAGGGTATATATCCCACTCTACATTCAGGCAAATGCACTGTGGTCTCTGATACTATGATCTTTGCATATATACATGTGTGCATTTTTGTTATTTATTGGGACATCAGATTCGTGGCACATTCTGTACGTGTTCCCAGGAGGGATGGCACTACCTGTGATACTGCTCACTAAGTAGATAATCAGTTGTGGCTTGGTAGAGGAGAAAGAGAACACCAATTTTTGAGAGGATAAATCAGAAAAGTCACGGAAAGGCAGAGAACTCACACTTCCACTCACTGTAACTTGAATTTATAGAAGAAAGCAAGAAGGATTGTCGTGGAAATCCCTCTACTCATTTCATTCCAGAACAGAAGCATATGAAGTATTGGGACATGTGGAAGATGTCAGACTGATGGGGAAAAAAAAAGACCATTTTTCTTTTTCTAAACTGCTGCTCCCGGGTTGAGGATCTTTTCAATGTTGTCGAAAGCTTTATAAGTTTACAATTCTATTCATCACCACATCCAAAAATAATCCTCTGCTCTGGAAGCCATCTGTCTTACTGGGAGGATGGAAACATTGACCTGGTTCTGTGGAAATGGAGACAGCAAGTTTTTCTCTGTGGATGCATTACATTTCATTCATTGATGATTCTTTGAGATGCATGCTTTATAAAGGAAGATTTTAAAACTCTTAATATAAGATGAAATGCAATGCTTCCATGGAAGGAGGGATCATAATTGAAGTGTTTAGGCTGACCTTTCATTTTAATATGTATTTCTTCCTAGAGGAGCTGCATCACTCGCCTCAAACAGCCAAGAGGTGTCCACATTAAAAAAATTACATTTTCTTGGCTGGCAGTATCCTGCTACAGTCCTCTGACTGATGTAACAGTGTAAGCTCTTCTCCAGTGAAAATATATTCTAACTTCAGATACACAACACAGGCAGGACTAAATTGGACGAACATATGTTTCTTTGAAGGCTGTTTGCTAACAGTAATTGCTTTTACTTCCAGTAAATTTGTTGGGAGCTCCTCTAGCACTTATCTGGCAGAGCTATAAGGAAAGTAAAAAACAACATTCAGAGATAAGTCTTTCAAAAACAGTATGAAATCTATCGAGTAAATTAGTCAATAGTTCAAGAATTATTAGGCTCAAAGCTGATGTCAGGGAATCTGTGCTGCTGTTTTTTCACACTAAGAAGACAGGTAAGACAGATCAGCATCAAAACAGAGAGGTCCCAGACAAATCAAAGCTGATTTTAATGAACTTTTTTTTTTTTTACTTTTGGATCCAAGTTTTCTGTGATTCAGGAATATCTTTGATACTTTACCTATGGAAATTTCCCAGAACAAAGCCACAGTCAGGTTTAAGTCTGGGGCATATTGTGGGTCTATCCTCCTCCTGATTCCTTCCACTTTCTTTAAATTCACAGAACATAAATGGGCCACAACAGCCCGTCCTTTAAATATAAAAATATCTTGCACACACAGTATTTCTGACATCTAGAAGACTGCCTTAATTACAAGGGCAGTCACTGGGAGGCAGCCAGGCCTGACTGGAGGAAGATGAGGACTTCTGTCTTATTTTCAGCTTTACCTCTTCTGTCCTCACACTCACCTGACATTTCACCAACTAATAGACATGAGAGGTCTAGTCCTTCAGCACAGATGTCCTCCATCATGGTCTGCACCAGCCTTGCAGAGAGCAGCTAATTTGAAAAGCTTTTTGAAAGAACACAGGTTGTAAAAGCATCCAATGGCCAGAATTTAAAATTCAAATGATAAGTTAATACTATTCAGTAAGGCAGGCAAATACAGATGCTAGCTAAAAGGAAATGTTCACCCCCCAACCCCCACTCCTCCCCACCCCCACCCCCCCAATCCTTAAATTGTGATATGATGATTTTTTAAAAGCACATTTTAATTTAAATTAAGTTTGTTGAAGTGCACAGCATGAGGGATTACATATAGCTAAAAACACCAATGGAAAGTCCTTATATCAGCACATATAACGAGACAAATGTGGTACATGATAATATGATTCACACAGGATGCCTCCCCTTCTCTTATTCTTCTGCAGAAGTGGGAGGGTGTAGTTCCTAGAACTGTGGTTTAGGAAACAGTGTGGAAATCTACATCCATGTGAAATTCTGGGAAACTAGTGTCTGGTTTTAGATGCTGCAATGTTTTCAGACAAATTAGAGTACTGTCACCTGAAAGCCATAGATTTTCCTCTGTGTTTGGCAATCTCTGTGAGCAGTTTCCATGAAGAAGCAGGGTCGGCTTACTGCTATCAGCCCCTGGCAGGGACCTCGACCTTTCTGCATGAACCAGCCACATCACAACTGAGATACGAAAGATCACAGTATTTCCTGTAAGTCCCTCTGCTTCAGGCCTCTAATATATTTTGTTGTATATAGTGTTTGAAAACACTGAAGTCAAGAGATTATATCCTAAGGGTAGAATACAGAGGTATGTAGTTTAATGAGGGAAGGAAACAAGTGATCGTAAATTACAGAAAACTCTGCTGAGTTGTGGGTGATATGTATATACAGAAAAAGTAACATGCTTGCAAATCCCTGTTATCATTCATCAACAGAGAAATGAACTCTTTTTTCTACTGCCATTTGACGTACGTAACTCAGTTATAAAAGCACTAGCTGATGTCTCCATAGAATGGCTTTTTCAAGTTGGAATTTCTGTGCTCCCAAGAAAAGCAACCTCAGCATCATTTTTCAGACTAATGGAAAATGAAAAAAGTTAATATAATGCATCCCTGTGGGACTCCCATAGCTGTTTCTATCTGTTTTTATTTATTCATTTCTCCAAGTGTGTGGCACCCCTTTATGCATGAGTATGTCTAAATTGCAATAGAGAATACATGAGTGACACAACTGAAGACTTACGTACATGTAAGACTTTTCCTCTGGAAGGTGACCAGAAATACTTCTAGCATGAGAAAGTATAAAAAATTCAATTATTGCTTCCCTTCCCTTCCCTTCCCTTCCCTTCCCTTCCCTTCCCTTCCCTTCCCTTCCCTTCCCTTCCCTTCCCTTCCCTTCCCTTCCCTTCCCTTCCCTTCCCTTCCCTTCCCTTCCCTTCCCTTCCCTTCCCTTCCCTTCCCTTCCCTTCCCTTCCCTTCCCTTCCCTTCCCTTCCCTTCCCTTCATTAACCTAGGAACAACTTCTCATGTCTTTGGGAACTGAAATTGAGGTCTCAAGGAAATGAATGTTTCTCTGCTTTTCTGCAAAGTCATGTGTTTTTCATACCCCCATCTTTATCTCAGCTTGCATAACTTGTAATAGTCCAAACCTCCTCACTTCTCATGGCAAATCACATGTAAAAGGCGTGTAAAGTCATGACACTGGAGGAGAGTTTCAGAGCTGTCTTCAGCTGGCCTGAGACTCCTCAGCTTGCAACCCCCCTCCCCTTGGAATAATGACTAATTAATAAGCTAATACATTGTTTGCTTAAAATATATGTGATCATATGCAACAGCTTGCTCAGAATACACATAGTAGGTTGTTTTGGTGCACCTAATCTGAGTCAGTGAAGTACACATTAGTCACTGTCTTCTCACTGGACGAAACAAACCAGGGAACGGGATGGGACAAAGGCTTAATTCCCACTTAGCTAATATCACACAGGATATCAGCTTTTCCCCCATGGTTTCAGTTTCCCCTTCTTTTGCCTTCCTGAAGAAAATTTTCATGAAACTGTGCTGTTCAGACTTAATCAGATATTTTACTCCACCTTCTTGAGAGTGAGCAGATTACAGAGATTTGACATTTTTCCACATAAAAATACTCTTCACATTTAACTTTGATTAATGACTGTCTTCTCTGCCTTCTTTTTGAAGAATAAACTTGGGCCATTTTATTTTATGGAGTGCTTTTCCTCATTAATAACTGAAGGATTCTTCCTCTCCATTGCACAAACAGTTGGGTAGCCAGAGAAGACTAATTGAAAACCAGCCTGGAAGAATCCTGTATGGGAAGGCTTTTGCTACCACAGGAAATTAAGAAGCTAGAAGGAGAGGGACTGACTTTCTGTGTGATTAAGGCCTATTTATATTCTGAAATGTGGTTTGGCCTAGCTATTTGAAAGTTGCAATTCTATGTAAAGGAAAAATGTCAAGAAAAGAAAATTGTATCATCTGTAGATTCAAGTGTGAATTTCTGTGCATGGCTACTCTTGTTCGAAAAGTCAAAGCAAGGACAAAAAGATTTTCATTCCCCAAAATACTAAATACTACACAATCATAATCAAAATCTTTAAAGTTTTAAATTGCATTATAGTCAGTGAATGCTCAGAAGAAAAGCTCTTCTGTTTTGAAATGGATTTTGAGTTACTATATCCAATTTCCTTTCCTTAAGAAACTGTAGGCATATTCTGCATATCCATATGATCTTCCATATTTTTGCATTCATACTTCTCCACTCCTGCCTATAAATTCAGCTATCTCTGTACAATTAAAATCTAAATGCATTTATTCTATGAGGATGCAGCTGCTGTAGATAACAGATATATAATCAATAGCCTTGCCAAGCAACCTGAACTTTTTCTTTGAAGGCTTCATCTGCAGTGGTTATCAATTTGTTGCAGCGTCTGCAATAATCCTCACAGCTGCATGGGCTATGAAAACTGGAAGTGAAGTGCATAAGCCAAGAGCCTTTTGCCAAGAAAATTTTAACTTGCTTACATTGCAAAAGCATCAAAGTAGATGTTTCCTTGACTTCTTTAAGATTACATGCTGGATCCAGACAGCTTAAGTCATGTGCTTCCAACTTTGTGGCTTGTCTGGGCCTCACTGGCTGAAGAGGAATTGTTTTGGGCTGCATATTCATAGGTTGCTCTGTAAGTAATGCCTCATGTATTTCCATGGAAACTACAATAGATACAATGAGTACAGTAACTCTGCTTGATAGAGAAAATTCTCAGCTATAGAAGAATAATTTGTACCATACTTGCCACTATTAGCTACATATTTTCACCATCAGTAAATAAGAGCCTGCAAGCCATGTTCCTCAAAACTGGCAGCAGCTGAGGTGACTCACTGTCACTGTCACCACTGCTGAAATGCACCACCCACCACCTCACTGTGCTCATATCTATGGTTTTATCTCCCTAAACATTCAGCAAACAATGACAAATATCACTGGCTGCCTTTCTTTCCATATGGAGGAATTCAATGGTATTCCCTTGCTGCGTATGCACTTCCTTGTCAAACATCACTCTGTCAAACTGCCCCTCCACTGCTACATGTTTCATGACAACAAAATGTAATGGAATATTGGTAGGAGGGGTCAGGCTCTACTGCCATACCACCAATGTATGTATCTGATGTCATGGGCCAACATAATAAAACAAGAGGCATTACTTTTGGAGCAGCCAAATATAATATAGTTAATAAATACTTAACAAAACGAATTTTAATTTTTAATACTTCTATTAGTACAGTTTTAAAAAGAGAGCAACAAAAGCATAAAACTAATGGTATATGTCACTTTATTTTTTCAAACTAACACATCAGTCTGGTTCAGTGGCCGTGGTCACAATTCGTAGTGAGTTCTCAAGGTGCTCATCAGAGATTTTTGATGAAATTTTATTCTTCCTGTGCCTCATTCTTGACAGCAGTTGTTCACAAATGTGCACACTGCCCAATGACATGAATATGACATGAATAGAGAGTGATTGTGAAGAGAGGGATATTTTCCTCTTGAAAAAGTCTGATAAAGAGCCATTACCCCATTTTTGCGTTGAATGTCTGACTTCAACTCTACATATTCAATCTGAAAAATATATTTATGTTGAATGAAAGTGGAGTTGTAAGTATAGCAAAAATTTGATTATTTCTTTCAGCAATCTTGAAACCTATTCTAAAACTCCTTTATCAAAACAGAAACAAGTCTGCATATTTTTTGCTGTTCACAGGACTATGTTTAGCCAATGTATCAAAATGCGTACAGCTATCTGCCATAACTTGAGTTAGCACAGCACAGTAAAAAATAAACTTTGAGCCATCTTCTGGTATTTCTGGATGAAAAAATGTCCTTCAAAATAATAAGAGAAACTTCTGCAGGTGCCAAGAATGAGATTCTTGACCAAGCTGTAGCTTTTGGTTAGGACAGGCGACTGAACATCTCAGTATTCTGCAGGTTAGAGTGAGCTGCTCTATGGCTGAAATACAAACTAGTCAGGATCAAGACAGCTGTCTAGACCATTAACAGCTTGTTTCATTTCATTCCACAGAGAAATCCTATGGTCAAGGGCACCCCAGCCTCCTCATCTCTTCTCTGATCCAACTCCATCGTGTCTGATTTCTACCCTGGACTCTCAAGGATATAATCACCCAGGTAAGAGGTAACTGTAAAGCATGTATCATGTATAGTATAGAAAAAGGGGACTGGGGGGGGGAGGAGGGTTCAGACTCCTTGCAGTTCACCTGGAGGGGATGATGGAATAGAGTGTGAACCCCAATTAATTGTTTCTGCTAGCAAATCAGGAAAGCAAAAAAGATACAGGAGTGTGTGCCAAAATTCTTCCTTCCCTAACCTGTATCCTTTGTTCCCTCTCTTGTTTTTTTTTTTCTTGTACAGTTGTGTTCTGTCAAACCTCTTATTTCATTTTAGTATTTTGTAAAGCCCATCCCAACTTTTATTCCTTGTTTATCAGTAAGGGGAACAAGACAGAAATAAAACAGCATGGTGGCTTTGACAAACCTGGGGCAAAGAAGGTAAAAACCTCTATTCTGACTGAAGGAAAGAGGTGGAAGTGTGACATTTCTTTTTTTTTTTTTTTTTTTTTATGTGTGTGTGTTGGGTGGGGATATCATTGAGTATGAGGAATGAGGGATCCCAGAGCCAACTTTAACATGGAGTTAGCTGTTGTCTGTGCTGCCTCCAATTCGGGATGGTAACGATGCAGCATGGAAGCATGTGTGATTGGGTTTCTGTGGAATGTGGCACCAAAAACAACCTGTAGTTGGTGCCAGTTAGCGCTTTGCAGATCATATTGCAGAGCTGGGCCCATGGAAATCTGAAACCACTGGAAGAAAAAAGAAAGATGACTCCTTCCACGAATGCTTGTGCCCACATTTTGCATATTTACATCATCTGCGTATTACTTGCATCCATCCATTACAACCATCACTTGCATATGTAAATACATGTCAAATCTTGTGACTCATTCCTCTGCCCCTGAATAACATGTAAATTGCCAGTGGATGGGAAGGCATTGGGTTGCCTATTTGGGTCTCTGCACTGATACCAGTTGTGGGGAGTGAAGGGAATCAAACCTGCCATGCAGAGTTCTTAAAGCTCCACAGTAGCAACTCACAGTGCTTTGTGTCAAGGGTCAGGCAGAGAGGTATCACAAATTTATTTTTGTGCATGCTTTCTTAAATAAAAGTGTTTACGGTTTAACACTTTCATGCCAGTATTGCATTTCTTTTGGCTGCGTCTAGCATGTGGGCTTGGTTCCTGTTTACCAGTTACCTTGAAAAGAAAATTTGGGTGTGGACATTACTAAATTAACAGCCTCCACTTAAGTGTACATTGCAACTGAGACTTTTCTGGTTATCAAGAGTCAGAAGTCCTAACAGCTGTCTGTTTTCCCAGCACTGAGACCAGTGCATCTTTCAACTTTCATCTTGGCCAGAAAAGCTGTGAAAACTACACTGTGGCTGAGAAGCTCCTCAAACTCTGCTTGCAATAAGCTAAAATACAGTAGGAATATTTGGGCAGTCTCAAACACCACCTTAAAGGAAAGTTTAGGACACTAATGGTAGGAGTGCTGAGGAGCCAGTGAGTACATACTAATGAACATAGTTACAGCATGAGAATTAGTGCAGTTACCACTGTACAATTATGTATTTCCTGGGATAAAAATGATATCTTGTACATCTACCAGAGAATGAAAATCAGTTCAGTGCAGCTGACTGGAGTATGTGTTGTTCCTATGCAATGCTGTAGTAAAATGTAGCACTTCTCTCTCTAAGTATCTTCAGAAAAAAAAATTTTCAGAACCAAGTATAGTCAGAGGAGAGACATCAGTGTTGGTTTCACCTGCATTTTATCAGAGACAGGAGATGCAGAACATCTTTAATAGACTTATGTGAATAACTGATTATTTTGTTATTCAGCAGTTCAGAAATTGAAGTACATGACTGCACTACAAACCATTCTGCAAGCCTTCTTTACTCTTTAATGTATGCTGGGTCTCTTGCTTCACTGGTCTTTCACAAGAGATTACTCTTAGTATTTCCAACTTCCCATCTTGCTATAGTAGGATATAAAGCAGATTAGCAGATCTGATGTGAACCATCACTGTGTCCTGTGTGCAGTTCTGTTCAGTAATCAGATGTGTTAAAGCAAAAAAAAGTGGAGAGTTGTTGATGTACAGAATTCTTTCTGCAGTAATGATGAGAAGTCCTGCATTAGACTGTGGTACTAACATCCTTATCTTTTGAAGTCTTGCTTCTGTCAACAGAGTAAGGGCTTGAACATGTTGGTTCATCAGTAAAGACTCCTTCCAAGACTCCTTGCAGTGATTGCCTTGCCTTTGCCCTGAAGTCCCGCCCCACAAAAACATACAACAGAGGGTTGATGCAGCTGTTAGCATATGCGAGTGCTACAGAGAGATGATCCCAGAGGATCAGTGACTCCTTCAGTTCTGTACCAGGAGTAGCCACAAGGGACAGAATCCCAACTATATGGTAGGGAGCCCAGCAGACAAAAAATGCAACTACCACAAGAATGATAGTTCTCAGCATCTTGCTTTGTGGCTTACGATAATTACTTGCACGCATCCTGAAAGCAATAAGAGCATAGCAAACTGCCATTATGCAGAAGGGAAGTATGAAGCCAAAGACAGCCCTAGTAATAGTTATTACAGTTAAAGGAAAGGGCATGGCATAATCATTACCACTGAAGACACTGTCAAAATCAAGCAAATCAAGAGGAGGATCAAGTAGGTTTAAATTGAAGTCACTGTTGGATGGTACAGGCAAGTTGGTATTAGGTAGATCACTCTGAGATTCCAATAGCCTGATGTCAGGATAGGCAGTCGAATTTAACAAGGAGTTCACATCTACAGTGGCATGAGAAAGGTGAGCTTCTGCAATTATGCCTTTGTTGGTGGATATGCTGTTTGCTTGAAAATCTAGGTAACTATAACTATCAGTAGGCTGATGAGCAAAGATGGTGCCAACATATGTGACAGCTGGTACTAAAGGTGAGTATTCTTCCAATAACCCAGTTACAGGATAACTGTCATCCATATATTCTAGTATTTCATAATCTCCAAAACTGTACCCACACTCAGTTTTTCCACCATCAGTGATCGTGTTGCGGTAGTGAAAGACAGGACAGCAGAAAATAAAGGCCAGGATCCAAATGCCACTGCATAGTAGTGAAATAAACTTAATTGTTCGATGATTTTGACACCAGACGGGTTTCATCACTAGGAGGCACCGGTCGATGCTGATCACCGTAAGTAGGAAAACACTAGCAAACATGGTGAAGATTATGACTGATGGGATGACTTTACAGAGAAACCAACCATATGGCCAGTGTTCGTTGAGGAACAAGTGAACAATGAAGAATGGCAGAGACAAGCAGCACATGAAGTCAGCCACAGCAAGGTTTAGGAACCAGATGATGTTCACAGACCTCTTCATTTTCAAACCAGCTACCCAGATAACCAACCCATTGCCTGGGATACCTATGATGAAAACGAGGATGAAGATAACCAGGGAGCCAATGGATTCTGGTGCATAATATATAGCATCCTGTTCATGTGAACTGCTGTTAACCAGGAGTGGAGGCATTCTGTAGTTAGAAAACAGAGAAGAAATTAGTAGGCACCTCCCCAGGTTTTTTGTCTGTACTGTCAGGAAATAGTACTGAGCTGGATGGATACAAAGGCATCAGCCTATACTTGTTTGCACTAAATGCTTACCTCTACTGATCTAGAAATTATTCAGCTTCATCATTCTTATAGTGGCTTAGTTAAGCAAAGCCCACTATTCAAACAGGAGATCGGTATGCACTTATATTCTTCTATTTCTGTCATCCTTTTTGATTTCAGCCTTGTTCTTTTCATTCTCTACTGAAGTTCCCGCTTTATTTATATGCCCTCAAAATCACCATTTTTCTTTCCTGATCAACTTCCTGCTTTGTATGCAGTTTTCTTTTACAGAATGATGTTAGCATTTTAGTTTTGTTTCCCTTTCAAATGAGCAATCTTTTCCTGGTATAACCAGTTAAATAGACTTAGGTTGAGAAGGCAATGATTATCTTACTGGAATAACTCTGCCCCATTTTCTGGAAATTATAAATAGAATGGATAAGACAGCAACTCTGTTTGTTAAAGGACATTTTTAAGGAAGTCACAGTAAGCACTTCCTTCTCCTTTCTTTTCTAGCCTATACATATGTCCTGAGCTCTTTGCTAGATCTTTGGAAAGCTAGTCTTGATGAGAAAGGCAAGAAATAAATGGTTTAAGAATGACAGAGATACAGTTGAATAAAAAAGAAATAAGGAGCAATAGTAATACGATTATTGAACCACTTAGGTTTAAGAAAAGCTATTATATTGCATGAAAGTGAAGCTGAGTCACAGAACATCTTGGAGTGGTTTAAAACTGTGAGAGGTGGCAGTAGAAAAACTTGATTTGTTCAGTCATTCTTAGACATAGATGCTAGTTAACTAAGAAGAGGAAGTTAAGAAATCTAGAAAAGCAAAAGCAGGTCAGAGAAAAAGAGCTTAATACTCATCTTGTAAGCTTTAACAAAATTGTTTTTAAAATCCCTGTTAACTACACTCTTGACAAATCAATGAAGATGGTTATGTTGCTGAATGATCAGTAAAAGAATTTCCAGAAGGCAAAGAAAATGCATAGGCAAGAGTTGAATACAACCTGCACAAGTAACTGAGATTATATGAATAAGCAAACCAAGACTGTTTCTATTTAAACCTCTGTTATGCCAGTAATGAGATGCCAGTCACAGACTGCTAAGTGCAGGTCTAAATCTATGCTATTATTAAAAACAAAACAAAATAAGGACAACCACATCCAAATAATCTTTCTCTTTCTTGTATAACATATAGTCTAAAGATGGAGTACATCACTCCAGCGTTTGAACTGTTCCATCACAAAGAAAATTATGTAAATGGTTACAACAGACATTGCAATTAACTTTTTTTTTTTTTTTTTTTTTTGTAATAACTGTTCACAGTCTTTTAGGTGAGTTGACTTGTAAGGAAAGCTATGAAGTAAGTCATTGGAAAGCAGCAATTACGAAGATGGAAATGAGAACTGAAGGGGGGGACAAAGGTTTTCAAGAGTGAATAATATGAAACTGCACATTAAAGTAGAAAGCAAGACTGTAGCTTATTGCACCTACCTCAGTGAAGCAAATATTGCAGTGCATCAGGGTACAGGAAGCATCGGTCCTGTGTCCAGAGTGACTGCAAAAAAAGAAGCTCATTACATTTTAGGAACTGCTTTTTTTCCCTTAATTTGCATGTGTGTGCAAGGTAACCTTCCCACCCTGAGGGAGAGGCTTATAGCGTCTCTTATTTGAAGATTTAAAGGTAATTGGCAGGTAAGTAACAAAGCAAGAAAACCATAAGAAGCGGTTTCAGCACTGTCAAAATGAAATACTGTCCTACGTCAGAGAAAATCGGGAAGCTAAAGAGTGATAATCACAGACACATACTTTAAACTTTCCATAAGAAGACACAAAATCTCAATGCCAAATCAGTTGTCTTGCCTACTAACGTAACAGAGAAATGTTCTTCATTTACTTCACAAATACAAAACCTAGCTCAATACCATCAGGTGTTTGATCTGTTGTTTTGTAGCCACTTCATCTTTTTTCACATCAGTACATTCATTTAGCTCATCCAGTTTCTTATTATACTGGATTCTTGACAATCCAGATCAGCTTCTGTCCCAGCCTGAGTTTAGTTCACAAAATACAGGACATTGTACTCAAGAAACCATAATTGCATGTATCAAAGATCAAAGGCATTTTAGTCTGTTTTGTTACCTTTCCATACAGCAGATACAGAAAACTTTTTTTTTTTTTTTTTTTTTTTTTTTTTTTTTTGTGCATGCATGCATGATTTTTTTTTTTTTTTTTTTAAAGGAAAAAGAAAACGGAACTTGGCCTGATGAAATGTTAGAAATGGTGGATTGGTCAGAGGAAATGCTGATACCACAAAACGCTGGCAGGCTTTGAACAGCCAAGACATTTAAAACAAGTAACAATAGAGTTCCCCCCAACACACCTAATCTGGGAAGTCAAGAAACTGCTAGCAGGAATGGCAAAGCACGGGTGTACAAAAAATTGGCCTCAGTACTTTGATTTCAAATGGAAAATGAACCATAACTTTGGGAAGTTCTGCTTCAAAGCATGTTATCTCTTCTGCAACACACGAATGCTGACTCAAACACAAAAGCCATGTAACCACAGACAGGAAGACAGGCCAGAAATTCACTGTTCCCTTAAAGATAAATGGACTATCAGCAGCCTGCAAAGACAATTCCTCTATCTGTGTCTGTTCTCAGCTGCTGTCTTTCCTGAGGGAATCCAGAGACCTGGTTAGAAAGGGATCTGTGCACTGGTGTCTTGTTGAGAGGAGTGTATTCCTGTGTGTTTCTGTTGGCCAAAGGATGCACATACTTTTCACTAGCATGTGACTGGCTAGCTCCAGTCAAACTTTTCCATGCAAGAAGACCCTTCTATACCAGTCTATACCAGATCAGGTCTGATTCCTCCAGTTAAAACTTCTCCCATTGCAACCCTGTCACAACAAGTACATTACCTTTAGTCCAGCCAGCTAATTCTGGACAGTGACAAGATTATGAAATACCTTATTGTGTATGTTTCCAAGCCAACTGAAATTTTAAGCAGCTCCACTAGTAATGTGTTTTGCACCCACTCCAGAATGAAAAAGCTAATGATGTAGGCATTTAAAGGAGATGGCATATTTTGTTACTATCAGAAAATGGTGACTGATCAAATTAGACCTTTGATAGCAGTTGGGATGGCAATCCCAAATCACCACACTATACTAATTTCTTCTCTTCCAGACTTCACCCTTCCCCAGTTGTTAAAGAGTCAGCTTGGAAGGTCTCTAACAGAATCACTGAAGAACTTCTGGAGGTGGTCTAGTATACCCCACTGCACCAAGCAGGATTAGCTAAAGCAGATTACTTATGACTGCTTTAAGTTTCCACAGAAGGAGGCTTCCCAGCTTTTCTGGAAATTCTGTTCCAATTTTCAACCACCCTCAAACAAAAAAGTGTGTACTTGTGTCTTTCAGTCGGTATTTCCCATTTTACACTTTGTGCCAACTACCTGTCACCATACACTACTGAGAAGAGTCTGGCTCCCTCTCCTTTACATACTCTGATCAGATAGCCCTGAGCCTTCCCTTCCCCAGGCTGGATAGTCTCTGCTATCACAGCTCGTTCTTGCATAAAAAGTGTTCCAGTCACTTAACCATCTTATTGGCCTTTCACAATCCTCACTCTGCTATGTCCACATCTCTATTGTACTGGAGAGTTCAGAACTGCACACAGCACTTTAGATGTAGTCTCATCAGTGCTGAGGAAGGGGAGAATCCCTTTCTTGTGCCAGCTGGCAGCACTTCTCCTAATGTAGCACTGAGTGCTGTTAGCCTTAATAGCTATGATGGTGCATCACTGGCTCATCTTTCAGCTTTTTTCCACCAGAACCACAAGACTATCATTCTCTGCAGAGCTGCTTACCAGTCAGTTGGCCGAAGAATGTACAACTGCACTGAGTTGTTTCCTCTCGGGTGCTGGAATTTGCACTTCCCCATCTTGAACTTCTTTATGTTTCTCCCTGACCAATTCTTAGCCTGTTGATGTTCCTCTGAATGCCAGCAAAACCACCTGGTGTGTCAGCCAGTTCTGAAACATCTGCAGACTTGTTAAGAGTGCACTCTGCTTCACCATCCAGGTTTTTAATAAAGAGTTAAACAGTACCAGAATGAGTTTTAACTGCTGCTGTATACCACTACAGACTTGCATCTACTTGGATTTAGCTCTTCTGATCACAACTCTCTGAGTCCACTACTTCAGTTGCTTTTTGATCCACCCCACTGTCCTCTTATTTAGCCCATACTCCATCAGTGTGTCTATGAGGATGATTGTGTTGAAATTTACCTTGATGGTAACTATCAATTGGCCACCACAAACAATCGACTAAAATCTTAATGCAAGTTACAACTGACATTGCTTCTTTCAGATGTTACAAAACTGCAGCAGTCTACCAATCACTGAATAGTTAGTTGCATCCAAAAAAACCCACAGAATCATTGAAAGGTTTGAGTTGGAAAGGAACTTTGAAGATCAGCTAGTTCCAATTCCTCCTGCAAAGACACTCTTTCCACTCGATTGGATTGCTCAAATCCCTGTCCAACCTGGTCTTGAACACTGCCAGGAATGGGGCAACCACAGCCTCTCTAGGCAATCTTTTTCAGTATCTAACTAGCCTAATCATGAAAAATTTATTCCTTATATCTAATCTAAACGTACTGTAGTTTAAAACTACATTTTGTCCTATCATTATACTCCCTGATAAAGAATCACTCTCCGTCTTTCCTGTGCAATGAGGTCTCACTGGAGCCTTCTCTTCTTTAGAGTAAATAACTCCAACTCTCTCTGCCTTGTCTTCATAGGAGATTGGAGAGGTGTTCCAGCCCTTTGATCCTCCTTATGGACCTATTCTGGACTTGATCCAAAAGGTCCATGGCTTGTACCAGGTATCTCAGTTCTAAAAGTATTATTCCAGACGGGCTTTCATGAGAGTGGAGTAGAGGGGGAGAATCATAGACTTGCAGAATCATAGAACGGTTTGGGTTCTAAGATCATCTGGCTCCAACTCCCTGTTATAGGAACTGCTCCCTTGCTCAAAGGCCCATACAGTCTGGCCTAGAATGCTTCCAGGGTGGGGGCATTCAACACCTTACTGGACAACCTGTTTCAGTGTCTCACCACCGTCACAGAATAAAGAATTTCTTCCTAATATCTAGTCTAACTCATGGCCCTTCTCTTGACCCACTCCAACATCCCAATGTTTTAGAACTGGACGCAGTACTCCAGGTGAGGTCTCATGAGAGCAGAGTAGAGGGGCAGTATCCCCTCCCTCAACCTGCTGGTCACACTTCTCTTGATGCAACCCAGGAGATGGTTGACTTCTGGGCTGCAAGCACACAGCTTATGTTGAATCTTTCATCAATTGACACTCCCAAGTCCTTCTCCTCAGGGTTTCTGTCAAGACATTCTCCACCCAGCCTGTAACCGTGCTTGGGATTGCTCCAGCCTGGGTGCAGAACCTTGCACTTGGCCTCATTGAACTTCATGGGGTTGGCATGAACTCACCTCTCAAGCCTGTCCAGGTCCCTCTGGATGGCATCCCTTCTCTCTAGTGTGTCAGCTGCACCGCTCAGCTTGGTATCATCATTGATGTCCTTCACCCTGGCCATCTTCTTTGGATGCAGCTCAGGATAAGATCAGCTTTCTGATTTGCAAGCACACATTGCTGGCTCATATTCAGGTGTCTCTGCATAAAATTCTGTTAAATGTAAAGATGCAATGGAATTCAAAAGATAAATACTTCAGGAAGTATTCAGCAGCACCTTGAATACTGAGTTCTGTGTTGATCCTCTATCACAAAAACAGTTGTGATACCAGAAATTATATAGATGACTGGACAGTCATGGCTGAGAATGGCTTCTGGTGGACATGCTATACAAGTGAGAATGTTTCATCTTGTGAAAAAACATCTGAGTGATAGCATGAAAGATGAACGGAGAAGTCAATTTGCGGAGGTGTCTCACTGTTGCCACTGTTGAAATGCACTACCCACCACCTCACTGTGCTCACATCCACTGTTTGGTCTCCGTAAACATTCAGCATACATTGATGAATGTCACTGACTGCCTTTTTTTTCCACATGGAGGACTTCAATGACACATCTTTCCATCATACACACTCCCATACCAGATATTCATTTCAGGGGAGGTGGACTACATAACCTTTAAGGATCCTTTCCATCTCTAGGGATTCTATGATTCCATATTTCTACATCATCTAGTCTTTTATTTGCGTTGAAGGTGGTTATTTATATGTCTAAAATATGGAGCATTTCTATCATGACACTACATTTCAGCAACCTGAGTCTAGCCTGCTGTGGTTAGGAGAAAAAAATAACCACACAACTCACATTGAAACTGTCTTGAAGTATCTCTATTTCTCTAAAATTGCTGACTGCGTGAAGTCAATAGCTGTGCCATTTACTGTATGAAAGACTGAAGGGGAAAAGTAACAAATAATGTGTTAATAGCTGCCATTGATGTCGGCTGCTATAAACCATTTTAGCTGCTAGATGTACTGCAGAAAGAGTAATTTTCTGTGAGAAAACACAGAGTAAGAGCTTTAGGAAAAGATGTTCAACCACAATAAATTAAGCCAAAATGTACCACGAGGTTTCTACTGGTCAGAATGCGCTGCACAGGGAAGTGTTGTACAGGTATGCTCTGCATCTGGAAGCTAGGAGTCACCCAGGAGCTTGCTTTATTTTCTTAACTGTTATAAACTCTAACAGCAAATTCTTTTAATATTTGACTTCTGTCATCTGAAATCTCTGAATTCTCTCTGCCATCATAGCTACTTGCATTATTTTCTTTTCTTTTTTCCTTCTTTTTTTCTTTTTTTTCCACTCATCCAAAAAATATTTAGTCATTTATGTTAATAAAAGGGCTGACATGTTTATTCCCAGCAGAAACAGGATTCAAGATTGTGAAAGAAGTGATATGGCTGAAGATACCTAAACTTCTGAAGGTGTTGTGGTCTTCACTGACTCATCCCACCCTTGGCCTGAGCTTGTCATAGTCTCTCTGATAATAAATGGTATGGACAGCAAAAGAGAAGGAATGGTAAAACCAGAAGAAATAAAAAAAAAAAAAAAAAAACAGAAAAAAAAGAAAAAAAAAAAAAAACAAGATAAGATAATACAGAAGACAACAGCAAAAGAATTAAGAAATCATGATGTCTCAAAAGAGGAAGGTCTTAATTAAGCTGAAAAAAGACTGACTTGGTAACATGCTGATGCTTTAAATATTGAGATGTCACATCTGTGAATGCTTGAGCAAATCTATCATCATCTTTTTTGTTGTGTGTTCAAATATGAGGACAGTAAAGACTGGTTCTTGTTCTGCTCCTGTGGGTTGGTTGCAATGCTACATGCACGGTGACTGAAAGTCCCCTGATTGTGAAGGGACTTCCTAAAACCAACTGGAGCTTCTCCCACACTGGCAGAAATGAATAAAGTTTCGTTCTGTTTCCCTTGTAAACATAAGAATGTTAGACTTTGATGTATTAGAAAAAGAAATCTAGTCTCTTTACTGGAAAGAAGCAGCATTCCTATGGTAAATCACATAGATAGGGTCACAGAATGGCTTGGCTTGGAAGAGACGTTAAAGATCATCAAGTTCCAACTCCCTGCCATGGGCAGGGCTGCCACCCACCAGCTCAGGCTGCCCAGTGCCCCATCCAGTCTGGCCCTGAGCACCTCCAGGGATGGGGCATCCACAGCTTCTCTGGGCAGCCTGTGCCACTGCCTCACCACCCTCTCAGTGAAAATTTTCCTCCTAACATCTAATTTAAATCTCTCCTCTTTCAATTTAAAACCATTCTCCCTTGTCCTATTACTGTCTGCCCATGTAAAAAGTTCAGTTGATCAAAGAATCATAGAATTGCTCAGGTTGGAAAAGACCTTAAAGATCAAGTCCAACCACAGCCTAACCATACAACCCTAACTCTAACAACCCTCCACTAAATCATGTCCCTGAGCACCACATCCAAAAGGTTCTTAAACACATCCAGGGATGGTGACTCAATCACCTCTTGGGGAGCCTATTCCACTGCTTGATAAACCCCTTTTAAGTACTGGAATACCACAATAGGTTACCTGGAGCCTTCCTGCAGTTTGACCAGTCCCAGATCCCCAGTCTTTTTTCATAGGATAAGTTCAACTCCCTAAACATTCTCATGTTCTGGACTCAATCCCACAGCTCTGCATCCACCTCGTGATGGAGGCCCCAGGCCTGGATGGAATACTGCAGGTTGGGGCTCATGAGGGCAGAGCAAAAGGAGACCATCACCTCCCTTGCTCTGCTGGTCATCCCTTTTTTGATGCAGCCCAGGATATGATAGGCATTTTGGATCACAATGGTTAATCTAAGTCATTACATGGTAACAAGTAAGGGAATAACTTGAACTAATGCTTTTAATATTTTAATTAGAGTGGAAGTACATGCCACTAATTATGGGAGCTCAAGTAATTGATGCAGCTTTGCTAAACTGCATTACCCTTAAAAATAAATGTTCGACTATGTAGAAAATTTTAATTTCTTCTCCCACTTGTATGAAATATGATTAATAAATCCTTATCCAGATCTTGTAGCTGAGTACTGAGTGCCATAGTGCTACAGTTTAGCCCAATGTCAGTTATGTACATGATTCCCAAAATTAATCTTTTGTATACTAAAAGGAAATCTCTCAGCAAGAGATTTTGTCACTGGTATGCCCTATAAGCAGATAAAAACACTGTTAAATCATATTACCACAGACACTGCATTGCAGTGTCATCAGTATGATAGTGATATAAATGCAGTTTTGGTTCATTCTGATACTGGAAAGACTATGTGCCATTGAAAAAAACAACTCATCTCCTGCAGTGCAGTGGTACATGAGCCTGTCTATCTTCAGAAAGAATGAAAAATATACATGCAATGGAACCTTTGGTTTGACCTGGAAAGTGAATGCTCACTTGTTTTTTGGCAAATCTATATTATAATGTATTAAGATCTACTACTGAAGTAACTCTCCTGAGGAAAGAATGGGGAAAGATGAATTATTATGATCTCTTAAGAAGTCAAGATGGATTTTGAAGAATGTTGATGGAAAGCAGTGACATTAATAAAGCTTCACAGTTGAGATATAACACATCTTTTTCATAGTCTCTAATGCACTGACTTTGTCATATAAGAAAATCTAACTGTGGATTGTGAAATAAGCTGAATGCACATGATTGTCATGAGACACTTTTGTGGTCCGATCCAATTTTCTTACACACTGCTAACAGAAGTCATCAGCTAATGGATTAAAATATGTGCAACAAATTAAAATGGTGCCATTATTTCACCTATGTTAAAAGAAGACGTCTGTAAGGATATCAGGGAATTTCATATAAGATTAATAGCCATGATGACAATGAGGATAATGCATTAGTACAAATCTAATGATCATCCTTTACCAATGCATGACCAGAAATACCATGGCATGGCAGTCTGAAAACACAGAGACACACCCAAAGTGTGTTTTGAGACTGCTCTTTCAGTGAAGCCCAAGTCCCCCATCTCCTCTGTGTACAGTTGCTCTGTGGTCGTGACCAGACATATGCATACAGAGTGGCTGGAAACAGCGTCTGCTCCTTGCTGCTAGAACAAATCAAGGTATGCTGCCCATGCTGGCCAAGTTCACTGAGTATTGATTAAATTGATTTAGAACACAGATGTCAGAATTAATCAGAATTACCAGCCTAGGGAATCTGTGATGCTGCAGCAACTCAAATGGGAAAGCTTTGACGTATCTTCCTAATGCTCCTATATCTAGATCTCTCTCTTCACAACAGAAGAGACCAATAAAATTCCTGAACATTATCACAGCCAGAGAAGCTACTTTCCCCCATGCTTTTATCTTCTTTGGACCACAATATTGTAAGCAGCAAATTCTAATAATGCCCAGCTTCTGATATGTCAGGTTTACTGGATAGGTATAAACAGGACCACATCCATTTCACATTTTTACCTAAGACTTTCAGGGTTAAAATATATTACTTTTTATATTTTTGCACTGCATAGTTTAAAGGGAAAGCATACCCTGTTATGCAAAGACCACAACAAAAATCTCAATACAGAGGATTCCTAGGAGCTATGTGATTGCAGTTACAGCAGTAGGGTGTTGTGTTCACAAGTTGTCATAAGGTCATTATTCCTGTACCACAACCAGTCGCTACAGGAAAATGCACAGACACATGCACACGCATCAAGTTGCTCCACTCCGATTATGAGTGAGAAGCAATGTTTTGGCAGATCTGAAGAGAAAACAACCCAAGTCCCCAATGTCTCAGCACCAGTAAATAATGGGACCTTCCACTTGCCCACTTGGCTGGAGATGAGCTTTTGGTATCAAGGTGTTTTTGCAAATGACTTCCCACATTATTTTGAGTCAATGTTTGGACCTGTTTATTTAGTAAATACCATGAGAACAAGTACGTTGAATACTGCGATGTTTGTAACGCAGTGCTGCTTAGCTCTCTTCCACAAGAGGGAAACCCAGGAAAGTCTAAAGGGCAGATCACAGCACTCAGTTAATACAGAGAGGTATTTTTTTCTCTTTCTCCCTGTCTGTGCAGGTTTCCCTTACAGTAGAGTGCTGGCTGGATGATGCTTGCGCAAGGGTGGGCCTGAGGGCATGTTTCAGCTGAGCAGCTTCTTGGGGTTCTTGTAGAGAGAAGTGCTCTCTCAGATATCCTCCCTCTGCCCTACAGAATCTGGCATGAACACAGCTAGGTGGTGTATTTTCTGTAGTTGGCCTTGGGGAAGCCCTTTCTAGACTGCAAGTCTTGGCAGCCAGAAGCGGAAAGCTACTGACAGGGAGCTTTATAACAGCTCTCCAGGAATGAAAACAGTCTCAGCAGGAAAAAGCCTGCAGGTCAGCTTCAGTTGCTTTTTGCAACTATGACTGCAGTCTGCAAAACACATTCTGCTTTCCATCTTTTATCTCCATCTCAATAGATGGTATGTCATGACTTCCCCTATTGTAACATCTCTATCCTGAACAAATGTTGCTGCATCTCCCTTCTATCCTGAGGGCAGACATCAGGGCACTTCATTTTCTTCCATGTAGCTACATAAATATCACTGCACTGCACAGTAGAGCTCTCAGTTACTTCTAGTGTTTCTAAAAGTTTTTTTTTCTTTCTCTCCCTCTCTTTTCTTTTTCCACAACTTCAGGTCTCCACAAACCTCTCCCAGTCATTGGTGAATCATGACTGGGAGAGGCCCTGGAGAGTGTTCAAGGAAGGGCAAGGCAGCTGGAGAAGGTTCTGGAGCACGGGTCTTACGAGGAGCGGCTGAGGGAACTGGGATTGTTTAGTCTGGAGTAAAGGAGACTCAGAGAAGACCATATTGCTCCTTACAACACCTTGAAAGGATGTTGTGGCATGGTAGGGGTTGGCCTCTTCTCCCAGGTAACAGAGATAGGACGAGTGGTATTAGCCTTGAGTTGCAAAAAGGGAGGTTGGATATTAGGAAAACATTCTTCTCAGAAGAAGCAGTGATACATTGGAATGGGTTGCCCAGGGAAGTGGTTGAGTCACTGTCCCTGGAGGAGTTCAAGAAATGTGGAGATGTGGCATCAAGGGACACGGTTAGTGGGCATGGTGGTGATTAGCTGACGTTTGGACTGAATGATCTCAGAGGCCTTTTCTAACCTTTATGATTCTATGAATCTATGATTCCATGACACAAAGGAGCTGGTTCTGAAAAAGCTCTCCAGCTGTAGTTTTTCTTCATTTCAGGCTTTTGTCCTTCGATGACTTTGATTTTCAATGGAGACTTCTTCACTCCTCATGGCAAGACTAGCATAGGGCATATTGCATAGTATTGTGACCAGAGTGTTGCTCCTGGTTGGGACGTCTCCTCCCACTGTGTTCTTCATGCACACTGCACGTGTTGAAGGACTGACAGACAGCTCCACGTGTCCTGAAATAATGCATTTGGCATTATCACATTTCAGATACGTGGCACTCCCTTGAGAGATATTTTAACAAAGTTAATTAGTAGCACTCATTAGTAATAAATGAAAAGCATAGAGATAAACTAGAGCAAACACAGATAGGAGATATTTCAGCTTCTGCATGTTTCCCTCAAGAAAGTACATCTATGTTGTATCTGCTCACCAGTGGCAGTAACACACAGTCCTCCCCTTCAAGGAAGCTTTAATTATTTAATGCTTAGGAAATTAAATAGATGGTCTTATTCATTCTGACATACTGCAGGCAGGTTTGATTTAGTAGGAAAGAGATATCTTATTATTCTGCTGAAAATATCGCTAATAGCAAAATTAATTAACTTCTATATTAATGAACATGTAGCTCATTCTGAAATCTAAGTTGAAAAGCCTGGGGCAGGGTACTTGAGTGAACAACAATTGTGAGGGTAAGCCTTAAGTGAGTTTGGAAGTTTTTTGTTGTTTTTGACCAGCAGAAACCTCCCCTTCTTTGACTGGTAGGAAGTCCTTTCCCTTTGTACAATGCCAGTTCCTTGGGTGAGGTCCTCAAATGCGTTGAATCAGCCTCTTCGTGCACAGCGTCCAGAATGACCCTTCTCAAATCAGCAAAAACAACTTGTTGGCACATGTGGAAAACAGTGAGTCAGAAGGCAACTCAAAGCCTCCAGTCCCATACCCCAAATCAGAACATGTTGAATGGATGCTTACTCTTGCAAGAGAGTGCTGGCCTGAAAACTGAAGTATTCTCTTGCTCCTATCACATACTGAATACACAAGAAAACAAAACAAAATGAAATAACAAAACAAAAGAAACAGCAACAACAAAAAACACCACTGGATCAGGATCAGATCCAAGCTTTGCTCTGTTGTTATCTACATTGGGTAACCTGGATTTATACAAGTAAATGTCCAGGCCAGCTCCCCAGGGTTCGAGAAGAACTGTGCTTGGAATCTTTCCAAGATGAATAACAGAGTTACACCAATACATAACCACCACAAATGAAGACAGTGACTTAAAGAGCAAGAAGTTCATATCAAGCTAGCAGATTTGCTGTTTTGCTCCTCTTGGTTACAATGGTTTTATTTCTGTCCTATTCTTTGCTATAATTGAAAACGGCCAAATAAATCTTCTGCTGAAAGGATTTATTGGATTTTGCTAGTACATTCCTGAGATCACTTAGGCTTTCCATACCTTCCCGTGAGAATGATCTCCCGCAAACCCTTACACATTGTAAAGAAAATGAAGAAATAATGAAGAGAGCTGTCCTTATAGATTACTTGAATTTTTGGGATCCTAATAGCATTTTTTTAAGTCCTCCCTGCAGGGAAGCAGTAAAGTGCATGTTTGGATCTCTGTGTTTGTTAATAGACAGTTTCCATTTGAAAGGAAATAGTAACAGTGTTGTGGGGGGTGATTTTTACATGTGGGCATAAGGCTATCTCAGTAAACAAGCAGAAAAGTGGTGTACAGTCTAGAAACTCATCTCCAAGTGTTGTAGACTTGATTTTCTCAATCCTATGCCAGACTGTTTTAGTGGTTGGTCAGAGACCTGAATATTGAAGGCTGGGGAATTTATTCCCAGGAACATAAAACAGCATTTGTTTCTGTTTTATACTGAGCTGACTGTAAAAAGGAGTTTGCTGATTGCTGGTAGGTTTTGTTTCAGATTCTCTGAAGGCTTTGTGAGCACTTCAGATTGTATGAAGATGTGCCAGACATCATGAAATTTTTTCCATATAGACAAATAATGGCTGTATCTGCTATACATAATACACAGGACAAATAGAGGATTTTCCTAAGTGAACACAAGGCCCCATCCAACCTGGTGTTGAACACCAGGGATGGGGCATCCACAGCTTCTCTGGGCAGCCTGTGCCACTGCCTCACCACCCTCTCAGTGAAAACTTTCCCCCTAACATCTAATTTAAATCTTCTCTCTTTCTGTTTAAAACCATTTCCCCTCATCCAAAATACCATGTTGTATGGTAACAGATCCTATCTGTAAAAACATCTATCTGGAACTTTCTGCTCTCACTGCTTGTTGGGTACCCACTAGAAATGCAAGGAGGGATGGATTGGCAGGACAGACGTGAGCCCATCAGGCTGGGCTTCCACTTTCCAGTGTTTGGAGAACCACCCATTCTGCTCATGTTACACAGAGAGACACCAAGGCCTGGCTATGGAAATGACATTGTGGGTCTGAAGCTGCTGCTGGAAAAGAGGTAGATGAGATATCCAGAAGTGAAGCAGCCAGGTCATGAGAGATTCTGGTCTTCCCCCACCGGCCCCACAGACATTTGATTGATTCCAGGCTTGTAGACACTGTGTCAAAGGGAGCTCAAAGATCATGTAACCCAGAGCCCCGGGTAAGTAGAAGAATTAGCCCAGAAAGACTAGCTGGACAGGGTTCAGATGTTCAGTTCAGTTCAGTTCAGTTCAGTTCAGTGTGGGCATAAACAGAGTTCAGGAGTTAATTTATTACCTTCACAGAAAAATTGCAAGCAATGGAGTCAGCTGCTGTCCTACAATCAGGCTGAAGCAGAAGGAGCCCATAGGCATTATATTTTAGGTAACAGTCCTAAAATCTCCTTTCTCCTTTGTCAGGTCAGTGGATTTTGTGCTTCTCTGCAGCATGTGTTTGTGTATGCACATGCACATAGAAGGAATGAAGATATTAAGGATGAAAAGCATCATGGACAGAACTGGTCTAATGAACGGGCATCATTATTCATCTTTTTTCTTCCCTTTTCCATTTGAAAGGGTTTTGTTTTGTTATTTTGTTATTTTTAATTATATTGATAAATAAAACAGCTGGAGCCATGCATCAATGGATATATATTTATGGCTTTGAAATTTATCCATGTCTTAAATCTGTTCTGTTTTCATGAATAAATTTGGTATATATACTAACATCAATAGTAAGGAGCTTAATTAACAACCTTTTAGAAAGATAAGTAATTAGAACTTAGCAGAAGACAAATTATATCTAATGTTTAGATCATTTTCTCTAGCAGCATTTCATGTTGAAGGCAAAGAATTGTGCTGAAACGCAAAACTGTTGTGTAAAATGCCAAATTATATGTGCACCTCCTGCCTCCCAAACCTTGCTATTTCTGCAACATGCTGTGTACAATTTAATTAAGAATCCTCATGCAGGGACTGTTGTCAAAGAATGTGCTTTTCTCTGCATGCAGTAGTTAATAGTTTGGTTTTTTAAATAAAAAAAAATATAATCCAATAGAAAGTGGAAAATCTGCAGCTGCTCTCCTGCAAAGCCTCTGAGATGCCAATTAAAAAGATTAAATAGAAAAGAATGTAATTTTGAGTTATTACTTGAGAAAATACATCCATAAATTATAAAGCGCTGTTCCCACCAGGAAGTGTGCAGAAGCTGCATGCCTGATTCAGGCACGTTACCAACCAGTGCTTTCACAAGGGACTGTCAAGTAGGAACTAATGCTGCTCTCAAAGAAAAAAGATACATTAAGGGAAACCTACCACAATGACTCAACTCAGAGTGAACTGAGCTGAAGGATGGTGAGGAGATAGTGTTAGCCACAGAGATAGTGTACTGCCCCATAGCACAGGTAAGCACAAGGGCTGGCACTGCCTCATTGCTCCCGGTCTGGCCCCTTATCTTTTGCTGCCAGGTTTTGTTTGATCCTCTCAAGCGTGTCAGAATCTGGGACATGAAAAGCTCCTCAGCCCCTTGTTTCTCCAGAAGAAGATTTACGCTTTGAAATTATTCAGCCACACTGCTGAGATGGAGACGGAAAACAGAAAAACAGTCAGATGACAGAAAGCGGGAAAGAAGGAAACACTTCCAAGCAAACTCAGTTTTCAACACTGCAGTCTCGAGTAGCACAACAAACATGAAGTGGAAGCTTTCCAGCACTGCTGCAGAAGAGAGCTCTTGTCCACAAAACTGTTGTTACTGACTTTTATCAACTCCCCAGCAACAAGTGGTATAGCATTTAAGTATTTTCATCTAATCCTAGAAAAATCCCTCCTACAGCATACTTTAAATGTGTGCCAGTTGTATAAATGAGAATAATAGACATTATGCCCATTGCAGGACCCTTAACTAGTATAATTTCAAGCTGCTGCAGCATTTGGACAGGGATGTACCAATTTCAGGCCACAATTATTCTAGAGGGTGTGCCATATTTCCACCATGAATGTTCACATTCAGAGACCTCTTTACTTTTAACATCCGTGCCAATAGAACAGTCTCACGCTGGCAATCATTATGAAAATGCAAACAGTAATTTGTAAAACTGGTAAATATTGCCTCATCTAAAGCTGTCACAGTGACAAATGTGTGCTTCCTTAAGCACCCATTTCAGAAAGAGCAGAATGCGAACACCAGGGTTCCTTGTGACACTGAAGTTCGGAGGTGGATTTTGACACATGACCATGCAGATCACCGCTGCATTTAAGCAGTTTGCGGGTCTGTTCGCTTCTTTGACTCTGGAATGACTGTGCATTTAGATGATGACATATCCAGAATTAGCCAGCAGACCCAGAGTGCTGCATTAAAAAACCTAGAAGAATATATATACAGTGACGGTGTGTTGCTCACTAATGGCACATTTATGGTTCTGAGTAAATGCTTAACGACAATTTGATAAGCTGCATAGATAAAGCACACAATAACTGTATGTCATGGAACGCTCAGACAATTGATGACGCAATTCAAAACAAAAATCTAAAAACAGATTGGTATAAGCTTATAGTTTTCAGTGCTTGTATTTATCACACATCACATGGCAGCATGGTATCCCGGATTTCTCTGAGAAAAGCTTTTCATTTAACGCGACAGTGAAGAGTGCTAAATTATAAGAAAGAATTCCTACAGGTTTGGAATCTCCATCAATTAAATACTGGATCTCAAATACTGAAGAGCAAGTAGCTCCTAAAAATTGTACAGATACTTTAATATCTAAAGAGAGATTATAACCAACATGGATGCAATATTGAATTTCAAACTGAGAGAAAGAGTGAATTTTTGCTCTTGCTATAAAATGAAGAAGTCTCAGAAATCCCAGGAGACGTCAGACCAGCTATTCAATTGCTATGAAGTGAAGCAGTTTTCTATGTGCAGTATGGTGCCCACTATGGAAATTTGCTAACACAAAGTATGATAGTGCTCAAACCACAGTGACATGAATAATTCAGCACACAAAAAATTGGAAGAAGCACCTACTCTGAAGAAAATGAGAATTATGCTTGTGTTACTTCTCGCTTCTATTACGAACAAGACAATTAAGTGTGGAAATGTGTCAATTTAAAATTTGCAGCAGTTTGAATACTCACTTCTGTGCCAGACAAATAAAGAACCAGATCTTTGGTTTAAATCCATACCAATCTGGTTTGACACTGTTACACTAGGAATATAACACTGATTAATGTTCAGCCCATGTTTCACTTTAACTAAGAGGAGTGGGTCAAATTCTGGCTCCCCCTGTATGATCTGCCCAGTACAAGATATTATACATTCACTTTTTTGTTCTCTAACTTACTGAATTTAATTCTTACTCACTCCACCCAATTATCCTGACTCCTAATAGTTTACAGTGATGTGTTCACAGTATCTGAATGTAGTCAAAGAACTGTATAGAAAATCATATTTTTACCATTTTTCTTGATGCACAAATGCAAATGGGGATAGTGGTGCAATGCCTAGAATCCAGTGAGGTGCTGCAACTTCATGTTTAGATGGCAGTTGACAACACGGAGATAAAGGATCCAGATTGAACTTACGGAGATGAAGGACTCAAGCCATCAGTTCAACTTCAGTGGAGATAGGCAGCTAACATTATCTGATGACTCACTCCACAGACCTTTAATAGATCACTTTATTACACAGCTGCTGCCTGTAAAGTATTTCTTTCTTCACTAGTACAGTAATGTCAGTGCTTTTGAAGTGCTAAAGATATATTTACCCTCACAACCTGTGTAAGTAAGAAAATGCTTACTTTGCAGATAGAAAAGCAGAGTACAAGTACACAGGAGATCCACAACACCAAAGGACTCCAGGCACCCATAGCTTGCTAAACACTGACTATTTTAGAACATCTAAGCCTAAACTTCAAGCAGAAGTCCCATAGGAATAGTGCCGTGAGTTCCTTCAGTGAACTCTGTTTCTTGTATAACAAGAAGTGGATACTTATTCTTCATGTATTCCACTGGCTTTTTTTTTTTCTTTTTTTTTTCTTTTGCATTTTGCATTTTGCACTTTGTAACTGAAACGTTCCAACTACTCTGATTCTAATGATTTCAGAAAAAAAGATTTAAAAATTCACCCCGTGGTGGTGCACTGGATTAAACTATTTAGAAAGATTTGATCAAAAAGGCAAAGTTAATACAAATAATGGCACGTATAGGAAACCTGCAATTTGTACAGTATGCTTTGATCATATTGAAAACAGGCTCTACAATGAGAATACTTGTGCTGCTTCTCCTAACACAGCAGGGTGTTGTTCTTCATTAAATAAGCCTTACAGTGCGCCATAAATTAAACAGTGTTTATATTTTGCAGACTTTCCGAGAAGTCATAAAGCAAACTCCAACTCAATAAAGCATTGGGAAAGCTCTTATGCACATGTTTAATTAGTGAAGTGAGAATGGCTACTTGCACGCCATTAGGCACATGCTTGTTGATGTCACAAAATGAGGTCTTGTGATACAAACACCACCAAGATCTTGATAATAATGTAGACAGAAATCTGTTACTTCTTGCCTGGTTACTGGAATTGGAATTTCAAAGGAACATATTGGAATTTGACTCCCAAGTCTTACTGAATTTCAGCTTCCTGTTCCTTTAGCTACACTTTGAAACCCCATATTAGGCACACAGCTGGCCCTTTGTCTTCACAAAATGCATGAAGACTTGCTAGCACGTTCTTCCTGCATAAAATATCCCTTAGATAAAGATTTTGTCAGATGCAATGCGTGGTAGCTTTATGATTAATATATAATACATGGTAAATACAGACTTTAAACAGTGACAACTCTAAAAAGCAACGAATGTCAGTAACCTTGCTAGTCAGTAACAAGGAATATGGTGTTCCACTACATGACAAGTACATCAATCATTGCATTAACTTCCAAGTTACATGAATGCTTCTGAAGAAAGAGTTGGCAACTCAGCCATGAGGGTTACACTGCATTCATCACACTAATGAAGCAGTCCACGAACTGTAAAAAATAATCCTATACAACAGCACCAAATGTATAATGTTGATCTATACGGCTGAGCTTTGGCAAAACCCCAGTCTTTTTCTTCTCCTCATGAACTCAAAAGAGCAGCCAGAGGTTTAAAACAATTTCTGATTTGAGAAAGAAGAGAGGCCATACAGTCTGAGACTCATTTAAAAGTGACTGAAACAATGCACTCACACCAATAGGTTTATAGCTTGGAAAACCATTACAAAATTCCTTTCTCTCTAATAAATTAGAGAACCTCTTAACCTTTCAGACTGACCCCTTGCCTGAATGCTTTGTCTGAGCTTGACTGCTAAGGTCAAAGTGTTCCTAGTGGTTGACAATTATGACTAACACCCATTAAAAAGGTCCAACGAAATTTTGCGTGGATTAGCTAAATGAGAAGGAAATCCCCAGACTTTTCCAAGTTTCTTCTGAGCAAATTCTTTCACGTACCACAGTGTAGAGTCAGGTTGCTAGACCCAGAACATTATAAATGGTATTTGAAACACGTGGGCCTATTTGGCATCCCAGGTTGCTCATTTTCTTAGGCTCTGAGAGAAGGAGTCTCTGTTATGCTGGGTTGTGATTCTCAGTCACAGGCTGCCTCTGTTGTCACCACACGGTATGAGTAGCCCAAAGATGAAGGGGAGCACATTTCCATTAACAGTCAGATGACAGTTTAGGCATATGGAACCTATTAGCTCCTAAATCTCCCCTAGACACCATCCACATACAGTGCCACAAAGAAAACATATGTGCTTAGGCATATTGAGTGAAATTAGGACTGTCAGATGATAGCTCTAGCATGATATAGCACACTGGTGGAAGACAGGCAATTGAGAGAAAGATTTAGTTAAAAGTTTCTTGCTCTAACAACTATCACTAGGGCTTTTGTATAGAAACCTTGAGTTTTATCATTATGATTAATATTTTTGCTGGTCATTTTAACCAAGAGGTTTAAGCAGAGAGCACTTATTTTTTATGGTATAAACAAGGTTCTGAGGAATACTGGAGGATTGATGGCCAGAAGGTAAAATAACTTTGCCCAGTATGACCTTTTAATAACTCAAACCTAATAGTTGGTAGTCTGGGACAGTGGCTCCCTAACCTCCAATAAATATACTGTGACATTACATCATGTGTCTTACTATTACAGGGAGCATCTAGAGGGATCTGCTAAAGTCATTAGTTAGTTCCACCTTCCCCTTGAGGTGTTTGGAAAGACCTGAGTGGTAACTTGTGCCAGGTAAAACCTGTACTCATACATGTTGAAATTTCACATTTGTTCTCTCATTTAATAAAATAATAGCTATATTGGCTATATAACTGTGCTACTAAGAATTCCCTTTGCATAAGACTACAGTGTTTGTTTCCCATGCCATGTACCACATGAAAAGTCTGGGAGTTCGGGTTGCTCCTTTTTAAGCCCTAGGTTTGATCCATACATTGCAACTCATGGGTGTTCTTCTCTACTGCAACCTCTTGGTGGCAATAGCATAAGGCAACATACCTGAAAGCACACCAAAGGCTACACCTTTTCATATTTTGAGGCAGGCCACTTGGGCAGAGATGTTGGTATTAAAAGTCTAACTCCTTGTGCTTTACCCCAATCATATATTCTTCTAGATTTTTTGAACTTCCTTCTTCCAAACATGCAAGCTCTGATGTTGGCAAGAAATGTGGTGTTTGAGAGGAAGAAGCATTAGTGGATCCTCACAAACTCCTGTTAATTACGCATATAATTAACACAGTTTGGATGATCCAAAGAAAGTGAAGTTTTCCGGGATTCTTTTTGTTTGTTTGCTTTTTAATAGGCTCTTTTGTTCTACTTCCACCTTCCATTCATAGGCACCAATATCTAGTTTTAACTATACATGTATCATTCCAAGGAGGTTTTTCCAAGTTTGGCTGAATGAAACCCAAATAATTGATCACACATCCTGAGAAATTCTCTTAGATGAGAACAAGTGTGCAAGTCAGAATAAGAAGCCCTTGTGCTTAGTGAAGTGCAAGCCCTCAGTCCATGCAGGAGACTATCACCCCACTGATCTAACTACCATATCCTGTTTAATGATGTGAGTAGTTATATATATAAAGCCACAATAACATAAACTGGAAAGCTGGATGTGGCCACCTTGAGCATCGCTGTGTTCTAATTCCTTTGCTTGGACATCTTATGCTTGAGTCCTCACAAATCTGTGTCTGGCACCATTCTCTACTACAGGCACAATGCAGGGGAAAATGTCTCATACAGCCTTCCAGGCCTGTCCCAAGAGGGTTGTCAAGAAGTTATCAAAGGATATGCATGCAGAATCACAGAAACACCATGGTTGGAAAAGACCTACAAGATCATCCAGTCCAACCATCCACCTATCACTAATAGTTCTCACTAAACCATGTCCCTCAACACAAAATCCAAACATTCCTTGAACACCTCCAGGGTCGGTGACTCCACCACCTCCCTGGGCAGCCCATTCCAGTGCCTGACCACTCTTTCAGAAAAGTAGTATTTCCTAACGTGCAGCCTAAATTTCCCCTGGCGCAGCTTGAAGCTATTCTCTCTAGTCCTATCACCAGTACACAAGAGAAGAGGCTGACCCCAGCTCACTACAACCTCCCTTCAGGAAGTTAGAGAGAGAATTTGTAGGAACTTGTCTCAAAACGATTGCACAACCCAGGCTCTGTGGTGGGGAAAGCGCTGTGGATAGAAGACTTTACTGAAGGTTGGATCCAGATTACGTTACTCCAAGTCTCCAGCAGAGCATGCACAGGGACAAGGTCATATGAAGTTCAGGAAGGCTATGGGTGTGCTCTGCCTGGTCAACCTCCTGAGACCCCCAGAAATGACAGCTATCCATTCTGAGAAAGTCCTTGGACCTAAGCAGTGAATGTGTGAGCAATGATACCACCCCTTAAGAACATGGAACTACTGGCTGTATAAAAGTACCTGTTCAGAAAGGCAATAGGTGGATCAAAGAACTGAAGACTCCATCACTGGATCTTTAGATGATGAATATATATATCTACCTCTTGTTCTTTTCATTTTTTTCCTATTTATCTATCTCTCTTTCTCATGATGGTACCAATCAGATACACCAAGCCAGTCAGTACGTTTCATGGTTACCAAATTTCCCTGAATTTGCTGTTTTGCATGGTTTCATTGCTGTTTTGCATGGTTTTTACTGTTATCAGGTTTGCCTGACTCATTGTTTCACAGTGAATACTAAAGATAGTATGTTGAATAGTTGCTTGACTGTTCTGTCTTTTTACATTCCCTGGGTGATTACAGTGGCTGAGTGACAGTGACTCTAATGCTGCATAGCCCTGCAGACCAGGGACATCCCTCACTCAGAGCAGATAAAAAACTCATCTCCCTCGCAATTCAGTGAGTGGGATGAATAAAGGGGGAAGTCTGATATCCCTATATCTGTATCTTTAGAGGCTCCAAACAACCCAAACAACAAAGCCTCAGTAGGCCATGCAGGACAAAACCTGCCATCTCAATTGGAAATCATTCCAGAAGCTAAGGATAAGTGGCATTATAGGCATGGTTCATGATGAGACAGGGAGCCTGTGGCATTTCTGACAGCTCATCACAGATCATCTGAACAGCTAACACTGTACAGAGAAGGGTATGTGTTATTTTTCCCTGGTGCTGAGGCATTTTGGAGCCCAGTTTGATGACCATAAATATGCACTGTGGATTGAGGGGGTTGCTTGGCCCATTTTCAGTAAAGGACTGAATCCAGTATTTTAATGGAGTAGTTGTGTCCCGCAGACACCTGCGTTGTAAAATGAGTCTGAAAACTCCAGGTGCTCCTGAGCAGCTGTGCTAATTGCATGGCACAGTCTGTTGCATTTTAGCAAAGACAATTGCTTCTTTTTTTTCTTTTTTCCTTTTTTTTTTTTTTTTTGTTAATATTATGAAAAAGGCAAGCACAGCACATGCTTTTTCAGTCAAATGAATCTGAGGCTCTTCCTACCTGTAGTGAAATATTCCACTTGCCACACATGATCATTTCTCCCATTGACCCTAACAGCTATTGCCAGCACATGCTGAGCGCAATGAGTGGGCTACAAGCAGGGCTGAGAAGGACCTTTCATTTGACAAATGGTCTTTGCTTGAAAAATACTTTTACAGCACAGTAAGCATTTAAATCTGTTGCCAGTTAACTCCTACACCATTTAGCTGATGGTTGAACAGGAAAATTCATTATTTGTTTTCCTGTTTCTCTGAGGAAAAGTGCATTTCAGATGAGGTAGCAATGTATGGAACTAAGCTCCTCACAGGGTGTACTGTCCTATTTCAGGTGTGACATTCACACTCAACTGAAACAGTGAATTACTATTGATCAGGAAACATTATTGTCTTATCAAAGTGAAATGAACACTCTGGTAGTGCATTTTTACTTCGGTATTCCAGGATGTTACACACAGACATATAAATTAACTACAAGAAAGAACATTAATAGAAAATAAAAGCTGTTCTTAAAATTTCCAGCAAGATAGCAAGTTCATCAGCTGGTTAGGATTTAGCAGCTGAGACATTTTTAGTAGCATGTCTCTACTCACTTAGAATTTATTTTCACATTAGTTGGTTAATTGCATTCAGGAAACACTTTGTGCTTGGTGAAGATAAAACAAGATTTAAACTTATGGTCTCTCTCCCTGTTTTATTCATGTCATTTATCTTTTAAAAGCAGAAAATCCTCAAAATCAGTTTACTTATTTACGTACTGACTTATGCCTGCATGTGTGGACACTGATGTAAAGCTGATTAGTTTCAGCTTGGTGTATATACAAATTAGCATGATTTCTACTTAGCATACTGCACACAGAAATTCGAGTATCTGTAAAACCTCCTATATATTTATGATTATCAATGAAATGTTTTACGTTTTTTGACAAGGAAATTATTTGAAATTATTTTAGTAGCTTTAATGGTTACAACTATCTGTCCTCGTCCAAGGCATTCTACCTAAAAATTCCTGCAACAGGCTTTGGGTGAGGAAGACCATTATCTTTAAAAACCTGTCAATCATGATTTAAAGTTAGCAAACTGTATAAAAACCTGTACCTTCCCTTTGCAAGCTGTTCCCATTCACAGAAATCCATATTATTTTAAAATGTACACTGGGAGAGGTTTCCTCCCTTGGTTCTAAGCACCTATGCTAGACTCTTTATGGACAGTGGGAAAAAAAAGGCATTGCCAAAGCACAGTTCAGCTGACCTTTTTCAGACCAGCTAAAGAGTGATCCATCCAAGTCACTTCTTGTTATTCCATTGAATGAAGAGGAGTCCGCTGTAAGTATAGAGTTGTGAGTACTAAAGGTATATTTACCAGATGCATGGTATATCCATACATGAACTCATACATGAAAATAGCCACAGGTGTATTTCCACATTTTAGAAATCAATACTTGGAAAGATGAATCTACTGCCCCACGCTTTCCCCTGGACCTTAATTTTTCCACAATTTTCTCTAATGAAAAATCTGTTTACTTCAGACCATAATCAACTAATGCCCTCATTCTCTCTCTAATGAGCTAAATTGATTGAATTTCCCTATCTCCCAGTGCACTGCAGATTTTCAAGCCCTAAGGTCATTCCAGCATTAGTTTATGAAGTCCTTTCTAGTTCACCAGCATCTTTTGAGATGGTGGACAGCTGTGTATGATGGTGCTTTTCAAGATTGATCCCAGCAATGCTAGTATTTTTTGGGCACAAGAACACTGGCCCTGGAGTCATGCATGTTCATTTCAGTGCTGCTGAGCCTGAGCCACTCACACAGCATCTCAGCCACTAAGTTCACAAAAATCATTGTACGTATGTGACTGTTCACAACTAACTGGTTTCTCTCTGCACTCATTGCCTTCTGTTGCACAGCAGTTGGGTTTAGAAAAAAATCATTCTGATTTAGACATCTATCCAAGATTTCTGAAGAGAGTACAGCAATGAATTTAGATTAGTATACTAATTGCTTAAACAGATGAAAGGAAATATCGAAAGGGAAAACAAAATACCAAGCATATGCCAAACCTGCTAAGGTATTCCATTGGTAGAGTTCTTTAAGTAACCAGCAAGCAAAACCAACTTGCTGGCTATGATGAGAATATTACCTGAAGTCATGTATGTGCAACTGGAGCAGTTAAATTTTGTGCAATGCACCTTCCAAATAACTAAATCTGGAGGCGTATCACTGTCAATAAAATTGTTTGTAACTACACGATCAGTGTTTGTGCAGCAACTGATATTTCAGCCCCTGGATCATAATTACTTATTTGCCTTAAGCAAAATGAATCAAATACACCAATTACGGTTCTCAAGAATGTCAAGGTAAAATGAGCCTGAGCTGTGATGGTTTGTTATTTACTGTTCCAGCATCAGAGGAAGCAAATTCATGCCCAGGGAAACCTGATGACTGGGGAATTCACAGCTCTCCAAACAGTGTGCATGCCACTAGCAGATGAAATTACATGGAGGGCAGCAGCTGCTGCTTAATTAGCAGGATGATAAATCTCAGGGGAACATTTGCCCTCTTTGTGACAAAACAGCAGATGGCAGAGGTGGGGCACTGACTGGGGGGATGTCGGTCAGTGCTGTTAGTCCTTGTATCACTTCCCTCTGCTCAAACTGCCCTGAATGTTTCTGTCCTGACTCCTGTCCTGGTCCCTCACAAACTTCACACAGAGCCAGGGGCGAAGCTGTATTGCCAAGCTGAAAAAAGACAGAATTTTCCCTCTGTAATATAATTTCCCCCCCAAATGGTCTTTATGGTCTCAGCTGAGCGTTCAGGACTGGCAAAATTGGATCAATAGGATTCTTTTTTCCCCCAAGCTCAATACATCTTTCCTTTACATGTTTATTTTCTTGTTCAACTCAGAGAGAGCAATGAGTGCTCCCGACCTCCCCCCAAAATTAGTTTAAGCTCAGCAAGTGCTTAGATCTCATCCACACAGGCCAGACAATGCAGAAAAGATGAGATGGGAAAAGCACTCAGAAGTATTTCACTGCAGTATTTTCACTCATCTCCATTATAGATATATCTCCTTCATAGAATCACAGAATCATAGAACCATAGAATGGCTTGGATTGGAAGGGATCTCAAAGATCATCAGGCTCCAAACAATCTGCTGCAGGAAATGTTGCCAACTGCTAGATCAAACACTAAGCCAGGCTGCCCAGAGCCCCATCCAATCTGGCCTTAAAGACCTCCAGGGATGGAGCATCCACAACCTCTCTGAGAAACTTGTTCCAGCATCTCACCACTCTCTCAGTAAAAAAAATTCCCCCTGACTTCTAACCTAATACATTTTTATATGAATTAATAATAAAGATTTTTTCCTCACTGTATTTCATTTAAAGCTATACAAGCTTGAAATGAAATACAAGCTAATACCTATACTATAATTTCCTTTTTGCTTAGCTTTTCTGTTCTAGTTACGCAGTTGCTGGACATGATTTGTTTTCTGTCTTTGCTGAATGAGCTGTATTTCATTGTGAAGAAACTGCCTCATCATAATGAGGATGCCCTTGTCAGTGCAATTCATTCTTAATGACAACCTGGAACAAAAGGGTGCAGAGAGAGATGGCTTAGTTTTTCAGCAGGATGAAAGCCTAGTAGTTAGTGGCTCCTGCTTTCAGTCATTTATCAAGAAACTGTGCTCTGTAAGAGCTTAGATGCCTGCATGAGAAGAAATCAATCTAGTCTCATTGTCTGGCTGGGATTCAGTGAGAAAAACAAAGTAGTGATTTCAGAATGGACCTTGGAGAGTATCTTAAATGTTTCATGAAACTATAGCGACCTCTTGGTTGGAAAAGGCATTCAAGATCATCAAGTTCCACCATGCTGTGCTAGAGAACTGAAATTCTTTAAGAAAGCAGCACAGATAAGTAGATATATTCTGTTATGAGAAAAGTCGCCAAGGTCAGAAAATGGTCTCTGTACTAGAGATATTTTCTTCTATTATCTCTAATAGAATGATTTCTCTTGTTTCATAACCTCCAGATGCTCCAAGGTCACAGATAGGCAAAATGTTTGCCAACAGAGAATTAATGCAAATGTGGCTGAAATTTAAGAGAGCACCCATTCTGTTACTTTTTCCCAAGGTTACAACACATCACAGATAAATTCTTTGTTGGTTTTGTTGTTGTTTTTTTTTTAATTTTTTTCCCCAACCAGCTGCAACAGTGAAATATTTTTCACTGGCAGAAGCAGTCACACATTTTTTTATCGGTAGAACTGGAAGATCAGATTATAAATAGCATCATACAGATGTTCTCCTGCTAAGGATAATACTACTTGATCCCATACAAATCAATGTGAACTCTGTGCTGATAGGGCAGCCTTTTTCAGAGATTAACTAATCTAGAGATGGAGGGATTGCTGAGTGAGCAGTTCACAAACCATAATTTATCTGAGAAATGATGACTCCCTTTCCATATCTGATGCCCTACACCCTGGCTAGAGTAAGGGGAAACTTGGGTCGCAAATGTGAACTGGAAATAGAGACCCTCAGTTGCTCTGCTTCCCCCCCCAGTCCAGAAAAGAAGTGAAGATATTACATGAGCAAAAAAGAGATCCATTGCTGTGACTGCTTGGCTCTTCTATCCACTTAGCAGGTACAAGGAGCCAAAGCCCCACGTATATCATCAGCCCAACCCCATATTTTGGCACCCAGAGAAAGCTGTGAGAAAAAATATACCTCTTTTCATAGATGTCTCTGCATTGCTTTGTGAGCCAAAAGGCATCCCCTAGACCTTTCTTATTTTCTGATGAGATTCTGAGATGTTTTCCTTTCACAGCTATGCTCAAGAGTGCAGAACATCCTGTGAGCAAGCATACCTCCCTGCTTTCCAGGCTCGCCAGTGGACATAAAAAAGCAGATGTTAGAAGATCCTACAGCAGTAATGAACTCTTATAACCAGTTAACATAAATGAAAGAATACACATTGATAGCCAATGTCACTTCATAGCAAAATAGTGACACTTTCACTGTAAATGCCTCTTACAGCCTTCCTCCTTCTGTGATCATTTTGTCTCTTGTCCCCATTGAGGTTATCTTAGGTAAAGGAGGAGACAAACTGCCAGGAATGGGACAGACAGTTTTGTAATTTCTGATATACCACAGAAAAGAAGTGGGTCTGATGTTGGCCAGAAATCACAACAAGCGAGCTCACAGGGGCCTGCTTTTTCCAGCCAGCAGGGGAAATGAAGAACAAATTTAATGTCTTTGCCTTAAAAAAAAAGATTCTGCCAAGTCTTGAACATGTCACATAAGTAACATTGCTGCTGTGTGGATGGAGATGAGATAAAAAAAATTAGTATCTGCAGCAATATCCAAAGCAGAATTTAAATCAGTGTGGCAAATTAGCTATACTAGCCCTGTAATAATGCAAGAAAGCACCTGATGGGATAGCAGCCTTACTTTTTCTCAGTGGAATCCATGGAGACTTTGCCCACAAGGGAATTATACTAGATAACTTGCCCATCTATGGTCACAAGTAAGTTGTAAACTCTGAGTTAAGCTGCACTTAAGGTAGTGCTTCCTTAACATGAGCTAAGGCACAGGGGAAGGCCGTGGAACTGCTGATGGCTTCTGCTTACTGCAAATGAGTGAGCAGCAAATCCAGGAGGTGAGCTGAGGTAAGGCCAGACAGCTTCTTCAATAATGCAATTTCATCCCCCTGCACACAGAGTTAAAATGCTCTTAATTGTTGCTATACAGATGGGACCAAGATCCTCTGTGGTTGTTTTGCTGTTCCCAGGAGAGGTAGAGCTCAGTTAGAGAAATGTTATCCTAATTTTAAAAAAATAAAAAATAATAAAAAATAAAAAATTGATGGCTATTAAAATAAAATAAAATATGCTTTTCCCCTTCCTTGTATTGCAATCTTCTCACTGACAGGTTAGGTAGCAAATTTAGAGTAATGCAAAAATATTTACCAGAAATGTACTGCAGTATTTCTAGGGATACCAGCAGGTGCTGCTGAATAATTAATTTTTAATGTATTCATTCTATTTTACTGCTTAGAGTGACAGCCATTAGCAACATAAATAACAGTAGGTTCTCTTTTATGGACCAACCTCCTGTCAACATTCATTTTTAAAAGGGTAGGACAAAATATTCTCCAGAGAAAGAGGAAATGCATTTATTTCATACTCTAATGTAAATGCACACACACTCACATGTGTATACAATTTTTTTTTCACTGAATGATTTGCACTGGCAGAGAAAATCAGACTGACACTCTTAACACTTCTTTCTTTTCTCTGACCTCTGATTTTATTTTGCATTTAAAAGACATTTCTTCCTATTTACATCTCTTGAGCTAAAGGATTATGACATATATGGTATAGCATGCATTAACATGCAAAGCAAGCTTATTGAAACAAAATTATGAAAGCTCTTTAGAGAAAAACTGTTGTGTGAGATAGCTCTGTCAATACGTCAGTCCCTATCAGTACAAGTGCAATAATGCAGAACAGCCAAACAAGACAACCAGCTGGTGAATATCAGTGAATTTACTGATGTCAGGAAAACAGTATTTATTTGTTCCAGTCATCAATGCTCATGGATATTTTTCCTTCCAGTTAATTGAAGCCTGCTATAAACAAAGTTGCTAAATATGATGCCACAGTAGCAAGCAGCGGTGTATCCCTAACC
Source organism: Tympanuchus pallidicinctus (assembly GCF_026119805.1). Lineage (NCBI taxonomy): Eukaryota > Metazoa > Chordata > Aves > Galliformes > Phasianidae > Tympanuchus > Tympanuchus pallidicinctus. Next base: position 7,775,915 of record NW_026294744.1, read on the forward strand.
AACGATTGCACTCAAAACTGAAGTCACTCTCCTGTGTTACAGCCCCTTACTAGCATCCTGTGGGGTGCAAGAATTTGTTCTAGAGCCTCCAAGAAAGCTTCAGCTTTTTCAAGAGGGAAAAGTACAGATTTTGCTGCCCGTGTGACATAGGGGGTTGTTGCTGTCTTACAGATATCCATTCTCAGATTCTCCTGGAGATGTGGTCCAGATCCTGTGGTGTCTTTCAGGCCATTCTATTGTACCTGGTCTCATACTGAAAGTGTAGAAAGATGAGTGCAGCCACAATTCACTCAGCTAACTAATCCAGACTGTGTTTGAGGGAGGTCTTAAACTTAATGAGTCCCTCGGGGGCTTCAAAGTGAAAAGTTCTATCTGTCCACATGTGGATAAAAGGGTAGAACTTCTACACTTGGCATTCTTTCCACTTGCCTATTGGGTGCCACTTCTTCCAACATCTTGCTGCTGCCTGAGAACATGTTTGGTAGAGAACTGCAGTTCAGAGGAAGAGTGCAGTGAGTCACCAAGCTGTTTGGAGCCTGGGAAGAAGCTGAAGCATTTCCTCCAGAGCAGCTACAGTCTCTGGATTTAAATACAGACTCTTCTAAGTATGCATTTAAGCACCTTGTGAGCACTTTTTTGCTTGATGGGCCATAACACCCCTATCTGTTGAGGTCTGACCTTTCACTGTGAATATAGAGATTGACCAAACAGACATTTTTACGAGGAATTTTGCTTAGGAAAAAAGTTGTTGTTAATAATGGCAGCTAAACCTCAGAGCACGTCTTTTCAGACATCCTTGTTCATAATTTCCTGAATTCTTCAATTCAAAATGGAGTCCAAGATTCTCATCACAATAGTAGTGATGTGAATTTGGAGCAGCTCCAGCTCCCCATCAGGCTAACAATGCCAGGACATCAATTTGCTTCTCTCTCCCTGTGCTGGCAGAAAATGCATAAAATGGCCCATTTTATGGTGCAGAGTACAATAAATGATTTTAGGACAATTCCCTATATTTGACCATCATCTTATCCAAAAATCCAGCTCTTCTCAATGTCTTTATTGCATACATGCATCAAAGGCACTGGTTTTGCCTGTTATTGAAAAATCTAGCCCCAGACTTAAATCCTAGATGTGATCACTGTCTGTATCCAAGATCTCCCTTTCTCATTCTCTCCTATTCTAGACCCACAGTTATGATAGCTGTCAGCCAGGATACATTTAAAGATGATGGCTTTTAAGGCTTTCAGGAGAACTTCTGCTGAAATTTAGGCTGGTTTTCTGCTACCATCATCTGAAATCACATAGAACAAGAAAGTCCTGCTCTGAAATAAACTACTTTGCATTTTCAGCTACTAAGTTCTATAACATTACACTTCCCACAGAGTACAAATGCCACCAAAGCTATGGCCTGCCACTGACTGTGGAGCACTGTGGTATCTGCAGTGTTTGGTCTTACAGAATACATCCTAGGCCGTGGAAAAAGCTTCACAAAACAGCTTCAGAAAGCTATGAGGAAACATTAGAAAAAGCAAAAGAAGGAAAATAACATACAGAAAAAAACACCTCCACTAAAGCACTGCAAATTAATGTTTACTGTTTATATCAACAATACTGCAATACTAGAAGAACTTTTAATAAAAACTAAAAGGACATTCATGTGATATTCTGGCAACAGTGCAGCCAAAGTAGTTCATACATTTTCCAAAGCAAAGTACTATGCTATCTAAAATCTTCTATTTCAGCTATGACACTCCCAATCATAACTCCAAAAAATGATTTACATATATTACTATGGGAGGACAAGCAAGGCAGAACAAGTTGCTCGTGACCTCATGATGTTCCCTCCTTTGTTGGTGAGGACAGTGATGCTCATCTTCTCTTTGTTCTTGCAACACAGAAGGGGTTATGAACCTAACTTCATCACAAGGTGTTTATCTTTCCACCATCAGGTGGTAAGAGCACATCCTAGCAACCTGTCTTTGTACTAGGCAGTGAAAGAGGTTACATTAGCTACTGCCATAACAAGTTAGCCTCCCAGCAGAAAGCACTGAAGTTTCTATGTGATGCTGCTGGCCCATCTCCCCCTCCAGCCAAAGAGAGAAATTCAGTGTGTCCTTTTTCAGTCTCCTTGACTGAAGATTTTCTATCAAGATGTGCCTAAACTTTAACTTTGAAGGATCTTACTAATTATAAATAAACAAGACACCAGGAGACAAAACAAAAATATTTTTGTCAACTAAAAGCAATAGCATTTTGTTACTGTTTTCCTTTCTCCAACAAAATTAGATTTTCCATTATTATTATTTTGATTCCCTTGAGAAATCAAAAACCAGTTCTTCCTGTCTTTGTAGTCTTGATCTGGTATAGTAGTTGGCAATTTAGAGTAAAAAATTCTGATGTCCTGCATTTCTTGCATGTAGAGCAAATTAACGGAGACCTGAGATCTGCACTCGCAAAATAAAGACAAATATTTACATCAGACATGAGCCTGAAATTCATAGACAAGGCTCTGTTCCCATGCATAAATTCAAAAGGAAATCCATGAACAGAACAGAGAGAGAATATTTTTTCTTCTGCTCCTGGAAATGACAGTCATACTGATAGCTCAGACTCACTAAACAAGAGTGTATCCATTATTGCACGAAGGACAAGAAATAATTAAAATTAACCACTGTGAAACACTGGTAGAGAATCAGCAAGTATAGTTAGATCCTATAGCCACAATCTTTGACAAACTAATCCAGGACACTGCCTCCAGCTCCCTTTGGTCTCCCAAGACAGATTTGAGCAGGATGTGCTTGTACTTCTGCCCTCCCATAGGGCTGCTCTGCTGATTCATTCACAACAAGATTTGCTTAGCATTGAGTAGACTCAGGTGATAAGAAGTAAAAGCAAACTGAGCCTAGTGCTGGGAAGGACATGTTGAAAGTCACTGCTGCTGCCTCCTTGTGCAACAGGTGACACATACTTCCTAAAAGAAAGGGTGAACAGGGAATCCAAGCAGCTAGCACAAAGCTGTACAAGGTTGGCTAGTGTATTGTATTACTCATTCTACACTGAGGCAAGATGAATTACTGGTTTATGAAATCCCTCAGCCTCCATCTTGCTTAAAGAGAGCACAAGCCTGGTGAGGGAATCAGGAGCTTTTCTATTCTCTTTAGAGAACCATCTCAGTCTCTCCAAAGGACTTAGGTGAGCAGAGTTAAACAAGGCAGGTTGAAATCTGTTAACAGAGCAGTAAGGGCACTGCAAGCAAAGGCGGGGGCCCCTACCAAGCAGTACCAGGATACTGTAATTCATAACAGCAGTTCCTGTTCCTGTGCAGTGTATTTGGTATGATCTGGTGGATCACACGTGGGCAGCAAGGAAACGCAGTAGGGAAGAAATTTTTGGTGAGTCTTAGATCAGCAGAGAAAAGAGTGGAAACACTGTTCTCAGTCTGAACTTGTTCCTTGGAATCATGTTCCCAGGTTTGGGATTGCCTGCTAATAAAGAGTCAACAAAACACCTGAGGAGACTTTGAAGAAAATACAGTTCTTTGGTCTTAAGAAGGCTGGAGTATGGAGTTATACAGTCTGGAAAATAGAAGGGGTGAACAGAAAACGCTACCTCAAAGGAGCCCAAAGAGACTCACTTATTCTTAAGGAAAAGGAAAAGAAAAAAGAAAACAGATTTTTTAAAATCCAGAATTAGAGACATTACATGCAGTGCTTTCCTATCAATTTTTGAGATTATCCTCTTCTACAGAAGCAACAAAAGAGCAATCATGTTAGCTGAAACTCATCTGTTCTTAAAGATCTGTATTTCAACTCCACCTATGTTTGTAATTGATGCAGGCACTGTAAAACAGAAGCATGAAATAACCTTAGACACACACAAAAATGCTTGTTGTCTAAACAGACAATTCAGATGAAGGGAGAGAGGAGGCAAAGATGAAGAGGGCAAAGCTGCAGGAGGCCAATGAGAGAGGAGCGCAAAGGTCCTCAACATCAGCTCATTGCTTTGTTTCACAGTCCATGTTCTGCCTCCCTCAAAAAGCAAAACAAACAAACAAACAAACAAAAAACCCACAATGAACTGGAGTTGATAAGAAAATCCCAAGAAATTCCATGCTATATAAATGACTAATGGTTTTTCTCAAAGACTGGCATTAAAGCAGAAAAGTTTCAGAAATCAGATCTGGCCCATCCATATGACTCTGAAAATAAGTTTCAAAGGATTGTTTTTTAGTAGTCATGAAAACTTGTCGAAAAATATTCCAAATGTAAGGTGGCCACACTGGGAAAGAAAAATACACAAAAAAAAGAAGGAAGAGCAGAAGTAACCAGGTGAGCTCACACCTCCAGCTTCTCCCAAATATAAAGACAACAACTTTCATGGCAACAACAGCTTTATTCTTCAAATCCTTTCATTCACAAAACCCAAAAGCTGTTGAAAAATCACTGGATCCAGATAGGAATTCAAGGAACTAAAGCCATCTAGGAATCTCAGAAAAGCCTCCAAAACTCCTCTTCAGCCCCTAGAATTCACAGGAACTGGTCTTCTAACTTGACTTGAATTTTTTGTCTAAAAATGGTAAACATGAATAGAGCCAGTAGACTGATAAATCACCCGGGTCATCAAGTCTCCATTCATAGAAAACTAGATATTAGTACAGTCATAATATACATTAGTTTAAAATTAGATAGTAGTCTTAAAAACTAACTTAAAAACTGTTTCAGAGTAAGCTACAGGTGTCATAGCCAAAGCTTTTTGAAAGTGTTGAAATGTGAATAGAGTAGCCAAGGGTAATTAACTAAAGTCAGAACTGTAACTGTATTCAGATGAAAATCAGTTTCAGTCTTGTTTTTCTCAAGCATTCCCCAAATAAGCTAAATTATGAGTTATGGAAATAAAAATTAGAAGATGACAATGAGAGCAATAAAGCAAGCAGACAAGCCCTCACAAAGAAGATATGAGAGAATGCATGAATAAAGGGAACACATTCATCCTTAGGTAGGAAAGATGAAACAGACAAATAAGACTTGGACATCAAAGTAACACAAAGCAGGAAATAGATACAAGATGAGGAAATTCAGAACAGACAACCTAGAAGAAGCATGTGACACAATGAAACAGTAAAGATTTGAGATATTCGTGCAAAGGAGAATGGCACAATAATTGTCTGCCATTATGTACAGTAATTTCTTCCCCAAAGAAAAGATTAAGTCAACAAAGATATAGGATGAGAAAATAGCAGCTGGTTCAGAAAATACCTGACAAAGAAGTGCTCATAAAGCAAATTAAAAATACCTCACTAGTAAATCATCTAACCCACTCAGATCCATTAAAAAATAGAAAATGTTAAATAAGTATAGTCTCAACACGCATTGATCAAATGCATGTACAATTTGGCATCAGCCTTATTAAGAAAATACAAAATTCAGGAAAAATAAATGGACAAATAATTTATCCAGCCACAAGGTAATTCACAGGAAGCGACTGATACGCCAGCAGTGAGTAGAGATAAAAAACACACAAATCTGTAAGATATTATCTTATGTCTGTCCTCACCTTCACTACTCAACTTTTCAGTGCTTTGTTGGCTGGCTTGCAGCTACCATCCTCTTATACTGTTTTTTGTCATTCTTTCTGTGATCTGATGCTCTAGTGCTATTGCCCTGAGAGCTCCAGTCCGAACTGGCTAAATGAAACATCAAAGCAGCACGGCTTCTGATTCTCAGGAAAATTAATATCTCTAAATTGAGTATCTTTACAGAAGATAAATGCATGCTTTTTATTCCCAGGGGAAAAAATGTACTGTTCTTTCCCACAACCACTCCTTGCTCAAACTATGAAGATTGCTCCAAAATGAATGCCTCCTGTTTTATGATGCTGGACCATGACATGAGAGACAGGTGGTGGTGGTATTACAGCAGAAGTTGAACCTACTAATCAGTATTTCATTACATTTGTTGCTGTGTGACAGATGGCAGCAGAGGGGCAGTCTGACAAAATGGCGTCTGACACGGAAGTGCTGATGAAGCAAAGGTTTACAATTGAACTCTTTCATGCAGAAAAAATGGCACCCATGCATGCTTGCTGAATGTTTATTGCAACCAAGCAATGAATGTGAGCACAGTGAGGTGGATGGGTGAGGTGGGTGGTGGTGCATTTCAGAAGTGGCAAAAATGGGTCACCTCCTCTTACGCAGAGTCTTATCAGCACGGCATGCAGGTGCTTGTTCACTGCTGGCAAAAATGCATAGCTACTGGTGGTGTTTATTTTGAAAAAGAATTGTACCTGAGAATTTCCTCTAGTAGTGTCATTGTGTTCTTTGTATCTGTCATAGTTTCCATAGAAATAAGTAGGAGGCATTACTTTTGGAGCAACCATGTGTATTGTCACCAGCCAGCAATTGCCAAACTAAGGTAGCAGCAATATCTAACAAGCATCAGCTTGGAAAAGAAAAACCTAATTCAGCAAACTGAGGTTGGCAAAAAAGCCATTGTAGGCTGATTCAAAGACAAAGGGATGGATATCTTTCCAGAACAGGAAATTTATTAAAGCAAATAGTAATCCAAAACCTTTAAATAAAATCACACATTTCTAAAGTGGAAGAAGGAAAGCAAGATGCTAAGCTTCTGCATGTGGATCTATTGACTGAATATTGATAATACGCTGGAAAAACATTGGTCAAAATCTTGCCTAAGAAGTAAGACCCACATAAAATTTCTTATCGTAAAGTGGTAAAGGCTAACTTTATGTCCTCAGCAGCTTTGGTATCACAGGTAGCATCATTACTAGGCCGTTTTCTGGGGAATATGATGTCTATTTTTACAAAAGTTTAACATCAATGAGGGCCTCATTGCTAGATATAATACCATCAAACCTCTGGATATAATAACATCAAACAGCTGGTATTTCAGAGGTGCTTCAATGGCAATGGGTAACACCATTCTGTTCATAGAATCATAGAATCATAGAATCATAGAATCATGGAATCATGGATTCGTAGAATCATAAAATGGCTTTAGTTGGAAGGTACCTCAAGGATCATCAAGATCCATACCTCCCACCTCAGGTAGGACCGTCAACCTCCACATCTAATAAATACTAGATCAGGTTGCCCACGGCCCCATCCAACCTGGCCTTGAACACTTACAGAGACAGGGCATCCACAACCTTTCTGGGCAGCTTGTTCCAGCATCTCACCATTCTCATGGTTCTCAAGTTCTCAAAGAACTTCCCCTTAAATCCAACCTAAATATCCAACCAGTATATTCTATATCCTGTTCCTACTGGCCAAATCATCCTTTCCCCTGCCTACTAGATCTGACCTCTCTGGAGGGTATACATCATCACAGCCCCTGCCCCACAGCCTGGGCACCCCTCCACCTGCACAGCATTGGCTGTCCTCGGATAGAAAGTCCATACATGAAAATGGAGAGGAGGGGCAGTAAAACTGCTTCCCAGTCTGTTGTGCAGCCTCTCTTTGCAGTGAGATTGTGGAGAAAGCAGTGACCCAGGCCCACAAACAAGTCATGGAGAAGACAAGTAGAGGTGAAAATGATTAGGAAGTGCAGAGCCGGGCTGCCCTGCCAGGTTATTCACAGCTGGGCACCAAAACAGTGCCCTGAGTACCAAGAGAACGATTTTGCCCTTCCATGCTTGAAGAATCCTGGCACTATCTCATCATCTCTACTCTGTGCGTCATTACTGCAGTGCAAGATTTTGAAGTTCAAGCCCTTGAGTATTCTGAAACATGGATTAAATCATTTCAGATCCTCCAGGCTGTACTGACAGGACATCTTTCTTTATTTTTCTTTTTTTTTTTTTTCTTGGAAAGCTTATAGTAACTATTCATTTCATTATAATGCAAAATCAGAAAACATTGAAATCTTGAAAAAATTGTTTTTTTTGGCAAAGCATATGGAAAATATATTTAAGTACATCATCACATTTCATTGGAATTTCAGGAGTATTAAAACTTTACTGTTGCTTAAATGCATATTGTGCAAGCACAATCCCAACTGTATAGTTATGAGTGTTTTACATCAAATTTTGGCTTACAGAAATGGTACTTGGATTATCCCCAAACTAGCTGGGTAAAGAAAATCTAGACTTGATCTCACAGACTACATTATATTGGTTGTATTATGAGATAATCATAAGAGAGAAAGTTCTTGGCTGAGGGAACCTGAAAATTGTTCATTTCCAAAAAGAAAACATAGGAGAATATTCAACACCTACTTTATATTGACAAGTTGTCCACCAGCAGCAGAAACATTAGTATGCTACTCATCCTGATCTTTGTACTGATAAAGAGCCCAGAGCACACTGGAGAGTCTAGCCATTCAGAAATACATATGTGACCTAAACATGAAAAATTACTTCAAAACTGACATAATTGGGCCCTTTGGCTTTTATTAAAACTGGTTTATTTACCATTCCTAAAACTGGCAATTCATGCAATTAGTCATTCTGTAGCTAACAGAATTTCATACTAATAAATACATCATCAAACAAAGAGATCTGGCAACTATTGATCCATACTGATGTGCTCAATAAGAAGGAAGTCCTTGGGGAAAAACTAGCAAGGCTCATTGACAGGGCTTTGAATTACATTTGAAGGGGGAGCAGTCTAATGGTGAGCCTGCCTGTGATAGCACTGGGGATTGCACAGCTAGGTTAGGGGAACAAGAGTGCTAGTGGGTGCCCTCAACATGCTGCCCTGAAATGTGCTGTAAATTCCACAGCACACTTGAAATCTTACAAAAACAAGTCAGGGGTCACTGAGGCAATAAAAAGTGGCAACAGGGAAACTCAAAGGAAGTACTTGAAAGGAACTGAGAAGTTATCCTCCAAGAAATCACCGAGGCAGGATGTCCAGCTGAATTGCCTCTACATCAGTGCATGCATCTTGGGAAACAAACAGAATGAGTTGGAAGCCACTGTGCTGTTAGGAAGACATTATGTAGTTGCTGTCACTGAAACATGGTGGGATGATTCCCATGACTGGAGTGAGGCTACAAGATGTTCAGAAGGGACAGGCAAGAAAGAAAGGGAGGAGGTGTTGCCCTCTACATCAAGAAATGAATAGTGTGTGAAGAGGTGTCCCTGAAGAATGGCCACAAGCAAGTTGAAATGGGTGAGTTAGAGACTGAGGCAACAAAGAGAGCCTTGTAGATAGAATCCACTGCTCAATTAAGCAGAGCCTGTTGATGAGGCCTTCTTCCTCCATCTACAGGAGCTTAGTGCAAAAGAGCTTATTGCTAAAGAGCTTATTGCAAAAGAGCTATCCGTCTTGTCAGGAATGGAAGGCAAAAGACCAGCATGGTTTGACCAGGACCTATTGATCAAATTGGAAAGCAAGAAGAAAATACACAAGCAGTGGAAGAAGGGATCCTGGGAGGAGTATGTTGCCAGGCTGTGTCAGGAATGGGGTCAGGAAGGCCAAGGCCCAGCTGGAACTGGATTTAGCAAAGAGTGCAGAGAAGAACAAGAAAGACTTCTACAAGTACCGCAACCAGAAAAAAAATGTTTAAGAACACATAACCTCCCTAGTGAGCAATACAGGTGGGCTGATAAAAAACAGGTAAAAAGAAGGCTGACGAATTCAACATCTTTTTTGCTTCTTCTTTGCAGTCTTCATCAGCAATTGCTCTTCAGAAAACCCTCAAGCTGATGGGTCAGAAAGTGAGGTCTGGGGGAGCAATGCCCCTCCCACTGTAAGCAAAAATCAGATTTGCAACAACCTGAGAAATATGAACATCTATAATTCCATAGGTCCCTCTAAGATGCATCCTAGAGTCCTGAGAAAATCAGCTGATGTAGTCACCAAACCACTGTCAATGAGACTGGAAAGTCATTGCAGTCAGTTGAAGTCCTGGTGACTGCAAAAAAGGTAACATTGCATTCATTTTTAATAAGGGTAGAAAGGACAACCTAGAGATCTACTGACCTGTCAGACTCACTTCTGTGCTGTGAAAAGTCACAAAACAGATCCTCCTAGAAGTTATGTTAGCCATATGGGAAACAACCAGCATGGCTTCATCAAGGATAAGTCCTGTTTGACCAAATGAGTGGAATTCTGTGATGGTGTAACTGACTTAATGGATAAGGGAAGAGCCACTGATGTCATCTGTCTGGACTTCAGTAAGGCTTTTGATATGCTCTATCACAATGGATTTGATGGATGGAATGTTTAATGAATGAGGAACTGGTTGCAAGATTGTACCAGAGAGTGGTGGTCAATGTCTCAATGTCCAGATGGAGATCAGTGATGAGTGGTGTCCCTCAGGATTCAGTACTGGTATCTCTGCTCTTTATTATCTTCATCAGTGATGTCAATAATGGGATTGAATGCACGCTCAGTGGTTTGTTGGTTGCACCAAGCTCTGTGGTGCAGTTGATACACATGAGGGATGGGATGCTGTTCAGAGACACCTAGACAGGCACAAGCAGTGGGACCAGGAGAACCACACGAGATACGAAAAAGCAAAGTGCAAAGTCTTCCAGCTGAGCTGTGGCAAGCCATGCTATCAATACAAGTTGGGGAATGTAAGGATGGAGCATACCAGTGGGGCTTGGAAGTACAGGGGGATGGCAAGCTGGACATGAGCCAGCAATGTGCCTTCACAGCCCAGAATGCCAATCATATCCTGGGCTGCATCAAACGAGGCGTGGCTAGAAAGTCAGGGAGGTGATCCTGGCCTTTTTCACTGGTGAGACCTCACCTGGAGTACTCCATCCAGGTGTGGAGTCCTCAGTACAGGGGAGATGTGGATCTGTTAGAGCTTATCCAGAGGAGGGCCATGAAAATGATCCCATAGACAGAACACCTCCCTTGTGAACACAGGCTGAGAGATCTAGGGCTGGTCAGCTTGGAGAAGGCTCCAAGTTGACCTGATAGTGGCATTTCAGTATGTAAAGGGGGCTATAAGAAGGAAGGGGACAGACTCTTTATCAGGATTTGTTGTGATAGGACAAAGGGAAATGGTTTCAAACTAAAAGAGGGGATTTAGGTTGGATATAAGATTAAAAAAAATTAATGTAAGAGTAGTGAAGCTCTGGAAAGTGCTGCCCAAATTGGTGGTGGATGCCCCATCCCTGGAGACATTCAAGGTCAGGCTGGATGTGTTTCTGAGCAACCTGATCTAGCTATGGAGGTCTCTGTTCATATCACAGAGCTGAACTATATGAGCTTTAAAGATGAGCTTCCTACTCAAACAATTCTATGACTCTAAGTTTTTCATTGATCATGCAGGAAGATTAACTATTCTAAACAGCAGCGACTGCAACAAGAATCTAAATACAATTCATCAAAAATGTTTATTTATTTCAGATGAATAGCTAATCAGGAAAAAAATTTCAATCCACAGATTACCACAAACAAATAAATAGCTAAGAAGTTTATCTGAAGCTGAGGTACCTGACTGGTCACTGTGATCTTGAAGGAAATCTAAAGTAATAGGTGGTTTGAGGATCTCTCTTGGGTGGCTGATGACAAACAAGAATCAAAAATCTGACCTGTAACTGCATATTCAATACCCAGATTTTTTTCTACTGTTTCCTTTTGGTGATGTTTGCAATAACTTTTCCACTTGGTCTGAATAAATGACCACAGCAGAAAGATTAACTGTGAGTTGTATGAACTTAGTGTCAAATCTCAAGAGCACATTCATTCACATATCATTTGTTAAAAATATCAGTATATTTGTTAGCTAAAAAGACATTCTTGGGCTTCATAATATACTCCATTTAGCTCTCTGTGAATACAAAATCAGTACTTCAATGGCTCTGCTTGGAAGCCAATGCTATGTACAGGTAGTATAACAGATAGAGATGATGGATAGCTTTTCACTTGTGATGATTTGCTAGAAGGGTACATCAAACAAAAATCTGCACTACCATAATTTGTTAAACCAGCCAGGAATTGCAAACTTTTCTGAAGGGTTTATTTTTTCAGGTCACCATTATCATTATTTATTAGAGCTTCAGAAGTTTCCCATGGCAGCTCTAACACATACACATTTTTTAGTGTTTCAGAAATGCTATGTAAAGCATTTATTAACATTATGCAATTCTGCACTTCAATGGTGCAACACAATGGAAAAAAAGACACTAGAAGCTAAATAGTGAGTGTTTCATATTGCAGATAATTAGGAAAGCTCAGCAGCAGACAAACAGTTTCTCATTTCCAGTACAGAATACCAAAGATCTGGGTATTTTCAAAAAATAAATAAATACACAAAATCTGGGAGTAACACACAGTCCTTCTCCAAAAGTAATATACTATTCTCTGACACAGAGAATAGTATACTTTACTACACCTCTCCAAATGAGGAATACACTGCAGTTGATCAGAAGAGATCTGACTTTTTCTCTCCTGTCCAAATATTCCCACCCATGATTCTCAGTGAAACTCCAAATGAAAATAAAATAAAATTCTCCACAAATGGCTTCTGACAGCTTATATATCTTACAAATTTCTTAAAATTTTTTTCTGCCATAATCATGTACAGAAGCACCCGAGGCTCTCAAACCAGACCTGCTTTTGCTAGCACATGAATGCTGATAATTTTTATGCTATCTTTAACTCCTCAAGTTATACCAGTATGAATGTATTTAAAACAAAGGGCCCATTCCTTCCCAAAAGTTTTGTTGCCACAGTTGTCAAACTCACAGAAGTCAGAGAAAAATTGAAGCAGCTTTATTTTAAAATTCTGGGGAAAAATAAAAGAAGAAAACAGCAATATGTGGAAAGGAGGCCTGTTAAAATACATGGGAGGGAAGCCCACTGAGCATTTCTTCAAAGCATATTGATATCCTACTGGAAATTATGCTGATTGCAGTATGAACTTCCAGGGTGTATACACATGTACACAGTACAGAAACCTGTTAGTGTTCACCTTGTATTCAGTTTTGTTGCAAGCTTCTATACCATCTTAACGTCTGAAACAACCTTCAGTTGCTCCACAGCTTTGTACTTAGAAGGTGAAAGTCACAACTCTGCTGTACTCTCAGGTCTGCTCTGTCTGCCTAGGTGCTGACACAAGACTGACCTAGCTGCATGTAAATCAAACAGATTTCAAAACATTTTATGTAACTGCTGCTCTAAACCATACTTCTCTGTGCATTCATTGCTAACATGACCTGTTTGCTACCAATAGTCCAATCAGTGCCACAGGTAATATTCATTTCCATTTCTGGGTTTCCCTTTTTTCAGGCAGTTCTTTCTTATCTCCATCTACCACATTTATTTGGATGCTTTCTCTTTCAAGTGCGAGTTCTAAAAGAAAATATTGCAATGATAAAGTATCAATGACAAATAGTAAATGAGTCAATGATAGAATAACTTGCTAATTTGTCACAAACACATTCGGACCACTGAAAACACAGTTAAGCTAAGATATTCTTAGCTCCCCAGACACTCCCATAATATAGCTCGGAAAGGACGGGTGGGGATGCAGGTTTTACATGATTGACTTTTCTTTGTGCAGTGTAGTAACCTTGATAAGCAACACTTTGCTGATACACACAGACAAAGCTTTTGCCCATGCAGACAGCAGAGCACAGTTGTTTTCAAGGACACTCCTCCTTTAGGCCCTGTGAGGTAGACCAGAACTCAAATTCTGATTTCCTTTGTGCCTTTAAGCAACATGTCACAATCTATCTCCCTTGGACAGATGTTATTCAGCTCTTCCCACAAATTCTGAATGCTACCTTACCTGTCTATTCCTGGCTTCTATCAATACCAGCACCACCAGGGAACAGACAAGTAATTTCTGCAGAGTTGGAGAGCTTTCTAAACACACCTCCCAGAAGTGCTTCAGGAAAACTATCTAGAAAAAGGCAGTTCAGTAAATAAAAATAGTACTGGGTCAAAAATTAATCATAGCTTTCTCACTGACTTCAGCAAAGCAAGATAAGACTCCCACTTGTCATTATCCTATTGAATGCAAGTGGTGTTTCTCACCACCTTCTGTTCAATTACTGTTTATTAGATGCTAAACGTCAACAAACAGGATTTCAGCAGTGTTTTCTCTCATCAGGTAATGCCATCATTATTTACATATGTTGTTTCAAAAGTAATGCCTTGTATGTATTTCCATGGAAAATACAATGTCTATAAAGAACACAGTAGCAATATTTGATAAACCAAATTCTCAGCTACAAAACACTATTTTTTTCAAAATATTTGCTGCAATTAGCAGCAATGAACAATAAGTAAATTAGGCATTTTCATTCAGCAATGAATAAGAACCTGTATGCTGTGTTTATAAAATCTGTACCAGCAGAGGACCCACTGTTTCATAGCTTCTATGATGGTGTTATTTCTGAAACATATCATGCACACCCTCACTGTGCTCACCTCCAGTATTCGGCCATCAACAAGCATGCAACAAGCTTTGATGAATATCAAAGGGTGAAATTTTTTCCTCATGGAGGTATTCAGTCACATACTTTTGCTTCATATACACTTCCATGTCAGACTCCCCCTCTGATGCCATCTGTCACATGGCAACAAGAAGTGATTAAATATTGGAGGAAAGATTCTACCTCTACTGCCATACCACCAGCAGCCTCCTCAGAGGTTGGGGGCAAACATAATAAAATGAGAGGCGTTACTTTTGCGGCAACCCTTGGATAAAATGACCAACATCAAATGCACTCTGTCCTTTTTGCCCAATAATTTGAAAGGTCTTAGAAAAATGTCACTCGGAAGAGCAAAATAGAACATATGCAAGATGAATGCACATGTGTAGCTTTGGAATTGGGCAACTCTTCCTTTCCCCTCTTCCCTTTCCCCTTTTTGCTTTCCCTCTCCCTCTCCCTTTTCCTTTCCCTTTCCCCTTTTCCTCTTCTTCCTTTCTTTTCTTTTTGTCTTACAGTTCACTTTAAATAAAAATTCCTTTGGGTAGTGCTAATGGTATCACAAGCCTGGGGACTCTCATACGTCCCAGCCAAAGAGCAGGAGAACAATGCAGTTTAAGAAGGGGAGAAGGACAGATTGGGGGAAGGTGCCCTCTGGGGCTCAGAAATACTCTGAACCAGCTGTATGTTGTATTTATTTTAAAATAAATTATTATTTAAAAAAAAAAAAAAAAAGAAGATCAAAATGCTTTGAAAATCAAGCCAAAATGTATTCAAACCAAAAGTAGAAACCTAAATTTTAAAACAGAGAAAAATCCAGAGCCAGTGTGGAAGGGAGAGCATCCTACTTCCAAGACGTGACCCCACAGACTTTTGAGAGGCTGTAAAATACAGCACACAAAGCACACAAATGAAACCAGTATCATCTGTCAAAGGAAAACTTCAAAACCTGAAAAAAGGCTCTGATGAAGAAATATTTGGCCTTTTGATTAGTAGATGAGTCTCCACCCCATCCTTTTTGAGTCTGGAAGGAAATTTATTTCCACATCCAAGTTATGGATATATTCTTATTTCTTAATCACTTCAGAAGAAGGCTCCTTCACTGCTATTTCTTCATAGTGGTCATTGGTAAGGATGAGATGTGATGCGGGGGGGGAAGCAACTATTTTGTTAGATTTCAGATATACTGTTAGTTTCCATAGGCAATCTTCTTTAAGAACTTCCAAACAGCATCACAAGACTGTTTCAGGAGACGATACGCCACGTCTGCTAAGTGTCTCATTGCTCAACTAAGCCTCTTGGAGAAGTTTCTTCTTTTCTTTTTTACTTTTTCGTGGAACTGGTCCTTGCCAGCTAGGGTCTATTCTTGAGAAGAGCCATAAGGCTGGGGAAGCAGTCCATCAGTGAGCTGTCATGTGGTGAAAAGATGGGCTTCACAGCATGCTACTTCTAGCTCAGGCAGTCTCTGCTGGCAGCCGGGCTCCTCAGATTCACAGGGGGGGGACAGTCTGTGGCAAAAGACGTGTCACCTTCCCTATGAACCTTAACTCACCTACTTCTTTGTATCACAGCTGCAGTTACATTCCCAAGCTAATCACATACTCTAGGTAGAAAGAGGTATTGTATTTAAAGGGCTAATTCTTGTGAAACAGCAAGCATTTCCATTTTTCCTACTTCTCTTTAACTGTTGCCAAAATGAGTAATACACAGAAGTCTTATTTTTAGAACACCTGACTGGACACCATAAGCTTTAGCAAAGCCAACAGCTGATAAAATAATCAGAAAATGCTGTAAAATTCCACTGTTTTGAGGAAAATGAACAGTCTCAATGCCTGCTAAATGTTAAAGGGCACTTGTTATCCATAGAACTCAGAAAGGTCGATATCACAATATGGGCATCAGATGTTACTTTGCCAGTTGCCTATTCCCAGCAGGAAGTAGGAAGGGAATGTGGATTGCTAAGTGCCCTACACCATGTTGTTAACAGAGCTGTAAGTATAAGTGCAATTGGTGTCCTCACCAGAACTGTAAACACATGTGGCTGCCCAGATGCTCGTAGCTATATTCCTAATGCTGATTTATCCTCTAATAAACAGAATATTTACTCATGGATTACCAAGCACTAAGATAGTAATTAAGAGAGATTTTTTAAAGGGACAGGTGTGAATTAGGTACCTGTTAGCATGCAGTAGATGCTAAATACCTGATTACTCCCTTTGCCTTTGAAAATCTCTTTCAGTTCCACAAGCAATAGGATTTATGATGCTAGTTTTTGGCTATCAACCATTTACGAAGCAAACTGTGCCCAGAGTTAGCAAGTCCCTGACCTTTAACTAGGGTGGAACCACAGAGCCAGCAGAACAGCATTCCCTGCTTCACAGTTAGACAACACCTTGCTCCATTAATTTCATGTACTTTTTCCAGTTCATTAACTAAAAGTGAGTCCTTACCAAGAACGGAAAATAAATGCCTTGCACTGCTACTTTACTTGTTCTAATAGCAATCCATTCCCAAAAGGCAAAACATGATGAGCTGTACATTATATGCAGAAATAACATTCCAGGAATACAGTTCTGGTCCAGGTAAATGATTACCTGCTACTCATGAGAGCAGCACAGAAGCTGTTAGCAGTTTAGCACAGTGTCACTTTCTAGTACCGACTGCTGTAAAGATAGCAGTCCAACAACGTGACAGATTCTTTTGAAATGTGTTATGAAAGGAGGGCCCTGAGCACCATAATTAAGACATTTAATGCTAACCTAATGCATGTACATGCATAAATGGGTATGTATGTTTGCCAAATCTTCAGCCTGTGCAAATATCTGAAGATAAAACCTGAATGATAGCAGATAGAAATGTGGCCCACAGTGTGGCTTTGTAAGGCTGCTGTGTAGAAGAAAGGCTCTCCTGAGTCATGGACACTTACATCATTCAGATCGTCTTGAAAGACATTATAAGTGTTTCTGTGCAGCCACGTTGAGTCAGTTACAGGTCTGCTTCCTCAGCCACCTCTGGGCTCTGCTCCCAGATGCTCACTCCCTGCATCCTCCAGCCTCCTCCCCAAAAAGCCCTACATTAGTCATTGGAAAATTCCTCCATTCAGTCAGAGAGCCACCATGATGTCCTCTGTGTTTCATGTAGGAATGCAGAGACAGGATTCTCACCTTGGGCATTTCACAGCTCCCACGTCATCCTCGTGCAAGGAATTAGAGACAGCTGGATTTACCTGCCTCAGAACCAGAAAAAAAAATCTGTTCTTTCTACCTCAGAAATTGATACTCATGATAAAAGACAGCTGTATATTAAGCAGTCTCCAGCCAGCAGACAGCAAAAAGTAACATGGTAGAATCTCGTTATCATGGTGGATACCTACAGGCAAGTGACATTGTCACACAAGACATGAGCACTCTGCTGCGCTGCCTGGAGGAGCGAAGCTAGCAGGCCACAAGAGGAGATACATCTCCATTGTGGTCGCTGGCTTCCAGCCAGGAACACTGCACTTACAGTCTGGGTGCTCTGCTTAAAGAGCTGCAGCTTAAAGACCTCAGGGAGTGAAAAAAAAGGATCTAAGAAAATGCCCAGTCAATGTTAAGGAATGAGAATTTTCTGCAGATGAAAGACCAAGAGGAGACATTAATGTTTTCCTAATGGAGAAAAACCTGCTTTAAAGGTACCAGGATAAAACATCTTCTCATTAGTACTGAAGATAGATCAAGTAGTAATGAGCTTAAACTGCAGTTAGAAAAATTTAGATTAAACAAGAGAAAAAATGTTATTAACATTAAAATAAGCAGCTAAGTAAGGCTATGAAACCAGGAACTATGAAGCTACTTAAAGCTAAATAAATATGCGTGTATTAGAGAGAATTTACAGCCACTTTGCTCAGATTTTACTGCTCTGCAATGTGCAGGTGAAATAGGATTGAACCTCATTTGTAGGTGAATTGAGACCTTTCATGTATAAATAGACATATCTATGCATGGACTCTACTTGTAGTGAAAATTACTCTAACAGAAATAGCACATTGCATAAAGAAGGGCATGCCTGGGACATAGGCAGCAGTTTTAGAATCCAAAATACCAGTTTGCCTTAAGACATTTCTATAGTGTTTGTGTTACTATAGCCCACAGTATTTTGCAATCCAGTGTGTGAAGTGTCCAAAATTCCATGCAGAACTGGCCAGGAATTGATCAAAAGAGTTAATGAATGCAAACACAAATATAACAGAACATAACATTTGTCTGCGGTACATTTGTACATATCATAACACTGGAACAGGATGACCACGGAGTTGGAATCACCGTCCCCGAAGGTGTTCAAGAAGCATTATAGACGTGGCACTGAGGGATGAGGTTAGTGGGCATGGTGAGGATGGGTTGGGGATTGGACTGGATGATCTTAGAGGTCTTTTCCAACCTTAATCTTTTATCTACTGATAAAACACAAGAGTGCAAAAGGAGAATACTCCTCTAAAACAAGAAGTAATAGGACTTACCATCCAAACAGATGACAAAAATTGAAACTCACTGAGGGTAATGGAGGGGGAGGTGCATCTCAGTCATAATAATCTCTCGGGGTTTGACCCCTTCTATCAAATGTATCTTAAAAGGCAGCATTGTTCATGCAGGGAGAGGGACTGCTCAGTCAAAGAGCCAGCTGAACAGAGCTGCAATGGTAGTGTTCAAAAACACTTAAGATAACTGCAGCAAATGAGGATAATTGCTTCTCCGAGTCCAGAGCTCATTAGGTTTAAGAAGTAATGAACTTACATTACAGCATGGGAGATTTATGGTAGCCGTTACCAAAAATAAAAAATAAAAACAACCAACCTTCTAATCATGAAAATAGTAAACCACAAGAATAGATTTGACAGAGGTGACTATAAAGATCAGCTCGATGATTAGTCTTCATAAAGAAAAACTAGCTAAATGTTTTTCTACATAGTTCAAATTAGACTTGATCTGACCTTGGCAAGGGAAAAAGACGGTCTCTTCAGGCTATTTTCTTAATGCTAGTCATGTTTTTTTTCAAAAACTTACACTGATGAGTGCTCTCTGAGCTTTCTTCTGGGTGAAGGCATGTTTGTATAAGCTGTTCTTTTTGTGCAGGGTTCAAACATGCCCATTATAGGCAAGGCAATTAGCAATAATAAGTGAACTTGTGCCACTGTCCTTCACAGACTCATTAGTGCATCTGGGCTGATTTGTTTCCTATCTTGCACTCCTTCCTTTCTCATCTTCATTAGGGAAGTTCCTGATGGTGGGTCATTAAAATGGATTACTTTGATGCATGCTGCAAAGAGATGGCTGTCAGCTTTGCTGTTCCAGTTAAAAGCACAACCTGTTAGCTCAGTCCATCTTCCTGAGGACTGCTACTCTAGCATGTTTGGAAGACCATCTTCAAGGAAATGCCAAAAAATTTTCAGCCTTTCAAGGAGGGATGGAGGCAACACTTCCTGGCTTTGTCCATGCTTAGCCATCACCACATGCCCCCCTGCCTCCCTGTTGTTTCTGGTGTTGTTCAATTCTCAAACCCAGCTGTTTCTGCTCGTGTCCCTCAGCTGCCTCCATATGCTCCATATTCTCACTCAGCATTGCCAAAAAGCCATATGGATAAATGTACATTATTAAGACTTGGGACTAAGCATGAAAACATAACATGCAAGCTTTACTAGGTAGAGTAAAGCTCTAAAAAAATGGGAAGCCAAAGAGATGAAACAATAAATACAGTCTGGGGAATATAGTCAGGCTTTGGTTTGGAATTTTGCCTGTTTTTGTGACACCACAGCTGTGGTTCATATTGCCTCATGGAAAAAATAAGGGAAATGAATGTGACTAAACCTTGAAAGAAGCACCAAGCAAAAGTTTGTTACAGGTGTGACCCCTGGGATACTTATTCTCCCCTATAGTTATGCATGAGATTTTGGTTCTGCTAACTTTGAGTGGCAGAGCTTTCCCTGGACCTATTGCTGCTCTTGTGGAAATACTGGCAGGGGACTTGGGAAGAGGCAGAGCACTGCACACCAAGTGTGTGTAATGGCAATATAAACTGAGAGATGCTCTTACTACCTCACAATGTGAACTGCAGTACCCAAGTGATTCAGGGCTTCTTCATATTCACATGTAGATATCTCCAGGTATGTTATCTGAGAGTAAATGGGGTCAGTGCAGGTTCAGTGCAGTGATTACATCTCTTTTTGGATCTAGTCCAAAATATGTATTGAACATATCAATTTCCTCCATCTCAAAGCATTCATTTGCCATTCAGCTATTAAAAGAATTTTTCTTAGCAAGATGATACAGCGAGTTGAAACAGATGCAAGATACTTTGTTTTCTGAACATGCCATCCATTTTGTTCTGACTTGTGATTATTCATCAATGTTATGCTTATAAAATCCATCTTACCTAGTAGGAAATAGAGAGCAAATTTTCCTGGCTCTTACCTCTCCTTCAAACCATTGTTGATGTGCAGGTTTAGACCTGACAGTGGGATATAATATATCATATTACCAATAAGTCAGAGGTTATTCACCAATATGAATTCAACCATACTTATAAGTTAGATATTGGATCCATATATAATGGAGTGAAACCTTGAAACAATCAGTGAACTCATTTAGAACTGAATATTGGAAAAGGAGAGAATCTTCTAGATGTTGCATTTGTCTCCAATCATGTAATTGTGGTCTCATTAACGCAGCATAGAAGAGGCCAAATAAGAGCTAAGAGTTAGAAATAAATGTTAGAAAACTTCAGTTAGAAAGAGGGCAAAAACTTCTCAACTTCTCATTTTCAAGACAAGAGACAAGCAATTAGAATGGAATCACTGCAGAAAGTAGGAAAACTATGAAAACAAATCCCTTCCCCAATAGTCCTGAATGCTTTTCTGGAGGGTAAGATCTAAACATATATTATCTAGATCAACACGGGCCCTTCGTAGGCAAAGATTTGTCCCACGCTAACATTAGAGTAGATGAAAAACACTGTAAGGCCAGCAGATTTTACTATTACTATTTGCAGATCACAGCATTTTCATTTAAGAAAGAAAATTTGACAACTGGAAGCTAGATCTTGGGGCTAGGTTAGAGTGAGCAGGGTGCTGCGTATGTCAGTCCTGTTCATAATATCTCTCCCTTTGTTTGAAAAGGAGCTTGCTTCTTAAATACCTGTGCGTGCATTCGCTGTTCCTGCTTGTCCCTACGACTGTTCTTTCTCCAGCTTTGGTTTGCTCCAGTTCTGACACTTTCTGTCATGCATCTTCAGTTTGTTATGACCATTATCTTTTGAGACAGCTGCAGCAGCAGTAGCAGTGTGGTAAAAACATGCCGGTGGATATTCAGTGCTGTTCTCTTTCCTGGGGTTTTCAAATGCTGTATACGAGCAGCCCTGGAAATGCCAGTGTTCATAGGAATTGAATTTTTTTCATATGATTCTTCACAGATTTTGGATGAATAGTTTCTGGACACAAAGTAAGAGGATTAGCACAAAGCTTCCTGTAATTGAACCAATGAGAATTATAGAGCACTTATAATGCAGAAGATTATCTTGTCCCATACATTTAGAGAGGGCTGTATTCATTACATCTCTCTGGACATTATGATTCTCAGTCTTTCAGCATGAAAAGGAACACCTTTTTTGCTGCACTCTGTTAGTTTTGTATTAATCACACTTAGTGGATGCAATTTTAGTATTGATTTCACCACTCACTTAAGTGGGACCAAAATCTCATATTATAGCGACAATCCTCCAAGCAGCTAAGCTGTACGAGACAAGGTAATGCTGAATGCTTTCCCTCTCTGGACACAGCTCTAAATTGTTTTGGTTTTTTTTTCTTGTGGAAAAAGTGGAGGTTTTTGTTAAAATCATCAGTTCAGAGAAAAAAAGAAAAGATGGAAGGGTGAAAATAGCTGCAAGGAAAATCTGGCATGACACCTTCTGAATTATTTAGTTTTAATTCTCTTTGTCTTCAGTTTTAAAATTGAGTTCTGCAAGTAGCCAAGAGTAATAAATATCAATACTGATAAATCAAAACAGCCAAAGGATGTGAGTTAACCAGTGAATACCATGGGTCTGTTTAAGCACAAAAGGGATCTATCTGCCTAAACACCAGCAACCCACAGTGAAATATATGTTGGTTTCTCTGCTCCCCTTCCAGAAACATAATTTGAGGGTTAATGCTTGGGATGCATCAGTTCAACCATTCCATTATCATATCTCCAAAACTGTCAAGTTGCTACATTGTACCCACTGAAGATTCTCTTCCTTCATCAGAGCCTCCTATTTGTATCACAATTGAAGTATTCTGCGCTCATACAGCACGAAGTTTTTGAATCATGCATCAAATACTTTTGATTACAAAATAAATGATTACAAAATGAGTTTTTGTCCTCCAAGGATATGAAAGATTTCATGCTCTGTTACATCCATACTAAACTCATTCCCATAAGGAGTTCCATATGTACCATACATACCTAGTGACTTAGATGTTGGAGACCTACAGAAATTTTCCCTGTAACTTCTGAGCCAGGAAATAATTTACAACATGATCGAGTTTTAAAACAAACTGAATTATTCTAATTCTATAAATGAATCATTAAATCACCTCTAGGATAAGTACTAGGAAAGCTTCAAAAACTGACAATGAGTTTCTCAAACTTCCATGGTTTCCAATCACTGTTGCTAAATAACATGTATGAAATAGCAGACAAGACTTTTTCTTTGGTTAAAGCAAAATAATTTGAAGTTATTATAATGCATTAATTACACAATAGCTTTAAATGTACCTTCATAAACTGAGGAGCGTGACTCAATCACTCTTTCTTTCTGTTTTTCTTTTTTGTCAAGTTTGTATTATCACTAAATTAGATCTACAGCCACAGCCATTTGCACTTTAAATTGATCTTCCAAATCTGGCCTACTGAAAGCAAGATTTACATATGTAATGATCAGATTTCTCTCTCTTTCTTCGGCTTAATTTTTTGGTACACAACTAGTGTTTTGCTGTTAGAGTAATTGAATTATTGATTGTATTGCATAAAAGCTGATTCTTGCAAAGGGGCACACTGATCACGGAGATCATGGAGATCATGGAAATGTTGTGGCATCTCACTAATTTTGCATCACAGTGCAAGTCTGGCTCTGTACCAACAAAGCATTAGCAAGGCATGGATCCCACCTACTATTATTTCAATTTTATTCCACCATGCTTCATCTTGCCTATTATTTCTCTTCGGCACCTTGGGCACCAGGACCAAGCAAATGCAGAAGCAATACTGAAATGCACAAAATCCCTTATTAAAAGTGAATTTGCACACAGGTTCTTCTGCATGTCCTACCACAGCTGAATTTCTGCTGTGGCTGAATAACAGACTGACGTGGCCAAAAGAACACAATGGTGATGCAGTGGTAACATGGAGCTGTTCCACAAGAAAAGATTGCTGGGAAGCCTAATGAGACAGACAGGAGTGGAGGATGGATTGAAAACAAAACTGGCGTTCTCATATTTCTATGACTGTAATGTCACTCCAGTTTGGAGCAAAAACTTCAGCACCCGTTGAAGAATGCTAATAGCAAAAAGTACTATAGTTCTATAATGGTCTTTTAAGAGAAAAAAGATATCAGAAACCACGATACTAAAAAGTAATGACTGCTCCTGCAGAGCTGGAGAACACTTACAATGGTTTTCAACTGGAAAATTCTAAGGATGTGGTGCAGCATCTTATCAAGCAGAGAAGGAAGTAGAAACTGAGAAAGCGGTAGCACAAAATTTTTACACAACCAGCATGATTACTTTGCCATGGAAGTTCGACACTACTTCACCCTCTCAAACCCTCTCTTTGAACTAAGTTGGGGATATATTTTTCTATTTTTTTTTTCTCTTTATTATTGCAGCCCTCTGCAAGGAATACACCAGAAAACTCATGAATAAAAACAAGCCAAGTAAACAAGCAGTACCCAACACAAATCATTTTAGAATCAGACTTAGAACTGACCTTCAAGAAGCGTCTATATGGTGGAGAGCAGAACATTTTTTGTATTTCTGTTTAAGATCTGCAAGAAAATTAATATGTTTACTCAGTTTTTAATTTTTTTTTTTTAATCTGAAATCAATGCTTCCATACAGTATTTCTATCACCTGTACAGGTCCTTCACTTACCATCAGGAGCTTCCTAGATATCTGCAACTGTAATTCTTCAGACTTCTTTTTTAATGTGAAGTCATTAGCAGTTCTTTACGAACTTATGCAAGCTCGTTTGTGTAAAACAAAGACTATTGACTGGAGGTTTTCTCCTGAATCGTAAGAATTGCCACATAGTTATTATCATCTAAACCAAAAATTCAGATTTTTTCAGCCATTCCAATGTGCTCTTGTAAGATGCAAATTCATGAAATGTTGATCATAGAATCATAGAATCACCAAGGTTGGAAAAGACCTAAAAGATCATCCAGTCCAACCGTTCACCTATTCCCAATAGCTCCTACTAAACCATGTCCCTCAACACAACATCCAGTCTTTCCTTGAACACCCCCAGGGTCGGTGATTCCACCACCTCCCTGGGCAGTCCATTCCAGTGCCTGACCACCCTTTCTGAAAAGTAATACTTCCTCATGTCCAGCCTGAATCTCCCCTGCCGTAGCTTGAAGCCATTCCCCCTGGTCCTATCACTAATGACACGAGAGAAGAGGCCGACCCCCAGCTCACTACGGCCTCCCTTCAGGAAGTTATAGAGAGCAATGAGGTCTCCCCTGAGCCTCCTCTTCTCCAGGCTGAACATTCCCAGCTCCTTCAGCCTCTCCTCATATGGCCTGTGTTCCAGACCCCTCACCAGCTTTGTTGCCCTCCTTTGAACACGTTCCAGGGCCTCAATATCTTTCTTGCAGTGAGGGGCCCAAAACTGGACACAGTACTCGAGGTGCGGCCTCACCAGTGCTGAATACAGGGGAACAATCGCCTCCCTGCTCCTGCTTGCAACGCTGTTTCTGATGCAAGCCAGGATGCCATTGGCCTTCTTGGCCACCTGGGCACACTGTCGGCTCATGTTCAGCCGAGCATCAATCAATACCCCCAGCTCCATTTCCTCTATGCACTCCTCCAGCCACACCGCCCCAAGCCTGTAGCGTCGCCTGGGGTTGTTGTGGCCGAAGTGCAGGACCCGGCATTTGGCCTTGTTGAAACTCATCCCATTGGCTTCAGCCCAGCTCTCCAGCCTGTCCAGATCCCTCTGTAGGGCCTCGCTACCCCCAGGCAGATCCACACTTCCAGCCAATTTGGTGTCATCTGCAAATTTACTGAGGGTGCACTCGATGCCCTCATCGAGGTCATCAATAAAGATATTGAAGAGGACAGGCCCCAGCACCGACCCCTGGGGAACACCACTCACAACCGGTTGCCAGCTGGATTTGACTCCATTCACCACCACTCTCTGAGCCCGGCCCTCCAGCCAGCTCCTTACCCAGCCAAGAGTGTACCCATCCAAGCCTCTGGCTGCCAGCTTCTGCAGGAGAATGCTGTGGGAGACAGTGTCAAAGGCTTTGCTGAAGTCTAGGTAGACCACATCAACAGCCTTTCCCTCATCCACCAGATGGGTCACTAGATCATAGAAGGAGATCAGGTTGGTCAAGCAGGACCTGCCCTTCATGAACCCATGCTGCTAGGCCTGATCCCCCGGTCACCCTGCACATGCCGCATGATCTCCCTCAAGACAATCTGCTCCATCACCTTCCCTGGCACCGAGGTCAGGCTAACAGGCCTGTAGTTCCCCGGATCCTCCTTATGACCTTTCTTGTAAATGGGAGTCACGTTGGCAAGCCTCCAGTCTTCTGGGACCTCACCAGTCAACAAGGAGCGCTGACAGATGATGGAAAGCGACTCGGCTCTCACCTCCGCCAGTTCCCTTAGCGCTCTTGGGTGGATCTCATCTGGCCCCATCAACTTGTGACAGTCCAGCTGGAGCAGTAGGTCTCTGACTGTTTCTTCCAGAATCACAGGGGGGTTAGTGTGCTCCCCATCATAGAACCATAGAATGGCTTGGCTTGGAAGGGACCTCAGGGACCATCAAGCTCCAGTTTCCCTGCTGCAGGCAGGGTCACCATATCTAATACCAGACCAGGCTGCCCAGGGCCCCATCCAACCTGGCCTTGAACACCTCCTGGGATGGGGCATCCACACCTCTCTGGTTTGATGCTGTACTCTCACTAAGAGAGAGTTTCCATAAGGAACTTTCTAACTTGGAAAATTTCCTACTTCAATTAAAATTCCTTCCACTCTGCTTTGATCCCACACCTGCAGCCACAATCAATGAGAAAAGGAAATCAGAATTGTTGCTGTTCTGTTGCCTGTTGACAGCTGTGAAGGATTAAAGCATGGTATAATTGCTTGATGAGGCTCTGCAGTTTTTGCCATCTAATCACCTTGCCTTGTCCTCCAGGTCTGTGAAATGACCATGTAGTCAGAACTCAAAATAGTGAAAAGCTATTGCTTGGGAGGAAGTAGAAAGCAACAAAAGCAACATTGTTATATTAGCCTTAGGGCATACACGTTAGCAATAACATAGGAATTAAGGATTTCATCATTTGTTCAGGGGCATTAGTTAAATATATGATGTTTCCCAAGCATGCTTTTCACTTGTAATGACAATTAATTTGTGCCCATTGTTCCATCTCCAAGTGCCTATCTTCCATGAGAGCAAAACATTTGCATTAGTCTAGGCCAAACTAATAACAATTACCAAAAGAATTGTAATTTACCCATTTAGACAATTGCTGACAGCTGTTTAACAGATGAAAATAACGTGGTTTGGATGATCTCAACAGTCAGTCTTGCACAGCTGACTATTGCTCCAAAAATTGCACGTTCTACATGGAGGATCACCTTTTTAGGAAAGGGAGAGCACAAAAAAGAACCCGACTAGCCAAAAGCAATAGCCAAACACTCACCGTGCAGACAATCCAAAGAACCTAATAAAAGTGTCACTATATAAGTTACTAGACAGAATGTCCCACATATAATAAAAGGGCATAATATTGCTTGTGCTGAAGGCTGCTTCCCACCTTGTGATACTGTGGTTACAGTGACTGCACTGCGCAAAGCAGAGCTGTCATTAAAATGATTGGGATAGGCAGTAGCAAAAAGAAAATTGCTGAGAATATTGAGTACATTTGCATTGAACCAGGGTGTGATCAGATTTCAAGCTCCAGGCTTAGCCTGCAGAACAATGCTGAAATCTAAACACACACATAATAGCTGATGTGACACTTGAGATCTGTAAGAATATTAGACTATCAATGTACGAAATGATTTAATAAGCCTTGTGAAGAAGGAAGGAAATAAGAACTTCTTCATGAATTGATATAATTAAAATATAACCTTCTATTAGGATAAAATCCAGACAGTGATGCTTCATATTCTACTAAATCTGCATTTAGTACTAGCACAACTGCTTTAGAAATAGTTACAAGCTACTTTGCTGCCCACACTTCAAGAAAGCTTTTGAAAAAGTATAAGGCTGATAAAAACAATCTAGAGGATGTCAAAGGCTTGCAAAACATTCTGCAGAGAGTCTTGAAGAACTCAAATTTAAGTTTCTCAAGGCAGTGGGGGAATGATGATCATAGGTCTGCAAATATTTCTGTAGAGGCGAACATGTGCAAACAAAGCTTTCTTCACCCTAGCAGGCAGGCAGTGATCCTGATTTCTTCAACCTAATAGGCAGGGGAAGACAAGTGACCTTACCATCAAGTTAGATGACTTCAGAATAGAAATGAGGTGCATATGTTACCAGTGAAGTTATTACACTTTTATATATATATATCTTTTTTGCCAACAGAAACACCAGCTCTCTGCTCTAGCTTCCTTCCTACTTATGAAAATCCCTCTCTGCAGCCACTCCTCGCTCCTGTACACATCTGTGTAAAAAAAAATTTCAAGCAGAATACACACAATTTCTGCAAATACAGAGCAAGCATTTCTTGGGTGATTCACATAGTGAATAGAAAGGATTCAGTGTCACTATGGTAAACACATATCAAGTCTTTGCTGTACAAGTACCAATGATCTGGGCAAGTGATTTCTTGGGAAGGTTTGATCATCAAGCTACCTTTAGTTTTGAATGCTTTTTTTTTTCTTTGGGTTTTTTTTTTCTGATATATTTTTAAATTATTTTTCTTTTTTCCTCTTAAGGTCTTGAACCACTTCAGGCCAGTAATCCTCTTTTGATTTTGGTAGTTGCTAATATCAGTGATTCAACATCTTTACTTCACCACTTCCCTTTTCTCATCTTGCATGGCTTTAGCCCACATACTTTCTCATAGCTCAAAACTGGTTTTCTCAGTAAATGTGGCCATGGCCACACAGCTCTGCTAAACCAAACTAGACCTTGGCTCACCACCAGCTTGATCTCTAGAGCTGAGTTTATGGTTCTGTCACAGGGTTATCTAGATCTATCTGTGTCCATGGCAGGGGAACAGGAAGCCCATAGGCCCAGTGGCTCAAAAGAGGAGGGGAAGGAGGGGGTGTTGATGGTTTACGAGTCGATTTGACCCAGTACTGTGACTAATGGGGCAGGGAACTCTTTTCATCATTACCTGGGAAAGGGGAAGGGGAAAGGGTAGGAAGATGAGAGATGGGCCTACAAACATCTGCAACAACCTGGAGGAGGAAAGTTAATTTACTAGATATGATATCAGAATGCAAGGTAGCACAATGTAATGCAATATATAGTTGGAACTGAGGCTAATAAATCAAATTAAAAAAGAGTGTCTGAAACCAAAGACCTTACTCTGAATTGAAGGCAAAATGGCTGGGGAGCACACCCACACACTGCCAGGCAGCGAGAGAGAGAAAGTCTCTGACTTGTGGGTCTCATTTTCCCCTCTGAACACAAAGTCCTCTGGGGTATGTAGTTTTTCTCTTCTGAGAGCTGGGTATCTGGAAAGTTGTCATTCCACAGAACTGGAGTATTATCTCTTTAATTCCCCATGCTTTACATGATGTTATGATGTGGAATACCAATAGCTAAAATCATAAAACCATGACAGGTTCCTTCGTCTTCCCAGCTAGGACTGGAAACACAACATGACAGTAATGTAATAATTACTTCCAAAAGTTTTGTGACTAAAAATGATACCATTCCTTAATTACCATACATTAATTAAGCCATTCTTTCCCTCAGATTTCTTTCTGAGGGCAAAAATCACCCATTATAGGATTAGAAATAGTAAGCTCACAGATTTCCTGTTTGTTTCATGGATATTTTGTTTGTTTGTTTTCTTCTGTTTGTTAAACACCATGAAGGACTGAAATTGTCATTTGGGATAATGACATGGGGAAGAGGGAACAGCCTGAGTGGTGCCTCTCATCTATGTGTGTTTTCTCCATCATACAGAGATTGCCCTGGGGACCATCATGTTCTACTGTAGTTTTCAGGGAGACAGAGGCAGAGCTTCACGTGCTGAAGGCCTTTACAGACAGTAGAAGTTTATACAAAGTCTCACTATATCACATCAGGATCTTCCAGTGTTCATTGCCAGAGTTTCCCTAGGAGAGGGCTCAGATCTTCCTAGCATTCTATGCAGAAGTCCTGCAGAGACAGGGAACTAACCCAAAACAGCCCTGACAGTATTAAAAAATTGCTTATCTCAGCCTGTAACATCTGCTCACAATACTTGCACATAGCCTCAACCTCAGGTGACACCTCTAAAAACCTCTGGTCTTGTATAATCACACCTTCCCAAGGTGTGAAGACTGTTTCTGAGGTCCTAGAGTAACCACTTAGTGAGGATTTCCTGCATCTATTCTGTAGAGTGGCAACTGCGCATAGTGAAGCAGAAAGCACACTCTGCAGCCAGGTGGTCGTCTTGCTTTCAGTCACATAGGCTGCTGTGTTTCACACTGATGAAGGTGGCATATAAGCTGAGCTTGTATTTTATATTACCTGTAATCTTGATTCTCACCAGGGGCTCAGGCAAACCTTGTACATAATCTTCCTCCTCTGGATCATTTTTTCTTCAGTGACACATTAGTAATAAGGTCATCCTAATAAGGTTTGTGGGATCTAGACAGAAGATATTTTTTCTCCTTGAGAAGAGCTCACTGATGTTGCATGGTTGGCTGGTTGTTGCTGTGTTTAGAGCTCCCCAGGACAGAAGAGGATGCTTCTTCTGACTATAGTCAGGGATATAAGCAGCCATGTGAAGCCCCTCTTTCAACCCCTGCAAGATGCCGTTAGATCACTTGTCCATGGTGATGAGGAGGAAGGTGAGCAGGGGCTGAGCTCAACCCTTTCCTTGCAGGCTACCTGCCAATCCATCCACCTCCAGCTGGGGCTGCAGGTTAGGGTGCATGGGAGGGAGCAGGAAGGGACACAGCCCTTTTGGTCCTTCCAAATGTAGGTGAGCAGTCAACAGGAATCATGCCTGAGATTTATGTGGCCACCACACTCCCAATGTGCATGAGAGCTTCCTGTGACCCTCTTAACTCGGCTTTTCTTCTCCAACTACCTATCCTGTCTTAAAGGGCCACACAGTCCTGCTGTGTTCTCACTCTTTGATCACATCAGTACTGTCAGCTCTCAGGCCAGCACTTGTGATGCTTCTCTGTTAGTAGGCACAACAGGAAAATGATACAGGTGATATTTCAAATGAATAAGGAGCCAAAGTCCAATTGCTTTCACATGTGGAGGAGGTGATATCAAAAAGCAGTTGGTTGAATGCATTAAAATCAATTAAGATTTTTCAAGACCTCTTCAAATATTTGTGTCTTGTGTCTCTTTCCTGGGATGGTATACTTACTGTACACATACAACATGAGGATATTGAACATCCTCACATTCGCAGGAACCCCACAAAGCAGCCCTGGAATCCCTAATTGCTGCTTTTTTCAGAAAGCTGATCTACAGCCAATCACACGTGTTCAGATCTGAATTTTATCAGGTAATGTAGAAAAAGTGCTGCAAAAAGTCACTTTGTGTGTGTGCTGCTGCACATCAGAGAGCTGTGCATGGTGTCAGTCCATAACCTATAGCAGCTTTGATTTCATGAGGATGTTCCAAGAATACACCAAAATAACTCTTTCACTACTGTTTCCTCCACTTCTACCAGCCTAACATAAACAGGGAAGAAATCACAAGGGCATAAATGCCCCTTTGAAAGGATGGAACCCCTAGGAGTCACATGCCTGCATTTAAGGACACTTTGTGAGCAATGGAGGGCTGCTCTTGTTCACCCCTTTCTGCTCCTGCACCAATCTTATGGAAGGTACTTCTTACTGGCAGAAGGTGCTGATGTGAATGAGTGTTCCTCAGAAAGCAGTTTTCTCTACAGAGATCTGCACTGCTCTGCCTAGCCTCTGGTGAGTGTAATGCTGGCTGTCAGAAACAAGGAGCCACAACAGGGCTTGCCAGGTTTGACAAATGTCCGGGCAGTTATCACCAAGTCAACATCTGTGTTACAAACAGCCAAAAAAATGAGCTGGCTGAGCACTACTACCAAGTTTGGATTTGGACCAGTGGAACTCATTGTGTCTGCAGCATCAGGGTGCAGTGCTTCCTTGGGAGCACCACGTCGAGGAGAGTGGCTGCAGGGAAATGAAGCTGTGCACAACCAAGGGGTGAATAGATGTGAAAATGTTTTATTTTCGTGCTGTGAAACATTTGATTTTATTAAAGATGGCAGCTAATTTAGGAACTGGAAGGAGGCAAATTGCAATTCTGGTCACAAAATAAATCATTCCAGGACTATCCACAGCAGACTATTTGTGGTGTGCTACAAATAAATGGATGTTATAAACAAGAAAATATGCTTAATGTAGACTGAGAAACTAAAATAGGAATATGGAGACTCAGAATAAGGTAAGTAAAATTTAAAAAGTTATTAATGATGAAAAGCAATAAATACAGGAAAATATAATGAAAGTAGAAAACAGAAAACTGTTTAAAAACATAATCAGAGCAACAATCACACCACAGACATTGGGATATATGTGCTGTCAGAAGTAGGTCTGAACCAGAAAACCAGGCATGATAGAACAGTTGCAGAAAGCAAAACCTCTTAGTGTCAGAAAATATGGGATCTGTTGTTGCTAGTTCAAAATCTAGGTCATGTTGCCACATGTGGTCATGGTAGTGGTGGGTTGACGGTTGGACTAGATGATCTTAGTGGTCTTTGTCAACCTTAATGATTCTTGATGCTGTGATTCTATGATCCTGTGCCTGTGTGCAGAGCAGGCTGAGCACATACAGTGAAACCAATGGCCACTGCAGCATGTTTGGCCTCACAAAGGTATTGCTACCAGATGCTCCTTCTGGAGAGCTGCTACCAGCTGAGCTGGAGGCCCCGTCCACAGCCGCCCATTCCACGTGGGGTGTCAGCAGCACAAATTTGTGGTCTCTGCAGCAGGGACAAGGCCTGGCCATGACCCAGCCATGCCATCCATGCCATCAGGTTGTCGGCACTGCACGGGCCTTCATACCATCATGCCACAACTGGTGTCTGGCCTTAATACAGAGCAGGAAAACATTGCTTTAAAATGTAAGCCATACTAGATGTGGATACAAACAACAGCAATTAAAAAAGAAAAGGAAGAAAATAGGAAACCAAAAATGAAATAAACCATCTCTGCATAAAAACTGAGTGGTAGACTCTCAGGCTGAATTAAAGGCAGATTAAAATAGATCACCTCAGCTTCATGGTGGCTGTCAGAGAGAAAATGAGCACACATCTTTCCTCACTTCCTTCATAGGTTAAAATCAGACAAAAAGATAGTTGCTTCCATTAATTTTCCCTTAAGCTCTTCATGGGAATTCATTCATCTTGTCTTGGCACTCATCTTTTCTTCTTTTTCAAAAAGTATTTCAGCAGCACTGAAATGTACGTGTTGTTTTCAACTGTTCGACGTTTCTGTGCCTGTCACTAGGAAACCACCCCTGTGGCAAGGAGGTCTCTCCTCGAGCCCGTCCCAGTCAGCCTCAGCTGCTGACCAAAGCTGGAGCCAAAGCTGAGAGGCCAGCTTGATGTAGAAAAGGATGAAGGAAAACACTAAGTGTGGGCCTTTACTTCTTTGTTTCTGCTAGGACATACTTGGTCTGTCAAAAGGCCTAGCTTCCTGATACTTCCAGTCTGTTTCGCATCAGAAAAAAACATGCTGCTAATTAGCCAAAAACTCCAAATCAAGGTACACGATCATCCATTGTTCTTGCTTCACACAGTTCACTGACGCTATTCCTCCCATTAGTCTTGTACACATCTGCCCCATACAGAACAACATTTCCTGGCACAGTTTTTCCTCTTGCAGTTTTACCCATGCCTTTTGTCAGAACATCTCTAACTGTAGCTTTTGTATTTGCAAACACATGGATTCTAGGACCTGCTTCCTGGCCACTACTATGAGTTTGAACAACTTGACTGGTCAGGGAAACCCACAGTATCCTCACATCAGAAACAACTACCAGCTGCAGTTACAACTGCACACTGCAGATATTACCTTAATCTGTTGAAACAGACAGATGAATACTGGTGCAGTCCCTGCATAACTAATTGCTCTGTGGTGGTCATCTTAAGTGCTGTGGGAAAAGCTTTTGTGATCATTCATTTTTTATTATTGTTTACACTTTGGAGTAAATGTTAATGTGCATTCTGCAAATATCTGAATCTACCATGTTCTGCCAATATGTGCTATATGCTACAGACCATACAAACAATTTTTTTTTGTTTTATTTTTTTCTACTTTTTTTTAAAGTAGAATTGTCTAATTAGAGACAGTTTATTTGATTGCACAGCTTAATCTATTCACAGACTCCAAGCAATGCCTTACTGACTGTGCCTCAGGACCACAAACAGAAAGACCCTCATGTTCAGGAGCCCAAGCCTGTGCAGATATGGCCCTCTGTGCTGATGTCATGGCATGTTACATCATGCCATCATAACTGTCAAAAGTCAGGCCAGCAAGCAAAAATAATAAAAATCCAAGCAATCTACCACTGTTTCCTCCCACACAGATCTCAAACTACTTCACTGCATTCCATAAACGACCTAGTTCCCATAATCCAATATCAAAGAATATAAGACATTTGCAGATGCTTTTTGGTTCACTCATGCCTACCAAACAACAGGCAACAATTTTCTTCACATTTGAAAAGCAGAAACTAAAAGCAATATCCATTTCCAAAACCTTCTTTCAACAGATGGGTCCAGAGGCTACATCTATACCAATAAACTATGCCCAGTGATTTCCCACTGGTCTTGCCCACGTCTACATTAATAAAATCCTGTCCAAAACAAGAGATTGACATACAAAGTGCTTTTGGGAATGATCCATGGGTTGTCTTCATTACTAAACTGTGCCTGGCAACCATTTGGGAGGGCCCCAGCTGGCAAAGGCACAGGATTATACTGACAGCTTACTAGTACGAGTGATGGTGTTCCTGTGTCTGGGAGCCAATCCAGGCACCACAGAGCTTACTAGCAGAGAGGGAGCCATAAAGTCTCTGACAATGAAAAACAGCAGATCATAACTCATTCCCATTTCTCCAGCATGGGAATCCACCAAGGACAACCCAAACCACTAGGAGCCACTGTGTTATGCTACGTTGAAATCTCACCCCACTGAAATGAATGCTTTTACTGTGGCATCCATTGCTATCTACCATCAATCCATTATTTGGCTGTCAAATAGCTCAAATGTGCTTAGACAAAAAGCTTTCTGCATGGCCCTGTATGTATTTATAAACTTCCCACTGGCACTGAGATGTCAGCCAGTGTCAATAGCTGTGGATAATGGTTACTTTAACCAGTTGTGTGGTATTTGTCCTTCCAGACCCCTGCATTTGCTCATATATCTAGCTTTTTTGAAATTATGCAGGAGCTCTGTAGAGGATGGTTCCTTTTTTTCAGAAAAACAAACCATCATCCCCAAAACAGGCTGTGTTATTTTTAATGATTTTGGAAGCATTATTTTTTGAGAGTTATTTAGGAGAGGAATCTGTCCAAAAGTGTTTTTAGATAGAGTAAAGCAGAGATCTGCTGAAAACCAGGTGCCAGGAATGCTCTAGGCTGAATTTGGAAGCTGCCTAGAATGTAGCTAAACCACCACTGGACATTTTGAAAACCCAAACCTTAATCTTTTATTGCTGTAAAAAAAAGATTATTTGTTTACTATCCAGATACTTGCATCTGAATAAAAAGACATTAAAAGAGACTATCAATAAATTTCAGCTCTCAATTCTGCTGCTGATTTCTATTTCATATAATCTTCTCCATCTCGAGTACTTGAGTACAGTTTAATTTT
This sequence comes from Tympanuchus pallidicinctus, assembly GCF_026119805.1. Lineage (NCBI taxonomy): Eukaryota > Metazoa > Chordata > Aves > Galliformes > Phasianidae > Tympanuchus > Tympanuchus pallidicinctus. The sequence goes on from NW_026294744.1 coordinate 7,811,553, forward strand.
ATTCTGGAAGCCTGTCTTTAAAGGTTAAAGCTATATCAACAAACAAATTAAGAACAGTGAACTGAAGGTAGTAACATTATGAAGTGCTTACAATGATGTGGATAATTCCCTGAAAATTTTAACTTTAACAGAAAGGTAAATGACTAGCAAGATTTTCCAGTATGTGTTTCTTGGCAGATTCATTTCTGTTCTTTCTAAATCACACTGGAGCAGAGATTCTAATTCTCTTGACTTTAGATTTCTGGTGAACTGAGCTTGAACTCAACTTACAGTTTTATTAATCCTGTGTAATTTTTCCAGAAATCCTGCTACTCTGTAAATCCAAACCATCTGTTTGCAAGTTGCATTCGCACAGAGGTGAACTTTTCCCTTTGCACCTGAGATTTGTTCAGTTCATTATCTGAAATCAAAAGTCTTGTTCATATTCTGTTTTACTACGTATATGCCAAAAGGTTTGTGTACTACTGGAAACTGACCAAAATATGAACACATTTCTTCTAATTGCACTTTATCTTGAGAAAGACTTCAACAATCGAATTTCATGAAAAGAAGCAGAAGAAAATATTGCTCTGGCAAGTCATTAAATATCAAATGCCCAGCTCTCTAAGAAAGGTGCAAAAAGGCCCATCCTTTTCCTCCATGACAAGGAACATTTCCTACTTTTCTTCCTGAAGCTTTGTTTGATGAAACTTCTAGTTTTAATTCAATTCAAGCCCAGCATTTTCAAGACAGAGACACAACTGAGAATGTACACAGTGAATATGAGCAAAGCAAGAGCCTTATAAACACAGTACTTCCAGCACAGAGTGAGACTAAGGCAGATCATAGTTGATCTTGTAATTGTCCATTACTTAAGGATAAAGCATAAGCAAATGATAGCAGGGAAATTTGTTAATGAAATGAAAAAAAAAGAAAAAAGGAGGGAGTAGGGAAGAGGAAAACAAAGATGTAAAGATCTTGCCCAAATTGCTGATGATGATGCAATGAGCTGAACATGAGCCTCTTGCTGTACGGAGTGGGCCAATGAGGCCAACTGCTCAAGGAAGTCCCAGCAGTTGTTGGTGACTTGATATTTCAACAGCTAGAGGATAAATTATTATCTTGTTTGAACTTGAATCAAGCAAAGATTATTTCAGGCCAGAGATTGCATTACATGAGACAAATAACATGGATACAAATGTCAACTCGCTTCATTTACTAACATGGTTGAGTGCTTTATTCACAGACTCAACTGCTGTGCAGATAACTTTCCAAATCTTGTGTATGCAAGCAAACCGATTCCACCAAATTTATGCTGGGGATTGTTTATTTAACAACTTCCATAAACTTTGTTTTCATTAGCCTCCAGATATTACCCTGCTGGATCCAGAGACTATAAATTATTTCTACAGTATGATCAAGTGATGTTCTTTTTTTACCTGAGGCCTTTGCAGCTTGCTTATCTGGGTGATGATCAAAATTATAAGGCCCTTATAGAGGTACTCAAGAGAGAAGGAAGAATCTTCTTGTTTTCAGGTATTCGTGTTTACAAATTTTGTCATGTAATATACATATGATAAACTGATGATTTCTGCATGCACACACAGAATAATTCCATGGCCAGGAAATACCATTTCCCAAGAGAATCCCATTTTCCTCTGGGACATACCCTCACTCAGGTGCAGGTTACACTGCTTCTCCCTCATGCCAGCTAAGAACAAAGAAGAAATCCCTACGTATAAAGGGAAATTTCAGTATTATATCTACAATAAGTTGCTGCTGTTCCTTGTACTGCACCAAGGGGAACACCAGCTGGACCTGTGGGTCATCCCCTGTATTTTGACATACCCTGGTTTCTGGAGCAGCAGTGCTTGTGAGGTGAACTGTGACATCTCTGTCAGACACAGGGGTTCAGGGATGTCTTAATAGAGGACACGTGCTGGTTCACAGGTGCATCACTCTTGATACGCAATGATAATAGGTTTTATTTAGAAGGCTTCCTTCTGCCACTGTTCATTGAGTATTTTAGATCAGGTACCTTACTCTGTTCAGTTGTTCTGTATTGCTGTCTGTAAATACTGGAGATGGACAGCCTGTGCCAGGCATTTGTGGAAGAAGTTGCATAATACTTGTTTCCACTTTCTAAATATATCTGCCTTGAGCTCTGCATGATGCCAGCAGGGTTTGCAAGATTAAGACCAGGAGATTTATAGACTCAGAACTGCATGTGCTTTAAAAATGTGAAGTTTTATAGCAGCAGTTATATAGCAATTAATACTATAATATATAATATAATTTATATCATAATATGATGTGATATGATATAAAGTATAATACATAATAAATAGTTTTACGGTATTAATACTCATATGGATTATGATTAGACACCAGTATTTGTTAGAAACATGACATTGTCATCATCTGCAAAAGCACATTTTTAACAGGATTGGTTTTCTGTACTCCTCTTCCTCTCCCCACTAACGTACTGCACAGCACATGCTGGTATGTAAGAGTTATAGGCCAGACTTACTCAGAGATGCCAACACCCAAGAGTTACAGAGGTCTGCGATGAAATGGAGTAGTTCACCGTGTAGCACAGACACAGGGCAGTGGTAAATCAGAAACTGTATTGCATTTCTCTTTCATGAATTTCTTGCATATATATCTTGCATACAAAGAGGTGACTGAAATGATTCTGGAGATTTTGCAGTGAGGAATCCAAATGCAGAAGAGAATGAGCCTCTCTCAAAATGCTGAGGTGCAGCCAACCTCGCAGACACCAGAGGAACTCACAAAAAAGAGCGTTCTCCTGTGCCTCCACACGGGGAGTTCCCAGAGGGCTTCACTGGAAACCTACAGGCCCTCTGTGATGTACAGCATGCTAACAAGACAGGGACAGCTGCTTCACGTGACTTTCCATCCCCCAGCTTCAAGAAGAAGTCTCAGAGGAAGAAAAGTAAAGGGGCAAGAGCACCCCTTACGTTATACTATTATTACATTATGTTGGTATTATTGCACAATACTAGTTGCATTTTGGTTTTGACCCGGACACCTACCTATGCAACCTGTTCTAGTGTGCATGCTTTGCAGGGGGTTGGACTCGATGATCTCTGGAGGTCCCTTCCAAGCTCTGCAACTCTGTGATTCTGTGATTCATCTAAAGAAGCTGGATGAAGATGTTACTCTATAATGATACATCTAAGGGGAGGGAGCTTGTGAGGTAATAGCTGGGCAAACTCACAATGCAACACAAGGATCAAAATTAGTCCAATCTGCTTCACTTTCTTCATACCCTCATCTGCTTGTGACTTCTTGCTCTAGCTGGCTCTCTTTCTTTTCTTTTTCTCTGAAGATTCGAGTACTGGTTGTTTGAAAGCAGGGTGCACCCAGATAAATCTCTATTAAATCTTGATATTAATCTTGATATTAACATTCAATTTGATTGAGAGCCTCCTTATAGGCCGGTGCTTGTGGAAGTACCCACGAAATTTCATGCAGGAACAGTCAGTGTGTTACATTGAGCTAAGGTTATACCTTTACACAAACTTTCCAGATATTCTTCTTCCCTCCCTGAAAAGTATTCAAAATTACTAGTCAAAATAATTGAATAAATGTTCCTAAAAGTATATCCAAAAGAAATGCAATCAAAGAACTCTAAGTCATGAACCCGGGCACTTCAGAATTAGAAGATATGAGAATTACGTTTATCCGTGTAACTTCACTTTCCAGCTCATTTCACTTCTCTTGTGTTTGTACTGAGCTATTTTTATTTTTTTTTCTTTCAAACATAAACTTCTGCTTTGTACACTGACTAAACAGTTATTTTTCTTCCTGTTTTTATCCATTTATTCAATGCCATTGCCCTGAGCTACCTAAAGTTCATACCATCAAGATATGCACTGGTGAAAAAGAATTTGCTTCCTCCAGGCTATTTCTGCAGCATTTTCCCTATGGTATCTGCCTTGGTGCGTCACATGTCTTTAACGCAGACGAGCAGTTTTAGCATTGCTGGTGGGGATCTGTGTGGAAACAAGTGGGAGGAAGCTGGGAGGACATGAAGCCTGCAGGTGGGGAGTGGGAGGAGAGCAGGAGGTGGGCAGAGATCACCACAAACAGCTGTGCTCAGGAAGGAGGAAGAAAGTGGGAGCCCAGAAAGAAATGGAAAATAACAACTACCCCAAAGGAAATGGACTAAAAGCAGGCAAATAGAAGTTTTAGATTTGATTCTCTGGGTCTTGCTTTATCACAGAGCAATATTACTGACACCTCTGCAGCTCACTGCACAGTTCAGATTGGGCAGGACATCTGGAGCTCAGTTCTAATTTTAAAATTCAGGCAGGTTGCTTAGGTCTTGTCCTGTTCATGTACTGGGTGGAAATTGCCAAGGGTGGAAACACCACAGCCTGCCGGGGTGCCTGGCCAAGTGTTAGACAACCCTCACAGTGAATTTTATTCTTTATACCTAATAGGATGTTTCCTTTTGCTACCTGTAGCTGTTGCCCTTCATGCTTTCAGTGTGTACCTCTGGTAGGCTTCTAGCTCTGCTGCCAGTCGCCTTCCCAGCAGAAAGTTGAAGAGCATCGTTAATCACCCCTCAGACTTCTCTGTTTGAGATCACAGAATCACTGAATCAGAGAATCAGAAGGGGCATCTAGGGATCATCTGGGGTAATCCTTCTGCTAAAGCAGGTCCCCTACATACAGCAGGTTACACAGGAAAGAATCCAGACAGGCCATGAATAGCTCCAGAAAAGGAAACTCTAAAATCTCTCTGGGCAGTCTGTTCTGGTAACAAAGCAGAGATGAACAGCTGCCTCTGTTCCCTTTGAGTGTCCTGCACTCCCACCCCACAGCCATGGACTCACTCCTGTTTTCTGATATCTGTGTGCCAGGGGTTCAAAACTGGACATACTACTCCAAATGCAGACTTACAATAGCCTCATATGGGAAAATTCCCCTCCCTCATCCTCTTGGCTATGCCATGTAATGAGTGCTCATCATCAGAGGCACGTGCTGGTGAATTAACACTCAAATTGCTGTCCACTTGTTCAGACCCTTTTGCTACAAAGGTTGCGCTGTAGTCTGATGGAATCTGTCCCACATGGAAAACTTTGCATTTGTCCTTTTTTATCAGGCATTGCTGATGGCTGATATCTCCAACAATTATTCATCCAGACAGCTAATAATCCCAAGAGCTAAATCACGTTTGACAGGCCACGTGTAATTTAAACCAAAAGTGGCATGTCACTCAATGAACCTAAGGCCATACCACTGTCACTCATAATTTCCTTCTGGTGTCATGTTTTTATCATTCTCCTGTCCCCAGACACGTCTGGTATGTCACCAAAGGTGGCTTCTCCCACAGAGCTCTTGTCTGTAGACAGGAAGTGTCTGCAATGGCAGTGGGTGGGAGATGTGGTGATGGGGAGCTTGAAGAAAGCAAGCTGTTAACAGTGACAGGCTGGGCATCTGATCTACAATAGATGGATTGTTAGATGTTTTTATTTGCTTTTGCTAAGAATACTTGTTCAACCTGTTCAGGGCTTCAAACCAAAAGGTTTTTTAATCATTCGAATGGAGGAATTTTTTTGAATTTGAATGGAGGATCTGTGTTCTAAAAGGAACTCTGGAACATATGTTGAAACAAAAATGCTCAGTTTTGGGTTGGAACTGTAAACAAGATTGTGGTAGAACTATTTTAAACTTTCTGTTGTCTCTCCCATGCATATTTTCACAGTCTCATCTCCTTCCTGGAAAGTGTTACACTCACATGATTTTCAAGTACACTGCTTTATTTTGAAGTTCTTCTTTTTAAATTTAAACAGCATACACACAGTCTGAGGATGATCTGGCACATACATTTGTATTTTATTTTTAGCATTATGACAGATAGTTTCAAAAACATTTGAACAGCTATTCCTCATGATCTATGATGCATTTCTTGTAGAAACCCCTTTTACACAGTAAAAGAATGCAGACCTTGTGAAAATAATCCACTGGATTATTAATTATTTTTGTATTGATTTTAATAGGTACGCTTGTATCACTGGTTTTAATTCTAAATAGTAAATACAAATTTACCAAAAAAAAAAAAAAAAAAAGAAAGAAAAAACAAACAAACAAAAACCCCATCAGTTTGCATATGCTGGCTGACAAACAATCTGGCATCTTTTTTGTGATATTGAATTTTTCTTTGGCAGTATATACATGCACTCGACTGTTTTTTAACATTTTTCAAGCTACCTGCATTTCTGATCTTGATTAAGAATATCCTGCTTTTTACACTCATTAATAGGTACATAAGAATGGGAATGTACAAAGTGAAAGAATTGACAGATCAAAATATTGAAAATAACACTGGGAGCTCTGTGAGAGCTGGTTCAGTTTGGGTCTTTAGAGAATGAAACACATTACAGTCTGTTTACTGTTAAATGTCTGCAAAAAAATGGACTTAACAAGAGTGGACCAGTCAAAGATTCAGTCTCACAGTATCTTTCATGGTAAAGAAATTTAGTCTTTAGAAAATTAGCCCATGCAGATGTTTTGATAGTAAGTGTGTCCTAATGTTTTTTCTAAAAAATATCCAAAAGCTAACTGATGTAATTTTGCTCCCTCCTTAGTCAGAAATCTATTGTAGGTATCTTTTCTCACAGCAAAACAGGAAGTACATAGAAATGAAATAGAACAGTAATGTAAAAAAAAAAATAAATAAATAAAGTAAAAAGTTATCATTCTAGAATTTAGTTTCAACCGATATCCTCTTCAGACTCGCAGACTTTGAGGTTGCCAGGCAAGAGTCTAAAAACTGGCAATGAGCAAAGTCTAACCTGAGAACCGCTCCAAACACTAAAAAGACACTTCTTATTTAATATCTATTGGATTCTAATTCTTCTACGTGAAAAAACAGAAACAGGAAAAAAAAATGGGGAAAAAATAGCCACATAGGGAAAGGCAATAGAGATAGGATTACTGCATTAAGAAAAACAACTAAACAGGTCAAGGAGCCTTAATCTCTTAATATGGAGTAAAAAGGATTCAGGGTCTCTGGTGCAATAGATGGAAAAAAAGGCTGAAGTACATGATGGGAAATTATCTACCACACTGAATGTGTATTGAAGGAAGATGCTTTTCCAGAGCTCTGTCACCATCACAATAAAGAACTTCATGTTCAGACGAAACTTCCTGTGTTCCAGTTTGTTCCCATTGCCCCTTGTTCTGCCACCAGAAAGCTCCTGGCCCCATCCAATTAACTCTCACCCAGTAGATACATATAAGCATTGATCCCTCCTCAGTCTTCTCTCCTCCAGGCTGAACAGCCCCAGGGTTACAGCCTTTCCTCAAAAGGGAGACGCTCCAGACCCTTAATCATCTTTGTATCCCTCTGCCATTGTTTTTCTTGAACCAAAGAGACCAGAACTGGATGCAGTACTCTTGATGAGGCTTCAACAAAGGAAGAGGGAGAGGATCACCTCCCTCAACCTGATGGCCACACTCTATTTACGAACCTCGGGATACCATTGGCCTTCTTGGCCCTAAGGGCACACTTCTGGCTCACGGCCAATTGGTTGTCTACCATGACACTCAGATCCTTCTCCACAGAGATCCTTCCCAGCAGGTCAGCTCCAGTGTGTGCTGTTACACCTTCCCAGGTGTAGGACTGTTCACTCACCCTTTTTGAATCTCATCAGGTTCCTCTCCACCCAATTATCTGGTCTGTCTAGGTCACACTGAATGGCAGCACAGCTTTTTGATGTGTCAATTGCTTCTTGCAGCTTTGTGTCATCAGCAAACATGCTGAGGGTAGGCTCTGTGTCTTCATCCAGTTCGTTGATGAAGACGTTGAGCAAGACTGGGCCCAGCCTCAACCCCTGGGAATACCACTAGCTACAGGTATCCAACTAGACTCTGCACCTCTGACCACATTCCTCTGAACTCTGCCAGTTTTCAGTCCACTTCACTCTCCACTCGTCTATTCTACACTTCCTAAACTTACCTACAAGAATATTATGGGAAACAGTGTCAAAAGCCTTGCTGAAATCAAGGTAGACCACAGTCACAGATCTACCCTCATCTACTCAGCTGATTGTGTCACCATATGAGGCTATCAGGTTGGTCAAGCAAGCTTGACTGTATCTATCACAATAAGTAATCCTCCTACAAATGCCTCTGGAATGGTCAGGACCATTTTATCCCATATCTTCCACAGGTTTTAACAGAGGGGTTGAAGTGAGAAGGAGATTTTCATAATCTGAAAAGGAACTCGATGCCAAGCTTCTGCTACCTCAAAGAGGTTTGTTCTAAGAAAATTTGTTCTTGAAAATTTGAAGACATCTAAGCTTGGTCAATTTGAAATTCAGATATCTAGAATCACCATTTGCTTTAAGAAATGTGGTAGAAGTCTTTTATGTGAGTATAAGACTGAGTATAGAAACACCCATTCCAAGCAAGGGGGTTCAAATAGTTTGAATGCAGAGTGGGAATCTCTTCAACAAAGAGGTTGCATCTCCTTGGAACTTCTAGATACACTCAAAGTCATTTTTGTCAGTGTACTGGGAAGGTAAAAAAGATTCAAGTTTAACTCCCAATAAATTCTCAAACATTCTACAAATAAAGTTGTCTTACCAAATAAGCTAGAAAGAGAAGGATCTGAGTAAACAGGAAGATGGGCATAGTAATATCAGATGAGGACAATGTATGTAAACCTTGATGTGACAAAAGACCATGCAGGACAAAAATGGAAGAGGAATTAGCTTTCATTATTTGGACATACTGAATTACATAATGGGGGAATGATGTAAAAAAAGAAGGCCCACAAGTAATATTTTCATTTCATAAAGTGGAGATATTTATTTGTTAAGATCAGTAAAACCAAATTATAAATAACATAACAGTTACCTATGTAAAGTTCCATCAAAATTAAAACAGTGAGCCTGTCCCTTCCAGTTGTGTTCATCAAAATGCTTCAGCTATGAAAAAGGCATGGACTGCTATAAAATTGAGATTTGTTTCTGTCCACGTGCATGAATATTATAAATAAGACTTCCCTTATAAAAAATCACATGAGATGCTAATGGTATATTCTGTAAAATATGACTAGGAAGTGACAACAATGTACAATAAATAATACACTCAATAACAAAACGATCTTTGCTATTGAAAGACATTTTGGGCTACATACACGATGAAATCACTTGGAAAAAAAAAAGACATTCTTCAAAGGAGCACAGAGCGCTACTTGAAAATGAACAGACTCTGGACATAATAGAAAATACGTTATTGCCAGGCAAAGAAAGTCAACCCTTCAGTCCTTGTAACAGTGTCAGCCATCAGCGAACATTTGCTACGTTGGGGACAATTAGGCTGAAGCCCTAACCACAATACGCTAAACAACAACACACTTTGCGATGTTTAAAACACTCTACACAAGTACCTCTGCCCCTGAGCATGCCAGAATGATCGTGATTCAGATGTTCAACCAAGTGCTCGTGCCATTTTGACACAACTTCCAGCATGTAAAGTTTACATAGATCTCAAATGATTAATATTACATGTCAGTCACTGGAGGTAAGACAGAGGTAAGACAGAATTACACGACCTCAGAGGCATAATGATTTGCTTATCCACTTTAAAACCATCTCAAGACACTGAACTACCACATTATCATCACTTTTTTTTCTATAAACTTGTCAAGATAGGAAAGATGCAAATCAAATTACTAGCATAACACAAGGGCAAAATTCACCATCTAACACTAAAGTCCCACATCCCATTGCTCTTTGTGAAATGATGCCATCACCAGCTGACATCAGTCTTGTATGAGACAAAATCTCCCAAAATCGCCCAGTCCCTAGAAGCCAAGAGACACCGTGCGTCTGTTTCTTGCCTGTGCTCCTGTATGCCAGCATTACTACAAACCACAGACTGATCCCAGGTCAGCTTGTTTCAACCACTGAGCTCCTACCAAAAATACATGTGTGGTATTTCAAATTCGGTCCTATTTCTCCATTGCTGTAAGCATTACTTTGCCTGAGCACCCCACCCAGAGGAAGGCTTGCCCTGACAAGCAGGCTGCCCCCAGAGCCAGACCCACAAGTGGGGTCAGATACAGAGCAGAAGGTCTGAAGTGCACAGATGGAGTGACAGGAAGGTGAGGGCAGGAACCTTGCAGCTACACGCCAAACCACAGTCACTTCTTTATCAGAGTGGCAACCAACAGATAACTGAAATAAGTGGGCAGGAAACACACACTAAGTGTGAGTCACGCTGATATCCCCACCAACTCAGCCTTGCCAACCCAAGCCTGGAAATAGGTCTGATCTGATGGAAATGCAGACAGATACCCCCTTACAGTGCTGGAAGGAGGCACACTGGACTTTAGGAAGAGAGCTACTCCACTTGTAAGTTTGTTTATTACCATCAAACCTGTAAGGCTTACATTTACCAGAATCAGAGGTTGGTCATGAAAAAACAGGTAGAAGATGTGGTTCACTACAAATCGCTAGAAGTATCTTCTTTCCACGTCACTTCTCTTTTCAGTGTTTCTACAATACAGAGCTTATACTAACAATCCACCTCATGGACTCAACATTAAAAGAAAAACACATGCAGTCATTTACATTCACCTGCATCTGCATGCTATGTTTCACAGTTCATTATCAAAGCAACATACCACTCTATAAAAATATCACAGTGAGGCACCTTTAATTTCCTTCATATCTGTGTTTGCTTTTCTCTTGAGCTTTCAGAGACAGCCAGATGGAACCTGCAGTATCACATGTTAAAGCAGGATGAGTTGTGTGCATAGGAAATACAGCGGCTTAGGAGTCTTGAAATTTACATGTAAGGACAGAATTTCATCTATTTTTTGATATCTATTTTTGTCCTTGAGTCCTTGAGTTCATTAATAATAATAATAATAATAATAATTTTAAAGGAAGGTAACCTGTAAAGGGCTAAAATATGGCATGAAAATGCTTTGCTCCACTTTCTTTTCCACAACATAGGAAGAAGGGCAGCACTGCTATCAGGTTACTACAGCACTTGACATTGCTTCTGCTTCTAAGAGAGCCGAGACACTAAAACGAGAATCAGTGCTTTCGGACCAGAACACTCAAGAAGAGTGCAAAATCCTCTTCATTTAAAATTCAGACTGCTGGTAAGACTCCAGAGGAACAGAAACCTTACAAAGTGCAATTGCTGTACATCACACTTAGTACTGATTTTGATATTGGATGCACAGAAGGCATATGCTGATTCCCAGGTGAAAAAAAGCCAAAGTTCTCTCTAAAAGGATACACTTCAGATGGGTATTCTACTTACTTAGAGATAGGATGCATTACATTATGTACATGATACACACAAGTTGCCCAGAGAGGCTGTGGATGCCCCAACCCTGGTGGTGTTAAAAGCTAGATAAAAGGCAGGTGGTGTTAAAAAGCCCTGGGCAATCTGATCTGCTACTTGACCTACTGGCAGCCCTGCCCTGCCTGTGGCAGATGGGCTGGAACTTGATGATCCTTGAGGACCCTCCCAACCCAAACCATTCTATGATTCTATGAGAATCTGCAGAACAGTCACAGAGATGCAAACAAACAAACAAAAAATAAGGAAGGTCAATGGAAAAGAAAGAATGTAGAGAAACCATGAAGACAACCGGATATATGTACTTCAGCTGTTTATACCTCATCTGAGATAGTAACTTCAGTGAAAATAAAAAATATTGAATGCAATGAAAACAAAAAATATTATTTCACCTCAGTGGTAGCAGGTCATAATCATGAGCATTTGTTAAAGGTTCCTCATTTTACATTGAAAGCTATTTTGGAAATGAATTAGTATGTTATTGATGGCTGGTTTGAGTTAACAAAGATGAATGCAAAGATTCAAGATTTGGCTGCAGGAAGTCTAATACCTGGACACCTGCAGTCAGAAGGTGTTCCACAAAAGCCAGAAGAATTTTCAGAGTTTTAATGTTTGAAAGGAAAAGTAATTTGTTGTCAGTCATCATATACAGAGTTATGGAAAGAGTGCACTACACAGGGAGAAAACAGAAGAACCACCATTTCAACATTTTAAGACAACTGATATCTTAGACCAGCGCTGAGCCTTTGATATAAATTGCCAGTAGAAAAAATTTTCCCTTCAAGAATTATCAGAAAAGAAAAATTGCATTTGAATAGCAGGGGGGGAAAGATCATCTCATTGCATTATTAAAGTCTGAAAAAATGATTTGACAATGACTGGAAACATTAACAGTCTTCAGATCCATCACGGAGGATAAATCACTTGAGAACATCCAATTCTCAGATACAGGCAGTCAGTGAAGAAGCTTCACATTGCAGAAAAATCTTTTTTTCATTTTCACCCACCTCACAAAATCTACTTGGCAGATAGTGCAGTACATGAATCACTTCTCTGCAACTTGCTGCAACAATTCCTCATATAGGACATGACATAAGTCATGATTTGATTTCAGATCATGATACCTCAGTGCGGCAGATGTTTGAAATGCAGAAAGATATTGGCCTCACAGCAGCAATCAAAGTACAGCAGAAAACATCCATGATCTTCACTTGTGGGGAAAAATCCCGTAGCTTACAGAATAGGCCCCTATAAGTAGGCAGCATTGCCTGGATTTGCTTTGAAACAGCTCAATTTAAAATTTTCGCAGGATGAATTCCCTCAGGTTTGAGAACAGGCAGCTGATTAAAATCTCTGCAATTCTATTGATTTGTCCAGAGTCAGAATGGTAGAAGAGAGCAGAGAATTTGGTTGATAAATTGGAGATTTTGGGCAGACAGAAGAAAACCTATTATTCTCATTAAAATTTATGAGTTTGAGCTTTCTGCAAGCTATGCATTATCTGAAGGGAATGTCCTTTGTGTACTTGCTAACCATGAGGGTGGGTTTTAACCTGGATGCATAAATTCAGTCAAACAAATATGTATGTTTACTTGTTTGCCTTAGCTGTTGAAAAGAGATAAAGCTTTGCAATTTATTAAATCTCTACCCTTACTTTCCAAATGTGAGGTAACTGACTCTCACAGCACCTCTCTCTCAGTGAGCAAGCTAAGTAAGTCTTTATTCACCCAAGAGAGCATTCACAGCAGGAAGAAAGACATCAAACATCCTATAAGTGGCATGAGAAATAAGAAAGTCTCTGCTGTACTTTAGAGTTGATGCAGTAATTAGTACTGGAAAGACATGAAATACTGCATGCAAGCTTGGTCACATTCAGCTTTAATAAAAGTGGAGTGCTCTATGTTCCTGTGTTGTGTTTCCATATTTCCGCATTGAATACCAAGAAGAAAGTTCATCATACTCACATAGTGCAAGGGAGGATTGAAACAACCTGTGGACTTGGCAGATTTTTCCCCAGTACCACAAGAACTGAGGAGCTGAGAAGCAAGAGAACGAAGAACTTACATCTGTATAACTTCAGGTCCCAGTTCAGCAAAGCATCGAAATGTAGGTATCTCCTTTTCCTCTATCAAAAAACTGTGTTACTTTCCCCATCTCCTTTCTGATCTTTGTCTGATTCTTTAGATGCCACTCCTAAATGTCAGTACAGAAACAGTAACAGACAGACTCCAGAAGATCTAAACCGATGTTCTCAGTTTGGTTGGATTTTTTATTTATTTCATTTTGACAAAAATGAAAGTAGCCTAAAATTGGAAGCTTTGTAGAAGCACAGACTCGAGTAAAATCTACAAACACTGAATAACTTGAGAATTGCTTCTTCAGTTACTGGTGTATCTATTTTAACAAAAATTGAGATCCTTTCTCACAACTATTTGTGGTGACGTTTTCTTATGCTGCCTTTGGGTTGACTCATGATATAACCATGTCTAGGCTAAAAGAAAAAAAAGGTTGAACTTGAAAGGTGAAAATACTAAATAACACAGCAAATTCAAGGTGATTTGAATGTTGCTTGCCTTAGAAGGACCAAGATGGGATAAATATTTATCTTAACAGTTGACCAACGCAACCACAGCATAGAGTAGGTGGAGATCATTTTAAGATGCAGTTTTAATAGGTACTACTGAGACTTGCCAGCAATCAAAATTGCTTTGGGGTGAGAAGCGGGTTGGTCTCCAAAGCAATAGATTGTCTGCCACTGTTTTCGGAAAGCCCAGCATTCTGGCTGTGAAGGAAGAAAGTGATAACCTTGCCATATCTCAGGCCTGCTCTGCTGTGGCACTTGCTTGATCGTACCCAGGGCAGTGCTACATGGAGCCACATGGAGGCTGCCCAGTCCCAGAGGTGGATGATGGTCAGTTCTGTCCTGCCCATGCTTGCTGACTTCATGCAGGTGAGGACTACTTGCTTAATGCCACAGTTTGCTGAGCTTGGCACAGCTGAACTGCTCAAGGGAGTGTTGTATGTGTGAACTAGGGGTGACATATATGGTGACATTCATTTTAAGTATGTGCATTAAGCTAAAGAGGCTGAATACACCAGGGCTCTGAATACACCAGGGCTCATCCTGAATAATCAGAGAGGAATAACTAACTGTTTAACTTCTTGTTGCTGCGAAAGAAATATCAGGTAGGGATACTGGGTTGAACCTCCTATTGGTTATTTGTATTTCCTTCAGGAAAATGAGTTTCCTAGTATTTAATTAGCAGGCCACTAGATCATTCAGTAATTGTTTCATTCAAAAACCACCAAGAAGTCAAGCACCTGATAAGATTCCAAGTGATGAAATCTGGGAATTTGAAGAACTAGAAGTCATTCTACAACAATCATTATGAAAAGCACAGCCTTCTGCCATGCTCTTTTTGTTCTCCAGTGATTGAATTATCAGTTCCTAAGTGAAGTCATGTTTTCAACTTACAGCTAATTCTTCTTGGTTTTATCAGTTACTTTTGAAGAAAATATGGTTGAAAATTACAAAGTGCATTATCTACTTAATGGCTGATTTTTTAAATCACCCTTCAAAACCCAAGGAGGATGATCATCAGGAAGATGGCAAAGAGATGACTTTATGTTGACTTCTTGGGCATAAAACAAAGGCCCAGATGATCCCAAGTGGAGGGACTGTGTGATATTAGGAGCAGATCTCATTAGGGATGTCCCAGCATAGAGGAGAGTCCCCAGAGCACCCTTCCGACAGCCAGGATGCAGAGGACCAGCCACTTCCAGACAAGGTCTGCTGACTTTTTGTTAGTAGGAAACATCAGCTAACAGATAGAATCATAGAATAGCCCCGGTTGGAAAAGACCTAAAAGATCATCATGTTCAACCACAACTTAACAATACTACCCCAACTCTAATAAGCCACGACTAAATCCCACAGTATCCTTTCAATAAGGAGGTGGTGACTTAGGACAATAGCCAGTAAGTCTGTTATACTTTTGTTTCTGAGTGAATGGAAGTAGAGAAGGGAAAGACGGATTTTTCATCATCTCTCTTTGTTCTGCTGTACTTCTGTTTAATCAATTCACTGCCTCTTGGCAACATCTGCCATCACATTCTGCTTTGCTGCCATCCTGCAGAAAACCTTATGTCACAGATGATGGTCCGTTTTTCAGTCATTGTCAGAAGAAAATGTCCTGCGGTTGCTTGGAATGGGCAATCTTTATCTAGAATTTCTACAGTCCAATTTATTACACCACTGATTTGATCTTCATCTTTTCCATCATCATCCAGCATTCTGGAAACTGCCTGTCCTTTGTACAATCTGGACTTGGTCCAATGCTTATTAATCTATCGAGATGGAGAACCAAAGCAGGTAGCAAAAGGTGAGTTAGCATTTTTCTCCTTCATCATCCCCACTTCTAGATTGCACACTTCCTCACTTCTGTTCTCACTGTCAATTTCAGGATAGGGTGAACCAGATTTTAAACTAGTTTTCATGAATATGCATGAAGGAAGTGTTTTGTGCAACTACCACGGTTCAGAGATTCAGTTTAAAACAGCAGATGCCTTGCTTATAGCTTCAGCTTCCAAAGAGATGCAAACTCAGCAGCGTATGCTGTGACATCATTCTGATGAAGCTAACAAAAAGGTGAGTGCATTGAGGTTGATAAAAAAGCCAACATTTCTACATTCTATAAAGATTAAGCTGTAACAGAGGCTTTGATCTTTGACTTCTGCAGCTGGTTCATTCCAAACGATAATCTTCGTATCAACAAAAACATAAAGCACAGCATTCATGAAGGAGAGTCCTCGGAATTATGGCAAGGTCTGTGTCAAATTTACAAATGTTTTTATTCTCATGAGCACATATACTCTTATGATTTTAATTTGCCAGCTTCTCTTTCATATTGCTTGCTTTAGAATGAGCTTCAAAAGATTCATAACCAACAGAAAGGAGGAATTTTGCACAGTTTTAGCAGAAGTTCATACACTGGCCTTAGTCTCCCTAGAAACACTTAAGCACCCGAAAAGATTATACCTAAACTGATTTCAGTGCCAAATATCTTCCATGCACAACTCCTACGAGGGGATTTGATCGTTCTGTTTATAATCAGGTGGCATCCTCTATAGAGCAATGATTCCAGCATTTTTGTATCTTGGCAGCTCTATGAAAAAATTAATAACTAAGAACATGAACAAATCATTTGGCAAGCCTGAACTAGCTTTTAGTGAAGATGAATTGCAGTAGCTTTCAACCTGGTGCAGGCATTAACCTCAATACTGGAGAAACTCAGGGGCTGGCAGTGGAAATAGAAAAACTAAAGTAAGGAATTTCATTAAAAGACCTTAAGATTTCTATTCACTTCTACTAAAGCAATGAAATCTCAGGACACTACTGTCAATGGACAGAAATTAACCACCCAGCTAAATGCAGATGGATATATTCATTCCACTCACAGTTTGTTAACTCCGAGAAGCTGATTTCTGTGTTAATGCTTAAGTCCTGGATGTGACCACACCTATTCCCTGGTGTAGCCTTCCTCTTCAAAAGTGATACAACTTCAAACCCTTACATGTAACTCCACATTTCATACCAAGAATCCCAATACATGGGTCCCACTTCCCCTAGACTTGTACCAGGTAAATCTCACACTAAGTAGCAGAAATAATGGAGTGTATTAACTCCAAGATTCTTGTTAGGCAGTTGCCATTCTCAGATTCCCAACAGATTTTTATTTTCTCTGTGACTGCTCTTGCCACAAAATACTTACAGAACCCTCCTGCATCCTTTTTCACTTGTAGGGCAAAAACTTTCTTCTTGGCCAGTGTGCCTGTGTGGAGTGCCAAGTCAGCCAACTAAAACAGGTTTCTGTTGAGCTCCCATTGTAGACTTGCCTTCTCAGAAGAGGAACTTATTTTTGTTTCTCTCCTTTCCTAAGCTACTAGTTTTCTGGAAGTTATAGAAAATTATTTATCCCCAAAGCCTTTACTTCCCTATCAAATGTGGTTGCCATTGTAAGATGCAGTTATATTCTCTCTAAATAGATATGAACAGAGCCCAAACTACCAATTTTTCCAACATTAGCCACACTTATCACAAACAACGTATTTTCTTCAATCCCCATCATTTTTTGAAAACCATCTCCTTGCAAACCTCAGGATTGCAAACATCAAAAGGGGCACACAAAGACAAGATTCAGTCAGCTTCAGCCTTAGGGAGAATACAGTGCTCCTAGGTACATGGGGCACTAACTGAACACAAGCAAGCCAGTTGTTATGAAATACTGCATTGAGGTTTCCTATGAAAATACTCATTTTTTCTCTTCTTTTACTGAGATCTTTTCCCCAGGACATGAGAGAAGGGATTTCCAGGGTGTCGGAGAGTCACCAGAGAAGTTCAGAACTGAATTCTCAAGTCCTGGAACAAATGACAAAAATAACAAGCACAGAGGCAGTTCTCCCCTACTCTCCTAGTTTCCCCACACCCCTGGGAAATGGTGGCATCCTTCTGAAGTGTCATCTTAACATACAATATTTTGACTGCTGTTCTCACAGATAGCATCTTCTTTTAAGAACTAAAAAGTGCAAAACTTCATACATCTCATAAAACCCATACAGGCACCTGTTTTCTACAAAAGGCAGCTCAGTAAAAATTTGTCCTAATGAGCAGTAAAGAAAATCCTTCCTTACTGAGTATCCATATCATAGATAAAATATAATCCAAGTGAATGAATTATCAGTGATGGTCTATTGATGTGTTGATTGTACTTCAAAAAAAGCATATGGACAGAGATAAAATGGGTTACAGAAGCACATTCAGATTTTATCAGAACAATCTCTAAAACAGCATTTAATCCAAATCTCCCCTTTGCAATTTAGAGCTACACTGTAATCCTAAGGAACAATACCCAAATGTATATTTGGAATACCCATATTTAGGAAGAAGATTTTATTCCAAAACACATTTTTAAAAAGCAAAATAAGGCTTTTTTTCAATGTCCTACATAGATAGTCGAATTACTCATATTTAAAGAAGAGCCAGGGGTGTTGCTTTTTTTTTTTTTTAATTATATCTATATAACTTGCAGCTTGTAGTCTACAAAGAGAGCAGTTGCCAACATATGATAGGACACATTCCCCAAAATGCTAGCACTTTGGAGCTAAAACAGGTAGCACAGGAAATTGTTGTGGAAACCTGACGACAGTTTTGTTGTTTCAACATTTTGACTAGAATTTCAGCTACTAACGATAGAAGTAGAAGAAAGAGAACATTATTTTGGATTATAAAGTTAACAGTGATAGCATCTTGCAGCTGAAATTGCACTCTGGACTAAGTAGGTATTTTCTTCCTGTCCTACAGTGTTAGAACAAAGCAAACAAAAAGATTTCTCATTTACATGGCAATAGGATCATCTGCTGTCCAAGTAATATCCAAAAATAAAACAGTCCTTTAGGCACTGCACTGACCGGAGCAGCCGCAGTGCAATTTGCACGCTTACATAATTCTCTGATTGCAAAGAGAAAGGCTGCATTACGTAAGTGCCTGCCTTTTCAGGTGGTTTTTTTTTGTTTGTTTGCTTTGTTTCATTTTTTTCTCGCTGGCTATATTGTTTTTCAGCGCTCCCAAAGGCTGTTTTACTTTTCAGGCTCTCTTTAACCAGAGACAATCTTGCAACAGAAGTACAAGTCTTTAAGGCTAATGTTACAATCCGAAAAGAGGAGCTAGTAGCACAAAGAGAAAGGATTTTCAAAGTTTCAACTGATTTTAAATGACACTTACATTCATTTCTGCAGTTTTTCTGTTAGAAGCACATGAAGAATCTTATCTTGCATTTCACTGAACACCTCAAATCCCCTTGATAGTCACTGAACATCTGGAGTCCAAATGAACACGGAACTAATCCCAAAGGCAAAACAGCACAACAAGTAAGGAGCAATCCCTGCTACCAAAGTCACTATGGAAATCTTGCAGCTGGTCACTTAAAACCTGGTTGCACTGCACTTTTGTTTTTGTACCACAACTTTTATCTTCAAGCCAATTTACCTTAACCAGCTGTTGCCCATAAGGTAGCATTAATATGGATATAAGTGCAATGACCAAACTATCCTGACAAAACCTACAACAGGTAGGTTCATCCATATTCAGTAGCAGGGCATTCCCAATACATTCTTCTACCAGATTCTTAGCACCCTTCACATTCACAAGTCTTAGGAGTTGATGGTACTCAGCTCCTCAGGCTTTCACACCTTCCACCTTTCTTCCATTGGAAAACAAAAAATGGAAAAAAAGAAACAAAGAAAGTTAACAATACACACACTTTCCTCTACACCCCTTACCACTACACACAAGCACACTCACAAGGGAAGGAAAAACAAAACAAAACAAAAGAGTTATATGAGGCGCCAATCTGGAATGAAATGGATCTTTGAACAGACAGTCATATTTGGCACTGTCAGCAAAAGCTTGTGGGTGGCCCCATTTCTCTCTGAGCCTTAATGCCCTTCTTACATCATTTAAAAACGTCACCCAGAAAGTTCATTTGAGTTGCTTCTGACATTATTTTCACATTACTGCTGAATGGACTTGATGGAGAGGTTTGTTTCCCCCACCGCAGTTCCATAGAACATACATTAAGGACTTATTCCATTTGGCTTTCAAGCAGCATTTTTACGGTCCATGCAGATCCATGATTATTTTCCCTTTAAAAAGAATCAACAGAAGATCAGAACTCTCTGTAGGAGAGCAAGGAAATTAAAAACTAGTGGATCTCCCAAACCGACTGCTACGATCCTTAGGCAGAAGACTGGGTTAAAGGGTCCTCACACTGTTCTAGCTGCATTCTCAGTACACCACTTTTATGAAGGAACCAGAGCTGTAGAAATTCCTCCGGCATGGCATGGAATCCGGAATCGGGCAAGACATTGTCATAGTAATGGTGGCTAATAAACTTCCCATGCAGGTCCACCGAGAACGGCCAGAAGCCATAAATTGTTACTTCTTCACAGAGACCAAGGGCAGCACTGACTAGGAAAAGTCCCGTGGAAAGTCGTTTGGCATGGATACCTTTGCTCTTCCAAAACTTGCCAATGTCACGCAGGAAATTGGGGTTGGCGAAAAGCACCGCCTGCTTGGCACCGAAGTCCTTCAGGGTGTAATAGACACGCAGGGAGGGGCCCGTCCCTGTCTTCATTGAGAAGGCCGGCATATAGATGTAACTGTGATTATACACCTTCACGCTGTCCACAAATGCTTTTCGAGACCAAAGCAGATTCTGGAATCTGTAAAATGAGAGAGAAAAGTCTGTTGCTCATCATACAAACATTTTTCTACTCATTTCAAAATCCACCTACAAGCTGTTACTCACACACGGATTTGCAATTGATCTGCACACCTTTCCAGAGCCTAGAGAAATTCCTGACAAATTTCTGACTCTCTTCTAAAACACTGAACCTGAACAGACAGTTAAAAACCATCTGGTATCCTGCTAGCTCCAAAGCATAAAATGTTTCTGATTTCATCTCCTCACAAACCCTTCATGAACACTAATAATTTTTCCGAAAATTGATCACTTTAGTGACATTTTTCTTTACATTTTCAGGCATAGAAATCTTTAAATTAGATTTTGAAGTCTGTGTTGTTGTTCTTATTTCCTAAAGGTGTACTAAAAAAGAATCCAAGTTACATGTTGAACAAGCAATACTAAGCAATAATCAAATAGAAATTCTGGCCTTATAAAAACTTTAAGACTTGTAAGATTTGCTTTTATTATGTCCGCATAGAGATTTGTATTTCCATTAGATTATGATACCATAGCCATTTATTCTCAACTTGAGAAAAATCTCAGAGAATTCTTTAGGATAAGTGGCACCACAAAAATATAGCAGCAGGCACCAAGTGACACTCAGGGACAATGTTTAAGAAGGTAGGAGTTACACAGCGAGTAGGTTTAAAAGCAGTTAATATTTGTAATGTGCAAGTTAGAAGAGAGACTAGTTGGGGAAGGCAATGTATAGATTCTCTGCTTTTATAGTTTTATTTAACTCTTGCTACAAAATCTACATCAGGTTACAACTTCTTTAAGTAGCCAATAGCTGATTCTACATTATTCTTGATTAACTGATATCTACATCATTCTTGATTTTAGACTTGAATACTACTTCAAAAACAGTACTTTAGCAAGAATATAACCTCTCCTTCCCATGTACTTTTGGCATGCCAAGATGAATGAGACATCTGGCAGGAAGCTGTAGGCAGTTCACACATACCAGCACCCTCAGTGATGTTTAACACTACACAAAGCACATAGCAGAAAAACAGTAAAGTTTCCTGAATATGCTCCATCGGGTGCAAGTGACAGAGATGTCAGCCAGAGTGACTAGTAAAATTCAATACTTAAAAAACAAACTTGTTAAGAAGCAGGAGAACTTACTGTTCTGGTCTGTGGGCTGTACGAGGTGATACTTCTGAGTATCACCTGAGCATGAGAAAATCACTGTGATTCACCTTTGATTATCTGCTCCCTTTCCAGAGTCGCTGCAGCCTTCAGAGCACC
The DNA here is from genome assembly GCF_026119805.1 of Tympanuchus pallidicinctus. Taxonomy (NCBI): domain Eukaryota; kingdom Metazoa; phylum Chordata; class Aves; order Galliformes; family Phasianidae; genus Tympanuchus; species Tympanuchus pallidicinctus. The sequence continues at coordinate 7,833,445 of NW_026294744.1, forward strand.
AGTAGCAAGTAGGCAAGTAGGCAAGGAGAATCCATGTTACTTCTGCACAAGCCTTACCAGCGCCTCCTGCTTAGCAGCTGGGATGTTCTCCCAAACATGATCCCTAATTTTTTTCTCAGCTCTTGAATGACTTTCTCATCTTGTTACTGCCTCCTCTTTCTCAGTTGCTTGTGGCTGAGACATGTGTATGCATCACAACTGATTTCATAATCACACAGCAGAGTCAGAACAAGAAAACTGGCAGTGGACATTTTCCTTTCTTTGGCACAGGTAGAGAGATAAGTATAAGAGCACCTTTTTTATGCGCTCTGAGTTCATTTGATATGAAAACCCCTTTGGTAAAAATCACACACACAGCAAGATATATGGGTTTGAATAGGATGTCAGAAAACCTCAAGAAGCATCAGCTAAAATTTCATCTGATACAACTACCAACAAAAAATCAAACTTCAGTAACATAGAAGTATCTCATGAACATGTCAGATTCTTTGGAGTCTTTCTTCTGGTAGAAGAAAATGTTAGTACTAATTTAAAAGATTTTGCTGACACTTTCAAAATTCAATATTTGGTCTGCTGATTTGCCACAAGTTTCTTTCAACATGTCCTGGTGGGATTAAAGTAAAGCTGTTCCAAAGCAAAACCCCTGAGATCTGCATGGTTCTTCATCACTGTTTGACTGTGCAGATCTGGTCTTTCTGTATGGAGTAAGTAATGGAGACAAAGCCCGTGTCATCCAAGCAAGAAATTTATCCAACTTGAACATATGAAGCAAAACAATAATTTCATAGCATTGCATTTGGCATTCTTTTCTGTAGAAAGAACAGACACAGTTGGATGTAGAGGGCCAGCAAAGGCCAATGTACCCTGGCAGAAATTCACTGTCCTACATACCAGCTATGGGACTTATCACACCTGTAAGTAAGCGTTCCCCCAAACAGCTTTGCTATTCTTTCCCTGAAGAGCAGCAGGACAACCTGTCAGGTATAGGAGTTGGGTCCATCCTAGGAAAGTTCTTCCTTTTTCATCAGAAAACTCAGTCACTGAGGGGGAAAATAATCTCAATATTCAATATTCACCTATGCATTGGAGCCTTCAGACCCTATCCTAAAAATTCTCTAATAGCTTATGAAAGGTAGAAAAGGCTTTAAGCATATTGCACTCTTCTCAATGTGAGGCACCCCCCTGGGAGGGGCTCAAACTTCCTTTCACAGCACAAGGAACTCGAGTACACAGCTTCAGCTGCCTTTGCAGTGGTGGAGAGGAATACACATACAGCCTTGTCAGTCCTGGAAGCCAGTTTTACCACATCCTTTTCCATTTACAGCTGGCTAACAACAATCACTTTACATGGAAAATAGATGTGGTTATTCTAAAGCTTCATTCTTCAGCAAATTTACTATTCACAGAAAAGCATTGTGCAGCTTTAAGCTGAATACACTTGAAATGCTCAGATATAATCATAGAGGGACAAGGATTGTCTCTGAATATTCGTACACCATCATTGCCAAGACACATTTACATTTATTCTACATGAATCTCCCAAAATGCCTTAGAAGTAATAAGAAGTAAATGACACTGCTATGATAATGGTCAACAGAGGGACTTCATGTAGAATGGATGGCATTTTGTAACTGCAAACTGCAAAGATTTGTTCATTAACATCACTTCCTGAAAAAAAAAGTTATCTGTATAGCCATATCAGTAGACTTCATGCCCAGATCAACAGATGGACATGACACAGGTGGCCAGGAGATCGTGCAGAAGCATAAAACATGTAGATTATGGCTCGTCTGATGACCTGAACAGCCAAAAAGCTGCTCCCATCTTGCGCTCCTCATGAAGGGAATTATTAGAAACAAATTGTATTTTTTGTTTCTCTTTATACAAACAGGTGGCTTGTCCAGCTTTCTGACTGTTCACAGGATGGTTAGAGATTGAAAAATCTGGGGACAAATTGTACACATCAACAAGTGTCAATATACTTTACTTGAAGCTCAAGTGTACTTTCCTTTAACAACCAATGTAGACAGGGAGCCTTCCAGGCAATCTCACCCCAGCAGTGGCTTTTGGGATACAATGCCACATCCTTCTCATCAGAGAAAAAGAACAGAGAGACCAGAAGGGCTTTCCCTTTGTAGCTGATAAACTCAGCAGCGCATGCATGAGTGTGCTGATATGGCTTCTTCCCACTTGTATTGGCAAGAATGCTGCCATCCTGGTACAGCACTTGCATTCAGATGAACACACAAACATCTCCCTTTGTGCTAGTCCTTGCCTAGATAAGAAATAAGGAGACACGTGTTCCTAGTTAGTGCTTTACAGACTTGCAGAAGGAGTGAGGTTGCTAGAGACATCTCTGCCCATCTGCTCCAACCTCTGCTCATGCTGCAACTTCCAGAGCAGTGTGCCCAGGCCCATGTCCAGTTTGTGCCCATTGCCTCCGGTACCTGGCACTGGGAACTGTTGAGAAGAGTTCTGTCTCCATCTTCATTGCGTTCTCCCTTCAGGTGTTTGTATACATTAAGATCCCCATAAGCCTCCTCCTCTGAACAGGCCCAGCTCTTTCAGCCTCTTCTCACATGAGAGATGCTCCAGACTCTTCATCCTCTTGGTTGTTCTCCACTGGACATTTTCTGGTGCACCCGTGTCTTCTTGCCTTACATGTTTTGAACATTCAGTATTTTCAGTGGCTGCAGTGTAGCTGCTCTGCAATCATGGGGCTTCAAAATAAGCCTACCAAAAGATCCAATCTCTTGTGCAAGAGCACATCTCCGACAACACCTTGGCTCTCAGCGAGAAGCATGAAATTGCTCTGACCTTTGCAGTCAAGCTCATACAAATGCATGGCAGGCTGCCAGTATTCAGATAAAACTGGAGCTGGAATCTCCCAAGCCCTGAATAGCACCTGAAGAAGACAGGAACTGCTCAGTAATTGGCAGTTTTGTGTCCTGGCAGCTTGACAGCAGCTTGGAGAGGCGATGATGCTGTGAAGGCTGCTGAAAGCAGATCGCAGCCTGCTCAGCTTGGGTGCTTCACTGCGGCTGCATTCATTAGTGGCCAGCAAGCGCATGAAATCCTCAGCAACACATTTTTGCTGTCAGGTTCATATGACAGATCAACTTAAAAAGCATGACTTTCAACAGGCACAAGTAGGCACAGCTGCACAGATACCAGAGAAACAAATTCCTTTTTACCAGCTGTAGGATTCCCTCAGATGCTGTGGACTACTTTCTCAGACAGAAGGATGCATCCAAGAGAAAATTTCCAGAGCCAGTTCACTGTTGACAGCACAACCAAAGACTTAAGAGCATGAAGTGGTTTGGATTTTTTTGTTTGTTTATTTTTAACCTGTTTCTTAATGTTCCTGCTGATGCTCTCTAGCAGATACTTGGAACAGGAGTGCTCTCTCATACTAAGAGATGATTTCCTGCAACCACAAGGAACTTGCTGCAGATACAGTAAGCTAATCCACTGACAGCTAATAACAGCAGCTTTTTCTTGCATCTCAGTTTCCTTTTGATCTCCCCTGCGAGCCACTATCTCATGCCTATGAAGATACATCAGTCACTAACTGCACTGCCATCTGCAAAGTCACAAGTTCAGCATTTTGGATTAATTGAAAGCTGACTTCTCAAAAAGAAAAGAAAAAAAAAAAAAAAAGGTTGAGAGTATTATTTTGGAATTAAGACAAACAGATGTCAGGGGAATCGAGTAGAATAAGAGGCATATAAATACTTGTGCATTTGTCCTTTTTCCTTACAGCAAGGAGACAACCTTACAAAAATGTTCTAGATAGTTTGATGGCAGCATTAGCCAAGAATGATTAAGCAATTTGCTGCAGTTGCTTACATGCACTTACAGCTGGGTCACAAGTGAGCTTGCAATCACACATTTGATCCTTCACTTCTGTGACCCAGGAATTTCACTGCACTCAGTCTTTCAAAAAGGGGTGCACTCATTAATGCCCTACAAACTTGCTCATACGAGACACTCCTTGATTATACACCCAATCTGGGGCGGGCGCAGCCAATGTCACTAAAACACAGGCTGTGTCTGAGTTAAGAGCACCATGGTTTCCATGCGCTTACTCTCCATGTTGGCACTTCAGCATGCATAAGGTGCAAGGTCGGCTATTCTACTTGTCCACACAGGGATTCAGAAACAAGCACCTAATGTGCTATAATTCATCTCCTTTCTTGTTTTATCCCAAGTTTTCCAACCACATAAGCCTTTATTTACTTAACTTAGGGAAAGCTACCTTATCCAAGATTGAATTACAATCCTATTGAAGTAAATGGCAAAGCCAACTCTGATCTCTCTGGAAGACTGCACAAAGCCTCAAGCAAAACAAAAAAATTCAGACATGCAATGCACTTCAGAGCAGTTAGAAAAGGTATAAAATAACATGATTAATCACAAAGACTGATCAATTAAATCAGAAAAATTAGAGATGCCAAATATCGTCCGTCAATGCAGAAGGCTTTTATTTCTGTGGTGGATTCCCAGCGTTTCATCTAGTCTTGTATCAAACAACTAAAGCACGAGGAACTCAGCCCTGTTCTCACTGTGGGTCCCTCCACAAGCAGCAGGGTCACCCTGCTGGGTGGGGTGATACTATCCCCATCTTCCCCTTTCCATTTGCCTTCCTCCTTCCCCAGTCTAACTGCCCACTATGGATGCAAAGGCAGCAAATCTTCCATTCAGCTCCTCTCTCCCAACGCTCACTTTAGTTACATACAACTTGCAGATCACTGAGACTCCATACTGCCTCCTCTTTCTTTATGGAGGTTATAGAGGTTTCCAACTTCAAAAATCCTATGCTTTACTCTCATCTCTGGTTCCAAAGATTAAACATGAACAAATTAGCCTGATTCTCCTATATACATTTTTAATAGCTTTTCTCAGGTTAGGGATTACATTCACACCCACTGTCAGCTCCAAAGCCCCCAAATCAAGGAAACATACTGTGCAGTGCTTGCGATTACATCTTTTTCAGCCAGGCTGGTTATTAATTCTATGCTATTCTTACCCAATGACCTTCAGAACACTCTGATGTACTTATAGTTCAGTTAGACATTGCAGAGGTAGACTCTAATCCCTTTGAAGATGCAAGATCATCTTATGATTGGATTCTGTATTAATTAGGGTGTTTTTTTTTAAACTTCCACCCATTTCCACTTTTACACTGTCATGCTGGGAATACTATATATAGTGCCAAAAGAAAGCTGACTCTCTGTTTTTCAATGGAACATTGAGGTGCTCTATACACTAAAGCAATGAAACATTAAAATCAGTGTTCACTGGTTTTTTTGGGACTGTGTGTGATTGTTATTCTGCCAGCTCAAATTAGAATGTGCTTATAAATACCTCCTTCCAAAATTGATAGAGCTAAACATCAATCCATTCTGTTGCCTGACAGTTTGAATCTTAGCTTTCAAAAGATGAGCTGCTCGTCTTAGTTTGACTCTTTGAAGATTGCAGCAACTAAAGTCACAGAGAAGTGGAAATAATATAAAAGGATAGGCAGAACAGCATGACTGTAAACTACATGCATTGTCAAAAAGAAATTACTGCCTAGTATTTATAAATCTGCTGAATATTTCACAGCATTTACAGATGAAAGCCTGGAGGATAAAAAAAACAATGAAATGTGAACCGAAGCGACCAACAAGGAAAAAAAAATGTTACAGAAGTAATCCTGATATCTTTAGTATTCAATTTTACTGGACTGCATGCAGACCGGGTCTGTAAGAAGAAAAATCATCAGATCACACATTTCCTCAAATTTTTATGGAAATCAGAACTCCAAGAAAACCCACATCCTACAGTAAGAGCATTTCTTCTACCCCTCCCTTAAGTTCCTTAAGAATAAATTTGGTCTGATCATTTTTGTTTCCTCTTGATACAGATCCAAAGAGATCTTAGGATTACCCAATAAAAGTGTTGAACACAGAGTCTTCAGAAGATTTCCTCTTGATTAACCTGTGTTCTCTAAAGCAGACCACTGTTTTTGGGACAGTGTCCAAATGGAAAAAGAACAGTACTGTATCTCCTCCAATTCTAGGTTTTTGAACTAGGTTTTAATTATTGTCCAGATATGAGTCACAAGACATCGCCACCTGTTATAGCACTGCAAGAAATGTTACTAACATTAAAGCTTTTCTACCTATTAATTCTGGCCTTAAATGTTCTGTAACTCAAATATAAAACATACTGAAAAGTTTACAGCCATGAAAGACTAATTTATAGGGGAGGACACTTTCTGGCTAGTATACTTGACTGTTTACTAAGTGTTTTTCATCACTTCCTTAGCATATTTATAATTTGCATAGATCTGTGAAGTTGACATTCAACTATATCCTCCCTTCAACCTCTTAAGAGTTCTTTTCAAGGAGAAAAGCACAAAAGTTTGCATTAAGCTGTTTCTTTCTGAATGATGTCCTGTGCAACATAAGCTGTAGACTGAAGAGAAATAATTTAAAGGAATAAATGCTTTGATAGACGTTACAACAATAATTGTAGCTAAAACAGGTCTTCTTTCTTTGTTTGTTTCTTTCTTACAGTATATGAACACCCAAAAAAATTAAATTATAGCATATGGACCACTGGTGGTCCCAGAGATCGTGTCCCATGGCCCACAGCTGGAGTACAAATCTATATTAAAGAATGTTGTTTTCTAAAAGTTTCATAACAAAAAACTTGTTCGTAGTCCACAGAAATGTGAGGTGAATCTACAATATTTAGAACGGGGCAAAAACAATTCACAAAATTCTAAAACCTGTAAAAAATTATCTCAGTATTTCCTTTATTAGCTTCTCCCTCTATACAGCCTCAGCTGTCACCACTTCTGCTTATAATCAGGCCACAAATTGGAGTATTTAGATTAGTGGATGCCAGAGAAGAAGCTAAAAAGCCAGAATAGGAGAGAAAAAAAACATTAGCAGTTAACAGTCAAGGATGTCCCTTCAAGACCTTGGCATAAGAGTCCATGCCATCACTAAATTCCCTGGAAATGAATAAGGAGAATTCAAGCCAGAACAAGGACTGCAGATGTTGCTAGACCTTGAAGTCACTAATTTAAATGGATTTTCAGAATGTACTTTCATATGATGCCAATTCACAGCAACATTTCTCAATAATTCCGGTGGTGTTCAGTTACACCTGGAAGGATTGGCAGGTGTTTCTCAAGACTTCTAACAGATCATATTCGAGATGTGTTGACTCACTGCTCAGTAGATCTTTGAAAGTGCCTACCCTTCACTCTGCAACTCGTACACGGACACAGGAGGAAGAGCAGGAACACAACAAGTATATTTGAACTCTGTCCACATCCATGCATTTTCCATTCAAAAGATTTTATGATACGTGAGTAGTTTGTCTGTGTAGTAACCCCAGGGAGTTACTTTCAAGTATTTGCTTAATGTCTTATTCCCTGCATCCTTTCAACCAAATATTTCACCCAGTACCTACTCTCTTATGACATAAAGTACCTTCTCTTTTATGACATTATTGTCACGATTCCTTTGTGAAAAGCCTCTTGAAAATTCAAACAGACTTTATCTAATGGCTATAGCCATTATAGTACTCTTATGCACATATTTCATGATCTATTCAAAGAACTCTAGAAGTTTTACAACGCTGCTGATTCTTCACAAGAGCATATTCAGGTGTTTGCTAGTAGTACCTTAAAATAGTCTCTACCAATTTGAAATCAGACCTAATTGAACAATTTTACGTTAAAGTGTTTTTAGACACCAGTCCTTTATTTGACACCTCCCCATCTTCAAGTATCAATGCAGTTTTAAGTGAAGAAACACACACTCCTGTTCCTTCCATATTCACAGATGAGTCCAGTCCTGTCAATTATGTTCACATAAATACCTCAGTTTCAGCCTACTGAATCTCCCCAGCGGCACAGGAAATATCCTCAGTTTCTTCCACAGTAAGTACAGGTGCAAATAATTCATACAACCTGTCTGCAATGGCCCTGTTTTCTCTGAGCACTTCTTTTATACCTAATGGCTTAATTGGATTTGCTGCTCTACCTGGATGCATATATGTCCTTGGGGGCTGATTGGATTTATCCCAGGGTACTCAGAAAGCTCACTGATGTTAACACAAGACCTCTCTCAATTATTTTTCAATGTTCTGGGGAATCTGGAGAAGTCCCACTTGACTGAAAGCCAGCAAATATTGTTCCAATTTTCAAGAATGGCCTTTTTCAAGAAGACCCTGGTAATTACTGATCTGTCATTCTCACTTCAGTGTCTGGTAAAATATATGAAGAAAACTATTCTGGAAGTTACTGAAAAGCACCTGAAACACAATGCAGTCATTGGTCACAGCCAACATGGGTTCATGAGGGGAAGGTCCTGTTTAACTATTTTAATTTCCTTTTATGACAAGGTCACCTATCTAATTGATCAAGGAAGTCAGTTGATGTTATCTTTTGGATTTCTGTAAAGCTTTCTATACTGTTTCTCACAGTACTCTGAACAAAACATCCAGCATACAGCCAGACATAATGAGATGGATGAACAGTTGGATGATGGGCCATGCCCCAAGAATTACCTTAAATGGAGTTACATCAGGCTGGCAGCCAGTTACTAGCAGAGTTTCCCAGGGCTCCATTTTAGGGACAGTTCTTAAATTTTAATGTTTTCATAAATGACTTGGATGTAGGACTAGAAGATGTACTGATGTACAAGTTTGTACAAGTTTGCCCATGATACTAGATCAGGAAGAGCTGTTGACTCTGTTCAGGGTGGAAAAAATCACAAGAGTGTCACATTCTGCACTTGGGAAGGGGCAATCCTGGCTATACTTACAGTCTAGGAGATGAGATGCTGGAGTGAAGCTTCCCAAAAAATGATCTGAGGGTCTTGGTCAATAGCAATTTGAACATGAGTCAACAGTGTGCCCAGTCAGCCAGGAAGGTCAATCACATCTTGGGTTGCATTAAGCACAGAATTACTAAAAGACTGAAGGAAGTGACTGTCCCACTCTACACAGCACTGGTCCATCCTCACCTCTAGTACTGTGTGCAGTTTGGGGCACCACAGTACAAAAAGGACATAAAGCTAATAGAGAGTGTCCAAAGGATGGTGAAGGGTCTAGAGGGGAAAATACATGAGGAGCAGCTGAAGTCCTTGTTTTGTTCAGCCTAGAGAAAGGGAGACTGAGGGGAGACCTCATCATGGCCTACTTTTCTTCACAGGAAGAGGACGGTCAGGAGTTGATTTTCTCTCTCTGGTGAACAACAATAGAACCCGAGGGAATAGCATGAAGCTGTGCCAGGGAAGACCAGATATAAGGAAAGTGTTCTTCACTGAGAGAGTGGCCAGGCACTGGAACAGGCTCCACAGGGCAGTGGTCACACTCCTGAGCTGCCAGACTTCAAGAAGCATCTGGACACTACCCTCAGATGGTCTGATTTTCAGGTGGTTCTGTGTGGAGCCAGAAGTTGGACATGATGATCCTTATGGGATTCCTCCAACTCGGGATATTCTATGATTCTATAATCAATTGAGCATACACGTATCATATTTTTGGAAATTTTTTCTGTATGCCACACACATACATACACACATTTGACATTAAATCAGCCAGAAACTATAATGATTTCATTTTCCTTTGTTCGGAAACAACTTCGGCTTTTGGTAGGATGTTTATCTGTTTCCAGTAATTTCCCCTTTCTCTATTTTACCTTTTCTTAAGGCTTGATAGATCCTAACAGTGTGCTCCCAGTACAGTACCCGTAAGAAAATCCACAATTTTGAGTGTATCATCCAGACATATTTCCAGGATGCACAGTATTTAATGCTGAGAATGCTCCTTAATTCCTTTTCAACATTATTAAACTGCTAAGGTTTCTCTTCAAGTCGTAGTACAGCCTGTACTTAATGTAAATTGCTATGACTAGAACACTTGCAACAACAACAGAAGTACAGTACATATAGCTGAAACGTGCTGGAGCTTTTGCCAATCTCTTCAACTCTTTCGGTATTTTTGAAAGTGCTAAAACTTGTTCAATCTTTTCTCCTCATTGACTTCATTCAAATGAGACACAGCATCTTTTCTCTTAAGGTAGCAGGAAAGCAGGAAATAGATTCTGTTTTCTAGGACTAGGGTAATACTTCTGTAAGGCAGTGCTTGTCCCTGAATAAATAAATACAGATAGTTGTGGAGAAAAGTGGAGCAAGACACTCAACTCACTATTACTCATAGTTTTCAAATGCCAGAAAGGTATCAGCGGCATTGATACTGTCTAATACATGAGCAGCTTTGTAAATGAAATCTGTGTTCTTCTGTCTCATATCTGTAAGTGCCATGCCCCTTGTTTAACATAACTCAGAGTTTGTACTGCCTTCTCATATTGTTAAAAACCATGCAAGAAAACTCTGCATGCCCCTTTCTTGGCAGTTAGGACTACTACTACTAGATGACAGATAAGATATTTAAGTCCTTTCCAATAGAAAAAGGAACAGAACTTGGACCTAATTCTTCAGTGACTAACTTCAGTGAATGAAGTGACTGCCTCTCACTTAAAATAGGACAATCTTCCTTGGGCAGTTTTCTGAACAAAGCTGTATGTCATTCAGCTGAAATTAGTCAGCCTGATTTTGTAGATTGCCTGTGGAGAACTTAAACTATATTATCTGAAAGTTTTAGTCAGAAAGAGTAGAAGGAAAAAAAAGGCCGACAGCCTCAGTTTTGTTTCTTTTAATTTGATTCAAGTCTTCTCACCAATTCCAAAAATCAGAGGATTGGAGCACCTCTCCTATGAAGAAAGGTTGAGGGAACTATGCTTGTGTAGCTTGGAGAAGAGAAGGCTCTGGGGAGACCTCATTGTAGCTCTCCAATACCTGATGGGAGCATATAAATAGGAAAACAGCTGTTTTCAAGGGTGGATAGTGATAGGACAAGGGGGAATGGTTTTAAGCTGAGACAGGGGAGGTTTACTTTAGATATTAGGAGGAAGTTTTTCACACAGAGATGGTGACGCTCTGGAACAGGTTGCCCAAGGAGGCTGTGGATGCCCCATCCCTGGAGGCATTCAAGGCCAGGCTGGATGTGGCTCTGGGCAGCCTGGTCTGGTGGTTGGTGACCCTGCACATAGCAGTGGGGCTGAAATTTTATGATCATTATCATCCTTTTCCACCTGGGCCATTCTATGATTCTATGATTCTATAATTCCCTTCATGAAGTTATCAAAACAGTGCCTTGACAGGAATTAGACTGAAGGGACCCACTGGCACCATATGGGTTACAGAGGACAAAGTAAGCACGTTCCCAACAAGCATTATATGTGAAACCACATGTGTGGTTTTTATGTCCTCTTTTGAGCTAGCTTTTCTCTCTGAAACCCAGGGAACATTGGCTGTTATAGATGTTCACATTCAAATGATTAAGGAGAGAAGTTTGACTTTCTACAAAATTAAGGTGATTCTTTTCAGATTCAGGCAGCACAAAGACTAAGCTCCTTTCCTTTCATGCTCAGAATAATTAATACTGAATTACAATAGAAATTCTACTCAAGGACTATTGATAATCACATTAATACTAAATGACTTCCACATGCTTTATGTGATTACAATAAACAAAGATGTAAATAATGATTAAGCCCTTATTTTAAAGCATTACTCTATAATCAAGCAAAAAGAAAAGCTATTCATTCATGGTTTGCTTCTGTGAAGCAGCAGTAACACAACATATGAAAAACCTTTAGGTTTGGACCTGACAACCAGGCTAAAAGGTATTTTGGAGTGAAGAAGGTATAGTCTGGGATCCACACACAGTTCAGAGACACGAAGACAGGATGCCATAATGGCATCCATTTGATAAGGCCATAGCATTTTTCAGATAAGGCAAGACTGTAGGTTTAAAAGTAGCTTTAAATGTCAGATGTGACAGTGGCTCTGAAGAATATGAAGAATAGCCATAATTCACATGGGACAAAGGACAGCCACAGCCATAAATCCCAACTCGAGGAGTGGTGAAAATGCAGTTACATTCCTCAAAGGTGAAAACCATCCACCAGTTACTAGATCTTTACATCCCTAAAAGCTCAGTAATATGAGATTACCACTTTGAGATACTCTCAAAGGAGCCAAAGAAACAGAACTGATGGAATTTAGCCTTTTGTTTTACCGAGGCCTGCCAGAATACCTTGTATGCTGATGAGAAGAACTTGGGAGCTATTGCTGAAGCTCTCTTTACCTAGATAATGACTTGAAGAACTAATACACTTTGCAACAAGCAACTTATTTTTTCTGAATTTGCTTCAAGGCCAGATTTCCCTTCTCTGATTGTACTACTCTAAAAAGTTACAGTATGCAGTGTTGCTCTGTCTTGTCAAACTGGTCAGGAAACTAATGTGTTACAGCAATCTAGCACTTTGCTTATAATATCAGCAACTTCTCCTCAAACTGGTTTTGCTTATTAGAAAAATCAGAACATTTCTTCCACCTTCCCCTACACCTGCATTTCTTTTTTTTAAAAGAACAACCTGAGGAATATCACATTTAGAAAGATTTCTCTACTTTGAAAAAAATCTCAGAAAGGTAGGAATATTAGGATGCTTTTTGATGCTTTACATTGACACAATTTCTCAGATTTCAATGGACATACACTGATTTTTATTATTGATTTCTTCATAATATCACATGCCAGATATTTAATGTTTTAAAAATTACCAGTACGTTGCATTATTCAAGAAGCACGCTGTGAACATTCATCTAAAAACAATGATAATATCTGGATACACTAGGGTATGGAGGCAATTCATTTAGCATAATCACTTGCATTCCTGAGCCTTGGTTGTTTAATGTACCAGGAGAAAAGAGGGATGGCAGCGACCATATTCAAGCATGAAGTGACAAGGAACACGACAGCACACTGCATGAATGCTCTGACAGAAAGGTCTCGTACTCAGTTCCAGCAGCTATACCCAGTTCCATTTTCTGCTCAACAGATCTAGGAGTATGGATTCAAAAGCAGAAACACTTTGCTCTAGGGCATAATTATTTGCCTAATGAATTGCTGCCTAGAAAGCAGTTGGAAAAAATAGTTCAGACAATACATGTCAGCTAGTCTTCTGGTTATTCTTAGAATCAAGAAGTACTAGAGGTATGTGTAAGGCATACACATAATGTCTGACCTAGTTCAGCTACAGTATACTAACCACCATGTCTCTTGGGATAGCCCAGCAATGGTATCTCTTTCAGCATGATCTAGCTCAAATTCTTTGTGTACAACTCCTTTGGATGTAGTAACATGTACAAATTTCCCCAGCACCCAGGGAACAAGGGCTGAGGAACAAAGGAGTGGAAGGATCACCTGGGTATACAGCTTCTGCTGAGGACATTCTGCAGAACTGAGGTGGCAGTGAGGAGCAGGGGTTTGTTGGACTGGATGTCCACTTGTCAGCACTTCAAGAGATGCCAGCATCAGAAGGCTCAATAGAAACTTCCAACAGCCCTGACATGTTTTCTGATGTCTTGCAATGACCTTAAAACCTGTAATAAGTAACCAAATGCTGCAACTGCCAGATGCTACAGAAGCATAAGAAATCAAGGCCACTGACAATGTCTTGTTGCCTCTAACCTGATATTTGCTATATAAAAAATGCTTGCAGATGATCTTAAAGGCTCTTGTAGCTTGCATGTCAGAATCTATGAATAAACCCACTATTCACAATAGAGACACGGAAAAAAATTTGCTTGGTATAGACAGAGCAATCAGTTTTCTCTCAACACTTTGCTAAGATTTTTCTCCTTTAAGCTTCAGGACATTAAAACTCTGCCTCTCAAATACCACAGAAATGGCCCAAGTATCTCAGTTTACAAGAGTTGATGCACACCTTTGGTTTGGTGCAGCTCCATACCACTTACCCCTTCAAGACACTGAAAGATAAATATAGACAAAACTGAGTGCAGCAATACCACCTTAGCTATCTCATTTTTGCTCTAGACATTCACATACCCAAAAGAACACCAAGAACTTACGCAAATCTTGTTTGTAAGAGGACAGTTTTGTACAGTCACATCTAAATGTACTGCTCTAAGAGTGTTCAGAAATTCATTGTCTCTGTTAAAAATGACCCCAAAGCAAGAAAAAGTACTGGATTCCTGATTGTTCACACAGCTTAGTGATATTAGCTATATTCCAGATATTCCAGCTAGTTCTCTCCAAGACACTGAAGAGATCAAAACACATTGCTGAGCTGATGACCCTGTAAACCAGCCTGTGCACTGTGCTGCTTGGTATTGGAATCATGGATTAGTCCTTAGTCCTCTTTTATTTACGAGTGTAGATTCATCTCTAAGGCACTTCAAATAAGAGAAACACACGAATGCAGAGCAATAGAAATGAGAAAAAAGCCGTAATTTGCCACTGTCACAGGCTCTGGGATTACAACTGGGAGTTTCCTGCTGCACAGGGAAGCAGCCAGAGGACCTGTCTTTAGTTGCTGTAACTTCGCTAGCCAGGAACAACCAGTGTGGGTCTTAGTGATGCCTAAAAAAGCCAGTACAGAGTGTGATGGAGGAATAAAAAGCAAATATGTTGCTGCTGTAAATCTTCATGCTGGTAAAAGGTTTGTTATCGTGTGTGGGTACAGCACATAAACAGACTTTCTGAGGCAGTCAAATGCTGTGCACCTCTTTGCTTTCCGGCCAGGTTCACAGCTGAAACTGGGAGTAAAATATATGCTCCAGATAATGCCTGCAGGAAACAATCAGGAGAAGGTCACCAAAGGCTGAGGAAGGGGTAGAGCCCAGTCCTACTCAAGCTGGAAGGACTGTGGGCAGGACAGAAAATATCACAGCAAAATATTCCCCACTGCAACAGAAGGGGACAGAGTATTGTATAATATATCATTTATAACACAGTCTGTACACTGTCGAGAGTTTTATGTTTTACTTTTACTGCTGAGTATAGGTCCGCATGTTTTCACATGCTTCAAATTTCCATATGCGTACATTCTCTGACCTAAAATATCCTGTTTGTTCTCTTCCTGCATTTCATTTCCTTTGGGAAACTTCCTGCAAGATTTAAGTAATCACCACCTGGTTTGCTGCCCTGAATCATAAAAAAACCCTCCGTTTTCTTCCACAACAATATTCTGCAGCTTCATGGCATGCTTTATTTTGTGATACACATATATATATACATATATATATATATATATATATATATATATATATATATATGATAGACCAGGAGCCCCAAGCTTTCACATGGAAAGCTCACTATAAATATTCTCTGTTGTGTTTGAAAACTAATAATGACAACAGAATTGTAGGATCGCAACATTCAAACTAATGGGGGAAAAAAAAAAAAGGTATTGCCAGTTTTTATCTTCAAAATATACAGAGATATTTCATAAAACTTCCAGGGGACTTAACATCTTAATTGCACTAAAAAGGTCCCTTATTTACATTTCTCTAATATCAGCCTTGAGAACTTACAGTTAACCCAGAACTTAAAAAGAAATCTGGTAGCTAAGAGTAGCCTATCACATACATTATTGGAACAACTCCCTCTTGTATTTACTTTCAGGAAAATACTGATATTTCGGTGCCATAATAATTCTAAGCATTCAACCTGTTATTTACTTTATTTACATATTTGAAAAAAGTGTGTCGCAGTAATTAGTGAAGTATAAATTAGACAGATAAGACTAAAGAGACAAATTCACTGTCATTTTCAGTATAGGTTGGAAGGGAGCTCTACAGATATCACCACACTCAACTCTCCTGCCTAAAACAGGTTCTCCACAGTAGGTTTCACAGGATGGTGTTCGGGTGGGCTCTGAATATCTCCAGAGAAGGAAACACCACAAACCCACAACCTCTCTGGGCAGCCAGTTCTATTGTTCTGTTACCCTCAAAGGAAAAAACGTTTTTCTCATGTTCCAATGTCTCCCCATTGCCCCTTGCTCTGTCACTGGGAATTGCTGGGAAAAAAATGGCCATGCCCACTTGACTCTCTTCCACTAGGTATTTATAAGCATTAATAAGATCCCCTCCAGTCTCCTCTGTGCTGAAGTGTCCCAGGTCTCTTACTCTTTCCTAATACGAGCAATGCTCCATATGCAGAAACATGAACACAAAATGCACCTCCCTGTGTGCAGACACATGAATGCAGTGCTTCCGGGGGGAGTGCTGTGATGGCACAAGGACGAGGCACTGACATCACTGAGCAGCAGGCTGTGATGCCATCGAGCTTTGGGCGCTGGCAGGGCCTGGCCCAGTCACTCTCATGCCTGGACTCCTGCCGAGCGAGTGTGTGCGGCTTGGAGGCGCAGCGAGGATTTGGTTTGTGTGTACGGCTGTGCTCTGGGGACTGCTGGCAGCTGCTCTCAGTGCCCATCCGTACAGCCTTCACCTGTAGTCCCCTGGCCTGCCTGGCTCAGGCAGCCGGGGCCCCACGGGGTGCACGTGCAGCAGCACAGGTGAGCTGCGTGGGGACAGGCAGGGTGGCCATGGGGCGAGCTCTGGGATGGGAGAACTGCCAGGGCCGGGGCTGCAGTCTGACCCTGTGAGGGCGTGGGGCACAGGGCAGCACAGGCGTGGGGTCTGGAGGGTTTCCTGCTGAGGGAGCAGGACGTTTCTTCTGTCTGTCCCTGGGACAGGGAATTGACCATGGCTTCTCTCCCTCCTGCAGTGCACAATTTCCACTGCTGAGGCGCTGGTGAGGGAGAGCGACTCATCTTCACTCCCCATCAGGCCACGGCGCGAAGACCATGGCAGCAGAGGAGGCGTGGACATGTCCCATCTGCCGTGACGTGCGAAAGGACATTGCCTACGCAGTACCGTGCCGTCACGAGTTCTGCCTCGGCTGCATCCTGCGATGGGCCAAGCAGAAAGAGACCTGCCCGCTCTGCAGGAGAGTCATGGCAGTCGTTAAGCTTGCTGAGTTGGAAGACGACGACGACCTGGACTTTGTCATCTGTCCCCCAGCACCACCAGTTCCTGCCTGCTTCCAGGCAGGCATCAACCACATCTACAGCCCCCAGCACGATGCGCCATCCCCTCCAGCCTTTCTGCTGCTGCCAGAGGAGCAGGAGGCTGTGGAGGCAGAGGAGAGGCCTATGGTGGGCGGTCTCCTGCTGGAGGTCTGGGCAGCCCTGTTCAGGCAGCACCGGGAGATGCTCGACCCTGTGCTGCCATGGCTGCGCCAGGAGCTGCGAGCCGTCTTTGGGGCACAGTGGTGGGAGGCAATGGCGGCGGAGAGCCTCATCCTGAACGCCCTGTGTCACATCGGGCTGGACGGCGAGGCCCTGATCCAGCTGCTGCGGCCTGCCCTGGGGGACCGAGCGGAGACGCTCATCCGGGGCCTTGTGGACGCCATTGTGAGCCGGTGGGGCGAGGAGGCCCACAGGCAGCGGGGCCTCCAGGGCTTCCACGTGTCCGGAGGGCAGGAGGAGGGCCCTGCGGCCAGGGGGCAGGAGGACAGCGCCATGGCCGCCCCTGGCTCCGCAGCCTCCCCATTAGGGACCATTACACCAACGCCTGGACTCAATGGCATGACAGAAAGTGCCAACAGAGAGGAGCAGCCCAGCACACCAGAAGCTGTCTTCGGTGGGGATCCCAGTCACAGCCCTGCTGTGCACATCCCCATGGAACAGGAGGAGCCCCATGAGGAGACGGAGCAGGCGGCAGCATCAGGCCCCTCTGCCCAGGGCAGCAGCCCCTCCGCTCCTGGCCACTCGCCTGCCAGGGCCCGGCAGCCCCGTAAGAGGAGGGCTGGCAGTGACCTGGACCCACAGCAGCCCTGCAAGAAGCCGGCCCCTCACAAGCACTAGTGGGGATTACACTTATCTTTAATTAAAAAATAATGCGATAAAAAATTACACAGAATTACAGAATTTTATGTGTTGGAAGGGACCCCTGGAGATCATCAAGTTCAAATCCCTCCTAAGGCGGGTTATAGAAGCTTACACTGGAAAGTGCTCAAGTGGGTTCTGAATACTTTCCTGTGAAGGAGGCTCCTCTGCCTCTCTGTGCAGCCTGAGTTCTACGTTCCAATGTTCTATAACCATCAAAGCAAAGAGCTTTTCCTCATTTTCAGATGGAACTTCCTCTGTTCTAGTTGTGTGTCCATTGCTCCTTGTTTTGTCACTGGGGACTTCTGAAAAGAGCCTGGCCCCATCCAATTAATTTCCACTCAGTAGATATTTACAAGCATTGATAGACTTCCCCTCAGTCTTCTCCAGGCTGAAAAGCCCCAGGTCTCTTAACCTTTCCTCAAAGAGAGATGCTCCAAGCCCTTAATCATTTTTGTGGCCTTCTGCTGGTCTCTTTCAAGAGCTTTTCTGCCTGTCTAGAACAGAGGAGCCCAGAATCATACACAATACACCAGATGTGGCCTCTCCAGGGCAGAATAGAGGAGGAGGATCACCTCTCTCGATCTCCTGCCCATGCTCTTTTTAATGTACTCTAGGATACAATCAGCCTTCTTGGCCACAAGGGCACAGTGCTGGCTCATGGCCAATCTTTTGTCCACCAGGACATCCAGGTCCTTCTCCATAGAGCTTCTTTCCAGCAGGTCAGCTCCTAACTAATGTATGCAATTATTCCTCCCTAGGTGTAGGACTTCACAATTGCCCTTGTTGAATCTCATTAGGTTACTCTCCATCCAACTTTCCAGACTTATTATTCCACAAAGTCTTGGTTTTATTCAGAACACAGCTGGAACTCTCAGTGCTCCCCTTTCTCCCCTTCCTCCAATCTGTCACCACCAAATCATCATATTTATACAAGTTATTCTGTCCCTAGGGATCAAAGATCACTTAAATGGTATGAGTTCACTGAGGAGAGGTGCTGAATAGATTAATGATGAACACTTTACAAGAACAAGGAAAAGAAGCAGATTTGAGAAGTACTCTTAAACCTATTCTAATGCAATTTAGATGGACATATTTGGACTAGGCAGTGGGTTTTAAGGCGTTCAAAGCACACACTGGAAATACATGTGCATACCCATTCACCCTGTGATTGTTTTGTAGTGTAATGTGACAGCTTTATATCAATGACAGTAAACCTTCTAACAATATTTAAGAAAAAAAGCACACAGATTTAAGAGACAGAACACTCAAAGTAGGTGTCAGTTCTGGAATTGTGTCTGTTAAACAGACATACTCTGGTCTGCAGAAATTTCTAGGAAAAAAAAAAGATAAACAAATATGAAGCAATCGGTCTTTATATGGAAATAAACAAAAATAAGTGATTGCTGGTCAGATTCTGATGTGTTCACTCATTCTCTATACTCATTACTCATACATTATGTGATTACTCATTCTCTCCATGTAAAGTCTGATTAAAAAGCAGAATTTCAGAATGCTATTCAGCATGAAGGCATCAAAGCTGTTTCTGAAAAACAAAACTATGTGAAAGATACTCAAATTGTCAGTAAGGAAGCCGTACACCAACAAATACTGAGCAGCTTCTTATCCCATTGACTTCTTCCTGTGCACAGGAGCTGGCAACCCACCAGAAGTAGCCAACACAGGGTCAGGCAATACCCAATAAACATACTACTTTATCTTTCAGAAGTACCATTTTGTTTATCTCAATGGAATGAACTTTTGGCAGACTTCCATTTCCTATTCCAGCAAATCAGCTGTAGCAGAAAAAAAAAGATGAAACCAAGATGAAAAAATCATATAAATCAGTATCAACCTACCCAAGTTCTCCACACATCCAGAGAATCACTATGCTTTCACTGCTTACTTTTTCAGATCAAAAATTTTAAAAAGAACAACTGCTAGCAAATAAGGGGAAAAGAAAAAAAGAAAAAAAAGGGAGACAGGGAATAGAAAGAAGGTATTAGTGTAGTACACTCTTTGTTTAGCTAATTATGGAGAAATTAAGCTTTTAGTACATCCCAGACCAGATGGTAGCAAACTGTCCTGAAAAGCAGATAAAAACAAATTTCCTCAGAAAGACAGTGGTTGAACTTAATAATACAAAAGCGGTTTGTGCAAATTGCTTTTCTATCCAAATAAAACAGAACTAATTTCAATCATTCAGCTTTATCCCAAAAGCTACAGATGTTATGGATACTCAATCTTTAAGAATGAACTTCTCTAACTTAGAAAGGGAGATTCATGTGGGAAAGATACTTTTCACTTACAAGAATTTGCTAGTATAAAATGTAAAGACAAAATTAGGTGGGCTTAGCTAGCAAGAAATCCACAATGCATTTACTGACTGAAAACTAAAAGTTCTACCTAAAAAAGATGTATAGAAATCACAATTCCTTGTTTTGACAGCTATTCTCTTTTTACTGCTTTTTATTCCTGTTCCTTTTGAGAAGCATGGAAGATAGGGAGGGAGCTGGGTTCTCTTATGCCTTGCACATCATAAGTTCAGTTTTTTTATTAGGGATTTTGCTTACCTCCCATTTTGATGTTTCTGGGCAATGGATCAGAGCTTAGCTGAAATGTACTACACTTCTTTCAGAGTACTAGAAGAGGATAAAAACATTGCCAACATTTTAAAATTACTCTCCATGTGCTGGAGATTGCAAGATGCTTTCCTCAAAAGATTTTTCTATTTCCTACTGTGTTGAAGCACTGAAAGAAACTAATGGGATATGACAGGATACACTATTTGAAAGGCAGGATTAAGCCCATATGAATGCCATCTGCACTTGGTACTAAATCTGGATGAGTAACATCACAGCAATGAAAAACTGAGGATCTTGGAGGCTAGCTTAAGTGACAAACACAAAGGAAAGATTTCATTGTGAATGTTGCGTTCAGAGGTACAAAATGGGATGTTCATTCTTAGTAAAAATAATTCTGGAGGATACTTCCCATAACACCATTTCCCTTCATGTTATTCTTCAAGATGTTTCCGTCCAGATGCTCAGTTATCTTAGTCAGCACAAAACACTGTTGCTACTTTCTACTCCAGTCTACCACTTTCAGCTGCTGCTACTTCTTTTCTAGTGTCAGAAGAATTACATAGATCTGTGCACCCCGCCTGTGCTTCCCTCTTGTTTAATATACATCCACATGGTTCTTATATATTCAATTAATAAATACTTCAGTGTCCAATTTCATAAAAAGCTTTTTCCTATTTAAACTTTATATTGAGAAAAAATACTGCACTGTTTTATTTCTTTTGAAAATTATATACTAATTCCTGGGCAAACAAGGGGTGAAGTAGGAAAAGTTGAAGTAGAATATATGCTCCGTTAAGGCAATGTGGTCAAAGACAGTTTCAACGGAGAAAAAAGAAAAATAGTAGTAAGGAAAGGATAATGCCGTAAATAAGACCATAAAAGAGCACAGATTTGACCAAGAAATGAGAAGGGAGGCAGTAAAGAGAACCAAACCTGGTCAGTCACATTGACTGCTGAAAAAGTATGAGGGTGTGTTTATTCCAGAAGGGTTGCCTGATGGAGGAAATCCTAAATTGGGATGATAAGAAAAAAGGAAGATAGAAAATGCAAACACATTTAGATGCAGACCTGACAAAGTAAACACAGAGATAATGACAGTAGGCAAACCTTGGGGTCACATTGATTGATGGGCCATCAGGAAAATGTAGGTGCTACTTCCAGGAAGATCAACCTGAGCTTTGAAATCCCAGACACACAGCAGTGAAGTAGGTCCCGCCACACACGCTGAAAGGATATGCAGAGGAAGAGAAGCACAGTAAACAAAGCAGGGGCTGACAGAAAAGGGTTTTAAAGGGGCCAGTCATTGTGCTTGTATGGATTAACCTGCAAAGAGGAAAGGCAACAGCCATAGCCTTCAGCCTAGGCTGAGACCCTGTGTCTTCAGCTGGGTTCCAGGAGCTGAGAAGGATGAGATGGGTTGCTGGAGCAGGCATCTGCGTCTAACAACTTCTAACAGGGCAAATATTTTTCTCATCTCGGAAATAAAAGAATAAAATGTTCTGAAACATTTTTAATCAAGCCATGAAAAATGCTCTGTTTGGATTTGTTACCCTCCATGTCATGCTTATCTATAGGTGGATCTTCAATACATCCCAGAGAGGATTAAAACTCAAACTCAAAATTAAGTAATTTGTTTACTGTATAAACTACCATGTGCTTGATAAGAACTTGCAAGTAGTTTTGAAAGGAAACTGTAGAAATGCAATAAATTACATTTTTCAAGAAATTACTTACTCTTCTGAAAAACATATCTCAATGCTACCCAAAAGTTGCAGTCCCAACACCAAGGCCTGAGCTTTTTATAATCAAAAACACAAGATCTGGATCCTAATCTTACTTCCTTTATCACGAAGGGTGATAATAATCCAGGTTCTGGAAATCTTTTAAAGAAAGCTATATTCAAAATTATGCTTATTATATATTAACACCTTACAACAGTTATGAGAAAGACATATCCACCAGTGAATGATAAACACAACTTCAGAGCTCTGATTAAGAAAAAAATAATCAAGCCTTCATTTTTTGTCTTTCCTCCGCCATCTTCTCAAAATTATGAACATTGTAGTGAAAGAAAATGCACACCTCAGAGAGAGCTCAGAGAAAGACAGAGAAAGCTGTAATGAGATCACAGGAAAATGGTCAGAGGCAGACATTGATATGACTGTAGAAACCAACAGCTTGCAAACAAATATGTTATGGAAACATCATTTAAAATAATGAAAAACATAATTTACCACACTTTTAAAATGTGCCACAGAAGGAACAATAATGTCTCTCAAATGGAAGGATCTGAACTCACACCCAGAGATGCTAAAAAGAAATTCCCATTGCCTTCATCACAGAGGAACACACAGCATAAATCAAATCCATGATAACGATTCTCTGGGAAGTGAGGTTGTCATCACCTGATGAAAGTGGACCTACTATCTAGCTGCATCACGGTCACACCAAGAAATTCACTGAGATTAAGTTATCCAAACCTTAAAAAAGATTAATTCAATATTAGCCTGAAATACATCCCAGGTGAATGTACTTTTGAGAAGATCTATATCAGCTTATGTTGAGAGATGGCATTTATCCTCGTAAATTTAAGGGATGATGGATAGGTATATTATGCATTAACAGTGCAGTATGAGCATGTTATGACAAGTAATCTTCTTGCCAGCAAAGAATATTGCCTTATCTAGTGCCGGAATCTTAAACCAAATGAGCTGGATAGACAACAGAATTATTGAAAAGGACAAAAAGTCTGTCAGTGCAAACACTGACCACATACAAACCCCTGCACTGTGCCTAAATTGATGAGACTGGGCCTAATACTGAAAGACATGCATCTGACACAGCACTGTGGTTTAACCCAGCAAATGGCTGAGCACCACACACTCATTCACTCCCCCACTTTCACATCAGATGGGGAAGAGAATCAAGAAGAAGAAAGTAGAACTTATGGGTTGAGATAAAAGTATTTACTAATATAGGGAAAAGGGAAAAGATAATAATTATGACAAAGGCATATATATATATATTTCACACATATATATATAAATGTATATATAACAATTGATGCACAAGCAATTGCTCACCACCCCCTGACTGATGGCCAGCTAGCCCCAGAGCAGCAGAAGAGAGCAAGATGAACTCCTACCCCTTCAAAACTCCTCCTGTCAGCTATCCTATTTCTGTTTCCTCCCAGCTCCTTGGCCCTTTCACTGTGCAACTCTGCTTAGCTGGGAACTATAAACATTGTTGTATTAACATTGTTTTTCTCCTAGAACCAAAACACAGCATTATACCAGACACTTTGAAGAAAACAATTCCTTCCCAGCTGAAACTAAGACACACTGCTACCATATACTACTGTGGGATTAGAAAAGTTTGCTGAGTCAGAAAAACAACAGACCCAGCTCCCTCCGCCTGAATAACACCGCTGATGTCATGTCTGATTTCAGTGGAGTCACTACAGAATTTCATACTAGAGCACAATTAGTCCATCAGCAGGGTTCTGAAACATGGACAATTGTCAGGGGAAGTAGGAAAGGAAGAAAAGAGGAGTCTCTGGGACCTTATCCAAACCTTTTGGAGTTGATGACAGTCTGTCAGACATGCAAAGAATCGATCACTAACCCTGAAGAACAGCCATTTAAAAATTTCCTTTAACTCTAAGCACTTGGATGAAGAAATTAACATGGAAAGGAATGTGTGTGAAGATAACTATCATGCACAAAATGACAGGAATGATGAAAATAAACAATTCCACCGCCAGTGCAGTGAAGACACTGCTGCTGCAATCATGAATAAAAACAAAGCCCCATCAGCACAGTCTGAAAGCCTGCTTGTACAGCACCAGCACAGGTGGTCACAAATAAGGTATAATAGCATCACGCTGCTTTTAACTCCCTCGGGCAAGGTCTTGTATAGCAGATGGCCCATCCTTTTGTTGTTTTGTTGTTTGTTTGGTTTTTTTTCATTCTCAACTCATCATTTGATCTGCTTAACACTGTCCTCACTGTGCAAAAAAAAAAAAAAAAAGCATTGTACAAAACTATCTTTACCTTAGAGCACTTTGAACATGTTGTGAAATGAGGCAGCTACAAAGATTAACATAATCTAGCACATGCAGGTTATTTAAACTGCTAATCATGCCTTTGCTGCAAAGCTGGGGTTGTCATATAATGAGATAAGCTGAAGGCACAGAAAAAAAAAGATGTAAAGGTTGCATCGACCAACTAAAAGAGACTGAGTCTAGAAACAGAGAAAAGATGTTTTGTGAGATGTGGTGTAAAAGCATAGTCAGAAAATTCCCCAATAAAACATCAAGATAACAGTGATGTGGAAATCAGTTATAAAAAAGTAGCTGTATGTGAAGCATAAGGGAGTCATAGGTTGAGTTTGGTTTGTGAGACAGTGAGAAAGACAAACGTGACCTAAATTGATACAGGCTTATATGCAAGTGCAAAAACTTCTCAAAATTACTATATTGTCTTCTCCAGGATATGGTTTGTGCCCAAAGGTTCCCGATGCTGCAGGGTGTTCCTGAACCTTTTCATGATCTGCAAACTTCTGTTGAACAAAGCCTTTCATCTCCTTCCTAGCACCAAAGAGCATTAGCCTAGACCCTGGAGGCCACCACTATTCCTGCAAACTGTGTGCTGGCCCAACACTGAACAGTTAGCTCCATTATCCAGTTGCTTCCCATTTCTTTAAGCAGAATCATAGGACCAGTCAGCTGATACTTTAAGAACAGAACATTGTGGTGCCTATAATTCTATAAATATAATTCATGATTAAGACATTTCTCCCTCTTTTTTTTTTTCCTATTATCATGCTCAGTGAGTGATGTCTGGAATAGTGTATCTCCAACATAGTCTGCACAATGAAAAGTTTACAGCCGAAGAAGTAAAACAAAGCACACTTACACTGTTCAACCACCAAATAATACAGAACAAGCTTAGCCCATACTGCTATAATTAAAGGACCACAAAACATGAGGCAGTTTAGATGTTTTTAAACTGTTTCATAGCAAAGCTTCTCCAGTTTGCGCTGTAACAGTTTGCTGTCCAGTTTGCAGTGTAACAGTTTAACCCCAGCTGTTTATCTACTGCTTGTCTATAGATGTTCACATTTCTGGCTTTGTGCCCAGCTGTGATCATGGGGCTTTGTGGTTACAAATGGAGACCCGAGCCAGCTCATGTTGTTACGCATTCTCTACTCCCATTAATCTCTCTGAGATTCTTGGGTGAAGGTAGGGGAAGATAGAAGACAGATGATGAAAGAAGGAAATGTACAGCACAGTCTAGGACACAATCAGTTCCGCAGAAGAAAGGCCCAAAAAGCCACAAGAAAATTAGCAAAAAGAAATGCACTTAGACAACAAAGGCTCTCATGGAATGGAAGTGTATTTTAAACACTGCACAATATGTGGAAAAGGAAAAGGATCATCAGCCAGGTTCCTCTGGGAAACTATTTGAAAATAAATGGCTGAGTGATTGACAGGCCATGACCAGGGACGAGGACAAAGTGTGTAGGATGGCAGGTCAAGGGAGAAGCATTTTCATGCCAGGGTACAGATAGCAAAGCTGATGGGTTCATAACCTTGCTTTAAACTCTGCTTTAAAGGGTAAAAACAGAGAAGAAAAAAAAAATTGAATCATAAAATTGTTTGAGTTGAAAGAGACCATTAAAGGCCATCTAGTCCAACTTCCCTGCAATGAACAGGGACACCTACAGCTTGATCAGGTTGCTCAGAGCCCTATCCAGGTTGATCTTGAATGTCTCCAGGGCATCCACCACCACTCTGAGCAACTCATTCCAGTCCTTCACTACCCATATTGTAAAAAACATTTTTCTTATGTCCAATCTAAATCTCTTTCTTCTCTTTTGGTTTGAAACCATTTCCCCCTGTCTTAACACAAAAGATCCTGCTGAAAAGTCTGTCCCCTTCTTTCCTATAGCCTCCTTTAGATACTGAAAAGCTGTACTTATCAGTATCAGGTACTAATACTGTACTAATACTGTATCAGGTCTTGCCAGAGCCTTCTCTTCTCCAGGCTGAACAGCCCCATCTCTCTCAGCCTGTCCTTGTAGGGGAGGTGTTATCACCTCCAAATGTTGGTTCACTTTGTCACTCAAGGAGAGCTGCTGTCCAGTGGAACCACTACATTTATGTCAAGACCCAGTGGCAACCTCACAAGATAGACTAACTTGACTCATGCCAGAAGAAAAACAAGCAAGCAAACAAATAAGCAAACAAAAATCAGAGTATCTGTCTCCTGATCAGTACTGCAGAGCATTACTGAGTAGTTCTAACTTCACAGTAAATGTTAATCAGCCCTTTGATCTAGCCTTTAATCACTTAAATCACAAATACTCTCAGTGACTCCACCATGACTAACTAGGCCTGTTTTTCCTCATCAAATACCAGATAGGCCAAGCGTGTTCTCTGTTGTTAGGCAGATGAGGGTAGGCATTTACACATGGTTTTGTTGCTAGGCTAATAACAGACAGACTAATTTTGGTGGTATAATAGAGAATTCCAGCCGCATGGACGGCCAAATTGCAGTGAATCTTCTAGGGCTCCTCCATTTCCCATTTCAAGCCTATAAACAATTTCCTCTAGGTTAATGAACAGTACAAAAACACATACATCCATCATTTAACAAGGCAACATGCTCACAAAGATTTAAAATTCTGGACTAATGGTTTTCAGTTACTGCAGAGGAGAGCTCTGCAGAAAAAAAGCAAATATCACCGTTACTTTAAATGCCTCTTTCTGGTGCACTTGGATATATAAATATGTAAATATTTATTTACAGCAAAAGTATTTATTTTGCTTATGGGAACACTGACAATTACTTAGACAGTTCTGTATGTGTGCTCCCACCTGACACATGCATACATTTCTGGAGAACCCTTGGTAGTTGCCTCATATCACAAAGTAAAATTTCATAAAGCTTTCTGATATTTTGGGGCTTGTACCTACACCACAATATTTCTTGCATTTTCCCTCCCTTTCTCTCGTCTTTTGGTCTTTCCTCTTTGTTTTCCACCAGCTTCTCATAATGTTACCTCTCATGTGCTACCAAGACCAAAAACTCACTGATGTTATAACATCCTCCGCAGTACAACAATGCACAGATTGCTCTTACCACAAAAATAATGCACATCAACATACACAGCATTTGCATTAATTGATTTTGTTGTCTGCCTTGAAACCAGACCTTCAAAAGTAATAAGGAACTGCCCTATTAGCTGTGTACTCCTGTGTATTTGCCTCTGCTTCCTAGGAAATGATGTTCAACAAGAAGCAAACTCTAATGTTATAATTGAGTCAAAGATCAGTGAGAAAATAAGCTTTAATCATATTTAGGATTTCAAACAACAGTTTTCACTCTCAAATCTTTTGAGCACACATTTATAGATCTTTCATTTAATTTAAATTGAGATAAAGGAAAAGTGAGTGCAGAACAAAATGTAAAAGCCAAGTATTTTTACCGGTTCCACTTTTATTGTTGAATCATTCTTCAAAGTATTTCTTTCCTGGGGGTTACAAGTACTGCCAGGACTAAGACAGACACACAGTCCTTTCCTTTGTGACTCAGCAAGATATGTCTGGATGCTGAGAACCAGGCATACTGCACTAGCCTAGGGGTGAGAGAAGGAAGGGCTTGTTGTAACAGAGAGGGAAATAACTGAGGATCTCCACTCCCCTTTCAGTCCTTAAGTACTCTGAATCATGAATTTGTCTCAGATTATCACTACAACAACAAACAAACAAACAAAAAAAACCAATACTTTGATTTTTCTGAAGGGTTATCTGG
This sequence comes from Tympanuchus pallidicinctus, assembly GCF_026119805.1. Classification (NCBI taxonomy): domain Eukaryota; kingdom Metazoa; phylum Chordata; class Aves; order Galliformes; family Phasianidae; genus Tympanuchus; species Tympanuchus pallidicinctus. The sequence goes on from NW_026294744.1 coordinate 7,861,677, forward strand.
GAAGAAAATCCTTAGTACTGAAAACAGCTGTTACATACCCATTTCTAGCTAGCATGCTTGTTATGTAATTCAGGGATCAATTTCCCAGTTTTGCTGATTGGAAAAAGCTTTACAGTAAGCTCTCCCTCTCATCCTACAACAGGAACTCTTCATAAGAGCATGTAACCTTCTGCAGTGCTGAAGCAAATAGAACTGAAGGCACTTACTGAAAAATAAAAAACTTCTCTGTGGAGTGTTAAAAATTATGGACTATAATGCTCCCTCCAGATAACACAGCATGCTTTATTCCAACTGCTCTTCTGTCATAGACTGAACATATATAAAATCCAATACCTCTCCTTTCTCCTCCCTCCAGCCCCTACAACAGTGTATATCTGTCACAAATCACTTCTTATGTCTCACTTCTAAATGCACCTTTATGGCTAATTTTTAAAATGATGTTGACTGAGTTGCCACAGTGAGAGACTGATACTAACAGAGGTAAATAATCATCTGCCACTTCTATGATGCCTTATAGCAAAGACAAAAAAAAAAAAAAAAAAGACTATTTAAAGGAATTACGTTATACAACAGAAAGCTAAATGGAAATGGATGGATTTGCAGAATTGCTGCAGGCTTTGACTCACAGTCATTGTGATAATTTAAAATATAATGACCTCTTTCGCTAGCAGTTTTCTAGAGATTGCTGCATCCAGGAAAAGATAGCACAACGAAACTTGTGAATGCTCTCCAGACATTCCAGTGCAAAGCTCTGCCACCTGCTAGCAAAGCACTCAGGTGCACTGAGTTAAAACCACAGAAAACACACAAAATTCCATAAATTGTGCCTTGAATCAATAGCAAGCATATAGGAAAGAGGGGCTGGTAGCTTTACACTCATTAGTTTATTTTTAACTCATTAGAACAGCATGCACAAAGGGAAAGGCTGATTTTCTTGTTTTTTGGCATAATTCAGTAACCAGCTAGTGGAGATCAGAACCTGGTAATCTCCTAGGTTTATATTTCAATTCTGCTACAACACGGTGAAGCAGTAGGCACTGCTGCCCCATGAAACCCATCTATTAGCTGAACCACTGGCTTTGCAGATTTACTAGGCTTGATATGTGTGATGTGTGCCAGGTGCCACTTTCAGTTCTCAGTAATCAAACTTCTCTTGTCTCTTAGCTACTAGTGAAGCTGTGGAACTGCAGATTTTGCAGTTTGTGAACTTAAATACAAGAGAGGAAAGGTGCTTTCCCTCACGCTCAAGCTAACTTAAATGCCCAGTCAAAAGCAAAATCAATTAGCAGCATACCACAGAAAAAAAGCAGAAAAAACTGGTCATGTTGCTGAGCTGCAGTGAAGTTCAGAATAGACGGTGCCTGTATCTGTACCAGACACTGGCTTTGAACAGACCAATACTTCAGTAATTACCTTCAGCAGCAGAAGAAATTCATAAACCAGAATGGACAACACTGATCATAACATCAGTAGCGTGACAAGGCTGCTTCTCAATTTTATTGTTCCAATATTGTAACTGCTGTGCATACAATACTTAAGAATATTAGAACCAAATAAGAAGCACTGTTCACTGTGTACGGCTACAAAGCTGTACCTATAAACAAAGATTACTAGAACACATCTCCTCCTTAGTCATAGCATTAACCCTTTCAGAAGAAAATGCACTATGGCCTAAAGCTTTTAAGGGAGTCTGTAAATGTACAACAATGAATTAAAAAACAGGATAGCATCCTTTTTTTTTTATTTTTTTTTAATAAATAATATGCTGCTGCTGTTGCTGATTCCTTGAGAAGTGAATGTTAGCATTCTGTTGGCCAGAAACATACTGCTGTTTTATGGGTAGTCATCAAAATGTCATGCTTCAAAATATTAGACAGCATTCCTTGCTGCATACAACAAAAATATCCAATTACACCTTCTGAAGAAATCAGAGGAATTTAAAGGCACAGGCACCACAAAAGATACAGGAGCTGATGGTGACAGACATTTGGAAACACAAGGATCTCTTCACAGGTAAGCCCTCTCCCCATTAACTGCAGAAGTCTGGACTTTGTGATGTTGGCAGTTAGGTGAGATGACTTGCAGTGTGGTTGGATCCTCAGCTCTACAGCTGTCCTGAGTGAACAACTGCACTTAGAATAGGAAATTCTGTATGTTATCACACGGAAAAGCAAGGCTATTAAATTACATCTGAATCAATGCTTTGTTCATATTCCTTCAATCCTATTCATTCTAATACATGGGCTCAAACACACAAATAAGAGTGTTGTTTTCTGCACTGGAAATTTTGAAAAACACTCAGAAACTGTTGTCCAGTGTCTTGAAAAACAGCTTAATTTCCTACAGATTTCTGCAGTAATTTTTGGACATCTGGAGAGCTGACATATAAGCGAAAATAACTGAAGTGGTAAAGGAAATAGGGAAACTGTCTCTGATTAATTACGTTTTACATGATGATATCATTTCATGAATTACTCATTTAAAAAACAACCTTTAGTTTGATGCCACTTTCATTATAAAAGAAAACTCATGAAAATCACAAGTACCTCACATTTAATATCGATCTGGTCCTTCTGTACGTCTCAATTTCAACAAAAGACAAAAGGACCTCCAGCATTAATGCTCAATCACTTGTAAGAGAACCTATTGTTTATAGGGCACTCTGCCCTATTCAAGCACAAGGGATGTCATTAAGTTCTGTACAAAAGCCCAAACATAAGCTTTGGCAGCTGAGAGATAGAGTGCAAATGCAGAAAGTACTGCTGTTCAGATGACAGGAATTAGTATAGCTCTGCTGGCTTCCTAGAATTATAGTGAATATAATATACCAGCTGAGGATGTTATCCATTATCTGTAACTCCAGCTGTGCCTGCATAGCTAATCCAGTCAGATCTTTGAGTTGAGACTTACATGGCATGAAGCAGATTGCTTTATATAATTTAAACACAAAGAAGAAACTTGCTGATAATTCCTGCCTGAACTCACAGTGACTCAGAATTAAGTGAACATGGCACAGCAAGCAAACCAACAGTGTAGTTTTCCATAGGACTGCTAAACTATCCACCAAGGGGTCCAGGCATGCACAAAAAATGTGATGGAAGTCTATTTTTTTTTTGGGTGGAAATTACTTGTGTAGTGCAATTCAGTTTCAGTTTCTTTCAAGCATTCAACCCTCCACAATCAATCAAGCTCTCACTATGCATGAAGTCCAAAGCATCTGCAAGGTGGGAAATAGTCAAATTGTTTACTTCTCATAAACAATTTTCTCTTGAAGTTTTGTTTTGTTTCAGCCCCAAATTTCAGGGCAAATGTACAGATTCAGCAAATTTTAAGAAGAAAAGTGCTTGTCTGTTGTGAGCAAATGTAGAAAGGAAAGAAAAATCCAGGTCTGAGTAAATTTGCTTAACAAGTTAGAGGATACGCGACAACTTACTTCCAGCTCTATTAGTGTGCCACCAGCCTAAAAGCAGTCAGTTCATCATGTACTTGGATGTCCTCTTTCTTCAGGCTGCTGCTTCTGTCAGAGCTGTCTGAACAGCTTGCACTGCGCAGTTGTAGTCTAAGCACGCAACCACTCATTCACTTTGCACAACTCAAACTTCTGCCAAACGGCATGAAAGAAAGTTGTGAAGAACCTTTTGAGCAATTCACAGGAAGTCTTTTCCAGGCTGCTGCCAAAGGATGTTCACAGCTGATTGATAAGCAATGCAGAGAAGGAACATACGTCTCACCAGAGGAACATGCTGCCCCACATCAGTCAGAGGCATTATACCGTGCGGCACTGACATAGTTTTGCTTCCAACCACAAAGAGTTGGTGCTTCTTGTTCAGTGTGTTACATGTTTAGTGACAAAAGGGAAGGGGGGTGGGGGGGGAATAGTGCAAGAAAGATGAGAGGTGGATCTAGGGTTTCTCTGCACCACTCTCATGCAACCTTCTCTTACAACTCCGTACCGTGCAGTAGCTGCCAGCCCTCCCATATTTCGTTGGTTTCAGTAGCAACAGCAATTGCTTACAGATCTGTATGTCAGGCTGTGACTGAAGTAGTCATTTGGGTAGTCAGACTGTATTGCTGCTTTTGCCAGTTCCTCCCCATCTCCTCTACAGAAAAGGAGAAAGAGCAGAAAGAAGCTTTCAAAAGGCTAGATTCAGCCCACATGCAGCCCTACAGTCAGACAAGGACACTTTATATACAAGTACATACAAGCAGAATGAAGCATGAAATAGACGACAGGAATAAGATTGTCTAATATCCCAGCTCATCGCTATAAACTACACTCTGCTACAATGGCAAAAACAGCATTAACCGAACAGCATTACTTACGTTCTACACGAACTCACCAGGAACTCTAAAAATATTTATTCTAAAATCAACCAACACATATCCTTACAGCCAATATTTCAAACAAGTAATCCTAAGCAAAACGACTTTTTCTGACATCACAGAAATCTTGCCTCCTAGTTCCTGCAATGTCCACTGCAATGCCCCTTCCACACTCAACAATATATGCCCTTCGGGGAATTAGATTAGAAGTCTTTCTGAGTAGTGCAAAATAAGCAAAATTATACAGAAACTTTCAGGTCAGGGCTTCATCTGCCACAAGTCACCTGAAGGCAATGAACCACATTTTGAAGGTTGTCATGGTGCATGCCTTTTTCATGTGAAGAGAGAATCTCTCCTTTACAGGAGAGTTTATTGTGTGGGACAGAATTATTATTTGTAATTAGTAAACACAAAAGGGGAAAAAAACATTAATATATTTTAATATCTTACACATATTTTACTTGAAGCAAGTAAATAACATCCAGTGGCACTGACGACTCTACAATTTTTCTACTTGAGTTTCGAAAACTGTTGCTCATTTGGCGGTTATTTAAGGCCTCAGTTCACAGAGATACATTTACAGGCAAAGACGCAGAGAGCAAAATGAGAGGCAGGGCAAATATTATGCCAGAACTGAGCTGACCCAGCAATGTTCAGGAACAGGAACACTAACATTACGAAGAATAAAAGGAGGATGGTGAAGGTCCTCCCATGCTGTGGCTGCTTCCTGTGCTTCTGCTTAGTGGAAAACCAACAGGAAGGGACACATCCCTGAAAAACTGATGGATACCATCCGCTCTGTGGGAAAGTGGGATGCTCAGGGTCCTGACAGTCCTTGCTAATGGAAAATTCCTTGGACTTAGTACATGCCCCTTACATGAGGAAAAACAGAGATGAGAACCAAAATTTGCAGTATTCTGACAATGTGTGAACAGCAACTAGCAACTCTGCAAACAAAAGCAGCTTCTCTGGCAGGTCCCATTAATCTTTTAATACAGATTTAATGCTCATAAAAGAGATAGCATGAGAAGCCATGGATTTAAGTCTGCTTATAATGTTAGGCACCACAACAAGCACTTATGATTGAATGTTGGGCAAAGAGCCAGGAAGATGGTGCTCTGGATTTTCACTGTCTCCCTCATTCTCCTGCTGCTCCAGTCAAAAAATGAAAGATAATGATATTTCATCTGTCTTGCTAAATGACCCTGCTCCACAACAGTTTGTAAACAGCAGCTTGACTTAAACTTACTCCATTTAGAAATAAAAACCCTCTAAAATGGGACAGAAATCAACTCCTTGATATCATGTTCTGGCCAAAAAATCTGTTGCTTCCTTCTCTCCATTACAGTTCAAGATCAACAGTCAGAAACCCCTCTTTAAGGCTAGCAATAAACCTTACATTTGACTGCCAAATATGCTTTAGAACCAGTCCCACTTTTTGCAGCTTTTCCAAAGGCTCCTTTCTGCCTCGTACAGAAGGATGAGAACAGCTTAAAGCAGCTCTCAGTGGAGGACCCTCTGGGACAAGGCATGAAGGACTCGAGCCAGAAGATAACCAGTAAAGGAACTGTATTTATGAATGGCCTTGGATTTCACTTACTAGCAGTATCAAGACACCTTCATGTCAGTACAAAGGCTTGCTTTTGTTCTACTTGAGAGTAGTTTGCACTCAGTGTTTTAAGCCTGTCATGCATTTACATTAACTTTTACTGGCCTAAACGAGGGCACAAGGAAAATCAGCATGACTGAGAGACATACAGCAGGACAGAGTGGAGAGCATGACCTGAGGACAGTGTGGTTAGGACTCCTGGGACAGTCATCCATTTAGCATGTCCCTGCTAAAGCCCCAGCTAGGTCAGCTGATGGGAAGAACATGTGCAGATGGTAAGCCATCATTCACCAATAATGAATCGGTTAAAGAGTAATGAGCATTACTGACCCACACAGCTGTGCTTTCCATCCACAAAAAAGGACTGTACATGGACAGTGATCATTTTCGTATCAATAATCTTGCTCAGAATTACTCTACTTTAATCTCTAATCTGATTCAGGTTTTCAAGGCTACTCTCCTGGCCATTCGTCCTTTATTTATTTTACAAATAATGAAAGTTTAAGAACAAACTCGGCACTGATCATGGAACAGATCATCCTGGATGACATGCTTGATCACATGAGGAATGGGCGTGTGATCCGAGACAGCCAGCACAGCTTCACCAGGAGAAGGTCATGCTTAACCAGCTTACACTAGACTCCAATTAAAAACAAACAAGTAAACAAACAAAAAACCCTCTGAAACAGTATATGATCTAAAACACCAGCGACAAGAACTACTTATACCACCTTAGTACATGAGCTGGAAGAGCAATTGCAAAGAGCAGTTAGCATGGTTACAAATCCAGACTAGGAGAACTCACTGAGAGTAGCCCTGCGGAAAAGGACTTGAGGGTTCTGACAGGTGAAAAGCTGACATGAGCCAGCAATGTAAGCTTGCACCCTTGAAGGCCGACGGTAACCTTGATGATCAAAGAGCTGCAGTACCTCTCCTATGAAGACAGGCTAAGAGTTGGGATTGTTCAGACTGAATAAGAGAAGGCTCCAGGGAGACCTCATTGTAGCCTTCAAGCACTTGAAGGAAGCTTACAAGCAGGAGGGGGACTGATTTTTCACGCAGTCTGATAGTGATAGGACAAAGGGAAATAGCTTTAAACTAAAAGAAGGCAGATTCATGTAAAGTGTTTATGAAGACATTTTGGGAGGCAGTAGTAAGCTGGGGGTTGGCGTCTTCTCCAATGTAACTAGTGATAGAACTAGAGGGAATGGCTTCAAGTTGCACCAGGGGAGATTCAGGCTGTATGTAAGGAAATACTACTTCTCCAAAAGGTCAGGTGCTGGAATGGACTGCCCAGGGAGTCACTGGAGGAGTGACTGGCCCTGTAGAGTCACTGACTCCGGAGCTGTTCAAGGAATGTTTAGATGTTGTGTTGAGGGACATGGTTTAGAGAGTGCTATTGGTGACAGGTGGGCGGTTGGACTGGATGATCATGTAGGTTTCTTCCAACCTTGTTGATTCTATGATTCTAAGACATTTTTTACTCAGCAAGTGGTGAGGTGCAGGAACAGGCTGCCCAGAGAGGTTGTGGATGCCCCATCTCCAGATCTTGAAGGTTCCCTCCAACATAAGCCATTCCATCATTCTATGATTATATGAAGGATCTAGTGGATAGAATTAAACTGAGTAGGGGGTGGGGAAAGGAGGAGATTAAAATCTCATTACAAAAAAGGCATAGTTATATCCTGGAGCTTCAGCTCAGGTTCCACCATCTACTGATAGTATTCTCAGCCTTAAGCAGATCTTTCAAATTAGACACCTCAAAAAGTATAGGCACCTGATACAAGAAAATAAGAAATTTTGTTTAAACAGAGGAAAGGCGTTTTTTCCTGTAAGGGCAGTCAAATACTGGAACACATGGCCCAGAGAGTTTGTGTATGACAGACTGTGTATGACACAGGCCATACACCTTTTTTTGTCTAGTTTGGAAGCAGCTCTTTTTCTGCAGTGCAGACATGGCTTCATTGACTTCAGTAGGTCTGAGGTCAACCCTTGAGAGGATTAATATTGCTACACTTCCAGAGTACAGATGAAGCAGAAGAGAAAGAAAATAAAGCCTATGACTTTACCCCTCTAGCAGATAAACAAGGTATGGTCTGTAAGATAGGCAGTGTCAGCTGATTCATCTGATAAAAACAAACTAACAAAAAACAACAAATGAGAAATACTTCTCAGAACAGTTGTTTTTAAATTCCACACTTTTTTCTTGTTCATGTTTTGTGAAACGACTCTTGTGATTGAATGTTTGTCTATATTTTGACCTAATATTTTCTCTCCCTACAGACCTTACATTCTAAGTTCCTTAGACTACTAAAAGAATACTACAAGAACACTACTACTCAATTGCGAGAATACTTATTACTTTTTGGAAGACACTAGACATGCACCTGGACTGAAAAAGGAAGCAAAGCTTCCTGGGCATGTTGAATACAGAGGAAACTTCTGTTGTATCCTCTTGTTCAGAAAATGCTGTCTGTGTTGTTCCTCTTGAAAGGCCTCTGATGAGTTTTCCATGAACTGGCTGTGAAATGGTCACGTTACAGAATCCTTCAGTTCTGACTTTATGATTTTTTTCACAAATTTATTTTACTCATAGAAGAAATACAAAGATAAGACCACTCCAGTAAAAAAGTTATTTATCTTTTTGAAATTTTGGCTTCTGCAAGTACTCTACCCATTTCAAATATACATGTATACCTAATTGCTCATTCTGCCAGTCTAGATACAAATGGAACGGACATCTCTACAATAAAGTCAGAGTATTTCTTCTAAAGATCTTTTAATGAATTGTAATTAGTTTGAGTAGAGCTGCCTGACACTTCTTCCTGAACAGTTTAAAAACACATTTTGGAGCCATCAGAATTAAGCTATTTAGCATTTTCAAGACTTCTCTTGAAACATAAATTAATCAGTATTAGAATAGGTTCAGAACTTTCTGAGACCAACAAATAATTGACTTCCATGCATTACACTCCTTGGCTCTGGAAACAGGTTTTAATTCCTGAAGATACTTTTCTTCTCAATTTTGATGCCCTTTACTTTTTTCTTGTCTTCTGCGGCAGGCCTTCTGAAAATCTAAATACTTCCTGCAGTGTTTAATCACTTCCACTCTTTTTGCATGTACTAAACTTAGTCAGAGTCACTAATTCCTTCTGATCTGCATTTTTCACCACCCTTTTAATACCAGTACTATTCTTTTTTTTCGCATTCCCTGAGAACTTGTGAAAAATAGTCTAAAAGCTCCTTCTTTGACAGTTCTCATAGCATTATGGCTATTTACTTAGAAGCTGCTAAAAAAAATTCTCCAGATCCCTCTAACTTCCAATTTACTTATGGATCCCTCAGCCTACATGTTGTCTGTTCTCACTTCTGTTCTAAATCCTTTGTTAAGACTATTTTGTCCGCATTACCTGTTGTAGCTGATATCCTTCTTCTTTCAGTACATTTATATTCTCTAAGATTCCAGTTTCCTCACTGATGCAAGAGTACTGTCTTGCAGGCATTCTATTACTCCACTTCTAATAGATTTCTATTAACTTCTCAGTATTCGACTGCAAAACTGTAATTTGGAATTTTATGGATCACAGTTTGTAGCTTTCCATGCAACTATCAGTTGTGTTACTCTTCAGTCATTCCACAGAGAAACTGGTGGAAATAGAAAACCATAAAAGATTAAATTTAGCATGCAGGTGCTTTTGTAAGGTTGTTCCTTTCCTTCTGCTGTTTACCTGTCCAGGTAATTTTTTAACATTTCAAATACATAACTCCCAAACAAGGTTGCTTCTCTTGTTTAGAGTAACAAACTCAAGGAACAGAAATGGCAAACAGTAAGCAAATAAAATATAGTGGAGTCAACATTTACTTTTTAAAATGGAACATTAGAAAAAGAAAGGGGATGATGCTCCTTTAACTAGCCTCAACTCTCAATAAAATAAAATAAAATAAAATAAAATAAAATAAAATAAAATAAAATACTAAAAGATGTGCCTTACAGGAAACTCTGGAGGTAGATCAGTGAGATAAAGTGTACAGCTTTCTTTATAGATTCATTGCATGACTTGGATTGGAAGAAACTTCAAAGATTACCAAGCTCCAACACCCCCTGCCACACAGTTGCCAACTGTTGGACAAGTACTAGATCAGACTGCCCAGGGCCCAATCCAATCTAGCCTTGCACACCCCACCTGTGAGGTTATTGATTGGTTCCACAACCTCCCCCCTGGCATCTAACCTAAAATTTCCCTCCTTTAGTTTAAAACCATTCTTCCTTGTCCTATCACTGCTTGCCCTTGCAAAAAGTTTATTTCCCTCATGTTTATAAACTCCCTTTAAATACTGGAAGGCTGCAGTGAGGTCTCCCCACACGTTATATTACATTATTATGACTACATTACACATATTACTGTATTACATATTATGACTGTATTACACATGGGAGAAAGTAAAAGGTAATCACTCCCTCCTCCTTTATCCCTTAGAACTCATAATGAATTTCCGGGTGACTTTACAGATATGGTAGAAGTGCTCAGCCTCAGGTCTTCATAAAACTTCAGAGACAGAGTCAGCTGCTAATATTCATCTAATCCAAAGTGGTACAAAAATTGTGTCATGCTGAGAACAACAGACATCCTTTTACAGTTGATTTCAATTTCCCAACAGTAATTTTTTAATATGAGAAACCACGAAATAACTATTCACCAGAGCCAGCACCTGAAAGGGGCACTGAAAGGCCACCCAACTGCAAGCCCCATGTTTGCCTCTACAACCAGAGCAACTGACTCTCACTGTTAAACCTATACTTTCTCATGCTGTGTTAGCCAACTGTCCTGCACAAAATGATTCAGTATTCAGCCACATCTGAAGCAAGTATATCACTTGCTCTCCAAGGATCTTTACAGCTAAACATTCATCTAAGCAAATGTAAGGAAAACACTAATTTAACAGATGTCAACTACCCAAAATTTCCATAGAAGTAAACTAGAGGCAATAAAAAGCAAATGCCAATTTTTTCAACTGTTCTGTTCAGAAAAACAGCATTTTCACTATAAAATAAAAAAGCTCAACTCCACTTGGAGGTGTATTTTCACTGAAAATTATCCTATTTTTGTGATCATGCATAAAAGGCTGCTGATGAAAAAAGTTCTCTGATGCTGACAGTGACTCATTTTGAGCAATTTAACAGCATCATGTAAGAAATACAGAGGAGTTTTTTAACATTCTGACTCAAGCAATTTGTCCTTTTAATCAGATCAGGTTTTGCTTACAAAAACCATTTTCATGAATCACAATCTCACACTCATACTTTCTTTTTTTTTAATTGCAAATTTAGCTTAGAGCTAGTGTAATAGTATGAAAAGAAAAAAAAAAAAAAAAAAAACAGAGATGCTTTCTAATAAATCAAATTTCTTACATCTCCTCCTCAAAGGACAGACTACACTTTCTGGATAAGGATGGACAGAGAAGGCTACTCAGATGCCAGAGCAGACAGGGAAGAAGAGGGTGCCTCATCTGTCCCCCTCAGGGCTACTCAGTTTGGAAGATAAGTGCAGCCAAAGGCTCCAAGAGCAAAAGAGAGAGCTTTAACTGACAAGAAAAAATCCTGTGTCAAGTTCTCATTGGTATAAAGCACGACAATAGTTACTGCAGTGATTTATACCAGAAGAAAATCTGTTCCCCTTAAAAGACTCCACATTGGATTTTCTCTCTCCATTCATCCTTTTCTTCACCATCTGTTTTACTTATTTAGTCTTTTCACTGAAATACGCATGGAAATAATGCCCTGAAGTATTTATTATGCCCCTCAAAAAGCTTGATTTTGATAATAACAAATTTTAAAAGCCACAGACTACGTAGAGTGATCAGTTACCTAAGAAGAGATTGAGCACTTAAAAATCTTTTGGGATGTGACCTTGAACAAATCTGACTGCTCATAGAAGACACTATATGGATCGATCTAGAAAAATGGTACTCATACAAGTTATTTCACTAACTAATTTCGAAGACATTACTTCCATACTTAAATATGAAGGATGTACTTGGGTACACTCCTCCACATATAGGTTTAGTAGCTGTCCAACTGCATCAACATACGGATGAAAAAAATCACCTTAATTAAAAGCATTACTTGCTCAAGGACATATATAGATCTCCCATTTCACAAATCTAATAATGGTAAACCAGACAGCTGGTTGTCTTTCTGTTTGGTACTGCTGGCAGACTCTTCAAGATAGTGGTCTTAAGACAGCAGGAGGGTGGAGAAAAGAAAAAGCAACAGTTTTCCTGCAACGACTTGCCAAAAAAAATGAAAATGTGTGAGACAATGTGTTAATGAGTATCAGCACATATGGGCAAGTAGTGGTGATTTTTGTAAGACAAAAATTTGCAATTAAAATGCCATTTGCAATACAGATAATTAAGATTGTCACCAAAATCCCTTTTTAAAGTAGTGGATGCACAAATATACATGTAAGATAATGCATCCTATGCCTCTCTAGTTCTACAATAAATGCGTGTTATATTGAAATTTGAAGACTTTTCTATCAGAAATCCAAATGAATTCTTTTAATCCTGATGTCTTCTATCTTTACTTTACAATAATCACTAATAAAAGCTGATTTTTTAGAGCATCTAACTATGATTTCTTGAGACCTCATTTGTAATTTCTCATTTTATCCCATTATCAATTAGTCCTTCAATTATTTTAGTATGGAGATTTCTATAGAGTAATTGAGCAGAGGTTCTCCCAAAATAACATCTTGTCTACCCTTAGCCTTGGGAAAATTCTACTCATACAGCCCAACCTATCAGGCTTGTTCTTAAACACAAGCTACATGAATTGAACAGCAGTCTCTAGGATGCTCTTTCTAATATCTAGCAATCAGTTTTGCTGATTATGTATTGTCTCACCTCCGGTCACCTTAGCTAACAGCACCCCAGGAAAGTGTTACAGCTCTCCTGAACTTTTTAACTGCTTCTGCCTTTGACCTGATGGCAGCCCTGGGAAGTCCTCTCCAACACCACATTTTCTGTAGAAATGAGGACAAAAACAGGTGCTCCTCACAGAGAGAAAGCAGGGCTTCAGTTGTCAGCAAATTTAAAGATTTTAAATGAATTTCACCTTAGGGGAAAGACTGATTGAAAGACAGTGGGGCTCTCTGTATATAGAAGGGTTTATTGTACTCTGTATCTTGCCAATAAGAATAATTTCTCAGAGATGTTATCCTCTTGCTGTTGGCAGAAACATTCAGAGAATACTGTAGAATGTAAAAGGGCAGTTTTGCGATGTGAATGAAAACAGTGATTCTTATCATTTTGGGGTGCATCTCAATGGAATAACCTGAGATACACTCAGTATCAGCAGTAGGTACCAGGAACGAAAGAACAGCTCAAATTATTTAAAATTCCATGGTAAAATGAGTTCACAGGAAAAGATCCTTTATTCCTAAAAAAAGAATAAGATGAGAGCAATGCATTTTCCTTCAATAACTTATTTTTCTCTTTTGTTTGTATGGTTTTTCTCTAATTGTTTTTATGATCTTTTTCAATTATTAATGTAAGATGTAACTACCTATGATTGAAATATATTGTCTTTAACAAAGACACAGTCAAGAGGAATTCTGATGCATTATTTTCATGAGCATTAGCAACAGGACTTAACACTGTGCATCTGTTTAATCGAAGATTAAATAAGCTTTTAGCAAATTAAATAATTGCCTTGGTTCAGTCTTTTTAGTCCTAATGGCTTAAGACACAAGGACTCAAAGCTGTCTTTGGGACTGAATCTAGAAAAGATTATGAGCTGGTTCTTAGGTTCAGGGAGCGCCTTAGAAAAGCAATCTAATCCCACTCATATTTTGTGGCAACCTAATAAATATCAGCGATATTTAACTGACATTTCAAAGCTTCACGGGAGAGTCATTGCATTTGTTAGCCTTTAGTCTCATTCCTTCATCTTGCTTTAGTGCAGGAAATGGATGTTGCCAAAAATTGAGAAGTATCACTGAGATCAAAAAAGTGAATTAATTTTAATGCAAAAAAATTATTCACATTCAGTGAAAAGAAGCTCATACCAAACTGCCAAGTCTGATGACTGACCCTAAACCTTGTTCTTCAAGTTTCAGTCAGACTATTTCCATTAGCAGTGTTATATAACTAATGAGAGACTTCACTACAAAGACTTAAGGGCTCTCCTTTCCTGCTAGGCCAGCAGGATTTCTCCATGTTATTTTCCTATCCTATGCCACTTTCCAGCATGGAGGGCTCAGTCTGAGCAGGACACTGGGAGGTATTTCTTCAGAGAATGCTGCAGACCTAATTGCTCATCATGCAGCAGGGACTGTGAGGGCAGTGACTCCAAGCCTTCTTTCAGAATCTGCTCTTCAAGCTGACAACAGCAGCAGCTCAAAGAGCAGCTGCACAGCTGTCTGCTCTTTCCCAAGTGCAAAGAGTGTGCCTTCAAGCACACTGAAATGAAAAGGGAGAGAAGCTTCACACAATTCAACTGATGTTGGATTATGTCTCAAAGGCGTAAGGTGTCAGGAGGTGCGTTATAAACCTCAGGGGCTTCTGTTAGTTATAATGATGCTGAATTACGAGAAATAAAGAATGCTACCATGTTCTTTGTGTCACTTGCTAATGAGATTATTTCCACACAGGTCAGAAACACAAACAGCTCCTGGATGAAACACTTACCAACAGATATCAGTACATCTGAAACACAGTGGATGCTAGGAAACCATCTATTTGGGCTGTTACATCCAGATTAACAATGATGTATGTCTACACAGGTTAGACAGAGTGAAAAATCATGGCAAACAGAAAGGAAGATTGCTGCAAAAAACATTTGTTTGCAGATTATTTGAAAGTTCAGACTTTCAGGTGTATTACCAGATATTTATCAAAGTTGTTGAAGGTTGCAAGATAGTATCCAACTGCTAGTTTGCTTCTCTGAAACAGCTCTTAATCAGTGACTCAAGAAACACATAATATCTATATCCTGAATAGTGACTCCTTGTACCACTTAGTCAAAATCCGCCATTGATCATAAATCATTAGTATCCACATAAATGTTTTCATGTCCCAGTGTGATCCACTGACTAGTCAGACTCTGCTCCACAGCTGTACGTAAATGACTAGGTATAGAAACGATACAGAAACAATCTCAGTAAGCAACATTACCTTGCTGATTTTTCCACAGAGACTAAGAACAGCCAGGAAGGTTTACATAGGCCAGAGGGACTAATAGAAGGGAGATGCCTGTGACATATCTTAGATGAAAAATGAAATTGGGGCAGTCATCATGAATCTCCTAGTCAGCCAGGGAAATCTCTATCATAATACCTTTGCTGTCAGTACTCCTTTATGTTAAGAAGCAACATTAGGGTAGGAAATTCCTCATACTTTTTCAAATCCAGCCGAGAACTGAGCGCCATATTTTACACACAAAATCTGTACACCTGCATGCATAATGATATTGCTTCTTTAAACAGAGCAGGAACTTGATCTCTAATTCTTTCATTATTATCTGCTTACTTAAGGATTTGTAAATGGTAACATTTAGAAAGTATCATTGAAGTCAAGATACTCCCAGACTGAAATTTTTTACTCTCCCATCCTAAGCCTCTCAAGCTAGAAGAAATATCACTGAGCAGTAATTATCAGTAACAATTTAGTTATCTGAAATAAATCATTTTGATTTAAAAAACAAAACAGAAAATTACTTCCCTATCCCTGATATGAAAACTTTGCCCTACCTAATATGCTTAATCATAAATTATCTAGTAAAGACATATCTTTTAGAAGCAATGAATGGTATTGCGGGACTAATTCACTAAATCTGCCATAACACACTTGAGAGATAATTGAGACGTCAAGCCTCATCAATATCAACCTACTTAAAGTAAGGACAAGAGGACAGTGGAGGAATGATAATGAATAATGCCATTACGTGAAGCTAGTTAACTTATAGCTTAGAAACAGATACATATCAGTCACTACTCTGAGGAGGTCCTTGAATGTCATGAAAGTCTACATTGATAAGTATCTCAGTTCCTTAAAAAGCTTATTTCTATAGAAATTGATTGCTTTAGGAGGGCAGTAGTCTTCTTTGTATTTTAACTTCCTGACTTGTACCTTTGATTAAATTTTAACTTACCACACAGGAGTCCAAATAATGAGGTTAGAGAGCACACAGGAAACATTAGTAAAATATACACATTTTTAAAAAAATCTCTTTCTGACCTGGCAGAGGAAAATAAGTGCCAGATCTCTCAAGAGCTTCAAACCTCAGAGGAGGTTTCTGCTATTTTTCAGCACTATTAATTTGTTCTCAATCTTATTCTTAGTAACTGGTTGTATATCTCCTTATCTGATCAATAAACATACATATAAACATCACATTACTTTCTCATCAAATGTCATCGCAGTTAACATCCACTCATGCTGAAAATGGACACTGAAAACAATCCCATTTCCTGTTATCCTATTCTTTCTCCTCTTTCACTTCCTCCATTTCCCTCCTCGTCAGCTCACTCCCCATTTTGACATCCCTCTCTCATAGGGTATCATTTCACAGGTGCTCACTCCTTCCTTTTTTTCTGTACTGGTTAACTCCACAGCCTCCTTAGTATAGTTCCATAGTCTTCCTGTACCATCACTAAAACTCTTTTTCCTTTTTCTCTTCTTCTCTGAAAACATACTAAGTTCAGTAAGCTTTCCTCTGTAGCCATTGATGAAGGATGTAGGAGACACAGAAAATATTCACGAGTTTAACAATTCTCTGCCTTGACAATTGTAAAAACCTTTGCTAGCATTGTACTTCTCACTGCTCTTATTCATTTTATCTACAATGTACTGCCAAGCTATGTGATGTTCTGGACATTTCATCCCACTTCTTAAATCAACCTCATTAGCTCTGTACCTCCCATAGGATTTTCAGATCCCTCATCCTCAGACCCTGCCCTGAGCAGTTCCCTCTTCTTGTCTGGCACCTGGTGCATTCTCTGCCAGTTCTGTTTGTTTTGCTTTCATCTTACCCTAACCGCATTTCTGTGCCTTCCCCTATTCACACGCTCTCTGCTTGAAACAGCTCTTGAAGCTGATGACTTCTCCATTTCCCTCTTGATCACCTTCTCTTTCCTACTCTGTTGAAGACTGTCATACAAACCATCTTTTTCACTTATAATTAGTCAATTCTTTGATTCCTGGCAGAGAGAAAAATATTACATTTAGATACCGACAAACATCAATTTTCAGTTCTGCTCAGTGCCTTCCTTCTTTCTCACATACCTGGCTTTCTATTATTCATTTTATTTCACTGCTTTGCTTTCTTTCATAATCCTTCACCTCCCCATACCTGCATTATACTTTTTATGCCTAATCATCTCCTGCTCACTCCCTTGGTTTATGCCTTTTCTCTTTGTTTTTCAGTGAATATGACAGGTTACTACTAGATCTCATTCTGTCTGAGAACAGCCTACCTTATTCTGGGTGACAAAAAAACTAAACACAATAACATGGCAATTAAAATTCAGTAAGGCACAATCAGAGCTGGCACTGACATCTTTTTCCTCGTCTCTTTCCCTCTCTCAACAGCTATTACAATTTGGAAAATTTCAACTAATAAAAACCAAAACTTTATCCCGATCTCCTAGGAAGCACAGCTTGTATGATCAAAACCTGCTGATCAGTCTATCCTAATCACCTTTGTACTTGTAAGTCACTATCAAACAAATAATACAAAGAGAGTAAGGACAGAGAAGTTATCAGAGTTGAACCAAAGAGCAATCAAAATTAGCATCTTCATTAACTGTGGGATGCAGCAGCCAGTTGGCCCCGCCAGTGCAGGATGTAGTCCACCCATTTGGTATGCGCCTGGCTTGAGAGCAGCCTAAGCTCTTCTGGCACATACCCAGTGATACAGGTAATGAGAGGGAACTGGAGGTACAGATATGAAAAAAAAACAGAAGAAAAAACTGCAAGAAGCCAGCCTTCCTTAGCTTCCCTGCTTACAGTGAAAAAATCTAGGTTTATTTCACCCAACATGAAACCACTGTGCATTTCATCTTTTCCAGGATCAGGACATAACTCTGGCACACTAATATCTAAAACACAAATGACACATTTTTTCTTTTCTGTTTCTCCAATCCAGAGACAGAGCAACATGCTCCCTACCTTTTCTGAATTATACTGGGATTTGCAGTCACCAGCTGGGTTTTCAATCCAACATCCTTGCTGTATTCTCTGGATAGAGGAGGAAGGTTGCACCTGTGCACAGAAAGACATTCAAGATTTTAACTGACAGTCAGGATTGACAGGCTTCATCCCCAGTCTTTTTTATTCTGCAAGTTTGCAGTTTTAGAAGAAGAACTGCAAGCTGACAGAAAATGTGGAAGTGCTGTACAAACACTGGACCAAGCTAGGCAATCTCCTACTATACTACATCCCATACGCACAATAGGGCATTTTTGCACCAGACTGTGGGGAAATATACCAAAAAAAAAAAATCTTTTGTAGACATGATCCTATGAACTATTAAGCAAAAACAAAGTGACCTGGCACCTCTGACAGGTTGAAAGGCTACAGCTGTTATCTACAGCCAAAACTTTTTTCAAACTCTTTCCTCCAAATTCTCTTTTTCACTCTGCTTTGTCTTGTTTTCTAGCATCAGGCTCTGGATTGGTATCACACACATCACATACGTCTTGCAGGTAAATGCCCTTCAGTATAAAGAACTTACTAAGAAAATACAGAGAAAAAAATGCAAGTGATTACTTACAGTGTGCATACTATGTTCTCTACAGTCTTGTTCTGGCAGACAGGGCAATAATATAAAAAAGATAAAGTGATCGAGTAGATCTACTTTGGCAAGCAAACAGGGCTCCAAAAAACACACGTGGAGAGAAACATGCAAACAAGGAGCAGTCCTAAATACTCCTAATTAAAGAGGTGGAAGAAGAAGGAAGGATTGTAAATAAAGGTGAAAATATGAGGGCTGCTCCAAAAGTAATGTCTCCCACTTTAATATCTTGTCCCACAATATCAGAAGTAGATGTTGGTGGTATGGCAGTAGAGGCTGAACCCTCCCTCTGATATTCCATTACATCTTGTTGCTGTGTGTCAGAGGACAGCAGAGGGGCTGTCTGACAAAACAGCATCTGACACAGAAGTGAGTATGAAGCAAAGGTGTGGAATTAAATTCCTCCATGCAGAAAAAAATTGCACTCACTGAGATTCATCAGTGCTTGGTGAATGTTGATGGAAACCAAGCACTGGATGACAGCACGAGGCAATGGGAGGTGTGTTTCAGCAGGGTGATACTGGGTCACCTCCACTGGTGCAGATTCTTATGAGCATGGCATGCAGCTCTCGTTCATCACTGGCAAAAAAGGTAGCTAATGGTGACTATGTCGAAAAATAATGTTTTGTAGCTGAGAATTTGCTCTATCAAATACTGTGATTGTGCTCTTTGTATCTACTAGAGTTTTCTTAGAAATAAATAGGAGGCATCACTTTTAGAGCAAATGACATAAATTCAAGCTGTATCCAAAACTCAGCCCTGTTATAGAAATTAGTCACAAGAAATGAACTCAACAACAGCAATTACACTAAAAACGAGTGTCAAAACACTGCTTTCAATTTCAGAGTTGTCTAACTTCTTAAACCAAAGATATGAAGAATAATACTAGTGCTTACAGGGTAAAAACAAAACCAAGATTCTCAAAGAAAAGTGGAATTGGGAATTTTTCTGGAGCAAGACTGTTATTGTTGTTGGGTTGTTTTTTGAGGTGGTTTTGCTGTTGTTTTTTTTCCCCCCAAAATCTTGTACAGACAAGCTGAGGTGCATCTCCCTGCTGCCCCAGGGCCTCAGCCTGGCAGGGAGCTGTTACTTCAAATCCACCACTTCTCCTCTGTTCCCAGGGAGACACGGGTCTCCATGCCTGGGTTGCACTTCTGGGAGAGGCAGCTTCATTTTCTTCCCATGCTCCCATTAAACTCTCTGGCACTCTGGTTCAGGAGCACAGCTCCAGCAGTTTTCAATGGTAGGTCAAACAAATGTTTGTGAAGAAAGATGTGTGTACAGGTGACCTTGCCCTAGATTAAAGAGATGGAATAAGAGACCTCTGGCAGGCCACAGTTTAATGATTCCTGATTTGAATAAACATAGACTCATATGGCCTTTTTTGATTGAAGTTTATTTAAAAGCACTGTGATGGACCAAGATATCTCCTTAGTTTTATCATCTTAATTTATTTCTCGCACCAGTTGCAGAAGCAATACTTAAACACGCTAACTCCCTTCAGCAGTAAATCACTTTCCCGATCTGTCCTGTGTGAAGTATTAAGAAGTGGCCTAAGCAGCCAACGGGAAACTCAGCAAGAAGTCAGTCCATCTTCAGAAACTCTTTGCCCTTTTCTCGAACGGGTCAGCAGAGTGCTAAGTTCCATGCAGGTGAGTAATGTACCAAGAAGTAAAAGATTCACAGTAAGATGCATGTGTTTTTTATCATCTTACTCTTGCTCCTCGTACTGAGGAGTATGTAAACATGCAGGAAAGAAGGTAGAAGCAGGACAGTGTCCGAAGTCAGCATTTTTTGATATGAACATAAATGAAGGAGGAGAACTTATTGGCCAACTTACTTTTGTATTTCCCTGCTAAGGCATAGATTTGATGGGGGGAAAAAATCATCAAGAAAGCACAGCAGTTCATGCGCGCCTTTTTCACATGCAAGGCCTTCCAGTTCAATAGGTAGAAACAGCTGACTGAAATGAGAGGGATCCTTCAAACTTCACAGGGCATAAACACCTCTTCTGAGTTTCGCCCAGAGATAAGTACAACTCCTTCAGGTGCAGAGAATCCAGGCAGCTTGGCTGAGTAATGGCGTGTGCATTTGACAGATGTTATGTGATTACCTAGCTATTTGTACGTATACCAAATGCTAGGGAATAATAAGAATTTAAAAGGGATTTTGAATATTCATTTCTACTCCTTTGTAGCACCTTGACCAGAGTCAAGGCTATAATTAGCTATGGCAAATGAAAGCAATATTTTTTTGGACTTGTTTACTAACCCCAAAAGCAGCATCATATTTAACATCTACAGCTCCATCTGGGCTGGTATGGCTAGATGGCATGGCAGAGTATAATTAAAAGATAGTAGCTTGTCCTTCCCAAGTTATGATAGCCACTAGTCAGCTTGGACATGATGACGAGTTTCTTCCATATTTGGAACAAATTCACTAGCAAACAGCATGGAAAACATCCCCCAGTCCTCTCCCTGCCAGATGCACAAACCATAGCAGAGACATAAAAGGCAGTTGGGAGACAGGGAGAATCACAAGACATATAAATATTTCTTCACAATCTAATGCAGTGAAAATACGTATCTTCTGTCAAATACAGAGAAATAGATGTTTATGATTTAGTATCCAACACTTCTTTCTTAAAATACTTGCTTGTGTGAAGGGAAAGGGAAAATTTTAAAAGTAACATCCTAAAAATAAACATTACAAACTTGAAAAACACCCACATAACTCAATAAAAACCTATGGTAACTACTCTGACTAAACATGTAGACCGTATGCCATGCACCTTTTTTTATTGCAGATGAAGTGTGCTGTGGCCTACGGGCTGAAAACTGCTGCTCTTTTAATCTCTATGTTGGTACAACTGTGTATGTAGAAGATGCTCAGAAATGTGATGAGTCTAAACTCATTAATTAACCTTAGTGATTAGTGTTTATTGAAGAAGATGGCTGCAATCGTATTTCCATAAGCTGTGCTGTAAGTGAAATCAAAAGCAAAGCGAATCGAAGGAATGAACAATGGCAAAACCTGCCACGACTATTTTGCACTGCAGAAATAGTATAAAGCCATCAGACACATTTCCTATTAGAAAATGCAAAATATTATGCAAGTTATTGTTATTCTCTTCCTCTCTCAGCTCTCAGATTATAGAGATCAGATTTAGAGAAGATCTGCTAAATTTTCCACCTGCTACAAAAATATTCTCTCCCAGTGGCATATTACCTTTTACCCAACAGAACTGAAATATTTTCATAAATATGACTGCACCACTAATACAATACAGCCTGCAGGCAGTTTCTGGGATTTTTGCAGGTTTTTACCTGCTGCTTCTTTCCAATCCAAAATAAGTTCAGTACAGACAATGGCTAGTTTACCCTCCCTAGAGAGAGAAAAAAAGTCATTTTCTCTGATCAGGATCTAACAGCTGCTTTAAAAAATGCTTTTATTGTTTCTGTAACTGATTGCTCCTATGGTATTTTAACTTCCTATTGCATCTACATAATATTACCATATCATACCCTGCAGTTTCTTATTTTAGTCTCTGGAACATTGAAGGAGCTTTGCAGTAGTGGCAATCAGCACACTGAGTCCCTCCTTCTGTGCCTTTGTCTTCAGTTTGTTGTATTTCTTTACTTTAACATCAAAAGCAGTTTTGTTCCTTGAGATGCAAGCCAAAAATTATAGTAATTCTGTCTGCTTTAGAGCAAGTTTGTATGGCCTTATAATAAGCTATCAGGATTCAATAAGTAGACTTGCTAAAGCGGGAGCTCATTACGCATTTACCTCAAAAACCAAAGAAATTCCATTTCTCATCTCTTCAGAAGCAGTCTTCCAGTTTCTGCCCCACAATGTTTTTCTTGTTCATGTTTAACAAAAAGGGGCCAATTTCTGTCTCTCCTCCTTAAAGAATGCGGATCTACAAAGTGCCAAATTCAGTCAAGAAAGCAGTAGCCGATTCAGCACCTTTCTGACAAATTCCTATGACTTCAAAAACTAGAGGTACAGCAAATGTGGGGAATTCAAAACAAGATGGCATCAAGGAAAACGGTTTTGTCTTCTCTTAGACAGAAGTTAATCTGAAGGGAGGAAAAATGTGGAAATACTTTACCTTGTCCCAACTTATTAATCCTTGCCCTATGAATCAGTATCTACTCATCACGATTTTAATGGGTTGCATATGATTGCATTTAGAGTTGTGAAGGACGAAGAACAGTATAAGACGAGACTCCAATAAGGAATAATTAAAAAGCTCCTAAATCCCTGTTCTGTGACACTGTACGATCTGTCACAACCACAATGCACCCATCTGCAGATTTCCCCCACAGTACACACATATCTGCAGAGGCCAGCCAAAACTTTCTTTATTGCCCTTTCTCACACTTCTACCCAAATCACATCCTGCAAAGGGGATAAAAAAAAAGAAAAAAAAAAAAAAAAAAAAAAGTACCCCAGGCAAATTATAATTGATTAATCACAACTGAATAGCTTTGAAAAGTCAAAAGACTGAGCAGGGGGAAGGGCAGACAGTTTGTCACTGAGGTTTCCATCTTACCGCATGACAAAATCCGCTTGATCTATTTGTTTTCCGCAGCCGCTCTTTTTGAGAATCCCACCGTTTCCCACCACAGAGCATTTCTTCAGTGGCAGCTGGAAGGGTGTAGCCTAGCAACACAAAACAAGGACTGTTTTTACAGAGGAGAACACATACATCTTTGTAGCAGCTGCTCCTGGAGAACCAGGGAGCTGGCAGGGCTCAAAGTGAGGAAAGAAAACGGAGAATGAGGAGCTAGGAAAAAAGTCCAGAAATTAGCTGGTAAGTAGACAAAGGACAGTTCTTATCCCTGTTTCCCCAACCAAAATCCAAAAAAGATGCAACACAGAAGAGAAGAACAGTTCTGCATAAACAAACTGCATAGTTACAAAGTTGTGATAAACATAATGACCAAGATAGGCTCTCCAAATGTGTCTTCTAGCCAAGCTGCAGAGAGAGGAAAAAAAATTACCAAGAAAAAAAAACCATGAAAGTGACCTTTTACATAAAAGACAGCTCTGGACAAGAAAGGAAGGAAGAAGGAACAATGCGAGTACAAAAGGGACTCAGGAGTTACCCTGTTTCCCTCCAGGGATCTTTCACTGGGCTGGGTCACCCTAAAGCATAAAGATATTTAGAGCATCCCAGCAGCTTCATAAGTGCTCAGCTCTCCAAATACAGCACAAACAAAAATTAGAAAACCATTTTAACTAAGGAGCCCTTGTCGCAGCTGAGCAGGGCATTAAATTGCAAGGTCAAATTGTCATGCTATCTTATGTATCAAATTCAGTATTAAATATGATTTGCACAGTCTTCTTCACTCCAGAGGATCTCAAAGCTACATATGGAACATCTTCCTGTCAGCCTTGAGTCATTCACCTTTAGTGGTGTTGAGGCAGTCATTTAAATAGCTCACAGTACATCAGTGTAGCCCAGCACAGATATGTGTGTATAGATATGTGTGTGTGTATATATACATATGTAAAATAGGGTCAAGGGGTGAACAGCATAGGAATTTCAAGTAGTATGATAAAGTTATAAGAATGGACTCCATCTACAACACAGGAGTTAATATTCTCTTCATGCAAAAAAAAAAAAAAAAAATTGTGCAGGAATTTTTCATTTATCAAACCTGTCAAAACCCGACTTTGCAGCAGAGACGGAAGCTACTGTCTGGGCCTCTGAGAATGCAAACGCCACTGTGACAGGATACAGCATAGCAAAACAATTATTTTCACCTGGACAACAAGTTCCAACAGTGGCAACACTTACTGTCACTTAAATGTACAGAGCAACGTCTAACATGGCATAATGTATTCACGAGGCATTACAGCAGTGTACATAGCATAGAAAACAGATCCAGTGCTACAGCACAAACTCTGCATTTGTTGGTATTCATTTCTACTGTATCTTCTCCCTTAGATGTATTTGTTTCACCATCTATTCTCAGCAAATTAGATTCCATTCAGCTAGTATAAATACATAATCTGCTATCTAATAAAATAAATTAAAGCATTTTGCGTATCCTAATATATGCTAGAGTAGAAAAATCAATTCCAGTTTACTGAGGCCCAGCCACTGCTGGGAACCCAGGGACAGCACAGCAGAGCAATACTAAGTATGCAACTGCATTCTGATTCTGCATCCGCCTTCCCAAGAACATTTTTTAATTTACCCAGTTATTGAACCAGCAGCATATCTTGAAATTCAAAGGACTTTTCATTGTTGAGGTGACACTGACCAAATGAAAGCTCACAGGTTCAGTACAGGGAGTGGGGTAGGGATGGAGGAAATTTAGAAGTGGTAAGTTTTCATAAATAACATCACCATTTTTATTCAAGATATGTCAGAGCTCTTCCAAGACAGCCAGTTATGCAAAGACAAGGCTGCGACAAATAAATCACAAAGGCAGCAGCCATTAACTTAAGAGCCGTGGTAACCCTGTCACGTAATTTCTATCACTTCAGTACATGTTGAATTTCTCTAGACCCCCAAAACAAACATTAAGGAGTTACTAAATGCTTCAAAATTCTCAGTTGCAAACAGCCCTTGATATTGCTAGAGATGAATTCCTGTCCTTCAAAGGAGGCTTATATCCTGTTATGTTCAAAGATGATTATACTACTTATCATTTGCATATATACTTTCATTTCCACGAGCGTATGAATCTTTGAAACTCCTGCCCTTCAGAGAGCCCAAGAGACAGACAAACAAGATCAGAACTGAAAGGATGATTTGAGGGAGTTAAAGGGAGGAAGAAGTGGCAAATAAAACCACCACTGTGGCCTAACCTGTGAAGAAATCCACTCATACACAAGAAGAAAACCAAGCTGAATGCAGTTCTCTGTGAAAAGCCACCACTCTCAGAAAAGCCCACAGAAGCTTTTGCCTCCCCCAACAAAGTAATGAAAATTCTGGACATGACACAGACAGTTTGCATGCCATTGTTTAGCTTAAAACATTCAATAGGTTCAGCTCCCAGAAGACTATACTTATAAACTCAAGGCAGACATTAAGTGTCCCTGATGCTTGGAGGCATTTCAGCTGCTTTTACCCTAATGAAGAGAAATTCCTTAGCATGCTCTGGGAGAAACATGTTTGTTTTTTTTTTTAACATTGCACATGACTGTTCTTCAGTCATTCAGGTTACAAACCTGCATATTGCTCAAATTGCAGGGACATTTCAGGAACTCTGTTCTCAGTCCATTTGTACAAACTGTCCAGTCGTATACAAATCATACAATTCAAGTGCTGCCTATGAGCTGCTATGAAACACGTGGCTCCTCTGTCTCTGCAAAAGGCAAAGAAAAAGCAGTACACTCCTGGGCTTTGAAACTGTTAGGAATCATAACCCTGTGATGCAGTTAGCAGCTGCAGAGTTAACTCACTGCAGGACCTCCAAAGGATACTCACAGGACAGATAGCACAGGTAAAGGATGTTCAAAGCTAAAGTGCTGCGGGCTTCATTCTGTGACTTTACACAAGCATTCAGCTCATTCCTTCCTTCGAGCTGACCAAAATATAAAATGCAAACATCTTAAGCAAAATACCATATGGAAGCTTCACCCTAACATGCAGTTGAATTACTAGACCTGTTAATACCTTTCCACACCACTATTTGGCTTTCAAGAGGTTTCCCCGCATCCACTTGTTCCTACCACTGCCTCACAGGGTACAGACTGTGGATTTAAGGTTGAAATTAAATAATTATCAAAACCTAGAGTCATTTGTTTGGTTGTTTTGTTTCATTTAAGAGCAAAAAGCACTGAAGATGGACTCCAGTAATGATTTGTTTTCTTTCGCTACTCTCTTTCTTTCTAACTGATCTTATGCCATCTTCATGGCACAGGTAATCTGTCTTCAGATGTTTTGAATGTTATGTTGAAGAGGTAGATCAATGCTGTAACTTAGTAGAGAATTAAACCATTTTTACCTTTTTTGTAAAGTAGTCTTAGGCATAAAATGTCAGTAGGAGGCAATTTTCAATCAAGAATGTTACATTTTTTTAAGGTGACGGTGCTTTTTGGAGAGAATTCTATACAGTAAAAACAAAATTTCTTCTGAGTTTCTATTACTAGAAAAATATGTTTCAAAGAACTAATAAAATATTTTCTAACGCTCTTCCTCTTTACCTCCCACAGTGTAACTCTTTGCTAGGAAAATCACCACGTACTGGGGACCCAGCTGTCATTTATGCTAAATACTCAAAAAAGCTCAGTTGCTATTCTCCTTTGAATTATAATCTGGCCTGACAAATGCTTGCTTTGGATTGTAAAGTTGCAATAAAAGTATTTCCATTTATATTAGCTTCCTGAATCTGCGCTGTTTTTACTGTCAACAGATTTGTCATTTTCCTCATTGATTAAATTTTAATGAACAGATTCCTGTGGGTGGACTAGAAAAATCAGCACAACAAAACCAGTTTATCCAGTGTAACAGAAAGAATATAAAAATAAGTGACCAGTGCACGTCCATCTTTAAGCAATCATTACAATAGAATTAGATAATATCATTAACTGAAAGAATAAAAAAGAAAAATAAACAAACCCTTGTATACTGCCATAAGCAGGGTCAAATCCTTAAAAAGTTTTAAAAACAAAAAGAAAATAGAAAGTTTTCATAAGGTGCTTTCTGAAAGGTATCTCTTCAAACGAAACGTAAAACAGAGACAAAACCAAAATAGTGAAACTCCACTGATAACCAATGAAGATGCTCTAGTTCCTATTTATGTAAATGAGGTAAGAAGCTGCACATCCCCCTATGAATTCAGTGACAAATAAGCACACAAAGCAATAGATTAATGGCTCCCAATTGAATACAGGAGTAATTTAACAGAGCATCTATGCAGCAATTCACTGATTAGTTTCATCATTCATCTAAGTAAAAATAAATCATTGTCATCAGTTAAAAGAACATTACACAGTACTAATAAAACATAATTTATTTTAGATAATGGTATTCTAATTCACTTTGATTTCATTGTTAAGTTGTTAATGTGTTAATTTTTACCCACTCACTGCCAAAGACAGTTAATCAGCAACCAAGTTCTTACTGGAAAAAAAGAAAAAATTACAGTGTTCAGCCTCTGATTTAATACTGATGATGTCAAAAACACTAAAAACATAGGGAATATAAATTAAAATAAAATGGGTTTTCAAATATGCATTACTGGATTTGGAACAAGATGCTGTGTTTTACTGTTCGCTTTGAGAATACAGCATCCTGAAGAAAAAGGCCTAGATCTCCTAATTCTTCTAAGGAGCCAACAAAATTGCAAGAGTCAACAAGAAGCCAAATTCAGCCCTGACTATTCTTTTCACCCTTCTGCATAAGGAAGCAGCTGACGCTTTAAAGGAAGCCTATATTTGTCTTAACCAGAGGTAACATGGCATTGTTTTTCATGCTGTTGGACATGGTGGGATGGAAAACACTCCTTCTTCTTTGCTTTATTGTTTACAAATCATCTTTGGTATGGCAGGCCTTTTGTTCCTCCACTGGAGCTGTCAAGCAGGGAGACATGAAGGCTCGACAGCAGCTGGCTCCAAAAACATCAACGTCACTCACACAGGGACAGTGTGTCCTCTGTAGGGGATCGCAGAGGGCGGATGCAGCTCCTCACGTTTCAGCTGTCTCTCTCAGCCCCAGTGCTGCAGTCCCAAGTGAGCTGGATGGGCGCCAGCCCAGAGTAAGGGGCAACTACTGATAGCTATCCTGCAAATGTGACTGTGTTAGGAGGAGCTACTCCTCCAGAAGCAAAGAGGACTTCAGCCCGTCCCGACAGTGCGCCACTGTTGACATTCTTTTTATCCCTGAAAAGTAACCGATATTTTCTCAGGAAAATAACTGTTTTCACATTAAAAAGAAACACTTAAAACCTAGGTTTGACATGAGGGCAGGCCTGATGGCGGCTGCAGCTCCCCACAGGGAGCAGAGGGGCAGCGCTGAGCTCTGCTCTGTGTGACAGCGACAGGGCCTGAGGGAGGGCAGCTGGGGGTCAGGGACAGGGTCTGCAGCACAGGGTGGTGGGCATGGAATGGGCTGCACAGGGCAGTGGGCACTGCCCCAAGTGGCAGAGTTTAAAGAGCACTTGAACAACACTCAGACACAGGGTTTGGATTTTGGGTGGTCCTGCATGCAGCCAGAAGTTGGACTTGATGGCCTCTGTGAGTTCATTCCAACTCAGGCTGTTTTATGATGCCATAATAGGTCTCATGTAGTAATTCGTAACTTTGAACATTTTCTATCATACCCCTATTTCAGCTTGGCCTTTCTGTTTATACTTACTTTTTGAAATTGAAATAATTGCACAAAGTTTGAAATGCATCCAACAGTCTAACAATAATTTAGAAGTTATTTTTGTGTGGAGAAATAAGAAAAATGGGTTAGAATGGGTTTATGTGTGCTGGAGAGACAGAAAATCTTTTCTCATAAATCTTGAGAGAATGTTGGGGGCTAGAAGATGCATAGATTTTAGGAAACCACAGTGACGCATTACTGGTAGATTTACTGAATGCTGTGTAATTCCTGAATTGTTTTGCATTCATGCAAAGGTCTATCACAAAAGCTGTGAAACCATGTAACCTATATTTTGCATGTGAAAAATGTCAAAATCACAAAGTCTTTCCACTAAGACTTTTAAAAAATGTTTTAGATACAACTTGAAAGAATTCTCTGTACTCTCTGAATACGAGAAATGTTAAGCAAGAAGCAAACAAAAATTTTGCCTTTAAGGTAACACTGTTATAAAACAGAGGGTTAGGAACAAGCATAGTTCACAGACTCATATCATAGAATGGCCTAGGATGAAAAGGACCTCAAAGGTCATCGAGTTTCAACCCCCCTGCTATATGAAGGGTCGCCAACCACCAGACCAGGCTGCCCAGAGCCACATCCAGCCTGGCCTTGAATGCCTCCAGGGATGGGGCATCCACAGCCTCCTTGGGCAACCTGTTCCACTGTGTCACCACTCTCAGTGTGAAAAATGTCCTCCTAATATCTAACCTAAACCTGCTCTATCTCAGTTTAAAACCATTCCCCCTTGTCGTATCCACCCATGTTGATAGTGATAGGACCCATAGTTAACTGTGTGTGCAACAGATCAAGATGAAACTCCTGCCAGACTCAGCTATGTACTTAACACACTAACCTTTTGTGTATGCTAATTATGAACAGTAGTAGATTAGCTGAGTGTGCTTTTTAAAGTACTGGACTCAGATACTAACAAATTCCAATATCTGACCACAAAGAAATTACTACAAGGAACTGTGACAGTGACCATGAAATCCCTCTAGGAGATGGGAAAGGAATCTCAAGATGAACCTCCAGCTACCTTAAATAGTTTCATTGCTCCACACAGGTGCTGTTAAGTAGCAAATGTTGAAATCTGAAGCTCAGAGCCCATACAAAAGAGAAATGGTCCAAGAAGAGCAAACTTCTCTGTAACGCCATTCAAGAACATCTCAGCTATCACAGAAGTCATTATTGAACTGGAATTAAACAATGAATTTCATATAAATTTGTGCCATTCACAAATATATGTTTGTGATTATATTACTTTTCATGAGATTAATATTTTGTTATGCATTTGTATGGGATCGTGCAATGACAAAATGTCACTTAGACTTAGCATTGCTCTACTGCAGCAGGAAAACCTCTTACATTCAAAAGGATACATGAAATATTAACAGGAGAGCAATCACACAGAAGAGAACACTTTGCAACATACCGACCATACCATATTCATAAGAAACATGGAGTAGCAGTAGTCACTTTTAGTCCAGGCTGTACTTAGCAAGAACTTCAAAATGGCATGTTCTGTAATAGCTTTCCACCCAGTATGAAGTCGCTGCAAGTACTCACTTGCAGTGGATTAAAAGAACTCTTCAAATTGCTACCACAGCATTTAATTTTATCCAACCAGCCTTCATACAGCCAGGATAGCACAATGTGGGGATTACGAAAAAAATACGTTTGGAAATTGTAGCAGTTTCATTTAAAAAACAGACTTTCAAGGCTATATCATAAACAGTATTTTAAATGGCGAATGCTCCAGAAGAGTAAAAGGAAAGCTTCTATTCTGTGTGACTTAAAAGACAAGAATACATTAATGAGTGGGAAAATTTGAAAGTTCTGGAAGACTTCTGGATCTAAGCTTTACAACCTGTAATTTACTGGAACCCCCAAACTTTGAATTAAAAATGGGAAGAGGAAATATTTTTTCATGATTAATTTGAACAAGGAACTCAACCTACTGGAGTTGAGTAGATTCTCTTAATCTGAAAGATGTTATAGTTTCCAACATTTCCACAACTGGAAGATCATACAAAAGACTTAAGGTACCTTCTATATAGCTGCATTTTGATTTTCCTTGAAGAAACCAAGTCCTAAGTAAAGTGTACAAAAGGAAAGATTAAAGTACAAAATCAGCTTGACCAGTATCTGTAAATAACTGTCTATGCTGGTTCCCTAGACACTTTCCCATACACTTGAATAACTTGATTTTTTATTTTTTTAAATCTTATGTGATAATAAGAATAAAATTAAATTAATAGGCTGAATGAATAAGCTCTGCCTGCAACCACAGAAACAGTCAGCAATACTTCTCTTTTATCTGAACATTTGACAATATCAGATTCCATGCTGAGCTTAGAGGAAAACATCATCCATTATACGGGATTCTCGAGCTTGCTCTGCTTTGCCAGCACCTCAAAAGCTATGCACACAACCCCCCTACAGTTAGAATTCAAGACTCAGTAGTGTCAACTCACACTGTACAGCACTTACATATGGGACTGCAATTTGTCTTCTGGTTCACTGGCATACTATGGCAGAAAAGCATTCAAACATACCAGGTATTCCAGTGGTTACTTAACGTTACACAATGCTGAATATTTATCAGCAAGCATTTATCTTTTGGATTTGGAGACCTAATTTCAGACACTCTTTTTGAAGGATTTGCCTGTCCTCTACTTTTCCTGTTTCTTTCTTAATCTACTCTAAATTTAAGCAGATGAGAAAAAGCAAAGAATTTCACATGCTGTGTGCCAGAACTACATTGCTACAACACTTCTATGCTCAAACTAAAGATACACTTAAGTATTTTTGGAGTTTTGAGTAGATATTTCATGGAAGAAAGGATATTTCATCATCGAGGACAAAACTACATTTTTACTGTTACGCACGTTTAACAGACAACAAGAGTAGCTGTAATGTGATTTTAAGAAATTCTTCCAAAGCCCAAATAAAATGCAGCAGAAACTTTTAAAATTAATCTCCTGGACTACAGTGTGCCATTTTCTGGCCAAGTAAGTTTTGTATTTGGACATACATTTTATCTTTCTGAGCTTAAATTTTTGGTAATTAACTATAATATTCTAGTTACATATGATTGCCCAGTGACAATGTCCTCCAACTGTAATTTCTCCCTCAGTGCTTTCATGATGGAAGAACAGTAACAAGACAAAATGAGACAGAGTAAGGAAAATCACAAGGTTTCTTAAAGCTGGTGCAGGAAAGACTAGAAACCCTACTCACAGTTTGAATTATTCTCTTGTGAGAGTGGGGGATAACAGGCAGTCAAGTATAGAAAAATATCTGGAAATTGTGAAAGACTGAATTCCTGATCAAGTAAGGGATACTGCTCACTTATTATCCTAAAACAACAAAGGTTCTCTCAGTGCTATTTCGTACATATGCCACCACTATGCGGACAGACTAAGAGAGTTGAGGTTGTTCAGCCTGGAGAAGAAAAGATTCCAGGGAGACCTGGAGAGCAGCCTCTTAGTATCTAAAGAGGGGCTATAAGAAAGAAAGGGACAGACTCTTTAGCAGAGTCTGTTGTGATAGGATGAGGGGAAATGGTTTCAAATCATAAGAGAAGAGATTTAGATTGGATATAAGAAAACTGTGTTTTTTATGATCAGGGTAGTGAAGCACTGGAAAAGGTTGCCCAGAGAGGAAGTGGATACCCCACTCCTGGAGACGTTCAAAGTCAGGCTGGACAGGGTTCTGAGCAACCTGATCTAGCTGTAGGACTCCCTGTTCACTGCAGGGAGTTGGACTAGAGTAAATAATTGTGAAATATAGTAATAGCCTGTGTTGAACGTGAATGGGGATAGGAAAGAGAGTAAGTGGAAGGACTCTGAAGACGATGTCAAAAATCTGCATATATGTGGCTGATTTACTAAAAAGCACATTCAGCTAGAAACGAAAAAGTTCTTTAAATCTTACTAGTAGCATACAGTGCACACAGTAAAATATCAAGGGCTTCCAATTCTACTGCGTATGAAAGTCACTAATACTCAAGCAAATGAATAGCTCTCTGAATGCCTGAGAGCTCTCTGATCCCATTGATATGAATAAGGATCTGCTGTAAAAGAAACCAATTCAACTTCCATAGGCACCAAAAAATGGATTTAGTCATCAAATGATCAAATATCAAAGTTTGAAACTTTTGGCTTTTGTTTCTTAGGATATCTTAAAAGAAGTATACTTCCATTTAGCTAGTATATTAAACTAACTTCTAAAACAAAAAGATCTGATAATAAAAATAAAAAGATTCTTGCCTTTGCTTTACCTCTAAATAGTTCTGAAGAATCAATGACATCTATTGAGAATCGCTAATTAAAAAGACATCAAAGTCAGCCAGCAAGGACTGATCTCTCTAGGAAATTTGCAATTAGAGGATGAGTGGGATTTAAACACTCAGCTTGGTTTTTGGGAATTACTGTTGACTTTCTTTAATAATTCTTCCAGATAATTTTTCTCTTCTCCATTAATGAGAAAAATTAAGCCTCTTAAGAAAGTTTCACTTTCATCTATCTATATAAAGTTTCACTTTGAACTGTAGATTTTAAATCTCACATAGCACACAGTCAAATCAAATACATAAAATACACAAGGAAATGAGAAACAGCTTGGAGAATAACTATGTACAACTATGCTCCAAGGAACTGTTACATTCAAACAGGTCAGAAGCCTGCAATAATATCTATCTTATGTCTTTAGCTTGTTCTTCACCCACATGCATACCTAGATGGCATGCATGTTGCCTCATAACGTAACTAACACAAGAAAAGGTAACCTATGAGCTGAAAAATGAACAACACTATTCTTGGATAAAATTCTTGATAAAATCCAGAAGAAAAAAGAACTGCATATAAAGCAACCACCTTCATTCAGAATACTGTCCTTCTTTCAGCCAGTCACTCCGCAGAATCGAAGGGTTAATATAACCTTGCTGAGAAGTGAAAAAGACAGATAGCAAAACAGTAGGATTTACATATAATGAGTGGCTACCAATTTTTTTTTTAAAGGAAGTATTTAGAAGTTACGAAAGAGGTTCAGTAGTCCAGAAAGGCAGGAGGAAAAGCCATCATGATTACAAAATCAATGCAGTTTCCATAATATGCTTTATTTTTCCAGTAATGAAAATACATCTTGAAAATGAATAGTATTGCACACAGGCAGCCATGAGTCTTGTCTCTCTTGTTTGAACTCCTTTGAATTAACTTATTATTGTATCAATAATAAAATACTTAGCAGTATAAGATTAAAATGGGGGACAGCATCATTTCACTATGTAACAGAGTTGGTTCCTCAGACAACAAACAGAATTTATTATTTGTTGCAAACCGATTGAAAATAAAGTTTGGAAATAACTCCTCCATTGAGACAAAAGCAAAACAAGGCTCTTGACTTCAGGGACCAAAACCAACCTACAACTAAAGTATCAGTAGTGCAGTTTACATATCAGGATCTGAAAACTGGAAGTCCACTTAATTTGTGCACACTAAGGCAATTCCAGCTACTGTGACACCTTTTTTCATCTGCTTGTGCTTCCCATGGGTTAAGCATCATATGATAATTCAGGCTGGGAGTGACATCAGGCAATCTAGTCCAATTTCCTGCTCCAGGAAATGTCAGTTCAGTGTCAGTTCAGTGATTTTAAACAGTAACCTGTATGATTGTTTAGCTGGTAGCATTTATCCTGTAGCGTTTTGAGGAGCAGCAGGACAGGGGCTGACCAAAGGGGCCACTCAAAGCCTCTGCCCACCTGTGCCAGCATGTCATGACCCTGGTCGGCTTCGGATCGACAAGTGCTATGGTGGGATGGGGCCCTTCTACTAGTAATTTTTTGACTGATACGAACTAATAGAGCACCCTCCAAGGCTCACAGAGTCCCACCAGAAGCACACAGAGCCCCTGCGCCTCCCCATCCCCCAAGTTGGCTGTGGTTATTTCTGTTTGGATCATGGAAGGTGCTGTTTCTGAGGTCTGGTTTTCACTCGAATTAAAGTAATAAGGAACCACGGGCCTCTCTGAGACAGCACTTAATACTTCTTCATACCTTGATACCTATTCTTCCTTCAGTTTGGTCAGTAGAAATGTCTTACAGGTACACAAGCAAATATTGAGTGCATAAATTCAAAAAATGATGTACTGTTCCCTGCCAGAGGTGGCAATTTGGAAAAGCCAATGTCACAAGTTTTAAGAAGCTGTAAATCTATTCTGCCAGCTAAATAAAATGCCACAGAAATCAGACTAGCAAATAAGGCATCATATTGCTTGGTTTTTTTCTTTTTTTTTCCAAAACATGCTGTCAGAACCAATGAATAATTTTTCAAGCATCCTATTAGACTAAAATGAATTCATTTTTCACTAACATCTATTCTCAAACCAAAAAGCAATTCAAAGGTAATCTAGTGATAATCAAGATGACTCACTCTGCAGGAAGCAATTAACATAACAAGAATGCACTGGTTTGATTACTGCCTATGTGCTTAAGCATCACACACCAGCAAACTTCTCAAGAATTTTCCTTCCACTTAGTTCCTGGTACCTATTTCAGGCCTTCTCAGACACTAGCCTACGATGAGAAGTTTCCTACCAGTAAACCTTTCAGCTTCATCACTCAGAAGAAGAGAGATCAGAGTTAGGAGTTTTATCACTTAAGAACATTTAATCTTCCTTAGGGACAAGAGGTCATTAATCAGCCCTGTGCTGAATCCTCTCTCACACCTGGCAGTGTACAACATGCACATGCAGCATGACAGACACCTGTAACTGCCATGTAACATTTTTAAACACACATCCTTGCCATGTATGTTTCTCTGGGCAAGAAAACCAGTCCACTCTCCTTTTATACTCATTGTATTTCTTCAGTTTTCATCCCTTCACAAAGATAAAAGTCCTACAAGGACTGTCATGGTCTTCCACCCTTTGAGAACTCGTCTGATTTTGATGCTTCTCACTGTTAATCTTCTAAATTCTCCCTCAGCTTTCTTTATTCACATTGGAAGTCTCATGGCAAGAGACAGCAAAGCTGTCGGCTTTTCATAAGACATATAGTTTCATCTTCCCACAATATCTGCTAGCTTGTTTTTAGAGCTCTTTCAGTCAATTCAAGAGAGATATTCGAGAAGCACTGCTCTCCACTCATGCCTGAATAGCCTATAAAAGGCAGGCTTAGAAAAAAAGTTATAAAATGACATTGCAAATGTCGTACATTATATTCTCTCCCAATATTTTTCAGCTGAAAATGTCACACTTGAAAAGAAAACAAAAAAAAAGATGTTTTTTCTCTAGGAGTATAGTCTCTGAAAATGTGACCTGTGATTAGAAAATCAGATCAGGTTGTTGTTTTTGATTTTTTTTTCTCTTTTTGTATTTTCACTATTGTTAAATTCCATGCAGAGCAAGAACACAAGTGGACCGCTTCAATCTCTAATTTTTTTTTGTGTCTGTCAATCTCCACGCAATGTCACACATGATATTTGGAAACGAAAGACTGGTTAGACCATTAGATTGAAACAACCACATTAATAGCAATATGTTGATTTTAGAATGCAGTGATTTTAGAATATGAAGAGAACGAGTAGCATCACTTTTCTACTGCTCATTACATTTCCATGCCCCTCACCAATTATCTGCAGTATTTTCACCAGGAAGAAATTGGACTGTGCTTGTCTGTAGCCTATACTGTTTCATTTTTTCATTCAGATTCTACTTTGCCTTACTGAGACATGGCACATTTTCAGGTATTCACCTTCATTGTCTCTACCACCAAGCTAGACAAACTGGCCTGGTATATGTAGAACACCCATGTAGAGCTTTTCCCTCTGGTGCATCTTCTAGGTACATAGTCAAAAGCTATGGTTGATTTAACTTTGTATACCCACCTGCAGAAGGATGCTAGCTGCCAAAACTTAACAGGCCAGCACAGAAGAACACCTGGGCATAGAGGCCATGGTGCTAACAACTTATGACCACATATTGGAATAACAGTG
Organism: Tympanuchus pallidicinctus; assembly: GCF_026119805.1. Lineage (NCBI taxonomy): Eukaryota > Metazoa > Chordata > Aves > Galliformes > Phasianidae > Tympanuchus > Tympanuchus pallidicinctus. The sequence continues at coordinate 7,898,729 of NW_026294744.1, forward strand.
GCAGTTATCATAATCCAGCTCATAAACTGTAGATAAAGGCCATGTTTCTGACCGTGGTCTCACACTGACAAGGGGAAAGATAGAGGTCCTTCCTGAGCTGGAGTGAAACACACCTGGCAACTCTGACGATAGAAGAGGTGACCTGGAAATAAAGACAATGGTCCAGCATAAAACAAACTCCTTCACCTCCTTGGGATGTCTGGCACAGTAAAAGCACCAGATAGAACTGCACAGAGAATCCAATAATGGGAATCAGTTTTACTACACTGAAGTTCAGAAACAGTATTTTATTTCCTTTGAAAATTACATTGTTTTATTCAGAATTAAATATCATAGTGAAACTTTACCAGAATTACAGAGCTTCATTTAATTTCTGGATGATAATCTCTCAAGGCTGTGAAATTTCTAATGCCTCATAAATTAAATCAGGATTCAGATGAAAAAGTTAATGGATATGAATGAATTAATGGCCTATAATTTTCGTTCACAGTGAAGTCTAGTTGCACAGCTTCCATTTCAGCAGCAGAAATTTTCACTAGAGTTTCAATTCTGAACAGTGTATCTATAGATACAGCAGACTGACAGACGCTGCACTTTGAATATTACTGGGAAATGAGTAGAAGGTTGTTTTAAGGCTTGATGCTTAAGATAAACTACCAGTGGTTCTACATTAGAATTCAAAATGGGTCTCTCATATCACGTTTGGAAAAGCCGTGGGTGATAGGGTACAGTATTTTGTTTACATCATTTCTCACACTCCAACTTAAAATTCGAACATCCAAATTCCACACATCAAAGAAATGGTACAGCTCCACTGAACTTGCAACAATTGGTACGTAACAGGACAACACAGAGCTAAGAACTCACTTCATACCCACAGATTTCTCCTACAGTGAAACAAGAAGAAAGCCAACATGTTTCAGGACAGGAGCCATCTGTCACATCAACTAGGGGTGGAGAGGGAATGTCAGATTTCTCAAGCCTCAGATACCATGAATGAGTCTTGTGTATCTGTCCTTTCCTGTGCCACATTTCCTCACCACTAAGCCATCCATATACAAGCTAGTCATCTTCTCCTCCTTTAGAATTTTTCATCCTTAGAGCATTTTTCTGATAAGAACACAGTGTTAAAAATTAACAAAGAGGGGAAACAAAAAATGAAGCTTTAGGTTTTGGTGGAGGCTTATAGGTTAATAAAAGGGAAAGATCTGTAATGCAAAAGCTCACACCTTAGTTAGCAAAGATAATAAGATCTGTAATTCTTAATTAGAAGCACTCAAATGTAGAGAGAAATATCAAGCCATAATATGAATAGTTTTCAGAAGAGATCTCCTTAGCAGACCCAATAATGTCAGTTACTTCCAAAGTACTGAATGATGTAATTTTATATGAATATATATCCCACATACACTTATAAGGAGAGTATAATTACAAAAATGCAATTATAGACTATTTTGTCTGGGGATAAGCAGTGAATGGGGGAAATTACGATGAATCAAGCTAAAACAACAAACAAAAATTAATGAAAAAATATTGCAATGATTTTTCAATAAACACAACAGATGAGTGAGTTCTCTCTGTTGACCCAGCGGATGAGGTAATATCCTACACACAGTTGATCATACACCCAAGAGATTCTGACTTTCATCGTCTCCAAACCCTGATACAATTCATATCTAGTTGCACAGCCACTGTAGTGCTTTAAAAAAGCTAAATCACAAGAGTAAAGAAGCTCAGTAAATTAGTAGCTCAAGCTGCCATGGGGGTAGAAATAGAAATTAAAATATTTTCTCCATAAAATATATATTTTTCTACAGTGAATTTTATGTTTAGGATAATAGCTCACATTTCTCAGTATTCTGATTGCAACCTGGATGTATGTTACATTTTATTTGTGTTTTGATTTTTCATGCATTTGAACGATAAAGTACTATATTTCATACGCCTCATCTGCACGGTGTAGATCAAGGTAGCAAACTTTCTAAAAATCAATGTTTTAATCTATAGTGACATATTCTGGTATCACACAGTTTGACAGGCAAAGCCAGCAGTTCTATTCCCACATTCATACTGTCAGGGATGGTAGAAATAAGATCTAGACTGCAGCAATTAGTGACTGGAGCTGACGTCTGGGGGTTTGATAAATAAAGGAGAAATTTCTAATTTAGAAGCAATGACTGTGCTCCTGCACAGCAGATGGAGATTCATGGCACTAACCTGCTGCAATGAAAACACTGCTGTTGTGCAAGGCTGAGGAATCATTCGATGCAACCCTGTAGCTGGAGTTACTCAGGAGGTCAGGGTGGGTTAAAGGCTTCCTTTGTAGCGTTGTTGCATTGCAGATAATAACACACAGCACTTTGCACCTGTAGGCGTCAAAATATCTGAGGAAAGATGTTAAGCAGGTGTGGCTGACAGAATAATAGGTACCACACATAGACTTAGGATCTAGTATGCAAGAACTCTTTTCACAGCACTCCAAGCACAAGCAATGGGAACTCCACACCACAAAGAACCTATAGGCTTCAATACAGCCTCTACTGAAACTGATTTATTTTCTGTTCCTTTCCTCAAATTAAAGTTCCTAGCCTCCGCTGAAATGAAAATATCACATACGATTCCCTACAAGTCCCAGAGGTGCAGGAAGAATATCAATGCACAGCATAAATTGCTCTTAACACACAGCCGAAGTAAAAAACCATTTTTACTCAGCTCATCCTTTTTGCAGAGACAGCTTTTTTCTCCCTTGACTAAATAGCTAGACATATGTTGAAGGAAAAACATACAGATACGGCAATCAAAAGACAAAGTTAAAGTAAAAAACCATGTTTTCTAAATTGACTCCTTCTGACAGGAACTTGGAGTGCAGTGCCAGTAAATGGTAGTTAGACATATGTTAGTGAAATGAAAAAGGCCCTAAAAGCATAATTTCAGAGAAAATGCTCTTAGAAAGAGAACTTTCATGAACTGTGGCAGAAAGGCTACTCATCAAAGCCACACACAGATCTGTCACATTTTTGCAAGTTACACTGTACTTAGCTTCCATGGAAGTAAAGCAGTGGATGGGATGTCAGCCAATTTTCTAGAAGATAGAAGGAACTTTTTAACTTTACAGGTAAAAGTGCTGTTAAGTGAATGATCAAAATGGGAATGTTACACATCTTAGATTTTCTGTGTTTACTCATGCTTTAAACAAATTTCAAAAACCGTCCATATCTCATCTGCCAATAAGATATTTAACAAAATAATTTCATATGGTTTACCAAAATTTCATCTGCTGAACATTAAAATAGTATCAAAACCATTCAAAATAAACGCAAACAAATGTCATCATAATACATTGACTGAAAAGATTCATAACTGCTCGTTAACTTTGTGAACTAAAAAATATCAAAAGCTATATAAAAGCAATTGGAGAGAATAAAAGAAGAAATTTTGTAATGTACCTATCTTCTTAAATAATGGGTCAAGGAAAAAGGCTAACAAGAGGGGACACTGAATATTCAGGCAGGTCAGATAAACATAACGAGTAAAGAAGTGGAATGCCATAACAGAGAACTTCTCACTGAAGGAAAAAAAGAATAATCACAAAATAAATATTAGCAACAAGATTCTCATAATGGGAAAATAAAATAAAGAAAATTATAATTCAGCTGAAGCTAGAGAAATGCCAACTAATCAAAAGCCTTCATTGCACATGTACTCATTTTGCAGAATCATCATTTTCCCTTTAATTGCCTATGATACCTACTCTGCTTGATTATCTTTGCACTGCTTGATGAAATTCAGAAACTGGCCAGTTAAATTTCAGAAGTTACTTCATCAAGCAAAAGAGATGAGCTTAAACCCCACCAAAGTGGAAGGAGATAAAGAGTCCTCTTTAATCACTGAGTTGTATTGGAAAAGACTGGTAGCTCTGCGGCTTAGATCAGGTGAATTAAGAATGCACCAATATTAAAAAGGATTGAAAATATCTGTGAGTTGCACATTGTTCCCTTTGGACATGGAAAACTGAACAGAAAACTGGTACTATATATATATGCATTAAACTGGAATTATTTTGTAGATTAACTGTGCAACCTGCTGTAGGGAACCTGCTTTGGCAGGGGGGTTGGACTCAATGATCTCTGGAGGTCCCTTCCAACCCCTACAATTCTGTGATTTTGCTAATCACTTTAGAAAGATGTGTTTCCACATTCAGAAAATGGAGAATAACCATAAAATCTGTACTGTGGGATCTGCAGAGAAAGTATGCCTTACAAGAGCTACACTTATCTTGCTTTGATTAAAAAAAAAAAAAAATTACCTCCTTTTACAGAGTTTATTTTACTTGTGTTCATGTACCCTAAAAACCAGAGCAAAGCTATCAGAATAACAGGGGAACATTATTACAGAGTATTACCACAGGGGGAAAAAAAAAAAGGAATAAGCAATTCAAACCTGCAACCCCTATCTGACACCAATCATGAGTAGATCATTTTAGAGTTGGAAAATTGACCACGAAAAGCTGTAATTCATTTCTAGAGCACTTTGAACTTCACTCCAGGTGTGCAAATCACCCTAGCATTGGGCTAATGGAATAGCACTTAGATAGAAGGGAGTTGTCTCAGCCTCATGCAGGATTCAAATCCCCTCAGCAGTGTACAACAGATGTAACCTCACAGAAGCCAGAAAAGTGGCAGTTGTAAAATAGGTGCAAAATGAAATTCATGCTCCTTGTCTCTATCACTACAACAACTCTCTGTCTCTAAGAACTTCAGTAAGCTATGTGATCTCCATGAGACATGACAGCAGCCCAAAAAATATTAACAGGAGAGTAAATTGATCCCCTAACTGGTATTAAAAGACCAGCTAAAAAGAGATGCTAGTGAAGGCTGAAGAATAGAGATAGCAGGTGGTAAAGTATGGCCACTACCAAGGAGACAATTCAAAGCCAGACAAAATTGTGATGAGAAGGGCAGAAGAAAGAACTTAAACAGCAGACCAAGGAGCTGCGAACAACAGTTCAGTACAGAGTCCCTGGACTGAAACCCAGGAGAAAATGAAGCAGAGCTACCCTGATCTTAAGAAGCCATGAACGTGACTCCCTCTGAGAAAAGACAAGACAAAGGCTCAGTGTCTGGGAGTAAAATAAAAAAAATTGTGCTTTTACATTTTTCAGTCAGACCTCAGCTCAAATTTAGGCATAGAAGGAGCCTGGTTCAACAGACCAGCCAGAGCTTTGCTCTCACAGATTTGAAGAGAAAGTGCTCATTATTAGAAAATGTAATTTTTGAAGTCAAGACATCTGTTAGACCTCTTCACAAATCAGACCTGGTTTGATCTGTCTTATACTCTGGCACCTGAATGGAGAAGCAAGGGTAATCAAGTCATACAAAATCTTAGCATCTAACAAGTGTATGATATAAAGAAAACCATCAAGCTGGCAATGCTATTTAGGAGCACAGCAGAATAGAATGCAACTTTTTCTGTATCTATATGTGCTCTGAAAGAGTGACAGGAAGGAAAAATTTGTCTGTGGGAAGATTAACCTTGGTGAAATGAAAGGTGTGTTGACTAAGAAGGTGTCACTTCTTACAACTTTATGTGTCTGTAAATACAGGCAACTTAGATGACCTGGTTGAGCTATACTCACAGAGAGCTTGTTACAATATATCCACTTCATTCCAGCTCCCCTCAGCATGTGGCTGGAATCCCCAAAAGATACTCAGGTACAGTCATTACTGTATCTGTCAGCTCAAAAGCTAGTAAAGGCCAAGAACTGGGTGGAAAAAATTACCCTGAAAGCAGCCACAAAGGCTAAATCCACCCTTCCCTAGAAGAACCATACTTGATAAGAGGATACTGTTGATCTAATGCTTTTTTAATTTGGTCTGTGAAGCAAAAGATGCAGTGGTTCGTCATGCATATATGTTTATTGTACAGGAAAAGGGGGGTTGGCAGTATTTCTTCTCCACATATTCCCCATGCAAAAGCTCTAGTTTTAACTGTCTCCAGAGGTTTCTAGGCATAGATTTAACTGTGCAGTAACACCATATATTGAATTTGAATGACTGTAAAGTGCTTGAGGGAATTGCTATAAAGAGCATCATAGTCACACCAAGGATTATTTATCTTCGGCTTTCTGATTTCTTCTTCAGACTCAATATTGGATCACAGAATAGATCTGCGTAGCCTTCGCATTTGTTGTCTCCTAAACTGTCTGCTATTAAGCCTAGGCCCTAGCAAATAAGTTAGCCAATCTGAAAAACAGAATACACTCCATATTCCCACTCCTATTATATTCACAACCTGGTTAAAAATGATCAACAAAGTGTTTCTTGGTACTACTTCATGCCCTGCAGTCAGGTCTAATTCATCTTGACTCTATAACTGAGAAACAGTAGTACAATAGCAGCTTAATGTAATCCTCAATGAGTCCCTTGCACAGGGCACAGATCATTGACAATTGTCTGCCCGCCTTCCACCTGCATAGAACATGTTCAGTTTACTGTGGTGGAGAGACAGGCTAGAATAGCTGAAGCACTCTGGTAGAGCTGTGATTACAGACATCTTGCCCAAGAGAGGAGAAGAAATCTGAGGTCCATTCCCTGTTCGGTCTTCAGTGAGTATTATTAGTGAGAAAAAATGAGCATGTGTGCCAGAACACAAGGTTTGCCTCATTAGCAGCAACATCCAGTGATATTTGGCTACAGGAATGATTAGCAACACTAAATGCAAGCCTATTCCAGCAGATAGGTGCCTGTAAAGTCTGCCCTTCAGAGGATATGGCCTTTATTCCCCCAATGTTATGTACCACCTCCACACAGTTGTCGTGCGTCTTCCTTACATACAGTTAGAAAAACAAAAATGATCAGTGCTTAAAAAAAAATGGTCTGATTGAAAAAGTCAAGGTTGTTTAGTGTACAGAAAAAGGCTGTGGGGAAATTTAAAAGTTGTATGTGTAAAAGATAAGAAAATAAACTCTTAAATTATAGCCAAGGGGTACTTTGAAGTCAGACATCAGGAAACACAGCTTACCTGTAAGGATAGAGAAGTACTGGAATGGACTGTCTAGTGGGCTGTGAAATTACCTTTACTGGAAGCTGTGAGAAATTATGAGATAATATCTGTCAGGCACAGCCCAGGTAGAGCTATCTGACATGGAGCAGAGGTGGGGGGGGGAGGCACTGACTTCTGAATACCACCATCCATCCCACCAGACAATAATTTTGTGCACGTCAGTGCAAAGAATCAGTGCCTCCGTACTTTGGTGTAGCGTTGCCTAGTGGATCCACTGTGTGAAGATGTGAAGCTTTTTCCCCTAAAAGCCTGTATCTGTAAAAATTAGAAAGTTATGTCTGGATTACATGATGTAAACAAATGCACTTTTTTGTGCAGTCTTCTGAGTGCAAAAGCAACTGAGTAAAATCAGTCTAGCTCATGTTGACTTTGGTTTGGTGTCTCTCAATTGAGAGGACACATCCAAATCACTTATCTTCTGCAACTGGCTCTTCTTGTCCAAGTACAGCAGGTACAGTATGAAGATAACAAGCACATTCTCAATCAACACGTATTGTTGCTAGGCATTCCCTGGCATAAATCTGTGGCTAGCTATGACATCTATTTAACTAGATACAACAAAAATCAGTGAGATGCTACAAAACAGGTGAGTGAGGATAGATGTCTGAGCAAGCTGCTTGCTTACACATACCACAGATGTTTGCAATAACATTGGTGTCTCTGCTAACACCTTAACCGTGCAGATGTTTTTCTTCAATCTCTGTAGGAATGCCTCATTTCCATGGGACTTAATAGGTTGCAGACACTTTGGTCACACCCCATAAAATCATAAGTAAGGAGATGTTATACACATCTGAAATTGGTCTATCAGTATTACATAGTACATATATCCCTATCTGACTGAATGGCTGACTAGATAACCCCCATCAGCAAGAGACAGCAACACACTCGTATTTCAGTGTAATATTCCCTTGCCTAAATTGTTCCATGAATCCAGACGTTGTTTTGAACAAACCATTATGACTACGCTTACCAAGCACAGGATGTGAGGAATTATATGCTTCATCTGCATGCCCTTCCTCACAGAGACACATTCTCTGAACAAAAGAAAGAGCTAGGACCCCTGCCATGGACCATTTTTTTTCTTCTTGTATCATGCTATTCCCATGCCAGTGTATAGAAGGTATTTAACTTCTTCCACATGATTGGAACTCTTAGAAAACATCACTGCTTTCACAGAACTGATACTTAGGATTTAATTCAGGTCATTTCCATCTGATCAAACGACCATCTGGAATCTCGTGCCTTTCATCTGAACCTTCATAATAAATTGGAGCCAATTAACCCAGTATATTTTACACAAAGAAAAATAAAGCCATTGGAGACAGTGTTCCCACAAGGCAATGTTCATGTAGCTCTTCTGGCTGTCAGGAATCTTCAACTTCCAGCCTAACTGTTCCCAAGATTTTTTAACTTGTCCTGCTGGCCATGCTTCTTTTGATGCAGCCCAGAATGCAGTTGGCTGCATGTATGGGCTGTGAGGGCGCATTGCTGGCTCATGTCCAGCTTCCCATCCACCAGTACCCCCAGGTTTTTTCTGCAGGGCTGTGCTCAATCCTTTCATCCCACAGCTTGTATTGGCAGTGACCCGACACAGGTGCAAGGCCTTGCGCTTGGATCTGCTGAACTTCATGAGGTTCTCCTGAGCCCACTGCTCAAGCCTGTCTAGGTCTCTCTGAATGGCATCCCTGGTGTGCCAGCCACACTCCACAGCTTGGTGTCATCAGAAAACATGCTGAGAGTGAACTCAACCCCACTGTCATTGTCACTGATGAAGATATTAAAGAGTATCAGCTCCAGCACTGACTGCTGGGGGACACCACTCATCACTGATCTCCATCCAGACATTGAGCCACTGACCACCACTCTCTGGACTCAATCCTGCCACCAGTTCTTTGTCCATAAAACAGTCCATCTATCAAAATCCCCATCTTTCCAATTTGGAGAGAAGGATGTTGTGCGGTACCATGTCAAAGGCCTTACTGAAGTCCAGATAGCTGACATCAGTGGCTCTTCCCTTGTCCAATGATGCAATGAAACCATCATAAAAGGCCATTAGGTTGGTCAAACAGGATTTGCCCTTGGTGAAGCTATGCTGGTTCTCCCATATCACCTTCCTGCCTTCCATATGCCTTAGCATTACTTTTAGGAGGATCCATTCCATGATCTTCCCCGCCACAGAGCTGAGACCTACATGCTAGTAGCTCCCCAGGTCATCCTTTTTACCCTTTTTAAAAAATGAGTGACTTTTTTTTCAGTCACCCAGGACTTCACCTGATTGCCATGACTTTTCAAATATCACTGAGAGTACCTTGGCAACTACATCATCTAATTCCCTGAGGACTCTGGGATGTATCTCATTGGGACCCACAGACTAGTGAATATTCAGGTTCCTCAGGTAGTCACAAACCTGACCTTTAATTACAGTGGGAAGGATGTAATTTCCCCATCCCTCTTCTACCAAACCAAACATTTGAGGGCTGCATGATGAGCAGTTATCAGAGAAGACTGAGGCAAAAAACATTAAGTACCTCAGCCTTTTCCGTGTCTGCTGTCACCAGCTTGTCTGTGTTATTCACTACAGGGGGTACACCCTACTGGACTTTTCTTTTCTGATTGAGGTACCTGTGGAAGCCTTTCTTGTTCTTCTTGGCATCTCTTGCCAAGTGTAGTTCAAGTTGGGTGTTTGCTTTCCTGACTCCATCCCTACACAACCTAGCAGCTTCCTTATACTTTTCCCACAGTTCTCCCTGTTTTCACTGTCTGTGCATTTCCTTTTCTTCTTCAGTTTGACCATCAGATCCTGCTTCAGCCAGTCTCTTGCCTTCCTTTCCTGACTTGCAGGATGGAGAGCTCTTGTGCCCTGAGGAAAGCTTCCTTAAAGATCTGCCAGCTGATTATCATGCCATCATAGTCCACCTCTTTAGCCAGCACACAAAATTATCACCTCAGATTGGTATTTATTGGCCATCGGACAATTTGCAGCACTGATTTCATTGTCAAAATCATCTCTTCTAATGCTGTAAAAGCCTAAGCTCTGTTAAACAACACAGTTAAAAAAAAAAAAAAAAAAAAAAAAGCAGCATCCTGAATTCTTAATATGAACAACAGTAAGCTAAATATTACTTCATATGCACAGTGGGATTTTTCTGGTGCATCCTGTTATACAAAGATCACCATAGTGTCTGGAATACCATCTGGAAGTCAATACTTGCCTCCTGGGAGCTGTTTAGATGAACTAAAGCTGTTCCAGAAGAGAACCAACCGCCCTTCACCTCCATACTGTATCAGGTTATAAAGATTCTAAATCAACCACGTCCAACTATGTAAGTCAATTCCTAAACTGTAATGCAGTAGATTTCTCATTACATGTAAAGCTAGGCCTACACGCCCTCCTAAGCAAGAGGAGGGAGTGCAACACCAAGGACCCTTTGAAAGTCACTACATAATCCTCCTACAAGATTTGCAAATGTGCTACTCCTTTTTATAGCTTCTGGAGTAGCATAACCTTCCTTGATTTTCTTCAAGCCTGCAAGACTTGAAGTTGTTCTTCCATCCATATTTAGTAACAGTCAGAGGAACAGAGGCATACACATCTTTGCTGTGGGTGAAATGCCTCCTGAACATCATCTGATAATCTGCTGTACTCCAGCACAATTTATGTGCCATATCAAGAAACCAAACAACCACATGAAAAACAGAAATATGTAATGTTCCATCAGTTCTTACTCAGACTTCTTGCCAGGTAGTAAATGCTAAGCATGAAAAGGAACCAAACCTAAGCCTCACCCCAGTACTGATTTGAAGTCTACTTCAGAAGTATTTAAACCTCAAGAAAGCTAACTAATGAATAAAGCAAATTAATTTAACACAACGTAATCACTGAATAATTGGTATATACAGTTACATAGACTTTGAGAAGTTTATAGACTGAACAAGATAATTCAATACTAAAGTTTATAAATAATTAGGAAGACTAGCAGGTGGCCAGGATATAAAGGATAAATTTTACTCAAGGTTTAAGCACTGGCTTCCAAAGAAGGTTTAATCGCCCTCTGGGCAGAAATAATGGTATATAAACGAGTTCAGAAAAAAAACTTACATTGAGCAAGAATTTTCTCTTCTGTGGCAAGGGGTTGGAACTTGATGATCCTTCAGGTCCCTTCCAACCCAAGCCATACTATGATTTTATAACTGTCATCAATTATACAAAGCCACAATGAACCAAACAAAACAATCTTAACTGCTTTGCCTTTGGGCAGGCTAGAACTATATCTGATTTGTATTTTCATACCCTCAGCACGGCAGATCATACGCCCTGTAATTACTGGTAGCCACAGGAAGTTCTCTGTTCCTATAGCCACTCATCTGTAACTACTCCCTTTAAGTTGTTCCTCCACTTGTGACATTTCTAGCTTTTGAAGCAGCAAATTTACATCCCTGTATAACAGCTCAACATTATCCAAGAAAGTCTGCAAAATTCCCAGGCACAAGCACAGACTCTCTGATCCTCCTAGCCCACACTGCCCTCTTTGTCTTTAGGTTCAAAATGGTCTTTTTTGCTCTGTCTTTTACAGTCCCACAGCATAACTGTGTCTTCTAGTTACTGTAATAAATTTCACTTGAGTTAGAAAAGCTCAGTTGTGCAGCTAATGAGTAGAAACTAGCACACACTCTGCCCCAACAGCTTCCCTGCCTCTGCCAGAGGGATTCCACAGGGCCCACTGAGCCATGTTCACAACACCCAGCTCTGCCACGGCCTCTTCACTCTCAGCAGGCCTGCTTCTACCAGTCAGCAACCATACAGCCCCGGGTACTAATACAAATTAATAAACCAGCTGTGCTACTCCAAGTGTTTTCCAAATAGAAAGTCACACAGAGCTGAAACATTCTCACAGCTGAAGTATCCTCTTGAAAGCACCCCATGTCCTTTCTGTCTGAAGTGGGATTCACAGCAAGCCCACTGGTTGTGATGGTATTTTAAGTTCTGCTCAGCATTTATTACAATGCAGAAGCAGAGCCACATTTGCCCTACCACACACTCATCTCCCCCAGCTCCCAAACAGCAATGGGATTTGTATGGAAAAATACCCATCACAACCTGAACAGGTGAGTGGCTGGTGAGAAAGGGTGAATGTTATCTTGAGAACACAAGTAAACTGCCTCTAGCTTCTGCATGCAGCTAGAAGAAGCTCCTTTGCAGAAACTGCTCTGCAGCTGTAACTAAGTATCTTTGCTTCCTGTGAATGACCTTGCTCGTTCTGATACGGGATGCTTTATTGTCTCCCAGTGTGACACATCTGGCCACAGTACTAAGGGCTGGTGCAGACTGCTGGCCAGCTGCCACCAGCACCAAGGAGTTGGTACCAAGTCCCCAATAACGCGAGCACCTCTCTGTTAGACTGAAGAATAATAACTTGCTTCTGTGTACTTACTTTTGGACTTGTAAACATTAGGCAGAGGCACTGGTGCTTTTGCATAACAGGATTGATCTGTGTTTTTTGAACACCTGAGGGTCAGTCCATCAAAAAGGCACTGTGCTTGGATCAGCCTCTCTGTTACCTAGTTCAGAAAGTGACTGACACTGTCACTTCAGACTGAAACAGAGATGTTGAGCTAAGGTGGCTCCTCCCCTTTCTTTGCCTTTGGGACATCTGACACTTTGCAGCTAGACGTCCTTCTCCCTTTCCCCTCCGTTTGCTACATTTGGAAAGGTCAGTGTCTATTTATGTGTTTGCACTGACTGAGATAAAACCAGTTTGGCATGTGCAGATACACTCCAGGCAGATAAGTCAGTCTGGCTGAACACATTTTGGCTGAACTCATTTTGGCAAGCAGAGAAAGACCAAAGCACACGTCTGGTGATCAACAGTGACAGATTTAACGTCAGAGCCCATTACACATCTTCTCAAACAATGAACATTCCATCTCATAGACTTTCTAGCATAACTTTGATTTTCACCACTGGGCTTGTTCACACTTGGTCTATATAGAATAGTTTCAGATGGACCTTGGCTTTTACTTAACCAACCAGATATGGCAGATGATACCCTATCCCTGCTTTGCCAGCAGGCTGCACAAAATGGTCTAATTACACACTTCTTAATTAGTCAGTAATCAAAGTGAGGGTACAGGTTTCACTTAACTAAAAACAAAGACAGGGTTTTTTTTTTTTTATCTCAATTACCTCAATGCTACAGAGACTACTTAGTATTGAAGGGAAGACACATGCTCTAAAAGATCAAAATTTGTCAGGTCTGTACATTTAGCATTTCATATCCTAGTTACAACAGGCACAATCTGACAGTTTCATAGGCTGTTCAGAAGCCAGCAACTCAGATCTCCTTTTAATTGCATTCTTAATGTCATTTCACAAGACATAACCGCCTCTACTCATTTTAACATACTGTGTGTTTTCCATGATTGCAATAATATATGTTTACTACAACTTTATTTTGAATAAACATATGTAGACACAACCAAGAAGACTACTTGCATTACAGCATGCTTAGAGAGGAAAAAAAAATAGAATAAAGAAGAAAGAAAAGTGACAGAAATAAGAAATTTCCCCAAATACTAATTAAATGCAGCACAAAAGTCACACCAGTATTACTTATACAGCAGAATCTATGGGAGAAAATATAAGGGTTGCTAAAAGGCTGTTGTTATATCTGCAGGCACATTATTCCCCTGCCCAGGACATCAAGGGAAAAAAAAAAAAAAAAAAAAAAATCAGGACACAGATGACATCCAATATTTCAATTTCTCCAAGAAGCAATTAATTACTGAGAAAAGAGTACTTCAGTAAGTCAGAGTGCTGGCAAAAATTACCAGAACACTTTTAACAGAGTAATACAGCACTTCCAAAGTCAACACCAAAGTTAATAATTTCATACCTTCTGGCAACAGCAGAATCCATCAAATCCTATACCCTGCACTTGAAGCGATTTGCCATTTTACACACCGTTTTTGGATCAAGTCTACCTTCTGATCTAAAATCAGTCAAAACTACCCATAGATCCTAATCATTAAGATGTTATCAGACACAGCACTCACCTAGATAACCCAGAAAAGTGCCAGAGAAAGTCTCCACATTACACGTACAAGTGAAGCAATGACACTTTCCCTACCTTTATATTAATGACAAAATCTCAAATTTAATCAATTATTTGAAAGACAGTGTTTTTCTTCTGTTTACAAGGTACCCAGAAACAGTTGCTAGCTTTCACAAATTTATTTGTGATTCAAAGCCATCTCCTGTGGGTTTCTCATCAGCCATTTGAGATGATTATTCATGAGATATTCATCACAAGCAACCATCCTTCTGTCTGACAACATTTTGGAGACACAACTTCAGAAAGAGTTTGGAGCAGGTGAGATATCATTATACTAATTTGAACTAATTTACTGGTATCTAAAATATCTAATTGCTTCAGGTGAAATACAGTACAATATTTCATTTTTTCTAATGAAAAAAAAAAAAGAAGTTTAACTTCTGAAATTTCTTTTGAAATCTATTCTCTCTCCTTCAAAATAATAACTTGCACGGAAGAGGAAATAATTCCACTTGATTTAAACATCCTTTTAACATTTCTGGAAGAATATGCCTTGGAAATTCATATCAGTTCTACTCAAAATTATGCTATAAGCTTTTGACAACAACAAAAACCTATTATTTGCAAAAACAGTTAAATACTGGAAAGAGGGTTTTTTTGCCCTAATAGTAAATATAGTCTAGAATTCTGTTTTCAAATTCAGGTGAGTTAAAAAAAAAAAAAAAAAAAAACCAGCAAGGGGTGCAAATTTCTTTCAGTAAATGTTTGAAATGAGCTTGCATTCTTCTAACTTAGAAGCTGATAGCTGCTAATTCACCTTCCTTTCACCTGGCTTTGAGTTGCATCCAAACGACTCCTGTGGTTATAATAAAATAATGTGGTTTATGCACTGCATCTAAAAGTTACTGAAGGGAATATATGGAAGGCAGTTTCTCCTATTTTAGACAGATAATGAAGGGTGGAAAATGCTAGTTATGCCTGCTGTCATGCCTCAGTACGATGCAACAGGACCAGAGCTACATGACTGAAACTCCAGGCTGAAGAGTCACAAGTATGCACATCACCATCATGCCAGGAACAGGACTTCACATCACACAGTTTAACATCCTGAAGAATATTTGGACCACAGTGGGGAGGAACACATTTGGAAGGCACTTGTGGCTTTTGGTAGTCAACCTGAGACATCAGAGCCTGGATGATCAGAGGTTTATCCAGCCACGATACTGATTCTGCTTGCGATACAGCCTTCTGCATCCCTGATCCTTCAGTGCCTCAGCTATGTACCAAAATTACCATCCTTACATGGCTAATACTGAAAATTCATGCCTACATGAAATGATTGAGAAAACTGGTAGGCACACAGTAAGAATAACCTCCCTCCTTTGTTAATATTAAACACACACCTACAGTAATATGCAGCCTCTATGCTTTTTGTCTCCTTAAACTGCCAAATAATGCCATGGATCACAGCAAGCAATACAGTGAAGCTGTTGTCAAGAAATGTCTGCCTTCAATTGAATTTACATCATATAATCCAACAGCTGCAGGCAATGCCACCATAATACATTTTGGGAGATCAGATGTAGAAGAGGTGTCCACCCTCACTGCACGCTACGCTCTGTGATCAGCCACATCTTACACCCCTTTCCTCTCACCATGGGGCACTACGAGCAAATAGCATTTTCTCTCCAGCACAGGAAAGTTGCTGCAGCCTGGGTAATGTTTGTGTTTGTTTGTTTTAAAGAAAGAAAACTACTTCTGATCCAGAAATCAGTAGAAAAAAATGACACAGAGGAAGAGGAAGCACAAGTACAATTACAATCAAACAACATGGGGATAGAAAAAAAGCTAGCAACAGAGCTGATAAAAAACAAACATTTAAAATATTGCATTCTGAAAATGATAAAATGAAATATTGTAACACTACCAAAACCTTTTAGCCTTTTCACTTCAAAGAAAATATGAAAAAACCATTGAACCGATACCAAGTTTATATTCCACTGAAATAGCATTTTTTTAGAGGAAAAGCAATCCATCAGAAAATGTTGAACCAGCTGTAAGAACTTTATCTGCATGGATTACTCAGGTGAAAAATAGTCTATTTTGTACTGTTCACTTTCAAAAGTAAACAACACTTTGCATATTAAGTTCTGAGATACTCATTGTTCTGTAAGTCTCCACTGATGCATAGTCAGCTTATTCTATTCCATCAAACAGAACATTTCCTATTTAGTTTTGTGTTACTTCATCCTGTAAGTTAATAACTAGTTAAGCACTGAGAAATCTTCTGCAAGCACAGAAAGGCTTAAACTCAGCAGAATGATGGGGGTGGAGTCTCTTTCCTCTTATTTTGGAGGAAATATTTTTTTGATGAAATCATCTTAGCTGTGGCCCTTTACACTCCTGTTACATCCCCTGAGCATTTCAGAATATTACCCACATTTTGTAAGTGTTTTAAGCTTCTGAATACATTTGAAAGGAATATTAATCTTCAAAATCACAAAAATTGCTTGCCTGTTGCTAGTCAGCTAACAGAAATCATTCTTCGAAGTAGAGGCCTGAAAAACAGTCTGGTATTTTTCTTGAAACAAAGAGGGACGTAGAAAAAAAAAAAAAACTTCATTTAAGAATTTGCTGCAAATCAATTTTCATAAGCTTTTAAGCTTATTTGGAAATCATCTGATAAAGGTTTACAAAAGTCCTGCAGGCAGAATACATTGGAATAGCACATCAAGTTATGGGGAAGAGCACTCGCAAGAAAAGGACAAGCAGCAAATAGCATTTCTAGAAATCAGCTGCCTGACAATTCTTAAAAGAACAGCATTTTTATAATTAATTCTATAGCTGTTTCCTAGCACTGCTTTGGAGCTGGAGCATCACAATGGTCCAGCTTTCCCACCAGCAACCCAGCAGTACCGTGACAGCCTCTGTGCAGCCCATTGGGCAGTTTCAAGGCAGTCAGAGACCCTCAAGTCTCAACTCACACTGATCCTGTTTTTATCTCTTCAGGCCTCCCCAGAGCCATTACTCTCAATTTGGCTAACTCAAAACCTTAAGGGACAGAGCTTGGGAGCCTGGAAGCTGCTGGACTTCCTGAGATCGTTACCCCTCTCTAGCCAGAACTTACCTCTCTGAAAAAGCCCATCCAGTGCTCTGTAATTTTCTGTGGAAGGATGTGTCTGAGTTTAATCCCAACAAAACCAAATGTGAAATCTCAAATCCAAAACAAAACACAATGACCTCTCTATACCAGCCCAGACAAGGGCTTTCCGAACACTGAAAACCTTATACATATTTTAAGTGGCTGCTGACAACATCTGCAAGGTATAAAATTTACTGCTCTACCAAGGATTTTAGCTTTCTCCAAGAAACAGAGCAATGCTGTAGCAAGAAATCATTAACACACATTAAAAAAAAAAGATTTACAGCTGCTACTCTGGGACCCACTATAAACCTTCTACAAGTCTCAAAAGCAGGGAGAGAAATCCAGCAGAACTGCTCCTTTCTACCCATACCACAGGGAAAGCACCCTCCACGCATCGGACATCTACTTGTTTATTCAGCTTGCAGGGACCAACAGCTGTGGAACAGACCTAAGGAATATGGAATGCATGGAGGTAGATGTCCGTTACAAACGGCACAGTGCAGTGATATGAAAGTGGTAGCGACCTGAATAAGACACAGCAGAACACTGTTCCTCTGTTTAACACAAGAAGTGGCAGCTCTGATCACCTTTCCTTATGTCTTATCCCTTCCTCACTCTTTCACCTCTAAACTAAACTAATTCAAAGCCATAATTCTTTTGTTGAGAACTGAAAACTGTTACAAAATAAACAAAACTACTTTTTGATGTTTATTTGCAGCATCAGTTTAACAACAAGCCAAAACTCTGCTACACATATAAATGGAACAGTAACAAAAGGAAAACCTTGTGTGAATGACTCATCAACTGCAAGACTTAAAAAATACCTATACCTTTAATTTAAGAAATTAAAATAACATCTAACCCAATCAATATGTCAAGATGTTAGGCTTTCTTTAAACCCATAGCCACAAAAACCATATCTCCTCCCACATTCCATGTCAATATCATGAACTAATTTAACATTAGTTAATATATAAATAAAAATACAAACAACTTGCTGAAAAACAATTTCCAGTATTCAAAGCACAACAAGAGTCAGCCAAGTCACATGAGCTTCTGTTATTGTTGCCTACACTGTTTGCCATCAATAAACTCCATTAATTTGGAGGTGACTTGGATACCTTCACACAAGCTGTCTCCATATCCTATCTAGACTGATCTATAGGGGAGCAAGCCTAGATGGGAAACTGAAAGGTAAACAGAGTTACTCCAAACAATCAGCATCATAGCAATTGAAATGAAAATTTAGGTCTGCACATATCTCTCCTTTTACATTTAAGCCAGATAAACTCAGCCAGCCTACGTGGCAGCAAATCCACTGACATCAGTGGAACCAATCTAATCTGAACTTGGATCCAAACGCAGGCCAGAAGCTGCCCTTTCAAACAGCTTAAGAAAAAAAATACAATACGTATGCCAATGACACTGACATATGTCTATGTGTTATAGGAGAATCCTCAGGATTCAACTTGTGAGCCGCACAGCCCTGCCAGCTCACACAGCATCAGCACCAGTCTTGCCAGATTTGATGATTCATTTATAGTGCCAGCTTCTTGGGGCACACAGTTATGCAAGGACCTTCAGTCCATGATGAACTGAGGGAAGTTTCTGCCTGTCACAGTTTGAAATCCCAGTTCAGGAGTGTGATCACTGCTAGAAATACAGAAATCACACTCTAAAAATATCCAGAACTTATCACCATTTTCAAAACCAAGACAGGTGGTCCTATTTCATTACTTGTGTATATCTGCACAACTGGAAAGTGACCAAGGAAATATTAATACACATATTTTGCAATTTTCAGAATGCAGAAGTAAAAAAGTTGTTTTGAATTTAGAAATGAAGGTTAAGTATTTATTGACTAACATTTAGCTAACTTATATTCATTTGTACCATATTACCATTTAGTATATTAACATATCAGTACTGAAAGAAGAAAAAAATGTTACTAACCTGTGGGAATAGCGAGTAAGTTGTATTGTCAATGGTGAAAGAATACAAAAATTCCCCATCAAACCAGAGGTTCTTTCCCATTGGGGAGTTCTGTTTTGTCATCGCAAAGAGCTGCCCAGGGTCACAGCAGTCTTCCAGCAGCTTCCTAGAAAAGGCAACAAAAAGAAAGAGATGCATGAGTTATAGCTCTGCAGCCATCTCTAAAGCCCATTTTTAACTGATGGCCCAAGCACCCGAGTGACCCACAGCTCCTGAGTGCTAGAGAGCAAGCCATTTGTTTTCCCAGCAGTATCATGTGGTGCAGGTGACCATGCTGCGCATCAGATAACAGATACTAACAGAGAACTCAGAAAGCTAGCAGACCTAGAAATTCAAATTCTAACTTAGCAACTTCCTAATTATTTTTTTTTTAGTTTTTACCTAAAGAAGAGCCAGCAACTCTGATTATTTTTTTTTTTTTTTTTTTTTTAGAAAATTTTAGAAGTAGATAAAAGTTAACCCTCCATTCATTCTTGAATGGCAAAGAAATATAAAAAACATTTAGCAGAAAGCAGCCCGTTCTTTTCAATCACTTCTAATTAATAAAAAAACAGGTTCTCCAGCACACACAGCACTCAGAGAAGCACCTTTGAAAACCAAATCTCAGAACCCAAACTCAGCTGTGAACAGTGGGCCTTATATAAAATCCCATAGTTACATAACTTGAGAATGGAAAAATTTACCATCTCTGTTCAGTTATTAAGTATCCTTGTGCTACTTTCACAGCAGTGTTAGAGCTTGTCTGGAGTGCCTGCATGAAGTCCAACTTGAGTCATCTCAGTTTGCTATCTATATATAGCATACATATATATATATACACACACACACAGCAAATATTACACTTCTCCTTTCCTCATCCAAACTGTATATCCTCTTACACTTCCAGTTCCCTAAAATAGCCATTACAGAGCTTGAGCAGCAATGTGAGAGATGGTGAGATGGCTGAAGGTTGTACTTGAGCAAAAATTCTGTATCGTTGCAAGCTCAGCAATTAATATCTTAACAGATTGATGAAAAGCTCCTGACATCTGCAGAGCAGGAATATCTTAAAGCCAACACGAGAGAAGCTTGCTAAAGGAAGGGTGGTGCTCATATTAGTTTGCATCAGTAATAGATAAGATGCAAAAATACACATTGCACAATTATGTCATTATGGTGTATTAATATAATAATAATCATCAATACAAGTTATAATAATTTATCATTTATTTTATAGAGGAATTAAAGAGACTAAAGTCATTCCTGAGGGCTGCATGAAAGCTGCAGGTGGCAAGCAGAAAAATATCACTTATCAGTGTCTCTCTAAATATTTGACTTAGTGCTCTCCTCTGTGAAAGAGATTTTATTCCAAAACAAGAAGTCAGCCACATAAATGTCTCTGCTTTTTTTTTTTTAAAAAAAAGAATTTTCCAGAAGTTTCACAGCTACTTTTCTTCTCTAGAAAATGAAAAGTAAAAAACAGTATTTTCTCCTGAAATGGATTTCTGTTGTAAGTTAATACTTCCTTCTAACTGGGTGAATATTATTTTACATACATATTCCAGCTGAAAATCTGGTGAAAGCTGTAGATTTTTGATCTTTGCAGGGCAGGAATCAGTTTGAAAAGATTGTGACCAGCAGCAGTCTATGGAAATTGCTACTATTCACCAACTTTCTCCTCTTGAGATGTTTAGTGATTTGCTTTTGTAGCTTCCCATCACAGCTCTACCCCCAGCAAAGGGCCACCTTTTGCTGGTATATAGCAACCAGCTTCTAGAACAAGATCTGAGGAAGCTCTTGCATGTAACAAGCTGATCAGCCCACCCTCAGCCAAAGAATCTAACACCTTTTACAAAGACTCCACCAGAAGCTTATGTCAGGCTGTTTTGTGGCTCAAAATGTTAACTATTTATTCCACCGAGCACAAGGCACTACCACATGCCTAGACCTTACCTACCAATGGTAGAGGGCTCAGGACTCCAGAGCACCCTACTGCTCACAGTGCTGTGAGCACAGACATGTTACCACGTGTTTTCCCTGTATGCACCCAAATTCCTCTCCGTATCGACCAGTAATGGATAAGTCAAGCTTAAATTAGCAATGACCTTCAGTTAACAATAGACAAAACTGTTTCTGGAGCTTAGACCACACACTGCAGAGCCGTCTTGTCCTCTGCTGAGCAGTGCATCAGCCAGAGTGGCAACCAGCATTCCCAGAAACACCATCAAGACACCTACAGCCAGGGAGGTTTCCCATCATCCTGCTTCACCATGGAAATGGAAACCAAGCTGAAGGCAATTTGAAATTTCTCACCAAACATCCTTTGCAAGAGCAGTTTGACACAGGCATAATAGAGTACTATTCCAAATAAATTTGAGCATGGAGATTTTACTTGGCTTTCTCCAAGCTTCAGTTTGCAGCCTTTGGAAATTCTATTCCACTCCAACTCTCACTGCAGCT
This sequence comes from Tympanuchus pallidicinctus, assembly GCF_026119805.1. Taxonomy (NCBI): domain Eukaryota; kingdom Metazoa; phylum Chordata; class Aves; order Galliformes; family Phasianidae; genus Tympanuchus; species Tympanuchus pallidicinctus. The sequence continues at coordinate 7,920,422 of NW_026294744.1, forward strand.
TTTTGAGAAAGCTGAGAGTAATCCAAGATCAGCTGGAGCCTCTAAGTACAACTGTATGGCAAAACTATAGTTTCCAATCAAAACTTGCAACTTCATCTTCACTGAAAATCTGTTTTGAGCAAGAAATGAAAAAAAGAAAAAAGGATAACTTGATGGAAAAGTATCAAGAGATTGCTTCAGATTAATGAATCTTTCCTTATCTGGGGTAAAGGGATGAGCTGAGCAACAGCTTCTCATTCAATTTTTCTCTTCACAGTCTAACTAGATATAATATATATACCTACTCTTCCTTCTCCCCAGAATTGCATTCTTCCAGTTGCCAGCAAGTCCCTTAGTTAATAAACTATTATGAAAAGCAGTAGGTGTCTTCTGGAAGGTTAGAGATAGCCAGAACACTACTTCAAGTATTATTCACCTGCATGTATTAGCACAAAGAACCTTGTGCACACAGACATGCTTTCTGTCACAAAAGAATAATTGTAATGGTCTTACATTATTCAGTTTCTCTTTCTGATTCAAATCCAAAAATTATAAGGTAAGAGAGGCTCCACAAAAAATATGCATTAAAAAGGTATTCAAAGGGGAACTAAAGCAGGGCACTTAGCAGGATGATGGAGTCAGAACAGAATTGCCAAACTTGATTAAAACGTACAACTAAAATGTTATGGCAGATTTTGCAAAACTGAAGCGGCTTTTAACCAAGGATTTCAATTCACCGCAAGCACCAGTCTGCTTGCTGGACATGTATTATGTACCTTTGACTCAAAGTTATCTCCAATTCAGAAGACGAATTAAACGACTTGAATATTGCTATTTAAAAGGCACTCAGGCACTCAGATCTGAGAGCACTTAAGGGATAAATCCCGCTTGTGAGAGAAGCAGGATAAAAGTTACCTCACGTCTCTCACTGCAGACATCCATGACTTGGGCCTGATCAGCATCAACAAGGCCATTAGCCCAGAGCAAGCACTGAAGTGGCCCTGCAGATCAACTCAAACAGCAGCTGCTGCTCCGGGCAGGAGCCCAACAGTGATTTTGAGATGTTATTCACATCCTCACAGTGCATTTTGTTGAGGTTAGATCAGCAGACACTGCGTGCTGAAAAGAGGAACAAAATCCCAGTCCCAAGAATCCTGCACCCAGACAACACAATCTTCATGGGATTTACAGCATACCAGCTCTCGTCTGATCCTACAAAGAGCCTCTAGCACATGGAGAGCATCACCAACATGTGGTAACTGGGGTCAATCAGGAGATCTGCTTCAAAATCCTGCCTCTCACCAAAGGGCTAATACACACATACACATACTCTTCTCCTCCTAGAAGGGGAGAAGCCAGATCTCTTTGGTAAGTCTAAACCAAAATTTGCATGCATAGCCAGTGAAAAGGTTTACATAAAAAAAATAAACCATCAGTTCTGGACTTAAACTAGTGAACTTTTCAGTTCAGTTTCAAATTGCAGCCAATTAAAGCTATATCTTATCCTGGTTTGACATCAGTCCCAGCCAAAAATGACTCAGCAGCTAGATTAAGCAACCCAAGCATCTTCAAACTGACAAAGACAATATCTAAAAGCAGAAACGTGCAATTCCACAGCACAGGTTGTCAGCCTGGAGATGACAGCCCTTTTGCTATTACTTCTCCACAGGTGGGGCAGCTCCTGCATCCCCAGCACAACTCTGCTCCTCCAGCTCCTTTGGCTGGGCTAAGGTTAAAGGCATAAGCCTCATCTGAGATGGAGCAGTGGGTAAAGGTGGCACAATGTGGCATACAGGGGAAAGAAGAAGGGTGAAAGGGTGAAAGGGTCTAAGAGCTACTGGTACCCTGACAGCTGGCATTATCTACACCTTTTTCTGCCCCAAGGGACAGTTTTACAGCAAACCTTCCCACACACCACCCTGCTATCGCCCACACTTCCCACAGCCAAGACGCGTTTACCTGATTAACTCTTCAGCACTCTTTTCCACTGCCAATGCAGCCTGGGGTGGAAAAATCCACCTGTAACTGCATCTTGTGCTTTGCTTTGCTAAATATGGGATTTCTCATTTGGATTTATGTCAACAGTTCTGGCCTGATTTGGCCTAGTTCCATGATTAATGGGGCTGGGGAACAAAGTACCCCTGTCCTAAGAAAGGAGGAAGGGAAAAGGTGAATGAGACAGCTAGGGCGCACACACCGCAAAGACCAGCGGAAAAGAAAGTCTCATGACTCCCAGACAGCTTTATCTTCTAATTGGAAAATGGAAAATGAAGTCTTCTGGGAACTGTAGCTCATTCTTCTCTTCTGAGAAAGGTATAGCCAAAATATCGACAATCCACAGAACTGCAACATTAACTTTTTAACTCCCAGTGCATTACATGACGTTATGATGTGGAATACCAATAATAGAAATCATAAAACCATGACAGTCTACTGAAAAATTAGGAAGGTTATCAGGTAAGTGAGGCTGCTCTATCTCATGGGCCTGTTCTCCGGATCACTTAATGCCCTGATCCTTTTCTCATCTGCCAACTACATTTTAGTGTTCTCCCACAGATCATTTAAGTAACAGGTCAAGAATCAATCTCTGCAAGGGGCACAGGGGAGAGGGTGGGAGGGGAAGTAACGCTAGTTTAAGCATTCACTAACATCAAGACATTTGATGAAGATAACATTTAAAGGAACAGGACATCTAAATCAAGAATACATCACTTTGCCCAGGTATATTGCTGAAAATTCCACAGTTACTTCAGCTCAGAGAATATATCTAAATGCAGTGAAAAAGATATACGAAAAAGAGCAACCATCATAGAGCAGAACAGGGAGAGAATCTGATCTACTTCTCAACCAAGCTTTCTGTGACATGGTAAGTTTTTACAAAGTCTAGAAGTCACAGCAGTTTTCCTCCTCACATTTATTGTTGTATTTTTCTTGTTAGGAAAATTTCAGCCTATTTCAATGCTCCCTGAAGCAGTTCCAGGCATATGGTTTTCACAAGGGTCATTTCCCCTATGCTCCCCAAGAGAGGAAAGGTGTCAGGAAAATATGAAGGTCACAGGCTGAAGCAAACCAGGTACTGAACTGCCTGGGGCTGCAACCTACACAAAAAGAAAGAGGTTGCAGAGACCACAGACACTTCTCAGAGTAAGGACAGCCTGTGAAAACTATTTCCAAAAAGTAGATCTGTGATATTTTAAAGTAATAAATTTAATAACAAAACATTTGGATAATTTACAACAAATTGCCAAGTTGAAGGAGGGGGAACAATGATGAAATTAAACGCTTCAAGCTTTTCTGCATCATCACTGCATTTTCCTTCAGAACTTTCTTCCAGGTCTTCTCAAGGTGCCCAAAATGGAAACGAAGTATTTTACATGGCCTGAGAATGTTGTATCGAGTTTTCACTATTTTAAAATCACTGAACAAAACATTTGGTGCTACCTGCACTGTATATTTAGCAGTTTACTTTCCAGACTGCAAAAGAAACGTAAAACACTTTTTCTGCTGTGTATTGGTTCCCTATCCCTTTTACCTTGGCCCAGCACAAACCCTACTGCCTTGCACTTGGCAAAATCTGAGCTGTTATCCATCACATCGTACCACCCTAATCTGCTACTCCTTTTGACCAAATTCTCTTTTTTTTTTTTAGTGTAACATATCACAGAATAAATGATGTATTTTTTCCAGAACTGTTCAGAATATCAAGGAAAAAAATTTTCATCTACAAAGCAAAGATTGATTCTGTGTTTAAAACTTCAAGGATCTGCAGTATTTTCAGAAGGCTTTTTCAGCAATAGCAACAGCATTACAGCATTTTGTAACCAAAAATGTAATTCCCCAAACTTGCCTACATTCTGCTCTCACCAAAATGAACTATGGCTCAGATCTGAATCTCTAAATCTTCACTTGATTTTTGATTATTTAGTCTGCATTGCTTTCAGTTTCCCTTTTGAATTATACTCAGATTTCAGGTGGTAAGATAAAGACATGCAGCTGCTTTAATTGACGGAGCATTCTTCATTTGATCAAAAGCCTTTTGATCTTTTAAAAAAGAGTAATTAAAGGGATATATTTTCCTACCACTGTAATCAGACACAATTCTTTTAATAGCGTGACATTAATTTATTCCATATCTTCATTAATATTGCAAGCAAAGAGGACGACTGAACAGCGCAACATTTACACTGTAGAAGTACAGACGAGGACAAAATTTGCCAGGGAGTATCTTCATTATTGAACAGTGTTTGCAAACCAGAATAAGCTGGGATATTTTGCAGTGAATAGAAGTCTACCTAAACATCTGACAAGTTTTAAGTTTACCTTTCCCCCTGCCAATTCTTTTACTTACAATCTGGGTAGATTTGGCCTGGAAAGCTGTTGAAATACTGTTTTTAGTTTATTCTGGGGGGAATATTATATAGAAACACATTCTGATTCATGCAAAATGGCTTTAAACTGCTGCACAAAGCCTATGTATGAGCTTTGAAACACAAATTACAGTATATGAATTATAATGTAGTAATCCTAGTATTTGGTCAGATGATTTTTTTCTGGGATTCTTATACCAGATGTGTGAAGAATTATACATAAGGAAACCATCACAAAAATCACAAGTTGTGACTTGCAATTTGTAAAAACAGCACAGCTTTATTACTTACACAGTTTACTGGAATACCGAATGCCTCCAAGTAGTACATGCCCTTCCCAGGGAAACCTCAACCCCACACATGAGAGACAGCAGCAGTGACTTGCCTCCCCTCCTCAGAGCTGCAACTGACAGACACATTCCCTAGAGAAATGATGAATTTGATCATACAATGCTTGTTTCTGGCCAGCAGTATGGGTGGCTCAAGAGAAATTACTTCACTTGATGCTGGAATTCACAAGCCTGCACCAGACCACTCCTTTGCTCTGCTAATACTACCACCAGTAGCCCTTAAACATGACAGCTACATTTGATAGCAGAGAAAACACGGGGTTTACCTTGCTTCTTTTACAGCATTTGAAATGTAAAAACCTCATTCGTATTCAGCAGAGAGCTCTTCTTTTTGGATGCAAGTCATCTCAAACTAAACAGACACTTATTTCCTCTCCAACGAGCATTAGAATAGTGACTACCTGAGATGGTGACATCTACATTTGGTAGATGAATTCAAGCCAAGAAGCCAGAACTGCCACTGCAGGTTCTACAAAGCCTATAAAGTCAGCTATGGGGGAGACTGCAGGCCTTTCTTCTTTCTGCAGCACCTTACACAGGAACGCCATCTGCCAGCAGCCTCATCTGATGGCCTTCCAACTCTGTTCATATAGCGGGGTGCCAGAAGGATGAGATGGCACTACCCTGTGAACTGGCATTTTTGACAGAGAATGTTCAGAGAAAAAAGGAATCAGGGAAGGGAGAACAGATTAACCTGTTCATGTGCCTTTTTTTTTTTTTTTTTTAAATCTTATAAATTTGTAACAAGAAAAGCTGCTATCAGAGAGAGGAGGTGAAGTTAATGAATTACTGTATTCCAAAACAGCAGAACCAGCAGTTGAATCAGCAAGATAGATTACATGACTGTGCTACAACAGGGGTAAAAATGCATTGCTCTTATCACCTGGTTCCTTTCAGCAAAACTGCTGCTTGCTCTGCCCAGCTACAAGCACAAGAGATATTCAGCTTCAGCAAAGATGTGGGATGGCTGTATTCTTCCAGAAGATGATGATTCACTAAAAATAAATTGAGCAGCAATAACCTAACTTCGGGCTTACAATACCTAGAGCAATGATACATATGACCTAGATCAATTTTCACACTACAGCAACTTCTCCACCTGCTTCTGCAAGCTAGATAAAAGCCCTGTAAGTATTATATAATGCTGCTCACAAAAGCATTCCTATGCTTTAATTTAAGAAAATCCAAATGGAGAATTTTACTCACTTGATCCGTTTAAGTTACACCCCTCCAAAGAAAGCAGACTGGCCAGAGAAAACTATTTGAATTCCATCTTGAATGGTCCCAAAAACTGAGACCACATGCACGAAGGGGAAAGAAAGAATTCTCTACTGGTTTGATGCAAAACCTGTAGACAGCCATTGGCTACAGATGTGATAGAGACAAGAAACTGTAAAAGCATCACATGAACAGACATGAAAGAGCAATATACTTTCAAAGGCATACAAAGTTTCGTGCTTGGGGTTTCGCTTTAACCCAAAAACATACAAATAGACAACTCAAGGAAGTTGTTTTGAAGAGAAACTTGCTCCTCTCACTTATTCATAAGCTGCTTCCCACAACCCATAACTACCAAGTTGTTCAGGAGACAGAGTAAGATTCACCTGGTTGGGAAGCACACTTGATGCTCTGCCAGCTATCAGTACAAGATGATTAGTCATATAAAATAAGAAACTTTGATTTTGATCCCTCTCTTCAACATAGCTTCCAATTTTCATGAAACTTTTCAGAACTTTCTATCCTACTTTGGATAAAATTGGCCAATGAAATGTATTTCAGAAAGGGAGTAGAATATGGCTGAGATTTCAATCATGTGAGTCACATTTCCTACTGGATGAGGAAAAGAATCCAATAAACTCCAAATAACACCTTTCTTCAGCTTTCTTGGAAAGAACACCACATACAACATTCTTTTCCTTGCTGCTCCTGTATACCTAGAATTATTTTCCAATTAAACAGCAATTGTCCAACTTGGGATCAAAGCCAAGATTTAATGCACTGTGAAGAACTGACACGTGGCTTCATGTACAGCCTGACTTGCTGCAACCAGCAGCACCACTTTTGAAAATAGTTTGGCCAAGTAGACACACATTTCTGAACAGAATTCAGTGATCCTTCTGAAAGATGGTTTCTAGTGCAGAGAAAAAAAGTGGCAAAATTATCACAGACTGAAACAGTCATTTACTTGAAATATGTTGGAACTATATCTTGAACTAGCATTCCTGACATTTGTCGTTACGAGCTTTCCAAAACAGTTTTGCCAATGTGCTTCAAATCTCGTCCGAGTTTCATTGATGCAAATCCCATGTTAAGTGTAGTCTTTTCAAATAAAAGAAAGGCATATTCAGTTTAGAATTATTTTATTAGCTCCAATTGCACTGCTTTATAACTTTTTTCTGTCTTTGCTGGAGGAAAAGTAGCAGCAATCTTGCACACATAGTTCTGTTATATTTAAATACAGGCCTTGGCTAATTTACAGACTTAACTAAAATCAGAAAGGATCTCACCAACTCTGTCTCAGAATATATTCTTACAGGAACGGTCAGCTGAGATGCTTTCAATAGACACCACCAAATATCTTTCCCAAGAAGAAATGGGACAGGTACTCTCTCCATCTTCACAGCTTGTCTCTCCTGTAGAGAATCTAGCAAAAAAATCAAGTTTACTGATGGTCAGCATATACTGCAGAGCAAGTATTCTGTTGCAATCAAACAGAATAAAGCAAAAGTAAATGCCAAGCCTGCCAGTGAATCACAGCATTTGTTTTTGCCACTCTCCTTCTCCTGTTCCTGACAGTGACAGCACTATGTCGTATTAATTGATTTACACTGCAGTAACTCTTAGCAGCTGAATCCCCATTTTGCACAAATACAGTGAACTACTGATGTACGTTAAGTCTCAGAGGTCTTCATAAGAAAGTGATATCACCTAAGCTCAACCATTACACTATTAGTCATCAAGATTTTCCACAGGATGCTTACTCTACCCTAAAGCAGGTACTTAAGGCACAAGAGAGCTGCCAGTATTTGCAAGTACTTCTGTCTTTTCATTACTTACAGCAAGAGGTAACTATAGTAGGAGTATTAACTAATGTGTCATAGTAATAAGTGACTATGTATTTTTAAATTTTGTTGTTTATCACCTGGGCTAGAAAAAAAAGGAACACAATCACAGGCAAGTTTTTTTGAACATAGCAAAGAAATTGCCACCATACCTAACTCCTTCCAGCATCTCACTAGAAAAGATAAAATGTGGATGCAGAAGTAAACTTCTGCCATTTTCTTCACAACTGTATTGCAGGTTTACTGACAACACTACATAATCACGGAGGATATTTTACATGTGCTCAGATCTACATTCTCATCAGTGCTCACTACTGCAAAATAACATGGACTGTAAAAGCAGAGATGGAAGAACCCAGTAGAAGTTTTCCTACTTCCCATCCACATCATCTCATTTCTGAGTCATGCCGCTCCTACACTAGCAACCCAGTTTAAACCAGTTCCCTTTGGCTAGAGTCAGATCTCCAATCTTCTGTATACCACTGTATCTATATGCACTGATTCCACACAGTATAAAATGTCAGAAATTTCCTGGATCAAGCTTGAGAGCTGGGACCTAAGCACTCTGAATTTCCTCTAAGCCCATATTCTGCGCTTGTACTAGCAACACAGTGCTTCCAAATGGCAAGTACAGGCTTATCATTTGAGGAGTTCCAGATTCACAAGGAGCTGGCAGGACCCCCCCTGCACACTTCCCCAAATCAGTTAGAAAGAATTTGCCCATGTAATCAGAGAACAAGGACTGGCCTTTCAGCAAAATTTTAAATGGCTCTAAAAACATAGTTCCAAAACTCCCATTTCCAAAGCATCCAGAATTTCACAGCCAGATCACTACATCTAGTTAGTGCTTCCAAGCAGTCCTGAGCATAATCCAAATTGTTTCGGCCATCAAGGTCATCCCATATTTACAACCTCTGCTTCCAAGTCATTGCATGCTACTTTGCCATTACCACTAAAGAACTTGTATTTGGCAGTGTTCACTGTAAATACAATTTCACAACAGACTACACCACTTAGTGGACTGGGGCATGTGACTGGCTAAGTATGCATAAAAGGAACAGTAGAAGTCACAACCAGGCAGTTGTTGTAGCAAAATAGTTGATGAAGAAAAGAAGAGCTATGCTCCTCTGTGTAATCTAACCCAGTTTGCTATACCAAGCTCCTTGCTTCTGGGAATAAGGAATCCATAAACTCCATTACCCAAAGCAACCAAACAGTTTCCCAGTGGGTAAACATGATTTATGTATTAAGCTCTTCAAGACCTGAAGTCACAGCAAAATAAATAAATAAATAAATAAATAAAGCAATGTGTCTGCATAATCAATGAATATTAAGATGTAATAATTACAAAATAAACAAGAGAGTTTGGCAAAGCAGACAATGATGACAAAAAAAGAATAAATAGAAGGCTTACCCCTATCCTGGGCTCACTGACAAAACTCCAGCAGAGTAGATCTCCAGAAGAGATCCCTCCCCACTGGTAGCCAGCTCTTCAATAGGTTTAGGAGGGGTGCAGCCAGGTTCCACCCCTTCCAGCAGCACAGGTGAATTGCCTCCACCTGTGCTCCTCTGGCTGACTCATGGCTCGCCTCAGGCGATCAATCAGAGGTTCAGGCCCTGACTCAGCAGTTCCCATACAGCGTCCAACTTCACTCCTTTAATCTGGTGGCCTAACTTCATGCAAAGAATTCCTAAAAGCCTATCAAACACAAAATTGCAGAAAGATTACTACATGCTATGACTCCTACCTAACTTTGCCAAAATGTTTGTTTTCTATCTTCTGCCTCTGCCATCTGCTGGCCCTGCCCCCAGCTATGTAATTACACCTCCTCTGCACAAACACACAGGCAACAAATCTGAGACACCTTAGCATTCCAGGGCTGCAAAACAGCTTCCCTACTGGAAATGTTTCTGTCACAGAATTCCAGTTTGGGGTTTTACTTTGCCTTCTCTTTCTGCTCTAATGGTCGATTTAAAATTTAAAAGGTAAGAGTAAAGTAAGAGTAAGCCTGGAACTAAGTTCTGAGAAGAGGAATTCTGAGAGGAGGTTTTCTGAACCCACAATTACAAACAAGACATAAAATGCTGAGCTCGCAGCCAAGCTATCGCTCTCAAGCTAGCATGTATAAGTGATCTCACTGATCAGCAAAAGGGAAGAGGAGCAGCACTGCTCCCGGAGAGTTATGTGATGCCTGCACAGCCCAGAGCTCCAACCAACAGTGTCCTATTCAACAGTAATTCAGAGGCCAGCAGGGATCCAGTGCATCCACACAGGCCTTCTACCTTCATCTCATAATAGGCAATCACCATGGGGAAAAGCAACGACCTTTAAACAAACTCGAGTACTGCACTGTCTCCTTTTCCGCCCAAGGAAGGCACCTCCTCCTCATTTCCCATTCACTTTCTGCCTCTCATATTCCATTGCTTCACTTCCATCTACAAGTGGTTAGTAGGCTGCTTCTGTATTATTACACTGTTTTAGAGCTTATGTTGATAAGCTGACACAATTTCAGCAGAGGGCTATTAAGATAGGTGGGGCCTGGAGCACTGGCTCTGTGAGGAGAGGTTAGGGGAGCTTGGCTGGGGGAAGGAATGGTTCTGGAGTGTTTCAACACTAAGCTGAAACATGAGCGGTTCTTCCCAGCAAGAACAGCCGTGCAACGGGACAGGCAGCCGCAAGAGGTTGTATGGCTGCCATCCCTGGGTGGAGGTTGGGACCAGCTGGATTATGCTCTGAGAAGCCTGGTCTCATCTCCTAGCTGACCAGGCTTTGAGCAGGAGGTTGGACTATAGAACTTCAGAGTTACATTGAGTAAATATGTGGATGATGCTAAATTGGGAGTGCTGACTCCCTTGAGGGAAAAGAGGCCTTGCACCAAGATCTTGACAAATTCTAGGCCAGTCACCATCCACGTGAAGATTCTGTAACTGAGATGGGGCACCCCTGGATGTATGTACAGAGTAGGGGATAAGGGCTTGGAGAGCAGCTCTACAAAAAGAATCGTGGGTTTATTGGCAGCAAGTTGAATCAGCACTGAGTCTGCAGTGCACCCTGGCAGCCAGAAGGCCCACCACGGTCATTGGGCAAGGGAATGGGTTGTCCCACTCTGCTCAACTACCTGTCAAGAACGAGGGTCCAACAGCAGAGACAGGGAGCACAGGCAGCCTCTGACCCAAAGACACTGTCACTCAGGATGCTTCCTCTTTCTGTGTTTCATCCTTTCCAGCTTGTTGGGGCAGCTTTGAATTGATTTCATGAGAAACCGACAAGAAACTCCAATACAATCGCTGGCTTTGTGGTTTTTCTTCCTGCCACCGAATGACCATGAGAACTTTGTCCTGTCACACAGACAAATGTTAGTCTCCATGACCAATGTAAGAAAACACTCACACCCACAGGATGTGTACTGTACAAAAGCTGAAGCAACAATTTGTTTCTGGGAAAATGTTTTACTGAACTTTACTGTGAAAATTTACAAAATGCTTGAGAGCATCCAGCAATGGAGCAGTGCAGTTCCCAGCTTTTTAAGTCTCCAAAACTAGCCCTGAAAATTAGTATTGCAGCTCAAGGGTGCATGTCTAGAAAACAGGAGATAAAGCACTATTTAACCACAGGAGTATCTTTTAATTGGTCCATGCTATTCACATCAAGAAATTCAAGCAGTTATTTAGAAAAGAGAAATCAGAAATGGTAACTAAACGATTTCCAACAGCAGTAATTCAGTTTCCACAGTGAATAAACTGTTTACTGTGAGGCTGAAAACAAGATATATCATTCTTAACAGCATGATAACATTTTGGTTTTTTGGTACCATGTCACCACCTAAAAATAAACTAAAGAAATAAACAAATCAGTACAAAAAGAGTACATCAGCAAAAGAGAAAATATATTTTTTGTAAGTTAATAAGCACTATGCTAAGAATTAAATGTACATTTTGGGATGAACCACTCTGAGAGCACTTGAACTTCCTAGGCATAATGATGTTTAAAAAGGGATTGGTACACACCAAAGATACTGCAAATGACAACGGTAATTTCGAATGAAGCATTAGATTAAATTACTGGGGGTAAGACTCATAACTGTAAGAACCTGAGACATTTATTTCTGAGGGAGATTACGCTACAGACCCCTGTCTACTGCATGACTTTCCCTGCAACATTTGGTGAGAGCCCTTGACAGAGGCAGGATGCTAAAAGACTTTCCTGTGGTCTTACACACGGTAATAAAAGTTAGTTATCAACTGATCTATGCTGCACTCTTCTCACAAATCAACCCTGCAGTTCCCCAAAGAGCATTTTTTTACAGCCACAGGAAATCAGCTGTGTTCGGGGCAGAAACTAAATGAAGAAAACATTTCAAAATAATAAACACAGAGTAGATTTGAGAGACTGAATTTCACTGCTTTCCACTCTGCCTCTTGCCTGCTGAGATCAGTTTGGAGAACACACTGCCATTTAGTCACCAGAAGCATAGAAGCTCCATGCCCGCTCCAAAAAATTCCTCTGCTTCCCAGAGCTGGTTCACAGTTTGAAGACAAAGCTATCCAAATGTGGATGGCTTAGGAATTCTGGAATAGCGGCATCTGCTCAGCACAGTGTGATTTTGAATCCTTGCTACTGACTATGCATAATCTATGCATCATTTAAAGCCAGCCATGTGTCCAGTCCTACTAGAGCACCAAGTGAGAAATCAGTTCAGCAGAAAAGCTATGAGTGCGTCTAGAGAAAACAAAGAGGGCCTCTATTTTCAAGCTTCACTACAAAGCCATAATAACTAGCCCAGTTTTTTATACGAGCAGCCAAAGAATTGCCCCTTGTAATTCATCATCCTAAGCATGAGCTGCTGGTGCCCCAGTGGGTAGTCGAAACTTCAGCATATATAAAGTTCAGAAGACGCCAAGTTTGTGGATTGCCTAGTTGGCAACATATAACCACAGAATGAAGGAAAAAAAAAGCAGAGCGACAAATGTTGTTTTGCTTTCTTATTGCTAACCATATGGACATTTTCCCTACCACAGCTCTGAAGTAGGACAGGTACCAGAGATAGCTGCAGTGAGTGGGCTGTATTCCACATATTTCATCACTCTGCTTCTAAATCTCATTGCTTTAACCGCTATCTCTAGAGCAAAAGATTCCCATGACTGTGGCATAAAAATGCCCTCTACTATTACAGTTTCATATCCTCTTTCATATTGCATATAGTAACTGAAATTCCATCTCCAATCTACCAAAGTGATCTCCTTTCAACTGATACTCAATCTTCTTAACTGAGATCATTATAATTTCACCCACATTGATTTAATTGTTACTTCCCTGGTTTACCTTGCCCAACTGAGCTGTTTTTAAATTGCCCAATTCACTGAATGTTTCATTCTTAATTGATTGCCTGTCTGATTTATCCACATATTTGTACACAAATTTCCTAATCACAATCCTTTCTCAGTTACATTGCTTAACATAAGCATTTCTTGACTTTATTATGGTTTTATTGTTTCTTCTTCTTCATGCCCCTGCTACTACAATCTACTTGCCTCCATTGCAAGAAACCCTGCCAACCTTTATTCCCCCCACCACTCTCCCAGGGATCCTCTATCTTACTACCCTACCATCACCCTCCCATACTCCCCCCTCCAAGCATGTATATAATCTTCCTTTCTAGAAAACCCCATTCCACAGTCTCTTATTCTCACCTGACAAAAGGGTTCTGACATGCTTTCTAACAGAAAAATAGGTTTTCACCAAGAATAACAATATTATGTAAAAAAACAACCTGTCTCTGAGAACAGTCAGCAACCAGGACAAGAATGAAATAGGGACAGAAGAAGGAATATCATACGTGGTTTCTCTTAGGCAAGAAAAAGCACACTGTTGTCCTTGAGACTGAGTCAATTTGTCTGTTGCCTGCTCAATAGCTCACTATGGTTTATGGTTTGGTCTGAGCTGAGTTTGTGCTAGGGAAATCTATTGGGACAAGGACAGAAGTCTGGTAGCTGTGGGAAGCTTTGTGTCCTTGGTCACAGAGACAGGGCTGTTCCTTGCTGAGCAGGGCTGTGGACACCAGATTTAACATTTCAGAAACCAGAGAAGCAGCGCTCAAGCAGCCGCTGAGGAATTTTGAGGGTACCTGTGAGATGAGCATGCATTTCAAAAAGGCGTGGTTGACATACCTGTCTATCTCACAGGCTGTTGAATTTGTTGGTTAACTTCAGCAATGCTTAAAAGTTGAGGAGGGGAATTATCAGAGAATTAATATCACACTAGCTTTGCGAAAATTTGGGTAGAAAGGAAACCCAAACACACAAGCCCAATGCACCCTGCCTGAGAGCAGCTGCAGCTCAACCAGCACTGTGACTGTCACTTCACAAGGGACAAAGGAGCTGAGGGAACTGGGACACAGGCTGACCCTAATTAGCAATGCTATTTATAGAAGAATTTATTCTTCAAAATGGAAGAAGATGGTGGTGTCTACTGAGGTAGTTCTGGAGCTGATCCATAGAATTAAGGTAAGCAGCTTCAAAAACACTGGGGCACAAGTTATTCCTGAGCTGGTAACACCTAGAATGTCACTTGTGAGCAAGCTCACAGCTAACTTCACAGCAACCCAGCATCCAGGCAGGCAGGAACACGGGGGCCCAGAGAGAGAAAGGAAGTAAGAAACCCTGAGGACAGCTGCATGTCTGCTGGTCTGTCATTGTTTCATTGTTCCTTTATTTTCTGAGACTGAGAGGGTCTGGATACCATGCACAGAACAGCAATGGATCCCTCTACCAAAGAGATGACAAAAAAAGAAAAAGAAACAGGTAAGAGCTTAGAGGAGGTCTGCTAACTAGAGGAGTATTACAGAAATGCTGGAGGTGGAGAACAGTTCTGAATAGTTTTCATGATCTGATTTAATTTAATAGAAACGGATGAGTGGACAATATAGGTTAGCTATCAAGACACATAACATCATACAAACTTGGATAAACAAAAAAGGGGATTTTGGTAGCACTCTTTTGTGGAGAATGGTTTACCAGCTTCCACAGGGAAAGCATACGAAATATTTTTAATTGTGAATCAATGTTTAAGACTTTTCCAGAAGAATGCCCAAATATATACTAAATCTATATTATATGCTATATATAAAATATGCATATATATAAAATATACACATATATAAACTGTATAAAGCAAACTGCTTTTGTACTTCTTGAACAACATTCTATTTATCATTTTTTCAGTATCAACATGTAAAATATGCTGGTAGACAAAGTAAGCAAAAATCCCAAACAAACCTTCAAGCAATTAATGCAAAAAAAAGCTCGCTAAGTATGAAGATAAAAGTAAAAATTCATTAAACAAATCACTCAATCTACTCAATCCTTCAAGTAGCCATCTAAAGATAAGAAAACGACCTGAAGGTTGGTTTCAGAATACTTTTAAATCACCTTTATGTGCTTGATGCCTGGACCAGAGCCAACATATTTCAGGAGATTTTCCTCCCTGATACACTCAACCCACTTGCTTTAGAACTAAATACGGTAACAATGAAATGACAAAGCCTAGCTATTTATTCATTTGTCGAAAGCTAATTTGTTCTTAGTAGTCATCAAACTGTTCAAGAAATATTTGCAGACTGAAGGACTTTTCATGAGTGGAAGCAACTTATTTATCAGACTTCTTAGGATTATTTTTTTTTAATTCCTCTAGGGCTAACTAAATTATGGATCTTAAATTAAAAGGAGTGTCACACAGAACACACTGCACAGTCAGACAAGACAACTGAAACCACATGATTAAGTCAAATTCAGGAAAGAGCTTATTAAGATCTGTAGTTCTGAGCAAGTTCATATTCACCTAAGCTGGCCCCCAGTTTCAAATGAAAGCTCATTACAGACGTGCTCCTGATTATGTGACATACAAGACAGCTTTCATCCCACTTAAAACTCCACTGGACCACTCACCCCAATGCCAGGAGAGGTAATTTTGCCCTTCTCAATGATGTAGATCTAAACTTACAGGAGCAGCTGAAGTTGTAACTACTTTGGGCAGCCAATACTTTCTTCCGCAGATGAAGTGGGGGAAGAACAACAGACTCAGAGTTCAAGATTTTCACCAGCTATGGTCTGTTTGACAAGCAGAGCAAAAAACAGATTTTTTTTAAACAAAATGAGAAAAAGCATTATGTTCACTCAACAAAGATCCGACACAAAAATAAACATGTTATCACATGCTGGACCAATTAGTATTTACTGAACTACATGAGATAAGTGTTTTCACTTGTTCTGTTGTCCAAACAGTACTATCAAAAGATGTGATTTCTCTAATGATAGGTTTACTTCTTTGTTTCTGTTACCATTTTTGGATCAGCTAGCTCAAGTTCTACATTCTGCCACATTCTCTTCTGGACATGCTTAAGCATTTAAAGGCAATGACTAGAGTGGGATAGAAAGAATAAATATATTATGTGCATTTTTATTGCTTCATCTAACAGAGCATATTAAACCCTGGAGACACTCAGCATTTGTCCGTAAGGCTCAGCAAGTGTGTTTGTGCTAGATGTTTGCTAGGTGCCAAGACAAAATTTTCAGTTAATAGCATGCCCTATAAAGGAATGCCCAGATGGGTTTTGTTTCTCCTTTTCACTTTACTGCTGCAGCTTCTTCAGTTTAAAAAAAAAATAAAAAAATAAAAAAATGAAGAAGCAGCAGCAGCAGCATCTAATTATAGGTTGGTATGTAATTCTCACCATAACAATCCCTACCATTTGGAAGCCGTGAGTCAGGCCCCCAGAATTATGATTAAGGCACAGAAATTAGGCATTTGGAAAACAACTATCCACAATGGATTTCTATTTGCCTTTTAGCATATAAGCCCCCCGTTCATGCATTCAAAGCTCTCCACTTTAGTTAAGGCCTAAAAAAGTCCTTATTCATTTTCATTTCCTGAAATGAAGTCTGTCATAGATTCACTAGATTGTCACTAGATTGCAAGAGCTAGCACACCTGCTTAAAGAATAGGCAACAGCAGTCTTCTCTTTGTATCATTCCAAAAGTCACATCAACTGCAAGCATACATCGCTCAGCATCTGTTCCTGCTTTGTTCTAGGAGTCAAGCAACGATCACCAAGCCAGGTGATGGATGGTGCAGATGGATACCTGGGATTGCAGAGCCTCAGATCTGGACCCAGAGAAAAAGTCAAATTCCTGGTCCTGGCGTCTCATAATACTCTTGGACAAAGATCCCCAGAGTAATGATTTTAAACTCTTCTCCTTAACCGAGGAATGGCTGTGACTAACAGATGAATTTTCTCAAAACTTACATCTGAGCTATCTGGTTTTCAGATAACTCTTCTGAAAGGCAGGGAAGGCATATGAAAGCAGACATAAGTAGAGGGGTATGTAGAGTTTTTCATGCCAACAGTATTTCTTTATTAATATTACAAAAATTATGGAGGCCTAGTAAAAAGCAAATTAAAAAAAAAAATAGGATTAGCTCATATGTCTTTCAAAGGTATTCCTTCTGCTTCATTGTGTCACATGGCCTACAATCAACTCTTGTAGCATGGACCAGAATCTTTCTATGCAGCTCAGATCCCTCTGCAGGGCTTTCTCCTCCACTACTGGAACAGTACTTTTCCCCTCTTCCCCTCTACTTGCCCACTGAAGAGACAGCTGAAATTTTACTGAAGATTCTCACTATTTCTTTGCCTCCCTTTAAAATGCTGCTTCTCCCCACTTGCAGCAAACATTTGAAAAGACTTTGGAAAGATTTAACCTTGCCAGGCAGCAGTATGCATTAAATGATATAATGCAGAAACATCCTCCACGCTTCAGAAATGCATCACCTCGCTGCTTTCTAACATTGCAACTTGTCAGGGAAAACAAAACTGTAAATTAGTACCTGAGAACAGGGATTAATTTAATTTCTCAAGTGAATACTTTGAATAAAGAGCTACTCCAATCCCTTTTAAACAGATTAATGCTTTGGTGGAAGGCCTGGAAAGATGACAAAAATCTACAGAAAAGCATTCAGCATTTTCCCAGTACTAAGCTGGTGCCTGCAGGTGATGCTGTGAGTGGCAAGAAGGACCACTACTCTACCAGATCCCCAGCACAGGTTCTTCCAGAGAACACGCGGAAGGTGTGTCACTAGCAAACAGCCCAGCTATTTCTCTGCATGACAAATATACTAATGAATGGGAAATCTACTCCACTAATCAAAATTCCTAATGGGTACAACTGGGATAAATCTCACTGTCTGTGTTCTCAGGCTGAAAATCCTTCAGAGCATAGAACGTCTCTCCGCAAACTTACGGCGCATTATAAGCAAGACTTTTAGTAGGGAACGGCAGTTATTCCTAGAACTTCCAACTGACGTCAGCTGTGACCCAAACTTGAAGTTCAGTTACGAGAGGCAGCCTTATAATAGGCAACACTTCCTTAAATTCCATTGTAAATCTGTTTCCTTATCCATATGAAAAAGGGTACACAGTGAAACAGAATCAGGTCTCCCTTGATAATGAGAAGTAAAGACTTAAAGACAGCTGAGTAACTTGAGAGTCTTCATCCTATTTCCCATTAAGCCTAACTCTTATTGACTGTCACTGAGAGAGGCAGGCATCAGTGAGCCTTGGATTCAGAATCACCCCCTAATTGCATATTTGAATGCTTTTTGGACTGTTCTCAAGTCTTGTGGTGCTTCTGAGCATTACCTATATCACTAGATACTTCATCACCCTGCACTGGGGTATGCCATAACACAACACTGCGAGTGCAAGTAGAACATCATATACAACAGAAACTCCAAATACAGATGAAATAGCACTACCAGAGCTAAAACTTGGCCAAGGCAGAGCAGAAAGAAAAACATTAAAATCCCTTCACTTGAAAAGAAATACATGTTTCATTTGTTTGTCTTACATCTTCAACAGGAAACACTTTAAAGCAGTTACTCCTCAATTACATGCATGGCCGCCCTACACAATCCAAAAATAGGCAGGGTGACTTTTGACACAAAGAAACAAAAAAAACAACAAGTAAAATAGTCTTTAAACCAAGACATTCAGAAGGGCCTTTTCCAAATTGGTGAAACAGAAAGAGAAGTAAAAATAGCTCAATTTGTTGATTTAAACTGCTAAAGCAACAGATATAGCTTATAACAGAATCTCTGAGCTTCTGAAATAATTACTCTAAAAACATACTGATGTCCACATCCACCCCATCCTTTATCTAATCTACCTGGGTTGTAAGACCCCAGAGAAGAACTGTCGCTGGTTTTCTATACACAAAAATTGGGACAAAATGAAACTAATCTGTCCTGAGGTTTACAAATACTATGTAACATGGATTAATGCGCTTCAGTAGGAATTAAACTGCACATGGCTATGTTTAAATGATTTTGCAATAACGTGTAACAATTAAGGGTGATTTCCTTGCATTTTGGAAAGCCTATTTAGCATACAGAAAAAGATGAAAATATATAGAAAGGTTTAAAATTAAGTATTTTTAATGCTTAGAAAACTGGAACGATGGACGACTGCAGTTGAAATAGCTTCTTCAATTCAGTGAGGTTCATCCTCACCATGGGAAGATAAATTCTGAAAGGAGACAGGTAATTCATTTTCCATGCATTTACCTAGTAGGAACTAAGTCTCAAAAATAGGTCTTTTTATCTATGTCATTGAAAACACATCAAATGTGTTGTTTGCTTCACTGCTGTGAAGATGAAAATTACAAGCATGGCAATAAATCATAAGTTACTGTATTGTATGGATTATTCAGTGCCCATTACATCCACCACAAGGTAAAAAAGGAGAAAATACAGATGTGCAACTATATAAACCCAGTACTACCTGCATATGCACATAGCAGACATTTGGGGCCTTAGCAAGGGAACCTAAATTCCAGCAAATCGCTGTTCCTCTGGTTCCCTGCTATCTGGCTCTGGGCCTTCAGATGCTCCCAGCTAATAGGAAAGGAGTCTTGGAACTGGCTGCACTCTCCCAGAAATGCTGGCAGCATGGTGCCTTCACAGATTTCAAAGAAAGCAGCAATTCTAAGATCCCCAAGTGCAGGTATTAGAAATAGGGGTCTGACTGCACATTTCCTGTGGTAGGCGTAAAACGAACTCTATAAGAAAAGCCTGTTCAGGGGCAAGGAAGATACCGTCATCAGGAGGAGATCCAGGAAGCAACACAGGAATCCTGAAGCCAATTCCTATCTTGCTACTTCTTGCTGCAAAGACTCCTTGAACCAACACTGATAACTAATTCTCATAATTTTCACGTAATTTAAGTATTTGAAGACATTTAAGAGCTTGAAGGTCTTAAATGAGAACCCAGACCTCTCCACAGTTTGCTTTCTTCGCCACAGCATCCAAATAACAAAATGGGATAAGAGCACCATTTTTCTCTCATCTTTAAGCAGCTCTTCAAATTGTTGCTCTCTGCCAGAACCATTTCCCATCTCAGATGAAGACACTAAGAAACTACAAATAACAAATAGCCAACTGTCACCAAATGTAGCATGTATAATGGGAAAAAAAAGCCATTCAAAATGTTAGCAAGACAAAAATACAGACATGCAGTAGTGACACCTACTCCAGAAAGCAAAATGAGCTGGAATTGGCAACTACAAAGTACAAAATTTGAATGCGTCTGATAGTTGTAGGACTGGGCTTCGTGAGACATGGAGGCAAAAGTAACCTCAATCCAGCAGTTCCCAGCTCTGACCTTAAAGCCATTCTGCCCATGTCTCAGTGAAATAGGAGGGGATAATTCAGTATCCTATAAAGCTGGTTAAGCAGGGCAAAACTCTTATCTAGTCAACTTGAGCAAGGTGAAGTTTCATCTCAGATTTGCCTTGAATTATCCTGGCAAGAATCACACCTCTTATGTAATGTGCAGAGCCTCCATCAAAAGAAACAGAAGAGAAGCCAGCCAAACTAAGGAAACTCCTGCTGACTTGGCAACAGCATTCATCTCACTCAGACTGGGAGGTGACCTGGAATTCCAGCTCTGCATTAATGTGATCTCAAATGAAAATTATTTGTACAAGAGGATGCTCTTCAGTGTTTGTTGTGCTTATATCCAAGGTACAGGTATTAACAGCTGACAGAGACCACAGTAGGAAGACCCACCTGGCACCGCACATTATTTTTGCTTGGCAGCTGAAAGCTAATCATAGAAAAGCCTCACAGTCTGTCCACACCTACACAGCCTAAAAGCTGTGAAAGCACTGGAGTCCATCGAGCCTGGATATTCTATCTGGACATTCAGCTACTGCTTTGTGATTTCAGGCCATTAGCTTCACTTCTCTGCTCCTGGAAAATGGACAACAGGCTAAAAGTAAGAAAAACAGCAGAGAAACCATCCGCCAAGATAAGCATGGCCAGTGTGAATCTGGGGACGGATGTGACAGCACTGGGGAGCAGACCCAAATTGCAGCAGTTGCTTTGGACTGGAAGCAGGTCACAGTGAGTTCACAGGAAATGTCTGCCACCAGCTCTGCCAAGTCCCCCCAGAATAAAGCTTGGGCAACCTTCCAGCATCACACAAAGCCGCTGCAGCAAAAGCAAAGCGAATCTCAAGTGCAGCCTTTCCACTGTCCTCATCATGAGATTGTCCCATCTCTTCCTGAGGAGCCTCTAACCTCTAGCTCAGACACTAACTGCCACCAAAACTTTTAGGTTAATGCAGTGGGAGACCATTTAGAGTCACAGAATGGGTTGGAAGCAATCTTAAAGCCCGCCTAGTTCTAAATCCCCTGCTGTGGGCAGGACTACCAGCCACCAGATCAGGCTGCCCAGGACCCCATCACCCCTGGCCTTGAGCATCTTGAGGCCTTGAGGAATAGGGCATACACTGCTTATCTGGGCAGCCTGTTCAGCGCTTCACCATCCTCACTGTGAATTTCTTCTAATATAAATATATATGTATAAATATATATAAATAAATATATATAAATATAAATATAAAAACTCTTTTAGTTTGAAGTCAGCTCCCCTTGTTCTGTCACTACACTCCCTGATAAAGTCTCTCCCCATCCTTCTTGTAGGTCCCTTTTTACGTACTGGAAGGTCACAAAGAGGTCTCCCCGGAGCTTTCTACTCTCCAGGCTAAAACAAACCCAGCTCCTTCAACCTGTCTTCATAGGAGACCACAGGGTTGTCCAAAAAGTCTTGCTGAGTCTCCAGAGGAGTTCCCTGGCCAAGAAATTAAGAAATGTCAGATACAAATAGAGCACTTGAGATGTATGGTTGCATAGAGCTTATAAGGCAGATGGAAAGATTCTGCTCTGACTTTAATCAACTGCAATAATTTTAGATAAAATAATCCTAAAGGTATTCTTACACCTCACTTACTTCATTAATAACAAACCTCAATTAACAAAATTCTTGCCTAAATAATTTAAACAGCACTAAGCCCTTAAAAAAATTGATTTGTAAAACAATTAGGGAGCAATAATGTTAAGCACCTCAGAGGATGACCAGTCATTATCCCTTAGTAAATTACAGGCCTTAAACATTTGTGATTCTAATGGCAGTCTCACTCCTATTCTGATGATTGTGTAGTGGGCAACTGGGGATCAAGCAGTTTACCATCTTATTGACAGACTGCTATTCAGCAATGGTCAGAGATGAGATGTTTCCACAGCAGAGTTAGATGGTCTTCAGCCAGTAGCATCTTGAAACTTAAAGGATGTTAATAGCAGTATTTTGTTATGAGGCTGCGTTTCGCATGCCCAGAACGGGCAAAAGGCTGCCCTTTGAAGGCTCCACAGAAAGCTATATTCAGCAGAGGAAATGATTTGGACCAAGGGCTCTTAATAAATAACCTCATCTGTATCTTCAGGCTTTTCAGGACCTGTCCCTCCATCTGAGATCCCAGACACTGCTACACAGACACCCACAGAACTGATGGCAGCAGGACCCGACACGCAAACGTCACACGAAGATTACTCACAAAATCATGCACACAAATTCAGGGCTGAGAGCATGCTTGAAACAGATTCATGCCTAAGCCAAAGGCTGAATCCTGCTCATTTTGTTACTCTCACAGCCTGTCCTTATTCACAACCCACATACTGCAAGTGAAGGATTGCGACTGAGAAATCCATGGCTGTTTACACAGGTGCTTATATTTGGAAAACA
Source organism: Tympanuchus pallidicinctus (assembly GCF_026119805.1). Lineage (NCBI taxonomy): Eukaryota > Metazoa > Chordata > Aves > Galliformes > Phasianidae > Tympanuchus > Tympanuchus pallidicinctus. Next base: position 7,943,313 of record NW_026294744.1, read on the forward strand.
ATTCTGCTAGCCTATATTCAAACACAAAACCTGCAAAACCTGGTTTAAATTATTATGCAAGCACCAGGACAGCATGGATACCTGCATGAGAATGTACATCGGTCAGACCTTCACATAAGGCTTCTGCTTTTAACAGGCAGGAGGAGGAAGGAGCCACTGTGCAAATTAAGAAGCTGCTGCTACTCAGCTGCCAGGCTTCAACCTAGGTTACCACAGGAGCTTTCTCTGACCTTGCTGAGCTGCTACCGAAGCTCTTTTTCTCCAGATACAGAATACAAAGGGAACTAATACAAGTTGCAGCTTGATAAGTCCCTTAACGGATAACCTTGTAGTTTGCTTAGATAATGGGAAGGGTCTGTGTCTTTGTATTGCATAGATAAGCGAGGTTCCATGAGACTTTGTACTGAATATGTATGTACCTCTCAGAAGACCTCTGAATGCTGAAGACCTTCTCTGTGCAAGACATACACAATTGGAGGAGCATTCCCCCCATGCATCCAGCACTGATAATGAAGAATGCCTGCTCTCTAACACTCCAACCCAGGTCTTAGAGAGTATCAGCTGCTTTACAGTAACAGAGCAGCACTGCCCGGTTTTGAAAAACATGTTAATATAAAGTTAGCTGCTTGGGGACCACAAACTACTTCAATACAAGCCAAGTAAGAGAAATACAGAACAGTCAGCTCTTTTCTTGGCAGCAATAACCTGGATATTTGAACACCTGTATTGTATTATTATACAATATCATAACATACAAAGAAATACATGCAAACACTGTATTCTACAAAACATTAATGTGAGAATTTGCAATTCCTCAAAGATTTTTAGCAGATTTGTTCTTCACAATTGTTTCAGAACCAGAACATGCGCAGGAAGACTGGAGAGAAGAGCAATCGACCCAGTATTAGGCTATTATAGCAGGCAGTACTGATTCGAGGTCCACACACAGGCTATATGGAGCAGTTAAAACAAAAGCTCATATTCATAGACAGTTTCCAGCAGAAACTGAAATGTGAACCTCTTAAAAAAAAGGAATGGTAGCACAGAGATTGACATTTCTTCCTTTAGTTGCTTCACAATATAGACCAGTTTACCTCGTATGGACTTTGATTTCATAACTTTCTACCAATTCGCAGAGAAGCAGATCTATGTCAGTAAAAATACAGAGTTCTATGTCACCATTATTTGACGACTTTTGTTTATTCAGTATATGTATCTCCAGGGAAAATTTCCTTTAAAAATAAAATGTGTTTCTTAAATCAAAATGATTTAGGGTTCCTTTTGTTTAGCAGTGCAGTAACTGATCAAGGGGCAGAGACAAGAAATAGCAGATCATTTTACCGCAAGATACAATCTTCCATAAGCATGTTTGAGAAAGCCACTTAAAAGCGTAAGCACTGGAAAAACATACAGGGAAGTGGAATGGTTGAGGATCCACACTGAGTTTGCTTCTAAACTATGTGGCTGAAACAGTCTTAAAATTGTTTTTTTTTAACTGAAGTTGCAGCAGTAGTTTCAGACTTCAAAGCAACACTTGGTTTATAAACAAGAAAAATAATACATCCGGCTCTTTCCTACATCACCTAACAGGGATATTAAAAAAAATAATCATCTGTCCCAAAAATGTGTATCTGTGGCATAATGAGATTTAATTGAATTAAAGCCTGAGAAAACTAATGCAGTTGCCCTCCCAGTTTGTATCCAATGCTTTAGGACGAGGAGCTGATAGCTCTGTATTAGAGGGAGGGCTTCTCTCAGGCCTACCCAACGAGACGGCATTACCACAAACCCACTGTCACCTCTCACTGCTTTTCTTTCCTGCTCCTAGACTCAAGGGTGTGCTTCTGGAAACCCGCTAAGTTGGCTGTACGAGCGGACGAGATGCTAAGTGATCACACACCGGCCCCAGTTCACAATTAACAAACAAAAGCTGAGTCGCATTCACAACCAACAGCAGGACAAAAAAAAAAAAACAAAAAAAAAGAAGAAGAAAAAAAAAAGTCATTCCGGCTGCTGCTGAAGAAAGGGAGCCTTCCTGAGGGCAGCCTGATCACCGCTCATATGCGCTCCTTAGAGGACAGAGAGAAAATCCAGCTTCCCCCTGGAAAAGGAGATCTGTGATCTGTCCGCACTCTCTCTCATACACACACCTATCGGAGAGCACACACGCACCCCGCCACAGCACACCCTTCAAGTCGGGCTCACACCAGAGCCGGAGCCCGCCTCCCGCAGCCCCCATCCGCGCAACCGGCACGGCAAGGACGAGCCACCCCGAAAAGTTTTGCCGTCGGCGGGTCCCGGCCCGGCCCTCGCCCCGCGGGCTCCGACAACAAAGGGACGGGGATGGAGACGCGAGCGCGGGGCTGCGCGCACCGCCGGCCCCCCGTCCCCGTCCCCGCGTGCCCTTGGGCCGCTACCTGAAGACGGCGACCGCAGTGTGGTTCCTCCTCCACGCCTTGCCCTGCTGCAGCAGCACCCCCTGAACGATCTCCTTCTCGTCGGGCAGCCGGTACACGGGGAAGATGTAGAGCCAGCAAAGGACGAAGACGCCGAGGGCGCTGGCCCCCACGGGCAGCCGGGTGCGCGGCCACTTCCAAGCCAGCCCCGCCATCCTCCTCCCGCAGCGCTGCCGCGGCGCCGGGCTGCGCTCCCGCATAAGGCCCGCACCGCGCGGGGCCGCTCAGCCCCGCCGCCGCCCGCGCCCTACGCCCGGCTGCCCGGCCCGCGCCCGCCGCCCGCGCCCATCGCAGCCCCGGCGGACGGGGTGGAGCGGGACGCCGCTGGGCGGCTCGACCCCGCGGGCGGCAGGGCTCCTCCCGGGGCTGCGCCGCGGCTGGCAGCTCTCTCGGTGGTGGCTGCTGCCGCCCTTCTTCATAGGCATTTGGTCCCTCGCTTTCCCCGCCAGGCGATGCGATGCGGTGCGGTGCGATGCGATGCGATGCTCTGCGCCGCTCCGCTCCCCGCCCTCCGCTTCCCGCCGAACCGCTCTCCTTTCACTGCGGGCGGCACCGGTACATTTCCATCCCGCCCCGTAGGTGTGCGCAGCTCGGCTCCGGCCCCTTCCCTGCTCGGCCAGGAACCGGGCTGCAGCGGGTCCAAGCGGGAGGTCCCGCCTCGGGCTGTCCCCCCTCGGGCAGCGCCGTGAGGGGAGCGCGGCCGCTTCCCCGCCTCGCCTCGCCCCTCCTGCGGCTGAGTGCGGGGCTGAGGAAGCGCCGCGGCCCCCAGCCACAGCGCAGCCCCGGCCCGCAGCCGCAGCTTCGGCCCCCCCCCGGCGGGGGCGCTCCCGCCTCTGGCCCGGGGCTGCCGCGCCTCTCCGCAGCGCACCCTGGTGGCCGTCTTGTCACCTGCAGGAGACTGCCCGCGTCTTCGTCTCAGGCCCGGCGCCGTGAGGCGGCTGCCGAGCGGCCCGTCTGCAGCAGGGCAGAGCCTAAGTCTCGCTGTCTTGGGTCAGCCCTGGGTTCGGGTCAGGAGGCTGCGGGTTACCACAGAACCACAGAATTGGAGAGGTCGTAAGGAGTGATCATCCAGCTCCCTCCTAAAGCAGGTTCCCTGAAGCAGGTCACACAGGAAAGTGTCTCAGCACAGGTTCAGAACACCTCCAGAGGAGACTTCACAGCCTCTACAGACAGTACTCTGTCACTCTGTCAGTTCTTCCTTCATATAGAACTTCCTTTGTGCTCTGGTTTCTGCCCTTTGCCCTTTGCTCTATTGCTGCTTGCCACCAAAAAGATTTCACCTCCACAGACTTGACTGCCACAACTCAGAGATGAATAAACAGTAACAGCTTCAGGACTCTCAGCCTTTCCTCATACAAAAGTGTCTCCAGGCCCCACATCACCCTTGTGTCCCTCTGCTGGACTCTTTCTAGAGATCCTTGTCTTTTCCGAACTGAGAAGCCCAAATCTGGACACAGTATTCCAGATATGCAGAGGGGGAGGACCACTTCCCTCAGCCTGCTGGCCACACTCATTTTAGTGCACCCCAGGATTGGGGTCTTCTTGACTGCAAAGGCAAGCTCACATAGCTTGGATAGCTCATAGCTCAGGATAGCTCACAGTCAACCTGTTGCCCACTAGGACACCCAGGTCCTTCTCTGTGGAGCTCATCTCCAGCAGATCCAGCAGCCCCTAACACGTATGGATGTATGCATTTGAGTGGCCTCAATGCGGAGCATCAAGGGGTGGCTTTGTGGATAACACAGCAAACTATCAGACACAAACAACATTAAAAAAGCAGCACCATGGGTTGTGTCTCTGGAGAAAGGATGCATGGACTGCATTCTCAGGGGTGCAGGCACGGCCACATTCCTGGTCCAGGCGACTGACAAGGCGCTCGGGGCTTTCTGGTGCTACCTGGGTCACTCTGAGGCTTGGTGGCAGATAAGGGACAGTCTTGAATGCTTCAAATTTGGGACATCCATGGAAGCAAGAAGACATTTACAATCTTTCAAGAAAAGAAGAGTAGCCTCTGCCTAAATGAGGGCATGTCAGCACAATACATGGTGCAGAGAAGTGCTGTCTGTGCCAGCCAACCTGCTGGCATTGTTCAAGAGCTGGAAGGAAAGTAAGTCATACCGCAAAGGGCAATCAGAAAAATCTGTGGTTCCCTTCAGAACTAGAGGTCTGGTCAACCAGCTTCTGCATTTGCAAATAGACAGACCCACATTCCACGGTTCCTTTTTTGCCTGTCCAAAACTTCCCCCTGAACTAATAATGAGTGAAGCTTTAGATGAAGGAAAGAAAGCAAAGAGGAAGCTTGATAACAGTTAATGTAGGATATCTAACCATAAAGTAGCAGTTAAATAGTCATAAACAAGAACTTGCTGTTTAGACAGAATTTTCAGCTGCATACCAGCAGACACTGCTCAGTTCTCAGTAAAATGCAAGCTTGGGAATCTCAACATGCTTTTGGCACTTGAGAGGAGGAAAAATACTGTCTTCCATGGTGTGTTGCTGTGTAGAAATACATGCCACCAAAAAGATGTTAACAAGGTGGTGTCTAATGAATGAAGAAGTTGCTTTCGTTCACACTTTAAATTCTAAATTTGTCTAGAGCAGTAGAACTGTTTTCTCAAGACAAAATGGGAAGGAAAAGAAATTGAGAAGTGTATTATTGGCCAACATCTGACAGAAATATTTTGAGCAGGATAAATATTTTCACTTTCCCTAAATAAACTTGTATTTTTGGTGAGGAAGTCATTTACCAACAGTAACGTAAATAAAGTACTTCCATCAACTCTTCTAAAACCAAACAGAACTATTCAATCTCTAGTGAGACTAATTCAAAATATAGTTAGCTAGACTTATCATAATTATGAATGATTAAAAAGCAGAAAACAGTACTCCAAATTAAATTCTGCCTCTTTGCTCACCTTCAGCTGAGAAGAGAGACAAACCAGAGTCTTGGTGTGACTTGGGAAACCAGAAAGTGGAAAAAGAACAAAGAGAAAATAGAAAGGACTGCTGTTCCTTAACTGTCCAACCTAAATACAGAGAAATAAATGGAAATGAAATCTATACAGTTATTTGTTAATTTCATCAGTGATATAACCCCTGCCTAACTAATATAGGACGAGGTTGCTTCTTTAATAAAGGAAACTTGCTCCTGCATAGACGTAAGATTTGGGAGCATTTTTAATCTGTGAGCCTATAAGATAAAAAAAAAGCTGCCTTTCCTTTCCTTTTTTTTTTTTTTTTTTTCCCCCTGAATATATGCCAACCTCAAGCCCCCAGGCAATTCACTGAATTTATGACAATCCATAGTCTGTCTAGAGCATTGGCTGTACCTCCATCACCATTTCCTGCCTGCAGCCCACGAGGAGCCAGATGTATGAAGACAGAGATGAAGCAGAGCCTGTTAGGCTGTTACTGTAACTGGCACGTCATGGAGGACTGAAAAATGCCTGCCTTCATTATTACACAGGTAGAATTTTCCTCTTTCCCTTCCCTCTGTCTGTGAGCCTGAAAAGAAGCGTACTGATATTTTATGTTATGGAGAGTGATTTCAGGTGGAGAACAAACCGAAGGTAAGATAAACTGCTGAACATGAATCTTGCTTTCAAAGAAACGCTCCTAAGTACTTCAATGAGAGGTTGCAGCCATTGTGAAGATGTAGTGATCGGCAATCCATGACTATAAATCACAGTAGAAAGAGAGAAATTCATCTATAATTCTTCACTGCTGCACTCTGTTATGGTAGTTGGGTAGTAAGGTTTAATCTCATCTCCATAACTTTGGTCCAAGGTAAGATCCACAACCAGAAAGGCCAACTATTCTGGACATGGTTCATAAGCAGGTCAGGTACGGCTAAAAAGCAGAAAGAAAAAGCACTGGGTGAGAACTGTGAATAACGAGCATTTTAAACATTAAGTAGAAATACTGTTATATCTACTAATAGGAAGAAAACTGTTATCGTTTTTCCGGGTTCACTGCAAAATCCATCAGCACATCTCTTCAGTTTTGTTTTTCCCGTTTACTTATCACAACTATATCAACTGCACAACCACGCAGGCATTCATTCACGTCGTGTATGAGCATCCCTGCACTGGCTGTACTCATCAGCTGGCTTTGCATTTCCCTTTCTGCCCGAGGGTGGAGCTGACACTCTGCTTTACACTGCAGCTCTACCTGAGAACGCTGTGCACAGGGAAGGGCAAAGACCTTTTCTGAGAGTTACAAGACAGCACCTCCTCCTTCCGTTATCCCCAACACAAACACACACAGAGAACATAGCTGTCTCCCTTCAAAATTCCAGTTTTTGCATACTTTCTGTTGGGGAATCTTCTGTTTCCGCATAAACCCTAAAGTGCCTTGTCTTTGTCCCCTTTTAAGCCCTCTTTCTTCCAAAATGATGGTGTTTTTTTTCCTGTTTCAACATCCCACTCATCTTCTGTTCTGCAGATTTCAGCAGCTGCTTTGGGATCAGCTTTTAGGCTATACCGGGCTTTCAGTTTATGAGAATGCTATTGGGCAATACAAGATAAATCTCTTATCTTTCAAATGCACTTCATTACCATCTGACTAAAATACCTTGCTTTATGCTATGCCCTCAGTTCTGTGGAATTTCATGCTACGTTAGCAGAGTCTATGCAAAGGCTGGATTTATTTTCTAAGGGAGAAGGGAGATTAAAAAAAAAAAAAAAAAGAGTTGATATTTTGATATTTAGTGTATAATGGCAGCCCTTATTCCCTACTGCTATAAATACTCTGTGCTCATTCTGTATGTGTTTTGGACAGATGTTCAACAGAAAAATGTTCAGCTGCTGTATGGTGTCACCTTGGAACATTCTGATTTCACTGTATTCATTCATATGATATATTTTGGAAAAAAAAAAACTAACATACGCATCTTTTATAAGAATAACACAAACATTGTGAATGCATTTGTGAGCACTCAGAGTTGCCACTGCAAAGACTTGTTGGTAAATCCTCATGCTGCTTCTATCTATCACGATTTACTTTGCAGCACTGTTAAAACCACTAACAAACATGTATTCTCAGTGACAAGACATTTTAAGCCCCTAACTTAACAGACAGTTTTATATAATCCTATTGCAGGGACAGAATTTCAACTGCAGCCAAGTACAATATCAAATCAATGTTCCTGGGAAGGCGTGGTGCCTAAATGTAACCCATTTTTAACTGGCTGTATCAGCTGGCCTTGGAAAAAAATATGTATGTATTACTTCTCCTTGAAAATTTTGCCACATCTTTGTTTTTCAGCTACCATGCTGTAACAATATTATTACTGTGACAACATTTACAATCATCTTTTCAGCTGCAGAGAGGAATCGGAAAAAGATAACATAAAATGGTAAAAAGGATCTTATTGATCAAAGGTAGAGTTTGTTCCCTAATACAGAGAACCTCTGTTCTGAGCAGTGCTGAAAGGACTTTCAAAACATCTTTGTATGTGATCAGTAATGTTACCTAGTTATAAAGTGGGGAAAGAAGTAAAAATCTACAAGCATTACTACATGGAATGCATCAAGCCATTACCCACAGGTACTTTGGTTTTCAGTTTTTCAGGGAAATAAATGGTGGGTTTTTTTATATAACAGATGAGCACAGCCAATTTTTAACAAATATGCCATCACTGCTGTACATCCGTACGGTGTCTTTAGGAAAGCTATAAAGACCAGACTTTCATTGTGCAGCACTGGCTTCAGTGCCTATGAGAGATGTGGATGGCCAAGAGACCCAGTAATGTGAAGACAAGGCAGTACAGTGAAATTCTGGAAGGACGTCCTGCCACACCAGCTACAAGAAACTCTCTTCCAAGATCAGCCTGCTTCCATTCAAGCACACATCCAAACCTTCCTCTCACACTCATGAAACAGATCCTCACACAACTGGCATAATTAGATCCAACTGAAGTAGATGCATCTGTAAAATCACAGTAAACTTATTACAATCCTTAATGGGTTTGACCCTTAGGCACAATTGGATCCAGTAGGTTTGCTCTACTGTAACAAACCTAGGTGAGAATATGCACATACACACACGCACGCACACAGGCTTCAGGCAAATCTCCTTGTTGAGTTCCTTTTCCTCAGGGACTCAGATAAATTCTGACCTCATGTCTGACATTTGCTGAAATTTCGATCTGAGCTGTTGCTGTCAGGAGCTCATCATTCATAATTCAGCATTGTTTAGGAACGCCTGTTCACGAGAAGGTCATGTCTGATAGACAGAGGGATGTAATAAATTTGGTCTGCAAGAAGTAATCCCTCTTGACTAGGACGAAGTGCATGAAAGAAAAGCTGAGGAGAGGAAAGAGCTTATTGATATCATTGCCTTATCTTCTTTTCCTGTGACAAGCACTCCTTAGTTATCATTAAGGAGAACCGTGACTTTGTGCGAGGTGTCAGAAGTTCCTCTCTGCTCCTGGCACCTGCTGAGAATTATCAGTGGGTAGGTTATATGATTTCTTCAGTTGTCTGTCTCTAAGTGAAAAAGGGTGATACAGAAATGTGTGTAAAGGGAAGTTTCTGCAAGGATGGCTGCAACCCTCAAAGCCAAGACAGACGACCATCTAAGAGGAAGTCACAGACATTTGCTGTTCGTGGCCCACGTTGTGCAGGATGGTGGGTAAAACCACCTCTGGAGTACACGGAATGACTGGAAACTTGAATTAATCTGGAGCAAAAAGCAAGGCTGAAGTGATAGAAAATTAAACAGCCTGGCTAGATAAAATAACAAGTGCAGAAAGAGTGTAAAAGACTGCTGGGTCCTGTGCCGAGCTAGAGTTGTCTGCAAGGGTTTCGTTAACCAAATCTTCCATCAGCCCTTTTAGTTAAGGCAAAATTTACATGTTGACCCCAGGAGAGTTCTTCCAAATCTGTTAATTGAAGCACGCTTGTCTATAATAACAATAACAATTATATACAAGCAGTTTTAAGTAGATCTCAGAAGTTTTTGTTTGATGCTGTGGTTAGTTTGTTTATTTTCCCAGAAGAAGGTTGCCACGACTAGTATTCCCCAGCAGAAGCAGAGAACCCAATTGACTTGACTAATGACTGAGGACTAATTACTGAGCTTTGTAACAGACTTCTTCAAGCCTAAAGCAGTGCTGTAAGTCACACCTTGCAGAGACAACTTCAGCTGCAATTGAAGCTCTTGGATGCACTGGCAGCTAATATTAGAGAAGTGCTTCAAGTCTACTGTAGAATTCTTCTCAAAAGTTATGCAGTATTGGTTCACCTGGACCCAAAAAGCAATCTAAAGTTTCGTTAATGGGCAAACAGTAATGAAAGCTTATTTTCTTTCTTCACAAATATAATGGAATATACAAAGAGCAAGACTTGCTACAGAGATTTTTCACTGAAGGACACAGATTAAACTAGAAAAAAATATGTATATATATTCTCTGTGCTGAAGGAAAACACAAAACAAGAAGAAGCACCCAATGAGGTTCCTGAGGAAAGGCAGCATTATGCAGAGATCTGCAGTGTTGCCCAGAAGCTGGGAACAATGTCCAGAACAACTTGTACATTCCTTTGCTGCATTTCAGTTTCACAATGCAGTCTCAGGTCACAGCAATCCTCTCACAGCTGTCAGTTAAAAATGTAATCCTTCCCATGCTGTCCAGGTTGCACGAACTCTGGATGTAAGACACCTTTATTTATGGCACTTCCCCGTGTTTGTTTTTATGAAGTTATTTATTCAAACAAGTTTAAAAACATTTCCAGGGCCACATTTTCACTCTATTTCAAGGCAAGTTCCGCCAAACGTTTGAAAGGAAATAACAGTTTTCTCTCTAGAGGAGAAACACAGAAGATGGATTGCTTTGTTTTACAGAATGTCACACTGCGATGCCTGTCATCGAGACGGCGCGTTTCACAAGTCATTAATTCAACCAGATGGTGGTGTAGAGTCTAATAGGTAACATAAGCTGGATGGGAGCACAGATATCAACAGAAGCACCCTTTTGCAGACACAACATACTTTCCAACCTTCAAGCAGTTTTCAACTGATATTTTAACATGGCTGCATAAATCATTATTTGGGCTCAGAGAGAACAAAGAGTTCCCATATGTCAGAACTGAAGGACAAGACCTGCAATTAAACAGGCATTTGGTCACGTGTTCCTTACACCAAGATTACAAGTGTGGTTGTACCACCGTAAACATGGACTGCTGAACTAGAAGGCACAAAATATAGAAAAGATAGGTAGGTGTGTAAAAAGCAGTCGTGAAAACTGATCAGGTAACACATTATTGAATGACATTCAAAAAGAAAAACAATCACCATCACAAAAATAAAATAAAATAAAATAAAAAAAGCTACTGAAACAAGCAAAGTCCTTACCTGCATTATAAGACTTTTTTTAACAGATGCAAAGATTGAAACACGTTTAGATATCCTTGCAAAATGTTTGCAAAAAAATGCATTGTGAAGTTGCACATGATCCCAGCTGAAATCTGCTCCACAAAACCATAGGTGGTCCTTTCCCCTAACTACTATGTCTAAGGTACAAAAAGTGACTACTCAAAAGGTCTGTATATTAATACTTGGCGAAGAAGTTTAGAAAAATACACTGGGAAGATAAATTTGACTGAAAAGGTTAAATAAGTGAAGTTTTATTTTTCTTCTTCTTCATGTTCTTCCATTGCAGCAGGTCAGATCTGGTTGCTCAGACAGCACAGACATCGCATTCATGAGTTTTCCAAAATAGTAGAGCTTGGAAAAAGCTTTGAAACGTAAACCACTTAACCAAAATTCATGAAGCCAGCAAGCTTTTTGATGTTAGGATACCAGGAAGCTCTGAATTGCAATGAAAGCTCTTACGATTATCATAACCACAAACTGGGAAGAAAAAAAAAATGGAGCTTGCCTTTTGGAATTGTGATCTTTTCAGAGAAGGAAATTAAAACCTTCTCTGTGAATTCTTATACAGCAGCTGGCTCTGCTTTGAAGCATATAATAGTGAAAGAAACTGTGACCCCAATAAACAGTACATAGTTTGAAGCATAGAGGGTAGATTTCTAGAAGCTGATGCTGAATTCTCCAGATACTTGCTTTCAGCTTCTGGGTTTGAACTGGTTTTAGATGTGACTTCTGTTTCCAAGCTGGAAGTATAATGTAATCAGCAACTCACAATCCTCATAGTGTCTGTTTGGTGGTAATTTTGTTGGTGTTTTATCTGGATGGCAGAACAGATCATCCCAAGGAAAGAAAAATAATGTCAAAGAGGCATTGTTACAGCATTATCAGTCGCTGGGGTGACCTTCCAATTTCTGCGATCATGATTTATAACAGCTGACACCAGAAATGGGAGAAACCTGCCCTTGGAAAGGCCTGAGCCAGGCTCAGTTCCTAAGCTGCTGGCCTCCAAAGGAGCCTTGGTGATTGAGGTGGTGTCAGGCTGAGTGCTAGCTTGAGGTTTGCAGGAGAATTTTATCTTGCAATCGCAGCTGTCATTGTTGTTTTACAATAAGTAGTGCCCAACATTGTGGTGTCCCTCTGACAGCAGTGAAACTTTTCCAGAGGATTATACCAGTAAGTACAGACCAGGATAGCAGCCATCTTTTTCTGTCTAAAGCAAATGAGAGTGTAAGTAAGCAATTATAGTAGGAAAATGTGCTCATAAAAGCAAAATTTGTGGCAAACTTGGAAGCGACTCTTCAGCAGCCAAAAGAAAAACAACTGTGCCCATGAGCAGTGATGTACTGTGGGTCCAAATGTCAAAATACTTCTCACAGCTGAAACTTGGAGGGGACACACACACACTTTTTTGCGGCTGCAGCCTGTCTTTGGAACAAATAACGTGCTGTGTTTTGGAGTTACAGTAATTATAAACATCAAACATGTTGCAATGTGTGCATTTTTTTCCTGCAGACTTTCAGAATCCATAGATGTTGAATAAGCAGAAAAAAAATCCTCAGATGGAAAGCTGGCAGAGTTGTTTTTATGTGTTGTAGTTTTAGAGAGATAATTCTTGGAGGCTGAACAGGAAACAAATGCATAAAGAAGAGTTAGGTAGATCTAGCTCTTCATATCTGCATTTCATATCTGCACAGAACTGATTTACTAAAGTGTGCTCAATTCATTGCAGTTGGACTCTTTCTGATCGTTAAATCCGGAGCACTGACAGGGGCTACTGTCTGGCAAAATTCCCATCTTAGGATTGAATTCAAGTCTTTGCTACTCTATCTTGGATACCGTGCTAATTTAGATCAATTCAGACATTGCTTATTTTCCTTCATGAGACAGATCAGAGAAGCACATGCACTTACTATCTGCTCTAATGGTGACTGTGAGTTTTTGGATGATCAACTCAAAATGTCCAATTTCAATGATTCATTTTATGATTACTCAACCTGAGAGTCAGATTTCCAGAGGGGTTAATTACTCATAACTCAAATGATTCACAGCAGCTCTAAAATATCATTATAAAACTATAGGAAGAGTGCAGTAAGCCCAGAAAAACTCAGCAAGGCTTTTCTGAACTGACTGCTTTTCTGAACTGACTGCTCATCTACCCCTCTCACAACACAAGGGTCTTGTAGACCAAATCCTACCAAATATATTATTTAACTTCATAAGGAACAGAAATATATATTACAGAATGGAGGAAGAAAAAAAAAGGGAAATTGTACAGATAAAATTTATTTGATTTTCAAAGAGCGTTCAATTCTAAGAAGGTTTTCTTTCTACTGCCAGCTAGCTTTGAAGAACGCAGCGAGACATTCAGTTTTTTTATATTTGTAGCCTATCCACTAACAAAGTTCACTTGGTTCTATCTGTTAATGTAGAGAGATTCCTCCTGGGACTGAACTGTGATCAGGTAACCATCAGAAGCACTCAAGCACTGTAAAATGGTTTACTAATCTATTCATTAATCTCAATTTTCTAGTATGAAAGGAATTAGCTCAAGCACAAGCTTATCCATTTCAAAAATAACTACCATAATGTCTGTAGACCACTGATTTATTGGCTTGTATGTTATCTCTGTAGCAGTCCCATGTTCAATTTGCAGTGACTTCCTTAAATTTCATAATTAGATTTCCACGAGCAGCATGTTTTGCCTCAGTTAGTCCATAAGCCATCTAGCTGTGCATCCCAGCGTGATTGCTGTATACTCTTCAAATGTTAGCTGGATTTTTTTAACTGTTAAAAAGAAACCATAAGGTCAGACTGACGAATTTGCACATCTTTATGTAAAAAGTGCTGCAGCAACAGTATTTATGCATATTCTAGGGTATGCTTGTACGTGTTACAATTCTGTGCCTCCAGAAATACCACGCATAGACTTGATATCCGTGGATAAAACTGGAAAGTTGAGGATGAAAATAGATTTTATGAATATTTCACTGCCTCGTATGAGACTAAGAGCTAAGATTAAAAGTGGGGCTTTTCAAAGTTTCCTAAATCCCACACATGCTGATTTTCCATTCTTTTTATGCCCTTCAATGTTCTGAAAATGTATGAAGATCCCACTACTTTTAGAAGCTATGTCAGCACTCGGGTATTTCCCTGCTTTATTACAGCTCTGCATACTTCTATCCATCCTCTGTGTGGCTTCACATTCTCTTCTCGAATTAATCAGCCTTAAGACCTTTCTGAGCCTTCAGGTGTCTTCAGCCCCACACATCTATGATAGCAGGATTCTGCAACTGGTGAATTTTTCTAGACATTATGTCAGAGAACGATCACAAGTACCTGAATGCCCTGTCATTCAGAAAGTCAGGGCTAATATAGTGATATTTTCTTGGGGAAGAGAAAGTAATATGCAATAGAGATTAAATCTGTATTTAATTTGATATCCCCTCCTTGTCATAGATATTGTTCTAGTCTCTTGCTGCTTTACTCCCACTCATTCTCATAATCTGTAAATTACTTTAGTCTGGAATGTTTCCTATGGGCTTACTGTATTTTATTGGCTGCCAATTCAGTCTTCTGATTTTGGCATTTGTATATAGCCAACATGATGAAAATTAATAATTATACCATTCAAGTAAATCTTATGAATTAAAACTGTGTCTAGCCAGCCAGAAATATCTTTGGTTGCCATTGGAGTGTACATTTTTTCGTTCTTATGTAGAATCACATGTAGTACAAAAATCGTTCCTGTATGATTACATTCCACGGACAATTATTCTGCAAAGGAAGAGAAGTACTCGAGCTGTTCCCTGTTTTAACTCTCATCTTTTAATACATTATATCTGATGGAATATTTACCCCGATTTCTTTCTTTGAAGCTCCTACTGAAGAAAATGATACAGTTCATTTTGAATAAACTTCTAAAGAAACGAAGCCAGCAAAACCACACAGCCCACTCTGAACCATGGATACCTGCAGCACACAAAGCCCATTGCTCAGCTCAAAGTGAATGAAATGCCACAGTGAAATGAGCAGGAAGGAAGGGAGGTAGGAACCTGTTGCTTCCTTGTTCAAAGCTGCACTAGAACTTCTTTTGCATGTGCCTAGCTGTGATATCCATTTTGCCTGAACCTTAATGGCCTTGTGCTCCATCAGTTTGAAGGTTTTCCATTTTCTTTAAATTCACTGCTCTGTCCTATCGCTTTTGTACTGATGATTCACCTGTTGGCCTTGGACTTTGCAGCTAAATGCTGTCAAAAAAGCCTCACTTGACAGCTCCAGAGAAAGCAAACTGATCGCAATAGCCACTGACCGTTAGCATGCTCAGACTCCAAATTTAATTGTTTGAAGATATTTGATTCTATACAGGTTTTCTGACTCAGTAGAGTGATCTAAAACATATGAAAACACAATGCCCACGTGAATTGCATTTAGCAAATACAGCAGTTGCTGTAGTTCAGCATGCAGTTGAATCCCAATCCAAGTGTGATTCCTACTGCTGGCTTCTGTTGATACTCTCACCATCATGACACCAGGCATCATGAGTTGCTGGGAAGGATTCAACAGGTTGAATCCAATTCACATCACTCTCTGATCCCCTTTTGTCTTGAGATAATGGCAGCTTTCTCTGTGACAGCTGAACCAGCCACAACTCCACATCACCCATTCCCTGAGCTCTATGTACACATCTTTACTCCACTGTGGGGCTTCACTGCTCAACCACAATCACTTTTTAAAAAAGGAGAGAGGCTCTGCACTACACTCACGGCAGTCAAGAAGTCTCATTGCAGGTATTTGGGAACCATCAGCTATGCAAGTTTTTGATAGAATGAGCTGCAGAGAAATTAATGGCAATCTGTTAGCATTTTTCACAGTCCGGCTCTTTGTATCAAGTAAACCTTTGGCAAAACTGCTGAAGCCATTAATCACTCAAAGCTTCTCATGTCAGGCTGCCTATTGGCATGGGCAATTTCATTGCAAAATCTCAAATTATTTCCTGTCAAAGAAATTTCTCCCTTAAGTATGGCCAGGGGGTGCGAGACATCAGCTGCTTGTACCATACACCTTTTTAACTGCAAGAAATAATGTCTCATTTAATTTAATGAACCACAATGTCAGTGTAACTGTTTTATTGCAGAATAGATCACATTTATGTGCATGTATTTGAAATAACATTATGACTGAGATCTGAGAAAACTTTGTGCAGGCTATTTCCACATTTCCATTTAACATAAATGATTTAGACATTGATATAACCATTACAGTATGAAACCCTTGGATTTCAGGGGGTGTTTTTGGTTGATTGTCTGGTCGGTTGAGGTTTTTTAAGGCCAAACTCAATAGCGAGCTCAGACAAATCATAATAAAAAACAACTGCATTGGGTTTCATGCCAGTCTTACTGCATTATTAAAATAACGTCTGTTTATTTGCAGGCAAGGTGACTGTAAAAAGCACTGTCTGTTTCTAGCTGTATATAATTAAGTCCATTACTTCCTGCAGGAAGTTACTGGAGCACAGGTTAGGAGCAGCCACTCAGGCCAGATCAAAATATTTGCAGAGAAACGTATTTTTCTTGGTTCTAAACTGAACCTACGTGAACCTGGAGCATGAAGTCTGACAAACAAAAAGGATCTCAGGAGGTTATCCAATGAATTCCCGCTCAAAGGCACTCATGCAAGTCCTGGAAGGCACTCATCTCACCAGTTCTCTAAGGCATTCCGTGGAGTATAACTGACTTCCCCAAGCAACTTGGCAGTGCTTCCTGCTCCTCACAACTGCAAAGCCATGCCTATGTGCACAACCTGAACCTTCCCCACCTTACTCGAGGACTGTTACATCCTGTACACCCTACACCCGAGCTTCTTCTGCAGATGTAGGAAACTCCAGCATTTCTCCATGTGACTGCAGCTGAGTTCAGCCTTCCCTTCAGAATGTGTTTGCTGAGGTTCTGAGCTCTCCCCTGTTGGACACACACCTTTCCCAAAGAGCAGTGCTCAGAAACAGGCAGCGAGCCGCTGAGCTGTGAGAACAGCAGCATCACCGCAAATGGCTCATGGTCTCCTCTCTGTGCACCTTCCCTCTCAGAACCAGTAGAGCAACGCTGCTCCATGTGTTTGTCTCAGAGTGCACCACCAGTGCAAGGCATAAATGTGCAGTGTGGACACCCCAGACTCCCAGCCACGTCTTTCGTTTTAGTAAAGCTGCTACTCACAGAGGAGGATTCAAAAGCTTGAGTCTTGTGTCCCTCACCACAAAGATGGAAAACAATCTTGGTCTTTGCTAAATGTTTCAAGTTTCAGGAAAAATTCTGGAAGGGAGAAAGCCATTGCCATATTAATTGCTAAAACAATATATTAGCACACTTTATTTTCAGAATTTCTTTTTTATTCTGGTTTTGGAATTGTTATTTGTCTGTCTCTCCAATTAGTTGGTTTTTTTTTCTGTCCTTTTTGCTTGGTAGATATTCAAGTTCTTTCCTTGTCCTGCCTGCCTAGCTAACGCTCTTTCTCCACTAACCTTCTTGCCTTTCCCTTGTCTCAGCCCTCCTGCTGCTGTTTGTGGAGAATATCGAAAGCGACAACAGCATCAGAAGAGCGTTTCACCTCCAACACGACAGCCCTGTGCTGTCAACACAAACAGAATTGTGAAAGCATTAGTGCCGAGTTTCGTTCTCTTCACGCAGCCTCTGGGTAGGTTTAACGGCTGATTTATGTAAAATTAAAGTGACAATTTAAAAGCCCCTTTGCAGGTTTCAGGCGTAAGCGAGTCATCCCTCCAGAGCAGTGTGCTGTGATAGCCCTGCACACCCAGTTCCACACTGGGCAGCTAAGAGCGTGCGTGGCAGGTTGAGTAAGGGCAGGAAGACAGAGCTGGGGGATTATGGCCATTTAATCATAAGTATCTCTTTCAGCTTCACTCAGCCATTTTCACCCGTGCAAAGAGCACCAACCCCCAGACTGAGACCAAAACATGATCCACAACTTCAGAAAAAGCTTGGAAACTGAGTCACAGCCATGTAACACGGACAGCTCTGCCATCCAGTGTCCAGTGCAAAGCATGACCAGAAGCTGCCATTTTCATATCTAAATGCAGGAAAAGGGAGGCAGGAAAAAGGAAGTGTTTCTGCCTGCTCTTGCTTGCTCCTCTGGCTTTTTGGGTGCACAACAGCAGAGAAGGGCATCTCTTGAGAAAGCCCCATGGTCTCAGCTGCACTCCCACAAAATCAAAGAGTTCCTAGGGGGGGGTTTACTTACATTGCAGCGATTTGTCTGATGTTTCCAAATCTCTCAAGGTTTCCAGGCAGAAATACTCCTCCTGTGAAGCAGTAGGAGCCCTTCCTTTGAAGAAAGCCCAAATTGCAGTAAGTAAACTCCCTAGCTCCTACCCTTTCTATGATTTAAGGGCATATTTCTGTACACATTAATGAAGATGCTTTTGCAACAAAAATAATCGTGAGCTATTTCATGTGAATATGCATTTTTATCCTAAATGCCTGCGGGTCAATTGAAACTTGAAGGCCATTTCCATAGTGAAATTACTAGTTTAAAACTGCAGCTTCTAATCAGCTGTTTCCCCACTGCCTGATGCAGACCACCAAGGTCTGTTTGCCAGCCCACGAGTTCCCTGGGCAGTCACAACAGCACACCAGGCACCACAGCTTTCAGCCAATTTCCCTTTGCCACCACATTCAAAGCGCAGCATTTGGAGGTGTGGAATAGGACCTGCTTCCCACAATCCATGCAGGTTTTATACATGTTAAACAAGCCATGTTTTATGTTTAAACTCCTGTGCCAGCCCACGCCCTGAAACTCAGCTCTGAGCTGCATAGCATGGAGCTGGCAAGCCCCAGGCTCAGCAAGGCCTAAGGCTGGGCAGGACTGTGGGGGAGCTGGGTCCAGTCCTTGCTCTGTCAGCCCCAGGGCTGATGTGGGGCCTTGGGCTGATAGGGGAGGTCAGGCAGGGCCTGTAACCGTGGCCTCCAAAGCCGGACGCAGTTCTACAGACAAGACATGGCACATCATCATTTCATTTGTAGCACAAACTGTACTTTCTCCACCCACCAAACTCACGAATTTCGCATAGCAAAAAAACTGCTTTTGCCTACACAGACCAAGGGTCAAAGGGAAACTGGCAGATGCTGCATTCAGCACTGACATTCATTACGTGCTTGCCAGGGAAACTGTCACTCATATTGATGCACCATCCAAGCACTGGAATGCTCTCCATAAGCTTCACAATCACTGACATCTCACTCTTCGCAATCATTTGTCATTCCTTGCATCCTTCTTACTTCTGCTGTTGTCCCCACCTTACAGTCAGTTGCTAGCAATCTGTGCGCAGGACCACGTCTGATGTAGTGGGTGATTCCACCTGGTTTCTTCCCAATATTGGTGTTCAGGTTTAAACCTGAGCTTGATGGCACTTGTGAGAGCTGCAAATAGGAGCAAGGAGCAGGGCTACTTTCACCCTACTGTCACTTGGATTTCTCACACGAGGAGAAAGCAGCAAGTTGCATTAGCACTTGTCCCTGACCAGCTATTATTGGAGTGCAGATCCTGACAAAGAAAACAATCCTGTTTGCTATCTTGCACCTGGAAGTCCCATCTGGTTTGAACATCTTGCATTAACTGCACCTGTATTAGCAGAAACTTCAATTATTCTGTCAAAATTGCTTTTTAAGTATGAGAAATGTGTCAGGCATGGTGTTCCAGATGACTGCATTTGCACAGATGGATCCCTTTTAACTGTTTTAAAACATTTTTTAATGATGGAAAAAAGAAACCGCATAAAGCAACTTAAAGAGTACGGCTTCCTCCAGGTTAAATTTACCCAGCTGGATCAAATAGGGAAATCCAGATCTCAATCAGCAACAGTTAAAAACATCCATCATTTCCAGAATAATAACGGGAGAGGAATTAAATGTTCGAGATGAAAAAGCATTTACTCTAGGTCTAATGAAACACAACAGATGAAAGTGTGACCTTTAGACAGCCACAACGTGAAAAAGCCAGTAATACTGGCACTTCCACAAATTCTACCAAAGAGATCCAGAACAGCACTTGGATGAGCTACTGCAGACAACGTTGCCATCTGAAACAGGCTGAAAACTATTTCAGATCCAAGATCTTTTGAAATTATTCTACCATCAGCTTCACAGAGAACAAAATTTGCTTGAAAACAATCAGGAGAGCTGCAGCTACTCACTGGCGGTATCATTTGCAGTAGTTTGGGCTGCAGCAGAACTTAGAGAATTTCTACAACCCTGAGTGTATGAGCACTGTGCTGAGCACCTCACTCAGCCACACAGCCCTTCCAACACGATTTTTACTTCGCCAAATGCTGAACAACCAGTTGTAACATCAAAGAAAAAGCCTCTCTGAGGAAGGCAAGATTGTGACATCTTTAATATGCATCCACTGTACACATTTAGGTATTACATATATAAAAAGGCAAGGTTTTTTTTACAGAAATTTATTGTGCAAAGAATGATTTTCATGCTCATTTACAATGAAATAATTATTTTTAACAAATAACCATGCCATTGCTTAATTTCAACACTAAGCAGACTATTTACATTCAAGTTTACACCTTTGTTCAAGTTCCATGTATTGTCAGATTTAGGTAAGAATGCATCTTCAGATCAAAGCTTTGCATCTTTTTACACTGAAGTATCACAGAGTTTCAGACTCTTACTGGAAAAGACAGTTTTCCTTTCTTTTTAGTACCCTCATTTTCCAAGATGCTGTACCGGAAAAGAAAAGCAGTGTGCAGAAGTGAGCATCACAAATGTACAACAGCGTACAACCAGCCTGGTGCTTCCTACCCCCGACGGAAAGGGGGCTGCAATGTACCTCTCTGCTCTTTAAGAGGATGGTTTACGATTCTATTTATTTATTTTGCAAAGATGACATTCCTTAAGGAAATCAGCTTTATGACATTTTTTTTTCCCACGAATTCTTATATTAAAAAATATTTGTTTTGCCAATAATGAAATCAGAACACAGCATCACGCTCTGACAGCTTTCTAAAAACAGAACAAAAAACACCCCAAACATTTCATTTCATCTAATCATAATTTTAATGACTAATCGTAATTTTAATAATTTTAACTCAAAGAGTTGAAAAATATTTTGAAATATTTTGAATATTTTTCTGTGTGCAGAGATCCAAACGGAATTTTGGTGCTGCTCCTTCCTCTCCATGCTGCATGACCAGAGCCCAGTTCAGGCTCTGCATCTCACAGCCTGTGCTCCCTCCCCTTGCTGCCCCAGCACAGCACAGGCTGCTGACATAACCTCAGCCCACCTGCTCACACCCACTCCTTTCTGAAGTGAGCTGAGAAGCACCTGATAGAGGAAGGGAACTCGGAGATGGTTCTGAATTTTAACGTACTGCAGGTTTGTTAACAGCTGAAAATGCAACGGGATTTTAGTTCACTTTTCTGGGATGTCTCCTTTCTTATCGCACTTCTTATCACCGCTTCTGCTTGTCCACATCTCCAAGGAGCCTGCAATATTTCCCAAAGAATCGGAGCATTCCTACCAATACGTGGTCCTGACAATTGCATGGAGTTGGAGGACAGAATACTGTGATTGTCTTACACTTTGGCTAATGATGTTCAAGGAAGATACTGATTTTGAAGACGCAATCCTAACATTCCCACATTTTAAACAAACTATCTGGAAGACTATTTCACTCGTTCTGCCTTCACGTTGTGACATCTCCTCCAGTACTTGGGGGCTGGGAAGCAACTGGAGCAGGCTGCACCGCTAACACCTCCAGCTCTGATTCACGTACAAAAATGACTGCATCTCCACTTACATTTATTAAGCACTGGGCCTGTAGGAAGACAAAGAGAACATACAGTTACCAAACATACAAGTAAACACAAAGTATGTGACTGTTTAAGCTGCTAAGTAGAACTACACAGACCTGTTGGCACAGATCAGAGAGGGATAAATTCCTTTTCATATCCTCCCACTTTTACACTGTGTAGACATATTCTCATGAGATCAGCAACATACAATAACCTGGGTGCTGTTCTTCATTTTCACTGATGTTTTGAATTTACCTCATGTACCAAAACAACCACATTCAATTGTCTTCTAACAAAATTCTGTCACTTTATGATTAAAATGAACCAAAATCTCTATATGAACAGTATTAAAACACTAATGCTACTAAATCAGAAAAGCCAAGCATTCAGCACTGCTGTGTTCTACTGCTTCCCACAATGTACTTCATTCTAGTGACCTTAGTTTCTTTTTATCCATTTGGGAATTTATCAATATAAATATTTGCAACTTCACGTTAGCTTGGGTGCACAGAGTGCTCTTGGCTTCTTTAAAGAAACGAGAGATCCAGAAGTGCCACACACGTGGCTCTAACAGAGAATTTCTAAGAAGTTTGTATATTCATGTCATACTAATACAGGCACTGTGATTCACACCGTAACTCACCTGGTTTTTGTTTGGATTCTCCATGAACACACACTGCTTCATGATGTATGAGACAACCGCATTGCCCCCTAACGCTGCAACGTGTGCTCTCACCATTGCAAATACTTCAGCAATAAAAGCATGGAGAAAGCCACTGACACCACCCTCCTAAAATGGGAAGAAAAAAAAAAAAGGTATTTTATGTCAGTTATAGTTATCACAACAGGATACTTCCCTTACATTTTATCTACCAAATACATCAGCACATTTGAAATTGTATTGTGTACAGAACATAAAACCCATTCATCATTTCATGTGTTACAGTCAAACCTCAGATCAAGGAAACTCTCTGCTTGAGATAAGGACCCACAACTGGGTATCACACACAGCGGTTCTTTTCAGACATTCCTACACCTCTGCACAAACAGCTACACTCAACTGACATCCGAGAAATGATTTTTCCTTTCATCACAAAGAACGTTGCCCTTTTCTCCTGAAAACTGGGAAGTAAATCCAGAGTAATTTACACTGAACATTAAGAGTCATGGAGAATCATTAAGAGTACGGAGTGGCCACTATCGCTCCACGTGTGCTAATGACTGCCTTGAGTTCCCAACATTCACTAAGAACAGATCCCTCAAAATACAAAGTGAGCAAGGACAGATCAGAGAGCTGAGATGCTGTTCAAGCTGTTTGGTTTCTTACTGGTGGGTGGATTTAGTTGTTCTTTCAGGAGTACACAGAGGGCTGTTTTTTTCCCAGTGAAGACCAAAAGAACTTCTGGCCATTGTGTTTAGTTACTGCTTTGACTTGGTGGCACTCGTAGGGGCCTTTTGTTTGCATGGTGCTGAGCCCAGTAATTTGAATTGGTACAAAAGAGGGAGAAGGAACACAATAAAGTATCTTTTTTTCTTAGTCAATCCTTATGAAAGCATATGAGTAGCAACTAGAATAGGGGGGAACAAACAGAAAAATATGCAAAGAAAGAAAGAAAACCAAAAAAAAGATGTGGAAAGAAATTGACAAAACAGAGCTCACCACTGGTTCAAAGCATCTACAAAATTTCATAATGAGAAGAGGAAGGCAAGACTGCTTGACTTCCCACTTGTGCATGCCACTCTAGGATATGAAACTGGAAAGTAGAAGTGAGAAACTAAGCTGGACTTCAACAACTACGGCCTGCCCTAACATTTACTGGAAAATGTCTCTGAGTGTCTTTGGGGTAGATGATACATTAGGAACCAGAAAGAACACATGAATCTGTGCATAAAGCATGAATGAATTCACCAGCAGCCAGAAATCACATTTTCAATGAGTTCATCATTCCTTGTGAAATTCAGTTTGTCCACCTGTTTTAACAGTTACAGCACCAGTGGAAAAAAAGCTGTAATACTACAAACCTGATACATGTGTTGACAACAGACAATGAAAGATTATAAATATCCATGTAGATTTCAAAGCTTAGGAGCAATGAATAAACTGAACTTAAAATTATCTATTTATGAAGTACAGTGTCTTGCATACAGTTGAACTTATTAAAGAGTTCATATGGCTTCAATACTCTGTAAAATAACCAAAGTAGAAAGCAATTTTGCCAACTATTTTTATACAGAGTATAAAACACAACTCTGCAACCACTATTAAAGCTGGTTTGTGACTCAGCCTACATAGCTGAAATAGGTGTTAATCAGCTTCCCTTGGTGATGCCAGCAGCACACTGTCAACACCACAAAAACTGCACAGGCTTCCCAACTTTATGGAGGAAGTGAATCAAACACCCGAGCAACTTCCTCTGCTTAGATCCATTACAGTAATCAGCAAAGTCTGCATATCAGCTATTTAATTTATAACTACAGAAGGCGCAGTTAGAGAAAAAGCATCGTGCAACC
Organism: Tympanuchus pallidicinctus; assembly: GCF_026119805.1. Taxonomy (NCBI): domain Eukaryota; kingdom Metazoa; phylum Chordata; class Aves; order Galliformes; family Phasianidae; genus Tympanuchus; species Tympanuchus pallidicinctus. Next base: position 7,967,464 of record NW_026294744.1, read on the forward strand.
AATGCCCTGGGTGTACCTTATTTCATCCTTTTCATATAGACTTCTCAAGTTAAAAGGAACCATTAATTGCAAGAGATTTGTCTGTTCAAAGCATTTTCATAGAACTGGCAGCAAGTTTTTATTTATCAATGCCTAATTAGCAGTAAACAGCATAGTTTCAGTATGGGCAAACCAGATGAGGAACAGTTTATTTCTGTGTCTAGAAATTTGGCAGAAGGATGTGGGTATTTCCCAAAGGTACACAGTGGTGAGAAGGAACACATCTTAGACATTTATGGCGTGGATGTATGTTACTGAGCATGCAGAGAATACAACATTTAAAAAGTTTGTATAATGGTTATATATAATATGGGAAAACATTAACAACCAACGAATTGTAACATCTAAGTAGAATGTGAAAGTTCATTGCTGAGCTTGCTAAATGAGCAAATAAAACGGGCATTATTTTATTTGGCTGGCTTATAGCAATTAAATGATTCTCAGTTTGGGGTTCAAAACTCAGTTTGGGATCCCAACTTCCACTGTTAGTCAACGATTCATTTTTTCATATGGTTCTGTTTAAGAACCTATAGTTGAACAGTATACTCAAATTAGCTGTCAGCAATGGCCAGAGGATAAGTAACGTCTTCTTAACAGTGCCAGATGCAAAGAAACTCTATTTTGACAAGAGCAGCACAATGCAACTTGATCCCCACTGAGCTCCTCGCCTGAAGCGACAAAACCTCAATCCACTGTGCCACTGCTCACTCAAACCTCTGCAGATACCACATATACTTGGCTTTGATTATTATTATTATTTTAAAAACTACAAATCCCTGATGCACAGCTCACCTCACGCAAAGAAGTAGTTTCTCGTATAAAAAACATGTTGATTATCCCAAGGTATTTGGTTATTTTTGCCCGAGGAATAAAAGAAAGAGGTGTCATCTTAACAACAGAGACGGTAGAATTGGTACATGATGGAACAGAACGGTGTCGTAAGTATCCTTCAGCCAATGGACTTGCTTTATCAACTGAAGCAGCTAAACAGATGGAAAAGAAAGAAGAGAAAGTAACTATCAAAGTAAGATTCCTGTTTCCTAAAACACAACAATTCTTCTTTATGGTTTCCAAATAGCTTGGTGACAACATTCAGCTGCCTGTGATGCTCAGCCATACCATGTGAGAAAGGAAATTATCATGCAACGCATGCAAAAGGAGACAAAAAGCTGAAATGGAATTTATTTGGAAGAGTGGCATTCCTGCAAAAGAAAACACTGAGGCGAGTAGCTGCACATACAACAATCGGTTATAAAGTGAAGATAAAGAAAAAAGTGCCAACATTTTGAAATACAAACTCTGCCGGAGAAACAAATTATTACAGGAAGTGTGAAAGTTGTTGTGTTTCCCCAGTGCAGCATTTTCCATTAACACAGATATTAATCTCTACTTATTTAAGCAAGATAGTCAGACCTGTGGCCAAAGAACTACTGAAAAAGAACTCACCACTTGCTAATTTAGTGACCATTGCCTTGACTGTCACCTTGGTGATTGCTTCCTGTTTCTCACCAAAAATTTTCCAAGATCATACATACACCTACATCCATGCAGTGTATGTTATATAATTAGTAGGCGTACACATTTATCCATAACTAATATCATAACTAAGTGAACAGAAATACTGTATTTTGCTCTTTACGACACCAGCTCATACACCCCCTATTAGCTTACACAGTCATTAACAAGTCGGCATTTTTCACTATTCATTCTACGTGTGATCTGCAATAGTACTGCTGGGCAAGAAACTCCACTATTCACCACTGGGAAATCAGAGATATGTCTCAGATTATCATAACGTGGTAGAAACAGCCGCCTACTTGTCTTAATTGATCCGCGCCTTATGGTCTGAGCTTTCAGTTTAATGAGCTCTATCCAGCTGTTGCATCTGTCTGCAAAGGAACTGTAATCAACTGACGTTGCTGAAAACACAGACAGAAAAAAAACAAAAGAAAAACAAAGAAAAAAATATGGATGATGTCTCTCCCTCATCTCAGTGCTCCTTCTGAGGAAGCAATTATCTGCGTCTGAGAGAGATCGAACACCCCTTTCCAGGTCTGTTTAAAGGAAAAGTTACAGTATAAATCTGCACTTGTCCAAGCCAGTGTACCCATTTCTGGTGATGTCACAGTTGTGAACCAACTGCCTGACTGGGACTTCAGCACTGAAAAAACATGCAAATACAGTCATTAACTCTTTATGTTAGATTATTCATTAATTTTTGTTTTAATCTCACAGTAGGTATTGAATTTTGGGTTTTGTCTACCTAGGCTTTGTTTAACTTTAATTTTCGTTGTTATTCCTTTCCTCCTGAGGAGCTGCAGATGACGACTTAAGCTTCCTAACTACCTTTATCAGTAATTAACCTACAGACTGAAATACAGACTGTATTGGTGGTGAGGACCAGAGTCAGAAGCTGAAACAGCATCTATGTTTAAAACATAAATGAGCTTTCTGTAACAAAATGCCGTCCTCCATCTCCATCCCCACTATCATTACAGTGGAAACCAGACTTATTTCTGCTGTGAGTTTTTGCTATTGCTTGTGGGAGTGGTTGCACATCTTAAAAAAAAAAAAAAAAAAAAAGTTTTGCAAACACCGTTTCTTCATGATCCCAAAGAAACGGAAGGAACACATGCTAATTCAAATTAAGGTATCAAAAGCAAAAAAAGCTCTCTCAAGGAACTCATTCTCTGGCAGATAAAGTGATCTTAATTTATCTCACAGAAAAACACTTGCTATTAATGCATAGGCTTTGGTAATTAAAAAAAAAAAAACATCCAAATTTTCTGATATCATTAAGCCACACCAGAGCATGCATTCTCAGTTAACTAGTAAACACTTCCTGGATTAAGACACATCTAAAAAGAGTATACCAATGGCCTAAGAATGCTCATTCTGTTCTGGCATACAGCTAAATGAAGTAAACTCACCTCTCTGAGCAGCAGGAATACCTGAGTGGGAACTTGCACCCTCCGGGACTTCTAACAAAACAGAATAAATTTCACTCAGATAATTTATGGGCACTATTAACTGTGCGTCATGTAGGATGTGACAACTTCTTTCTCATAAAAGTTTTACAGTAGAATATCAGAAAAATCCCCTGCATATAATATCCTATGTCACGTACCTTGGTAACAGATTATACATTGGTACAAATCTTTATTAAACTTGTCTTGCAAGTTAAAAGATGCTTTGTTAATAAACAGTTCCGACAAACAAATAGCTATCACCTAGCCATTCATATTTAGCTTAATGTAAACAAGCAAACAAACTAGCTAAGACTCCACGTTCCAGAAGTCAAATAAACTTTGAAGTTTGTTTGAAACAAAAGAATCGCCAGCTTTTTTTTTTTCCACCTCCCACCTATTATCAAAGCAAAAGATTTTCAGTAAACAGGGAAAAATTGAGATTAGTTATGATTTTTCTTTGAACACAAAGCATAAACTAAACTCGTCAAATAACATCATAAATCATTTCTGGCTGGATATTAGGAAAAGTATCTTCTGAGAAACAGCAATGATGCATTGGAACAGGCTGCCCGGGGTGGGGTGAAGTCACCATCCCTGAAGGTGTTCAAGAAACATGGAGATGCGGCACTGAGGGATGTTGTTGGTGGGCATGGTGGGGATGAGCTGACAGTGTACTGGATGAGTTCAGAGGTCTTCCCCAACTTTAGTGATACTATGACAATTCTAATTGCCCTTTTTTTCCTGTGAGAAGAATCTTTTATCCACTTCACATTTATCTTGGCACTCTTAGCAATTCCTTTGCCAAACACACAAGTAAATACACCCATCACTTCAGCACACTGACTGTTATCACCTCTCATGGCAGACAGGCATGGTTCTTAGAATTAATGGCCCAATGAAGATCGCTCTTTTTGCTCTGACTGATGAATTTGAAGTCTATCACTACTGCCTGTCACTACAGAAACTGGGTCTCATCCTGACTTCTGGATAATATGTTTTTAAAAACAAGGTGATCTGTATTTTAAATAGGCTACCAAACAAATCTGCATTGAAACCTCAGTGTCTATTTGTGAAGAAATGACAGTTGAAATAGTTATCTATCTGAAAACCCCGAAGGTGAGCTATGGTACATGGAATGTGAAGACCACCAGAGAAAGTAATCTCCGTGAACAGGCTACCCTCTACTGGTCACTACCTATTCTACAACCTGCACAGTGATGTGACAAGAAATAGACATTAGAGGCTCACTCACATTGCAGACAGATGAGAGGGACATTGTTAGTCACAATGCTAACCAAATAACTGGAAGCTAAAAAGCACCTTCCTCTCCATGCTGGTCGCCCTCTGTTGATGTAATCCACTATGCAGTTGGCCTTCTGGACTACAAATGCACACTGCTGGCTCATATCCAGCTTTTCATCCACAGGAACAATAAAGCCCTTCTCAGGGCTGCACATTAAGAGTTCTTCTCCCAGTCTGTACTCATGTCTGGGATTTTCCCAGTCCAGGTGCAAAACCTCGCACTTGGCCTTATCAAACTTCATGTTATTTGCACAAGCTCAACTCTCAAGCCTGCATACATCTCTCTGAATGGCACCCCTGCCTTTCAGCACGTCGACCGCACCACACAACTCCGTATCACACACAAACCAGCTGAGCATGCACTCAATCCCACTTACTAACAGAGGTGTTAACCAACAACATACAAGGAAGTCAAGGTAGACGATTTCAATGAAAGCTGTTTGACATTTACTGTACAAGTTAAGAGCACTTACACCTACAAAAAAAAAATTCATGCAATTTAGCTCAGCTGAAAAGTCAGCATTTGCTGTCTGAAATATTTCTCACCACACAAAAAAAATCTATGAGATAGTGACTATGTCGTTATTTTATATGGCCCATCTGTGGAAGCAAGATCAGTCATATGAGACAAGTCTAATTATAAAGTAATTTATAACTCTTCTAAGTGAAATGACACCCAACACACAGTGGTTTTATATTTTCCACAAACTAACTATAATAGAAGAGAAAAGAATACAGGAAATCTACCAAAGAAAAATGCAGACCTTATATGACTCAAAAAATTGACTGCAGGAGTATTTATTATACATAGGCATAACAATATTTAAAATGAAAATACAGATGTTTAAAAAGGCTACTACAACAGTGAAAAAGTCACACTTAAAATCAGTAAAAAGGAAAGAGTTCATTTTTCCTCCATATAACCAACCTTTAGCTGCTGAGAACGGTTGAGAAGCAAGGGGATCAGAGCTAAGTTCCAATGGAAATTGTAGCTGTTCCTCATTGTCTGTTGACGCTTCAAGGAAAATATATCAAATTAATAACTACTCTGAAAACATGACTTGCCAGTAGTAGTAAGCACTATAGATTCAGTTTAGCCAGGCCGTAAAAAAATATATTGTTCCAACACATGCATATAGTAGTGCTGTTCTTTTTGACCAGTCAGGTGACTTACAGTAAATCCAGCTGTAAAACTCAACAGAGCCTGTGTTCTCTTATCAGAATTCAATACTTTCAGGAAAAGAAAGTTAAGTCAATTTATGCATCTTCTAATTTTGATTTTACAGTGGAATCCAAGCCAGCTTAGTTAAAAAAAAAAAAAAAAAAAAAAAAAAGCAACATTTGATTTATTTAATGTAAGAGAAAATGTACTGTTACTACTTAAGAAGGTGAGATACAACTAGTATTTTTGAAAAATATGACACTGTGTTCTGCCACTAAATTCTGTTTATCAGAATGGAATACCTTCAAAATTCCATCTGTTTAAATTCTCATATACAGAGTGCAAACGTACACTTCTAGCATTAGGCGGTGCTTCGTTAGAAAAGACAAAGGCAGAGTAAAGTAGAATCTCTTCTCTCTCCATAATGCTATATGGTGTAATGCTTTACTGATGCCTCCAAAATGTACCTCATTATGATTTTTTGTTGGTTTTTTTTCTTTTTTTTTTTTTTCTTTTTTATTATTTTTGTGAGTTTGTGTCTCATGTTAGGTGTGGGTTTTTTTTTTTTCCAACTATTATAATTCATTTTATTCCTTCTTGAAGGGCAGAAGTTCTTATAAGCACAGTGGCTTATGTTACGCACATAAAAATACAATTAAAACAATGCCAAGTATTACATGAATTGTTTATAGAGAAAAATATTCTAACAAATATGGTATACAGAAAATGGAAACAGCAAACATTTCTTTCCTAAGGCTGTAATTTTGTCTAATAGGTACAAATATCAACTACCTGACAAGTAAGGCATCCTTCTACCGGAGGTCACATGCATGAGCTCCAACAAATCTGTATTATAACCGTGACGTTATAGAATAGGCCTCACAGTATTTACCTCTTTTTTGTGATTTTTCTGTAGGAGGTTTGGCTGCTTGTAATGCTTGGTCTTTGTCAAATGTAATTGCAACAGCTGTGACTGCAATCTGCAAATCAGAAATTGATGGCATGTTAGCAACTTAATTTCTTACGCAAAATCCAAAGTTTTTTGGAAAAGAAAGCCAAGTGAAGAAAACAAACAAACAAGCAAAATGAAACAAAACTAACAAAACCCAACAGATTTTTCCACAGGAAAATAATGAAAGAAAAAAAAATTAAGCAGATATATTTAAAAACCTCCTTCACTGCACAGAATAAACAGGAATACTAAGGTCTGAAGTCAGAACATACATGGCAGTATTTCTCCTGTGTTTACAGTTTTATTCATCAGTTTGTTCACTCTTTCTTTCTTGGTGAAATGACAAAAGAAATATCATACAAACTCATTATTACCTTTTGCCTGAGAGAAAGAAAGATTTTTAATTGATCCCAAAAATAATGTCATTTAAAAAAATTAAGTAGACTGCATCATCTTGAAACTGAAGGAAAAAAATACAGGTAATTTTAGACGGCAGTATATTTAGTATAATAAATGCCTTAATGCATACCTGGTCTGGACTTTTTGTTTCCTAATTAAAACCTCACATGAAGACACCCCATGCTCATGATTTGCTATGTGTGCAGTCCCACAATTCTCAAAACTAGTGCCTCTATAGTCACCTTTCCTCTTCACAGCCTTAAGTTTCACTTCAGAATCCACCAAGCATACCTATAATCCAGCCCTACTGGACCAAGTGTTAACTGAAGGGCAAAACTGGCACGCCTACATGCTGAAATTCTGAAGAAGCAATACACTTACCTGAACTATTTCATCCTCTGGAAGAGAGACAGTAAAATTCACATGACAAAGGCAGCACGGAACCATAGATCGCAGTTTAAAATACAAGCTCTGTTAATGACACAAAATTATTTTTAAAGAAGTTTAATTCAGAGAAATTAAGGGTAAAAATTCTCTAGAGTACACTATCAATAAGGACTCATTCAAAAATCTTTGGAAATGTCTAATGTACTAAAAAAGGCCAAATCTATCAGCAGCATGCAAACTAATTTCAGGCACAGTGTAGCCGAATTGTGAAACGCAACTACGAAGAAAACATTACTGTCACTACAGTCTCATTTCACGTTGCTCCCAATGAACAATTCAAGGTATATTTTAAATCAAAGACTCTTACCTTCAACAGGTTCTCACATAGGTCATTGAAGTTCTTGTTAAGTGTTTGATTTGTTAGATTAATATTGCTTAATCTGGAAACTCTTACTGCTGTGAACATCTGAATTAGATACACACAGATAAGAAAAATAAGACAGAAATGGAAAGAAAAGGAAAAAACTAATGAAGCACGTCTTCAAAATTTTACAAAAGACAATCTCTGCAAACTACTGTTTATGAATATGTGAAAAAGATGGCTGATCAAGATATAAAATACTGTATGCCATTCTACCTCCTACATGATTTTCAACCAGAGAAAATATAACATACATAAATTGTGTACAACAACATACACAATAATGGAACGTCATATACAGACACACAGACAATCACATCAACCTGACAGCATGCTGATAATGTATTCATCTCATTTTCAGATTCAAACTCCATTTCTGCAAAGCATAGTCCTGCACTGTGCCAATTTAGATCTGTTTTAACTCCCTCTCTACATGTGACAATTGCATGGTATATATTAACTCAAAATAGTTAATTACAAACAGAAGTTTTCTATTTTCTCCATTTTGGCTTTAGCTAATTCTTACTTATCTTAATCTACTAAAGCTATCAAATTCAGTATTTGACACTAGCCAACACTTTCAACATTTGTTCAAGAAGCTCTAAAATCTAGCCAGGCTATTAAGAATGCCTGAAAGCTCAAATTCATATTTATCACAACTGTTTTTTTTAATGTTTGCATTTCTGTAACAACTTGTTACACAACAATATTAAAAAATAGAAACAACACACACACAGGCACACACAAAAAACAGACTCCACATCTTCCTGTTCTTAACAAAATGCCACCCATATTTCTAGCACAAAGGTATCCTCTTAAATTATCTTTCAAAATCAGTGATCCCTAAAATATATTTAAGTTACTACTGCACATTTCAACAGTTTGGAAGGAATGTATGATGGTAGTTTTTATGGTTTATTTTTTGAAATAACCTTACTTGGATTTCCGGTGTCCAGTTATTTATACCAGGCATAATTTCTGTGTTGCAACTGTAAAAACCTGTAATGATAATATTTGGGCAAATTAAGTTGTACACTGAAATATGAAAATATTTCTGAAGAAATGTATACAATCCCACTCAATGTTCTGCAAATAATTTCCCTCGAGCACTTCTGAATATTGGATAATAACAGAAAAACAAGAATGATATTTAAAGAGAAAGCAACATCTGAAGAATGCAGTTCTTCAGTTCTTCGCAATTCTTCAATTACTTGTAACAGAGACAGAATTTCTATTATTCATACTGCAGTGAAAAACAGATGAGAAAGATGGAACTTCTAAATCAAATGCTCTAACTACAGAATCCTTATTCTGAATATTTATCTAATTGCGCAAAAGCAAAGCCAGAACCTTCAACATGGTGACATCAGAGAGATTAAGAAGCATCCAATGCAACAGTGACAACTGTATGGAAGACTGGCTAGCTCACGTCACCTGATGCTGACAGGGGAGACATGCTGCCAGGCTGCCTCATGGGGCCATTCCCTGCCAAGCCCCGCAACAAGAACCTCACAGAGAAGCACACAAAGACACGTTTTAGCTCTGATCAACATATACTTACACACTGTCATTGGCAAACACCAACAATCCACAGCTTAGCTCCTAAGAAACTAAGTACAAACGAAGAAGCTTACAAGAGGCACCTGGATGAGGAGCTACGAGATACGGTGTAGTTTGAGGTAGCAATGGTAATGAGAAGACAGTTAGACTAGATGGTCTTACAGGTCATTTCCAACCTTGTGATCCTATGATTCTGTGATTCTATAAAATGTACTCGGAGGACAAGCTGAAAAGCTAACCCCTCAACAGACAGCATAGAGACGCTTGAAGATACCAGCTAAAGATGAGAGTGCAAATATTAGCACTTACTCAGAGAAACTTGAAGAGATTGGGAAACAAACAAACAAACAAAAAAGGCACAACAACTGAACAGTAGGGTAAGTTATCAAAAGCAAGTATGTAACCCTGAAAATCTGAATGTACATCTAGAAGAAAAAAATCTGGTAGGGTCTCTGTAAACGCACAAAATAAGCTAGAAACTGTGGAGCAGCTTGAAAAAAAAGTGTAAATATGAATTAATTTTCTTTCAGAACATCAAAAGCAGAAATCTTCTTAAGTGTCAAGTAAGACATTATATTCAAGGTATTCAAGGTAATAACAAGGTAGCAGACCGCATGTACTTTCTGTGTCAGTGTTCACTATGGAAGAGAAGGCTTCCACAGCGGTGAAAAACTCTAATTGATATTTCAAATAACTTGTCTTAAATAGAGATTTCTGAAGGAGTTGTTGAACAACCAGGCAAAAGAACTAGGAAAAAAAAATTAAAAAAATCATATACCAACAGGTGTGTAATTGCCACCAGAGAAAAGGGATCCTTTCACCTTCTGGTATTGAGGTGCTTTTACGTGCCCAGAAGCTAACTTACATGGCACAGATATTGGCACTACTGATCTGAGGAAGCTATCCCAGAACATGAAATCAATGGGAGAAAGAACAAGAAGATGCTGAAGAAAAGCTGGTGACATTTCTGCAAATAGAAGCAATGGCTCACACTCCCACCGGAGCTCTGTGAAGGAGTCAAGAAGCACATAAACATCTGATTGATACAATCTGCTTGGGACATAAAAAGGCATTTGGTAAGACAGACTCTTTAATAAAGCAGTATGCTGAGGAATACAATAGAACACCACTGAAGGAAATACAGACGGTTAAAAGACTCAACAGAAGGTCAGAGAAAATGGTCAAATTTTACAGTGGATAAATTTGTAACTCAGAACTGTATATTTCCAACACTGCTTATCTGTAAGGGAGGACATAATGAGATGACTGCTGACAACCTCATTTTAGGGTAGTAAAATCAACTGCAGCAGGACCTAATGATAGATAATAAGTATGTAAGAGATGAAATTTAATATAAATAAACTACTGATGGGCGCAGAAAAAAATTAACATCACATATATGCAGTGACAACCTGTCTGTTGGCTACGATCTATGAGGAATAAAAGACATGGTCATAATAGTAGGTAACTGACAACGACTGTTCTGGACTCAACAGTAGCAAAAAGATAAATACTGGCAGCAATTATTAGGAATGCAACAGACTCTCACAAGCATGGGTAAACTCCAAAAGACAAAAGAAGGATGACAGGTGTGACCAAACTTCTGTATGGTCGATGATTTCACCAGCCTCTTAGTCAGATCAAGAAGTTCTGTCGAGTGGGGTATGATAGGTGTCTATAAAACCACAGATGGAATACAGAAAACTGACAGAAAGCAGTAATTCAATTCACTGTTCTTCCCAGTACAGTAAGGAAGAAGGAGCAAAAAACAAGCTAAGAAGGCAGCTGATTCAAAACAAGGGCAATGGCTTTTATAGGGGTACAAATCTTGATGCAAAATTCTACAAACACAGAGAGCGCACGTTCAAAACGCAAGCAGCAAAACACACAGAAAAGTTTGATAAAAAGCTACTCTCTTTCAAGGTGCTGCTGAAGTACTAACTGTTAATAGCCTATTCTGTTGGGTTTTTTTAATTTTTGTTCATTTTGCTCAGTCTTACTTTAGTGCAATACACATTTTTGGCTCACCTGCAACAGCAAGCATACATCGTGAGGTATAGTACACCTATTTCTAGGTGGAGTTTTCAAATAACTCTTAAGAAATAAATCTATAAACACACAGAAGGAATTACAAGTTACTGCATTTCTATTATGTAACTCTTCTGCTGTCTACACAAAATGGCCATTAGTACTGTTTTAACTATACCAGAAGGCGGTGGAGCATCTGTCAGCAAAGAATGTACATCTTCCATTGCATCTGTATCATCGATCTAGGGGGAAAAAAAGATAGCAATAAATAAAAATCACACTGTTTTTTCGGTCAGAAGTCTCAGAAAGACATAAAAGTGATGTTATCTAGAGATTTGTGTCTGACAGCTAAGCAGGTATTTTAAAAAAGGATTCCATCAGTCAATCTTCTGAATTTAAACCAATATCTTATGATGTGTTAAATGCCTGGAAAACAGTTCCCTCAGTTAACCAGCATTAAGAAAACAAGGAGCGCAGAATATACATGAATTGCACTCAGTAAGAAGGTGACAATAAATTATTTTTAAAACAACATAAAATCCCCAACAAGGTATCACAGACCTTAGAACTTGTTTCAGCTAAGTGGTCCTGAGATTAAGAGTCAGGAGCTTCATTAAAGCTCCTGGAATTTTGTGTCTAATTACCAATTTCTTAACTAGGGATACAGTAGTAAGTGGTTCCACAAAACTGAAAAGTCTTTTTTTTTCCCCCTATAAATAAAGATTCCACTACCAAAACACAGGGGCACACGTGATAGGATCAATATATCCACACGATGGAAACCAGCAAGTATAGTCCCTTAATTCATAGTTCTGCATTCTGCACTAATGAGATCCTATTTTTTCTTACCTATTCTGAGCAGCATTATAGTGTATCCTGTTACATACTTACGAGTTTCCCTTACACATGGGGACCTCCTGCTATTACACTCAAGCACTTCTACCATAGTTAATAAATAAGGTAGAGGAAAGAATTCTCCAAAACAGTTTAAAAAAAAAAAAAGGAGCCGACCTCTGCTTGTGCTATATAATGCAGTTTTTAAGTAGCTGATCTTTGCTTATAGCAGATCAACCTTTTTTATAGGGACACCTGAAGGAAGTTTGCCTGACTTTTATCAGTACCACCCCTCCTCTAGTTAACAGATTTAGATGCAAATTGGAGGACGTTTATGTTTTTCAGGTATTTCTCCTAACTCCTACATAGTTTCTTCCAATGAAATGGTCTTTGTTCTCTTTTTAATGCAATAACATCATGCTTTGTTTGTGACAGTCATCCAACACTACAGCATCCACTGAACTATCTTCTGATCAACTCATCTACTCAAATACATTGCCTCACAGTACATCTCTCATCATTTTTGCTTAGAGGATACAATTTCATTCACCAGAGTCTATGCAGATCATGCCAGCTGCAAAATTTATTTGATGAGAACAGATCTTACTCATTTTAAATGTGAAACTAACCTAAGGGTCTTCCCGATTTACTCTCTTTGATCCTAGCATACTTGTAAAGCACCGGAGAACAAAAGTTTACTCAAACATGAGAAGTGCTAACTAATCTCAATTTATTAATTTATACCAACTGCTCACAATCTGTTTGTTTGGGTTTTTTTCCACTCTCCAGTCTCGGTGTTTTCAAATTAATGCCTATTACAGCACCTCTCACATTCTCCCCTATCGACAACATTTCTTTCAGATTACCTTCCATGAAGGTAGCGTTTTGTGAAGATCAGCATAACTATTGAATGTACACCAGGCTGCAATTACAGGTTGTAATTTCATTCATTTTTTTCTTTTTGTTAGTTGAGGTCAGGTCTTTATAACACTTGTAACTACAAAAAAAATGAAAAAAAAAAAAAAAAAAAAAGAAAAGAAAAAAATCCCAAAGCTCTAGAGTTCTTTAATACCTGATCCTTTTCTCCAAATTTTACGTTATTAAAACTACATCTTTAAATCTAAGTGAAGAAAGAGGTAAAATAAACATGCATTTTTTTTTATCTACAGACAATTTCTGTTTCTAGTTATAGCTGTAGATGGAATTGGATGCTATTCTCTTCAGTTTTAAATTTTTGTGCTCAGAAAAGCATCAGTGGTAAGTTCAGAAAATAAGTTAATTCCTTCCTTTATGCTCTTGACACCTGCTGTTCTAATAATTCTGAATATCCAAGTACAACATCAAGAGCTTTGCAGCAGGAAGAACACAAATTTAGCAAAGAAAAATGCATTAAGTGAGACAATAGAGAACCACATCATTCATAACAATGTATTGTAGCCTTTGGATCCATCATGACTGTTGCTTGAAGTAGGCAGAAGAACATTTCTCACCAGCTTAAGTTATAATTTTACAAACATGTAAGTATATGACACAAACATCAGTGTGACATTTTTCCTAATGACACAAAATGGGAAAAAAAAAAAAGGAGTATAAAATCTTCAAACTGTCGTCAGAGAAGTTTTTATTTTCTTGTTTGATTGTTTTTAACGTATGTTGGGAAAAGAAAAAGGTGTGAAAATGTAGTACTGAAAGCATTTATCACCTCCAAGACAAAAGCATCTTTTTTCCCATGTGAAAGATCTAGCTCTGTAACTTCATCAGAGCTTTCTGATTGAGATCTCAATAACCTGGAACGCTGTCTTGGCTCTGGAATGGGAGACCCAATGATTTCTTCAGGTAGTTCCTAAAAAAGATATCACAATTAAGTTGCTCAATGTAGTTTTAAAACCATTTCATTTCTAAGCAATTTCTTCACAGTTTTAAGAATCAGAACATTCTGAAACTACATTTTCTTAGAAAGAAATCTACATATATATAGATATATCTATATATATGGATTTTAAGACAAGTACAGTATGTTCACAAAAAATAGCGAACGTATTGAACGTATTCCATATCTCTCTTAAAAATCACTTATGTCATTTGTGTTAAATTCAGAATACACTATTTTTAAGAATATAAAAGCTTTACTTACTGGAGGATTGATCTCATAAAGCTCCTTGTTTTTTGCTATTGTATCATTTATTTTCTTTTGCATGTGAGATATATGCTGCTCATAGGTGCCATCATTTGGAGTCTTCCCAGCGATCTGAATACCACCAGGTGTTGGCAAAGCAGCTAGATACACACCTGTTGCAGACTTTTAAGAAAATCATTAAGAAAAAGAATACTCTTAAGTATCTTCAAACTTCTTACACAAACACATAATAATCTTTTCATAGAAATGGTTTTCAATAATGGTTATGCTATAATGGAGAGCATTATAACATTTACACTATAGCACAATCTCTTTCCATACCAGATTAATCTCTGTCTCTACTGTTCACATGTGTAAAACACTTGCCTTTTAATAAACTCCCTTATTCTCATAGATCTTTTGCATGATGGAGCTCATAACTTACCTACAAGTTCCAAACAAAGTATGAATTCAAAACTCTCCCACATTATTCTAAGTTTTTATCTTCAAAATGAATTACGTTGATACAGGTCCTGGCACTAGTATATCTTGCATAGGCAAGTGATGATCTCCCAGTTTCCAACATTTAAAGTTTGTCCAAACAAGTTACAGCTGTGACAGACCCATTCTATATTTTCATGAAACAAATCATCAGGTCAGACAAAAGAACCATGGAAGCCACTCAGTATTACCCCAGCATCCTCTTACATCGCCGCAGGAAGAAGTATAATTCACTATTCTTACCCCACATAACAAAATGTAGTTTCAAATACTGCGAATGAGCATTTTCTCGCTGCACCTGGGAGACTTTCCGCCTGTTATTTATTTATCTCTTTGATAGTTGCAACGGAGAGGCAACAAACCTTTCTCTAGTTGGCAACTAACCAAAGGATGTATCGACCGCATTTGACATGGAGCTCTAATGCTACTTGAGGAACAAGGATCTCTGACCTTTAAATAATGCAATCATTTTTCTATAATTTATGACATTGAACTATCTGAGGTTTCTTTCCCTCACATCCCCTGTCTAATAAAATCCTTCACAAGCAGAGCTTCAAGAGGTTCCAATCTTCTTTTCTCGTGCTGAAAGACAATCTGTCCTGATCTGACAGCAATTAGACACCTTATTTTTTCCCATCACTACAATTTATTCTTAAAATGACATTTTAACATCCCTAGCTATCCTGAATTCCACAACATGTGTACGTCTTTCTGTCTTGAAAAAATAACACAAGAAAGCAAGAGTCCCAGGATTAAAACTGTACTTACTGCCAACCCCATTAGCATATTTTCACCCACAGTGATTTGAATTCTCAGCCCAAACAGAGCATTCATTCCTCTTAGCTTAAGTTTGTTCATCAGCTGTGTGTGCACTTCATATTCCATAAATGGCAAGAGATTACTGATAGAAGTTGCGTTTGCTTCTGCTTGAGCTTTCTTCTTTAGACGGCATAACCTGGTAATAAGAAACAGTACATCAGCAATTTTAACAGACTAGAAAATTGAAAATGATCACAGGATACTTTCTCACATCGCTGTAACACCAATACAACCAGTTTCCTGTTACCATATTTATTTACTTTTAAACAGGATTTTAAAATAAATAAAAGTAAATTCTTCTTGAGAAGACCTAGGCACTGAGTTTCAGTAACTGACTTAATCTTCATTTTTAATACAAAACTATTTTAATATGAAACAAAAATCTGCAGCAATAAAAGAAACGTAAAATAGAACAATAATAACCTTCAGCAATATTAAAATCATATTCTCTATCAGAGCAGAACACAAAACATAGAAGTATTATATTTTTCTAAACCACTGAATAAAGTCTCCTTCATTGAAGGTCCCTTCCAACCCCTGACACTCTGTGGTGGTAGTGAAGTATGCTTAAAGGGTGTTGTCAGACAGAAACAACATGCATCATGCAGGTGGGTTTTTTTTCCATAATAGTCTGACAGCATGAACTACTGAACACCTATTCTGTTTGTTTCTTTTGCTGCAAGCCTCCTAATTGTTTAAGGTACAATTTCAGAACATTACTCTACTGGAAGAACTTGAATAATTATATTAACAGAAATTTTTCAAGTAATACTTGGGAATAAAGGGAAAAAAAGTAGAAGAAACAATCAGTGCCCTCACAGCTCAAGCAATAACAAAGTTAGAAATACTCATTTCTCATGAATAAAAGGCTACAGAAATACCATCTCTGACTATAGTGTTAGTAATATTCCCTTCTTCAGCTTCAGTCTCATAGGCTGAAACTCAAACACCACACTAGTGTAATGACCATTTACTTTCTGTTGCAGAATGGCATTCAAAAAGAACAAATGATAACTGTCTTCTATTGATAAGATCAGTTATTTCCTTCTATGGACCAAATTACTACATGACCAGAAAAAAGTAGTAATTCACCTAATCCTAACAAGTTCACCTCAAAATCTTTCTGAATATATTTTAGATCTTTGCTTCAACTTAAGGCAAATGCCTCTTGCCCTTCCACTGTGCACCACCCTGTCTAATGTCTTCTTCAGCAGCTCCCTGTAAGTGTAAGAAGGCTGCAATTAGATACCCCTGAAACCTTCTTTCCACACTGAATGAGTCCAGATGCCTCAGCTTCTCCTGTAAGGGCAGGTGCTTCTTACTCTTTCGGTGGTCCCCCACTAAACTCTCTCTAATTTGCTGATGTGTTTCTTAGTGTTGGAGAACACAGCTCAACTTAATTAATTCACCACCTTCAATGCAGTGTACCTAACAAATCCTTAGCAACACCCATGTGTCCAACAGTACAGGTCCCACTGCAGAACTTGTTAGGTCATCCTAGTAGGTTATGAACTATATATCACAATTCTTTCAGTCCAGCCACCCAACTAATTATCTATCCACACAACTGGACAACCATACGTATTGTACACAGCTAACCCTTCCTTCCTTCCCACTTCCCATAAATTTCCTTATTCCCCTTTTGAAATTGAAAGGCCACAGCATAAATGTGACACAGCTGACAGTTCTACAGAGCTGAAGTTATGGACAACAGCAAAGTATTAATACAACTGTCTTAAAGAATTTGTTGAGTTTACAATGGAATAACTGTAACAGATCACATTAGCAGTCCTAATCAGCAAGCACTGCAACTCTACCTTATAATCCATGCAGACAAAACACAGCAGTTTCCACCAACAAACAAAAGTTACATGAACAGACATGCACATAACACAATGGGAGGAGAAAGGTGGCATTCCCTATGTACCTTAATACACTGTTGTTAAATGAAAATTTAAGCTTGAATAACATATTCAACTACAGTAACAGGAATTCTTTCGAAGACCTCTAAAACTTCATGAAGAAAACATTTTGATCAATACCTGGCTTGAATAAGACATCCCTTTCCAATAACAGCGGCCTCTACAGGAAGATCAATTGTGGTGAAAAGGACATCAGGAACTTTTTGCTTCCTGCAGTTGTAACAATAAGTGAGGTGAGCAGGGAATGGCATGTTCAATTCATCGTATGGTATATGGCAAAATCCACAACCTGGTGGTGAAGCTTCTTCAATCCTAAAAATACATTATGGAGAACATACTTAAAACATCCACATCTTATTAACAAGCATCAGCATGTGCACATGTGTACTGCATTTTATCAATGAAAGGTTAAAATTTGGTTGTACACTAGCTAATACATAAATCAGGCTTGTGCTCAAACTTATGATACAGGGATCAAATACATACAGCGGCCAATGACTGATGTACTCCTAAAACATTACTGAGCTAGCTTTAGGCTCTACAACTTTTTAAATGTAGTTCATGGTACAACACATTTACAGAGAATTTGCAGTACCAAATGTAAGTCTCTTATCTGATTGTATCAAAAAACCTACTCAAGCCTAATAAGCAGAACATAAATGACAGAACAACCATCCTACTGAGAAGCACAATAGATGTTAACATTGCAAAAATATTTTCTACACTAAAGTATCAGGTAAAACTTGCTGTTCATTTAAAACAGACAGTCCTCCTTCCCAGCAGGAAAAATCCAGGAGCGACCACTGTAAAAAATATGAACAAGGAACATGTATGCTAACATCATTCCTGCAAACTTACTTTGTTTCACATAAACCAGTGCTTCTCAGTTATTTTTGAGGAGATGCTTAAAACAAATTCGAGAGACTTGGAACATTAAGGATCACTTTGGCAAGCATATTTTGTCTCAAATATGGTTTGAGACATGTCTGTCTGTCTGGTTGCTTGATCTTACTTTGTTATCCTTGCCAAGACTCTTAGTAGCACTGAAATACATATTTAGATAAAAACAGAATTTCCTTCACAATGTGAGCACATTTCTTTCTTTCCATCTCTTATTCTTTTGATAGAATGTAGAGCAATATACTGAATCTAGATACAAATATTTGTGTTCTGGCTACATTTTTCAAGACCCTATCTGCACAAGAAGATAACAGCCTATTGACAGAGTAAAAAATAATAATAATAATAAACCGCACAACATTAGCAGGATTATATGAAAAAAGTAATACAAGTGTTAATATTTAACAAATAGCCTTACTTGTGACTTAAAGTCACCACTTGAAATATATGCTGACTTTTCTGACAAATAAGCAGCCATTATGTATTAATCTAACTAGTTGTTTTTTTTTTGTTTTTGTGGGTTTTTTTACCCAAAGTAATTGTCTGTCAATAATCATTCTTTAAGTTTTATTTGCAAAAGCAGAAACAAAGGGATGTATAAGGAAACTTCATGGTTTTCATTCAGTTTCTTGATTTTTGTTTCATGAACTTCACCTAAAAACATACATCTTGTGAAAAAAATCTGTGACCATCACTGCTTTACAACTAAGCTATTTTATCTCCTACACACAGAGCATATATACAGATATGATAGCCACAGTAGAATTTGGCTTACATAACATATGATACATCTGTCATTTTTTCTATGTGATATAAAGTTAAGAAAGATACCTGAGGAACGGCAAAGAGAAAAACTGAGTTATCATCTGTGGTTAGTATCAAATGTGTTACCTTATTCAGACTGTTAAAAATAAAAATAGAATATCTAATTTGTTGTAGAGTTCCATTACTTCTGTTGTTGTTGTTGTTAGTGAAAAGCAGTAAAGTGGTTGGTCCCGCATCCTGCACTGTAACACTGTAACCTACCCTAATAGAGAAGAACTATCTTGGCTGTGAGGAAAAAAATCAACCTCTCCCTTCTCTGACCCTATGGAAAAGAAGCCAGGCTGCCATGACAACCTTTGATCCAAACAGCCTTCCATGGTGCCATCCTGAAGAAACCTAGGGTTCAGTACAGCTGCTGTGCCAGACGCGGACAAAATACAGACCTCTTCACTATAAGAGAAAAAAATTACAATAGAGTGAATTCCTACTACTCAGTACTGCTTTCAAATAAAACGATTAGACTAAAAAGTCTTGTACTTAAGTCTCTGTAAATTCAATACAGCTACTAATTTTACGCATTCGTTCAATTTTGTCCATGAGACCACACACACAATCCTCTTTCAGTATTTAAATTATGTTATCAGTAAGCAAAGCAGGAATGAACAGAAAGACTAAAGAGCTTTGCCTAACATTATAAAGAATATAGTACAGTATCACAAAGGTTACCCGGGTTTTTGACACTACAGGTAATGAAAAGAAATCCAGTCATCCAACAAAGGCAAAGAAATGTTAAAAAAATGAAAAAGCACAACTGTTTACCAAAGTGAACTGGAAGCTGAGAGTGTCATCATCTTACAGACAATTACTCTCAAAATGAAATTACAAAACAACGTGGACAACAAGATGCTTCTTGGAAGGTAGTAAGTAGCAGAACTACCAACAACTACAATCATAGTACATACAGCACGTAAAATAACCAGCCACATTCCTGGTTTGGAAGAGTTAAAACTCTCAGAAATGCAAAGCATGATTCACAAAGCTTTTAGCATTTTTATATTAGTTAAATATGAAATAAACCAATAATATTCAGTACTTAAAATACTATGATGAAAAAAAATACGGAAAACATCTTTCCTACATTTTCTAGAATGATATATTTGCCTTCTTTATTTGTCATTTCTTTTTTCGGAATCATTTTTATACACCATATCTAGTAGAGCAGTACTACAGACACAGCTTTGCTCTTTATGGAATAAATATTAATTGACAAGTAAGTACAGAAACTCAAACATTAAACTACACTAAGTTTCTAAAGGAAATGAATGTATGAAATCTTAAAATTGACTGCCTAACTCTGTACAGTTTTACCCAATACCTAAAGTTAAACAAGATTATATATTAATTCTGTAACAAGATGAATTGTAAGATATTTCTCCCCATCTCCAGACTTCTCACAGATTATTAAGGCATAAAATACACAAGATTAGCATTTCTTAGTGAAGAGGAATTCAGCAAGACACAGGAATTTTGGCCTGAGTAGGACACATGCCTGGGGGAGCTTACTGCTTTCTAAAACTGGACTTTCAGAAAGACTACTGCAGAGCTGCAGTTTAACATACTCCAAAATAATGACACGCACTTTTTTAAAAAGAAATGCAGTATATTTACACCTCAAGCATTCTTATGCATTAGGCAGCACATTTTCCTTTAACGTACATTTAATACATTCCTAGTAAAGAACTTGTGTCTCAAGTTTGATGTTTACCACTTAAGTACCAGTCCACCACTTTTACTTCAAGTAGATTAGGTTTAGAAAACTTCAAAGAAATTAGTACTACTTCTACAAAATCAAACATTCAGGTTTGAATTATTTTTTTTTTTAATGCAGTAATAAGAGCAACAGTGTCACTAGGAAATAAATGAAAACCCAGTAAAAGCCCAAACCAAAACCTATTAACAAAAAGGAAATCTGAAAGACTGTTTAAATTTTTAAGCTCAATTCTGAAACTTAAGGAAATTACTTCAGCATGTTCTCCAAAGTAGACCTAGTAGACAGTGGCAACAACTGTGTTGAAACAGTTCTCTGTCTGTAATCCATTGAAAAATAAATAAATTTTCTGTGGCATTTTGAAAAATCATGATTTACCAAATGCTAGTTGATTCACTGTAGCCCACTACAGCATGACAACCCAATGCCTTGGCATGGGATTTTATTTCTTGTCTGATTTCTGCCCACCACGCATCTCGTGTCTCTGGTTCATCTGAAAGACAAAGTACAAATCAGTTCACTATTCCGCACTATGCCAATATAAAGTTTCATGCAATTAATCTCACAGGCTGAAATTTTCATATTCAAGTGTTTTATCTGAGGACTTCCTATTTCCTAGCTGTCACACTACAAGTATTGAGCAAACATGAACATCAACAGGGCTGTGTCATTAATGTTCCTGTTTATCACTCACGGAACTGGTTCTGACAAATTACTGTGTTCTTGTTGTGGTCTGTAAGACACCAAGTATTGGAGACACTATTTCAGTCTGTACCATCTTTAAGATCATGCTATCAGTTTTCAACAATTTAAGAATAGCATCTAACTTGCAGTAAAGCATCAAAGATCTTTTCTAACAAAAGAAAAACTACTACTAATAATGAAACAGTATTTAGAGTAATACATTGATATTTACCTCACATCTTTGAAATAACCTGAATATTTTTTCTACTGTAAGCAGAAGTACTGTTAGCAGATTTTTAAAACCATTTGCACAAGACTGAATCACCAGTCAAACACAGTGCTCTGCAGTTCTTGGTTTACCACTTCTAACTTATAATAACAAACAGTACAAATTTTAAGCTATTTTTAAATTAACAGCATGAAGAAGAACAAGAAGTATGTTGACTACATACTTGACAACATATTTTTTGCTTCAGTATCCTGATGACTGTCCTGGTGACTGTGCTTTTTTTTTTTTTCCTCCTTCCAAAACGGATTATTTATCTCATCATCTCTATTGCCTCTGGGGTGCATGCTGAATATTAAATATACTCTAACTCCTTACCCTGAGAACTACATTAAAATGCAAAAGAAAAGTATTACTAGGATAAGTTCATGCAATTTATTTGAGTGTTTAGAAACAAGTTTCTCAAAATTAAAGCTATCCCTGCAAACTTTTTATATATGAACTCAAAAACTACAGTTTAAAACTAAGGCTTATAAAGTGCTTCATCTTTCAAAATGGAAAACTATGTTGACTGTTGATACATAAAACAAGGGAGAAAACAAAACCAAACTGCAGGCGCTCAGATCTACAAGAGGATCTGAACAGATAGATTCTCACACAATTCCGCTGGAATCAATTGCATTTGGCATGGATACAAGTTCTAGCCATCAGGATCTCGTTGCTAAGTCATAATATAAAATATTAAATCTGAGAACCATTGGGAGCCACTTTCGCACTTTTGTGCTATTAGGAATATTTATAAATATAGTGTATGATAATTCGATATCATACACTAAGTTCTCTGACAACGTGATGAACAAAAATGGAAGATGCAGATATACAGATATTTTGAAACCTACTGAAACAAAAACATCGTACAGCAAGATACATTCATCCATGATTTCACCTCAGCTTTCTTTTTTTTTAATTCAGAATTTGGCTTTCAGCTTTCTAAAATAAACCAATGATCATTTTGTAATAATTAAAAAGCAAGCACAAAGGTTTGTATTAATAAGTTAGTTATTCAACCATATCTATTTTTAGATGTTATTGCTTGTGTACTCATACTGTACTAACAGCAGGCTTGGGTGTGTAGAATCAAGGTCATCCAACATTCGCTTTAAGAAACATATGCTAATGACAACAAAAAACTACAGTGATCATGGAGAACCTTCCTAAGAACTGAGACAAAAAATATACACACCAAAACATAAAGCAGACTAAGGATTTTCATGAATTGTATCAATCACGCTACACTCCAGTTGAGTTTACCTTCAGCAGGTTTCAACACATTCCCAGTAAAATCTCTAGGCATTGCATTTTGCCGTTCCTCAGAATGAAACCAGCATTGAAACAGTTTTACTGGCAGGAAAAATCAAGCGCTCAAGACTCAGATGACTGTGGTACCTGCTATTAAATTCCCACACTTTTCAGCTTTCAAGAGCTGAGCAGAAGTAGCCCATCACATCACAGCACTGGACTTCCCAAGTTCACTGTTGATAACAGTGTTATCAACTTTTTGTTACACATCAAGCAACTTTTTATTGCATGTGTTCGGATACAGAAATGCACAGGCTGTCCTCACTGCCACCAGTTAACAGAAGCATTACTATGCAACCAGAGGAACTTTGGAAACACATTTTAAGGCAAAGACCACGATGTCAGACAAAACACATTAAGCTACAGGAAGATGTGAGACCATAAGCAAACCAATTAAATGTCATCACTAATTCTTCCTGGTAGAATGTAAATGGGTCTAAAGAGACATTTCTCCTTCTTCCATCCAATCACAGTCAAGAAGTTTGCTTATTAATGTGTTTCCCTCTATAAGAGAATGGTTTAACTAGGTAGAAAAACTGGGAGCACTGACCACACAAGACACTTCTTGCTCAACCAGGCTTGATCACAGGCTGCTGGATGTAAGCACTGATGGAATAGCCAGTGACATTTTTGTGATTCACAGAAAAACCTGCAATGGAGATGTAACTGGACCACTGCAATCTTTTCCCAGACATAAAGACTTAGGCAAAGGAAAGTTAATTTTATTATTATCGTTAGTTTTCTCTTCACATCCTCAGGTACCACTTGGCAAATACTGCTAATGACCTCTCTGTGCAAATGAAATGATGTTGTAATGAAAGACTTGAAAGCAAGAGGTGAAGCAATGGGGTGAACAAATGAGGCATTGTGGGGTAAAGAACAAGATTACAAGCAAGAAAATGATAGTAAAAACAAATGTGGACACAGGAAAAACTGAAACAGAATGAAATGTTGAAACAGAACAGACATGCTCAAAGGGAACAGAAATGGCTGAGAGAGAAGTGACGGGTCCCAACCTCTACTACAAACACGTAACTTTCCTCAACAGGAAATTTAGCTTTTAAATCAAAGTTAAGAGCAAGTTTTTAAGAGAGTTAATACAATTTTCTTACCCAGTCTATCTACAAGAATGCCTTATCATAATGAAAAGTGCATATTTTGTGAGGTTGCTCAACACTATGTCTTGCTCAAGCAACATTTAACTCTTTACTCTAAGCATCTGTAATTACTGTAGTAATGTAATGCATGATTTTCATTCTTATTAAAGATAAGAACCATTTTCCAGTCATTGTCTTCATTGCTCACAGGATCAGGCTCAATATCTTTCAAAAAAATAAAAATAAAAATAAAAAAATCCAACAAATTCTCATTGTGAAAGTTCAAAAAGGTCATGCATAAACAACTGCTTGTAAGTAGAAGACCCAGCCTCCTTTAAGACATTCAACTGAGTCACTATATTTTCCCTTCCAGAAAGGGAATAATAAGGATCAGTATATTAATACTGTACATTCACACACAATTTACATAAACTTACCTTTGCATATAAAAATACAAAATGATTGTCTACAGTTAAGATCAAATACTATGACATTGCAGTAATAAATTGATACAGAACACTGAATGCAGTGCAATGTGTAGCATTCAAATTCTTCTGACAAGTATTTTCACAAGCAGCCTTGTTTGACACAAGCCACACAATTTCACATGGGGATGCCATTGTAGCATTTACAAGTTTAGTAAAGCTAAGGATTTACATAAACAATTAGAGGAGTTAGGGAAGCAGGATGGCATGTGTCCAGCACACTCTGTATGAGTGTCTGTTGTTGTTTTTCACTAAGGCAAAAGCTTAAGAACTAAGGGTTTGCAAAGCAGATTCAGCAGACAGTAGCCAGAAACGGTGGGTATTTTGGCGCATGCTTGGATCAGGTGACAGTACAGACTGAAAACTATGGCAGCTCACTGAAATGGTTACAGAAAGTAATGGCCCTGGATTCTAGGTGGAAGCAAAAAGGCAAGCATACATAGCACTCAATCACAAGCTTTTCTAGCAAATCCATCAACTAGTTTATAGCAAGGTTTATCTAAACTCCAAACAAGGAAGTCTGCAAAAATTACACTGCTATTACATACTCTTTATTGGAAATCACAGACTGAATTTTAACCTGCTTTCATTAATGTTTCAAAATTGGCATGATATTTATAACGAAATAGAAGCAAAGCATACTGTTTCAAGAGTTGAAGACTTGAGAAACAATGCTGCAAACAAGAACAGCTTTCTATAAAAATCGTGCCAACTCAAACCCTCTCCAGTTAAAATTTTTCCAAAATTATTTAACGGCTTCAGTAACTACAAACATTGCCTTTATTTGGTGCCCCAATTGTTTTCTTGGTTCATAAACCACCCATTTCTTTCATTCAAAGTATAGGATTGATTTCTTTCACCTGGATAACACTTAACACTGTAGATGTTTTTTATTCACAAGAAGCAACATCTTTCCAGTTATCTGTTAAGAGGCTGTCTTCAAGGCCTTTCAAGAATCAGCACTAGGCTAGGTCCCCTACAAATCTTTAAAACAAGAGTTAGGTACACAAGAGTTACCGCATTAAAGATGAATTCTAAATAAGACATCCTGAGAAAAGCTCTTAAGTAGGAGCTGTATGGCTCATTTCAATGTATCATAATACTTCATATTGAAATTTAGTGAATATTTACATTTACAATGCAGCATTCCAAAATGACAAGGACAATCACACTGGGAGTTCTGTCAACCTACAAATGATTCTTTGTCCTGGCACCTCAAAAAATAGCAACGAAGACAGCAAATTTAAACTCTGAATCTTTCACTAGGTAGAGTCATAATCCACACTTTTCTGAGGCGGCCTCCATCTTAATAACCTCACAGTAGCAGAACAGGCACAGCTACTGCACTTTCATACTGCAAACAGAGTTTCCTTATCCTCTTATTCTCAAATCTTCTCTATTACAACCTATTAATCAGCTTATATTGAGGAGGGAGGAGAGGGGAAGTTGCTTGTTTTGTTTTCTGGGTGTGAGATTGGGTGTTTTGGGGGGCAGTCCTTTTCTTTTAAGAAATATCTTTGTCAGGTTTACAAGCACCTTCCCTGGAGTTTCACCTACAAGTCTAATTTGATGCTCTCTGGCTACCCCATAAATTAATGTATTTCCCATAACCTTTCTAAACTATTTAACAGTGCACAGAAAGTTTCTTGCCTGTGTATCCTAAAACATACAACAAATGACTAATCCTGCAACAGATGAAAACTAATCTGAAATTTTCCCAAGATTCTCAATGCTTTTTTTCTCTCCTCTTTAAACTGTTCTCTATGTTTATCTTTGAGACAAAGTTGGGAAAATGAAAGCTTTTTTTATAATTCAGAAACCAAAGAAAATAGATTATTGGGATTTATCATACGAAAACTAAGATGCAAAAAAGCAGTGCATACATATCACCAAACAGAAATGGTAGACTTACTCCTACAAAATTTAAAACTACAGATAAACCACCCAGGCTAAAGAACAGTACTGTGTCAGTGATTCCCTGGCACATGAAATGAGGTCAGAAAGCATGTACTTTTATTTCTCAAGCCCAACTGCCGAATGAGAAAAAACACAGCTGCTGATGTTGAAGGAATTCTTCAATTACTTAAGATGCAGCACCTAGGATTAAAACCGCAACCAGCCTTCACACATTTGTAGGATAAGGTATTTCAGCTGGCTGACTGAACACAAAATTACTCCTTTGCAGGCCTACTCTTCTTCTATTGAGTTAGTCAGGACAAGAGACTCACTCTGCAAGCGCATGGTCACCACAAGACCGCAGGACCACATGGCAGAAACAGTGCAGAACAGCAGACTGCTCCTTCCAGTAGCAGCACACTACTGAGATGCGCTAGATTTAATGAAGATACACTTTCAGATGGGAAGAAGCAAAGTTTCCCTCAGCAACATTCCCACCACAACTCCTGAATATACTTAATTGCAAATATTCCACTGAAAACCCTATATCACTGCTGGAAGACCAGAGAATACTGGTCTTTTCTCATAAAAAAAGAAAAAAGAAAAAAAAAGCAGTTGCTTTAACTATAAAACAGAACTAAAAGGCTCAGCTAGCTGGAGCACCTCCTGTAAGATGAAAGGCTGATAGATCCAGAACTGTTCAGCTTAGAGAAGACTGAGGGGGGAATCTCATCACTGTTCATAAATATCTGAAGTGTAGAAGTCAAATAAATGGGATCAGGCTCTTTTTAGTGGTGCTGTGACAGGTTAGGGGGAACAGAAAGAAACTGAAATACAAGACGTTCCATACAAGGAATGAATAAGGAAAACTTCTTTACTGTGGAGAGAGACAGAGCGCAGGAACAGAATGCCCGGAGAGGTGGTGTAATCTCCTTCTCTGGAGATATTCAAGACCCACCTGGATGTTTTCCTGTGTAATCTACCACAGGGATCTTGTTTTATCAGAGGGATTGGACTCTATGATTTACACAGCTCCCTTTCAATCATTACTGTGTGATTTTGAAACTTCTGTTTCTTTGATACGGGTGAATGTGTTTGTAATTTAGGAAGGAACATCTGTATGGAATTACACTTCCATACAGAAACTCTAAAGCAAATTGAGGCATTTTAACTGTTTCATCCCTAAAAGACAACTATAGGAATCCTAACTCAGAAGTCTGGCTTTTGGAATCTCACTTTACCTTCCCATCAGCTAACTCTTTTACATTCGTAAACAAACTTACATTCTTGACATTCCCAGCCTTGAAACAGTCCTAATTTGTTCCTAACCTCAAACAAATAATCCATGGAACACTTTAAACTTTCAGATACCTGAAGATTAGCATCTCCTAAATCTTAGACTGACATAAACAAAAAACAAATATTTTGTAATGCTCATTGCGTGACCTACATTAATTCAATTCTGTATATCTAAACAAAACATTTCAGATGAAAAAAAAAAAAATCAGTAATTGGAATTTTACCCTAAAAAAAGCCAAGTCTCCATTGTTCTGCACTTTGTTTACTAGTCACACATCGCAAGCTATGTGACTGATCTTCAGGACAAACAAGCAAGAATTACTTGGACAGATCACTGCACAATTAAACCTTTTCTTTACACATCATCTTTGAAGGAAGAATTTTCCATACTGGTTCAAAAAAATCTGCTGAAAAATACTACCAGCATGAACTGCAGGGCTGTAAAGTTTAGACCCTGTAACTTTTCCTTTTAATGGTAGGTGAAGGTCTTACATGCTGTATGCATGCTGCAAAAGACTATCTTTTTTTTTTTTTTTTTTTTTTTAAGTTATCACACCATCAAACTGGCAGCAGTAATTGGGTTTATAGAAAAGGGAAATATCATGTAATACAACTAAAAAAACCTCAAATCAAATAGTAACACATTTGAAGTCTGAAAAATAATACTGGTTTTGTATGTACATATTAAAAATTAAACCTAAAATTAAACTATTATTAAGATAACTCTTAAAAATGAAGGTTTAGTCCTCAGCATACTTCCCTAGCACTACAAGTTTCAAAAATGCTGTTCAGGCATAATAAAATGTTAAACACCGTAACTAAATTGTCTCTGGAAAATTAAGTGTGTCACACCTAATTGTGTCACTAGCTTTTAATTATCATCTCAATCAGTCATTCATTCTCTAACACTGATGTCCTTACAGATGTGCTCAAGGTTCCTCTAATAACAAATCAACTGGGACTAAGTACCATACAGGAATGTTTTAATTGATCCTATTACAGTAACAAGGACTGCTTTGATGAGGTGCTAGCTAGTAAAGATACTCCTCATTTTCAACTTCTACCTGTTGCTTTGTCATTTACACACAATAAGTGCAACTGATTTTAAAACAAGCAATCTTCAAAGGACATCTTGAAATGATGGGACTGTCAGTCAAAACTGGAGCAAAGTAGTAAACAAAGCACATTTTTAAAAACCGCTCAGTGTAAATGTAATAACTAGTATCAAAAAATGAACTATGTATATGTTTTGAAGTCTTAAGTCCAAATACCTGGAAACTTAAAGTATGCAAGAATGTTATTTTATCTAATACAGTCATTGAAAGAACCACACAGAACTTCAAAGAAAGTAAGAGATTAATCTCTCAACAAACAGATGTTCACAGACAAGACTACCACTTTCTGGCTGACTGCTATGCAGTCAAATTCCCTCACTACACAACTGCAGAAATTATCTGGCAGAAATTCATACAGCCTCTGCATTTCCTATTCATTGTTTACACTCCTCATGCTTTGTCTGTTGTATACACAGATCCACAGATCTTCCACAGCCTGTGCTCATATACCTTCACAACCACATGTTTCTGTTTTTGCTAGTCACACTAGCAGAAGAACACTCTCTAAACTTCTGGATTCAAGGAGTCTTTCCTAAAGGACTTCAGCAAGACTGCATGGAGACAAAACAACTCAAAAGTTACAAAAAAACACTGAAAATATATCTGCAGAAGATCAAAGACAGATTTTGCTGTCTAGTAGAATTTAAACTACAAAGTAAATGAGGAAAAAAAAAAAAACAACTATTGTTTTTTTCGATGAGAAACGTGGTGCACTGAAGAACTTCGTATTCAAACCAAGAAAGAACAGCTCTCATGCTAATTCAGCTCAGAAAATGGATCTTATCCATTAACATTTACCCACTGCAGTTCCTACTACCCTGCTAAGGTCAGCTAGAACTTGTATAATCTGCAAATTACACTCCAGTTTCCTAAAACTCTGTCAAAGTTTTACAAATACATGTTTTTCTGTTGTTTTGTAGTATTTTGGAAGCTGTCATTTCAACTAACTTTGTTCCAGTTTTCTTCTAATATACCTTGGACAAAGTAAGAAACCGTACAACTACGTCTTTCCAATCGTAGAGTGGCACAGCATAAGGCTGATCAAAACTCATCACGAAACATGAAGCAAAACCATGACATCAGGATAGCTGTTTTAGTCAAACCTCATGTTTTGAAATTAGGACAAGTGATCTGCAACAACTTTCAAGACTACCATTCACTCTCTCTCATATTCTACCAGTTCAAACTGTAGTGGTGAAATAAGCAATAACTGCACTGAAGCATCTGTGCAGCAAAAAGTCAATGCTGACTCCCACGTCATTAACCAAACTTCAGAGAGAAACTAAAACTAACTAAATAGCAGTACTTTGTATTAGAGCAAAGATTTCTAAAACAAAGACTTTAAATGTAAAATTTGTTAATATATGAATCTTTAAGAGAATACCTGAATAGTCACTGACAATGATGAACCATTGTTCAATTACACAGACATCTGCTCAAAACTCACTAAATAAAAAAATCACACACAGTTCCAAAGGAAATTATTTCCTTAAGAAATGAGTGCATCTGCTTCAAAAGAGACTATTCAAAAATTAATCACATTAATCATAAGAACCATTTGAAAATACTCACTCCTCTGAAATAAACATTTCAGAGCAAAGAAGCAGAATAAAATATTACTGAAAAACATCATAATTTAATACACGTATTAATAAAGAACAAAAAGTTAAAGACTCATTCAGACACCATGTAGCTTTTATTCATTCTCCCCCATTCAGAAAACACCCTGACAACTGCTGTACCATTATTCTATCAATACACACTGATGTGTTGCAAGTCAATCCGGAAATTCTTCAAGAAAAACCTAGAGGTCAATCTTAAAATTTAGTTGTCTTTTCTCTTTTTTTTTTTTTTTTAAAAAGATGTGAACTTTAGACTGTAATGAGAACATTCTGATGTTTCCTACTGCATTTTTTTCAAGTACACCACATTACCACTCCAGATAGCAGTAAGAAATGTAATTTGCACATCCACTGTATGTTCGTATTTCCATGACAGAAAAGCATTCAGTTTTAGAATCAAAACATTTTCAGGCTTTCCTCTTGCCTTTTCTCACGTAAGAAACAAGCATTCTGGAGAATTTCACACTCCAATAACAAGTCAGGAATATCACACAAGGATCTCAGAAGAGCCCTGGGAGTTATATTAACAATCTTTTTTCCTTTCACATTTCTGACTACTGGAGCTAAAGAAGCACTATTAGAGCAGCTCCCTGAAGCAGGAGGTTAAAAATGTGATTACTTGAATATATTGGATACTTTAGTCTATGAAATGACTGTATGTGAAAGTGGTGTCTACTGAACAAGTTTCTTTTACTTGCTTAGGAACCTTTCTTCTCTGTACTGAACCTTAAGGAAAAACTACCAAAGATCCAGCCTGCTGGACCTAGGACTTCTTTCACACTTTTATATTTACAATACATCTTTAACATCCTTTTATAGGATGCCACAGAAATGGCATCCAGTAGTGCCCTTGTTTCAACAAATCTGTGCTCTTCCCCTCTACATTTATACTGCAGATTCATCTTGACCACAGCTTATTCCTAACTTTGCAAATGTGTAACAATTATGAAAATAACTATGCACAATTTGTAGTTTAAGAAATTTATTTTTCCTTCATCAAATTCAAATAATTCCTTACTTCCACATTTGATTTTCGGGCATGCTCAAATCTCTGCATCTTTCCATCAAATGTCGCCACATCTTACACATTAAACAACCTCCTGACCACTAGCAAAGAAAGAAAAGGAATTCCTTTCCATATCCTTACGAAGCCTGAACAGTTTCTAAAAAGAAAATAATTTCAGGCTACTTATGGTTGTGATTACATCCTTGCTAACAGGAATGCATAGTAAATGCACAGTACTCTTTCCCTTAACCTTTAAAAACCTTTTCTCTCCCTCAGGCCAAGCATTAAGAGACTTGGCAAGAAACGTCTAGAAGAGGGAGATAAACAGAAATTTTAGATTTCTCAATAGTAGCAGATTTACACAACACATCATTATTTCAGTCTAAGACAGAGTTAAAGTATATAATCTGAACTCTACTCCAAAATCTACTGCCTACTGCACATCACACCTAACACCTGATGCACTGTATTCCTTTGCTCTTCTTGTTCAGCAGCATCCCTGGCAATGAAAAACCAACAAATGTGAATACAACTCACACAGTTCCTGACCAATAAGACAAATCCAGAGTGAGAGAGCTGCTGACATGTGTCAAGGCTAAAGAAATACAGACAGTTCTGGCTCACAGGAAACTATTAACTCTAAAGTTAGTGCTTGATTTAGGCTTCTCTGCTCCAGAATTTCTGCATAACCAACACTTTTGGGTATAAATACATATAACAGACTTAATGTCTTCATTTTTCTGTCACCTCTAAGCAATTTAGGCCATTGTTTTGAAATGAAGTCATGACTAGCTGGCCTTTAGTTTTGTAGGCTTACATTACTGCATTCCTTTCTAGCCTCGTTTAATGCAGTTTAGTGTCAGTACACAATTAATCTACTCCATTATTCTAATAAAATTTCCATAATAACATGAAACATCTTGAACCAGGCTACACTACACCAATAATAAATCTGAAAATTTCATAACATTATTTTCATATGAAAATTGAAATTCAAATTAAAAGATTCTATTTCATAACAAGAAAATAAACAAAAATAAAACAAACGAAAAAGCCATAAAACCTCCTAATTCTGATGTTCCAGGACATTTAATCTGGGAAGAAACAAGGACAAAAAAATTAGCCAGAGGTTTCACACACTACGTGTAATTGAACTATCTGTAAAATGAAAAACGTATATAGATAATTAAACTAAAGTTTGGAGCATGACTGTGTACAATTTCCAAAGACACAATACAGATGTGCAAAGCAACATTTCAGTAACAAGAAGGCAAGTCTGATTCTGGGGAAAAACGAATCCCTCCAAGTCACCTTTCCGCCTTTGTACTCAGTTTGTACTTTGTGTCGGTTTTGAAAATAGCAAAATGCTTGGCAGGCTTCACTGACTTGGATATTATAAGCATGGAAGTTACACCTCTGCTTCTTCCATACCATTTTATATTTCCAGAAGGAAGAAAGGGAATCTTTAAGAAAGATCGTTTTCATTTTTCCCTGTAAGAGGCCAGTACTTCACACAGCTTTCATGTAGACTGTACCATAACTCTTCCATTTTCTCTGGAGCTGTATAAAGATGTTACACACTCTGATCCCTAAAACAGCATAAAAAGTAGAAAACTGGGGCTTTTTCACATTAGGTTTTGAAGAGATTTAAAAGCTTAAATAATTCTGCTGTAAAACTTGCAAGATAATTCTATCTTACAATACAAGATTTATGAACCAGCACATTCTAGACAACATACTACCCTCTCTGAAGAGACCATCTTCTTTAGTCTATTTTTCTTGCTTTCAGCATACTTTATGTCAAATATTTAGAACAAACATATTCATTGATTTCCTGAAATTAACAGAAGTACAGCCATTATTAAAGAAAGTGCAATATCATGCAAAATAAAACAAAACAACAACAACAAAAAAATCACATTTGACATGATCCCAACTGTGTAAAACCAGAATCCATTCTCCTTACCTAGCTCACTTGTTTTCTAGATGCAAGGCTTTTTGGATTAGTATAATATTAATCTTAGGAATACTATTTTATACTAAAACAATGTTTTGTGATTTTAAAGAAAGCCTTCAACAACATTAGAACAAGACATTGAGGCATGTCACTGTTAAACAGATTTAAATTTGAAGCATTAACCTAATTCATATCCTACAGCATATCTAAGAACTTCACTGAGCTGCCATAATTTCTGTCAGCATATGTAGTACTGAATGACTAGTAAAATACCTGAATTGAAACTATTCCAGTCTAGCAGTTTGTATGATCTTGTGTTACCCATAATTCCGACAAAGGCTGAGTTCAAAACAGCAAATTAGTAGATCAGTTATAGGAGCAGAAAAGTGAAAAAATAAAAAAACTACCAACAAGAACACAATTGACAACATCACTCCACAGGAACTGGAAAGACACAGACAGCAGAGTTAATAAGAGGCTGAAAGGGAAAAAAGGAGCATGCTATAGCAATCTAGCAGTAGGCGTGATCAAAGTATACAATAAACAGCAATTACTGTGTAATTCGTAAGTTCTCAAACAACCTCTTTTAGTATTTTTTCCTCTTCTACAATTTCCTGCATATTCACTTGCCAGCTTAAGTAATTCAATTAATTTACAAACTTGACTGAAATGCTTTGTATGACCATCACCATAACAGAATTTGTTTCTACCTCTTCACTTTCCCTCCCACTGGCACGTCCTTTCACTGCCCTCTTTCATTTTTCATTTTTTTGCAATATGCTGAGTTTGAAGTATGAAGTACGTTACATACACTCGTCAGGAGCAATCCAAAAATCACAAAAAACCCCTTTAAGTTGCAAAAAGTCACTTAACAGTTCAAATGTGTGTCTCTATTTTACATTCTTCTCCCACTTCCAGTTTTTTCATTTTGTCTTATCATATAGTACATTCCATAGGTAAGTGTTCTGTATCACAAATGTTATCTGTACATGAAATGTCGTATCTGTATCACATATGTTAAAATACAGACACTTGAGACAAATTTGTATCAAAAAAGAACAAACAAATTATACATAGACATTACTCAATATTTTCTCTACTTCATAAACAAAAGCTTAAAAATAGGGAAAAAAGAACAATATTCTGTACTCAGATGCTTTAAAAATTCCGTAAAGTAGTTTACTTGAATTCAAATCTAGTCTGGGATTTTATTTCATTTTGTCAGCATAATCAGGAACGATGTTCCTGCTTTAAGAATTACCTGCCTTGAAGGAAAGGGAGATTTCTTGTTGTTTTTTTTCCTAATTTTTTTTGGAAAAAGATGCATTTGCACAAACTTTATGTTCTATTACTCCTGGCCAGTGCATGCAAAATTACTACAGGTGTTACTG
Organism: Tympanuchus pallidicinctus; assembly: GCF_026119805.1. Classification (NCBI taxonomy): domain Eukaryota; kingdom Metazoa; phylum Chordata; class Aves; order Galliformes; family Phasianidae; genus Tympanuchus; species Tympanuchus pallidicinctus. Next base: position 8,002,445 of record NW_026294744.1, read on the forward strand.
TATTCTCTCATCTGCTTACATTTTAAGTGCACTGATTAACTCCAACTTTTTACAGAGCACCTCTACTTGTATCAATTAATGTAACACCAAAAGTATTCATACTGCTGATTTCAGAAACATGCAAAATACATGTTCCATTACTGGAGTTCCTAGGTAAATATTAGACAAAAAACACTAAAAAAATTGTTCTGTGTGTGTTTTTAAGTAAAAACAAAACACTCCAAAGGTTTTATCAACAGAGGTTAAAAACACATATTGAGCTAGAATGCAGAGATCAGTCCTTAAGGATTTCAAAGAGCTAAAAATTAGAAAACATTTATAAGTATATATAAGTATTTCATCCGATTTTTGTTTGAAAGGAAATCTTGCCCCATGCTTTAATATTCAAAAGTAGCCAAAAATAAGTAGTCTCGATAATTCAAAGACAATTCTTGGTGTGAAGTTAATGGATCCCATGTCCTATCAGAATTTCACTAACTTGATGAGAGATTTCTCACTGAAGACAAACCCTCTGAATGCCTACTACTTTTCAAGCTTCAATTATTGCTCTTAATATACACTGTTAGAATGTATTTTTATTAATAAAAATACAACTACCTCATACCATTTTAAGGATTAGAAGTACGTGGTCATCACGATAGAACTTAGGAGAAACGTACTGTGTCAACGTACCAGGATTGTGAATGCGATCCAAGAGCTTCACAGAACGGGCACTAACAACACCACCAACGTGGACAAGGAAGCCTGGTGGAAAGGCCGTCAAGGTAAAAAATGGAAATTCCTGTCACGAGTAAAAACAAGCATCAGTGACTGTTCATCAACTACTGGTAACTGCCACTAAACATGCAGTGAACTGATCATTGCCCTGAAATACAAATAAAGCAGTTACAGAGGGCCAAGCGTATCCTTCAGGCTTACTAGGCACTATGTAACCATACATCTTCACAGACCAACAGTGTAAGAAAAGCAGAGTTATTCTAAAAATGTAAAAATACTTTTCCCCCATAGAGTTGCATTCTAACATAGTATTAATTAGTAATCAAAGCTTTACATGTTTGAGTTAACAAAGCTTTTATTGGTCTGCCTTTAAGAAGGCAGCTAAGCAACACAAGTTTGTTAACTGATAAAAAATAAAGGATTATTTTTCTCCATTTTCCAGGGCTTACTGTTACAAATTAATGCAGTTCAATACTGAAGCACAGGGTAAAGCTAACTACAGTTCTGTAAGAACAGTGAATGTCTTAGTACAGGAGGACACATTTACAAATATATTAGCAGACTGCTCTGCGAGTGACAAAAGCTCTAAAGATAAGTAGTAAATATTCATCCTTTGGAATAAAGCTTAAGTCTTCTATGAAATACAACTAAGTTCTCAAACCAAGGAAATTCATTTCCAATTTCATTTGTTTAAATGATTTTTACAAATTCATAATTGAAATCAGCAATTAATAAGATTTAGCAACAGTTTGAAAATGTTAATACAAAAGGTCATTAAGAGATAATAGCAATTTTTCATTACATACATGACAAAAACCTTCATATTCAAATGTGGTGAGCCCAAAAATGGCAAGATTTTATTTTCTACAGTATTACACTCTATAGCACATTTATGGGGGGAAAGGTGACAGGTTAGTGTTCAGCAATTCTCAACGGAGAGGCAAAAATACAAAGAAAAATCATGCAATCGTAGTTTGTATAGTGATGATTGGTTAAATGGATAAAATAAACAGCGTAACTGTATATGAGAGAAAGTACAGTACAGGTTCCTTTCTCACATACTTAAAGCACTTACAACAGTACAGTGTAGCTGAGCTTCCACCTAAACAGTGTACATGCTGCAAATTAAATGAGGATTGTGGTTCTTCCAGCAATACATGGCATGAAAAGCCCTTCTGAACAAAAGTCCAAGGCAACTTTTAAAATGACCACTTCAGGATTACTACCACCCATGTGAAATTTACTAGAACTCTTACAATTCTTAAGAACTTCCTTTTTTCTGTATTTTCACTTTTACAGAATTTCAAAACTGCAGCAAATTTTGTCATCAATAATAACAATGTTGACTACCTCAGGCAAAACAAAACAAAACAAAACAAACTACTGTAGTTGTGTTTCATGAAGTGACTAAAAAGTAGGACTTCATGAGAGGAATCTGTGAACCTGCCCGGCTGATCTGTCTTCAGGAGCACCAATGTATCTCTACAGAGGAGTAGAGAAAAGATTCCACCAGAAGGTTTCACCAGATCTTGAAGTGCTCTGCAAGTTGTCAGAGCAGCCAAAGACCCTGACCACAACACAACCTACTTCCTTCCTGTACAGTTTTCTGCCAAAAAAAACATACAAATCCCAGAACAGTTTCATCAACTGTTCAGTGATTCACAACAGTGACAATATTTTTTCTCCTGTGTAATAATTCCATGACAACCGTTATGTGTAACTTAAAAATATACAAAACATATATATAGCAAACATACATTTGCTGTGTCTCCTGAATAGTTATCCTGCATTAGTAATTTTAAAAATTAATAACTAGCTTTCTTAGAACAGTAAAAACTGATTATAGAAAGTTCAGTGCATGCTATCTGTATGAAATATATATTCACTCTTAGGCTATGCTTAGTGTATGTAGTGAACAAAGTAAATGTTTTCACTCTGCGCTCTGAAGTACAAGGAAATCAAATGCTTATTAATCTGCAGTCAGAAGCTGCTATACACGTTTTTGTAAGGCTTCACACTGCAAGTAAACTTAACATGTTCAGACACCCAGCCTGTTTAGCTTACAAACTAGGAATAAATAACAGCATCGTTTTGTCTCAATCAATACACATAGATGTAATATGTTAAAATTAGACCTATGTCCTCTCAATTAATTTTGCACACAAACAACTCTAAAGAACTCACTGAAATATCAAACATGCTCTTACTCCCTTAACGATGTGTCTCGCTCCTTCTGATGCACATAGTAGGCTGTCACTTATTACAATAGCCTTTTATTTCTATTTTTAACCCAGCTCTCTCAGAGGGTTTATTTATTATCTTATTAGTCAATATACCACAAAACCCAGCCTCAACTACACGTGGTGATCTGTAATACTTCAAGAAGTTTAAAGTTTAAAGCCATTCCTGTTGCATAGAAAACAGATTTCCTTTGAACCAGATGCTATAGTTGTGTATTATAAACTTCCTCCATTACTGTACTTCGCAATGGACCTTCAAAATAAAGTGGTACGAACACAGAATCTTCCCACCCGTATGAAGACATGATGACCTTAATTTTCCAAGCTACAACTGAAAACAGCCAATTATTTTACCAATACTAAATGGTAAGCTGGGTGCTGGACTCAGTGATCCTCGTAGGTCTTGTCAAATTCAGCATATTGTGTGATTCTAATTCACTACATCATTTCTCAGTTATTGTTATTCATTGCACGGACTCTCAAAAAAGTACATAACTGATTTAATCCTTGCAACTACACTGACATTTCACAGCCAGCATTTGGAGAAAGCTTGATGAGGCTACAAGAAAGTAATTGCCACGTTTAATATACTGCTTTAAAATGCTTGTGTGTATACATACATGTATTGCTAGTATTCAAACTATATTTTACATACATTACACATAAAATAATGAAAAAGCACATGGAACAAGGCCACATATGCACACATACTGTGGTGCTAATGCCAGGGAAGCAGTTCTCAGCTTTCTATCCAGCCATTCCCTTATTCCTACCACGGTGCCACTCCCTCAGGTATCACCCATGATGCTGACACATTCATGGAGCTTTCGGCACTGAGCCAGAGTAGAGATGCCATCCAAACCAAAATACTGTTCACTTCCTGTTTGAGTTACCTTATTCTAGACATGTTTGCTGTGCAGTAACAGGAAATCTACTACAAGCTTGATTTTCTCTTTAGTGTATCAACTTCGCACCAGATGGCCAAATAATCTCATAATTTTTATTTCAAATGAACTGAGGGGTGCCCTGGATAGGAGTAAGAAGTCACTGGAAAGAAAAGTTGCTTAAGTCAGCAGTGCAGCCAAAAGAATCAGAGAGAGAACTGCGTTGTAACACAACAGAGATCCAGCAGTGCTCTTCACAGATGAATATCAGTGGATCTCTGTTTTGTCAAGGGAGCAATAAAGATCTCTCAAGCACTTGCAGAATGCAAATACAGAGGACTAACAGCATTTGTCCAAGTTGAGTTTGAAAGAGAGATGAATTACGATCAAGAGCAGTGCTTGACTGCATGTGTGAAAACACAGGCTAATATTTGCCTACTGACAGAGGCAGTACACATTTCTAGGCAGAAGTACACAGAAAGATAGCTGTGTCATACAGTTAACACTTGCAATCAACAGGAATCCTGTGAACTGCTAAAAATACATTTGTATTAAACAACACATGTACACATTTTCCATGGCTGGTGTACTTTCCCAGGAAAAAAAGTAACAGTTAAGATAATTCTTCTAACAAAATCTCTTCTAATTTCCAATTCAGTTTATTAAGTAACAGACTAACACATACTTGATTAAAAAAGCTGACAAGACATCCAGTTACATGAACTGCTTATAATATGCCTTAGCAATACCCATATGCTCAAATGATCTTACCTAAGATTCAAAAGAGCTTACTATACTTTCAACACATGTGGCAATATAACACATACATCAATTTTACTCTTTGCTTAAGTGCTACCCTAAATAACCCACACAAGTAACTACAACGCACTGTGTACATGTGGAACAGTGAAACAGACAGAACGTTCTTCTGAGTGCTAAAGACGTGTTGAGCTAAACGTCTCCCCCACCTTTCTTATTCATTCTAAGTAACTGAAAGAGGGCAAGTGCAATAAAAAACAAATCCAACATAAAATTATCAGAAAGACAACAAAAGCAATTTTGTGTGTGTCAGTCAATAGTCTGCATGTTTTGCTACATATCCATCATCTTAGAATCAGTAACAGATTCAACATGTTTCCACCTCATTTTATGGTATTTCTTCAGCTTGGCAGTATACAGCTCTTACCAAACTAATTTGCAAATAATTCAAATTCCAGATATATGTTAACTGTACTGATTTGACATTTTTAATCGTTTTTAAGAAGCTTCCTAAATAAATAATAGATAAGTCATGAAACGTCTAAAACGTTAGGTGAATAAAGATAAAAGAGAGAGAAATAGATCTTTTTTTCCTCCAAGCAACAGCATTAAAAGCAAAGCTATGGATTTCTATTTAAAAGAGAAATTATAACTGAAATCTATGAACATGCAAAATATAAATTAAGCCAAAGTATATCTGATAAATGCTTTAAAACAAAAAACTAAAAAATATACAAAATTCCTGCATAAGCAGATTCCAAAGAAATCTGAAGAAACCTCACAAAGAAAATTAGAAATCATTGCTTAGAAATCTTCAATACAAAAAAAAAAACCAAAAAACCAATAAACAAACAAACAAAAAAAGTACAGAGTCACACAATGTTGGAGAACATACCCGCCTTCTACAGAACCTATGAGGCGATCCTCTCTTAGCAATGGACAACACAAGAAATGAGAAGAGAATCATCCACTTGACTCAAAATAGCAGCTATTCACTTCTATTTCACAGATGCAGCTGACTTTGTTTTCAACAACTTACACAGGTTCTACAGGTATTCAGGATTTGTAATTATAATCATTCATTTTTTTTCCCCAGATAGCAGAATATTCCACATTTCTTCTTTCAAGACATCTCGTTAATAACACAGCATTTCAATCATTCCAGAATATTCTGTAAACATACTGCAAAGACCTCACAAACATCTTTAAACAAATGAAAGGAATTTAAAGCACTGTTTTTATTTTGCTTTATATTCAGTATGGATCAATAGCATATAAACAAATTGAATTTTTAGTCTTACAGAGGTTCTTCCAAAACTTCTAAACTCCTTTCACTGTTTGGGAACTGAATTGTTGAAGTTATCATCTTACAAAGTCTACATACACATCGTTTCATGTAGAACACACAAGTTCTGAACTTCTATGCAACGACTCTATTTTCTTCCAAATATCAGTTTTCCCAATTAATTATGGGACTTTCACCTTGTCTGAAGTTATTTCAATGTTTCTGACTTTGGCTTCTACAAAAATTCAACCAAATACGTGACAGTAGAGTATTAAATAGACACATACACCTATAACTTAGACACCAAACAGCAGTAATTTATGCTTTAGCTGTTTTGTCATACCAGCTGTAATCACTTGCGTGTAAGCACTAACGTGCATACATTACACTTACTTCCACTACTCTTATGGCTTTAATAATATGTTTTAAAAGCTCACCTGAATTCTAATTATTAAATGTCTAATAAACATTAAACGTCTATTAAACATTCAACATTTATAGTAAACTTTCAGACAAAAAAACCTGCATCTTTTAAAATAGACAGTAACAGGAAACCTATACAAGCTTAATTTTCTCTTTAGTATATCAGAAATGTAAGTATAAAATGCCTTACCCTTTGTTCCAGAGCTGACTGAGTCTGCTGCCTTAAGAGAGTTTTAAATGGCCCCCCTTCTTTTCCAGCACTCCCACTGCCCATTCCTAAAGAGCACCAGTACAAATGACATTTAAAAAAATAAATAAAAACATATTATCATTTGCAATCAAACTTCAATTTAAAAATACGTGAAGCTGTGATTGAAAACCATAGAAACTATTCCTTTAAATTTCCACGAAAAAAATGCTGAGCATTTAAGCATTTGAGTTTTGCGAGTGGGGCAGGGTAGGAAGGTGATGGGTTTTTAAGTTTATTTTTAAAATTCCTAGCAGTGTTTTCAATCATTATAGATTTGGATTAAAATTTCCTGATCTAAGACGTTTTCCTGACATGTCTTTGAAGATCTGGGCTTGCAATTCTTTTGTACAACACAAAGCTTTAATTTCAATATAGAATCATAGAATGGCTTGGGTTGGAAGGAACCTCAAGGATCATCAAGCTCCAACCCTCTGCCGCAGGCAGGGCCACCAACCTCTACATTTTATAATAGAACAGATACATAGATCTCCCTCCTGTGCTTTCCACAGGAAGTTTCAGCATCACTAGAGTTTCAGAGTTCTTACCTAACAAGGGCTGCAATGTTACCAGTAACGTCACACTTTTGAACAATTCTGCTGCACTCCTTTATAGTAAGCTATACTTCTCTACTTGCATTATTGGTTTAAAAAAAAAAGAAAAAAAAAAAAAAGAAAAAAATCCCTGCCTCCCAGAGTTTCAGCGTAACCACATCACCTTTCCTAACCACTGGGAAGTAACTGCACACTATTTCAGCAGTAGCTGTACACTGCATGAGTGAAACTAAAATGAGAACTGCAAAGCTAACACAAATCATTTAAACTGAACTATATGGTAGTGATATTTATTTAACATAAGCACCGTGAGATATTCACTCATTTGATTCAATCAGATAAATTTAGCAATACTGCTCAGCATTTCAAACGGCTACACTTATCTGATTACTACGTTTTCATACACATAACCTGCAGATCATCTGTAAATAAAAAATAACAAATAAATTATATTTTCACATATCGCGACTAATTGTTTGGTTTCTTTTTTTGCATATTTCACTTCCACCTCAGCCCCTAAGTAGGGAACTTCTCTGACGAGCTCTAAAATGTATCAGATACATAAACATCTTTGCCATCAAGGATCTGTTGTCAAGGAACAACATGTTATGTGGTTAACTAAGCGCTGCGAGATGCAGGTTATATGTATAACTATAACATTCACTCTACTGTTAGAAACCAAAAAAATAAAAAATAAGCACATACCAAGACTGTGTTTTTTGTACAATAAACACAGTACTGGTGAATCAGATTTTCTTGGTAATATTTCATGCCTAAAAATACGCTATCACTGGTACTTATCGTCTCTAGAACCATCAGAGCTAACTGGACACTGCAATAATATGCACCTAAATTTAGGAAAGCACTGAGAAAAAGGATAAAGAACAAAAAGACATGTCAGGAGCAAGATGAAGTACAAACACACTGCAGTGCAAACGCTTATGAGTGAAGGCAAGATTCTCATTTACAGTAATTCTAACTAATTAAAACACTTGCTAGGTACCTCTCTTGTTGTTAAGCATCAAATAAACATGAATGAGGTTGTACATATATATCAAAGTGTAGTTACTTCTTCTAAGAAAATACAGGGAGATCTAGAAATACTGATCTTGATATACGTTAACTTCATTACTAACATTGTCAAAAATAACCAGGCTCTCATTGCCATTTAATTGCACATACTGTAAGTACATAGTATATATATATTACAAGTACTATATAAAGACTATAACTACTAACAAATATTTTTAGCTGTTCTTGGATAAGGAAACAATAAGATTAGTATATGTATAGTCCCATTAAACAAGTTTTAATTGCTTTTAACTATTTGGCATTGAGCTAAATATCATTGTCAGGGACTATACAATATTAAATACAGACAAACACAGCATCAACACTGGACAAAAAAAAATAAAACATTCTACAGAAAAAAAAAAAAGCACTAATATCAACTGAATAATTTAAATGCATGCCAATGGAATGGAAAAAAGTGCAGTACAAATAAAAAGTCTGTACGGACTTTGCTTGACGCGCATTAAAGAGCAGAGTTGCTAGCCATCTGATAGCCATAATTCCAAAAATCATGAATGAATTAATGAGCAAGTGCTTGTTCCATGCAAAATAGAGGAACAACAAGCTGAAGTGAATGAGAAGGGGGAAAAACAAGTCTATTAATTTAGTCCAGTTACCAAAGAAAATTGAGAGGGGAAACGAGGAAGTTCTTTAGCGTGAATTACATGCTCCAAATCCTCTATGGCGTGAAATTCTGAAGCTGTTACAAGCTTCTAGGGCACAGCTGAGAGATGGTATGGACAGTCATGTAGCCAGCAGTTTTCAGAGGCTAACAAAAACATTGGGTTATAGAAGGCTGTGTGTTAAATGTCCCTGTATCAAACAGCAACAACATTTGCTTAAAATGTTTAAAAGGCCATAATAGATTGATCCTACCAGAAGCAGCCAGAAGCAGCTCTTCAGTGAAAGAAACACTTTTCCTCAGAACAACTGGGCTGACATGGCTAGAGTGTAGAGGGTAAAGGCTAGACCCCGAGAGGAGGAGACAGGACTTTTTAAGATGTGGGGAATCACATGAGAGTGTAGGGGAGCTGGGAAACAGGAAAATCCTAGGTCCCTGTGGGGAAAGTGCTGTGGAGGAAAGTAATAGAGACAAAAAGATGTAGATTCAGAAGATGACTAAAGAAACAGAAAAAAGAAAACAAAATGAAGCATTTTTTTTCCTCCAAATGAACCCACACTCACTGCTGAACTATTCCTCAACATACAAAGAAATGGAAGGACAGTACAGCTACACAATATGAATGAGAAGCAGGTTATCAAAAATCACAAACTGATCAACTTCATTTTTAAATTATCTCGTTTTACTAAGAATCCCTGATAATCTAACATTTCTTTTAAACTGTATATAAAATTTGATAGGTGTTATGGAATAAAAGCTAAGAGATTACTTTCATCACTTTGGTAAAAACTTCTTTGGAATCTTATATCCTGTTGAATTCTAAGGTCCCACCAAGAAAAGAAGTTCCCACCTTTCCAATTTCCTCCAAATATCACATCAAACAATATGCAACGCTTTTCATCAGCCTAATATTCTATTAGTTTGCAGCAGCATAAAATAGATCACTGTGCACAGAAGAAATCCAGTTTCAAACCAAAACATATCCTCTCAGATCTGAAAAAGTTTTTCTTCTACTTAGAGCATATACAGAGCAGACTATATAATGCAACCACAGCTGTATTTTCTGTAAGGTATTAGCACAGCAGTCTCCTGATTTGGAGCTACTGAAAACTGGACACTTAAGCAGATCCAAGTTTCCATCTCCCCTGTTTAATTATTCATACTGTGAAATTGTGATATCTGCACTCTTTTTCCAGGTCAGTCTCCATCGCAAGCACGTGAACCTACCAGCTACCTGACTGAGAAATAAAAGACTATCTATCATATATTGCAGAAAAATGAGGAATCTCATTTGGTATCTCAAATTTTATGTTTAACAGGTTGTGCCAAGACAACAACAGACATTGTTTTAGCACTAACCTCTCTAGCTTCCACACAGAAATATTCCAATAACATTACAGTTCTTGGAAAGGAAAATAGAGGTCCTAACACATATTGTGTATTGTTAGAAGCAACACAACGAATTCAGTACATTATGGAAGCATATTTTGTATTTCATTTTGTATTGTCTTTTAGGTAAAACAATTTACTGAACGATGTTGTTCTTTAAACCACTGAGATTCAAAATTTAGTATGTAACACCCAGATAGTGAATTTTTAAATGCATTTGGCAAATCTCAAGACACAATTCAGCAGCAGAGTTAAAAGCTGATAAAAAGTGCTAGCAAGCAAAAGCACGCCCACTGGTAGATTTGATGCTAAAAACACAGGTGGAACATAGGTCTGCTTTCTCTACATACTTCAGAATTCCTAAAAGGTGGCAATTATACAATCTGGTTTAATTACAAACAAACAAATCAAAAGACAAGGATCATCCAACTACGTAACACGGCCAGTAACCAAGTTAAGGCTGCTGCTTCAAAAACTTGGTGAATTCACAGCGAGTTGCCACTTCATAAACTAAGAATAACCACCACCATTACATTTTAATCCTTTACACCACACAGTCCTTACCATGAAAATCTGATCAAAACAAATATATTTTCAAATATTCCACAAAACAAACAATAGTCATCATTTACACAAAAGGACCACAAAATAAAGTGGTAATGTGGTTTTTTTTGGCTTTCTTTGTCTTTGTTGTCATTTCTTTGGGTTTGTTTGTTTGTTTCTTTCTTTCTTTGTTTTGGTTGGTTGGGTTTGTTTTTTAAACAAGGTGAAAATGACAGAACTAAGACAGCTCCCTTATCTGGAACATTTTTTAATGGAAATATGGAGAATAAACTAAGTAAAACATTTAATACAAGTGTATGTGAATGCAGTATTACATTTATCTCCTTGGGAAAATTCTTGAAAGGAAGGGATGCTATCAGATAAAGCTGAATCAACCATTTCAACATACTTAAAAAACTGTAATGATCAAATGGAAACAAGAATGTTCTGAGCTCCAAACACCACAATTTAAAACACCATTAAAAAAAAAAAAAGTGAGCTTTTATAAACAATTCTGCAACATCTTTACCACTATGCTGGTAAAACTCAGGGCACTGGCCATATAATAAACAATATAATTCTTTGAGCTGTGCTGACATTGTTACTGCCATGATTGTAACCATAGACTGAGAAAAAAAAAGAAGGGAAGAATCAAACAAGTTGAAGAAATTTTGATATAACAAAGAAGAAAGAAAAATGCTTTTAGATGATGACTGGAGTATTATTTAGGTTACATTCAGCAACCAGACTGTGTATGTAATTCCTGTATGCCAAGAAAATTTAATAGGCAGCAGCTGCACAATTTCTAGTATGGCATTTGCACGAGGGAGTTAAATAGTCACAGAGATATGTATATAACAGTACACACCTACAGCACAATGCATAATGCTAGAAAATTACAGCTTTAGTAAGAAAACTGCCTGTTAACATATTGTGGTGAGAAATGAATCCCATGATCTGTATGTAATATGAAATGGAGGAAATAAGAAAAAGGCGATTACTTCAGACACCCTTAATGCTCTGCAATATTTTATTTAGGACTGAACTCAGTTGTGCTAAAAATGTAATTGTTATCCACATTAGTGGAAACATAAGGCAGGATTTAAATTTTCAGCCTGCAGAAATTCTCCTAAGCACAAAAGTGCTACCTGAAGTCTCCAATTTCAACATAATTTTGATAACTTAAATGTCAAAAAGCAAAAAGAGGTTGAATGAAATTATAAAAAGAGAAACACAAATTAAACGAAAAGTGGGTGGAAGCGCCTTACCAGTTTTGGGTGTCAAACTCAAATCTGTGTCAGAAGAAGAGGACTGTCGACTGTAGGACTTGGAAGGTGAAAAGGAATAGGTTTGGTTTTTCAGAGGGGTGGAGGGTCCTGATGAATGAGTATTGGGATTGGGATCTTCATTGAAGGGAATCCTGCCAGAAGAAGGTGGAAACACATTCAGTAATCCTGTGCCAAAGGACCTGGCTGACAGCAGCATGATCCAAACACCAGGATGGGGTTGGGGCAGGGCCAGCAGCTATTCCTTAGGTGCGAGACTGGGGATGAGGCCAAAGGCAAATGCTGTTTAACCACTCAGCACTCTACAGATAGATGCTGATATTCTACAATGAAACAATTAAGCCAAATGAAAGGCATGAGATGGGACCAAAAAAAATATATATATATATATGCAAAAGAAAAAATTGAAAACAGTTCATGGCTTAAAAATCTAGTCATATACACAACGTTTGAGTTAGTTTAATGAAGAAAAAATGATTTCAAGTTATATTTGTGTTTATACATATCCATACATTTATGTATATACACACATATACATTTTAAGAAAAAAAAAAAAAATGTTTCCTTATCCTATAGCATCAACAGCATGCCACAGCTAAAAACAGAGCAAAGAGGAGAACCTTTATGGGAACAGCTATATTGACAAACAGTTCACTTATGCACAGATTGACTTACCTGCTCTCCAAAGTTGTCTCTTCCACAAATGGCACATACCCTTCATTTAACCATTTTAAAACCAAAGTATTATATCTGAATTATGTCTGAAAGCAATTGTTAACTCCAATCAAAACATGATTTCCCCTAAGGATTGTAACACAGCAAATGTTACTCAGATTTATCAACTTATTTTTACTTAATTTCTGAGAAAATAAGTTTATTAAAAAGAAACAAAGAGTGTGGCTTTGTGGAAGAGACTGATGCACTTTCAAGAAACTATTGCCTTTGTTTCAGGAGCTGCACAGAGAGTTCTTCACTGACAACAGAAGGTTTCTCCACGAGAAAATGAGGGAGAAAAGATGGGTGGTACCTGCCTACACTGCCTGCCTGCCTGCACTTTGCGACCACTGTGCCTTGTGGCCTGCCTCTCCCCAGCTCTTGAGTCTGAGCAGTCTCGTACCAGTGTAGATGAGAGTGGGAACAGACACAGAGAAGTTCTGAGTAAGTCGTGAGCCAGTAGCAGTGTGAATTGGGCTGTTGTGAGTCGAGCGGCATCCATGGCTTGGCGGATGAACCAGCGGAGACCTGAGAGAATTTGCAGCCAAGGTGGAAGAAAAGAAAACAATACATACAAACAGGTTGCAAAGTTATGTTATAAATGATTTCAGGGAAGTTTAGCTAGAGGAGATCTCTTATTTTAAGCAGACTAAGAATTTTAATTCCTAGCATGCAAGAGTCCAGATGAAATAAAGAGAGAAAGGAAAAGCTTAAGTACTAGCTTATGATTATAAATTGATTTTTTGGCAACAGTGCATCAAGTTAGTAAAGCCAATAATAAGAAGCATTAGTTGACTTTGCTGGCTTTGAGAAACAGCCTCACTTTTTAGACTGAGGGACAACGATTCTGTCAACATCCACTACCAAGCTGCTACACAAGGATTATTTGGTGGATGAAATTTCCACCTTTCACTCCAGAGTTATCTACGAAAGCCTTTTAAGTTGGTGGTTGCCAGGTCCAGGTTTTTTTGTTTTGTTTGTTTTAAATAATCACTGTTATTTCATGCTGTAGTTTATTCGAAGCTCTTTCGATGGCAAAGTTTTAAAACAAAGACAAGTTAAACAAGCTATTATTTGAAACAGAAAACTACTTCTGAGAAGCCAGAGCACATTGCTTCCTAGAAAATGTCTGATTTTTAGTGCAATAACATAACAGTAAGTTAATAAAGATGTCTGGGAACATTATGGAAGTAGTACACTTTGTAACACTGATTTTTTCTTTTACAAATCGGCTGACACTTTGAAACAGAAAGTCACTAACTTATCCAAGCAAAAATTTAGAGACTGCAAGTATTTCCCTACTAACTCCTCTGCACATTAAAAATTTGCGTGCACACTGCCTTTAACGCTGCAGTAGAATTTACTGATTTCTGTTATATTTCTCCTATCATAAACAATATCCTCTGCAAGTACACCTTAGCCCTACCTGTTCTGCAACAGTGGAAAGCAAAGGACACAAGAAAAGATGAGCCTACCTAGGGTCACTCTCTAAACCGCTGACTGAACTGTGCAAACCCTTCTATGATCAACACAGCTACTCAAACTTGACTGTACTCCAACCAGAACATCTTAAATACAAGGCATATCATTACGTCTTCACAGAACCATTTGTTGCACAAACACAGTCACTGCAAACTAATTATTCATTGGGAAATTTGTGAATCCCAGACCAAGGATAATACTTTTGCTAGCGATATATATGCAAAAAAAAAAAAAAAAAAAAAAAGCCATAATACCACCCCAGCTTCTAAAGAAATAACGTAAGTAAGCCACATCATTCCAAAACTGTAGAAAATAAAACTGAGTTCCAGACATAAAAAAAAATTTAAAAACTGCAAAAGAAAACAGATTCTGGAGGGGAAAGAGGGGGTGGGAGGGGAAATAACACCTGTTATGTAAAACTGAATGACTATGAAAAGAAATGAAGTCTGTTCCTCTAAAAGCTAGTAATTAATACTTACTCCTTCATTTCTTTGGATGGAGAGTTACATGCAGGTAAAAATGCTGATGTGCTACTTAATTTATCCAACGTGCAGGCTGTTCCTATGGCTCGTACTACCAGTCCGGACTCTCCCTCCAAATCAAAACACTGCAAATAACCAACAACAGCATTTCCTCTCATTTCAAGGACTTTCAAGCCAATCTTCCTTTGCAGCTCACCTACAACACAAAAAGTGAAAAGCTCATAGGTAATTGCAGTGAACTTCTCCTGTTTTCTATTGTGGGCTTTGTCCTCTATGATTTTGGAACTGCAGATCAAAGAAACAGGTAATAGTTCTGTTTTTATACAATTACATTAACCACCTCATCTTCCTATAACACAGAGTGATATTTCATTAGTTTTCACTCTTTTCCCCTAAATATATTCCGATTGCAACTGCAGTTTGTTATTTTTTAATTTATTTATTTACTTTAAATTCTCATTAACTGTTCTCTTTCTTGTTTATTCAGAGACAGAGAAAGGGATGGTCAAGATGTGTGCTGGAACACACAAAAGATTATAGACGCTCCTTCATACAGCTCAATCTAATGCAACATCTTTGAAACACTTGTGAAAATCTATTACTTTTGTATTCACAAACACTCAAAACCTATTTAACTTCATTTAACCTTATCCATGCTTTTAGTTCTTTTAAAATTTATATTAATTTACTTGGTAACCTCATCTAAAAAATAATGTATGACATAAAGTAAGCAAAACATAATTCCAAATACACTACTACTGCAAACCAAGAACTGCACACAAAGACTGCAAACCCCAGTTACTATAAGTTACAAAATTCCTCAGGATTCTTCAGACACAAATCAATGATTGCAATATGAAGCACTGCATTATATGGCATAAAAGAGTGTTACTATGAGGCCTCTTTGGTACTTTACACTGCCATGAATGAGAATAGTAATAAAACACAACAGAACACTTCCACACGGGCTCTTTTACTTTTTTTCACCTCTTATGCAAGAAAAGGGATTTACTAATGTTAATCCTTTAAAATGGCAACCAGAGGAATTAAATTTTTAATGAAATTTCTAATAATTCATGTCAGTTATGGCAATATTGTTCCACATACTCCCACAGTATCTACTGGTTCTCTTAGTGAAGATACTGAGTATCACCTCCATATTCTGTTTAGGTTGCCCCTTTTACTAAACATCTCCATACATTTGCAAAGCAAAATTTACTTTTTCTTCTAGTATCTGCCCTGAAACTGGTTGTATCTACAAGATACTTGATTACATTAAGTGCCTATTACAGAACTGAAGCCACTGCCTACTGTTCTAATGATTATTTTTTCAACATTTCATTGTATTCCTTACACCTCCAGCACTGGTTGTCTCCTCTCTTAGCGTACAAGTCCTCTAATCTCTAGTGCAGGACTCATTTGTTCTGCTCCACTGTCAGAGACGGGGATCCTTGACTCACAGGCTGTATTCATGTTTCTAATACCAGACAGACAGAAAGACAGACAGAAAGACAACCTGTGAAGGTAACTGATACTGTGGAGATATAAATTGGAACTCTAGTGACTAGTCTGTCCAAAAATTGTAAGCATATCCTGCAATATGGAAGCATTCCTCAAAATAGGAGACAAATCATGACCTAGAAAAGATGATGAATAAGGTATGTATTAGTACACTATGTCTGAGATCATGCCTACAGATACTAATTCACATACTTCAGTGTAGTGCAAAAAGGGCTTCAATGTAGTACAAAGAGGGCAGTTTATGCTATCTTTAT
The DNA here is from genome assembly GCF_026119805.1 of Tympanuchus pallidicinctus. Lineage (NCBI taxonomy): Eukaryota > Metazoa > Chordata > Aves > Galliformes > Phasianidae > Tympanuchus > Tympanuchus pallidicinctus. Next base: position 8,018,918 of record NW_026294744.1, read on the forward strand.
TAGACTCGAAGTACCACTAATACTCTTCATGTGGGTAAACAACATCTTCAAGGGAGTTCCATTTCTTTTTTAGCCTGCCTAAAAACAACCAATAAATTGCATAGCAGTATGGCATCACCAAGAGGGGTGGGGTGGACTTTCTGTCACACTAGTCATTAGTTAGAACAACAGAACCTTCTGAAACATGAGATAATATGAACTGAAAAAATAAACGCTTAAGACCAAAAATTATAACACAACCTTGTCTCCAAACTAAGCCACTAATTTGAATGGTGACTTCTTTTACAAAGCAGCAATAACCATTGCAGCCTGCATGTTTAATACCTGACATCAGAGAAATGAGTCTTTGTCTAGCCTCATTTGATGCTCTTGGTGTACGTATTCGGTCTATCCATTGGTATTCCGGGTCTTCATTAACTACCAGTTCTTCCACAAACCCATGGATTATTACTGCTCTGTAACACTTCGGAATAGATGTAGCTGTTAAAGAAATATAAAAAAATGCAAGGTATGAGTCTAAGAGAAATGAATTCAAAGACTAACAGAAAATTACATCTAGACACTGATGTGATTCCAGAATGTAATCCATGCTTTTTTTTTTTTTTTTTCTGTTAAGCTCCATTCCTATATCAAATAGATTGATCTGTTAAATTGTGGACATACCAGAGCAATTTTGTTCCAGAGATGCTGTAAGGGCAGTAATTGCCCAGTGTACTGGTTACAATGCTTCTAAAACATGTAACATTCTGAAACTTTTTGACTTTTTGCCTCTTTAACAGAACATTCACTGAAAGTAACATAATGATCAGAAAGATGAGAGAAAGAGGAAGCTACCTACACTGCTTTGTGAAAAGAAAATATATGAAAGAAAAAAAATTAAAAAAGAAGCAAACTAAACATATTTTAAACGTATTTGCTATTGCTGTCAACATAATCCACAGTGGGTTTATGCAATGAATTGGCAAGTGGAGGGAAACAGAGTCAGTAAAGAAAGAAGGAAAAAAAACCTTTGGTTTTCCTTTTTTTTTTCCCTCTACTTACTGCAAAAAAACTTTACTCCACACGATGACTGCCTGAATCTGTTTAAATCATTGAAGAGATCTACTTTCACCACCACATTAATCTCCCCACGTATACCTATCAAAAAGAAAACATGAAATGGTGTTAAAAAACAATACAGAACTAGCCATTCTGTAATCTAATACAATCCTAATAGAACTGCCTGCTTCAATTGGCTGCTAACGTGTCAGTTCTAGCTTGGGCCAGAGGAGCAGGATGGCATCTCCTTGCTTTCAAGTGTGCCACAGAGATGCCCTCTTACAGGAACCCTAGTTCTGCCCAGCCTTTGAGGCTGAAGCCACACAAGCAACAATCATTAATAGCTGCTGCAACAAACAGGATTTTAGAAGGGTGGTACTGGGAAAAGAGAAGCCATCAGCCACCTGCTATTGCAGTGGGCCCAGCTGCAGGGAGCAAGTGTTGCTTGCTGCCTTGAGCTGCTATCATCGGTGCTGGCAGGGCAAGAAATCAAGTAGTAAATTCTATGATATTGTCCTAGGACATGCTCAGCACAAAAAGGCAGGATTACTTTGGATTATAGATACCTCAAAACTAGTCCCGCTCACATCAAGTTTTTTTGTGGTGTTTAGAGCATTTTACATTTTCTCCCTCAAATAGTAGCAAGATTATGGTAAAGCTGAAGTCGATACAATGAGAAAAGTTACAGCTCTTCTGAGAACGAGAAAGCAGTTAATGTAAAATATTTTCTGAACAAATATATAAAATAAGGTACTACAGATCAAGTAAAGCTTAATCTTTTGGCTACAACTAAATCTTATTAATAGGACTGGATTTCTTCAGAATGTAGCTGTTCCTTTTCAGATTTTTCCTGCTCCTATTTTGAACTTACTCCTTCTCCTGCACCCATTGTCTAAATCCTTTCACATCATGTTATTATGGATTCTGACATGTTATTATGGATTCTGACATACTGAGGGCTAAACTTCTTGATGAATCTGATCTCTAGTGACTTCAGAAGCCTTTAGGACAGAAATATCCAACTCAGAAAAATCATCAGATTCACAGACTGACAAACATTATTGCAGTAAAGTCACCTACAGTTATCTTCCCAAATGCCAACAGAAAGAAGCCTACATTTACTGTAGCAGGAAGTACATCAAACTAACACATTTTCACACATAATCATGCTAGGAAGCAAGAAAAAAAAATTAAATAAATCTAGATAAATGTCAATTTTCTCTTAAGAAAGCCTTAATTAATGTTTGCCAAGCATTGAGATAATTAAAATCTACTGCTACAAGCATGAAATTTATTTTTGTTTTATCTAAGTAGAAGAAAGAACTGTGAAAAACCAACAGAACTAGAAAATACAGGGAAGTCTAATTCTCCAACATACAAATTGCACACATCCTGAGACAAGAGTTCAAAAGAAAGCATCTAATAAGAAAATGGGAGTAGAATTTAAAAAAAAAAAACATGCAATATTTTGTAAGACACTTTTTCGCTGTAACTGTAAAAAATACAGCAAGAAAAAAAATTATCACTAGTTATGATAACCATCCAATAAATAATACTAATGCTTTTCCGCCAATTAAATATAATTAGGTTTTAAAATAGTGAAGTCATTTTAACTCCCACTGTATAATAAACTATGACAGTACCTAATACCCACACAGATGCTCTGCAGTAAGGTATTCAAGAAGACAGCTTGCTGTAAATGGACCTTAATTTTCTGGGATGGATGCTCTGCCTCTTTAAAATCTAAGGCACAAGTATCATTAACTTCATTTTCTCATACACTCAAGATACTCTGAAGAACTCTACCTAGGACTGCTGGCAGGGAAATGGAGTTTCACCCTGCATTTTATGTTTGCCATATCCTGCCCCATCATCTCAAATGAAGCTTATCCAACACCCCAGGAAGGCACATCGTAAGTAACTTCAGCAAAAATACATTCTTTTAGTAAACACAAAGTAATTGAATAAGTATGTTTTAGGGTTGTTTTTTTTAACTGATTTTTCCAGTAACTATTTCCACCAACTATTTTAAATAGTATGAGAAGATGTTTCCACTTGTCACAAATTTTATGAAAGGCATTCTGCCAAGCCTTAAGATTCTGGCACAGTAGTTGAGACTTTCTTATGTCGGACACATTAGACATCTTTCATATACGATCATTATTGCTATTAAACATGAAAAGTCCCAGAAGTATTTTGTCACTGATTTTAGATGGCATTCTTAACTTACTGAAGAGCTGATAAAAGTACCAAAACTGGAGCTTTCCAGCTCCTGAGGCTAAAATTATTACACATTTCTGAGGACTGCTAACAGAAAGCAACAATGCAAAACAACAAAATTAGCAAACCTTACCATGGATGGTATCATAAATTGGAAACCATCCTGAAATAACTGTAGCTGCTTCACTATAGAGCAAGGGATCGATATCAATGTATACTTTGCCAATAGCATCATTAGCGCTGTAGGTATCATGATCAAGAACTGTGATCTGGAGAGGCTCATCTTGTAGCTCTTCATCGTCTACCTAGAAATAAATATTGACATGGAATTTAAATACTTAAAAAAAAAAAAAAAAGCAGGGGAACACTGCTGGAAAAACAAGCACAGTAAGAGGTGAGTCAGTTATGTACAGAGACATGACACAGATAAATCTAATTTCTACTTCCTGGATCTAAACAACACATTATTTTTACTTTGACCTTCATCAAATGCTGAAAACCTGAAACAAGAGTTATCACTGGGAGAAGTACAGAAAAACAAGATTACACTGATTGCATAGTTTAAAATTCCACATTATTTTAAGCCACAGTATTTACCCATCTCCATAATATATATACTTTTCATAATAAAATGTGAAAACTTAACGTAAAGAGTCTCAGAGGACTGTGACACCCTGAAGTTATGCTCTCCCATTTCAACACTGATCGGAGGCTTAGAAAGAATACAAGATACTTTATACAACTCACAGCAAAAATTAACTAATTTCAGACATGCACTTTCCTAAATGAATGCAATAATCCATCTTCAGACACGCTGGCTATTTTTTTTTTTTTTTGGAGATAGAAGATTCTCCTACTTTTTGTGCTGAACACCACAAAGCAAGGACAAGTCCTGCTAAACCTAATGGGAAAACTGGTGTAAGCATTTGCAGAATTTCAACACAGTGTTGCTAGAAGGTCAAACTGCACACACACACTTACGATCTCTTAAGCAGTTGGTGTTTTTCCACTCTTTGAAATGTGGAATTCTGATTTTTATTTTTTTTTCCAATGTTATTGTTTGGCTCTTTCCTCTCCCAAATCCATTTTTCCATGCAGAAAGAGAGAATTTTAAGACTTCCGTTATTGTCAAAAAAAGCTCTTTCTGAACTACGAGAGTTAACCCTCCATTCAGTTCAGCTAATTTCTTCTACCTCCCAAAAGAAAAAAAAGACCCAAGGAACTGAAAAAAATTAAGAAAAAAAAAAAAGAACTAAGAGAATGGAGTGAACTTCAACATCGTAGTTCTGCTTTCTTAATAAACACGGACTGCAATTATGAGCTGTACTTCTACAAGGATTTCACATCAATAAGTTGCCTAACCTTACTGATTCATACCTGCTCTAACATCACTCTACTCCACGCACACCTATTTGCCAACATGTTTATACTGAGATATTATCTTAGAACAGTATAAACAAATCAGTACTACGCATCCAAATATTGTAACAAGTAATTAATTCTACACACTATTACACAATTTATTTTTTTTAAGTGTAACAAAAAGGCAGTAACAAAAAGTAAATATGTAAGCAGTAGTTCAGGGCACAATATCAAAGGACACCTACAGTACTACTGTATTCAGTCCATCAAAATGAACTAATCAGATCCTTGAAAGGAACAAGCAATTATGGGAGAACGCCAAGTGTCCTCATTATTACATAAGGAAATGCGAAAGAAAGCATCAGGCAACTGCTGTGCAAACACTTCATTTTTTAATTTTCTTACATAAATCCTGTTTCCTTTGTCAAGTGCATCACTTCCTCTAGCCAAAGTAATAGTTCAAATAGCAGCTAACCTTACTCAACTCAAAATTACTCTTAAAAAAGAAAAAAGAAAAAAGAAAGGAAAAGGAGCAAAGCCACACGGATACCTGAAGGCCTACTGGATAAAGCTTTTACCTCTGCCATAACACTTGAGTTGCATCCCATGTGCCAAGTTTTTCTCTTTATAAAGAATCTTTTTAAAAAAAAAGCCAATGAGATACCATTGGCAAATACAGTTTGACCATAAATAGATTTACTGAATGGCTTCATATGTATTTAAACAGAATTACTTTCACTACCCAAAACATTTTTCTGTCTAAAGTGGTATTATTTCATCAAAGGCATCCATGCAGACACAGGTAAACTCTCAGAAAATACTTACTTCAAATTTAAACCATTCAGAATTCCACTGAGGATTGAGTGACTTTGGATATACATCTGTCTTAAACGTTGTATTTCCAAATTTTACCTAAGAATACAAACAATCATTACATTTACATTAATCATAAACATTAACGAATAAATTTAGAAAGTGAGTTACTCATCAAATCTTTACTTGCAAATAATTTCAAATACGTATTTTAATAATATCAATACATTCTTTTCAAGGAGAGTTACTTTGTAAACCGATGTACTTGTATCAGTATGTAATGTTACATTATCACCAATATGTGGAACGGACCTCTCCCATCATTTATTTTTCCTCTCAATCACTTTAGTGTTAAAATATCACTTTGTATTACTCGTGGTCACTCAGTACACCACCTCAGCAATTTGATTCTATATAAACATTTATATTTTATGTTTTATTACCATTCTCTCTAGGATTCATTTATCATTTTACTGACAAGCTATAAATGAGATATAGAATTAAAATGGTAGAATTAGTGAACTTATTTCTTAAAACACACTGTATTGACCTGCTGTTTTACTATGCCAAACACACATCCCTGAATTCACAGCAGCAAGGACAAGCACCTTCACACTTTCTAGTCCTCCCCTGTTACAGAAAATTCCAGAAGGCAAATCAGCAACAAGGACAGCAGGAACTATCTACCTACATGTCCCTTCTAATCTTCTGTTAATGAAGATTAAATATTCTACATATTTCTATTGATCAAAGCTAATATGCAGTTAAAGGTGTGTATCTCAGGAATCTCTACTTGGCCTCTGCAGGATTCTATTTCAGGACCATGTCACAAACAGAATTTCTGTGCTGGTCTATGCACCAAGAAGCCATGCTGCATAATCCAAGAGGTTTCACTTTACTGCAGCTTTCATTCCAAACCCCTACACACCCTTGGAGTTCTGTGAATGGTACCTGTCAAAATACTCAGTATTTCAGCTCCTACCACATATCTGATGGTACCTACAAGTACAGGAAATTACGGTTGTGAATTCTTTCTTAAGGAAGTCATGTGTGCTGATTTTAAAAACATACTGCAAACAAAGGCAGCTACAGATTTTGAATATAATTTGGTTTTTGAAAGTCTAAATAGATCCTGGAAATTCAATTTAGGCTCAGATTTCAAATGCTATCTAGCATTTAAAACACTTCAACACTTTTTTAAGGATGTCTTAATTCTTAACACTATTACTGTTTTACACAGGTGCACAACCTAATTCTAAAGAGGTTCTGTACTTGCTTACGTACAGCCTGTTAATTTGAACAACTTCAAGGACTGCAAAACTGACCTACAAGTTCCTACTGATCTCTGTATACATCACCACACCTCAAGCAACAGAACTCTGTACAATTCCATTCAGGATCTGGACTTGATTCAAGAACAGTAATGCTTTTGGAAAGCATCCTATTTTGAAAGTAAGCTTTGAAATTAAAAGTCAGAGTGGAAAGCACAAGGCAGAGCACTGTTAGTAAAAAAAAAAAATAACCTAGCTATCAAAATGTGGATTCAGACTAAGAGCATATAGACAGCAGCACACCTATCTGAATGGTGTATTCATCACACAAAGCACTACAATAGTGATAATTACACTGGTGTAGCAGAGCTACTTTATGCAGAAGCTGCCAACACACAACAGCACAGAGCTCCACCCAGCCTAATTTTACATGCTATCTTACGAGTAAATGAGCTCCCTGTGAGCCTCAGGCAGCACTAAGGATACTCAGCCAGTATTCCAGCCAGATCATTAACGCTAGGAGAGGTAATCTGCACTGCTGTCCATTGTACAAATTTAGCAGCACAGCTGCAGAAGAAGCTGTGCTAATTTGTTCCAGACCACACGTGCAGGCTAAATCCACATTATACATAATCTCAAACAAGTAACCACTTCGAAGCCTTTCATCATTTTCCTTTCTAGTTCTAGATTTATATTACAATATATAAGAAAGAAATTAAATGCTAGCAATCAATTAGCACTTCAATATGCTTTCCACTTGTCAGTTTTATTTAAATGAAAAGGTTTTGTAAAGGCTTTCAGCAACCTTATGCCGAAAAACAAAATGACACTTTTAAGCTCATTTTGACACGTTCTGCCCACAGCTGTAACTGCTCCACATGTGAAAAGGGTACTTCCCACGCAGAACTTGTTTTCCAAGTACTGGCCCTAAAAGCAAGGCCTCATCTACGAATTTCCTCAGCCTTATTTGTGCCAAGACATTCTTGAAGCTGAGCGTTAGTTAACACAGCTAACCAAACCAAATGCTGAAAATACTGCCCTTTTTTCTTTTGTTTAGCTAACATTTAGCCAGGTGTGTTTCCACATATGCCTTGCTACAAAGCTGCTCACACTGCAGGTAGGGATGGTAGAGAAAGAAGGTGCAAGGTTGGGAACAAGTGACCAACAGGAGAGGAGAGGGCTGCTTTTTCCCAAGGCAGCATAGAAGTGGCCAACTGACAGCAGGGCTGTACTTCCCACTTTGTTTCTTGTCTTCCTACACAAGAAGTGTTGTAGTCTGCCTACTAATCAAATTTAAAACCACAAGTGAATCTCCCTGTAAGGCGAACTTACTGGTGAGATTCCAGTTTTTCAACGTGTACAGTTCCTGAATGACATTTTTCCTATTAGAATCCCATTACTGTGCCAACCTTCAACGACTATAGTACAGGCACACACTTGTGTAGGATTCCATTTCTGAACAACTCTTTTCCTGAAGTTATGACTTTTCAAACTGTGGAATGCTACTGAAATTGTTCTAGAGCTATTTGTGATGGATATAGAGCCGCTGAGCAAAAGGTCCTCATCAGCTCATTTTTCAATCCCCTCCTAAGAACTCTTTAAACTAGAAGAGAGAAGGATTTAGGTTGGATGTTAGGAAGAAATTCTTTACCCAGAGGGGGTGAGGCACTCGCACTGCTGCCCACAGAAGCTATGGGTGCCCCATCTCTTTCACAGCCAGGTTGGATAGGGCTCTGGGCAGCCTAAGCTGGTGGGTGGCAGCCCTGCCCACAGCATAGGGTTGGAACTGGAGGGGCTTCAAGGTCCCTTCCACCCAACCTGTTCTGTAATTCTATGAAAAACCAGCATGGGTCTGTTAGCTATGACAGTAAAAATTGTTTGCACTTGATAGTTTTGGTGTAATTCAAGCATATAAACTATATTAAGTATGTCCTCAATAAAAATTCTGTTTGAAAATGCTAGCTTTTCACACACTTTTAATTGAAAATATATATAAGAGCCTTAAAAGAGGACCTGTACAGTCACTCTCCACTTCCTATATTCGGAGATATAAGTGACCTAAAAACACTTCCGAAGACAGCTTCGTTCTGTTACAACGCATCTACTGAATCCCGGAACGGATTCCATTGGGCTGGCGTATAACGAGCCACTCATTAACAACCCTCAGCCCGAGGCTGAAAAGAGCAGGTGAAAGGACATTCGGGCTGCCCAGGGCTGTCAACTAGCAATCACTCCCGAGCACACCCAGAAGCCGCTCTACAGACACCACAGCCGACACGGACGCGGCTGTCCGCGCTGTTGCCGCCGGCGTTGCGGAACGCGGCCCAACGCCGCAGCACGGAGGCCGCGCTCGGAGCCCGCCCGCCCCGCCGAGGGCAGCGCTCCGCCGCACGCCGCGGGGCGGCACCGCCCAGCCAGCAGGGGGCGCCCCGCGGGGCGGCGGCCCAGGGCAGCGCGGCGGGGGCGCAGGTGCCTCTGCACCGCGGGGCCGGCGGCAGGTGCGGACCCGAGGCGGGGGCCGCCCACCCGCCCCGGGTCCCGGCGTCCCTCCTCTCCCGCAAACCTCCACAAAGGCGTCGGTCAAGTCGCTAGCGCGATCCATCACCGGCAAATGGCGCCCCGCCACGATTTTGACCTTCAGCTTCCCCGGCATCTTCCTCCTCCGCCTCCCGCCGGCTGCAGGGAGAAAACAACCGCGCGCGTCCCATGGAACGGCACGGCCGAGCCGTGGGGGCGGGCGGAGCGGCCGCGCATGCGTCACACCGAGCAACGGTCTCTCGCCGCCCGCCCATGCCCGGCGCCGACGCCCGCACCCGGCGCCGCAACGGCCACGGGCACGCGCGCGGTGACGTGCCCAGCAGGAAGGGGACGGGCGCTATGCGCACGCGTACACAGCGAGGCGCGAGGGAGGAAAGGGGCGCGCGGCTGCCCCCCTTCGGGCCTTGGGGTGCTCCGCCGTCAAGATGGCGTCGTCGGCATGGAGGTCGCGCTGCAGTGCCGGCGCTGACTCCTCGATGGGTTCCGCGCTAGCGATGGATAGGCGGGGTGCGCGAGCGCCGAGTCATCGATGGCCGAGGTTGCCGCCGGCCTCGTCGGGGCCCGTATCCAGCTAGGCTGCGGGGCGAGCGGCCTGGGCTTCCCGAAGAAGGATGTGCTGCGGGAGAGGCTGATGGCTCCTGCGGGGGGACTGGAGTGTGTGGGTGCGCTGCCTTAAATCAGAAGAAAAACATTTACAGGAATTGAGGGATCATGAATAGATTAAATGGAATTTAGTTATGAGAAATAGGATTTGATATGGTTCATGTGGCCGGGTTTTGACTTCTTGATGCCTGAAAAGCTCTTTGTTTAGGAAATAGCTCGGGGGAAGGTTGGGAGACAAAGCCGCAGGTGTGTCTGTCTGTGGGGGCCTGGGACTGCAGACCTGGGTTGTGCTGGGCCTCGTGGGTCCCCTCCAGCTCAGAGTACTGTGTGGTGTGCACGGATATAAAGAGCCTTTGTGCTTGGGCTGAGCAGTGCCCAAATGTGGAGCCAAGTGCGAGATCTGGTTGGATTATTCCCCTCTCTTTCTAATCTTACAAAAGACTAAATAATGTTATGATTTAGGCTGTGATACTAAAAGCACAAACCATATGAAAAAGTACAGCAGCGTGCGGCAGAGCAAATTAAGGTGTGGAGCTTTGTTAGGCTATCTGCCCTCCAGCTATATGCTTTTTTGCTTCGTTAGCATAGATGGCACTTCCCTTCCGCAGCTTATTGTGAAGGTATCTCAGGATCCATTCGTACTGCTGCTGGAATTCAGCAAACCTGAGGAAATGATGAGCAGGCTATGCTTTTTTTATCCATCCTTGTTTCAGTGGAATGACTTTCAGGGCAGAACAGCGATAAAGAGCAAAGATCCTGGAGGGGAATCAAAGCTAGAAAATATGCCACTAATGATGTGGCATGGTTTAGACCAGAAGTTTGCTATTTTTAATGAAATATTCTGTTATTACCTATTTAAGTGTTGTTCTCACCCACAAAATGGAGCAATCATGCAGCACATGGACTGGATATTGAAGTGAAAAGCACTCACTAGCAGTACTCCAAATATATTCCAGCTGTTTAATGGCAGTCAGGCCATTATAGCAAATAGAGTGTGGTGTAAATCTTCTGAGTGGCATGGGATGTGGATGCTGGGTCCTTAGTAGTAAAACCCTAAAAAGAGGCCATTAGTTGTGTACGTTGCTTGTAAGCATAGGCATTCCTGTATTTTAACTTTCCTACTGGTGCAGAAAATCACCAGCAGAGGGTGTGATGACAAAAAAATAAAACACAGTTCTCTGTAGCCCTTGGTAGATATAGGATTCCTTGGCCCTCGTTGATTTGTGATGTACACTCCATAGTAGCCCCAGATCTAGGGAGTGTGAAGTGAGTTCTTGAATCTAAACAAGTAGGAACAAAGTAAAAACAACCTTTATCATATGTTCTTTTTCTGACAAAAACACCTTTTTTTTTTTTTTTTTTTTTTTTCTTTTTTTTTTTTTTTTTTTCATCTGTATTCACTAAATAAATTAGAATGCAGCAATTTTTAGGAAACGTTGTGTGGTTATTATGACTTTACTACATATTGTGATATGCAGAGTGATTTTTTGAGATCCTAAAGATTGGGAAAGCTTGACAACTTTTGCTTTAATTTGGAAGAATAAATTTTTAGCCCATTAAGAAGATAAAGATTGAAACTGTCCACTACATCATAAGGAAAAGAGCACAAGTTTAGTTTTGTTGTATCTCTTCAGAGATAGGTAGGTGACTCTACAAAACATTTGTGTAAATCCTGGTTCTTCCTAAATCTGTCTTTAAGCACTGAACAGTGAACAAAATCTCTGGAATTCTTTAATGCTCACCAGAGGTTGAGCAGTTTGACTGACTAATGGACAGTTAATGCAGTGAGTACCTAAGTATACTCCCTTGGTAAATAAAATAGCTACTGTTTGGGACAATTCTTAAACGATTCATGCATTATTCTATCTGGTGCTTGCTGTAAGTAAACAAGGAAACATTCAAGGGAACATCTTAAAAGAAACTCATCCAAGCAGGTTCCAGATAAACTGCAGCACGCCTGGCTCCTAAAGGCTTTTCATATCTTCCCAGACAATTCATCTAATTGTATTTCAATATAAAAAAGTCTAGAGTTCAAACTAAGCGCTTCAAGATGAAATACAAATCTGTTCTTGTCTCATCTACTAAACCTAGGTAACAGATTATCCCTTCAGAAACATTAGAAGACCTTTAGATTGCTTGTAACTGATACATGTGTATTTAGGTAAGCCGTCATGCTATTTAACTGGGGCCAATAGGATTCACAGATTAACTACTACACAGAGAAAGGTTCTAAGTTTAATTTTGAACTTTTGGTTCATATGTGGATTCCCAGCTCTTAGATTATGAGAGAGAATGAATATTAGTTCATTTTACTCAGGCAGCATTTTTAAAAGGATGTTTTATAGATTTGATGCCTACCTGTGTGACCTACTGTAGGGACGCTGCTTTACCAGTGGGGTTGGACTTCATGATCTCTAGAGGACCCTTCCAACTCCTGCATTTCCATGATTCTGTAACTTATTTTGAACAAATTAAACACACACACACACCCCAAAAAAAAAAAAAAAAAAAAAAAAAAAAGAACTTTTTCCAGTCCTTCTTTCATGTGTCTGAACATTTCTTCTTGACTTCCCCTGAAGACTCTCCAAACAGACCATGTTGTCTTTAATTATGTTATCTCAGATAGGAGGCAGTGTTTCAGGGAAGCTTTACCAATATTTTGTAGCAAACATGCCTCTCCTTCTCTGTGAGGTAATGAAATGCAAGGATTGATATGGTACGTACTTCTCTAAGATTTGTGTAAGGACCCATCCTTACAAACAAAGATTTTAGTAATCAAACAAAATACAAGAAAGGAAGAAAAAAACCCCACAACTCTTTTGGAGAACCAGTCCAAATCTGTTTCTTAGCTATTTGAAAGGATCAGTTAGTCAAAGTTGAGTGCATTAAGAAACCTGCTTGTTGTGTTATGTATCATAAGGTTGATGACTTCCTATGCTGGTGTGTACTGGAGGCCTGTTTTCTGGTAAATTGGCCTATCAACACGTGTCATGCAAATAGCATTCCAGTTTCCTATGGCCAGCAGGAGTTTATGGAAAGAGAAAGGTAGAAGGGACTGGCAAAAGTTAGGCTGGAGCCCTAGAATGTATAAACTATTTGTGGCATCTGAAAAAGTATTAGATTTCCTGCTGTTCAGGCAAATGTTTGATGTAATGAATATGCTTTAAACCCACAGTATGTCCTTTCTCAGTAAAATGCATGCTTAGACATCCATAGAAAGCTTCAAGATCTATTTTCATCATAAGGGCAATGAAGTTGTGAGGAACTTACTATGTTTTAACATCCACTTTGTCTCCTGCCAAGTTTCTTTCCTTTATACTTAAAAGTGGTGTTTTAGCAGGTCATGAAGAGTTGTTACAAGTCCTTTTTCAGTTAGGTAACAAGTGTGATATGCTCAAAGAACAGTTATCTCATTTGAGCATGTACTGCCATACAGTCAGTGGCATCACAACCAAATTTCTACAAACCAAGAATGTTGCTAATTAGAATTGTAAAGACGTTCTGTACAGAAAAGCGAGTGCCGTAAAACTAGGGTTTTTGTGTGGGGGAAGCAGGGTGATTTTATAACCTAATTTTTTCTTTTTTTCTTTTTTTCTTTTTTTTTGGCCTCCCCGTATGTTTAAGCACAATAGGATTTTAATTTTCTTCTTAACTGTTAGCTCAGTATGCGCTTTGATGTCCAACAAAGAGATTTTTCTTGTGATAGGCATACATGTTTAACCCTTAGATTAAAAACTGATACTCCAAAGAACAATTTTCCCCATACCTTTAGTCTGCTAACTAAACCTACCCTTTTAGGTTAGATTTCAACGTGCTGGTTTATCGACCTTCTTGACATACAGGTTAGGAAGTGTTATCCTAAACTTCCCTCAAGTTTCAACTTGAATTGTGGTGTTAAAGGAGGTGTCTTCACCTTTGGAAGGAACACTTTTTATTTATACTGCATTAAGCTGATTTTGAGAAAAATCAGTGAAGAAGTTTTGTTCATTTGCTTCTCTTTTATTGAACCCACAGTGACTTCATTAGGAGTCTGCTTAAAGGTATGTCTGTTTTAGCATGGTAGCATTCACAGAAGGTACTGGCTCTGTTTCTCCTGCAGTTGCTGTGCTGTGTCTGTAACAGGACACTACGGTAATAGTTGTCAACTACTATGCACAGATAAAACTTTGCAGTGCCAGTTTTTATTTGTTGGAAAAATGCCAGTATTTGTCTGTAAAAGTGCATGTTCCAAAGCTATCTGCTGAAATCTACAGGATAGCAGTACAAAAATAGCTTTTTATAATGCCCAGGGTGTGTTGTATCCTGAGTGTGATGTAGATAATAGGTATGTAGATACGCACACACCCACTTGGGAAGGTTGTAATGAGCTCAGTTTTCCTGGCTTCGTCCTTGCTTTGCCTAAAGCAACTTCTCTCAATAATACTTTTTAATCTTGATCTATAGTATGAAAAAATGAGATTATCATAATGAGTTATCTCTCTAATAGAATTAAACTGCCAATGTATACTATTAATTCTATCACATACCTTACTTTTGTCCTGAATCCATTCAAAATAGTTGTCAAGCTAAGGGAATTACTTTGAGCTGACCCTGGTGATATATGATAATATTGTCTATTCCTTTGTATTACACAGGGACTGAATGCAGAACTCATTTGGTCTTTCAAAGGTGGCAGTTTCTTGGAGTTGGTTTTTTGAAGTTAAAGATTGCCAAGAAATAAAAATACCGTACTATTGAAAGGACAGATAGTTGGATCCAGACAAATGTGCTAATATTATGTGTGAGAAAAAGCTTACCCAATGAAAACTCTTTCCTGTAATTCCTGTGATTTCTAAAATATTATTCCTATTCATAGACCTAGTGAATTGAGTAAAACCTCTGTGTCCTTTGAGGACAAACAGAACTAAGAATTATTTTCAAGACTTACATTAAATAGATAAACATAAGCTCAATTATGCCTCAGACCAAAAATTGTATTTCTGAGTTGTTTATGTACATTTCTTTCCTGGATATTAAATGAAAGTATTTCCTTTGGAAGAAAAATCTCAACATTTTATTTTTTTTGAACATGACATCTTTTCATCAGTCCAGTCAAATCAGTAACAATTTCCTGTTGAATTTAGCAGTTTGGGATTTGGTCCGTATCAAGGAGTTTGTAACAACATTAAAATGATTTAACAATGTTAAAATTTTCCATTTCATGCATTTCAAGATTTCATTCTTGCTGCGTGAAGCTTTCAATTTCCAGATAGACTTGAAAGAAATTGGATAAAATAAATATTCACTAACATGAGTGTATGCAATTACCTACAGGGAGAATCAAACAACTGGAGCTGATGTCATGTTCTCAGCTAGTAATTGGATATCATTTATCTTTCTTCTACTTCTGTAAGAGAAATAACGTTGCTTTGTGCATTTTACAAGCAATGAGTGGCAATGGCATAACTGGGATATCAGTTCACAGAGATTGCAGCAGAACCCTGTGTACACATGCTCTAGGAAAGATATTTAGTTACAAGCAGTACAATAATAACAGCTATTCAAAGTACTTCAAACGTACAAAGCCCTAGTTAATTAGTCAACACCTAGTTAATAATTTAATTAAATGTAATTGTTAGCAGTAGCATTTATATCATTAGAAGATAATTAGTCCTTCGGTGACTTCCTCCTCCTAAAGGCTGAGTCAAATAAATGTTTAACTGCTTGTGATTTGTCTTAGACTTTCACAGTTAATAGAATTGTTAGATTTGCTGATTTTTTCTTGTCTTTAACATTGCTGGTATTCTGTCTTCCTTTTTCCTGTATGAATATAATAGATTTTTTTGGATGGGACCTGAACAGATAGAATGAAATACTAATGGACAGGTATATTTATGTATTGAAATTGCTGTCAGGATCAAAGTTGATGTCCTGAAAGATTGGTTAATGCTCATTGTAGCTATGGTCCTTTCAGTAGCTATGGTCCTTGCAGTTTGTCTTGCCAACAGCTGCCTGGCAAGAAAGAGTCCACACATCCTCATCAAATCCTCTTGTCTTGGTGAAGGATATTTTAAGGACAGTAACCACTCAACTATCTGTAGAGTAGTCTTCAAGATCCTTCACAAGATATGCAAGCTATTTCCTGGTGCATTAAAGAGATTAAATTGGATTACAAGTAGAACAATAAATCTTTGTATTCTAAAACTTGGAGTGCATGCAGTTCTTAATAACCATGTGATGATTCTTGTGTTCCATTTGGAATTGACATGATGTTGTGAGCTATTAAATACTAAGGTTTCTAGCATATAAACAATAAAAACACAAATTCATGGAAGAAACTTGCCAAGTTTTGTTTTCAGTAGCATACAACATTCAGCTTCTTACAAAATTGAAGAATGCAGCCCTGTGCCTACACCATGATGTTGTTAATTTACTGTCAAAACAACTGACAGCAGCTTTCACCTTGTTTATTTTAAAAGAGTTTAATTTTCGTGCCAAGCCAAAGGAGACAGGCAGGCTCCTGATCTGAATTCTCTCTCCCCCATTAGTACATAGGAAGTATAAAAATTAGGCTCCTAATTCAGGCTGGTGGATTTAGAAGCTTAAACTGTAACATCCTTATAATTCACTTTCTACCACCATCCAATTTGCTGTGAAAAGTATGTTCTACTGCTGTAGAAAATGTCGTTCAAGCTCAGCTTCACAAAGTGCTCACGACACATCATGTGAATGAGGAAGAGGGAACTGTGACCACTAAGAGATGAAGTACTTCACAAGCTTGACAGAAAACCTCTCTTCAGGCTCACTGTGATAAAGAATGAACAAACACAATAAACCATCTCCTCTTTATTCAAAGCAGGCACACAACCACAACTAGAAGTTCCAAGTTCATTTTGTCTTTCCTACTGGAAACGGGCACTGCATCTTTTGTGATATGGCAAGAGAATGGTGCTGTTGGTTCAGGAAACAGAGCCGTATGGGCTTAGTGATAAAATCTTATGCTGTCCAGTGCAGAAAAGATTGTTATCTGTGGCTGATGGATTCTTGGACAAGAAGAATGCTCCTTAACAAAGCAATTTTCTGATTTATTTATCAGAATCTTGATTCCTATGTGCATTCCTGCACCCCTCTGGGCTGAGAAGGGAGTCTCCCTTCGTAGAAAAATCATAGAAGTGCAAGAGTTGCCGGATAACTGTAGTCCCACAAAGCACTCTTTTCAAAAATAAAAATGAAAATCTGATGCAGTCTTAGTGCTCATAACTGTATTATGTGGCGCAGAAAAGAGAGATCAATGGTCTCAGTACAGGCTTGTTGTGTAACTGTGAATTAATCCAACTCATTCTCTTGATTACTAGCCATTGAAGCAAACTCTTCATATCTGTTACTTAGTGCCTGACTTAAGTAAAAACTTGTGTTGAGTAAAACCTGGCTAACTAAAAGTAGGATCCTGATCTCTGTCATCTGCGCTTGTTCTGAGTACCATCTTAATTCATTCTTGACAAGGTTGTGGCCAATGCAGCATTTGACCCTGTTAAAAGCAATTTATGGAGCTTTTGATATATGAATACAGAGTCTTGAAATGCCTTTCAAAGTACAAAAAAATTCACATTTTTCAAGCTTGTTCTGTACTTTTGCTCCTTTTATGTACAGGAGAATTATGATCATCACACTGGACTGTATTGTTAGCTGAGGAAGGTACTGCTTTGATTTTATTAAGATGATTATGAACAACATAACCTGTGAAATATTGATAATTAAATGTAATGATTTCTATAGAATCATAGAATATAACATCCTGAGCTGGGAGGAACACATAGTGATCATCAAGTTTAGCTCATGGCTCTGCACAGGAGTATGCAAAATCCAGCATGTGTCTGAGGGTGTTGTCCAAACACACTTTAATTCTGACAGATTGAGGGCCCTGGGGAACCTTTTCCACTCCTGACCACCCTCTGGTGAAGAATGTTTTCCTAACATGCAGCCTGACCCTCCCCTGACACATCTCCGTGCCATTTGTCTCTTCAATTCTACAACACAACTCAGCACAAAAGGAGACTAACGTCACTGTAAAACTACTGAATATTTTCCAGCGTATGAAAGTTGAATACAGAGCTTACTTAGGCATGCCAGGAGGTAAGGGTAACAACAAGGCAGACAAGGACAGTGGCACCTACCCATCAGTATGAAGTCCTCCGCACCCAAGCAAGAATTGCTGAGTCCATGGGGTGCTGGTCTACACTAAGTAGGCAGGTCAAAAGAAGAGACAAGGCAGCAGGGTGGGGTCATGAGGTATGCACTGCAAGGCTGGATGCAGTCAGTTTAGCACTGCTGTCAGGTGAGGGCTAAGGGCCTGAGCCCAAGCCTAGCCCAGCTCCCAGACCTGGGCAGAAGCTGCAGATACCCCATGAGTTATTTTCAAGTAATCTCCATCTATATTAATGCTGGTCTTGAAGACTGGCAGCTAAACTTTGTAAAGGGAGGTGGAAAGGCCTGCAGGGAGAGTTGACCACCCTGGGGAGGAACCTTCATAACCGTCCTCCAGAGTAAGGTTACATGCTGGTGAGTGCAGTTCCATGAAGTCATAGAACATAGAACAGAATCATAGGAATGGCTTAGGTTGGAAGGGAATTGAAAGATCATCTGGTTCCAACCCCCCTGCTGCGGGCAGTGTTGCCAACTACCAGATTAGGCTAAATCTCCCTTCTTTTAATTTAGACCTGTTTCCCTTTGTCCCATTACTATTAGACCATGTAAAAAGTCTGTCTCCTTGTTTATAAGCTCCCTTCAAGCAGTGGAAGATCACAGTGAGGTCCTCCCAGAGCTTTCTCTTCCCTAAGATGAACAAACCCAGCACCCACAGCCTTTCCTCCTAAGAGAGGAGCTCCAGCCCTCTGATCATCTTTGTGGTCTCTTCTGAACCAGCTCCAGCAGCTACAAACCTTTGTTGTACTGGGGACCCAAGGCCTAGATGCAGTACTCCAGATGGGGCCTCATGAGGGCAGATTGGAGGGGGACAATCACCTTCCTTGCCATCCTGGCCACCCCTCTTTGCAGCCTTCAGGCTGCAAGCATAATGCTGGCTCATGTAGAGCTTTTCATTCACCAGAACCCCCAAGTCGTTCTTTGCAGGACTGCTCTCAAAAGAGTTCTCCCAGTCTGTACACATACTTGGGATTGCCATAGTCCAAGTGCAACTTGCACTTGGCCTTGTTGAACCTCATTTGGTTCACATGGGCCTATTTCTCAAGCTTGTCCAGGTCTCTGAATGGCATCACTTCCTTCTGGTACATCACCTGCGCTCAGCTTGATGTTGTCCACAAACTTGCTGAACATGCGCTCTATACCACTGTCACTGACAAAGACATTAAAGAGCAGCAGTCTCAACACTCACGACTGGCATCCACCCGGACTTAGAGACACTGACCACAACACTCTGGCTGTGACCATCCAATCAATTCTTTATCCACTGAATAGTCCACCCTTCAAATCTGTCTTGTTCCAATTTAAAGATAAGAATGCAGTGCAGGACCATGACATAAGCCTTGCAGAAATCCAGGTCAATGACTTGAAGAGTCTCTTGCAAAACGTAGCTGTGATCTATATGAAGATGAGGCCTTGAATTTTTGAAGGCCTAATTCTAGCGCATTTTCTGAAGGTGAAGAGTTAACTGCTATCACCTTTGCATCATATTTTATCTGTGGCCTTCCTTTCCAGTGATTTTCCACTTATGTCTGAGATTATCTCAATGTACTATGTAACTTTCAGTGCTTTAAGTCAACAGATAAATCGTTGAGGCCATCACTTCATGTCGGAAGATTGTTTTGAAATTAAGACAGAACTAATGTTGTTTTATCCTTGCTATTGTTTGGATGTGTGGAGAAGGAGATGATAGCACTGATTTTCAACTTTAAAAAAGCACAATCTGTCTCAGATAGTATTTGAAACGTTTTTCTTCCGCAGGTAGTGCTTTTTTTTTTTTTTTTTAATACATTGCTGAGATAAGGCAATGCAGAAACTATCGCAGCAGATTAGTTACACCGCAGATCACATATTACAGCCCTGATATGGTGTTTGAAGTCAATGTGGTTAGAATACTTGTAGTCTGAAAGCACAGACAGTGGCCTGGAGTGAAGCTGTTGGAAGTATGCTGCTTGTTCTCCACAGGCGGTAATCCTGATGCATACATCATTAAGTGTTTGAGATGCACGCATGCTGTGTGTTGTACTCCAGTATTCACTTGAGCCACATAGTGTTCATGAGTTCATAGCTTGGTGTCTTGAACTTGTGGATGAGAACTAAAATGCTGAGGCAAAACTGAACGAAAAGTGATGCTGTTAAGCTGAGGAAACTACTTGAAATATGTGCAAAGGATCTTGACTCCGTGTGAGATTTTAGATACTAACCCATACTTTGCAATTCACTTGGCATGAAGCTTTTGAATATTTGGCAACTGTTAGATAAGTATACAAAACCATGCTTATGGACCTCTTTTGTCATGCAGCAAAGGTGTACCAGATCTGTCTTTCAGATGCACCCTTTGCAGCTATTAGCTCTTCCAGCATCAGACTGAGGCTTTAATCTCAGAGCTTGCTATTAGGAAAGTTTTTTTTTTAAATCTGTGATATTGAACTGCTCCTAGAAGAAAAGGATCCTTTAGCTCATAAGCCAGATGTACCTCACAGTTTCATTTTCTATTCTTGGTAGCTATATGCATTTTTTTTCAGGGAGTCATATAAAAGAACTTTGGTATGAGATAAAATGCAGTCCTCCCTCTCAGCTGTCCTAACCTGAGATAGATACATAGTGATGAACTGAATTAGGTAGTTGAACTTTGTGCAGTTGAAAAGTAAGCTGGAAAAAGGATAATTCTATTTTAGCCATCTCAGATGACCACATGCTCAGATGTGCAGAAGTACTAAAACCTCATAACTAGTATTGGACTGGGCCTAGAATGGGTTATGCTTCTGCACATCTTTTCTCACTCCAAACTGCCATGACTCCAAACAGTATGACACAGAATTCTAAGTACAGCTAACAAGCTGTTGTTTTCCAATTCTCACTCTGATCAGAATAAATCAGTAGGAAAATGCCTGGAATTTCTTGGAAATAATGTGCTAACCTATATTTAAAACAAAGAGCAAACAAACAAACACACACACACAAAATCACCGGTTTTGATCTAAGTGTCTAACACAACAGATATCAAGCTTCTTGTGATTTAACTGCGTCTGGGTATAAAGGTTTCTTCGGCTGTTTTCAGATGATATGTAGCTAGTTAACTTGTAGGTTAAGTCTTTATTTTATTATTATTCTTTTTTCCTGCTGGTTAAAGAAGTTCCAGTTAAATATGTGTGTAGAATACACTGAAGCTTTGAAAAGCAACCACTGTAAAACATTCTTCTTGCTTAGTTTCAGGAGAGGAAAAATAAATCAGATACTTCATCTTAATAGTAAAGTCAAGCGTAGCCTTAACTTCAAGATATTTCTTGTCCCCATTACTCATGAAGGCTGTTTCAGAGCATCAATACATAGTCAGAAATTTCTACCTGGAACACCAGTAGCAGCTTATATCTATTTTGTGCACACTAACACTGTCTTTTATCTTAAATAGGTATTCTTAGGGGTAAAAAACTTCCACCCCAATACTTTTGTAGAGTGTGACTCCACCCATGTACGGACTTTATTGTATTGGATGGAACTTGCTAAGTTCCAGACTCCTCTTACAAGGGAGTAGGGGTCTCCATTTACCTTGTCATGTTTTTATTCCTTATCCATTCTTGTTTTGGTTTTTAACATGGAATCAGCACTGTACATGGTCTTTCTGATGAGGTCTCAACAGAAACTAAAAGCTGGTATGTGTGTTCTATACATGCAGCATCAGTTGATACACAGCTATGCTTGTCTATGGAAAAACAAAACAAAACCAACCAACCAACCAAACAAACAAACAAAAAACCACCAACCTCTGAAAGTTATGCAGAACTCTCTATGGACCTGGATTTCCTCAGCAGCCCTTGAAGGCTCGTTAGGGGAGAAGAAAGGCTCCACGGCAGCACTCCCTCTTTCTGTCAGATCTCTGTGCTGATGTGCAAGAGGATGTGTCCTGAATGTTCAATGTAAAAGTGGTGTAGAATTCTTACAATGCACCATACTAAAAAAATCAAAGCATACTAGAACTAGAATTTATTTAGGACTATGTGAATGCTTGGATATAATCACTACATATTTCTACATACATTTTAATATAAACATGATTCTCTCAGTTATGTGTCCTCTTGTGTGTTTGTAGAACACCAAAACTAATCTGATGCCTCATGGTATGGGCAATCCGCTCTCCTGCACTCAATTCTATGCAAGAATCAGAGAATTTAAAAATAAAAAAAAGGTGAACATATTTCTAATAATCCATTAAAAAAGTATGCAGTGCTCTACATACTAAGATTTGAAAAATGCCTTCCTGACTTCTGGCAATTTAGTTTATACCCAACAAGAATAAGATTTAATTACTCTTATCTTTATTGTCCTTAAATTAGCATGTGCAGTAACTGCAGATACTATTATCAGTCATAAAATTAGTCAGCCACAACATTTAGGTAAAGCGCCCAAAGCACTGTTTTCCATACTCCTGTGACAGTTAAGAATGCTTTTCTTTTATTTATTCTAAATTCTTCTGACCTAAGTTTTATTGGAGTAAATTCCATGCTTTCCCGATAAGGGACATAAAAGTTGTGATTAGTTTTTCAAACATAGCCTATGGAAACATTTTATCTTGTTTTTGAACTGTTTGTACTGATTTTATTCACTTTGTGTCCACACAGAAACATCTTTTGCTCACGTAAAACTGTAATTAACTTTAGGGTTTTGTCAAATTAGGTCAATGTCATACAAATTGCCTCTCCACAGCTACAGCCATGACTGTCTCAGCTACTTCTTGAACTTTGAGTCTAAACCTCTCCACTATGCAGCTTTCTTATATTTCTTTTCTTTTTTTCTTCTTAAAACTGTTCCCTGATACAGTATTGAACACACCCACCTCCAAACAAAACAAAACAAAACAAAACCCAACAAACCACACAACTTAGTTACTACACATTATTTTCTAACCTTTTTCTGCAGCTTTCAGTAAATACATCAACAGTGTGCTTTGTTCTTCTTCTTGTGTTCTGCTCTGTGATCCTTCTGCTATGAAATTCAGATTTTGCCAAACTCCATTGCAAGGTACAACCTTTTAATTATGAGCTTTTCTTTGCAAAAGAAGCCTCGCTCTTTTTATGAAAACACCTAGTGAATTATTACAATCAGATTCGAACAACAGGCTGAGGAAGGAATGCTGAAAAACACCACAAAGATTTTCTTTCTGCTTTTTTGGGAGTGGTTTTTTTTGTTTTGTTTTTTTGTTTTTTTGTTTTTTCCAAAGGAAAGAAAAGTTGAAATACATCAGAGAAGAGCAGAAACACATAATATTTCTGGAAACAATTAAAGTTTGCTTTATAAAAAAATAAGCAAAGGAAATGTTATTGTAGGAGAAAATATTTTCTGCCAGATGTTTGGTTTCTGGCACCAGCTCTCATGTACACACAAGATTTAGAAGAACTTTTCCTTAAATACCATGAAAGTTACAGTAGACGAAAGGAAGAAAAACAAAAAAAAAAAAAAAAAAGAAAAAAGAAAAAAAAAATCATAACTACAAATACGTTGTGACCTCAAATTCATCAAAGTGTTTTAAAGTTAATTGCTTCTAAGTGTTCTGAAAGTTCAGACATTTGGGTTTATTCCACTTTCCTCCTTGCAGGTCCGTGTGTGGTTCTGGCTTTAAGATAGGCTGTGGCGGAGCTGTTCTGGGAACACTTAGGGATCACACAGAGGTTGACCTCGAGCCAATGATTTTGTGCAATTAAATTGAGCGAAGCAAAGCAAGGCAATGATTTACTGAACTGCATCTGACTGCCACAGAAAAGCTGTCTCATGAGTTCTGCTTTTCCACTGCTAAGGATCTATGAAGGATGTTGCACACATATCTAAATTCTGAGCAGTTAATCCATGCAATTGCAGGATTGGCCAACCTACCTTGCAATGACTCCTTCAGTATTTCTGCTTAAGTATACTTCTGTTTTTCTGCAGATTAAAGCTTCCTGTTCCACAAGACAGTGGGAAACAGTTGTAAAGATAACCAGGGACTTTAACAGTCATGGTAGAATAAGATTTTAGAAATGTTTTTGCAATTTACTCATCATATAATGGCTGTAAATGGTACGTTTGATTAAATGATCAATAACTGCACAGTAAGGCTTCCCACTGTTTCCTTTACAATGTGGGTATTTGATGTTGTTTCCAGAAAGATGCTCATAAAGCATAGACAGGAAGATACCTACCAGGAAAATCTGTTGGAATGTAAACTATTTCAAGAGAAACTCCCCAGATATCTCTACTTTTTTTGCATTACAATATTACTTGTAAAATACATTTTGAAAAACCTGCTGAATTGCTGCTTTGCTTATTACAAGCATTCTTTTAATTCTGGAGATTAAATACACTGTTACAAAACATGAGAAAGATGAGAAAGTGCTTTGTTATTACAGAAATGAGAGTTGGATCAGGAAAAAAAACATTCCCCTGAGGAGTATCACCTCCAAAATGCATGGAAAAAGAAAAAAAGCAACTCAAAATTATGACAATTAACAGAGATCTCTGATGTGCAGTTCTTTAAAACTTAAGGATGTACAGCAGACGGAGACAGGATATCGAATATCAGTAGGCAGAGCAGCGGGAAACTTTTTCCACTGGATAAAAGGGATAAAAAGAAGAAAAACAAGTCTTGGCCTCTCGCTGCTCTAACTGCTGACTAAGCTGCCGACATACCCAAAGCCAAGTGTAATGAATACCAGGGAAAATAATATCTTCTAAACAAAACTAAACTAAACTAAAACCCGCAACTAAGGTAGAAGCTTAAAGTCAACGTAAAAACGTAAATCTCGAGTAACATTGATGCAGGAGATAGGTGGATCACGGAATGGGAGCAGAAGGTTGCAGTTGCAACCTGCCTGTGAAAGATGATCTGCGGTGCTTCGGGCTAACCGCAACATGTGCGGCTTGGGACTGGGAGGACCGGCTGACATAGAAATGCAGAATTCCAGTGTGTAGGGAAGAACCAAAGGCATTGCTCCTCTCCAGCTGTGCTTTGCAGAGAGGGGGGTGAGGCCGGAATGAATATTCGTTCCTTTTCACATGTTAAAAGTTCTTCTAATGGGAAGGAACCAGAAAATTTGTCACATTTTCAAGCGTAAAGACTGCCGAGTCAAACCTGTTGTGCCAGCTAAAATACTTTGAGGCAAGACGGGAAAGAAACAATTCAGGAAAGCTGGTGATCATCAGGAATGTGTTTGTTTATCCAGCAATGAGGTTTCCGGTTCTCTTTCAAGGTGACTTGATGAAACTCAGAATGCCGCTTGTGAGACGCGATGTTCTCCCAGTAGCAACTTCTGTTATACTTCTCCTTGTTGCTCACCCTCCTGCCTGCTGCTGGTTGTCTGATCTGGCAGGAACCGGCGAGCCGTCCTCCTCTGCAGTCCTCTCCGCTGCTGTGATTGAGCTCTGCAGCCCTACAGAGCAGAACATAGACTTCCTGAGAAGTTGGCTGTGTACACTGGGTAAATCTTTTGTAGCTTCATTCCTTACTCTTCCCATTGCAAACATGTAACTTTATTGTCTCTAAACTTGAGACTTTATGTTCCAAGCTCTCCCTTACCAAAGACATAAATAAAGCTGACTAACTCGATGATGTGCCATGCGTAGCAGCAGATGTGGACAGGGAAGTTCATTGAAAGGTATTTACAACCTGTGATTAAATATCAGCCCATTCTGAGGTGCTCTTACATCTACTATTCTTCTTTGGCGAGCCCTCTAACAAATAAAAGCAGTCTGTAAGTTTGTAACTAAATACTAAAACCCAAAGATCTTCAGGACACTCAAAAGCATGTTAAGGTGGTGGCCTACAGCCTGTAGTTTCAGAATAAAAATTTGAGTCTGCCTCTGTGAAAGTCGCATTTGCTTTCTTAGGTGCATGAATGCCCTTTGTGGTCTCCTTGGCCAGGGCCTCACCTCCATCAGCCTCTGTGCAGGCCCTGGGTGCCGGGTGCTGGATGCCCCTATTGCCCCCACGCAGCTGCCAGCCCCTGCTGCCCCCCACCAGGCCACAGAGGTGGAATTTGCACCCTCATTGGTGGGGTGAGGGCAGTGAGAGAGCAGAACTGTGAACTTTAATCAAAGTACATGTGACTGTACAGATGTACCAGTACCTGCTCTGCTTCATTTGGCTCCCAGTGAGGTAAATGGTTGTTTTCCTGGTGACTGTGATGGGCCCTGAAATTGGCTGTGCAAAGTTCTTCTCCTTGCACGTAACTGATTTTAACCAGACTGTGCTAATCTCTAATGTGTTGGCATGCAACAAATGAAAACTGCTACAAAGTAGAAGACTAAAATGAGAAAGGAATCTGGAAAAAAGCTGAGACAGTGAAAAGCAAACACAAGAAGCAAATACAGAGATTACAGGAAGAAAAAGAGGAGTTCCAGAGAAGGAAAATTACTATAGCACCACAGACTGATTTTGGGTGTTGATGCTTGTTCCCCAGAAGCAGTGTTTCCAAATGCTTTAAGAATCCATTCAAACATACATTATATGCTTCCAATCTACTAGAGAAACTTGTGGGGGGATCAACATAAAGGCAAAAGAAGCAAAGTCTGAGGAGGGGATACTAAATTAGATTACAGAATCTGATTTTATTCCAGAGTAATTGCGATTATGCACCACTCAAAAATGAACTCTCCCTTCTACCCACTGGAGAAGCAGTAAAAATAAAAAGAGGTAAGTAAAGAGATTTTTAAAAAGGGTACTTCATAGACAGCAAAAAACATAAAAGGTTATCCCTCTTTCAGTGAGAAATACATGATTTTTTTTTTTTTTAATAATCTATTCAGTAATTCCCAAAGTTATAGGATTGAAAGTTATGCTTGGGATTTAAAATCCCAGTGAAATTCTAAAGCCCCTCCTACAGTCATGCAGGGAGGACACTCACAGGGACTGATCACTTCAAAACTTAATCCTGTAGGAAATACTCTATAAACTTACGATGGAAGTAAGGCTTAAGAGAAATTAAACAAAAAGAGAAACACACACACAAAATAAAATTCAAATAAAATATATATTCAGTTTGGAATCTAGTAGACAGGTAGCTAGATGTGCAAGCCATGAGAAACCTGAAAGAAAAGTTGTGATGGTGTTACCCCAGAGCCCTATTTGTCCTCCAACTTGATGCAAAGGAGCTGGACAAGATTGCCAACACGTGCAAAGGAGCTGGACGAGAGTGCCAACACAGCACTATTTCTGCATAATTCCTATGATTCTTTGATCCTTGACTTCTTGAAACTACCAGCAAGAAGATCACTAAGAACAATGCCAGTTTATTAATTTCTTCTCTCATTGACACAGAATGACAAAAAATGACAAAAACTTTCTGCTCTTTGCTTTTCTTTCTCTCTCTCTGCATTCTTCTTTTTCCTTGTGTGAGTGTGTCTTTTTTGTTTCCTTATTACTGATCGTGCCTGAATTGGCAGTCATTTATATTTGATAACTGTCCTCTTGGTCTCTCAAGACAAATCTGTAGACATTTTTTGAAATTGTTTTAATTTACTTCACCTAACTCCCACACATCCTTTTTGTGCTATTATATTGATTTGAGATGAGAGAAAACAATGGCATTTTTTATAGTACCTTAAAAACAAGAATAAGGTATTCCATGCTTCTTTTGTAAGCTAACACAGTATTTAAATGCACATTTGTTATTGTCTTGGTTCACAGAGAATTCCTCTGTGCAAAGTTTCAAATTACCAAAATGCCTATCTTTTCCATTGAGGAGGATGTTTTGTTAGTCCATAAAAAGTTAGAAAAGCTTACATTTCTAAAATACGTAAAAGCCATTAAACTCCTTCTTCTATATTGCTTCAGATGAATTTATTCTTGCATGTGAGGCATCATAAATACACCCAAGTAGACTCAGTTTGGATACTTATACAATATCTGTATTTGTTGCCCTTGAGAAAAGCATCATGATATGGTAAACCATTGGGTGCGTGTACAGCCCAAGTTCAGATCAACCAACTTTTAATTACTCTTCAAATTTTAATATACCCATTTTCCTATTAAAATAAACACATAATCCAGCCTTAATTATGATTCTGTGCTCCTTTATCTAACCTATACTTCTCAGTACAGTATGAAGGTTTTCTCTCTTTATATCCACAGAATATAATGTTTGTATAATTTACCCCCACAGGCACTGAGAAATCACAGAGCCTCTTGCTGAGCAGCTCATTGTGACTTAACTTAAGCAAGTATTTGGCTCTACTGATTTAAGCAGGCTTTGTCTCTTCAAATAACTGGGAACAACTTCAACATATTTCAGTGTTTTGCTTAGTTGAGGCCAGGTTTCCTACAGGATGTGTGACTGGTAACTATCCACAGTGATTCAGCCTGCAGATCACAGACTCAGAGCCAAGGAAGAATAGAAGGAAGATGTCTGTGCGCTCATCTGAAGCAGCCTTGGAGGTAACAAAGCCTATTTCCACAGATGCCCAGACTTCCACTAGGAACTGCTAAGGTTTCCAGCTGAAACCCTGAAAAACTGAAAGAGGTGGAAACCACTGAACAATTTCAGAAGAACATCTGTTACAGAGATTAGATTACGCTCAGCATAACTCCCGTAATGGAAAAAAAAAAACAAAACAACAGGGCTAAGATAGCCAGGACCTGGGTTATCGTGTAGAATGTGTAAGGTGTGTGTCACTAATTGGCAGGCTCCTAGAAAATTAAGTCATAAAACTGTAACAAGCACTGGAAGTTTTACGCTATCAAAATACTCTTCCAAAATATACTTGAAAAAGCTATAATTCATTACTCTGCCAAGCAACTTACACAAGAGAAGAGTTTTTTTACTATATAAATAACATATTGAGCTGTAACTATCTTAGAGAAATTTATAAACTGTCAAGATTTTTATAAAATGATATAATTCAAGCTAGTGTTCACCAAGATTAAAATGAAATGTTTACAGAATACAATAAGCATATGATAGAACTATCAACTTTGTGTGTTGAGAGTTGATGCTGGTAAATCAATACAGCTGCTAGGACAGTAGGCACTTTAAAAATCAATATAATAAATAAATAAATATGAGTGGACTTACACTTTAACACCGTGTGTGCAGAGATGCACTTCATCTTGACACAAATAATACATGCTGGATAACCACCAGAGATTACATTCTTTAAAGCATTGAAGAAATGATATGATCAAAGGACTGGACTGGAACTCAAAAATTATTTCCAGGCCCACTGAGTGACTGATCTAATGGAAAGTTTAACCTTCTTATGACTCAGTTTTTCCATCTGTAAGATAAGGACAGTGTAAGAACAGTGTTTGGAAACTCTTCAATAAGCAAACTATTATCAAAATTAACTATGCCTAGAAATGGTACATTTTTGACCGATAGTCATGTTTATGCACTGAGTTCTCCTGAAGCAATTATTGAATTACTGGGTTTGAAAAGCAGCCAGGAGAACTGCATCTGGGAAGTTAAAACTGGTTCCAAGCTTGTTATTTCTCTTTAAAACACCTAAAGAGCTTATAGCGTACGCAGTGCTGACCTAAATGCAAGGTGAAAAGTGTAGAAATAAATGAAATGGCACAACCTGGTCTTTGATTAGTAGAAGATGGCAGAAAAATAAGGATAAGCAGCTTAAACAGGCTGTAGGTAGCCAGTGCCCAGTCTGGCTGGTGAAGACCAGCTTGGGAGAGAATTAATACATCCTGTTTTTTTCAATTCCATGTTGTATGCATCGATAAGGTCAGCCTTATGATGGCTTTAATTTAATATGATGTGTCTAAAAAAAAAAAAAAAAAACAGATATTAAGGGAAAACACGTTATTCAATTAACTTCAAAGTCTTTACTTCATGTAATATCAGGTCTTTCTAAGAACAAGTCTGCAACTGACCTGAAAGCTTTGTAGACTCTAAGGATCCTAATGGAGTTCTTAATAATGAATTGCAGTTTGTAGGGTATAGGTGTCAGGAGGAATAAAGAAAAGTAAAAACATTTTTTTTCTAAAAGAAAAAATATACCGTTACTGAAAACTTTGAGTAAGATTCCCAGTCTTTAGAAAATATTTCATGACATTTAATTTGGACACAGAAAGAATTTGCAGGAAAAAAGATAAAAAGATAAAGATGAGGCAAGGAAACAGGGCTAGTACCTGGCTCTAAGTTACCCGGAACTGTTTTAAAAAAGGAATGAAAAATACCTCCATGCACTTCGAGGACAAGCAAAAGGGACATACTTTTATATCACAAACTTCAAGTTCTGCTTCCTTAATTCTCAAACAGTCTAAACACCATGACGGCTTCAGCTTCTCCCCTTATGTTTAAAATACATTCACAGCCAATTTCTGGAGATTTAGTCAGATTCTGGCAAATTAGCAAAGCTTCTTGGAGTCAACAACTGAAAGTAATATGGCTTCTGGCAGGAGTAAGTATTATGTTCTGCATTAGTGTGATTGAATCTCTGTTTAGACCAGGTCATGCGGAAGATGGAGCATTCAACTTTCGACATTTTATTTTAACAAAAATGTCACTTTGCCCTTATTCCGCAAGCAAGTCTTAGTTTATCATCTACTTTACTGCATGAGCAGAAACAGAGCACACTGTATATCACATCTGATCCAGCAGAGTGATACAATACTACTATGCTAGTTATCAGTACTAGTGCTAATTTATATGACTAAATAATGTATAAATGATGAAATCTGTAAATGTGTTTAAAGAAATATGTATTTTTTAATAATAAAAAGAGTTTAAACTTTTGGTGTTCAAAGAATAAAAGTGCAGGGGACTAATAGAAAAAAATGGGTAAAAAAATGGTAAAAAGATAGATGCAAAATCACAGGAAAGAGTATAACAGTACATGGAATAGCTTTTTTTAGGGAACAGATTTAAATAAAGGCAAACCAAAAACATATTATCTCTAGAAATATACTGAAGCTGTAACATTTAGATCTTTACATTTTATGACACTATTGACTCCAGAAATTTGATATAGACCCCCATGTCTTACCCTCTTATTTCTTGATAGAAAAAAGGCTATTAATGCAGAATAACATTTACACTAGTAACATCAATTCATAAACATATTTTCATCTGAAATCAAACAGAAAGAAATTTTGCTTCCTGAACTCCTGCAAAAACAGATTCCTGTCTCTAGAGATTTTAAACATTACAGGAAGGTCTGAATGAATGTCCAAGTAGAAGAGAACACTAAGATTAATGATAACAAGGAGTAAGAAAAAAAAATATTTAAGAAAGGAATTATTTTTAGTTTATTGACTATTTCAAATGTTGAATTCTGCTTGAGTGGAGCTTCAAACAGGTGAGTGAATGAAGAACCGTAGGATAAAGTGACATGTTTGGTAGCAATAATGGGAATAGAAGTGATGGTAAGCTCTCTACTTAGATTATGCAAAACCCTTCACTGACAAGACAGAAGTTCTTGGTAAAAACAGGGCGTCTCCAAGTAGATGTGACAGTGTTACTGATGCACTGCAGTTCTGGAGAGGAATGTGTATTAAATTAATGAGAACCGAAACTGAAACTAGCCATTTCCCTCACAAACTGGCCATTATTCACCACACGGATCAGTACAGGTTAGAGGCCGACCTGCTGGAAAGGAGCTCTGCAGAAGAGAACCTGAATGTTCTGGTCAGCAACAAGTTGGTCATGAATCAATGGCATGTCCCTGTGGCCAAGAAGGCCGGCGATATACTGAGGTGCATTAAAACAAATGTGGCCAGCAATGGAGGTGGTCCTTGTCCTCTACTCTGCCCTGGTGAGGCCACATCTGGAGTATTGCATCCATGTTCTTTACTCCTTTGTTGGAAAAAAAAAACACAACAGAGATCTTCTAGGTCCAGAGGAGGGCCACAAAGATGATTAAGGGCTTGAAGCATCTCCCTTCTGAGATAAGGCTGAGACTCCTGAGACTGTTCAGCCTGGAGGCTGAGAGGGATCTCATCACTGCTTATAAATATCTAAATTGTGGGAGTCAAATGAATGGGGCCAGGCAGTGGTGGGGTGCAGTGATAGAACAGGGGGCAATGGGCACTAACTGTAACACAGGAAGTTCCATAGAGACACAAAGAAGAAATTCTTTATCGTGAGGGTGACAGCACAGGAACATGTGTCCAGAGAGGTTGTGGAGTCTCCTCTGGAGATACTCAAGATGCATGTGGACACTTTCATGTATGGCCTGCCGTAGGAAGCCTGCTTTAGCAGGGGGTTGGTCTCCATGATCTTCTATAGAGGATCCTTCCAACCCTTATGATTCCGTATTTCTGTTGTTCATCTTAGGCTGTGTGAATAAACTTGCTTTATTATTGAGGAACTTCTTGAGTTTCCAGTGCTGCCTACATAGAAAGATCTTGGAACATGATGACAGGTGCAGGTACTTGTGTGAATATTATGGGTAAGTTACGGGTAATACAGAAGCATTTATTTATTAAAATAGAATCACTGGGATTTTATTTTATTGGTAACATGCTGTATTTAGGAATAGCCTGGGCTTTTATTTTGTCTGAAGTCCAGATCTCAAACTGCCTCCTAAAAGCTTGAGAGCGGCATTGTTTCCACGATAAAAGAAGGAAAAGACCACGGGCGTTGTGTACCGCTTGTGGGAAGGGCGATCCGCATGGAGACGTTTGAACAGGGCAGACGCATAGCGCGGTACTTTCTCAGCGCCCACGGGGATACAAACGACACCGCGAACAACCGGCTGAAACCGCAGTAAGTGGAACAAGGTGGTGAGCAGGTAAACACCCGCAGGGACAAACGAACGGGGTGTGTGTGTGGGGGGGGAAGCCTTACGAAGGCCAGCACAGAAATTACAGGCTACAAATTAACCGCGGTGGGTAATTCGGAGCCCGATTGCGATCAGCTGCTTGACCGGCTGCGGGATGTCCCGCGCCTCGGCCGCATTCCTTCACGCCTGGCTCGGCCGGGGCCGCCCTCCCACCAAGAGCCGCCCATCGGCTCTGCCCCGCGGGCCGGGGGGGAGCAGAGCGGGCGGTCGGCCGCAGGCAGGCAGGTAAGGAGCGGCGGAGGGGAGGGCGCCGGAGGCCCCGCCCGCTCGCTCTCCCAAGCTGCTCCGCGCCGCAGCCGGGGGAGGTGGAGCCGCTTTATCGAGAGCCCAAGTGGAAATTTCCCCCTCAGTTGCCGGCTCCACCGCGGAGGAGACATCAGAGCTAGCTGCGCGTCCTTGTCGTTCTCGCCCGCCGCCATGTCTAACTACATCCACGTCCCGCCCGGCTCCCCGGAGGTGCCTAAGCTGGACATCACCGTCAGCGAGCGGGAGGGGCCCGGCTGCCGCCAGGGCGCCCTGCAGCTGCTGCGCCGCCTGCGGCCCCATTGGAGACCCGAGGAGGTGACGCTGCAGGTACGGCAGGCTGGGGCCGCGCGGGAGGGCGGGCGGGCGGGCTGGGGATGTGGTGTTCTGAGGCTGGGGAGGGTAGGGAAAGAGAAGGAAAGGAAGGGGGGCGGGCGGCCATTGTGCGGGGGAGAGCCGCCGCGCCGCCGTCCCCTCCCCCTCCTCTCCGCAGGCAGCCCCCTGCGCCGAGCCCCATTCGCTCGGCTGCTCGGCGGCGGGGCGTGGCGGCCGGCAGCATCCCCTGCCCCCTTCCCCGGCTCTCGTTTTCCTCTTCCTCCTTTCGCTCCCCGCACTCTGCAACTTGATTGCCTCCGCCCCGCTTGCCCGCGCGAGCCCGGCGAAGGAAGGCAGGGGATGGTTTGCCCTCGCCGTGCCTTCAGAGCCGGCGGGTTGCGCCTCCCAGCACCCGCGGGGAAGGAGGGCGACGAGGGGCGGCAGCTGAGGTAACAGCGCCGCGGGCTGAGGCGCTCCTCGGGAGCCGTAGGCGGGCGCGCCCCGCGTGTTCGCGTGTAATAAATGTCAATAAAAGCCTTGGGTCACTGCGTTTTTCTTCCGTGTCAGCGGTATCTCGGTAGGTATCAGCCTCGCTAACGGCCTTGCTTGCCTCTCAGCCCCGAAGCCTCGCCTGGTGTTGAGCTAGGTGAGCAATCATTCATATTTATGATGAATCATCTGTGTGAGGATTGGTTGCTTTGTGCTTCTAGAATATACTTCACCTAGCCTTGCTTGCATCTTCACTACATGCGTACAGTCGTGAGAAGCAGCGGCTCATGTACTGCCTGTGCTCAGGTGGGCGCTTTGCGCTGTGCCCTTCAACTCTGTGACCCAGCAGTTACAGCGTGCAGCGCTTGAGGATTTTGGTAAAGTTTCTCATTTCCAGAGAATTATTTCTCTTCAAACCGCTGCAGTGAAACTGAGCACGTCATGGTAATAACACACAAATTGACTTGAGCACTCTGAAGTTCTGTGATGGTAGAAATTTGACTTGCACAGTTCACTTAATATGAAAATGAAGGTAACACTGCTTCCAAGTAATTTCCTTAAAGGCTACAGACATAAGTGAAACACAAACCCACTGGAGGTAGAACATCGTTCTTCAGGGAGGTATTTTTTATATCATGATGTACAATGAAAATAGCGTTACAGTGTGAAGAAGGGTGCTGAACAGAGCACTGCTCATGATTTTTTATTCTAGTTCAGTGGTGGGGACACTTCGCAACAAAATGTTCTTTCTTTCATGCACCCTGAGAAATGAAACTTTCAGGTTTGTGTGGGATGGCTCTAACCCTTTGGGAAAGCTCTAGTATGCATTATTATTATTATTATTATTTTTAAGGCTAAACCTACAAAAACATGCAAAACCCAACCCCACTTCTTTCCTACACCACCTAGTTTGAAAGAAGGAGTAAAGAGCAGTATAAGAGCCATTGGCGTAGAATACGGATGCATGACAGTGCCATAGTGAAGTGATGGGCTGCTATGCTTCAGTGTTTGTATGTATAAAAAAAAAAAAAAGTCTGATTCTTGCTTCTTTGTTGCTTTGAAACTGAAACTTTTTTACTAACTTTTCTTTCTTTTTCCTTTTCTTTCTGGTAGCTGAACAAGAGCGTCCTGCTCACAAAGCTCTACAGTAGCCTTCTAGTTTCACTCGTTAGTCCCCTTTTAAAGCTGTCTGTATGTAACAAGCAAGAATGTGGTTATGCATGTGTCGCATATAGTAATATGCTGAAATAAAGCGTAACTACTTTTGTTCCAAGTATGGTCTGCCCTGCATTCCCCTTGTTAGAGTGGCTGTGTAGTTAGGAGGGAGGTGAAACTGAGAATCATTTATTGCATGAAAAATATGCTTGACTAGTCTGAAACAGCAGCATCATAGCAAAGTAGACAAAAAACATTGGTAGATGTAGCTTCATCTGTGCTGTGCTGTTAACTGCCTTTGCTTTAAGTCATTCTAAGGGCAAAAAGGCAAGTAGGAAGTTGAAGAGTCCAGGGTTTGACTTAAATTAATTAACTTTTAGTGGTTTAAAAAAATAAATAAGAAATGTACCATTCTGTGTCAGACTGCTTAGCCAGCAACACAGTTGTGAGACAGCATAGTTAAAACATCTTTATGCTTAATCTTTTCTTTAAGATTTGTAAGTTAAAATATTCATGATTTAATGGTTTAATTTTTTGATATTGTAGCATGGCACACAAGTAAGTATGAGGCACAGAATGAAAATCTCAGTAGTGCTTAAACTAGTAGTATTGCTTTATTTTTAAAATTCTAGAATCTGTACTTGTTGCCAGCTGCTTATTGAATCACAGGTGGTTTATTGTAATGTAACTCCTCAGTGTCCAGTTACCTGTGAATGTTATCACCACAAAACAAGCTTAGGTACTCAGGTTCTTACATTTTGGTAAGGAAAAGCCAAGTTTTTCTGTCTGAACTCTGACCTTCATGTGTTTTGTCTGTGCAGTTGTCACTAGAGGTTGTGGGAGGAGCTGCCTAAAAAGTATTTTCTCTAAGTTCTTGAGATCTACTTTCTCTGCTTTATGATTGCAGAAAGCTTTGTCATTAAAACCAGTATGGGCCTTTTGCATTAGTAGCTATTGAATTTATAACGTGTGATTTTAGTAATAAAATCATAGGGTAGTTCAAGTTGGAAGGGATCTCTGGAGGCTTCAAGCTCATGCTGTATGCTCGCAGCTTGCTGAATCCAGAAATTAGTTATAATGAATTACAGGGAAGGATGTGTTTGGATTTCATAAAATAAAATGCCTTTCAAAACTCAGATGCTGTTCTGGATTAGTGAAAGTGAGCATGCCAATTTCTATATCCTTGCCAATTTGCTCTAAATTGTTGAGAGAGCTGTGATTACATTCAGCTCTACTGCCTTAAAGAGGTTGTGAAAATGCAATCGTAGTTTACGAATTTTTTTTCTCATCTCATGGAGATGAAATTCTGTTTTTGAAGAAGAATCAGTTTTCATTTATAATATGGGAAAACTGGTGACCACTGCCATAAGCACAGACTTGAGATTGTCTTATCCCATGACCTATTAAGGGTTTTTTAGGTCAAGTCATAAAGAAGGATCAGTAGGCTAATACGTGATTGTCTCTCTGTAGTGTAATGCTATGGAATGGGGAATGCAGTCTTTATTTCTTCCCATTTTGAAGTTATCGTTATAAAGGATGCCTGATCTTACTCTTGAAGAGCCTTAATGTTAATTTAAGCATTGGTTATTTGCATAGCATTATACGTGCCAAAAATTCAGCAGCCAGATTTGAGTGTCTGAAATAATTAAAATTGTGCGTAGCACATGGTGCTCATCCTTCCCCAAACCTAGGGGGAACAAGGGGAACCTTTTTTTTTTTTTTTTTTTTTTTTTTTTTTTTTTTTTTTAGTAAGGGAAATTCATATATTCAGTAAAACTTATCTTTTTTCTAATCCTGCAAGCATCTGACTTGGTTCTGTATTGTGCCCAAATAAGTTTCACGATTGGTTCTCCCTCATATACTGAAATGTTGCTTGCTTTTTAGTACTGCTTTTAGTACCAGAATGTATGTGCCTTTGCATTTATCAGTTTCCTATATGTCTGCTTTTTCCTTCCTGTCTTGTGCTCAGTAGCTTTTCTGTGGTCAGTATTTTCTGGTGGCTGCTTTCAGTTCTGTTTATGTGTGGGTCTTGCTATTTTCTTTATAATAAACAATGCGAATGACTTAAAATACTTAGGTTTACTTAAACTGTATATGGAGTTCAGAACCCTGAAATAATGAAAACAAAATGAGTATCATGGAAAATGATGTAAATTGTAACCTTATTTTTAAATCTCAGTGTTGTTACTTTTTTCAACATTATGATTTTTATTGCGTGGCTGTTCTAGGACATCTCGATCTTTCAACAGTTGTGAAAGTTCTTATATTTAGAGAAAGGGTGACTGAAGGAAAACAGGAAAAAAATAGTTTGAAGAAATATGCTACGCTGATGCATTATGGCAAAGCTAATCAAGGGGTGCGTCTTAAATTCAATGTCAAAGCAGCTGGAATATTGGAGCAGTACTAAATGTCATCTGCTGATTGGTTTCTTCATTCTCATGAAGTGTCTGAAGTTTGATAAACTCAATCAGTTGTAAATGAGCTTTTCCCTTATCAGTGGGTGTGGCAGCAATCATTTTCATGTGGTGAGGTCTTAGTTTATTTGCCACATCACTGAGCGTGACGTAACCCAGTTGTGTTTGCTCTAGATGTGATGTATGTACTGCTGATTCTGGTTCTAGTTAAAGGTAATCAATACTTGCTTAGTCACAGCCTATGATCTAGCTATGTAATGGCACATAATTTGTTCTGAATGTTAGAGATTATTTTGGAAAGGAAAAGGGCCACCTAAGATGTTCCTCCTTAGCCTCTGGGTTTTTTTTTTTCTACTGCTAGACAGCCATTTTCACATCAAAGCCTTCTGAGGGAGAAGCCACGAATTCATTCTTGAGTCAAAATAAAATCTTAGACACCTTTTATGTTCAGGTTTTTTGGTTGTTTTTTTTTTTTTCTTTTTTTTTTTTTTCCCCTATGGCTCTTAATCAAAATCATGAAGTCTCTAAAAAGATCTAAAGCAATTCACCTCTTCAGAAGTCTTAACTGGTTATCAGATGTTAACTGCCTTCTTGGGAGAGCGTTCTTCAGAAAGAAGTTAAAAAAATGCTTAATTTTTCTTTGAAATCTATTCCAACGTAGAAGATAACAGTTGTTCTTGTTTAATTCATTTAGATCAGGATTAGTTCTTGTATAAGGTGATGCCTCTGTAGTACATTGGTCATTCCAAAAGCAATGCCTCCTATTTATTTCCATGGAAACTGGAATAGCCATAAAGAGCACCATAACACTGTTTGGTAGAGCAAACTCAGGTACCAAACACTATTTTTCAACCTAGTCACTACCATTAGCTACGCCTTCTTGCTAGTGATGAACGAGAGCCTGCATGACATGCTTAAAAAAATCTGCTCCAATGGAGGTGACCTACTGTTTCAGTGCTGGCATCATTGCTAGGAAAATGTCCACGCAGTCTGTATTTCATTGGCCCAAGCAGATGCAAGTAAGTAGGTACTAAAACTGGACTATATGGTGGATGTGTTAGAACACAGTCGAGCCAAGCTTGGCAGTGTACTCCATGGTCTTCAGACTGGTATGGGACCTGGTATTATTGCTTTGCAGGAGAAAGGTTGTCCTCCCATCTGTCCTGAGTCTGGAAGTTTGAGCCTTCAGCGTTGTGATTTAGCAGTTAAGAGTTGATGTTTTTTCTGGTTTTAAAGAAATCCAGACAAATTACTCCTATTCCCAGAGACAGCGCACATCACTTTACCCACTGAGAGTTGCATCTTGAACTTTTTTCAGTAGGGAATTTCCATGTTGCCACTCCATGTGCTGCCCTTTTGACTCTGTCTCCTAGGATTGACACCATGTCTCATCACCAATAATGATGTGATTCAGGAAACTCTTATCATCAGCCTTCTATTGGTTTAATAGATTTTGACAAACTTGCTTAAAGTGTTCTTTCTGTTCCTGTGCGAGCATTCGTGGGACTCACTTGGCACAAACTTTGTGATATTCCAACGTTGTCACCATCATTTCTAATGTATTGAAGCTGATACTCAGCTCTGTGTACTGAGTTCCCTCCCTGGTTATAATCTGCACATTTGTGTGAATGAGTTGATTGAGACTCTCATGATTTCTTAGTGGGAAAGTGGTAGTTTGTCTTTCATATTGCAGATGCCTCTAGTTAAATACACCACCCACTGCCTCGCTGTGCTCACATCCACTGTTTGGTCTCAGAAACATTCAGCAAGCATTGATGGATGTCACTGCCACTTTTTCTGCATGGAGGAATTTAATGCCATGCCTTTGCTTCATTTGCACTTCTGTGTCAGACACCCCCTCTGCTGCCATCTATTGCACAGCAACAAAATGCAGTGGAGTATTGGCTGGAAGATTTGACCTCTACTGCCATACCACCACCATCTGCCTTCTGACTTCACAGGCCTGCATAATAAAGTAGGAGGCATTACTGTTGGAACAGCCTTTGTATTTTATAATAGGTTTCTGCTTGTAATTTTACATGACCTTCATACTGAGAATGTGTAGGATGTGAAATTAAAAACCTTCAAGAAAAATCCAAACAAAGAACCCATCACCACCAAAAAAAGAATTATTCAGGCTTTATTGTTTGGTAGCCAAAGAAGAGTGTTTGTGATACCCTGTAGTGTAAGAAGTAGTACTGTCACTTTCTCCATGCTTCTATTGTGGCTGAGTGCCATGAGAGTGGAAAACTGTTGATCTAGCCTAGAGTTGAACTGATAATGGAATGGCACTATTAATGTACTGGCTCCCTGTGAGCCTCAGTGTTTTTCACACCAAATCATGCTTGCTCCTGGTCAACTGAGTGTCCAAGTCAAGCAGACATGGTGTCATTCAGATGTCAAGTGCTATGATCAAGGGTATTGCTCCAGTTCCTGGAGAGCTGCAGATGCTGTTGTTTTCCTTGAATATGTGGGATTTAAAACCTATATTTTCCTAGAGTTCTTGGCTGATGTGATCTTGTGGATGTACGTGTATAGACTGTGCAATACAGATTTAGTGCTTTAATTTAAAGAAGCACATGGTATAGCGTTCTGAAGATCTTCTAGTTCATTTTGGGATTCAGAAGCAGAACATTGTAGAATTATAGAATCACAAGGTTCAAAAGGACCTATAAGATCACCTAGTCCAACCGTCCTCCCATCACCATTGCTACCACAAGCACTAAACCATATCTCCTCACCCAGGCACCTCTTCACCTCTGCTAGGGATTGCGACTCCACCACTCCCCTGGGCAGCCATTCCAGTGCCTCACCACTCTTTGAGAGAAAAAGTTTTTTTTGCTTAAAATCCCTGCTTGTTTAAGCTGAAACTTGACATCACTTCTGTTTATACAGCTCCACAGTGTTTATTTCAGTATTTCTCCTCTTATGGAGCAGTTCCGTGGGATCATAATTTAATTCTTCATTTTTTTTTCCTATGACCTCCTGAAAGAGTAGGATAAGATAGAACTTGTCTTGAACCGCTTCTAAACGTGAGATGGGAATGTATCCAGCATCAGTAATCTAATAACCTGATCATTTCTTAAACTAAAAGTGCTTTTGAAGTCTCAGAGACGTTTCTCTGATTTTCCTGGACCCGTTTAGTTTGTCATGTTTCTGTTTGCTGGTTTCTGTGAGTGCATTTGGATATGTTTTCTGTATTTTTCTTACGTTTGCTCTGTGTTTCAGTGAGTCGTTTGTATTTTTTCCCAAGAGCTAGAGAACCTTACCTAAAGCTCAGTCTCTTCCTGCCATTCTTGCCCGTGGTGGTGCAACATAAATATCATTTCCAAGAATGTTGTCCGAACTCAGTTTTGGCGTAGAGTCACATCAACTGGAGGTTCAACCATTGTGTGATAAGTATGTATAGTGACATTTAAATTTGTGCAGGCTACTGGAGGGCCAGAATCTTGGTTTTGGATCGTTCTGGTCACTCGGTTGTTTTCTCTGCTGCTATTGTATTGCATAACCTACGTTTGGTTAGGTTGTGGTTGGACTTGATGGTCTTCAAGGTCTTTTCCAACCTGAGCAATTCTATGATTCTGTATTGGTTCTCCGTATTTCTTGATCTATTTCAGGAATTTCTTACCTGGTGTATGTAACATTTTGTGGTTTTTTTTTTGTTTTTTTTTTTTCCTTTTTCTTCCAACTGAGAGTTTACTGGTAATTTTTTATCTTTGTAGTCAGAGTCCATTCTCTGTTCGTGCTTTTGTCAAAGAGCTGCTGTTTTGCTCTGCTGCATTTCAGGGTAGAGATTCTAAGCGGATTTTTTAAAATGCATCATTAATGATGTTCTGAACAAAAGAATAAAGTATTACTTTATTTTACTGCAAGACAACATATTTTTATACTACATCATGAAAAAAATCATCTGCTCTGAATGCTGTCCCTGGAAAAGTAAGCAAACTACCTTTTTAAGAAGCGAGAAATAAAGTGCTCCTGAGTGTAAATAATTACTTGGAGCAGCATGTTACAAATACATGCTAATAAGAAGTAGTGTTCCTAAATTATCAGTTGAGGGAAGCCAATTTCCTTCTTGTAGTGATTTTCTTTTATTAACACTAATCAGGCTTATTTTGGAGTTGATAACAGACCTGTGCAGTGTGACGAAAGCTGTACAGCTGCCAGAGGTTTGTTTGACCAGTACAGGGAAGCTTCAGATTCTTATTTTGTTTTACATGCTATTGCTGTTTCTCATGACTTAAAACCTAGTTATCTACATAGTATGTTCTGCATAGAGGGAAAGGCAAGTTTGATTGCAAGGTTTTTTTTTTTTTTTTTTTTTTTTTTTTTTAATGCTAAGCTGCTCTTAAAGTAATGCTTCCCATTTTATTATGTCATGTTTTATTATATCATGTCCTTGATGCCAGGGGTGGGTGGTGATCGTATGGCATTAGAGGCTGAACTTTCTCACCAGTATTTCGTGACGTGTTGTTCCTGTGTGACAGATGGCAGCAGAGGGGCAGTCTGACAAAGCAGTGTCTGACACAGAAGTACATATGAAGTGATGTAGAATCGAGTTCTTCCATGTGAGGAGAACATTGCACCAAGTGACATTCATCAACTCCTGCTGAATGTTGATGGAGACTGAACAGGAGACTGAACAGGGACTGTGAGCATGGTGACGCAGTGGGTGGTGTGTTTAAGCAGTGGTGACAGCTAGAGTGGATCACTTCTGCTGACGCAGGTTTTGCCAACTGCAGTGTGCATGCTTTTGTTCATCACTGGTGAAAATGTGTATCCAGTGGTGGTGGCCATGTTGAAAACAGTGTTTTGTAGCTGAGAATTTGTTCTGTCAGGTGGTGGTATTGCGCTCTTTGTGCTATTGCTTATAGACAAATCAGGGTCTCAAAACTGTGTTCTTGGTGGTTTAAAAACCTTTTCCTTGGCAGTTATGAAGTGCTTAGTCATAGAGCACTGACTGCTCCATGCACCTACACCATTTGTCTTGCGTGCTTGACTTTGGACGTGAGTGAAGTTTCTTATTTATGAGTTTGACTTTATCT
The DNA here is from genome assembly GCF_026119805.1 of Tympanuchus pallidicinctus. Classification (NCBI taxonomy): domain Eukaryota; kingdom Metazoa; phylum Chordata; class Aves; order Galliformes; family Phasianidae; genus Tympanuchus; species Tympanuchus pallidicinctus. Next base: position 8,061,362 of record NW_026294744.1, read on the forward strand.
TACAAATAGGATCAACTTTCCAACTACTTTCTTGTAGCAGGGTTACATTTTTTGCTCCTCTATCAGGAGTCTGCCCATTCTTAAAATGGGTTGCCAGGGATGGTGTTCACTTGCTACTCAAGCAAGCTGGTTACTGAACAGTGGGTTTTCAGAATTTGTGAATATGATCTTTCTTTTATCACACAGGAGTGTCAAAATAATAGTGTAACTTAATCCATTTCTTTTGCTGGTGAGAATAACAAGTTGGTGCCAGAATCACCTTCTGCTCCTGAGCTCCATCTGTGGCAGTCCGAAGTATCAACCCTGCGCTTAGCTTTCTGCATCAACATCTGTGGCTTATTTCTGCCTCCCTGTGTTCAAATTCTGCCTGACCTTTGATTTTTGTCTGATGCTAGCTGAGATGTTGATGTACCTGTGCAAGACTAAGACCGGAACTGAGTCCGAGTGTGAATATATACTGGGGGAAAAAGAGTGGGCAAAGAGAGATGCTATTTCACAGGATCAGGTAGAAGTTGGTCAGGGTATGTGATGTATTAAACACCCTAGCACCAGCTGCAGTTCTGGATTGCGCTTCCACAGAGTGACTTCTTTACAGGGGCAGGGGTTATGACTTGCTTTCTCAGGGACGTCCAGCAGGGGTGTGATTGTTAAGAGATTGTGCAGCCTGTTTCAAGGTACTTTGTGGGACAAATCAGGACCTGCCTATGTGTCAGGTGCTTGTGTTTAGAAAACATTAATCCTTCTGAGGTAAAGGTCTTCACCCTGGTTTAGTAAACTTATTGTATGTTTGGATATCATTAAGTAAGTTATTTTTTCTGAGAACCAGACACATACTTGCCTTATGCTTCCAACATCACTGTGTTTCAGAAGCAAGTAGCTCTAGGTTCTGGTGGTTTGAGTTGATTGTATTCTAAAATATGTTGGAATCAGTACTTTGCTGATCACAAAAAGTCCCTTTTGACCTAAACAGTTCTGTAATGATTGGAGGGAAGAGGTTGTGCATTATAATGGAGTTGTTCATGGCTTGAAACACAAAAATAATCTGCTTGGACAAACCAGGTAATCTTGTTTAGTAGTTCAAGTGCATCTTTCTTATGTTAGAGCATTTGTGTCATCTGCATGAGAGTCAAGCAAAAGAACAGAGTGATGTTAGAGTATAAACGTATTCATTTTGCTGTTAAAATCAGTAGACATGGTGCTGAACTCTTTTTTTTAGTTCCCTAATAGTGCATTATTTTGTTGTTTCAAAAGATTGCTAAAGACTATCATTCATCTCTTGTAATGGATAATTAAAATAATAGATGATAATAAATATCCATAAATTGTAAAGTCCTCATTTTAGAGTGAATTACGTAAGTAGTCTAACAGCTTTATGATTGGCCTCTGTACATGCAGATTAAAAGCATGATTTGCTGAACCTATTTGTAAACGTTTCAGTGTTGGTAGCTGTTTAAGCAAATAGAATGCCTTCATATCTTCTGCCATTCTGTATTTCTATTTAGGGATGCTGTGCTGTTTTTTTTTTTCTTTTGTTTTTTTTTTCTGTCACTATGATGAGAAATTGATTCCCCACTCCATTTTTACTTTGTCTGAGCTTCTTTGCTTCACCACATAAAGATTCTGAGGAAAGCAAGGCATGATAGTTTAAATATAACATCTTTTTTTGTGAAGTCTTGTCTCTCCCTCTGAATAGTAGATTTGATTACAGGATCTTTTACTTAGGATTTAAATGAAAAAAATATATATATAATATAAAAATCAAACAACTGTTCCTGATGCTTGATTTCTCCAAATCCATGAGACTTGTTCAAACGAGTGGTAGTTTATTTCCAATATTGCTATGCTTTTCAAAATTAGGGCCACATTTTGCATGGGGTGCTGTCACCAAAAGCCAAAACCATCCGACTTCCTGCTGGAGGGAGAGGAAACACGGCAGTGGTGACGGGAGAGAAGCTTGAATGCATACCTTTAAATAAGGAATTCAGACTGTTTCTGTGGAATGCTTATTATTCTAATTCTGATAAACAGCTTTCAATATTTATTTGCTTTTCTGGCTTTCATTACAATTATGAATTTCTGAGATTCCTCGGAGTCTACAGGTTGCTTTACAGATAAAGCAAAAGCTGCTTGCAGCTAAGTACCTCCATAGTTTGAAAATGTACAGGTAGTTGAACCGTGAATCTGCTTGTATCTTGTGTGTGCCTGATTTTACTGAATGAGAATTAATGATGAATGTGCCTCCTAAAAAAAGGAAGTTAAGATTGTAAGGTGCCTACGGAAGTGGAAATAGTGTGTACCTATATACATATGTTAACCTAATTGAAGCTACTTTCTGGTCATTTATTCCAGTGGAAGATACTGAAAGGTTCTTTTGCACTTTGCTTACTTCTCGTGTTTAAAACAACAGGGCTGTTGAGTAGTCATGAACGCTGATGCTTTTGCCTGTGCTGTTGGCTGTTTGAAAGTGTGCTTGTCACCTGAAAATGTTAATGTCTTCCCCTTAGTCACTTACTTAGAAGTTAGAGTTAAGACAGATAATGCTCATCCAGCAAAAGCCCAGTCTGTGTTGACAAGGCACAAAGTTTCAAAGCACTGAACACCTATTTTCTAAACTGGTAAAATTCCTCAGGTTGTAAAAGATGAGAGAACTGCTATTTCTTCTGTGTTGCTTTCAAATGTTTGGCTACATGCAAGTGTGCACACAAAGCTTCTTAGTAACTCTGGTTTTAGCCAACTTACCTGGTACCATTGGTGGAACTGCAGCTTCTTTTAGTGACTAGTCTCATCATCAAAAGTTGAAAGAGGGGCAGTAGTTAGTGACAGTTTTTCTTTCTTTCTTCCTTGTTTTCGGTAGCTGGGAACTTAATGCAATCATACCTCCACTGTTACTTGAAGGGCAAGGAATAGGTTGTCATTAGATGTAAATATGTAATGCTTTTACTTATTTTTGTGGAGGGTCACTTGCCTCACCTCCTGTCTATTCAGGCATCTGTCACTAGGCTGGTCTCTGAATCAAGAGTAAATTGCAGGGCTTTAAAAAACTGCTTTTGTGTGTGTCTTTATCATTCAAGACTTAAAGTGCTTGTTTGTCTCCTGAATGGCATGAACCAGTTATGAAGTAGAATGATGGAAAGAGTGAGTCTTGTCAGAAGCTCTTAAACTTGGAGTGGTACCTGAGGCTCAAAATGGAGGTCTTGAATTCAAAGTGATTTTTTGCATTTGTAGAGGAGCCGAAAGTGACTTTAGGACTTGTTCTCAAGTGGTAATACCTCACGGCTAGTGGGAACATAACGCTGAGCTTGGACTGTGTCTTACCTCAATTCTACTTTGTTAAAAGGAATACTTGAGAACTCCAGGAATATCTTTTTACTGTTTGTGCGCTTAACAGCAAATACGGAATTCTGAAATGCATCAAAATTGTTTGTGCTGCCTGTGTTCACGATACAACAATTTTGGGATTGCTACCTTGTTCAGGCTTTGATTTCAGCCAATTGAAACCATCAGTTTCAGAGTGGTTATGTGAGAACTTGTTTTACAGCATTAAATATTCATCTACTGCCTTTTACATGTAGTGTTTCTGCAGTCGCTGTAGCATGTTCTTACATTGGCCTATTTTCTTTTGGTGTGTTACGTGGAAAAACTTCGTATTTTTCTTCATGATTTTCCTGTGTTTTAAAGATTGATTTTCTTTAAATCTCAGGCTTGTAAGCCAAAGAGTAACCTTGCATTCTTTTCTTGAACCATGGAAATAAAGATGCAAAACTAAGCAATGTGTTGTTTTACTTTTCAGCTGTTTACTGATGGAATCACCAATAAATTAATTGGCTGCTACGTGGGTGACATAACAGATGATGTAGTTCTAGTTAGGATCTATGGAAACAAGACTGAGCTCTTAGTTGACCGTGATGAAGAAGTGAAGAGTTTCCGTGTGTTGCAGGCCCATGGCTGTGCACCTCAGCTGTACTGTACTTTCAACAATGGCTTGTGCTACGAGTTCATGCAGGGAGAAGCCCTGGATCCTGAGCATGTATGCAATCCTGATATTTTCAGGTAAGCTTTTTACTTAATTATTTTATTATACAAGTTCTGTGAAGTATATATGACGTATTGTCAAATCCAAGGGATCTCAGGCTTAATTTATGAGCAGACAGAAAGTGAATGTTATTATAAGCCTGTGTGAAGCTGACTTTGAAACTTTCGTTGGTTCACTGCTTTTGCAAAGTTAATCGTGATACTTCACATACGAAAAGATGATCCTTGCTGCTCTCACAGAAGACTTCATACACATTAAAGTTTCACTTGTTGTGTGTGTTCAGTACTTGAATGTTGATGTTTGAGAAATAATTTAACGTGGTGCAGTTAGAGAGGCTGGGTTTCATTAAAGTGAATCCTAGCTCTATTTCTAGTGTATTTCATTTGTGAATAGGTTCAAAATGTTTCGCTGAGACGTTTTTTATGTTAGCAGCAAATAGGAAATGCTGATGTTTTAAGGTTTTTCTTAGCTTTTCATGTGTGCGCTGAAATGTATTTGATACCTAAAAGCTTCAAATAATTTAAATCAAGTCTTCAGAAGATGTGCAGGTCAAAGAGTAGACGTGTCAAATATACATGGTGTAGCTGAATTCCAGTTTCTGTCCTGTTAGTGCTTCACACATGGTACTGCTTAAAGATGTTATGAGGCTTTAAAAATGCTACCCTGTGGGCTGCGCTGCTCTTGTTTATGCTCTTGTTGATTTCTTTGTCGGATCTCTTTATCACATTTCTATTAAATGTTTTTGTTGTCCTCTCCTCTTGCTGGAGATGATAAGGGCTATTGCAAAAGTAACATTAATTTAAACTTTTTTTTTGAAGACTCATTGCCAGACAGCTTGCTAAAATCCATACTATCCATGCTCACAATGGATGGATCCCTAAATCTAACCTGTGGCTGAAGATGGGGAAATACTTCTCTCTTATACCCACAGAGTTTGCAGATGAGGAAGTGAATAAAAGGTAAGTGTTTGATCACTGTGTGCTTTCCTGATGTTTCATTTTTTCAGGGCGATGGATGGAAGATTATATATATAATTTTTTTCTAAAAAAATTCAAAAATTGGTTTGAAATCCAAAGTTAATAAAAGGCTGTTTAGAGTGACAGGGAGGCACAGTCAGACTTCAAAGCTAAAACTATAATTTGAAGGTGTATGTACAGAATCATCAAATTTCCTTAATGAGTAGATTCCAGCCTAAATGCTCTTTATAGATAAGTGGTCTTTCTAGAATTTCTTGGATATCATTGATATGAAGTGCTTTTCTCTCTGCGTTGTAAATGCTCTGGCAGTTGTGGGGTTTTTTTAAAACAAAATTCTCTACACAGGAGTAATTGAGAAATCTTAAAAATGTCAACCTAAGTATATTTACAGTTACTAAAGAGGAAAAAAAAAAAAGGAATCTTATTTAATCTGGTTAGATAAATATGGTATGTGCAGTTGTGTGTTGTAACGTGGGCAACAAGTGAATGAAACTCATGCTGTAAACTTTTTATCTGTGCTCCTTTAAGAATGTGCAGGATTGAGTTTAAATTCTATTCCTGAGTAGACTACTGTCATGTTTACAATAGATAATCTAAAGAATTTCTTGGGGAGGACAAAATAGAATATTGTCATAATTTGTCTGCAGTAGTGCTAGGGGAAATAGTGCCCCAGTCTGAGAGAACGTCTGTTGGATTATTTGAAATAAGAGTGTAGAGGAAAATAATTAAGTTATTTCATTACAGATGCTTGGTATGGAACACACTACTAAAAATTAACTCTCAAACTTCTTACACCTGAAAAGGTTTTTAAGTGAAATTCCAAGTCCTCAAGTTCTTCAGGAAGAGATGGCCTGGATGAAGGAAAGACTGTCAAATTTAGGATCACCAGTGGTACTCTGTCACAATGACCTGTTGTGTAAGAATATTATTTACAACAAGAAACGAGGTAGGTAGTGAGCTAAGCAGTAAGTAGTGGCTTAGTTTGTTTATTCTGTAGTTCCATTTGCTACATCAGTGGTGTCCCTTTTAATGTCCTTAATGTTGGTGAACTCAGTTTGAGCTTTTAAGACTCCATGTAATGGAGACTACTTTGTTGAATTAGTTGGTTCTCATACATGTTACTGTACAGAGAAAAATGTTGCCATTTGGTTTTATTTAATTAATTAGTTTTTCTGTAGCCTGCCTGCATGACTAGGTTTCAAAGTCTGTCATTGTTTATGATAATTCTATTCCAGTCATATGAAGGAGAAAAATTATACAAGTACAAAAAATAATCTGAAGACATCTCCTGTAATCTGCGTGGTGTTCTGGTTTGTGATTGTGTTGCTGCAAGGAAAGATCTTCATGACAAAGTATTTTGGTGATACTTAGCACTGCATTCAGTCATAACATCTATGTTCTGCATGAGGTACTTAGGCATCTTAGATTGCTTTAAATACATACTTCATTCAAACAGCTGAAGGTGTTTAGGTAAAGAGTAAATATATTTTTGATTATAAACTAACTCAAAATATTTTTAATAAAGAATGCCTCAAATAGAATCTATAAAGCTTCTGTATAAACTCAGTTTATTTTATTGGTTTGAGGTTCAGTTACTAAATTAATCAATTAAATACTATATTAAAATAAACAGAGAAGGCAAACTTCAAGATGCTAAAATGATGTGGTAAAATTGGTTGCATTTGCACAGCTTTCCTCCCATTTAATATCTCTGAGACCAGCTGAATGCAGTAAATTCATCAGGTTAGATATTCAAGATCCTTCTGAAATAAGGATCACTTGATCTTTTTAATAACTTCATTCTTTGCAACAGTTCAGTAACTGTTGATATTTCAGTCAAAACTGTGAAGTAAGTGACCAGGAATCAAAAAATCAGCATGGTGATTTTACGCTGGAATTGTGATATAGTACCAAAACCAATATGTTGTTCTTGTGTAGATTTTTTGAGTGCTGAAACTACTTGGGGTTTTAACATTCCTCAATCACCCATTGAGGTAAAAAGTAGTTTTTAGTCACTTTTCATGGCAGAACCATGATTCAATGTGAAATAAATCAGGAATCCCTCTAAAAGGCTCGCTCTCATGGTCAATAGACTTAAAGTTCCTACTTTAAAACAACTGCTATATGCTTTTCTTTTAGTAAACAGAATGGAGGAAAAAACAATGCCAGCAGTGCTTCACTTATGAGCAATCCTACCAGTGTGTGAGTGTTTAGTGTCGGGGACAAGGTGGGGAGGAGTGGGAGGTGTACGTTCTAGCGCTTTGGCTACAAGCTGGCTGGGGAAAGAAGACTTGGAAATCTGAAATAGGTAGATTGTTACACTTGTTTGAATGTTGCACCTTGTAAGACTTCTGCAATCTAGGTACAGCAGATACCTTTTTATAGTAACCAAACCTCAATGCCAGCTGTAGTATGTTTATGTCTGTCCTTTGAAAGCTCTTCCTTACTACATTCTTATTGTAGAGCAAAAGCTTAGTGAAGCTATTTGCCCATTAGTACAATCCTATGGAATGTTGTTTTTAGAAGTGGAGGGAGTCTCAACTATAATTCTACATATGTTTTGCTGGGGTTCTGTTAAGCACTGCAAAACCTTGTGTTGGTGTATACAGAACTTCATGAGCACAAAATAGAATCTTCAAAGATGAGCTTCATTAGAAATGGCACCTGGCTGTATGAAGGTAACTAACAGCTGTGATGATGCTGAGACTTTACTAGATTTGCTTTATCATCTAGAGAGACTTGTGTCAGCAATATCTTGGCTTACCCTAAATTGGAACTGAGGAGAAAGACTCAGTGTTCTAGATTAATTACTTAGTTTTTTTCCTTCTCTGTTCATTAAAGATTGAGCAGTGCTGGTAATGTTTATCTAGCTTTTCAGAAGCTGGCACAAAATAACTTACTGGTTTTAACAACACTGTATTTGTTGTGTTTGTAAATGCTTAAGTCATCTACTCAACATGTTTTTGTTTTTAAGCTGCAGGCTGACAACAGATGTTAAACTCCTGTCCAGTGCAGTTAGAATGATAGTAACTTATCCCAGTGCCTTGCTTTTAGACTTGGACTCTGGATTAAATTAATGTTAAATTTTCAGACTTGGAAGAAAAATTATAATTGTCGTGCTGCTTCTGAGAAGAATTAATCTCATGTCCTTACATTTTATTTATGAGACTGGAATAGCATGTTGAATGCTATTTTCATTTGCTGGATTGTAAGTTATCTGATTTGAATTTGCTCATGCTGTGACTGAGAGAATTTGGCCTCTTCTTGCTGCTTTGTTAATGGCCATTCTCAGTTGCTCAGGATATGAAATTAGTAAGTGTTATTTTACATAACTCATAATAATTATCAGTGTGAATTACTCATTGAAGGATACAACTCAGAACTTCTTGTTGCTCTTAATTGCAATTTGTACATCTAGATAATCAAAATATGCTTAATAGCACATTTATAGAGCTCCTGTTCTGATGGTGTTCAATATTTTTTTTTTAACATACGCTGGGAATATCCAAAATGTGTTCCAAAAGTACTCAAATCTTGCTGTTCAGAAAGACCAAATACCTGTGTTCTTTTGTCGATATCTGTGTTCTTTTTGAATGTTTTAAATTCTTCTGCCAGGAAGTTAAGTGTGTAGGTAGATGGCTAGTTTTGTTCTGTTTATTCCCTCTGCCTACCCAATGTTTTCTATGATCTTTGGTAGGAGTCTGTGGGTGCTCAGTGCTTCTGAAGACTGAGGTATGTTTAAGGCTTCTAGTTTTGATCTAAAAACCTATTTTAATTTTGCAAAGATATATTGGGTATTTATAATTAAAATTATTCTGTGGGTGTGTGACCCTATTTTGTATTTTCAGAAAAGGTAGTAGCCTGGATCACTGTCTTCTCTGAAGCTGCTGTGTAGGATGTTAGGGGCTCACCTGATGAGCAGGATAGGAGAGAACTTTCAATATATCATCCTGCTGTAGTAACTACAGCTAGTACTTGCTTGTTAAAGTGTTTACCTCATTAAACCATTGAAAATGAAGGGCAGCTATAGAGAGGTGTCATCACTCTCCTGCCTTTCTGTTCCCTGAGGAGATCAAACAGATGTCCTCTTGATTACCTTTTCTTCTATTTGAAAAGTGAATTCCAGGTGTATAAAACACAACATGGGTTCCATTTTGTATCTTTATACAATGTTAGTAGGTGAGACTGTGTTGCCTACTGTAGTAGGCACCCTTTGATGAAAAGGATAGATTGTGCTTGAAAAGCAAATATTCTTCAACAACTTTATTTCTTTTAGCAACAGGAGCTGCTCCAGAGAGATGACAGAGCATAGTTTTAAGTAAAGTCTCCTTCAATAAAACACAGATCTGCTCAGACTACTGTATTATTGGTCTCCCTGCTCACATTGATAGTAGTGGGATGTACAGTTCACTATGTTTCTTTAAAACCTGGAAGCAAACTGCTTCACTGTAGCGTAACCATACCTTTAGAAGTGGCTTTGCAGTATTAACTGCAGTAAATCTTTAAAGGAAATTCTAATACTGTGGATATTTAAACAATGAGAACGATGCTTCTTCTAAACGAAGGTGGTTAAAACTCCATGCTAGCACAAGTCTGAAAGAGATTAATAAGAATGCAGGATCTTTTCACTTTGGAGTTTTGTGTTACCACATATGAGTTGCCAAACTTTCTTCATCTATTATGGATCACATGTGCCATTGTTGCTGCCTTGTGATGATACGCACAGTGCTACATAAGTGCACTGAGCTGATGTTTTCTCACATCTCTTGTTTTTGTGCCTCTCCATTGGAGAGTGCCTGGTAACAGCATCATCTGTAGCTTGTTAGATTCAATTTCTTATTCCGTAAGACTATTATTTATAGTAAAAATTAAATTTTGTCTATTATTAAAAACAAACATAATGGCGCATACAGGTATGTTTCAAGATGAAATTTAGATATTGAAGAAATTTATTTTAAGATATATCTTATGCTGGTGCTTTACAAGCAGACTTTAACCTGCTGTGTTTTTATCTAATGTGGGGAAAAGCTGAATACATCAGTTTCTGATGATGTTAGGGTGGGGGGCATCAGGAGGTCAGTTGTGTTGCGGAGCATTAACCAAGGTTGGGCGGTACATTTTGACTGGCTTGTAACTTACAGGTGTTTGTTTTTGAAAGAAGTGCTAAAGAACCAATGAGAAGCACAAGCACGTGCAAGTGTATGAATCTGCCAGTCGAGTAGCGGCAGAAGTTGGTCTGTGACACTATCATAAGATCTTGGCTGCATCTGCTGTAAAACTTCTTGTCCCTTCAGACCCTTCAATTTTCCATTGCCAGCAAGATTTTCCTGGGAGGAGCTTGCCACTTTGCATTCTCATGTTGGTTTGTCAGAGCCTAAAAGGTTTAACCTCATAACTTTGGTAAGCAATCCTCTTTTTCTGTGGAAGCAAGGGTAAATCTGACTTGGAGGATTGTGACTAAATGATTTTGTTAGTGTTTTGGGGTTTAACTACTATTATAAGTGCTTAGACAAGAAGATGGATGCATCTGGAAAACATAGATGTGTTATTGTTTCAAACATGCTAATGATGAACTGCGTAGACAGAAGGAACACTTCTAACAAAGTTGTTCTGTGTTAACTTGCTTGGGCTGTTTGCCTGATAGAGCTATTGTATTTGATATGTGCAATATTCATAAATTCTTAGGAGGCATAGTATTAGATTCTTAATCCTCAGCATAGAAAATATCTAGTAGTTAACTTTTAACGTTATTCTTAATTTGCTTTTTTGGTAGAGATATAATAGCATTAGTATCTATAAGTTTTCTTTAAGTGATGCTAACAAGATTGTTCATTGTAACAAGTATGTTTTTATAAAGTAAATATGCAACTAGTCATTGAAAGAGTGAGCGTAGAGAGGCAGACGAGTGCAACTGTGAACATTAGCCACTTCACCACAGTGTGGAAAATGTAAGCTTTTACATTTTAAGGTTCCACTGTGAATAGCACACTACTTCCCTTTCTGTTGCTCCCTTTAAATGAAAAAGCTCTAATTTTATGTAGTTATTCAAACTTGTTGATGTCTTTAAAGCTTTCTGTGATGTAGACGTGCTTGAGCAGGTTCAGTGCTGTATTACATCTTTGAGTGAAGCACTTTTCCTAACTTCCCCAAAGATAACTACTGACTAGTAAAAAAAGTTAAGTAATTTAGGAACATTTGGGGCTGATACCACTCTGTCAGTTCTTATTTACACAATAGTAGGTAGCTTCATTGTTTTAAGCATTGTCTTACCAGTATCTTGAGAGTAGTTTAAGCCAACTTAAAACAAAAAAGGGGCAACTATTAGAAAAGTCTTGCTTTATAAGTGTGCTTGAAGAAAGCAAGGAATATCAACATACTAAAAGGAAATAGCAACCAGTTGCAACATGTTAGTCTGCCATGGTTGCACACTTGTCTTAGGACTGTAATTTTTTAAGTCGGGGAAAAAGTGATCTGTGATTTCTATGTAAAGCTTAAATTAAGGCTTCTCTACCATATTTCTCATTTTGAAGGTAATTGATGCCCTCGTGTGGTAGAAGTTAAAATTCTGCTAATCAAAGTTTAAAAAAAAAAAAAGAGCATTTTAAGCTCTGATTATTAAGAGATCTCTTGAATGAGTATTCAAAGAAGTCTCATACCTTAAAAACAGTATTGCCTTGTAAAATCTGAGTGCACGCAACTGGGTACAAATAAGATAGAAATGTGCTTTTTTTATTTGTTTGTTTCCCTAAAACTTCAAAGGACACCAAAGGATTAGGGCCATGATTTCGTTTGATGTGGACTCTGATGTTGCTGCTCTTGTCTCACATAGGTGATGTGCAGTTCATAGACTATGAGTACTCTGGATACAACTACCTGGCTTATGACATTGGCAATCACTTCAATGAATTTGCAGGTAAAAATTGGATTTATGAGGTGAAGTGGACACAAAAAAAAAAACTTTTAGTTGTCATTCTTGTACTGCGTTCTGTTTTTCATTCTATATCTAGATACATGCATGTAGCTATTAATCTAATGGTCTAAAAATGTGTTAATGTCTCTACTAGCAGGCCAGTTATGTCCTTCCTTTACAGCTCTCAGGTTTTGCAGCTGATCTGTGAAGTGATGCAGCAGAGACTCAACACACTGTAATGAAATACCATGATGTATCTGCAACAGCATAAGTAGTTATTTAATACATAGAATATGCTGTGTGATCACAAAGTTAGAAATGGCAGACTTTACATTTTTTTTCAGTAGTTTTGCATTTCTTTGCTAAGTACTTGCCCTTCAGTTATGTACTAAAATGAGAAGTAGAGGCTAAGAATGTGGTTGGAAAGAGTGTCAGATTTTAGCATTAAGTTATGGATAGATTCATTCATTTGCTACTTGAGTTTCTTCTGATAAATGCCCCTTTCTTTCACTCCGTAAGAGTTAAATAACCTTGTTTATGCAGTGCTACTTTAGAAGATGGAGTGATAGGGAAAACATACACAATTATTAATATAGGTGGAAAGTACAGTGTGGTGAAATTAGGAGCCTTTGGTTATGTACCTGTCATTGCTTTTCAAATGTCAAGTTCAGATAACTTAACCAAGTATGCTCTTGACATTTTAAAAATTTAAATATTTAGGAAACAAGTTAAATTCTCCACAAAACATATTTAAAAGCTTTTGATTAATTTCATCTGGAACTTTTAAGAGTCCAAGTATATCTTTAGGGAGGTAGGTGCAGTAAGAAGACTACACACAAGTCATGTTCTTTTGCCACTGACAAGCAGCTGTATGTCACCTTTCCTGTGTTTGATGATCAGACATCAGGAAGATTTTAAGTACCAGGAGATTGCAGTGGTCATAAAATAGAACTGGAAGAGAATTAGGTACGAAAATGTCATTGCCATGGACATAGGTGTTAGTAGCGTGTATGGCCACAACCATCTGGCCATAAGTAGTAGTGTAGATTTGTGGCATGTAATCTGCTGAGGTGAAGCTACTTGTCCTGTGCAAGAAAGCTGTGTACTGTAAACTCTTTCCTGATGCATTTGTACAGTAGGTCTGACATTTCCTTAGTGTTTTTCTGTGTGTTATATGTCAAATCTAGAGTTTCCAGAGTAGAGGGGTCCTATTGCATATGCTTTGTACTACTGATTGCAAATGTGCTTTCTCAGGAATAGCATGTTTAGTATCTAGTTTACTGAGCATACATACTGCTTTAGTCTTCTGGAAGGTGAAACAGAGGAAAGGAGACCAAGAGTATTTTTCAAAGGAAGAGGTGGTGTGGCTAAGAATGACTTCGAAGCAGGATTAAAAATATTTTTCCACATCTTCTGGGCAGTGATAAACTGTGATCCAAGTCTTGGGACTCCTGGTAGATTGTGTGGCCTGCTGTTTAGAATGTCTAGTATAGACAAATTTGGAGCTGTGTGCTGAAAAGAACAATATGGCAAGAAGGGAATAGTTACGGAGATAAGGCTTGTAGTTCTATGTATGGGGAGGCAGAGTAGACTGCTCTAAAGGTTTAGTCTTACAGAGATGAGCTGACAGCATGTACATATCTGGATTCAGCTTTGGATAATACTGCATATGAGCTCCTATTTTATGTGCGGGAGGATTTCTGCTTTGCAGTGCAGATTTTTTTTTTTTTTTAAAGATTTGCTAGAGCTAAACTTGTTGCATTTCAAAAGAAATGGAGTGTGCATGTAGATGAAAACGCCATAAATCTTTCTGTGTTGAATGCTATGTGATTCTTGTGTGAGAAATTCTTGCCAGCAAGTAACTAATAAAATCGTATCAAAGTAAAATTATGTCTTTTCATATCAATTTATGTGTTTGTATTTGTGGGGGGAGAGAGGGAGAAGCAGTCGCAGGTACTGTGATTCTAATGGTCTTTTTAGATACTCTAAGATTCAGATCTTTTTTTTTTCCCTCCCATAGGAGTAAATGAAGTAGACTACAGTCTTTATCCCAACAGAAAATTGCAGGAACAGTGGCTGAGATCTTACCTCGAGGCCTACAAAGAATATAAAGGATTTGGCACAGAAGTCAGTGAAAAAGAAGTTGAAGTTCTATATGTTCAAGTCAATCAATTTGCACTGGTAAATAACAATCTGTGGATATGAATGTTAAATGCTGTATTTTTTCTCTGTGGGCAAATAACTGTCAGTTTCTTAACCTGAGTGCCGTGTTACATAAAGAAAAACTTCTTAGCTCGTTCTGTGAATGTTTTCACCACTTTGTGTGTTGGCTCCAAGCAAAAGGGGCAGTGAGTGTTCAGAGAAGGTGATGAATTTTTTTAGCAAGTATAGCTACTGGCTGGCAAGTCCCTGTGTTGGCAGGAGCTTATGATGGGTCTATGCTGAACTCCTAGTAAGACAGCAGAAAAACAAGGTAGAACTCCATAAATATGTATAAGTCTTCTGATTTAAAATTTTTTCAAAGATGATTTTTTGTTAGTGTAAAACTAGGATTATTCTGACTTTTCTAACGAGTGATTAGACCTCTCTTTAGAATCTTTCAGTACTACCATAATTCTTTCCTTCCCTTCAGTGTTCTGGAAAGCTGTGTGATTTAAACTGTAGCAAAATGCATATGCAGTCTTAAGGGTCCCATGGGATTTTCTGAGGGCTGACTGTGTGAGTCTGTTCCCCTGATAGTCTTCTATATTGTGTGTCATACTATCCCCTCATACTATCTCCTGTCTGCTGTCAGTCTGTCTTCTCAGACTTCAGATGTAAAAGCTTCATTTCATTTTGCTTTCTTCTAAAAGTGAAACATGCTAAACTATTCTTAGGCTAACTAAGGCTAAAATGCCTGTTAGATCTTAATTTAATTTCTCTTTCTAACTAATCCATACACACCAGAAATGTCTTCAATTAGGAGATTATCAAGCTCATGTTCATTGTGTTTATTTGTTTGGAAGTTCATAAACAGTCACATCATTCATAATAGTTTCAATCAGAAATTGAGCACGGGCCTCCAGGCTGTCTGGACAATCTGGGCTGGTAAAGCAGTCATGGTTGAAACGGGTTACAAACGTGTAAATGGTGAGGAGCTGCTTTTCCGTAGCTACAGATCATGCTTTTGTCCAAGTCAGTAGTGAAAGTGAGTTGTGGTTGTTATAACCTAGGGGCATAATCAAAGGTTCAACTGGAATTCTCTATATACACTGGAGTTGAATATATGTAGGATATTAACAGGAAATTGTTTAATAAGTAACAGTAGTGGCAGTTCTATTTCTATTAACATGATGTATATAATTACACAACAATTTACTTAATAGATGATGAACTCTCTCACAACTGCGGCATCATTTTTCTTGGGGAAAAAAAACCACAACAAACGTAGTGTCTGGAGGCCAAAAATTTACTCTGCCAGTAGTTTTATAACACATATCTGTCTCTTTGATGAAGACATACTAAGCAAGTTTACAAAGATGGATTTGGAGGGAGTTCTCTTGGAGATGATTCTTTTATTTCAGTGTAAAAATGCACTTAAATATGCTGTTATACAGTGCTAATCTTTCCTAATTTTTTGCCATTAGGCTTCCCACTTCTTTTGGGGATTGTGGGCTCTAATTCAAGCCAAATATTCCACCATTGACTTTGATTTTCTAGGGTAAGTATGCTTGCTTCATATAATCATACAGTAATTGAGGTTGGAAGGGAATTTTGGGACCCTCTGGTTAAGTTATCCCAACTATCATAATCTGTGAGGTTTGAGGTGTCTGATCTGTGTGGTTGTACTGTAACTTCTGAACTGAAAATAAGTGTAGACAGCTTTTATAGTCTTTTTTTCCTTTCTCCTGAAAACTTTCTAAATTAATATATGCCTTTGGGCTAAAGTAGTGTAACAAGGCAAGGCTTTTAACTAGAGGAGCAAATGCTTTTAAGAATAAAAGGCTTTTTTTGAAGAGACAAAGACACATAAGCAGACCAGTCATTGTGCTGTGCTAGTTGTCAGAAGATGTATGTCCCCAACTGCGAGAGTCAGGAAATGGGCCTCTTGTATAAAAAAAGTTAGCTTACATCTTATTGCACAGAATATTGATCTTAGAAATTCTGAACATTTGGAAAAGATCCTCTGTAATGCCAACGAACATTACGTTTTGCCTACTGAAACAATGGCTAATGGTTCTGTTTCACGTAGATGTCTGTGGCTTTTTGTTTTTAAAGTCTTCCATCACAGCAAGCAGTAAAGGATATCTGTCTTTTGTTGGAAACTGGCAGGAGTGATAAAATCCATCATTTCACTTTAGTGCGAGTCTCTGCTTGAGTGGAGGATATTTTTTCGTTAATGACTAAGCCAATTTACTAGCCTTAGTTGTGCTGCTGTGTAGATGATGCCAATGTGAATTTCTTGTGAGGCTTTGTACCCAGTTAATTCCAAGGAGAAGTGCTTCTAAGTAACCGCTAGATGGCGCAAAAAGCAAGTAAAAGCACAAGTGAGGAGACCCAGCCGTGTTGCGGTTCAGAAAAATAGCATTCTTCCAATGAACAAGATTTTTTTTTTTTCCTTTTTTTTGGGTGGAGGGATGGAACTGTAGCTGTCAGTTGTAGGGCATTTTATTAAGAACAGTAAGCATGAAGATGGCACCTCTGATAACACTCAAAATAGCATTTGTTTTGCAAACTCCAGCAAGCTGGGAGGAGTGGCGGATTGGTGGTATTGAGGAAGTACCTTAGTATGGTTATTATATTCTTCCTCCTTTGGTAGGTGCTATGGGTTAGTATTTGAAACAAGCCTCTGGGGTAGCTGAACTTCTGAGTAGACCTAGCCTGTCTGTTTCTCATTGTCTGCTCTTAACTTCAGATTTTTTTTCCTTTAAATAGGTATGCAATTGTTCGTTTTAACCAATATTTCAAAATGAAGCTGGAGGTCATGATGTTAACTCTCCCAGAGTAAAGAAGAAGAGTAAACTTACCAAGTGAATAGAGAATCCCTGAATCTTTTCTGAACGGATACTGGAAAAAAAGTTAAACATTTGTTGAAGTTCTGTAATGCTCACTTGGTGGTTCTTGCTTTATAAATAATGCCTCTAAACAGTCCTTCAATGTTAAATTTAATATGAAGAGCATACGTACTGCTGTTGATATAAAATGGATTAGAAATTTGCTAAATCTGAAAAACTTGTAGAAATGGCAATTTAATCCTTTTTTGTAATTTAACATGTTGTATGTGAAATATTTATTTTAAGTTTAACATGATTCCATTGCTGCTTTCATCAGTTTTTGTAAAAGTTGGGTGCAGATGGTGAAGTTTTTCCAAAGGATTTGTTTAACAACTTGTTTTATTGAGCTGCATTAACTTATATTAGGATCTACACAGTCAGAGGATATCAGCCTTTTAGATCTGTACAGTCAAAATGTGAGATACTGGTCACAGGTGTGTAGTAACTAGGGGAAAAGGTTAGGATGATCTTTTTAAGTTTTTTTTTTTAATTTTATAAAGAAAAAGGTAGCTTTCCATCTTATGGTACTTATCTTTTGTATAAGAATCAGCCTTCTTGCTAAAGTGATAAATGATGTTTTGACTTTCCTTTCTTTGTGTTAAGCTGTTGAAGCGTGAATGTTCTGTGGCCATCAAATTCTTTTAGACTCCATACCATCACAGTGTTAGATGGGAAGTGTACCATCTCTAACTTCTGTGGGAAAGCTGCTTGCTTATTAAGCGTACTTCTTAAACAAAAGACCACTGTTCAAAATTTGTATTATTTTTTGAAACTTGATTCAAAATTTGAACACTATTCTGGTC
This sequence comes from Tympanuchus pallidicinctus, assembly GCF_026119805.1. Lineage (NCBI taxonomy): Eukaryota > Metazoa > Chordata > Aves > Galliformes > Phasianidae > Tympanuchus > Tympanuchus pallidicinctus. The sequence goes on from NW_026294744.1 coordinate 8,079,118, forward strand.
TCTGATATGCTTCAGCAGTATCTGGCGAAATGGACTATTGAACTGCAAATTAGTGAGCAGAGATCCTGTTGCACTGGGGAGCAAGACACTTAGGTTTACAGTTTGTTATATTGTATATTGTCTTCTGCTTTGTCATCATCTAACCTTGGATTCTAGTCTTAAATGCTTGATCCTGTTGTTGCAAATTCTGTGAGTCTGTTTTTCTTCTGTGGCAGCAGATTATGTTTCAAAATCTCCAGTTTGAAGGATAACATGAAGAAGTATGACTTGAACAATGGGACTTTGATAGTCACACACAGCTTTTTAAAGCTATTATACCAAGAATGGCCTGGATTGCAAAATGTGAATTGAAAAGAAAACGTTTACTTAAGAAAACCATATGTAAGCTTAAGTGGAAAAGAGGCTTTAAAACTCTTTTAGAAGAGATGGGGAGAAACAACAAAAATAAAACCAATAAGGCAATTTGGAGTTGGGCAGGCATATACTCAGCTCTTGGGTGTACTCTGAAAAACTTTGCACTTTGGTCACTTAAGTGCCCACATGTACAAAGTCTGTGTGTGCATATACACATGCAGTCACAAACTTAGCTGAGGAGTAAATATTATGGGGAGAAGCTCCAGCAAAGATATTTATTCTAACTTGCTTTGTGACATACTGTTGTGTGTGTGTGTATATATACATATAAATAACATATACATACATGTGTGCTTTAAAGCTTTTTTGATTCTTTTAATACAAAGAAGGTTGATGTGAATGAAGAATTTTCACCTTGAACAACCATTTTGAATGGCATTTTTTCTTTTTCTTTTTTTTTTTTTTCAAATAAAAGCAAGGGTTGGTTTTTTCACTCTTGTTTATATTCATCTCTGAAACTTTTCTTTTTTGTTGTTTTTTAATTATTTAGTCAAAACCTTAACTGTAATGCAATGGTAAAACTGGGCTTTATTTTTTTTCTGTAACTTGAAGTTGGATAACCCTTTTTGTTAGCATTTGCTAGCTGGAGGCTAATATACTGGACAAACTATCTTGGTAGTTAAATAGAAATGAATAGCTAAAATTGACATTTATATTTTCTTTTGTAGTGGATATAGAGGATGTTGCTAGAGCTCATGAAAGCACTGAAGATTCTCATTTTCTGTAGTTTCCCCCTGTAGGCATGATTGACATATATTGAGTAATAGCCTGCTGTCTTTGTAGTCCCTTCAAGTATGGCATGATCTCTTTGGAAGTAAGGTTGATAAAGATTTTAGAACTTGATTTTTTTGTTTATTTTCTTCAAATGGTGTCTTTGTTTCTGGCAATGTTGCTTTGTTTTTAAAAATGTGTAAGAGGCTGTGAAATTCAGTTGGTCTTGGGAAATCCAGCACTTGACAGATCCTGTCTAACTTTCCCAACAGCTTGCAACCCACATTCCCTTTTCAAGTACCAGTTCTATTTAAGTTTGAAATCAGTGTAACTTTTTTTCATAGTGTTTTGTTTATATAGTTCAAGTAGCAATAACTGTAGAAGTGGAAACTTAGAAACTTGCTTCTGCAGAACCAAAGCTCTTTGTGAACGCAGCTCAATCTCATTCTTATGGAATTAATTTCCACTGAATCTCCCATAAAAGCACTTTCAAGCAGATAGTAAATACTGCAAGCTTTTTCTGAGCCATTTTGAAGAAGCACAAGGATTATCACAGGTTATAGTGGTCAACTTTGCAGTACTGATAGAGGCTTTCATTTTGCATGTTGAAGTTCATTTTACACACTTTAATACTGCTTTGCATCAGCTTTCTTTCAAGACAAGTACAGAATAAAACAATTCCTGATACAAGGTTCGGAGAAAATACTGTAAACTTTTCCAAAATGAAATGCCAGTTACCTTGATTTTTGTACCACATCACATTTAGCCAGTAGCACTCAGATATTCTCATTTGCAACAGAATATCTACAGATGTATTAAGTTTGAAGCAGTAGTTGTTTTCAATAGCATTGCAAATATTGAGGTAGCTCGAAACTGTGAATACAGGACATTCTGAATGTAAGTTAGGTACTAAAGCACCAAACTAGAGAATGTGTACTTGTTCTGATTAGTTTCTCTCAGTCTCTTAATAGCAACGTTAAGATATTTGAAGGAGGGCAAAAAAGACTGAGCTCTAGAAGCATCCTGTAGTAGTTTTGACTGTGACTTGCCAAGAAGATACTCTGTTGCCTTTATGTTAAGCTAAGGGCATAAATGCCAAAATTAATAATTCTTATTGTAGTTAAACCTGTAATGTAAATATAAAGAGGATTATTAATAATGGCATTCTTGCATAAATAGCATCAAGTCAATAGACCATAGTGGCCTGGTTGCTTTTGTAAAGCAGAATAGTGTGAATTTTTTTCTTCTCATTTCTGCAGTCAGATCTGGCTAATCAGTGCTTAATTTTTTAAGTCGTTTAAGCATTACAGATTTCTGAGTAGCTGATCTGTTCTTACATAATTTTAAATTCGTTTATACGTCTTGATTTGCATTTTGGAATTACCAAATTCGTATTAACCAGATCTGACTGTGTATGTATATAAAACAGTGTAAATAACCATTTGTAAATTAGTGTGAATTGTACTGTACCTTGCTTTTATGGACTTGTGTATTGCATTGTATTCTCTCCTATTTTGTAGAAATTTTGATGTAAAGAAGAAATCTAACTCTGTGTGCTGACTTCTTTTGTTAAATTTATCTGTAACAAAGCATAGTAGTTACGTTCAGGTATCCATTTATAGCCTTGGACACCCTGTGTCTTTTTTCCCTGCTACCTTTTTTAACATCTTGCTCTTGGGAATGATTCTGGGGAAAAAAAAGTAATTATACAATGCGCTATAGGGAAGGCTGTTAAAATTAAAAAAAAATCCTATACATTCTTGAATGCTGGTGACTTCTAAACCATAAGCATGTTGAAGTACTCTTAAGTGTGCGCTCCCGTGTGACAGCAATTGAGTTAGTTGTGATAGAAGTCTCCGAATTTAAATGTTTTTGGTGGATATAGACTTAAAATAGGATTAGTTGCTAACTTGTAAATGCTTATAATAACCCCCTCAACCTCAGATCACTCAAGTGGTTCTACCAGTCGCTTTCGTTCACACTAGAATTATTGTTAGTTTGCTTAGACTATCTGAGACTTAGATGAGCAGGTATTTTTCCTGTGTGCACTGCTCTCCCTCTGCAACCTCCAAACCCTAATTCATTAGGGGAAACATGATTATAAAAGCTTCCTTTCCATACTTAATCCATATTTTTTTAACTGGAATTCTGTTCTGATTTATTAGTATATGACTCCTCATCAGAATTATTTCGTTTGAAGTCCCTTGCTAAAGAGGCCTTTGACCTTGGAAGTGAACCATAGGCAGTTGTTGTCCCCAGATGGCCAACTGTATTTCATTACTGTTGCCTTTCAATACCAATCTTGAACTGCGTGATGTCCTACAAGCTTGTCCGTAGTGTGTTTTTACTGGAAAACAGGGGTGTGTGAATCTTGTTGTCCATCTGACAAATTGATCTTGATACAGTTGTCACATGTTGTCAGCTCTACCTGCACCGGATGAAAAGTACACATGCTTATCAGCGTTGACAGTAAAGTTACTGAGGATCCTGGGAAGTGAGCTGGTCATAGAAGTGTTTGTCAAGAGATGGGTTGGGCTCAATAGATACAGGTAAAAGGAAATCCAAATGGAAATGAGAACTTCAACTTTCAACATGGCAAGTTATTGAATACGCCTATTGCATGGTGTAAGGACAAGAGCAAATGGGTAAAGCTTGTTTCCAAGTTAAAATTTTTTTTAAACCGTTTGCTAGCTAGAAAAGGCTTACACAATTATTAATTCCTGCCAAAAGGAATCTTAAGGTAACTGCTTTTCTAATTATAACTTTGCTCTGTAGCCCACTGTAATATGATTTCTTGCTCAGGGTAGTTCTCCCTGTAGCTAGTAGAAGAGGTTGACCTCATCCTATCTGTTTTGTTTTGGGTTAGCTATCTGTTCTTCATAGATATTGTTTTTTCTTTTTGTATTTTTAAATGTGTTCGCAGGTGCATGTGAACATGTAGACTTCATGCTGAATGTTTTCATTAGATTTAAGAGAGATGAAAAGCTGTGACCTTTGGTCTTGCACAGTATAGATCTTCTGTTAGCCAGCCACATAACTTAGGGGAACTCTTGGCAGTGAGAAGCCACGAAAATTTAGGTGGGGTATGTCAGAAGAAAGCAACGTTTGTGGCCTTTAGACCTCTGGAATGGAAAGGAAAATGTGCAAATTGTTTGCATGTGCCAGTTGTGTGGAGGTGCTTAAATGATGTGGTGAGCTGCTGGCTGATTTTTTTTTTTTTTTTTTTAAGTGACTTTTCTAAGTGATTCATCTGTACAGTTTTAAGTTACTGTACCTAGAAACCAGCCAAATTAGGGGGGCAGAGAGGGAGGAGACATTCTAAAATCTGGGCGCAGTTAATTTGCAACCCTTCAGGTGCACGTTGGGCCTTTTCATTTATTTAACAGTGTAGATAATGTTGTGCACCAGGTGGTTCAGTAAGGTTTTATTATCCTTGATAAATGTCAGAAAACTGACTGAATGTGGGCTGGGCCTGAAGTCAGAGTATATGTAGTCAGACCTTAGAACAAGTGGCCAGGCTTTACCAGATTAACCCCCTTCTGATTCATAATTTTACACTGTTTGCTTCTGTAGCCTTCTGAAAAATTTTGAGCATTTGTCTTGGATTCCCTGTTGAGTAGAATTTTAATTAACAGCCCCCCAAAATACGTGATGCTTATGGACCTTAGGAAATCCTGGTGCCGGTTAAGTCATGTGAACATTTAGAAAGCACATTACTTGAAAATCTAGTGAACGTTAAAAATAAATGGTGAAATTACTTCAGGTACTGCACCAGTCTTATGTTCTGTGATGTTGCAACTGCATCTTTTTTCATGATGTAGTATTTTTTTTCCACATAGTAGAGATTCATGCAAAATACAAGATGAAGGAGACCACAGAAGAGAAGCATTAAAAACTGTTACATGCAGTCCCGTAAAATGCAGAATAGATTGGGGAAAAAAGTTTCCTAGCTTTTGGTGGTAGTAACTGTCAACTGTTATACAAAAAAAAAGAAAAAAAAAAAAGAAAAAGAAAAAAAAAAAAAAAGAGTAGTTGTTGAGTCTTAAGTGTGTGACAGACTTTTTTTTATTTTATTTTTTTTTAATAGGTAGAAACATTCTTAACATTTTGTATCTCAAGTACAATCTGTGGTAGTCAGTAATGCTGCTTTGTACACAAGTGCTTTGAATAGTCTCAGCACCAAGAATGTATCCAATCTTTAATATAACTTAGATTCTTTAGTTCTGTCTCAAGCGTCTTAATCCAGCTGTCTACAACCCTTTAATTACTTGCAGAAACAGGGCCATAGCATAGTAGGGATATATTCCTCTTTGTATCTCTTTTTATTTAAAAAAAAAAAAAAACAAAACAATATTTGCCAGTGTTCTTTTAAACATGAGTCCATTTATGTGCTGTGAATAAGTTAAATTTAAGAAGCAACCTTTATCTTCTGGCACTGTCATCCCCCCAAATGTCCCCATGACCCTTTTTGTATGTTGTGGAGTTTAGGTGCATCACTTATCCATTGGAGTGAACTGTATTTCTTTTGAACTAAATGTTATTGAAGCTCTATTATAAGGCCTTCTACCACTGATTAAATGAAGTAATGTACCTTCAAAAGAGATTTATATTGTGTAAATAATTTCAAACTGCAACAATAAAGTTTGTTTCTAACTGCACTATTAGCGTGTATGGTGGTGACTTTACTTTCCCCAGATTTAAAAAACTGTGGAATACTTAAAGAGTTGTAGGCTTTTGACTTCTGTTAAAATGCATACCTCTGTCTGGGATTAATGACCTACCTGAAAGTGCAATGCTTTGAGCTAGTGCTCTGCTTGCACAATGTTGACTCTTAAAATTTTTGCATATTAAATAGCCTAGGTTATTTATTAATATTTTCACATCTGGGAGGCAGGACTTTATTGAACATGGCTGTCAGTAGGGATCACTACTGAAGAATTGGGGGAAGAAGTCCATCCTGACGTCAAGTTCTACTCGTGCACAGTAAGGGCTGTGCTAATGACTTTGTTTTATAGGCTCTGCCTCCAGTGCTAGGGGCATAATGTTAGGCAGTTGCTTGGGGAATGTATAATGAGTATTAGTAAAATTCTGCTGCCTTCGTTTTATTCGTGCAACTGTAAAGACAGTGATTTCACCAAAGCAGAAACTATTTGGGCTTGAGTACAAAGATAGGCTGAGGGAGCTGGGCTTGTTCAGCTTGGAGAAAAGAAGGCTGCAGGGTAACCTAAATGCAGCCTTTCAGTACCTAAAGGGAGCCTACAAAGAGCAGGGGAATCTATCCTTTGAAAGGGTTGATAACAGCAGGACAAGGGGAAATGGTTTTAAGTTGAGGGAGGGAAGATTTAGGTTGGATGTCAGGGGGAAATTCTTTACAGAGAGAGTGGTGAGGTGCTGGAACAGGCTGCCCAGAGAGGCTGTGGATGCCCCATCCCTGGAGGTGTTCAAGGCCAGGTTGGCTGGAGCAGGGGGGTTAAATGAGGAGGTTGGTGGCCCTGCATGCGGCAGGGGGGTTAGAGATTTATGATCCTTGAGGTCCCTTCCAACCCTGGCCATTCTGTGATTCTGTGAGCAACCTTAAGCAATTGACCACTGTGAATTTATTGAGGGAAACATTGAATCAGAGTTTGTATCTGTAATGGATCTTCCTTCTCACTGAAAATTTCTCTCCTACATACACTAAATAGAAAATTTTAGTTTTCTTAGGTCTAGTGGGCTTGAGTTACCAGTCATTGTGTATGTTGGAAGGTATGGATAGAACAAGCAAGTCCTGTTGAGTGCAAAAGAAAACATACCATTGAGCTTGAGAGAAACCATTAACCCTGCTTTGTAGGATAGTTGAGATCCACGCATCTTGGTTTAAGTAGATTTTTTTTTTTTTTTTAAAAAGGTAATAATTCCTTCTTAATTTGGAAGACCTCTGCCTTTTAAACTTACTGGTTGTTTTCCATTAGTGCAGTGGTCATACAGTAATGTTCCGTATGCACAGTAATTGTGGCCTGAGTCTCTAAAACTTCGAAGCATTGCTGTCACTGACCTAAACCTGTGTCTTACTGACACTAGGCTTTTTGTCAAGGCACTGTTTCTGTTACAGGATGGGTAAGACCAAAGTTGTTTTTCAGTTTAATGGAAAACATTCAATGACAAGAGATCTAGGGTTAGTCATCCATGCAGAATTGCTGCCTGGAACAAGGAGATGATGTTTCTCTGGAGCCTCTGTCTTGGCTTTACAGAAAATGCTGAGCAAGCTCATACTTGAGCTAGAAGTTGTCACTGGGGAGTAATACAGAGTTTTTTGAAGGCCAGTCTAGAAATCAAGATTTTGAGTAGAGCATTTTCCTCAAGATTTGTAACAAACTACAAACGTATGATAGGGAAAACAGTGGTGTATGTACTGAACTTCAATACAGTATGTATTGAAGTGTCAACTGTGTAAAATGTGCACCTGTGGAAAACAAAGGTTGGCTTTAATTTTTAAGTCTCTATCAGATTTATTAAATAGAAGCCTTTACTCCCATTAGCACAGCAGAGCCAAGTTGCACAGGAGTGTGTTGGAATCCTCTATGCATGTCAACATGTGTGTCCTAATGACAGCCTCATTTTACAACCCACCCTTTCTACTGACAGCTTTTCTCTCTTTAAGTTTCACAATGTGCTTTTACTGCTGACAAGTAAGAACTGAAACATTTCTTTCATCGGGAACTAGCTTTGAAATGGCAAGTGTGACCTTTGGCTTGTATACTCTTGGAAGTCTTGCTTAAGCTGCTAACCATAACTTGTTTTCTCCCCATCCCCTGTTCATGTTCCCTGCAATTAGGCTGCAGTTCATCCTTATCTTAATTTCTTGCAGTGCTATTTAGAATAATGCTACTTGTCAGTATTTCAAAGTTTTAGGAATATGAATAGAGCAGTTACTTCAAAGGCCAAAGATGGTGTCTCCTTCAAGTGACTTCATGACTAACTGGGCAAGTCAGATGCACAGCTTTTTCTTCATTGCAGTTATTTTCTGTTGACACCTTTTTTTTGTGTCCTATGGAACAGAACAGGAGGACAGACTGCAGCACTTACCCGCAGGTGGCAATGAAGCTGCAGGCTGTGTCTCATTGTTCAAGAAGCATTTCAAGACAGTTTATTTCTGTAGTATAGCATGCCATACATTGAGTTAAATAGGAAAAGGGTGTTCTTTTATCTCTCGATGAGTTGCAGCCAAGATCTGTAATTGCCTTGCTCTTAATGTTGCATAACTGTTAGCAAGACTCAAGCCAAGCATTAATGAATTTCATCAGAACTTCATTTTTTAATGAGCATCATTAATCGTTAGTCATGCGTGCTGCAACCTACACTTCTCTAAAGTGGGGATTTGCCAATCGTCTTGTACTATAAAAACAGCAGCATATTTTCCCCAGATTTTATCAGTAAAATAACAGCATGAAAAGACTGGAGCTAGAGAGACAAAAAAGCACCTCCTTTATTTGAACTTTTAAATACTTGAGATGCTCTCTGAAAGTTAGTCTGCAATTTCTGCTTGTGAGCAGCTGCTGCTGCCCAGCTTTCTTCTCTATAGGCTTTGATAATACCATGAGAGCTGGTAGGGATCTTATGTACCAAACTTGAGATACACCTACAATGGATTCTTAAGATGGATTCACTGGGCTTCCTCTAGCTCTTGTTACAAACTCCCATAAGTTTTTTAAGGCAAACCTTTTCAGCTTTGGAAAAATGACAGCTAGTGATCCACTGTCCAGTATTTATTCCTTCAGGTTGTGCCTAAAAACCACAGAAGGAACATCAGCTTCCTGACTGCTTCAAGCACTTGTCTGGGTTTAGCAATTCAGGTGACTAGTCAGTGCCTGTCCGGATTCACTCCCCCAAGTGCCACTGGGGGAGAGCAAGTGAATGGCTCTTTAATCTACAGTTAAACCACACCAACAGCAATACTTTATTTGCACTGAGCTGCCTTATAGCTCATTCATACTCCCTCTATAACCGATTGGAGCTGACTACTTGCAGAGGTGGGTGAATTAAGTTGTCACGCAGATGTCACTGTGTGTATTAGAGGTTTATGAGAAACAAAACCTTTTTCTTGTTGTGAATACTAGAGGGATTATGATTACTCTTATCTCTAGCCCCTATAGTGCAACCTCTCACTAGAGATAGATGCTGGTTAGTACCAAGATTTCAAAAGCAGATTAAACAAGCAAAAGAGATCGAACTGCATCTAAATACTGCACAATGGGGAAAAAGTCTTCTCTGCATCTTGTGCCTTTGACCAAGGAAATACATTAATCTTAACCAATGTGGATACAAATGTTTGTGGCTCAGGTGGAGGAGTAAGTGGTGTGTAGAGGGAAGAGTAAAAGAAGGGATCTTCACTTGCAAGGGGGCATAGGGAAATGTGCTCATGAGGAGGAAAGAAGCACCATGGGGAAGAAAAATGGGGGAAGAATGAAATATAGATGGCAAAAGAGAGCGAAGAGAGTAATCCCTTATACTGACATGGAAAAAGGGGGGCATGAAATAGAGGGAACATCCATGATGAGAGAGAGAAGACACTGAACAAGTGGTGACAAGAGAAAGATTTGCTGCGGATAATGAGTTTGCAGCAGAGGAAAAAGAAAAACCTCCTTATGAAAGTGTCATAGTTAATTTATTTTATTGTTTCTCTGGCATGTATTACCAAAACCGGTCATGACTTTGTAGTTTTGGTTTTAGGAATACCCAGCTGGAGATCCAGCAGTGTTCAGGCTAGCTTTTGGTGGTATCCCCAAACCAGTTCCACTTACAAGATCTGAGCTTCATGTTTTGGAAGTGCATTTATTCATTAGATGTAGGGTTAACTTCCACTTAGGATTTTCTAGGTGAAAAAATGGAGGGGAAAAATACAAATGTGTGCATGAGATATTCTCCTAGGTGGTCACACATTTAATGCTGTAACTGCTCTTTGAACAAATCTTAATTGCTGCTAATTATGTTGTGGTAACAAGAACATGGAGGTTTGTATCCAACCTTTTCCTAGCCTGTACTACTATTCGAAATTTTGTGGAGGAAATAGTAAGGGACACCCTCCCCCCTGAAAAAACCCCAACCAAGCAACCAAAGAAAAACAGATACAAAATAAGAATATTTGGGGTAAAAATGTTTATCTCAATGTATAGTTGGTCTCAGCTTCAGGCCCAGAGTAGCACTGCTATCTTCTGTGGCTAAGATCAGCAAATCCTGCCACACGTGACTTAATGTGCTGTGAATTAGAAAGACTGAGATGTTAGTAAGGCATTGGGTGTTGTATATTCTGATGGTTCTGTGTGTGTATGTAGTGAGGATGCTGTAAGTGCCACACCTGACTTCATGTAACCTGGTCATCAACAAGGGAGCTGCAAGAAGAGTGACAGTCAGAGCTGGGAAATTCACTGTACAATAAATGATATATGGATTGCATCAATGAATTGATGACTGAAACTACTGAGATCTCTTTTCTGTGCCAAGTTTTTTACGTCATTCATTGTTCTGATTTATAGCTGCTTCATGGGAGAATGATGTGCTTGTGTTAGGGTACTGCAAGTGGAGAACTACTTTGAGTCCCAAAATCAAGGGTTATTATGTTTTGTCACTGAGTGATATTATTTTGTCATATTATACTTCATAATGCTGGACCAAACAGGGTATTGCTGCTGTTTCAAATCCTCCTTTGGGTTATAAACAAATGCACACATCAGGTGGAATCATCGGCATGACTGTGTATCTGTTTGGTTTAATACCTTGCTCTGCTGTTAACCTGTTAACTAGCCCAATCTGGGCCATCTACCTGTGTTTTAAATTTCCTTTTTCCCACCATATTTTACATAAGTCACTTGGGTCTTAGTTTTATCCTGGATACTGATAAAAATGTGTCAGAGATGCAAACACCTACTACTAGCACAATTAAACAACTCCCTTTCTGTATATCTATGTCTGTATAACAAATACAATACAATTAGTGCAAATAATGTAAATAAATTCATGAAGATCTAAAACCAAAACAAAGTCTTCTGAAACTGAAAAGCATGATGAGATTTTGAGAGCTGAAAATGCTGTGAGCAGATAGAGGACACTGTTCTATAACTCCGTCAGTTACTTACAGCTGGTTGTGAACAATCTTCTACCAAAACCATCAGTCCTAACTGCTATCTATTGTGAGTACTCTAAAGAGAGCAAAAAAACAGCTGGCTGGCAGATATACTTTCCTTGTCAAGGGAAATAATCTGAAGTTGTAAAATGTTATCTTACTGTGGTATTGTTCTATCGAGAAACACTTGGCATAAAATAATTCCATTTCATAAAATAACATAAAATAATTCAATATTTATTTAAATACATAGTATCCGGGTCACGGATGACAGATAGTATCTCTGAGTTGCCATATCTAACTATTGGCTGTATTTTTTAAAATAGAGCAGTAAACGAACAAACATTATCTGTGCTATGAATGAGCTTAGGCATGCAAAGCACTTTTGCTTTTTTACTTTGTGTGTAAATATACAGAGAGAGAAAGAGACAGTCTTCCACTCAAGGACCTTGCAACAGAAATAAAGGTAAAAGAAGGTCGTTTTCCCATTTTACAGGTAAAGAAGAACACAGTAGAAGTATAAATTACAAACCCAGCTTTACACAATGGCTTTGGTAACATGAGCCAGAATCAAACACAGATATTAAACGGATCAAGGTTTTCAAATGCCTCATTCTCCTGAGGAGAAATGGTGCTCACTGAGACTCAAATGTTCCTATGATTGTGTTCTATTTACTGAAAGTTTAATGAGATCTGGAGTGGTATATAAGGCCTTGATGAAGCTGTCTTTTCAATTAGGAAGGCAAGCATGTATCTCTCCTGCATGTGTGTGTGTCTCCTCAGCACTGGGATGGTTCTTCTAGAAAGGCTCTTTTTGTCACCCTCCTAAAACCAAGGCAAAAGAGACACTCTTATAAGAGACGACAGAAAAACTTTGCAAGTTCAAAATGCTTTTGTGAAATAATTTCCAGGGTACTATTTTACTTGTAAATCCAAAGATCCACCTGCAACAATTGCTGACAACACTAAGAAGTGAATGATATTCAGCGTAATTTCAGATCCCCTAACGATTTCCTGGCTATCCTTTGATTATCTGCCATATGACTTGAAGGGAACCTGAAATGGAGAGTTCTCTGCATGGGCAGATACCGTGTTCTTAAGTTCAGAATATGTGTGAATTCATTTGCTTTAAATTCCTTGTGCTTTTCTGTACTTCAAATTTTACATTGCTGTTCTCAGAACTGTAAGGTGTACTCCACTACTGACCCTCTCTGTGTGTCCTTATTGCTTCTCCCCTGCATTCATTTAATTATTTGTTGATATTTATCGATTAATAATCAGTGATCTGTTCCACCAAGGCAGAGTTACCATTAGGCAGCATCTCCCTGCATTAGGACAACATCTAGATTTCTTTGCACTGAGACCCATGGTACTCGAGTCACTGAGTTCTCAAGGTGATCCTGATTGCACTATGATGGCCCTGACTGCTCTGCCAAACTGCTTGTTTCCTAGAAATTGGTCAAAAACACTTTTATATTCATGTTAGGATCACAGATGGCAATACTAAATAGCAGTGGGCCGTGAACTGTTCCCTCTCACCAGATATCTGACAAACAGTAATAATTCACCACTGACAACTATTTTTTGAGATCTGTGATTTAGCCAGTTTTTAATTAGAGCTCGCTAAAACAATTCTTCTGTAAAAAGAATTCTGTTTGTCAAAATCCAAATGTTTTGCAAGTATGTGTCAATTCTGACAAATATTTTTAACAAGAAAAAGTCAAAACATTTCATTTTTACTTTCTTGATTTATTTTAATAATATCGAAACATTTTGTTTTGATATAAGATAAAACTGTTTTGACTTCATCCTGTTTTCATTTCATTTTTTTTCTATATAAAAGTATCTTTAACATGCTTCATATTAAATATACCAGCTAACACTTCATATTTGACATAAAAGAAAAGCTCAAGTGAGATGGATAAACATTATCCAAATTAAGTATTGGAAACATGTTGGTAGTTCTAAATCAGCTTGGAAGCAATTTTTAACCCATTTTACTCTGATTTGGAAACTGTCTCAGCTACTCTCCAGCATTGGATGTGGTCCATGACTGATATCCAGAAGGGGAGGGTACAAAAGTACTGGTGTGTCATTGTCATCACCCCCTGTGTCACCTCTCCAAATGTGTGCTCTAAAGTCTCACAGGGCCAAATGAAAGGCTTCAAAATCAATATTGACACTGAAAACATTTATCATCTTGTGGCTCATAACCAGGTATTATGAGGCATGGATGAGAGGAGTTTGCTGTTTTTCCAGAGCCATGACAGGCTCTGTGGTGTCTTTACCCATGCATTACATTGGATTCTTGATTCAGCACCTTGAATATAACTATCAGTGAAGCCAGCAGTGCCTATGGCCACTGACGAGGAGGTGGCAAGGATCACAGAATCACGGCGAAGCACTGGAACAGGTTGCCCAAGGAGGTTGTGGGTGCTCCATCCCTGGAGGCATTCAAGGTAGGGATGTGGCTCTGGGCAGCCTGGTCTGGTGGTTGGTGACCCTGCGTATAGGAGGGGGGTTGAAAGTAGATGATCGCTGTGGTCCTTTTCAACCCGGGCCATTCTATGATTCTACGATTCTGTGATTCTCTTGCTTTATCCAGTGATGCTGTAACTCCATCCCAGTGGGGCTACAGCCATGGGAGAAGCAAGCCATGAAATCTGGCTCGCCACGCCCTGCTTCCCTGCCAAGAACCCTCCCAGTTGCTGTGATGTCACAAAGCCTTTGAGGTCACCCAGCAAGTGGTGCTGCTGCCGCCACTCCGTTGCTGTGCAGACACTGGTGCTGCTGGTGGCTTGATTGAGCTCAGGTCAGAGTGACGGCCAGAGTGCAAGTTGAAGGAAGGTGCAATGCTCAGCCCGAGGTTTTCCATACTCCTCGTCTTCTGCTTGCCCTTCCTGTTCTCCGGCAGCCTTGCCCATTCTGGACACCCTTCCTGGGCCACGGTCATGTGGGATGTGGATCCCCAGGACATGGGGAAGCCAGGCATTGGCAAGGCAAGCTGGAACTACTACCTACCCTATTACTACCGCCTGAACCAGCTTTGGTCTTGGTTTGAGCACCTGGATCCACTGGGATTCGTGGAAGTGCTCTACGAGAAGAGCACAGAGCTGGGCCTATTCCTCATGGTGATTTACCTGTGGAGAACAATTAGGAGGGGCTGCAGAGAGGTGAGTCATGGAAGTCAGGCAAGCCAGACTGTGCCCGAGTTTCTCAGGAAGAGGCACAGCCCAGATGCAGAGATCTCAGGCCCCCAAGGCCCCTGCCCTTTTCATCACACCCCCTGCTCTGTCATTTCCAGGAGAAGAGCCAGGAGAAGATACTCTCAGCTGCCCCAGAGACATACTGCCAGAACCGCTCCTGCAAACGCTGCGAGCTGCTCTGCCAACTGAAGGCAAACCCTGCCTTGATGGAGATATTCCTGAAACATACCAAACACCGCTACCTGCAGGAGGATCTTCCCAGGGGCCGAGAGACAGCAAAATCAGGAGAAGATGGGGAAGAAAACAGAGACTTTTCTCTGCATACCAGCATCCCAAGTAGCTCCGGAGCAGCTGTAAACTGAAGGGGATCCGGCCAAGACACCGAGACACCTGTGCCATCACTGCGCACAGGGAGGGCATGGCTACAGCACGGGAAACAAGCAGGAAGCCATCCCTAGCTCCACAAAAGACAAGGCCGGAAGGAAACAGAATCCAGAAAGCTGGAAAAGACCTACAAGATCATTCAGTTCCACCATCCAACTATCACCAACAGTTCTCATTAAACAACATCCCCCAACACAATATTATTATGACTGCTCAGTATTATCATTTCTAGAATGAATATGTTTGCTTTTATTAGAACAAAAGCATGCATTGGCTTTCTCTCATTCTCTTGCAGCATGAGAGAGCGTGATTCTAAAGTAATGACTTCTTTCCACCTCATTTTCTGGTAAGGAGTTCTTTTCTGAACACCGTGGTGCCTGAAATAGTGAACTGTAGCCCAAACGAAAGACATTTTCAGTAGTACTCCAAAACTGTCTGGTCTGAGCGCATCAAGCATATTTTCACCACAAAGAAACCTGAACACTGAAGAGTGCCGCTGACTGCTGGTAATACCACCCAGCTCTACTGCCTATGGACACAGTACTGAGGGCAAGCATAGGTCAGCAACATCCCTGTGCTGGCACAGATACTCCTTACTAAGCATTTTGGATCACAGCCTCCTGAGCCCCAGTGCACAGGCAGATCACGGAATCACAGGATGGTTTGGGTTGGAAGGGACCTTCATGACCACCTAGTTCCAACCCTCCTGCTATAGGCTGGGACACCTCCCTCTAGACCAGGTTGCTCAGAGCCCTGTCTAGCCTGGCTTAGAACGCCTCCAGAGAAGGGGCACCAACAGCCTCTCTGGGCAACCTTTTCCAGTGTCCCACCACCCTCACGGCCTTTCAGTACTTGAAGGGAGCATATAAACAGAATCACAGAATCACAGAATCATAGAATCACAGAATCATAGAATCACAGAATTGTAGGGGTTGGAAGGGACCTCCAGAGATCATCGAGTCCAACCCCCTGCCAAAGCAGGTTCCCTACAGCAGGTCGCACAGGTCGGCATCCAGGTGGGTCTTGAACATCTCCAGAGAAGGAGACTCCACCACCTCCCTGGGCATCCTGTTCCAGTGCTCCGTCACCTCACTGTAAAGAAGTTCTTGCGCACATTTGTGCAGAACTTCCTATGCTGCAGTTTCCAGCCGTTTCCCCTTGTCCTGTCTCCACTCACCACTGAAAAGAGTCCGGCCTCGCCATTCTGCCCCCTACACCTTAGATATTTATAGACCTGGATCAGGTCTCTTTTCTCAAGGCTGAACAGACCAGTTCACTCAGCCTTTCCTCATAGCAGAGATGCTCCAGGCCTTTCACCATCTTTGTGGCCCTCCGCTGGACTCTTTCCAAGAGATCCCTGTCTTTTTTGTACTGGGGAGCCCAGAACTGGATGCAGTACTCCAGATGAGGCCTTACCAGGGCAGAGTAGAGGGGGAGGATCACCTCCCTCCTCCTGGCCACGCTCTTTTTAATGCACCCCAGGATGCCATTGGCCCTCTTGGCCACAAGGGCACACTGCTGGCTCAAGGAGATGCCAGGCAGCCCACTGTGGGCACAAAGTGAAGAGCAAAAAATGATAACAGAACTGACAAACAAACGAACAAACAAAAAGTAGTCATAAAGACTTTTCTCCCTCTGCTTGTGTGTAGAAAAACAACCACTTGGTCAAAATGGAAAATTGGATGAAATGGGCATTCCGATGGGAAATATCGGCTTCCAATTCTGTATCCTGCACAATGACTGAGACTGATACTGTTTTGCTTTTTCTAAAAAAAAAAAAAAAAAAAAGCTTTTTATTTCCAAATTGCAGCTACACTTTTAAACTTACGTAGTAGCCTCTAAGTCTAAGCATGTGAAGTATTTGGCTAAAAATTACAAATGCTATTTTCATCTGCAATGTTTCAGTTTGTCCATGTCCAACACTTCACAGTTTCAGATGCTGGAAAAAAAAACCAAAAAAACGACAATCAAAAGCTACAAAAAATATGTTGAAACAGAATAGCCTTCCCTGTCAATATTTTATATAATATATATATATTATATTATATATAATATTATATATATATATATATATATATATATAGCCAAATCTATGCAACAGATGTCTCTGTGAAGCAGGAAGAACCATGATGCCCAGAAATATACATCCCTTACTGCATAGTGGGGATGTTCCTGGCAATTACTGACCTCCACCTGTAAAGCCAATATCACTTCTTGAGGAAAAACAATCTTGATCCAGGGTACTTCAGAAACACAAGCAGTTGCAGTGATCCCAAACTCCCTGCAGGCTTAGATTCTTAGATCTAAAATACCACTGGATTTGATGGGGGTAAATTTCAACTCAATGGGGTGGACAGTTTTTGAGGGTGAGAAGCAATAAAGCAAGAAAGTTCCATCCAAACATGAGGAAGAACTTCACTTGCAGAGTGATGAAGCACTGGAACAGGCTGCCCAAAGAGATGATGGAGTCTCTTCTGGAGACACTGAAAACTTGTTGGAATGCTTTCCTGTGCTGCCTGTTGCAGAGAAACTGCTTTAGCAGGAAGGTTGTTTTGCTGATCTCTAGAGATCCCTTCCAAACCCCGGGATTCTGTGGTACATTAAGTAACTACTTAACTAAATGAATAAAAAAGCTCTCTGCTAATCTGTTGATCTTCTGTCTCTTACTGATTCATATTCTGAGTAACAAAAATGTTATTTACTTATTTATTTATTTATTTAGTGTATTTTCTCCCACTAACACTGCAGAGAAACCTTAGCAATGAGTGATCTAGATGTTCTTTTGCATCAGCAAGAGAATTTTTACTGAACTTTATTCTATTTCTCCCATGCAAAGTCATTAAAGGACATTTCTAATAGAGAACTTAATTATGTTTGAAGAACCTTTAGTTCCAGTGATGCATAAGGAGGCTGCTTTTATTTACAGCACCTTGGCCATAAAAAATACTGATTTCAGTTTGGGTTGAGATTGCTGCCTAAAATCTTGGTCCTTCATAGCTAACATATATTTCAGCAGAGCTGATCAGCCCAAATCTTGCTTTTCAAGCCATATTTTCCAAAAATAAGTAAAAATATACTTCAGAATACTCCTGCTCAATTTGCATCCTCTAATAAAATACCTAATGTAAATAAAGCTATGTAATGTAGCTAATGTAAGTAGAGCTACAAGCTCTACTGTTTAGTGGCTTGTGTTGGTAATGGGAGGACGGTTGGACTAGATGATCTTGTAGATCCTTTCCAACCTTGTGATTCTGTGATTCTATGATTCTAAAGAAGAAGTAAAAAGGAAGAACAAAGGAGAATTTTTTAAAAAAGTAAACAAAACAAGACATAAAGCAAAGACATGTTTAAGAAAGTGCAAACAGCAAGATTACATCAACAAATGGAAGCATTACTTGTGTGAAATGCACATATACTACCAAGTTTGTTTTTTATCCTTACCATAATGCAAACACGTACACTACATTTTATCCTTATACTCAGGAGATCCATCTAAGGAGAATGCTGTTCTATAGGGAAGTCTTCACAGGTGGCCATAATACCATTCAGTTTATTGCTTCATTGGAGAAGGCCCAGCAGGCAACCTGTAGGGATACCAATATCTGACAGTATTTTTGGAAACAGTGGAACACAATACAAAATTAGTTCTGAACATAAACTCTGCCAGATTCTTTCTAAGGCCTATGTGCATTTCCAGAGTAGAACCGGTCTTTGCAAGTGGACACAGAAGAGAGGACTTAGAAAGTGTAGGGCTTTTTCAATTTTATTAAATAGAGATGTTGACTATGCTTGTA
This sequence comes from Tympanuchus pallidicinctus, assembly GCF_026119805.1. NCBI lineage: Eukaryota > Metazoa > Chordata > Aves > Galliformes > Phasianidae > Tympanuchus > Tympanuchus pallidicinctus. Next base: position 8,097,726 of record NW_026294744.1, read on the forward strand.
TACAAGACTGTGTGACTCTACAAGATGTGAATACATCTGGAGTATCTGTTTTCAGAAAGAGCACACTTGGATATATCCAGAGCAGCGCCCAAGAACTTGGAATTTTCAGCAGAAGCACTATGGATTTTGTGCTGAGTTGCTAATATCATGGCAACCTCATGTGATTCTAAAGATACTGACCATGTATAAGAGGTATCAGCGAGCAGCAGACTGAACAAATGAAGTATTTATTTACTGTGCAGTATATGTGCTGTTCTTGTTAGCCTCTGCTGAATTTGACTTGGCCAGATATAGAATCATAGAATCATATGTATGGGGTCCACCAGAGGAAACAGGTTTGACATCCTTGACTGAATGAGAGGACTGCTGTATCTGCCTGAAGGAAGGGTTACAAGCCACTCTCATCTGTAACCTGCTTGTTTAGACGTTTCTAACCTTTTCCACTGTCCTCTCACCTCTACAAACAAAATGCTTCATCACAAAAGCAATAACGGCAAAAAAGTTACATTTAAATCTATTGGTGGCTGTTAAAACATGATATCGAAGTACCTTGTAAACTAAGTTGTTGCATTTGGAACAGATGCCCAGGGAGGTGTAGGAGTCACTGTCCCTGGAGGTGTAAGAAACATGTAGATGTGGCACTGAGGGATGTGGTTATTGGGCACGCTGGGGATGGGCCGATGGTTGGGCTAGATAATCTCAGAAGTCTTTTCCAACCTTTATGATTCTGTGATTCTCAAACTTGCACCAGTTTCACGGAAAGTTTCTGTGCCAGCTCTGCATCTAAAAGTGATTATATATTTTTAAAGGTTATTGTACTCGAGTAAAGAAGGTTTCTATTAATTCGTTAGATTATTTTTTTTTTCCAGAAAGACAAGATTACTTTTACTTTTAGAGTGGAGGAGAGCACTGCTTTTTTCCTCCTCTCCAGGCAGAATTTTCTGGGATTACACTTTTCACAGCTGCTCACAACTAAATCTTGTTCAGTGAGATGATCAGTTCAGTGTGCTCCATGAGAAAATAGGACTAATACCTGGGGAGGCCTGGCTGCCACCCTCCAACTTCTGCAACATTTAGATAGGAATCTTTCTTTGTTCCTAATTTAAGATTTGACTCTGAACGTGCTTTTCAAACTAATCCTTTCTTCTACTCCATATATAATCTAATAATGGCTTGTGCCCTGCCGTGGCTCAAACAGCATGTAGGAGGACTGTGCTGGGCTAATACTCCACCGTATTCATTTGCTCATGTGGCTTATTCACATTTCTTACCTATCATCCAGAGTTCTTTTAACTGGAAGACTCCAGGGCAAGCTGAGCTTATGAACGTGTAGCAAGTTTCACAGCAAGGTCTCTTCTCAGTTATTTCTCTGAATCCTATCAGTTGTGGTTAGTTATGTATAAACACAGCCAGAAGTTACAGAGGTCTGATGAGGAACCTTCTAGAATAGGCTGTGCTAAGGAATCACTATTTGTTTTATTCTCATATATTTTTAAATTTAAATAGATCTGTTTCCACGATGAGTTCTTCTGCCACCATCTCAGTGGCTTTTTGTCCACTGTCAGAATAGTAATGTATTTTCTTTTTTCCTTCATGAGAGAGACATAAAATAAGTGCTCCCTCCTCTTCATTCACAAAGCTTTTTAATAGAACTCAGAACTATCAAGGTCCGTGTTGTTAGATTGTTTAGGTAGTGGGGCCATTTCTTTTTTCCTTAGCCTTCTGAAGGGGAAATGGTTTAAAGTTGAGGGAGGGAAGATTTAGTTTGGATGTCAGGAGGGAGTTCTTTACCAAGAGAGTGGTGAGGTGCTGGAACAGGCTGCCCAGAGAGGCTGTGGATGCCCCATCCCTGGAGGTGTTCAAGGCTGGATCGGATGGGGCCCTGGGCAGCCTGGTCTGGTATTAAATGGGGAGGTTGGTGGCCCTGCATGTGGCAGGGGGGTTGGAGATTCATGATCCTTGAGATCCCTTCCAACTCGGGCCATTCTGTGATTCTGTGATTCTGTGAATGTCGATATCTATTTATTTAGATTGTCTAATTAAAAATAGACTGCCTAAGACAGATTATTAAAATTTATTTTTCTGGAAAATTATATTCTGATGGGAAATGTAACCTAAAAAAAATTAGGAAAATATTAATATTGCAAAACAGATTGCAAAAAAAAAAAATAAATATGGTTTTAGCTGATTTGATCCAAGTGAAAATAATTCATGCATAACACTCTACTAGACTTCCAAAGAATATTTAATTTTTCATTCTGCAATAAAACACTGAGTGCTGTTTCTCTTCCAGCAAGTTGTTTCATTGAGACATTTGGTCTTTCTTCTATTCCATGAGCAAAGCTCCCTGGAGGACCACATCTCCCACAACATAATGAATAATTTCCTGTGACTACGCCAGCTGGTACATTACAGGAAGGTAAATCCCATGGGGAGAGTGGGGACATTGGTCTCCTGATTGATTCTCATAAAGCCACAGTGCCAAAGAAGGCAAGCACTGAATACTCTTAATCTGTGTCAGAATGAAACACTGCAAGCCAGCTTCACGTGGAACAATTGATTTGGAGAAAATCAGAACAACTATGATTTATTTTTGAAGACATAAAAATACTGGAATTTTCTTGGGTATTCTTTCAACATGACCATCAGCACTGTTCTGATGCTTTTGGACTCAAGGCCTAAGCAGCCAGCTCTCTCAGCACTGTTTGATGGACCTCCCGAATTCCTTTGCTCAGACAGACATGTCCCTAGTAACCTTTACTCTTGAAATTGAAATGTAGCTGCTTTCATGGGCTTAATAGACATGATTTTTGCCATGTGCTACTTCAGACTTGGAATTGGAGTTTTTAATTAGGGTTTTAAATTTGTTCTGATTGTGGAGCACCCCTTTTTCTCATAGTAATTTCTTGTTTGCTATTTCCTGCAACTGTGTTAGCAACCTTTCTCATGAAAGCCTTTGCTTTTAATGACAGATTGGTAGATCTTTCCTCCCCAAGTTTGACAAATTCTGTTTTAAAGCAATTTATACCTTTGGTGTCCAGATTTATCTTTACTCAAGCTTAATTACATGCCATGTGGAAAAGTGCTTCCTCCGCTCATACCAGTCCTGTTGCAAGATTAATTGATTTCATGTCCTGAGGCCTTAGACTGAGAAGCAGCCCTGCATCTTCCCCTGCTGCCCTTATCCACAGCCACTAGTATTTTGAGGACCACATTCTCTCTTCTGCAGGTGGAGAGCCCCGATGCACCTTGTATCCCATACAAACACTGCTCCTTGACTCTCCCCATGGCTGTTGCCTTATCACTTCTAAGTCCTCATAACATTTTGGAGAGTTATGACAGGAACATGAAGCAGACACAATCACATGGTGCAGTCCTGCTTTCTGCTGGCTGTTCCTTCCCTCCTTATTCTTGGTGTCCCATCTGTCTCTTCAGTCACTGCACAGGGGGACTTGACGTTTCCATGGCATTATCCACAGTGGCGCCAAGCTCCTTCCTGAGTGATAATTAATAAATTCATGCCCAAGTGCAGTCCTTTGCTTTTCTTGGTGTTTATTTGCTTTTCCTGGCTACCTTATCACCTCCTCACCCAATAACTTTCTCCCACAGATGGACCTTTGGATTTCCAAGGTGCTGCCTGTGCCAAATACTTCTGCTGCTGGCTCATGTCACAGCCCCAGCGTGGGAGCTGTGCTGGAGATGTCCGGGAGCTCAGCTTGGCTACTGCTGCCCTACGCAAAGTTTCCACTCTGTTTTCCTTCTCATCTTAGTTTTGAAATGAGCTGCACTGATTCTCAATTCCTTCTTAAAAACCTTTAGTACCAAGTGGGATCCTGCATGTGCTTCCCGCCATCTCTTCTGGCACTCTTGCTCAGGAAGAAGGCTTTCGCTGGCTTTCAGATTGTTCACTTTGAAAATGGAGGGCTGTTTCTGTATTGTATTTTCTTAGGCCTGAGTGGTTTTCTTTCCATGGCACAAACCAGAAACTCACTTACACTCCTTGATCTCCTAGTTCCCCATGATTCAGAACTCAGTCTTGTACAGAATCGAACTTTGACATTTTCTCTTCCAACTTTATGAGTTCAAAATGCCACACTACTGGGGAGCAGAATTCCAGAACGGAGATGTTTTCCTCTAACCCTCAACGAGAGACTATATCAAGACAGGAAAAAATTCACTGTAGATTAAGCTGCTCTTCACCCTCCTGGGCAAACTGCCCTGCAGACGCCTCTCTTGGCATGGCGCCGTGCTTCCAGGCTAGCGGCACACACACCCTACAGCTGCTGGGGCAGGGCAGTGGAAGTCATCATGCCCACATGTGGAAGAGCATATCTGACCTCTCTGTGTCTGTCTGTCTTCCCAAATGCACAGGATCGCTTATACTGTGAAATCACCACGACGGGTATTTGCCTCGCCCTGTGACATGATTGCTAGACTGCTGTACTGGGATCCAGTGATGGATGAGACTCCCCCAGGATGCTTGCTCTTACCACTGGCCGTCACATCCCACTCAGGCATACAGAAAGGACAATGGCTATTTTTAAAAGAGAAAAAGCAGTACCAGTAGAATTGGTGTGGCTTTGATCCACAGAAGCTTGGACTAAGCAGTACTTCTACCGTGTGCCTACCATTGCAGGTGCAATGTACAAGTTACCAGGGATTTCACACAGTCTATTTTAACCTGTGTGCAAAACCAGGCTTCCTGAAAGAATGTGAAAGTCGTGACAATTAATGTACTGCAGCCAGTAATGCTAAAAATCCTGCTCTGTGTGTTAAGCTCATGATGTGCCTCAGCTGTTGCTCGTTTCCCACATTCTAAAAACAATATAGCAGTCTTTCTTCACATTAAGCACAATAATGGTGCTACGTTGCCATGACTAGAAGCAATTGTTAAACAGATCTCCTTATTATGTATAATTACCTCACTGTCTAAGCAAGCAGCCACACAGAGCAGCTTAATTTTTCTTAAATTTAATTGAAATCTGACAGTATTGCAAACTCTCAGAATACTGTAACAAAAGGGCTCGGTATGCAAAAAGTAATTTGTTGCTAATTTTGTTCAGTGCTTTGAAAGGTTGCTGGGAGTAGGGGACCACAAAAGAGAATACACTGCTCTAAGCTGGGATTTTTTATCATTTTCTAAATGACATAGTGAATGACAGGGAAAAGCTGCACGATAGTGGCTGAGTGGGTATTGATGGCTGCTGCGGAGTTAAATGATGTACTGGCACTAAAATATAGTGAAAGAACAAATCATCAGCGACTTTCCTATTTCATTCTTTCAAGAATAAAAACCTACATCAAGAATTCCATAACTTGAATTAGATTTGTTAAAAAAGACAAAACAAAAAAACAAAAAAACCCCAACAACCCGAAAAAGCCTAACCAAAGGAAATACACATCAGACAAGGCTGGTGGTGCGCCCACGCTCCCTCACCCACAGCTGCAGCAGCACAATGGGTGAAGGGCTCTGAAAAGAACATGAAGACTTTTGAGGAGATCCAGGTTGTGCTTTTCAAAAACCTGATAAAGTGTGGAACACAGCGGGAAATCTACTAGAAGGGGAAAAGAAAACCCGCATGGAAGGAGAATGGGTATTCTTTCAGTCCACCTGGGTACACTCAGCTCTGGCACCTCTGGCACCTATCCTCCTGATAGGATGAGCTGGTTTCTCTTGTTGATGGATGGAGACCATGGGCCAGCTTCCACCAGGCAGGAGGAAAAGCTTGCTGTGATACATGACAAGCACAATACCTGCTGGTTTGTGTAGTTATAGCGCCATGTGCTGGCGCTCTCCCAGACCAAGCTGCAAGTATTCAAGTTATTGAATTCAAGTCAGTACACTCTGGGGCTAAGAAGCACGAACGATTTACATGCCCTGTGGATTAGGGACCCAGAGACACCTGAGCCCTGCCAGCTGGGCGCTACTAGCACATGCACTGGTGTTCATAGATTGGGTGCTGCTGAACTGAGCTTTGTGACGCACAAACAGCACAAAATGCATACAAAATAGGTGGATCCTGATGAACACAGATTTCTTTCTCTTGAAGCAGAGTGGGTCCGGGGACTTATAAACAACCTCAGCTGGGGGTGGGCTGGAAATTCCCGACAACTTGCGCTCCTCAGCTGGCAGGGCTGAGTTCACTTCCTGCTGAAACCACAGCAGTCACACTCTAGAAGTGCAAAAAGTGTAGGATTAGAGAGGAGATGACCTCAGTGATGAGAGGTGGGCTCCACCCTCCTTGCTCCACGGGGGGTGATAGCTGCCCTGCAAATGACTACAAGGTCCCCACGTCCCAACGCGGTCTGGACATGATCAGTGACCTCACAAGCTTATTATTGCTTTGTACTTCACTGGCACTTTTTCACTTGAATTTTTCATTTATCCATCCAATATTTTAACTCTCCCAATATTTCTTAAGCCACTCTTGGGTCCAATTATTAGCAAAAAGACAGGGGAACTAAGAATAATCTTGCTTACTCTGCTAGAGTATAGGTCAGCTTTTGGCAGCAAGGATGTTTGTAGTTGTATTAATACAAAAAATGCTTTAAAAAAAGAAAGAAAGAAAGAAAAACAATCAAAGCTTGTATGTCTTAACCAAAATGTAATGACAGCTCATCTGCAATGCCCCATGTGCAAACAGTTCTATTTCCTGGCAGACCTTTGAGACCCAAAGTGGGGACCTCAAGAGCCTAAACCAACCAGCAGTCCTTAGGTAGCAGACCTCTCCAGGAAGCCAAAACGATGTACCCAGAGGATTCTGAGGAAAAACACCAATGTAGCATCTACACTGTCAGCAGCAACAGGCAGAGGGACAGAAATGAGTGTGTGCAAGCAGAGCTAAGAACTGCTGCCTGCACAGAAGAAATGTGTAGAAATGGAGTAAAGAGAGAAAGGGAACCTTTGTAGCACACATGTCTCCGGGGAAGATGATTTTAGAAATTTCTTGCTTCTAGATGGTACCTTGCTTTAATTTGGCTCAGGTAGGAAAAGTCCTCACAAGAAGAATTTAGAGTACATGCCAGTAAATGTGAACAGACACCTACAGCTTGGGTAGGTCAAAGAAACCTGTCATAAATAAGTCCTTGCAGTGACTTCATCAACACATAGCAGCTCAGAAATGCCGTGTTTTGCTTTAAGGCGCTATGTGGTTAAAGAAGCCATTGGCAGTCCAGGGATACATGAACAAACCACATCGACAAGAGGGTATATGGGACCAGGCGGATGGACCCTGGGGCAAGGCAGGCTTCCTGCCCCTTGGTCAGTTTGGTGTAGTAGCAAAGGGGTAGATGAGCATGTCTATGGCTGCCATGCCCTTCCCACAGCCTCTGAGACAAGAACCAGAGTGTTTGGGAGAGACATGCCCCTTGTAATTTCCCAGCAAATTCATTCTTGCAGTAGTCTGCAACCAGCAAACTGGTTCAGTAAGCAAAACAGAGATGAGTCAAAGCTGTTGGATGACACTGTTACCATCTTGGCTCCAAGTTGAGGAAGATTCTGCTCTAAAAACACCCTCACTTCTCAGAAAAGAGAAGAAAGAAAGAAAATGTACAGTTTAGGACTCAAATTCCACATGCCACAGACTCATGTAGATGGGCCCAGAGCCTGACAGGTGAGCAGCAGTGGGATTTAGGTACTCAGGCTGCTAGGATTGAGTGCCTGAGGGAGTGTAAGTAAAGATAGTTAGAGGCCACGCTGAGGTGGGAGAGGTTTCACACAGGTTGTGGTGTCATTATCCAAGCACCAACTGAAACAACTCTCAGGGCTTCCAGCTGCAGCCTCCCTCCAAAACCCACTGCCTCATTTCCTTGAGGCTTACAGTGTTGTGTAAGCCTCAGCAGAGGTGCTTAGGGCAGTGTGAGGGTCTGCCTGCTGCTCTGCTCCTGGATGTGGCAGTGCTCAAGGCTGGCCCAGGTGCTGTCCTTGTGGACAGTTGTTGTCAGCCCGAGTGTGGCTGGGAAGCAACAGCAGGAGCGTGTCAATCAGCGACCAGCATAGGAATATCATTAAGCAGAAGAGGTTAAAAATAGGATTTTGCAATCTAGTGAGCGGAAATTTCAACCAGATGGCAGAGGAAGGAAGGAGATGTTGTTCCCACTCCTAAGGTAAGGATTTTTGCTAAATTATTAAGTATCAGAAGGTTGAGGAGGAGAAGGCAGGCATACAACCTTGCATTACAAGGCTGTGGGGTCAGTGTTGGCCATGAGCTCTGTGAAGTGCTCAGTGTCTGTCTGTCCTGTGTGCTGTGGCTCACAGGGCTTCTGTGGTCCTATTGGTGTGCTGAGAGAGGCATGAAGTGAAATGAGCATCTCCTGCCCACCAGGTGTCTGCTGTGGGCCTCAGCTAGTGGGGTGCCCCAAGGGAGGGAACCTGCAGTTCATGTAGCACCCATGGGTGTCATGGGAGGTGTGACTGTGGGGTGCTCGCTTGGGGCATGTGTATGACTTCTAAATAAATGTTGGCAGGTCTGAGGTTGGTTATCTCTCACTGCTGTTGGTACTGTGTGTCCTGTGGAGAATAGAGTTGGGTTTCATCCTGCTGCAGGAGGAGACAAACACATAGGTGAGAGATGGCTAAGGTCGTCCTTTGTGTTGCCTAATTGATAATGACTTATTATGGTAAAAGGTCACCTGCCATTACTGGCCCTTGGTCACTGCAGTCTGGTAGGCTGGCACCTTCCACTGAATGCACTGATCTGGTCTGCAATGTGCTGCAGCTAGAGGAACCTGCTGCTTTGTAACGGGCTAAATGGCTGCATGGCTGGGGACCCACCCATACAAAATCAACTTTTGTTATTATGTTCTTTATGCAGCAGGAAAAATATTTTTCAGTAAGATTCTTTCCCTTTTTAGGTTCACCAGTTGCTGCACCTATGTAGTTGCCCTTGCCAAAGGCAGGGATAAGGAGTGTGAGGTAGGACGTTCTGTGAGAGGTGCTGCTGGCTGATGCTATTAGGAAGTGCACGTGGAAGAGTTAGACTCTGCATCTGTGTCTGCTGCCACACAGAGTGATGAGCCTTCTACACCTGACATCTCCCTTCCTTTCCTCTGCCCCATGCTGCCCTCTCCCTGCCTCTGCTTCTGGCCCTGTCTCCTGGCCCCCTGTGGTGCTTCTTGTTAGCCAGATCGTGAGTTGGTTCAAATAAGCTATTGTGGAGTAAGGGTTATTTTTTTATCTTCTCAAATGTGTGCTTAAATTTTAATTAAATTTCCAGTTATAATTTTGGAAATAGTGTTTAGCTAAAACTAATACTAGGAATAAGCAAGTACTCTGCAGTGAGACAGCTTTTACTCTACATTGTGAAGATGCTTCCTGGTATCTCCCATCCCTCAAGTATGAAGTTGTCATACATTGTCATAAAGTAAACTGTTGGAAGGGTGGGGACAAGGCTATTCTGGGGCTCGTTAGCTGTGCAAAATGGTTGCATTCAGAAACAGCGTGATAAATTAGCTTCTATTTTGGACATGTTTCTTACAGCTCTTTCTTTTAGTTTATAATGGATTCTCTTCTTCCAAGTGAAGCTGTATGTGAAAAGGTGCTCTGTTGAAATGAGTGCTGCCTAATGGAATCAATACAAAAATATCTGATATTAATTTTCCAGCTTCTGTGATGGCAAATTGAGGAAGGAGGAGGGATCCTCTTGCAGTTGGGCAGGCCCTATGACTCCCTCAGTTATCCCCCACTTAAAAGCTATCAATTTAGAGCTGTCCTGTGTATTGCCCTGTGAATTGAACAAGCCTTTTCAATCTTTAATTAAGGGTGACAAACTCTTTGAACATCACAGCATTCATCTGTTCATGTGTGGAAAGCCTGGTGTAACAAAAGAATTTAATCAAACTACAAGCCTAATAAAGACTACATTGCCTGAACTAAATGATGTTATTGCTGCTGCAGCTCATAGTTTTACATTTAAAAAAGCGGGTCAGAGTGTTCATTCATCTTGATTAGCAATGCCAACCTAATTACTTCTGGAGGAAACAGTAATTAGCTGGAGTCTCACCTCATTAATCATGACATTCTTCTAGCAGACTATTTTTATCTGATAAATGGCTTGGATTGGAACAAGGTGTATATTTGAGTTCTAGTTAATTGTACACAGCTTGCTGCATAACATTTCACATTTTTATCTTTTAACTGCTTCCTTCCTGTGAACTTCTCATCCATTTTTTTTGCACGCTGCTCATGTTGAATGAAAAGTGAATGGTTCATGTAAGATATGTCAACTTTAATTATAAATGGAAGTAACTGAAGATATGTTCCAACAGCAGTGAAATGATGGGGTCCCCACCAGCATAGGAGACCAAGAGAATCTTTTCTCTGGCAGAATCCAGTGCACAGCTACTATTGCACGAAGACTGGCATTGGTTACTCTTAACAGAAACCCAGTCCAAGATTTTCAGTAGGGACTGATGATTAAACACATCCTTGCTCCTGAAGTCAAGTATTTGCAGGTGTATCCATTTAGGCACTTCAAAGCAGTGCACATAAGTCACCATTCATTTCTGAGAGTGTTGACTTTTCACAGTTTCAAAATGTATATTTCAGAAAAAAAAATGTTGCATTTATTATGTATATTTTCAGAGCAGTGAAGAAGCTTATACTGGTGGGGTTGTTTTTGCAGAAGTTGTTTTAAACCATTCAGAGATCCTTCTTAAGGTAATCATGCTTTGTCGAATTATCTGAACTAGAAAAGAAGAGAAGCCTGCAGGTCAGAATTCCAGAATCAGTATTCAAATAAAAACGAACACATTCCAGTTTCCTAATGAAGATGACTGTGCACCAGTCTGTGAATACCTTCTGGAAATTTCCAGAGATAGTGAAATAAGCTGGTGTTTGCATGCGTGCTTCTGAAACCCATGCCCAATATGTCCATGTTGTTGGACTACCACAAGGAAAGCTCTGCATAAGCCAGCATTCCACATTTTTTGTATGGTGCTCTGAGGAGTTTATGTCCATCACTCTATTGCTTCCTACAATAACATGTTAACGTGGGGGGAAAAAAAAAAAAAAAAAAAAAAAAAATTAATGGAAACAAATGGAAAAAAAAGTTATTTTCTTGTTTTTTAACTAATAATTATTGCCAGGGTAATACTTGGCTTCACTTTACATTTTTGAAGTGTAGAAACATTAACATCAGCTTTTCATTTGCTTCAAATAACTGGAGAAACTGGCTGTATTTTAAGGGCTAATGTGTTCTCTAGAAGTACCTTAGTCCTCCACAATGAAGTTCTTACTCTTAACAACAAGAACAGAAAATCCTATGTTTCAATGCTTCCTGCAAGAATATCTGGCAAAAGCTGTCCTGTTGAGGTGTCATCCAGCAGACATTGTGGCAATCTTAGAACTTTCTGGTAAAGGAATAATGTGTATTAATGACAATTTCTGAGAAACCATTAAATAAAACATTCTGATCTCTTCAGAAAGAACTTTGTGAATATACTTTAAAAAGTCTTAATTTCATTGAGTATTCCTTCTTGTGTGTTTTGTTTGTTTGTTTTAGTCACAAAGAGAAAATGAAAAAGCCAGGAGGAAAAAATGCAGTGTCCATAGAATTTTAGTTGTTTAATTAAACTCTGAACAATTTATTTGTAAGAACGTGTCCAATATACATTATTTCTTGCCAGAAAAATCAGTTTATGAGACACAGCTTGTATTTTAAAAAGGTGGCAAGTTACAACCAGCTCTGTACTGTTTTGGTGCAGCAAAAACCATCTCTGCTGGCAAAAGGACCTTTTGTCCATACCTTTCTGTAAATGGGAAATATCTGCAGAAAAGACATGTACTGGAGAAAAGTACATACAACATGTACGTGACCTTTCTGGTACAACAATTATCAGTTTAATTCTGTTTCAATAATCAGTATTGTTGCAAATAGTCAGCTTTGTTATTAGGATCCAACATGCTCTGGGCCAATATTTTTGATTGTACGCCCCAGTGAAAGTGTTAAGCTAGAGGTAATACTTGTCAGATTTTAGGAATGTACAAGTTTTGCTAATGTGTGTGTAGTTATCAGTTAATTCAACCTTAGCAAATCTCCAATGAAAATCCTGGAGTTGCTGGCCACCGCGTTACCTGTAAAGATGCAACTAATGTCCCATAGATTTGATCGAAGATAATTTCTAGACAATTCTGCACATCTAGAGAAAATTACATTCTAACTTCTAATAGGTCAGAAGGAATTCATACTGATATTTTAATATTTAAATAGTACTTTTTTTTTGAGACCTCAAAGCAATTTATTAATGATTAAATCTCTCTTCATCTTCCTCTGATGGAGATTGGCATTATGCGCTCAACTTAGAGGAGGGACTGAATCCAAAGTTAGTTAAGGACAGCTTTCTCAAAATTATGTTATTTAGAGGTATCTTAGTATATACAACTCAGAATAACAAATCTCATCCATAGCTGCAGATCAAAACCTTTGTATATCTGAAGTCTGAGCTTTGACTTGCCATCTGAGTCAAGTGCAGAGCAAAGAGTAGAATGTTACTATTTTCTCTTATAGCTCTTGGTTAAGTTGAATTTCTTCTAATTTCTTCTCAAAGTGGAATCTTCAATCCAAGGACCAAGATGATGTGGTATGCCATTATAACACTATTCCTTACTTTGCGATATGGGAGAAAGGGAGCAAACCTCAACAGAGTCATTTCACTGAGTGGTGGGAATGATGGCCAGTCACTCATTTTCCCAGCTCTTGTGACTTAGATAGCTTGAGATAGGGATGGGGCAGCCATTCTAGTGATTTGAGCATGCAGGACTCAAAAAAGAAATTGCAATGTAGAAGCAAGCGACTGCATTAAACACACGGGTATTGTGCAATGGCATGACTAAGACCAGGATTTCAGCATAAGATCCTCCTCTGCAAAAGGCAAGTTACGTGGCATTTCTGAAGACTAACTCGTGGCTTGTAATTTTATATGGGTTTGAAGTTATCTAACCCACTCCAGAAGATACACATAGTAAAACATGTATTTAAAGAGTTTCTAACACATTCTAAAATAAAATCAAAGGCACAACCTTATGATTGAAAGATTAAATCTTGCCCTAGCCAGTAAAAATAGAATTAAAAAAATGTGAAACTATTTTAAGGATGGTGTTGGCTGTTCTAGACTATTTTAGTTAGGTCTGTGTCTCAGTCTTGTCAGAGATTAGCATGGTCCAGAAGGCTGCAGTAGGTATGCAAAAAAATCGTAGCAGCAGAGGTGGCAATTCCTTTTCATTACTTTTTTTAATAGAAAGCCTATGTCTATAAATGGAATGAGAAGGAAAAATTGTACATGGAATCTGAAAGTAAGACAGAGATAAACCTTGGAAACTTGTTGCAGATCAACAGACTCTCAGGGACAAAACTCAGTCCTGCTGAATGCAATGGGGTTATTTTTTTTTTTTTTAAAACAATGTAGTATGGACTTGGTTTGAGGCTCTAAACCTTCTGCAGTTCTCAACCATACAGTGGGAGGAAGCTGGAACACTGACCAAAATTTTACAGGAGATAAAAATTTTACAGGAGATGTTGCTGATATGGCTTTCATAGGCAACTGAAAAAATGCTAGGCTGATCTTTGAGTGCCTGCTGCTTCTATTTTTCCTCTCTCTCTCTCTTTTTTCTCTTTTTTTTTTGTTCACTTGTATGTATGGAATTTAAAATTAAATTAAAAAAAAATAATTTGGAAAGATTCTGCAGGTGATCTCTAATGCCTTGTGAACTACTTGTGGTACTTAAACTGAGGAAGTCATCATGTAGGATCATCTGTGTTAATTGTAATGGCCTCATCTATGCATAGCTCCTCACAGTGTACACACTGAGGACACAAATATTACTGCAGTGCTAAAGCTTTTACAGTCTCAAGCCAAGAGAAGAGATGCAGGAGTGTTCATAGTGTGTGCATGAGCAGAAAAAGTTCAGTGTAATTGAACTTACTCACTGTGGTTTCAATTGAGTGAGAAGGAGCTAACTCTTGCATAATGATTTTTGACAATATGCAACAGTTTGATGAAAAGAAACTTTTCAGTTGAAACTTCTGAAATCACCTCCCGTTTCTGGTATTACACCAGTGTAATGGGGATTGATACAACCATTTCATGTCAGGTGTAATTCCTAGCAGGCATAGTGTTATCCTACAAACTGCCTGGGCAATTCCTGCTAGTTGTTTCTCTTTGTAATGGTATATCTTGGTTGAGGCTTCTCTTTGTGAGGTAATCTATACTTTCATTTTTTCTAGGAGAGATGATGAGCAAATGCTCCTGCTCTTCTTGATTTGTCTCATCTGCAAAATGGTTCTACGTGACTTATCGCTTTGTGCTTGGAAGCATGTTGGAGCTGCCATACATCTGAATTTTGGCTTGATATGGTTATTCTACTCATTTGTAGAGAGTATGCTGTAATTATTCTTTGCCCCAGGGGTTTGTTTGTACCGAGTCACTGAAGCTGAATTGCCCTTCCTTATGCATATTTTCTTTGCAGATATAATTTGCTCACTTGATTTATTAGTGTGTTTATGCTACTTATGTTTGATCTTGATTATATAAAAAGGAAAAAAAAAAGTGCTCATTGTTGCCTTGAGTTGTAGATAATGCCTGAAATCCATTAATCAGCTCAAATTAAAGTGCTGGGTCTAGTAAATAGGAAGAAGAGGTGGTGTAGATTGAAGTGCTGTAAGTAAACACCTTTTGCTTGGGATTTAGTATGCACAAGGATGTGCACAAGGCTGGTACTCCCATGTAGATTGTCCAACTATTCCAAGTTTGGTTGCTTTTGACTGTGTGGTCTAACTCTTAGCTAGGATTGAATGGGATAGAAGAAGGAAATTATACTTCATTTGTTACACTGGGAAATCTTTAGGGGACACTGAACTTGTTTAAACTGATCAGCACAAACTTGTTTGAGGCTCTGATTTCACCTGCTTTTGTCAGCTGGAAGAGGCCTTGGTGCTTGCAGGTGCTTCTGCTGCAGATGTGGCTGGTGAGAGCTCAGCACCTAGCGAACAGCACTTGCTTGTGGCTGAGTTAATTTTCTGTTAATTATATGGAAGATGCCTGAAGACCTACAGTGGTGATGAGCAACAAGTAGGGGGTGAGGAAGAAAAGCAGGAGTTCTGTGGGTGGGAGCTAATCCTCTTGAGCTGGCTGGCTTGGTGTCACTGTATCTCGAGTCAGTCTGGATGGGTGAGAAGATGTCCGCACCTGGTCAGGGCTGGCTGTGCTTTCTTACTTCAAGTTCTGGGACTGTGGAAGGATTCCCTGCGAAAGAAGGCTTGGAGTGCTGAACGGCAGTCCTGGGAGCTGAATTTGACTCTGATGGAAGCCTGCTGAAATCCAGAATTGCATTCTACCTGGTGAACCAGACTCCTTCATGAAGTAATGCTGCCTTACACAGCTGGGGCCGCTTTGCTGGAACAGCAGGAAATGAGAAGCAAAACTGAGGATGAGGCTCAGTGTGCACAGATTTGTGTATCTTTGTACGCATCTGGTATAACTAAATCTTTGTGTGCAAGGCACATATGATTTTGAAGTGTCAATTTGACTTCGGGTAATATTCAATAATCTCTTTTTATTCCCATTTAAAATCTGGCTTAATTACAGTGTACAGAGTTCCCACAATGAGTATTGTTTCTAAGCTGTGTGTCTTTTTCAAATTCCCAATATAAACAATCCTGTAAATAGGTAATTAAAGCCATCTGCTTCTTGGTAGCCCAGTTACCTTTGCAGCATCATTTACATTTTTCTCCCCTTTAACTCAGGGAATTAAGCTGCCATAAATTCTTACTTTAGTGGATGAACCATTAAAAAAAACAAACAAACAAACAAAAAAAACAACAAAAGACAAAACGCTTGTGGTGCGTAACTTGTCAAGAAGAAAAGACATCTTCTATTAAACTTTTCTTCCAATATATCATACTTCATGTCCACACAATTGTGCCATCAGAAGACAGAAATGCTCCCAGCCCTTAACTCAATGCAAGATATTTAAGATTAATGCATTCACTGTCTGTGGTCTTGATTTTTATTCCTCCTTTTCACTGAAAAACTGCTGCTGTAGGTGCATCGACTACCACTGACTTGTGGATTGAAGGAAAGGAGAAATACTGAGGCTACTCACCCCATCAGGAAGTAGGAATGAGACTGAGCGGAAGAGAAGCTGTGGCTTCTCCATGTCCCAGCCAGAAACAGTGAAGCAGCCCAATAGAGGGGACCTCTGCCCTCTGGGTGCGTGCTGTAAATTACTTTCTCCCACAGCACTCGGAAAATTCTGTATGTCATTCCTGTGATAGAAGAAGCATTCTCTTATTTTTCTGCCTTCAAAATAGCAGGTTCATTTCTAATCACTCACTTGTAAATTCTGGGTTGACACAGTAAACAGTGGGTGGGACATGGCAATATTCCATTTCAGTGGTGCGGTTAAGGGCTGACTCCTTTTAAAAAGGAGTGGAGGCCACTTGTCACTGCAAACCATGCAGAAAGCTGGCAGTTCATCCTTATTGTCTCAATGGCACTTCCTGAATCCAGAGCTCGCCACCAAGTCCAATGTGCTTCCAACTATGAAGAAAGCTGTTTGAGCTTCATAGTTGTTACCACCTTTTGGAGAACAAAGCAAGTAATGCTGCTGCAACATTTGTGATTGAAAGGGTTTATTTTGAAACTAGAAAAAAACAAACAAAACAAACAAACAAAAAAACAAAAAAACACCCAAAAAACCATGAGAGCAAATAGATTCTGTTGACCTTGAGTTTTCTTTATAACTCAAGGTAAAGCTTGCCAGTGGAGGAAGTTGGTTGTCCATAGGTAGATTGACAAATAATTCATTGCCACTTTGGGTGGCACCAGTGGGAAAATAGTATCAAATGTCTTTGAGATTTAGGAATACCATAAATCACAGAACAGCTGAAGTTGGAAGGGACCTCAAAGGTTTTTCTAGTCCAACCCCCTGCTCAAAGCAGAGCCAACTAAAACAGGGTGTTTGGGATTGTGTCCAGTCAGATTTTGATTATCTTAAATTATAGAAACTCTACAGCCTTTCTGGAAACGTCTTCTAGTGTTTGATCATCCTCATGTTAGAAAACAACAACAACAGATCCTCTTATGTTTAAATTGAATATCTTCAGTTTCTCAGTGTGTCCACTGCCTCTTGCCTATTCACTGGATGCTGTTGAGAAGAGTCTGGCTCTGGTTTCTTTACTCTCATCATCAGTTGCATATGCAGACTGACTGTATCAGCCCCAGTCTTTTCTCTGGGATGAACAGTCATTCCTCTTGACCTCTTTCCACATAAGAAATGCTCCAATCACCTAATTCACTTCACAGCCCTTTGCTGGACTTGCTTATGTGAACTCAAAGATGCACTGCTGGATTCTGGTAAACCTGGTGAGGAGACCAAGTGCTTTTCTATAAAGATACTTTCCATCCGGTTGGTCTCTGTACTGTTTCATGGGTTATTCCTTCTCAGGTGTGGGATGACTTCATTCCATACCATTGAACTTCATTGGATTCTTTTCTGCTCTTTTCTCTTAGCCCTTGAAGTTGCTTTGAATCACAGTGCAGCGGTTTGGTCTATCAACCACTCTTCCTAGTCCTGTAGCATGTGCAAATTTGCTGAGTGTAGTATGCCCTATCCTGCAGCACGTTAGTGAAAAGGCTAAATCCCTGGAGCACAGCACAAAAAGGGGTGGTCTCCAGCTGGACTTTGTGTTTCTGGCTGTGATTCTTTGAGTCCAGCAGTTTGGCTAGGTTTTCATGCACCTTGCTGTCTATGTATCCTATGCTTCATCAGTTCGTCCAAAGATTTTATGTGAGACACTGATTGAAGAAGTGACTTTCATTAAGCAAGTTCCTTTCCAAAAGGCAAAGATTGTTTTATGATAAAGTGGGGATAGTCTACTTTGATCAGTGTGAGTGCTCCCATCTTACCTGAATAAACTAAGAGAGCTATTATCTATGGCTGTGTTAAGGGGAACTGAGTGAGGTGTTTGTGAGAATAGAATCCTGTTGCTGGGTAACAGCTTACAGTTTATTGACTTGAATAGTAACTTTTTTGTTTGTTTTTTAACCTCAAGGCTCATTCACTGACTTGCACACTCCAGTTCAGACCAGTTTTATAGGTATGTGGAAGCAGGAGCCTTGCTCTAGCATTCTGATATGCTGGGTCCTAACTAGAGACCCGATTTCTACATGTAGTGGCTCCTTCTGCCTGAGATGAATGTGGGTGCTATTCCCCACGATCCGCGTATGAGATATCTGTTGGTTTCTGTAGCAGGTGGTTGGTATGAGGCACTGATGGCTTTGCTACTTATATAGCCCCATTCCAAAGTCTTTGAATTCCTCTGTGTCTAAGGACATATAAGGTTTCTGTCACTATCTGATCTCTGGCCTAGTTGTGGTTCGAAACATATGAAGTCAACCACGCTTGCTTAAACTCCTTTCTTTGCCATCTCATATAATGCTATTCAGTTAAAACTATTGATGCAGTCAAGATCTCATTTGTTTGGGTGGTATTTTGGGGTGCGCTATACTCCATAGCAGCCTGTAAGTCACAGAATCATAGAATCATCATAGAATCATAGAATGGCCAGGGCTGAAAAGGACCATAATGATCATCAAACCCCTGCCACAGGCAGGGTTGCCAGCCGTTAGACCAGGCTGCCCAGAGCGACAGAAGATGCTACAGCTGTAGCTGTGATGTCTGTAGATATGAAGTGACAAAATACAGAAGGTCATCTTCCACAACCAGGTCCTTACAGCAAGCTTCATGTGGTGGAGATGGTAAATTATCCAGTCATGCCAGGTGTGGATTCAGTAATGCTACTATGTGTGCATCTGAAATACTGTAGTGTTGTTGTAATCTTCCCTCTAACTATAAGGACTGGAGTCTTCAGATTTCTTTTTTTTTCTCTTCATTAAGCCTTGATTTTGCTACCAGTGTGCTGGGTCACCTTGGCCCATGCCACTTTGCACTGCCTCTGTTTCTGCACTGGGAAATAAGAGATAATGGTGATTCCTGCTTTTATAGCATTCTTTGAGATCTATGTGGTGCTATTTAAACACTTTGTATTATTAATATTAATTTATTATTTTAGAGATGAGAGCATGACATGCTCTGGCTTTAATTATTGTGTGCTGTTGGTTGTTACCAGCACATTTCAGATGTGCTTTTGTTTTTATTCAGTAGCAACTTAAAAGTGATAGTGGGTAAACATTTCCAGGAAAAGAACTGTTAATTATGGTTATTCTCTTAGGATGATGACATGACCAGGCAGCATGAATATTTATAATTTAAATCCTGAGTTAGTAAACATTCTCTCCAATGAACAAGAATTGGAAAAGTAAAGTTAATTATTTCGATTGAATAAGGAATCCCATAATAACAATTTTATGGGTTTATACAGTTGGATTATTGGGAGTGTTTTAAGATACACAAAGCAGATTATTGCATGACTGAGCCATTAAACCAGCACTGTACAATAATATCCAACGTTTGTCTTGCTGGTTGTGACCAATTAAATTTAGAATTATAACATTTGCTATGCAGGTAATACAAAAGTAGCTTCTGGATTTACATCTTAAGAATAAATGTTCATGAATTCTTAGTGCGGTGAACTTTCCGTTCCATATGCTGTTTTCTGTAAGAATGTGATGTCTTGCAGGTGCCCAGCATTTTGTTTGAAGAACTTTGATCTTTCACAGTTCCAGCGCTGACAGTTTAGCTTAGAAATAACGGACAGAGAAAAAGCCAACTTAAACTCAAAACATGGAAACATTTTGACATCTGACAGTAGCAGGGAGAGTGATTTGCAAAGAGTGGAGTTTTGCCCATGATTGGCCTTTGCTCCATGTGCAAGGATTGTTTGCAGGGTGGGAGAGGGAGAACACCAGGGCAGAGCCTGGCTGGCTGGGATATGCTGAGGAGGAGCCTCCTCTGAGATTGGATGCTGCCACGGACCATTAATAGTCCTTGAAAGGCAGGCAGGAGAAAGAAATTCTTTTTCCTGGGATTTTAGAATCCATGTCCTAGAAGCACAATCTGTGTTAAGAGATAAGAGCTGCTCTTACTGGCAGTACAGTTGAAGTATTTGCAATAAGGGATTGGAGAGATTCCTGTAGTGCTCTCCCAGTGAGCACCACCTTGTGCTGGAGAGGATGGGACTCAAGGGGCGGGCAGAGTTTAGTGGAGGCCTGGTGCTGGAGGTGGGATTTAAAAACTGGGGAATACTATTCTTGATTAATAGGGAGGAGTGCATGTGCATACACACACATGCACACACTGTCAGGCCTGGTATATTCTAAGTTGAGCTACCACTGGAAACGTAATAAGCATTTTGTTTACCTTAGGGGTATTGAGAGAAGTAAATAGTGCATAAAACACTGAAGAGGAAAGTTCCTTTTGTAAATTTTACTTCCATTGTTTTCCTCACCAAGAACACTGATGAGATGGCTATTCAGATTGACAGCCAAATCTTCAACTGCTATAAACCAGCACAGTTACTCCATTTGAAGTAAATCTACTTTTGTCTTGCATCCACTGAAGATTTGATTTCCTTGTTTCAGTGATGCTACAAGCTTCTTTTGTTAACTCCTGCTTAAAGAATTTCTCTCACATGTATAGCCAAAGGGTTTGTTTTCTTAATGATGCACACAAAAATATATGGGCTGAATTCTGCCTTTCTCGTATCTCACTGTGAATTGCAGCCACTGTGGCCCTGTCAGTGAACTTTATCTGCTATCTAAATATACAGCTGAAAAGAGTTTGATCCCATTTGTCTGTAGAGGTTCCAGTATGGACTTCTGCAAATACTATTGCTTTGTGAGCAGCAAGCACTTGCATGTTAGTATGTTAACTCTGACTAGAGTAGGGCTCTGTCTGATCATACTTCTTTGCACCAAACTTATGTAAAAATCCTTCACTTTATATTGTAAATGTAAGTTATTGGATTTTATAACTAAAAATGGATAAATTAAGATCTTGTAAGGAGAAGCTCCTGCTTCTCTGATGACGGAATTGTGTGATAAACTCACGGATATAAATAGTATTGTCTTCTGTATGTGAAAGAAAGAACCATTTTTTTTCCCAACAATTCATATTCAACATAATTTTCCGCTGAAGAGACTGCAGCAGCTTGCCAGAGTTGTCACACGCCTTGATGTCTTTGAACTTCTTCCTTGGAAGCTGCTGAAATCCTTCATGCAACTGCTCTACTTGGGCATAATCCAGAAAGAGCTTTCTCCAGCTGCTTTGGTTTATTATGTATCAGCTCCCAGAATTTGAGATCACAAGTCAAGCAAAAAGGCTAAATGTAGATGCATACAGAACAGCTGGCACTCTCCCAGTCTGTACTCCAGGAAGACCCCCTGACCTGTTCTCAAGGCTAATGTTCCCCAGGATGCTTTCAGAACCCATGGGATTTTGGCTGTTGATGGTAACAGGCCAACAAATGTCATGCTGCATTTATAGGACAAGATGGGGGGTTGGGGGAAGAGGGAAGGCAGTTAAACCCCTCTGTTTCCTCTATATTCACTGTAATGGGAGAGGAGACTATTTTACATCTTCACAAGCTGGAGATGCACTAGTAAAGCTAAAATCTTAGGATGCAAGAAAACAGCGGTCCAACAGTGAAATACACTTCTTCAGTACTATAAGACTGTACCTACTATTGCTTTTGTTCACACACTCAAGCTCATCAACCCTTCCTTTTGGCAGAGAAGCTCCTTTCAATCTGATAAGAAGGGCAATTGCTTATTCCAATAGAACAACTGCCACATATAGAAATACAAGTGAAGTTAATAGGGCTCATCCAGGTTAGAGGAGGTTCCCTGTTGCTATAGGTGTGTTACAATGGCTCTATGTCCCCAGTCACCTACAACCGTTACATTTGGTAAATTGTGCCAGGCTACAGCATCTTTCACCTGTCAGCCTCCAACTATTAGCACTCAGGTGTGCCTTGCTTTCGCCACCAAGACAGAGGTAAGTTATGGTTTTTCTCTCCCTGCCTCTCCTCCTCTTTTGCAGTGCTCTGTTATGGCATCTGCTAAGTGAAAAATAAGTACTTGAGAGGTGCGGTATCTGTTTTTTACTGCAGCAGAAATTCAAGTCTAAGGTAGCGTGGAGACTTGTAATGGGATTTGTGATACCTGGGCTGGGCAAACACAGTCAGGAAAGTGCAGCAGGAAAAGACTCTGGTAGCACATGTTCATGGTATGTAGACCTGCAGCCCACTGTGTCCCCAGCACATCTACCTGCAGCTTCATGGGGCACTGAGCTGTGCAAGCAAAGAACTGAACAATTCCCAGGGACTTGCGGAGGTGGGACACGATGGAAACACTGTTCACCGTCAGCTTCAGGAGGGTACAAAAAGTCAAAAACCCTGTATGTGCCCATCCACCAAAGTAAAATCCATGGGGTGTAAGTAGGGCTTGGAGCTGGTGTCTCTTGCCTGCCCTGGTATGGCCATAGATTCAGGAGCTACAGTCTGAACACAAATGCACACAACAGCTGGATAGACTTCTTGGCACTACATAGCTCTTGCATTTCCAACTGAGAGACAGAGAAACCTGTTTCATTTTGGATTTTATAATAGAAAATCATCTTTCCCTCCTATGTTGCTGGTACAATGTTGCAGCAGTATTTCCTACAAGAGGACCAGCAGGAAATATCAGGATTACAGAGCTCCAGGACTCCAACTTAGTCCATCTAAGTGCTTAGGCAGATGCCTTCTTTTGCAGAAATGAATAATCCCAATTAATTAAGAATATTCTTAAGTGCTTTTGTGAAATATGTCCTGCAGGATCAAATACCCTTTATTCCTGGAGCTCAGATTTTTTTTTCCAGTTTATTCTATCTTTTATGATTTAAGAAAAACACTTGAAAAACAGCTGCTGTTAAGACTTGAAGATCCTCTATAATTCACATATTCTAAACTCAGCAATCCTAGGATGCGTATGTTCTTTTACAAAGAAGGGGGAGGAAAGGACATGCAGAAATCTTTAAGATGCCATTAAAAAAAAAAAAAGACTTCAAAGACTTCAGTGGAAGAGGGAAAGTTTTATCCTTGTAGCTTATACAGATAATCAAACATCTTTTCCACAGTTTTTTAAGAAATCAGAGTGCAATTGTCTTTTTCAGTAATATCTAAATACTTCATATCTTGAAAAGCTATTGTAATGTTTTCATGTGTGTCATGAGGAAGCTTAGTAGAGTCAGCCTGCACATTTTATATGTGATGTTGTACTGTTTAGTTACACTAAGGTCAATGGTCTTCACTTGTTCTCTTCAGTGAATAATATTCCAAGTGCAACTGGCAGAAAGGATGAGTGATGTATATATCTTGCAAAAAATCCTATTTCTTTACTGCGTGGAATTGGAGAGCCTCATACATAATGACTTTTTATCTTTTCATTTAATAAGTGAAGCCAATCTGTCTTTGAGAAAATACCCCCTTTGGGAAGAGTTGTATTTTCTGACTGTAGGAATTTTATGTAAGAAATCTTTCAATCCTAGTCTGACATGCTAACTATTTCAGTTCTGCTTGGTGGAGGGAGCCCATATATAAGTTCCATGCCTGCCATGCATCCTGGTTTCCTGCACGTCAACAGCAGTGCTGTCTGGGAAGAACAGAGATGAGCAGGGGAATCAGAGATGAGAGAGAGAGATAGCAGGTGACTGTGGGTGGTCTAAGTCCTGTCCTGTGTTCATGAGGATTCCCTCCAATGGCCAAGGAAGATATTTGCAATTTCACTGGAAATGAAGTATAGTCAGAGAAATATAAGGATAACAGAGTTGGATAAGTCACAGTCTGCTTGTGATAGGACAAGGAAAAAGAGTATAAAACTAAAAGAGGAGGACATTTAGGTCAAATGCTAGGAGGAACTTCTTTACCAAGAGGGTGATGAGGCAGTGGCACTGCTGCCCAGAGAAGCTGTGGTGCCCCATCCCTGGAGGACTCAAGGCCAGGCTGGATGGGGCCCTGGGCAGCCGGAGCTGGTGGGTGGCAGCCCTGCCCATGGCAGGGGGATTGCAACTGGGTGATCTTTGTGATCCCTTCCAACCCAAGCCTTCTATGATTCCGTGCAGTTCTCTTTATCTGCCTGAAACAGAGATGGAGAGCATAATAAAGTGTCAGTCTCGATTTCAGTGAAGTTAATGGGAGTTTTGCCATCAACTTCTTTAGAACCAGATTTTGTCCTTTCCATGTACTTGTCTGACAATATTTTCTCTGAGACATTTATATCCACACTTGCAAGTCTGTATAGGTAGCTCGCACATTGCCAAACACTTTAAATTTTCACACTTACTTTGTAGTCATAAAAGTAGGAGAATTTGGAAATCTGAAATTCTCTGCTGTAGATACTCTTCTTCATTTATTTTACTTTGGATAGACTGTGTTTTAACCTACTTAACAGTAAAGATCAAGAGCAGTGCTAGATGTTGGAAGGTAGTGGGCCAAAATACCCACTAACCAGCTAAACCATCTCTGAGTTTTCCATCTTGCTTGTCCCAGTGACAGCGTGGCTCAGATGAAGGTACAATGAAGAAAGACATGTTTCTATGTATGTCTGAAGCTGTTCCATCATTTCTGAATTTGATATTTGCACCCATGATCTGATGATCTTGCCTTTGGATAAACAATATCCTGATGGTGGCTTAAGAGATTCTCATTCTCAGTGTTGATGTTGCTTTTTTTTTTGTTTGTTTCTGGTTGCAGTTGTTCAGCTCTTTTGTTAGAATTATTTTCCAACTTCATGGGACTGAATTCCTGTCTTGCAACTAATATCTCTCAAGAACATATGGTAATGTGCTAGCTATTGCTTTTTTTTCCCCCTCCCTATTTTGCTTTACAAGACTATCCTCCACATCTTTTTGCAAACTATGCTCAAGCATGTTCTGTGTTCAATAGTGCTTATTTTTTTAAGTATTTCATATTTACAAGAAACAATACAATGTAGAGGACAAGCATGACTTCTGAACATAACGAGTACCCACATTTTTCCTAGTTTTGCTGCTGATAGACCACTGTGTCTTAGCTTCAGGTTTTCTGTCTAGCTTTCATATTTTGTATAAAAGATTTCAGACTTGTAAGCCAACCAGTGTTTTATATATGCTTATAACGATATATATATATGCTTAACAATTTATACAAAGACTTCAATGTTTGTAGACTGTGTGCAT
This sequence comes from Tympanuchus pallidicinctus, assembly GCF_026119805.1. Classification (NCBI taxonomy): domain Eukaryota; kingdom Metazoa; phylum Chordata; class Aves; order Galliformes; family Phasianidae; genus Tympanuchus; species Tympanuchus pallidicinctus. Next base: position 8,122,879 of record NW_026294744.1, read on the forward strand.
CACTTCCGTGGTCTTACATTTTGGTATTCTTTCCTTATCTTCAAAATAGGTTTTTTGCTGAACTCCACTGTTAGAAAGTTGAAACTTTCTTATGTTCTTTCGAAGAATTTTAATCATTAGTAATTTGAATTGGAGATCCGTTTTCTATTTATTCAATTCTTATTTACATAATCTGATCTCAGACCTTTCCCTGTATGCTTAAACCCAGCCCATGGAATGGTTAATATGTTGTAGCTGTTAGGTTTTATTTTTCTTTTGAGTCCTTTTATTGCTTCAGTTCCATGTTCTTCATGGAACTTCACTGCAAATTCCAGCTAAATAGTTCCAATATGAAAAGGAAGCCCATTTTAGTGTTGCTTTCCTAGTATTTCTCTGTATTGAGACTACTGGGAGCAGTCATTTTGGTCCTGTTTTACTATATTTTTCAAATAACTCAGGATGAATCCAGGAACTTCTTGATGGCAGTTCTGCAATACAGGCTCTAAATCATGAGGAAGAAGGCTAATTGTGAACATTTCTCTACTGTACTACATGTACTCTACTTTTTTATATTCTGAAGTTGATTCTCCTTTTATTTCTCCTTTTATTTTTTTATTTCACTTGTGGTTACACTTAACCAAACATTTTCCTCAGTATGGCTGGAAGAACAGTTATAAGGAATTATGCTGCTTTTAAGAAAGATGCTTGTTTCCAGTGTTGTTTATGATTATTCTGTTGCTGTTGTCATGATGGGCATGAACATCCTGAATTATATTTTGCAAAATAAAGTTCTTAATGTGTTAGTGATGTCATTATCCCTTCTGCACAAATCCCTAATGTAGAATTCTATGAGGCCACCAGAAAGAGTGAAGAATGCATTTGGATGGCAGAACTGCTGCACAGAAGGAATGAGCAAAGCTTTGCGGGTGAGACTTCATGAATCCCAGATTTTGTAGCCTTTCAACTTTCTTCAGATGGCAATAACAAACCAAGTTTATGCTTTCTGATTTCTTGGGGACTCAGGAAAAAAATCCATTAACAAAGGACAGGACTGGTGTGGACTAAAATTATTTTATCTGGAACTGGTTGTAGTCAGTGCTTAACTCTTCTTTCTTGGTCTGAGCGTGATGGCACAGTACTGTACATAAAATTTACTTATCTCATATGTCAAAAATTCTTTTTCTATCAGTTTTAATAATGGATACTGTTCCGCTCCCTGTCTAGTAAGAATCTTATGCCAAACATTTCCTGTTTCCTAACTCGCTCTTGTTCTGAGCTTGGAGGAAGCTCTTGGCACTTTTCATCTGAGGAATTCAAACAGCTTCCCAGCATGCTTTTATGACCTGCTTAGTACACAGGGACTTGGAAACAGAAGTGGATGGAAACCAGGTTTTGGGGAACTTGGCTTTACATAATCTTTTCCTGCTTTGTGGATGAAGTACCTTCCAGAGTTTGTCACTGCTTACATCTTCTATTGACTGCTGTTGGGTGGGAGTAGCATGCTCTCCATTTCAAACAACCTTTTTTTTTGATATCTCAAATACAACTGTTAAAATAATTCACTCCTGAATTTGTCCTGCAAATCCTTCTGAAGATTTGTCACTATGCCTGTGAGGCCACCACTCCTCCTGCAAAACCTTCTGAGCTGTACCCTGTGGTAGTGAACACGGGTGAAGCAGGGAAAGCCTTTCCTGAGCTCTACTGAATCTATTGTTGTGAGGTACTGTGACAGCCCATCTGTAAAGTATCACAGAGGAGATATATATGTTAATCCCATCGGTCTCCTTGCTCTTTATGGCACGTTATAGCCATTGTGCCAAATTTTAACCTTTTTGAGTGTCTCGGTTTATGATTTTAATTGTATATTATTAGGGCTAGGATCCTGACTCCCATAGACCACAAGAACCCACACCCAGCGCTTCATTTCACTCAGAAAGGCCACTGTGGCCAGAGCACTGAGTCACAAGCTGTCTGGACACAAATGGCCTCATCAGCCCTGCCTGGACTTTGGTGGGGCCCCTCATGGAATCCTTGGGGACAGCCTGGTGCTGAGCTCTGGGCTACATGCGGTAGTTAGGACTTCAGTGCCTGGCATGATCAATGATGAAGAATCAACAAAGGCAGCAGGGAAATTTCCCAAAACTTCTTTGGAGAGGTGTGGGCTTTGGTGGTCCTAAAAGCATTGCAAAGGATTTGGAGTGCAGTCTTCTCAGATAATTTTCAGCAGTGTATGAGTAGGTGTAAGCAGATTTTGGAGGTTAGAGATGATGTTCTCTGTCCAAGTGTAATACTATGATGATAGAATACTATGATAAATTAGAAATTATAATCTGTGTCAGAAATTGTAATCCATGCCTCTGACTGGCAAAGGACCTCTGGGATCCATGAAAGTATTTTCAGAATGTTGCATGAGTAAAGTCATGAATCAGCTGTGCTAGTGTAAGAAGATGATTGTATTACCACTAGAAATTTGTTAAAATAATGAGAGTGGAGTTCTCCTTATTTGTCCTTTGACCTTGAGCTACTGCTATTAACATAGAAGATTAATGTCATTCCATTATAACTTTCTGATAGCTGAGCAAGAGGGAGAAATGTTTTATTTCTTTTAGTACTGCACTTATTCCCTCCCAAAAATTTTTGGAGAGCTACATGACAAAAGAGCTGGGACATAAGGATGAGCATCTCTGTGCAAGCTTTATTATAAAATTGCAGGGATGGATAACGTTTTGAAGACAAAAACTTTTGTCTTTGACACAAAAACTTAAAAAGCTCTTGGTTTTTTATAGACTCCTCCTAAAAGTCTTCTCTTCCAAGCTGTGTATTACCTTCCAGTTTTTGATGGTGCATTTTTGGTCGTTAAAGTGATGATATTTTTTCTGAAGTCACTGCAATCTGCTACAGAAATGCCAGGTGGAAGTAGAAGAAAACATGGAGGCTGGCAGAGAAGTCACTCTTTGGTATCCGTCTGATTTGTAGCCCCTCTCTTTCTACCTTTATTTTACATGCAACTCCCTGTCTAGGGTTGGGGTTTACTTGATTTAATTTCAGCTTTCTAATATCCAATCTAATATCCAATGGACTCCTTCTGTAGTTAATGAAAGCGATAAGCACCTCCAGACATTGTTTTACCTTGAAGGTGAGCCAGCTTTTGGAGATGTGCTTATCCCTTCCCATTGACAACTGAAGAATCCTAAAGAGGGGAGCTGGAACTAATGCCTATCTGCAGATGACTGAAGTTAGGCAGGATGTTTGCTGCCTATCTTGGTGGCTTTGAATTGACCTTTCTAGCTGCAGGCTGATGAGAGGTAGGTCCTCTTCCCCTGTGCCTTGGGGCAGTGAGGAGCTGTGGAGGCAGAACTGGGAGGACTATGAGTGCACAGAAGCTGTGTGCCACTAGCTCAGTCTTTGGGATGATTTTAACAGCTGGGATCACACACCCTTGTAGAAATGAGAATCCTCGGAGGCAGACACTGCTGATGGTGTGTTGCATGTGGCAGCTAGGTGACATCTCCATGGGCACCTGGGCAAGCCACCCTGCAGGGCCACTGATGACTTAGTGCCCAGTGGTCACTGTATGCATCTTGCATGGGCACATTAGCCTGAGAATTGCTGCACAAGCCATTATTTTTTCCAGTGGAGAAAAAAACAGACTTTTTTTCTTAAGAATATAATGAGATCAGAATACATAGCAAAGTATGTGTGAGTATGTAAAGATTACCACTGTATATGCATTTGCTACCATTCACTCTTACGGTTGGAAGATTATCAGCTCTATATCCCTTGACATTATACAGTAGAAAGAAAATTTTCACACATTATCTTTTCATGTATTCTTTTTATCATCGGGACCTCTGTAAGCCAACAAAGCTGCTGGAAACAGATAGCGTTTCTTTATAACTTATCTGTATTATTCAATAGTCACAAGAAATAGAGGAAAAAATGTGAAAAACACAAATGTGTTACAGACTGCTTCTTCATTTTTATTAACATTAGAGCAATAGCAACTGCCTTGCATAGTATAGAAATCTACTCTCCTGCAGTATCCAATAATGTCTTCACTGTTCTGTACATAATTTCTGTGATTACTGAAGGAGAAATTAAAGACCTGTTTTTTTTTGGATGAGATGAGGGGCACATGCAAAAGGTTAAAGAAATCCTACAAATGAAAGGGACTAGAAAGGCTACATCTCTGGGCATTACAGCTGGACTTCTAAAACCAGTGTAATGTAAGAGAAGTGCATGCCTTCACAGTAAATCACTGTAGATTACAAGGATGGGAAAAGTTTGCAGAAGAAGATGAATAAATTCACCATTGAGTGTAAAAGCAATAGAACTCTACCACAGCCTGCAAGAAGAGTATATGAAAGCAATCCCTACCCAGTGAACCAAATATCAAGATTATATCAGTAATCATATACTATTCAAAGTTACTACTGGTTCTTTGTAATTAAAATATCTAACTTATGTGAAGTGATGTGGGTGTCTGCACGACACTGCACAATTTTCTTTGCACGTTTTCTGTACTACCAAGAGCTATTGCAAAAGTGAGCATTTATAGGACATAGCAGGAAACCAGCAGCTATGGGTTGGAGCGGCCACGAGATGTCACTACTAACCTGGTAAACAGCCGTCTCTGCCAAGCTCGTGGACAACATGCTATTAATTTATAATAAAAGGTATCTGACAGCTTTATTCTGATGAATTATGGGAATCCAAAGCATAATTCCAAGTCTTTGGTTTATAAATTGTCATTGATTTTAATGTTCTTTGTAAAGTTGTGGCACGCAACAAATTTTCCTGCCAAAAGCTGTTAAATAAATAGTCATCCTTTGCTCCGAATAGTACATTGAACTTGTTAGAGTGATGAGCAGAACGAATTGATGGTTATCCATAAACCATTTACGACAGAATGCACAGTAGCAATTCAAACAATTATTGAATGCATTTATTATAACTTTTTTTTTTTTTTAATTTTTTTTTTTTTTTAAATACTTCACCGAACCAAGAGGAACAGGCACAGGTAACAGGCAGTAGCAACTGCACTCCGTTCTCTGCCTGATGGCTGCTGCAGGATCTCTGAGGCATATCTGCTTTTTCCCTGCAGGAGGATATCCTGCACCCTCTGGAGATGGACCGTTATTGTAAAGAAAAGGTTATTTTCCTTTTTAAATGGCAACTGCAAACAGCTGTGATTTCTTGAAAAGCTTATAAAATGCATATAATGTCTGTAGTTAATATACAACTCAAATCTTTATATTTTAGATAGCGTTCTCTGTAGAGCCAAAGATGGAGAAGATGAACTTCTTACGTCTATCAACAAAACAGACAATCACACAAAATTACCTTTGAAGGAAAAAAAAAACCAACCACCCAAGGAATAAAACCCAACCAAACAACAAACCAACATTTTTACAGATCTTTGCCCTTTATCTAGATCTGAAGTGAGACTCAATTCTTCTCAGGGCTTTAAGCAGCAAGCACAGTGTGCAAGAAATTCGGACATGGAAGGATGGATTTTTGTTTTTGAAGCAAAATCAGGTTGCTTATATACAAGTCAAAAATAGAAAGTGGAGGTGCTAAAAATCTCGCAAGTAAGCCTGGTAAAGTTTGCAGCACCATTTTGTAGAGATGGGGACAGACAGCCAGATTATATAAATCGGTATACCTCAGACACTGGGGGAAGAAATGGCTTGCAGCAGCTGAATGTAGGGAGCTATGTATGTTTTATCAGTTCGCTGAAGCTGTGTGTACAAGTACTGCTGTGCCTGATTAAAGGGCGTATAACCTCCATCTTTCTGAGATCCCTGCTTTCTAAAATAGCATGAGATTTCAGCTCACATGGAAAATGAGACAAAGTAAAGTTCTTTCACAAGTCTTTTGCTTTTTGCCAAAATGTATCTGAACATGGAATTCTCCGGGTTCTGCTTCTTCACAAAAGTGCTACTTACAGATACCCAACTTCAGCTTTAAATCTGAATGCATTTTGTCTGAGGGGCTGCCACAACTTGGGTAATATGTGCCTATTTTTTTTTTAAAGGAAGCATAACCAGAAGTCAGGAGCAGAAATAAAGAAACTATTAGAAAGTTTTTATAAAGCCGTCTCCTACCGACAGCTTCTCAGGAAGCATTGTGGTCTGACATATAAACACAGTGTTTACCAACATTTCAAAATGCAGCCTATAATCCATGTACACTTGTTATTTTAATAATGCTTTTTATTGCAAGCTACAGACAAACAGACAAATGTTTGAATACAGGCTACACAATGTGGCTCATAGGTATGGACAGGTGACAACACGCTTCAAAAGCTTTTAGTTGCATAGATTCAAAATGCACTTGGATTTCAGTCCTGCCAAAATAAAGCAGTGAGAGGGAGAAAGATTTGTCAGTATACATTTATGCACATTTTTAGTGTATGGGAGGGTTATGTATTAAAAGTGAAAATTTCTAAGTGCTGCTTGCCTTTTCCCATTGCAAATGTGAGTTTTACCCACGGCGGGTACCTCTGGCACTGGAAGGGGCTGCAGGGCCGGGGGTGGGGCTGCCTCTTCGTTTAGGGAAGAGGAAGAAAGTTTGTACCAACACCAAATGCTTTGCCAGTAATTCCTCCGCACTCGGGTTTGCAGCAGAGGGTAGGTCTCTGCAAACCGTTTTTGAAAATCCCTGTAAGAAAATACAGCTGATTCTCCCAGTTTAACATCTGAAAACTAAATAAACAGAACCTTCAAATCCTCAGACATCTAACCAACGTTAGCAAAATAAACAAAATCCACAAAGCAGACAGGTTGAGTGAGACATGATTTCTAGAATCCGAGTCTCTGAGGAGTACTTGCAGGTATTAGATCTCACTTCGCTGTGCAGCTTTTAAAGGAAACGGCGAGGGCAAGCTCTGCCAGTGGTGTAAATCACCCTCGTTCTTTACAAAGTAGCAGAACTGTGATGATTTACTCTAGCTCAGGCTCTGGACCTCCTGAATATAGCCAGATATTTGTCCCTGAGTCTTTCAAGTCCGGGAAAAAAGGGGAGATTAAAATCTTTCCTTACATGTTTTTCCATCGCATGGGGAAAAAAAGGAAGAAAAAAATATGAAAGAACAACCTAACTCCCCCCAAAAACCTGAAAAAATGTTCCACGCAATTTTTTATGGGACCTTTGAGGACCTTGAATTTTTAAGTAATCTTTTTTGATGATTTTAGACAGACCATTAAGCTGAGGATAAAAGTCCCTCTGTTCAATATCTGGATACATTAAGCATTACGCTCAAAATTTACAGCTTTCATTTTGACAAGGAAAATGGCACGTTTGGTCTCAAGTGCTACCTTGAACTGTTTTTCAACATTAAGACAGGTTGTCAGTCCGAGGGGAGGAGGTCTGCGCACCAGTGGCAGCTGCTGCTGCTCTCGCCGTGTGTACGTGTGGGGAGGGAAAGATGCCGTGTTGCTGCCCGTCAAGGGCTGTGACTTGAGAACGCTTTGTTTTTCTTACAGGAAAAGAAAATTATGCTGATCTGGGGGAAGGCAGAAAGCAAACGGGGCATCATTTCTGCCTGCAGAAGGAGTGCTTCATCCAAATATTTGAAAGAATCAAAGGCGGAGGAAGAAGGAAAATCAAGAATCGTATTTCTGGGAAAGCTGTAGGGATTAGAGTAATGAGGAGTTTGACTTCCAGCTTCCCTGGTGCTGTTATTCCAAAACTAGTCTCTCTTCCCAACATCCATGAGGATATTTTTACTGAGCAGAACTGCTTTCAATTTTGTCCTCTGGCTGAAAAAGAGGAGAGAAAAGCAGACGTGTTTGTCCAAGGCTTCCTTAGCTTACTAATCGGGAAGGTTCAGTAAGATCTGAGTAGGAACTGGAGAGGGCTACTTTCAATACTTTGACTCAAGGCACAACTGCATACATCCATTTTTAACAGTATTTTGAGTGGGAGGGTGAAATATCTCAGGCTGTTCAGTAGTGGAGGATCAAGCTTGCTGTCTGTCAGCATTTCGTCTTTCAAGGTTTACTGAAGCTAGAGTTACTTTGGGTTTGGGCACAATCTCACTGATTTAACTGGAGGGACAGAGGGACAGTGACTGCTTCATGCAGGGATAACTGTATGCAGGATCACACAGTTGTCTTTAGAGAGGAATGGGGCTGTCCTAGCTCAGAAGTGTGTCTATCCTGCTTCTAAGTGCCAAACCAGGGATGCTGGACAACACTTCGGCTGACTTTCCATTTTAGTAAGATGAATTCAGAGGGAAGTTTCCAAAGAGTTTAGTTAATTGATGGTGGTGGGCGAAAAGAAGAGACTAGTCCAAGAAGAGATTAGCCTTTCTTTGCTTGGCTGAAATCATTGGGTTTAAGGGAACAGAAGTTAATCCACTGGTTGACCTTCATCCAAATGCAAGTAAAACTGGAAAGTAAAACAACTGTAGGAAAGTGCCTCTGGGATTTTCCCATGTGAACAGAGCTAGCAACAGCTGCCAGCCTATATGTCCTGGTAATGGTCACAAATCTTAGGGCAGAACAGTTGTGCTAACCACAGCCAGAGTATCTTGGAGAGATCTGAGGTACCTATAAAACTGTGTCCTATCTAGCTGCAGGAGACAACACGTGATCAGACTGTCTACAAGCAAGAAGCATATGACTGGTTTGCTGGCCTTAGCCTGGTTTATTGTCCCTGTTTTTATTAACTTCAAATGTCTTGTGATATATCTGATACTTGAAAAGGAGGACAGCAAACAAAAGGAGTTGTTGTTGGGGTTTTTTTGTTTCTTTTTTTTTTTTTTTTTTCTTGGAGGCAGTGAAATATTAACTCAGTGCAAGTACACTAGGCTGTTGTCTGTGATTCTTCACACAGTCAAGAGAGAGCTGACCTACCCCACAAATACCACTCACATGTTTTTCAGAGACACTAAATAGGAAAATATAATCTCTCAAGTCACAAGAGAGCTGAGAAAGTGAGCCGTAACAGGGTCAATTAAACAGGCTTAATTACGATGGAACTTGTGAGCACTTGCCACCCTTTGGACTCAAGTTTGCAGCCTGATTTGGGATCTCAGACCGCTTCAGGCTTAAATTTTTCCCTGTAAAAACTGCATTTTGATTATCAATAATTCAGAGTAAAGTACACACTGTCTGTGTTTCTTTTATTTCTTGACAGAAAATACCTAAATATTTCAAAATCAGCAGGGCTTAATGGGCTTCCTCCATGGACTCTTGAGGTAGCAGCTGAAGTCACCTTGGAGCTGTCGGTGGTTTGCCTTTGTGGGCTGAGGATGAGCCCCCAGAGTCCTGGAAAAGGCACGTGTTGTGTCAGCATCTACATGGCAGGAAAAAAGGAACCAGCCAATGTTGGGTCCGTCATCTGCCTCAGCACCCTGGATGATTCTGGAACAAGTATCAGTGAAATGCTGTGTAAGTGCAGAGAAATTAACATGACAAGTAGCGACCAAACAGATTTGTCAAGAACAAATTGTGTCAAACCAATCTAATTTCCTTTTGTGAGAGGTTATCAGATCTTATGGGTAGAGGAAATGTAGCAGGTGTCTTATTTCCACTTCAGTTAGGCTTTTGTGACTGTCTCTTGCGACATTTTGATAAGTAAGCTAGGGAAACATAATATTGGTGAAATTACTATAGAGTGGGCACAAAATCAATTAGAAAACTGAATATGGAGAGTTATTAGGGTTTGCTGTCAAAATGAAAGGATGAATTGAAAGTGTTCTGCTGGAGTCGGACCTCAGTTCAGTAGTATTCCATATTTTGGTTTCACTTTGGGTGATGAAATAGAGAGCGTACTTCTTAAATCTCCAGATGACATGGTGCTCAGAGAAACTGAAAGTATGCTGGGAAGCTGGATTAGAATAAAAAAATAGCCTTAATCAAAACAGATCTATCATCTGAAAAAAATTAAACACAGCTTACTAGGGAAATCTAGAGGTGTGATGCTCAGGCTCATACAGCCTGAGCACAGGATTTATCGGACAGGGAAAAGAACTTTAAGTGGCAGTTCTGAAGTAAAAAGTATCTGAAATACACAGTGCAGCATAAGTAAGTCAACAATGTCATACTGTTGTGAAAATGGCAGTCACCATACTGGGACGTGTAAACAGGTGTATGGCCTACACGATCCATGAGGTATTACTGCTTTGTTTAGCAGCAGTAAGACCTCAGTGTTAAGGCTGTGTGAGCTTTTTAGGTAGTGTGGTTCAAGAAAGTTGTAAAGCGGCTAGAGAACATTCAGAGAAAAGCGAGGTTCAAGAAACATGGCCTACAAAGGAAGAGAAAATTAATTTATTCTAGAACAAAGAAACGAGGACTGAGAGCAACGCGACAACCTTATGGAATGGCATAAGGCCTGATGTAAAGAGGAAAATAATGCTGTCTCTATGTTCGCAATAGCTAAGGGAGAAGTAATGATTTTAACCTGCAGTTGTATGCTGGGAGTCACTTTCTAATAACATTGATAGCTAAGGAATAGATAGCATAACCTAGAGGTATGTGGTGACAATTACATCACCTGATCTCTTCTCTTACAGAAAAGGTAGTTAGATATCAAGAACAATGCTTGGGGACTAGATCCTGCCTTGGGACAGGAAAAAGGGTGAGGAAAGCCTGAGGGGTTCCTTCCAGTGCTGTTCACCTATGATTTTTTGAGTCTGACTGTGGTATACTCAGAATTAAATGAAAAAGGAATCTAACATAGAGAAAGAAGAATGTGCTCTGAGTAAAAACGTGAATATTGAAGGTGCTGACAGGGAAGGAATGAGCATCTTCATAAGTGTCATCATAGATCTAACTTAGCTGGAGTTTCAAGGTCTAATCATGTGTCACTTATTTCTGTAACTCAGGAAACCATGCAGTATTACATTATTATTTACTTTTTATTCTTATTTTCGTATTTTTTTCAAATTACAAAGGTCTCGTATCATGCTATCACTACTGAATTTCTTTTCTATTGAAATTCTATTGATTTTCTTTGAAAGGTAAGTAACCTTCTCTTTCCTGGATGCATTTGTTCTTCAGACACATAGGCTCATACTCTGCTTTTTGCTAGGCAAATAGCACTTAGCTGACTTCAAAATATTAGTGTTACGTGTAGGATAAAGCTTGAGTCAATTTGAGCTTACTTAATGTTCTCCCACAAGTAATTGTTTTCATTGTGATTTTTTTTAAACTTTCATCCTTCAGCTGTATAAAAAAAAAAGTACCTAAAATCTGTGTTGTAACAGAAGTGGGTGGCTGGCATGCTTGTTATCTCCTTTTGCTGCTATCAGATTGAAAGCTGGGCTTCCTGGACCACAGTGGATCCCAGAAGGGAATATCTTAGGATCTCATGTCCTACTCTCCTTGCAAGCTGAAGGGGTACCCTCTTCCCCCTCCTGCGTTCCCCTGCACATAAGCAGAAGACCATACATGGATGAGGGGATCTGAATCTGACTATCTGTTTTAAACACAAATAGTGAAGACACCGAAGTGGGTCTCCTGGAGCACAACAGCAGAACATAAGGCTATTAGAGAACTCCACATATGAAAACAGTAGCCACATGGAGATATAAATAATAGTAATAAAAATATATATACATGTTTAAGCAGTCAATTTCACTATGTCCTAGAATACCCTGGATCTCTGTATCCCTGCTGTCCTGGGTGACTTGGTTTGGTGATGCTCTGAGGATTGCTGCAAGCACAGGACCTCATGAAATAGGCATGTTCCCCAGCAAAGGCTCGGACTACAGAATTTGGTGGAAATTTCCCAGAGAGTGGATTTCAGCTACACCTAGTTTTTAGGCATTTTAGTTTCAGGAAGGTGGATTGATTGGATTGACTCATTGGTGGATGACCCAGAATCTGACATTTCACTCTAAAGAAAGCAATAGGTGCCACTGTGTAGCACTGATAAATCAGGGGAGCAATGGCATGCAAAGTACACATATACAGAGGGCTAACAATAATTTTTTATTCCCACAAAAATCCCTTAGTCCAACAGGTGTGTTTGCTAATAGCACAGTCTGGAATTTCCTATGTGTTTTTCAGTTTTACACATTTTAATATCGTAGAGTGGAAAAATTACAATGAACAGTGTTGGTATTATTTGCTCTACAAGAGTAGTCAGAGATCTGATCATGAGCAAGGAGCAGAAAATCTCTAGTTCCAAAGAGAGTGATACTCAAAACAACTTCCTGAATTTTATTTTCAAAAGTGATTCATGGACTTAGAAGCCCATCCTCCACAGAATTTCAGCTCACATTTGCAAGTGGGATGGAGAAATCAGTCTTTGAGGTTATCATCTTCGAATGTTTTGCAAGCAGCAGGAATGATCACCTTCACCTCCTTTGAAGGCATATCTGGAAGGTTTTACTTGCCATCCAGTTTCAGGCTGATGCTTGCAGTAGAAGGTCAGTGTAACCGTGGGCTCTAAATTACCAAAATCAGTGATGTAACCCAAAAAGTGTGAGCAATCATTGCTGTCCTTCTACCCGTGCTTTACCTTTAACAGTTTAATTCCAGCCACTATACGAGAAGTGGTCCTCACAGGATAATGAAATGGCATTCTAGAAGAGCCCCAAAAGTGTTTGATAGGAAAAGAGGAGCCTGGAAAGGAGGCTCAGCAAAGAAACTAGCAGAACTGGTAAACTAAACTATGTGTCAGGGAGGCAGGGAACAAAAATGCGAACAGCTGAAGGATCAGAGAACTTTAACTGTTGGTCTTTATCATGATATCTTTTTCACTGTGTAAAAAGTGGGAAAAAGATGACCTTTAAGGATCCCTTCCAACTCAAATGATTGTATGATCCTCCGAAAATAAGGGGAGGTGTCTGTAAGTGAGAGTGGACATAAAGGGAGCAACAGAAAGGCAGTCTGATTTTTCCAGGGGCAAGAAAGGGAAGAAAGTAGGAAGATGAGGTTTTGCCCAGAGTGGAATGTTGTGACGTGGAACAAGAATTGCAGAAAATTAAAGAGGAGGAACTTGGAAAAAGAAGGGACATTTATGGAAAAGTTAAGAGGAAGGGAACTGAGGGCTGAAAAAATATTATTGGAAACATGTAAGTTAAAATGATTGACATATAACTTAGTGAAACAGTCAATCCTTGTCTACCTTCACTGGGATTTAAATATGTCATTATACGGGAAGGGCATTTAAAAGCATGTGCACTACCGCTGTTGTCTCTTCATGCGATGAACTGAACTGCCATGAGTTTTCTAAAATTTGACCTATACCAGATTATTGAAGCCAGAAAATAAATATCTGTCTTGCTTACAAACATGCCAGCTTGTCAGACTGTTATTACAGCAACCAGCATGAAACCCTGCTGCTTTTTAGGAGATATGTTTGCAGTACAGAACTCCAGTGACTTTGGACGTGACAGCTGAAGCAACAGCACATACCCCTGGAACGTGCATTTGGGTGAAGCTACCAGCCTGAGCAAAGCATTTGTCTGTTTTTTTTTTCAGCAGATTTACTTTTCTCTAATTTCATTGAATAGAATATATCTGTACTTGGACAAAAAAAGCTGGGGTCGACAAAAACAGTTTTGATTTAATTTAATGCATTTTAATAGGAAAATGAAAAAAGAAGAAGGAAATGAAGAGTTTTGCAAAGTAAAAGGAAAGAGAGAATATTATCTAGTATTTATTTTTAGTGTTTTTCAGTGGATAGATCCAAAGATTGGGAAACTGAAGTTTGTAGAAGCTGTGGCCTTAATTAGTGGGAAATAATTATTACACAGGCTGAGCAGTTTAGGCAGTGTTAAATGATGCAGGTCTCCATCTGAGTGATTGGCTTAATTCCAGGTAATTATGTGAGAAACACACAATCTTACATATTGTAACTAAATAAGCTTTACAGTGCAATTCTGAGTGATGAGAAGAAATGTTATGTATTTTATTTGTGAACAAGGTTCTATTAGCTTTTGTCACACAATGATTTGGGCAAATGACTAAAAATGAGTAATGATGACTCCTGTATCCGGTATCCTCCTCTCTCCATCACTAAGCAGCTCTGCCTTTCCCAAGTGCTATGTAATTCTTCAAACAAATCCTACTTCTAATTATTTTAATGGGACTTTCAAATAAATTCGCAGGAGTTAGGCATTAATAGCCCAAAGAAATTAAAAGACTCAAGCAGCTTTGAAATTCCAGCTCTCACTTCTGAAGATAGCAATTGTCATTCACTTAAAATACTACAAGGGAGCTCGTGAATCTGGATGTCATATCAGGCCATTGGGATATTAAATCCACTTGTTTGTTTCCATTTCGTTTCACTGAGGCAAGATCTGGGCTGTTAGATATTTTTTGGGGAGATCTTTCATTAGGCTCAGCACACTCTTTATATTGTGCTAGTATTTTAATGGGGCCTTTTCTTTTTCCTTCCTCTGATATTGGATATTTACTGCTGTGTCATTGCCTCAGTGACATAGGAAACATCCCTTCTGATGCAAATGATGGCAGAAAAGATAATAATTTGTACTGCAAGGAACAATATTTAATGATTCAGAGAGTGTCTCCCAGATCATTTTGCGACTTATTGGTGGTTGCCATGTAGACTAGCGTATCTGAATTAACACTATTTACAGTGGCTTGTCCTGCTGTATTCAGAAGCTGCAGGTGCCATGTTATATATGCTAATATATATATAGTATATAGTATATAGTATATAGTATATAGTATATAGTATATAGTATATATATATATATATAGTATATAGTATATAGTATATAGTATATGCTTACTACTATATACTATATAGTATATAGTATATAGTATATAGTATATAGTATATAGTATATACTATATATATATATATATATATAGTATATATATACTATACTATATATATATATAGTATATATATAGTATATATATATAGTATATATATACTATATATATATATATATATATAGTATATACTATATACTATATACTATATACTATATACTATATACTATATACTATATACTATATACTATATAGTATATAGTAGTATACTATAGTATATACTATATATATATAGTATATATAGTATATATATATATATATATATACTATAGTAGTATACTATATAGTATATAGTATATAGTAGTAAGCATATTTGTAGTTGGCTAAGTAAGAATACCTGTACACTGCTTTTGGTTTTAACATTTGGGCTGCAGAAATAGAGAAACCTTAAATAAAACAGAGCCTCTGCTTGCTGGACCAGCGATGCTGCTCCTGGAAGCATGATTTGTGTGAAGAGAGGCAGAGAAGGAAAGAAGTAGCTCCTGGAGGACCAATAAAGAAGAGATGACTCTCCTTCAATCCAGAGAAGATTCCTAGGTAGGCTTTTTTTTTTAAGGAATGAATCACTGGCAAGCAGGTGCACATGCTGGGTGAGGCACAAGAAATGGTGATAGAACCTGCTGTCTTAAATGGGATGTTGGGAGAGAGGTCCAATGCAGAAGTTGCTAAAGCAGGAGGAGGTGATGACTGCTGTCACTCTGAATGAGCACACACAAGCTGCTCTATAGCAAAGAGCAGTGAGCTTGCCTGAACAAGTTCAACCTTTGTATGCTTTTCATTGTTCATGCATACCACTTTCTTTGACACATTTAGGATTTGTTGTTCTCAGGGATTGGTCTCTGCACTGAGTGCTCCAAAATCTTGATTATAAGAGACAGTTTTCCAGGTTCTGTGTTCTCATTTTACATCCCTACGAGCAGCCAATGTTGCTAAATCAGGTCTTCTGTTAAGGAGCAAAAGCTACAGACTGGTAGCTAACAAGTTTTACAGGTGAGTTACAGGTCATCTCTGATACCTTATTACACATATTTCATCGCAACATTCTGCATGCCTTTCTCTTCCATTTTTCCATTGCACGTAAAATATTTAAGGGACTTCTTCCTCCTCAAGCAGGTTGAATGCTGTAATATAATTTCTGTTCATGGACCAGTGAGCACTCTAGCTTGTCAGCATTCACATTACTATCAAACTGTTTAGTACCTGTCTAATTAAAACAGAACTCACTTGCTGATCTCTTCATGCTAAAGCAAATTAAATCCTAATAGGAAAAGTGATATATCACTTAGATCAAAAGAAAATGAGTAACTATAACATAACCACTTCTTCTCCTAATTTTTTTCTCTTTCTTTTCTTTTCTTTTCTTTTCTTTTCTTTTCTTTTCTTTTCTTTTCTTTTCTTTTCTTTTCTTTTCTTTTCTTTTCTTTTCTTTTCTTTTCTTTTCTTTTCTTTTCTTTTCTTTTCTTTTCTTTTCTTTTCTTTTCTTTTCTTTTCTTTTCTTTTCTTTTCTTTTCTTTTCTTTTCTTTTCTTTTCTTTTTTTTCCCCAGATAAAGCAGGGAGGAATGATAGACAATTCTTGTTTTCAGACATAAGCATATGTATTGCTGCAATCTTCTTACAGTTCCAGGTACCAGCAAAATCTGTTTTACTGTAGAGAGATGGAAATTTCCTTAGCTGATGGGAGTACATTATGAGGGACAGAACTTGAGGAGGGAGAGAGGGAGGGAGGAGGTGGCAGATAGAAGAAGGGAGCATACTGGAGAAAGCAAAAATACCCCTAGAACATTTTGAGCTGAACAAGGAGATTTTGCAATTGCTTTGTTGGCTAAAGGAGAGCTGACACTCTGTGGAAATCCCTGATCCTTTTGTTTGGCTGTGCTAAATTGTTCAGGTATCCTAGGGGAAAGGGCTGTTCTAGTCTGATACTCTTGGGTTATTGATAAAAATAGAATAGAGAATATCTCCTTGTTTTCAGCCTATTTGCATAGTGCATAGTCCAAGTGCAGAATGGCCTGTTCTTCTTCGGTCAACAAAGGGACCACTTGTCTTAGGGTATTGACTTGCTCTATGAGGCCCTCAGTTCTTTTCGCTTTTTTATTTTTTTCCCTTCCCCTGACCCTTCCTCTCCCTGAGTTGGAGCACACTTGCCTCTGGCTGGGAATATTAATGAGCATTTCTTTTCAGGAGCTTATGCAGATTCCACTCTGTGAATCAGCTGGCAAGTGGTGCTGGCCAAGCAACTTACCCAGGGTAGTGCCCAAGGGCAGAGCGTGTGAGTGTGTGGCTGCCTCCTTCCCTGGTCAGAGAATAAAAGGTCAGGGAGTTGTCTTCCAGTGTGGGGTGCCTTGTCTGGCATGGATAGCTCAGACAGAACCTCCAGTACAACAAGGTTATTTAACTAACTGCAAATGAGGAATGACTCTTAAAAATGTTAATTTGCATCAAGACGGGAAACCGAGTGGCTCAGGTGGTTCATTATTAACTGCATGTGCCTTTTTCTTTTGCTAGTTCAGGTCTACTCCAAGGCAGAAAGGGCACAGAACATAAAAACTGTCTGAGTATGGTTCACATGAAATTAATTTAGTTGGCTAAATGAGAGAGCATTTTCCAGAGGAAAAATCTTGACTACATTTCACACTTCCATTGCAGTCAGGCAAAGTAGATCAATGAAAATTTTAAAAATCCTGAGTGGAGTAAATTGTAGAAATGAAGCACTCCAGCCTCCTGGAGAAGATGTGCCTTGTTTGAGATAAGGGGTGTTGTTGTAGTAGGGTGAGAGTTTAGAGAAATGCCCACCGCTTCTGTATTTGAGTACAAATTGGTCTCTGCTCTCTGATGCCATAAAGCTGTGGTTCCTGTCCTCTGGATCCTCCTGTAGCCATGTCCTTAGCAGTGGTGGTTCTGTATGCTGCTCTTGATGTTAGAGTTCTTTTCTCGTGACATAGGTTCTGCCAGTCCCACCCTGGTATAGGGCTGGCATCGCTCACACACCAAGTCTGAAAGAACAGATGCTTACAGTGACATTCAGGGAAATCTACTTGTATTTTAAAATTGGGCCAAATCTGATTCTAAGTAACAGGTGCTTTAAATTGTCTCTGATAACCCTTCTCACTGGGATTCTTGCCATTGGGAAGAAAGGATGAATATATATATTGCTGTGTAAATAGAAGTCTAAAACAACCATGTACTAAATTGAACCTGTGTTATTTATTTATAAAATAGAAGTAGAATCATTGAAATCTTGAAGGATTTTTGTGGTTCTAATTTGTGTCCCAGACAGGATTGTGATGGAAAGAGTCATTCTTTTTGCAGCAGTTTGTTGTTTTTTAACCACTGGTTCCAGAAAAAGTGAAGAGTGATTTTTATATAGCTAAGACTGCAGAAAAGAATTCAGTCCACCATGAATCAAACTGTGAGTACTGGAGTTTGCTTATTTGATTTACTTCCCTCCATCTACCAATATGGGTGAATTACTATTCAAACTCTTTATTCTGTTCCTGGAGGCTTAAAGTCTTCTCCAAATTGTGGAAGATTTTCAGAAAACCAATAAATGTGTTTCCGCTTCACACGATTAGAAGGAGAGAAACAATGATCCAAGGGCTGGAGTACCTGGCAGGCTGTGGGAAACCAAGTTTTGGTTCCTTGTTCTGTCTGACACAGGTATTACTTGGAAGGGAAAGAAGAGAACATCCCCAAACCCTTGTAAACCAGTGCTAGAAGCTATTGACTTAAATTCAGGTGACCAATCCCTGTTTACTTTCACTCAAAATTAATTGACTTAAAACTCATCACACTTCTACAGTTAGCAGATTTTATGGCCTTTTAACAGAAGGGCCTCTCTTGTCCTTTCCACAATTGCTTCCAGACTTCACAAGCTGGCAGACCAGGGCTCCTCTGATTTTGGGAACTTTAGCTTTGGAGGTGCTTCCAGTGCCTAGTGTTTGCCCTGGGGCTTGGCTTCCTCCCTTGTGTGCTTGCATTGAAGACTTTGCAGTTGGACCTTAGGGACACACAGGCATCAAACTTCGCCTAAGATGATGTCTGAATGGATGTTTCTTCTCTGGATAGGGTCATCTTTGGCAAGTTGCTTAGCTTCTGTCCTTTATTTCTAAAATGTGGAAAAGGTATTCTGTTCTCTGTCTTTCACAGTGCTGTGTTAGGGTTTTGACAATACTCTGCTATCCCTTGATTCTAGAAAATCAAATTACTGCATCATATAGTATTTTAATAAAATTTATGGAATAGCCTCGATAGACTCTTCTTTTAAAATATTAAATATTTCAAAATATTCAGTAGCAATCTCATGAGTGGAAGATGGATGTATTTAGTGTTGGTTTAACGTTTTACCCTTCTGTCTTCTGTGGGAGCAAAACTAACATAACAAACTGCTTATGCTAAGAAAAAAAAAAGACATCTTGAGTTATGCTACAGTAAAAGATGCTTCATAAAATGTAAGCAAAGTGACTAAGAAGCATGATAGGAGTTTGGTGCAGCATGTAAACTTCAGATATCTACTGGAGAGCTGCTCTTGTTGTACTTGAGAACTTTAATCCTCCTCCCCCAGCTTTGGAACATGGTTCTGAAAAGAAAATTGTTCTTTTTTATTTCCATCCCAGGCTCTCCAGCTGCTCTTTGTGGAGCACCAAGAGCATCTCAACTGAAAGGCATTTTTGTAGGTGCTAAAGATTTTAGCTGTCAGTGCAACTTAACAGAATGGAATTACTTCAAAAATATTTCTTAGCATGATGTAAATGGCACTCAAATCTCTGAAGTTATTGTTACTTTATTCCTCTTTGCTGAAAAGAAGTAACAGGAAAACTGATCACTGCAATGTCTAGTCCCATGTGAAGGTCTTATTTTATTTTGATCCACGCCCTAATGCCAAATAATATCATCGGAATCACACAAGTTAGAGAGGAAAAACACCTATTAGATAATGGCAGGGCGTGACCGTTCCACTAGTGAATTCTCAAGTGCATTGTCTCATGTAGTTTTAAATTACTCAAGCAATTGAGGTGTCTCTGGGGAGGCTATTCCACAGTGTAACGTACCTTGCCATTAAGAAATATTTCCTCCTGTTCAGACTAAATTTTTCCTTTGTTTATTCGTGTCATATTGCTTCTAGCTCACCCCCTGCTGTTACTTAACTGTTCTTATTCCTATCATGTTTAGTTTTTTTCAGACTCCAGTCTACAAATAAACATTCTCCATTCTTGCTTATTGTATGCCCATATGCTCATCTACTTCTTTCTCTTTTTGTATTATCTAGTAATATGTCCTCTCTTTTTCTTGGACCTCTTTTTGATGTCATGCTCACCAGACTGGAATGGTTATTTAAAAAAAGGCTCATCAGTGTCCTGCATGGATGAATTATCACAGTTTGTCAGGCTTTTTTGACTGATGTTCTCAGTTCTCACTCCCGGAATCACTGCTTAATACAGGGTCTGTTCCATTTAACTCTGGTCATGTGCTTAAACATGGGTGTCCAGCCTTTTGGTTTACCTGGGCTGCAGTTAGAGAAGAGGAATTGTCTTGGGCTGCATATGCAAAATTGCTCTGAAAGTAATGCTTCCTATTTACTTCCATGGATTTTACAATTGATACAAAGAGCACAATGATAGAGCAAATTGTCAGCTACAAACTCTATTTTTCAACAGTCATCACACACTGTGCTCACATCCACTATTTGTTCTTCGTGAGCTTTCAACAAGTTCAATGCATGTCAGTGGGTGCCACTTCTTCAACACGGAGGAATTCAGTTACACACCTGTGCTTCATACACACATTCATGTCGAATGCCTTTTTGTCAGACTGCCCCTCTCCTGTTTTCTGCCACACAGAAACAAAATATGATAGAATATTGGTGGGAATGTTCAGTCTCTACTCCTATATCACCAGAATCTGTCTCTGATGGTATGAGCCAACATGATAAAACAGGAGACATTGCTTTTGGAATAGCCCGTTTAAAATATACAATATTGTTAATATATAAATAACAAAGCATTTAAATTTTTAATATTTTTCTTAAAAAATTAAAAAAAGAGAGGAACAAAACTATAAAACTAGGACACACGACCTTGCTTTTGTGAAACTAACGCATCAGGATGGCAGTGGTTGCCATTCTTAGTGAGGTCTCAGGGTGTTCATCAGATATTTCTGATGAAATTTTACTCTTTCTGTGCTTAGTCCTTGAAAACAGTTGTTCAGAAAAGTGTATACTGCAAAAAAGTGATGATGTAAATAAGGTTTGGTTGTGAAGTGATGGTCATCTTTCTCTAGTAATGTGAGAATAGTGAAAGTCTAGTAAGGAGACACAGTCAGATTTTTGTGTTAATATCAGATCGCAACTCTATACATTCAATTCAAAAATTCCAAAGTAATATATTCATATTGACTGAAAATAGTATTGCAAACATAACTGTATGATTTTTTTTTTGAAATTCTGAAACCTATTCTCAAATCCCTTGATCGAAATGGTAAGCACTGCTACACATTCTTCACTTTTCAGGGCACTCTGTTTAGCCTATGTTACAAAACGCGCGCAGTGATTTGCCATAACTTGAGTCAGCACTGCCCAGCACTGCCCTCCCCTTGCCCTGCTTTCAACTGACATAGTGTTAATAGTGCACTGACTGCTTGGCTGTTGCTGAGCAATGGGTGTGTGTCAGGGACCACTGCGGTGAAGAGCTGCTGCCTTTATAGTGGCAGGGGTGGCTGCATTGTCACCTGTGGTGGGCTACTTGTGGTCTATGGATTGGACATGCCTGTGCTTAAGCATCCTGACACACTGATATTAGGAACATGTGAGGAAGAAGAACAGGTGTTTCAGAGTTCGGTGAGTAATGACTCAAACTGTACCATTAAAAAGAAGAAAACGATAGACATCTCCTTCCATTGGAACAAACTCCAACCATTTAAAACATAAATGAATTGGAATGCTTCAGATGTTCCTGTGAGAGAACTGAGCATTTGATACTCATTAACATTTGAAAAAATATTTGTGTGGAGATCTCTGCCATGGTTTGCAAAAAGACTACAAATACTAGGTGGCTGAGTCTTTGCTTGCTGAACTTCCTCCTGTTTTCTCAGTCTGGACACCTTGAAGTAATTTAAAGCTCATTTGCCTAAAACCATCTAAGAGGAGGAGCAGGATTTGGTACGAGATAAGTCCTGAACTGCCTATGCTGTGCAGTGAAGAGCAGTAATAAGTGTGCTTCCATAACTAACAAGGTGGCCTCACTTTGCATCCCAGCATGGCTGTGCTAGCGTGAGCAGAGTAGCTGCACCATGCACAGACTTCTGTGCTGGCCATTTCTTTTTCCAGAAAGCTGTGTTATGCAGGATCAGAACTCTTCACTTCTAAGGACTTTTCTGAGCTCTCCTGCTCCATCTTATTCCCAGGTGGTAATGCACACCTTTAATTTGTTCCCATGAATTATTTAAAATGTAATTGACCTCTAAATTCAGGATAGGAAATCCTGAACTACTCATTGTGGAGATTTAAATATAGGCTTTGGTTGGCTCCTGAGGTGACAGTTAAAGCTGAAGAGCATGTTGGGGCTTATTTTTATGAATCTTCTCTTTTGTATTTTTGTTCATGAAGGGTAAATATTTTTGAATCATGTTTCTTAGTTTCTCAGAGCTCAGGGAAGATTAGTTCTCAAATAGCTGACTTTTAGTCACAATTTTAAAAGAAAAAGAAAAAAAAAAGGAACAGAAATAGTATTTTTCCAGTTTTTCTCTTGGGACATGCAGGACTGCAGGGAGCTGCGGGTGCAGCCCTTGGCAGGAGGTGGGGACTGGGCTGGGGGACTCGCGTCCTTGCTGAGCAGCTCAGCAAGGAAATTCTGCCTTGAGACCAGGGGTGGGAAAGAGTGGGAAAGGGTATAGAAAAGCCTCTATTACTTGTGCTGGAATAAACATCGTTTTTGCTTTTTATCCTCTAATTGGACCTCAGGAATGGTCTGGGAAAGTGTTCATTTATAGCAAGAGGTAACCAAGGCTTACAGTTAAAGGAGAGCAAATGATCCTTCATGAGCTTAAATCCCTAACTGAATGCAGGTACCTTTTCTTGGCTCTTCATACATGGTAAAGATCTTACAAGAAATACGGAGTTTTGTTAATTGCTGTGACTAACTTAGGAACTTTCATGACTCTCAGCAGCAGTAATTTCAGCTAAAAAACAGAAGTAATCAAGGAGTGGAGGAAGCCTAGGTGAAGTGAACAATCTCTGGATAACTTTTTTAGTTTTTGCCAAGCCTAAAGCCTTTCCTGGCTCCTGAAGTTTTTCTTGCCACTGGTTGCTGCTACATTTCAAAATTAAATGGTCTTAAATAGTGTTCATTGGCCTGTTTTTTGATTGTGACAGGCATTTCTGTGCTTTGTGCCATTAACTTCAATAATGTAGTGTAAATGGAGAAGAAATCCACTTTGTTGTTGTCTGTTGGATTTCACTTCACGTATTGTGTGTGCTGTGTGGAAGCTGGATCTAAATTCTGCATCAAGGCCCTCTTGTTCCTGCAGCGCTCTGGGGAATCTTGTGATAAAGTGGGAATTCTGTGGCAGCTACAAATAAATTCAGGTTCAGTTCGTTTTTACTGAATTAAATATGTACATGAATAATACAATTGGTACAGTAATCCTTGTAGTTTACATTACCAAATGCAATTTTTTTTGTGTTCCCTACATTTTCAACATGCCACTAAACTTTGTTATGATAATGTATACCTGCACTCTTAAAGTTTTCAGCAGAAAATTTCAAAGCCCTGTGCAAGATACACGTAAGATTCGTTATATCCTGTATGTGAATTTATGTTTTAGGTACCTGTCACGTATCCTCTCTTTAATTTGCTTTAGACCAAAAACAATGTGTCTGGCCACATGTGAATTGATAAAATACAAATGCTGAAGCTGCACTATGAAATACTACATCTTGAATCAACAATTTTCTGATTGTTCCTGAAGGTAAAAATAATCAACATGTCCAATTATATGTCAGTATTTCAGTGCTAGATTTAATACTAGTCTGTTTTTTGCAATTCTTTCAGAGAGCTGATGCAGTGTTGTGCACTTTGTAGTACAGCACTGTTATGTGCAATACCACAGTTACCCCAAGTCAGGGCAAACCTCCATCCCAAGAGTGACCCATGCACAGATTCATTTCCTATAGACAGCTCATATGGAAAAGAGAGGCAGTGAGAAATGCAGTGACTCGCCCATGGCTGTATAGCTGCAGAGCTGATTATGCGGTGTGCTTTCAGAGTCCTTTAGCATCCAGCGGAGTGACACATCACTTTTGGATAAGTTTTCATCCCCACCCACCATTTTTTCATTTTAAGAAAAGGTGACATCTTTCACAATTACTTAGGGACAATACTAGCACGTAATTTGCAGTGGTGAAATTGCAAAACATGTAGGAATACGCTTGCAAGTTATCAAAGTACTTCTCTCTATTTCCTAGTGGAACAGATACTTAGTATCTACTGAGCCTGGTGGGTGGCCATGTAATTAATCAAATCTTTCCTGGACTTTGTAACGGGGTCTTTCCTTTTCTTTCTGGTTAGTAAAGAAAATGGCTGAATTACAAAAAATTCAGCTGGAGACCTCTGGAGCTGAAAGCACAATTTTGTCTTCCTCTAATGCAAGTTTTAAGCAAAAGCAAAAGCAGAATATGTCAGTGCTTTGCCTTAGTCTTTTATAGTGTTAGACTGGTGTCATTCTGGTCTCAATTCTTATTCTAGGGCAAATTATCCCTGTTAATTTTTCTACATATTCTAGTATCTTGGAAGCTGGAGGTATAAAGTCAAGTCATGCCCATGGTTCCTCCTTCTCAATATGAATAATATATTTTACGATGGATTTGATCCCACAGAGAGCAAGAAAGCAATATTACTTGGAACTGATATCAGAGTGCCTGCATCAGAGTGCACATATCGCAGGCAGAGCACTGGGGTTCTTGCCCTGGTATTGCTGTGAGTCATTGGATTACACTGTCTGTGCAAGCAGCTGTCTCTCATTTGCATGAGGCAGAAATCTTTATTACCAGGGGCAAATTTATCTCTAGCCTCAGTGGGTGGAACTTCCTATGATTTCAGTAGGAGTGCCCCTTGCCTACACATAGGTCCATTTTTCTCCTTGGGGAGGAAGTTCTAGCAGAGAGCTTTAAAAGTGTGTGCATGTTTTTTCTTAACAGAGCCTTGTATAACATTTTTACACTCATTTCCTAACATAAAAGATGATGCTAGACAATGATACTGGCAGGGCTTGCTTACACAGATGCTATTGGTAGTTAAGATAAACAGTAACACCTAGGATGCCAGATGTTGTGATTCATCCCTAGCGCTTGCCAAACTGTAATTCATACTACATTAGGGGCTACCGGTTATTTATTTTTCATCCCACTAGAAGTCTAATTGACTATTCCTCCATCTCCTTTTCTCCCTCTCCCCCCACTCTTTCTTCCTCTCATTCTTCCACCTGTGTTGTATTCACTTTGGCCTGAAGCGTGGAGAAATCCCATCGGTCATCCAGGGATCAGGTACCCCAGGCCAGAGTATCCTAGCTTTACTTAATGGTTAGTGATGGCATCCAAATCATTTTCCTAGTGAGAAGTGGGTAGAGAAAGAACTGAAAACCTTTGCCAAGAAGTACTCTGTGGTGGATACTCAAGCAAGTCAGGTAACAGATGTCCAATCCAAACTTCGATGGGTAATTAGCTGATTCAATATCCAAAAGAAGTAGGTAATTGTTGTGATTTGTGAATCCTCTGCCAGGGCAGATACTTTACAGCTTGCAGATATTTCTCTAATGAGGGAGAATATCAGGAGCTCTGAGCAGTAAAACACTGTTTTCTTAGTATTCAAAAAGAATGGCTGTTTTTTTCTTTAGGGATGTTCTTGGCATAGACTGTTCTTGTTCTTTTCTTTGTTATTTCTTGGAAGTCTTCTGAAAACTATTGATGCAGTATGCAAATTCAATGCAGGAAATGTAATGTTATATAAGTGTAATTTGCCTTTTATTCAAAGACGTTTTTATTCCTTCTTGCATATTTTTCTCTTCCATTTAAAAGAGAGAGAGAGAGGGAAGGAACGTAGTTTAAACACAATCGTATATTTCTTTGACAAAAAGAAATCAGAGAAAGATGCTATAAAGATCAGACTGTAAAAAGAAATTGAGGAATTAGATAACCACTAATAAAAACAAAACTATGGCTATTGCTGGAAACACACAGAATGGAGCTGTTTCAGGAAGAAAAGAAGTGTGTCTCACTCTTGCTGTTGTCCTTGAGCTAGATGTGGAAGGAAGAGAATAGAAAAAAAGCTCTGAAGCCATCTTTCCTTCCTTCTTTTCAGCACCATTTCATAAGTTGTATGGGAAGAGGGAGAAACATGGGGAAGGGGGGCAGGAAATCCTAGCAACCAAAATGCTAGTGATGCAAACACCTCTAAAATGGGCAATTGCTAGCAGGAGTTCCAGAGGGCAAGTTCACTGTTTCCTCTCTTGCCAAGCACGGCAGTGGCTGCTCACATTGGCACTGCAAGCCATGTTTCCTTCAATCCCTGGAGCTGAAAGTTATTGTTTTCAAGTTTACGATGTTTTGATATAAAGAATTGCCTATGCAATGTTGGGGAATTTAAGAAGTCTGTTCTAGTCATTATTGTTTGGAGGCTTTTTTAATACTATCTCAGGCTTTCCTTTTCCTTTCTAAACCTTATTGGTTTCCTCCAATTCCTCTGTTTCCATGAAGTTCTCCCTCTTGTTTTCTTTGAAAACAAAAGTCTGTACAGAAGTCATCAGTAATTCCACTGAAGTCAACGGACTTCCTTTTATGTAAGAGATCAAATTTCCATTGCTTTTCACCGTCCATGTCCAATTTGCCCCATCTGTTGCTGTCCACCCCAAGCATCACATTCTTGCTGAATTGCTTCTTCCTTCTCTCTTTTTTTCCCCTTCCTTTTTTTCTTCTCTTTTTTATCCCCTCTCAGCATTTTACAGTTAGTGTCTCAGCTCACTAGTGCCAATGCAACTAGCAGGCAGCTGCTGGTTGCTTCTATGCACTCAGGAGGAATATTTTATGGCAGAACCAAAGACTGGTCAAAAAGCATATGAAGTCACGACCCTTGTGTGCACCAGTGACAATGAGAGTGACAGTTATCTAAAGTGGTGGGCTTCGAAGGGAAATCCCTGGCCAAAACTGACTTGCAATTTGACACATCTGGCCCCTAAAATTTCTTTGCCAAGGCCAGTACTTTTAGTTATGAAGCAATAACATATTGTTGTTTTTAACTGCATGGAAGAAGAAGCTGAACTACACATCCAGCAAAAATGGACACTGTAATTATCTCATACTTTTAACAGCTCCAACTGTACTCATATAAATTTAGTGACAATAGCAGATCTGTAGGTAAATCATTTCAGTTCAGTGTGAATGCTGATTTACAGAGGCTAATAAAAGTTCAGAAGACTTTAACAAACAATAAAGGAAGAAATGTCTCCTGGAACGACAAAATTGAGATCTGCTCTAAGCCTTTTAAGGACATGTAAGCAATGTTTGTCACATCACTAAACCCCTCACGTAATCTTCCAATCTGAATCCTAAATTTTCTTCTAGAACCCAACCCCATATTTCACTTATAACCATGCCCTTTTATTCTCTACTTGCATAAAAGGACAAAAAGCACAGCACTTCAGTGATTACACAATTATACTTATGTATTTAATGCAAGTCACTTATCTAGTGCCAGGTAAAAAATCACTAAGTTAGTAAGAGACTGGTGGAGTAGAATTAGATTACCTTTGAGAGGATGAATGATCCAAAAGAAAAAAAAAGAAAAAAAGAAAAAAAGATTAGTCTTAGCTAAAATGCTCTACTTGCCCCCAATTTCCTGCAAGCAAACAAATATTTACCAAAAGCTAATTTTGAGAAAGTGGCCTCCGAGAACAAAGCATTGGAAGCTGTCCTCCATGTTTTCCTGCCTCCTATGCAGAAAGGTCTTCCATGCATCACTCAGACAAGGTTAAAAAATTACTGCATTTTGCCTAAGCCAACAGTCAAGTTGGCTTAGATAATATAAGATCTGCAAGATAATATGCAAGATAATATTGCAGAAAATAAACATTTTGGACAGCATTAAAATCTAACTGGACTAAGGAGAAGAATGCAGATTGAAACCAGGTGTGGATTTAGACTCAGCTATACTTTTGTCTTATGATGTGCTCTTGCTCATTGATAAAAGCTTCAGCTTTTCACTTTTTCTATTCAGAGTGGCTGGGAAAGAGAAGTTGTAAATTCACTGTAGCACGATTGACATCTTGAAAGCAAAATGCCTCCCAAATTGGTTCAGTTGCTGGAAACTGTGAAATACTTGCAGCATTTAATTCAACCCTGAATTCAGGAAAATAATTTTGAGAAAATAAGTGTAAAATTTTGGGCTTCTTTTTGGTTTTTGGAATGCAGAAAATGAGGAAAAAAAAAAAAAAAGTTTGAATAAAGGCAGGGTGAGCAGAACTAAGGCTTTAAAATGGAATGGGAAAAATAATGGTTCAGGATCCTTTTGGTGTTAATTTACCTGCAAAGTGATTCTTTCCATCAGTAGCCTGTCACATAGAAAACAGTTTTCAAACCGTGATTCACAAAAACACTCTGAGGGCATCAGTAGGCTGGAGCAGCTCAGGGGCAAGCAGTACAAAGTTTGTGAGTTCTGCATCTGTGGGGCTCAGGAAGAAGAAGATGGATGATCAATCTCACCAACACAAGCTGGATGAGCACTGCCTGCTCCAGCCCTTCACCTGAGGAGCAGACAGGTTCTTCAAATAGTTTTTCTTTCTCACTGGTTATCACTTCCACAGAGTGTACAAAGAACCAAGTTAAAACTGTGCTGATGTCATTTTCTCAGTAATGAGTATGGATCATATCCCCAGTGGATACAAACCCAAACCTCATTAAATTGTGTGTCCCCATAATGAAGTCCTTGCCCAGTTCTGAAACACCAACAGTCTTCTTTGTGTGTAGATCAAATCTTTGAAGCTGCAGTGCAGCTGATGGATATTTCTGTGTACACAGTTATTATGTGCACGATGAGCATGATTACTGCTTGGATACACTGTTTGCATTTTACAGTGCTATGTGGAGGATTTGCAAAGCCTAGGCTATATTATGCATAGCAAAAGTCCAAATAAACTTTGCTTTCTTTGTTCCTGAAGAAGAAACTTTGACAATAGAAGAAACAATTTCTTAGAAACAGTATACACTTTCTAAAAGATGTGCTGACCTATGAAAGAATCTATTTTTTAAAGTTTACACTGTTTTTACAACACGTTTGATATTTTATGCAAGCTGTCATCTAATGGAAATAATGACCTCAGGGACATGTGTTTATCTTGGTTTTAGCCCACTTAAAATACACTTAGCCTTTAGCTTTTCCTTAGGCCAAAACCACATCAAATGGGCCAAAGATGGAATAAACACATACATACACTCCTGAGGTCATTATCACTTCATTGTAGTTCTGCAGAAGAAAAGGAAAACAAACTCTGTCTCTTTGCATTACTTCTGAAACACAGCGTGCCCAAGTGATGGTGTATACATCATTTCATAAATGTTTTCTTTTTTGGAATGTGCTTTGCTTCTCTTTTTGCCCCTGCCACATATTAATTGTAAACTCTCTTCTGTTAATGCTTTAAATTAATCTTTAAAACATTGAAGAGCTGATATTGCAGAAATTAGAGCCGTAATTGCCAGAGTACAGCATTAGTAATGGGCATTATCCACAAGCAGAGATTCACAGATGGAAACATTTTAAGAGGAAGAGTTAATATTGAGAATTTACTTCTTCTAGGAACAAAGTTCTGGAATACTGGATTAGTTAGGCCATAAGTGGTACTGTGTTTGTGAAACTGTAAATGAGTTATGCATCCCAGCACTACTAAGTCATTACAGACCAGTACAGTAGGTGCTATTCTTAGCACTTTTCCAAAAAAAAAGTAGTGGTAAGCAAACTGTACTCTGCCACAGAGTGTGGAAAAGCTTACTTTTTTGTCAAGCCCCTTTTTTACACGAATATAATGGAACTTCTACCATGTTCTGATGTAGTGGCTACGGACTACATGAAATAGAAGAAAAATTGCCCATCCTTTCAGAGATTTCAGTTTATTTCCTAACCTTTAGTTTGTTTTCAATTGAGATTGATGTAGAGGGAGAAAAGAAAGATTTCTCTATGAAGTGTGCACCTTAAAAGCAAAACCCCAAATATTTGCTCTTTTGAAATAATTATCAACTTTTTTTCATCTGCTTAATACAATGAGGGCTTCGTTCTAAACCTGACTGGCACTTTGACTCAATGTTGTGAAATAAAAGTTGTTTGTGTGAAGTTTCAGATCTTGTCTCTGCAAAACCATCGGGCAAAATGAATTGCAAAGGGTCTGGGCTTAAGAATGCACTTGTGGTTAATTGTATGTAGAAGTGATTTCCTGTTTTGGATCTTTAGAGGTGGAAATAACATGGTCACTATCTATCCTCGTAAGTAGTCGTTGCCCCTCATATTTATTGCATTTTTCATTAAAGAATGAATCCACTACAATTTTAGACGCAGAGGAACTTCCCATTTGCTTAAAAAAATGAGTAGTACTTGTTAAATAACGCTGTTCAGGTGCAAAAGCATCATAACCTGCCATGCAGCGGAGCAAATAAATGGTTGGTGTAGCAGTCTTTTCAGTCCCCACCTTTCCTGGAGGGATGAAAAATGTGGAAAGGGAAGAAATAAGCAGCTTTGGGAGCAGAAAAAGTAATACAAGAAAGTGGGTGGTGTTTCCCTGCAGCTTATTCCTCAGAGTATTGCCATGATTCTTCATGGGTCTGGCTGCTGCCTAGATGGAGCAGCTCTTTCCCTCATGGGAATCCTGTATTCCCCACCATGACCCTTAGGCTTTGGTTCCCATGTATGCATCCACTACCAGTCTTACTGTTTCTGCTTTCTCATTGTATGGGTCTCAACATCTTCCTCCATCTCCATCTTGCCTCTCTGAGGCCTCTCTTGTTGGGATTCCGGTGGGGTAACAAAAGGACAAGAAGGACCTGGAAGGGAGGAGGAAGGAGAGAACATGGGAGGGGAAGTGGGGACATGGCCTGCAGAGCTGTTTGGAGCTGTGGGAGGGTTTGAAAACGTCTTTACACATTGGACTCATTTTCATTTCCAAAATTCAGTGTTTCTGGCAGCACTTATTTTTAGTTTGGAGTTCTATTTAACAGTTTTTGAGGTTGGGCAGTGTAGTAATTTAGCAGCCCTTTTGTGAAGGAAAGAAGGCTGCAGCTTCTGCGCCACTTTTAATATTTGTTGGCTATTCAGATTTTGCAGCAGGCTGACATTTAAATGTTCTGTTTTGCTGACACCTTCCCTTTATTTACTTATTTTTAATATATGAAAGCATAATACTTGGTGGTTGCTGTGTAGAAAACAGGGATTAGAGTTGAATTTTCTTTGAAAGTAGGGTTGAATATACCTGCAATGTGGGTGAAATTAAAAAGAGTTTGTAGGTATCTGGAGTGTGCACCTTTTGGAGAGGTAATCAGTATTTCCTTACTTTTAATTATGGTGTATTTCAAAAACAAGTTTTCCTGTAGCATCTTGTTATAAGTGTCTCTGGTCTAAAAGTGAAAGGGAAATAAAAACTGTTATTCTGTAATAAATGAAGACTCAACAATAAACCAAATATAGTAGGTAGAATTTTTCAGATGTCAGGATAATTTGGTTGCTGATCGCTTCAGAGTGGACAACTTTGATGTGCTGTGTATATCTGAGCCACAAGGCTTGGTTTCTCCAAGAGTTTTGTCCTGAAATAATTTCCATGGTTTTGAGAACATCTCTTTCTTGTCTAAATCTTGATACATTATTTACAGAGAACACATAAAACTTTAAAAGCAGAATATGAAACCACACTTCAATACAATTCTGAAGCTCAACCCAAATGGTTGAATGTATTTACAGGCTAAAAAGGTTGGCATAGTTTTGTGTTGGGTTACACAACTTCCAAGTGAGACCAGGTAATGCTTCAGAAGTGGAAAATTAGAGTTCTTCATTACTTTTTAAAATCAAATTCAAAGTAAAGCTCTGGAGACTGCAGTTCACTAAAGAACTCACACTGAAGAACATATTTACACAATTCCCTGGAATGATCTGAAAGCAGAATTATGCAGAACTGTGTTTGTGAAAAGCTAATGATAGGATCTTTAAAGGCTACCAGGTATATTCCCTACAGCTAGTGATAAACCCAGAAGACCATTTCTTGCCTTTGTTTCATTATTTGTTTCGGTTTTTCTCTTGACGTATTTTTTTTTTTTTTGGAAATCATTATTATGTTATCAGTTTTCTTTGATTTCAGAGCTATCTAACAGCTAACCTTTGGGCCATGTCTGTCTTCTCTCAGAGAGCACTCCTCCCTTATGTTGAAGCATTGCTATGAGCTACATCTAGCATAGGAACAAACAAGTGTAGGCTGGCACAGCAGCATGCTCTGGCAGAACTGCAGAACCTGATAATAGGCTAGAGCAGTGCAGATCAGTTATCTTGCATAAAGTATTTAACCATAGCTGCAAAGTTATTTGGTAAAAAAAATCTAGTTTCAGGTCTTGCATAGGAATTTGGTCACTGGTGCACTCAGGTTTTGGTTTGTGGCCTGTAAGTAAAAATATAATAATAGAAATCATAGAACCACCAAGGCTGGAAAAGACCCATAAGATCACCCAGTCCAACCATCCACCAATCACCAATAGTTCTCACTAAACCATGTCCCTCAACACAAAATCCAAACATTCCTTGAACACCTCCAGGGTCGGTGACTCCACCACCTCCCTGGGCAGCCCATTCCAGTGCCTGACCACTCCTCTGGAAAAGTAGTATTTCCTAACATGCAGCCTGAATCTCCCGTGGTGCAACTTAAGGCTAATTGCTGTAGTCCTGTCACTAGTTACATGAGAGAAGAGGCCAACCCCCAGCTCACTACAACCTGCCTTCAAGTAGTTGTATCTGTTCACTGGTGCACAGAAAGGAGTGAACCTCTGTGAAGAAGATGGATATTACTTTAACTTCTAGGATTTTATGAAAACGATTTTTTATTTCTATGTAATTTTCCACAGGGCAGTCCACATCTTTAATACCTAGATCATCTGGAACCTGTAACTGTCTTAAGAGATGTTGTCAGAGATTCACGTGAGGATTTAGCTGTGTGGCCAGTGTAGAGTCAATAGGATCTGTAGAGCTGCATCAGCTTGCTGCTTTGAAAATCTACCCTGTTGTGTTTTAAACTATGCTGTTTCATTACACAGAAATGAAGAGGATTTTTCTGATACCTTATCAAGATAGCAGACACATGGGGCTTTGTGTGTTTTTGTTTTTACTGCATCTTCTTTTGATTAGTTGCCTATTTCTTGTTAAGCAATAATAGGAAAAACATTTCTTCAGCTTTTTTTTTTTCTCTTTCTTTTTTTTTTTTTTTCTTTTTTTTCCTTTTTCCCAGCTTCAGTCTTTTCTGTGAAAGTACAAGAGGGAGAATTTTAAAGATCTGTCCTGTGAAACTGTTATCTCTTTGATTAACATTCGAAGTTCTGCTGCTTGTTTTATCAAATTAATGTAACTTTGAAGAAAGGAAAAAGGAAATACTGATTTGTAATAATAGATTTTAATTAGGAAGAGTGTTTGAGTCTCAGGAGTCTGTCCCATGTGCGTTTTCAGATCTCTCATCTTCCTGGTGTCAGCACTCTAATTACCACTCTTACAGATCAACTTGTATTTTGAAGATATCAGAAAATGCATCATGAAAGATTCTTCTTTTTAATTGCATTCCTGTACCCCCTGCTATGTGGTTTCTATTACCATCAGTGTTCCTCCACTGCTGTTTCCATGTTTTTACTTCCTTCGTTATAGGTGAGCCTGTTGGGTTATATTGGAAGAGGATCTGTGTTTAAGCCTCTCTGTGTTCTCCCCAGCTTCTAGCAGAATTTAAGTTGTTAAACTCTGTGTGCAATGCTCAGCACATATGAGGCATTTCATCAGTAGAATCTAGCCTCAGCAGCAACAGGAACCATCTCAGGATAGGGGAATCACTGCAGTGTAAATTGAACACTTCGGACCAGGCTACTCCTTGCCTTCTTTAGAAGTGGCCTGAATGGACAGCCAACAGGCACCAAAATCCTTTCCCTTGCTCATTGATGCTTCACAAAAGGAGGGCTGGTGATACCTTATCAGGGAGCAGGAATGAACCAGTAATTCATGGAGTCAAGGGGTTCTGCCTCATTACAGATGAATTACAAGGTCTGTTCTCTGTTTCTCATCACCTGTTACACTTTTGGAGGCGCAAAACATGGATTGCAATTGCGAAGTGATCCTACTGACTTCATCACATCCTTGCCTGCAGTGTGACTTGATGGTAAAACGAGCGTGCTGTCTTCTGCCAGACAGAATCCTGCACACTTAGTGAACCATGTGATGGGAAGGTGGCTGCGTTTGCCTCATCAGTTTGCCAATGGCTAAAGAGATCCTTAAAATCTGGCTGAATATCAGAAAATGCTTGCCACCCATTTTCTGAAAATCAGACTTCAGGGCCTGACAAAAGCTGAAGAATATTATTATAATATTAGCTACTAGAAAAACTCGAGAGCAGATTTATTTTTTGCTTCAGTTTCAACAATCACATAAAATTTTGGGCCATGCTGCTGATGCATTTAATAGAAAACTAGGAATTTATCTAAGATAAATAAAAGGTTTTTATAGTGTTGAATGTAATTATAAATATTTAGATATTATCAGTACTTACAAATGTCTTAGGGAAGATAGTATAATGATTACACTTCCAGAATATTTTGTTGGAGGAGGGGGTTATTTTTCCTTTT
Source organism: Tympanuchus pallidicinctus (assembly GCF_026119805.1). Lineage (NCBI taxonomy): Eukaryota > Metazoa > Chordata > Aves > Galliformes > Phasianidae > Tympanuchus > Tympanuchus pallidicinctus. Next base: position 8,157,500 of record NW_026294744.1, read on the forward strand.
CCTTTTGAAGCGTAGATAATGTCAATGAAATACTCCTGCTGTAATTTCTATATCCAAACAAAATTCAGAAGGAATGTAGTTGTGAACTTCTTTATGATTCATTTTTATTTATTTTTATTTTTTTCCTGCTGGAAAGGTAGTTACAGAAGAATCTTATTGAAGTTGTCTATTTTTTCCTACAAAAAGGAGCTGTGGGCTCAACTTCAGGGAGAAAGGTGATGACTATATATGCCTCACTGGCAGACTCTCTTTGTTGCAGCCCTAACAGTTTGCAGACATCTTTAGAGCATCTCAAAAGGAATAAACTGAAAGTATAATAGGAGAGATTTAGAAAAGACAGTACAGACTTGCCTTGTTATTTAAGACGGAGGTCATAGTGCATATATTTATATATATAGACTAACTAACACAAATACTTAATTTAAAAAATCTCTTACTAGTCTTACAATTTTCCATGGTTTTTGATTATATATATTTCTCAGATCCACATCTCTATTGTTTCCTGAGATCAAAGGAGTTATCCAAGGGCTCTGCTAAGCATTTGTCTTGCCTGCAGTAAGCTCCTTAAAAAATGTTCACCTGTCTTCCTTTAACATACATTCCTCTTTATTTTGTTATAGTCATCTGATATTTACAAAGCTGCTTATGTGCTTTACTAAGAGTTGCATTGTTCTATCTGGAGGCAAAGTTTGTCTCTTAATTATAACTCCATTTACCAATCACAATAATTAAATAACCCAGAACAGCACCAGTTCTGTATATTTAATACATCAAGTTGAATATCATGTTGAGGAAGATCATTTTTCAGTGCAGAGAAAATAAGATATTATGGTTTTCTTAGGTTATTTCTAAAAGCCCATTAAAAGTGCTTAAGAAGTGGTCTATGAAGTTTTAATGTGTTTTATTAATTATTGTAATAAATGTTGCAGATCTTTCATTTGCTTTAGTTCTGAAAATCTACATTTGCTGTGTCTTAAGCAGCATCACTGAACTGCTAGAACAGTTAGATGGGTTTTGACTAATACTGACAGTTTTCCTTTCTATCTAGATCAATACATTTATTGGAATAACTTAGATTTTAGTTTTTTTGATTGTTGGATCCAGTATTCATTGGATTTTTCCCTGGAACCTCAGTTAAAAGGCAATAAGGACTATATAGTTTTGTCTTGATGACAATGATCTCAGACATTCTACCTTGCCTCTAGGAAGGAAACTACACCTTAACTTTTTACGTGCTGACAATCCTTAAGGGCTTGCTGTTTCCAGTACTTTCTCTTAACCTGCTAAAATAGACAGAAGAGTAAGGAAGGAAATTGTCCATCTAAGTAAATTAAGAACCCTTACGGGTCAGAGTAAATCAAGTAAAGTACTATTTTTCATGGAAAGAAATATTTAAAAACCTTACTCTAGCGGAAAAGAATGTAAGGAGGATGGGAAATAGCACAACATTTGAATCTTGAGATAAGGTTGTAAGAGGAGATTAGAAAAATAGATAAAATGTCACAGGCAAAGAACAGCAAAAAGAGCATCTGATTTGCATTTCGGAATTGCCATGGGATAATCAATATTAGTTGGCAAGAGAACTTCATGTATTAGCATGCTCAGCTTTTTTATTTGATAAATGAGGAGGGAGAATGGGCTTCAATAGACATGGAAAAGGCTGAGGTACTCAATGAGTTCTTCACCTCTGTTTTCACAGGCAGTCAGGCTTTCCACACCTCTCATGCCCATGAACTTCTAGATGGAGATCAGGGGAGCAGAGGACCTCCCACTGTAAGAGCAAAGCAAGTCCAAGACTGACACATGTGGTTGAAAGTGCACAAGTCTACGGGGCCAGATGACATGCTGAAGTGATTGCCATGCCACACCCCATCATATTAGAAAGGTCATGGATGCCAGGAGAAGTCCCAGGTGACTGGAAAAAGGGAAGCATCACTTCCATTTTCAAGAAAAGGAGAAAAGAAGACCAGAGAACCTATAGGCCTGTCAGCCTCATGTCTATGCCTGGGAAGATCATGGAACTTATCCTCCTGGAAGAGAGGATATGAGGATGTGATCTCCTGGAAGAGATGAGATGAGGATGTGATCTGAGACAGACAGCATGGCTTCTCACCAAGGGCAGATTGTAGCTGACCAGTGCTCTTCAACATCTTCATAAATGACTTAGATAATGGAATTGAGTGCACCCTCAGCAAGTTTGCAGACGATGCCAAGCTAAGCAGTGCACTTGATACACTGGAGGGAAGGGAAATCATCCAGAGGGCCCTGGACAGGCTGGAGAAGTAGGCCCATGTGAATCTAATGAGATTCAACAAGGCAAAGAACAAGGTGCTGCACTTGCACCAGGGCAATTCCAGGTGTTTTTACAGACTGGGTGAAGAACCCTTTGAGAACAGCCCTATGGAGAAGGACTTGGGGGTCCTGGTGGACCAGAAGCTGGACATCAGCCAGCAGTGTGCGCTTGCTGCAGCCTGGAAAGCCAACTGTGTTCTGGGCTGCATTAAAAAAGGGGTGGCCAGCAGGGAGAGGGAGGTGATTGTCCCTCTCTACTCAGATCTTGTGAGGCCCCATCTGCAGTACTGCATCCAGACCTGGGGCACCCAGTACAGGAAGGATGTGGAGCTCTTGGAATGAGTCCAGAGCAGGGCCACTAAGATGATCAGAGAGCTGGAGCACCTCTCCTATGAAGACAGGTTGAAGGAACTCGGGTTGTTTAGCTTGGAGAAGAGAAGGCTTCAGGGAGACCTCATTCTAGCCTTCCAGTATTTGAGAGGAAATCCTTATAAGCAGGAGGAAGATTGACTTTTTACATGGTCTAATAGTGATAGGACAAGGGGAACTGAAAGGGGAGATTTAGGTTACATGTTGGGAAGAAATTATTTACTCAGAAGATGGTGAGACACTGGCACAGGCTGCCCAGAGAAAGGGCATGTGGATGCTTTGTTCCTGGAGGTGTTCAAAGCCAGGTTGAATGGAGCTCTGGGCAGCCTGATCTAGTGGTCCCTTCTAACCTAAACCTCTTTATGGTGTCATTTGCAATGGTAACTAGAAAGTGGCAGTGACCACACTGTTTTTCTCCACAAACATGCTTTCTCCTCTTCCATACATATGGAACAGCATTACGACAAAAAATTATTTACATGTGTGTTAATATGTTAATATGTGTTCTTCTGTAAGAATATCTAAATATGATCTTTTTACTAGAGTACCTATGCTACTATTCACAATCCTTGGTCAGTGTGTGTAATTACTTATGAGACAGCGATTCAGATTTCTACATATCACTTGCAAGTGGATACATTGCTTGTCTATGGAGTAATTCCAAGAGCTTACCTGAAGTCTGCGTCTGGCACACAGGGGAGTTAGTCCACAGACTTCATAGACTTCAGTCAACTTTGAATCATTTTTGGAATGCTAATGAGAGCTATGGAAATATCTATAAATATTTAAGTGCGTAAACATATATGAATATGTACATCATACATATGTTTTTTGTGAAGTAATACTGACTTGCTACCTGAGGATGTTGTACAGATTCCCTTATAGGACTTCCCCAGAGAAACAGTTTTTCATAGGTAGGATTATTCCAGTCACTTACTGAACTGAGAATGCAGAATTGCTCAATATAAATTGAAAAATTGGCAGACTGTAGTAGCAATGATCTATGTGCACCTCCAGCCAGTGTGGAAGAAATGCACTTTAAATTCTTGGCTTTGGAGAAAGTTGAAGGTTTTAGCTAACATAGGAGCTTGCTTTCAGGAAATGTTAATTAAAATTCTCTGGATGAACATTATAGAATGGACACTGAACATGTTCATGGCTCCTTGTTGTCTCTTAGTCTTCATTCAGTTTTCCTTATTTTCAAAGGAAATAATTTTCTTTACAGGTTTGAGTAAGATATTCAGTAATATGAACTGCTCAAATAATTTTACATTTTGAGCTGACAAACTATTCTTATAATTGTCAGTGATGAAAACAGCTCACCAGAATGTTAGTTATCTAAACAGTACCAAGCACTTTAAAAATACCCAATACATAGTTGGAGCATAGCCCTTCTAGATACAAAAATCTGAAGCAGAAAAGAGCCAAGCATATCTGAAGAGACCAAAATGGAGAACATAAAGAACTTGAAATCTCTTATGAAGGAGAATTGTCCACATTTTCTTAGCAGACTCAGCTGGATTCTGAAGAAATAGAGGAGTGAATTTGGAGAAGAGGAAAGAGTTGTCTTCTGAAACGATTTCAGAGCCTTAATTTTCTGCAAAGGTTACTCTATTAGATCTATACGTTGTGGCAAATAGACCATCAGATGTGCCTTCACTGAAAGAGTAAATGACTTTGTAAGCACTAGCACAGTCTGTCATTTTACTGTAATATTTTCTGACTGCCTTTTTTGATTAACTCCTAAGTTTTCAAATAAGGCATATAAAGTGCTACACTTCCCAACAAAACATTCCCGGAAAAACATTTATTATGCTGAAAGTCAAAAAGTCTTGAGTCTTTGGGGACATTTCTGAGATCATCAGTACATCTCCAGGAGGTGGATGTGCATGTCAAATTCCTGAAGTTAAGGAGTATGCTGAATACCAGACAAGTTAATTGCTATGATAAGGCAACATACGTGTTCTATCAAGTATTTCAGAAATAAATTACTGTTAATATGCACTGGATAGGATTTTATTCAATTTTCAGTCTCTCAGTATAAAAAATGCATTAGTTATTTATTAATCCTCTTTTTGGAAGGGTCTTTTTGTCTTCTGCAAAGTTTCTTTCCCATTTACATTTTTTATTGATTGAAAAAATAACCTATTACATTCAACATAAGAGTTCAGAAACACCTCTTGAGGTCAGCAGAATTACAGAAAAATGCTCTTTCCCCCAGTGGTAGAGTTTTGGTATGTATATATATATATGTATATATATGCGTATGTGTATATATATATATATACACATGTATATACATATACATATATATATATATACACACATACACATATATATACATATACATATATACATATATATATACATATACATACATATATATATATATATATATATATACATATATATACATATATATATAGTAGTGGAAATATATATATACTATCTTGCTGGGTATCTTGCTGGAGATCTCTGCAAACCTGAAGTCTTAGAATCATAAGTAGACTTTTCCCCTTTGTTTCTGTGTCCATGGCTGCTGTGTTTGAGCATACCCTCACTTGCTGTATTCTAGGATTTTGCTACTCTAATACCATTGCTGCTTTTTCTATTATATACATACATATACATATATATGTACATACATATATATAAAACATACACATACCAATACATATATATGTGTGTGTACACACGTGTATACATCTATTTATATATCTATATATATCAATGTTGGTAGGTTATCTAACTTCACCATATTGATAGCACCTATTTATCGACATACTTAAGTAGAGGATACCCATAATCTGCAAGTCCCTATAAGTGGCAGGAACATCTTTGTTTGGATATATGCATGTACCATCAAACTATTTTCTAATACCTTGATTTTTTAAATTATTATTATTTTTTTTAAAGTTCTGTTGATTAAGAACTTCTTACTCATTTGTGTTATTTTGCTCCTTTGGGACTTTCAGAAGAAATTAAGAAAGAAGGATGTTCCATAAACTCAAAAATGAGTAAAGAGCTCCTGATATTAAGTGTCTCTATTTGGCTCTCTTTTTCATATAATATAAAATAGTACACAGATGGTACTAGTTACTAGCCAGACTGGCTATTGCTTGAGTCCCTCTGGCAGATACTGGAAGGGTATCTCTAGGATAGTAGTCTTTCTGCGTCTTCTTTTACATTCTGTGCCTTTCTCCTTAGCTTAAATGTTTTTTTGGCAGACCATCTCCAGTATAATTAATAATATTGTTTGTGTCATGTCTGAAGTTTTACTCTGATTAGGAATTTCATTTTTTAGAAGATCTCATGTCTACTTGGTGATATCACTTGCCATATCTCACTGCTAGGAAGAAGACTGCATGTCATTACTTACCCAAAGAACAGCTTGCTTTTTCAGGAAGTCTAAAGGGCCATCTCTACAACTCAGCTCTGAAAGAACTGGTATGCCAAAAGGGTGCCATGTAGTTCCAGCAAATCTAGAGTTCGATTTTATGAGCTTAGCTTTTTACTTCCAGACTTTCAAATAACTTATTTCTAGACATTTTTATAACCTCTGACTATGTTACACTCTTACTTTCTAGACTAATTAATGAAGATCATTTGGGGATTTGGAAGTTAGTTTTTACTTGGCTAAAAAAAAACCAAAGCCAACAAAACAAACAAAAACAGTGACATGGAGTCACTGTATTTTCTAAGCATATAATTGCTGTGTATATAAAATGTAGTGAAGAGATTGATCCTCTGAACAGAAGAAGCACATTCAGCTCACAGATGGTTTTCTTTTTGCCAAAGCCCTCAGGCTATGCTTCCTTCTCTTATCCTACCAGACCTTTGCTGCCTATCTTGCCTTGCTTTCTCTCCAGAATCCATGCAGGTCATGTGAAAAGCACAGTGCTTTTGGTGATTGTTCACATAGCAGTGTCTGAAGCTTAAGAAACTCAATTAGGTTTGTAAACTCTCTTATCTACTTGCTCATTCCCAGCATCAGCAATTTGCCTCCTTGTTGATTTACCTCCCTACTCAGGTAGGTCTACAATCCCCTCTGCTTCCAGTAAGATCTCAAAGTGCAAAAATTGTTTTCTATGAATATTTATCCTTTTAGGAAAGAGATGGGACAGTTATATCCAGGAGCACTTGAAGCATTGCAAGTATTATTGTCTATTTGACTTTTTAACCAGCGAATCAACACACCAATACTTGTTTTGAAATAATAAATAAAGCTCTTGGCATTGTCTTGACTTTATTTATAGTTTTATAGTAACTTGGACTGTTTTGTAGCTTGGGAATTATTTTCTGTGTTTGTTTCATTGTAAGATGTCTAAGATACTAGATAAGTGATGGATAAATATTATTATTATAGATTTTTCTATGTTTCTGAGTCCAAACGTGAACTTGCAAGGAATGTTTTGTTCTACCTTTTTATGATGTTTATTGGTATTTTCCATACATAGAAATTTTCTAAGATCGGTTAAAACCTAGTTTACTGACAATACCATAAAATTCCAGGCAGATGTAGACTCATTCCAATTCTCTGCATTTTGTGGCAGGTGACATAGTTTGGGTAAAATGTTCCTAAACTTGAGCTAGATCAGAAATGTGCATGATGGCATTATTTTCATTAGTGCATATAGCAGTATCTCTGTGGAATGATTGGAGAGATAGAGAGGACCTTGATTAGAGACATTTGGACCATCTAAACTTAAAATACTTACATAAATAGTTTGAATTATTGGATATCTCTAAATCAGTTACTTCTGTTTTTAATTTTTTTTTCAGCCTTTTTTCTTCCTCTGAAAATCATGCCTCTCAGTCTTCTTTAGCTGACTGCCTCATTCACCACAGCTACAAGCTACTAGGGCAACTGTAGAAGTGCGTGGACTACAGAGCACCTTGTGCAGCTCCAGCTCCTCCCAGCTTGGCTCTACAGTTCTGTCCCAGAGATCTTTGTGGTCTCATATGCATGAGGAGGCAAAAATCTTGTGAAGTCATCAGAATCAAATTTCATCAGAAGTGATAACCCCAAAGTCATGGCAGCTTGGATGCCACTGGTTAGCATTACGTATCAGCATCCTGTGGCGTCACGGTTCCCCTCAGAGGATATAAAGGTGATTTTCTACATGGAGTCCCATCAGAAGATAGCAATTACTTTTTTTTTTTTCTTTTTTTTCTTTTTTTTTTTTCTTTTTTTTTTTTTTTTTTTTTTCTGGAAACCTGAACAGGTTGTCAGCATATGAACCATAAATCCACACTGGGTTTCACTTTACTTACCCAGGAAAAGTTTCCAATGTTGAAATTACTAAAAAATAGTGGCATCTACCATTACCTGGAACTAATTCATGCTTCTCATTTTACTGGTAACCAGGGGAGAGATACAGGAAAGTTAATGCCCTACTGTTACACAATAATTCAGTGAAACTTGAAAATCTGTTATTTAGAAGATAACTTTAGTTTACCGTTGAGGTTACAAGGCAATAAACGGTTCCTTGCTGTATCCTCAGAGTTTACCCAGTACATTTATGAGGCCATTTATTGCCCAGTGTACTTAAAGCAAAGTTGAATTATTACTACTGTATCAAATATACTTTTTTTTTTTATAAAACTTTTTTCATTCATCCCTTTCTTTCTTCTTTTAATTCTCTTTCCCTGCCAGATATAGCTAAGAGATTACTTCCTCTGTGTCACTGTTTCAATAGAACTAGAGCAAATCATATTAAAATAGCAAAACATTTTGTGGTAATTGCTGATGGAATTTATTGGTTTCTTAATTTTATTTGGTTAAAAATTTGGATTTTTTTTTCTTTTTCCTAGGGGAGGGTGGAGGTGGAAACATGTTCTTGCTACAATCAATTTTACTAAAAGGGTAATAATTGCTCTAGTACATAAAATGAAGGGGTTCACTTACTAAAATGTTATATTTCTGCATCATAAGGAACTTATAAAATCCTATTTATGTGAAAATTGTCTACACTTAAGACTCTCTTATGGTAGTGGAAAAATATTACTCTAGCTATCCATATATGTTTGCTTTATCTCAAGTTAGATGAACATTGGTTCAGTGAAGTAAGAGCTGGCATACTTTGGTTGTATAGATACAAAAAGTTTACAGGTTTGAAAAATCTTTTATACTATGTGGTACCACCTGACACAATATATTTGCTTCTGTCTGTACACCACTAACACAGACCACAGTTTCATGCTTTTAAAGAATCATATAGCACCAGTGTATTCAGCACACCACAGACCCGCCCCTTATTTTGCATTTCTTTTATGAGAGTTGCCTGACACATACGTATCTAACACATATCCTGATGATAGCCAGAATATAACCAATTCTGACAGGTTTTATGGACAGCAGCCATGAAGCAAGCTATCAGCTGTAGCCCAGCCACAAAGTGAAGTATATAGTTTCTGCCTTTCTCTGGAACTAGAAGACAAATCCAGCAGCCAGGAATCCAGAGGCAGAAGCAGAGGAAACAACAAAGCATGTAGTGCTGAATTGAATGTCATGGCTTGTGATAAATCCTGCTGAGGGGTCCAGACTCATTTTTTCCTGGGCTGGACTGTCAGGGTAGCTTCTGGCAGGGCTCAGCACTCTAGTGAATTTTGCTCTTTCTGGATGGCTCCTCTGCAGGGGTCTTCTTATTAACGTATAAGTGTTGCTGTAAAGCAAAAACATCAGTGTTTCCATGTAAGGTTTATGATCTCAAAGAATGTATGTGGAAGCAAGTTAATATTCAACAGTTTTTAATAGGGAGATACTCATGTTACCACAGGCAGCTGTCCAGCAGAGTCTCTGTTAAATCCTTGGCCCTGGTGGCAGAAGGCTGGCAGTGTCTGCACTGCCCCTTAGCAGAAGACATGAAAGCCTAAGGCATCAGGAAAATCAAGGTAACTCACAGAAAACAGCATACTTAGTTATAGTTCCAGAGCAATTCCTAGCAAACAAGTTTCTTCTAGCTACATACAGAAGCTAGAGTTAATGTACTTTTGTTTCTAAGCTGACACATACCCTTTCTCATGGGCCAGTTGCCTGCTCAGGCTGTGATGTGTGTTTTTCCATACACCAAAGCAGCATAATTTACACCTTATGAACTGCTGTGTGTATGTTGATTTTTAATTTTACCTTTTTATTTTTACTCCTCTTTCAACTCAGTTTGTCCATACTTGCTATTATATTGTCCATACAGCCAAGAAATCAGAGGCTGAAAGGGAGACAAGATTACCTCAGCCAGGTGTGCCAAGGTAATCCTGGAAGAGCTTCAATAACAGGCTCCATTATGTACCCAGGCAACCTACTTTAGTGCTTTGCTCTCCATATGGTTAGAAAAGCTTTTCTAGGGCCTAAACCAAACTTTTTCTGCTTCAGCTTTCATCCCTGCCTTCTTGTCCTTTTCACTGTGCATTATGGGAGCTTTTCTCTAAGAAGTCCCCTACAGAACACTGATTCCAGAAGCTTTTGAGCCAGGTTCATAACAGAAAAGTATATGAAGAAAAGGTGGTGTATTTTAAAAATAAATGATTAATTTTTCAGGATGTATTTTGCATCTCCTGTTTGGAGTAATGATTTTTCTTTAAAATTCTGCTTTAGATACGGAAGAGATGTTTGTTTGGAAGATGAAGTTTTCACTACAGATTAGATTGGTTGTCATTCACAAGCATTGTTTTTTCATAACAGCCAAATTTCATTTGCTCAAAACCTACAAAGATACTTAAGTCAGAGGTGGAGAAAAGCTACATAAAAACTCAGTGCAAGGATCCTAACAGAAATAATTAAACTCAATGGTAAATGGTAAACTATAATGTGACACATCAAACACTGATAACATCAAGCCAAGCTGTGTGGTTGTATGGCAACTGCTGAGTCATGGCTTGAACCTCTGATGGAGGGCAATGAGTCAGTCAGAGGAGCACAGATGGAGGCAATTCACCTGTGCTGCCAGAAGGGGTGGAGCCTGGCTCCATCCCTTCTAGGCTATTTAAAAGTTGGCTACCAGGGGGGAAGGATCTCTTCTGGAGATCCACTCTGCTGGAGTTTTGTGAGTGAGCCCAGGACATAGGTAAGCTTTCTATCTATTCTCTTTTTGTTATTGTAATCTACTTTGCCTAACTCTCTTGTTTGTTCTGTAATTATAACATCTTATTATTCATTGATTATACAGTGGTTGATACAGCAGGAGGAAGGGATGCCATCCAGAAGGCCATTGAGAACCTACTGAAATTCAACAAAGCGTAGTGTGAAGTTTTACACTTTGGGAAGGGTAATCTCAGCTATGTATACAAATAGGGAGGAAAAACTCCTTGAGAAGAGGACTGAGGGGTCCAGGTAGATGAAAAGCTTAACATGAGACAACAATGACTGGCTGCAGCCCAGAAGTTCCACAGTATCCTGGGTTTCATCAGAAGAGGGGTGACCAGCAGAGCGAGGGAGGTGATGTTCCCCCTCTATTTGCCCTTGTGGAACCCCAGCTGGAGAACTGCATCCAGCCCTGTGGTCCCCAAAAAGGAAAGGTATGGAACTGTTGGAGATAGTCCAAAAGAGGGCTAGGAAGATGATCAATGGACTGAAGCACCTAATTTATGAAAATAAGCTGAGGGATCTGGGCTTATGCAGCCTGGAAAAGAGAAGGATGCAGGGAGATCACATTGTGGCCTTCCAATATTTAAAAGGAGTACATCAACATGAGGGAAAAAAAACAGGGCAAATATGATAGGACAAGGGAGAATGGTTTTGAACTAAAAGAAGCTATGAAGCTATTTAGATTAGAGATCAGAGGGAACTTTTTATGTGGAAAGAGTAGTGAGGCACTGGACCAGGCTGCCCAGAGAGGTGAATGCTTACTACCTAAAACACCTTGGTGTTCAAAGCCAAGTCACATGGGGCCCTAAGCAAGATGATCTACTACTTGATCAAGCACTTGGCAACAATGAATGCAGGAAGGACATTGAAACATGATGCTCACTGGAGACACTTTAAACCAAAGTCATTCAAAGAAAGAAAATGCATATTTAAATAAAAAAGGCAAAATATACAAAAAGGAGTGCTAATAGATAAGCTTCCCTGGTTATAGAAGAAGGAGGCAGGGAGGTGGCACTCCCCCATGAATGAAGCAGAAGGAGGCAGAGAGGCAGCTCTCCTCAGATGGAAGCAGCAGAAGAAGCAGGAGGCAGCAACATGATGCTCCTGACAAATGAAGAAGCAGCAGCAGGAGGTGACACTCCCATGATGAAGGCAGCAGAACTAGCAAGAGGCAGTGCTCCCCCAATGAACAAAGCAGCAGCAGCAGGAGGTGGCACTCCCCTGAAAAATGAAGCAGGAGCAGCAGGCAGTGAGGTGGCGCTCCCCCAGTGAACAAAGCTGAAAAAGCAGGATGCAGTGAGACGATGATTCCTTGATGAACCAAGCAGAAGAAGACAGTGCAAAATGCAGAGTACACAGGGCCAAAGCATCACAAAAAGGGACCAAGGCAGGGATGATTCTGCACCAAAATGCAGAGAATGAGGAGGGTGAGGAAGCTCCAGAAAGTAGTCAATGTAGGGGACATGCAGCACACGAAGTGGGAAATGCAGGGACAGAGGCTGCGCCAGAAAGTGGCAAACGTACAGGTGGAGAAGGTGCCAAAAAGCAATGAACACAGAGGCAAAAAGGTTCCAAAAAGCAGAGAACATAAAATGGATGCAGCACAAGAAGAAGCTAATACAGGGCTGGAGGAAATGCCAAGAAGTGGCAAAAGAAGGGACGATGCCATGCCAAAAAGCAACAAATGCAGTAGTGATGCAGTGCAAAAAAGCAACAAATGTAGAGGAGATGCAGTGAAAGAAGTGACAAGCACATGAGGCGATGCCAAAAAGTGGTGAAGATAAGAAGTTGGAAGAAAACCTGCTGATGGAGAATTCATAAAAGACACTATGCAAATGCAATGAAACATCAGCAGGCGGTGAGGCTCCCTGACGGATGAAGCTGAAGTAGGAGACGGCACTGCCCCAACAGACGATGCTGGAGAAGCAGCAGGAGGTGGCAATTCCCAGATGGACAAAAATGAAGAAGCAGCTGGAGATAGTGCTCCCTGACAGACAATGCTGAAGCAGCAGCAGCAGGAGACTGTGCTCCTCCTAGTGAAGAAGCTGAAGAAGTTGTTGGAGACGGTGCTCTCCCAATGGATGAAGCTGAAAAAGCAGCAGGAGGCAGTGCTCCCCTGACGAATGGAGTTGGAGGAGCAGTGAGACATCACTCTCCTGGCGGACAAAGCTGAAGAAGCAGCAGGATGTGGTGCTCCAGTGATGGATGATAAAGAAAAAGCAGCAGGAGGCATTGGCCCTCTGACAGAAGAAACGGAAGAATCTGTAGCAGATGATGCTCCCCTGATGGACAAAGCTGGAGAAGCAGTAGGAGGTGGTGCTCCCCAGACAGAAAAAAGCTGGAGAAACAGCAAGTAGCAGTGCTCCCCCAACAGACAAAGCTGGAGAAGCAGCAGGAGACAGCACTCCTCTGAGTGATTGTCAAAGGTTTACAGGCTGGTTTGTCCTGGTTCCATGATTAGCAGGGCAGAAGGACTCAGGGATCCATGCCTGGGGAAAAGGATAGAGACATGGGCCTAAAAACAAAACAGCCGCAACTATCTGAGGAGAAACAAACTGTTTTATTAAATAAGATACTGGAATGCAACATAACACATGATAATACAATAACGTACAATATAATTAGAATTGAAAATAATAGATCAAATTAAATGAGAGTGCCCCAAAGACAAAGGCCTTCATCTAATGCTGTGACAAGACAGCACCCACAAACAGAGATGAGCAAGATGATTGAAAAAGGGCTGTCAGGTGACCTACAAAGGCCTTTTATCTTTTCCCTCAGAGCAGAAGTGATAACAGCGAATGGTCCCTTGGGGGAATGTAGCAGTTCTTCTCTTCTGGAACAGGTACCTGGACCATTAACTCGTTAACTCCCAGTGCACTATGAGATGTTATGATGTGGAATATCGATAACCAAACTAATAAAACCATGGCAGTGATGAAGCTGAAGCAGCAGCAGGAGGCAGCTCTCTCCAGATAAACAAAGCAGACGGGTGATTCTGTGATTCTGTGAAAGCATCCCCAATGGACGATGCTGGAGAAGCAGCAGGAAGTGGCGTTTCCCCCAACGGACAAACCTGAAGAAGCAGCGGGAGGTGGTAGTCCCCCAAAGAACGATGCAGAAGAAGATGCAGGAGGCAGCACTCATCTTAGTGATGAAACGGAAGAAGTAGGTGGCACTCCACTGATGGACAAAACTGGAGAAGCAGCAGGAGATTGCTATTCTGACTGACTAAGATGAAGAAGCCAGAGGCAGTGCTACCCTGACGGATGATGCTGGAGAAGCAGCAGCGGTTCCCCAATGGACAAAGATGAAGAAGCAGAAGGAGGCTATGCTCCCCTGGTAGCCAAAGATGAAGAAGCAGGAAGCTGTGCTACTACAACAGGTAATGCTGAAGAAGCATCACGACGCAGCGCTCCTCGGACAGATGATGCTGAAGAAGCATCGGGTGACAGCACGCCCCCAGCTGATGATGCTGGAGAAGCAGGAAGCTGTGCTACTTTAATGGAAGATGCTGGAGAAGTAGAATGATGTGGTACTCCCCTGAATGGCAATACTGTCCCCAGCAGGAGGCGAAGCTACCCTGACAGACAATGCTGGAAAAACCACTGGAGATGGTGCTCCCCCAGTTGATGATTCTGGAGAAGGCGTTGGAGGCGGCACTCCCCTGATGGTCAACACTGGAGAAACCACAGGAGATGACGCTTGCCTGGCAGATGATGCTGGAGAAGCAGCAGCAGGCGGCACTTCCCTGAAGGATGATGCTGGAGAAAATGCTGGAGAAAGTGCAACCCTGATGGATGATGCTAGAGATGGCGCTCCCTCAACAGATGATGCTGGAGATGGTATTCCCTGACCAATGATGCTGGAGAAAGTGCAGGATACAGTGCACCCCTGACAGATGATGCTTGTGAAGGCACTGGAGAAGGCACCTCCCCGACTGAAGAATGCTGGAGACGGTGCTGAAGATGGCGCATCCAGAGGATGCTGGAAAAGCTGCTGGAGACGGCACATCCCCAACGGCTGATGCGGAAGTTGGCGCTGGAGAAGGCACTCCCTGATGGATGATCAGGAGATGGTGCAGGAAACAGGGTGCCCCCAACCGACGATGCTGGAGAGGGCGCTCCCCAGATGGACTATGCAGGAGATAATGCATGAGAGGGCGCTCCTGTGATGGACGATGCTGGAGAGGGCAGTCTGACAAGGGACAATACTGGAGAAACAGAAAGCAGGGCTCCTCCATTGGATGATGCTGAGAAGTCACCGGTGATGGAGTTTCCCCAATGGATGATGCTGGAGAAGCTGTTGGAGACTGTGCTCCCACAGCAGAAGATATTGGAAAAGCCACTCTAGAGATGTTGGTCCTCTGACAGACAATGCTGGAGACAATGCTCCCCCAACAGACGATGCTGGAGAAACTCCACTGTTGGACGATGGTGAGAAGCCGCACAAATCTCCACATGGATGATGCTGGAGAAGCCATTGCAAAGAGCACTTTGCCAATGATGCCTGAGGCAGCGCTAAGAACAGCGCTAGCCAGAAAGACAAAGCTACAAGTGGTGCAGGAGTCAGAGCTCACTTGAAGGACAAGGTTAGCAGCGCCCACTACAGAAGGTGCTCGCAATAAGGATGATGCTACAGGCGGTGGGTAAGATGGCACTCACCAGAAGGATGAGGCAAGGGGTGGCACGGGAGATGGCACTCCTGCAACAGGCCATGCTGCCCATTGCTCTGCCAGAATTGGCAGTGCTGCCGACAGTGCTCATGAGAAGGACAATGGTAGAGGCGACACTGGAGATGAGGGAAGAAGAAGCATGAGAAGACAGCACCCCCCCCAAAGGTCGAAGCTGGAGAAGCAGTTAGAGATGATGCTCCCCTGACGGAAGATTCTGGAGACTGCAAACCACCATTGATGCTGCTTGAGATGGCGCTCTCGCAATGGATGATGCTGGAGACAACAATGGAGAGAGTACACCTGCAGCAGATGATGATAGAAAGGAAAAAGGAGCAGGCGCTGTCATGACAGATGACTATGGAGAAGAATAAGAGAGTGCTCAAACGACAGGTGATGCTAGAGGCAGTAATGGAGAAGATGCTCCCGTGATGGGTGATGCTGGAGAGGCTTAATCCCAAGACGGGCGACCCTGGAGAGGGCAGTCTGCCAATGGACAATGCTGGAGAAATAGAAAGTGACGCATGTCTGGTGGATGATGTTGACAAGCTACACTGAAATGAGCTCCAATGACGAATGATGCTGTAGATGCTGTTGTAGATGTCACTTAGCCAATGGATGATGCCAGAGGCTGAAAGAAAGTGCTAATCAGAAAGAAAAAAATAGAGGCGTTGCTGGAGATGGTGTACACCAGACGGACAATGCGAGAGGCAGTGGAGGAGATGGCACTCACCAGAACGATGATGCTAGTGACAGTGCTGGACAGGGTGTACTCCAGAAGAACGAAGCTAGAGGCAGCAAAGGAGATGGCGCACCTGCCACAGGCAGTGCTGGTGAAGCAGGGGGGCACATAACGTTCCCAGAGAACAAAGCTGAGGAAGCAGCAGGATGTGGTCTTCCAATAGCAGATGAAGCTGAAAAAGAAGCATGAGGCTTTGCTCCCACGACGCGTGACACAGGAGAAGAAAAAGGTGAGGGTGCTGCCATGAAGGATGTTGGAGCACCTGAATGAGAGGGCGCACTGACGACAGATGATGCTGGAAAGGGAAACAGAGAGGGCACTCCAGTAACGAAAGACGCTGTAAAGGGCAATAGAGAGGATGGTCACACAATGGATAATGCTGGAGAGGCTTGTTGTCAAGACGGGCGGTGCTGGAGAGGGCAGTCTATCAAAGAACAATGCTGGAGAAACAGAAAGTGGAGCTTGTCTGGTGGATGATGCTGACAAGCTGCACAAAAAGGAGCTCCCCCAACGGATGGTGCTGTAGATGTTGTTGGAGAAGGCCCTTTGCGAATGGACGATGCCAGAGGCAGTGCTCCAGGAAGCGCTATTCATAAAGATTAAAGCAGAGGTGGTGCTGGAGACGGTGCTCACCACATACACGATGCTAGCAACACTACAGAAGGTGCTGCTCATAGTAAGGACTATGCTAGAGGCGGTGCTCACCAGAAGAACGACGCAAAGGGTGGTGCCAGGAACGGTGCACACTCGAAGGGAAGGCAATGAAGACAGAGCAACCATGACACATGGTGCTGGAGAGCTCAACCAAGAGAGTGCGCCTGCAACGCATGGCGCTGGAGATGGCAACGGAGAGGGCGATCACACGATGGAGAATGCTGAAGAGGGCAATCAAGAGGGTGCTCCCATGAAGGATGACACTGGAGAAGCCTAAAAAGACAGCGAACCACCACAGGCGACGCTGGAAAAGCACAAGCATTGGACACGTCTGTAGACGTAGCTTGAGAGGAAAATGGAGCGGGTTCTGCCGTGGAGGATGATGGTGGAGATGCCAATGGAGAGGGCGCTCCTGTGACAGGCGACACTGGTGAAGGCACTGGAGAGGGTTGCTCCCATGACGGGTGGTGCTGAAGAGGGCAGTCTGCCAACAGACATTGCTGGAGAAACAGAAAGCGGCGCTCGTCTGGTGGATGATGGTGACAAGCTGCAGCGAAAGGAGCTCCCACGATGGCTGGTGCAGAGGATGGCTGGTGCAGAGGATGGCTGGTGCAGAGGATGGCTGGTGCAGAGGATGGCTGGTGCAGAGGATGGCTGGTGCAGAGGATGGCTGGTGCAGAGGATGGCTGGTGCAGAGGATGGCTGGTGCAGAGGATGGCTGGTGCAGAGGATGGCTGGTGCAGAGGATGGCTGGTGCAGAGGATGGCTGGTGCAGAGGATGGCTGGTGCAGAGGATGGCTGGTGCAGAGGATGGCTGGTGCAGAGGATGGCTGGTGCAGAGGATGGCTGGTGCAGAGGATGGCTGGTGCAGAGGATGGCTGGTGCAGAGGATGGCTGGTGCAGAGGATGGCTGGTGCAGAGGATGGCTGGTGCAGAGGATGGCTGGTGCAGAGGATGGCTGGTGCAGAGGATGGCTGGTGCAGAGGATGGCTGGTGCAGAGGATGGCTGGTGCAGAGGATGGCTGGTGCAGAGGATGGCTGGTGCAGAGGATGGCTGGTGCAGAGGATGGCTGGTGCAGAGGATGGCTGGTGCAGAGGATGGCTGGTGCAGAGGATGGCTGGTGCAGAGGATGGCTGGTGCAGAGGATGGCTGGTGCAGAGGATGGCTGGTGCAGAGGATGGCTGGTGCAGAGGATGGCTGGTGCAGAGGATGGCTGGTGCAGAGGATGGCTGGTGCAGAGGATGGCTGGTGCAGAGGATGGCTGGTGCAGAGGATGGCTGGTGCAGAGGATGGCTGGTGCAGAGGATGGCTGGTGCAGAGGATGGCTGGTGCAGAGGATGGCTGGTGCAGAGGATGGCTGGTGCAGAGGATGGCTGGTGCAGAGGATGGCTGGTGCAGAGGATGGCTGGTGCAGAGGATGGCTGGTGCAGAGGATGGCTGGTGCAGAGGATGGCTGGTGCAGAGGATGGCTGGTGCAGAGGATGGCTGGTGCAGAGGATGGCTGGTGCAGAGGATGGCTGGTGCAGAGGATGGCTGGTGCAGAGGATGGCTGGTGCAGAGGATGGCTGGTGCAGAGGATGGCTGGTGCAGAGGATGGCTGGTGCAGAGGATGGCTGGTGCAGAGGATGGCTGGTGCAGAGGATGGCTGGTGCAGAGGATGGCTGGTGCAGAGGATGGCTGGTGCAGAGGATGGCTGGTGCAGAGGATGGCTGGTGCAGAGGATGGCTGGTGCAGAGGATGGCTGGTGCAGAGGATGGCTGGTGCAGAGGATGGCTGGTGCAGAGGATGGCTGGTGCAGAGGATGGCTGGTGCAGAGGATGGCTGGTGCAGAGGATGGCTGGTGCAGAGGATGGCTGGTGCAGAGGATGGCTGGTGCAGAGGATGGCTGGTGCAGAGGATGGCTGGTGCAGAGGATGGCTGGTGCAGAGGATGGCTGGTGCAGAGGATGGCTGGTGCAGAGGATGGCTGGTGCAGAGGATGGCTGGTGCAGAGGATGGCTGGTGCAGAGGATGGCTGGTGCAGAGGATGGCTGGTGCAGAGGATGGCTGGTGCAGAGGATGGCTGGTGCAGAGGATGGCTGGTGCAGAGGATGGCTGGTGCAGAGGATGGCTGGTGCAGAGGATGGCTGGTGCAGAGGATGGCTGGTGCAGAGGATGGCTGGTGCAGAGGATGGCTGGTGCAGAGGATGGCTGGTGCAGAGGATGGCTGGTGCAGAGGATGGCTGGTGCAGAGGATGGCTGGTGCAGAGGATGGCTGGTGCAGAGGATGGCTGGTGCAGAGGATGGCTGGTGCAGAGGATGGCTGGTGCAGAGGATGGCTGGTGCAGAGGATGGCTGGTGCAGAGGATGGCTGGTGCAGAGGATGGCTGGTGCAGAGGATGGCTGGTGCAGAGGATGGCTGGTGCAGAGGATGGCTGGTGCAGAGGATGGCTGGTGCAGAGGATGGCTGGTGCAGAGGATGGCTGGTGCAGAGGATGGCTGGTGCAGAGGATGGCTGGTGCAGAGGATGGCTGGTGCAGAGGATGGCTGGTGCAGAGGATGGCTGGTGCAGAGGATGGCTGGTGCAGAGGATGGCTGGTGCAGAGGATGGCTGGTGCAGAGGATGGCTGGTGCAGAGGATGGCTGGTGCAGAGGATGGCTGGTGCAGAGGATGGCTGGTGCAGAGGATGGCTGGTGCAGAGGATGGCTGGTGCAGAGGATGGCTGGTGCAGAGGATGGCTGGTGCAGAGGATGGCTGGTGCAGAGGATGGCTGGTGCAGAGGATGGCTGGTGCAGAGGATGGCTGGTGCAGAGGATGGCTGGTGCAGAGGATGGCTGGTGCAGAGGATGGCTGGTGCAGAGGATGGCTGGTGCAGAGGATGGCTGGTGCAGAGGATGGCTGGTGCAGAGGATGGCTGGTGCAGAGGATGGCTGGTGCAGAGGATGGCTGGTGCAGAGGATGGCTGGTGCAGAGGATGGCTGGTGCAGAGGATGGCTGGTGCAGAGGATGGCTGGTGCAGAGGATGGCTGGTGCAGAGGATGGCTGGTGCAGAGGATGGCTGGTGCAGAGGATGGCTGGTGCAGAGGATGGCTGGTGCAGAGGATGGCTGGTGCAGAGGATGGCTGGTGCAGAGGATGGCTGGTGCAGAGGATGGCTGGTGCAGAGGATGGCTGGTGCAGAGGATGGCTGGTGCAGAGGATGGCTGGTGCAGAGGATGGCTGGTGCAGAGGATGGCTGGTGCAGAGGATGGCTGGTGCAGAGGATGGCTGGTGCAGAGGATGGCTGGTGCAGAGGATGGCTGGTGCAGAGGATGGCTGGTGCAGAGGATGGCTGGTGCAGAGGATGGCTGGTGCAGAGGATGGCTGGTGCAGAGGATGGCTGGTGCAGAGGATGGCTGGTGCAGAGGATGGCTGGTGCAGAGGATGGCTGGTGCAGAGGATGGCTGGTGCAGAGGATGGCTGGTGCAGAGGATGGCTGGTGCAGA
Organism: Tympanuchus pallidicinctus; assembly: GCF_026119805.1. Taxonomy (NCBI): domain Eukaryota; kingdom Metazoa; phylum Chordata; class Aves; order Galliformes; family Phasianidae; genus Tympanuchus; species Tympanuchus pallidicinctus. Next base: position 8,177,776 of record NW_026294744.1, read on the forward strand.
GGATGGCTGGTGCAGAGGATGGCTGGTGCAGAGGATGGCTGGTGCAGAGGATGGCTGGTGCAGAGGATGGCTGGTGCAGAGGATGGCTGGTGCAGAGGATGGCTGGTGCAGAGGATGGCTGGTGCAGAGGATGGCTGGTGCAGAGGATGGCTGGTGCAGAGGATGGCTGGTGCAGAGGATGGCTGGTGCAGAGGATGGCTGGTGCAGAGGATGGCTGGTGCAGAGGATGGCTGGTGCAGAGGATGGCTGGTGCAGAGGATGGCTGGTGCAGAGGATGGCTGGTGCAGAGGATGGCTGGTGCAGAGGATGGCTGGTGCAGAGGATGGCTGGTGCAGAGGATGGCTGGTGCAGAGGATGGCTGGTGCAGAGGATGGCTGGTGCAGAGGATGGCTGGTGCAGAGGATGGCTGGTGCAGAGGATGGCTGGTGCAGAGGATGGCTGGTGCAGAGGATGGCTGGTGCAGAGGATGGCTGGTGCAGAGGATGGCTGGTGCAGAGGATGGCTGGTGCAGAGGATGGCTGGTGCAGAGGATGGCTGGTGCAGAGGATGGCTGGTGCAGAGGATGGCTGGTGCAGAGGATGGCTGGTGCAGAGGATGGCTGGTGCAGAGGATGGCTGGTGCAGAGGATGGCTGGTGCAGAGGATGGCTGGTGCAGAGGATGGCTGGTGCAGAGGATGGCTGGTGCAGAGGATGGCTGGTGCAGAGGATGGCTGGTGCAGAGGATGGCTGGTGCAGAGGATGGCTGGTGCAGAGGATGGCTGGTGCAGAGGATGGCTGGTGCAGAGGATGGCTGGTGCAGAGGATGGCTGGTGCAGAGGATGGCTGGTGCAGAGGATGGCTGGTGCAGAGGATGGCTGGTGCAGAGGATGGCTGGTGCAGAGGATGGCTGGTGCAGAGGATGGCTGGTGCAGAGGATGGCTGGTGCAGAGGATGGCTGGTGCAGAGGATGGCTGGTGCAGAGGATGGCTGGTGCAGAGGATGGCTGGTGCAGAGGATGGCTGGTGCAGAGGATGGCTGGTGCAGAGGATGGCTGGTGCAGAGGATGGCTGGTGCAGAGGATGGCTGGTGCAGAGGATGGCTGGTGCAGAGGATGGCTGGTGCAGAGGATGGCTGGTGCAGAGGATGGCTGGTGCAGAGGATGGCTGGTGCAGAGGATGGCTGGTGCAGAGGATGGCTGGTGCAGAGGATGGCTGGTGCAGAGGATGGCTGGTGCAGAGGATGGCTGGTGCAGAGGATGGCTGGTGCAGAGGATGGCTGGTGCAGAGGATGGCTGGTGCAGAGGATGGCTGGTGCAGAGGATGGCTGGTGCAGAGGATGGCTGGTGCAGAGGATGGCTGGTGCAGAGGATGGCTGGTGCAGAGGATGGCTGGTGCAGAGGATGGCTGGTGCAGAGGATGGCTGGTGCAGAGGATGGCTGGTGCAGAGGATGGCTGGTGCAGAGGATGGCTGGTGCAGAGGATGGCTGGTGCAGAGGATGGCTGGTGCAGAGGATGGCTGGTGCAGAGGATGGCTGGTGCAGAGGATGGCTGGTGCAGAGGATGGCTGGTGCAGAGGATGGCTGGTGCAGAGGATGGCTGGTGCAGAGGATGGCTGGTGCAGAGGATGGCTGGTGCAGAGGATGGCTGGTGCAGAGGATGGCTGGTGCAGAGGATGGCTGGTGCAGAGGATGGCTGGTGCAGAGGATGGCTGGTGCAGAGGATGGCTGGTGCAGAGGATGGCTGGTGCAGAGGATGGCTGGTGCAGAGGATGGCTGGTGCAGAGGATGGCTGGTGCAGAGGATGGCTGGTGCAGAGGATGGCTGGTGCAGAGGATGGCTGGTGCAGAGGATGGCTGGTGCAGAGGATGGCTGGTGCAGAGGATGGCTGGTGCAGAGGATGGCTGGTGCAGAGGATGGCTGGTGCAGAGGATGGCTGGTGCAGAGGATGGCTGGTGCAGAGGATGGCTGGTGCACAGGATGGCTGGTGCACAGGATGGCTGGTGCACAGGATGGCTGGTGCACAGGATGGCTGGTGCACAGGATGGCTGGTGCACAGGATGGCTGGTGCACAGGATGGCTGGTGCACAGGATGGCTGGTGCAGAGGATGGCTGGTGCACAGGATGGCTGGTGCACAGGATGGCTGGTGCACAGGATGGCTGGTGCACAGGATGGCTGGTGCACAGGATGGCTGGTGCACAGGATGGCTGGTGCAGAGGATGGCTGGTGCACAGGATGGCTGGTGCAGAGGATGGCTGGTGCACAGGATGGCTGGTGCACAGGATGGCTGGTGCACAGGATGGCTGGTGCACAGGATGGCTGGTGCACAGGATGGCTGGTGCACAGTGCGCTTAGGCAATGGACTATGCCAGAGGAGGCATTGCCAAAAGCGGTAATGAGAACGGTTAAACAGAAGCGGTGCAGGAGATGGTGCTCTCCAGATAGACAGTGCCAGTGGCACGACAAAAGATGCTGCTCACAGTCAGGACAGTGCAAGAGGCGGTGCTGGAGATGGCTCGCCAGAAGGACAATGTCACAGGTAGCACTGGAGATTGCACCATCCGCAAGGACGATGCCACACGTGAGGCCATAAACAGCGCTCCCGCAACAATCCACGCTGCCCTGGGCTCTTCTGGGACTGGTGGCTCTGCTGATGGCGCTTACCAGGAGGACAAGGCAAGGGGCGGCACCGGAGATGGTGCTCACTGGAAGGATAATGCTGAAGGCAAAACCGTAGACGGTGCTCACCGGAAGGACAAGGCAAGAGGTAGTGCAGGAGATGGCACAGATCAGAACGACGATGCTAGAGGCGGTGCCTGACAGGGCGTACTCCGGAAGTACAGTGTAAGTGATAGGGCACCTGAGACAGGCAGTGCTGCTGAAGCAGGGCGGCGCATAATGTTCCCTGTGAACAAAGCTGAGGAAGCAGCAGGATGTGGTCTTTCAATGGCAGAGGAAGCTGAAAAAGTAGCATGAGGCTCTGCTCCCACGACAGGCGAGAATGGAGAAGCGTAAGGTGGGGGTGCTCCCATGAATGTGGCTGCTGGATAAGCAGAAAGAAAAGGGTGCGCGAATGATGGATGAAATTGGAGAATCCGAACGAGAGTGCTCTCCCATGAGAGAAGATGCTATAAAGGGCAACTGAGAGGTTGGTCTCACGATGGGCTATGCTGGAGACGCTTTCTCCCGGGACAGGTGATGCTGGAAAGGGCAGTCTGCCTAGGGACAGTGCTAGCGAAACAGAAAGCAGTGCTCATCTGGTGGATGATGCTGACAAGCTGCACAAAAAGGAGCTCCCCCAACGGATGGTGCTGTAGATGTTGTTGGAGAAGGCCCTTTGCGAATGGACGATGCCAGAGGCAGTGCTCCAGGAAGCGCTATTCATAAAGATTAAAGCAGAGGTGGTGCTGGAGACGGTGCTCACCACATACACGATGCTAGCAACACTACAGAAGGTGCTGCTCATAGTAAGGACTATGCTAGAGGCGGTGCTCACCAGAAGAACGACGCAAAGGGTGGTGCCAGGAACGGTGCACATTCGAAGGGAAGGCAATGAAGACAGAGCAACCATGACACATGGTGCTGGAGAGCTCAACCAAGAGAGTGCGCCTGCAACGCATGGCGCTGGAGATGGCAACGGAGAGGGCGATCACACGATGGAGAATGCTGAAGAGGGCAATCAAGAGGGTGCTCCCATGAAGGATGACACTGGAGAAGCCTAAAAAGACAGCGAACCACCACAGGCGACGCTGGAAAAGCACAAGCATTGGACACGTCTGTAGACGTAGCTTGAGAGGAAAATGGAGCGGGTACTGCCGTGGAGGATGATGGTGGAGATGCCAATGGAGAGGGCGCTCCTGTGACAGGCGACACTGGTGAAGGCACTGGAGAGGGTTGCTCCCATGACGGGCGGTGCTGAAGAGAGCAGTCTGCCAACAGACATTGCTGGAGAAACAGAAAGCGGCGCTCGTCTGGTGGATGATGCTGACAAGATGCAGCGAAAGGAGCTCCCACGATGGATGGTGCCGAGGATGGTGCCGAGGATGGTGCCGAGGATGGTGCCGAGGATGGTGCCGAGGATGGTGCCGAGGATGGTGCCGAGGATGGTGCCGAGGATGGTGCCGAGGATGGTGCCGAGGATGGTGCCGAGGATGGTGCCGAGTGCACTTAGGCAATGGACTATGCCAGAGGAGGCATTGCCAAAAGCGATAATCAGAACGGTTAAACAGAAGCGGTGCAGGAGATGGTGCTCTCCAGATAGACAGTGCCAGTGGCACGACAAAAGATGCTGCTCACAGTCAGGACAGTGCAAGAGGCGGTGCTGGAGATGGCTCGCCAGAAGGACAATGTCACAGGTAGCACAGGAGATTGCACCATCCACAAGGACGATGCCACACGTGAGGCCATAAACAGCGCTCCCGCAACAATCCACGCTGCCCTGGGCGCTTCTGGGACTGGTGGCTCTGCTGATGGCGCTTACCAGGAGGACAAAGCAAGGGGCGGCACCGGAGATGGTGCTCACTGGAAGGATAATGCTGAAGGCAAAACCGTAGACGGTGCTCACCGGAAGGACAAGGCAAGAGGTAGTGCAGGAGATGGCACAGATCAGAACGACGATGCTAGAGGCGGTGCCTGACAGGGCGTACTCCGGAAGTACAGTGTAAGTGATAGGGCACCTGAGACAGGCAGTGCTGCTGAAGCAGGGCGGCGCATAATGTTCCCTGTGAACAAAGCTGAGGAAGCAGCAGGATGTGGTCTTTCAATGGCAGAGGAAGCTGAAAAAGTAGCATGAGGCTCTGCTCCCACGACAGGCGACAAAGGAGAAGCGTAAGGTGGGGGTGCTCCCATGAATGTGGCTGCTGGATAAGCAGAAAGAAAAGGGTGCGCGAATGATGGATGAAATTGGAGAATCCGAACGAGAGTGCTCTCCCATGAGAGAAGATGCTATAAAGGGCAACTGAGAGGTTGGTCTCACGATGGGCTATGCTGGAGACGCTTTCTCCCGGGACAGGTGATGCTGGAAAGGGCAGTCTGCCTAGGGACAGTGCTAGCGAAACAGAAAGCAGTGCTCATCTGGTGGATGATGCTGACAAGCTGCACAAAAAGGAGCTCCCCCAACGGATGGTGCTGTAGATGTTGTTGGAGAAGGCCCTTTGCGAATGGACGATGCCAGAGGCAGTGCTCCAGGAAGCGCTATTCATAAAGATTAAAGCAGAGGTGGTGCTGGAGACGGTGCTCACCACATACACGATGCTAGCAACACTACAGAAGGTGCTGCTCATAGTAAGGACTATGCTAGAGGCGGTGCTCACCAGAAGAACGACGCAAAGGGTGGTGCCAGGAACGGTGCACACTCGAAGGGAAGGCAATGAAGACAGAGCAACCATGACACATGGTGCTGGAGAGCTCAACCAAGAGAGTGCGCCTGCAACGCATGGCGCTGGAGATGGCAACGGAGAGGGCGATCACACGATGGAGAATGCTGAAGAGGGCAATCAAGAGGGTGCTCCCATGAAGGATGACACTGGAGAAGCCTAAAAAGACAGCGAACCACCACAGGCGACGCTGGAAAAGCACAAGCATTGGACACGTCTGTAGACGTAGCTTGAGAGGAAAATGGAGCGGGTACTGCCGTGGAGGATGATGGTGGAGATGCCAATGGAGAGGGCGCTCCTGTGACAGGCGACACTGGTGAAGGCACTGGAGAGGGTTGCTCCCATGACGGGCGGTGCTGAAGAGAGCAGTCTGCCAACAGACATTGCTGGAGAAACAGAAAGCGGCGCTCGTCTGGTGGATGATGCTGACAAGATGCAGCGAAAGGAGCTCCCACGATAGGATGGTGCCGAGGATGGTGCCGAGGATGGTGCCGAGGATGGTGCCGAGGATGGTGCCGAGGATGGTGCCGAGGATGGTGCCGAGGATGGTGCCGAGTGCACTTAGGCAATGGACTATGCCAGAGGAGGCATTGCCAAAAGCGATAATGAGAACGGTTAAACAGAAGCGGTGCAGGAGATGGTGCTCTCCAGATAGACAGTGCCAGTGGCACGACAAAAGATGCTGCTCACAGTCAGGACAGTGCAAGAGGCGGTGCTGGAGATGGCTCGCCAGAAGGACAATGTCACAGGTAGCACAGGAGATTGCACCATCCACAAGGACGATGCCACACGTGAGGCCATAAACAGCGCTCCCGCAACAATCCACGCTGCCCTGGGCGCTTCTGGGACTGGTGGCTCTGCTGATGGCGCTTACCAGGAGGACAAAGCAAGGGGCGGCACCGGAGATGGTGCTCACTGGAAGGATAATGCTGAAGGCAAAACCGTAGACGGTGCTCACCGGAAGGACAAGGCAAGAGGTAGTGCAGGAGATGGCACAGATCAGAACGACGATGCTAGAGGCGGTGCCTGACAGGGCGTACTCCGGAAGTACAGTGTAAGTGATAGGGCACCTGAGACAGGCAGTGCTGCTGAAGCAGGGCGGCGCATAATGTTCCCTGTGAACAAAGCTGAGGAAGCAGCAGGATGTGGTCTTTCAATGGCAGAGGAAGCTGAAAAAGTAGCATGAGGCTCTGCTCCCACGACAGGCGACAAAGGAGAAGCGTAAGGTGGGGGTGCTCCCATGAATGTGGCTGCTGGATAAGCAGAAAGAAAAGGGTGCGCGAATGATGGATGAAATTGGAGAATCCGAACGAGAGTGCTCTCCCATGAGAGAAGATGCTATAAAGGGCAACTGAGAGGTTGGTCTCACGATGGGCTATGCTGGAGACGCTTTCTCCCGGGACAGGTGATGCTGGAAAGGGCAGTCTGCCTAGGGACAGTGCTAGCGAAACAGAAAGCAGTGCTCATCTGGTGGATGATGCTGACAAGCTGCACAAAAAGGAGCTCCCCCAACGGATGGTGCTGTAGATGTTGTTGGAGAAGGCCCTTTGCGAATGGACGATGCCAGAGGCAGTGCTCCAGGAAGCGCTATTCATAAAGATTAAAGCAGAGGTGGTGCTGGAGACGGTGCTCACCACATACACGATGCTAGCAACACTACAGAAGGTGCTGCTCATAGTAAGGACTATGCTAGAGGCGGTGCTCACCAGAAGAACGACGCAAAGGGTGGTGCCAGGAACGGTGCACACTCGAAGGGAAGGCAATGAAGACAGAGCAACCATGACACATGGTGCTGGAGAGCTCAACCAAGAGAGTGCGCCTGCAACGCATGGCGCTGGAGATGGCAACGGAGAGGGCGATCACACGATGGAGAATGCTGAAGAGGGCAATCAAGAGGGTGCTCCCATGAAGGATGACACTGGAGAAGCCTAAAAAGACAGCGAACCACCACAGGCGACGCTGGAAAAGCACAAGCATTGGACACGTCTGTAGACGTAGCTTGAGAGGAAAATGGAGCGGGTACTGCCGTGGAGGATGATGGTGGAGATGCCAATGGAGAGGGCGCTCCTGTGACAGGCGACACTGGTGAAGGCACTGGAGAGGGTTGCTCCCATGACGGGCGGTGCTGAAGAGAGCAGTCTGCCAACAGACATTGCTGGAGAAACAGAAAGCGGCGCTCGTCTGGTGGATGATGCTGACAAGATGCAGCGAAAGGAGCTCCCACGATGGATGGTGCCGAGGATGGTGCCGAGGATGGTGCCGAGGATGGTGCCGAGGATGGTGCCGAGGATGGTGCCGAGGATGGTGCCGAGGATGGTGCCGAGGATGGTGCCGAGGATGGTGCCGAGGATGGTGCCGAGTGCACTTAGGCAATGGACTATGCCAGAGGAGGCATTGCCAAAAGCGATAATCAGAACGGTTAAACAGAAGCGGTGCAGGAGATGGTGCTCTCCAGATAGACAGTGCCAGTGGCACGACAAAAGATGCTGCTCACAGTCAGGACAGTGCAAGAGGCGGTGCTGGAGATGGCTCGCCAGAAGGACAATGTCACAGGTAGCACAGGAGATTGCACCATCCACAAGGACGATGCCACACGTGAGGCCATAAACAGCGCTCCCGCAACAATCCACGCTGCCCTGGGCGCTTCTGGGACTGGTGGCTCTGCTGATGGCGCTTACCAGGAGGACAAAGCAAGGGGCGGCACCGGAGATGGTGCTCACTGGAAGGATAATGCTGAAGGCAAAACCGTAGACGGTGCTCACCGGAAGGACAAGGCAAGAGGTAGTGCAGGAGATGGCACAGATCAGAACGACGATGCTAGAGGCGGTGCCTGACAGGGCGTACTCCGGAAGTACAGTGTAAGTGATAGGGCACCTGAGACAGGCAGTGCTGCTGAAGCAGGGCGGCGCATAATGTTCCCTGTGAACAAAGCTGAGGAAGCAGCAGGATGTGGTCTTTCAATGGCAGAGGAAGCTGAAAAAGTAGCATGAGGCTCTGCTCCCACGACAGGCGACAAAGGAGAAGCGTAAGGTGGGGGTGCTCCCATGAATGTGGCTGCTGGATAAGCAGAAAGAAAAGGGTGCGCGAATGATGGATGAAATTGGAGAATCCGAACGAGAGTGCTCTCCCATGAGAGAAGATGCTATAAAGGGCAACTGAGAGGTTGGTCTCACGATGGGCTATGCTGGAGACGCTTTCTCCCGGGACAGGTGATGCTGGAAAGGGCAGTCTGCCTAGGGACAGTGCTAGCGAAACAGAAAGCAGTGCTCATCTGGTGGATGATGCTGACAAGCTGCACAAAAAGGAGCTCCCCCAACGGATGGTGCTGTAGATGTTGTTGGAGAAGGCCCTTTGCGAATGGACGATGCCAGAGGCAGTGCTCCAGGAAGCGCTATTCATAAAGATTAAAGCAGAGGTGGTGCTGGAGACGGTGCTCACCACATACACGATGCTAGCAACACTACAGAAGGTGCTGCTCATAGTAAGGACTATGCTAGAGGCGGTGCTCACCAGAAGAACGACGCAAAGGGTGGTGCCAGGAACGGTGCACACTCGAAGGGAAGGCAATGAAGACAGAGCAACCATGACACATGGTGCTGGAGAGCTCAACCAAGAGAGTGCGCCTGCAACGCATGGCGCTGGAGATGGCAACGGAGAGGGCGATCACACGATGGAGAATGCTGAAGAGGGCAATCAAGAGGGTGCTCCCATGAAGGATGACACTGGAGAAGCCTAAAAAGACAGCGAACCACCACAGGCGACGCTGGAAAAGCACAAGCATTGGACACGTCTGCAGACGTAGCTTGAGAGGAAAATGGAGCGGGTACTGCCGTGGAGGATGATGGTGGAGATGCCAATGGAGAGGGCGCTCCTGTGACAGGCGACACTGGTGAAGGCACTGGAGAGGGTTGCTCCCATGACGGGCGGTGCTGAAGAGAGCAGTCTGCCAACAGACATTGCTGGAGAAACAGAAAGCGGCGCTCGTCTGGTGGATGATGCTGACAAGATGCAGCGAAAGGAGCTCCCACGATGCCGAGGATGGTGCCGAGGATGGTGCCGAGGATGGTGCCGAGGATGGTGCCGAGGATGGTGCCGAGGATGGTGCCGAGGATGGTGCCGAGGATGGTGCCGAGGATGGTGCCGAGGATGGTGCCGAGGATGGTGCCGAGGATGGTGCCGAGTGCACTTAGGCAATGGACTATGCCAGAGGAGGCATTGCCAAAAGCGATAATCAGAACGGTTAAACAGAAGCGGTGCAGGAGATGGTGCTCTCCAGATAGACAGTGCCAGTGGCACGACAAAAGATGCTGCTCACAGTCAGGACAGTGCAAGAGGCGGTGCTGGAGATGGCTCGCCAGAAGGACAATGTCACAGGTAGCACTGGAGATTGCACCATCCGCAAGGACGATGCCACACGTGAGGCCATAAACAGCGCTCCCGCAACAATCCACGCTGCCCTGAGCGCTTCTGGGACTGGTGGCTCTGCTGATGGCGCTTACCAGGAGGACAAAGCAAGGGGCGGCACCGGAGATGGTGCTCACTGGAAGGATAATGCTGAAGGCAAAACCGTAGACGGTGCTCACCGGAAGGACAAGGCAAGAGGTAGTGCAGGAGATGGCACAGATCAGAACGACGATGCTAGAGGCGGTGCCTGACAGGGCGTACTCCGGAAGTACAGTGTAAGTGATAGGGCACCTGAGACAGGCAGTGCTGCTGAAGCAGGGCGGCGCATAATGTTCCCTGTGAACAAAGCTGAGGAAGCAGCAGGATGTGGTCTTTCAATGGCAGAGGAAGCTGAAAAAGTAGCATGAGGCTCTGCTCCCACGACAGGCGACAAAGGAGAAGCGTAAGGTGGGGGTGCTCCCATGAATGTGGCTGCTGGATAAGCAGAAAGAAAAGGGTGCGCGAATGATGGATGAAATTGGAGAATCCGAACGAGAGTGCTCTCCCATGAGAGAAGATGCTATAAAGGGCAACTGAGAGGTTGGTCTCACGATGGGCTATGCTGGAGACGCTTTCTCCCGGGACAGGTGATGCTGGAAAGGGCAGTCTGCCTAGGGACAGTGCTAGCGAAACAGAAAGCAGTGCTCATCTGGTGGATGATGCTGACAAGCTGCACAAAAAGGAGCTCCCCCAACGGATGGTGCTGTAGATGTTGTTGGAGAAGGCCCTTTGCGAATGGACGATGCCAGAGGCAGTGCTCCAGGAAGCGCTATTCATAAAGATTAAAGCAGAGGTGGTGCTGGAGACGGTGCTCACCACATACACGATGCTAGCAACACTACAGAAGGTGCTGCTCATAGTAAGGACTATGCTAGAGGCGGTGCTCACCAGAAGAACGACGCAAAGGGTGGTGCCAGGAACGGTGCACACTCGAAGGGAAGGCAATGAAGACAGAGCAACCATGACACATGGTGCTGGAGAGCTCAACCAAGAGAGTGCGCCTGCAACGCATGGCGCTGGAGATGGCAACGGAGAGGGCGATCACACGATGGAGAATGCTGAAGAGGGCAATCAAGAGGGTGCTCCCATGAAGGATGACACTGGAGAAGCCTAAAAAGACAGCGAACCACCACAGGCGACGCTGGAAAAGCACAAGCATTGGACACGTCTGCAGACGTAGCTTGAGAGGAAAATGGAGCGGGTACTGCCGTGGAGGATGATGGTGGAGATGCCAATGGAGAGGGCGCTCCTGTGACAGGCGACACTGGTGAAGGCACTGGAGAGGGTTGCTCCCATGACGGGCGGTGCTGAAGAGAGCAGTCTGCCAACAGACATTGCTGGAGAAACAGAAAGCGGCGCTCGTCTGGTGGATGATGCTGACAAGATGCAGCGAAAGGAGCTCCCACGATGGTGCCGAGGATGGTGCCGAGGATGGTGCCGAGGATGGTGCCGAGGATGGTGCCGAGGATGGTGCCGAGGATGGTGCCGAGGATGGTGCCGAGGATGGTGCCGAGGATGGTGCCGAGGATGGTGCCGAGGATGGTGCCGAGGATGGTGCCGAGTGCACTTAGGCAATGGACTATGCCAGAGGAGGCATTGCCAAAAGCGATAATCAGAACGGTTAAACAGAAGCGGTGCAGGAGATGGTGCTCTCCAGATAGACAGTGCCAGTGGCACGACAAAAGATGCTGCTCACAGTCAGGACAGTGCAAGAGGCGGTGCTGGAGATGGCTCGCCAGAAGGACAATGTCACAGGTAGCACAGGAGATTGCACCATCCGCAAGGACGATGCCACACGTGAGGCCATAAACAGCGCTCCCGCAACAATCCACGCTGCCCTGAGCGCTTCTGGGACTGGTGGCTCTGCTGATGGCGCTTACCAGGAGGACAAAGCAAGGGGCGGCACCGGAGATGGTGCTCACTGGAAGGATAATGCTGAAGGCAAAACCGTAGACGGTGCTCACCGGAAGGACAAGGCAAGAGGTAGTGCAGGAGATGGCACAGATCAGAACGACGATGCTAGAGGCGGTGCCTGACAGGGCGTACTCCGGAAGTACAGTGTAAGTGATAGGGCACCTGAGACAGGCAGTGCTGCTGAAGCAGGGCGGCGCATAATGTTCCCTGTGAACAAAGCTGAGGAAGCAGCAGGATGTGGTCTTTCAATGGCAGAGGAAGCTGAAAAAGTAGCATGAGGCTCTGCTCCCACGACAGGCGACAAAGGAGAAGCGTAAGGTGGGGGTGCTCCCATGAATGTGGCTGCTGGATAAGCAGAAAGAAAAGGGTGCGCGAATGATGGATGAAATTGGAGAATCCGAACGAGAGTGCTCTCCCATGAGAGAAGATGCTATAAAGGGCAACTGAGAGGTTGGTCTCACGATGGGCTATGCTGGAGACGCTTTCTCCCGGGACAGGTGATGCTGGAAAGGGCAGTCTGCCTAGGGACAGTGCTAGCGAAACAGAAAGCAGTGCTCATCTGGTGGATGATGCTGACAAGCTGCACAAAAAGGAGCTCCCCCAACGGATGGTGCTGTAGATGTTGTTGGAGAAGGCCCTTTGCGAATGGACGATGCCAGAGGCAGTGCTCCAGGAAGCGCTATTCATAAAGATTAAAGCAGAGGTGGTGCTGGAGACGGTGCTCACCACATACACGATGCTAGCAACACTACAGAAGGTGCTGCTCATAGTAAGGACTATGCTAGAGGCGGTGCTCACCAGAAGAACGACGCAAAGGGTGGTGCCAGGAACGGTGCACACTCGAAGGGAAGGCAATGAAGACAGAGCAACCATGACACATGGTGCTGGAGAGCTCAACCAAGAGAGTGCGCCTGCAACGCATGGCGCTGGAGATGGCAACGGAGAGGGCGATCACACGATGGAGAATGCTGAAGAGGGCAATCAAGAGGGTGCTCCCATGAAGGATGACACTGGAGAAGCCTAAAAAGACAGCGAACCACCACAGGCGACGCTGGAAAAGCACAAGCATTGGACACGTCTGTAGACGTAGCTTGAGAGGAAAATGGAGCGGGTACTGCCGTGGAGGATGATGGTGGAGATGCCAATGGAGAGGGCGCTCCTGTGACAGGCGACACTGGTGAAGGCACTGGAGAGGGTTGCTCCCATGACGGGCGGTGCTGAAGAGAGCAGTCTGCCAACAGACATTGCTGGAGAAACAGAAAGCGGCGCTCGTCTGGTGGATGATGCTGACAAGATGCAGCGAAAGGAGCTCCCACGATGGTGCCGAGGATGGTGCCGAGGATGGTGCCGAGGATGGTGCCGAGGATGGTGCCGAGGATGGTGCCGAGGATGGTGCCGAGTGCACTTAGGCAATGGACTATGCCAGAGGAGGCATTGCCAAAAGCGATAATCAGAACGGTTAAACAGAAGCGGTGCAGGAGATGGTGCTCTCCAGATAGACAGTGCCAGTGGCACGACAAAAGATGCTGCTCACAGTCAGGACAGTGCAAGAGGCGGTGCTGGAGATGGCTCGCCAGAAGGACAATGTCACAGGTAGCACAGGAGATTGCACTATCCACAAGGACGATGCCACACGTGAGGCCATAAACAGCGCTCCCGCAACAATCCACGCTGCCCTGAGCGCTTCTGGGACTGGTGGCTCTGCTGATGGCGCTTACCAGGAGGACAAAGCAAGGGGCGGCACCGGAGATGGTGCTCACTGGAAGGATAATGCTGAAGGCAAAACCGTAGACGGTGCTCACCGGAAGGACAAGGCAAGAGGTAGTGCAGGAGATGGCACAGATCAGAACGACGATGCTAGAGGCGGTGCCTGACAGGGCGTACTCCGGAAGTACAGTGTAAGTGATAGGGCACCTGAGACAGGCAGTGCTGCTGAAGCAGGGCGGCGCATAATGTTCCCTGTGAACAAAGCTGAGGAAGCAGCAGGATGTGGTCTTTCAATGGCAGAGGAAGCTGAAAAAGTAGCATGAGGCTCTGCTCCCACGACAGGCGACAAAGGAGAAGCGTAAGGTGGGGGTGCTCCCATGAATGTGGCTGCTGGATAAGCAGAAAGAAAAGGGTGCGCGAATGATGGATGAAATTGGAGAATCCGAACGAGAGTGCTCTCCCATGAGAGAAGATGCTATAAAGGGCAACTGAGAGGTTGGTCTCACGATGGGCTATGCTGGAGACGCTTTCTCCCGGGACAGGTGATGCTGGAAAGGGCAGTCTGCCTAGGGACAGTGCTAGCGAAACAGAAAGCAGTGCTCATCTGGTGGATGATGCTGACAAGCTGCACAAAAAGGAGCTCCCCCAACGGATGGTGCTGTAGATGTTGTTGGAGAAGGCCCTTTGCGAATGGACGATGCCAGAGGCAGTGCTCCAGGAAGCGCTATTCATAAAGATTAAAGCAGAGGTGGTGCTGGAGACGGTGCTCACCACATACACGATGCTAGCAACACTACAGAAGGTGCTGCTCATAGTAAGGACTATGCTAGAGGCGGTGCTCACCAGAAGAACGACGCAAAGGGTGGTGCCAGGAACGGTGCACACTCGAAGGGAAGGCAATGAAGACAGAGCAACCATGACACATGGTGCTGGAGAGCTCAACCAAGAGAGTGCGCCTGCAACGCATGGCGCTGGAGATGGCAACGGAGAGGGCGATCACACGATGGAGAATGCTGAAGAGGGCAATCAAGAGGGTGCTCCCATGAAGGATGACACTGGAGAAGCCTAAAAAGACAGCGAACCACCACAGGCGACGCTGGAAAAGCACAAGCATTGGACACGTCTGTAGACGTAGCTTGAGAGGAAAATGGAGCGGGTACTGCCGTGGAGGATGATGGTGGAGATGCCAATGGAGAGGGCGCTCCTGTGACAGGCGACACTGGTGAAGGCACTGGAGAGGGTTGCTCCCATGACGGGCGGTGCTGAAGAGAGCAGTCTGCCAACAGACATTGCTGGAGAAACAGAAAGCGGCGCTCGTCTGGTGGATGATGCTGACAAGATGCAGCGAAAGGAGCTCCCACGATGGATGGTGCCGAGGATGGTGCCGAGGATGGTGCCGAGGATGGTGCCGAGGATGGTGCCGAGGATGGTGCCGAGGATGGTGCCGAGGATGGTGCCGAGGATGGTGCCGAGGATGGTGCCGAGTGCACTTAGGCAATGGACTATGCCAGAGGAGGCATTGCCAAAAGCGATAATCAGAACGGTTAAACAGAAGCGGTGCAGGAGATGGTGCTCTCCAGATAGACAGTGCCAGTGGCACGACAAAAGATGCTGCTCACAGTCAGGACAGTGCAAGAGGCGGTGCTGGAGATGGCTCGCCAGAAGGACAATGTCACAGGTAGCACAGGAGATTGCACCATCCACAAGGACGATGCCACACGTGAGGCCATAAACAGCGCTCCCGCAACAATCCACGCTGCCCTGAGCGCTTCTGGGACTGGTGGCTCTGCTGATGGCGCTTACCAGGAGGACAAAGCAAGGGGCGGCACCGGAGATGGTGCTCACTGGAAGGATAATGCTGAAGGCAAAACCGTAGACGGTGCTCACCGGAAGGACAAGGCAAGAGGTAGTGCAGGAGATGGCACAGATCAGAACGACGATGCTAGAGGCGGTGCCTGACAGGGCGTACTCCGGAAGTACAGTGTAAGTGATAGGGCACCTGAGACAGGCAGTGCTGCTGAAGCAGGGCGGCGCATAATGTTCCCTGTGAACAAAGCTGAGGAAGCAGCAGGATGTGGTCTTTCAATGGCAGAGGAAGCTGAAAAAGTAGCATGAGGCTCTGCTCCCACGACAGGCGACAAAGGAGAAGCGTAAGGTGGGGGTGCTCCCATGAATGTGGCTGCTGGATAAGCAGAAAGAAAAGGGTGCGCGAATGATGGATGAAATTGGAGAATCCGAACGAGAGTGCTCTCCCATGAGAGAAGATGCTATAAAGGGCAACTGAGAGGTTGGTCTCACGATGGGCTATGCTGGAGACGCTTTCTCCCGGGACAGGTGATGCTGGAAAGGGCAGTCTGCCTAGGGACAGTGCTAGCGAAACAGAAAGCAGTGCTCATCTGGTGGATGATGCTGACAAGCTGCACAAAAAGGAGCTCCCCCAACGGATGGTGCTGTAGATGTTGTTGGAGAAGGCCCTTTGCGAATGGACGATGCCAGAGGCAGTGCTCCAGGAAGCGCTATTCATAAAGATTAAAGCAGAGGTGGTGCTGGAGACGGTGCTCACCACATACACGATGCTAGCAACACTACAGAAGGTGCTGCTCATAGTAAGGACTATGCTAGAGGCGGTGCTCACCAGAAGAACGACGCAAAGGGTGGTGCCAGGAACGGTGCACACTCGAAGGGAAGGCAATGAAGACAGAGCAACCATGACACATGGTGCTGGAGAGCTCAACCAAGAGAGTGCGCCTGCAACGCATGGCGCTGGAGATGGCAACGGAGAGGGCGATCACACGATGGAGAATGCTGAAGAGGGCAATCAAGAGGGTGCTCCCATGAAGGATGACACTGGAGAAGCCTAAAAAGACAGCGAACCACCACAGGCGACGCTGGAAAAGCACAAGCATTGGACACGTCTGCAGACGTAGCTTGAGAGGAAAATGGAGCGGGTACTGCCGTGGAGGATGATGGTGGAGATGCCAATGGAGAGGGCGCTCCTGTGACAGGCGACACTGGTGAAGGCACTGGAGAGGGTTGCTCCCATGACGGGCGGTGCTGAAGAGAGCAGTCTGCCAACAGACATTGCTGGAGAAACAGAAAGCGGCGCTCGTCTGGTGGATGATGCTGACAAGATGCAGCGAAAGGAGCTCCCACGATGGATGGTGCCGAGGATGGTGCCGAGGATGGTGCCGAGGATGGTGCCGAGGATGGTGCCGAGGATGGTGCCGAGGATGGTGCCGAGGATGGTGCCGAGGATGGTGCCGAGGATGGTGCCGAGGATGGTGCCGAGTGCACTTTGGCTATGGTTAGATGGTGGTGCTGGTGGTGGCGGTGGTGTGTGTGAGAGGGTGGGTGCGATGCTGGCGGTGGTGTGTGTCAGGGGGGTGGCGGTGGTGTGTGTCAGGGGGGTGGCGGTGGTGTGTGTCAGGGGGGTGGCGGTGGTGTGTGTCAGGGGGTGGCGGTGGTGTGTGAGAGGGTGCTGGTGGCTGTGGTGGTGTGTGTGAGAGGGTGCTGGTGGTGGTGGGGGTGGTGTGCGTTAGAGGGTCGTGGTGGTGGTAATGGTGGTGTATGTGAGAGTGTCATGGTGCTGGTGGGGTGTGTGAGAGGGTGCTGGTGGTGGTGTTGGTGTGTGTTCGAGGGTCGTGGTGGTGGTGTGTGTGAGAGGTTGGTTGTGGTTGTGGTGTGTGTGAGAGGGTCTTGGTGGTGGTGTGTATGAGAGGGTAGTGGGGGTGGAGTGTGTGTGAGAGGGTGCTGGTGGTGTGTGTGAGAGGGTGCTGGTGGTGTGTGTGAGAGGGTGCTGGTGGTGTTGGTGGTGAGTGTTTTAGAGGGTGGTGGTGGTTGTGGTCATGGTGGTGTGTGTGAGAGGGTCGTGGTTGTGCTTGTGGTGGTGGTGTGTGTTAGAGGCTGGTGGTGGTGGTGGTGGTGTGTGTGAGAGGGTGCTGGTGGTGATGGTGGTGTGTGTGAGAGGGTGCTGGTGTGGTGGTGGTGGTGTGTGTGAGAGGGTGCTGGTGGTGATGGTGGTGTGTGTGAGAGGGTGCTGGTGTGGTGGTGGTGGTGTGTGTTTGAGGGTGGTGCTGGCGGTGGTGTTGTGTGTTTGAGGGTGGTGCTGGCGGTGGTGGTGTGTGTTTGAGGGTGGTGCTGGCGGTGGTGGTGTGTGTCAGAGTGTGGTGGTGTGCGTTACAGGGTCGTGGTGGTAGTGTGTGTTAGGTTGTGGTGGTGTTTGTGTGTGTTATAGGGTGCTGATGGTGGTGGTGCTGGTGGCGGTGGTGGTGTGCGTGAGAGGGTGCTGGTGGCGGTGTGCATGAGAGGGTGCTGGTGGTGGTGGTGGAGTGTGTTAGTGGGTTGTGGTGGTGGTGGTTGTGTGTGTTAAGTGGTTTGTGGTGGTGTGTGTTAAAGGCTGGTGGTGGTGGTGCTGGTGTGTGTTAGAGGGTGGTGGTGGTGCTGGTGTGTGTTAGAGGGTGGTGGTGGTGATTGTGTGCGTGTGTGAGAGGGTGGTGGCGGTGGTGTGTGTGAGAGGGTGCAGGAGCTGGTAGTGGTGGTGTGTGTTAAGAGGTTCGTGGTGGTGGTGTGTATGAGAGGGTGCTGGTAGTGGTGGGGGTGGTGTGTGTGAGAGGGTGGTTTTTGGCGGTGTGTGTGAGAGAGAGGGTGGTGGTTGGCGGTGTGTGAGTGAGAGAGGGTGGTGGTTGGCGGTGTGTGTGTGAGAGAGGGTGGTGGCGGTGGTGATGGCGTGTGTTAGAGTGTTGGTGGTGGTGGCGTGTGTGAGAGGGTGGTGGTGGTGTGTGTGAGAGGGTGGTGGTGCTGGTGGTGGTGTGTGTTAGAAGGTGGTGGTGCTGGTGGTGATGTGTCTGTTAGAGGGTGTGGTGGTCGTCGTGGTGTCTGTTAGACAGTGGTGGTGGCAGTGGTGTGTGTGAGAGGGTGGTGGTTGTGATGTGTGTTAGAGGGTCGTGGTGGTGGTGGTGATGTGTGTTAGAGGGTCGTGGTGGTGGTGGTGTGTATTAGAGGGTCGTGGTTGTGGCGGTGTGTGTTAAAGGCTGGTGGTGGTCGTGGCGGTGTGTATTAGAGGGTCGTGGTGGTGCTTGTGTGTGTGTGTAAGAGGGTGGTGGTGGTGGTGGTGTGTGTTAGAGGGTGCAGGTGCTGGTAGTGGTGGTGTGTGTGAGAGGGTCTTGGTGGTGTGTGTGAGAGGGTGGTGGTAGGGGTGGTGTGTGTGAGAGAGGGTGGTGGCGGTGGTGATGGCGTGTGTTACAGAGTGTTGGTGGTGGTGGTGTGTGTGAGAGGGTGGTGGTGGTGTGTGTGAGAGGGTGGTGGTGGTGTGTGTGAGAGGGTGGTGGTGGTGTGTGTGAGAGGGTGGTGGTGGTTTGTGTGAGAGTGTTGTGGTGGTGGTGTTTGTGAGAGGATTGTGGTGGTGTTTGTGAGAGGGTTGTGGTGGTGTGTGTGAGAGGGTGCTGGTGCTGGTGGTGTGTGTGAGAGGGTGGGGGTGGTGCTGGTGGTGGTGGTGTGTATGAGAGGGTGCTGGTGGTGGTGGTGATGTGTGTGAGAGGGTTGTGGTGGTGGTGTTTGTGAGCGGGTGGTGGTGCTGGTGGTGGTGGTGTGTGTTAGAAGGTGGTGGTGCTGGTGGTGGTGGTGTGTGTGAGAGGGTGGTGGTGTGTGTGAGAGGGTGGTGGTGTGTGTGAGAGGGTGGTCGTGGCGGTGTGTGTTGGAGGGTCGTGGTGGTCGTGGCGGTGTGTGTTGGAGGGTCGTGGTGGTCGTGGCGGTGTGTGTTGGAGGGTCGTGGTGGTCGTGGCGGTGTGTGTTGGAGGGTCGTGGTGGTCGTGGTGGTGTGTGTTGGAGGGTGGTGCTGCTGCTGCTGGTGTGTGTGAGAGGGTGGTGGCGGTGGTGTCTGTTAGAGGGTGCAGTTGCTGGTAGTGGTGGTGTGTGGAGAGGGTCTTGGTGGTGTGAGTGAGAGGGTGCTGGTGGTGGTGGTGGTGCGTGTGAGAGGGTGGGGGTGGGGGTGGTGCATGTGAGAGAGGGTTGTGGCGGTGGTGATGGCGTGTGTGAGAGGGTGGTGGCGGTGGCGTGTGGTGGTGGTGGTGGCGGTGTGTGTGAGAGGGTTGTGGTGGTGGTGTTTGTGAGCGGGTGGTGGTGTGTGTGAGAGGGTGGGGGTGGTGCTGGTGGTGTGTGTTAGAGGGTGGTGGTGGTGCTAGTGGTGGTGGTGTGTGTTAGAAGGTGGTGGTACTGGTGGTGGTGGTGTTTGTTAGAGGGTGCTGGTGCTGGTGGTGGTGGTGTGTGTTAGAGGGTGGTGCTGGTGGTGATGTGTGTGAGAGGTTGCTGGTGGTGGTGGTGGCGTGTGTTAGACGGTGGTGGTGGTGGCGGCGTTGTGTGTGAGAGGGTTGTGGTGGTGGTGTTTGTGAGAGGGTGGTGGTGTTGTGTGTGAGAGGGTGCTGGTGGTTGTGTGTGTGAGATGGTGGGGGTGGTGTTAGTGGTGTGTGTTAGAGGGTGGTGGTGGTGGTGGTGTCTGTTAGAGGGTGTGGTGGTGGTAGTGTCTGTTAGAGGGTGGTGGTCGTCGTGGTGTCTGTTAGTGGTTGTTGTTGTTGGTGGTGGTGGTGTGTGTTAAAGGCTGGTGGTGGTGGTGTTGGTGTGTGTGAGAGGGTGCTTGTGGTGCTGGTGGTGATGGTGGTGTGTGTGAGAGGGTGCTGGTGTGGTGGTGGTGTGTGTTTGAGGGTGGTGCTGGCGGTGGGTTGGTGTGTGTTAGAGGGTGGTAGTGGGGGTGGTTTGTGTCAGAGGGTGGTTGTAGTCATGGTAGTGTGTGGGTGCTGGTGGTGTGTGTCAGAGTGTGGTGGTAGTGTGTGTTAGGTTGTGGTGGTGTTTGTGTGTGTTATAGGGTGGCGGTGGTGTGCGTGAGAGGGTGCTGGTGGCGGTGGCGGAGTGTGTTAGTGGGTCGTGGAGGTGCTGGTGGTGTGTGTTAAGAGGTTTGTGGTGGTGGTGATGTGTGTTAGAGGGTGGTGGTGGTCGTGGCGGTGTGTGTTAGAGGGTGGTGGTGGTGCTGGTGTGTGTTAGAGGGTGGTGGTGGTGCTGGTGTGTGTTAGAGGGTGGTGGTGGTGCTGGTGGTGTGTTAGAGGGTGGTGGTGGTGCTGGTGTGTGTTAGAGGGTGGTGGTGGTGATTGTGTGCGTGTGTGAGAGGGTGGTGGCGGTGGTGTGTGTTAGAGGGTGCAGGTGCTGGTAGTGGTGGTGTGTGTGAGAGGTTCGTGGTGGTGGTGTGTATGAGAGGTGCTGGTAGTGTTGGGGGTGGTGTGAGTGAGAGGGTGCTGTTGGTGGTGTGTGTGAGAGGGTGGTGGTTGGCGGTGTGTGTGTGAGAGAGGGTGGTGGCGGTGGTGATGGCGTGTGTTACAGAGTGTTGGTGGTGGTGGCGTGTGTGAGAGGGTGGTGGTGGTGTGTGTTAGAGGGTGGTGGTGGTGCTGGTGGTGGTGTCTGTTAGAAGGTGGTGATGCTGGTGGTGGTGGTGTCTGTTAGAGGGTGCTGGTGCTGGTAGTGGTGGTGTATGGCAGAGGGTGCTGATGGTGGTGGTGATGTGTGTGAGAAGTTGCTGGTGGTGGTGGTGGTGGTGTGTGTGAGAGGGTTGTGTTGGTGGTGTTTGTGAGAGGGTGCTGGTGGTGGTGGTGGTGTGTGTGAGAGGGTGGGGGTGGTGCTGGTGGTGTGTGTTAGAGGGTGGTGGTGGTAGTGGTGTGTGTGAGAGGGTGCAGGTGGTGGTGGTGTCTGTTAGAGGGGGTGATGGTCGTCGTGGTGTCTGTTAGACAGTGGTGGTGGTGGTGGTGGAGTGTGTTAGTGGTTGGTGGTGGTGGTGTGTGTTAGAGGGTGGTGGTGGTGTGTGTTAGAGGGTGGTGGTGGTGTGTGTTAGAGGGTGGTGGTGGTGTGTCTTAGAGGGTCGTGGTGGTGATGTGTGTTAGAGGGTCATGGTGGTGGTGGTGATGTGTGTTAGAGGGTCGTGGTGGTGGTGTGTGTTAAAGGCTGGTGGTGGTCGTGGCGGTGTGTGTTGGAGGGTCGTGGTGGTGGTGGTGTGTGTTAGAGGGTCATGGTGGTGATGTGTGTTAGAGGGTCGTGGTGGTGGTGGTGATGTGTGTTAGAGGGTCGTGGTGGTGGTGGTGATGTGTGTTAGAGGGTCGTGGTGGTGGTGATGTGTATTAGAGTGTTGTGGTGGTGTGTGTTAAAGACTGGTGGTGGTCGTGGCGGTGTGTGTTGGAGGGTCGTGGTGGTGGTGGTGTGTATTAGAGGGCTGGTGGTGGTCGTGGCGGTGTGTGAGAGGGTGGTGGTGCTGCTGCTGGTGTGTGTTAGAGGGTGGTGGTGGTGCTTGTGTGTGTGTGTAAGAGGGTGGTGCTGGTGGTGGTGGTGGTGTGTGTTAGAGGGTGCAGGTGCTGGTAGTGGTGGTGTGTGTGAGAGGGTCTTGGTGGTGTGTGTGAGAGGGTGGTGGTGGGGGTGGTGTGTGTGAGAGAGGGTGGTGGCGGTGGTGATGGCGTGTGTTACAGAGTGTTGGTGGTGGTGGCGTGTGTGAGAGGGTGGTGCTGGTGGTGTGTGTGAGAGGATGCTGGTGGTGGTGGTGTGTGTGAGAGGGTGCTGGTGGTGGTGGTGGCGGTGTGTGTGAGAGGGTTGTGGTGGTGGTGTTTGTGAACGGGTGGTGGTGTGTTTGAGAGGGTGGGGGTGGTGCTGGTCGTGTATGTTAGAGGGTGGTGGTGGTGCTGGTGGTGGTGGTGTGTGTTAGAAGGTGGTGGTGCTGGTGGTGGTGGTGCTTGTTAGAGGGTGCTGGTGCTGGTAGTGGTGGTGTGTGTTAGAGGGTGGTGGTGGTGCTGGTGGTGGTGGCGTGTGTTAGACGGTGGTGGTGGCGGCGGTGTGTGTGAGAGGGTGGTGGCGGCGGTGTGTGTGAGAGGGTGGTGGCGGTGTGTGTGAGAGGGTGCTGGTGGTGTGTGTGAGAAGGTGAGGGTGGTGGTGGTGGTAGTGGTGTGTGTGAGAGGGTGCTGGTGGTGGTGGTGTGTGTTAGAGGGTGGTGGTGGTGCTGGTGGTGGTGGTGTGTGTTAGAAGGTGGTGGTGCTGGTGGTGGTGGTGCTTGTTAGAGGGTGCTGGTGCTGGTGGTGGTGGTGTGTGTTAGAGGGTGGTGGTGGTGCTGGTGGTGGTGGCGTGTGTTAGACGGTGGTGGTGGCGGCGGTGTGTGTGAGAGGGTGGTGGCGGCGGTGTGTGTGAGAGGGTGGTGGCGGTGTGTGTGAGAGGGTGCTGGTGGTGGTGTGTGTGAGAAGGTGAGGGTGGTGGTGGTGGTGTATGTTAGAGGGTGGTGGTGGTAGTGGTGTGTGTGAGAGGGTGCTGGTGGTGGTGGTGTGTGTTAGAGGGTGGTGGTGGTGCTGGTGGTGGTGGTGTGTGTTAGAAGTTGGTGGTGCTGGTGGTGGTGGTGTGTGTTAGAGGGTGGTGGTGGTGCTGGTGCTGGTTGTGGCGGTGTGTGTGAGAGGGTGGCGGTGTGTGTGAGAGGGTGGCGGTGGTGTGTGTGAGAGGGTGGCGGTGGTGTGTGTGAGAGGGTGGCGGTGGTGTGTGTGAGAGGGTGGCGGTGGTGTGTGTGAGAGGATGCTGGTGGTGGTGGTGTGTGTGTGAGGTGGGGGTGGTGCTGGTGGTGTGTGTTAGAGGGTGGGGGTGGTGCTGGTGGTGTGTGTGAGAGGGTGCTGGTGGTGGTGGTGGTGTCTGTTAGAGGGTGGTGGTCGTCGTGGTGTCAGTGGGTGGTGGTGGTGGTGGTGGAGTGTGTTAGTGGTTGATGGTGATGGTGGTGTGTGTTAGAGGGTCGTGGTGGTGGTGTGTGTTAGAGGCTGGTGGTTGTCGTGGCGGTGTGTGTAAGCGGGTGGTGGTGCTGCTGCTGGTGTGTGTAAGAGGGTGGTGCTGGTGGTGGTGGTGGCCTCTGTTAGAGGGTGCAGGTGCTGGTAGCGGTGGTGTGTGTGAGAGGGTCTTGGTGGTGTTTGTTAGAGGGTGCTGGTGCTGGTAGTGGTGGTGTGTGTTAGAGGGTGGTGATGTTGGTGGGGGTGTGTGATAGAGGGTGCTGGTGGTGGTGGGGGTGTGTGATAGAGGGTGCTGGTGGTGGTGTGTGTGAGAGGGTGCTGGCGGTGGTGTATGTGTGTTAGATGTGCTGGCGGTGGTGGTGTCAGGGTTGTGGTCGTCTTGGTGTCTGTTAGACGGTGGTGGTGCTGGTGGTGGTGTGTGTTGGAGGGTGCTGGTGGTGGTGTGTGTTGGAGGGTGCTGGTGGTGGTGTGTGTTGGAGGGTGCTGGTGGTGTGTGTTGGAGGGTGCTGGTGGTGCTGGTGGTGTGTGTGAGAGGGTGGGGGTGGTGGTGGTGGTGTGTGTTTGAAGGTGGTGGTACTGGTGGTGGTGGTGTTTGTTAGAGGGTGCTGGTGGTGATGTGTGTTAGAAGGTGGTGGTGCTGGTGGTGGTGATGTGTGTGAGAGGTTGGTGGTGGTGGTGTCTGTGAGAGGGTGGGGGTGGTGGTGTGTGTTAGAGGGTCATGGTGGTGGTGGTGTGTGTTAAAGGCTGGTGGTGGTCGTGGCGGTGTGTGTTAGAGGGTGGTGGTGGTGGTGGTGTGTGTTAGAGGGTGCAGGTGCTGGTAGTGGTGGTGTGTGTGAGAGGGTCTTGGTGGTGTGTGTGAGAGGGTGGTGGTGCTGGTGGTGGTGGTGTGTGTTAGAAGGTGGTGGTGCTGGTGGTGGTGGTGTTTGTTAGAGGGTGCTGGTGCTGGTAGTGGTGGTGTGTGTGAGAGGGTGGTGGTGGTAGTGGTGTGTGTGAGAGGGTGCTGGTGGTGGTGTTGTCTGTTAGAGGGGGTGGTGGTCGTCGTGGTGTCTGTTAGATAGTGGTGGTGGTGGTGGTGTGTGTGAGAGGGTGCTGGCGGTGGTGTATGTGTGTTAGATGTGCTGGCGGTGGTGGTGTCTGTTAGGGTTGTGGTCGTCTTGGTGTCTGTTAGACGGTGGTGGTGCTGGTGGTGGTGTGTGTTGGAGGGTGCTGGTGGTGGTGTGTGTTGGAGGGTGCTGGTGGTGCTTGTGTGTGTGTGTAAGAGGGTGGTGGTGGTGGTGGTGTGTGTGTTAGAGGGTGCAGGTGCTGGTAGTGGTGGTGTGTGTGAGAGGGTTTTGGTGGTGTGTGTTAGAGGGTGGTGCTGGTGCTGGTGGTGGTGGTGTGTGTTAGAAGGTGGTTGTGCTGGTGGTGGTGGTGTTTGTTAGAGGGTGCTGGTGCTGGTAGTGGTGGTGTGTGTTAGAGGGTGGTGATGGTGGTGTGTATGAGAGGGTGCTGGTGGTGGTGTGTATGAGAGGGTGCTGGTCGTGGTGGTGGTGTGTGTGTTAGAGGGTGCTGGTGGTGGTGTGTGTGAGAGGGTGGTGGTGGTGTATGTGTGTTAGATGTGCTGGTGGTGGTGGTGTCTGTTAGAGGGTGGTGGTCGTCGTGGTGTCTGTTAGACGGTGGTGGTGCTGGTGGTGTGTGTTGGAGGGTGCTGGTGGTGTGTGTTGGAGGGTGCTGGTGGTGTGTGTTGGAGGGTGGTGGTGGTGGTGGTGTGTGTTGGAGGGTGGTGGTGGTGGTGGTGTGTGTTGGAGGGTGGTGGTGGTGGTGGTGTGTGTTGGAGGGTGGTGGTGGTGGTGTGTGTTGGAGGGTGGTGGTGGTGGTGGTGTGTGTTGGAGGGTGGTGGTGGTGGTGGTGTGTGTTGGAGGGTGGTGGTGGTGGTGGTGGTGTGTGTTGGAGGGTGGTGGTGGTGGTGGTGGTTTGTGTTGGAGGGTGGTGGTGGTGGTGGTGGTTTGTGTTGGAGGGTGGTGGTGGTGGTTTGTGTTAGATGGTTGTGGTGGTGGTTGTGTTTGTGTGTGTTAGAGGGTAGAGGGCACCGGAGATGGTGCTCACTGGAAGGATATTGCTAAAGGCAAAACCGTAGAAGGTGCTCTCCAGAAGGACAAGGCAAGAGGTAGTGCAGGAGATGGCACACATCAGAACGACGATGCTAGAGGCGGTGCCTGACAGGGCGTACTCCGGAAATTCAGTGAAGGTGATCAGGCACCTGAGACAGGCAGTGCTGGTGAAGAAGGAGCGCGCGTAACTTTTGCAGTGAACAAAGCTGAGGAAGCAGCAGGTTGTCGTCTTCCAATGGCAGATGAAGCTGAAACAGGAGCTTGAGGCATTGCTCCCACGACAGGCAACAAAGGAGAAGCGTAAGGTGGGGGTGCTCCCGTGAAGGTGGATGCTGGATAAGCAGAAAGAAAAGGGTGCGCGTAAAATGGATGAAATTGGAGAATCCGAACGAGAGTGCTCTCGCATGAGAGAAGATGCTATAAAGGGCAACTGAGAGGTTGGTCTCACGATAGGCTATGCTGGAGACGCTTTCTCCCGGGACAGGTGATGCTGGAAAGGGCAGTCTGCCTAGGGACAGTGCTAGCGAAACAGAAAGCAGCGCTCATCTGGTGGATGATGCTGACAAGCTGCACAAAAAGGAGCTCCCCCAACGGATGGTGCTGTAGATGTTGTTGGAGAAGGCCCTTCGCGAATGGACGATGCCAGAGGCAGTGCTCCAGGAAGCGCTATTCAGAAAGATTAAGCCAGAGGTGGTGTTGGAGACGGTGCTCACCACGTATACGATGCTAGCAACACTACAAAAGGTTCTGCTCATAGTAAGGACTATGCTAGAGGCGGTGCTCACCAGAAGAACGATGCAAAGGGTGGTTGCCAGGCACGGTGCACACTCGAAGGGAAGGCAATGAAGACAGAGCAACCATGACACATGGTGCTGGAGAGCTCAACCAAGAGAGTGCGCCTGCGACACATGGCGCTGGAGATGGCAACGGAGAGGGCGACCACAAGATGGAGAATGCTGAAGAGGGCAATCAAGAGGGTGCTCCCATGAAGGATGACACTGGAGAAGCCTAAAAAGACAGCGAACCACCACAGGCGACGCTGGAAAAGCGCAAGCATTGGACACGTCTGCAGACGTAGCTTGAGAGGAAAATGGAGCGGGTACTGCCGTGGAGGATGATGGTGGAGATGCCAATGGAGAGGGCGCTCCTGTGACAGGCGACACTGGTGAAGGCACTGGAGAGGGTTGCTCCCATGACGGGCGGTGCTGAAGAGAGCAGTCTGCCAACAGACATTGCTGGAGAAACAGAAAGCGGCGCTCGTCTGGTGGATGATGCCGACAAGCTGCACCAAAAGGAGCTCCCACAATGGATTATGCTGTCGATGTTGCTGTAGAATACACTTAGCCAATGGACAATGACAGAGGAGGCAGTTCTCAAACCTCTAATCAGAACGATTAAACAGAAGAGGTGCAGGAGATGGTGTTCTCCAGATAAACAATCCCTGTGGTCTACAAAAGATGCTGCTCACAATAAGGATAATCTATTGGTCCCACAATGGATGTTGCTGTAACAGGCAATGGTGACGTTGCTTGGGCAATAGACAATGCTGAATTGGGCAATGGAGGGGGCGCTCTCACGATGAATGACACTGTATAATTACAAGGAGAGGGCACTCCTGCAAAGGATGATGCTGGAGAAGCAGGAGAGGACACTATGACATAGGAGTTCCTACTTCCGTTTCTCCAATGATGTACGATGCTGGAAAGGACTACAGAGATGGCCCTACTGCAATGGATGACTCTCTAGAGGGCAACAGAGAAGGGAGCTCTGGGAATGGACAATGCTGAAGAGGGCAATGGAGTGGGTGCTTCTGTGAGGGATGATGCTGTAGAAACGTAAGGAGAGGGTGCTCCCACAAAGGATGATGCTGGAGAAGCAGAAGGAGTGGGTGCTCCCATGATGGATGACGCTGGAGGAGCATAAGGAGTGGGTGCTCTCACAATGGACGATGCTTTAGAAGCAGAAGGAGAGGGCGCTCCCACGACGGACCATGCTGGAGAGGCAGTGTCCTGCAGCTCATGAAGCTGAAGAAGCAGGATGATATGCTACATTACGGATGATGCTGGAGAATCATCAGGACGCTGCACTCCCCTGACGGATGATGCTGGTGTGGCAGCATCAGGACTAGGTATTCCCTGAGTGGATGTAGACTGTGAAGTAGGAGGTTGTATTCCCCTGATGAAGAGGAAGCTGGAAGCAAGGCTGTGAGGCCCTCAGTCTCTCCCCATTGTAGAACTGATTGGTTTAGCAGTACTCTGCGTCATTGCCACATCGACAATGAGCACATGCTCATTGTGACACAACTGTGTTGTCATCATTGAGTTACTTTTCTTCATAATTGGCACTTTTTCTCTGTGAGAAGACAACTCTGGGCAGATATCCATCATGGATCCCAGGCCTCTTGGTGCCCTTCTCTTTGTTTCCGTCTGTCAGAAATCAAGGCAGAAGCAATCTAAGTACTTTTTTTTTTTTTTTTTTTTTAGCCTCTTGTATCATAGCAGTTCCTTATCCAGTCATGTTGGACTACATACTGTTACAATATTACAGTAGATGGAGACTTGCAGCAAGAGGGAAGCGCATTGATTACAGCTACGTTCAGGACAGAATTAAAAAGTGTCATTCTTCTTGAAGTTTTACAGAACACTGTTATACATTTCAGACTTCCCTGAAAATCCTCATCCCAGAGAATGGTTTAGCATAGATTTTCTATTAGCTCTTCATCCATGTCCTATAGTTCTGCCATACGCTCTGGCATCTTCCATTTTAAGTTTTTACTGGAGGGGTTATTTTCTATTTCAAGAAACTACCCGCCATTACAAATCTGTTTAGCAGTTCAGCTTTTAAGGACTGGGCCTGAGATGCACCTTATTTTGCACTGCTGCCTCTTTCCTATATACAAGGATACCCACCACAGCCACGGTTGGGCCCTAGTGGCTCTATGCTGCCCTGTAACCCCACAGCTGCTCAGTCTCCCCCGGTGGGGCGAACAAGCCAACTGGAAATGCAATAAACCCCATAGGTTGAGAAAGAGTTCAATACCATGATAGTAGAAGAAAACAGCATCAAAAACACAACAGCAACCGTAGCCACAACGCAATTACTCACCACTCACCGACCAATGCATGCCATAAATTCCAGTGCTTGCCAAATGCTGCGCACTGCAGGGCCACCACTGACCGACTGACTGCCAGAGAGGGGCTGCCTTTGCCCCTGCCCACAGCTTCACAGTGCCTTTGTGACATCACAAAGGGTTTGGAACGGCCCCTGACCAATGGCAGCACTGCCCTTGGCCCCGCCCCACACCCATCATTGCAGCGGCTCCACCCGAACCAGCAGCTGTGATTGGCCAGGCTCTGCTTCAGTCACTCCGCAGGAACAGGTGTGGTGTTAGCACCTCCTAGCTGCATCCAGGGCTCTCCCTGCCCCCTCAGCCTGTCTCAGGGGCTTTACAAAGCTCACCTCAGCAGCTCTCCCTGGGTGTAGGCTGAAGGCAGGTTGAGAAGGCAGTATTAAAAACGTTCTGTTAGTACCTCCTGTTGCTGTTTTGCCTTCACCTGTGGAACTGTGCCTCTGCTGGGTGTTATGCAGTCATTCAGCCTGTTTGTGAGGCCAACAGGAATGCAGTCCTGGTCCCTGAGCGATGTAGGGGATAAGATACATAGTGCCTCTCAACCCGAGGAGCGCTATCTTTCATGTCTGCTCTGTGTAGCAGAGATACATCAAAAGTTTTTGAAGCCCATAGACAAAGTTCATAGACGTATGGATCCTGATGTCTTCCAATCACCTTGAACTGGACCCCCCCCAGAACTTGATTCTTGATGCCCTTCCTGTGATGTGAGGAACTCAGTGTGTAATAACCAAACTAAAATTGAGAATCAGAAGTGTGGGATGTGTGTGTCCTTAAATGCTTCAAATGGATTTTGCTTCATATCACCATGTTTCTACAAAAATAGCATATATTTATGTGATTTAACTGAACCCATTATTGACTCACTGTAGATGTAGGATGTGCTTCACTTGGGCAGCTGCCCTGGGCAACCAGACCTGGTGGATGGCAGCTCTGTCTGCTGCAGGGATTGGAGCTTTATGATCTTTAGGGTCCCTTGCAACCTCAGCCTATCTATGATTCTATGAAATATACACAGAAAACTTAATTGAATTTCTGTTTACGAGGAAAAAAGACCATTGCATCTGTGTGCCGTCACTAGAGTTCCTGGTGCAAAGTCCAAACTCTCCCACCCACTGTCACTTCTCCCTGGGCAGACCACTAAGCCTGTGGAATGACAGCAGCAGTTCATGCAGGCAGGCTTGGTGCCAGGTGAGTTCAGGAGTTGACAGAGCACGCAGTGGCAGTAGGGTGGATTTTCTGACACATTTTAGGACTAATAACACAGATAACATACCTCCATGCTCTGCAGCAATGGACAGATCAGTAGCAATGGGACAGATCAATATGATGGCAAAAAGGCATTTCACCAGAGGACTGCTCCAAAGTGTTAGATTTCAGTAGGAAGATCTTTATTCAAAGGTCAGCGAGATGCTGACACAAGCTACCCAGAGAAGCTGTGGGTGCCCCATCCCTGGGGGCATTCAAGGATGGGTAGGATGAGGCCCTGATCAGCCTGATTTGGTAGACAGCAATCCTGCCCACAGCAGGGAGTTGGAGCTGGCTGGCCATTAACGTTCCTTCCCATTCAAACCATTATATGATTCTATTATATGATTAAGTCGCTTCTATCTGAACACCAATTTGCAGCCAGAATGCTTGAGGTGTGACTTTGGAGAACATTTTCTGGGTCTGTTTCATTTAAGAAGAATCCAGTTCATGAACTCAACACTGCTTCAAGATGTGGAACTGAGTGCAGCGGACTCAAAGAAGGGCAAGCCCATTGCATGGGGCCCCCTTCAGCCACAGAGTGCTGCACACACACACAGAATGTTTCCCAATGCTTCTCGTGAGAACCAAAGGGAATTTGCTGACAGATGGGGGAACTGCCCACAGTCCTCTCTACTACACTCCTGCTACACTAAACAACAGCGAATGTCTGTAGAAGCAGCTAAATCAGAACGACTTCTGTGTATAGCTACAACTACAGTTAAAAAAAAAAACAGTTATTCCACAAATAATACATCAGTAAAGACCTTCAGAAAGTATCTCGTATACAACGTGTCCTTTGCTGTATATTCTGTGTTGAGGAGTGTGTGTGCATATGAACTGAGATCAGGGGATTTAATAATGACATGAAATTCCTGATTTCCCTCTGAAATCTGGTATGGAGGGGAGCTGTGAACCTCCTCCCAACTCTCAGTAGATAGTAGCTGCCAACACAATAAATGAGTTTGCTTGGTTTGCTGACTTGGTAGACAACCAAAAAAATACCCCAAAATGAAGTGGTAAAGGGCAAATAGCTGACCCTTCTGGCTGCAGGAGCCTCTTTTCAGGCAACATGGTAGTACCCTATGTTGGGATGGAACGAGGAAACTTGCAGTGACCCCACACTTTTAAAAATTATTTTAAAAATGTTATCTGTAGGGATCTCATTGCCTACCCAGTTCAGCCCATCTCAGAGAGATGTTCACATCTTAATATGAGCTAAAATTTTACTTTTCTGTAGGAAAAAGAAGTACGTATCTATGGAACAGCAGCATTTCTTGGGGTGTGGTCTCTGGTCACTAGCTGCTAGAGAGGAGACACAGCAACAGGGCATCTTCTTGTCTCTTGCTGGACCTCCAGCTTCTCAAAACAGGAGAAGAGGCATTAGTCTGGTTACTAAGCACAAAGAAAAAGACAAATAAAAATAGCATGTTGCTTGGTACTTTTTGCAGTCCTGAAAAACATTCATCTCTTTCTCCACCTTTGCTGCTAAGCACCTCCTGCTGCAATTTCTGCTGCCCTTGAATTGGATTTTTCACAATATTGCATGTACAGAAATCCTGATTTCAGAAATCAGGAGGGTTTGCATTTGAAGCTAAATCATGAAAACATATCTTTTTATTCTGAATGGAAGGGTGACCATTTCTATTTCAAATAAGCATGGGAAAAACATAGACCTTTTGAGAAGTGAACTTGATAAGGCCAGATTAGAAGTGCAGCTCTCTACTTCAATCGTGAGAAGAAAGCAGCGTGTGCATTGTGGGAGCTGAGAAGAAGGAGATGCCATCTGTCCTGGCCCTTTCTCCTCCATTGCACTCTTTCACCACCATTCTTTCCCATGAGGAATCCTGGCAAAATGATGCAGATAAATTTTATATCTAAATTTCAAGTCAGCAAGGTCCCGTGGCTGACAGGGAATCCTCTTGCCTTTCTGTTTGGTTCTCTTGCTTTAGCTATTGTTATGTTCTGAGGCTTTATCTTTTTTAAGCAATGCAATAGAAACAATGCAATCAAGCTGGCCACTGGCATGCAGACAATTGTCAGCATACTTGTGCAGAATTAATGTTGACATTCTCTTCAGTGCATTCAGGTTGTCTAGAAGAACTCAGGATCAAATGACAGCCTGGAATACTGTTAGAGAGATGATGGAGCAGGCAGTCTCTCCTGATACCTTTTTTTCCTCATTTATTGCACAGGATTTGATTGCAAAGGCTCACACCTGTATGTCAGCAAAGTGGATGGCTGTGACCCAGATGCTGTTACAGAGTAGATTACACCCTGCATGGGACTCATTCCTGGGGCTCAGTCTAGGCCCTAGAAGAGAAGCCACCATTTCATGTGATGCTGGTAGCAGACCCCGCACCACAGAAGAGACTGCATGGAAATCCTGGGGGCAGTTTTAAGACAAATTGGGAGTGCAGCATGAAAGTAATGTTTTCAGCCACATATTCTGTGTTGTGGATTTATGAATTTATGAAGTTTCATTTCCAAGGCTAGCAATATCGATTCCTTTACAGGCTGACTGGCTGTCCACCACCCCAAAGTGGATCCAGGCACTGTGAGGATAGACTTTGTATAAAGTTGTCCCATTCAGTCCTTCACACGCATCCTCAGTGTCCTTATTCGGACACTGTAGGAAAAACCAGTGTTTTTAAAGAGAGAAATCTGCACCTTATAGAGATAAGATCATGTGTATTTGCTACAGTTCACAATTTTCACACATGTAAATCCCCTATTTACATTTATCCCATTTAAGTAACACAGGGCAAGACCACTCCACATTTTGTTGTACCTTTTAATGAAGGAGGTTGTTTCAGAAGAAGCTTAATGAGATGTGTAGAACTGCAGTGTGAAAAATAAGCTGATGGCATGGGGATGATGTGTGCTCAGAAGGCTCAAGAGCCTTCCCAGCGCCCAGATACCAGTTGTTGCATATAACAGAGCCCATCATGTGCACCAGCAGTGTTCACCCACAGGTTGAGGATGTACACGCTTCATTTTGCGGAGGTGATCTACATCAGGAGCATCAGATGCCAGTGCCAAACAACACAAGTGCAGACATAAATCTCTTCTGCAAGTACGGCATCATCACCGCACAGACAACACACTGTGGACGGAGGGTGCCCTGTTTTCTTTTAGTCTGTCCTCTTTCTGATAAGCAAAGCACTTAATGAATCTCAGTTTTGCTGTATGCTCCATGCAGGAGAAACTGAAATACATGATGAACTCCACCGTGGACTTTTAAAAAGGCATTGCCCAAGGTTGATATTACTGTGCACAGACCTGAACAGTACAAGCCCATGTGTCACTGCAGATTTTCTTTAGATAGAGTTCTAAAAGCAAATCAAAATCCCACGCTATCTATGTCAGAGTTATGGGGAAGGCAGTAGATGTAAATAGAGATTACAGAGACAGGAAGCGTTCTGATGAATCTTGGGGTACTGCAGGAGACCACTTTTTAACCTTGATGAAAGAAAGTGCATTCCCAGAACATTACAGAAGGGCTGCACATTTGACAAATCGCCTTTTTTCCTTCACAGCGCTGAGAGAAACTTTCATAATTGTTACACAAAAGTACCAGTGCTTCTGTGTAAGGTTTACTGATCCCAAATAAAGTACATGTAGGCAAGTTAATATTCATAATTTTAATAGAGAGGTTCACATGTTTCATGGGTGGGTGGCTGGTAGAGTCCCCACCAAGCCCTCATTGCCAGCGGTGGCTGGCTGGTCCGACCTGGGATTTTCCCCCACAGATACTGGTGGCAGCCAGCTGGTAGAGTGTCTGCACCACCCCGTTAGTACCGTGGTCATATGTATAACAGCAGGTAACAGTAAAGCATCCCGTATCAGGATAAGCAAGGTTATTCACAGGAAGAAAGGATACTTGCAGCTGCAGAGCAGTTCCTGGCAAATAAGTTTCTTCTATCTACATGCAGAAGCCAGAGGCAGTTTACTTGTGTTCCCTTTCACCTGGGTCAGTTGCCTGTTCAGGGTGTGACTGGTATTTTTCCAGACAGGTGTATCTAGCACTGTGGTTTAATTTCTTTCATCTGAGGTTTCTTACAAAGGAATCATGATGGGTATTAAATCTATGCCATAACAACACTGCAGAGATTTATATGTGTAATGATGAAGCTACCAGGTCTTGATAGGATTGCAGTCCTGGTAGCAGTTTGATAGTCAGCTCAACTTCTTGCCAACTCTCATTTGTGGACTCCTGCGTACCTTCCAGCTTCCTTTCACTTTCACTGCTTACACTCTTTCTTCACCCCAGCCATTCACTCTCTCTTTCTTTTCAGCAGCATATGAGAGCTTGGGGGGCCTGTGGGGAGTTCTTGAGCTCCAAAAAGCAAGTGCAGAAGGTGACTGGGCTAACATGACAGGACCAAGGTTTATCTGTAATGTTTTAATCTGTGCAAAGTTCACCTCAGACCAGCCATTACTATACACTAGCCCTATCTCTAGGAGTACCCCAGATTGGACCGGGCCCTTCTCTCAAAGCAAGAATATTGTGCCAACTGTTTTTTTCATGAATACTTGCACTTTGAAATAGTAATTAAAAAAATCCTTCTCCTCCTCCATCTATATCATTTGACAGTTGTGATTACAGCAAAGCTTCAGCTGAAGCCCAAGCACCTCTAGTCTGTGTTAAAGCAGCTCTTAGCTGATTTGGATGGTGCCAGTCTTGACTTTAGCAATGTACCTCTGACATCCAGTTGGTACTGGAAACTAATTTGTAAAACCACATCATTTCAAAATTCTGATATTCAAAGTAACACATGATCTATAACTACAGAAAGAATGGAAACAGGATTTTTCCTACTTTAGTACAAAACATAAAAGCCTCTTCCAGTGAGATTTGATGATGTGTTGCATCAGTAACACTGTCCCCATTTCCAGATGCTCTCTATCCTGTCACTCATGGTTACAGGTGTTTTCTGATGTGCCCATTTCTTTAGGTAAGACCATAGCAACTTTAATTCAGTAGATTTGTATTTGCAGTTTGCAGGTTATGACAAGTGAAACATTTAACAGATGTGATTTAATTTTGAGAATAATTGATACACCACTGGGAAATGTCCCTGTTGTGAACATGTGTTGTCAAATACTCTAACCATTCATATGCCTATAGAAATAGCTAATGTGAACTCTCTGTGCAGGACGGCATTTCTGTGCATACGTAAAAGGGAATCAACTGAAAACAGCAGAGAGGATATGCTGGCAGGTGATAACCTCTTTATTTTAATAATACTTATAACGCTTATATCAGATGTATAATCCATAACACACTCATACAACATGCACAGCTTTAATCACAGCGTATGATTTGGAGGCATGTGTTAGCAATTATGTTATCTCATTAGACTGCAGTATAACTTTAGCCACAGTCTGAGTTTGTGAGGGGAAATTTTTTAAGGGAAGAGAAGAAATTCTGACTCTTAGATGATTCACCAAAGAGAACAGTTGGGTCTCTTCTTTTATAATTAACACTAGTCCTCCATCTCCTGCCTCATGTACAAAAAAAAAAAAAAAAAAAAAAAAAAAAAAAAAAAAAAAAAAAAAAAAAAAATCTTTCTTTTAAGCTTTTCAAGTAGAAGCTATAGAAGCTAAAGTTATTTATTTTATAAGAACTGCTGAAGAAAGGATGATGTGGATTTCAGGACAACACTGTTTTTAAACTTCTCCAGCAAGACCTTCCGTAAGTCTTCCACAGGAATGTCAAAAATCTGTTGAAAATGTTCAGAAACTTTTAGGAACTTTTATTCTTTCACAGTAGCATCATAAAGATGTTCAGTGATTGTTATCGAGGTGCTAGATCTCTCATTTTTCAGTCTCTTCATGTCATTAAGTAAGGAGGATGTGGTGCTGTGGTTGTACTCTTCAGCGCAGTGCTGCCTGCTAAGAGGATCCTGTGGCTGATGATCTGGTTGCGTTGCTTTATAATCCAATTATTGCAGCACAGATGGGAGTTTTTTCATAGCTTGTAAAATGGAATTGGCAGACGAAAAGACAGACAAAAAGTCCTTCAGGAAGGCTTTGTGCTCCTTCAGAGCAACATATCTGGGAGTCATTCCCACCAGGCACCATATTGTTAGGACTAAGATATATGAGTTAGCATGAAGCCACCTGAACAAACAACCTACTAACTGCTTATAGTAATACATTGCTTTATGTGTTATTTTACAGCAGTAGGAGACCTCTACAGTGGTGCTTTAAAGTATAACCATTAGGATGGTTTTGAATCTTTTACTGTGACCATAAAGAAAGGATCCTCATCTGCATTAAACTGATGTAACTGCTACATTATTTTATGTCAGCTTTGCCAGATCCTATCCTTCCTACTTACTGGGCATAGAATGTTCTCAGAAATGCTTGCCGTATTTTGGGTGTGTGGATCAACCAAAAAGCAAAGAAAAGACCTTCAGAATTGCCAGGGAAGGGGCAGGCAAAGGAGCTGCTAGAGCTACGAAATGCTTCTCTTCCTGATTCATTTCTTAAAAAATGGTTGTGATTAAGAGAATGCATAATTTCATAAAGACTTTCAGTAGCCAGCTGGGGCCAGGGAGGTTGCATTCCGGAACACACACATGGATTTTTTGTCATGTCTCTGTACTCTGTAATTTAATTTTCATTGAATAGCTGAGTTTGACTATTATAATGCAATCACTTACAGCTCTCGTGTGTAATTCATTAGAACAATAATGAGTTTCAATGAACAGGCTTCCCAACAGTGATGAACTCCAAGTGATTTCTATGATAAAAAGACATTTGAGAGGGTGGCAGATGTCAGATAGACCACAGTATTGCTATACACCTATGCGTATGTAATAAATACATTTCAGGCAAATATAAAAGATTATATTTTGTTAGGTCGCTGGTAGAACATTTTCTCTGCTTACCAGTACTTTAAAACAAGAGTTGTCTCAACAGTCAATCTTTACAATGTCAAACATAATCCATACATGTGGGCTGGCAAGCCTATATCCCTGCTGCAGTTTTTGATAGACTGGAAGATTTTCACCAACCTTAAAGCCCACATATTGTATTGTATCCAGATTTCCAGATAAGAAAATCTGTCATGGACCTTACAGTTTATGAGACTGACTACCCTGCTTGCAACTTCCCCTAGCCCAGTATAACTAGCATCCCACTGGCTTAGGCCTGCAGTCTACACTGGGGAGCTTCCTGTTTCCCTTCTTATGATCCACTAGTTTCTCCAGTAACCTTGGTACACGGGTTCTGTGTTTCCCCAAATTTTGAGGGCTGAGCGTCCTGCCAGCTGGGTGAGCAGGAGCCAAAAAATCTGAGAAGCGTATTTCTTTTTAGATTGTTCCTGCCTTGGGAACACTTTGGATTTTCCAAACTGTGCATCTGTATTTGAAAGAAAAAAGAATAAGAAAAAAAGTTACTTCTGGCTTTTCAGCAATTTTCTGGAGTTGGGAGTTCCATTTTCATGTAATCTCTGTGGTTTAATTATTTGTGTCTTGGCAACACAGACATAGGAGAAAATCAAGAACTAAAACTAGAAGAACAATCAGAATTTCTTCATCTAGTGTCCTTTGATTTTGCCCATAAAAGTACGTATGTAATATTTTGTAAAATAGGTGATGCTGCAGATGGTAATCTCTAACATGTTATTAAAGTTTCTCTGAAAAACCCCAAGCTGACAGTTAGGAATGTATCAATTTTTAGATTTTCTGTGGAAAATGGGAGTTTTGTATTCTGCCTTGACTTGATTCCATTAAAATATAATGAATATTAACCACACAATGACAGTCTTGGAATGCATAAATCAGTCTTTCTGAGGGATTAGGAAGTCCTGCAAAACCCTGAGAGCAGACAAATGTCTAAGAACATACTTCATTTCAGTTTTCAGTCTATGCTTCAAGATGACAAAGGAAACTTGCTGCATTTGTTCTCATATTTGGAGGCAAAATAAATGATGGATAAAAGCCAGAATGTTGAACCCTATGTTTAGAGGGGCTGGATCAGTTCCCTGTTCAAGGATACATACCCAAGAGATTTAGCTCATGTCCTGAATCAAAACCAAAATGGGCATATTTTCTGATGACAGTTCCAGTTTTGATATTACTTCATTGTGTCCCGCTAATGATTGCTAGCTTCTGGCACAAAATGGAAAAACTACTAATAAGTGAGGGCCTTACTGATGATCATGCAGAAAAAAGGAATTGTTACAGACCATGAGACCATGAGAAAGAAAGGAAGTTTTCAAAACAATTTTTTAAACACTACCTTGTCCTTTGAAAAACTGTGCAGTTAGATCTTGGCATGTGTGGTAGAAGTTTCATTCTGCTACTTGAAAAAGGTAACTTTCTAAAACTTTGTTTCGGTACTGTAGCCAACCTCCTAATTACATATTCTGACAGATAAAGATGAACCGATCACTGAACGAGGTGGTTGCCTAGGCGCAAGCAATCATGATCTAACTTTATTTGTTTTGTGCAAACAGTATCATATTCTTCGTGCTTTTAAAAGGCCAATTTCCCAAAGTGGAAAACAATCGTGAGCAAAATGGAGTGGGAGGAAAAATTTAAACACAGGAATGTGCATGATAATTGGGAATTGTTTAAGAATGCTTTATTAGATGCCAAAAAAAAAAAAAAAAAAAAAAAAAAAAAAGCAATCCCCAAAAAACCACAAACCCACAACCAAACCAAACCAAAAAAACACTAGCTCTGCAATTAAGAAACTTTTCTATTACTGGAAAAAGACCTGCTGAAAAGCGAAATAAAGACAGTTGCAAACCTCCTCTGAAAATAAAAACAGTTTGAAGTAAGTGAAAACAGGGGAAGCTGATCATAGTGAACAAAAAACTGCATTCAAGAAATAAAATCAACTAGTAGAGAAAACTAAATACATCAATGAAAGAACATCCATGCTGAAGAGAGCACAAAAAATAAGAAAGCATTCTTTAAAGCCCATGAAGAACAAATTAGATCTCAGTAACATTGTATGTACAATTTTGGATAAAGTTGACCACGTTTTCTGACAATATTTATATACAAATGTTATGAATGGAGGTTATATTTTTTATTTGAAAAGATTCATAAAATGCCTTGGTTTGGAAGAGACCTCAAAGATCATCTCATTCCAACCCCCATGCCATGGTCAGGGTTGCCAGTCACTAGATCAGACTACCCAGGAAGCCTGGCCTACAACACCTCCAGGGATGGGGCACCACAGCCTCTCTGGGCAGCCTGTGCCAGCGCATCACCACCTTCTAAGTGAAGAATATCATTTTAATATCTAACCTAAACCTCCCCTCTTCTAATTTAAAGTCATTCTCCCTTGTCCTATCCCTACCTGCACAAAAATTCAGTCTCTCTCGTGTTTGTAAGTTCCCTTCAAGTACTGGAAAGCTGCAATGAGGTTTCCCTGGAGCTTTCTGTTTTCCGAGCTAAACAATCCAAACTCCCTCAACCTTTCATCGTTGGAGAAATGTTCCAGCCTTCTGATAATGATATTTTATACAGAATGCTATTTTTTTCTGATACTGAAATGCCCTTAATTCCTGTAGCT
This sequence comes from Tympanuchus pallidicinctus, assembly GCF_026119805.1. NCBI lineage: Eukaryota > Metazoa > Chordata > Aves > Galliformes > Phasianidae > Tympanuchus > Tympanuchus pallidicinctus. The sequence goes on from NW_026294744.1 coordinate 8,216,974, forward strand.
AATACAAGGAGATTAAACAACAAAGGTTTAAACCAACTGTTTCAAAATCTTCAGAACTGAATGAGTTAATAACGATTCTATGGAATGAATAGGCCAAGAAGGTGCACCAAGTTTATGAACAGTAAAATAGTCTTTTAAGACTGCAAAATTGTTAGAGTACTGGAAAAAAAGTAATGTCACTCCAGTAATAAAAAATATATGTATAAAATGAGACTACCTAGGCAGGTCAGTTACTATAGGGAACCTGGAAAAAAAAGTAGAAAAGTTGAAGTGAGCATTGCCCTTAAAGAGTGGAATAATGGGTGACTTATTACTGTCAGAATGATTTTGTATGACAGTACTCTTTCAGAAATACCAGATGTCATCTTCAGATAGAATCTCTAATTGTATGTATTAATACATAGCTCTGTTGATATAATTAAAATTATTTTAAGTATTCGACATAGTGCTGAAGAAAAAAAAACCATGGTGAAAATGTAAAATTTTTCAATTGAATTGACTGCATCCATATTAAATTAATTAAAATCAAAAGGAATTATAAAGAGGAATCATTGCTTACAGAAGCCATTTTTAAGATCATATCCAGTAAGGCAGTATCTTTTGTCTAGAAAGTGTGAAACAACTGTTGGCTGAAACTATTAGTAATAGAAATGGTTATGAAGTGAAAGGTTGTAATGGATGCAGGTCACCTGTTATACAGAGGTCTAGATTGCTTGATGTAATGGGCACATTTAAACAAACATACCATTTTAACGTGGTTAAATATATGTTCACTTGTCCAAAACTAATGTAAACAATGCTTACATCTTAAGGGTTTGTATGCAAGATGCAACAGCAATGAGAAGTCCTTAAAATTAATAATTGAAAATTAGGTCCTAGTATGAAACTTGAATAAAGAAGACAAAGTGATCTTCAGCTTTTTGTGCAGAGGCCGTGATATTGGAGTAGCAATGTAAAATTTGCATTGTATTAGGAACTACTGAGACTATTTAAAGGAAATTGTGTGAGGTGGAATGCTGTAAAATGAAAAAAAGAAATCAAAAAGTGGTTTGAAAAGCAGTCCTTTTGGTGAGAGCTTTCAGAAACATAAACTTTCAGTGTGTTTCAGAAAAGGTAGGGGATGCCTGTTGGCTTTAAGAAGCCATATTAGGAAAGGACTTCTAGGAGATACCTGTTTAGTCTACTAAAACAAAAGAAAATATCCCAACAAAAGGTACTGTAAAATCCAGTAGTTTTGAAATTCAGACCAAGTAATAAGGACATTTATAATGTGGAGGGTCAGCTGTTGGAGCACTGTGCACAAGGATATAATAGTTCTTTGTCACTGGAAGCTTTTCAGTCATGGATGTTTCTATATTTATAACTTACATTAAAAGTTTACTGAGCAAGTTTCTGAGATCTGTGCAATTCCAGAGGTCATGATGGCATCTTCTCTCCTTAGAAAAAAGATGAGGAAATTGCACCTCAAAGCATTTGACTTTGTTTCAAAGTCTTTTGGAACACTAATCCCAACACTAATCTTGTACTGATTTAGTTTCAATGATAAAGCCTTCTCAAAACTCAGCCTCTTTCATCCAAATCTTGATTAACCCAAGTCTGCCTGTAGTTGAAGTCTTAAACAAGGGATGTATTTTCTTCTTCCTCTATTATAATTGCTTAAAAAGAGGTATTCTGAAAACCCAGAAGTTATATGGATCATAAAAATCTCAGAGAAGCAATGCACATTCTCATACAAAAATAAATGATGTTTTTTCTTTTATTTATCTAGTATATCTCTCTCTTGTCTTTAAAATTCCAGTAAGCAATCACAGCTTTTAGCTTAGAACTTCAATCCACTGAAGTGAGGAAGCTATCAGACAAAATTTCTTCTGAAGTTTTTCTTGTTTAGAAGAGGGAAACAAAAACAAGACAATGATTTGTTTGCCTTCTCTCTTTTGCTAATAAGGTGTTGCTCAGGTTTTGTGATTGCAATTAAAAGCTATGTAAGTGGAAAAAGTCACATACAGGTTGCTCTAATTGTATGAACCTATGGAGTATGCCTATATGTTCCAGCATAGAGATAGTTAAGATAACACTAAAATAACCCATAAGGTATCAGGAGCGTGGACAAAGAAGCCTTTTTATATGTGCCACTGGCCCATTACCTATATGGAAATTGAACATGTCCTTCTTGGTAGAGCTTCACAATAATTGCTAATCTGTTTGCTACCTAAAGGAACTCACTAAAAGTTTGTTCTGGTGTCTCTGCATAGTGCATAACTGTGTATGGCTGAAACATCCCAGAAAGGCAAAGGTTTTTTTTGCAATGCTGTTCTATAAAACATACCTTGCTCTAGATTGAGAGTGAAATCACAGTCAAGTGAAAGAAATCTAATGGTTTAGTGATGAGAATAGAACTCAGTTTGATATTTTCTCACTCACCTTTTTTGTCCTGCAGCAGTATACTTTGAGTTTACTTTCCTTACACAAGTTATGATTTTATCATTATTTGTCTCTGTAGTGCATGTCTTTTATTCTCCTTCTCCACTTCAGTCTTCTGGCTTTCAGTTATTGCCATACTCATTTCAACCTTAGTCTTGCAAGTTAGGCAAGTATTTCGTGCTGAATTCAGTGAACATTTGCAAGAAGAGATGGCCTCCTGCATACTTATTAACATCACCAAGAATTTAAATGACAAACCTGTTAAAGCTACACCCACCTTCTCTCAGGTGGTAAAAGCATCAAAGCCACCTTGCCACTAGGCTTACAGGCAAGGACCACACTTCATCACTTTGGTAGTCCCTTCTAGTTTCTATGAAGTGAAAGGATCAAAGATGCTTGCATAAAATTAACCACGTGTTCAAATGCCTGGTTGAATTGAGCACTTAAATTATGATCAATTACAAGTATTAATTTATCATTTAGTGAAGAGAAAGACTGAACTTTACTAAGAAAAGTCAAGAAATAAGCAACTAAAGAACTTTTTGTACTTAATTATCATAGATGTAAAACGGAAGACTTGGTAACAAAAACTCTGTTTCAGGAATTCCTTCTTTAATTTGTATGTCAGATCTTTTGATAATGTTCAGAGAGCTTTTAAATTATTTTATTTTCCTTTCAGGTCAATGTAAGTTTTGCCTAGTGGTCAGCTTTGTAAGCTATTACACTTCCCATTTAAATGTGAACATAAAGATCATTACATTGCAATTGGCACACATCAGGGTTCCCTGGTTTTCTACCACCAGTTGAGATTTTAGAGATTTTGAGCCATTCAAGAGTTGAAAAGAAACCCAAAAGAAGTCATTTTATCTAGTTGAAGATAACTGATTTGTTCCACAAGAAAGATAAATGAAACGTATGTATTTTGCATAATGAAACAGATGACAAACTGGGCAAACTGATCTATTAATGAGCTTCCTGTAAAGCAAGAATACAGGAGAATGAGTGAGGAGCAGAAGGAATCACTCTGATCTTAAAATTTAACAACCACTTCTAATCAAACCATCTTCTACAATATGTGAATTCTTCAACTCCCTTCAGTGGTCAGCACTATTTGAAGTAAAAAAGACATTGTAAGGTTAAAATGTAAACCCCTTTACAAGCCACTTATAAAGGTAGGAAATATTATTATTTGAGGGAAAACTTATTAGTCAGATGTTAAAATGCTGTAATTTAGAGTTTACAGTTTGCAATGCTGAGGGAGAGATGCAGTAGTGAATAAGTGAATTGGGTTGATCTAGCAGCAGGGGGTACTTCAATTTCTTCCTTTTTTGAGTATTTGTCTTTATGACAGTTCCTTGCCATATTTTTTCCTGTAGCCAAAGTGTGCTGAAATAAAAGGGTGTCAAATGGGGTTTGAAATCAGATCTGTATCAGTTTAACTCATAATCCCATATTGTGGTGAGTGCTTCTGCAGAAAGTTTCCAATTATTTCTTTGGTGTGGAACAATGGAGCATTGTACCTTTCCTCATGTGAGGAAAATGCAAGATTATCTTCAGTAAGGTACATGTTCACAATTGCATCATGAGCATATGGATGTATTTTTGCAAAGACCCCTTTCTTACTGAGCACCTGCACCCAGCTCTGCTGTTTGCAGTGAAGCCTGGTGGAGCTGCATGCCAAATTTGAATCCCTTCGGATTTCAGGGATAGCTAGCACTTCACCTGACAAACATATACTGATTTCTAGTTATGGACTTCTCTGCTAGGACCTGATCTCAGGCTGGGAGCCCACTGTGCTCTGTGCTGTACAAATACAAGGTAAATGACAGATATTGCCACAAAGAACTTAAAGGCATACAAATGGCCATGTTACTCCCATTCCTATGGCATCCAAGCAGCATCTAGAAATAAGACTATCAACCTGGTAAATCTGATACTTAGCTTCCCTTGAGTGGAAGATACGATATCTGGGAACTGCTGATACAGAAGTTAAGTTCAAATACAGATAGTGCTGTTGTTACTCTGGAAATACAGACAGTAGAGAACTTGCTTTTTTTCTTTTCTTTTCTTTTCTTTTCTTTTCTTTTCTTTTCTTTTCTTTTCTTTTCTTTTCTTTTCTTTTCTTTTCTTTTCTTTTCTTTTCTTTTCTTTTCTTTTCTTTTCTTTTCTTTTCTTTTCTTTTCCTCTCCTCTCCTCTCCTCTCCTCTCCTCTCCTCTCCTCTCCTCTCCTCTCCTCTCCTCTCCTCTCCTCTCCTCTCCTCTCCTCTCCTCTCCTCTCCTCTCCTCTCCTCTCCTCTCCTCTCCTCTCCTCTCCTCTCCTCTCCTCTCCTCTCCTCTCCTCTCCTCTCCTCTCCCTTCCCTTCCCTTCCCTTCCCTTCCCTTCCCTTCCCTTCCCTTCCCTTCCCTTCCCTTCCCTTCCCTTCCCTTCCCTTCCCTTCCCTTCCCTTCCCTTCCCTTCCCTTCCCTTCCCTTCCCTTCCCTTCCCTTCCCTTCCCTTCCCTTCCCTTCCCTTCCCTTCCCTTCCCTTCCCTTTCCTTTCCTTTCCTTTCCTTTCCTTTCCTTTCCTTTTCTTTTCTTCTCCTTTAATTCTACAACACAAGTAAGTATTGAATAATGAAGAGCCTACAAAAATTAACACCTTCAAAATACTTCCCAGTTTTGCTACCCAAATCAGCTACTATTCTGTTCAAAGAAGCAGTATGAAAAGTAAATACACTGCAAGAAGCAAGGAAGAAAAAAAGAAGTCAGGTGATACTGATTTTTCCTTTCAGATACAAGCTGCGTTGGCTGCTCTTTTCAACCCAGATGTGGCTATATGAATACAGTCTGAGTTTATTTGGCTGAAATCTGGTCTGTATGTTAATGCTTTTATCTCTTTTTTTTTATACACTGATGAAGTCTTCCATACATACTTTGCAATATTTACAGCCCAGAGTCTTCGATGGCACCCAAGGCTATGCTCTGCTCAGCTTGCTCAGGCAGTCAAGAAAACTCAGGATGGTTGAGCAACCACAAAATCTTTTTTTCCCATTTTTGTGCTAACAATGCTGCTAGAATGAGCAAGAGATGAGCCAGGACTCCAGTAGGGAGCAGAGAGTTCACACTGTCTGGGGCAGGAGCCTGAGGAGGTAGGGTGGGGAATATTTGTAGACGTCAGTGACAGCAACGACCAGATGCCCGGTTGTGTTCTTTGGTGTATCTGTGAAGCAGTGTCAGTAAGATTTTGCCACTGGAAGAACAACTATACAGTTTATTCCTTGTGTCTAGAAACAAAACATCTGTGCGGGTGGCAGGATGTCTGTCTTTGTAAAGCCGCCTGCTCTATTGCAGCTTATAGGGTGAGAAAAGAGAAAGGCTTTGCTCATGCATCTTCCTAGAAACAAATCTTTGGGGCAAGAAAATCCCCATACTGTTGAAAAGCTGTGTTCTGTCATTAGAGCATCTTGAAATCCAATTAATGCATTTCTCCTTATATAGAGGATAAAGCAAATCTCTCTCTACCTCCTGTGCTAACTCATACATATATATCCTTTATCAAGTTAAATATTTAACTTAAAAATTCAGTGTTGAACTGGGAATACCGCTCTGGGGAGTGGCCACATGTAAAATCTGCATATGTTCCTAAGTTTTGTTAAAATAGCACACTTTGCATTTTCTTCTTTTAGTATAGATATCATGTTCTCTCAGCACACACGTATAAAGCCTGAATTAAATTACAAGTCATTATTAGACAAAGAAGATATAATATAAATAATTTGTAATATTGCCTGAGACTATACTCCACAGTATTTTGAGGGCCAAATCCTAGAAAAGCAGCTAAAGCATACTAGTCCTTGTTAGTACATTAATAATCATGTTAGTACATTAATAATTCAGAAGTGATTACTCTATGATTGTTTTTTTTTTTTACAAGGTGTTGATAGATAGTGGTAAGGAAAAAAAAATGCAGTACAGAAGGACAAAGTATTTAATGTCATTATTGGTAACTGTTTACATCCAGAAAATGCAGTAATTTTTGCTTTTTGTTCTGTTTTACATCCAGGAAAAAAAAAAATAGACTATGAATAGATGATTAATAGATTTTAGTATTTGGATTAACTTTTTTTCCCACATTTTTCCTTACTGAAGGGAAAACAACGGCAACAACAACAATAATTTTAGCATTAGAAAACTAAAAATCATTATCTTGCAATAGCTAATAACCAAATATTGAGTCTGTTAATAGTTATCCCTTAGTATGTGCAGTACTTAGACAATAGGCAGTCCTGTGCACCATAGGCAAATTGTAATATCTTCAAAAATTGTGGATGAGATATTGGAGATATGAGCTTAGCTGATTCGGTCCAGGATTCATACTGGTTTTAGGGTGGATTTGGAGAAATACTGTTCATAATTAACATGCACACGGTAACATGGATCATAAAGATTGTGTTTAGCCAGCAACATGCTAAGCATCACTTTTCCATACCTATAATAGCAAAGTCATGCTCATGCCAGGTATATTGTCCTTCCACAAAAGGGAAGACATTCCCTTCTCAGATGTCTTTTAGTGTTTACCTCAGAAAACACGCAGTCATCTAAGCAAATTTCTAAAAAGGACAGCTTATGATCTTCTGTAGATTTTTCTTTATTTTGAGATTCCTTTAAGCTCCTAAATTCCTACCTGACAGAAAACAAACTGTGTTTGGACTTTTTTTTTCTTTTTTTTCCTAGAGTGAATTTTATGTCTGCACACTTACACTCAAATATTCTCATTAGAGAATTATTTTTAGAATTATAATACAAATTGAATCTCAGATTGGTCTAAGCCTCCAGCATACCTGCATATTAAATGAAATGCCCCTACTTGCAGCACTGCATTTGAATATATCTTATGTTTTGTATGTGTTTAATTTGGCACTGAGAAGACCTTTTTGCTTGAGGGTGAAAGGAAATCAATTTTTACAGTGATTCTTCTATTAAAGACAAACGTATCAGAGGTCATTCTTGATCTGTATGCTGTCATTGTTGATTCATGGGGGATAAGGTAGTTCTTAAGTTGAGGGAGAAATTTTCCATTAGGACTTAATGCAGCAGCTCAAGACATAAAAGCCTGATGTCTTAGTGCACTCTGGGAAAGTGGGGAATTTATGTCATTACAGAATCACAGCAAGGTCTTGGGGGCCTCCGTCACAACAACTTGGTGTCATCTGAGGTAAAATGGAAAGCAATTGTCCAGAAGAACAAAAGAAATGAAACTCTAGTTACCAATCCATACTATTTTCACACAGATCCAACATTAATGGAAAGTGCAGATGAGGAACTCTGGCTCTTCTCAACCTTTGAACTGCAGTAGAAGTAATTCTATTTTTAAAGTTCAGATTTTACTTTTTTCTCTCCCATTCTTCTCTAGATCTTCCTGTTTTGTTTTATGCTTGCAAAAACAAAGAAAAATAAAAAAGCTACAACTCTCTCCCTTCTGTGGGGAACAGCATGCAGTTCATAGACGAAGGATCTGTATTACTACATTATTGCTAAATCTCAGCAAAATTAATTAAATAAGTACTTGAAATGAAGTAAATAGCATAGAACTTGCTGTAAGTTTTCTTAGGAGGAAACCCTGCAACTAGCAGTGACTTTGAAGTTTTACTTCCTGTTTTGTTATTATTATTATTCCGTGCTGATATGCTGGTGTTCTGAGTCAGTGACCTATGTGCAGTCCCTTAAGAATGTCAGAGATCTGAGAATCATTGTTGTGCATGTATTCATTAGGTATGGAAAAAAAAAAAGATGCTCATCTAATGCAGCAGAATGTCCAACTGTTGCAGATTTTGTTGTTGCTGCTGTTAAGGACAGAGCAGAATAACAATTCAGAACTGGTAAATTTTTGCATTTTACTTTCTGCAGAGGAAAATAAAATGTCTTTTCTGAACAATTCAGAAACCAGAATGATTTTGGTTTTGATGGCAATAGAAGCATATAAACATTAAAAAAAAAATTAAAAAAATCATACCAGAAGATAATGGATTCAATCCATTTCAAAACTAGAATCATTTCAGGAAAATACAGACTGGACCTAATTATTCCAGATGTTTGTAATAGTATTTGTCAAACTGCTTTGCAAATATTCCATGTTGTACTTATCTGGAAAAGGTTACTAAATACAAGCATACACTATTGTTATTGATATTTCTGCTAATTTCCTTGTGGTGCAGCTGGCCTCAGAACTCGCTTTACGTTAGGCATAGTGTGTGCATAAGTTTACAGACAACATGTGCCCCAAAGGACTTAAAATCTAAGTGGATATAGCAAACAGAAGGAGCGTGATTATGCCTAGAATGTGTCTATAAACATGAGGTACAAAGAAAGAGAGACTCTCCCATGCAAAACAATATGTGAGATCATCACTCACAGTCCTCAAAGGTATTTAGGTATGCGTTCAGCTCATATTGAGATAAATGGAAATTTGCTGTCGTTCAAGTATTTTGGACACTTAAGTAAAAGATCCAAGAGATCCAAGAGCACACAGGAACAGGAAAAGACCTGTGTGCCCTCTATCTTCTATTAACCATGAAGACTTAACCATAGCTCTAAGCATCCCAGTTTCCAAGCAAACCCTGCTTCTTTGGTTTGAAGCACTTTCAGCCAATTAAGAAAATTTCCTTAAATTTTTCAACTACATGATATGCATCATAAGCACTGATATTTGTATATCTGTCTAGCTTGCTGTCTCCTAACTTCTTTTAATGCATTTATTTCATATGTTGCTCATTAAAAAAAAAAATCCCAATTATTCAATGTAAACAAATGAAGAGGAAGTATGGGGTTTCAGTATGATTTACTTGAACAGAAGGTAGGAAACATTAGTATTGATGCATTCCAGGACTTGCTAGCAAAGCACAACTAAATTTAGCAGCCAGAGATATTGATTTGATTAAAAATGGTTTAAGACTTGTAAATGTCACTGGAACTTAGCAAAATGAACATTATTAAATCCTTCTGGTGATGGGGAAAACTAACAAAGGGATTTGCAGTGGTTTCTGTAATTAATTGCTCTGTCATGATTTATATTAACTTACAGTACAACTCCATTAGCTCAGACCTGTCATCTCTGCTCAAGGAACCACCAAGTAATCACTACCACATTAAAGAATAAATTAGTTTTTGGCTTGCAGCCTAGTTGTAGAATGTTTCATTTGTGTCTGCTGTAGACATATGTACCTAATAAAGTTGGGAAGAATGAGTTAAAGTATGTATTTATCAATGTCGGCTGACTGTATTTTTGAGATGATATGACCAGCATTGTTCATTAGGCCTAATGAATCAGTTAATTTCTGTTGCTTGCCTCCTGTTTTGCTGAACACCTTTTGTGAACTATGAAGCAGGATATGATTGAAAATAGGTAGGTCTCCTGAGATCCTCCTTCCTTCACATTCTGCGGCCTGTGGTTGTAGTAATAACTTCATATGGTTTTTGTTAACACTTCATTACCCCAGACTTGGATAAATTGTCCTCCTGCTTCTTCCCCAGTTGCAGACTCATGGGTGAAGCCAAAGTCTTAGCTACTACTTACAGTAGATTATGGGATTTGTGAGGTTCTATCAAATCATCTCTGACTTTGATAGTTTGAAGATGTTTTAAGTGGTGTGTTACACCACTTGCACAACAAACTTTTACATCTCCATATATGCTATAATGGTCTTTGGAATCTGAATGCTAAGTCTTCAACCAGTACACCAATCTCTCTCTCTCTTTTTTTTTTTTTTCCCTGGGTTGTGGATAATTCTCCTCTGTACCCTTGAGGCATTTTGGTGTGTTGCCAGGAAGGCAGCAGTGGCACTTTGAACATGTGTCTGGCTGCTCTACTGAAGTGTCATGTGGTTACACAAGCGTGGTGGGCATGGCTTGTGAATGTGCATCATGCATACACCCTCAAAGGGTTTGACATATCCTTGAAGCTCTTGGTCTTTCAACTAGATACTAAAATTCAAAATGTGTCTTTTATTAGCTTCTGTTGTCTGAACTCACACGTTATCCTTCTACCAGCAATGGAAGTCACACTAAGAGCCTTGTTGTTTTTCACCATTTCTTAGAATTTATGGAGTGCTGTGTGGGTCTCCATTCTCCTCTCACTGACCTTAGTGAAAATGCTGTCCTTAGAGCCAAAATAAGGACTCGTGTCAAAACAATAAGAAAGACGTGCACCCCCTACCCATTGACAAATGTGATCAGTTCCTAGATGTTCTTGTAGCTAGGAGAAGGCTGGACCTAGATTGGTCAAGAAGTTTGAACAAGCCTTCAAGCAATGTGAACCTAAGAGAACTGTCTGAATTAATGTGCAAGCCTGTAATGGAAACACTAATTCACAGCTTGAAACAGTGACTGAGGACCTGGTAGGAGGGCAGAAGCAATCCAAGAGGGTTCAGATGCATGCAGTGCATCTGAGTGACTAGAAGGGGTGGAGCCAGGATCCACCCCTTCCCAGATCTCATTTAAGGACTGGCACTCGAGATGAGGGCATCTATCTGGAGATCTCTGTGTACCTGAGGCCTTCCAAAGGGAAGCAGCTTCTTTCCTTTATTTCTGTGCTTTTTGCTGTTAGATCTAAGCAGATCTTCACTCTCTGTGGCTGAAGACCTTGCTGCCCTGCCATTTTGTTATGCTTTCCATCGTGTTACACAACCTTAATATGCACAAAATTAGGAGTGGGAGATGAGTCAGCATGATAACCCAAGCAGAGGAAATAAACTGGCCAAACAGCAGAGATGTGGGCTATTAAATGGGTATTTTGATGAAGTGTCAAGCACACAATTTCCAGCTTGGAGTGATGATACATTCCTCTCATCAGCAGCAACTTAAGATAGTTACAGCTGTGGTAGGTCAGCTGCAGGGCATGCGTACACTTAGAATGCTTCTAAAATATGCACTGTTTTCACAGGTTTGACTGGACACTGATTATAGATAATTTTAAACAATTATATATTTTATATTAATGGTAGATTCCTAGTGTCCCAGAGAAAAAACTGAAGCCATGCCTGGCATGTTCACAGAAGTGGTCAGAGCACAGATTGCTGTGAGACCTCCATCTGTTGATCCCAGCAAAAGTACAGGAAGGAGTGTGAGTTTCATACCTCCTTATTACAGAAGAGTCTATGCCACCCCCCACTGTATCCATACATAGCTACAGCAAAACTTTTTTTTTAAATAGCGAGTTTATCCAGTCTCTTGGCATGATGACTGCTATGGCTTTATTTGAATGCCATAGCACAGGCATTAGGTTCAGTGGCAAGAGACACTGTCATTTTTTTAGTGTCCCAGACTGCTAATCTTTAAATACTGTCATATCCGCCAGCTCTTTTCTACACATGCCATCATGACTGGCAGTGCCAATCTACTATTTATGTGGATTATGTTCAAACCATCTGTTTTAAAATAATAATAATGATCTCTTGAATAGAAATATGTATATTGATGTAAAAGTACAGGGCAGAGATAGAAGAGCATTACAAAATGGATGGACATCAATTTGCAGATGTCTAGGAATGGGATAGATATGTATCTACTAAGCAGTCAGAAGAGGAAAACAGGCCAACTTCTCCTTCTCCTCGTTCTCTTTTTGTTGGATGCAACTTGGATCAGAATTTGTTTCAGTGTTTGCAGACATGCTTTATTTTATTTTTCAGTTCACACCTAATGGGAGTTATTCAAAGTAGAGCAGTTGGGATACTAATATCCCCTACAAACTCGCAAAAAGTGCACATCACTATCCAAAATTTGTGGTTTGATCTCACATTTCTTATGCAAGTTTTCATCACTAACCACGAAATGAAGTAGTGCTTTTGTACAAACTCAATGAAAAGGGGGAGGTGGAAAATCTCAAGAGACTATCAGTTGTCAGGATTATGTCCTGAATTCAGTGGGGATAAGAAATCTGTGACAATAGTTTTTCTTTTAAATATCTATCTAAACCTCTAGCTTTAAATCTAGTCTCTAGACTTCTGGCTCAGACCCATCAGAAAATATTTTAGCGCTTCCCTTCCTTGTGCCAGGCAAAATCAGGCACTGTTGTCTAATTTGCATTTCCAAAGAACCTATAACTGCAGTCTCTACAGTGAGTGTTAAAGTGCAGAGACATACAAAACAATTTTTATTATTCTTTTTTTTTTTTTTTTTTTCTTTACAAATCTCAGAAAATATCATGATTGAGTTTAGGTCAGCTCTTATTTTATGTGAACATACTGATTTCGTAAGCCAACAAGGATCTTGGCTGTACTTTTCTATTGCGAAAACTAGCTGAACATATTTGCCAAGTTAGTGTCTGATGTGATCATAATAAACCAAGGGTGAATATTCTCTTAGATACCTTCGGTTCACCACAGAACACTTCTTCCTTCAAGTCAAGGACAGCTTTACTTGAAGAGGGTCTAAATAATGGCCACAGGCTTTGTGTGTGGTAATTTATAGGCATTTAGGCCATTTGAAGTAACAGATGTACTAAAGCTTTCCAAGCTGTGTAGCCCATCCTGTTCTGTTGTGGCCATTTCTTTTACCCAAGAAGGCTTTCTGCAAGATTAAGTTCTCAGCAGCCTTGGATCATTTTCTATCTTCTTTAAGACCTAGATTTTTACTCTTGTGACATCACTGAAGGAAGAGAAGGATGGTAAGAGGACTTCTAATTGTGGATTTCTAATACACAAGGGTGAGACATTTTACTTCCCTGTGTTCCTGAAATGTTTCTATTTTGGATAGACAATGTCTAGCCAGGTCTTCTCTACTGTCATCACGGAGGACCCTACCAACAGCTTCTGCTGTGAAAATGTTGGTGGAGATCATGTAAGACTTCCAATTAAGATCCATGTGATACAAGGCCTTTTGTGCAGTTGTTTAGGGCTCTTTGTAGATGGGAATATGGCAAATGTCATATGAGTGGCTCTTTTTCTCAACTTTCATTCAAAATTGTCAGGATTGAAATCGCAAATATAACACTCATGTGAGACACTGAAATGACTGAGGCCATGAGTGTCCAATATTTTGGCTTGCCTGGCCATACAGAGCAAAGGAATTGTTTTGGGGTGCATTTATGTTGGTCACTCCAAAAGTAATGTGTCATATGTATTTCCGTAGAAACCACAACATCTACAATGAACACAGTAATAGTTTGATAGAGGAAATTTTCAAATACAAAAATCTGTTCTTCAGCAATGATGGTAGTCACCATCATTAGCTATGCATTTGTGTCTGCAAAAGCCTTTTGCTTGTCATGAAAGCCTCCATGCCTCACACATCAATCCCAACAGAGGTGACCAGCTGTTGCTGGTGCAGAAATGCACTACTCACCACCTCACTGTGCTCACATTCACTGTTTGGTATCCATAAATGTTCTCATGGCACTGATAAATGCCAATGTATACCATTTTTTCCCGCATAAAGAAATTCAGTGACACACCTTTGCTTCATATGCATTTCCATGTCAGATGCCATTTTGTCAGACTGTCCTTCTGCTGCCATCTGTCACAGAACAACAAAATGTAGTGCAATATTAGTGGAAATGTTCAGCCTCTACTTCCATACTGCCAACGTCTGCCTCTGATGTTGTGGACCAATATAATAAAATAGGGGGCATTTCTTTTGGAGCAGTCCTCTTAAAATACATAATTTAGATAATGTATATAAGTAACAATACATTTTAATTGATTTTTAAAATTATTATTAAAGCATAAAAAAGAAGAGCAACAAAGCTATAAAAGTATTTTATCTTGTTTTTGTGAAACTAGCTCATCAGTCTGGTCTGATGGCAGTGGTTGCAATTCTTAATGAGTTCTCAGGGTGATTGTCAGAGATTTTTGATTAAATTTTACTCATCCTGTACTTCATCCTTGAAAACAGTTGTTCACAAATGTACATACTGCCAAAAAAGTAATGGCACAGATAAGGTGTGACTGTGAAGGGTGGGATATTTCTTTCTGCTATAGGGCTTATAAAAGTCAATTAAAGAGACATAAAAGTCCACTAAAGAGATTTCTGAGTTGAATAATTGCAACTCTGAACATTCCATTTGAAAATCTGCAGATAATGTATTTACTGTTGACTGAAAGTGGAGTTGCAAATATACCAGAAATTGATAATTTTTTTGCAATCTTGAAACCTGTTCTCAAATTCCTTTCTCATAATGGCAACTGGCCATGCTGGGCTATATGCAGTCTGGAGGCCATGAGTTGGACATGACTGACTAAACCTACTGATATAACAGTGCCTTTGAACTCAACCCATCAGAAGGAGTCATGGTTTATATCTTAGGTCTCTTGTGTCCTTGGGGAAAACCCCACTGCTCCCTCAGTGTCAGAAAACTCTGTGATAATTATCAGGTTGACCCAAAGTATTTTGTCAGTCTTAACAGCAAGAATGATGAAGTCCTAATGAAATGTCTATATACACACCTTTTACCTGTTGCTCCAAAAACAAAGGATTTAATACATTATCTGGGACCTTCTGTTGCATTTTTCCTGTCCAGAGTCCTTTGCTGGAGTCTCTCTCTGGTCTTGCTCCAGTTCCAGAAGAGTTACTGGAAGGGAACAAACAATGTTATGTTGAGTTTAGTGCTGCTGCTGATAACATTTCTAAGTGAGTAACCTATGCCTTGTTGGAAGTGTTGCTAGATGGGACTATAGAAAGATTTTTCCCCTTTCATGCATGCTAATACTGCAATCTTTGCAAAAAATACAGTAACAACTAACAGAATGTATAATCTTTGTAAGTTATTACCTCTTTTACATTCAGATTTTAATGTATGTAGGAACTGATCTTAAAGGCAGAATAATTGATATTAATGTTGCTATTATAAATTATTATTCTGCAATCATTACCTTTTAAGAATAGGTTGATGATTTATGCTTTCATATAAGCAGAGGTTTCTTTAAATGAAAAACAGTCAGTGAAAGTCAATCAGGTTTTGAACATATAAATTTAATCACTCATCACACAGTAACTGATAATCTCACACATAAATATGTCATATTACCTATTCATAGGTGCAAACTACATATGCCAAAAGAAATAGAATCCACACTTGGAGTTTAAAAAAATTAATCAAGATTTAAAAAATGCTCCTCAATGTTCCTACATTCCAATAAAATCCTTGCCCATGACCTTATGCTGAATTTTTTCACTCTAGAGATTGCTTATTAATGGAGTTTAATAGTTTTTGTTACTTGATACTGAAATATATTGTAGGTCTTGTTTGCTTCCTATCATTGAAGACCAGAACTCTAATAGCTCTGAAATGAAAATGTTGCCATTTACCCAGAGCTCTGTCCTACATTCACAGAATGGCACGTATCTCCACCTTTCTCATTCTGTTTCATTAAAAAATCTTTATTCCTGAGAAAATCAAAATAATATAATCTCAATTCATTCCTTCTTCCACCCATACTGCCCCAGCTTTCTACACCTGTGCTTCATGAGCAGGAACAATCTAACTCTAGTCATTAACTAAATATATGAATCTCATTAAATCATCTCATCTTAATGTGATCTGAGGAGAGTTTGGGTGATGCATTGTGCAGTTCTAGGCTAGCAAAGCTAGAAGTGATGCACTCATATGTCTTGGTGCAGAGCATTTTGGAAAGCAACATTACCACCAACAGTGTTAATCATCTTGACAGCACAACACTCCAAGGCATCAGCATTGCTTTTGGTGCTAGATTTAGCTCAAGGTCTTGTAAAACTTTCTGTTGAACAGTCTAAGTAACCTTACTACTTCTTAACTCCAACCATTATTCCATCCTCATGCTAGTATCTATTTTTTAGGGACTTGAAAGAGATGTTGCCCAGACCCAAGCCATTGCTACTACATTCTATTACTGAAATACTTTTAAGTGCTGAGTAATGAGATTTCTGTGGATGCTTGTGACTTTCAGTTGTTTAAAGAACCAGTCATTAGCTCTTTAGCAATGAGAAGATGGTCTCTGCCAAAAAACCCTGTAAACTGAATTAGAGAAAACAGACGGCTCAAATGCTTAGATCCCAGAATTTCTAAACTTTGAACTAAACAGGGCACAAAAGCTGTAAATCAAGCATACACTCACAGAATCACAGAAAGGCCCAGATTGGAAGGGACCTCGAGGGTCATGAATCTCCAACCCCCCTACCACATGCAGGGCCACCAACCTCCCCATTTAATACCAGACCAGGCTGCCCAGGGCCCCATCTGATCCAGCCTTGAACACCTCCAGGGATGGGGCATCCACGGCCTCTCTGGGCAGCCTGTTCCAGCACCTCAGCACTTCCTCTGTAAAGAACTTCCTCCTGACATCCAACAAAAATCTTCCCTCCCTCAACTTAAAACCATTTCCCCTTGTCATGCTGTTATCTACCCTTTCAAAGAATTGATTATCTTCCTGCTTATAGGCTCCCTTTAGGTACTGAAAGGCTGCAATTAGGTTACCCCGCAGCCTTCTTTTCTCCAGGCTGAACAAGCCCAGCTCCCTCAGCCTGTCTTCATAGGGGAGGTGCTCCAGCCCTCTAATCATCTTTGTCACTCTCCTCTGGACCCTATCCAACAGCTCTCTGTCTTTCTTGTACTGGGGCTTCAGTTCTAGACACAGTACTCCAGATGGAGCCTCAGAAGAGCAGAAGAGAGGGGGATAGTTATCTTTTTGTCCCTGCTGGCCACCACTTTTCTGATGACGCCCAGGATATCATTTGCTTTCCAAGCTGCAAGAGCACACTGCTGGCTCATGTTAAGTTTTTCATCCATCACTACCCCCAGGTCCTTCTTTGCAGGGCTGCTCTCAAGGACCACTCCTTCCAGTCTGTATGGATGCCTGGTATTCCTCTGGCTCAAGTGCAAAACCTTGCACTTTGCTGTGTTGAACTTCATTAGTTTCACCTGGGCCCACCTTTCAAGTCTGTTGAGGTCCCTCCGAATGGCATCCCTTCCTTCCACCAACCGCACCACTCAGCTTGGTGTGATCAACAAACTTGCTGAGGGTGCACTTGATTCTGTCATTGATGTCATTGATAAAGATGTTAAAGAGCACCTATCCCAAGACAGACCCCTCAGGAATGCCGCTCGTTACTGGCCTCCACCTTGACATAGAACAATTAATCACCACCCTCTATCTGTGGCCTTTTAACCAATTTCTTATCCATCTAGTAGTCCACCCATCAAATCCACATCCCTCCAATTTGGAGATAAGGATCTGGTGGGGGACCATGTCAAAGGCCTTGCTCAAGTCCAGGTAGATGATATCGGTCACCTTCCCCTTGTCCACCAATGCCGTCAATCACGGAAGGCCACCAGATTGGTCAAGCATGACCTTCCCCTGGTGAAGCCATGCTGGCTGTCTTGGATCTCCTCCTCCTCCTCTCTCAAATTGTTGCTAAGTGGAGGAGAGGACAGGGAGCTCACTGCAGCATCGTCTGCCTGCCATTTCTCCTCTCCACCTGTTTGCAAGGTAACGGGGGATGACATGCTCCATGTGGAGCCTCAGCTGTGTGCCAAGATGTTTGGGCTGATAGGGACTAGCATCACCAATCAACCTCCCTCTCACATTCCTTTATGGTCCTAAGCCTCTCCACGTCCTTCAGGTCAACCACAAGGCTGAGTCATTTAGCTGGTCACATCTTATACAAATGCTGCCTCCATCGCCTGGCAAAGGCCAGGCTCTGACACTCATCACAGCCAGTGACTTGTGTACTAGCATCTTGTGTTGGGACCTCAGTCTGAGTCTCCACATTATTCTTGGCTGCAGTTTTCCTTTTGTGTGAACATGGGACCTTCGTCTGGGTCTCCACAACTTTTGTGATGGTAGCCTTTCGCCAGGGTGCAGCCATGCCAAACCAGCAGGTTTATGCCGGGTTGTTAACAGGAGCCCCCGCACTTATCTCTCACTTGACAGTGACAACCCTCCTTGCTGTGTAGTTCCATGAATGGGTGGCTTATAGTGTCTTCCCGTTTAAACAGCCCAGGTGATTCACACACCCCTTGTGTCTCTGGTGGGCAGCGGTGCGTCCACAGGCTTCTTCTTGGCAGGGGGCGTGATGCAGAGCCGTTGCCATGGCAACGCCATACTCACGTCAGCCGCTCTCGCGAGATTTGCCCGGCTGCTCTGCAGTCTCGGGGATCCCTGGGTGAGGGAACCGACCGAAGCCTCCCAGTAGCTGGCAGTCAGTCGCTGCGGTTGTGGCTGGGACAGCTCCGAAGCAGCTAACCTCAGCGATCAAGCTGGTGACACTCCTCAGCTTTGTGGACATGTTTTTGCAATGTTCTACCAAAGCCTGTCAGATCAGGTATTTTTGGACTTGATCTTGGAGAAAATGAACTTAAAGAAATATTATAGTAACCCAGGACAGAAGCCTAAAGCTAAAATAACCGGGAACACTATGGCGAGGAGGCCTTCTAATGGTATATTTTACACTGCTTATATGGATAATTTTTGGCTGGTAGAGTAACTTGACACTGAGAGGCATGTAGAGAACCAAAGCATAGAATCTCTGCAGAGCTGCTCAAAGGAAAAAAAAAAAAAAAAAAAAAAGTTACAAGTAGTTTGACAAGTGATTGGACAGTAAAGTCATGGTAAAATTATGTGAGATGATGTCTGGAAGACTGAAGGGAAATCAGCAAGCTGGGAGAACCCATGCCCATGCAAAGCAGCAGCATACAAAGAGACAATGGTACTGAGAAAAATTATAGTATGTTTGAGAGACTGTGTCTGCTTCTGCTGCATGGAAAATAGTAGCTGTCAGAGAAAGGGGTCTGTGCAAGCAGGGTAAGGAGCAGGCGACTGAGAGAACTGTAGCCAGCAAAGATAAACTGACACCTATGGTATTGTGGGAACCACTGAACCTAGCAGTCTGCAGCAGAACAAGAAAAAGCTCTGTGCTGATTAAACTGCTCTGCAGTGCAGAAAGAGATGTAAACATTTTTGGAAATATGCAACAAACTGTATGCACTATCTCCTGGGTACTTCTCAGCTACATTCGTTTAGGAGAGGTTATCTTTATAGTATCAGGACTGCATTCTTTTCCAGCTAAATTTGATACAGTGGTCCCCTGTAGTCCCAGCTTGGACATGGAAGGGGCAAACTGAGTACACACAGAGCAGTGCACCTGTACCAAGAACAGACCAAGAGAAAGAAGGTAGTGTCTTAAGAAAAGATATACATAGTGGTGCAAATCTGTTGCTTTCATCATGATGTGCTTCTCTTCCTCAATGCTTTTATTAAAAATGAACACACTGTCTACTAGCAAAGAAATGAAGGGAGTATATGCTGCAGTTTTTTCTGAAATGTTTCTTTGGTATGCAGTGTCACTAACTCAAGTAATCATAGTGCTGCAAGTCAGAACTGGAAGCTGACCCACCTAAAAATTTCAAGGCTAATTTAAAAACATCATGAGTGTTTCACATTATTAGCTCAGGATTTTTGTGTATTTGTCTTCCTTGTGTATAATTTCCAGCATTCTTTTAGATCACACTTGTAGTCTTTTGGTCTATTTAGAGCTAAAAATTTAGCATTAATAATAATTTAAAAAACAAAAAAAAAAAAAAAAAAAGGAAAGAAAGCATAGATCTTTTAGATCTTTGTATTGTTTTCCAGGATGCAGAGCTTGAAGTTTTACATCAAAAGCATCGTCAGAAAAACTTATGCCCTTCCTGGGGATGTCCTGCCTTCTGTGGCCATGTTGTGCTGAACACTGCTGCAGGGCAATGCAGAGGTGGCTGGCACACAGCTCTCTGTCCTTTTTGGCTCCCACACCTGCCCCTGGCTGCTTTCCCCCGCCAATAGCCAGTCATATCCCTGCTTTGCCTAGTCTTGCCAAGAAAATAACAACACAGCTTCCAA
The DNA here is from genome assembly GCF_026119805.1 of Tympanuchus pallidicinctus. Lineage (NCBI taxonomy): Eukaryota > Metazoa > Chordata > Aves > Galliformes > Phasianidae > Tympanuchus > Tympanuchus pallidicinctus. Next base: position 8,237,217 of record NW_026294744.1, read on the forward strand.
AAACAGATGTGAAGTTGTTTTTTTTTTCTTTCTGTTTTACAGTAAGAATGAGTGGACTGAAGTGACTCATACCACTTGTCCCTTGCGTCTGCAGCCATACAGTCCTTGCAGGACATTCTTCTGAGCACCACATGACCAATGCAATATTGGGCCTGTTTGTCTCTCAGATGCATCTTCCTTCTCTTCTGTGTCCTGGCCAGCACAGGCCCCATTTCTGTTGTCTCCTTGCTTCTGACAGGTCAGTTTTTAAACAGGAAATCCCTTGGCTAGGGCAGCTCTGAGCGCCCCATGTGGCTTCACCAATGGTGGGGACATGCCCTGTAGTCTGGATGTGCAAGATGAGGGATTTGGGGATGCAGACACTATGGAGATGAGCATCCAGACAGCACACCGTCCATGCCTGGGAAGGACAGAGAGCCAGAGGTGTGCTTCTGAGTCACCACGTTCCCCAGACTCCTCTGGGCCTGGCACAGCTTAGTCACCACTGCTTGCCTGGAGCCATGCCCAGCTGCTTTCCCAGCTGCTGGCGGCACCATGCCTGTTTTCCCTGGGAAACACAGGAGGAAACCTCCTGCCCTTGTGCTGGAGGAACAATGGCTGTGGGCCCAAGCAGGCCGCACTTTCATTCTGGAGATGCTGGCATCTGCCTACCCAAATCTCAGGCTTCACTCAGGATCTCTCCCCTGTATGTGAGACTGAGCCCCACCTTGCTGCATGGGCCTTCCCTCACGGGGCACACACAACAGGTGTTGGCAGGGCACCAGGGGCCTGGCCAGAGCAGCTTGTGTGAGTCCCCCGCATGGACTGTGAAAAACCCATCTCATCAGGAAACTTGTAGTGAGCTGTGGGAGAATTTGGCACTGGAGACTGGCGTGGAAAATATTAACAGCCTGTAAGAAAATCTGGCTTGTGCTGCTGTGGGGAGATCAGCAACTGGCAGGGATACAATTCATGAAGGAAACTCCTGAGCTGCTCTGTGAGAGGGCCGCTCTGGAACTGTGCATCGAGATGGGAGTTATTGCAAAATAGCGTAAGCTTTTGCGATTGCCCAGAGACGCTGGCCACAGCCAAGTCGCAAAAGAGCACTCCAGTAACTACTTCTGCAGGCCAAAAAAGTCACATTAAAAAAAAACACAAAATAAACCAGAAAAAAAAAAAAAAAGGGAAGCAAGCTCAGCTCCATAAACATGGTTTAGAGAGAAAACCCTGTTAGAAAACTGGCACTTACACAGCCACGCTAAATGAAAAACACTGTTCCTCTCCCTCCCCTGCCCTGTTCAGCATGTGCAAAGGACATGGTTTCAAAGGCATTTGCCGTTGGCCTGGTTATGAAGTCACATGAAATCTTACTATGATTTTTGAAGGGAAAGCATAGCACGTTTTTAATAGACATCACTCCAAATCATTTGAGCCATAAACCATCTATTAAAGCTTTCATGGCATCTCTATTCCTTCAAAAGTCACACTGGTACTGAGAGATGTCGCATTTGGCTACGTTTGCTTCTGGACTCCAATTAGGCAGCTCATCTGAAGTTGGCTATAGCAGCAGAACGCCTTCCTTCCCCAGCTCCATGGGGGTCAGTCTAGTGGAAAGGACCTTGCAGTCACCCTTACAACATCATAGCTTGCATCAAAATGTGCGGAGGCAAGAGGAAGATGATAGCATTTTCCATTAGCACACCAGGCTGTGAGCTGCCATGGATGAGGAGCACGTATCCTGCAGGCTCCTTGGTGGCTGGTGACCTTTGGCAAGGGGTATGTCTGGCAGCCGTGGCAACTGCTTTGGCAGCATCCAGTCCAAAAATAATTGTGATCTGTTTTTTCCTATGATGTATTGAGGAAGGATGTGCTGCTGTAGCTGTTTGAGTTTGACCACCATTATCATTTTGCTTCTAACCAAGGGAGCAATACAGAATCAGATATTTGAGCTTTTTGAAGAATTTAGTATTGCTTTTACTTTTAGAATCTGACTTAGAACCTTTCTGTTTGGCTTATTATTTTCTCTCTCTAAGGCCGAATATTATCAACATATACAAAATACATTCAAATGTTTGAGTTATTTTCCTCCTTCTGTTCTGCTATACATCTGTTGCAGTTACTAAGGTTTTTGCTGGTTGGAGATGACTTTGTCAATATGAAAATTTTAATTTATGATTAGTTTGAGATGAGAGGAGTTTTTAAAGTCCTTGTGTGATCGGATGGTTTACGAGTGCTCCATGCACATTAAATAAATTTGAAAATTAGAAATTGTGAGTGGTAAAGTTAAACGTAAAGACCAACAAGCCAAAACTGTTAACAGGAATGCTGGGACACTGATTAAAAAAAACTTGTCTGGCTATAGTCACTTGATGTGCTAATAGGAATTTTAACAGTATTTTCAATACTAGACTAATTAAGATTTTGTTAGGTAATGCTAATAGGCATTGAGCCAGAACTTTATTTATGTAAGAAGAGCACTGCAGTTATCCAATGTAGGGTATGCTCTCCTAACTCCAAATCTGAGACTGAGGAAAGAAGCCAAGCCTGGATTGCTGCAGTACCTAGTGAAGACTGTGTGCTAAACCAGCTTCTTGTAGTTGTTTTACATTTCCTTGGAGCATATATACGCTGTAGTCCAGTGATGAGGTGACGTACAGGTACTCATGTTCTCTTCATTTTGGGTGCAATATCTCCTACATTTAAGGGTCTAATTTGCAGAGAAGGAGCATGGTGATAGTATGTGCATCCTGCAATTGATTCCTCAGGAAAATAAACCCATAGATAGATACTTATTTTGCTAGCACCTGTGTGGTGAATACATTACAGGCTTCCCAGCAGCTTGGGAGGCTGACGACCGTCTGTAAGCTCTCATGTTTGTAGTGCTGCATGGAGAAGCCAATTTGTGAATGCACCCAAGTCAGCCTTAGTGCAGATTCAGCAAGGTCAGCTCAAACTGTCTTCATCAGCAGATTAAACTAATCTGTGTAATTTAGTGCTGAACCAAATAACTGCTCATATACTTCCTGCCACCGGATCTGCTGTGGGATTGGTCATCACTAGAAGAATAATGGCAACAAGAAGGTAGGGAGCATTAACATCTTAAGTGTCACTGACGTTGATAAATTGTGTCAAGACATAGCCTAAGGAATTTCTGTACAACAACCATGTGTACTGATGACCCTCTGTGAATATACAGAGTTCAATGTGGATTATGCCATCTGTCTCCTCTACTTGCTGCTTTGCACCCTCCTTGTATCTGAGAAGCTGTCAGGGATGGGGAACAGATTGGTCAGCTTCCTCTGTGCTCTCCTGTGGGCAAGTATATAGATTAGGCAATGCAAATACCTGTTCTTTGCCAGCCACTCTTTTTCATCTGCAGAGAAACTACAGATCATGAAAGTGAAGAGGCATTCTCCATTACTATTAATAGTGAAGACAGCTTGTGGTTAAGGATCGAATACTATTTTATTAATTTTGAATGAACTAAGGACCTCTCTGAATGCACTAGCAAATTCTCATTCACTTTTTATCATGTATTTTTGTAGATTCAAGAACACTTTAAATAATTGGTTTGGTCCAGTTCACAAGACTGCCACAATCCAGGAGTAAAACACACATATGACTAACCATGTACATGTGAATAGTCTACTTGAATTTAAAGGGCATATTTAATTTCTGTGTCCAATCCTTTCCAAAGTGGTGCTTATGTTCATTTTCATTGTAGTGATCAGGGGCTAACAGATAACTGTAGTTTGCAGATCAAATCCTGGGATTAATGGTAAAGTCATGACTGACTACACTGAGAGAAAGATTGTTTCTTTCAACAAAATTCACCGAACAACTGAGAATCAGTAGTAATTTAGACTTGTTTGAGGGAAACAGGATGGTGGAAAATAACCCTTGGAAAGAGTGACCATTAGTTGCTCCCACTTAAATTGAATGGCAGAATAAATGTTCAAAGGTTGAGTTCAAAAAGACAAACTCAAATAAATGTAGTTTTTGAAATAGATTGTGATGAAAAACAATGGACTTGAATACAGAAGAACTTTAGAGTTTCTTTAATCCACATTTCAAAACTTGATGAAAAATTTGTATCTCAATGACAGGGGAAATATCCAACAAAAAAATGTACTGAAAATACTCACATAGAAGAAATAGGGAAAAAACCTAAAAGGATTGAAAAGGAATGAACAGGCAAGAAAACTATTTCTTTAAAGTTCAGGAGTTGTATTGGTAAAACAAGAATTGCCATCAGTAAAGCTACTGCGTGCTTCGCAAAGGATAGTAGAAAAGCAGGACTTTTTATTTTGTTTCTTTGTTGTTTTTCTTTTCCTCAGGCTTTGTTTTTTTTTTTTTTCCTTTGTTTTTTTTTTTTCCTCTTCATAGATAGGAGAAAACTAAGGAAGGAACAAATATAACTATAATAGCGTGGGATAGAGAAGAACAGTGGGGTTACTAAGTTTGCCTTTTGCCATTAACATAGTGATATTGAATACAGAAAGCAAAGACAGGTCAGCTAATAGGAATAAAATATGTAAATTAAAGTGGAAATAATTAACACAGGCAAGGGCAACAACAATGCTCAAAGAGTTTAACTCATTCTAGTGGTATCAGCTAACTTCCACTCCAATACTCTGAAGAAACATTGTCTGATTCCTGATGTGATGTGGCAGACACAGCTACCAAGTGAAGATAGTACTGTGTGAGAATAGAATAACTGTACACAAACACGCACACTTATACTGGTAGATTTACATATACATATATGATTACATATAGGTTTGAAATATATGTGTTTTTAAGAGTTGGAAAAGTATTTGAGCAACTATAAACATGCTTCTTTGCAATTAGTTTTGAGGAAGGCTTAAAAGCAAAGTTTGTAAAATTCAGTAAATGGATGGGATAAAAGGAAAATAACATAGAATACAACTTACAAAAGATTTGCCATATTAAACTGATAGCTGGTATTCCAAACAAAGAAAAAGTGGTATGTCCAATTTGTTTGGACTGATACGTAGTACTGCAATAAATTATTATGTCTTCATTAAAATTGTTGAATTTTTTTTTTCTTTTTTTCAGCTCGAGAAAGGTGGACTAACAATTGAACAGTAAACTTAAAAAAGAAAAAAAAATGAAGTAAGGGATTCAGTGCACGAGAAATAAAAGCGATAGAGGTTGAAGGAAACAATAAATAATCCCAACAAAAAATGTTGCAGTGAAACTTGTTGATGAAAAAAACTGGAAACATCTTACAGCCAGAACAAGGTCTTGAAGGCTACGGTAGCTAGAGATGGAATAAAGCTGAACACTAGAAAATGTAAGCTCATAAAAGGTGTCCCAGCTGTCATGTGGAAACACCTGTAGACTACAGACCATCTGTGTAGAGAGTTTATGCAAAAGGTAAAAATGATTTTAACACATAATAAGAGTAGTGTTTGCCATAGGAACAGCAAAGGATTAATTCCACAGCTGAGGCTCTGGGGAATCTCAACCTGGAGCGCCTTATGCTCTTTTGTCTCTACTGAGGAAAGAGTAACTCAAAGTGGAGCAGATGCACATGGAAACTGAGACCCTGTCTTAAAAGAGCAAAAGATGGTTGTCTGTTTTGCTCAGCCAGATAAAGGCAGAGTCACAAAGTCATAGAATGGTTTGGTTGGAAGGGACATTTAAGATTATCTAGTTCCAACCCCCTGCAATAGGCAGAGACATCTCCCTCTAGACCAGGTTGCTCAAAACCTCTCCATCCTGGCCTTGAATGCTTCCAGGAAAGGGGCATCCACAGCCTCTCTGGGCAGTCTGCTCCACTGTATCATGACCCTCACTGTAAAGAATTTCTTCCTAATACCTAGTCTAAATCTACCCCTTTCCAGTCTAAAGCCATTCCCACTTGTCCTTCACTAGTCACTCTTCTAAGAAGTCCTTTCCCAGCTTTCCTGTAGGCCCCTTTCAGGTACTGGAAAGCTGCTGTAAGGTCCACCCAGAGGCTTCTTTTCTCTGGGCTGAAGAGGCCTAACTCTCTCAGCCAGCCCCTGTAGAGTAGGTGCTCCAGCTCTGATCATCTTTGTGTCCCTCTTCTGGACCCACTTCAATAGCTCAGTGTCCTTCTTGTGTTAGGGGCCCCAGAGCTGGACGCAGTACTGCAGGTGCTGTCTCATGAGGGCAGAGTCATGATGGTCAGAATCCCCTCCCTCGACCTGCTGGTCACACTTTTCTTGATGCAACCCAAGATGTGGTTGGCCTTCTGGACTTGCAAGTGCACACTCCTGTCTCATGTTGATTTCTTCATCAACCAACAACCCCAAATCCTTCTCCTCAGGGCTATTCTCAAGCCATTCTCCATCCAGCCTGTATCTATCTGTGCTTGGGATTGCTCTGAACCAGATGCAGGACCTTGTATTTGGCCTTGCTGAACTTCATGAAGTTGGCATGCACCCACCTCTCAAGCTCATCCAGATTACCACAAGGAAAAAGAAGTAATTTTAAAATCAAGCCATCAGGAAGCCTAATGGCAGGGAGAAAAAGGAATTGCTCAAACAATCTCACAGTGTTAGCTTACAGACTGGTAATACAAACTGACTGTGACTAAGTACTTCACAGATATGCAAGGAAAACAAAGAATGCAAGCACAAAAAGATTTGTATTAATAAAGGCAGGCACCCCAAATTGCTGTGCTGTTGAACACTTGAATCTGGTGGGACTGGTTGGAGGAGTGAAGGGTTGAGAAATGTCTACCAGCTTTTCACAGATGTCCTGCAGTCCCAGTATCTTTAGAAAAAAGGTTGAATATCTCTCTTGTCCTACAGGCTTTACTTTGAGGAAGCTCTTTTTTGTCACTTCTCCAAAGTCCTCAGCTATTCTGGTTATGTGAAATAAATAATGTAAAATTCACCATTTCATTAGGAAAAAAAAAAAAACAGACCTAGATGTGATTTGGTAGCTAAAACATGGATGGAGAAATTCCTACTTTTTTTGTTGTTTTCATTTAAGATGTAAATATTTTAAGTAGGCAGTTTTGATTTATTTACATTTTTTAATTAAAAGAAAATTACAGATAAAAGATGCTATACCAATCATCTTCCTACAAAAGCAAAATATTGCGATGTAATTAAAAGGACTCCTCAAATTATAATTAGATTTGAAATTTAATTATGACTAGAATACTTCATCCCTATGCACAACTGACACCTTACTGATACATAACCTTTATTGTAATTTTATTACATTTCTACTCAGATCTTAATCTATGGACTAAATAAGATCATCAGATTTCTGTGAAGGCTTAGATTCAGGTGAAGAAAGCAACACAATATTTTCTTCTATGTATTAGAATGTAGTTCTTTATTTGCGTATTTCTGTTGGATCAAATGCTTTACTTTTTACTTGGGCTCGACTCTTTCAGTCAGAGAATTGGCCCCTTGTGTTCAATAACTGCAGTACTTTGCCTTCAGCTATAAACTGCGAAAAAAGGAACAAATGCCAGCTGAGATGAAACTGGTTTAACTCCTTTTCCACCTGACGTTACCGTTTGGTTTGCTGCCTCCTGTTGCTAAATCTCATTGTAGCGATGTATCTGCATCTGTTCCATACACGTTTTTCTTGCTCAAATTATTTCAAATCCATGGAGTGCTTCTGTAATCATCTCCATGTATGAGATCTTGAGTTCACTGTCAAATGTATTGCTGGGAAGAGCAATGCAAGCTGTTGAATAGGCCGCTCTCAGGTGCTTATTTGATTGTTGTCTAATTTTGCTTAACTTTGCTTGCATTCTGCTGTTAGCAATTAAAGCAGAAAGAAGGGCCCTGGCAATCTATCAGAGGTCCAGTTTGGACAACTGAAAGTACAGCATGAAACAACATCTCTTTTTGTAAGTAAAGCAGTTAGACTGAGCATCACTGCATGTAAGCAGCTCCAGAAGGAAAACATGTTGTTCAGTGGAAGATATTATAGTTCTAGCACCTGTCTCTTGTTCTTCATTAACAATTTGCAATTCAACACCATTTTCCATCATTATTTGAGTTGACATTTAGTTTAGTTTTATAAAAAAGTGTACTCATTTAAATAGAGGGTGTTGGAAGTGTTTATTAAATAACATGCAGCTATGAATCTGGAGTAAATACAGGTGCACATTCATTAGACAGCCACCAAAAATCAAAACAGGTCTATAAAATATGAAATAAAACAGGGATGTTTGATGGACTGAAATTTGTAAGTCTTTCCCCCTCAGTTAACTGTAGTGCCAATTTACAGTACCTAGAGACAGAGACCACAACCAGTCATCTGGTTTTGTTGCAAGTTACATCATGTTAATGGAGTGGTACCTTGGAGATTGCCCTCATATAGATACAGATGGAGCTCTGCCAGATCTGGAAGGGCTACTATAGTCACGAAGACATGGAAATGCAGGCCTCTGCATTGACAAACACATGAACAGGAGCTGACTGCAGCATACAGATAGTCCTTTCTCATTTGCTTGTGAAAAGGCTAGTACCACTACCTCTGAATTAGTCATTATTTAAATGGAATTTAGTAAGAAAAGACTTCAGTGTGTCAAGAAGTAACTAATCAATTGTATAATCTCTACCTAAAGTTAAATTTATCCACTCGCTTTCTACTGTTACTTCCAGGTGTTGGTAATTCTTATGCTTGCCACAGACAACTGAATCATCACAGGATTTACAACACATCAAATGTAATCGAAAATAGTTAATATGGTTAGCAAGTTGATGCTGTAATAATGCAGAAATCATTTCTTGTCAGATACTACATTATCTTGATTTTTCTTCCCCGTGTTTTCAGCATTTTCCTCACTAATTATTTTTCAAAAATACCCGGAGAAAGTTCAACTACTTGAATTATCACCATAAGGAATTTCTACTACAATGCTATTATTCCATGTTTCCTACTTAGACTACACATTTATAAATTCCAAGTTTATTTTCCTTTTGTGCAAGTGTATGGACCGAATAATTATATGCACATAGGAGAAATACAGCTGTTCTCAAAAAAAGATCTGGAAGTCTGTTATCCATTTACAAACTGGGGAGCAGAAGACAATGACCACCTCCTGGCAAATCCATAGATAGATCCATAGGTAGAATAAGAAGTTCTATTGGCTTCTAGGCATAGTCAGAGCACTTAGGATCTGCGCTCTCTTGGGTTACTATTGCAATCTTCTGCTTAGGGTCAATGGGAACAACTGCACCAGTAGTGACAATAGCTCTGTACTAGGATATTTAGGAAAACTACCATTTTGGAAAGTAACAGCTTCATATATAGTTGCACAAAGAAAGTTGTTAAGGCAGAGTAGAAAGAAAACACAGTACAGGTGGTTAAATAACCATTAGGTCTTGCAGTGAACCCGCTATGGACCACTGCAGAAATGATTCCAGGGAATACACTGTCCGTTATTGTACTTTGCCCACGATCAAGCAATGACTTTTCTACCTTTGAAAAATCCTTCAGGTAAGTTTGCCTGACTGCAATGAAAAGGAAAGTTGTCCTTCCTTTATCTGTTTTGCCAGTGATGGGTGGGCATAACTCAGCATAAGACTGGAGGGTCCCATTTGTTTGCTCCATGCTCAAGACCGCCATACCTCTGTGGAAATAACCTGTTTTGAATGTGAGAGATGGGGGCAGAAGAAGCAGCTGGGTCTGATTTTAGTGAGAGTCTCATTTACAAACTGGTAACTTGCCCCTGTGAAGGAATGTCAAAACGTTGAATCTGAGGCACTTTCATGTTACACTTCAGAATGAATTAAAAAGAATTCAAAACATAAAACCTCACATTGTTGGGTTAATTTGTGGAAAGATGTTGCAATTTACTAGTGTTATTAACTGATGCAAATGAATTCATTTCAATTTTAACATCTCCATTTTATCAGTAATGAGTCAGGTTACCAGGTTTCTGGAGAGCTTTAAACTAAGTTCTATACTTTTTTGATTGTTAATATATCGTTCAACTTTACAGAATCGCAGAATCACAGAATTGTAGGGGTTGGAAGGGACCTCCAGAGATCATCGAGTCCAACCCCCTGCCAAAGCAGGTTCCCTACAGCAGGTCGCACAGGTAGGCATCCAGGCAGGTCTTGAACATCTCCAGAGAAGGAGACTCCACCACCTCCCTGGGCAGCCTGTGCCAGTGCTCCGTCACCTCACTGTAAAGAAGTTCTTGCGCACATTTGTGTGGAACTTCCTATGCTGCAGTTTCCAGCTAGTTATTAGGTATTGATGTAAAAGGCATTGTAAATCTTTTACACAAAGGACTTAGACAAAGTTTACCAGTTGATCACAGAATGCAACTCATGGCTATGCGTGCTAATCTCTTCACACTTTGGTTAGTTTGTCTGGCCATCTCAAATTTTTATTAATCTCTTTCTCATTTAAATAATCCAGAAAGCAGAAGCAATGCAAGTGTAGTTTGGGTGACCAACCACTATAAATATTGAATAGCAAACAGTCAAGAGAAATAATCTCACAAAAAAAAAAAAAAAATGTAGATCATAGACTAGGGTTTTTTTTTTTCACAATCTATTTATCAAACAGGATCAAATAACTAACATGTTAATGAAAAATCAGTCTGTGGTAATTTGCAAACAGAAAAAAGAGTAACATTTACCAAAGACTGTTTGCAAGAGGGAGTTCTTCCTGCTACCACCAGGGAACATGTTGCTCTGTCCATTTAGTTTGATTGGGCTCAAGGGCTGCAAACTGTTAAATATAACAGGCCACAGGGCCAACAGGCAATAGTCCTGACATCTGTTATCTCATGAAGTGTACCTACATACTGACTGGGAGATACTAATAGGCATGGGCCAAAGTTGTGTCTAACAGCAGAGCACGTTGGCTGCTGTTGTTTCAAACATACCTTTGCCCTGTTTTGTTTCCTGGCAGAGCTGCAGCCTTGGGGACTGCAGAGCAATTCACTTCTAATTAACAAGTTGTTCCCAATTGCATGTCAATGCAGGAAGAGGAATTTACTCCTTTTCAACCTGGCCAGTGTCACCCACTTCATCTTGCATTCCTCTCTTTTTATATTAAAAAGCATTTTTTTTTATAGGTAATTAATAGGTAAAAAGAGTTAATGGCTTAATCTCTTATTTTGCCTTCTGCTATTTTGTGTTTGACAGCACCTGTGTGCTTAGCTTCACCTTAGCTTATAACATGCTCATGAAAATGTCATTTCAGCCATCCATACTACAGTAGGGAAACTGAGTCCACAAAACAAAAAAAGGGGGCCTTACTGCTCTGAGAGGGGCAGTGAAACCTAAATGACCAACCCACCTTCCAGTCAGTATGCCAGACATTAGAAACATTACCCTGTGTTTTTCTAAATACTTTCCACAATCTCTTCTCAAACCTGCAGCTGGATCTTTATAAAAATGTCTACTTTCTAATTTGAGATAACCAACCATTTGAAATGATTCAGTAGTAACTCTGTTGTACTGACCTAATTATAACCTATTTGTGTTTTCTCTGTTTTCTCCAAATTACTCAATTATTAATGAGCATTCCATTCAAAGATAATGTATTGACCCTATTTTAATTGTGTTTTTTGGCCTGTTACTTTGCTCTTTTCAAGGTAACCTTGATATTGTTATAGACATACATTATAATTTTTTGTGCTGGAACTATCTATATTGATTTGACTGTGGCCTTTGATCCAATAAATCACAACATATTGCCATCTAAGTTTCCCTCAATTTGGCTGAGTTTAACTACAGTAGAATGGTTTTCTGGCTACATTAGAGAGCAAACACCAGTCATTTTGCTTAATGGTGTTGAATCTGAGGTGAAAATGTTGCATGCGAAGTTACCTCAGGAGCTAATTAGAGGGCTTTTACTTTTGCAGTTTTTATTAATGACCTGTCGACGCTGTATAGTTCATGAAATATTCTGTACATCTACATGCTGATGATGTGACCTTGTACACAGTAAGAGCACAGATAAGGTATCAGACCTTGACTGTTCTAACTCAGAATTTATGGAGTGATTTTCACAATTTAAAGATACAGTTTTGTGCAGAAATAAATTGGCCCAGAATCTTAGAAAAATATAAAACATGCAATTAGAGGGGTTGTCTCTTATGCTACAAACAGATCTAGGTGAACTGGTGTGGAAAATAATAGTTCCCTCACCTCCGAAAAGAAATCAGCCACTGAAAAAGTCAAAACCATCTTATCCTTCCCCTCTGGTAAATACTGGTAAATTTGGAAGGATCTAGATATCAATGTTTCTAGTGACTGGGGTCCTTCAGATCTGAGAATGTCTCCCAGATTACTAATAAATATCTAAATATATGCATTATTGAAACTCAGAAATGCAGGGCCCAAGCACATTTATTTCTCAGATTTCAAAATGTTCAAATCATTTAATTTTATATCCAACTTTTAGCTGGGATGGCAATTGTAATTTGGGAACAACAAAGAAAGAAACTAGTTCCATGTTATATATCAACAAGTAAAAACAACTCATGTTCTGCAGATTGCAGGCCGAACTGTTCACTTAGGTAAAATGTGCAGATCAGTCTTGTGGCCTATGATGGACTGACTGCACCAATTGACAAGGAAAACAGACCAATATAATCTATCCAAAGTTCTGTAACACTTTTGACACGTTTCCACGTGTCATCTGTATTTCTAGATTGGAGAAAGATGGATTTGAAGGGTGATTCAGTAGATAGGGAATTGGTTGGATGGTTGCAAGTCGACTTGTTGTGGTCAATGTCTCAGTGTCCAGGTGGAGGCTGGTAATATGTGGTGTCCCTCATGGGTTTTTCCTGGTACTGATGCTTTTTAATATCAATGACATTACATAATTGGATTGAATGTACCCTCAGTAAGTTTGCAGACCAAGCTGAAAGGTGATACGACAGAAGGAAGGGATACCATCCAGAGGGAACTAGACAAGCTGAAGAGGTGGGTCTTCTGTGTAATATGCTTCCCTGAAGCATCTTCAATGAGCTAACACAACTCAAACAGCAGAGTTAGCATGACAGCAATCTGTTTATGTGAAATCTTAAGAAGACCAAGTGTATTTTTGATATTGGTAAGTAGAAATATGAGTAAAGGGGATTGCTGTACCTTGTAACCTCCCTACCGATGTTTTTTATGTTGTAGTGTCTCTTTTCTTGCTGCAAACATTAACCAAAAGTTAGCTGCAGATGATCCCTGAATTTAGCCTAGCTCTGTTTACAATTCCAAATCTAGAAAAGAGCCAACCACACGCTCACAAAACATTTTATTTTAGCTTAGGTTTTGTTTGTTAGTTTAAAAGGAGGAATCCATAGTGGCAATTTTCAACCATACTTTCTGCAGAGGAGGTGATGGTTTAATTTGTCTTCTTGAAAAGTTTGCATTGTTATCATTTTTAGACTGTAATGGAGGAAAAATATCCTCAATAACAAAAGACATAGTCTCGTGATCTTGGCCTAAGCTGTGTGTACTGTGCAAAAGACTGCTTAACAATTTCACAAGTTTGTCAGGATCACATATTCCTTCATTTCTGTGTCTGTAGAATGATATTTGGAACTTCTAAGTTCATTCTGTGAAACTCACTGGAGACTGGATCGTTCTTTAATTCTGCAGGAGATCTTGTTTACACATCACACAAATGACTTAATCATGACAGGATGACTTCTTTCCTCTTTTGTTCTGTCCTTTTTCACTCCTCCCCTGCTCCTCCTTTTTTTTCTTTTTTTTTTCTTTTTTTTTTTCCAGAGGGTAGAAGTCTTGCCTCACTGGATTGCAGAGCAAATTAATTATTTTGTCTCTGAGATGTTTGAAATTGAACATGTACGTGCTTTTTTCCTTAGGCATTAGGAAACTCTGGTTGCATTTGCTAGCTAAACAATTTAAGAAAGTATGTGTTATAATAATACTTTTCAGCTAGACTTGTATTCTGAAGACACTTGAGCAATTCTGAGAATTATATTTGAGAGCTGCTTGTTCTAGCCTGTATTGCTGATGGAGGGAATTCTTTATTTAAAAACGAATATGCCAGTTCATATCTTCTCCAGCTCATCAAGGGATGAATCATTGATTTTCTCATATCTTCCTGGCCACTAGGATAATGTATAAGGATATACCACCTATACTGCTGCAGTCTGGGATTCCTGCTGCAGGTAATTGTGAAGCTTCAGCAAGCAGAGGAGAAAGAGATACTGGGCAAAGGTGCAGTCAGGTAGCACTTGGCGTATGATGAAATGGAAGCCTAATGACAATTATCTCTTTCTTACTAACAGAAGAACTCTCCTCTAGTATTTCCAAATGATTCAGCAGCTCTTGTTGAGACTTGTTCTCAGCTACTCCCTGCATCCTCTCCAGTATCACAAGTGAAGGAGCGTACATTTATTTATCTGCATAAACTTGGTCGCATCATCTTGTGAGACTTTGGGACTGCAGCTCAGCCCCTGATAATAGGAACTCCAACAAAAAAAAAGTTTTTAAAATTTGTATTTATTTCAGGAACATCATACTACGTCACAGTACCAACTCAAATAGCTTTAGTGGGGAAAAACCCACTTCAGCTTCACTTTCTCAGATCTACTGATACAAAGAAGAATCAAAAACAAAGGGTAGGGGGAGAAGAGGAATAAATAAGTTGGGAACATGCTACAGATGTTGAAGAAGAAGAGGGAGGGAAAAAATTTCAAAAGAGGAGGGGGTAAGGTCCAAATGTATGTCCAATACATGGTCAAAATGACTTGGAGTAGAAAGAAAAGCATCAGACCTCTAAACAGTATGATAATGTGTTAGCACCTCTTGAGAAGCATGCCACAGCAGGGAGCTCTCATAAGAATGGAGACAGATCAGTCCACATCAGGAACGGTGTTTCTGATTGTTCTCATCACATTGCTTTTTTGTAGTGACATGTCTCACTTGTACTCTATGGTAGTAAATCCTACCACCTCTGTTCTGGATGAAAACTCTAAGCACTAAAAGGAGATACGGGAAAACAAAACAAAACAAAACAAAACAAACAAACACCACAACAATAGATTTGCTCCAAAACCAATTAAATGTTTAACACTCCAGATGCATGAAGAAGATGCACTGATCTAAAGTTGCCATGATGACTTGCTGGATACATACTCTTAGCTGTCATAATGTAAACTCATTATCTTAAATCCACTTCACTGAAGTTTAAGTTAGTGCATTTCAGCTCGCATGTGCTGTGGCTTAGAACTATGCAAATGACTACTTTGGCTCAGCTAACACGTGGTACTCATTAAGCTGTGGCAATTTGATTACACATCTGAGCCCAAGACAAGAGATGACATATGGCTGCAGACATAACTGAGGGTATTTCAAGGAAACCAATAGACTGTAATGGTCAGTGTGGTAGACGGTGGTCTTGGCACACTGTGTGTTTAGCCATTGATGATTTTTTTTAGATTTCACAAAGGAGGAATGTTTTAAGAGATTTGAAGAAGAACATTGAAATGGCATTTATTTATGACCCTGAAAAGCTTTTGTTTTGAAGATTGTGAGGAGAACCTGTGGAATAAACTATGAAAGTGTTTGTTTGAAATTTTAATAGGCCAGACAGGAGTAAACAACTCATTAATGAAGAAAAGCTGATGGAAAGTGTGAGTGAGATCAGTTATGAGGTTCCTTTAAAATAACAATAAATAGTTTTGTATATTAACAGAAAAATATGAAAGAGGAGTGAAATGGTTAAAAGAAACAGTCTGGAATATAATTTTTTGCCAGACATATTCTTAATGGACATGAGAGTGATCGCTTTTGTCAAGGCCGGAGAAAAGAATGTAGAAGTAATTAAGATATGCCATGATTAGTAGATAGGAAGAGCTATATATTTGAGCTGTTTTGCAAAAAGAATCTACTGGATATAGGCATAGCCTGAAGGGGTGGTTACAGAGAGAGATTCAGGTCTGAGATGAGACCATGTAATAAACGGTTTGTATTTGTGCTTCTTGTCCTACAACTCCTAATAAATCTTAGTTTAATATGCAACAGATATTCTTTCCGGCACAAACCTTAGTTTTGCCCCTGAGGTTTACAAGAATTAGAGCATATGAAAGTTTTTTCCTTCTTTTTTTTGTTTCCTTTGTCTTTCTACAATCATCTGCTTCTCCTTTTATCATAAATTAGAAGGATCTTTTCTTTGCTCCCTCTCCTTTAATTTCACATCACTCGTGTTGTATTAATCACATAATGTGTACAGCAATGTTAATTAACATAAGCATAACCCTCTTAGCTCAGGGTCACCCTTAGGTAGATGCAACTTGTCCATGAACCTTGGATTCATGCTTGAAGGACATCTCTTCTCCCATTAAGCTGCCGTGTCACAGGTCTGGCAGGATGCACCAGGCATATGCTCTGCATGTCGCATATCAGTTTCTACATGATAAGTGCAATGGGATCAATGATAACCATAGGCACAAAGACATGATGTGTTGCAGTTTCTACTTATCAGTTGGAACCACTTGAAGAAACATTTAGACATTGTGTTGCGGGACATGGTTTAGTGGGAAATATTGGTGATATGTGGGTGGTTGGAGTGAATGATCTCAGATATCTTTTCCAGCTTTGGTGGTTCTGTGATTCTATGATTCTATGAAATACTGTCTGTATCAGCAATTAAAATGGTAGTATGCTGATTTTTCCAGCAGAGATTCTTGGGGGAATAGGTACAAGAGTGGTTGGAAAGACAGTAGATGTCTTGGGAAGTGATGTGGAGGTGGTAGGAAGAGTGAAGAGGCCTGGGGGACATATGGATTTGGCTGGGACGTTGGTTGTAGTGAGAGGAGCTGGGTCCAGGTGCATAGCTAGGTTGAAGATGGGCTTTAGTTGACTTCCAATGAGCAAAAAAGGAACTTCAAAGCATTTTTAAAGAACCACCTCAACACTAAAACTTACTTAGGATCATAATATAGCTGGCAAGGGAGGGATGTACAGGCCATGCCAGGACTATGGCAGCAGAGTGTGCTGCTGGGATTTCACAGCTGTCAAGATCCCTGGCCAAAAAACAGCCATGCTGGGTTTCTGATACACTTCTTAGCACTTTGCGCTCTTGAGTTGCTCAGTGTGGATATTTGTACAGACAATATTGTAAAAGATTTCATCAATAGTTCTGCAGAATAAATCACCTAGGGTGGCTCACACAGCCTTGATCCAAATGCTAGTCCAAGTGACCTGTCTGTGAAGCTCACAGGACAAGGATGTTCTCTGCCACTTGGTTTGTTATGAGGGGGAAGTCATCAATCCTCAGCTGTCCCTGGCTCTAGGAGCTGAGAACACACAACCATCAATCTTGGCAGGGAAATTTGAACAGGATTAGTTTTAGGTAGCACTGCAGACAAGCTCATCTTCCTAGACCTGGGATAAAACCAGCAGAGTGGCCAAAGCAGGAAGCACTTCAACAAACATGAAAGTGCCATGGAATATTCAACAGTACTAAAAATCAGAAATCTAAGGAACATCCAAAAAGTGCATATTTGAACAGAGCAAAAATTAAGTTCTCTGGAATTTCATCGCTGAAAATAGAGGCCTAGAATTGCTGCTCAGTGTGGATTACTTTGCATTAGTCAGACAAGCAGGATTCCAGTCCATTCGAGGGAAAAGCACACTGTAATAACCATTAAAAAGTGTAGGACTGCTTATTTATAGAAATGCATATCTGAAATGCAATAAAAGTCCCAGTACAAATTCAGTAGACAGGTTTCAAACAGCAAAAATGTTGTTTGTTGTTTCTGTATTATGTTGAACACTAAAGAAGTCCTAAAACCAATTAACTTTTTTTTTCTTCCTTTTTATGTTTTAAAAATGACCAAAGAGATTTCTTTGAAAATATATTACCAGAAAGAAAAAAAGAAACTCTTAGAATTAAACCTTTTGTTAGAAGCTTCTGCCTGGAGCAAAATTTAATGGCTGAGCTATAAAGCACTGAAAACTTTCATAAAGGGGTTCATAAAGAAACACCAACTGACCCTGAACCTGAGGAGGTCTAGCAAGCTCCGCTGTAATAAACACAGGTCTAGTTAATTTTCACTTAAGGAATGTATGACATTTGAGTAAGATGTGGTTACTTTATGTTCACTTTCAGCACATATGTCTAATAGATATAAATGACAGTGGAGGCTACTGCAGTCAAGAGGTCTACTGTAAGTTATGGTGAGTCCTAAATGAGATTGTAAACTCCTTTGTCCAGGGAGTTTGCTTTTTCATGTGTTTGTAGGGTGCCAAGTATGATTGGACAGTGAAGCCCTGTTTATCTACATTTCATACTCCAATACCTCCTTTGGAGTAGAAACAGACAGTGTGGGATTGTATATGGCTTATCTCTAGAGCAGTTGCACTAAAACATGAGAACTGGTGTTACAGCTGCTTTAACTGCTTTAATGTTCATCCCAGGGGAACTGATGAAATCTGTACCTTACTACATCCTTACCTGATTAATTGATTGAAGTTAAATACAAAAATTTTAAAGAATTTTCCATAAGTTGGATGAATTAGAAATAGCTGTATGCTCACACTCTTTCTAGAAATGCAATTGCTATCTATATGGAAATAATCCATTCATGTGTTTCTCTGTTTAATATAGGCATAAATACATGCAATGTGTGAGGCAAGAATAGGATGTGGAGAAGTCCTTCATTGTCTCTATTCACTCAGACATCACCCATGATTTTCTAACACATTTTCTTACACCTCAAGGTGCTCCTTTTGTTGGTGACTTCAGGACTAGTTTTTCATCCAGAAGAGATGCAAAAATCTGTTCTAGGTCATTGCCTCCTCTTGGCCAGTGAGGGATGCTCTTGCACTAACGAGACATTCATGCAGGGACTGTAAATCTCATCCTCTCTCTCTTCATCACTACCCTCTCTCCTTCACCTTTGTTTTCTACCCCTCCAACCTGGCTACTGTGGGCCTTCAGGCTAGATCTCCTAATACAAGTAAGAAAGAGCTTCGAAAAACATCCAGTTTTTCAAGTATGCTACATTTATTTTTAAATTCCTCATTCCTCTTTGTTCAGAATTTGTCCCCAAAACAGCCAGGAAAGTGAAGGAAAGGCAGATGTTTGTCAAGGCTACATTTAGGAAGCTGTTGCTTAAATGTGAAAATCAGTTATACTTTAACTATGAGTGAGAAGTACAAAAAGCATATTCTTTCCTCTACATGTGTTTGCAGAACACTTCTCTTTTCTTCACCTGCAGTAATGATATGCTCCTTTATGCTCTGCCTCTATTTGGTTATCAGTAATGTATTGTGGGTCTAACAATGGCATCTGTTTTCACAATATTTGGTGGAATAATGCCATTCATTCCCACAGAATCATTGGTTCATAAATGTATTGATGAAAGGTGGGATAGATTTACTCAACTTTTCAGCATAATATTCCTATTGTTCACTGCTAGGGCATGCATAACGAATGGCCTTTAGTGTAAACAGCTCAGCCATTGAGCTTGGTGATTACTGTGAGGGGTTTGTTTGAGGTGGGTATTTCTAGTTCTTTGATATATGACTCATTAAACCCACTCTATGTAAGTATTGTTTACAGTGCTTGCTGTGCTGGTGGCTTGCATCTGAGTACTTGTATTTAATTTGAAAGGTATTTTGCCTAAGTTTAGAAGAAGTCCTTAAGTGCCTAAACCACTCTTACATTTTTCATTATGAACCACTGGCAAATGGGTGGGAAGGATCTGGGAGTTCCTCATAACGAGAGAAATGAACTTTGTCTCTTCAGACTTCCCTTTGAACTCCTTAAGCTCGTGTCACCAGAAAGCAAACAGTAGGGTAATAGTCTCGTCTCAATTTCTCCTGCCTTTTGTCCTCCTCCAGATACAGGGGTTGGCATTGCTCTTCAGTGCTTACCTTGGTAACAAGAGGCAGAGGTAGGAGAAATAACTCCACATAACTATCATAGCCTAAGTTTATTACATATCCTGAGTTCATATTCACTTTTGTGCTTTGACTCCTTCACTGAAATGATTTAAATTATAGAATGGCACTTTATTAGTGGGTTGTGATTACATGGGCCCGTTGCTTTTACTCAGAACCAAAATGATTTGGATCATGATGGGTCTGTAACAGAAGAATCCATTTAATTGATCCCTTGCTGAAATACACTCCCTTATCTGTGGTGTGATTGCCATAGAGCAGAGCCTGCAGCATTGATTTCATTCTCCCCAGTCAATGGGTAAATGGCACACCTAGTCAGTTTAAGTGGCACACTTGTTGTCTATATTTTGTCACAGTGGTTAACAACTATGAAACATTGTCTGCTGCAATAAGCTTCTGTTAACTTGGCCTTTACTAGTTTCATGCTTCTACTTTACTTGAGAACAGCTTTGACTTTGCTGACACTCTGTTTTCTGAGTTTAAAATGGGGATCAATATTTAGGATAATGAGTATAATAACAAAGGAATGGTTGGAGATGAAGAGTAGAAATTATCTTCTAATGTTTCTAGCTTGGTTTCTCTGCCTTTCCCTGTGGCTTCCTTACTAGTACGTTTGATCTTGACATATGTATCTTCTGTACCACCTCCTCTGACCCTGAGTGTGATCCTAAGGCTGGCAGAATGAAGTCCCAGGGGACTCCTTCTACTTGAGAAATCCTTGCAGGAGACAAATATTCTGTAGAAATTCCTTTATTATTCCCATTTTCAAATAGTACAGTTAGGCACATAAGGGGTGACACCATCCTCACGTCTTTGGGAATACAGTTCTTGGAACAATCCCATCTTCATTTACAGCAGAGAGTTAAATTCTTTACCTTGGATTGAGACCAGGTCTCTGTCCCATTTTCTCCTCCACACACATACAGGATTTGTGGTCACTGAGCTGAAGGCATTTTCAGAGGAAATGAGCCAGAGGAAAGTTTTATTTTGCACCTTACCTTGTTGTATCATTCTCTAAAATTTTATTTTAGGAAAAATTATTTAGGCAAGTGTCATAGAACGCTTCTAGTCACTAGATAAAATGAGCATAAAAAAATTGGTTCAAAACATTGTTGAATGTTTTGTTTTCCTGAATAATGCATATATTTTAGTAAGTTTGACTAGTCTTTGACTGTTGTGTTTGTTTCCTAAACTAGTTTCCTATAAGCCCTCCTTTATTTTGCTCGTATTAAGTGAAAATCTTGGATCTTTATGGCAAGTTCCTCCCTCCATCTCAAACAGTATTTTTCCCCTGAAACTTCTGGTCAACCTTAAGAGTTCCATATAGGAGTTAGATTTTATTAATGCTATTTTTATATTGGAGTATGAGCACTTTCATTATGATGATTTAGTGTTACAACTGCACATAAAAGCCCCTGTTGATGGAATAACCTGTTGAAACCTAAGTTGATAACTCCAATACATCTGACAAACTTGTCAGCGTGGATTAATTGTTGTTCAGAATTGTTGGCCATACAGAGCACAACACTGGAGGGAACAGCAGATGATAAAGCCTGGAGGGAGGATCTTGTCTTTAGAATACATTTATGGTTTCCTACCAGAAAATCTACAAACTTCTGAAGCCCTTTTATAAGTTAAAATATACATATTGTTGCTAAATCGTGTTACACTTCTGCTGAAGTTAATGTATACTACAGTGTCATTGCTACAAAGGCAGTACTGCTTAACAGGAATAAATAACTTTTTTGCAAGGCATCTCCTGCATACAAGCAACAAACAGGACATTGAAAGGGTTGAGTGACAGAAAACCTTTTTGAGACCTGTGAATGAGCACACCAGAGTTGGCTGGGCCGCCATATTTATTTGTAATTAATGCTAGAATTTTCTTTTTCTTTCTTTCTTTTTTTTTTTTTCTTCTTTTTTTTTTTTTCCCAGTTTAACTATTCTTAGATTTTACAGTGTGCTGAGATTAGCATAGTGGTATGAGGTAAGTTTTCAGGTAGCTTCATTTCTACAGAATAACTCTTGAGTGCTTGCTATTTTTTTAGCCAGAAATAGTTGAAGCTGGTCAGACAAACATTCTTTTTCTTTTATTTGTCATTGGAATAAACCTTAACTCTTGGAAATTCAAAGGCTTCACAGGGGAGAACTGTAAATTCTAGTGAACCCCAGGTAGTATTCTGGCTTGGGTCTCTTTCTGGACTTTTCGTTGTTCTTATAATTTCACCAGTTCTGTGCTGCCTCTGAGTCAGGAATCTGATTTTCCAGGATCTGCAACTCCTTCACATAGGAAAAATACGAGTTTTCACTGCACTTTTTTTTCTTCTCAGATCTGTGCAGAAAAGAAATCCTACATGAAATAGATTTACTTTTCTCTAGTTATCTTAGATTATTACTCCTCATAGAGATAGAACATGTTTCTTAACGCTGTTGAAACAGAGTTGAGATGCAAAACCACAAATTTATGGATAGTAGCCACAGTACTTAGCTATATAACACCAACACCTAGAGACTCTGCACTTCACTCCTCATCATGTCACAGCCTCAGGATGCACAACAGCAGTCTCTCTTCCAAACTTTGCATGAAAAGTTAAAGGCAGGAACAGGGAGACACCTGGGACAGGCGGACACAACAGATGTTGTAGAATTACTGCGGAGTAAACAATGTATAGAACATATTTATTACTAATAAATAATGACATAATTGTTTTTATTTATTGACTATTTTATAGGCTGTGCTATGCAGTTTTCTCTGGCTTCCAGACTGAAAAATATGTATATGCTAGCCAAAAGTAAACCTAGATATTGCTTGTTCACTAGCTATTGTACCCATTTTATTGGAAGGCAAGGCACAGATGTGCAGAATAACTAAGGATCAGAGTACAATGTAGCATCTAAGATTTGGAGTTGCTTGCTCTCACATCAAGATGCGCCTCCTCTAAGGACATTTTCTTTGTGATTTTATGTTGAATTGTCAAAGAACACTCAAGGCAACATACACTGTCAGAGTCTCTTAACAGACAAGTTGCTAGTTCGTTCTGTGGTCATCAGTAAGAAAATTATAAACTATGAGCTTCATTCTCTAAGAGTGAATGAGAGGGATATGTCAGTGCCATCAGTCCCATCATTCTGTGATTTGTTCTGAATTCAGGATAGGTCCCATATCTATTCTGTGATGACTAGCGGTGACAAGAGATTGGTGCTTGATAACCTGTGGTAAGACTTGAAAACACTTGGACCTCTTGCAAGTCCTGTATTCCTGATGGGTTTGTGTTTGCAGTTTTCACATACTGCCAGAAAAGAGAAATCACCTTGCTTTCCTATGCACAGTAAATCAGAACTTGTATCTGTGCTGGTTTGTACCACTCTTCTATTTTACTTTTCTATGGCTTTGCCTTTTATTTTTGTTTTGCTACCATCAAATAATATGCAGCCCCACAGCGCTGGCACAGAGAACCTGATGAAAGTGAACATATAAGAAAAATATTAGTGGCTGCACTCTTCATTGCAGAGGTAATGGCCATTGACATTAATGGGAATTATGCATGTGTGGAAGAGGAGTATGGCCCCTTTACTTAATAGAGCCCTTAATATGTTTTAGTGAGCCATGGTGGTGTTCTAAATATCATGAAACCCAAAGGAGACAGAGAAAACAGCTTCTGGCACTGATGAGCTAGATTCATTGCTCTGAGGTGGATGGCTTTTCAGGAATATCCCAGTTTCTTCTCCTCTGGAAGTAGTTGTGCATGCATTACACATTAACATGAAAGAGAAAAGGGTAAGGAGAGTGGACAGAAAATTGGAAAAGGAAATCAAGAGCAATTCAAGTTGTCAGACGTCAGATTGTCACATAAAAACAAAATCCAAAATCAAGCATCATACACATGGAGATGCATGTAGTTTTACACCTGCAATATTTTTGTCTGCCTTTTATTATAATTCCTGTTCTAACCCTGCTTTACACTATGTTCTTTTTTTATGAAAGTAAAATGTGAAAATCTACTGATAAGCCAAAATAATAAAACCTTTATGGCATGTCAGAGCTATTTTTTTATTATTATTTTTTAACCTTGATTGTGTTATAATAGTGAACATATGTATCCTTGGCCTTAATCACCTTGTCGAGTTAAAGTGTATACTCAACTTCATTTACATGACATATGATCTAATGCTGGAGAACAACAATGCCATTGTAGTGCTAATTGAAAACTGTGAGCTGAGAGCCAGAAGAAACCACTGGTCTGATTGCTGAGGGTCCCAGGGAAAGGGATTTATTCCCACACCTGCAGTTGGTCCATAACACTAACATTGTTACCAACATCTGGGTCTAATCAGCACAGAGGCCTTGATATGCTGCTCCTGTGGCACATAAATTTAGCATTATATTCATTTTAAAGGCCCCCTCTTTCAGTTTTTTAAGGACAAGATAGATTCATGGCTCCACAGAGTCTAACAAAGTAGAAACCACAAACAGAGTAAGTTACTGCCAGGTTTCTTAGACCATACCTACCTAGTATATGCCACTTAAATAATGGAATTTTATGCTCAGTTCTGGTTTTCAAAAATGCATCTCCACAGAATGCAAAGTTCAGCTGAAAAACTATATTTAAGATAAAAAGCAAATACCCTTGGCCAATTTGCATATATCAGTTTTTATTATGACTTCTGAGATACCTCAACCAGAGGAACGGCTGCAGAGCAGGTCGTTCAGGGGAGAAACACAGCTCGGTATGGCTTGGTGCCTGATCCCATGTTGGGGTGAGGCAGCGGCAGCCAGCACCATTCTTCTGGGAGAGGCTGCCACAACCTTTCCCCATGATGTTCCATTTTGGAGCAGGATGGACAGAATTCCTTGCCCATAGCTGCAACCTCAAGTTTGCTTTTGCAGATAGTGAAATGCAACTGGGGTACCATCTTGCAGATACCTTCCTTGTGTACAAAACGCAGTGGGAGCACAAAGACAGGATCCTGCTGCACATCTGTGGGGACTCAGTTGGGTACTGCATGGCTCTCTCTGCTCCTGTGTGAAAAAACCTTTCACTCTTGGGCTTCAAGAGATGATCTTGTGCAAAGAGCGCTGCCTCATCACTAGAAAAACTCCCTTGCAGCTCAGCTTCCCTAGTGTGTATGCTCAAAAAAAGGCAGTGCCTTAGTTTCTCAATCTCAAAGCTAGATTTGGCACACAGGCTGCTGTGAAGATAAAACCCCACTCATAAAGGTAATCAAAGTATCCAGAGAAAAATGTAAATTGTACAGAGGAAAAAAAAAAAAGACATAGGACTGAAAGCCAGGCTGCCCAGGCCAAAGAGCAAAATTAAATTCTTCAGTTGTTGAGGATAACCAGTGATTATTTTTGCTAATGCATCCCTTGGCTGTATCTGTAACTATCTAGCTAACTGGCTGTTTACCTTCAAATCTTCATATATTTTCCTGAAAAGTCTGTACAAACAATGGGACAGACATAGACACCATTACAGAAGTTTTTTTTTTTTTTTTTTCCTGATGCTTTTCAGTATCTATGTTTCTTCAATATCTCTAAATGGTGAGTATAATTACACAGAGAAGTTTGGTTAGCAGATTCAGAAATTCATGGCTTTTGATTGTACCTCTGGCACTGATCATCTGCAGCAGCAGGCAGTTCATTTAACTGCTGCCTTACTTACCTTCTGTGCCTTTTAGAGATAAATAATGACAAACAGGACTGTTTACCTCGTGTTTTGAGACAGAAAAATGCCAGAGAATATAACAGATGCTTCAAACTTTTCCATTGACTAAAGTATAATTATCGCTTGAGGAAAGCATGGAGCTTTGGTCACCCTACTGCCACTAGGAAAATCTGCTTAATGGAAAACCTGTTTATATTATCATAAAGGCACAAAATGAGTAGATTTGTAATGACCACAGTCTTCTCAATACTAGCAAGGTGGGATGATGATAGAGAGGAATTTCCTTTTTATTACAAATAACTCCCGGTGGAATTTCTAAACGGTGGAGCTATAACTTAAAAGCAGAAGCTGTCAATGGAGATATTAACACACTGAACCACATTTTGAGCTGCCATAAATCAGCGCAGCACTATTAATTTCAGTAGAACTATATTTCAACTCAATGAGAAGAAGCTGCACTCTTCACTTTACGACTGCAAAACTGTGGCTTGATTCACCATAGAAAAGTGTTCTGGCAGCAGCCATTGGTTTGGTTGTACAATAGTGTGCTGGCTTTGAAGGATTTCCAGCAGCCAAGGGGGATTTTTAGCACCCTGTGCCACCCTACCCACGTTCCATTTCCTGGGTGAGCAGTGAGTTTGCTCCTTTCCCTTGCAGTGTCCTGGACCTATTGGCAGCCCCACTGCCAGCTGGCCCCACCAAATGTTGTCAGCAGGGCCAGGTTTGACCTTCAAAACAGAACCACAGGGCAGGACTGAGAGATGCCCCGTTTGTACTCTTCCCCACATATTTTCATTTGCTACCACAAGAACCAATGCCTGCTGTACTATTTTTCTGTATTCCTGACAAGCTTTGTGACCAGAAGAAGCAATCTGCATTGCGATACCTGATGTCTAACTGTAGCATCCAGATGCAAGAAAATCTCCCACAGAAGGAGGGAAAGGAGGCCAAGGACCCTTGTTAATGGTGTGAAAATCTCTCCTGCTGTTTTGGCTTTTTAACTCCTATGCATTGTTCTGTTATTGAAAAAGCTACTTAAATGAATTAAATGCTAATTATTGTAATAAGCAACTAGTCAATTTTGATAGGTCTTTTCTCGTAGGTTGCTATTATGAATGGAAGGAGTCCAACAAAGTTAACAAAACAAGAAAGGTCAGAACAATGCAAACTCCTGGTATGGCTTTATTAACATAACACCTGAGCCATGCAGAGCTATCACGTTTGTGCTGAACGTGGTTAAAAATGGCATCAGCACAAAGCCAGGTCTTGAAAAGATATGGCTGCTGCTTGGATTTTGGAGAGTGCTGGCCTGTATTTCAGTATTTCACAGACACATCATGAAGTGTACTGTATCTGACTTTATAACACAGTCTTCAAGATTATGAGGGTGAGACACAGTAGCTGTGTAAGAGAAATATAAAAGTATGATGAGACTGCAGAGAAGGCGACTCAGGTCATTCCATGGTTTTGAATCAAATGCCATTGGTGGCGTGTGACAAGCAGAAATAAGAGTTAAGCTTATGCCGTTGGAATGCCCTGATCATGCAGGCATTTTTATTTTAATGTGCGAAATGCAAAAATACGATCAAATACAGATATGTTATTATTTTAATCATAATATCTTACTTCATTTTATGTAGTTCACTCTAATGTGATACCAGCAGATCTAATGAGCTGTTTAGGATTTTTTTGCATTTCAAAGCATGACCTCCTAAAAATTAGGATATTTCTTTCATCCAGGATCATTTTGCTGAAAAACGTCCAACTTTTCAAATATTAACATGCATTTGATATGAAAATGGACATTGGACGTATTAGAACAAACGAAATGTCTTGACTGTAAAACACAGCCATAAAATTTAGAAAAAGAATCACAAAGATTATTATGGTATTTTCTGAAAGCATTTGCAATGGCAATCTACAGCTAAGCTCCAGTTCTGCAAGTCATAAATTGAGAGTCTTCTGTGGGTGGTTGTATACCCACATGGTGCTGATCGCAAATCTGAAGACACTTCCCTTAGGTACTTGCTAGAAACCACTATTTTTTTTCCAATAATTGGCTTATCTAAACATTTTTTTCTCCTGTGTATCAGTGACAAGCTGGGGTAAGTTTCTGTGTACTTGATTTTTGCAACTGGTCTAGAAAAGTGAGTGTGAAGCAATATCTGACTGTGTGATGATCCTTAGTTTTCATTTCAGTTATCCAGTATGGCCAGGTCTTCAAAGGCACTGGAAACACTGCAGAAATGCTGGCATTTTGTATATATCAGCCTTTGAATTAAGAGCTTGCTGCCATCACCTATTTGTCCTTGAAGATCAGAGTCTCAGTTGCACAACTCGGACGAGTCACCTAAAACACGTGGCTCAGCTTCTTTACTCCCAGTGGATGACTGAAACATTGTAAGCATCAAAGTCAGGAGCAGGAAGAAAATTAGGAGTGAAGTTTGAATACCAATAATGTACCCAGCTCTTGATAAATGCTGTGCAATTGAGGCACCCAATTCCTCTACATTTTTGAAAATACTAGTTATCTACTGATTATTGCAGAATTTTAATCTGCAAACATTAATGTGAATTTTAAGAGGTATAAACATAAGCCATGTTCATATATTCAAATAAGGCAGTTTTTGCAGGCAGTTTTCCACTTCTGAATTCTTCATAAAGGAGATATCTGTTACGTTTCTTATAGTTTAATGCCCATTCTATTTCAAAAAATTCTTGCACTGCATATCACTATTAAATACAGAAATACTTTTTTCCTGCATATCCCAACAGTTTTTTGAATACAGAAAATGACAAATTGTCTTAATTTGCAGTGTCAGTCTTCTTCAAAATATCACGCTTTCAAACAGAGCAGATGATTAAAGGCTGAAAGACCATAATGAATCAGATCTGCACTATGTGATTTTTGCATTCCTCCCTTAGAATTGTGTATAATGTATAAATGATGGCTGATCTAATATATTGATAGGAACAGAAGAAAGCAAATGTTTCCATGTGATAATAATTCTTAAATATGCTTTGCACTACCTCAAAGAACCCATGCATCACCCTCACTTTCACTGGGGTGGATTATAGCAAATGTTGCATGTTTTTATTGCCAGCTTATTACGTAGCAGTTTTACTTGCGTCACAGGCTTAATTACCGCATTAAATCATGGTTTCTAAACATCAGTTCACAGCTGGATCTGTCTCTGAAATCATATTATTTTTTCTTTGGTAATGTGACCAATAGCAAAAAGGGTTCCTCCTTTTTCCTTTGTAATATACATTCCAATATTGTGTCTGTAATGCTATCCCTGCCTCGTGCAGCGACTTACTACCTACAAGAGCACAGAAGGAAAAGTCCTTTTTTCCTTGAATGTGCATATTCCTGGTGGAGCTTAAAAACTTCCATAAATCAATAAAGTAATTGCTGTATAATGACCTATTGTTGGTGAGCGTGCCCAGAATGATGTCATTGGGGGGTAATGGAGCTACTGAATCAAAAAAATGGCAGCTGTTTCCAATTTATTTGAGAGTCAGTTGGACAGAAAATTAAATAAACACATAGACAAGCAGGACAAGGGCAAGTCCTTGCATTATTCTTATGATAGTTTTAATTCAATCGCAGAAGTCAGCAGGCAGCTGATATTGTGGCCCAGAGTTTCAGTAATTGCCTGTCTCCTATCTCAGTCAGACTGCACATGCTCATTTCATCATTTTAAGCTTTTGTGACTTGGATTTTTTTTTTTTTTTTTTTTAAAAAAAAAAGACCAATGAAACAAAGATGAAACTTTGTTCTTTTTTCTCTTGCCCTCCCCCCACTTTGCAGCATAGCAGGGCTACCTAGGAGATGTATTAATAGAGAGAAATTTTCATTTCTCCATCCATCTGCCTTTATGGAGCCTCTACCCCCATTTCCCTAGGATTCGAAGGAGAGTTTTCCTTTTTTTTTAATCACACATATGTCCTTTGGGAAGCCCCCTAAAGTTTCATATTCGCTGGGGAGAAAAAACATGCCACCCTGCTTCACACTCTCTTCTCCGCTGTGAATAACAGCTTTGATGTGCTCCTTTGAAGTTCCTGGCTCCAGGCTGCATTAGCACAGCATCAAATGCAGCCTGAGCAGTGCATGTGGAAGCTGGTAGTATGTTGTGTTTGCACACTGGGCCGGGTGGCCACCTAATGCTCCTGTGGCAGCTGAGTGGAAAGGGACACAACAGCAGGTCTCCATCTCAGCCTACTCTTCTCTTTTGCATGTTCCAATTTCCTACTGACAATGCATTGAGAACACATCAACAACCTTGATGTTTTCCAGTTCTTGCAGTTTCTCAGGACACCCTTGTACACTTCAGGAGACTTGCTATAGGTCAGAGCATTATAATATCACATCTGACTCTAGTCAGGCACAGGGAAAAGTTGGGTTTGCTTACCTACATAGTATTTCAGAACAATATTGCTTGAAATCCTGCTTCATATATTGCTACATTAAATTAATCAAAATTCATCCTTTGGACACTGAAAGAAGGCAGGATCCCTGAGCAATTATTTGTCTTACAGTGAGAATTGAAATATATATTCTAAATTATCTGAGCTTTTAGTATGATGATCTTCACATTTTTGAACCAAGTTGTATGTTTTTAAATCCCTTTTCTTTCTTTACTTACAGATGGATATCTCCCCCAGCCTTTTTTTCCTTTTCATTTTCTGTGAATGCAATGCCAGATGTAGAGAAGTTGATATTTGTCTTCAAGTTGGAGAAGTGCTTTTCTGTATTTGTCATCACAGATTCCTTCAGATCAGACATCTTCTTGATCATTGTAACTGTATTTTATATGCTTCATAATCTTCTCACTGAGCACCTTATCTTACGTGTTATGAGGGCTGCTCTCAAAGTAATGTCCCCTATTTTATTATGTTGGCCCACAATGTCAGAGGGAGACACTGGAGGTAGGGCAGTAGAGGTCAAACCTTCCCACCAACATTCTATTCCATTTTGTTGTTTTGCAACACCTGGCAGCAAAGGGGCAGTCTGACAAAATGGTGTCTGACATGGAAATGCATATGAAGATATGTTACTGAATTCTTCCATGTGGAAAAAATGGCATCCACTGACATTCATCGATGCTTGGTGAATGTTTATGGAGACCAAACAGTGGATATGAGCACAATGAGGTGAGTTTCAGCAGTGGTAATAGCAGCAGTGTGTCACCTCCATTGGTGCAGAATTTTATGAGTGTGGCATGCAGGCTCTTGTTCATCAGCGGCAAAAATGCGCAGCTAATGGTGGTGATTATGTTGCAAAATGGTGTTTTCTGTAGCTGAGAATTTGCTCTGTCAAATAGTGTTATTGTGCTCTTTGTAGCTATTGTAGTTTCCACAGAAATAAATAGAAGGCATTACTTTTGGAGCGACCTGCGTACATAATAAATCAATAAATAATAGCAATAATTAAAAGCCTGTTCTGTAGTACAGAGCTAGATGAAAAATCAGGTTATTCCATTAACCTTTTACCTCTGGAGACCAGAATTTCAAATTTGTTCTAGGTCACAAGAGCAGTTCAGTTGGTCTCTTGTGTATTTTAGTCCACATCACTAATCTCTGCATCATTTCTCACATGTCCCCTGTGATTGACAGCTTTGGTCTGGAAGAATAACAGATCTTTTGCAGCTTGTAAGACTGAGATGCAATTCTCAGAGCCAGCACCTCTGCCTACTGTGCCTTGTTCAGCATAGAACCATTTGTGAAAAAAAAACCTCCCAATGTCTTTTATCCTCACATACACCATGAATTAATGGCTAAAATTTTATTATCAGAATTGTAACTGGTTAAATTTGAGTAGGTAGAAGGTGTTTTTTTAAATCCTTCACCACTAGAGTAAATCTCCAAGAAAATTAAAATTTTGTTGAAAGAAAATTAAGGGGGAGTTGATGTTGTGTCACTGTATACCCAAGTATAGGCAACATATGTGTTTGTGAAGAGCTGTCTATTCCATCAAAGATCTGAGTGATTAGATCATTTAACAAAAAAGTTTGGATTATTATCACTCCTGTCTCCTGTGTTTCCACTTCTTCCTTCCTCAATCAGCTATTGATGCAACTTTGCTCACTCTGAGAAAACATGAATATCCAATAAATTGTACACAAAATAAGTAATGAACATCCACAATCAAAGTATCAAAGTACAATGGAATTTTTTGTGAATTGCTCTGAGACCCTTTTAAACTCCAATAAGACAAATTATTAAGTGGAAGCTCAGTTTTAAGGTAGAAGTCCATCTTAAGAATGGAAAGCAGCACAAATTGTGGAAGAATGGTTATTGTGCTAGGAAATCTGGGTTTATGCCATCAGCTTGCTTGATTTACAGGAAAACAAAATAATTGAAAGTGTGTACTTATTTATTCAACTGAAATCCTAAAGGACTTAATCTATTATTTCATTAAAAAATGAAACAATCTAATAATTCTGAATGTTCAGTGCTATCTACTTTGAACAGTAGTTGCTGACAACTCTCATTCTTTCTTGTCTCTTGACTCTCTTTCCACAAAATTGCCTTGGGCTACTATTCTGTATAGCAGGTGTGACTGCTTGGTTGAATCAAGTTCCTTTTATGGTATTTCAGACAATAATCCATTAAAATAATATTTTTATTTACCTTCACCTTGTCAGCTACAGGCATGAGCCTTTATATGTGGTGCTTGCTGAGTTTTACAAGTTTGTGTGAAGTTTCTTTTTCTTAAATTACTGGAATTATTTGATTTGTTACTGCTTTCATGTAAATTTAGCATCACCATTTCCTGTTAAGAAGTGTTCTGAGAAATGTGACAGATAGAAACACTTGTGAAACATCTTGATATTCAAAACAACTGCCATCTTTTTTGTCTGAAGCTCTGCCATTCATGTTTCAAATAAAAGGAGGAGGGTCAAATCAAATTATAATTATTGCACATATCCAATGGTCATAACAAGAGAGATAAAGTACTTTTAGGTAGTGCATGCCAAAGATGTCCCAGAATGGACTGCAGATTTTTGTCTGTTGTTTCATCACTACCAGGATCTCACAGACAACTTCACTGTCTATTCTTTGTAAATAGTGAGACTTTCTCTACAGTGTATCTGAATCTGTATCTTCTATATCTGAATAGGATTATGTTTTAATTTAAAACTGAAAAATAATCAATAAAATATTATCAGAACAATAGTAACTTCCTATCTTTCATTTCTGTTTTGAAAGTATAACTGTGACCTAGGCAGACCTTTCAAGGATGTTATTCTACATTTCATGTTGTTGGACATTCTTATGATATTACGTACCAATTTTGGTGGACAAAATCAGTACAAGTAGAACTCTGTGTGTTTCAGTTCTTCACACTAAACTGCTATCTGGAAGAATGATCCTGAGCTGCTTATGATGGAAAGGAGTAGTGTTGTGGAAGGCTTCAGTAAAGGCTCATAGGGATGTGGAAGGAGGAAAAAGTGTTAAGATTCCAATAAAAGAGCTGGTAAAAGAAGTCAAAAAATACTGACGTCAAAAAATGTGAAGCTCATCCGCTGCCCTTCCATAGAAAGTCATTTTCATAAACAACTTGTCTCACTCTACAAAAATTCAGTAATTTCATGATGCTACCTAGTATGCTTTATACAAAAAAAAGCATCCCTTAGAGGAGGACTTTCACAAAAGAAAGTTTTCCAGCATTCCTCAAGATGGTCAGGTGCTAGACAATGCTGAGCTTACTCTGGAGAAAGGCTTCATAAGTGACTTTATCGGAATACGTTTTGACCACACTTCTTGTATTGTTCTGTGCTTTGTGATCTGCAGTGCTGAAGGGGAATACATATACCACACTGATTCAAGGGTCAGAATGCATCCATATGCATGAGAGTCATGCTTTTGAAGACTGAGACCAAAGTATTAAATAGGCATCAGAAACCAGCTGAAGATGATGGAAGTCAACTGAAGGTGACAGGAACTGCCTTGGCGTAGCTTGTGATGTGGAAAAGATAGGCAGCATTTTTTTCTTACTGGAAAAAATAGTGTGTTGTTTTCATTTTCAATTTTGTTTAGAAGTTACTGGTGGCAACCCAGCTTAGAGTGAAGTAGAGCAATAGTCCCCCCGGAGGTTGGTTTCAAGCCTTCAAGCTCCTCAACCTGATTGAAGGTATTTCTGGATCTCCAGCCTTAATAAAGATTCAGAAGTTCCATGTGGATTCCAATTCCCTGGTGGGTGGGGAAAGAAGCCTTTTCAGGGAAGATATTATTTTGGAGCACTTCAGTGCACCTTCATTTCTGAGCAATGTCTGCAGTCTTCTGTTCATTCACCTCTGGCTTGTGCCAGCATCCAGACGTGGCTATCAGGATCCAAGGATGATAGGAACTTGGCAATTAACTTTTTCATAATAATTTTTTCTAGCAAGTGGAAAGTGAAATGGAGCAGTAACAAGAAATAATCTCTGGGTTGTGATCCCTTTTTGAGAAATGATTTGTTTCCTGTAGTAACAAAGTTGTTATTTGCTGGCTACTGCCAGACACAGGTGTATAGATGGTAGCCGTAATGTTTTCCAGCATTTTTCAATACTTTTCAATGCTTCTAAAGCTTTGTCATGGAACTTATATTTAACCATACATAATGGAGCAGACAATACATTTTGTTTACAGCTGGAATTTTCTTTCCCAATTAGTCCCATAGTACCAACATTTGATACTTGGATCTCCCATTTTGCAGTCTAGGTTGATTAACCGGTTCTTTGTGTGTAACAGGTCTTCTGACTTGATTGTAGAGCACTGCCTGGTTGTTTTTGTCTCCTTTCTGCTACTGTAAGTACAGTGAGTGTTGGTCCTGCAGCAAGCAGTGAAATTTGGAGTGATTTTTATCCTGGCAGACTTCTCTATACATAATGTTTATTTACTGCAGTTTATCTCCAAATTCTGCTTTTTACCATCGATGCTTATTTTCTTTCCAGGTTAAAAATATGTGCATTTAAACCGAAGTTTCTCTTTAGTTTAAAATATAAATCCTGCATGTGAGATTTCCCATTTGTTTGTCAGCCTTGCCAACATTTTGCTGAAGAACTTGTGAAAAGTAAGTGAATGCTATTTTGCATAAAGACAGGCCTGTTTGCAGAGGGTGGCTCAACAACCAAAGCTGCTCCTGAAGTCTTTTAACAGCAGCTTCGTTTTCAACAAAACCTAAGACTGGAAGAAAAGGTACTCCTTTAAGAAAAAACCCTACTATATAGCTATGAACTCTTCCACTGTCTTGATATAAAATAGGCAGCTCAACATCACCAATTTCTATATAATACTAAGCACTAGAGACAAAGGCATGGACATATTTTGGCAGAGCATTGCTGATGCTGAGGATCTTGCTCTTTCTTTCTCCTTGATCCTCTTTGCAGTTTCTCATGTGGCTTCTGCCTGGCAGTCTTTATCCTGACTCTACCTGAGACCTCAGCTTCTCTGAGCAACATTTTCCAGTGTGCAGCCACACTCACAGTACACAAGCTAGAAAGGAATCTGGGACCATCTCTCCTTTCCCATGGCCCCAAGGAATGAAAATGCCACAGCTGTGGAACTACTGTGTGGTACTGGGAGAGACTGCTTGGAAGAGATCTATTGAGCCAAAATCTGCTGATGATGCCAAGGAGACAAGGGTCTTCTAGACATTACAAAAAGATCTCAGAGGAAACTCAGGAAGCCAGAGGCAAGCTTCTGGGACCACTATCCTGACAGAAAGACTCGGAAGTATCTGAATTTCTGACTCAGCTCTCAGGCAGAAGGTGGTGAGGAGTATCTGAATAGCTTTATGCATCTCACTACTATTTTCATCCAGGTACATGTGTATCTGGGGAAAGAGTTCCCCAATAATTTGTATGTATATTATTGGGAAGCCTCACAAACAAATACTCAGCGCAGTAGCTGTACGCAACTCAAAAGCTATTGGAATGAAAATGAGGTCCATCCACTGTTTTCAGCAGACATTTCCTGTTGGTCGACAACACGGGATTTTTCAATTCCTTTCTTGTTCTCCAAGTTCTTCAGTTTCTGAGGATTACAGTGTATCTTTCATCACCCTAAGCAGGTTATACCTTTAAAATTTATTGACCAAATAAAGGTCAATGATAAAGATATGTCCAAGGCAAGGAACATTTCAAGAACTGATAGCAAGTTATTTCTACAGATAATTATGATAAACTCAAGCATACCATTTAAAGCCTTTAGTTGTGTGTTAAAAATAGTCAATTTTCCTTGAAAAATATTTATGAGCATGCTCTGTGTAATCACCCCCCCATATGATACATCATCCTGAAGTTTCAAAAACTCTTTAGTTGAAATTTTAACAGCTCTGCTTAAGAAATGCTAAACAGCAAATACTCTTTCCAGAAATACCATCCACTGTAAACCTGTCAGACTATTACTTAGCTATTAACCTTTCTCGATGAAATTGTAATAGAGCTGTTTAAAAGAATGCTGAATATCAGAAACATTTCACTAATACATAACAGATGGCTAACATATCCAGAAATATTTGTACTGTAAACCAAAGCGCTTAGCAGTTTTACACTGAGAGGTCAAAGATGGGCAGGAAACAGTTTTTCCCATCCCACAAGAATTTTAGTTTTCATATTTTCCTACTCTGATGAATATACAGAATATTAAAGAACCTGGAGTTTCTCATAATAGAGTAAACAAAGAATAATTTTTCTAAGTTTTTATTTGTTTGCTTTTAAAACCAAGTCCATTACAAACTTATCTAATATATCCTCCATAGCATAGTTGTTATTTAACACATCTTTCTTGGGTACAAAATCCTGCCCTGATAGGGCTTCATGTTCAACAGTTAATGGGTTTTCTTTTTTATTTCTGCCTCCTTAACTAAAAACCATTTTCCTACTGGGTTAAAAAAGCGAAAGAAAGTGTTATACCAAAATTGTGACCTAACTAAAATACAGATTCCATATGTCACATACCTTTTATAAC
This sequence comes from Tympanuchus pallidicinctus, assembly GCF_026119805.1. Taxonomy (NCBI): domain Eukaryota; kingdom Metazoa; phylum Chordata; class Aves; order Galliformes; family Phasianidae; genus Tympanuchus; species Tympanuchus pallidicinctus. The sequence goes on from NW_026294744.1 coordinate 8,273,683, forward strand.
TCTCCATGTGTGAGAATAACTGATTTTTCCATCCTGTTTACATGGCTGATTTCACTGTTGGACTTGGTCCTGGGTGTAACCTTTATTTTTAAAGAAATGAACTTTGGGAAAATGTAGAGCTGCTGATTTCCAACCAGTTATAGGTATGGGGAGGGGGACACATGCGTTTGGAAATCTATGTGAAGATGTGCTTTTTTTCATCTTTAATATTTGTATCCATGCCATTAGCTGGCAATCATGCTTCTATAAAAGGATGGGATATGTTTCCAAACAATGTCTTAATTTAAAATAGTTGGGCACTTCTCGTGGAATGTAACTTCAGCTGAAAAAAAGTACACTGTGTCTTCCATTTAAGAACAAGTAGACACCCTGCTGAAGGATTATGTAATTGAGCCTGAAGACTTGGATGAAACACAGCACAAGCTATTATCATGCGTATATCTGCAATATGAGAAAATAGTACATTTTATGATTTATTTTTAATAACTATGAAGCAATATGTTTTCAGAAAATTTTAATTTGGTGCGATGAAGGCAGAAATCTTGTTTTCAAAAAATGTTTCATCCTTCTATTACGGGAATCTGATGTAGCCAAATGTTTTAGGAATGACATTCTACTACTGGCAGTTTATGCAGAATATTTTTTCTGATTGACAAATACATGTAGCATCGCCTGCACTGCCTTAAAATTTATGTAGTTACTCTTTATTTATTTTTTAATTGGACTACTGTTATAATTTCCCCTCCCCCTATTTTGATCAGGGCTTTATTCAATTAATTAAAGCAGAATTTCTTATAAATTTTAGTTCTTCTAAAAGCACTATGACTCTACCTCTTCTTCATGAGGTGTAAATGCTACGTGAACAGTGAAATTATGACTCAAGAGATACTGTAGCTTTTCTGTTAACTAAAGGCTTAAAATTCAAATGAATGTATTTATAAAAACATCTATACATTTAATATATGTATGTTTGAATTCATTTGTGTGACTCAAGAAGCAGAGTGAAATTATACATCCTATGTCATACAGTTAGTTTCGTTTTCAACAATAATCCTAAAATGTTCAAATCATATTAAGCCATTTTACATTTCCTTGTATTCACTTTGCTTCTATTCAGTATTTACTACTTCTGTTGATAATTTGTTGAGGGGATATAATGTAAGTTATGGTTTTTTTCCGAATATTTTGGTATTTTACTTTTTTTTCCAAAAGTTGGATTTTCAGTGACTATAAACATCGAAAGGGACTACAGAGAATGACTTTGGAGATTTTAACTAAGAGCATTCCTTCAGATGAAAAATCTAATTTTTACTTGTAAAAAATCTGAAATTTGTCCTGTTCTTTAAATCTTTGAATCACAAAATTGTTTTGAACTAGCAACACCAAAGAATATTGTAGCTATAGATTTTTTAGAAGTCTAGATTTTTTTTTTTCCCCAGTAAAAGAAAAGTGCTATTTAGAGATAATACTTCCTCACTACTTTCCTGCAACTGGGAGAACTTTTTCAAAATTCCTTCTGATGCAATTTAAAATTAAATTTCAATAGGATTATTTTTTTCTCCAGTTATCTTGCCACAGTAAGGACTGTTCTGCACAATCCATCTACTGAAGAAAAGCAGTACAATTTTAAAACTGAAAGCTCTTTTTTCCTGTTTTTATATTAGAAGACGCATGTTCATATTTCATAATAAATGTTCCCCTGGCAGAACTTCTTAGTTCACTTTGATGTATTTTAATCAGCTTTGTTCTCAGTGCTGCACAGTAGCCTTGTCCACACAGACAGGCCAAACAGGGCAGCTGGCTTGCAGTAAGAGCCCAGCAATGATTATTGTGCTGCGTGTTTGTGCTGACCTCCTCCAAGAATGCGATGATTCAAGGCCCTCTTAGCTTTTGTTAAAACTGTACCTGGTTTATTTTAGGTAAAACAAGTTATGTTGGTTAGGTAAAAATGAGATAGTATCACTGAAGGAAGCTTCCATTTTTTTTAGCCTGTCTCTCTCTCCATTTTTGGGGGAGATCTATATGTGTGAATAAGAAGTACAAGCCTTCTTGGCAACCTCTAAGTTTTACTAACATTTGAGTGTTTTCCACTTCTCCACAAAATTACTGTCCTGCAACTTGAGACTCTGACCAGCCAAATTCAACTATATTAAATTCTGTAACAATGCCGCTGTAATACCTCCCCACCTTACCACTCCCAAGTGCGTTCTCCTCTAAGATTTCCAAATTTCTTCCAGTGTAAGCATCCTGCAACCCCCAGGATATACTTCTCTGGACTTGGCACAGCTGCTGTGTCCCCCCGTCACACTGCCCAGCAGATCTTGGTCACACCATCCCTCCTCAGACAACTTCTTTTCTCTAAGGGAAACAATTGTTCAGAAGGTGGTTCCTCTTAGCCGTTACCTACCCTTACCTGAGCACTTCTTTTCTTCCACGAAAGACTACTTAATCTCTTCTCTATTAGTTTCAAGCTCTAGGAGAACAGCCCATGGCATATGGAGTAGACAAGGAGGGCAGTAATTGTGTGATTGTACCCTCAGCGCTTTTAGCAGTTTTCTCATCTATAAAATTGTATTGCTTCTTTCCTTGCTTTTCTCTCCCAACTTTCTGTTAAGATGCAAGTACACTTTTATGTAGGGAAGTCCTACGATTATTTTCCCTACTTCCCTAGCAAAACTTAATTTTAACACAGCATGCTACATAAAATTGCCAGTACTCACAGGCTTTTAATCTGATGCTGTAACAGATATTGGTCCTGCTAATTCCAGCTAATTTGCTCTTTGCATTTTTCCAGTATTTACGAGCACAAGGAATGCTGTGCCTTTCTATCCCAATGGATAAGGCCTTATGCTAAATCCGTGCTGGAATACATGTCCCAGTGCTGTATCCTAATTGAATTATTGAGAGAGGTTTCAGCTGCTCATGGCTAGCCTTGTTACCTATGTTAATCTGGATGGTATCCTAAGAAGGTCTTGAATTCTTGAATGTAATTCACTTTTAAGGCAAGTTTTCTTTGTGAATCAGAATGAAGTGCACAATCTCTCTGAAGCAGCCTGGATTGCTAAGTCCTTTTTTTTTCATGTATATATATGTAATTTCTCCCTTACGCTTGCAAGTGCATACACACAGAAACGCTATAATCTTTTTAAAGTTAATAAGGCCTTTGGCCCTATTTTAAGCCTTTGTCTTGACTAGACTAATTTGTTTTATTCTGCTTTTCTTCTGCTGTAGTTTGGTGTTTGAATTTAGTTTAAGTGAAGTTTCTTGTGATCATTCTGCATGAAGGGCGCCACAGAAGTAACACGACTGACTGAACTGATGAATGAATGAACTCCTCCCTGCTATGTTCTCCTCTTCATTCGTATTTAAAAGGAAGGGAGATGGAGAGTTTTGTAGATCCTATTTGGTCTGCATATTTTTCTTGTGTACTCTCTCACCATTTCTGTACTTACAGAAATAGAACACTGATCTAAGGCAGTTATGAAATGTAGCCTATCTGTTGTTGTACAGTTTGTTTTTAAACTAGAGAGAAGCCAGTAAAAATGTACAGGAAGTATTCTTAATGCTTTTTCTCAGGACACCTTTGCAGTAGTTTGTTACAACCTGACAGAAGAGCACAAAATTGAACAGAGGTCAGTGAAGTCCTCCAGTAGCTCTGTAAGTAACATGAAGATTGTGTCTTGGAAAAGATACTTACTTGAGCCTTTAGATTTCAGCAAACCAACCGCAAGAAGCTGAATGGGATGACAGGCAATATGTGCAGTAGGGAGAATAAAAAGTGGGCTCTTACAAGTACCCTAGAGGTAATAAGGAAGTATTAATGTGATAGTGATACTTGAGACCTCACCTGAAATGCTGTATACATCTCAGGTCATCCAGACTGAAGAAGAGTGGACACAGAGCAAGGCAGGTTCAGAGAAGATTCTCCACCCAGGAGGGCAACAGAGAATCTATATTTTTAGAGGATACTAAAAACAACTTTGTCTTTTTTTATGTTTGTTTGTTTTTATTTTTGCTTGTTTTAACTTAGCCAAGCAATACCTCTAAACATGTCAGGAGAGCATATGCCAGGCAGAGGGAAGAGCTAGTTGAACTAGATATCAAAACAAAAGATAAAATACATTTAATCAGTAAGAAAAAGTGTAGAAAGTCAGAAGGTCCTCAAACATTAAATGACTAAGGTTCTTATCAGCATCTTCAAGAGATGTAGTGGAAATAAAAATGGAATTGCTTGTGAAGCACAGTTCAGTCAGTCTCTGAGTAAGATGTGATATGACTGCTTATGATAGTTGGTTAGCTGGTCTTGATGATGCAATGGATCCCTTCCAATCTTATATTAATGGAGACATAAAAAGTATATATTTCAAAGACAAATGGTTTCAGTTGGAGTAATAGAACAAATGAGACTTTCTTGTCTATTGATAAATTCTTCAATTCTTATCCCTAGAATATGGAACTGTTAGAATTATGGTTAGAATATTATTAACTCCAACTAAAAATTATGTCCAAAATGTTTATGACTAAGTGAGCACCTCTGGACTTCTTCTGGCACACATCATGTGTTGCAGGTTGTTATCTCATCTGAGATCATAAATGGAATGATTCTGAGTGTAATCTGAAGTTGGATAATGGATGTAGAGGATTGCCAAGTGAATCTTTGGCTTGCTTTCTGAATCAGTAATAAGCAAATGTTTGGCTGTACAAATTATATCAATGGATCTGCAACATCCAAGAAGGTACATTTCCAAATAAAACATAAAATGGACTTCTGTTTTTTGTGGTTATTAAAAATCACGGGGTGCTCCAACATCCTACCAGTCTGACTGGGAAATATTATTCTGTGTATATTCCTGTAGTTTCAGCTGTAATGTGAAACTCATAAGCAAGTGCCTATAAAGTTTTTTTGGACCAGTGAGGCACTTCTCAGACTTAATAATACCACAAGCATTTGCCTTTAAGAAAAACACTTTTTTTTTGTTGTTTCAGAATACCCCTGGGGCAACTGTGAGTCTGTATTCTGCTTGTGAATCACTTATTCAAACCTTAAGATTCACTGTTAGAAAACTGTTGCATTGCATTGCTAGCACTACTAAGGAATGATTATTTTCATTCACAAGATGGCTGTAATTTGCAATTGACTGCAACAGTCAAAGATTTCATACATTTAAATATTTTCACTACTTTTTGATGTAATTATGTGTATCATTTTTGTTGCTGATCTCTTACTTTCTAAATTGAATAATTTATTATTATTATCATCACTATCATTATTGTTATTGCTGCTGCTTCTCCTGCTGTGTTTATCACTCCATGCAACTACAGGGCATCTTTGGGATTGTCCATCAACATGGACCCCTTCATCTGTGGCCTCTCCTACAGGAGTACAGGGCAGTTTTTATTGCTTGGTTCTTTTTGAGTCCTCCATCAGACTGAGAATAGCTGTAAAAGGAAGAGAAAGACTCATTTTTTCTTCTCTTTGTTGAGCTAAAAAAGAAAGAGAAGGAAAAGTTTCTGGTGTTAATGAACCAAGTCTGTGAGAGTGGAGAATGTTTAATACCTATTTTTAAATCTTCTTTTCCAGGCTACTTGAATCAAGCTTTGCCAAACATACCACTGTTAGAGATATTAGGCTATTGTAATACTAGATGCCATGGTCAGATGTAAAATTAATTTTCTCTCACCACATCCAAAATAATTTTGTATGATGCATACGTGTATTTTCCCTGCCACAAAGGATGAGGCCAAATCCATGTCTGGCATATTTAATTGCCACTATTAGATTGCTTTTGTGTGGTCCTCTTGCTGAAGGTGTGGTCACATACCAGTGTTAGTCCTATTTAGACATATGTGCAGAGCTGCAGCCCATAGTGCTTTAATACAGCTAACTATGCTATTAACCAGCATTTGCCACTGCACTGTCTCTGACATTTCAGACTGCCACGCAAACATTTGTTAGTTTTCTCCATAATTCTCATATTTCTCCAGTGCAGATCGTGTTGCAAAGCTTATGTGCAGGACCCAACTCAGGAAATGCCTGGTCACACCTGGGGATGACTATGTGCTCTAGGTGATGGGGAGGGGTCCCACAGGATGACGTACGAGGTACTAACGCAGTACCCAGATTTGAGACAATTTGTGCTTCTAAGACAATAATGATATTTTAGAAATGAATGTGCAGTGCTGTATAGTAAGTCTAACGTCTCAGCCAGCATTTAGAAGTACACTGATTTGAAGGACACACATTTCTCATTGAGCAATTTTTTTATTAAAAAAAAATAATCATGATTGTGATTGAGAAAAGCCTGGTTAAGATAATCATAGACCACCCAGGTGCAGTTTTTACAAGGCCCATTTTATTAAGGAATACCAGAATGTTATCTCCTGGGGTTATCAAGGAAGAAATTAGTATACAGCACTAGAGGCTATTTGTTAAGTTAAAACTTCAATAGAAAATGAAAGGGGAAAAAAAGATGGTACATTAATATTATTTTATTTAAACTATGATTCTCCATTGCCTTTGCCAAAATCCTTTATGGAAAGTGCAGTGTTACAAATAAAAATGCAGACAGTAGAAAAAGCCACACTACCATGAGTACACCCATATGGCATGTTGCAGGATAGGCAAATACATAGATTTTACTGAAAAAAAACACCAACCTCCCACAGAAAGTGAATAATTTAAGTGGCAAAGCTTATACTTCCCGTAAGGACATACGCTGAGGACCAGCTATCCAAACAACCATGTTGCTGTAGATGTTTATGAGGTAGTTGACAGTCATTCTGCACAAATGCTGCTTAAATGGTACTGCAAAGTAGGAATGAAAGTGGCCTTGTAAATTTGCAGAACACTGAAATGGGAACAGACAGTGGAGGAGAATAGACAGGATTTCTTACTGCTGCTTTTTACTTGCAGCCATGACTTCTTTGCTGAAATTTCACTCTTGTGTTGCAGTAACACTGACAAAGAGACGGAGAGGGTATATATTATTTTTATTTGGAGCTGATTAACTTTTTTTGTTCATTTGTTTATGAGTAGAAATTCCATCATTTACAGGTGTAACAGACTCCAGAGAAAAGGACTATCACATGCTGGGATCCCACTAAGATCCCACTAAGCAAGACTTCTACCTCTTGGAGGGCTGCTGCCTTCCTGCCCTGTGTGCTAGGAGAAATCATGCACAGCCTCCCTTTGCCCCTGACACCAACGGATAAGCAAGCTTGCCTTTGCTATTTAGAGCAATGCTCGGCTGTGGATCAAATGCTTGAAAGGAGGCACGTAGAGAGCCCCATGAGGTGGCAAGGCATGAATGAAAGTCACCTGCCTGAGCTATGGCACATTGCCTCCCCACATGGCCCTTCCGCTCCATGTTGACCATAGGCAGTCTCTAAGTACAAACCCTCTTATACCTTCTTGCTCTTGCACCTTGCCGCCTGTTCTCTTGGCCTTGGTCCGGTCTGTGAAATGCACCCAGACCTGCCAGAGCCTTGTTAACCTTGGAGACCTCAGACCAGACCTGAAATCAGACCTAAATGGTGCATTAGGCCTTGCGCTGGCTCTTCTAGGAGCAATTTCCACCTCCATGGGGGGGACTAATTCAGGCTATTAACTTGTCCTTTACTATACCCTAAAGGCTGTGTAAAGCCACCTGATATTTACCTCCCTACTGTTCCACCAAGCAAACACCTGCCTATGCCAGAAGTGCATAAAGGCAGCTTGTCCTGAGTGCAGCTTGTTGAGTGGCAGAGAATGGAGGGAGGATGGGGGGAGAGAGGAAGAAGGGAGGGCAGAGCTGGCTGGCAGGCACTGGGCTGACAAGGAGCCATGCGACAATCCACCCTGCCCAGTCTGTTCCACATGGGCTGAGGAAGAGCTCACCTCCATCAGGCTTTGGTGCTAATTCTTGTCTCCTACAGTTTGCTGTAAGTCAGTGCCTTACAACCTAATCAAGTGGAGCTTCCTTCTTCCACGAGGGGTGCTCCCAACCCTCTTTTTGCAGCCTGACAAATGGAGTGTTTGAAAAATTGTTTTATTGGCTTCATGATATATGGTGGCTTTATATTTGTTTTGTTTTATTCTCTTGTGGCCAAACCAGACAGGACAGGAGCCTTTGCTTGTCAGGTGGGATCTGAGTGTGCAAGAGTCATTTTCTCTGGAGTCCTCTGTATTTACAAATGATGGAAGTCATACTTCTAACCGCCAGAGCTTATCCAGAAACCTTCCTTTTGAGGTATAAATGTTTCCTGGAAAATTTGCACTCTGCAGCTGAAGTGTTGTAGAAATAGCAGAATCTAAGAAATCTGTGAATAGCAGAAAACAAGTTTCTTAGGAAACTTTCTGGCAGCTTTAACTACAGCTGTCACTAATGTCTCAGCTATGACATATAGTCCTCTATTACCCCAAGAGCAGGAGTGCTGAAATGGTAATAACAGTCTATAAGCACCTATATCAAACTTCTCATAAACCATGTAGCAATTACCAAACATTATCCAGTAAGTTTTGCAAGATACATTCCTATATAGCCCCAACACCAAATGAAAAAAATCACAATTCACGACAAAAAAATCAACCCCCAAACCAGGCTATACCTCTTCAGTCACCATCCAGTTTAAAACATTCATTACAGAGAATATAGCCAGCTCTGCAAGAGACACATAGAACATGCTCCAAGCTGCAATAGCTTGTGCCAAGATTTTATTACTACCCTGTGCAGAGTTAAAAAAAAAAAAAAAGAAAAAAAAGAAAAAAAAATCTGTAGCAACAAACTCACAGAACATAGGGATCAGTCTCATTAAGGAAGAAAGGGGAACTTTATGAAATATATTTACAGAAAAAGGAGAGGAAAGAAAGAAGAGAGTACTGTACCAACTCCACTAGGGAAATAAAAGAGACGACCAGCCTTATACCAGCAGAAAGAGGCATAGAATTACTAGAAAAACAACTATAAAGACATCGTAAATCAAACAGCATAGAGTTTAGAACATCAAAAACGCAGAAATTTTCATCTATTATTAATTATGATAAAAAATTCTATCTCAGAATATTTTACACAGCTGCTGTTGCCAAGAAAATCTACATCTTCTTGAGCTGAGGAACTTTAAAATCAGAAGCAAATCTTTCAGTAGCCAGTGGAGATAGTATATTAGCACAGTATTTCAATGTTTTCTTTTCACTTTCCAGTCAATTAAAAATACAAATATGAAATACAGAAACTATTTTAATTTTATTTTGATCCTTTTACAATATTTAACTGAGCCCCAATATTCTGCTGCCTGTTCTGCATGTGTGTGTGAATGTGTTATGAAAATCTTCATCTCTCTGAAATTGATTTGTGGCTGTTAATCCATGTGGATTAGTAGTTATAAAAAGTAATTTGCTTATTATTTTATTTTCCTTCTAGTAATTTTTTTGATGTGGAGAAACATTTTTAAACACAGTGTCAGAGTTAGCACACACCAGATTAGCTGCCTCCTAGAGCTGGTAAGCACCAACTCCAGCAGCCAACTTACAATAACAAAATGCTATAATTAGTTTCCTATTAATGTGTACTTACATTTTTATATATATTAAGTGCTGGTTCAGCACTTGGGTCCATAAAGATGGATGCTTGCCTATCTTTTGGACACTTTGCCTTCCTCAGCAGAATTTAGACCAAGGGCAGAACTACACTTTGTATGGCCTGAGATATTAGCCTCTACAATCAACTACATCTCTCCATATGTTTTGGCACTTCAAGTTTGTCAGGACAGGAGCCACATCAGTGGTCGTGTACTATAAGTATTGAGAACACTTATTCTGCATTCTCTGTTCCTTCTCGTCTGCAAATCTGAAATAATGATACAGGCACATAGGCGAAACTTCCCATGTTACCATCTCAATGTGTTTCAGTTTAGATCAGTTCCAGTGGTGGGGGATAGTCAGGTCTCCATACACGTTCAATGCCTGGCTTCTTCTCGGGGAATAGTTTATAGCCATTAAAGTGACAAATTATAGTTCCCGAAGATTGATTACTTTTTATTTATCTAAATAATAGATAAGGTGTATAAAAAGATTATTACAAACTAACTTGATAAAACAGAATGCTCCATTTGATAGGTGGGAGGAGAATTTTCAGTGAAAATACTGCAAACTGCAGTAGCCAAGTCAACTTTCATGGTTAGTATTTATCAACAGTGTAACACATTTGCATCAGTCAGGAAAGTCATCGAAGCTGTTCACTTGGAAGAACTGCCATCTCTTGTTCTTGAGGCAGCAAATGACAACCTAGAAACTGCTTGCAAAGAGCTGAAAGGAAACATTTCAGGCACTGCCTGGAAAACGTGTGACTAAGGCTGTGAGAATAATTGTTTTTTTTCAGCTAGAGTGCCGAACCTAAAAAAGAGGGAGAAAAAATAAGTTAGAGTCAAACCAAATGGAACTTCATTTTTTGTTTTTCTTGCCAAAATGGAAATCTGAAAACATTTATTTAGTGCAAAATGCAAACATACATTCAATTTAATCCAAAACAAAAATGTTCATTTTGAAGCATGAGGAGGAAAAGTAAAAGAAATAAAGTACTAGGATTTGCAATGTTTTCAGAGGAGGCAGCGCTTTTTACCTAGCAACTCTGTGTGGAATGTTGTGTATATATACATGACCATTATTTGAATGGACCTTGATTCATTACGTGACCTCAGCATAGGGACGGGAAGCCCAGATTAGGCTTTTTCAGGGACAAATGACCCTTCTCAATTATCTTGGAGCCCAGAACACAGCAGTTAAAAGATAGATTTCTATCCACACTTGATGCAAATCTCTATATCATGAGAGGATGCCCACTTCACTGGAATACCAGTTCTTGAGAAAGTAAGTCTGTCTCCCAGGCATGAGGCTAAAAAGCCTTTTTCCATTGCTCTGCCACAGTGACTACTTAGACACTTAATAGTATTTCAGCTTCACAATAAAATGGCACAGCTGTACTAAGAAGGATTTAGAGCCAGTTCCCTGAATTTCTCGTGGAGCAGTGGCAAAGTAGGTGTAAGAGGCAGATCAAATTCTGTATTGACTCAGTCCACGGTTGTGTTAGTTCTCAGGTATGTTGGACCTGTTCACATGTTCAATGTCTGCAAAGAAAGGAGCTGAAAGTACTTTGCAAGTATATGACATCTGCACTGTGAATCCAATACCTGAGAAGTACACCAGGATTTCTCCCCTGCAGGTGCCGTCTGGAATGTGGGAGCTCCAAGGAGGACAAGAGTATACAGTGCTGGTCCTTGACTGAGGGTCTGATTCAGCACTCACTGGACCTTCTGCAACCACGGAGTAATCTGGCTTGGAAGTGATCTCTGGGGGGTCTCTACTCCAACCTCCTCCTCAAAGCAGAGCTAGCTGTGAGCTCACAACAGGTTGCTCAAGACTTTGCTCTGTTGGGTATTAAAAACCACTGATAGAGACTGCATAGTCTCTTGGGCAGTCTTGTCTGAGTGGGAAAGTGCCTCAGAGGTCAGTGCCCTCACGGGGAGGAGGTTTCTCCTCATACGTAGACTGAACTTCTCTTGCTTCAGTGTGAGTCTATTGATTCTCACCCTTCCACCATACACACCATGTACTTCTGAAGAGACCAGCTCTGTTTCTCACCCACCTCTGTGTAGGGACGGATGGGCTGCTATGAGAACTCCAGAAGCCCTATTCCTTTCCCAGGGTGAACCAGCACAACTCCCTCAGGCTCTCATCACAGAGACAGTACTCCGGGTCCCAGCCATCTTGGTGGCCCGTGCCACTTTATCAACACATTGCTTGCACAGGCACCCCTAAAACAGTGTCATATTCTAGAAGCTGTCTAATGAGTGCTAAGAAAAGGAGGAAGATCCCTTCCTGCAAGCTAGTGGCCTTGCCCCATCTGATAAGCCTGAGAAGCTTTGAGTGTTCCTACTGCTCACGCTCAGCTCATCACCAACCAGGGCCTAGCAGCTTCTCTGCAGAGCTGATGCCAGGCAGGCCTGCCCCACTCTATGTGCTAGTGGGGGCTCTTCCTTCTCCGGGATGAGGACTGTCTCCAGTGTTCATTCCCCAGAGCTGAATTTCATGGAGATCCTTTTGGACTCTGTCTCCAGCCTGTCTGAGTATCTCTGGATGCCAGTCCTTACCCTCAAGTTTTTTGAGTGTTCCCCCAAATCAGTGCCATCTGCAAGCCCATCATCTTCTCCAGGTCACTTTTAAATATATTAAACAAAATGGGTCCCATTGTAGACCCCTGTGGTACTGCATTTGTACAGGCATCCAGATAAGATATGATCTATTAATCACGACCCTCTGATCCTGAACATCCAATCAGTATTTTACTCATGTAGTTGCTCACCCTTCCAGACTGTGACATTTTAACTTGGATGCTGTAGGAGATACTGCTTACAGCCTCATTGTGGCCAAGGTAAAGGATATTCACACTTCTTTCTTTTTATACAGATCCAATCTTTTATCATAGAAAGCGATGGCGTTGACCAAACATTATTTTCTCTTGCTAAATCCATGCTGACTGAACTTTTGTTTTTTAGCTAGGCAAGATATAGAAAAGTAAGCTGAGAAAAGCAAACTAGGCAAAGAGGAGGTAAAGAACAAATCTCAAACCTTTTTTATCCCAGTCCAGTACCTGACCAAAATGGTGTATCTCTCTATTAATTTGAAGACATCTTTTTAGTAAAGTATTTCATAGCTGGAAAGGAAAAAACAAAGCATAGGCTACATGACAGATCCGCCAGACAGCTAACAGCCAATGGAATGTATTTTGAGAACTATTATGGTCAACCAAATTCAGCTATGAACTGATGGACATTTCTCTTTCAAAATAAATGTGCCTATAATTGTGAACACAATTTGGCCTTGATATTTCCTAGACCTCAGTTGGCTGAGGAGCTTTGAAAATTGCACTTAGGTATAAAACAAAGAATAGAGGCACCTCTTTTGATGGTAATAAGAGGAATGGAGTGCCTGTTATGTGTAAATGCCTACACGTACCTGAAACAGATTTGATATGTGTGCAAGCACATTTCAGCTTCAAGTCCTTAAAGTTTGAGACTAATCTCTTTGTGGAGCCACATTTTCAGGAGAACTCTTTTGTCCCAGCAGTTTTCTTCTGAGAGTTGCACCCTAATTTGTGAGAAAACTTTGCCCTCTGTTCTTGCCTCTGTTTGAAATTGAATGATTTTTTTCTGTTGTCTATGTAGAAGCTTTGATTGTTGTAGAGACAAAAGCTTTGATTTGTGGATGGGTACTCTTGAAAATACATTCTAAGGTGGCAGCTGAAAACTTTGACTCCTGACTGATACTAGGAGCTGGCAGCGTATTTTATACAGAATTGCAGAGTACTGCTGCTTTTCAGAAAAACAAGATAGCCACAGTTCTTCCCTAGTGGATCTAAGCTCCTGTTAGAATGTGGCCAATAAGAAGGTATATCAGAGTTTCATGCATGGGCAGTAATGATTTGCTTGTTTAACCTCTGGGCCCATTGTGAAACCATAGCCAAGAGATGGAAGAATTGCAGTTGGATCTTCTTGGTGAGCTACACCACTTGAGTGATGGATGCATGTCTAGGAAGAATTTTCATTCAGTTTAATATGTTAATACCTCGCCTCCACCATATATCATTTAAACCTCTTTCTTTTTCATAGCAGTTCATAAGTAGTTCAGAACTTAACTGCATATTGGATTGGATGAGTGTGGTCACATATTTGTCCTGTTATTCAGTGACAATGGAAGCTCCCATTACATGTAAAAGATGCCCGAAACTCTTGAAAAAACAGCTTATCTAGGCTGGTAGGAACATGCTGCATCAGACTATAATGTGCCAGATTGTTTCCCAAACTTTTGAAAATTAAGACTTGAAGCACTAAAAGAAAAATAATTTTGTTTCTACCGTGTTGCTAAATACACCCCATTTTAATGCATTCATCTTCTGTGACCCATTGTTAGCCCTTCATGCCCCACAGGGGGATACGTTTTAGACTTTTGGAAACAATGATGTGTTATGACTCATCTGCTTAAATCGTTATTCATTATTTTCCATCATACAGTTATATAGTTACTATATATTTTTGCTTGGCATTATTCATAATTGAATAAATAGTAATTTATGATGAGTTAACCCATAAAAATTTCAGCGGTTAAAGTGGCTTTCAGTAGGCATCTGAAACCTACTTAGTGCTATACTAGACAGGAAATCAGGATCTGCAGATTATGTGTATAAAACTAGAACAGTCCTGGTTGCAGCAGGAATGGAAATTTGAAAACTGGTTTGCTAATGCCTCCCACCTACACAGAATACGTGTTTCTACATCTTTCCTTCTTACTTTCTTAAGAGCAAGGCAGAGGGAGAAAATATGGAAAGAGAAGATAGGAAAAACTGCAGAATGGGAAAATTGAAAATACAAATACAAAAGCACCCCATGAGAAGTATTTTTGGAATTTCAAGTTTGGCCTAACCAATAAGCCTTAGAAGTGTCAGGCATCAGCCTGTTATCGCAAAAATTCCCGATCAGTCTGAAGAGCATGAAGCTTTTTAACTATGGAGAGATCTACAACAGGTTCTGTCCTACTACACTATTTCTGAAATTGTATTGCTATGGGAGTTGCAAAAAATATAAGTTAATATAGTACTAGACCTGCTTTCTTGATGATAAACCGGTTTTCTGTGATCTTACTGTTGCTGTAGAAAGCAAAGATTGGAGTGGGTTTAGTACCACCCATGCAAACTTTCAGTAAAAAATGAGACTGGTTAAATCATAAGACTGTTAGCAACAGCATTTTTACTATGCAAAACAGCACTTTACACCAAATTCTTTATCTTCCTGTAAATGGCTCTAATTTCAATATTCATGAATCCTGTGCTTGGCTTTATTCTTAGTGTTCAACACTGTTTTCTTTAGTGTCTGCAGGGTCAGAGCTCCAATCTACCCAGAGCAACTATATAGTAAGTTGTTATGCTTCTCATACATGGATTCACAGCATAGTTTAGACTAGGAGAGACCTCTGTAGTCCATCTAATCCCACACCCTGCTCAAATCACTTCCATTTAGAGCAAATTGGTCATGAGTGTACCTAGCTGAGTTTTGAAGACCTCAAAGGATGGAGATCCTGCAGTATCTCTGACCTATTTCTCCAGTGGCTATCCACTTCCATCTTGAAAAATCTTTTTCCGTAAATCTTACAGCAATTTCTCATTGTCCACTTTGTGTCCAGTGGCTGTCATGCTGTCACAGCTGTGAAAAGCCTGGATCGTTTTCTGAAATACCTAGGATCACGAAAATGACTGCAGTAAAAATAGCATATCTAACTTCTATCTAATTAATCCTGCATGTAAAATCGTGTGATAATCCCTTGAAATCAGCAGCAAAACTTCTGCTGATATTAGGGAGGCTGAAACTTCGTTCAGCAACATTTGTGGCAAAAATGAATAATTTTGTTTTTCTTTTTTTTTTTTTCTTGTTTATTTGTTTGAATCATAATTTATAAAGCAGCAGAGTAGCAGAAATATATGCTGGATTCTGTTTTGTTTTGTTTTGTTTTATTTTATTTTATTTCGATTCTGTTTCATCATCAGTGCATGTATGAACATGAGTGCAAAAATCAGAAAGAAGCTGATCCAAAATTCAAATCCCCTTCAAGTGTGAGCTGCTAATAGGTGTGTAGAAAGAGGGACTTTTGTCAAGAAGTCTCTGACAGAGAATGAATGTGTGTCTTCCCATTTTGTTATCATAAATTCCCTTATCACACTGAAGTGGTCTTGTGCACCAGACAGGCATCTTTAAACAATTTGTGCTGTGGAAAATTAATAAGAGAAAATTACTATATGGCCTAATTGCTATTTTGGCTCTCAAAAGAATTTACTGTGGAAAAGTCTTGTCCAATCATTGAGCCATTCCCATTGTAAATGTATGAAATCCGCAGAAGCCTTTCCAGGGGAGAGCACTGTAGGACTACCTTTCTCCTGGAAAGCCAGGGAGCCTCACAAATGTGTAGGACGAGAGGGCTAGGGGCGGGAGGAGGGATGTCCACCAGGAATCCTTCTGAAAGTGCAGTGAGGAGTGTGCAAATAATACTGCAATCTTTCTTCCATCACTCCCCTCAACCAAGGCAAGACAGTAATTCTTGTCTTTGCATTGTAGCCCAGATAATTTTCCTCTTCACTTTCTTTACATTCCTGTCCAGATTTTACTGAGAATTTGCTCAGTTTTAATGCTTAAAAACAAAAACAAACAAACAAAACACACACACAATAAAAACAAAAACTTCCACTGCGCAACTTGAAGGCTCACTTGTAAATCTCCATTCAGTGCATTCTCTGCTTGGCCTAGCCACAAAACAAAGGAGGGCTGGGAGAAGCATACTTGTTTCTAAGCCCACTCTTATCACAGAGGTCTGATGTCTGAGGTGTTAATCTTCATTTTCTTTTGATCTTGGTAAAGATAATAGGTTGTTATTCAATATTGTTTCTGGTTCATTAATATGTATGGTATCTGCTACTTTTTTTCCCCCCAGAAAACCCTTTGAAGAAATCTTTGTAGCCTCTCTTCTGCTGCAGGCCTAACTTTGACTTTTCCACTGTTCATTGTTTTCCTCTGTGTTTCATGTTCTCACTCCATTACAGCCATTTGGATGCTGCAGTTAGCACCAAAGTATCATCCCACTTTCTTTATGCTGAGCAGTATAAAGCAGCAGTACCTTCTGTTGCAACCCTAATTTGTAAAATATGTCCAGACAGCACAATCCTAGGAATAATGTAGATGTCTCAGGAAGTATCACTCTTTATTCACATTGTCTCACCCAGAAAAAAATTGAAGGTACAGGACTGCAGCAAGCACAAAAGGACCTGAGACCTCAGCCATAAAGTTGGCCAAGAAAGCCAGATGCCAGGATGAAGTGGGGTTTCTGTAGGGTGCATCAGGCCTCTGTGCAGCATACCATATCTCTTGCATGTCCAGGGGACTCCAAACAGCATGCAAGGCTGCATCTGTTTCCCCTGCTACACAGTGTAGATTCTTCAGGCTCACTTAGCCTGCGTGATGCATAACCCCCTTTGGCTTCTGCATGTGCTCCTGGCAAAGCACGTGTCACTGTGCAGATTAAAATAGAAGACCATCACTGTTAGGCAGATGCATCTTTGGGTATCCATGTTTCTCCCTAAAACAGTACTGGAGAAACCATCCTTCAATAACTCTACTGAAGTCTGATTGATGTTGCTTCCAGACACATTTAAATATTTGTCATAGTGTGCCCTATGAAAGGGTGAGACAATAACCAGTCTGAAATGCTGCTTGTGATGAAAAAAAAGCATTAGATCATTTGGTTTGTATTTTTCTTTGGAATACACCCTCCTCACCACCCTGTGGGCATCTATACTCTCTTTTGTTGAAGCTGTTTCTGTTAATATGATTTAATGTTTTTTGAGGCATTTCAGTGTTATTGCTGATTTTTTTTTCCCCATCTTCTCTTCCCCTGTACCCTCTCCATATTTTTGTGGTATATTTGGCGAGGCTGTGGGTTACACCCATGTTTCATCTTGTTGTTTTTGTCATTTATTCACTGAGTTCAGAGGAAGGTTTTGTTTTTCCGTAAAATCAGGGGACTTTTTGTTTTTTGTCTTTTAATAATTTTATAGTTTTGTTGACTGAAGCACAAGAAAATTGAACGACTTGTCCATGGTCGCATAGTGAGTCATTTCTTCTGTCAAGAATCTGCCTTGAGCTGCCATAGTTTGCATCTCCTTGTTCCAACTGTTAGAGAAACACAGCTCTTCTGTGAGTTTGTCACAAATCAAAGCTATTTTTTTATATCACCTTTTTCTGTGGCACTGAATAAATTTCAAAGCTATCAACCACATCGTGTGGTGGACAACAGCAATACAAAATCCTGTGATAAAGTAGATGTTACGTTCTGGCTTCCAAAAAGTGAGCTAATAAAGACCAGTGAATCTAGACCATCTCGAGCCAGCTGTGCTCCAGCTCAGGATTTACTTGAGAGAAAAGTTGGAGACAATGCAGGAAGAGGCCCTGAGGGTCAGAAACTTTGCATTTATTCTAAATTTTCACATCTTTTCATGGCCCAAAATAGAAGTTCCCACGTGTGATGTTGGACAGAATTGTTCTCTCCACTCAGACCAGCAGACCAGGCTGTCAAGACCCCTTTGTGGAGAGGTAGCTTACCTGTGATCACTGCCTCAGTACTACTCGTAACAGAAGATAAAAGAGAAACACTGCCTGCAGGAACAGGAGAAACTGTAGAAAGAGAACCCATGAGCATATAAATTTATAAAATAAACTGAGAAGAATGTGTGGGAAACATTCCCCGTATTCCCACTACTCAATCACATTCCTGGCTGGAAAATCAATCACAGAAAAAACAAGATTATCTTCAAGCACAGAAGGCTATTCAACAAGAGACATTATTTCTCTGGGTAAGCAGCATCTTTTCACTGACCCGCAGACAATTTGATTCTCTTCAGAGTCCCCCAGCATTTTTCCAGTGACGGTGCTGCTTTTGATACAAACTGATCATGTGTTTGTCCTTCTTTGCTATCTGTCTTCGACTCTCTGGCCCTCAGGGGTCCACAAACCACAACTTGACTGTGCCAGCTTCTGAGAAACCTGACTCTAGGAAGAATAGCCGTTTTCACTACTGTGGGCCCTTGCTGTTATCTCATAGAGCTGCACGGGATGTTCACAACAGAGTTGATAGCTCAAACTGGTACCTCTCTCTGTCATTTCCACTAAACTTAGAGATAAATATTTAACAGTGAAAACAAACACACACACAAGCCCAACAGAAACAAACAAAGAAGCAAACAAAAACAACAACAACTGGAGAAGAATGGTTGTTTTTTACATTCTAAAACATTCAGTCATCTCCAATAGTCAAATTAATATGTTCTGGTGGAGAAAGCGGTGAAGACAAAGAGATTAGAACATGGCAGGAGATATAATAGAATTATCATGGATCACATGAAGGACTAATTTAAGTCTTATTTATAGACTGCGGGTAACATTTGGATTTCAATTCATCTTCTTTAAGCCTTTTACTCACTAATTGTTTGAAAGGAAGACTAATTAAGAAAAGGATCCACTTGGCAACTTATTAGTTTTAAAATCTTTCTTCCTTACAGCTCTAGTCACTATTGCTTCCATAGTCTTTAGGAAACTTTTCGTCAGTTTATTGAAGAGACTTCAGTTGCCTCAACTCTTTTTATTTTAGCTCATTTAAATACATCAGCCAGTTTCAAGACTTGATAAAGATGAACGCATTTAAGCTTAGAGGCCTCATAAATGTTAGACAAAAAGCTTTTATTTTGACATGATGATGGAGCCGAATTAAAAGAATGACTGGTACCCCTCTGAAAACAAGAATGTAGCAATTTCTGACTGTAATTAATTTTGTATGGGGATTATAATGACTTACATTTACATACAACAAGGAATGCTAAAGAACTGATATGACAGAGTTGTGTGAGTGTATATTAGTGTGAAGATGTATATGTAATGTAACAATATAATGTGGCAGTCTATACTTTATCATTAAGATTGGTACAGTTTTTTCCATTGTCTTTACCACCCCTCTGATACCATCAAAGGAACAAATGCTAGCAACAAAATCAGTGGGCAAGCTACGCCCAACATGCACTTTTCCAGCCAAATGTGAGGTCTACTGGAATGGCAGATCCAGTTTTTTATACTACGTGTGATAATAGTTGGCTTTTCAGCACTAATCTCAAACTGCTTTGCAAGACAGATCATTAGTATTGTACCACAAACTGAAAATACAGAAGTAGAAGCAGAATCTGGGACTTTGCAAGGCTGAGCTACTGCCTCCTAAAACGGGCTTTCTCTGAGCATAAGTGTGCTGGTTGCTTTTGTACTCTCAGACACCTTAAAGTGAGGAAAAGATGCAATGCTGATTTCAGTATGCTCTAAGTTTTCAGAGTTGAAAGATTTTTGGGACAGAAGTCATGAAATGTCATTCATGAACAGGGGAAGTGCTGTACACAGTAGATGTCACTTGAAGGAGACCTAAATTTATTTATTTATTGATTTGAGGAAATGTATGTCTACAGCATTTCAATTAAGCCAAAACAGAATGATGGTTCTCTTTTTCTTAATTTCTTTTAGAAATAAAGGACAACATTTCCTCTGGAAATATATGCTGCTTTTTTTTTTTTTTTTTTTTTTTTTTTTTTTTTTTTTTTTTTTTTTTTAGTGAAATCTGCCTAGGATTCGCAATACGAAGCAATAATTTGGAGACCTCTTGCCCTGCTAGAAGCCATAATAAGATCATGAAGTCTCACCGGACTTGTATGTCAGCGTCTGTGCCTTGACAAGCCCAAACTGTATCATAAAGAGACCTGAAGTCTGACTTAGTGTTGATTTTTTCTGCTTGATAGGCATTTCGAGTGGCTGACAATCCAGTCTTGGCTTGTTGAGCTTGATACAGCGTTACAGAAAGAAGGGCTGTATGGGTCCTGAAGAGCATCCTTAAGCTAAGTTGTCTTTGCTAGCATTCACACAATTTATTAAGTACATAGTACAATTACTATGGGAACAATAGAAATACTGGCCAACAGCAAGCAAGGAAAGGACTGAAAGGCAGGAGACATGTTCTCTTCTTTGCAGTGCTGCTAACCAGCTCTGTGACTGTTGGCCAAATCTATTATTTTCTCAAAGCCTGATTCTCCTGAAGTGATTGATGAATTCGTCCCATTGTGTCTGCACTAATCTCAACAAAAGTACTTCTTACCCCATTTTCTTGGACTTGGACTGGATGATCTTGTAGGTCTTCCCCAACCTTGGTGTTTCTGTGATTTCTGTGATTCTGTGATTCTTTGAGTGTGCATGTGTTTCAGAGCTGTGTCAATACAGAAGCTAAAGGCAGTTGCCTATAATGGATTAGAGTGACAAGAGTGCTGGAGAATAGACGTTTTCAGAAAAACACAACAGCAGCATGGAGCATGAGAATTTCTTCTGTTCGCCTTTTGAGTGCTCATTGTTTTTAGCCTTGTCTTCCCAATTCAGAAGTTCAGCATGTAATGGAAATATAAAAACTTAGGAGGCAGGTTGCAGGACCAGAGTGTGGAGCAGAGCTGACCTTGAATAAGACATGCCAGATCTGCAGAGAGCATACAAATGTGCTACACTGTATAATATGCAGAAAGGTCTTGAGGTCTCTTCCTTCTCTTTAAACATCAAAGATGGGATAATGTGTTTTCATCCTTCAACATTAAACAGTCTGTTGCAGCCCTGGCAAAGGCAAAGAATTGTCTCTGGAATCCGCTGCCACAGGAGGTCATGAGGTCAAATAGAATGGATGGGTTTAAAAAAGGAGAGGAATAATTTTGTGACCAGTAATAAAATGTGTAGCTACACATGCTAAAATAATGATAGGGCCATAACCTGAATACAGTGAGAGTCAGGAAGGAATTCCCCTTTACACAACATGGAAACACTGTTCATGTGAGCTGCTGGACTTGAGGGGTGAAGAGGCAGAGTCACCATGCCTGGGGAGAGCAAATAAATAAGCTGTAATAGAGAAGATCACTTCAAATTTCTGAGAATATTGGTCTCAAAGTGGGAGAGCACAAAATAAGAGATTGTAATAAAGTTTTGGGGATCTAAAACTTTTTAATAAGAGCTGGGGAACATTTCACAAGAATGGGGTGAACACTGGACTCCTTTTTGCGGATTTACAATAACCTTGAAATGTTTACTGTTGTTTCTAGATGCTTATTAGAAACTGGAAGGTGGAAGGGAAACCTTGGGTTTACTAGTTTTATGAGAGTTTGACTTACCTGTGTCATAACCAAGGAAGAGAAGCATGGAAAGTTTATTCTTTCAGAAGAGGACCAAAACAAGATTGAGCTAAGGTGAAACTGAAACACGGAATTGGTGCTGTAGGAGATTCGTCAGCAAATGGTGTGGCTGTTCAATTTTGCAGAGCCATGTAGCAGCGTACTAAACAAGCAGAGATGACCCCATTAGGCACATCGTTGAGTGTGGCCAGGAGTGCTTTGCTGCTGGTGGCAAGGTGGTGACTGTGGGATGGGAGCAGACAGTGTTGACCTGGTGTTCCAAGCCACACTGCAAGTGAAGCTTTACCTCTGCTTTTTTTCCAGACTTGCTGACACCAACTCTAGCTGCTTCATGCGTTGACATAACAGTGATTACATCTTCTCTTTGTGTTCCAGTCAGTACTTCTCCTATCCAGTGGGATCCAATACTAGATACTTTATCAATGTAATAGTGTTACTATACACTTTAAGACCTTACTTTCTTGGAGGGCTGACTACAAGAGCTGTAACATTCTGTAATTGTTCAGCACACCTGTTTCCAAATACCTCAGTGTGAAACTATTTGTTTTTTCCTGTGAGAAGACTATAGTACAAGTTCTGTTAAGTCTTTGACACGTCGCCAAAAAATACACCATTCATTTAAACTTGAGCATTAAAGGCTCTATTCACACACATAAGAAAGGATTTTTCACACTTTTCCAGTAGATTTTTAAATGGAAATGAGAGTGAATTAAAATTTCACCTAGTCCAGCATTGCAGTTGGTACTTATGTGATGATGAATGTGCAGAAGATGGAAATAAATGAATACTATGTGTTTGATATTACAATATTTCTATATAGCTTTAGAAAAACTGACATGGACATGAGGATAAGACCGTGGCTTTACGTCTCTACCTACTAAATTAAATTTTAGAGATAAATTTACTCGAACCACAACAGTGGCTTTTGGTTGAAATGATCACACAATGTAATATCCTCCAGTCACAAAGAAGGTTGGACTCTAGTGATTATGGAGCAGCACCAGTGTTTCTACTAAGTGCTAAGCTTGCTGTTCATCTAGCAGTGTCTTCCTTTCGCATACCAGAGTTGCCTCAGAAAAATTCAATGATAAATGAGATTGTCCTTATATACATATTGTTTTTAGATCCTCCCATGCAAAAGATTTCACTTACACATAAGGTGGCTATTAGTAGTAGCAACACTCATAAAGTTATCCAGCCTTTTCCATATTCAATCATGCTGCTTTGTTTTATCACCTCCTGATATAACAGAAGAAAAACTGTATCTGAAAGGATTTCAGTTACATTTTCCTCATGCTGGTGACCCAAGGACACAAAAGGGTTTAAATACCTGCCCATATTTCCTTTGGCATGAAGAAAAATGTGAGATAATTGGCTACCAGTTAATTGCAGGAGTTATTAGTGCAACAGAAGCTAAGCCAGGTTGCATTCGAAATGTGCTTGTTAAACACATGTATTTCTTCTGGCTGAGAGGGTGACTACATATATATGATGCATATTTATATGTGCCCTGAAGCTTGTCCTCTCCTACAGGGGAGAGTGTCTTGTAAGCCGTTGTAAACATAGTTACTTCACCCTGGGGGAAGTAGTATTTCCCCTATGTTCAGTAAACATATTGATATTTCAGTCACCTCTTGAAGACATCAAAGGTAAAAGGAAGGAGGGACTGCAGATCTTCTGTCTTCTTACAGCATAGGCACTCTGCCATTAGATGCATAAAGAGCACAACATATATAGCATCAATTGAGGCGACTTTTTTTTTAGGTTTAGAGCAGTCAGGAAAAAAAAGAGAGAGGATGAACAAACATAAAACCTCTTTGGAAAAGTGTGGAGTATGTATCTCCTTTGCAGTCCATCTTGAGCTTTAAGAATAAAATGGCTTCCCAATTGATTAAAAGTACACTGCATTATATACAAATGTCACAATCGGACAGTTATATACATCTTTCTCTATGCGTAAGAAGAATCAGCTCAGGTTACGATAATGAAATGCAGTTGAATAGTTTGCCCTGATCTGTATAGCGAACAAATTTTTAGAATGATCGTAATAAATATGTGCTAGCAACTAGATTTCATCCTCAGGTATTAAAAAAATTCAGTACACTCCTACACTCTCAAACACTGCATAGCCTCCCTTAGGATTATGACCGTACCCCAAAATTTAGCTTATCCTCAGTATAGCTTGAAAGCAGTGTAATTTGTTTGGGTTACAAAGAAAACCGTGTAGAATTTAAACTGAATCTAGCCAATGCGAAGTAGAGCTTTAAGGGAGTTGAGAATGTATTTTGCATTTCTGTCTGTGGGGTTTTAGCTCAGATGATCAGTACATTAAAAATATCTTCATTGATAACAAGGTCATATCTTTTATAAGAAATTAGAGGGATGATCACAGACTTGTATAACATATTGCGCGTAGAGTTTTTTATGATACAAGAAGTTGGGGGAAGGGCAGGTTTGAGACATTGTGCAATTATTTTCTTGACTAACTAAGAAAGAGTCAACTTCATGGAGTAACGAAATTCAGGGGACTTGGGGCAAGGTTTCCAAGAAAGCCCAGCAGTACTAGCATAGCCTGTTTTAAATGGGCTCACTGAACACAGCTGTGGGATGCAGCATTTTTTCAGCACTAATTCTTCCTTTTCCATTTTTACACCCAGGAGAGACTCAGATACTAATAGAAAGTGCATACATTAGGCTCAATGCACGTATTCACTCTGTTCTGCCACATTTTTTTAACCCATCTTACAATATCATGAGGTTAGAAAACACAAACCCATTCCAAATCAAATGCATTTCAAATACAAACCCATTCCAAATAGCATGCATTTCACAGCAGTATTTTCCAGGAGCAGTCCAAACAAATCTCCAGTAGGATGGAAACCATTTAGCAGTGATTAAAGCCAGATTGCATTCTGCAAAAGGGTCCTGTGGCTGCTTCTACAGTGAGAAAGGAAGAGGAAGGCAGAAATCTCTTCTTTATTAGACATATCATGGTACAAAACTAAAAATGTTGCTGGAGATATTTTCTGATCCTCCGTTATGCATTCCTCTGTTTTCTAAATCAGTGCAAAAACTGCAACTGGAAAGAATGCAGTTTCCTAAACAAGGAAACAAAACTTTAGATCTTTTATTTGGAAAAAGAAAAAAAAAAAAAAAGAGAGAAGAAGAAATAAGACTTTTGAACGGTTTTGGCATGAAGGTGATGAAAGCTGAAGTCATTTGTTTAGCCCTAGAACAGGTATGGTACTGCTCCAAGAACGTACTTCACTTCTCAGCTGCAAGGACCACCTGTAGGGATTAAAGGGCACTTCAGGACCCTGGTCCGTTAGTCATTGGCATCCCTACTGAGAGTTCCTATATGGGTACCAGTCAGTGCCAGTCAAACTAGCAGTTTCTATGATGTGGACAGACATCCAACAGGGACTTGACTGAGTTAATATTACTTTAATAAAATTCTTCTGGTATATAAAATTCTACTAAAAACTCACAGTGCACTGTGAGTCTTCATACGTCTGTGGAGAAATGAATGCTAGCACAATAGGAAAAAAGCTGCTCTTTGTGGAAAATCTATCCATCTTAGGATCAAATTATTTGCCGTGTAACTATATGACATAAAACACATACACTTGCAATGTGCATTTACATGGAAACTGATTATTTTTTATGTGAGGAAAGTCATCCTGTCATTAGCAAATGATGATGAAGTAGAAGACAGAAGAGAAACTCGAACAATTACTAGTGCAAATGAGATGAAGGGGATTCTTCTCAAACTCTAAAACCATCAACATGTGCTCAGCAATATGGACTCTGCTTGTCAAAATGGCATTTCATTCTCAGAAAATGCTCTCCTTTTCAGTGACACATCATTCAAAACTATTCTGGCATTCTACCAAGTAGAATAGCCAGTAATTGTAAATAATAGCAGTCGTCATTTTCAGGTTCACCTTCTTTAATAAGCAATCATTCCTGTGTCTTGATGTAATTTACGTGTGCATTATTCTATTCAGTAGAGAAACTGAGGCATACCAGTTGTTGTTCCCAGAGGGCAAAACTCATGGAACAGAATCAGGGTGTAATACTAATCCCACTTAGTAATTTTCTTTGAAAAGCATTGATTAAAGTGAGACAATGAGATTTGGGCATTTTGCTGCGACAACACAGAATTGCTTCAAATTCCATTGTCCTGAGTGGATGCTGCACAACTTCAATCCCATCACCAAATTTAGCCCTACTGTGAGCTTATGCAACTCCCACAGAAGGCACTGGGAGTTATGGCTGGGCTACACCAGGCCTAGACTTGGCACGGAGAAAGCACTTCTCATGAAAATGAAGCGAACTGATTTTGAGCGAATGCTAAAAATTCCTGGCAAACTTGTATTTCTCTCCTCCTGCCAAGCATCATCAACATTATTTTTTTGGGTGGATTCAAATCTCTGAGAGCAGAGTTTTCCATTACACATTCCTAATTGTTAAAAATCGGGCCTGTTATAGTACTTGAGAACTGATGTGTTTGGTTGTACTTGTTACCATAACACCACGGTGAAATACTGCTTCTCTCTCAGCTGGTTCAGCCACAGCATACAGTAGCAGCCGACCTAGCAATGTCAAGGCATTAGAAGAAGGCAAAGCAATCCATAGTCAACAGAATGAATGGAACAATTCACACTGTTGTACATAGATATAGAGGTTAAACCCAAACACATGAAAAAGTGATGCTGGAAGCACTTGGGAACAGCTGGGCCAGATGAATAACTCAATTGGATGCCATGAGGAACAAATTAAACAACTGACTGGAGACCAGGCTGCTCCTGTGACAGACACTTTAATCAGGAAGTCAAAAGCTGATTGACAAGATGAAAAGCTGGATGACATGAAAAATGGAAACAGAAGGAACAACACAAGAAAAGGGCACCCTGGGTCAGCATGCTGACAAAAATAATCAAGTACGACAGGCCATAATCCAATCTTTGAATGTTTGGCATGGTGCTAGTTATGAGAGTATGCAGCCAAGAGGAAAGAAAACTATTATTAAGTGAAGGAAATTATCTGCCTTTCTACAGCTCAC
Organism: Tympanuchus pallidicinctus; assembly: GCF_026119805.1. Classification (NCBI taxonomy): domain Eukaryota; kingdom Metazoa; phylum Chordata; class Aves; order Galliformes; family Phasianidae; genus Tympanuchus; species Tympanuchus pallidicinctus. The sequence goes on from NW_026294744.1 coordinate 8,300,569, forward strand.
GCGTATGTGTTCATGAGAGATTCTCTTTCCACCCACAATACGTTACAGATATATACTAGGAATAACTTATGTTAAATAATCTGAAATAAAATCAAAATAAATCGTTTGCTTAGAAATAAAATAGTTTTGTAACAATATTAAAATAAGTCAATGCTTTTCAAAAACCTACAGCTAAAGTGTTGACACTGAGAAGGCGTGAAAAGAAGACAATCAAAGTATAAGGGCTTTTATGGGCTTGAATTTTGGGGTTTTTTTGTTTGTTTGTTTGTTTTTCTTTTGTTTTTAAGAACTGAATGTAAAGCTCCCTCTTTCAACTTTTCTGCAGGAATATGCTTTGGCTGAGCCTTGAGACTGTCTGTAGCTGGTGCTGTATCTACAAAATGGAAGGAAATTTGAAATGCCCCAATTTTGTACATTTCAGATGTTCTGCACATGCAGTTCAGTTACATGCCCCCAGCATAGAGGGGTCACTGTGATAACTGAAGGTATAATTTAGCTTTCATTGGCTCAGCACCTAGTTTGTTAGAAGATAAGCATCCTGAAGTGCCTATCCTGAGTTCATAATTTGATACCTAAAATCACAGCTGCTTTTTCCAGAATTTCTGAATTGATTATGGCAAGGATCAGTTTCCAGGTGTTGGTACTTCTGGAAATCAAGAGCCTTGGTAACCTCGTTTTGCTCCCTCCCCCATCTGTAGAAGGTTTGAGCTCTGTGTTTCAGGAACCATATGAAATGAAATTCTGCTGTAAACATATCCAGACATGTTTAGACAGGCATGAAAAGAGTATTTGGTGACAATTCCAGCATGTCCTCTTCCAAAACCAGCATGGAGTGAGTTTCCATGGGAAGATGTTGGATCTTGAACTAGCATCAGAAATTGGGAAGCAGCTGTAGGATTACGTGGGCTTGGCGAGCAGAACTTGTGTGCATCGAGTGCTCATACATATTATTGTACAGAAACATTTGTGTATGTTGGCATATGAAGAAGTATTAGCCACAGCAGGACATGCCTTGCTAGCATCATTTACTGCCGTTTCAACTTCTTGTCTTTTGTCAAAAGGGCATGATAAATTGCCTCCTAACCAAGCTGATGACATAGCTTTTTGTTAGTGAAGTACATCTCCCTCTTTTAAAGAATAGCATTAAAATAAAACTCTCCATCTCAGGCTGAATTTGGGGCACTTTCTACTAGAAAGATAATTATCAGTTAAAAACAAAACAAACAAAACACCACTACCAAAGATTGGTAAATGCTAAAATCTAGCTTAGGCATACCGCTTCATTTTCCAATCTGCTTCCCATTTTCTTGCTTGTTTTTGTCTGGAATTTTTGTAACTCTTCTCCAGCTTTCTGCGTCTCTATTTTTCCTTTATTTCCCTCTTTCTGCACTTCTGTTCCAGTGACAGCGTGGACCCAGGACATGGCTTCATCAGTTCCCCATTTGTTTTCCTAAACAACAGCAACAGTCACCAGAATGACAAATCTGCTAATACTAAGCTGTGGCAAGGTTGTTGTTTATTGCAAATAGAGTTGTAAAACTTCCTGGAAGTTCCAATACTGCAATTGGAAGAGAAAAACTGGTGTTCCAGAGTGCATGGTTGGTTAAATGCTTCTATTTCTTCCTTTAGCTTGGTCTGCTCTTGCCATCTTACTTGGCTTTGTGATGTCTTTCTTTAAGGCTTCTTATTCTTTTTTTGTGTACTGTGTTGCACAGGCAGGACATGTTGTGCGCTCCTCTGGAACTCTGTATTTGTTCTTTTCTTGTTTTGCTGTTCTCTTACTCAGAGATAAAGGTCAGCCTGACAGGAAGCATGGTATATGCTTGCTGCTGATGTAGGTAGAACTTACGATAAGTGAGCTTTGTTCTTGGTTTAAATTCTGGTACACAGATGTTTCTGTTTTAAAGAGTCCCACAGTACTTGAGACAAGTTGTTTTCCTTTCCACATGAAGAAATCAAATAAATTCCCATGTGTATGGGGCTGGAATAAGTTGCTTGTCCCTAGATGTAGATGTCACAGCACGTGGCCATCGTGTAGGAGAAAGGACTGTGCTATGTTGTGCTATATCTGCCCAGAGTTGAAGGTGAGCAAGGTGAAAGAAGAGTAGAAGGCTCTTAGAAGCAGGATTTCTCAGCCTGTAACTTATTTTCTCTTGTGATAAACACAGAAAATCTCTGAACAAAAAGAACATTAAATTATTTTGGCCAAAGGCCTAGTGGTTATATGTTATAATTAAAAAAAACCTCATTGGCTGAACAGGGGGCTGAATGTCAAACTTTCATTTCATATCCTTTCAAAGTTATGAGTCCTTTAGAGTAAAACAGTATGAAATTTGCTTTAAAAAATGTGTATTATGCATGTGTGTTTGTGCACATGTATGTATGAATGTGCGCTTGAGATATAAAATATAAAACGTTTGAAAAAGGTTTGAAATTCTTTTCTGAAGATGCACATAGGGCTTATTCACAAGAAAGAAGGGCTTCAGACTATGATGAGTTCAGGTTAGGTCAGACAGCTGTTTTTCCCCCATTAAAAAGTGTTCTTTTTTATGGGTGCCACGATCCAGAATTTTTCATTTATGAATAGTTTTATTAAACGAAAGGGAATAATTGCTAGGTGATATTTTAAAGCGGTTTCGAAAAGAAGAGGAAAGTTTTTATTATATCTCAGTTAATGATATATTTACTAAAATGCATGCTTCACATGTTTTTTAAAATAAGATGTGTAAATGGATGTGGGTCCAAGGAGAATTCAAGCTCTAGTCCAAAATCAAAATCCCTGCAGGAAAAGGGCCAGAGAAGTGACCTGGGAGCCAGGAAACAAACCAGTGCTGAAAGGACACAGAATCTGTGCCCAGCTCAGCTTGTCACTGAGCTTGTGACCAGCAGCACTGCCAGCATGCCACAGGTGTTCACACAATGAGAAGGTGAAAATGTGACCACCAGGGACGTGATGAAGTGTCAGAGCAGCACAGTCCTGCACATCTTTCCTTTGATTTGCAGGTGTTAGGGGCAGAATCACCAAGTCTAACTCTGCTGAGGTGTAACGACAAAAGTTTAGAAGATCAACATCTGCTGAAGTGAAAAAAGAATGTTATCCTCTGAGAGTAGAGATAAGACTTAGTATTTCAAGATTTTTTTTTACATTTCAAAAGATAAGTCAGGTTCAGTAGTAAGAGTTAAGCAATGGACATAAAACTTCTAGGAGCTGTTAAAAGCTGAAGTTTTATATAACCATGCATAATTACAGAAGATGTCTCTCTCTCTCTCTCTCCCCCTCCCTCTCTCTGTCTATCTATAGATCTTTATTAGCATTAGGCAGTGTTGTTAACATTGACCATGAAGGATGTAGGCAGACATATGTTTTTCCGCCCAACAAAACACAGCCGCCTCTTTGTCAGATCGCATTCACAGCAGGGCTGGTTCAGAGCTCTCACGAAACTCAGACATGAAATAGAACAGTGCGTGCTAGCACAACCAAGGGAAATATGGGTAGCCATTGCCCAAACTGCAGTTTATTCAAGGTATCATTTTTACAGGTTTGTAAAAGAAGTTACACTGCCTGTTTGAAGATATCTAGTGACCAGACACCCAAAAGTTTTGAGGTTTCACAGTTGCTACCAAAGTCCAGTCCTTGCTTCTGGCTTTGGTTCTCTGGTCTAGATACTCCAGGCAGGAGCACCCACTACTACTTTCCTTATGAGAATAGGCACTGCTCCAGCTGGACTGGGTACCTGCTGTGTATACCTCAAACCATTATCAACTTCTACCCCAGACATTCTAGAACTTCCAAAAGATGCAAACTTTCTGATACAGGCTCCCTTTAGCCAGAATAAAGTAGGTATAAGAAAGCAAAACCTGAATAAAACTCATTTGCATGGCTTATTGACACAGATAATACAAGATATATACCCATGAATATGCTTCACCACTTCTGGCCCTGCAACATGATGAGATTTTCTTTAGGATAGCATTACCAGAGTGCCTCTATTCTCTACAGCAATGCAATATTTGCCCACTGAGGGACCTTGCATTTCTTTTTGCATTCTTAATTTGAAGGTTTGCTTTTACTCCGTTAAGTGTTTTGTTCATCTCGCCTGGCCTTTGGTATTTATTTTAAAGCTGTACTCACCACTGTATATCTTTGTTCTGCTCTTGTTAGTTATCACAAATGTGTAACAGCTAGTCCACTATCTAAAGGTCTCTCCCTGTTGTCAATCAGTTCCCAGCTTACACACGCATATAAGTCCATGGTAGGTCAAAGGCTGGATATCTTTCAGACTGACAACCTCATAATATCAACCATGATTCATAAGCTGCATGGTTACAGATACCCCTCCCTAAAACACTGCAACCACTATGAAATAATTTTGAAACTCCTAGCAACGTTATCACTTCAGTTTTCCTCTGAACTCACCCATCTGCTTATTAGCTAGACACAGATCTGCCTTACTTGAGAAATAAAAAAAAGAAGGAAGAATGGTCCAGGATTTAGGATGCTGCTTGACTTGAAAGACTGGGCTTCAGCAGGTCATTTTGAGTTGGATGCAGAAAAGAATTCGGGCAACACAGAATCCGACTCTTATTTAATGATATTTAATCTGCAGTTCTGCATTAGACTCCCATGCAGCACTATAAGCTATGTGAGGAGAATTAGATGTTTGAGGATGGGAAACAGAAATGTCAGCTCAAGGGCAAGGCTATCCAACAGTACCACTGAGTACAACTGGCCATTGGGGTGTGGACAATGGCTGACTGCAGCAAGCTCCATCCCTCCTTGACCTGAAGGCACTAGGCACTAAACACACTCCAGCTCTAGCCACTAGGATGCAGTGGACTACAGGGCTTGAAATTCTCCCATCACAAGTCTTTCACTTGGGCTGGAATAATTAAACATTAATTGACCAGAGAAAGTGAGAGTGAGAGTGAGAGAATAATAAATTCTCAGTCCAGTAATTTTGGCACCTCCTGATGAAGAGGTTAGAGGAAGAAATCTGGGTCCCAGTCCCACTGTAATGGCTATTTCTCTTTATTACATGTGCACATACAATATACTGAAGCAATATGGTATAACTGAATGATATAGCATTGAATAGCTATTAGAGCAGTGACAAAACCTAGTTCTACCCTAGGGGAAAGCTCTAATCACAAGGCAGTGGAGTCATACTTATTTTCTCACTTGTACTCTCTCTGGCTCAATGAATACTCCATTAGTCCAAGCACAGTGGAACCACTTCAAAAGAGATTTGCAAAAGCCCTCCTTGTGTATATAACATGGTCTTGTGTTTAGAGAATGTACAATGGGAAATGTGGGTTCAAATCTTCCCAAACAGAGGGTACAATTAAATCTTAGCCTAAAGAGTCTTAGTGAATACTCTTAACTGATGTTACAGTGTGTTTGGGGAAGAGGTCAGGGCAAGTTTTCTTCTGGACCTTCTGTGGGCAATATGTGGAAAGGCCAGGTCCAGGAGGAGTGCCCCAAAACCACATACCAATTCAGTGCTCCACAGGCAGGAAATGGAAGTCTCCTTCAGTCTCGTGGTGGGCCTATTTATGTGGCACTGTGAAAATCTGGGAAGTCCTGGGAAAATCCAAAACAATCTTTTAGATAAGTTGCTGGGAGTAATACAGGCATTGTCTGTACTTTAAACTATGAAAGGACTAGTAGCCAAGGGGGGATTTTGTGGATAGGGACTTCATCATTCAGAGTCAATGAGGCAAGTATTCAGCAGCTAAATCCTGTTGAAAGTCTGCCATTCTGCCATGGTTAGACATTAATTTACCAAACAACTAGTGGCTTTAACAAATTGCCACCATTCACCTGTTTGCTTTTACCCTTTGCCAGTATTGCTACCCTCATTACTTTCTGTGAGCACTTTTTAATCTGAAAGAGAAAATTCATCTTACAGAGCTTAAAATGGTTTCAGATAGTGCAACTCAGACTAAGTGCCACAGGAGTTGAGTTGTGAAAAACCGGTCAGTCAGTAGCAACATTGGGATCTGGTGTGTTTGAGAGGTGCTGGAATATTGTACTACAACACATCCGAATTAGGAAGACACTGACTGTCTAGAACCTTACTGTACTTCATTTTCAAAACAGTATCATATACCTTTGTTATTTCCTTTACTTTTTGCAGATATGTAAAATAAACGCATTGAGACTCTGACAGCATTAACAGAGACTTTTTTTATTGGGAACAACGTTGTGTTTTGTGGAGGCTTTTTTCCTCCGTATAGAATAGTTACAACACAGGCATCAGTAGGACAAGCTTTCCCCACCTAGATTTCTACTGTGAGTCAGAGGTTTAGTGTAGTAATCCCTCCTGAGATGCTAAAAACAGTTTAGTATACCGCTGCTTCTATGAAGATGTCTATTTACAGCCAGCTGAGCTGTGGATGAATATCCACCAAGACAAGAAACAAGGGAGATGCTTGTTTCTGGTGGGCTCCCAAGAACCACCAAATGATTGAGAGCTGCAGTCACTTTGAATTGCTACAAGTGAAGTTTCCTAGCCCAGCTGTTCTGGAAGAACTACTCTTGTGAATGAGTGATGCTAGAACATGCTTGGCTATTCCAGAATAATGAGTCCATCTGCAATATCTTTAAATATAATAATAAATCTAAATAAATCTAAATATAGCAGGGTAGATGATTGGTCCCAACAGCCCCATGAAATCAAGGTCCTAAGTGAAAAATAAAATCAAATCTCTCTCTTACTTTGAATAGGCACAGTCTAATTAAAATCAAGAAGCATGTGGTAAGTGATTTCAGTGAAGGACCTGGTAGTTTGTATGTATTATGGATTAACAGTAGCAAAAATTCTGGCTGATACAAAATGCTTACAGAAAATGTTAATGTTTTAGAGTTCTGCATTACTTTAGGTATTTGCTGTGATTATTCAACAGTCTTTCAATGCTAACTGGGACTAGCTGAAACATATGGCACAAGGGTGAGATAAGAAATGCTTCGAAGGTAATATGAATGCTAGCTTAATGAGCTGCCTTTGTTTCTATAACTGCAACTTTCCTGTATGAAGGACTGCCTCATTCATCTCTGCTTACAGTAGCTCAGTGGGGAGACTTGTATTTGTGCAAGCCCAAAATTTCAGAAATTGTTTCTGCTTTTGGTGTTCCAGCTTGAGATACACTGGGTCTGATTTTGAAGAAGCTGAGACACTCCTCAGTACCTGCTATCCTGTATGAGCAGTAGGTGCTGAGAACCTCAAGAGGCAATAGATGCTTGAGCACTTACCTCCATTCATGTCTCTTCTCAAACTACAGTATTGCAAATCTGCTGTAACTACTGAGAATTTTGCAACAATCAGACAATTTAGCTTAATGAAATCAGGCCCAAATTCTATTTTACTTTTCTGTCCAAGGTGTTATGAACATGTAAGGAAGATGCAACTGCTTTGATGCTTGTTCTGAAGACAAATTTCTCATTGCAACAGACTCACCATTTAACTAGGTCAGAGAAAAAGAACAGTACAGAGTTTAGGAGAATGAATATCAAATCTAAATTACAGAGGCAGAGAATGTGAGAGGAGAAAGGAAGTGGCTTGAAGTGAAGTTCTGGCCAGGACAGCTTAAGCTAATAGCCCTTTTCTTATGAAAAAATACCAGAGGACTTATAATTACCATTGCTGGAAGGACAATGACATGAGGAAGTGTTCATAATCATAGAATCATAGAATCATAGAATCATAGAATCATAGAATCATAGAATGGCTTGGGATGGAAGGGATCTTTAAGATCATCTGCTTTCAGACCCCTGCTATAGGCAGGGACACCTCCCTCTAGACCAGGTTGCTCGAAGCCCCATCCAGCCTGACCTTGAATGCTCCCAAGGAGGATGTATTCACAACGTCACTGGGCAATCTGTTCCAGTGTCTTACCACTCTCACAGGTGTAAACTTACACCTTTTCCCAATCAAGGTATACCCATTCCTCCTTGAGCTGTGTGAGGGCAGTGGTTCAGCACTGACTCAGGAGTTACGGCATCAGTCAACACTTGGGGCTCTATACACCAACTGGCAGGCAGTTCTCTCTCACTTCAAGCTGTAAACAAGAAATATGCGTTACCGTGCTTGAAAAGATCTTGCAGAAAATCTCAGGTAGTGCAGCAGTCATTGGGAATGCAGGTTAACCACAGGATGTGGAACACCAGCTCTGTGGGGCAAAGGTGGCAGGACAGATACTGTATCTGAGGAAAGCGTCCATGGAACATTTACCTCCATTGGTAATTGTCTGACTCTGAATTTGTGACATTTTCATGACATTAGAAATATATCAGAAGTGGAAGACTGGACTGGTAAATGTTTTGATTTTTCAGCTGGGCCAGAGAAGCTCTGCTGCCTAGGCTTCCAGAAGAAAAAAACCTAATGCCAAAGTTTTGGCTCAAGAAGTTGCCACTTGTCAACACAGTCAGTTGCTGTATGCCTGTGAAGGATTATTTATGAAAACATCAGTTAAGCAGTTTTAGGACAGCCTAAAAATTACTTTAGAAGTTCAAGGAGTTTTCTGAACTTGAGAAGCTATACAAGGCTTTTTTTTCTTTTCTTTATAACGTAATTTTGGCAATTGATAAGTTCATCAGATAGCGTGGTCTCTTATAGACGTTCTTAAACATTTTCTGAGTGAATCACCCCGACCAGACAAAAATGAACAAGCCACTTCCTCCCACAGCAGTTGCTTACATTAAAAAGAAACATTAGGAAAGTATTTAAGGTATTTTTAGCTGCCTTTTCATACAACTTAGAAGCTAGAAAGAAGGAGCACTGTGGTCTAGCTATATAATGCTAGGAGCTGATGTATAGCCATGCAGCTGCAAGTAGGCGGAGGTGGCCAAGCTCCTCAGGCAGGCCTCATCTCTAGTTATTTACCAGCAAAGTAGTTTCCAGGCAGTGAGGCAGCTCATGAGGGAAGCATGAGCACACTGCAGCGGGGGCACAGGGCTGGACCCAGCCTGACCCATTGTGCCTCCACCCAGCATGAACATGGGTCTCACCCATGGCTCCCAGAGGAGAAATGGAGTGCCAACTTGCCCCAGCAGCTTTGGAGAGTGTCAGTGGGTGCGTTTGGTCATGAGCTGTTGCGGCAGACCACAGACGTGGAAGGAGTGGAAAGGAAGTAACAAGCAGCCAAGGGAGAGGGACTGACGTGCGAAAATCAAACCCTATAGCCTGAATAAGGATATAGAGCAGGTATGTTTATTAGCAATGCACATACAATAGCCCTGGTGCAAGGGGGATAGCTGCCCCTAACTTGCACACCTTAGAGCAAAAGCTTGGTACAGATATAGGCCAAACTCATACATAATCAATGATTTTCCCAGAATTCACATACATATTCATTATATTTCTGAGAACCCCTTAGCATACAGTCCCTCCCCCTTGTGCGTGCATTGTGAGCAGTGGGGGTCTACTCCTGGTGGTCGTGGGATGAAGGGTCATTGTCTTCCTCGTGAAGGCTCATAGTCTTCCCCACTGTAAACTTCTGACCCTGCAGGAGGGGTAGCCACCGATCAAGCTCTAACTTGCCTTGTGGACGTCTTATCACTTACTTATCAAATGTCCTTGAGCTGTTCTCTAAACTTCTATCTTTGTCCTCCACCCCCACATTGTTGTAATCCCAGCTTGTTGCAATCCTTATCCTTTTAGCAGCCTCTGAACATTTGCTTCTCTAAACCATCTTTTAATCTTCAGGACAATGCAATAGATGTGGCATCTTCAGAACCTGTGAGGAAGGGCAAATCGCTGGAACAAGCCAGTCATGCTTTTTTTTTCCAAGTGAGGCCTAGCTACAGATCACTCCTGTGCAGGTAATTTGGGCTCTGGAAGGTTAGCTGTAGCAAAATCATGTTTTAATATCAATTTACAGAAGTGATCTGAATATATGCACAGTGAAGAAAAGTTGTCAAGAGATCCTAGAACACATTCCAAAGCCAAGAAACTGACTTTACGCATTTATCTGAATTCAGCTATCCAAATCCATATCTTCCCCACTACATTCTCTCTATACTAAAACAGCTGAAAATATCAGAAAGGAGAAAAGGCCCATCAGAAACTGAAAATGGGTATTATAATGGTAAACATACTTACTGATATTGGAACTGACTTATATGTCCCATAAAGAGACTCATAAGATAGTTTTTCCAACTTCCAGCAGAGTAGCCATGACATCCCTTTTTCAAGATGGTGAGATCTTACTGTATTGTTTCACACTTCTGCATATAGTGGAAAGTGCATAAAATTGTAAGCTAGTTTCAAGTTAGTTTCTCATGAGCTGGGAGAAAATTCAAAGTGATACCGATAGCTCATGCAAAATGTATTAGTCTTTTGTTGTTATTGTTGTTGTTTTTAAATCTTATGAGTTTCAAGATCAACTCTCTAAGTTGGAGGAGGCTAAGGTTGTCTTTTTTGAATGCATAACAGTACTTACAGAAGATGTGTGTTTGCTTCTCTATTCTTCTCAAAGCCAGTACTTCTAGCAGCCTGACATTTAATCCACCCACATCAGATGTTCCTGAGAGTATTGTCATGGTTGCTATTTAAGCTTCCTAGAACGGTCCAAGGGATTTTGATTCAAATAAATCTTGCAAGAAATATTACCATATATTAATTCTCCAACATCGTGCACTGTGAGATGAGAAGTACTTCAGGGTCTTCTCACCATCTTAGCTTCTGAGCTCTGTTAGGATGACACCATCTGGGGGCAAAGTGCTCAAATACATCTGCCCTATTTCTTATGAACAAATATTATAGGGACTACTGCTCTGTGAGATTCATTCCATTTTCCATGCAGCATCTGAAACACTGAAGTGAAGCTTGAAACATTGAGTTTCGTAATAGATCATCTAAGACAGGCAAAAAACTATCCCATCCAGAACATGCAACTGCAGTCTTCTTTTATTCAAATCTTCTCTTTTTCAAATTAAAAAAGCCATTAAAAAAAAAAATCAACAACAAAAACTGCCTCTCATTCAAAAATGAATGAAGGATGAAAGCTCTTGAAGGACCTACTACAAGTTGTATACAGAGATATTTTCTGGGCTTTTTTACTGGCAGTGATCCTTGTTGAAGGAAAAGATGGTCTAGTGGTCGCTTTTATGTTCAAACAACAACCTTGTTATTGTAAACTCTGACAATGAAGTTATAGGAGTTGATAGATCAACAACTTTTATCAATCTGCACTTCCCTTGCATGGCTGTCTGAAAATGTGATCAGCGTAAATTGCATAGGGAGGGTGGGATCACATATTCCAACAAGTTAAATTTGTCAGCCCGTAATGCACATAAATGGCATAAAATATAATTGCTTTTGAATTTGGGCCCCTTCGGGCTTCATGTTGATTGAAGAAAAAAGAACCAGATGTTTCTTCAGCAGGAATCACAGAGGCAAGATAAATATTCTCTGGTCCATGACATTTTATAGAGTTTCCAAGAGAAACCAATTCATTATTTAATTATTTAATTATTGGGTGTGTTGATCATGTAAAATATAATTGGCCCAGGGCAAATAGCAGTACAACTCTGGGAGCTGGCTGACTGAGCTTGTATAATACATTTCTTGCCAACTTTTTTTCTGCTGTGAAAACATTGTAAGATGAATTAATGCGACTTAATCTTTCTTCCAGTGTTTCATAAATAAAAAAGGCCCCAAATACAGACTTTCCTCTTTTCTGATCACCACCTTGCACTAGCAAGTAACTTGGAGACAGAAGAGCTAGTAGCAAGCGTAAATATTGTGATAGGAAACGATAGCTTTGTTTAACTAACATCACTTTGAGGAGAAGACAATCTGTTTAAAACAGCCACATTTAATCCTCAGCTCTGTGAGGAATTCCTCATGGTAAGGAGAGAAAAGAATCAGTCCTTCTCCTGTCAGCACCAGTGGGGTGGGTCAGGAAAAAAGAATGTGCTACAGGATTTACTGAACACCAGGCAAACCCAGGTAATCAAATTAACTGAACTGAGAAGAATTAACAAAGCTGACATAGAGCTTTTCTTTATGATGTTTTATAAGTAATAGGGAAGAAATAGTATGTCATTTCTTTAAATCAGCAGCTACTTCTTAAATAATATCTCTTGTGTTCCAAGCTTTCTTCGTGTCTATGGATGTTCCTGCACTCACTTTGTGGTAGCTATTTTCTTGTTAAGAGACAGGAAGTAATTGAAATGAGGATTGAAAGAAATTCATGACTCATGTCCTCATGACTCTTCCCTCCTAGCTTTCTTTTGTGCTTGTTCAGCAGCTTCTGACATCTGGGAAAATCACGTTGCTTCCAAACTGTTTTCTATGATCATATCATCAGGCAGAGTTGGGCGGGGGGAGCCCACTTGTCCAGACAATAGTGAAGGAAAGCAAAGAGAGAGAACATAATCTGTGATCTCTGCAAAAAGCAATTCCACAATGTTTGGGTCTTCTTTTCCTTGCTGTTCCTACCATAAATATCCCTAGGACTCCGTCTTTTCATGGTCTGAGGACAAATTGTTCCCTCACTTTTCTTTCAGTCTCTTCTTCTGATCCAAAGGTTTTTACTGGATTAGGTTTGCTCTTCAACAAGTAAATGTGCAAAGCCACAATCACTAGAAAAGGAAACAGCAGCAGTCTCTACCAAGAATTGGCTCCTTAACTCCTTCAAAAAAAAGACAGAAAGTATTATCTGCATGACTTTGACTTACTCATGCATTCTTGAAATAACCGGTTTGCTGAATTCTGCAGTGCTTAGATGAACTAACTGCTCTGAAACTTACGTGTATCTATTGCACCTTGAGCAAACTTGATAGTTTTTCTCAACAGACTTCAACCAGGAGTTTGAAAACAGGGGTTAGATTAGCTGGGAGCCCAGATGTCCAACTACAACCTTAGGGCTTGTGTCTGAAATTAAAACCCATCCCCCAAAATCTCAGTTTAATACTCATGTTTATACTGGTACTTATTCCCTAACAGCTGGAATTATTCACACAGGTGTCAGTAGTTTAAGACACAAGTTTTCTATGACCTGATTTAGGGGGTTGTTTGCTCAGCAAACCTTGATTTCCCCACCACTGCTTGGGGGTGCACCCTTGGGGCTCAGGGCACCCACAGATAGGAATATCTAGCAGAGAGCCTGAGCTCCATTTGCAAAACAAGTCCAGTCACCTTTTAGCTAACACACACTTTTTTCTTCTACTTTCTTAGTAACACAGGATCCTCTTGACTGTGTATTTGCGCAAGTAAGATGTTTTCAGTGTAAGCACTGTTTCAGGGTAAATTAAAAAATGAAGTTCTGCCTTCCACAAGACTGAACTTTGTTTTATGTCTAAAATAGCTTTCATTGGCCATGCAAATAAAATGTTTCCAGTGTAACAACATTTTCAGAATGTATAAACAAGATGGAAGTCTGCCTTCTAGATGACTGAATTTTATTCTCAACCTAAAATGACTATCATTGACTATATCATCTGCAGCTATATTGAGGAAGGAACTGCTCTCCATTTCACCCTGTATATCATCTTACAGTGACATTTTCTTAGCTGGGAATTGCTTGGTGATTTGCCAGCAGACAAATCAGAGCAGGAAAGGGATAAATTGATCACATTCATCCAGCTCTGGAGGTAAAACCGAGATCTCAGCCAGAATTCTGCTTGCATTAAAAACCTGCCTGTCCACCTGGTAAAAATGTGTCTGAGGAGCAAAGCATATGAGAATGGGGTGGAGACAAAAATATAATAATTCATAGTACCCTAGCTAATCTCCCCCCTCAAATTATTGCTCTTGTAGAAGATATTATTTATGAGTTTTGAGCAGTAGTTCATGGCACTGGGCCAATTTTCTTCTTTTCTACATAATACCCTTCCTCAAAAATCTCAAAGGAATGGCACTGAGTTTAACTGTCTAAATGCCTTTCTGTTCAACTGGACAGTAGTCACTGGGCCAGATGGAAATAATGGCTGTCTAGAGTCATTTAACTGAAAATGAAAGTTATTTCCATCAGTTTGAAGATAAAAGAAAGGCATCAGGTGTTGTTGGTATTCACAACTAAAAGTTTTTCGATCAGGCTTTTATCACTAAAATTAATTCAATAGAAAGGGCAGTTATTTGAATGAGAATCTTTACCTCAAGTTCTTGCTGCACTTGGACGATTTTCTGATACTTCAGACAAATTCAGGTGACCATGTTTAATAATTATTGCTTCCAAGAGACTTTGAAAATGTAATTTGTTATTATTAATCCTCTGTACAGTGGGTAAAATGTCTTGTGTCCAAATGGCATACAAATAAATGGAGGAGCAGGGAAGATCAGTGATTTGCATGCAGGCATCTGATGATGCAGCAGCAGTGAAGATTCCAGAAAGCAGTAATTCCCAGGCTTTGCAACTATTGATAAGTTTACTACTACTGGTAGATCTTTAATTACTGTAGATGGCTTCATCATCCCCAGTTTCCAAGTGTGCAGCCAAAGCACCATGCAGGGAAGACAAGTCTAAGGCTGTCAAACAGCCAAGTGGTAGAGACAGGCCAGGAACTGCATACAAGTTTCCCAAATCCCAGTTCAATACTCTGTCATTATTTCTTTTAGAAACTCTTTCAGCTGACAGATTAATATGCTTTTCTGGGAAAGTTCAACCTACTAGATTTGCATGGTCTCAGCAAAACTTTAAATCTTGTGCTTTTACAGTAGTCAGAAGAATGGTGGTTTTCCATTGGTTAAAGGGCTTATTTGCAAAACAACATATTAGCAAAGATAGTTCTAGTCCTTTGCTTTGTGCAGGGTCTTTTCTCCAGGCTCCAGCTCAGTTTTGCTGGTGTGAACTCACTCCAAAACAGCTCAGGATAGGGCCCCAGCATATTCGGTGAAACAAAATGGTAACAACCACCGAATCAACACCGCTTCGTACTTCAATAAATTAAGCAAGGAATCTATTCAAACTGGGAATTAAAAGAAGCTATTAAAACATTCCCTCTGGTATTTTTATTTTGTTTACTCATGAGACCTGGCTCATTCCCCTCTGATGCACACTGAGTCCATATTTGGAGAACTCTGCATTCAGCACTCTTATACTCAGGCAAATTTTAGATTTTTTTGTATACACAGTGTGCTTTTCTTATTATTTTTCTTTTTTTTCTTAAACAATTTAAATCAGAAGGTTGCCCCTTTCATTTCTCTTTCAAAACATGACCAAAAAGGGATCTAACTGTTTTCTTCAATTACTTGAAATGAACATTTCTCTTGTACTTGTTATTGCTTACTGCCCACTGCCTTTCCTCCCACGTCTCCTCTCCAATGAAAAAAGAAGTCTGTGTTGGCCTCAGGCTGTAGCGGGGTGAGGGAAACTTGAAAGTTTGTATCTGATGTAGTTCAAATAAACATCCCTATGTTTTGATTCTTTGCTGCAGCGTTGGCTGACGAAGCTGGACTGTGAGTCTCTGAGAGGTCTCTGGGAATCTCCTTCCATGTCCAGAACTTCCTGAGAAGATCTCCCAGAGCCTCCATGTAGGTGAAAGGAAAGCTAACTATCTGGTGGGAATTTTTATACTCTGCTGTGATGACATCTTAAGTAACCTCAGTGGTAGAGCTGTCAATGGCTAGCGCAAACTAGCCATTCTTCAAACCTGTTAGACATACCAGTGGTGGGACTCAGTCTCCTCAGTAACATTTTAAAGTTTTCTAAACCCATCACTAACCTCATATGCTTGGAGATACTTTACTTTTCACCATTAACCAGAGATCCCAAGATCTAAAATTCTGGGGTTTGCTCAGGCTAGAGGCCTCATCAGATTGGGCGGGTCTGGCCTGGCTATTTCCTTCCTAAATTGAGTTGAATTGAAATGAATGCATATGGACATTCCCAGCAAACAACTGGAGAGGAAAGATGGAAGCAGGGCTCAACCACAGAGGCTTCTTTCTCATGAAATGCCATTAAAGGAGATGCCTTCCCTTCCTCTTCTTTCATTCCTTGGGTCAGGATCTAGGGCACTCAATCCTGGTGTGGCAAATTTATCTTCATTTTTGCTTTTATTCTCAAGCAATTCAAGCCCACAGTTCCCACTTCTAAAGAGAGGTCCCGACATCACAATAAGTGCTTGTCTTTGGGCAGTTTAAAGATAGTCAAGGAATAGTAAGAATAAAAGCAACTGAGAAACAGAGAATGCCTCTGAATGAGCATCGTATTATACATATATTCTTATTATAGGAACTAAAAAGAATAATATTATATATGAGAATATAGCCTGAAGGTTAGGACGTATGGATGGAAAGAATAACTCCCTGCTCCCTGGAGTAGTTCTATACTTAATTCAGCAGTAAATTATTATTGAAAAAATGATTATGCAATCAATGGAGTAGGGATTGGAATCCAGAAGCTCCTGTCTGCTTGTCTAAACAGTTGAAATAATTTCCATTCCTTTCTTATGGTATGACCCAGTGAGTCTTCAAATACAGAAAACAGTAGAAAAAAACTCTAGCAAGATGGAACTGCTTAGCTTTTCTCATTCCCAAATACACTTTAATCTGGTGGTCAGAGCTGCCTTTAGAGATCAGAGTCATTCATACCTACAGGTGAGGGGCTGCAGGTAGCTGTCCTGGATTTTCCTGCTTTCCCAGTCTAACTGCTAAACAGAGGAGGCCCTTCATCCTCCTCACTTGTGCTGGATAAGATGGTCTTCTCTGTTCTTTTTTTGGCAAAGGCAGCCAGAGTGCATACCTAACTCCACAGCAGGGATCCAGGCTGTGCACTGGGAAGGTGTATTTGCACCTGCTGTGATAACTCCTGCAGGAGTTGATCTGCTATTACTCAAGAAAAAGAAGAAAGGTGAGAGGTGCTTCTAGCTGTGTTCTTTTTCTGTTCCTTTGAAAATACCACCTACATTTTCCAAGATACTGGTGAAAGCTGAATTTGACCTCCAATTTTTTACCATTTTTTAGCTTAACTTTTTCATTTGTAGGGAAGTTTGTACAACTGCTAAAATAAAAGAACTTTAAAAATATGTTTATATATTGAGCAAATTTAAGCTGGTAGGTACAGGGGAAGGTTTCATTATGGCTTCTTAAGAGCAAGCCACCTCCTCCATATTTTTCATGTAAGGTATCACTTCACTTAATCCAAGCAAGGAATGTATGCATGGTATTTTCAGATATGCTTTAGTATACTCTGCAGCTCAGACAGGTACAGCCTAGACCAGTAATTTAATTTGGTACTTACATATTGTCATTACAGTATTCTGCAGTTGTCTCACAATTTCGTGCATGTTTTCTACTAATGTAGAACTAAAATGTCCGTAGTTTTCCTATCCGGCAGTTTGGGAGTAGAGGTAGGGATAGTCTGTGTTTGCCCAGTGTCATGGATGAAGTTTCTGGCAGAGAAAGGCATTAATTCAAGTCTTTTGATTTTATACTTACCCGTTAAGACAACGTGATCCATTTCCTTTTTTCCTTTCTACATTTTTTTTTCTTTCTGTGATTTATAGAAGATCTGGTTATTATTCTTTAATTGAGCTTTCTGAATGAATTGATAGGTGTTTCTAGAGCATCTCAAACATAAATTACTCAGAAGAAAAGGAGTGGCAAAACAGCATGAAGATACAGGTGTACCTCCAAAACTTATGCTGACTGTCCATGGAGTACATGAAAAGATGACAACTGGAAGATGCTTTTATTCAGTGCCTGGTATCTGAAAGTCATTCAGACTAGAAGGGAAGGAGTTAGAGAAGGAGATAAATTCTTGCTGCCACATTCATTCTTTATTTCTTTCTTGTTTAAAGCAGAGCAGGGTTATAAGGGGAAAATTTATGAGTGGAAAAGAGTTTAAATACACAAGCAAAACCTGTTCATTCCGTCTCCCTTCACTTCTGTCCTTTCCTCTCTCTTACAGCAGTTCAGAGAAATAACTCTCAGTGCAGACTTTTAGCATGGAATCACAGAATGTGGGAGAAGGAAATGTTTGCTGTATCATTATACTGAATCAGTACAGGACTGAGACTGTCTATTGCCTAATGCCTTTGCCAGGGAAATTTTAAATGGCTCATGTCACAGAGGCTTCCACCCTTCCTCTGACATTATATTTTGGATGGACTAAGTTGTTTTTCTTTGTTGTTTGTACTATTAGGGCCATATTTCAATTAAGTCTTTGCCTCCATTGTCCAAACTCAATAGCTCAGTAAAATCTCTACATTATTTTAGAACTGAAACCAGAATTAGTCTGACCAAAAACTGGTGGACATTATGCCATGAAGAAAGTGAAATTCACAAAATTGTATGGATAGCCATCAGTGCAAAAGGTCCTTCTGTGTTTTGGCACACCCTCCTCACAGTTTCAAGCTGTACTGACAAAAGCCCATCATACTGCATGTAAAAAACTACCAGTTTTGCATTTATTTTACTGCGTACACTCTCGCGGGGTGATCACAATGTTTCATGTAAATTATGAGGAGCTAAGGTGAGTGCTTCAAACACTTGCTTTGTTTTCATTTCTTTTATCCTTTTACAAAGCTGCTTGCCCTCATATATAGAGAATTTCTTATCTGTGTTGAGATGCAGTAGACATCTAATGGAAACTAAGCTAGACACTTATTTCCCATGATTTTCAGTGCAAGGAACCCAATTCCTGGCTTGCTCCTTTCCATATACACATAAAATTGGACTGGTGCGTATGAAAATGCTAGCTACTCTCAAATAAAAATAAACTTCTGGGAATGCATGTGCAGTCTGAGCCTGCTTGGGTTCCCCTTCCTCCCGCCCTTCTGCTGTAATGCAAGTACAAATGGAGAAGGCTGCCCCTCAGCTCGCCCCTTTCTTCAAACTGTTTATGGACGGGTGAGTTAATTGCTCTTTGATATCTTTTCCTATAACATCTATTTCTCAAATAAAGGTTCTTTGTTTGCTCTACAGAAGGCAACCTTCCTCATGCAGTAACGCCAGACCCTATACCAGTTTGAAGACTGTGGAGTGCATTTGCCAATCTTGGCTGAGCTGTTCGACCACAGCCACCAGATAGTCTGAATTTGGTGCCTTCTGACTTCCACTATGAAGGCCTGCAAAAGATGGACTGGGTGGGCAATATTTTCCTTGAAATGACACTATCATAGAAGTTATGTAACACTAGTGGATCACCTCCACTGGTGCAGATTTTTATGAGTGTAGCATAGGTTCTTTTTCATGCAAAAGGATGTATAGCTAACGGTGAAGCACATGCTGAAAAATTGTGTTTTGTGGCTGAGAATTTGCTCTACTGAGTAGTGTCATTGTTATTTGTATCTGTTGTATTTTCCATGGAAACAAATAGGTGGCATTGTTTTCAGAGTGGCCTAGGTAGAATGTAGATTTGCATGAGAACATGAAAGAAAAAAAATCAAATCTCTAATAAGATCACTTACAAAGCTTTATTACAACAGAAAACAGTGATTTCAAAATAAAACTTCAATTAAAAAAATATTCTGTAAATAATACAGCATTTGCATGAGAAATATGCAAAATATCATCATGCAGTTCTTAATCAACCAGAGAGCTGTCAGACATACAAAAATAAGTTAATTCTACTGTTAATATTGCTGCTTGTTATAAATATTAATTGAATGCCATTCAACATTAGTTCCATTATTATTTAGTGACTGTTTCAACTCCCCCCCACACCTTTTAAATTGTCAAATAATTGGCTTTCTTCAGCTCATGTCTGTTCTCATGAAGTGAATTAATGTGGAAAAGAAAGAAAAGTTCATATAAAGCAATTGGAAGGACAAATAATTATGTTTTTATACACTCAGCAAGCTTTCCTCTTTTGCCTAAGTTTGATGAACCATGAAGCAACATTTTGGACTCCTGGCCACCCTCGGTCTGAGTCCAATATAAGCCATGATATGCCTACTGTGTATCATGGATGCTCTGACCAAAATTCATGAAATGCTTGAAGAAAGCTCACAGACTGCCTGTGGGAGCAACTGTCTGGTTTTCTCATTAGCAAGAGCTAAAGGGTCTGTATCAGGACATACAGCGTAGTAAAAAGAACTCACTAATTGCTTAATTCTGTAGTTGCTATTTATGTCATTGTTTATTAATATTCTAGATTCTTAGTTAAATTAATATGCTAACAGTAAATTTTAAATAGTGGTTTGATTTCACTATTGTTCTTTTGGATTTCTTTTAATTAAAACCCAAACCTAGGCTATTACAGGTTTTCTTCCCTGTTATCACAAGTGCATGTTTGCCTTTTGGTGTATACGCAGTATTACATTGTATTGTTGCAGTGCAAATTCCTGCACAAGTACTAATGACATTGTATTGAAATAGAATATGTGTTTGATAAATACAAATCCATTTTACAGAAATGAAGATGGATCTACATAGACAATAGCTATAAGTACTAGAGCCTGCAACACTGAATCAGTGCAGAATCTGGGAAAGCAGAATACCAGGACTTCTTGTAACCACGCAACACACTGTCTTCATCACTGGACTCCATTAATTCCTCAGCAGAAGTAGTCACACAGACAAGACTTGTGCAGTCGTAAACAGCAACACTCTTATTCCAAGGACATGCAACATCTCTTGATTTTAGATACATATGTTTTTACAAGTGTCACTGAGAAATCCAGTCATCACTTTGAAAAGTGGATCGCATTTGTATAGCATTTCAGTCTGTGATTCCTAGAATTCTAAGGACCTAATTTGAAGTTCTAAAAAAGACTGGGCAAGATAAAAACAACCCTATTAAAGTCAACTGGTATGAGATGGACAGGAGTTCACCCCACGTAACATGCAGTTAACATACAAACAAGAAATTGAGCACCATACAGGGGTAACTAGACGAAAACATGGTACTGTTTCTGATTATCTTTTTGCTCCTCATTTCTTTCAGATTCATGAATTGATATTGCCTTAATTTTATGCATTTTGTATTCTTTTTATTTTATTCTGTGAATGGAGGCTGAGGCATATTTACAGATAAAAATAATGAAGCACTTTACCTTTACATAATTTTTCATTTTAGTTCTCTCACCATTATCATAAAGTATGTTAGTAGCAAAGTAACAAAGGCTAAGGGTCCCCAGGCTCATGAACTGGCTTTTCTAGGAGAGCAAGTGTTCACTTTCCATAGTTTCTTTCAGAAATGCACCCGGAGTCTTACTGCTCTGACAGTTAATAATCTTTTCTCATTTTCAGCCCAAAATTATTCAGGCCAGATGATAGTAACTTTTTACTGTATCAGTTTTATCATTTCCCTAATGAGCTCTTCTCCCTCCTAGTATTTATCCTTAGATGTAGACAAAAAAGGAGTCATCACCCTCACAGAATTATTTCTCAGTGTAAAAGAATGAAGACCTTAGTCTCAGCTCATACAATGTGCTCTTCATTTCCTTATCTTCCTGTCAGTCCTACCTTGCTTGTGCTTTAGTTCATCTCTGCAGAACTTTGTCAGTTAGATGTGTTCTGTAATCCTAATGGAATCAGAATCACAGAATGTTGTGAATTGGAAGGGGCCTTACAGCCCATCCAGTTCCACACCCTTGCCATGGGCAGGGTTGCCACTCACCAGATCAGTCTGCCCAGGGCGCCATCCAACCTGACACTGAACTCCTCCAGCAATGGGGCATCCACAGCTTGTCTGGGCAGCCCATTCCTATGCCTCACTATGCTCTGAGTGAAAAATTTCCCCCCTAACATCTAATCTGTATCTTCCCTTTTAGTTTAAAAGCAACCCCCCTTGTCCTATCACTGTAAGACTACATGAACAGTTGGTCTCCCTCCTGATTATACGCTCCTTTTAAGTACTGGAAGGCCACAATGAGGTCTCCCTGGAGCTTTCTCTTCTCCCACCTAAACAAGCCCATTTCCCTCAGCCTATCTTTGTAGAAGAGCCTTATTGCTTCCTCTGATGTCCATAGTTCCCTGTATCTCTTGGAAACCCTTCTCCGATACAACCAGTGATCTCATTTGTACATCATCTGTCACCCCTCACATGCTTTAGTCCCAGCCTGCTTGTTTTCTTGCAAATTTCTTGCAAACTTCTTTAGGACAACACAGACCAAGACATGCCTAGAAAGCTGAGCAAAAGAGAAAGAACAAGGAAATGTCTCTTCCCCTTCTGGGGCAACTCAGTTGGGCCTGGCAGATAGCAGGATCCCGACGCCTGGTCCCCGGTCAGGCATCCGGATGCGCTGTGCGCCTGCATCTCAGGACTGTTCTCAGGCAGTGTGCTAAGTGTCAGTCTGAGGTCTCTAATCAGAGTCACAAAGAAGAAAGAGTTCAGGAACCATTTTGGAATGTTTTTCTTTGTGGAAATACATCATTTATGTCCATTGCACGTGGCAGGGAGAGGAAAAAAGCCATCACGGGATTGGCATAAAGTGACACAAAACGATGAATAAAAACTGTTGATGTACTGAGAAACTATTCTGCCAACTCCCAGTTAAGGACAATGAATTTTATTTTGCTTGCTGTAGCTCTTCTTATTTCTTCCCATCACACACTTTTTAGCAATATTTGCAAAAACTTTGAAGCAATATTGCTACAAATACATATTTAAGATTTGATTACTCATTCTCTTCCACTATCATGTGCCAGACATGCAGCCTACTCTAACAGATTACTGTTTTTAAAGTTGTTACAGGAAGGTTAAATAAAATGCTACTTTTATGACACTGAATATCTTTATGATGTTTTAGCTAAATCATAGGCTGTTTGATGATGCCACAGATGTTCCAGGTATTAAAATCAAACCGACAAAATGTCATCGGTCCTTCACTCTAGACACTGTATCTCTGATCTTTAAGCACCTATCATTTGTTGTACTGTACCTTAGGAGCCTGTCCCTGCCACACCTCCTGCTGTACATTTAAGGACACAAGGAAAAGTCTAAGCATATCCAGCCTGCTCCAATAGTCAGATCAAAGTCTGAACTGAAGCCACCGTAAATCTTGATTTTCCAAGTTCCTGTCCACTGTGATCATTAACCTACACCTTTCAGTATGGCCTTCTTATCTGATTTATTCACTTTTGAAGTCTTGGGAGAAGGTATATATATAAAACATACTGTCTGTAGAAAAATTATTAAAAATAAAAGATGTGGCTTCTAAGGTAGCGTGAGAAGAGTGACTTCTGTTGCAATCTTTATGTGGGAAAAGGAGCACTCAGAAAATGTGAATTAAAGAAGTACAGAATTTTTGTTTTGCATTGTTGAGCTTACTTTTTAAAATACAACTAGAGCTGGACAGAGATGTTGAAATGAGTATTTTGATGTGCTCTTGGTGAAATTTTTGATCTAAATTAAAAGAAAAAGCAGGCTAAAATGTTTGCTTATCCTTGTGCTTCTTGAAACAGGTGTTCTAGCTCTTTCCAGATTAATGTTTGACTGACACATGCGAAGTGAAAATGGAATTTCATTTGAAGTTATACAGATAAGAAATTACAGTGCAATTGCTTTAAGGAGTTTGGGGCCTCAGCAAGTTTTGCGGAGTAATTCAAGTATGAAGAAAACCAACTTATTTTAAACATTTTCAAATCTTGATTTTTTTAGTATTGTAATCTATTTTTCAACACACTTGAAATGTTTCAAGAGATGAAAGCATCTCATTTTTAAATCATTCACATCCATATGCCATCTTTTTTTTTTTTTTTTTCCCCTGTCTAGAAGGAATACCTGGGCTGAAGCAGGCCAGTTACTTAGAAAGCTGTGTTAGGAAGGTACCAGTAAAAGAGAAGGATTTCAAATGATTTGCCATACACTATTTTGAAACAGTGAGAACAGGAACAGAATTATCTATGTAAGTATAGGCTCTAAAGGCACCTGCACTTAAACCCCTTTGCCTTGACTTACTAGTGTAAAGTATGGTTTAAAAACATGTCCAAATAACTTACTTGCTTACGGTCTTCTCATTCAAATATATGTGATCAATGCGTGGTGCATACTTCTCTTCGCCAAATGATGTAGAAACATACTTTAAATAAAAGCTGAAAAAATGTCACTTAGAGAAACATTTTCTAAACGCAGCATGGAAGTTACATCCATGTCTCTCATTAATGTTAATACCAGTTGTGCAGCTAACTCTTTGCATGGTACCCGTAAGTCTGCTTTCAGGACTCAAAAAAAGAAAACGATGCTTTACTTTTATAGGACTCTTGCCAAATTTAGAGCACTGAAATAGAGCAAGGCCAATCATATTTCATGTTTCAGAGTAGAAGAAAATGGCCAGGAGATGAGATCTTTTCCCCTAAGGTATTGCACTTTCTGCTGCAACATTATGGGTTTCTTTCTCTGAAGTGCTAAGTACTGGAGTGCTGGGTACCACAAAAGCCACAACAGGGAGCTGACAAAAGGGAAATCCACGTCTTCTGAATTTTTGAAAGCTCTTGTTCTGTTGGTTAGCATGGAGAAATAACCCATAAAATCTTACACTAGCTGTGACTGACAGTTCTGAGTCACTCAGCACCTGCCTCATTTATGGTCTTGCTTGTGCAAGTTTGGCTAAGTTAGGCCTTCAAGTTTCTGTTGAAGCTTCATGTATGTTTATTATCAGTTCATACCTTTAGCAAAATGCAAATTACATTGGGTGGACAAAGTAAAGTTCCTTTACATTTGCTTATATCTAAATGTCATTATGTAATTGATACTTTCTTACTTGACAATTCTCTCAGGACCATTCCTTGTTTTTGGATAGTTTCTCTCCCAAGACAGCAAAAATGATTAGGCACAGTCTCACAATCCCAAATTTACAAATGCTCCTGTATGTCTCACAGTACCATTTCTTGTCATTATGCTAGCTTTCTTTTAAAAAAATTGATTTTTTAATATTATCAATATTTAATATTGATATAATATAAAAAAACTTATCAGAATACTGCATTTCCATTGCATTTATGCTCCATTAAACTCCATTGACTGCATGGGAAAATTATCATCAAAAGTATCATCTGAACTTCACAGCATCTATCTCAGACTCTTACTTTGTTCTTGCTGGAAATGTGGGAGCCCCACATTTGCCACTATATGGGGGAAGCACACTGTGCCTGCACTATGGACCACTAGGCAGCAGTGGGAAAGGCAACATCTCCACCTGCTAGAAAGTATTAAATGTGTCAGTAGTTGGGCTGTCTTGCTGAAGGTGGTAGCTTCTTTTTGTCTAGTACTTCTCCTGTGAGCACCCTATCTTGGAGCTCAAGTCAGTGGCCATTTCTAACTTTTCCAGGGTGTGTCTGTATTACATTCGGTGTGCTTATAAGAATTGTCTAAGTGTTAATCTTGTATAGTCATTTTTCTTGATATCCAGACATCTTGCATGAAATAAATACAACTAGCATACCTCCACATGTAGAGCAATCTGTAATGATTTGGTCTTCTCTTCACAGTTTTCATTCTGAATATTTTTTCCTTTGACCTTTCTGTAGTAATCCATGTTTGAAATAGCTAAAGTTTTGGAATTTCATTGAGAAGCTCCACAGTTTATTGGAGAGAACTTCTGGCTTCCCTAGTTTTATTTGTATTGGTTCCCCATAGAATTTAATGCCCAGAAATCTTGTGAGCTAATGTTAGATCTCACAGTTTTCTCAAACACATTAAAAAAAAAAAAAAAAACATAAAGAGGGAAAAATGCCTTCTTCATTTAACTTTGAAGTGCGATCCGTGGCTTTTTCAGAAGCCTCTTGCAATAGTGCAACAAAGATGCATATTCATAGTTTCTGTTGGAATAACAAAAGGGAGATGAGTAAAGCAGGAATCCTTTGTTACTAGCAAGAAAATGTTCTCAATTTTCAGCAACTCACACTGCATTGTTAACTTGCAAAGATTTAGAAAAGCTGCATCTAGAACAGATAATAATTTGTACTTAGAGCCTTTCATGCAAAGCCATCAAAACAGTTCATAAAGGCAGGCTTTGTTACTTCCAGGGCACAGATGAGGAAACCGAGGCACATGATTTATGTGGATTAATCTTGAGTGCAATGTAAACTCTATCGTAAACTGAAGAATCCTAGTTTTCTAGTCTATTTAGCTTATCTATGTGGTGTAACTGTATTTACATGCTGATACTGCTGTTACTGAATGTCTAATGTATTATATAATGAATGGGAAATTATCTGTTGAATTATAAATAGTGGATACAATAATAAATGATAGTTACTTATGTGGAATAGATTTGATCATTTATTGCTACCGGATGTCAGTAATAAAAATCATTATAAAAAGCTAATCAACTTCATAGTCTCACAAAACAAAACATACTAGCTATCTGTTACCTTCCTTTTAAGTTTTATTATTAATGTTCTATTGTTGTTTTAACATAGAACACAATGAAACCCACAAACCATTCTTTTCAATTTAAAAAATGTCAGGTATTTCATTTAGGTACATGAGTATTGAATCATACTGAAGAGTGTAAATTTCAGTTATTTCTCACAATAAAACACTGAAATAAGGAGAAGGGGATGGCAGTAGGGAGAAGAACAGCAATAATCATCAATAAGTGAATAAAGCCAAGCTGATAATAATGTGACACTGTACTGGTTTAACGCTGGTGGACAGCAAGAACCTCTAAGCCTCTCTCCCATTCCGAAGCCTCAGAAGGACAGTGGGATAAAATATAATGAAAACAAACAAACAAACAAACAAACAAACAAAAAACCTCATGAGTTGAGATAAGGACAGGGGGATGTCTCACCAGTTGCCATCATGGGTTAAACAAACTCAGTGTGAGAAAGCTTGGTATAATTTATTGCATAACCGATAGAGCAGTGAGAACTAAAGGCAATCTGAAAATACCTTGCCCCCACCCACACTCTTCTACCTCCTCCCCTCAAGCAGTACAGGGAAGTGTGGGTTGGAGTCAGTCTATAATGCCTTGTCTGTGCCTCTCTGTCATGGTCAGTCTCTTCTTCTACAACAACCCACAGGATGCTGTCCTTCCTGAACTGATTTCTTTAGGTCTCTCTCTGTTTTGCAAGCAGAACATCAAATATAATTATATATAGCTAATATAACTAAAGAAATAATTTGAATTTAGCCATTTTATGCCAAACATCTCCATTTTACCATAAACACTTGAAAATGAATTGTATGGGAAATCTACGAATGAGACAGCAGCTAACATTGTAGATCTGCCCTATATTGGCTTCAGTCACCTGATTAAGTAGCTTTTCACTTTAGAGTGTTTAAGTGAAAAATGTATTGGTTACAAAATTTGGACAGTTTTCCCATTTATGATAGAAATCCTATTAAAATTAATCACTCTTTCCATTTAAAATAGCCTGATAAAAATTTAAATCATGAAAATGCTATGCTACATTTAAACTATCGTTCAGTTAGCTTATTAATGAGATCAAAAGTTACCACTTTTTTGTGACACTTGATCATTTGAAAGCATGTCAAGAACTTAAATCAAAGACCTTTCAAATACATTTTTATGGAAATAGTCATATTGGAGCCAAAATGAATACCTTTTCTCTAAAGCCACCGCATTTATCCAGAAAATAAAATACTGAATGGAACAGGAACTAATTCTTCATCCCAAAGCTGTAAACGCTCAGCACAATGAATATGTGGCCTGAAAGTTATACATAGTTTAACATAGGCACATCTGGTGCACAATTCCTAATCAGGTCTGGTTTTATAAAGAGTTTCAAGTATTCTTTCTTTTACATAGTGCCTTCACTATGACTATCACAATACTCATGCACAGTGCCCATCATTACAGTGATATTAGGTTGTCTCACTATTTATGAGGAGCAATCAGAGGGGACTAATAAAAATCTTCCTAATCAAGTGGTGATAATAACTTTATACCTCATTGTCAAATACCCTCATTCTGTTATCAGTCTTCTATTTTGTCAAATCTCTGTGAAAGTCTCACTTTATTCACAATTTAAAATGCATTCAATGCTGTGGAAAAAAATTCTGCTTCACTTTGGAAAGTTCTTTATTTATTGATTAAGCAGCAGTTTAAATGTGCCACTTAAATGTGTCACTTAAATTAAATGCGTAGAGGTGCCAGACTCAAACCTAGATGAATATTGGTGTAGCGCTGTTGTGAATGCTTTTTAATAAAAGTCCAAAACAGAGGTTAACCTTTTTGGGAGGTCATCGGTTTGAAGGTTCAATTGTGAATGAAGTACCAGTTTGAAAACAGTGAACATTGTTGCACCTGCTTTTGGTTATTCTATTGGACTGCTAGGTCGGGAGTGGATTTCCTGGCAGCTTGGGTCCCCTTGGCTTGAGTAACCCCAATTCAAGCCTGTTTTTGTGAGAGAAGTTGGTTCTTTGCATCCCTTTGGTCATGGCAGGGACACAGACCACCATACCTAGGTGTTCAGGAGCATGGGATGTTTCTCCTGTCCACTTCCACCATCGGAAGGACCCACGAGGAAGGCTGCAGGGAATAAGCATCCTGGTGAGAGTCCCTCCATAGTTTAGAAGAACCTGCCATTGGGCTCCTAGTGTAAAAAATAAAATGGCTTTAAAAAAGGCCTGGTCCAGTTTTCAATCCATTGATAAATCTTTACCATTTTCCATCATTACTATGTAATGAAGCATTATTCATTGTCTGCAGGGCAGCCGGGGATCCTTCGAAGTAGTGCAAAATACCATTTCTGAAAAGGATGACAGAGTGCTTGACTTAAACCAACACATCTGAAGAAACAGTTAGCATTAAATTCTAACCCCACCAAACTACAAAATGTGCCATCAAAACTCATTAAAATCATATGTTCACCTTGGTTTCCTTCTGGAGCACCTTATGAAAAAAACAAACTTTGCAGCTGACTCCTAAAATGCAGGCACGTACCAAAGCCATCTTGTTCAGTACATTTGTTTATCTTGGGTTCGTTGTTTTGTTGCAGAAATATGTTAGACCCTTAATCCCAGTAGGAAACTGAAACTGTGAGAAAGACAAAGTCTGGCTGACCCCCTACAAGAATAAGCAGCAAATCCTGCTGAGAAACAGCAGTAGCAAAAACGGAGGATATTACCAGAGAGTTTTGACTTGGATGATGACAACTGTTTAAAAAATGCAGTGACTGAAGGAGTAATTCTTCTGCACCCTCCCACTTCGTCTGTATTAAGCATGTAACAAATGGTGAATTGAAATCTATACTGGTAATAGTGTCAATGAGGGATCAGGATTATACATGATACTTCCTCAATTTGTTATGCCTCATTAGCATTGTGGCTTATTGCAGAGAACGACACAGTTCCCAGGCATTCCCTCATGGCCTGTCCTGATGGATAATGGAAATAAAGAAAGGAAAGGCACGGGTGACACAGTACTCTCACAACATTTATCAGGGGCATAGTTAGTTGGGTTAGGTATGCTTTGCATTCTCTGTTAGAGTCACATATTGATCTGAATTAATAGTCGTGCACTCTTGGTACTTTTCCAAGGAGCAACCCTTTGGAAGGGACTGGTTCTAATGAATACCTATGTTTATTCTCTGAAAAATTATTTACACGGCCAGGAGAAAAAGAAGCAAATACGGTTCTTTACACCAGACACTCAAATTCTCCTCAGTTTAAGCTCTTCTAGCTGACCTGCTTTTATGAGAGGCGAAATTCTGCAAAATTAAATGGATGTATTTATCTTATCTGAACTTAGACTTCAAGAATAGCTAAATGATTCTGGTTATAATATAAATGGTTCTAAAAAAAATTGTGTTTTGTTTCTTTTTTTTCTTTTTCAGTTCACAGTTAAAATTATTTTCATTTTTGTTTCACATCTTTGTCATATCCTGGCACGTAAGCTAAGTAACAGCCACTTTGAAAATAAAACTCATTTAGGAAGCCTTGATTTCAAGAAAAATGAAGACACTAGTAAGAAATGAGGGATAGAAGCCTTTAATCAAGCAGAATGATGCTGAAAACTGACTTGGTGTATGTTCACACAATGTTATTTAGGACCAAGCTTCTGTCCAAATGAGAACTAAGATTTTCTGACCACCTAAACCACTCTGCTTTCCTCTGCAGGAATCCTCCCTGCTTTGAAAGCCACCAGGAGGCCTGGCCTTCCCAGGAAAGCACCAGTAGCAACCAATGACTTGGCTACCTCTTTCTCCTTCACAGATGGGATTAATGCCCAATTTTGTGAGCATTTTTTCTCTTCCTCCTGTTTGTTCTACTGCGAAGTCAGACAGCTTAGTATGCTTCAAAGAAGCATCGTTCCTGCTGCTGAATCAGCTGGTATGTAGAATTAAAGTCTTCTCCTTTCCTACCTACCTCTTCTCAGCTGATAGGTGTGCTTGATTGCCTCTTAATGCAATCCTAATTTCATCCTCGTTGCAGTATAGATGGACTGAGACTTTTATTTGGGGTTGGGCAAACTGTAAAATTGGTTGGTGAAAGTCTTAAGAACTGCTGAAAATAAGGTGTACAACTGGATTTCACTTGATGTTGATTATTGCCAGTAGATGTACAGTTCTATGCTTGTTAGTGGTAAAATGTTGCCTAAGGTGACCGTCATAAGCATGATAGCAAACTAAGACAAGGCGAGGTTTTGCATTTGAGTTCAGCGCTGTTAATGCCAACCCCAAATAGTAGAGAGATACTCTAGTCTCTGCAAATGCACTTTCCCTCCTAGCTCACATTGTCATGTATACTATTTTTATTACAAGTTAGAAAGCAAGGGGTTTTAGAAGTAATGAAATTTTATCTGCATTCTCAAGGATTTTGTGAGAGCCATGATTTCAAGCTGATAAGTGTTAAAATGAGTCAGAGGGAAAGAAGACTAGAAAAAAAAAAGATACATAATTAATGCTAGCTACCAGTAGACATCTTGTGAGAGAAAGTGGTAAGCAGTTTTTGCCTTTATGTAGAGAAGACAAAGCTGGTGTGAAAAGCAAGGCTGGTGTGAAACCCATTCTGGAGCAATGGAAATCAAGAAAACTAAAAACAAACACAAAAACAAAACAAACAAACAAAAAAAAGCAAACAAACAAAACAACCCTGTTCATCAGCAAGGAGCCTATAAGGAGTAGAATGGAAAAAAGTCGAACGTGTGTTACCAGCAGATATATGAGGACTCTGCACATAGGTGAGTCTATAGTATAATTGTATGATGTATTGAATCCCCTTTTTTGTGTAATGTCTGGAATTTCACTTGCTGTTTTTGTAGCAAACAAGAAGGTTGTGGTGTACCCAACTGATACAGATGAGACATTAGATACAGTTGTCAGCAAAACCACCTGTTCAATAACTTGCATGAGAAAAGAAAATAAGTGATAGTGGGAACTGCATGCTTTCTTCTAAATTAGCCTTCACTTCAGGGAAACAGAGTTGCTATTTAGGAATAATAGTAGTGAAGAAGGTTAGGCCTACAAGCTTATTTGAAGTCTTATGTGTATTCACTGTCTAGATGTATAAGAGAGGAGATGAACCTCAAGTAGATGCTCAGTCATGTCAGAGAATCTCCATGTTTTGTGGGAATGATGTTTCATTATAGTGATCTGTATGGGTGAATCTTGAATTGTAAGAGAGGCTCAAGGATAACAGCCAACCTTTCCATTGTGCATGAGTTTCACTGACACACAGAAAGCTTGAGGTACTTTCAACAGTTCAGCTGATTACTCACATAAGAACTGTAAACCTTTCCATGTCAACTGTACCTGCAACCCTGAATATATATGAGGTTATTTTTATTTCTAGGGGAAGAGTATTTGCAGTTATTCCCTTTAAGATGCCCTAAAGCAACATTTGAATGTTTGCAGTGTGGGGAACTTCAATTTCTTGGCATCAACCATGTTCTGTGAGTTAGTCTGTCAGCAACCAGTCAGTAATTATATAATCTGACCTGCAAAGCCTTTTAAAAAAGGCATTTAAAACAAAATACCTAAGATCAGAAAATGTAGACATTGAAAAGCTTTTATGGTGCTAGAATAATCATTCAAATTGTGTTCTAAAAGTAGCAAGTATAGCATTAAATGTATATCTATATATCTTTTTAACCTTTATACAGGCAGCAGGAGCACTGCAAGATAAATTTACATTTCATAGTGTGAAACAAACCATCCCACAAAGATACGATAAATCATCAGAGGAACAACGAGGTGCCATGACACATGCATATGTTTTTCTAGTCACATGAAATGAAGATATGAGGCACACAACCCAATCTCCATCTCAAAGGTTTGTTAACCATAACCAAGCGTGACTGCATAAAGAGCAGCCTCGCTGAAATTTCAAGTATGGATTTATTTTTTTTTTTGCAACAGTATTTCCCCAATTTTTTGTTTTAATAATGTGCCTTGGTCAATCCACTAACCTAGTTTTCAAATCACAATCTTAAGACTTTGTTATATAGGCACAAGGGCAACATAGACTTACTTCCAGTGATATTTTGATTACAAGGAGGAAAAAAGGCTGCCATTCCAGCAAAACAAGTTCTGTAAGAGGATTATTCATTCTGGTTCAACATCATTGATTTGTGTGAGCGTAGACCAGAAAGAAGTTTGGACAAATAAGTTTGCGGAAACAAATAAAAAATTCCCATGTAAATATTATTTTAACCAAGAAGTAATTTCCATAAAAGCAAATGAACAAATTCAGTGTAAAAAATATTGATTTTCTCTCTTTTTTTTTTTTTTTAAACTTTATTGTTTTTCCCATAGAAATCCAAACCAACACATTTCAGTTTGTCTTTGTTTGACCCAAATAAGGGTATGGGGGAAGGGTGTTGAAAACTGAGCCAGATTGTTTTAAATCAACTGACTTGGCATAAAACCACATTTCCTACCAATGCTTTTGCTTTGCCAATCAGAGCTTCAATTCCCGATCTCTTTTGGGCCAGCCTCCCTAGAAGGCCATATATCCTATAAAGTAATAAATGGATTTCACTGACACATGGCTTGTCTACGAGATAATTAATTCTCAGTAAGCAAGAATATGAATTTACAGTGTACTAGCTATGCTGCACTGACTCTCCATATGGACATCCTAATTGCATCGTGGCTTACTCTATCTAAAGAACATTAGAGATATAACTACGCAGGCTCGTTACTAGGAAGAAAGTGAGGATAAGGGTTTACTACTCTCTATGGCACTAGCTGCTATGCTTGAATTGCCTTGGTGAATGCTCCTTTCTTGGAGTAATGTGACAGAGCCCTGAGTGTCCAAGATAGCCTTGCTGTAGAATAATTCTGTTTGGAACCTGAGCTGGCCTTTTCAAGGAATTGTTGATCCATATCATGCATCATACTTCAGATTATGAAGCAGCTCACTTGCTCTGTGCACTTCTAATTCCCTTCTGTGTGGCACCAGATGGAAGAGAGACATGTATAGATTCATCCCTTCCCAAGGTACAATTCAGTATGCATTTACTGATCAGTATCTTCAGTTTTTCAGAACAGATTGCACGAGGGTCTTGTTCAACACCAATGCTTTGTCCTTGCTGTGGGTTTGATTCTTCCAAAATGCCTAACCGGTTTGGGCAAATTTCAAAGGATATTTGTTCAGGTAATTCCAGCTGGATATCATGTACTAATCTACCATACTCCAGACATGGCATCTGTTCTGGCTTCCAGCTTTATCGGTTCAGGAAAGTGGCAAGTGCTCATGAGTGCAGTTGGAGGCAAACACTAACCAGGTTCCTATCTTTCTTCAGCCTAAGCACAACAGCATTTCAGACTCATACCATTTGTAGTTGCTACTGTATTAATTCAGTTTTTCATGGCTGCTGTTTCAACTGGAAGCCTCATGGAAGGATTTCATATGAAGTTGTCAAAATGCTGGTTTCTAATCAGGACTAAAATAGCCTGGAGCACACTTCCAGGCCAATGAAGCCTGGAGATGGTAGAACTAGGGAGTTCAAAGATGGACTGTCTAGTCGAACTCTGTGGCCAGGTATGCATAGTGTCCACAGTTACCTCTAGGTCTCCTCCTCCTCTTTTTATTTTCCTCTTCTCTTGCCACTCAAAGGACCATCAACTTCAAAGTGTGCTTTGCCTTTAGGGGTATTACCCTTTGTTTTGCTTATTGTTGCCTCTTAGAAGCCAAAGGGCACAGAAAAGAGTTTGCTTTATCTGCTGATGGCTCCTTTACTCCACCTGTAATTTTCACTATTGCACAATGTTAAAGACTTTTGACAGATTAGGCTGACAGTAGGTAACATATTCTGACCTTACTGGGGAAAGGCATGAGGATAGTGACAGACAACATCTGAATGGAGTCGCATATGCAACAGTGATAAACCTAATATTCTTAAAAGATCAGAAAAAAAAATGTTTGCAAGATTTTGTTCTTTGCTTCAGAAGTCTATGCGTACAACCTCTGTGTTTTTATTTTTAGCCATACATTGAAATACATTATCCATGTGAGGCAAGTGGAAAAATTTCATGCTGAAATGTATTTATAGTGAGTACCCAGCCTAAACATGGCATCAGACACACATAAAAAAATACAAATTTGCAAGGTGCTTTAAATCTAAAATTAGATCTGAATTTTACACATCTTTCTATATATGTACGTATATACCTGTGTATGTAAGTTCTACTGTCAATTTATGAATAACATAAAACTCCATTTCCAACTTTCGGAACAGCAGCCTGGTATTGCAAAATAAAATAAAATTAAAACAATACCATCACCACCACTACCAAAATAACCCTAGCAAATTCCTCAGCATCAATTCTTCTCACATTTAGACCACCTAAAGTGTGCAGAGCTACACTGGGGAGACTTGATCAGTTGCAGTCATTTGATACAGCAAAGACATCCTGCCAAATCTAAAGTCTTCTAATGTAAGTAAATCCTTTAACTTGAGATGGATTGTAATGTTATGTTGTTTTATGGGAATAATCTTCATAGTGAATACTGCACTCAGAAATAAGGGTTTGAGTTGAGAGATTCTCAAATAAATAGAAATATTCTTTTTCTTGAAAAATCTGGCTCTTCAGTTTGTCAGCCCAACGAATCTCTAGGAATTAATTTCTGATGCACTTGAAGAAATTTCTGTTCATGATTCATTCATAGAGAAATAAACAGTAAGAACCTTTTTCCACATCAACTTGCAACTCCATTCATATTTATCAACTGGTTCTTAATCCATTTAATCCAGCCAGAGTGCCTGTGAAAAGGAGAGAGGTATGGTGTGAAATGTGACAGCCACCAGAGCAGCAGGAGGAATCTGTTATTTCATACCCATCCTTCCATGTTGCAGTAGTTCTGTGGCTCCCAAACGTGATGGAGTGGGCGCCTGCACAGAAGCAGTTCCCAGGGAGATGCTCAGTCTCCATTACTGAGGCAATGCTTGGCACTGTGTCCTCAGGGGAAGGAATGGGGTGGAGAAGCAGAGGGCACAGTGGTTGGTGAGTGTCTAGAGGTAGGAAATGTTTGCTTATATTCTTTTTTTTTTTTTTTTTTAACTAAGTGTTACTTCTCCTTTCTTTTACTTTGGAGGTCTGAGAAACTGGCTTTGTCCCTGTTCCTCTACCATGACCTTTACTGTGAGACATCTGTGTGGATCAGTAGGAAGAATGGGTTTGGTGTGAGCAAAGGTCAGCTGTGGATTTTGGATTTTGCAGATGCATGCTTTTGAAGCTCTGTATTAACACTGCTTTTGAATCAGTAGCCTCATCTCAAACTGTAAAACTTCTGCGCTCAGTTCGGTGCTTTAATGGCACTTCAAGCTACATTCCAGCCTCTTAACCATAATCTATGTTTTCTTGGCACTGAATGTGTGAACAAATTTGGGATTTGGTGGGGTTCTGGGGGGAGATGAATTTCATCCTGTAGGAGAAGAAAAACTCAATGTCATTAATAATGGAAATTCATATTAAATTTGGATGCTTTTAGTGGAATTTTATATTATGTATCAAATTCTCCTGGCCAGGCAGGAAGGGGGGGGTGTGAAATACTTATTCTCAACCATCCGGGTTTTAGTCACAACTGATAAATGCGAATGGAGTTGATAAATGCTTATCTTAACATTACAGGTACATTTAAAGGTACTGGCTGCGTCCCTTTCACAGGTGTGTGTAGTGCTGAGAAAAACTCTTAGCCTTTTTTCACTTGATTGCCAAATCCCCAGACCTGCAGCAGGGCTTCCTGCTCTGTGCCCAGCTGCCAGATGGTGTTCTGGGATTCAACCCCTGCGCTGCCTGCTCCTCTCTTCTGTACACTGGATCCCTTTGCTGTCCTATGACCTGTGTAAAGTTGAGAACACACCTGGTTGACTGCATGAAGAGCTTTCCCTCATCCATGAGTTCATCTTCCCCTCCAGTCATAAAATTGGCCCATGAAAGGGAACATTGGAAGAAAAAGGACAAAAGCTTGACTAAAGTAATCAAAGGAAGGGAAGAAGGAAGAGGTGATGAGAGCACCAGAGCTCAGCATGTAGGATGAAGGGAGCTGCACCAATCAGGAAAAGATGTTTTCTGTTTTTCACCTGATGACAGTCCCTCCTAAAGTACTGAGACTTGAAATTAAAACAGAGACTTCATTTCATGAGTGTGTGTGATGTCTAATGCTGGTTTTATAGAATTATGTGGAAACCTCATGCAAATTTGCCTTCAGGCTTTTCCGTGTCCTGACCCAAACAGCTCTTTCCTCCTTTCAGTGCTTAGCAACTTGTATCGTACTAAACT
The DNA here is from genome assembly GCF_026119805.1 of Tympanuchus pallidicinctus. Lineage (NCBI taxonomy): Eukaryota > Metazoa > Chordata > Aves > Galliformes > Phasianidae > Tympanuchus > Tympanuchus pallidicinctus. The sequence continues at coordinate 8,337,096 of NW_026294744.1, forward strand.
ACAGAAACAGTGTATTAGTTTACCCAAAGTCACTGTCATCTGTTGGCATTTTGCTTTATGCATAAGTGACTGATGCAGATGTGCCAGTGCAAGAAGTCTTACACTCAAACCCCTGCTAGCAGCAGACAGATGGACAGATTCCAGGTTGTCTTAGTTTTTTCAATTAGCTGTTCTAATACAATTCCTCACCAAATATTTCTGATCTTCAAGGTGTTGCATTTACAAGAAAGCATTAGAGGTATCTTTGCTTACCAGATTAAAGAAACTAATTATGTTGAGGATTTTTTAGTACTTAAAAAAACAAGAAGTGGGTGTTAGTTCTGTGTCATGCTACAAAACATCAACATGGTGACCCCATTTAATTATTTTCTTCTTTCACTAAGCTCCTAGATCTGCAAGACTTCTTGCATTTCACAGGGACAATGGAATACTCAAAGACAAAAGATGATGTCTAAAAAGAAAATAACTAATTAGATGTCAAAGCTTTATTTTAAAAGTGCTCAGTGGGAAAAACATTGAGGGATTTTACACAGATGCAAAGGCAAACAGGAGGTTTATCCTATTAACTATGTGCTTCTAATCCATATATCCACTCAGAATCTAGCCATTTTATCCATCAGCCAGGCTGGGTTGTATTAAAGAGGGACAAAATCTGAGAATGACGTGGATATTTTTATGGCTTACTGTACCTTTTTTCATATGATGTCATTTTTCTGAGTGAATAGCTTTCCCAGGATGATTGCTGAAATGAGAATTGTGTACCAGAGTATCAGTCATTCTATATGTCTGCTACAAGTGCTTCTACTTCTTTAATGCTGCTGAATTTTTCTTCATAATGCACAAATGCACACAGTTTTCATTATAGTTCTGAAGCAAAAGTGGGGAGGACTAGAAAATAAGAAGGTACCAGTCAGCACCTTTTTAAGCATGCACAATGTGCAATTCAAAATGTTGCAGGACCCAATTGACAATCTAATATAATTTGAAGGCATAAACTCATGGAACAGTTTTCTGACAGACACTTACATGCTGGCGAAGTCCCACATATGTTATCAGCAATTCTGCAGCATGGTTATGAGGAAAATTGTTTGCATGTTAATTATTACATCAAAAGAATACAATAGTGTTCCCTGATCCAGAAGACACTTCGGAAGTCACCAAGAAAAGCTCCAAGTGGAGGAAAAGCGTATAAGGTAAATAGTGTCTTTTTCAGGAAAAAATAAGGACTGAGGCCCTGTGAAGTGCTGGTTAAGTGTAATACACTTCATGCAGATTCAAAAGTGCAAAATGCTACTATATAGAAGATGATGACAGATCTTTGCTCTTGTCAGCAGAGAGACAGTAACTGTATCAAGTCATTATCACCCAAGTTGTTACTGTGAAGTGTAAATAAAACAAAAATAGCGCCACAGAGGACTGTGAGATTGTTGATCCAGATTCTGGATATTTGGAAACCAGCAACAGAAGACTCAGCTGCGAAACACCTTCATCTTGAGCTGGAAGCTGAATTTAGAGGAGTGCTATGTTTTATCATGAAAAGAGAAATCATCCTCTATCCAGACAGCTTGTGATAAACCCGACAGCGATAATCTAGCACTAAAGACGGTCTAAAGCAGCCAATTCAAAAGAAAAATACCTTCAAGTGGTTTGGAGTAGAACAGCTTTACAGATGAGAGATGACATCAAAGTAGAAACTGTGAAAGAGTTGTTGTCTTCTTGATGATGACAATTCAATCACGGTTCACTAATTATACCTATTTCAGTCGCAGTCTTTCCTGCACAGCGTTAGCAGAAGAAAGATTTAAGACCATCAACCACAATTCTTCACTCACTTGAAGTTTTAGTGCCAAGATTTAGTTTATGTAGTCACCTGCTGAAAGAAAGCCATTTACCAAAGCACATTTTGTTGCTATTTATTGTTCAGTCTTTAAGAGGCAATGTGGAGCTTATTTGACTCTGATGCAGCAGATTTCAAACTAAAGAGGCTGATGCAGGCCTTTTTATCTACAAGCTAGAATCAGCCTCAGAGGGAGAGCTGGTACTGTCACCATACGTTGTCTGCCATGTGTATAGTGTACTGGCTTGTGATTGTGCTGACAGACTTGAGGAGACAGTATGCAGAAAAGATGCATCTCTGTTTTCAGCCTCTGTTCACTAGGTTACAGCAATTAAGACCCCTGGTTAATGCTTTGAAGAGCAGCAGGAAGCAATTACCTTTTCTCCTGGTGAAGGACACGGAGTCAGGTGAAGTACTGAAAGCATTGCTGTGCTTGCAGAGCCCAGTTTGGATACTTCCTTGTTCATGTACCAAAACAGCCCCTCAGCACTTCAAAACTACCTTGATATGCTGTTTGTGCATGTGGACTTCTACATATGTTTGCAAATCCACCATGTGAAAGGTAGTCTTTTAATTACTTGCTATTTATTTATTCAGCTCTATCAAAAATTGAAGAAATGAAGAAATAAATGAAGAATTCTTGGTTAAGATTGGTTTTCTAACAGTTCTTGGGGAAAAAGGTAGTATACATGATCATCAAGGAGGCAATGAATAACAATACTTGAATTCAAAGATGTAAATGTATTTACTATAAAATCAAGGGCAGTCAGTAGCTGCTATAATGGAGAGATGTAATACAACTTTCCAAAGCAATTCAACTCAAGCATATTTTAAATATATGGCCACGCTCTTTTTAATGCACCCCAGGATGCCATTGGCCTTTTTGGCCACGAGGGCACACTGCTGGCTCATGGCCAACCTGTCATCCACCAGGACACCCAGGTCCCTCTCTGCAGAGCTCCCCTCCAGCAGCTCATCCCCCAGCCTGTATTGGTGCATACAATTATTCCTCCCTAGGTGTAAGACTCTATACTTGCTTTTGTTGACCTCACCCGGTTTCTTACCGCCCAGCTCTCCAGCCTTTCCAGGTCTTGCTGAATGGCAGCACTGCCTTCAGGCGTGTCAGCCAATCCTCCCAACTTTGTATCATCAGCAAACTTGCTGAGGGTGGCCACCATCCCCTCATCAAGGTCATTGATGAAGATGTTGAACAAGACCGGACCCAGCACCGACCCCTAGGGGACACTGCTGGTTGCAGGTCTCCAGCCAGACTGCACCACCAACGACGACCCTCTGCGCTCTGCCAGTCAGCCAGTTCTCAAGGCTTACCAAGAAGCAAGCATACACTCTTTTCAAGGAGAAACTGTATTAATGATTAACTTGTCTTGATAAAAAGGTTGTGACCAGTTGTCCCAACGGAAGTTTTGATAGTTTCAGACATCAGTGAATGGAAAGGTATCACTATGATTTCAGGAGAAGTGTGCTTCATCTGAGCAGACAGGAATTCATCTCAAAACTTGACTGTTGCTTAAATCAGAGAATTAGAGATCAGACAAATAATGTCATGTCCACGTAGATCTTGTTTCCTGAGAGCATGCAACTTGGAAAAACTATGAGGAAAAAAACCTGGTAACTTTCGCTAGAGGAAAAATAAAATGTGTATCCTGCTGAAACCATCTTCCGGCCGTCTGTCTGTGTTTCTGTGAATTGAACAGTTAATATGATGTTTGCAGGACTTGTGGAACATGTCCAACAACTACCTCTCCTTGATGGTGCAGGAAGAAACAGAATGGATGCACTTTTTGTGATAACCTGGAAAATACCATAAAAGATCTGAGAGAAACAGCAGAAGAGACAGTGCAGGAATTGATCTTTAAAGCATAAAACTGGGCACAGTACCCAGCAATGCAGAAAACATTTGAATTCATTGCTGAGGATTGGTGATAAAGGAAACTTGTGCAACAAATATTCTCCATTTCCTCTGAAATTTGTTCTCTACACACTCAGTGTTTCAGCTGATGAGGACAAGTCAGACATCATTTCTCAAGACAAATTTCTTTGTATTCCTACTTCAACAGACAACCTTATCTTGTCTAATATATGGAATGTGGGTGTGAACTAGTCCCTAGACCCTTTACTTCACTCAGTGAAGTGCAATACAGCATAAGTATGCAAAAAAAGAGTGCACAAAGTCTGCACATAGTTTTCGTGTTGGGAAACCTGAGAGACTTAAATCACACTCAGAGAGTATAGTTATTAACAGATCTGAGCCTGGAAAATCACACGGTAACCAGATTTCTTCCAGCAATTAAAAAATTCATATGCTGTCTGTCCCTAAAAGTGCAACAAGCAATTTTAGTGAATTTAGTTACCAACATTTCAGTGCCAGCTAGGGTTGAGCATTTTCCAGCCAGCTTCCCCACGTATAGACTTTTCCAAAAGGCACTGCGTGCAAATCTCAAGCAGGAATTTGGAGATAATATCCTCATTGGAGCATTGGCCAGACATCTGATGCCAAAGGCAATCTGAATCATCCAGAGCAGTCCTGAAGCCTGGGGAATGATACTCCACCTGGCCCATGCCACACCAAAGCATGTGTAAGTAGTGAGAATGACCTCACAGGCATGGGCTGTGTCAGCAGCAAAGTTGTACCAAAGAAGAAGATCTCCACAAAGGTTCCAACAAGAATTTAAGTGAGCAAGATCAATGTTTTGTTGTACAGTACAGCTTGCACTCTTAATGAAAGGAAAATACTCCCCTTTATTCACTACTTTCTTTTCCATGGTTTTATTAAAAATATTCTCAATAATAGATAGGTGAATTCTCACTATGCAAAATGAATTATAAATAGACATATAATTGCTGGACAGTCATAAAGAACAAAATTACAGCTACTGAGCTACCAGTCACTGAAGATTACAGTATCTAAATAAAAGTAAATGTGTATAGATGCCTTCAAAAAGTATTACAATTTGCCACCTTTCATGGCAACAGGAAGATGACAGCAACAAGACTCCTAGCTCTGTTCATAGGCTTATTTAGCAAGGTTTTCTCAAAGGCAATTGCATATTCCTATTTCTTTCAGGAAAAAATATATTTTTTATTTTTTTAATTTTTTTTTCTTACAGTGGTGCAATACTTAAGGGAGAGAAGTAAAATACCTCAGGAAAGTTTAAATTAAAACGGATGTCATTTCTTGAAACCTGGATGGATTTCAAAATACATCTTCAATGTGCATCAAAATGAAATGAAGTGATTTTAAATTGAAAATACATACATATTTGAAAGAGGCTGCCATAGATCCTACACGCAACATGTCTGAGGACAATACTCAGAGCCTGAATTTTGGTGTCCTGTATCCCTAGAAAACACTCCAATAAACAGTACAGTGGCTGCTGTCAAAAGGAATTTGGATTTTTGAACCCCCTTCCTCTCCCACTCCTCCTTTTCCTGTATCATGGACCAAGGAAAACTTCTTAGGGGATGCTTTGTTAAAACTTAGGTGGTTTCATTTCCACATGCACTCCCTCATAATAAAGTTTTTCCATGACTCACATAATGGTAGTCAAGGCTTGGACAGTGCCCAGAGCCAGGTGTCTGAGCTATGCTTTGAAAATCTGGCCCAGCATTTCAGTACAAGGAAGGTTTGGCTGTGGTTTCATCCACTGCTCATTCAAAACCAACAGTAATTTAACTAATGGTATTCTGGAGTCCCCACTTTCTCAATGAACTTATCACAGACCACTAAATAAATTAGAGGCGATTCCTCCTAGAAGAAGTCATTGAAATATTCCATAAAATGAACAAATATAGTGAAAAACCATTTTCACATTCTGATGCAGAATCTGAATCCATATTTTAAATTTCCCCCAAATAGATTTGTGATTTACTTCTAGTCACTCTGAAGTTTGCCAGATTTGAACTGATAGTCTAGTGATAAGAAAAATATTTATTCCTTTTAGAACATTCCTGAATTAGGTTGAGCACTAACAGTGATCTCTTATAAAAATTGGAATGGAAATGTAAGATTTCTGTTATATCCCAAAGTAGACAGACAGAGGTTTGACCACTCCTTTTTGAGGACAATGCTACCAGTTTCAATGGCAACAATGTCTGAAAAGAGTGCAGGAAGGGGAGATTCTGCATTCTTGTCTAACCTGAAGTAATGCTACTATGGATACATTTTAATATCACTGGAAATTTGGCTCAAAAGCAATAATGAAAATGCTGAGAATACAAATGTTTTGTCACTTGAGATGATGTACAGGCAAAATAATTCTAAACAGTTTAATACTAATAGATTACCATCATTTTTACCATGTACATACAAATACAAAAATGAACCTTTTAAGTCATCGTTAGTCTACTTCAAGAATTTATTTTGTTTTTGCTGAACAATTCTTTGAGCTACCATAAAGTGCATCAACTTAGAATTTCTTCTTGAATTTTACTGTACCTGAAACTAGAGTAATTTGAATTTTCTAAGGTTCATTTCGTATTTCTTTCAAAATAAGCAGCAACACTGTCTAATGTATCATCAATGAAGACACGTCTTGTTAACAAAAACAGCTGTTGAATGCTACTTTCCTTTAATTACTTTCTTCAGCAGGTGGTGAAATTATCGTCTTCTGTAACACTATGCACTATGAACTAAAAATAGCAAGTTTGTAACTTAATATGATATAAACATGAACACTTCTGATGTTCTAGGTTTTATTTTTGTTTAAGAACTGTGAGAATAGGAAACAATAGAGGCAGAGCAGGAAGCTGAGTGTGATAGTTACATACCCAAGATACTTTCCTTCATGCATCATACGTATGCACATAATTATCCCACATTATAAATTTTGTAACAGTGTTTATTACAATTTTTTACTGCAAAGTCAAGAAATGAAAGGGACATGGTATGACCTCAAATTAGATTCCCTTGATGTGATTCCATATTAGGGTTCCAGACCTGCCAATATTACATCTAGAGTAACTTTACTTTCCTTCAGAAATCTTAAAGTCAGCACAATGACTTTCATGCCCACAGTCATATTTAGATCCAAACCTGAAAAGTGCTTCATTTGAAATCCCTGATGCTTTCTGTGTTTTGAAAGCAGACCTGATCTTTTTGTTAAAATTATAATTATTCATAAGAACAGAGGAAGTATCAGGCAAATTCAATTCTCAGTGCTTCAACAGTAGATTTGGTGCAAGTATCCATCGTGAAAGAAGTAAAATTATACAGTATGCAGATACAAGTATTTATAAATATATATAAATACATGATTTATCAAGTTCACGAAGGGCACATTCCAATCCTGGTCTACTGAAATCAGTTACAAAGTTCATATTTTGAAAATGCAGTATATTACTGAATCACAGCAGAAAAATTACAGTGACAGAGAGGTGTCCGAAGTCATCAAAGGTCTTTAAAAAATTTTGAGGAAAACTCATCAACTTAAGCATGCAGACCTAATCCTCTTTGTTTATGAAGGACACAGCTGTGAAATTCTCTATTAGATACTAATGTAAAGCAAAGTTGTAATAATTACATTAAAATTAATCATTACTTACAACTGCAAACTTCATTCAAAAGCCACCATAAGAGAAAGTCAAACATTAAAAAGCTAGGAGAGGCCAGAATTAAGGCCATCTATGTAACCTCAGTTTAGCCCCCATAATGACTACACCATATAATGCAATCTGCAATTATGTGATAATACGTAATTTTGTGTAGGATCATTGCCTCATTCGGTTCACAGCAAGGATTAAGTATGTGAGAAAACCAAAAGGAATAGGATAAGAGAGTTTTCAGAGCTGGGGCTTGCTTCAACTGAACTTAATGACAAAACTTTTCAAGACTTCACCCCAGAAATGTTCTTAAGCAGGAATGTTAATTTTATTATGGAAGCATGACTAGCAATCAGTTGGAACAAAACAAAGATACTGGGGGGGGGACTTATTATCCTTCCTGCTCCTGCTGCTTTCCTGTCTCCTCTGCTGGAGTTATTTGCCTCCTCAATTAAAGCAAGCCACACAGACAGTCGATTTGACACTGGGCCCAACTGAGGAGGCAGAAACTCTGGAGGAAGTACAGGGAGATGTGGCCAGGGGCCAGGGGTGGGTGGTGACCTTCAAGCGTGGCTCTGCTGCCAAGCCACCAACTCCTCTCCCATTTGCAGGCAGCATACAGCCTCCCTCCCCATCAGCCACTCATTTTCTGACCTCTCCCTCTCTGACGAGGATTTTCACACTCTCAGTTATGCCAAACATAAATCATCTGTTTGTGTAACTGCAGCCTATTGTTGTGGCCTCATCTCACTGCTGCAGGGATGAGCAGCCGGGGCCTGGAGCTAGGCTGTAACCTCTCTAAATAATAATGCAAATATTCTACTTTGTAATAACAATAATCTGTAGCATAATTACTCTTTTGCACTGCTACTTTCAACTATCACAGATTTCAGAAAGGCAAGTTCAGATCTGTAAATACTATTGCCGCTTTCAGAAGAATGTAGCAGTGCTGTGGAGTCCTGTGTTAGGATACAATGGCACAGGTAGGACATAAGAAAACGAGACCTGGCTGCTAAAAATAAATCCATCTTGTAAGGGATGAATCTTGTCTAAAAAATGCTGTAACATTTTTGAAAGGAGATAAAGCTATGAGCAGATAGAGGTGAAGTTATGAACGTAATCTGCTCGGATTATGAAGATTAAATGGCATTTGACATACTTCTGCATATTACACTAATACATAAGGTCAGGAAGTGTGGGACAGAAGGCACCATGCTTACAAAACTGACCGAAAGCAGACTGCAGCGATTAAGGGAGTTATGAGTCGATAACCCAAAGGCAGCACTGTGCTGAGTGCCACATCTCAGTGGCGCTGCTCCTCAGGGTGGGTAGCAGCAGTCCCTGAAGAGCAGCTGGGATGCCACAACAGCACAGCTTGTTGCCATTGCATGGGATGCTTGGGAATAAGACCCCTGTTAGCATGGGGTTCCCTAGTGGCTAGGAAATGCTGTGGCAGATGGGCTGCTTCTCATGATAATAGCGCTGTATTTCTGTATTTCTACCCCCAGCTACAATGCTCTTTTACGGCAAAGGGCACTAGTTCCATTTCCTTAATCAAGTTTCCACCAGTCTGACAGCAAAGTGGCTAAGCTATCCTCACTTTTTGCCTTGCACACTTTCACATAAACCAGTTTTCATCCCACTCTAAAGCTGCAGTGCATGTGGTTGAGATTGGTGGTGTTGAAGAGAAAGGGCACCAGAGAGAGGAATCAAACGTTGACAGGGCTAAATAACAAAGCCATACCACTAAGATCTTTCATTCCTTCCATGCAGGTGGGGAATTACATCATTAGGGAAGGGGTATGAAAGATAGTTACTGCTTCTGCTGTGCAAAAGATTTACAACAAGTAGAGAAAAGAAAGCACCTTAGCATGACAAGAGTAATGAGACATCAAAGGAAGCTAAGGATAAATTTAGGGATATCAGAAATTAAGACACTCAGAAAGTGTGCCCTCACTTCCTGAGGGATACTGCTGTAACACCACACAGTCATTCTGAGCTGGTGCTCTTACAGAGTTTGTTTACTCTGCCAAATGCAGGTCAGTGCTAAAAAAAGAGATAGGTACTTGGTACCTGGGTTACAGGAAAAACTGGGGCAAAAGTTTCCAAAGTGCAAGCTTTAACTGGGATTTGTCCTTAATCCTCAGCCCAGCATAATCAGGGAGAACAGCCTCAGTCCAGCTCTTCCAGGCAGCATGATGGCACTCACCAGGCTTTCTCTGCCTCACCTCCAAGAATGCTGAAGTGACAGATGCCCAGCTCATGGGGAAAAGTGTATGAAACTTGGAAGTTTCCACTGTGAGAACTTTGGCCTTTGTTTTTCCACCATTATTTCATTTCCCCATACATCTTTAGCAAGAAAATGTGCTTAACCTCAAGAAGAAAAAAGTCTAACCAGTAGCTGGGGATTTTTCCAGGAGCATTTCAGTGACAGCTATGTATAGTCCTAAGCAGCGTGAGGGAAGGATTCAGAGATCCAAACAAACTTTTGGGTTGATACCGACTTACAAATACATTTTTGCTCTTTTTAGGAATAAAAAAGAATCTATGTGTACATTACACTCAGACTGAGACTCAGGCTGCTTCTTGTTTGCTTTTCATCATGTTCATGCTTATTCTCATTGTTATTGTATTGCTTTCATCTTCAATAAACAGAATGATTTTTTTAAAAGCTCAACCCTCGTATCTGCAATTCAAGATTCCTTGTGACTTGGCATAACTCAAAGAGCTGTAGTCTAAGTTACTGACCTACCTCAGATCTGCTGCTTTCTGGTTGCTACTTGCATTTTTCAGTCATAGGGAAAGTGACAGTAATATATATAACCTGGGCTAGCATGTAGCTTTTTCATTCTGCTCTGATAGTTGAGCTACCAAACAGTGAGTGACAGGAAGCAAACAAAGCTAACAAAGAAAAAGGGGAAAAAAAAGAAACACCGCCAAACCTGCATGACATAAAGTAATAAGAAATGAAAAAATATGAAATTCAGGCAAGAATAATAAAAACAAATCCTAAAATAAATGGCAGGATTTGATTTTGCAGTGCTGGCTTACAGCCAGGTAACTGTCTGAAAAGTAAAACAAGTGAAGCAGATACACCTAAGGTAAAAACAATGTGTGTATTCTTTTGAGGGAAAGACGAACTGAAGGAAAATAAAAAGATCCATCAGAAATGATAGAATTTTGTAACTTTAACCCCTTTAGTCCCACACTCTGCAGAGGAGTAGTTTCTATTTCTTCCTGTTGCTTTAGAAAGAGGCATAGTAGTAACAGTGTAAGAACAGTAGTATTTTTTGAACAGGCGGAGGGGCAGGAAATGTTTGAAGCTTGATCCTAACTTCTTTTGTGTCCCTCTGTGATTTATACCTAGGTATGTTCTTCCAGCTCTGTTTTGGACATAGCTCCTCTGGCCTGCTCAGTCTGGTCAATGGGCTTTATGAAACAGTTTCAGGAAGACAGATCAAAGAAAGAGCTGTTCTTGCCCAAAATAAGTACTTTTCTTCTTGTTCCAAGAAGACCCTTAAAACAAAGTCTGCTAAGCTGGTTCCAAGCACTGCTCTTACATGCAGTTACGTGGGTGAAAACAGAATCTGGCCCGTAGCAGAAGGAACCATTTCATAGGAAAAGAGCTTTTTCACTCATGCACTTTCAGTAGTAGCATGCTTGGATTTTGGCACAAATGCTCCACCACAATTTTAACCTTAATTCCTTCTATCCCACAGGAATTTTTAAATTATTTTAAAATTTATATATTTATTTATTTTACACTTGACTGGGGGCTATATTTCCACGACTACAATCCTTGAAATGCTTTTTAAAGCACTCAAAATTAAATGACTTTCATGTTTTTTTCTGTTTGGTTGTTTGGTTGTTTTTTTTTTTTTAAACAAAAGCCAATATTAACATGATAGCCAAATCTAAAGCAACTTTTCTATGGCTGGAAGAGTTCCTCTCCTCTAATCTCTGGAAGATGTGAATTTTACTACCATTTCTGTCAGCTGTGAACTGATAGCAGTACACTGGCTAGGGGGAAGCATGGGAAGATGAAAAAAATATTCTTCAGCCGTAAACTCATCCCTTACATACATGTCAGTGGAGATATGAATCATCAGTTGCTGAGTGAAGGGAAGCTTCCACAAACATCCTTCTCACAGCAGGCTTTAGCTCTCATTTTCTGCGTGATGACTGGCCACAATTTTGATGTACAGTGAACACAAATCCCAAATGAATTGCCTCTCTGAAGGAGCCTATAAAAGTTCTCTAATGCAATGAGCTCCTCCCGTCCTTATTCTTCACATATATAATAGAGAGGAAAAAAACTACAATATGGTTAAGCTTATTTGAAATAAAAACTGCTTATGTGTCTCAGAAACCACTTCATAGTGAAGATGGGTAAACACTGTCTTTTTTATGGCTACTGCTGTATATTTTTCCCCTTATCTTAATGCATATTCTCAGCATATCAGTGTATAAATAGAGGCAACCTATCAATTTCCCTTTCAGATTTCCAAGAAAAGTTACAAGCCATTTAGCTTTGTATCATAAGCTTTATTGGCAGCAGAAAGCCAGAATCATAGGAACATTTGGTTCCCAGGAATTTGGATCTTGTAGGAGAGAGCCAGTGCCAACACTACCCAGAGTGTCTGCCAGTTGTTGTTCTTCAGTGCTACAGCTGGCTGCCATTTCCAGCAATGCTGAAATGAAAGATCAATACCTGATCGGACTGACTTTGTGAGAAGCACTGTGGGACATAGGGCTATTTAGGGGAAAAGGAGACTGCCACACCACTGCCTCTGAGGACACAAGTTGGAGGGAGAGAGTGGAGTGAAACTCCAGAACCTGGAGGGAATTCTGAACGTGAAGGAAAGCTGACAAGGTCCTACTGGCAAGTGATGTGATGCCAGTAACATATAGACTGTGAGATGAAAGGATATTAATCCTTCAGAAACTAGATCATGTAACTCTCAGTAATGAATCCTGCACAATTTGTCTTGTTCTACCTTGATCTCAGCAACTTTTTTCCCTCCCTCGAGTTGTCTTTTCTCACTATAAAAAAGTGATATTTCTGAGGCGGTCAGAGCCCCTGAAACATGTCAGAACATTCCTGTTGTAATAACTGCATCTCAATATTCCTCCTGTGCAGTCTCTCGGGATATATAAAATACGGCCTAGGAATTCTTATTTATGTCTCCAAAGCAGAAGGGCAAGGTTACAGTCCTCTTACAGCTTTGACACATGAAGTGCCCATTTCCTTTTGCCTTCAGAGCCCCCAGCAATTGCCTCAGCAGATGAGTAGAAGAAAACATTAAACAATTGGCCTTGGTCTTGTTTAACTTTTGGGTCACCCTTTGTAACATCTTTATAATGAAGAGAGTGTTCATCTTTAGTCCACGAGTCCCCCTACTCGCAGCCTTGTACTAAAGTAATTGGTTTATCTGTGTGTCTTATTATTTCTCTTAAGAAAGGGGTAATAGCACTTCTCAAACTCTCTGGGACATCACAAGGGGAAATTAATCAATGTACATAGCACATTAAACTTGAAAACCTTTGTCTAAACACCACATGTGTGGGTATTACTATTCCATGACACAATACCAATATGAAAGGGAACACTTCTGTTTCTTTTGCAATTCATTTATTGCTAGGACAATTCAGACAAATGATATTTGAGCTGTGCAGTTTCATGCAGATTTTAGAAGGCCTTACTTATCACTGTTTCAGGCTGGTTTGCTTTGGCAATTTCTAGGGGACCCATCTGTCTCTGTAGTGGGGCTCCCTAAATCTCTCCCAGAGCAGCCAGGCCACCAACATGGAGCAGGGAGCAGAAGCGTGCCATTCCCAAATGCAGTAATTGATTTAGCAGCAGTTTAAAACAACGTTGAGCATTGTCAAGGATGTTCCTTTGTGGCACTAAATCAAGTTCCTCAAGATGGATTACATACTAACCACATACTATCTAAAAATCTCAAGGGCTGTTTATTGTTCAGCAATTTATGATAGCCTTGTTAGAGGACTGCATATCAGGCATCTCTGGAGTATGGGAATAGAGACAAATAGCGTAGAAACTATATTGAACAATTCATTACATTATATTGTCGAAACCTAAGCACAGCATGCAGATAACCCTTTTATGCACGCTGCCTTATTGAACAATAATCACTCTGTAATGTTTCAGATATTTAAATCATATTTATAATCACACATTTTAATGCAACATCCCTCATAAAGTTCTCAAGGCATTTTACAGGATGCATAAAACATGGAAAAATACAAAATTTTAAGATGCAGATTCACCTAACACAGGCCCTGGAGGCAGGCTAATGAGGTAGATATACAAAACTCTAAGCTGACAGTTTAACTGTTTAAGTAGTGTATATAATAATTCAAACACGTTTTAAGATATCCTTAGTTATAAACTTGTTCTTTAACTAAATATTTGGGCTAGGTTGTATAAGTGCTTATTTTCAGTTTACAATTATGGTGAGAAACAGCAACATTTTTTTTGTTCCTTATTTAGCATCCTCTCCTTAAAAGCTTTCACATATAGCAAGCTGAAAGGTAAATTACTGGAGGTTTCCAGTGTCTTTGCAGAACCGTGTTCTATATAACAACAGTTCTCCAAAGGGGACATCACCCTTACTCCATGGCCACAGGACCACGGATTGCATCCTCATAGTTACAGCTCTACTATTGATGTCCTGCATTGGGTAGAACACATCATCCTGTGCCTCAGTTTCCCAGACTATTTTGACTGATTTAGTGATGCTTCTGTTTCAAGATTTTGATACATATGTGCATATGTCTGTATGAAAAATCCCATATTCATGATCAGTAATACTATTTAGCCAGTGTTCCTATTCATCACTATCTACAAAGGCAGAAGGTAGCAGCTACACTATTCACAGCTGAATTCCTTTTCTTTTACTCCCATCCTATTTGGGAGATTATAAATTATCAAAACAAGGGTTAGGCTAATGAACTGTCAGGAAAGTTTTTGTGAGTTGTTTTTAATTCTGCACCTCTATCTTGTCAGAGGTAACGACAACTTTGTAGGTTTTTATTTTAACATATTTCACTATGACCAGAAAAAAAATTTAATATGTTGTAATGTGTAAAAAGTGTAGGAGGGCTGGGATATTTTTCTTGATGGCACTATGTGCATGTGTCTACGTTCTTGTGGCATATTTGTGGCTTGCATTCAAACTATAGATTGATTCTCATTTCACTGCTTCCAGCCATTTTCCCACTCTTTTAAGTTAACACTCTGATTAAGAAAAATAAGGATCAAATGTCAGGGAACTCCAAATCAAAATATGTGGCATTTTAATGCTTAAGGATCTCAGAAGCAGTACCTCATAGTTTGATGGGAGATAATTAAGCAAACAAGACAAATAGAAGCCAAAGCCTGTATGGAAGAAATAGAACACAGAGACATCCCACGGTGGTAAAAGAATTGGCTAACAAAGTCAAGGAAAATGAGAGAATTTGGAGGATTGGAAAAGTTTTCATGATTTTTTTAAAAAGGGAGTATAACACTATTTTTGCAAACATTTTATGTCTTGAGAGAAGAAGCCTGATAAGACCTCAGTTTTGGCTAATGTTCCGAAGGTATTGCCTTGCCCCGGCACAGCTAGGGAAGGTATCAGCTAAGAGGAAAGCTGGTCAAATATTTGTTTAGTTCAGTGCATGCTCCTAAGTCAGGCTCAGATCACAATGGCACACTGCCATGTCACACCACCATCATTTTGTCTTGACCTTCAACATCATCCTTGTTTCTTTTGGTAATGCCAGTATCAAAGGAGAGCAGGAGAAACTCAGCTCAAGTTTCTGCCCTGCATGAAGGCCAGGTACATGCAGCCAACTGCTCACACTAGTTTTCTGCAAACCCTATTGAGCCAGCTGACATCAGAGATACCACCTCCCACAAGGACAAAACCAAGCCTCTCTTTTTGGGAGTGTTTTACTCCAGTGAGAGAAAACAGTCTTGGCCCACAGTTCTTCACAGGTCTCCAGTTCATGGCCTAGCCTGTACATAAGCCTTAGACTTTCACAACATTGTGATTAAAACCTACCCTCAGCTCCCCACTTCAATTTTTTGCAGAAGTATGTTGTCATGAGAAATAGGCTTGCAAAATTTCTGCTTTCAAACATAGGTAGAGAGAATGAGAAAGGAATCTGAGGGAGAAGTGGCTTCTCTTGACTCTGCTGGCACACAAAAAAGCAGCAAACTAATGCCCAAGGATCACACTAGATCAGGATACCCCAAAGTTGTCCATGCCTAAGAATCCCCTCAAAAAATACATAGATATTGTGTTGTAGGAAGCAAAAAGTCTGCCTCTATGTCAGTGCAAAGGTACGGTTGGAAGTAAAAGGCAGGGCATTGGTCATTAATGCAGACAAACTTCAAAGACATTCTCAGATGACTTTCCACATCGCTGTGCCGACACTTCCTCATTTCTGTCTGAATCCAAAAAACATCGCTATTTTGGATGCAAACCTATACTGAGCTTTTTCTCATACTTTTCTGCATGGTTTTGTTGTCTCTTTTCCTGTCTAGTCATAATTTTCACCAAAAACAACATGTGAGGATGAGTTTTAGTGAGTGGCCCAAGCACATGATAGGTTATAGAACAGCAAGCATTCAGAGACAGCCATACCTAGTGGAAAAACAGGTAGAGGGCAAGAATAATAGCTCCCTTGTCTGCTAGTCTATTAATAGAGGGACCATCAATATTGCAAAAGGACTGGTAATAAAATATTTTAAGGAGGGGGATGAATCTTAGAAATAAATGAACTTTCATTGCTAACTGGATCCAGCAAAAACTAAATACTTTGAGAAACTGTTTGGTTACTAGGCAGAAATATAATACCAAATGTTAGTTATTGTTATTTTTATTATTGTGCTTTTTTAATGTTTAGTCATTCTTTTTTTTTTTTTTTTTTTTTTTTTCCCCTTTAGCATCCATGTCCAAAGAATACATAAAACTTTTGACCTAGGAATATATTTATACAACATCACAAAGCTTTTCCATGGCAACAGGTCTTGACAAGCTGTCACAAACACCATACTGACAGATTTCCAAGCAGTTCCCAAATAAACATGATTCTAGCATGTAAGTGGAGTGAAATACTTTCATCAGTTTTTGTTTTCTGAGGCCTGAGATAGCTTGCAAGTAGAAGAGTTAAGAGTGAATGTTGCACCATGAAAACTAATAGGAGATTGAATTACTATCATTAAGACTAATGTCCATATACTTGCAAAACGAAGGAGAATAAAGGTTAATTCTTGAGGGCTTCTGACACAAAACCAAAAATGAGTGATCTCAGTCAAGAGGACTTCTCAAATGATTAAAAATCACTTCTCAAGTGTTGAAGGAGTGCACCTTTTGGAGTTGCAGCTGCAGTATGCAGATGTTCACAAGTCCCCAAATAAGTCAAAGAATTTGGGATTTAGCACTGTGATCTAAAAAATTCAGTGGAAGTCAGATTCTGCCTTTGAGATGTTTTCTGTCTCTTACCGAATTTCACTGAAGTCAGCAGAAATTGTAGGAATAAGGGAAAAATTTTATTTAGAAATGAGCTGAAGCTACGACATATGAGGATTAATGAGGTAAGGCAGTTCCCCTCCTCCTAACCTCCCACTATTTTACAAGCATTTACATTAAAATAGGATGTCTCCAGCAGGCATTCTCCTCCACCTATCTGTCACTGAAGCACCTGAGCATCCCAAGTGAAGCCAGATAATTCTATTATTTTAATTGAATGGTCATAACAATGGAACTTCAACACTATCTGTTTTGTAATGTTGTCACCCATCTGCCTTCTCAGAACACCCTCCAATAGGCTTACCTCGCTCTGCTCTCCCCCTTACTCACTCTCAGCTTTATGCCTTCAGTCATGCTGCTTCCTAACACGTTAAACGGTCTCCATGACCTCATCTGTCAAACGTCTTTTTATTCACTTCCAAAAATGTCTTTAAAACCCACCTCTTCCAGTAAGCAAGCTTTCTCCTTTTATCATTTATAATTCTGTCTGTCTTTTTTTCTCTTCTTGTCTCTCTTTATTTTTCGTGTTGTAACAGACAGAGCTGGTAGTATCATCAGTAGCTAAAATTGCCTGACATTTCCCATTACAAGATTTTGTTTTTAGTTGCTTATAATTTTGCAGCCTTAAATTACTTGGACTGAATTTTTCCATGCCAGGTGTCTCAAGCAAAATTTTTCTGGAAAGTTTCACCTAGAATGATTTAGACAGTTCTGAAAACGCAATTAAGGAAAAATGCCATGTTTTAGCCATTTGAAAGAATTCTTACAGGCACTTTGTTGAAAAGCACTACCAGCTCTGTATGTTGGTGCAGAGATTTCAAGGAGACAATAAATTCCTTGCTTTTCACCTGGAATTCACCTCTATCTGCATTTTCATAAAATTGTCAGCTTATCCTCCCCACACTCTACCCCACAGAACCCCCCCCTCCTTAAAAAAAAATAAATAAAAAAAATCCCTTACTTAAACTTACACTTAATGAAGAATTGTTAGACTTTGGAAACTAAATTCTCTGACACAGTAGGGACTGGAGTGGAAAAAATTAGAAAATTCCAGAATTAAGCTTGCTTCTGTAGTCTTAATTAGACCACCACCTTGTGTGTAAGCCCTAGCATACTATATTTAATTGCATGATCACATACAGGTTTTTTCCCCACCGGACCCAGCCTCACGCAGCGCACAGGATGGACCTGCGCAGCCTGCGGCGAAGAAGGGCTCGTTTGTTTGCAGAATCTGAAAGGCAACCACATAGGAGAAGTAGGCATGAAAATTAAGAAAGAGGAAAAATTACTTGCACTTTGTGTAGCTGAACCTTCCTGGAGATTTAGATGTTGCCTCTGTCCTTGCCAGAAGAGGGAAAAATTTAAGAGGCATTTAACCGGATGGCTCAATGGAAAACACCAGTGCCAATTGGTCAGAGTATGAATTTAGAAAAAAACTGGAATCTGATCATATATAGAAATGCTATTTCAAAGTGTACACCTGAAAGAGGTTTGAATTAAAACTGCGGAGACTTAGTATCTAAGATCTGCATGTTGTGCTTTACATCTTAACCTCTTTTCAACAACAAAATAAATGTATTGCACAGTGAAGTCTCCACAGCAAATTAGGTTGGGATCCAATCCATAACCCCTGACAAGCCTCTCAAAAATGTTTCCAAACCAAAAGGTAAAGAGTTGTACTTCTGATTGACAGTTTCACCAAGTGCAGCAGTTCAAACGTCCAAAATATGAACAAAAATAATGATTTTTAGGATCTGGACCTTATTTAATACAAAGAGTCACAGTTGGTGTTCAGAAAGCAAAGCATCACAAATAGCAGATAACTAGCATTTTCACACAGTATTGAGGGAGGAAGGTAGCAGGATATCACAAAGATTGAAATGGAAGTGTGATTCTCATCTGTGCAAATCCAGTTCTGGCAGTGGCTAGGAATGCCCATATAGATGCAAACAATGCTGCAAGAACAGTGGGGTGGAGCCTTGTTGTGGAAATGGGAAACTGTGCCATAAGCACGGACATCTTCCTCCCAGTGACATACTTGGGAGAATAAATAAGGAAGGTGTTTGGCACCAAGGCAAAGCTTTATCAAACTATATAGTTTTTCAAAGTTTTCCATGAGACCCTGGATGATATATACAGGAAAAGGAAACAACAGCTAATAATGTTTGATCAGAGCAATAGCTCTGTCTCAGTACATACCAATTAGTTACAAAAACTACAGTGTAAACATGGCAGAGGTTAAAATAGCTCAGAAGACTCTATTTCTGAAGCTTTTCTCTTTATAACAGTTTATTAGTCATATCCAGTTAGCACTTCTATAGAAATGAAATGGACATCATCACATTAAGAGCTGAGAGCAAAAAGGATAATTAACCAAATAACTGAACTGTTTCCCACAATTATTATTCAAAACCTTGATAAAGAATTTATGTTTCTTAAAACACCTTCAAAGTCTTTTATCCTGAAGTAGGGTTATGTTTTTGTTATTATTTTATAACAAGTAGAGCAAAAAGCCTGTGTATGGGTCAGCCTTTCATTCCACTGAAGTCAGCTCCTCATTTCAGGAAGATGTGTTTACCCTCACATTTGTACTTCAACATGCAGAAAGGCTTACTAAGAAGAGCTTACTTCAAATTAAGAAAAGGTAAACATCATAATGAAGGACAAGGTTTTATGAATCTTTGAGTCTACTTAATAAATATTTTCCCTGGATGTCTTTCCAAGGATTAATTAATTACAGAAGAAAAATTTAAATAATGCCTTTAAACTTCATCAAGTTAACTCAGAGCTGCACATCTCTGTGTTGTAGAACAAACATCCCTTACAAATGATAAATATTTTGAGAGGGATGGGTCTTTGTAAAGGAACTATTCTTGCTGTGCTTAACATGACCTTCTCATGATCAGCTTATTTTCTCTTCCTGTTTGTCTTCCCGAATCTCTTCTAAGAAGTCTGAGAGTTCAGTATTGACTGAGCAATACTTCAACTCTGCAATCTTCCACTGAGTTTCAAACTAGGTTAAACATGTTTGCACACCCTTGTTCTGAATTACCGTATTCCTGAAACATTGGTGAGCTTTGATGAATGGAGCCCTGAGCAGGCATTTCATACAGATGCCCAGTTCTTGTGTTCAGCTAACTGCACACCAACAACCAAAGTGTTTTTCCAAAAAGTATTTTTCAGTTTTTGAGAATTATTGCTCATTATCCCCATAATAAGGGACGGGAATTAGGAATGTTATTAGTCATGCTTTGCAGGTGCCTGTGAAAGACTGAAGTGCAAGCAAATTAAGCAGCTTGTGGAGCAGAGTCGTGCAGCGTGTCATCTCCAAGTTTTCTGACTTGAAGGGCCAGATTAGCTGCTGTATGATTACTTACAAGTCATGTCTATTCTTTTATCAAGATAAGCCAGTATTCTTTGCAAGCACAAATTTTACTCCTGTACTCTTCCACCCCAAAGATGACTCTGAAGTGCAGCATCCCAACTTCAGATGCTACAAACATCGGTTTGTACAGGAGGACCGAAGATCATAACAGTTAATCCAGCAGATTGCTTCACAGTATATTATCTCAAAGTTTCCAAAAAGAAAAATGCTCTGCATTGCAGAAAGACCAACGTTCACATTACTCTTCCCATAGATCCTTCTGTTTGTCACAACATGTTCATTGTCATCAGTAATTTAGCATCTGAGGGTGAGTAGTGGAGGGTGCAGTGTTTGCAGCACGCTGCATGCACATCAAGGAGGAGGAGAGAACATGACACAACTCATGTCCCTTCATCTGAGGTGGCTTATGCACATCCATTGCTATACCTAAGGGGCGGAATATTTTTTCTGCCTGACATGGTCTTCATTTCAACAGAGCTCAAGAGAGTAGAAGTCACATATATGCTGTGAGATAAATGTGCCAGACTTTGGCCTGAGTAGATGTTTTCTGGGATATTTCTATGAGCAAAGCATCATTTCTGCTTCTATTTGGAATGCAGAGGAGTTTGAAGAGGCCATGTTTCCATGAAGCAGAAGAAACAGGTCATTAAGGGCTTGCTTCACATCAACTCTGAAGAGAGGATTTTGACTTTAATGAACCAAGGCTAAGTATGAATAAGTGAAGGTCCAACTCACTCGATGACCTACCCTCTAATACTCATTTTTCGGCTTGCAGAAGCCCAAGTCCTGATTCACTACACTACTGCATAGAGTCAAATTAACAGCTTAAAATCTACCTCTAGGAGCCTCCAAATATCCATGTTAACCCCTCTCACAGCACTAAGAGATCAAATGATGCAAAGTTTCTGTAGGATCTATCCACTGAACCCAGATAGTGTTTTAAATGGAAGTACCTTTCCTCCTTATCTGTGAAGACTCCTCTTACACATCTATAAAACACTTGTTTAGACTGCCACACTTCAGGGATAAAATGCAAATGCTGAAAGAATTGTTTTCTTGAGTAGAACCAGCATTGTCAGTGATGAAAGGCATCACAAAACAGCGGTAGGAGATGCTTCTCTGAAAATGGCATTTTCTGTGCCTTGAAACAAGGATCCCCTCCATGAGCTCCTACTTTGTTTTCATGTACGGCTGCTTGATACCACCATGCCCCTCCAAGCAAAACTCCATAAATACAAACAAGGATATTGTCTTCAGTAAAGCTGGAAAGGTGGCTGACTTGCCTGACCAAGACCTGTGTGCAGCTCTGCAAAGGCTGTGGGTTGGCCCTCCCTTTCCATCCAGTCCTGTTGCCCACTGCCAAGGTTTGGCTTCTTTTTTTCTTGGATTTTCATGCTACCATGCTGGTAGAAAGACGATTTGTGAGTTTGGTTTGTTTGTTTGTTGAACGTCTGTCTCTTTTTTTTCTTTTGAACAGGATCTCTTTCATTGCCTTCATGACCTACAAAGAGCAGGCTAGTCTGTGTACATGAGTATGGTTTGGCAGGCACCACTCCTTGTTGATGCTGCACCTGAACAGAGGAAGGCTTCTTCTTGCCTAATCTGGGATGTTTCCCAACCAATTTCAGTGTGAGAAAAAAAAGGTTTTCTCATATTTCCAAGTCATTCACCAGGAGAAGAGATTCCATGCTAAATTTAAGCATAAGTGGGCACTGACAGAAGATGCACATACCACAGATGTATTTTTCAAACTGCTGAAATAAGATCCATTCCTTATTTTCTGTAATGATCTGGCAACCATGCCACATATGAGCCATAGAACTCCCTTAAAAATAAAAGTGTGCATGATGTATTACAAACCCAATCAAACTTCCCCACAAAGGCAACACGGAAAATATAATTCCTGCATCCTCAAATGGAAGGAACTTCCCCCTTTCTGAATATTCCTCAAGCAGCAGCAGGCAGAATCCTCACTCTCCAGTCCTATTCTTCCCCCCTCCTGCCTTAGCAGGGCCTTTCTGGGCCCAAATCCTCATGGCAGCATCTGTGAGGTGCAAGGTTTGTCCCTGTCCAAGGCTGTCCATCAGCAGGGTTTCATGTTGGAGGAGGCACTGCAGGACAGAGGATCCTCCTGCAGATAAACAACAGTGGTACAGCTGTATCTTATGCTCCCCAGGAGGACTCTGGTGTGAACCACTGCCATATAAAATAGACAGGCTGAAGGCTCTGTGCAGAAGGAACACAAATTTAATATATATGTGCTTTACTGTAGAGTTCCTGTGTATTAATGTGCAATATATTGACATTTACTGTCAGAATTCATGCTTCATAAACATGGAATTGTTCTGTTTTCTCAGTTTGTGCCAGTTTTCTACAAATACAGAAAATGGATATTCATCTCTAAAGCTATCTGATGGAATTCAAAAATAGGTAAACAAAGAATAGCAGTGCAATTCGGTCATTAAAAAAAAAGAAAGAAAGAAAAAAAAGAAAAATAGAAAAGAAAAGAAAAAATAAACAAAAAATATATCTGCCCATTATCCTTTTGATGAATCTGGCCTTTTGCCTCAAAACCACTACCGATTTCAGTTGGCATAAGAGGAACATTTTATGAATACTACCCAATGTTCACTGCACTGAACTGGAAATGCTAGTCAATAACAGCTCATTATCATTATCCAGATGAGAGGCAAATTAAGCATGGGAACACCATGCTAACATAACATAAAGGTTGAAATGCAAAGCAGAAAGATCAAGAAAAATCTGAGCTAAGACTCTATATAACAACTTAAAGGCTATGGGAACTTGTTCTGAGTTCGTATTTTTTAACATGCTGGAGCGCTCTTGAAAAGAGATAAGTAAAGCATCAGGCATGCACCTGCAGAATTTATCTTTTTCAAAGGATGCTGATCATGAAAATAAAAATGCTTTGCAGGAAAGGTGGAGTCAAGATTCTGTCTAAAATTTGCCTTCTTCCTTGATAATTTGTTTTCCCACCACTTAATAAGACAGCTTGGGTGATCCGGCTCCCAAGTTCACATCTACTTCTCTTGCCAGCTTCTTCTGAAATTATGCCACTTTTGCACCTTAATGACTCAGCAGACCCTAATCTTACTACAAGCCAAGCTTTCAACACTCTGGTTCTTAAGTGTTTCGGTTAGGAGGAAAAGGAGCCACTTCACAGTTCCTGGAAATACGTCCTTTTGTTCCTTCGAGAGCCTGTTCTTATGTCCTTACGATGGGGAGATGATGTTTTAAAGTCTGCATGTCCAGACTGAGCAACCTGGACTTTGGGACTTTTTTTCTCTTCAGTTTTAAGATAATGGTTTGGAGTCAGCATGAAAACAGGCATTTAGAAGACAAAATCTTTGATGTTCAAATGTCCACATGGGATCCCATGGGGAAGAAGCTAATCTAGATGCTCCAGATGCACACAATAAATGTTGAGTGTCAACATTTTGTTGTACAAATTCCGAAGATCCATATAAATGACCAGGCAGTGGAGAGGCTGTGAACCACATGTGTGGATGGGTCTTTTGAACAATGGGACCAGACTAAATTTTATCCAAAGTAAAATCACCCACCACACCTAGCATAGATACATGGACTTCAGCATTGGCTGCTTCTCTCTGTCTATCTGCTCTGCTTATGCCAAATGGCTTGATAATACAAATGCAGCTAGACTTGCAGTGTCCAGTCAAAATACTCTTGAGAAAAGAACACTGAATGCAGTGATGTCAGCTGTAACTGCACTGAACTAGTAGAGAGCTTCAGTGCTTTACTTGATTATAATTTAGATAATTACATGCTATATTTTAGAGCCTTTCATCAATAAGTGCTTTTCAAAGCAGGGTTTGTGGGGAAATTTCACCTTTACAACACTGGGGCTACTGAAGTTGAAGTGGGCTTTGACACAGACAAGGGGGCAAAGTAGGCCCAAAATACACAGGAAACATTTCATTTTCCTTTGCAACTCAACTATGACTACCCTTGCAGAAATTAGCCTACCACTTGGGACATGAAGGTTTGGTTGAAATTAGGACTGAAGAAAAATCTAGTAATTTTTTGGACTCAGAGTCTGATAATCTTAGACTTACGAAAAATAATGGAGTGTATACAAATTAAATTAATTTGGACACGAGGCCTCCATTTTATGTAACTGTAAAGTGTGAAGTCACTACCTGCGACTTGAGGCAGAAATTCCATACAGTTATGGGAAAAAAATAGTAATCTTCTTGTATCTCATAAACAATACTTCCCCTTGATCAGAGGTGAATACAATTTTTCCTGGGCACATATGTATGGGTACATCTAAACATGTATTTTATAGGCAACTTTACTGTATTTCTGTTTGTGAAATTCAGTTAAATGATAAGACATCTAAACCTTGGTCCTGCTGATTCTAGTGTGGAGATAGCTGTTGGTTTTTTTTTTGGTGGAACTTTTGGCCCAACTTTGTTTTTCTTTAAAATCAAATAATCAAAAAGCAGTGAAGTCAATGGCAGTGAATTCAAGAAAGCAAGTAAAGGAAGTGTTAATGTGGGGAAAAAGCAGATTAGAGTATAGGGTAAATCTAAATAAAAAAGACAGACAGAATAAAAAATGACAACACATCACTGCAGAAGATGAGAATCAATGCAACTATTTTACATGACAGATTTTCTATTCAGACTAAATATATTCTGTCTTGAGCATATTGTGTATTGCCCTGACATCATTTTGCCTTTATTCGCATACTGTGGTACTGCTATCTACAGCATATAGTCTTCCATTGACAGCATTTTGCCTCTCCTCAAATCATAACATTGTCTACACAGACATCCAGTGACATTGTTTTGCCTATATTTTCCACTATAGACTCACACTGACATTGTCTGGCATTTCTTTATGTTACAGCTCAGCAGAATTCTGTGAGATTTTACCCCAGTTATTAAAAGTTGTATTTGGGCTCCAGATTGCTGTAGTACAGTGGATTGGCTTTTGTTTCCTGATGAAGGTTTCCAGATTCTTCCAGCTCTTATTATGGGTGTCTAAAATTTTGGTCAGCCAGGGAAGCAGTTTGCAGACGCTCCAGACCTGCACATTTTGCTTCATATTCACATGGTCTCATCTCACCACTGTCTGGATCAACGATGCATCAGTTGCTGGTGCTCTCCTGTGCCCAAATTGTAACAGGAAATCTTTCAGAAAGAGCTCTGCAGGTGGAGAGCCCTGGTTTCAGTGCACTTCCTTGTGGGAGTCAGCAGAGCTGGTGCAGGTGGGTTCAGTATTCAGCATGCATCTCCTTCACCTGCCTCTGTAAAGCGTTGAGGGACAGGACCCTTCTCCATTCACCTAGATCTATACTGATCCCTTACATTCTCATTTATATCGAAGTGTTCCTTGTTTGGATAGAGTTTATATACATATAATTGTGCTTTTCATTATTTAACAGTTCTCAAATTTTTAAATAATTTCAGTTTTCATCGGCATACCTAAATAAATAAAAAAAACCCAAACATTTATTGGTGATACTGCAAGTGGAAGGAGATTCACACCAGATTATGTCACCATGCTCCGATATTTCTGGCATCCTTGACACCCTTTGTGAAATACCCATTGTAAATGAGGTAATATTGGAAAGATGATTTCAGGGAATTCAATGATGCTGTCTTGTGAACTTGCCCTGTTTTTGTTATTTGATATATATATGAATTATTATCATGGTTCAGAGATGTCTGCATCCATGACTTAACAAAACCCAAACAACCCAATATTATTTCTTCTTTAAAGTCTTCTAGGTTTTGATAATGCATTCATTCTATCCAGTAAACTGAAAGTTACTTCTTTTTATTTTCTCCAAGCACAGAAGCCTTTCCAAGGTACAGAAACCATTTATCTGCTTCTGTCAAGGTGATTTCCATGCCAAGGCCATTGTCCCTGTGGTAAAACTGTGACTGTGTAGACAGTAATTGTGTGTCTGCATGTTTGTATACATTTTCATTGTTTCTGGATAAAACTAATGAAAAAGCTCACAGTGAATACAATGAAATGTGCTTTGCCTACCTTTAAGAGCATCATTAGTATCACCTTCATATTTTAATATATCACTGTGCTTTGTGAACATTGTACCTGTCCATTGTCTGCTGAGACAGAATGGTCTTCATTATGCTGGAGATATTTTGCTCCCATAAAGCGCAATGCAGTCTGGAGCATGATGATCACGAGCAGCAAAATAAAAATTCGTCATATAGAATACTGATGCCAAAATGGAAATGCTTGTAAAAGAAATTATCTGTTGAAATATATAAAATCCATAGGGCAAATCTCCATTCAGCATACCGGCAACAAACATGCAACATATTCTATTCAGGCTCTTCCCATATCTCTGTAGATTCATGTGACAATTGTAGATCTGTTGGCCCAAATCTTGAACCAGGATCAAGTGCCAGTGCTCTGCAGAGTTTGTGAATGCAGTTGTTTGATTGTGGTTACAAGCATCACCTGGTATTAGTATCCATCATTAATACAAATGAAGTCAGCTTGTAGTTACAACTAAGGATTTTTGTTGGTGGTGGTTTTGTGGTTTTGTGTGTGTGTGCCTTGTTTGCTTTTCAATGTTATCATTAGTAAGATCATTCCCTTCAAGTTCTGTTTTTAACATGGAGAAGAAAGATTTAAAGGAACTTTTCAATACAATGTTAGACGAAGCCCAGATACAGAAACATTGTACAGCAGTCACTTTTTAAAATGCGGCCACATGTGATTGTGGCAGAAAGCGATTAAAACAAAGTGGAACTGTCAGACTTTAAAGTGGGTTTTAATTTCTTTATGAGCTTTGTCTATCATCTCATTCGTAATTATTTTATTTCATACTCTGATCTTGTGAGAACTTGTCAAAAAGCTTTTGAAATCCTAATAAGTAGGTTCACAGGGTCTTCTTTAGCCACAGTTTTATTAACCTTTTCAAAGAAGACAGAAAGCCTTTAAATTAAGCTGATCTGCAGGCGGCTAATTTTTGTAGTGTCAGAAAATCATCGACTTCTGTAGTTCAGGCTATTCTTTCATATATAAACATTTAAAAAATAAAACTGAAACAGCTTTTAATGCAATCTGTGTTTACTAATAGAAGCTAATAAAATCACATCATATTACTTTGTATTGTGACAATGGGTATTATATTATACTACGTGAATGCTATATTAATTGATGCTATACATCACTACAGCACTTGCTGTGCAACCCAGAAGAAAAATGCATGACTTTGCTATCACTACAGACTTACCAAAGCCATGAAACCTTTCAATAACCTCCAAAATTTGAAAAAAGTATTGAAAAGATTTATTTGCTTTGCTTGTTAGCACATTACATTAAGTTGGATCTAGTGTGCTATGTAAGCAATGTGTTTAGGAGATCTGAAATGCACCTTGATGTAGCCCCTGGTAGCAATAGCTACCCTTCAGCTTGAGCTGAACCTGACAAAACAATGAAAAGGTGGGAGAAAAGCTGTAGATTTTATGTATTTTCATATGTGCGCATATAACATATATGAATGCATAAATAGATGCATGTTTCTTGTATGAATATATCGTGTAGTTTTAGATATCCCTACACATCATACACACACACACACACATTGGGTATCTCTGCTCAATTATCATTCAAACTTTCCAGTTAGTTCTGCTAGGAGCAAAACTGCTCAAAGCCTAATGCTCAGCCTGGACGACAAAACTCTGCAGAAAGGCTGGATAAAAGTACAGACATCTTTCCCATACAGGACCTCTACAGGTTCTTTTGCCACTAATGTGCTGTGCTTCCATGAAAGAGCTAGCTCAAGTCAAAGCAAGGCATGTTTCTATGGGCTACATAACCCTGAGAGTAGAAATGTATGGTTCTATCTGACTTGTCCTCAAGTGTAGGCAAAGCTGGAAAGACACTGAAAGTTTACAATAACTTCCTAGCACCGATTAAGAGGATTTCTTCTTCCTTTGGTGGAAAAGAGAGCAGGGCAATAAGGTTCAATATGAAATTTTCTCAGCAAATGCATCTGTCAAAAATTTGACTGCAATCTGCAGCTGCTCATATAGTGCTGCAGTCCGAAGGAAATCAACCGAAGGAATAAAGAGCCAGGTATAAAATCCTCTCCGCCATTAGCATAGTCTACAACCCATCAGATGAAACTTTAACACTGCAACAATTATCTTTGCATTGAAGCTCAGACAAGACACATTGAATCTGAGTTCAGACCACACAAAAGAAGGCAGGAACCTTCGGTCATTGCTGTTATAAAGCCAAGTGCTGGGGAGCAGCTAAGGGCCAAGAGGATGAGGTGAAAGCTGGGTGCTGCAGCATGCCTGTCTGCATGGCAGAGAAGTTAGCTATGATACCAGGGCAAGATTCCAAACCACCACCTCCACAGAAATGTCAGTTTATCACTGCAAGGGTAATTAAGGGAGAGTGAAAGAGAATAAAAGAGCAATACAAAGGAAGGAAGGAAGGAAGGAAGGAAGGAAGGAAGGAAGGAAGGAAGGAAGGAAGGAAGGAAGGAAGGAAGGAAGGAAGGAAGGAAGGAAGGAAGGAAGGAAGGAAGGAAGGAAGGAAAACAAAGTAGAGAAGCAGCAATATTGTATTCGTTATTACGGAATAGATTAGCATACAACTCACAGAAGCAAAGGGCAGTGAGAACTTCTGCACACTTAAAACCTATATAACCCCCCAAAAACAAATGAACATGTCTTAAATATATAATTGCTTTCAATTCTTGAGATTTTTTTTTTTTCTTCTGTGTTGTAGGTTTTGACCAAGCAACAGTTAAGTCCTTTCAGGATTTTCTGAAATGCAGTGATAGTACAATTTAAACACATACTTCTGCTGAATAGGGTTTGAGAGCTCCTGAAACCTATGATGGCAATGATGTACCCCGACCTATTACCTTAATAGTTTTATGTGCCTCGCTATGCAATTCATGCATAGAATCACTAGCAACAATTACAGGAGAATCGGGTGAGATGTAAAATGATGCAATGTGACAGCTAAATGGTAGTTTTGTTTGTTTATTATCTTGAAGAGACTTTATTGGAAAAAAAAAAGTGTTTTTCACATTATTTCTGCTTAAAGCAGTTGTGACACTCAGCATCTCCTTGAATCCATGCTCTAACCTGGCTCTCTAGTCATGTAACAGCTGCCTGGCATGTTTGACAGAACTCAGTACTTAAAATGGGCATTAGTTTTACCCTGTTGTTCTAATGGCAATGCTGTGCTGTAATGACACCAATTTAGCTCATAGGTAGTTTTATCAGACTTATTCATTGGCTTCCCGTCAAATGCCCAATCTTAAATCTGGAGCACAAGATTACAAATATGTATCTGCATACACATTTCACTGATTAAATTCTCATCTGCTTAGAATTTTGTTGTTCTATCAAGATATTTCAGGAAAAATAATGGCATAAAATCATGCCAGTCATTCTGCCTTCTATTTATTGTCTTCTAGAGTACTTAATCAACATTTGTATTTCATTTCATCTCACTGCCAAACTCCACAATGATTTTGTTACTGCTTTCTGTGGACCTTCAAGATCATTGCACTTCAAAGGCATACAAGCTTCCTGTCACTGGATGCATGCAGAAGGTAACCCTACGTGAAATGGATCATCCATGTGTTTTGCTGGGAATCCTCCAAACAGAGATATTCCCCTTTGCATGACCAACTCAGTATTTCTGGGAGATGGAACTTCGAACAACTCATTGAACAACCAAGTTATACATGGAGGCACATCAGCCTAAATGGGTCTTCGTGGTAAGTGTCAGACCTATCACAGTGCATAGTAGGAGTAGGAGACTTCTTGGAAGTGCCTGGCTCACAGGAGCTACATACCATAACATCATTCTCAGAAGATCTAGTCTTTCTAAATATCTCCAGATATCTACTCTTATCTAAAATTACTTCTGTTTTCTCCTCCTCTTTTGGCAAGAATTACGCAGTGCAGTTAACAGATAATGATTTGGCATCTCCACTGATAAAACACAGACCTTTCCTAATTCTGTTCAACTCTGTATTATGTGGTAAAAAGTAAATTAATTTTGCAGCTCCAGATCACAGATCAGATGAGCCGCACTAAGACAAATACAGAATATTTAGATCAAGGAATTCTTTTTCTTTAAATATGCATTCCATGAAAAAAACAAATGCTGCCTTCAAAATGGTGATTCAGACTTTCCCAGACATCCTTATCTTCATCAGAAAATATGACTGTTCTTTGAACTCTCTCACTAGCTATCTACTGTATTTGCTTTAAGTTTTGGATTGTGGAACTGGAACTCTTTTTGAGTAGAGACATGAAGTAGCCCATGGGCAAGCACTTTGACTTTGATTTGCATCAAACAACAGGATGGAGCCTGAACATCTCCAGGCGCATCAATGTGCCTCATTTTTCTCTAGCTTCCATGCGTGTGTTCATGTCAGACACTTTAAATATCTTCAGCACTGGTAACATTTCTTCTTGCAAATAAGCTCAGATGAGAAATAATTTACTTCTGTAGATAAGGTGATTGTCTTTATGGGTCATACCAGAAAGCAAGGAAAGACTACAACCAGCACATGAATAAGTAACCAGATTTGCCAAATAATACGTGATTGATGAAAACTGAACACAGGAAGATGTTGCAGTGTTCTGTGTAGCCTCCATTCTCCAACACCACTTTCCAACGCCAGTAGTCCTTCCAGGCTGGTAACACAAATTTCCTTCTAAAGGATAGATTTTCTGTAGCTTTCTCACTCCTAAGAACAAGCTGCACATTTCTCAATCTCTCTTCCAGAAAATATTAATTCCAGAGTGTTTTGTTTTGTTTCCTTTTTTTTTTTTTTAATTGAAAGAAAAAAAGAAAAGAAAAAAAAAGAAAGGAACAGGAGACAATTTTTTGGCTGTAGACCAATGAGAGTGAGTGAGCTAAATTAATTTGAGAAACAAATTGTGTTAAGGGCGGAGAGCTGATAGATAAGCAGTCATGGGAAATCTATCTGGAGGGAGGACAAACGAGCACAACTTGACTTTCATGTAACCCTTAATCTATTTATAGGAGGAAGAATCGGGAAATGAAGTACCTCTCAACAGCAGTTTAAGTCAACAACTAAAATTAATTGCCTTCACTTTCAAACTACAGTACTTGTGCAGGCTGCACATGAACAGCCAATTTCACACTCCTAGAATCTGGCAAAACGTTGACAAAACAGCCTCTTCTCGAAAAGAGAGGAAAAGTCAACCCTGCCTCTTGTATCTCTTAATAAGCCTCCTGTTCGTAAAAGGGTGATCTTGCACTGCCATGATGGGTAACATCATTAAGAGCCATACAGTTTTGCTTCTGCAACTTGAGATTATTAAGTGCAAATATTTGCTCATATCAGCTTGTGTAGAAGGCTGAGTGAGCTTGTATGCAATTCTAGTCTTGTTCACCTCATACCCAAGAAGCTCAGCAGTGCTGAAGGAGTAACTGGGCATGTTACTTGAGCCCTGACCATCATGAAAGCACACTCCTGGAGAGAAGCTGGGTCCCAAGCCACTTTTCTGCTCCTCAGCAACGAATCAGTGCCATATCCACGCTGCACTACTTTGTCCAGTTCACTTTGAAACTCTGTGCTTCATGAGGCTTAGTCACCTCAGCATTACTCATAAACCCAAGTTTTACACTGCATATGTGCATTTCTGTAAACTGAAGAACCACAAGCTGAGCAAAAAATGAAATCATTTTAATTTGGCTATTATATAAGTTTTTGATGCATCCACAATCTAGAATGGGAAAAAGCTTGCCTGTCAGCCTTTGCCTGTCTCAGATCTACTAAGTAGCTTTTAAAATAAATAGTAGTAAATATGGGGTGCGTATATAGTTATTTATATGCTGTGTTTACAAGGAGCTTTGAATTCCATGCCATTGTTTGTAAATATTCTATATAACTCATCTGTTTTTATGTATTAATTTGTATGTGTTCATTTATTTCTGGTAACAACCTGTTTCATGGAAATATTTTAATAAAAATCTGTGAACATGAGGAAAAGTAGAGCACAATACAGATGCACAAACAAACACTCGCTGCATGACTCTGAGGAAAAAAAGTGTACATGGGATTCACACATCATGTAAATAGAGAAACGTATAAAACACCAATGCAGACTGTATGAAGCATGTAAATAAAGGCTAAGTGGGAACATCGACAGTCCTTCCCTGCTGGCTCATCTCTTGCACCACAGTATGGCATGTAAGGAGCCACTTGCTGAATCCAGCCTTTCGTTCACAAGTTTGGGATGCCTCCATGGTGTGCAAAACTTGCAGGGCCCATGGCTATCAGATGTCAGCATTATGCCATCAATCTCAAACTAGTCTGAGGCTTCTTGCTTTTGCCCATCCCTCATACCCACATGGGTCCCTGTATGGCTTTTGGAAAACCTTGAGAGGAAAGGATGTGACCTGACCCCAAGCAGCACTTGCTTTTTGCTTTGTGCCCACAAAACAGTGCAGTGTGGAAATCCTGCTCTGAGTTCCCTCAAACAAAGCCCCGTGGCCTAGCTGTATGGCTGGGTGCAGTTTCTGAAGTGCTGACTCCTATGGTTTCAGCATCTGCATTTCCCAACTCCGGCTTGATAGAGGGGGGTCCACCTGGAGCTGAGACTTTACAAGAGGAAGAGTGACCTTGAAATTTATAGTAAGGAGTTTTGGAACACATAGTAAGGAGTTTTGGAACACAATGGCAGATTTTGTAATGAAATGACAAAACTGTTTACACTTCGGAAAGGATTTTTGACAAAGTTCCACATCGAAGGTTAATACTAATGTTTTGGGCGCAGGAGTCATGGAATAAGTAAAAAGTTGGCTCAGAAATTAATGATGAAGAATGGGAAAACAAAGAATAGAAGTGATACGTGATGAATTATAACAGGACTAACTATAAACTCGAGTAGAAACTAATGCACAAAAATACAGAAGATTGCAATCACATCAAGGCTAACAGATAAATACAATATGAGTCCTTCAGCATGCTTGCTTGACATTAATCTATGTGTGCCATGAAACACTGTAGGGAAAAAAAAAAAAAAAAAAGGAATGGAACAGTCAAGAATGAGGCTTTGGTCAGTTTAAGTATATTATCTATGAAAAAAGTCAACTTGAACATTTGCCCAGAACTTAGAATGAACCCATCTGCAACATTTATGAGCTTCGAGAAGTTAGGTAATATTTCTGCTTTATTTTCCAATTCCTGGGTGATAATTGAGGTGATAAATGAGGTGGGCTGCATCACTTGGGAAGATGCTTTCTCCGGCTGTTGGTATTGAAGGGGGAAGATCTGGAAGAGAAGTTGGATTGCCCCGCTGCTGTGGCCTGAGCAATACAGGGTCACATCTTTCTTCTCCCAGCAGGTTCCCAAGGTATCTGAGATGTGATACCAGGCGAGCTGAGTTTTCCTGCCTCCATTGATACCACCTGCTGTGAACCCCTGTGCACCTCTCCACGCCTGACCATCAGTTCCCCTTGAAAAGTTGAGCTAAAGCTCTTCTGTCCTGTGCCAAAGCGTTCAGATTATGCAGGATCAATGGCTACAAAAATACTATACGTGAATGATGAGAACAGTGATGTGCCCACAAACGTGCTCACACACATACAGACATGTAAATCTCTTTGCCCTCTCAGAAGGTAGCCTCCCTTTCAGAGTGAATTCTGCTGATGATACTGATAACTCTGTGTAACTTTATCCCAAAGATGAGGATGTTGCTCCTATTCTAGCAGTTTGCCGTGGTGGTGGTTTCTAATGACTGCCCACCCTCATCCACAGAAAACTGCACTGCCTTGTGTTGAAACATGTATGTGCTGGCTGGTATTGCAAGGGGAATGGGCTGGACTGTGGGAGAGACTGTGCTTGATACAGAAAAGGCCAGAGCCTCCAAAGTGATTGTCCCAAATCAGTAACATGGATACTGACCTTTTTAGGATTACTTGATATAAGTAGTAAGCTACAGCTTGGAGTGTATGATTATCAGAAAAAAAGAAAAAAAAAAGATAAATAGTAATAATAAAAAGCTATCATTAAAAGGTACATGAAGGGGCAGATGGTTGAAAATAGAGAAAGTCCAACTAAAAAAAAATCAGAAGCAATTAAGCCCTACAATTTTGGGAAAAAAAAGAGCAAAAATTTTCCAAGACTTTGTGTGCCATCACATAATGAGCATTTCTTGCCTGTATGGTCCTAGTGTTGTTACATCTTTATTAATTAGCTTAGATCTCTGCAACACGAGGCATATATTTGTGGCAGATATCTGTAAGTGTGTCAGTCTAATGCAATGAGGCTCTAGAAACACGAACAACATCAATCACAAAGTCATGAAATGGTTAAAATAAGAGCAGTAAGCCTTGCTTTTCACAAGATGCTTGGGCCAGATAAACTGAGCCACTCCTGTGTGTTATTGAGTCACAGTAACTTCAGGAACAACACAGTGTTTTGTGTCGAAGTGCTCTGTTCAAGAAAAGAAAAAATAAAGAAGCTAATTTTTAATGCAGAAGTAACATTTTGGAAGATATTTGGAAGGGAAGAATCTGAGGTACAGAGAAATGTACATTTCACATGTATGTACTTGTTTTCCTTTTTCGTTTTTCTTTTTTTTCCCCCAAGAAGAATGCCTTGCAATGCACAGTTACATTTCAGGCATCTCTCATTTGAGAAGGAAAATGTGGCCTGCAGCTTGTATCACTTACAACAGGGTTAATCAGAAGTTACCCCTGTGCTGCGGGTACTTACATTGGTGTAAATCCTATGTAAGTGAGGCCAGAGTGATTTCAGTGTAACAAAGAATGTGACAACAGCAGCTTTCAACCATGCATATTGGTGGCCCCTACCACATGGGTTTTCTGGAATCAAAGCCCTGTGTATTTGAACCCATGTTGACGAAGTAAAATAAAGCAGCCTTTCTAGTCTGCTTCTCAGCATGATAATGCTACTACAGTATTACTCTAAGGTCTTCTGAGTAGCTGCATTTAATAATGCTTTACAGTAAGGTTCCATTTATAAACACTTCATTATTAATAAAGCATGGCAATTTGTAGCATGCATAAAAATTATTTATATTCATGTGCTAACCAAGCCCATAGATTTAATAATATTGACGTCTTATAACACGCGTTGTAACAGCTTGTCACAGCATCATCTGTTAAGCATTTCTTACTAATGCATTTCATACCATGCCTTATAATAATTTGTTAAAGGATGCAGCTGCATCTATTAAGCCTTTCATAAATATGAATAGCACATTTTCTAAAATGGCACCATATATTAAATTATTACTGGATATTCTAACTGGAAACAGAATTTCTCTTTCTCTCTTTCTTTCTGTTTTCTTTTTCATTCTCTCTTTCTCTCCCTTTCATTTTTGCCTCTCCCTTTTTTCTTTTTCTATTTATTTTTCTTTTCCTTTTTCTTTTCTGTCCTTTCTCCCTTCCTTTCTTTAATCTCCTTAATTTAATTAGAAACTTAGCTTTCTTGTGTTTGGTGGAAAGCTGTTTCAGCTTATTATGGTTTCTTCCTCTAGTCTATCAAAGTCTGAAAATATCCTACAGAAAACTGCAAAAAACAGTGAAGTCCATCGGAATACCTTAACCAAGCTGGGATCTACAAAAGGGACAGCTGTGAGAGGAGATGAACAACCTTGAGTTTTTTGCATTCATCAGTTCAATGCTCAGCTCCTGAGTGTGGCAGAAAATGAGCAAGAATGGAACCTGTGGCTCTTCTCTGCTTCTTAGGCAGCATCACTGTTTGGACTTTTTTTTTCAGTACCAAAGATCTATTTCTTTTCATGCAGAAAATGAGTACAGAATGAGAACTCAAAGAATCATAATGATTGAGGCAATCTGGTCAATCTCCCCATGCTCAAGCAGAGCCATATAGAGCAGGGTGCCTAGGACAACATGCAGATTACAGCTAATATCTCTATGATGAATATAACGATAAATCATCTCACTCAATTGAAGGTCTGTTTCAGATAATATTTGTTCATTAATTTTCTTATCAATAGAGAGCCTTCTACCTTTCTAGTCAGATAGAAACCTCCAAGGACACAAGTGGAAGTGAAAACGCTATGCAAGTACTAAAGCAGTACATTTTGTGGCTTCTTGGAAGTAGCCAGATTTATGAAAATGATTGTTTGCTTGCAGATGTGCTGTAAGTGGCACTGCAAAAGCTGTGAGCGCAGGTTGGGTGCCATATCCTCACATTTACCATATGACTCACATATGTTTCTGAGCTATGCTAGGCCTCTCACTCTTCAGGTCTGAAGTCCTTTGCTGTCTCTCTCCTGACCTACTGAAAAATTATTGTCACTAATAGCTCTTAGAAACTTCCACCCAATTGGCAGTGCCTCACTCTGCCTCTGACTTTGGCCCATGTCTTTTGTTTTTGATTAAATGTCATTGAAAGCAGCTAGATAGCACTTGCATACATTGCTTCACACACCTATACAAAAATGCCAGGTTGTGCTTTGTGGCAGTTCACTTTTGAGTTGTACCATATTCCTGTTCAGGTAATAACTCTCTCTCTTTTTTCTTTTTTTCCTGTGATATAATCTAAAAATGTGGCACCCTGCAATGTTATTGGAGATTAAGTTCTTAATTATGAATTTCCTTGCTTTTGTGAGTTTGCCTCAGATCCTTAACATTTTTAATGTCATTTTTATGTGAATTTCCATGCTATTTTAATTCATTAGTCATGGGCTATCATTTTTCGATGTAATTACTGTAATTTCATCAAGTGACATAATTACAGTAAATACTTTGAGTAATTACTATTCATATGGAAAAAGATATCTGGAGGTGTAATAATGTCATATAATAAAATATTTATGATGTGTAAAGACAAATTAAGATGACATATTTACATCACGTAATGGCATGACAGCACTCCATATTTACCTTGGGTGAGGAGAATGACATAAAAATAAGTTTCAGTGACATCACCTTTTGGTAACGATTACAAAGAGTTGTGCAGCATCCAGGTACAGCAAATTCAGTAACTCTCACCTTTTAAAAATAAATAATCTTCCCCCACCCCTAGAAATGCCCCTGAAAGCCAAAGGGTTGATCTGTTGCCAGCTGAGGTCGAAGGAAGGACTTACGCTGATGCTGACATCAGATGGCAATGCTGGGCCTGGAGATCCTTCTGGGCGAGAGCATCTGCCAGCCACTTCTAGCAGCTGCAGGTAGAAGGAAGACATTTTGAGGGAAAACAAAAACCAGCATGAGCAACAGTTTAGAAACCATCCAGAGAGAGAATATTGTGTCCATACATATGTTTCTGTCTGTGTCTTTGAGACTATGGAGAAGTAGCTGCACTAAGAAGCACAGTGACAACACTTGCCACATCAAAGCTTTCTGCAATTCAGAAATGCCAGGTTTTATCAATCAAGTTTCAGTGTAAATTTCATCTGCTGGTTCTGGTGTGCATGACTGTGCCCAATCAGGGTGTGTCTCATTTCACTGCAGCAGCTCTGCCTTGCCCTGGGGAGCAATGTAGTCAAGGGTTAGGTATCTCTCTAGTATGTTATAGAAGGTGGTTGTGGGAGGATATAAGAAGAATGGGATCTCACTGGCTGAAAGAATTCAAAAAAGTGGATACATGAATTCCCTGCCTAGGCTATTCTTACAAAAATATTCACAGTTTTCCACCAGTTGTGTAGTTCTCATTGTCTATTTGCTAGCCTGGGGCTTAATCTGCCTGGTGGAAAGTCTCGGTGTTTGGCACCAAGTCTGAAAAAAGCAGGCTGACACTCACAAGCTGTACTAATGATCAGGCAGGTTGAGCCTTATCCATTTGTATCCTTAAAATGAGTAGAGTTATGTGACCTTAGCTTTATCGTCCCTTCAGTGCTCAAGAACAAAATGATGCTTTTCCTACCCTCTGACCTTCCGGAGATCTGGTGAAGCTAGCAAATCATTAAGAATTCAAACAATACAATAATATGTGCCAGCGTGGGTGAATAAATCTGCCTTTGTGGCAGGACTCACGTCTTGGGCTGTGAAAACAACACTCAGGGCAGTGAGGGTGAAGGGGAGTGCTGGCTCGTGCTGAGATCAGTAGGGCCTGTGCTTTGCTATAACTCAAGGACCCAAGAAGAAAAAAGAGCAAATAATCAAATCATGTAGTTAGAGACTAGAGTATGATGCACAAAGAGGGCTACATAGGTTTGCAAAGATAGTGTAATATTTGAAACTACTGTAAATTTAAGGATATCCTCACAGTGTCGTGTTTAGTGACGTTACACAATCCACATGTGCCAGTGTGCCTATAGCACATTGATATTTACACAGTATTACTCTGCACTTACTGAAGTTGCACTTTTTGACTCATTTCTGTGGTGGCTGCATAGGAGATGACTCCCAACATAAGTTGGTACAATGACATAAAATCCATGGAGGCTGAAGGAAGGATAATGAAAGAACCATTTACTGATTTACTGTAAGCTGTAGCAGCATTAATTTCCCTGTATGGGTTACACATGGCTTCCCCCTCTCTGCTGGAAGGGGTTATCTTAATGGGACTTCAATATAAAGCAGTTTCTTTTCCTCTAGATCAGGAAGAAACACTAGAAAATTGGAATTATCCTCTCTGCATCTGTGAATCATTATAAAGCCACCTAGGACTACAACAAAAGATAAAAGAATAAATTAAGCTCTGAGAGCAGAGTAATTCTTCAGGGGACTAGATGAAAATGACAGTGATGCCACACTGTAGATAATCAGTATTTGCTTCATGTTAGCATCAGGTGTCAGTGCTGTCATTCCCTTTCAAAAGTCACGTCAACAACAAAAACAACAGCAATTACAAAAACTGAGGATCTCATAGACCACTGAAGTCCGATAGGTTCTGTTGTGCTGTGGCTTTAACTTGATCAGTCTCAATGCTGTCATTGGGGCACAAATACCTAGTGTAATGTAAATACAGATACACAAAACATCATCCATGTACATGTGTCTGACGCATATATGTCATCTGTGTTTGTATACATTAATGAAATCAGGCCCTTATTATTTCTGGAGAACGAACTACTGGTTGATTTACAAACTTGCAGAGGTTTTTGAAAGGTGTTAATAAACTTCAGTGCAATGTAGACAATATTAAACCACTTGCCAAAGCCCCAGGCTAAGTTGGTCTTGTAAAGCTTATACCAGATCCTTGGAACTTGCAGACAAATCCAAAGACCGAAAGAAAAAAAAAAAAAAAAGAGGAAAAAATTAGAAATCAGATGCTCAAGAGAGAATGTTCTTGCCAGTAACATGACAGAGTCAAGTTAATTCAAAGTGATTCAAACTAGAAAGACGATTTTTTTTTTAGGATATTGCTGGCCAGTTCTGCATCCTGAATCTGATTGACATATGATACTACTAGGCTGAATGAAGACATTTTGCACATGTTTTTGCTTCAAAGAGCAATTGCTAGGGGTAACACTGGTTAGTTACAATGTGGAGACATGCCAAACTATTCTGAATGAGAGTGGATTGCTGGCTATCTTGTGCTTCAAGGTTTGTAGGGCTGGGTGGATAATTAAGCATTCTTGACATTGCCATGTGGCCGCATAAGCTCAGAGGGCTGGAGAAATTAATGGTGGAAGCTCAGGTTCCTACTGGGTGCGCCGTCCAGATTTGTAAACTGTGATTTCCACTACATGAAGTTGAATGAACTGCACAGTATACTTTATGAGAATGTCTTTGACTATTATTGAAATTTCCCTACAAAAATTAATGTTTTGACATAAATTCTTGACAGAGTTAGTTTGACATTTGCGTTTTTTTACAACTCTCTCTTTCGTGCAGCCTTTATATCCACTCACCTATTTTGCCAAGCAGATTTATTTTTTTAATCAATCTATACCTTTCATAATGCAGTTTCCACATTTTAAGTTTTTGTTAAGATTTGTTGAACGAAAGATCTTCCGTCCCAGAATGTGTCAATGCAGTATTGAAAGTAAAAGCAAATTGTCTCATTAATTCTTAACAGCAGCCTGGGACTGCAGAGCTAAGTTTGAGTGGGTAAAAGCTCTTCAATCTCTGGCAGAACTTTTTGTTGTTGTTTGCTTTGTTTTCAACCACTACAGCTGATCCTTTTGGTCACATGTTTTAGTAGCTTCAGTTTTCTTTAGAATGCAAATTTTGCATCGAATAGTTCAGTTCACAAGTTCTATGTTAAAAAAATAAAAATAATAAAAAAATAAAACCCCAGACAATTCACTTTAACTTTTCAAATGATTAGCATATACCACATGTTTCTTCCCAACCAAGAAAGAAGAATACGAGTTTCTGAATCAGTCACTTTCCTGAGGATTGCATGATGTTAGTAGAGGGAGGAAGAAGAAGAGAACCACTCAAGTACAACAGCTGGTTCTAACTTCATCTGGCAAAACTTCTGCTAACATACAAGTCTGGTTAATCTAAATTTCCAGAGCTCAAAATGAACCTTTTTGAAGTTCGTGTGCCTGCCTTTTCCAGCCACTGATTTTACTCTATATGGAATAACTCAAGCTTTATGTGAATAATGAATCTATATTTTGGGCAAATATCTTCAATATTATCATAGAATCATAAGATCCTTAGAGTTAGATTGTTATACTATTTGGGGCCACATTATTCGCATTTGATAATTCTGTGTATTTGTGTATGCTAGTATTCCCTCTGTTCCTTCACATGGGGTAAATTGAGAGACCCCCACATGTGTCTGAGGCCAGTTCGTGCCCAGCATCTCCAAGGGATGATTTGCATCAGAGTACAGAGTGCATCAAAGCATCATGGCTAAATCCAGCAGGCATGGTGACAGGGCTCATGATGTGACAAGGCAGATCAGCCGATGCTGTGCATGTCTAGACAGTGATTGGTAACAGAAGTAACGAGTGGGGAAGGACAAACAGAGCATGAGGAAATAGAGGTACCTCAATGTACCCACAATACTGATGGCTTGTATCCAGCAGGTTGGTCTCTCAAAGGTAGGAATAGCCAGGAGCAGGGCAGGCAGCAATGAGAAGTTTGGAAATATGTCAGTGCCTATTCAGGCTAAGCCAACCATTAACTCTAGTTTTCAGTCTTTTCCAAATTGTAGTTTGTTAACTAACAACTAGAACTTAGGAAGAAAAAAGTCTAACCATCTATTACTGAGTGAAATCAAAGTCAGAGCTGTGTTTCAATAAACTCAAAAATGGCACTGTGTTTCCTTTGTATTGTCTTTTGTGAAGGCATTTGCTTCCAGACTGTATTAACAAAATATGTTGTTTGACAGATATCATCTCTGCAGACAGGTTGCCTAATCTGTTTTATTGACAAATTGACTTATTATTTGATCAACTTGAATATAGTCTTCAAGATATATTTCTATTATAAAAAAGTAGATGGAACAGGGAATAATGTGTTTAGTCCATCATCCTCTTTCAGCTGTCATTTAAACACTGGTGTGTCTGCAGGAAGAGAAAAGAAAAGTTATACAGTTGTTTTGATCATGCTGTCAGAATTGTCTTTATTGTCTGTTGGGGAATTGCCTATGTAATTTCTTCTTCCTTGATACGATAATATATTGACCTCCCTTATTCAGTCAGAAGAAAGTGGGTTATGATGGCTCTACCCACCACCTACATGAAGTTTCATATTCTATCAGCAGAGAAACAAAGCATCTCTGGGAGCCAGAATCACTTATACTTCACTTCCCTTGTGTTTTCTTTCAGTGGGTCCTGAAAACAAAGTGAAGTTATGAAGTCAGAAACATTTAAAAAAAAAAAAAAATATATATATATATATATAGACAGTTAAGTTACATTCTTTTCTTTGGGGAGCTGTTGATCATGTTTATTTTTAAGTCATTAAGTTGTACTTTGAAAGTTTCAAAGACAGGAAGAATAAAAAAAAATTTGCAGTCCATATTGAACTGGTCAATTAGGTAAACATGACAGCAAGTGAGACCTGCTTGTGTCAGCACCAAACCCTGCTCACCTTTGCCCACACTGTTCCTATGCCCCCAGCACAAATGTGGCTGTGGGCACCAAGGGCAGAGGAAGACCAGACAAAACTGGACATACAGAAAAGTCAGCTTTGTTTTGGTGTTTGCTTTCAAAACTTATTAACATTGGAAAGAAAAGAATAGCTGGAACCAAGACACTTGCTTAGAATGTTCTTCCATTTAGTCTAGTAAAATCTTAGTACAATTTGTCCATTTCTAATTGGGCTCACAGTAGGTAGAGCAACTGTATGGAGGTATAATCATAAAAGGCCTTACTTTGTGTATTTTGACTCCCTCTGGAATCAGAATAATTACAAGTGGTGAAAATCTTACCCTTTTCATGTCAAAAGGAAAAGATTTTTCTTTGAGAGAATGAAAGCTTACATTGAATTTTTTAAATGCAGATATCCTGTACACGGCAAAATTATTTTCACCTTGCTTAATTCGGCAGGTAAGCATGATATTAGAAAGAACATGATTTTGAGTCACAAACTCAGAATTCTTTGATAAAAAGAATCCCAGATTCAAAGCATTTGAGAGTCCAGCCAGGCAGCGCCAGGAGCCCTGAGCTCATCACCTTTGCCTTGGTTCAGCAAAGTCCAGGGCTGCTTAAAGGAAACCTGGCTACAGGGGGAAAAAAAAGCACCAAACCACCCACAATTTGCCCATCTTTATGGTTTTTTCCTTCCTTTTTTTTTTTTTAAGCTGCAGACATTGAATGTTGTGCTTGCCTGAGAGCTTTTTCCTGTAGCTAATAATACTTTGCACTGCTGTAGCGCCTTTAATCCAAAGATCTCAGAGTGCTTTGCAGGCATTAATGAATTAAGCCTCCTAACACCCCTTTGAAGTAGGTATTATTATGGCAGTCTTGGAGATGGGCTGCGTAATTTTCCTGAAGTTGTAGAGCAAGTTTCTGACAGAGTCAGGAATCGCCTGCTGAAGCCCTGCGCTTCTCTGCCCTGCTTCTACCACCGCTCCACCCTCCCCGACTAAGTCTCATAAATCATTTTAATTTTAAATAATTACTTTGATTTACTTACTGTATTTAAGTCGTATCTCTGCTAAATACAACAGGAGGCATCGATTTATGCTTGGTGGGTTAGGCATTCACTGCCTGTGAAAGTTGCACTGATAATATGAAGCT
Organism: Tympanuchus pallidicinctus; assembly: GCF_026119805.1. Lineage (NCBI taxonomy): Eukaryota > Metazoa > Chordata > Aves > Galliformes > Phasianidae > Tympanuchus > Tympanuchus pallidicinctus. The sequence continues at coordinate 8,380,548 of NW_026294744.1, forward strand.
AAACCGACACAAATCCCTGTGTGTGGGGATGCTCTGGCGGGGGGACAGAAGGGGCTTTGCAGAGCTTACTTCGAGCCTTGCCATCTTGCACACACGCTCAGTCCCGTGCCACTGCACCAGTGTAGCTCCTGTATTTCATAGAACCACAGAATCACAGAGTGGTTTGTGTTGGAAGGGACATAAAGCCCATCCGGTTCCTGTGGGCAGTGTTTTCACCCACTAGAACAGGTAGAAGTGTATTGCTGTGGCATGGTAACCTCCCACTGAATGAGTTGGCCTACACAGGGCAGGCCGGGGTTCTCCCCCTGGCAGCCATTTTGGAGGCACCCAGACCTCAGACCCTTTCAGAGTGTGTTTTCCACTGTCTGGCCTCTCAGCCACTGCTTCTTTCTCTCCCACGCTGCTTTTCTGCAATACTGTTGAATGTATACGAATTGGAGACTTAGCGGTGAGAGCTCCCAGAGTTGCAGCACTGCACTTCCTCGCAGGGAACACACACTTTTGCTTAACCTTTCGTGGCTTCTCAGGGTGGGGGGGGCTTTGCACTTTCCTCCACGCATCTCTCTGTATGTTGCTTTCTTGGTAGGAATGCGCTAATTGTCACACGTCTCTCTTTTTTAAATAGATTAATGCCATAATTATCCTCATTTTCTTCCTTCCTGCTACAGGCAACTGCTGGAATGCTTTAGCATTTTTTGAAGGGGGAAAAAAAAAAAAGAAAAAAAAAAAAAGAAGAAATAAGAAAAGGAAAAAAAAAAATCCCACAGCTTGGCTAGGGTTATAACTGTTACCCTCCCAAGTATAGGCCATGATGCCACTTCTAGAAACCTTTTAAAAATTTTGTTGGACTTTTAAGGTCTAATTGGTCTTTATTCCAGTTTTCGTAGTACTTGGCCTTGCCCACTCATGTTAAAAACCTGTGCACCTCCATCTCAGTGAGAAGGTCCAAGTACTCATGGACATTCCAGGGCTTGGTGGGCAACGACACGGGGGGTTTTGTACAGGGTGATGGTTATTAAAAGGGCAAAGGAGCAAAACATCTTGGTTCAAGTAGCAGGTGAAGAGTCAGTAGGTATGCTGAGCATACAGCATGACATAACTTGACAGCCACGCTACCCAGCATGGCCATGGTTGTTTCTCTGGCCTGTACAGGTGCTCTCTTTATCACTGTACTGATGTACATGCAAAGGATATGGTGTGAATTCTAGATGGTCTACGATTCTGACAAAGGGATTTGAAGGGGCTAAAGGATGCTGGGCTGAGCTTCCCGTGACAGACTGTAACAAAGCTGCCAAAACAGATCTCTGGTTTGCCAATGGGCTGCTGTTTTTAAGTGCCATCCTGCTCCCAAGAGGAGTGTGGAGGGCAACCTGGCAAGTAACGGAAGTGTGGAAAGGTTTGCAGGACCTCCATCACCAGGTGCTACCTTTTGCTTTCCCAAATATTGCCTTTCCCCTTCGGGAAATCTGGAACCATAGAATGGCATCTGTCAAGCCGTAGGCACTCAAGAGTAAGCGCCCATCAGAATAACTTACTGTCAAAAACAGGTACAAATTCATTTCATCCCACTTTGTGCCATATGCTGCTGTCAAAACTCTATGAACTGTTTAGGCAGCATGTTGGGACATTACGACTATGAGCAGAGCTATTTTTTTTCCTAGCTTTGTGTTTGTAATTGAGCATTTGCTTTGGTCTCTTAACAGGTAAATCTGCAGAAAGCAAACATAAGCTGGGAAGGTGGGCATGTGCTGAACCTCTGGATTCAAACCCCTTCACGTAGGAAGAGCTTTGACTCTGAACTGGAAATTGCTCAGTGAGTAGCACCTGTCATCATAGTTCTGCGCTGCACTGTTGAGGAATCAGCTTTTTCTTCTAGTTTAATATTGGTATTTTAAAGACAGGGTGACTTTTTTTTTTTCCTGTGAAAGATGAAAAGATTGAATTCTGGAATGGACAGGAAAAGTGAACCTGAACCTAAATCTATTTTTTTTTTTGTTGTTGCTCCTTGAGCCCAGCTATTTTGCTCTCCTGGCAACAAAATTAAATAGCACAATCTTCACTACAATAAGTGGGAAACAGAACACAGTGTAGGTAAAGAACACATTTGCTGTTTTATTGGTGCCTTGCAGGGCAATAATACTGAAAAAGGGGAATGCAAAAGAAACAAAACAACAACAACAAAAAAAAAAAACAAAAACAAACAAAAAAAAAAACCAAAAAACAAAAACAAAAAAACCCAAAAACCCAGGATGGTGGCAACCCACATTGTATTTTTTTTTAAAGAGTACATCAACTCCTGTTTTTTTCATTTATTGTGGCATGAATGATAACATAAAACCAAAACATGAAAATATACAACTTATATTACACTATGTGTTATGAACAAAATATAAATCTATAACTCTATGTTATATTTACATAATTATTTCTTTTATTAAATTTCAAGTGAGATGGTAGGTTGCGCATACTTTGTTTTAAGCTCCAGGCATTTGATTGTCTCTATTTCTTTTCTATTTTCATTTCACTTGTAAAATCCAAAACATTAAAGGAGTAAGAGCTTTAGAGCCAACGGAGCTATATAAATACTGTTTCAGCAAACCAGTGACAAAAACACTGGGGAGTAGAGAAATCAGTCAGTAGAAAAAAATGAACTTGACATGTTCTTCTATCTGGGAAACTGACAAGTTAAGATAAAGTTGAAAAAATGTAAATATAAACCAAGCTAAACATCCAGCCCATGCCCTGTGAATTGAGGATACACTTGAATCCACATCCAGTGAATTACACACATTTCTTTGCAAAACTGAAGATATGATTCTATCAAGAAGTGGGCAGACAAAAATACTTCCTATCTGATAAATCATGCCCTTAAATGCACAGGATATTATGTAGTTGCCATTCATTCCAGCAGATGAATTCTTGCTAAGTAAGGTCTACGTTTCCACGGAGTATAATTATTTTTGATGTTACAAACGTGATGTCAGAGGCTTCTTCGGGGACAATAACAGCTCATCTCTTTGGATTAAAAAGAAAAAGCTCTGAAAATGTGCTGTAAAAAGGTTAAAGACAATTTACTTTCTAAAAAATGATTTAATTAAAGAGAGAGTCTACTGCAGTAACCAAATCTTTGAAATAATGTCTTCGAAGAAAGAATTTCTTCCATATGCATTTGTAATAAGAGGATTTGGTTACAAAACTAATTAAATGCTATAATAATAGCCAGTGTTCTTTTCTGGGGGCCTGATTAATACAGCGGAACGGTTAAATAAAGATGTTAAATGCACTTAAAAATCCTATTTTACTAATATAAGGCATGAATAAATTGAAAAAGGATATACTCTGTGTTATTTAATTGAGCTTAGAAGCAAGTGTCTCAGTTTTTCTCTTCTTTTCCCCTTTTCTCCACTGCTGGTATTTTTCTGCTCTAAGCTACCGAGCACACTGACTCAAGAGGCTCCCCGATGTCAGACGAGAGCGAGGCCGCTACAACAGAACGGCCTCCACACGCGTGTCGGTTAATACAAGCCTAACCTCTTCTAATCTGGTTTGCCTACATGCTCTAGGGCACAGAACCCAGGAAAAAAAAAAAGAAAAAAAAAAAAGAAACAAGACAAGAAGGTCTATTTTTATGCGTTCTGCTATTATTTTGTTTGTTTGTTTTTTTCTGATAATTGAAAGGGGGACAAACAGGGCCTCGTCTTCAAATCTGGTCTTCTACTTGAAGGATATATGGGCGCTCATACTTCGGCCCAACACAACCTTAGCACAGGCACAAGTGTTTTGCTGGTTTGGGACCCCAGAGCCTTTTTTGTTTGTTTGTTTTCTTTTTTTCATTTTATCATTGCTGCATCAGGCTCAGTATTGAAACGCAGGTGGCAGACAGGTCGCTCCAGCTACCTCTTCAACCAGCCTGACCAAACGCAGGCTCAAGCACAGTCCCTCAGACAGAAATATGCAGGTGACAAAACCAGCATTGGCCCGAGCCTTAGCCCAGGCCTACACAGTGAGCAGCAAGCACAGAACTCATTCTGCTGCCCTGACACCAGCCTTGCTCCAGCACCGGACCGAGAAGGGGCTACATCCAGAGCATCTCCAGAGCATCTCCTGCAGCACTGCCCATAGTCAGGGGCTGAAATTTGGCCTGGCTGAAGTGAAGGGACCTTTGTCCCATAGACTTCACCAAGGCTGGCTTTCTAACCCACACGTCCAAGGCTTGCTCCAGTCATGCTTGCTGCAGTGGCACCTACCTGGAGCTAAAACAAAGTATTCTGGTAGCCCAACGTTACACCATTAAACCAGAGAGTCTCTATAGCGTGGTAGAAATTAAGCATCCAGCAAATGTGAGGTGAACCCACAAGAGTCAGAAGTAATTTGTTCACAAAGACAGGGAACAAATTTAAAAGTTAAAAAAACAAAACAAACAAAACAAACAAAAAAAAAAAGGAGCAAATATCTGTTTTCACATTGTACATAATGATGATATAAAAACAATTGCCTATTTTTTTTTTTTTTTTAACTTCTTATCTAAACAGAGTGCTTCAAAAAAATTGGCTCTAGATGACGGGTGTAATTAAATAACTAAAATGAGTGATGAGAGAGCAGAAGTTAATTAAGATTGAAAACAACACTCCCATTAATTCACTCCATCATAATAAACATCAGAAGTTGACATGGCTGGGGCCAAAATTAAAATAACAGAAAGAGGAATGGTGTGAGCAGAAGAAGAAGCTATTTGTTTTCATATGTATATATATATATTTATATATATATAAAAAGGCAAGGTGGGGAGGGGTATCCATTTTAAATAGCCTAACAGCTTCATTTGCTGCACTGCCAAATTAGAACAGAATAAAATAAAGTTAAAAAAGGAGGGGGGGAAATAAAATAAATTATACATAATTTACTAATCTGGGAACAGCTGACCATTAATATTATTATTATAATTACCATTACAACACTAGCAAGAAGAGGCAGTTTAACTGAAAAAAAAAACCAAAACAACCAACCAAAAAAAAAACAACCAACCAACCAACTGAAAAAAAAAGCAGTCATAAAACACAAACAAAAGGAACCCTCTCTGACATGGAGGATATGATCAGCTACTCCTAGCATAACTTCAGAGCAAATCTTCTGAGAGAGAGAAAATAGAAAAGAATTTTTGTGAGGCAGAGGTGGACATCAAAAAGGGAAAACAAGGAGAAAAACAAAACAGATGTTGCTGGGTAGAAGTATCACACATCCAAACTGCTCGTTGGAGTACTTGCCTACTCCTCAATGACATTTGCTTGTTTGCTTTGTGCAAGGTCTGCACAGCTCAAGTTACACTTCAAGTGGTGATCTAGCAGAAAAGACCCCACATCGTCCTCCCCAGCCCCTCCTGCTGCCTGCCACTTCTGCCCTGCATATGGATTAAATGGCTGCTACCATGAGGTCGAAATTCATGTCGTGAAGGTAAATTTGTAAAATCAGCATTGCCAAGTAGTGAACATGTTGGTTCTGGCAAACCCTCGGGCTGAGATCTGGCTGGTACTAAGATTCACAGGGCTATTTCCACAAGGCTACAGGAATGCTGGCAACGAGCCTCCAGTTTACCAGTGAGCAATAAGAAGGTGGTATTAGAAAACTGACCCAGAAGAAGACTGTTTTCCTCTGTATGACCCTGGGACATTGCAGATCTACTGGACAGCTGCTGCTTGAAACCAAGAGGTAGCCTTTTTGGTTGGCTGATTGGTTTAGAACTAATGCTCCTGTTTTGCTACATGAACATGGATGCTCTCTTTCTAGTGGAAGATGAAAGCGCAGAGATGAAAAGAGATTCTGTAACTCACTTGTATTTATGCTATTCTTCCAAAATAAAGCAGAATACTCAGTTACCTTGTTGAAATTACAACAGGCTAATATATGCTGAGCATTACGTTTGTGTAAATCCACCTTCTTTGCCCTGACTGCTGTTGTCCAAGGAAGGCAAAGCTGCACAACATACCTAGGGGCTCTAGGATGACGCTGGAACTGGGAGACAATTTTTCACCTGTGAGAGGCAGCATCTAGAGAAAATCAGCACCATAAAGGTTTGGGTTCTCTGTTCTCAACTTTGAAAACAAAAATCTCTCTGTAACTATTAGTCTTTCTTCCTACAAAAACATCCCACTGATAAAAATGGATTTCTGCAGGTACAAAGGAGGAAAAAAAAAAAGCCAATTAAAGAAAACAAAAACACAACACAATCAATTGCCTTTTGAATCAGAAATCAGTACTCAGCAGCCCTGTAAGTACGAGTTCGTTAACACTGGACATCATGGTAGTCTAATTACACTCAGTGAGAAGTTAACATCTCCAGCTGCCCTGTCGTGTGCTGGACGAATCCTATTTTGAACAATCCTTTCTTTATGTCCTACATGCTGCCACTTGAAGTGTAAATGAAAAGCAAAAGCTCCTTGCAAACCAAGTCCTTTGGAGAGTGTGGGATTTCATTCTGGAACATGCTTTTTGCTCACAATAGTCCAATATTATTCTTATTAGTACCATAAACACGCACACATGAAAATCCAAGATCATAAAATATTTTTTCTCTAAATTTCTTATGCTCTCTCTCTCTTTCTCTCTTTTTTCACCTGAGAATGGCACCTACAGTTTCCTTTAAAAAGCAAAAGCAAAACCAAAAATATAAATCTAATCTCACCAGCTGCTGGTATATCAGGTTCTTTAAGGGATTGTCTAAGATACAACACTGTCCTAACTTGAGATAGAGCGGAAAGAGATAGGAAACCCAAAGAAAAACAGAGACCAACCAAAAAAATAAGCAAATTGGACTAGTTCAGCGCTGTAGTACAAATTTGGCACTTGCTCAAAGACTCAGTATGATGTGCAACTGATGAAGAGAAGTTCTCTCTTGAAAGGAAATAATTGCTTGTTGGGGTTAACAGAAACAGGCTCCCCACTTCCTTCCTTGCCAGCCACGCGTACACACACACGCACACATGCTTCAGACCCAAACGTGCCAGGGAGGAGGAGAAGGAGGTGACAGAAGGGGAAAAAGGAATTTTATCTTTTTCTTCTTTCCTGTCAGGTGCATTACCAAAAAAAAAAAAAGAAAAGAAAAAAAAAAAAAAAAAGAAAAGAAAAAGAAAAAAAAAAAGAATTATTTCTCTTTAAACTGTAGCACAAAACAACAAAACACATTCACAAGCCACTTGTTGGCACTGTGTACCTGAGTGAGAATTTCTAGAACATTGTAGAACAAACAGCCATAAAGTTTATTTGAAAAAAAAATAATAATAATAAAAGGTCGACGGGTAAGACTTCAGTGCTTGGGTATAGCAGCTGAATTACTGGCATTATTTTACCCATAGCTTATATTATTCTGTTGTTGTTGTCGTTGTCTTTGTTTCCTTTCTTCTGAGCCTTTTTTCTTCTGATGCAGGCTGATGTCTATTAGTCAGCTGATGTCCCAACTAGTTAAGACTAACAGTTAAAGTAACAGTCAGTGTATGAGAAAGTTAATGTGCTTGGCCACTGGTAAGGATAAACCAGATGGGGCTTTATTTATTTTTTCTTTTCTCCTTGAAGTCCTGCAGGTCATGTGATATTTGGACCCTGATCAGTTGGCTTGCCCCGCAATGTGATTTTCACTGTCACTGCCATAGTCCACATCGGGGTCATCCTCTTCCTCATCATACTCATCATAGATTTCTCCATTGACGTCATCGGTCTGCATCTCTTCCTTGATATGGGGCTCTTCACCTTTGATGCCGTAAGTGCTCTGGATGACGGGCATCCCGGGCTCGGGGCTGCTGGACACACTTGAGTGCTCTGAGGGCAGGTGTGGGGAAGGCATTCCTGCCATGGCGATGGCTCCTGGGTAAACGACACCTGCGGTGGCAATGGGAATCTGTGCTTGTTGCCTGCAATGGAGAAGAAGAAAGAGGAAGTCTGAATACTGGAAGAAGCAGAGAGAGAGCATGTATGACAGCGCTTGGCAAACCCATTAGCATGTGCTCTTGGGCATTCAGAGGGCATTCAACTTCACTGCTAAGGAAATTTAACTTTTGTGAACTTCTGCAGTTGCACCTGAACCACACAGCTTCAGCATGCCTGCCTGTGATGCAAATTTCTTTATTGAGCTGCCAGAAAGAAGCAAGCACCCTTTTAATCGTGGACTACCTCAAAAAACACGTACTTTGAAAATCTTCTTCAACAATCCCAAGCGGCTGACAGGACTGGAAATAAAAATTTGCTAACAGGAGAAACGAAGCTAAAGCTGGGTAGCCTGCAAAGCAAAGGGAACTAACACTGGAAGAGGAGAAAGCAAAGGCCTCTCGGTGAGAGTACTCTATGCTAACACATGGACCTGGCCCTTATTAAGGAGAAGGGCAGTGGGCATTCCAGGGCCAACATGGGCTTACAGGATGATCGCTAACGGCCTCCCTTTGAAAGGTGACAGTTTCCAAAGTGAGTGACACTGGTGAAAAACAAACTTTGAAGCAGGGTGGATAAAACTGGGAAAAGCCAGACTTGAAGTGGAAGCATGCATTATTTAAAAATAAATAAAAAGCAAGAGAGCAACATGAGCATTTGAGCAAATCCTCTATAAGATGCCTTTATATAGCATCTAAGCCTTGGAAACCTGTCTGCAGCAATGAAAGACGAATTATTCCAGGCCACAGAAATTCCCTTTGCAGCAAGAACACTAGCTGTGTTATACCAGTGTTTGTTTCCCTGAGAAGCTTCAGGGTCCCAACAAGCCTAGAGGTTTAAAATTCATGCTCCTTTTGTTTCCTTGCTGCATGAAGTAATTCCATTGCAGTAATACTCTTCAGTACATGCTGCACATTGTAATGTCATCAGCGGTGTGTCCATCTGTACTGAAAAGCCTTGCCACAGGAGACAGGGCAGAGTCTCTTGAGATGAACATTCGTAATTAAGAATGAAACCTTTCCCTGTTCCCCTGCCTGGCTGTGCCCTGGCTGTACAGTAAGCCCTGCACAGTACAGTGATCCTGAAAGACTCTCCGCAGCCAAAGAGCTTTACATTTGTTTGGAATTGCTAGCTGTGTTTTCAGTTACTTCCTGCCTGCCATTCAAGCAAGGCCGCTGTCAGTACAATTGTTATTTCCCTGTTGCTCAAACAAGTTTAAGTTGTCTCAGCTGAAGACACAGCTCTTAAAGAAGGTAGCGGATCTAATTTGCATTTTATTCCTAATTCAATAGGAAGGCTTTGTTTTCTGGAGTCAGCATTTCTCTAACAAGATTCAGCACACTTAAATTGCTTTTAATATTTAACAATAGGAATACTTCGCACGTAAATGACGCTTTTCAGAGTGCTTTCCAAATATTAAATAATTTAAGAATAGCATTTTTCCACTTCTATAGGATGTCCACTCTGGAGGATGAGGTGAGTTTACCACACCACCATTAAAGATGAGGTCATTAAGACATGAAAGCATTAAGTAGTAGAGTTGCAAAAAATGCTCAGTCCTTCCCATTGTGCTGTTTTCAGGCAGGTTTTCAGGATGCCCCAGCAGCTTGCACAGTGAGAGCTCTTAAAAAAACCCCATCACTTATTTTTGGGCGCAATTAGGAGTTGTATTTGTGTTCAGCCCCAAATGACCTGCACAGGGCGATGCAGCAGATTAGGAACCAAAACCAGGAATTCCGCTGCAGTGCTGGGACTCCCAGCATAAAACACTGACCCCACTGCGGTCACTGGCCGCTTCGTCAGTAGCTCCTACAGAGATTTCACCCCAGATTCTGTGCTCTAATTGCCTCACTACAAATTATCTACAGAAATGTCTTGATTTCAATGTCAGCCTTGTTTGGAAAGCTAAATAATATGCAGAGCGTTACAAGGTTAATTTTTTTCCCATGATGAAGCATGCATGTTAACCAGATAAGCAGTGTTTTGGGGGCTCTGCTGCACCTATTCTTTTTCCAGAAAGCACCCCTCCTCTTTTTTTAATCTCTTGATGCCAAATGTTGGCTGACTTCCCTGTGTTTGTTTCAGTGCTTACCATTGGGATCACTGGACCTGCCAGCACCACAGGGTTAAGCAGCTCAAATTTCTCTGCTGAGCAGCTTATTATAACAATGCACACTGTAGCTGTTTAAAACACAGTCTGATGACACTTAACAGTTGCTGGACAGATATTCTCTCCTTTATTGCTACTTCTAGTCATTAACTAGGGAGATGTGCAACTCGGCTCAGTTAATATGTTTCCAAATTCAGCCTGAGATGAAACAGAACATAAATTCCATTATTTGTGAGGCTTGTTTTGTTTTGGTGCTTTTCCTTTTTTTAAAAAAAAATTTAAATTTTTTTTTTTTTTTTTTTACCAACTACTGGAGCGATTACAGAAATATCACAGAACATTTTTGATTCTTTTAATCTGCTTTAACCAAAACTAAGGAGCATTTGCAGAAGGAAAAGACGTGAGTTTTGCAGACAGATCTCAGCCTGATCATATCGAGCCGATCAAACTGATCTATTAAGTGTTTATCAAAACCAATCTTCTTGAAATTTATACTCAGCATAAAGCATTTAGCTTACTGAATAGGAAGACATCTACTTCCTACTCTGATACATGCCATCGTGATGGACAATGGATGCAACTTCATGCCTGATACGAATTAAGTGAGCCAAGTCTGTATTCCAGCTGAAGTTCAATATGTTCAGCAGTCCTTTTACAGACCACTTGCCACAGATCATACTGAATGCAAACTAGTATTTTTGGCTTTTGGATCAACAGGCACTACCACTGATTTATTCAGATACAACCTCTGAGGCCCCATAATAATGTAATATTTACAAGATTTTATTAGAAAACTTACATTTCATTGGAAACTCTTAAGCTTTTTTTTTCTTTCTTTCTTTTTCTTTTGCATGATCGGAGTGGAAATGAGACAGTTGGCTGAAGCTGTGAGATGAACATATAGCAGAGCCAACAAAAAATCCCTAGCTGCCTAACTTCCTCCTGGAATGCACTGTTTGAAAGTATAAGCTTCACATTCCGTTAGCAATATATAATGTTCTTGCCAATAAAATATATCATTTACCACAGTGAATTAAGAATTCTCCCTGAACCTTTTTTTTTTTTTTTTTTAAAATGAAATGAATGGTAGTTTTTAAAGGTCCCATACCCAACATTAAAATACTGCCTCATCTCCTGACGTCTGTTGCGCATGATAGCCTTGTACTCGCCAATGCGTAGTTTTTTGCCATCTACAAGGCAGGTACGCTTCGGCCTTGGCTTGTATTTGTAGTCTGGGTATTTCTCCAGGTGCTGTTTGCTGAGTCGGGCCTGTTCCTCGTAGTATGGCTGCTTCTCTAGGTTTGTCATAGCTTTCCAGCGAGATCCTGTCACAAAAAAAACCACAAGAAATGAGGTTCTGCTCACTCACAAGCACTGAAAGGCAGAGAAGCAAGTAGGTCACTTGGAACAAGATATCGACGGTCATATTGCTTTGGGCTGGGAATCTGTCAGAGCTTCCAGACAAGGGTCAGGTCTTGTTTGCATTTCACTTGTAAACCTCTTGAGTATGGCCATGAGGCAGAGAGAGATGATACTGGAAGCTTTCACTATTTTATGGAAACTTTTCTCTATTATTATAGGGTTTTTTTTCAGGTAATCAATAAAAGCATCAGATAATGAGCAATCCATGACACTTACTAGAAAACTGAGGAGCACTGTATGTTGGTGAACTGTGAGAAACCCCTTAGGTATGTCAAGTCTGTTCTGCTAAGAGCTGCCTTTGACAACAGCTTTCCCCTCCTCTACCAGGGGAGGCAGCATTCCCAGATGCTGTGATTTGATTGCCATGCTGCACTATGGCTGGATCTACTCTGGATACTTACATGTCTAACAGCTCAGTCTTTCATAACAAATAACATCTTTCTAGCTACTACGTTTGTGAAAAGCAGAATCTGAATTGATCATAAATAGTATGCTGCTGGGCACAAGAACCTGCAAAGACCCTGAAGCAATGCCTTTAACAGCTATAAGCTATCCCATATGTCTCAGCAGGGTGTTAACTCCAAGACCAAGTCCCGGTGAGCATTGCCAGCTCTAACTTAACAAAGAATTTAGTATGTGTCATGAAGGGAAGAGCACTGGGATACTGGAACACCTCTCCACAGAGCTGCACTACGGCTTGATTGCTGGCAGCCCAGTTTCTGACATTCTGCCTATGCTAATGTGGATATTTGAGCTACGGAAATAATGAAGACTGAATAATTTTTTTCGAATACCTCCTGAAAATTACAAACTAATATTGCTTAAAAGACATAGTATGGGAACAGAAAGTAAAATTTCTTGAGTTAGCTATCCTATTTTATTTTTCCATGGACTACAGAAGTGCTTCAGGGTAAGATACATTTCAAAGAACAGGAACGGTCCAAGCTGTGAAACATGTGGCACAGAAGGAAAATTTTACTGGAAAATAGACCACTTTCCTGTTGGGGGGAAAAAAAAGTTTGAATAGTTGCTTGATTTAATGGGTCTACAATGTCATATGTCATATTGACTTCCTCTTGTTCTTCACTTCTCATGGTTATTCATACTGCACTTAGCTCATGCTCTTAGTCAGGTCTGTCTTAGCTCACTGTGCCCCCAAGACTCTCAATATAGAGAGCACAGCTATCCCTTCCAATGGAAGAAGACAGTTTGGTTCCCTCTGGAAAGCCCCCTTCAGACCACCGACACACCATTTTCCCCATCAATCTTTGAATCTTTATTTCAAGCTGCTGTTTGAGCTTAAGTATTTCAAGCTGCCTTGAGTAAAGGTCTGGCAGGCTGGCAGTGACCCAGGCTGGCATCACACCTGGTGACAAGCAGTGGGAAATCATGGCGTATTTGTCTGGAGGAGGAGCAGTGGATAGTCCTTGCTTAGCAAACATTCCAGTGGAGTAAAAAATGTCAGGTTTTTTACATATAAGACATAGAGATTCCCCAGCTAGTTCTGGAATGAAAGACAGTTCACTGTTTCAGCTAACTGTTAATAGCTTATGATCTTTAAGATCCCTTCCAAACCAAACCATTCTATGTTTCTGTGGTTCCATCTGAATATGTGAGTAGATGGTTTCTAGGATTTGATCTGAAATTGCTACATGGCACTTGTATGCCACACAAATCCAGAAGCTCAGTATGAACATCCCTGACACAGCACTGTGTTATATGGGGCAGCCAAATTGCCTACAGAATCATGGTCAGCAGCTTTGTCTCCTGCAGAGAAATTATCCCATGTTTTTTCTGGCAGAGGAAGTAACTAGAAAAAGTGACACCAACTTTCCACTCATAGTGCCTCTTAGATTTTGGACTAAATGACACAGTGATAAACATGTGGAGACTGCCAAAACACTGAAATGCTGGTTTAGCGCATGAGATGGAAGTATAGATAGAAGTGAATGATGTCAAAAATTAAGGGCAAAGCTTACATAGCTCTTATAGGAAGAGGTCCACTTTGAAATTCTGCCTCTTGGACATCTGCAAACTGGCTTCTTAGCATATGAAGAAAATAATGAATTTTAGTAACGCCCTCTAACCATGAACAAGCTGCAGCCCTGGTGCCTTAAAAAAAAAACTCCAGCCTCAGTTCCTGTCGATGAAACAGTTTTTATTTATGAATAACAAAGCTAAAAACCTCACAGATCTTAAACAAATCTTGACATTCGCTTTACGTGCTGTGAGGGGACCTGCAGCTCAGGGGCTGATTAATAGTCAGGTGTATTTTGAGACTGACGTAGAGAAAGATAGAAATTAAAATCAGTAGTTGCTAAATTGCAGTGATTTCTTTTTCTGTGCAGGCATAATTCTTTTTTCACTGTGCTATCTCACTGCAATCCTACACTCAGACCTGAGCAGACAGATTCCTACCCCTCACGTGAAAAGTTCTGTAAATACTGGGTGCAGTTAGGCAAACACATAAGTCTTTGCAGGATCGGGGCCATAAAAATTGAAATTTTGATGCATAATATTTGTACATGCAGTTACACATACAATATTTATACATAAATGTCACTCATTATGTTTTTCCTTCCTAAGCTGTAAACTCAATACAACAAAAATCCTGGCAGTCTCACCTCTCTTCCTAGCAAATTTTTAATAGCTGCTTTCTGCAGGGATATCTCCTCTTACTCTGATTTTATTGTTTTTACAGAATACATTTAATATCATTTACTAGTGTGTTTTGAAGTATCATAAATAATTAAACAAACAGCGATGTCAAAATAAATGTGATAATGGGCATATTTTCTGATGATAAACTCTAGGTTTTTACATTCAAGCATTTTCACTTGTTTCCTTGCTAATATGCAACATCCAAGCAGCTCTCTAACTGGTCTTAATGAAACTTTTGAAATTCTGAACAATCTATTACTCTGAGCCTTGCACTTGTAGGCTAAGGTATGAATAAGGATCATCAATCAGCACGCTAAACTATTTGATAGTACCTGGTGTTTGAACAAAATATATCTGTAATACATTTATCTGCAGTTTTTTATATGTCAATAAACACACACATGCAGGCGCAGGAACCTATGCCAAGTGCCAGCCCAAGCCCAGATAAGGTGTAACTGAAGAATCTTGAAAAAATGTTTCTTTTTAAGGGAAGATTTACACTCGTTGGTGAGCTTTCTGCTCACCATCTGTGTTGGAAAGCTCCGAGTGGGTCAAGTATGCAAGGCTTTTCTCTGTGAGTATGAAAACAAGAGCCCGTCCCCTCCCTACACACACACATAACGACGGGTAGGATTCTCACACAGCACTCCCCGATCTGGTGCCTGAACTGTTTAGAAAATAAACGATAAAATCACTAGACTTTGCAGCACCAGCACAAGCTAGGGCAGTTCAGAGCTGTGCCCACGTGAGGCATTTCTGGTGACAGTGAGGACAGCCAGCCAGCTGAACAGGGATCGGCAGTAGAGACAGACAGACACCCATCTCTGCACACGTGCCTGTATTTCAGTGGGGCTCATAGCTCTGCTGACTGCCAATTTCAAGCCAAATTTCTCCACTGAGAATTTTCAGCTGCTTGTAACACTGCCTAACTTTTAGTCTATGGGACTGACATCTTTCAATCTGGCTATCTGCAGCAGGCTGATTTTACATTTAAAAAATACAGGTATACACACAAGCACGTATACAATGCATACGTATGCATTATAGGTATGCATATATGTCTGCATTCACACACATGAACATCCATGAAAAGATTTCTGAAGGTAATAATTTCCTTCAAATCTCCTTAGGTAAATTTCTCAGTGAAATTAATTAAAATATTTACAGAAATATCTAAACAATGCATTATTAAATTGATAGGGTTCAGCTGACAGTTTTAGCACTTCTTTTAAACAATTTACTAAAAAAAAAATCATTATCCACAAGTTTAAGTTGCAATGAACAGATGGATGACAAACGTATGTACAGATGAATTTAGTGACAAATCCATGTATCTAATTTTTATGCTCAAAACATAATACCACAGTGTCAAACATAATCCCCAGAGAATGCAAGTGCTGGGAAGGGCTTCTCCTCTCGTTTTACTATAAAAATGACTCTGGATGGGTGACAACCCATCTCAGCCATTCGTGGTGACAGCAAGCTCTCTGACCTCAACGGCAACAGCACTGCTTAAAAAATGGCAAGGAAAAATGGCAGAGTTCTAATAAAGAGCCCCTAGTACTTGTCTGAACTGTAAGTTTCTGTCTGCTCACCCTACGCTAGTTAACAGAGAGCTCCCTGCTGACTTCAAAAGACTGGCCTTTTGCAATTGAGGGAAGACCTTTGCAACATTCCTGCCAGGGAAGAAGGCATTGGGCATCCCTCTTTATTGCAGAGGAGGAATAAAAAAAAAAAAATCAAACAGTGATGCTGGAAGGAAATAGAAACATCATTTCTTCCTACTTTAAACCTTGCTTTTCCCCATATCTGACAGTGAAACAGTAAAGAGTTTGGAGTCAGCTATACTGTCTGTCACCTCAACAGGATCTGTAATGAATTTGCACATTTTACTCCAACTACTGTATATCTAATCAGAAAAAGATGTCCCCATATCTCCCTGATCTAGCGCCAAATAGTAAAAGGTGATTCCTTATGTTAACAATTTCAGCAGAATGGCTTATTAAAACCAGATTTTAGGGTATTATAAAATGCTTAGAAGCCCTTTAAAATGTCAACCAGGATCCCCAGAGACTGCGTAAAATGTCAGCCCAGCTCAAACGCCTGTTTTAAGCAGAATGAATTAGCAGCGTGCTGTCGGAGGTTGTTATCCAAAACAATCAGTTAAGAGGGAAAACATCAAGCTCTCTTTGTACTTTCTATATGAAAAGGGTCATTCAGAATGATCTTGTAGATTTCTGAAGCTGATTATTTAAAAACAGGTTTAACCAGGCCCTCTCTCAATTTAGAAACAGACCAAAACCATTACTGCTCTGTTCTCAGCCTAATCACATCATACACCTGTAACCAGTATAATCCCTTTTAACCAGTATATGGCTATTTTAACATCAACATAAACAATTTACCCTTCAAATTCTGCTCCTAAAACTAATCTAATCATCATGTACTACCCTTTTAATCATGGGTTAATTTCATCATGTCTGTCATCCACAGCCAATGCATTCTGCCTCTCCAAGCAATTTTATCTAATTTCCACTTGCGTTCTGCTAACTTCTTACAACACCACCCTAATCAAGCTGAATATCAAATCTTGACCAGACTAAGCTCAGCATATTTACCAGCCCTGCACCTGGTTAATGGTGCCATCACCATCACGTTCATGTCTCTTGTCTGCCAAACCAGCCAGACATGTAGCCCAGCTAATCAAGGTCCCTCGTTAAGCTTTTACCCACTGGCAGGACGTACGCTTAGATTCTGTAACACAGTTTATATCAGTAAAAACGCACCATCTCTGAGTTGGTCACATATAGTTATTTTTTTCTGCAGAAGAGTAATTCACTAGCCTCATAAATCTCCATTTATTCACCTTCTGTATCATTCAGTGTCTCAAACAGGAGTAACTTCAGACAGAATATAGTCCTGGGAATTTAAGTAAGAACTGAAAAATTTGAAGACTATGGCATGAAATTTGGTAGGTGATGCTCATGACAAATATTGCTTGGGATATGAAGACTAGAGGTTATGGAAATTAATTCTGATATTTCTTTTTAGATTTCAGGATTCTTCTCAGAATATTTAGAATAAAAGCAGCTTGCAGTAGAGATCGTGCACTAAGTGAAAATTTAATGTAACAGGAACAAAACAAGAATAATTTAAAACTTAGGGTGTAAAATAAAAGGATGTATTTTAGGATCTTTTCCCTGTGTCCACTGCTTTGAACAGACAGCGCTAAGGCACAAATCAAATAGTGTGGTGTGCTTCTAGTTAGATGAAATACATGGGCAAATACATGATAGCAGTCATTCTGTGCTTGTTCAACAGCTTAATAAAATGAATTCTTTACTTCACATTTTTGCACCAAAATCCACACCACAACCTGAGTAATTACAAAGATACAAGAGCACTTCAGGTTACGATCAATATATAGCACTGGGCAGCATGGTGGCAGTTTGTATAGCTGCTGTCCTTGATGCAGTACCCAAGAAGCTAAACAGACAACCTAAAGATAGTTATTCAGTTGTGTCAGGTGCCCCGCTTTATTCCATCAAAAGTGCTGAGTTTTGTGACAAGAAAAATAAATGATGTCAAACGTACCTAGTATCTTGCTGATATTGGAGTTGTGCATGTCAGGGAAGGCTTGAAGGATCTTCCTCCGTTCATCTTTAGCCCACACCATGAATGCATTCATTGGGCGCTTGATATGGGGCTCATTACTGCCACGCCCTCTGGATTCCCGATAAATTCTTGATTCTGAAACTCCTGCACTTCCTAAAAAGAGAAAGAAAATCACTCCCAACTTGTGTTTCATTATACGGCTGCTTCTGCCATGAGTAGCCTAAGTGAAGTGCTGCACATTAAATGAGTCAATGTACTCAATGCTGTTTCTTTTACTTGAAGAGGTAGGAAATACCATATAGTGTATAATGTCTAATTTTTAGTTCTTCTATTGACTCAGCATCACATAACACAGACTTGATGAAGCATTCCATTTTTGTCAACATAAAGCATTAGACCGCTTTTTGAAAACATCTTTTACCACTTAACAACTTAAAATCAACACTTATCAGTGTAGATATTCTTTTTACTTTCTTCCTTTCTTGTTTACAGAATGTGATGTCAATGGTGTGATATAAAGCAACATCAGGTATTTCCTCTTTATCAAGCTTCTGGCTACCAAGTTGACATTTGAACATCTGTTTTAATGCCTACTTCTCCGTAACAACACAAGCAATGGCAGAGAAAGAAAAGAACATTAAGATTGCTTCATCAAACCCAGACAAGTTCCTACAGAGGCAGAGTGTGCACCATCTGAAGATGACCAAGTCCGTAATTCACGGACTTCCTGTGTGATCTCATCCCACACCTAATTGCTTCTTTAATTCATTTTCACCATCAGAAATGCATTTTTGTTTCCTCCCTGAGATGTAGAGCATAGAAAAGAGAAGGCTAAAAATCAACTCCACAGACTTAAAATGCCAGAAGATGAATCATTTTTTCCTGCCTAACCACATATCAGTAACCCCTCACAGACCTCTCAAACACTCGGACTGTCCTCCAGATGACAAAGATACATATACACAACACTAGAAACAAGGAGAAGCCATTCGTACTGACCATCAGAATCTCCACTCATGTTGAAATCCATCATTGCGTGGCTAAACTTCCCGTCTTCACTCTGTTTTACTGCCAGTTGCTGAGTCAGGGTCTCCAGTGTCGTTTTGTCCTACATGGGGAAGATGTCAGGATTTGCATCAGGAAAACCATTAAATACTGTAAATGCAAAGTTTGCGGGTAATTTAAAGGGCTGATAGAGAAGATGTGTAACAATTAATTCACAACAGTTTACTGAGTCAGTTATTAAAAAATACATAATATTATTTTTTTTGGAAGCAGAACAGTTGCAGACTCTCAAGTCTTTTTTAAAACATGCTTATTATCTAGTGATGAGCTAAGTCCACAGTGTTGAAAAGATTACTTTAGTTGAGCATAATAAAACTGGATGCACATCTGAAGAATACTTCAATTCCCTATGTCCCTGGGACAGCATAGCTGGACTGGAAGTTTAGATGATACACGCTCTTGCTCAATATAATAATTGCTTTACTCTACTTCCCGCCTGAACTCATAGTGCAGAGACATGGGCAACTTTGCCCTTTTTTCTGTCTTAAAAGGCAGTGTTTTGAGAAGCAGACACAGGGGAAAAAAGGGAAAGCTTTAGATTGAACTTATTCAGGCCTTAGGAAAGGATCAGCCTGGACTGATACGATACTTGGGCAGTGGTTTGCGTTCCTGTCTGGACTGTTTACCCAACCTTCCTAACAGCCCGTCCGTCATTCACATACTCAGAACTATCTGTGAACCCAGGATTGCAACAGGCTAGTGTGTGCTGCCAATTAATCTGTCAGGTTGCAGCGGTGTCTACAGACATTGCCAGAACAAGATGCCAGGGCAATTAATTCCAATGTTCTCTTCGAAATATCTCTCTTCCTTCTGAATTGTTGGACTTTGCAAATACAAAGGTGTTCCACTTTTCAATTGTTTTTGTTTTCCCTGTGCATATTACTCATAAACATTCTATCTTCCTGACAATCATATGTTTAAAAATAAATCTTTCAGGAAAGCAATACTAACATTTCAAAATGTTAGGCACTCTGCCTTTTGCAAAGCTAGGAAAATGACATGATGCTGAATTATAATAAAGTGGCTCCAGTTGAAAAAAAATCTTTTGAGCGTCTTCCTGAAAGAAAGATTGCTGTTTTGTTGATCTGTTCCACACTCAAAGACCGTAAAAGATCAACAAACTAAAAAACTCTCAGATTTCACATGGCAACCAGAGACTTTACAATTATTCTGTGTAGCCTAATAATGTCACTGGATTGTATTATAGAAGAAAACAGAAAAGAGAACAATATGAATACAGAAATGTTTCCCTCAATGTGATGTCCCTGCATCTGCAATTCAAAGAACAGTTCAAATTCACGTAAGTCATTTTCCCATTTCAAGATTTTCTTGAGAGATTTAGAAATGAAGCTAATCTGCTCAACTGGGTACACTCACACTTTAGGGAACGTTAGGTTAAATTTCTCTTCCCTAACATTCACTTTCATTATGAATCACTTCTGTGCCCTGTCCATAACCAGATGTATCACCACTGAAAACAATGCAAGATGGATTATCGTCTTGGGTTTTGCAGGAAAACCCCATGTGGCCGAGCCAGTCTACCACAAGCAAGCGGGGGTTCTGCAACACTTCCTAGGCACAACAGATCCCAAAAGCTTGGAGAGCTTGAATAAGCACTTGAACTTTTCCAGTACTTAGTTTTACCAGACTCTTTGGTTTGCTGGTTTTAACTTAGCTCTCATGTCCAAAGCAGCCTGCATGCAGATAAAATATCAGGAATAAGTTGACTATCTCATCCAAACGGTTCTATGATGCACATGAACAGTTTTTCCTCAAAAAAAAAAAAACCCCAAAAAAACCAACCAATTTATCATCAAAATCATAACGATGGAGTTCACAAATGTGTATTTTAGTTATCATTTAAAAATGCTACCACCAGTCTCAGATGTAAAAGAACATTTCCTCTTGTTTGGTACACCCATGGGGAAGGGAGCCATTCTGTGGCAGATTTTTTCTTGAATGATGTATAAACCTCTTAGAGAAACAGAGCTGAGAGCGCAAAGGGCACAGACTTAACAGCTCTTACTTTATACAGTAAGCGCAGCTGTTGAAGTTGGAGGCAGCCACATTCAGAACCGCACTCTCCCTGCATGATCTGATTGAGTCTTAAGGTCAGCAAATACTCCGGCATGCTGTCTGCAGGGTACACACTGGGTACTGCTCGTTTATCAGAGTTTGACTTAACAAGCCTACAGATGCTCCACTGCTATCCATCTTGTGCTAAGTTTGCATTCTGAGGTACAGCCACATCCGATGAAGTGTGTGAGGGAGGGCATGATGGAAGAGGAGAAGGGCAGGGATGCCATTTGGTGCTGCTGCACTACTGGGCTGCTGCACTTGGAGGTGCTCTCCAGGCATCTGGAATAGAGAAGCAGGGAGCTCACCTTCTCAGCACGGTTCCAATTTACTCCTTGCTCCTTAAATATATAATATGATAACGTATTCAATCCCTAACTGCAAGCTTGCAGATAAAAAGAACTTCTGCATGATGTTGCTCTTGAAATGGAGGACGCTGAAACAGCTAGCTGCACTCTTCTGCGTTAATGTTTAAAAAGGTTGAAGTTCAAAAAAAAAAAAATCAAGCAAAGATAAATATAAGGCCTGCTCATTTCTAAACCTCTGCAACAACATCAGAAGAACAGAAAGACAGCAGTGATGCTCTGTAAGGACGCAAAAGCCCAGCTAATGTGAGTAGTGTGCTCATTTCCTGGCCTATGCTCTTCCTACAAAATACACTGCACTTGATTTTGCCCAATCCCAACATATAAAAGCACTTTTAAAATTACAAAATATCTGAAAGGGGCCAAGTGACATTCCCATGTTATTTTGTTTCTAAGTGCTCAGTTGATAGGTTACTACTTCCAGTTTGATAGAAGCATCTCACCAGTTTTCTACAGAGTCTTTCAGTTCATGGAGGAAGTACTCATGGAACCTCCAAAGTAACAAAAGATCCAAAGATCACAAATAAAATGACAACCTGTTGGCAATTCTGGCACGGTCTCATCTCAGAGAACATAACTTCAGACAGAGATACATGAGGATTTTCAAATTCATATAGAAAGCACACATATTTATCATCACTACCTTGAACTGATATCAAATTACATGTCCTTACAACTGCCACCACTCTGTTATGCTGGGAATAGCTGTGTAAACAGCAACGAAGCTGCGGTATCATCCAGAGATAACAGGAGGGATACAGGCATGTTGGTTTCGGCAGCACATGTTAATAAAAGAGTTTTGACAAAGCATTTTACTGGACTCTGCCTTAAACTTGTTTATTGTTGTCTCAAGCCCCACAGATGTTTGCTCTGCCATGCGTAGGATGTAATGGGGAAAAGAGAGTTCAGCTGGTGAAAGTCTATGTGCTTGCAGATTTTAAAAGCTGCAGGGAAACAACCAATGATAATCCCTACTCTTCAGGTTCGTCCCACACTTCAAAGGTATTGATTGCAATTCACCCCATGATTATTGCATGAGTGGCATCAAATGCAGCCTTAGACACAATCATGCTGGGAAGAAAAGGCAAGGCTGGTCCAAACCCAGGGGAGTGCTGCAACACTTCCTTGTGAGACCTGCTGAAAATTACACTGCATTAAGCAAGGGAAACAAACAGTAAGAAATGCTTCTGCTTTTGCAGGCGAAGAAATAGGGGATGCCTTGTTCAAGACAAAGTGTTTCTTCCCCTTCTAAATTTCTGAATTTTGTATCTGGCCCCAGAAGAGCGACTAGATATCTTATGAACATCTTTTTTCCTCTTTAACCTCAGTGAATAACTCAGGCAGATGTTGAGACAAACTAACCTAATTTCTGCTGGGACCGTAGGAGGGGTCTGTAGAGGCAGCAAGAGTCTAGCTGTCTGAATTATCTAAAACGCTAACACGCAAAACAGAGAAGATAATACTGCAGAGAGCAATCCCACAATAGCCCAATGGTTGAAAGCATAACCAGACAGTTTTCATCAATAGTCACAATGCAATGAGAAGTTTCTAAAACGTCATTAACCAAAGAAAGAAATCTGATAGAGAAGACAGATCTGTAGTTCTGCTCCTAGCAATGTTCTAGTTACGTTTAAAAGGATAATAACAATAAAAAAGAAAACAAACATATACACACATGGAACGTGTCATGTAGGAAAAAAAAATTATATATATAAAAAATGACTAAGCACTGCAAGTCAGAGTCAGTTTTGTGGTCAGCTGCAAAAGTTACTTGGCTCTCTGTCAGGGATAGCTGTCATAGTTTAACAATACATTGATCTAAAAATGACAAGAACTTGGTTGCAGCCTCTTTCATGGAAGAAACATAAAACAAGAAGAGTCAAAACATATGTAGAGCAGCTTGATAATCTTTGCCAGAACTCCTCCTGCTACTACACAAACGTGAAGTAAAATTCTGGAAGGCCTGAGAAATGAAGACATTCTGATACATCTGCCCTCTGACCTCACCGCCTCTGTTCTGCATTGGATCTGGGTTACAACCCAAAGGGTACACCTGAGACCCTGGACACACCTCTACTCCTGAAGGACTCGCGGTTCCTCCACACTGCTTTGAATGCTGGGCATATGGCAGTGAACCTTTCTTCCCCTCTTGGAGACATCCTTTTGGCTGGGGTATTTGGAAACCACTGACAGCCCTCTGAACTCAGTTAGAATTGCATTTTGGCAAGAGCTGTTTTTCCGATTGCGTAATTCAAGGTTAGCAGTTTCACTGAAGCAGTCCACTCTTCAGTCTTCTGCTCCCCTAGCCCTACCCCCATTTCCCCTGATATGAATATCTTCCCTTTAAGTTTGATGCCTGCAGAAATAGAGCCTGTGTAGAACAGCAGAGGAGTAGTGCTCAGGCACATCTTTTCATATTCTTGCCTTTCTTTTTCCAAGTGAACTGAAGGACCAGTCTAGAAAAAATGTGGACTGCAAGGAGAAACTTGCTCCTTAGTTCTTGCACCTAAGAATTAGAAACACACTGATGGACAGAGTGTCTGGTATCTTTGTTCTCTTTGGTGCCAACAAGTAAAAAAAAAAACAGGCAGCTGCCCATTATTGTCCTTTTTACTGTCCCATTTCCCCTGCCCCAAGTGCAGCTTGCTCAGGTATTCAACATCCTGCACTGAGGGAGTAATAAAAATAATAAAACTTAAACTCTAAAGGTGGTATTTTCAAATAGTCTGAGTTTTAATACGTTAGTTTTTATCTTAGACTGTGAGCAGGTCTGGTGGCACGAGTGAATGTGCTTCTCTGAGCAAGCTCCAGTAAATACCAATCACTCAGACACAAACCTTGCACAAAATCTTAAAGTGCTGAGCAGATAAACTGCTAGACTATGATCAGGCAATGAAAGTTCACTTCTGTTTACTACATGAAAATATTTTTAAATATCAGACACACTGGTGGTGCCAGGTATTATACATTCAACATTATGGCATTTTTCTTAGCTCCCCTAAAAGGTGAAGAGTGTTATCCTACATCTGACACGGATGAAAACTGCAGAACTAATCTTTTTGTGCAATTCCTCTGCATCTTGCAATAATAAACATCAGAATATTGTGTTATAAAATCTTCATCCACTGTCTAAAAAATACGGAAAACTGGAGGAAAGTAGGCATTACAGGTGACAGAGAGAGGGAAAAACTTGCGAGGTGTGCCCAGAAGTCTGCACAAGATGAATTATTTGCAGTTCAGGCTCTGCTCCTGCATATTAATGCCATGCACTGTGCACATTGCTTATGTCCTATTTCAAGTTACAATCCAGGTCATGTTATACCTGTAATTGCTGTAAGAGAAGTTCTGAGTTTTTTGGAGGGATCTTCTGCTTAGATTAAGGTGTAATAGATCACGTTGCCCAATTGCGATGCACTCATCAGTGAATTTAGCCACATAATTTCACAAAGAAAAGTGGTTGTCCCTTTTTACCAGATGAGAAACTAAGTCACATATTAAATGAATTTTCAAAAGTTCTACAGTAAGACTGGTGGTTTAGGAACTGCACTCCTGAATCTTATCTAAAACTTGTAACCTCAAGCTTCTCATTTCTTTGTGTGTGTGGAACTGTGATTCTTGCTGATGGCACATGTTACAAGGGAAAGTGAAATAAAATATGAGCAGTGACAGATCCACCATTACAATAGACCTTGCTTAAGTAACGCTTGCAGGGCTGTAAAACTCATAAAAAGCACATGCATGAAATGATAAAATAGAGTGAGACTTTCAAATGTTGACTCAGTAATTGTTAAACCCCTTCTGGCTGCACAATTTTATAGTCTTCTACTGTACTAATGAAAAGGGAAGAAACAACAAAGAAAGGGTTTAGCCTTCCAATTATATAAACTCTGTGGACCACCAAAGAAGATGAAAGATTATTTATAATGTCATGGCAATTCATCATTTGGGAGATTTTTTTGTTGTTGTTGTTGCATCAAAGTTGAGTATGAAGAAACAATGCATTCACCACCCCCTCAGCTCTTGCAGTCTTGCTTATCTGAAATCTCTCTTTCACAGAATAATCCACCCACAGAATCTAAAAACAGCATTAGAAGACAGAAAATAAAATATCTTTCCTTATTTGTAGCTCCTTCTGATTTTATGGTACTTGTTTCAGAATTTTACATTAAGTCTTAACTGGAATTACAATATTTGGTAAAGGAACAACATATCTGCTTTAGGACAGATATTCACAGATTGATCCAATACTGCCTGAAAATCATTGTATCTAATTTGTAATATATATGAAGTACTATATGGACTCAATGAATAGGTAACCTATTAGGCACTATAGGAAAAAAGACATCTGAGAGATTGAACAGGCCCAAGCACTTAACCAGTCTTCTCAGGAACATACACTGAACCACTGGGAGAATTCACTAAAATTTGTAATAGCCATTTTCTTTGTCATACTCTGTTGGATGTGGGTCTTTGCTTTCTAAGAGCTTCTTAGTCAGTACCTTTCAAAGCTCTGGAAGTAAGACAGAGTCCAATTAAATAAAAGGGGAAAAATTCTCAATAAATTGGCAGCCTCTAAGGGTCAGCTCCCTAAGCTATATGTTTCAAATTCTTTATTCTAGGAAGAATGACTTCCTTGGCAAAATACTGTATTTGACTTGGAAACAAATTTATGGAAAGTAGCAGTTCTACAGGAAATTAGGACACTGAGGTCCTCCTTCTCTTTGGTCATGAGTTCTGAGAGATAGTGTAAGCCAGGACTTTTAAATGAAAATGCAGGTAAGGTTGGATCAGTCAGTTTCTTTAAGGAAGAAACAAAAGGAAAGCAAAAGCAAAGCAGAATGATGCTGCCTCCTTCCTACAGAAGTTTTCATAGTGCAGACATAGGCATTGACCTCAACCAAATCCAGCTGTAATCCACTGACTGCAAATAGGTTAAGAGTTGTATGACCCAGTTTCTCATCTAGACTGCTTTCTGCGCTTACATGCTCTGTTAAGTTTGCCTGCATTGTTCAGTTGTTCTGCACAAAACTGAGCAGGATAGCGATCATGATATATTCCTGCCATTGTGAAGAGTTTTGAGATCTCTGCGTGAAATGTGCCATGTAAACTCCAATGAAAGATTTCACAGCAGGTCAGACAGAGCTGTTATAGCTGGTGTTGGAGGCAAGGAAGGGCTAACTGGGGAACAGAAGGTGTAGAGCAAAAACAAAGCTAGATGAAAATTGCAATCCATGCAGGGTATCCTTAGAAAGCGTGTCTGCACACATGTAAAGAGAAAGCAATAACAGTCTCTACTTTCCTGCAATTGTATTAAACAACAGGCAGGTCAACAGTGCAGTAGCCTTACAGACATGCATACCATTCTCTTCCATTTCTCCCTAGAAGGTATTAAAATCATGAAGGCTACTGTACCTTTAGTTACATTTCTTGTAGTCATTATATAGTACCTAGGTCATCTCCTAAGAAAGAAACTGCCACATATTGCTAGCCAGGAGTTAAGGCTTATTAGTTTGTCTCCTCCCTAGCATTAGCATCAATACTGCCCAAGGCAAAGTTCAGCACCCCAAAGACAAATGGGTTTGTCAATGGGTTGAGGACCTGCAGGCTATGATGCACAGAACCGGACAGGCTGGCCTCCAAGGGGCCTTGGGAAACATGGTTCACTGAAGGGTCCAACCTGTGTTACACCGGAGGGAGGTACTGTACTGATGCTGGTGCCCATGTATGTAAGTGCTTAAAACCCAACCTACTAGGGGCATGTGACTATGCAAACATAATAACAACATTTCAGGAAGTAACTAGCTCTTGCGGCTGCAGGGCAAAGTTTAGAACTTAACCTGAAAAGCTCAAAAACCTCAAAACGAATACAAGGAACTCAAATCAATTGTATGATTCTTTTTCAGAAGGAAGTTGATCCATCTTTGTTGGTCTTAATAAAATTTCCACTAAGGTATAAACAGCTGCAGTCCTCATCTATCTACACCAGCATGAGAATACTTCCAGTCTTTGCTCTTTGGGGCGAATGAAGACTGAGGTTCCCATTCAGATTTTGACAACTGCAAGAATCCAGGGTTTTCTTCTTGCCTCCAGATGACCTTCTCCCTGACCTCACACACACATCTGTGGGCAGCACTTGTCCTTCCCTCTGCATTTTTCAATTTTTATTAGCTAACCCTGCCCATGTATTTCCACCATAATGATGTTCTAAACACACACATGCACACTTAATTTTCCTTTGAGAAACACATCTGAACATCAAGTAGATGATGGTCAATCAGGGAAAAGAAAAGGCGTTTAAAATAAAGAGCTAAAATCCTTGCGGGAATTAAAACAAATCCTCATTGCAGAATCTCTCCCTCTCATGCGTAGGCACTTGCTAACTGAGAGTAGTGGCACTGTGACAAAAGTAGCAAAACCAAAAGCAGGCTTTACTAAAAGAAAAGGGGGAGGGGAAATCTTCCACTGGCCATCTGTGAAAATAAGGCATGTGGCCATTAAATGCAGAGGCTGTAAATATAAATATACACAAGCTCCACAAAGCAAATGGCAAAAAAAGTGATGGTGGGGAACAAGGAAAAGAAAAAAAATATATAAACTTTCAGTCGAACTAAATAAAAATGCTTAATGCTTAGTTACCAAGGCTGTGCAAAAGCAGTTTTGATTTTTGCAGCATGAAAGCTTGACGTATGTCTTTAATTAAATTTGAGAAAAGTTTTAGGAGACATTACAATGGATACAGTAGCCCTGTTGAATAGAGGACTCCCCTGATACGAGCGATCCTGTTGAGACTGCTGATTGGACTTACTGAAAGGCTGACATACAGGGTGATGGATGGGTGATGACATAATACCTGCTTGCCTTGTTGTCATGCTTTTCGAAAACTGTCTGCTCTGTGTTGATAGCATTAACAAAGAGGACTGCAAAACGCATACAAGAATTTCTGTTGGCAAAGGAACTCAGTAAGATAAAATTAGGAAGACAGTAGGGAAAAGGGGGATAAGAAGTGAACATACAGTTGTTGGGATATGTTAATCTTTGTGCTGTAAGGTGATTTAGAGCCTGTGCTGGCCCATTGTCCACAGGATATATTCACTAGTCCCCATACTGCATAATAACTATCTGAACAGAAGAATCTTTTCTCACACTGAGAGAGAAGAACAAAAACATCACAATGATCATCTTTCCTAGTGTTTTATAGGCCAGCAAGGAATAGAGCAGCTACAAATTACAGGACATATATATTAGCAGTCTGCAGAACGTGCAGGGCTAAGTCTGCGTGTATGTAATGTTTGTGGGTAAGACAGCCTCTGCTAGTCACTGAAAATGTCAAAGTATTTTGCCAATAAATTCTGCACAGATTATGAAAATGGGCAGGTTTTAACTTTAACAGAGTGATTTGCTTTATGATGTTTGTACTGCACCTCTGGACTTACTTCCAGGGTGCTTCTTCTGTCTAGGGAGCCCAGCTCACACCAGGTCCCATTTTCTCCAGTTACAGTCATTTCAACTTACTCCAGTCTGAGCCACAGGCTCCCTGTGTTTGCAGCAAGCTTTGGGTCATGCTCAGTTTTACCAATCCTTTCCTTTTTTCCTCCTTCCTGTCCTTCTCCACTCCATCTTTTTATCAACTTTCTGGTTCAAATTTAACCATTAGGGGCATAAGAAAATAAATCCATTATTGAAAGAAAATCCTTTACTGCAAGAGAAATTTAAATCCCATGTGTTAAAAAAGCTTCTTCTTATGCCCTCAGTAAAGTGAGCTGTAGTGTTTTATTTCTCAAAGACAGCAGGATCTGCGGGTTTGAGATTCTTAATATCCCCCTCCTCCCCGAGGGGGTAGCAGGGACAGAATTCATTTCAGCTCAGCAGATCACAGCAGTTTCTTAAGAGTTAACTCTGCTCTCCCCATCCATCAGGCAGCCAGCGAGGCATCAGAAAGGAATGATGGATGTAAAATTATTACAGGGCTGCCACCCGATATACTTACTGCCATTTGTAACTAACGCTGGAACTGACACACTTTTTTCATTATTAAACATCCACATTAAGTCAACATTGGTCACTGTCATTTCATGTTTGGCACTCTCTTAAGGGGAAGGAGGGAGAGCTGGGGATAGGAGTGGAAGGATAGAATGGGAGGGAAGGCATCTTGAACCTGATGGTCCACAACCATGGGTAATATATAGCCTCTTGCTTACAAAACAGGAATAAATATTGTTACAAATAGCTCTTTAGCTACAGCTCAGCAGACAAGTACACGTCAGAGCCTTTCAGAAGGTCACACTCCTCACAGCAACTGAGAAAATTTGTACCACGAGTTAAGCCACATTTGAGCATGGGATGTTTACATATGTGAATGTTCTCATCTCAGAGCATGCTATGAGTGCTCATGCATGTTCAACATGCTTGCGTGGCTACGTGTACTTACACAGCAGTGCCAGCTGCCCAAACCTTCTGCAGCAACCTCCAGCACTGTGTGTTTACCAGTGAACATGGAGAGCTCAAAAACCTGCTTATGTGTCCCTTCCTTTTTCAGTTACCCGAGTGCACACATGGATGTTTGAAACTCTGGCTACAGTCTGAAAATCATTGGCAAGCCCTAGACATGTTTGTGTTGTGTATCTGTGCAAGAGCACGCTGTAGGTTTGCATGCATGCACACAGATGCTGGCTCCGTGTGTTTGTGTATGTCTTGTTTGCAAAGGAACAGTCAGTTTGGGGGCAGAGCAAACATAGCAGAGTCCACTTTCTGATGCCGCCCATTGTGGTGTTTGCACTACATGACAATCTACGCTCTCAGTTGCATGTATAAAAGGTATCACTGTTTATGTATAGTACCTATCAAGCTATAATTAACCGGAGATGACAATGACAAATAAAACTATGCTCCTGGGTTTCCAAGAAACCAGAAAAACATATACACACACTTCTCATTTATACACAGAAATGTTTCCAAGAAAAGTAAAGTAAAAATATGCTTTATTGCATTTGCAATTAAAATAGGTTTTACTAAAATCCATGTTCATCATGATGTTCATGGTTTTTACTGTAATCCTCTGAAAATCAAATCCCTCAAGATGGTCCAAGTTGGATGCCTATAAAGTGACTCGCCCAAATCATCCTAGCCATTCTTTAAAAATCTTTCCTCATTTATGACAGCTTTTATACAGCGCCTCTCCAGTTCTACAGAATTCCTGTCTCACTATTGCCTTTCAGCTAGCAGGTCCGCTTGTCTGTGAGGATCAACCCACCTGGGAACGGAAGTGAGATAACAGGTCATGGACATGTGTGGAGAAAAACCTTGGGAGTTTTAACAGAATCCCAAAGGTGATTTCCAGTCCTGAAAGATAGATCCCTACCAACAGTATAACTTACATCTCCTGAGCTATAAAGGACCTACCTTCAGTGGTCCTTTAATAGCAATTAATACAACAAAAATGCCAGAGGTCTCAAAGAACCATAAGTCTCCAAAGCTACATTAGCCACTGCAGCAAAGCAAAGAATATTTGGAATAGCCCAGGCCAGTGTTAAAGATTGAGATCACTCTGAAGGAGGAAGGACTGCACAGAACTATAGGTATAAATTTCAAAGTACAAGTATGTCCATGTACACACAGTTGTCTTAGCTGAACCTCTTTCAATTCTGCCCCTCACTCCAAAATCCAAAAAACTTGTAAACAAGGGAACAAAGGGCACACAACATTGCAGAAGCTCAGGGGCTGTCCTGGGCTTGTGAAAGGAAACCCTCAGTGGTAACAATGCAGCATTTCTATTTGTAGCTATCCACCTTCCCAACTCTTTTTCTTTTCCTCATAAGCAAACAAACAACAACAACAAACAGTATCAAATTTGATGCAAAATGGAAACAAATCCTGCTTTTACCAAGACAGAAAACTTCAACTCAAATCCAAGGACAAACAGCCAAAAACTTCAGAGAAGCTGGGGTATGGACCTGAATCTCACAGCTGGCTGGTTAGTAGATGGCCTAGAGCATTAGGAGGAAAGGAGAACAGGTTCCTAAACTTCATGCCCTCTTTCCTTCTGTTGCATCAGATGCAAGAGAAAGTTCAGGAGACCCTATAACAAGTCCAGTGCAACTTAACTAGTGCTTATTGGGTCAACCCAAGGAAATCTCAAATTTGGTTCTGTCATTTCCTGTCTCTGCATAAAATAAAATAAAATAAAATAAAATAAAATAAAATAAAATAAAATAAATACATTTGCATGGTCCTGAGAAAATTTGGGCAATTATTATATAAAATAAACCAAATCCTACAGTTGCTTTAAAAAAATCCTTCAACTGAGCAGACATTTTTTTCTTCCTGCTACCATGTAAAGGAACTCCTCCTTGCCTTCCACAAGCCCACCAGGAGGCACACATTAGAGAGGAAAATAAACTTCAACCCGGTTGAGGGTGAGAAGTGAAAACAGAAGGGTAAGAAGAATCCCAACAATAGGAAAGTAACAGAATAAAGTGAATGCAGATGGTTCCACTCCTGTTACTTAATCAAAAGGCTGTGCAGAGTCACTAGAGCCAGCATAAAGTCATGTGTTAGAACAACAGCTGATCTGTATTAAAGAAGATTAACTCGCAATGCCATGGTGGAGGGCCTGGGATTATTTTATGTACTTCCATTGCCGAACAAGCCGTCAGCACAATTACTGCCCTCCGATGTGAATGACTGATCTGTAACCACAGCTAAACAGCATGCTGCTTAGGGGCCTGGGTGCTTCATGAAGATGAATTTCCATACCATCAAAGTGCTTTTAATGGGCTTCCTGATCCAACCACAAGGCCTGCTTTGCAAGTATATAGAACTCAGGATGAAGGCTTCCTGTCCAAAAGGATTTGGTCGGTTGTCACTTGACAATTCCCAGCCAGCACAAGGGAGGAGAGGGGGGAGATAGGTAGAGTTGTCTCTGCTTTGGAGGATTAAAAAAAAGAAAAAAAAAAAAAAAAAAAGGGTACAGATGCTTTCTGAATGCAACCAACTGCTGTATCCACAGCTGAATTCAATGCGCTTAACAAATAACGGCAATTTAGCTATGCTTGCAAGGAATAGCTTGAGTCACTTTGCATTAGCATCTGGCTGAGTGTTAAAGTCATTTCTACATGGGGAGCAGAGAAAAGAAATTTCTGCTCCGAGCATCCTTTCAAGAATGCTTAAATATTTGAATATAAATTCCTTTGTGCTTGTGATCACCTCTTCTTATATCTGACACTCTGCTTTTCCCTTTCTCCTTCTGGTACTCCTCTATGTGAAATGCCATAAACATGCTCTATCCCTCTCCTTCTTTCTCTCCCCATACCAGTGCTCTTACTCTTCTAAGAGAGACCGTAGTTACCCCAGGATACCTATTACACTGACCTCTTTTTTCCTTCCCCTTCCTCTCCAGAAAGTGCATAAAATTGGAGCCATTTCTACATCACTTACATCCAGCACAGACTGCTGAAAAAAGTACAGTAGTGAGAGATACACGTGTACATTTAAAATTCATTACCCAGACTTCTTGATTCTCAAAGCTTATTGATTGAACTCAATCTAAATCCACGGAAAATGAAAAGCTATCCAAATTAGCTATCTGGTAATTCTGGACAATATTGTTTGACTCACAAGCTTCCTAGGGTGACTGACTTTCAGGTTTCTGCTAAATAGCTGATCATTTTAAGTAATTCTTTTTTTTCTGTGTGTCTCACACAAGGCCTTATAGTGAAAAGCCACTAGCAGAGGTCTCAGTAAAATTCAGTTTGTACTAAATGCAGCAACAGTAATTTTAGCTCTATAGAACAATAAAGGCTGTGCCATCTCAGAAAACACTACAGGGGAAAGAGGAGAAACTAAGGAAAAAGTGTTCCTATGCATATGATATTGAGAGACATGTACTTGCTGAGCTGCATGTAAATCTCATGTGGCAGAACTGTAAGGACAACTTACAGATGTGGCAGCAAGGACTAGCTGATTTATTTACCCTCCATAAGCCAGGGCAGTGCATGCAAGGATATCAAGTGCTTCCAGAGAAAAGCAGGAAATCACAAACTCTTCAGCATACTCCACAGTTAGAGCATATACGTGTTTTCTACAGGTATTCACTTTGCTGCTGTGTTGTTACAGCACAACTTCACAGGCCCATACATTCTGCTGCTTCTACATTTCACTGAAAATATTTGGTGCAGTTCATGTTGTCAATTCTCCATGTTTTCAATTCTGTTAAGTCACCTAACGTGACATGACAGTGCTACATTGCAATGGTCACAAAATATCATATATGATAACTTCACAAGGCTAAATACCCAGAAGCTGAGCCTGACTATCAGCAAAGCTTATGCTCCTAAAGAAGCTTGAATATTTTCAAATCCAGCTCATCTCACAAACACATGTAAGCATTTCCATAAAGCAAGATTTCCACTTAGGCCCAGAGATTTCCTAGATCACCTTCTCATAATGCATGCTGACAGTCTGGATCAGAGAATTAGTGGCCTCCAAAGTTCTCATCTCTGCTGCCTCCTCCCTCTCCCCCATGTCTCTCCAGGTCTTTCTCTCATGTCAGCTTTTGGCTGTGTTTTTCATTTTGCCTTTCACTATTTTGAAAGCGGCAACTATTTTGTTTAAAAAATGGGAAGAAGAAAATACAGCAAATAAAAAGAGGAAAAAAAGGAGGAAAAGACTACGTAAGTAGAAGCACATGCAACCTCTGGGGATTTGCAGAAGCACTCACAGCCACTGACCTTTTCTGTCCTGCAGTTATTGAGACCCAGACTATTCACAACAGCCACCTTCCCATCCAGCACCTGTTGTTCCCTCCGAAGTTGCTCCTTCATCTGCCGAGCCTCCTGGATTGCCTTGGTAACAGCATCATGGTCATTTAAATAACCTGACGACGTGATAGAAGAAAGGATATCTTAAAAAAAGAAAGTTACAAGAAAATACTTTAGCTTTCATCGGTAAAGTCTTCATCAATATTTTTTTATTATTCATGAGAAACAGTTAAAAGGCACTGTCCATAAACCTGCCTGCCTATGCTTTCTAATTCTATTACTGTTAGATAGAGCCACCTGGATATAAAGCATGAGGAACATCAGTGCCAGAATCATTGTCCCAACATTTGATCCCATTAGCTTCAATACTGGTTAGCCCCATGGTTTGCATGCCGCAGGATGTAACCGGATAGGAGTTAAGGGAAGCTTTGATCATGCCAGCAATCCCAAACTCTGAAAAATAGACCGTTTTATTCTTCCCTGTCTTAAAACTTGTGAATACATTAAAATAAACCACAGGTGGCGGTGGTTTGCTATAGATATGACACACATAATGGCTGGGAAGAGAAGCCTCATCCCCTGCCTGCTCCCTACCACCACCTGTCATTCAGCACTGCACAAGAATCCACAGCCACACGGGCCTGCATGCCCACTCCCATTCATGCCCCTAATAGCAGGTCAAATGTCCACTGTTTTGCTGCAAATTCGCAGCCTGGGGCTTAGCCTTCGTAGTCGTGGAATTATTTCCTTTTAAAATGTTACAGGCATCACCGGCACAGCTAATACTATTTCATTTTAAATGTGACACTTTGTCATTTTTTTTTTCTTTGGCGTACTGTAGATTATACTTGTTATGATCTGCATGTGATTTGCAGGATAGAATACTGATGGGAGACTCCAAGCTCCAGTCTATTTTTCCAGCATTAAAGGAGAGGCTAATATCTAGCCATCTCCCTCCCCCTCTCCATATATACGCATACGCACACACACTTTTTTCTGTCTTTTAACTAGGGCATAAAAATGGCATAAAATGAATCTGTAATATGAAATTGCCCAGAAAAGGGACTTCTGTTTGTGACATGAGGCTAAATCTAACCAGATCCATTGGTGAATTGTGACAGATGGAGGGACTGTGAGACAGAAGGCAGGCACTAATCACACACAAAATGACCGGCTTGCCTCAACATGTTCCATGGATTCCAGCAAACTTTACACCCTAATCCATTTTTAGAACAAAAAACATCTGGGCCATAAATCCTCTAATCTGCCAAAACACGCTATTAAATCCCATGATTTGTTGAAAAACACTAAGATTAAAGAAAGGAAATATAAAATGGCTAACTGCCGTGTTAGGAAAGTGTTATTAATACTCTTTCTTTGTCTCAATTATGAATGTTCTGTTCCTAAAGAGCCTTGTCTAATCATGTCAGATTACACATCCTTGTTGTATTGCTAGACTCTTCTATCTGATCCACTGGTTGCCAAAAAACGTAGGACATTGTCTTGCTGCTTATAACATTTCAGGGGAAGAAGCTGATGTCAGATTAGTTCAGTGCTGCACTGCTAGGAGGATTTCATTTTGGTTTTGGGTTTGATTGTTGGTGTTTTAGATTACAGACACAATGGGACTGGTCTTCTGGGCAAGAACTGGAAAAAAAGTTTCTGTGCAGTTTGACTGTTGCTAATTGTACTAACAGGTAGCATTGGCTAACTATCCCAAATCTTGAGGGTTTTATATGAAATAACTCAATCCACACTGCTTTTATCAGCTGTTCCTGGTCAGCAATTCCAAGCCAAAAGAATTCCAGCAATTCCACCTTTCCCAGCGTAAGAAAGCATGCAGCCTGCACCAACACAGCACTACTGGTTGATTTTTTTTTCACCTCCATTTTAAGAATTTGCTTGGTTTCTTCCCCTCTTTGCATCTGTTACTGATGAAGCTTGCGTGTAGTCAGAATAAATTAGAAAGGAAGCAAACAAACAAACAAACAGTAGTACTGCTTCTGCTTGTGCTCCTGATTGGGCTAGGTATAATACTTTCAATCTAAATGCTGAATTTGCCTAGGAACTGGAATTCATGCCCTCCTCCAGACTATTTGGCTTTTCCTGAATACTGCTATCTTTGAGACAGTTTGGCACATGACAGTGAATAAAAGCAAGCACTCCTTATGTTTTTCAGTAGCTGCCAAGATGCTGGTGTGCAGGGAAATGATTAATATAGAAGCGAGTTGAATGTAAATTATTGTTGTTTAGGGTAGGTGGTGAATTATTGACAGAGAGGGGAACTGCATTACGTAAAATGCATTTAGTTGCAAGGATTGCCAAACTAACATAGAGATGTTGAAGATAAAGGCAAAGGGCAGAGAGAAGTTGTTTCTGTTTTTAGTACACGGACATATGCCTATTCCCAAAAAGAAATGCTTGGATTTAAAGTCATACATGAAGCCATGACATTTGTGACTGCTCAGTCTGTAACATAATTTATACACTATAAGGAGAGCTCTAGAAAAGGATTATGTAGCTGTATGCTCAAGTGTAGCCACAGGAAGCTGTAAGTTTATGTGCCCAAGATGCAGCCTGTGCACTGCTGGTGCAGTGAAAGGTGGCAGCTCAGCTACATCTCAGCAAGGTGAGCCATGCACATCTACATCAAACAGCTTGTTTCTTTCATTGACAGCCCTGATCATTCAAATGGAGGAAGTAACTCTCTGGCAAATGACTGCATGCTTCCAGAAGACCTTCCCAGGAAAAACCTATCTCGCAAGATAAAAAAGTATACTAGTCTCTCTTAGTTCCTTTGTTAAAATGTTATCAAGTTTTGTTTGGTTGTTTTTTCTGGTTGTTTGTTTTTTGTTTTTTTTTTTGGTGGAGGCTCCTAGTGGAGGGAGACCTGAAATGTTGTGTATGCTTTTTCTAATGTCACCAAATGATTTCAATATGGTAATGAGCTTTATACCTTTGGTTGTACCTAGCCTAGCAGTCAGCATGAAATGACCTGTAAAATGTTCACAAGCTCTTTCCTCTTGTAATTCCCCATGATAGATCTGTGTTAGTTGTAGGCTGTGCTGTCCAGCTCCTGCACCACAGTTAAAGACTGCTTATCTTATATATACAGTATGCAAAGTTATACTGCTCAGCAACCTCAAAAAGTCACTTTCTATATTTGTAGCTAGGAGATATACAGCAGTGAACTCTATGTCATTAACAATAACTTAAGTATGTTATCTTTTGCTCCACAGTTTTCCATGGTTTATTAATGGTATAACACATTAATTCTTCTTACAAGAATGACCTTTAAAGCTCCATTCATCCTCACAGCTTTTATCCAATTACATTATCACTCATTATAGGTACAGCATTTCAAAATCCGTATTTTGTTAAAAGAAGTAAATTGCAGGGGTCTCAAATCTACGAAAAATATCAGGTGTGTACGGAAAAAAGATTGGAAAAGAGAGAACAAGGGATGTCCTGCCACTGAGAGGCAGGTTAGATGCATGATAACGTATCACTCTACCTAGGACAAAAAATCGAAAGTGAAAAAACTGAAATTTGGGGCACTGTACATGGAGATTAGTAGGGTCAACCAAATTAAAGATGAAATACATTATTAACTAACAACATTAAACAGTAAAAGGCTAATAAGAATAATATATGCGTTAATAATTAACAGTGGGATACTTATGAAATATTTACACAATTGTAACTTGTCATACTAAATAAAGTTGTCTTCTTTTCTATAGAACATAGAACCATATTTACTGTCTGATATTTGTAACCCTCATCAACATCAGCACTAATTGTGTATGCAGAGCGGAAGGATAATACAGTGGGAGCTAGATATGTTTTGAACATTGGATGTAAGTATGTGTCTTCCTGGTATCTGCTGAGGTAGAATACAGCTACAGGGATCTTGGGAGAAACCCACTGAGATGCAAAATGATTTCACTACACAGTGCTGAGATATCACAGGATTTGCTTCTGATTGGTCTGGCCTGTGTTTCCTTTTGTTCTCTGTGCCATCTCTGAAAATGGTCAACCAGAGATGTTTCACATCTCTATGAATTAAGCTACAACAATCTTCCTCAACTGCCTAAACACAACTTGATTTATACACTGGGATCTTAGTTCATGTTACATTAAATCACTTCTTGGAATACAATGTTTTCCTTAGAAGGCCGAAGAATAAGGTGCTTACATATATTACTCACACACACACAAAGAGAAGTCCCTCTGACACACTGGACTTGTAAATTTACATCACCAATGAGACCATTCTTATCTAGATGGTCCTTAGGCAAAGAGCTAATTTTGACAGGAGGAAAAATTTACATTATTTTCTGCCACAATGTTAAAAGCAGTCAGTTAAGACTGTTCTAAAGATACAACACCAACCTTGTGTTTTTTTGAATGAACCTAGCAATTGCGTTGCTACTGAGACTAAGATAATACTCTATACAGCTTTTTAGTGAACTAAACACTAAATGTGATTTTTTGCAAATACATATTTGCATATGTAGATTTTTAACTTAAAGGGATTTTTTAAAAAACAGTGATTCATCATCTGCTTTTTTTTTTAGCTGACAAAGTAGAACACCTTGTATCTTCAATGCCTGCCATTAGACAGGTGTCTATTTTTAGTGCATGCAGTTAAACAAACAGCATTTATTGACTGTTATTGATAAAGCAGTATCTGAAATAACACAGGCCTTTGTTCTATGAGTCTGTAAAAGTTAACATACTCTTTCTGAAATAGTAAGTCCATGACAGTTTGTTTATTGACATCAATACATGCAATACATGCAGTGTCTCTGACATCTCATACACCACTGTCTGATAAATGCCCAGTTTTGAATAGCACCTATTAACTGTTATGAGGAGTGAAAGTGATCTTACCTATTGTGTTAGCTCTGGCCGAAGGACTAGCTAATGTTGCTGGCACAGAGGATTTTAGTGAACTGGCCCCACTGTTTATTCTCAGAGTTGGCATATGAGGAGAGGTGGGTGACGTGGGAGACTTGCCATCAGATGTCTTGGGTTTGGCTGAAAGGTTCAGAGGCTGGGCCACTTCATCCTACGATAAGCAGAAAATAAAAGAACGTTATCAATAAACTGCTGTTGGCAACCACCATCTAAGCAAAAACAGGTTTTTTTCAGCTCATATAAACCCCGAAACCGGTAAGGTTGTATGATATGTATTAAGATCAAATGTGATACCACCTTGTCATTCCTGCTCGGAACTGAAATGACTGATGGACTGGAAAATGAGCATGATATAATCAGAGAACACTCTCCATTTGCACTTTTCACGTAGGAATTGTCCCTGAAGAAATTATTCACATTAACAAGACATATGCTTCCACAGTGAAGACAAAGAGTATTTTTACAGTTAGACTTTATTATTATTTTGTTGTAAATTTGACGTGGATGAAGAGAATTCTCACTTAAAATTCAACCACTACAATCCAAACTAGGCAAATCTGTTCGACTTATTAGACTTTGTTGTTGTTATTTTGGTGGCTT
The DNA here is from genome assembly GCF_026119805.1 of Tympanuchus pallidicinctus. Taxonomy (NCBI): domain Eukaryota; kingdom Metazoa; phylum Chordata; class Aves; order Galliformes; family Phasianidae; genus Tympanuchus; species Tympanuchus pallidicinctus. Next base: position 8,420,051 of record NW_026294744.1, read on the forward strand.
TGGTGTTATTTTTTTGTTTTTTGTTTTCCAACATATGCGCTCCTCTGAACTTCCTAGGCTTAGAATTTCAGGTACAAAAATATCACAGGAAACATACACTTTTTTTTCACTACAACAAGAGAGCAAGAAGATCCTGCCATTTCTTCCAACAAGATTTGAAATAATAACCTGGACAGTTTTGTTTAAGCCCCTAGATTTTCTCCTATTTTCTTAGCTGGGCTTCAAGATTTCATTAATCATTACAATGCAAAAATAGAAATTTTAGGTGACATTTTTTGCAGGATAATTGGAATTATTCCTAAACCTAGCTTGATAACACGTAGTAACAGACACTGCTGCAAAACATGTTAAAATCCAAAGGTATATGTTTTTATTTGACCATAATATGTAATAGGAAGGGAAAAAAACAACAGGCAAGAGATAAATAGCTTTTTCAGAAAAGGAGATGCTTTAGAAATGATTTTAAGTGTCTTTAACTAGCCAGAAATAATGTATGTAGTATTACATCCAACCATCATGTATTAGTCTAGCTTTCCTCTGCCCACGTGACCTAGGAAAACCACCCCTTAGCTAAAGAAGTGCTACAACACACTTTCAGCTCCAGGCACTGGATAAGTTGATTCTTATCTCCTTATGTTCTAAGTACATTTCCTGTTAAAAGAATTATTCCTGAGTTACAGCAATTCAACGCTGACTAGAATTAGGCTCATAAGGTATGAGGGTTTTACTGCTGCTGCTAAGGTATCTAACTATTGTCATATAGAACTGAATCTTTTCTACAGAAGGTGGTATGCCGCAGTAAAGTAGGAATTTCATACTTAGCTGCCACACATGCAAGTAGATGTACACACATGATGTAGATGTATGACTCCAAACACAAGACCATTTTGCCAAGTACTGTGATACAACTTTTCAGTTATCTTAAAGAAGCAAGTTCTGAGCTAGACGCTTTTGTTATGTTTGACTATTTCTGTTAATCTTCCGCCACTGGATTTAAAATGTTGCCTAGATCAGTCAATATTTTACACTCTAAGATGGTAATCATTCCCTTACAGAAGTACAAGTTCATGTGTATTAGAATAAAATAGATTAACATACGTTAAATCAAAGTAGACTTGCTCTGCTGTTCCATTGATTTAAATTTAAAAAATCCCACAACAGTGCAACAACAAAGCCAGAAATGAGACAGTTGGACACAAGCCTAAGTTCAAGCTAACCAGTGAACCAACAAAACAGTGACCTGAAGAGCAAAGTCATAGGTTTAGAAGACAGTATTAGAAGCAATGAAAACCTGCCCACAGACTTGTTCTAGGTCAATTCAAGAGGCGCTATTTTCCATGTATACTCAATTCCCAACCTCTACTGCAAGTGTCAACAAAAGGGGCTGATTAGTTTCAGATATGGTAGTAAAAGCTGCAGCATACTCTCTGGCCACAGAAAATCTGGCTGAGAGCAGCACTTCGGTTCCAACAAAGTCATGGATGGCAAGGGCTCTCACTAACAAGTCAGCTTGGATTCTCATCTGCATCCTTGCACTAAAACATTTTTTTCAGACTCATCCTTTACTAAATCCCTGGGCTATCCTGTTCCTATAAAGTTTATTTCCTTCCCTTGTCTCATTCCCACTCTCCTTCCTCAGTTCTTCTGTTCCACTCTTACACCCTGGTGTGAAGACAAAGTCTTGCTAGTTAGAAATGGGGGAAGCATTTTCTCCACCACAGGCACCCAGTGATGAAGCTGTCTCTGTGCTGTAACTATTCTTGGTAGTAAGAATGCTCTTCTTCATTCAAGTCAGCACAGCTTCTCTGGAGCCAAGAAGTATAAGGCCTCGTGGAAATAATAGAAGCCGACAGTTCCAGAGCTGATAAATGTCATTCCAAATTGCCCCTTCATTCACTTTCACTGTGTGTTCAGGCTAATGGTAAATTAATCAGAGATCACAGAAGCTTGCTTCTCATATGAGAGAAAAAAGAAACAAGTTTCTGATATTTATATGTATTTACAAAATGATATTACTTCACCGTTTGGTCTTCATAATAATTTTACTTCTATTATTTTAAAGAACATTCTGAAATCCTCACTGGAATTCAAATGTATTAAAAATTTAGTCAGAGAGCTTAGAAATCCTATGTTGCATCTTGAGCTGATCATAATTTAAGACTCTACCACAGTGAAGCAGTTTATTCCTTAGGAGACTGAAAAATATCTGGGAGATACAGGTAATAATACACTATTGTGTTAAATGTGAAGAAGATAACTGTTAGGATCTTTGCTTTGGTACTCAGTGAGGCATTTTACTCTTTATCCTGTCTGCAGACATAAATTCAGAATTCTCTGGATGAGCTCCTATTCTCTGCTTTTCCAGTTTAAACCAAGAACTGCATCGTCTTCATTTCTGATTTGCAGCTGCATAATCCAGAGAAGAAATGAGTGTTTGACTACAAAATCTTCCAGTTAGCATTCTGTCATTACAAATTAGCAGGCATCACTCTCAGTTGCGTCAAGGCTGTGCATAGTTCTAGCACAAAGACAGCTAGGGCAAGAAAGAGTAACAACAACACTGAAAAATAAGTGTGGCACTTATTTTCACTTCACTTTAGGTAGACAGTATCTTTAAAAGAGTCAGGAGATTCCATATTACGCAGAGACATCACAGAACCTAGAACTACCTCCTGCACTTAGTTTTTATTAAAGAAAGCTTGGCATTGATTGATCCCCGCCTTTTTCTTCCATGCCACTGATGAGGATTTTTAAGACGGCACTGTTTAAAGAGTTAGACAAAGTCAAAAAAATCTGTTTATGTATCAGCCAAAATGATTAACACTTAGAGCAGAGAACATTGAAAGTCTTGTAATAATATAAACACAGATATGATGAAAGTAGAACATGACCTCAATTAAAGATAATGAAATAATTTCTTTAAAGTAGTGTATTTGTCAAGCAAAACAAAACACATACACACACAAAATAAATGTAGAGAATAAAGCATAAGCAAAAACACATGATGGAGGGCTGGTAATATGAAGAACCCACACCAGGAAGAAACTGCTGGTAAGAGATTCTCGTCCCCTGTATCACAGCAGTGTCAGGATAGTTGAAAGTTTAGAACAAGCTGGTGGTTTGCTTTCCAGGACTGAAAGGCTGTCTTCAACCAAAAATTCAAAGCTCAGGGAACATCAGATCCTTGATTTGATATAGATTTTTATTCCAGATACAAGAGGAAAGAAAAACTCTTCATCTACATTAAAATTTGAAGATACACAAATATTCAGAAACTGAATTTCGTTGCCTGGATTTGTGTAACTTTAAGCCTTCATATTTAAGCATTAGACATGAGAAATCCCCACAGTGTTTAACAAGTGAGGTTTAAGCAGAAATACTGCTGGTAAGCTGAGTCTGCATCAGTGTTACAAGTAGTTGGCTGAATTGGTGTCTTTTTTAATGTTTCAGTTAAGCTGTCTTTATTTACCACTTCCTAAGATAAAAAATCAATGTATATCTGAACACTAAGAGGGGCTGAAATCTGATTTTGAGAATGTCTCTAAATCATTTATTAAAAATTGCACTATTTTAACATCAAGAATTGAACAGAAGGCCAATAGCCCAGATGAATAAAGCAGTCTCGGAGAATGAAAAGGTGTGTTGGGAGGAAGAACTCAGATGATTCACTTAATTTTATAATCTCACTTCTTTTCACATACTTTAATGATTAGAACACTATTAAAAATACTGTTACTAAATTACTGTAGTGTAATTTAAATCCAAGTGCTGTATCTCACTGTGGCACACACTGAAGGCCCAGGTTGTCAGTTTATTACAAAATTACAAAATATTCTGTGTATCATCTGACTGTCAATACAGATGTGCTTAAATGACCCGGCATAAGCACAACCTAGCATGCTCTATTAAAGAGGCTTTCCTGACTTCAGGGAATACGTTTACCACATCTTAAATGACTTTGATGACCTATTTAAATGACCTTGATGGTACAAAATACGGCCAAATGAGTTATAAATAACGAGCTGGAGTGGGGGGTTCTAAAAGAAATGTCTGTTGTCTCATCAAAACCAAAGCCTCATTCCCCATCCTTGCTTCTGTTTCTTGGAGATGTTCATTTCAATAGAAATACAAAATACAGAGCACTCACTGGCGTGGCTGGGGCAGAAGACAATGATGCTGTTGTTGCACAATGAAGTAGGCAGCTCACCAGTGGTTTATCCATTCCGTCTCTTGCTCATCCATAGAAACCTCTAACCAACACGTGTCAGAAACAGAAGTGTAACAGCATATAAGCAAATAAAATCCATTTCTGTCCCTTCTAGACTACAGTTGTCCACACACTCACACAAAGATACTGGCATCTTTCTTCACGTCCCCCCCCTTCCTCTGAAGCCACTCATGGTGAAATTATCAGTAGTGATGATAAGAAGCCAAGAGGTAACGGCAGTTGTGAAACGTGTTGTATAAATGAGCCATGCTGCTGATATTATCCTCACTGATGAAATAATTGTATTAAATTAAGCAGGGATGTTCACATGACAGGATGGGTGAATTAGATAATGCTCATCTGCAGCTGCACCTCCTCCTGCCACATTCTCAAGTTTTGATTAAGAATAATGTGTCCCTTCCTGCAAAGGTGGAAATTTCTGTAACTACCCAGAAAGAAAGAGATGCAAGCAAATAAACAGGCATCTCAGTCATTACATCATGATAAACACAACAGAATTATTCTTCAGGTTCAGACAATTCACTTTATCTTATAGTATCTCTTACCCATGAGTTTTAGCACAAAATGTAGAAGGCACAACCAGACTTTTCAAAAAGGAAAAGACACCAAAGATAAGACTGAAGGCAAATATTAGAAAGAACTGTCTCCCTCCTTTATGGTCCTCCAAAATGTACAGATCTTTTGTTCCATAACAGTGACAAAAACATCTCAGCCTGATTTTCTTTACACAGAGCAGATTTTTTATGATATTGCTTTGCTGAGTATCTTTCCCCAAATGTGATGCTCTCAAAAGTTGGGCAATTCCTGGTCTTAGCAAGAGTTACCCAGCCACACTTAGGTGCTTCCATTCTTTAATGATATGGCTGGAATAATACTCATAGGACTCAAACCAAATGAAGGAGCTGAGCTGCTTTACATTTATGAGAAACTGTTTTTGTTCTCTCAGCTGCTCCTTTTAGGAGACTACTCAAGAAATAAATTACTCCCAAATACAGATTTGTGCATTAGAGTATTCATGCACAGTCTTCACTGCTGCTCATGGGCCAAAGAAGTTTGGGAACACAAACTTCGTCTCTTCTGTTTTATAGTACAAGGGACACATGGGATTGTTTTCTGTAACACCAATGAGGATACTGTCTGGGGACTTGGTCCTTTCAGAAAGATCCTTAACTTCTTCCCTTTTCATTTTTTCTTTACTGGAAGTTCACTGCCAGGAGTGAAGTCTGTAGCTACACGGACTAATTTGCTGCCCTGGAAACCCCAAGATTCAATTTTGTCCAGTCCACGTGTTGTCACAGTCAAATGAGAAATGTTGGGTGGTTTTCTCTTTGTATTTGGCACCACTGTTCCCAGAAACTGTATGTAGGATCCACAAACAGACTCTGGAGAAACAAAAGAGGAACATGCAAAATGACCTGGCTCTACAGATGGAAGTCTGTAAGAGCTACATAAATCCATCTCCTCCCCACAACTTTGAATGCACAGCAATTACTTTGTAGTATCATTATCTCTGACACACAGAATACAGATGCAGAAATAACTGAAGGCCAAATGCCAGCAAGCCTAGGACCACTTAAGTCCTCCAGCTAGCTCAGGCATGGAAAAGTACAGGCTGTTGTAGCTGTAGAGCAGCCTAAAACCCAGGTCTGTGGAGGGAGCTATCTAAATCCTCCTCAAATTCTACACCCAAACACAATCAGAATATTATGTACTACCTGGACAGACAGGACTGCATGCACAGAACTGTAATAGCAACTCTAAAAACTTCAGGAAAGGCAAGTGCTGCAATGAGGCCTAGTCCTCTGGGGGCTCCTTGGGTTCAAGACAGGCTGTTTGGCCAACAGAATGCATCAGGGCACACAATTCAGCAAAATGAGCAGACTTGTGTGTGTTTACTCAAAACTCATTCATTTAGTTTCTAAAATCCTCAGAGATGCATCCTCCAGACCATACTTGCAGCTTCTGGCTGGTTTTGGATTGCCAAAACGCCCACCATCCTTGTGAAGTTTCCCTGTAATCTCCATAGACAAATAGTACAATGTGTTGGAGAAAAGTGGTTTGTACAAGATTTCTGGGCTATTTTTGCTCTTGATCGTGAGTTTTCACTTACACTGATCTCTACGAGAAACCTGACTTATGGTTGCTTATCCCAAATCAGAAACAAAATTTAGACTTGCATTTTAATCCATACAAAATTAATTGACTTACTCCTATTATCATTATTCTGCTGTTCAGGCACTTGTTCTTCAGCTGGACCAAAACAAGCTGAAGTGAATGTTGCTCAAGACCCAGTGTGTGGATTTTTAGTACAGCACAAAACAAAACTGCAGGAACAAAGGGCTTTCAGCACTTGCTTGCACCTCCTTCTTTTTCTGCATCTCTGAGTGAGTGGAAATTTAACTCAGTAGCTTCATTTGCAAAATAAACAAACAAAACCCTTCAGCAAAGCTCATTTTGAGCAAATCCTGCCATGTTTGCCTTGAAATGAGAAGGGTCCCCATAGTAAAGACAGAGGAGTCAATACATAGAAAAGCCATTTGGAATTCTATTGGTCCATACTTATGACCATATTTGAGTTTTTCTAGCTTTTTGCTTCTAATAAATATTGTTCAGCTGTATTTCTTGCATCACTGATGCAACTATTTATTTGGCATAATGCTATTAATGAAGCATTCTAAGACAGCTCAAGTCAGCCTCTGAGCAGAAAGGGTGACTCAGGCACAGGCCAACAGGGAATGATGCAAATAGAACAAATCTATAGGGGAAGCTAACAACCAATTTTTCATACTTTAAACCATGTACATTACTTCACCAGAGGCAAAAACCACTAGAGAGGATCAAGAAGCTGTGATGGACAAGAGAAAGGTTGTCACTAGTGATTCTTTCAAACTGCCCCCTTGAAATACATGGTAAGTAGTCAAGAGAAAAAAAAAAAAAAAATCACTGCTCCAGTGCTTGAAAGGAAAAGTATTTAATTAAAGCTCATAATTACCTTGACAGTTTCTGCCTTATTTTACAAATGGGAAGAATAAGGCACAAAGTGGCAAAGTAATTTACCTAATCTCACATAGCGAGCAAATAGCTGAGTCATAAGAACAGAGCTACTGCCGCTCCCATTCTGACCAACGTTTGGTGTTCCACATTTTTTGTTTGCCTGTTTTGTTTGGATACTGTATCGAATCTCCCCAAAACGTCCATGTGCTTCAAATGAAGTAGATAGCTGTCAGATAATTTGATCTGTGGCCTGTATTTGTGGACTCGTGCTGGGTAGAAACTGAAGTGGTCCATGCAAGGCATGATGCCTTGCAGCTTGGTCTTTGGTTTGATTTTTATTTTTTAAAGTCCTTGCTACAGAATTCCCTATAAAACCCAGAAGCCTCAACATGTGTTGTCTTTAATAATGCCCTCCCTTTCTCATAAAAAGCTGTTTAAAATACGGAGATAGACATTAGACTGGATTTTGTTTGCTGCTGAAATTGAATTTGGAGTCATCACCTTTCAGTAAATAATCCCCAGTAAATGTTAAGCAGAATGAACAGCAATGAAAACAACAAAACCTAAAAGGACAGGGAAGGACTTGGAAGGAAATAAAACAAGGACCTGCAAAGCCAAACAGCATTACAAACTGGTACATTTTAAATGAACAACAAGAAAACAAAAGCCACACTGATCAAAGCCTCCCACCTCCTCTCTGTGGTGGATGACACCTTCGCTGGGAGCACACCACCACCTCTAACCCCACACCTGCAAAAGGAATTAATTTCAAAAAGAATACAGACCAAAGCGTACCATATCAAAACAAATTAGCAACAGCCCCCTCTTCCTGCTGTGGTCAGGCAAGAGAAGCAAAAATGCTGCATGGATTGTAAGATTCAGGGGGAAAAAAGACAAAACAAAACAAACAAACAAACAAAAACAACCCAGCTGCTGAAAACTTTAGAAGAAACGTGTAAAAAAGCTTAAAAGAAAAGAGATTTCAAACAGCTTGGACAGCTGACAGTGGTACAAGAAAATCTTTACAAAAACCACCTGTGCTTTCTCTGACTTTGGGTATCTCACATAGCGTAGGTTTCTAGTCCTCGCCAAGAGGCAGGAATGTATGCAGCACTACAAATAAGTAGTGCAAAGATAAGATGCACTGTTCTTATTTATAGATAAATACAACTGTATGAAAAGTGTCAAAATATGTTTTGTAAGTATGGATATGACCTGCCTGACGATTTGTTTTTCAAACTAATAGTTTTTCAAAGGGAAACTATCAACATAAAACTCATCCATCTTTAATGTTTGCATGTTATTAACAACATCCCAGATCGCTAAAATCAAAATGATTTTACAACTCCATGTTGCTCGATATTTTTTCATTTCACCTCCTTTTAGTGGTAAGAAATCTAATCAGCAGTTCCAGAAACGGGACAGAGTTTGACATACTGTATAGAATGTTCAAAACAAATACGTTCTCCATCATTCAGTACTACCCTTACAGAAAAATAAGGGTTTTTTTTTGCTTAATATTTATACCCTACCCATAATTGCATACGTGGGGCTTAACTACTTGAGAGTACCTTGGCAAAGGTCATTCCTTTTCTTATGACACAGTCACATCTTCATTTGTGTCAAGCACAGGAACCGAAAGAGACTGCACTTCAATTTGTGGTTTTCCAACAAACTTTCTCATTATCTAATCTTCTTTTGCACAGTCACTGACATCTTTGTAAAATTACTGGAGAGTATTACCAAATACGAACGATATTGGTTTGCACTCATGCAAATGGCTACAAAAAGTAAAGGGCCACCTATTTTGTTTCAATTCTCTACTTTTACAATTGGATAAAATGTATCTTTGCCTATGAAAAGGGTTTCTTCTAAGCAGCACTGACATACATCATATATGTTTATCTAACTGCATAGGGACACCACTACTTCAAACTCTTTGAATGTAATGAGTACTACTGATATTATACGGTAAATCGAACAAATGTATTAATCAGCCTAAATAATCATAATTAAAAGTGAAATATATTATATGTTCTTTTTTTTGTTGTTTGTTAGCTGCTGTCAGTACTGAATGCAGATTACAAGCATAACAGTGCTGAAGAAGTACTGAGCCCCCCTTGGTGAACAGACTTCAGATCCTATTCCTGATTCACACCAGCAAAAATGAAATCACCATCAGGACCGATATCAGGGCCAAATTGCTGGCAGGCACAATGAACCACTAATTGCTGGATTCATTAGTAAGACTCATAGTTTGTCCCCATGAGATGCTGAACACTTTCAGCTCCTTTTAAAACCTAGCATCTTATAAATTAAAATTAACAACTGCAAACTAGTATTTCTGTTACACTGTAGAAGCTCAGCATGGATTTGAAGTCAGATCACAAGAATGCCAAAAATCTATTATGTAAAATTAGGCAGATTTTTATCAACCATTTTCCTGTTAATTCTGTAGAACTTGCATGCATCTCTACACAATAGATATTCCATGCTGTTCCTCAAGCCTAAACAATTGGTTAAAATAGTTCTTGTGATGCTGAAAGAAGACAACTGCCTTAAAAAATACCTTTCAAATAGCCCCAGCATCACACTGTTAAGACTGGCCTATTCTTTTCAGACATAAAACAAATGTCTATTTAAGAACACATCCACATGCATTTCCATCACTCAGCCAGAACACATTCACCTCCCAGAAGCTAACACTGTAAGATATGGAAAGAGAGAGGGAGAGAGGAGACCTTTAGTCCACCTACTGGCTTCACTAAAGGCAATGAATCCAGCCCTAGCTCATTTCAAGTAGGTTCAATTGTGTCAAAGGTTACCCACAAGCTATTTCTAGATGATTTATAGCTGATGTCTACAGATCTCTTCTTATTTTAATGATAACTTCAATACAGACGTTAAGACATTCTTTGTCTTCACAGAAGTGTATGAGAGGGAAGCTGACATCTTAAAAAAAAAAAAAATTCCAAGAGGCTGATTCACTATTTCTGAGCAGGGCCAGCTCTGGGCAGTTTTTATATCTTATCCAGAGGGAAGAACGGGAGGGAAAAAAAAGACCTTCCCCCTGCTCTTTTTTCTCCAGTACTAAAGCTGCTATGTTTTCTGATTTATTCTGGGCACCGATCCTAAGAGCACTGAGTCAACGTGTGTATCACCAGTTAATTATGTTCAAGACAAAACAATAACATAGTATAATTTCATTGCTTCATTAGTAACAACATATACTTATATAGCCTTATTTTCTTCTGTTTGAGACCAGAACAATTTACAAAGTGAGTCCCAAATGATACTATCACAAGAATCCTTCCCAGCTCTAGACTGTAATCTCTTGGTGGTGAAGAACAATAGTGCAGAAGAAGCTGCAGCAAGACATCCTGCATCTCTTTGAAATTCTAGATGTGATGCCTGTATAGCCTTTAAAGTTTTTCAACTTAGGGATTATTATTTTTAGCCTCAAAATTTGGTGAGTGTGTACTCTTGTGTGAGTGTACACAAGATCAGCATGCACACGTGCATGTTGGGCAGCCTTAATCTCTATCTTGAGAGCAGCAGCCAGTCTTCTCCAGGTTTAATGATGGACTGAAGCCATCAAAGGTCCTGCATCAACTGCATGAAGATACAATGGGATAGTGGAGGAGTATGCTCTAAACCTCTCATGTCAGGAGAAGCCTCCAGTGCTTACCCACATGTTAAAAGACATCACAGGATCCCCCAGAGAGAGGTACTTTGCATCTCCAGCCAGGGTCTAAATATTGTGAGACTTCACAAATGAAACCAGGTTTCTGGCACTCTTTGAACATTTTGCTCATTTTGCAATGAACACAGAAGAAAAAGTATCTGTTCAGTTTGTTCTGGTCCATAGGCCTCTGAATGTCTGTGCAATTTTCTCACTTAGTCTAGCCAAAATGTTGTGGTTGTCATCTTTTTTCACAAGCCAGCCCCAATAAACTTTACTTGTTTGGTACATTGGTGATTCTCCTGGGTATTACAACACCACATCATCCTGCTTATGAGTTGAAGTTCACTGGAAGAACTCAAATTCTTATTACCAAGGCTGTGAAATTAAGAACAGTAAATCCAGATGTAAAATGTAGTGGTCAAACAGTCATGTGACACCATTTTAGCTTCTGATATCGCAAATGAAATGCTACTTGACATGCACTTCTCAGCCAAATGTATGTGTTGCATTTCCCTGACCCCAAATTAGGCCATGCCTTTTACAGAGAACATCGAAAGCACAGGCTATCTATACATTTATAATCAATAAAAAAGCAAACAGAGATGAATTAATTCATCCCAGAGTTTTAATTGCTGGCTCTATTTTCAGCAGACATTAGAATAAGATAAGAGTATCCAGAAAGGGGAAGGTTATTTCAAAGAAGACTCAGGCTATTAGAAACAGGCACAAAAGGATTTGTTTCGACCCACAAGCAAAGCAGTAAAAAACAACGGAGTTCAGACCAGAAGGGCTCAAAACTGAGGCAACCAAGAGCAAAACTCAAAATATATTAACTTACAGTGGTAACCTAAAGTCTGCACAGCTCTTAGCATGGTTCAGGATAAAAATAATCACTGACCTGGAATGACTGCAGCCCTTAGAGAGCTACCTTTGGAAAGAAAGAAAAATCACAAGGATCTTACATTAAAAAATACTCTCCAGAATAGTTACATATATGTATGTTTTCTTCCTAATTGGACACTGAATTAAAACGACCTCAGTAATTCTGTCACTGTATGCCTCCCTTTTCTGCTACAGTGCCTCACAGTTTTCTCTGGAGCATTTTGGAGGAATAAATGTACCCCTGAAACTCAACTTTAAGAAGCTTTTTGTGCCAGTTTTCCTGTGGATATGTCACATTGAGTTGTGTTTGTCACTGCATAACTCCTGTTGTGTTCTGTTAGCCTGAAATCCTGTAACACGATGTGGCTGATTCATGACGTGACATGTCACTGCCTAGCATGTCAGTTGAAAGCCCATACAAATCCATGTGTTACATCTCCACACACACTTAGCTCTTAGAAATGGCCTCTTATTTTAAATGTACTAGCAGGTGCTGGCACATCCACTCAAAAAAGTTTAAGAAGCACTAATCACTTAATGAGACACTCCAAGGTATATTCTTTCTGTAGCATCATGATTGGAAATTGGAAAGCCTTCTCTGCAGCGGTCTCCTAAGTGACAAGGTCTTTCTCTCATATACTCAGCATGTCAAGACATTGAGCAACCTTTTATCAAGGACTTTTTTTCTTAATAATTTATTTTTTGCACATATGCCAGTCATGGCATTAGCCTATCTTTCCTTTGAAAGCAGCAGGGAAAAATGTAGCAACTGAAATGAAATGAACAGAAACTAAACTCATTCATTAGTACTAAAAGTACACATTTGAATTTTTCATTTGGCATCATTAGTGAATAAAAACATATGATTGAGATCAAAATATTTTAACTGTTTCATATATTAGCTTATACCAAATTACCTCAAAAACCACAGTATTTGCTGCCTCAGTTTGCCTGCCTCTAATGTTCCTTGGATGTTCTCAGATGTTCTCTCTGGATACTACTGAAGCATTTTTACCAGGAGATACTATGGTAGAAAGTGTAATTTTGCTGAGAAATAATTATGAGTCAGTAGAATTGCCAGCATGAAGGTCTTCTATGACTTTGGACTGCAAACGAATACCACTTGATTCAAATAATAACTCAAAGATAATGTTTTATTTGGTACTCTTGAAGCCTCTGAGATAGATTAAGTTTCACCCATGATAGCCTGAAGCTTTTTATTCATACAACTCCAGGAGCTATGACTTCAAGGAAACTACCTGTTATAAAGTCACAACATGTAGTTACACTGCTCTGAGAAATGAGTGTGTTCCAAATTGCTGATTTGCACACAATTTCTCTGAAACCCTTTTCCCCACCATTTCATTTAACACTAAACAAGTCAAAATGAACTTTGTAGAACAAACACGTTGTTCTCAGAAGCTTCACTGAAATATTTGCCAAGCACTTCATACCACTCCAGAGCTAATACTAACCCATAATAAACTGCCTCTGAAAACAAAATGGACTCCTCTACTCTGCTGCTAGCGTTGCTTCTATTCAACTATCCATTGCTATCAGGGATTACAGATTAACATGTTTCAGCCTAAAAGAAATAGCTGTAGAGCTATGGTAATCATTCAACACCGGGTATAGGAGTATCAGAAAATACATTTCTTTAATGCCTAGCTTGAATTGCATTCTGCCTGAATATGTAAAGAGGAATTAATTTCAAATTTAGTACATAACATGGAAGCAAATGACTCTTCTGCAGACAAAGCAAGCAGCTTCCAGAAGCAGCTAGACTGATCGTATTAGAATTCGAATTAATAACAAATGCTACCTCCCAAGATGAACTTCACATATTTCTCTTCAAGGTTAGTACCCCTTCCACAGCAGGAATAATCTGTTTTAAATATTTTCCAGCTACCAAAAGGTGAGGATGTTCAACAAAAACACTGCAGCCAGAAAAATCTAACTTTTCCCTTTTTCGTTATGCAACTCCATGTTCCACATTTTCCTTAAACACTTTTACTGCTATTCTTGAGATGGTATGACCAACCACGAACATCCATGCAACAGCTAACCTGGTGGCATTAAAAAAACTCAAACGTATGACATTCGTTTGGGAGCCCCTCAGCCTCACAAAATACTGCTCTTTCTCACTCAAGTATTCTTTTCTAGGATGGGCAGAACTGCCATACAGCTTTGGCAGAAGACAATGCTGATTTCCAGAATAAGACAAAGATCTGGAACCAAATATTATGTCCCAGCTCTGCTGAATGCTGAAGGATTCTGAAATTGAACTGGACTGAAAGTAACAGTGCACAGTACAATAGCTGTATCTTCAGCATTAAGCCCCTGTTGTGGATCATTTAATCATAAAAGAAAAAATCTACCTGCCCTATACTCCCACCTTTCCACTTTATTTACAGCAAGTAAAGGAAGGCATTAGCAGGAAAGAACAGTAATGAATTAGTAAGAAGCACACATTGCAGATTTGTCATTACCACTTCGCTTTACATCTTTGTTGCTCCCCATCTGATTTCTGAAGATCTCTTACAGAAATGCTGTGGTATTGCTTAATTCATGTAACTTGCCTTTGTTTTCTAAGTGCAAATTTCATAGCGTGTTTCTCCCCCCCTCCACCCCTTTTCTCTTCATTATGTTTTCTTCTGAGTTTTCATTACAAAAAACACCAACTGAGCCCGAGTGAGGGCTGATTTTCTACCAACTCAACTCGAGAAACAGGCTCCTGCCAGAGAGACATAGTATCAGGAAATATAGCTGTGGAGAGTTAATCTAAAAAAGCATCCTAGAAGCCCCTCCATGTATTTAATTTATTTTTAGGGAAGTAGGGGTGTGGGAGGCGGAGAGAATTCTGCGCAAGTCTCTACTGTTGCTGCTGCTGCTTTTTAGATACCACTATTAACGCTGTTCTTACTGTTTGGAATGCACTCACTATTTTAGAAGAGCATCTTAAGAAGTTCCATTAACACACATCACTTCATTGTGCTCTGGCAAATGGTTTAAAGTCATTGTTTCTATGCCTGAACATCATATACAGGAAGGAGAGCAAAGAAGAGAATTGTCTTAAAGATTCTGTCATCAATTCTACATCTTATTTTTATGGGATTAAAAGCATAGGCAGCAAAGGAAAAAGGCTTCCAGGTAAAGAGATATTTGGCTACAAAGCTCTCCATTAAGAATGGACACTGATGTTAAACAAACAGCACAGCAAGTAGCATAGCACAGATAATGCAGAGGAGGTCTCAGTTTCCAGCTCCCTATACACTGCTGCATCCATGCTATAAGGTTTTCCTTAATTATCTTACAGCTACTTCTAACCTGTTGGATGGACTGACAAGGGGATTGAGAAATACAGCACTGAATAATGTTTCAAATGTAGTGATACATAATATTCTAGTGCTAACTACTATTCTTGTGCAGAAAAGCTTAATAGATTGACTTACAAAGAGATTTTTATTTTTAATCAAGAGCATACAAAGAATTATGAACAGCCCAGGAGTTCTCAGAAACACAAGAGCCTTGCAAATCTGCCAGATAAACCTTTTGTTTACGTAACCTCCATGTTGTAGCAGTAACAATGCCTCTTACAAACTTTAACGAGACTTTGTTCTTCACACTAAAATACCCCAGTACTCCTTTTACTGAAAATAAAAATGCCTTAATTTCCTGCTGCTTAGATAAGCATTCAGCAGCTACTGAGCTCTTCAACTGATAGAGGACAGTAATTGCCAATAGTATGCAAGGTGCAAAGGGGAAGTTTCAGACAGGATCTTATTTTTGAATCCGTTTGCAGACAAGAAAAAGCGACACCATTTGATCACCTGTCCACAGCAATGATCAACTGTCCTTATAAAGATACAGTTGTCCTCTTCATAGCTGACATACTTCACAGTGCTGAGCAGAACATCTAGTTCATGTCTCCAAAAATATTTGGTAATACTAAACAAAGGGAAATGTTACAAAAAGCAAACACGGTTATCCTTCTGCATTTTAACAGTAATGTAGCTATTATTTCCAGAGCTGAAATTGAATACTTTTTTGCAACATGCTCAATCATGAAAAATAATGTGATCAGGACTGGGAAATGTGAGGATACAAGAAAGCTGTGTGTCTACTTACAAGCTAGCCTTGTGCAATAGCCATAGCTTGATGTGTCAAGCAAGCTGATGCAACTTACCATGTACATAATGGAGCCTAATTCTTTTCTCCAACATCTCCCTAGGACGAATTTTCAAATTCTGTGCTATCATACAAAAGAGAGAAATATACTCAGCTGACAGGGCTTAGGGTAGTCAGCTAAAATGAAGTTCAAGTCAACAATTTGTTTGAAGTAGAATCAGAAATATCATCCAGATGAGTGTTTTTATTACTCGGCAGTTTTATGGCTGTTCTCCTTCTCCCTCCCTTCAGATACTTTTTTTTTCCTTTATATTCTTATTCTGAGTCAAGAGATTTTCTACTCAAACTGGAAAGTACAGTCTCATCCCCCAGTTTGGACTAGTACAAGAAAATCCCCAAACAGCTCCCTACAGCTTACTTATTTTTTCCTAATAACACAGTCTATGGTGTATTTCAATTAAAAATTCTCATATCCAAGGGCTCCTATCCTTTATTTTTCGTCCCTGGTATCAAATGTATAATGCCTCCTGTTTTATGTAGTTTATACTTAAAGTGTATGAAGAGTCAGAGATGGATGTTAGTGGTATGGCAGTACAGGTTGGACCTTCCCATCAACATTCTGCTACATATTGTTGTCGTGTGACAGATGGCAGGAGAGGGGCAGTCTGACAAAGTGGTGTCTGACATGGAAATGCGTATGAGGCAGAAGTGTGCACTGAATTCCTTCATGCAGAAAAAAAATGGCACCAACTGACATTCTTCAATGCTTGCTGAATGTTTATGGGGATCAAACAGTGGATGATGGCTGATGTGCTTCAGCAGTGATGAATCACAGAATCATAGAATTGCAGGGTTGGAAGGGATCTGCAAGATCATCTAGTCCAACTGTCCATTGCCACCATTGCCACCACAAGCACTAACCCATATCTCGTGGCTCCTCACCCAGATGCCTCTTAAACACTGCCAGGGACAGTGACTCCACCGCCTCCCTGGGCAGCCATTCCAGTGCCTGACCATTCTCTGAGAGAAAAAGTTCTTCTTTATGTCTAACCTAAACTTCCTCTGGTACAACTTGAGGACATCTCCTTGGGTCCTCTTTGTTGCCTGGGCGAAGAGGCCAAATCCCTCTTCACCACAACCTCTCTTCAAGAAGTTGTAGAGTGTTATAAGGTCTCCTCTGAGCCTCCTCTTCTCCAGACAACATGACAACAACATGAAAGACAAGCTACATTCTGGATGGCCAGACAGACTTTTATAAGCAAGGCATGCAGACTCCTTTTCATCACTGGTGAAAATATATAGTTAATGGTGGTGACTATGTTGACAAATAGTGTTTTCACACTATTTTGCTCTAACAAATAATGGTAATGTGCTCTTTGTATCTGTTTTAATTTCCACAGAAGTGAACTAGGAGGCATTACTTTCAGAGTGATCTATAGCTGGTAATCAAATCAACAGTGACTCAGCTGAAGTTTTACATTCAGGCTTGCCTTGACTGGTAAGAAATGAGCAAACATGCTGCTCATCCCTTTCTGTCCTTCCTACACTACAAGAAGGATGCAAGACACAGCTGATGCATGTGGCAGAAAATGTCACAAGATATTCCTCAAATTGGAAGAACTTCCCCTAGAGAATCTCTGGACATTTTAGAGCCAATCTGTCCTGTGGTATAGAGGCAAGCTCCAAGTCTTTCAAATGAGATTCTACTGCTGACTACAGGTGACATGAAAACTTTTCAATCCAGTGTTTATTTATATAAAATAATATGACAATAAACCACCTTCAATTAATTATTCATACTGATATTTGTCTGGATATTGCAGCTGAGTAGAATCTGACTGTGTACATCCAACTGCGCAGTGCTGTTTCTGGCTTGACTGAAACCCATTTCCTTTCCTTGTCACAACTCCCAGGTGCTACTGCTGAGCAAATAGTAACATCACTGCCAGAAGTATTTGAAAAGAACAAAAAAATTGATTTGGACAATCCATGTGTTGTTGCCACTGATGGAGACACAACTGTGAGTAAGGTTAGGGTTGAGGTCATAACGAGGTTACAAGAAATTTGCCCAGGAATTCTCTCCTGTCACATTTCACACTGAAGTGCTCCTTTTTTCAGCAGATGCTACAGACAATGCACTGTGCTCTATGAAGTACTGGGAATCATTTAGCTACATTTACGAGCTACACTGAAAATTCACTCCTGAAATACTGTACTTGAGAGGCTACATGGAAAGGGCTAGGACAGTACATCGCACAGGCACTAGGATGCTATATTTATACCTGCAACATAAAAAAATGAGTAGGACTGAACAGAGCCCTGGCTGTTTACAAGTGAGAGTAACGTTGCTCTTCTTATTCAAGAGCATGATGTACCTCACCTGATTTCAGTGAAGATGGCAATTGTTAGGCGATGATCCAGGTACCATGGTAAGGGTTACTGCTCAGATAAACATATTTACTATAACAGTGCATCCCCTCCTCCCACCTTGGGTACTTCTGTTCAAGCAAGAGGCTTGAAGTTCATCACAACATGGGTTGGTTAAGTTATCCTGCCTAGTCATTATCTTCACCTTTGTCTGTCATCTCCTACTTATTTGTGAGTGTGCAACCACCTTGAACAACACCCAAGCTGAGCAGCATGCAAGCATTTACAGGATCAAAGGCAAAATGTGCTTAAGACAGACTTTGGAAATCCAGCACAATTTGGCAAACTTAAAAGATAGTTGCTTTTCAAATGGGTTGTGGAGGAGGCCTTGGTAAATTTGAATGGTATGATTAGCATACCGGCTGTTTTTAAAACTGCTCAAGAAGAAGCTGTGTTAAAATCCATTTCCGCAAGACACACGCATTTTCTTTTGGACGGAGTCCACAGCTCTGTTTCTTAAATCAATTTTTCTGGCACGGAGATTTCTTCTTGGAAGAATGTACGACACCAGTTCAGTTTCCTAACCAAAACTTGACAGAATGTGTACAGCACGGCATAATGGCATCTCTCTGCTTTATGGTTTCCTAAAAGTTACAGTACAGAAACCTAGGAAGTGAATTTGACTATTCCAGGTCACATCTGTCGAAAGGCGGGTGAGAGAACAGAAGACGCCAGGTTAGCCTGCCCAGCATAGTGTTCAAACACTGGTGAGGGCTGCTGATAAAAGGTTTGCCAAAATGGGAGTTGCCAAGATCTTAAAGGAGTTTTGAGGATGTGTTCAAGTCTTACTAGATTTAAAGGATGATCCTTGGCAAACTCCCTCTGATGCTTCTCAGCATTTCTAGAGCCAGCAGTTGTTCCATCTGCTGCTGAAGCCGACTTTGAAGAATCCTTGCAAAGAGCAGCACACTAACTTTAACACTATACAAGAGGGAAAAAACACAGCTTTTCAGAGTGACCTAGATGTTTGCCAGGAGCTTGACACACTCTCAGGTAAGGCTGTCTCCTTGTCTCCAAACACTTGAGTGTATTTCCAATGCTGCGCCAGTGTAAACTGCGGGCTGAAAATTAAGATTCAGCAAACAGCATCTATGGAGAGCTTGTCTAAAGCATTAACTGTTCATTGTGGAGGTCTGACATGCTGTAACAGTGAAAAAGACCACCACAAACTTACTTTGTGAACCAAGTCGATGCTGGCATTAATTAAAAAAAAAAAAAGGCTGTTAAACAGACAGATATGGACTGGCAACAGATTAAAAAAATATATTAATAAAAAAATAAGAACAAACATTATGTTTTTGAAAATGTTAAATACTAACATGCTCTGCAAAAGCCAAGGAAGACCCACGAAGACACAGAGGTGTTTAGTTTCAACATATAAGCTTCAGTTTCTGCCACTATGAGGGATTTGCCAGCATGTTTTCTGAGCCAGGCCATGGCACTATTGTATAAGCTTTATTCTAATTATTGTAGGCTTTATAAAGGTTCCTTTATCATTTAGTATTATAAATAATTGTGCTTCTAGGCTGGAGTTCAAAGCTCAGTACAGCATTCGCACAACACCACAGGCGGGTCAGGTGACCTTTCTCCAATTCTCCTCTCTCTGGTGCTGAGGACAGACAAAGTGGTATGTCTGTCATACGCCATTACCATTAGAACAGAATCTTGTTCTTTTATTACAACTGAACTCCGCCGGATTTCTCAGCAGGAATGCTAAGTGAAATCAATGTCTTGGATTTCCAGGCTGAGCTTGGAGGTCACAGCCACTCTATCATTTCTCAGCATTATCCTTTCTCTTTCTCTCGCTCTCTCTCTGAGCCTCCAACTGGCACACAGCAGATTGAAAACAGCATGCATCACAGGGCTCACGCTGCACAATTTTACAGCCTTTTGGAGCCCCCTCCCTTTCCTCGTGGCCCACTCTTTTTTTTTTTCAGCAATCTGCAAGTAAGCTTTGTTTGTGTCCTACAAGACTGCAAGCCAAAGGCACTGGGACACCTAGGAGTACGAAAAAGCAATAAAACACAAGAGAGAACATAGCTGATCTTGACAGCTGCCAGCAAGACGGTTGTGCTTGACGTTACTCGTAGATACAGAAGGCTTTAAAATTCCACAATTGCCACAAAATAAATACTGTGTCCCCTTAGATCTCACCGAAAGTCCTGCATGCACACAAGATCCAAAATCAACACAGGGATGTTAAGTGCAGTGGGTCTAGCAAGCCACTAGCCACACACAAAAACCCACATGAAATGCACAAAAATCTCGTTAACCATAGACACAACATTCAGGAAAAAAAGGACCATCAGGCACTGCATGGCTTTGTGATCCCAGCTCTACAGAACATAAAAGGCCAAGCCAAGGATAAACTTCGGGAATCCAGAAAGTCTCTACAGAGGAGCAAAGGAAGAAATGTTGACCTAAAGACTGTTTTTTTCTTTTAACACAACAGCCCCTGGTTCCACACCATCTACTTTATCCTTGGACTCACTGAGCTGACAATGGTATTATGCAATTGTCTGGTTATTTTTAATCTGGGCTACGTTACTGTTAGGGTATAAAAAACAAGACACTATTGTCAATTCAAGGAATCTTTCCTGACATGATAAAGGACATGGACAGTGTGCTAGAGGACAGTAAAAAATTGAAAGGACAAATTTTATCAAGCTCTTGCTGTCACCCAAATGGGAGTGCTTCTTCCCTGCATTCCTTAGCTAAATTCTTCCTAACTATTTTGCAACAACTAAGAAGTGCCATTCAGTTTTGACTGGTTACTTTTGCTTAGCTGAGGTGTACGCTGAGCATGTGTTCCCTTGCACGTAGTGTTTTTTTATAACTACAATTGGCTAAGCAATGTCAGCGTTATGCAGTTGTGACTGCAAGCTGCTAACTCGACCTCTTAAATGAGTGCAGACCTGATTGCCCAGCTATGGCTAAGACTATTCATCCCCTTTGCTGTCTAAGCAGATCTCAGCTTAGTCTGCAACATAACACACACTGCCTCAGAGACTTATTCTTCCATAAACTCCCAGTGGGCCCCAGGACAGGATCTGACTACCTTTGAGATACCCTACTGGTTTCTAAATTGCTGATCTGACTGTAGTTTGGAGTCCTGAAAGGAAATGGCTGTTGTGTGCTGGCATAGGAGGCCTGTCACCCTGTACACTATCCATTACCGAAAATGGAGGGAATCACAGTGTGATAACTAGGGTACTGCAAGGGAACTCACTAAGACTATTCTCTTATTTCACACAGGCATCATGAAAATAAAGCTGAGAGACACACAGAGAACAATCAGAAAAAAATGTACATGCAAGTCTCAATACTGCCCGGAACAGTATGCCACAGGGCCTGGTACAGTACCTTGCTTTTGGGTGGAGGGCTGTTTGTGCTCTTGTCTGTGTGGATGCTGGTAGGCGATACAGCAGCACCAAGGTTACCCTGGGATATGCCAGGTATCTTGCCTCCTGGAGATACTTGCATTGCAGCAAGTTGGGCAGCATACAACTGCTGTAAAAACAAAAACAAACATGCACACAAAAAGAGACAAAGAAAGAGAGAGAAAAAAATCATCAATAAGTCATTTTCCAAAAACTTCTCCTACTGTAGACTTTATCTTTACATTCTGATGGCTATTTTTTTTATTTGGCATACTGGCATATTCCAAGTCAAGAATCGTTATCTCAAATTTTGTAATTCATTCCTCAGGGTTTCAAAACAAGTAACAAAAGCTAATCTTTGTGCCTTGCCTGAACCACTGGGCAATCCTTCCTTTCCTGAGAGGCCTCAGCTGTGACAGCATCTCCAACAATAATATGCATTATTTTCATGGTGTGAAATTCACACCATGTTTAATATGTCAGTCACCGTGCTACCATTTTACATTTCTTTACATTTATTTCTGTGATTGTCTTGTATGCATAGGCTATACCGTGTTACAGGCTGGGAATGACAAAATTTTGTTCTGCACTTATTGTAAAAGTCCACTCTCAGATGGGTCCTGGAGCACCAATACATACAAATATAAAAATACTGTTGGTTACATGCTGTCAATTAGCAATTGGAAGCTCCAGTCAAGATTAAGAACTCTTTTAGTGGAAAATGGAAAATATATACGGAATGGTAACGTTTTACTCCCTTAAAACCAAACCAGTGAGGCACTCCACTTACTTGAATATTAGCATGTGAATAATTACAAACACAGCCACCTGTTTAAAGTTAAGCTCTACATTAAAAGTTTCACAGACAGTGGTCAAAAGCAGAGAGACAACAGGCAATGCCTGGAAGCTCCGTTGACTTCTCAGTAAAAAGTGGAGAAAATAAAACACAGTGGGCAGCAATTGTTGATGCTTTGTGAATAGCAAGAAATTCACATGAAGCCAAATAGAAGTTGGATACCTGAGAGAGCAGGTAATGTAACTACAAAGACCTTCAGTCCTCAGACTCAATGACTCATGCTATGTATTATTGGTAGTGGGCAGTACACCTGTAATGTGTAACACTGAGCAGTGGAGCACTCTGCCTGCAGGTGCTAACAGAACTTCTGAGATACAACGTGACAAGAGATAACATGCAGGAACATGGAAGTGGACATGAAAAATGTTAAGATCTTCAATATGGCTAGTCTAAGACAGTCTTGTTTGTGCTGCTTACTTGTTCTGCTGTTGTTTTTTAATTAATTGCATATGCTGATAAAAGCATGAAGGTCAGAATGGAGGACAGAGTGGAACACTAACCAATCCCAGCAAGTTTGAAAATGAGGATTCAGTGTAATAAGCTTAATGGGAGTATTCCACATAGAACTGTGCAAAAGGTAAAGAAACACTGCTCATGTGAGTTCAGAGTATGTAGGTCCTGTAGCAAAGACTTAACTCGATCAAATGAGGAAGATTTACTGTTCCAAGGCTAGGACAACTCAGCGGAGAAGAAATGAGTAATGCATGTACATCATCTCTGCTCTGGACTTTGTTCCATGGTTTCCTGTACAAACTCTTCTCTTCACTGGTAAACAATCTTAACCCTTTCACGTAATTAACAGCATCTCATTTCTACTCCTGTAAGTGTAATCAGGCACCAAGTTCTTACTTATTTTTCACTCATTCTGTTCTTTTCAGACTTCCTATTCCTTTCAGTTTTGAATCCTTTGAATCTCTTCTTCTACTCTGATCACTGCTTGTTCCCTATTTTTCTGTACTTCTTAATCACCATTTATCCATCTCTCTGCTTAGTGTCACTCTCCTCCCATATCACCCTTCATTCATCTGTTCTCTCCCTGCCTCTTCCTTGAATTTATTTATTCATTTATTCCATGTTACCCTCAGCCAGCCAGAGCCAAATAGATGCAAATCAACTACAGATAAAAGTCATCAAAAACAATCCAGCCACAAATCAGTCACAGATTCAAATGCATGTATTTATCAGTGGAAGTTCATATCCATTCATTCCTTCAAAAGAAGAATAAATACAACAGGGAGAAAGGAACAAGGGTTTGTGCGAACCAGAGGAGATCTGCAGCAGGCAGTTCAAGGAAAATCAACTCAGCGATATGTACAAAATAATATATCAGAAGGGCAACAGTTGTTTAAGAAATAGCGTGCATGTCTTGGGAATATCTCAATATAATCAGACTCTGGTCAGGATAGAGTAGATCAAGATTTTGCCTTTGTTTTGCTCCCTATTCATGAGTTGACAAAACAAATTGAGGCAACTATGGAAAAAAAGAAAAGATAAAAGAAAGTAAAATGACTACTAAGCAGAAAAGGTTCGTGATTGTCGAGAATCTATAAATTAGGTATCGGACAGTAAGTATAGCATGGAAATAGAAGTAAAACCAACAACATTAGTTCAGACACTTTGAGACCTTGAACCAACACTGATAGGCCATACAGGGTCTGACCTATTGAGAACAGTCTCCCAGAAATTTCTGTAAGCCTCTGGGGCAGAATTTTCAAAAAATAAAGAAAATATCTATCCCAAGTAGCTTTTAGCCTTCATATGAGGTCCAGAGAATGAGTAATTAGAACTAAGTCACATGAAATAGTTGCATAACATAGTAAGATTCTTAACAACAAGAGTACCATCTAACACCAGAGCTCACTGAGAAATACGTTGCTCCTCCTTCCAGTACCGCCATCAATCACCTTTTTGACAACATTTACAAACAAGATGATGACTGAATAGGGATGAGGGATGGATTTCCCTGCGCAACAGTCCAGGACAAAAACTATCTTTTTAGGAGATAAGTGGAATATATGGAAATTCAAATCACTTCATGTACTCAGTTAAGGGAACATTCCTCAAGACAGATTTTCTTACAAGAGTTGAATGGAGTAATTTGGAAAGAGACATGGAAGAAAACCTATAAAGCCTTCATTCATGCTTTTTACAAACTTAGTCCTCCTGCTATCAGGTTCAACATCTCACCTCTATTTAATTGATTTAGAAAATTAAAAATAAACATTAAATAAAACCTTATAAAAGGTCTCTTGTTAGAGTAACCTCTTATGAAGTCCCTTCCTAGTACACAAAGCAACTATTCTACTGAAAAGCAACATCAGGCCCAGCTCTGAAGCAAAAAACCATCTATCTTACAAAACTCTAATGGTCTGATTTCTATTTAACATTAGAATTGCTCCAACCATTAAAAAAAGAAAAGACAGAAACATATAACACGCGGTATATTTCTTAAACTGTCAATATTTTTGAGCTTTGACATTATTGAACTTCTCTGCTACTAGTTAACTGCTATAGGACATGATGACCTTTAACTTATACCCAAGGAAAGTGCACTGGTGTGACCAAACGCTGTGAATCAAGACAGCTAAGTGACAAGAATCTGTGCATTCATTTCACAAACAAATCAAACTGAAACAAAAGAGCATTTCTACCTCACCATTAGGATTTCAACAGTGTAGGAATCAGTCTCTCTCAAAGTACCTGAGCATTGCCTAAAATATATCCATCTACTTTTCACAGTAACAAAACCAAGATTGCAAAAAGTGAAATGAAGTTATTGCATATCACTGCTGCAATACAATGTTCTTGAACCTCTCAAGATGTACACCAAAGAGGACCTCCTCAAACCACTTACACAACCTACAGCTAACCTAAAGACCCAGTCTCAAATTCCAGCATTGAAGGAGTCATTTTGCTCCACTACAATTCATACAGGACTTGCAAACTGTAGGCTGTTGACTGGTTCGCTGTTACTGAGGTATTTAGCTGAAACTAGTTGAAATCAATGAAGCACTATAGCTTTAGACCACTTTTTTTTTTTTCCCCTACTCTACATAAACAAGGATTATAGTCTGCTTTTAATAAGATAGATAATATGTCTTCAAGGAGGCAGAACTGGGTTTCTGAAAAAGCAATTAAAAAGTAACATCTATTGTTTGCTTATAACTACATAACTATGCTTCGGCTCCCCTGCCCATATGCAATATTGCATGCCTTGTTAATGTTTTCTCATTAACCTCTTATGAAAATCTGTATGGAAGCAAAATCATCAGAACAAAAGCATGATATGATACACTTCACAATGAGCAGGAGGTACAGTTATTTTTATAAATTGCCCCTCTGCTCTTCAGCTATTAAACAAAAATTTCCTATTCTCCCTAGGTCACCACCAAAACCATTTATAATTTTTCCAATATATTAAACAGAAATATTCAGCCGAACTCTGCAAATGGACTAGCTCTAACAGCTCTTGGCTTGATGACTCTGTAGTACATCAATAGCAAAAGCCTTAAGGTTAGACCGGCTTTGAAAACTTTCCCCTTGGGCATTGTTGTTACATGTTAACAATGCTCATTACTGCTTTGAGGTTACACTAAACATGAATTCTTGTTCTATTAATACAGAAAATGAGAATGAGATTTAATAGCAATTTTAAAAAGGGTTGAACAAAGTGTTAGCAATTACACAGACAGAGATAGCTGATTCAAGCACCTATAGACATTTAGTTTACTGTATTATCTCTTATTAAAATATTTTTATTAGTGAACACTAGAGATTAAGAGCTGATATTAAAAAAGGGAGAGAGAGAGAGAGAGAGAAAGACAGGTGATACTTGAAATCAAATTGGTTACTGTGAGTTTGTTTATGATATAAACTAATTCCTCAGTGGAGTTAGCACAGTGATGAATTTACAAACCACTGTGCTTAAATATTTGAACTGTTGACTGCTCCAATACTTCAATTTCTGTGTCATTCTAAGACTTATCATTAAAAATATACACATGAATGGCCCTGTTTTGACTTCACAGCCCTGATGGCTTTGATTTTTGCATAATCTCAGGGAAAAAAAATGGTATAAATTGAGATTCTCTCATTCAGAATGCACTAATTTAATTTTCCTCACCTTAAATTTTGTGCTTATATAAGGCATGCGAAGTGTTTGATTATGGCAGAAAGAATTAATTTTGGATCTGTTCAGTTTTGTTTTATTTCTGTTGATTTTTCTTTAATTAAAAAAGGTCTTAAGGAATTAGAAGAAGAATTCACTTGAACAATTGACATATATCCTACGGTAAGATTTTTAAAAGTAGAAGCAATGTAGAAAAAAGATAACTATAGAAATTTAGAATTAAAGCTCTCCTCAGCAATGGTCAGTAGCAATTATTTTTGGATCTATAAAAAAAAGTTATTCATCTCTCTCTTCATTATATAACTAAAAGGTACAAATGCCAAATTCTCATCTTTTCTGTGTCTGAGTTTCCTTCGAAGATTCTCAGTTCAACATTTCAAAGGAACACACTCATTTGTATGTTCAAGACTTTGGCAAAAAATTTAAATCTCATTTTTTTGCATCAACTGGGAGATTTTCAGAAGAGACGATATAGAAACACAAATCTAATATGCTCCTTTAAAATGTAACCCACCAAAAAACACTGTGAAGTAGATTTTACTCAGTTCAGTGCTTGATGTAGCTTTTACGTTGGAGTATTTTCACCTTACGACAATGTAACTTGAGATCCTGAGATGAACTTGTTCTGTTTTTATTTTTTTCTTCATTAGAATCCTGAATAGAGTTGGATAATTACTATTGTTCTACCTGAACTGAATATCTACTGAATATCTTTACCATATCCACTCCCTATAAGAAATTGCCCTGGCTCACAGTGCTGAGGTGTGCACCCGTCTGATACAGACCCTTAATGGTAGAGGACCTTGCCTGAACTAGCGTTTCCTTCATTCACCGGACGAAAAATAGCAAGCTGGATGAATTTGCCCAAAACCTGTGAACCAGACAGGGCTTAAAGAAGATGTACTAAATGTTGAAAAGCTTAACTGTTCTTCTCTGAGGCCACATTAACCAGTCAACTTCTGAAAGCTTCCATTCTAACCATGCTCGCCACTTAGTCTAGGGAAGGAAGAGAGGTAAGCAAATCATGAATCATGAAAGAACAATAAATATTTGAACGTTACGACTGAGCAAATTAATTGATAAGTAATGTGCTCCTTTTAGTCAGGAGTTGTTAACACTTAGCAGAATTGCCTAGAGAAATGGTGGATTCTGACTCTTGATGCTTCAGTCAGAATCAGATGTTATTCTGGAAGATAAACTTTAAACAAAGAATTAATTATGCTCAATAATATTCTACGTCTTGTTTAGTCAGACTAGACAATCCAATAGTCTCTTTGGCCTTAGAAAATGTGAGACTTCCTTAGAAAGAAATGTTAAGAAAAACAAGTTCTCATTAGAAAAACTGTAAAGCATTCACAAACTGAACAAGGCTTCATTTATATGCTAACTGCATGCAAGTTACAAACACAGCCTTGTAACTACCATGTCTCTCATATTAGAAGAACATTACTTTTAGAATCAGTAACCACAAGTCTCCGTAAAATATGATTCCAGTAGCTGATCTCTCTGGTTCCAGGCCCTGAGTCCTTGTTCCTGAGAATAATCCCACTGTAGTCAATAAGATTGCTCAGCCCATGCCATGCTGAATGTGCTGGCTCTTTTTTAAATTTGAAACTTCCATGACATGACCAGCTGGGGATCCCTGGCATTCAGAAACAGGACAGAGTCCAGGACACTGAAAAATTGAATGCACGTTAAGTCTCAATTTAGACTAATAAAGACTTCTACCATCACTGCAGTACTTTCCAATATGTCTGCTTTGTTGGTGAAACCGTGGATAAAGTCAGAAATATAGGTACAATTAGTGGCGCCTCTGAGTTTTGTTAGAAATAAATTTCCATGTGTAGGGCAATCATTTTAGGCAAAGTACAGCTATATTTGTCTTTATAGGAGCTTTTATAGGAAAAACAGTAACCATTCTACGACACTCTAAATATACTAATAAATTCAGTATTCTCTGAAAAGTATTTATTAATTCTGTCAATGGTAATGCTAGTCAAATTCTAACTAGATAAGAACCAGCACTCAGAACATCAACTGACCATTCCTGGTCACAGGAAGGCTGTAGGAAACTTGTGATTAGAGCCTAGACCTCACGGCTCCTTTGTCCTGTGTCTCAACAAGAAGACAATCCTTCCACAGGATGTAACTGTAGGAATTTATCTATAAACACTTCCTATCAGAGGCTAGTAAAATCTATTAGTTTCTGTGATAAAATATAATTTTAAATTGTGTGTTTTAAGATTGCCTGCTCTTTACAAATGAAGATTTTTTTTTTTTTTTAACTGGAAAACTGCCCAAGTGGCCTACTTATTCATATATATCATGTTCACACCACATGACAGTAATTGAAATAGAGTGACTATAAGGAATGCATGCTGGAGAGGAAACTGAATAACATCTTCTGGAAAAAGCTTGTTGGATGAAACTTTGCAGATGAACAGTGTTCCCTTCAATGAAAGTAATTAATATTGTATATTAAAAAAAAAAATAACTGGCCAACAATTTATTTTTAGTTGTAGTGTGCTGTGCATCAGCAGAATGTTACGCTTACTGCTACTGCTATTACATATTTCCATGTCAAGAGAACTTTTTTTTGTTAAAACAAAGATAAAAGCATTTCTCTGAAGTAAGGACATACTTTTGTCAGCATATTTAGTAAGGAGAATACAGTCAGACGGGCAGCAGCAATCCAGAAGACCAACAAACAAACAGGCTGCGTAACTTAAGAATAGGCATTTGTTTTGTAAACTGCAGTCCCTTTATCACAAGCTGACTATTCGGTAATGAAGATGAAGTGTTTGTACAAGGGTTCCACATGGAGACTTCTATCCCAGTACAGCTTTTCCAAATTAGAAGCTTGAAATGAGCAAAGTGGCACAGATATTATAATCTTGGAAAAAAACTCCCTACTGCCTATTTATTTACCACAGGTGTATTTCCCAAGAGCTTATTATTTGATATATCCAGATTTTTGTCAACTACCTCCGAGCACCTGATTTCTGTAAATGTATTTTCCCATTTGAGAGAGTAAAATTCTGTGAGTGGCCATTTGACAAAATTATTTCATATTACATTGCTTCACTTGACTGGTATTGTATATAATCATTCATTGTTATCCATTAAGTGACTAAAGTAGTTAATAAGCAAACACTGCTAGCAGAATTACTGTAAATAAGATTCTATATATTTCAGATCGCTGAGCTATAATTAAGGCATTTCACTATTTTACGCACATCTCCTAAGCAACTATTTCTCCAGTGTTATTTATACACTTTCTGTTTGCATTTTAAGTTGTTGTATTCAACAGGGAATTAAGTCAAGAAAACTCTGTGCCTGCTTTAAGACTGATACTGATTTACTTCAGATCTGAAAAGTTTCTCCTGAATGCAGAGCTCATAGTGGAAAGATTAAGGTCAATCGCATTCCTTATTTTGATAGCATGAATTTGTTCACTGGAATGCTGATGTGGCATCAGGTCCTTATTGTCTGATGATTATAAAATTTCTCCATGAACTGTCTCCCCTCTTATTCAGAAATAAAGTTGAGCAGTATGAATCTCGCAGTACATATAGAGCACAGCACTCACCCTGCTCTAGAAAACCTATTGTGAGACGCTGTGATAAGATTTCTGCAATACTGAAAAAAGGATGATAATCAGCTACCAAAAGCACCAAAGGCATGTTATCGAAATGTAATTTGGGGCAGGAGATGAAGAATAAATTAAATAAAAATAATTTGAAAAAATTCACATGGATATTTTTGCCTGTGTCCTTCCTAAAGGTTCTCCATGGATATATTCATTTGTTAATGACAGTATCAAATACTGAAATGCAAAATGTATTCTTTCTACTGTTTCCCCAGTGACATAAATATTTCTGAGCCTGGAGAACCATGCAATCATATCTGTTGTCCTTGAAAGTATAAATTAACATTGTTCCTTCATTCTGATGTGTACAGAAGCTCAGTGACATCCATTCAGATCATTCAAAAGCTTAATTTGCTCTTTTGAACTGAGCTGTATTATCTAGTCAAAGGGCCTGGAAAAAGGCACAGAAGAGAAACTGACAAACTCTTAATCCATCATAAGCAACTTTCAACACAGCTCACTTTCGCAGGCTCAGAAAGCCACAGCTACTCTCTTCCATTTGGGGTAGAGACGAAAGATTGTGACATCTGTGCCTTGAAGGCAAACTAAGAACTTACTGCATTTGAGCTGCTTCCCTTGTACCAAGTCTCCCTGAAAAGAACAGATAAAGGAGGAAGTACGGGTAGACGAACAACACTGAAATGGAGGGACTGGTGGTGAATAGAGCATCTGAGCTGCAGAAGAAAACATACTTATTCTAAGAGCTGAACGAAAGCAAACTGATTCCTAGAATAGTTTTGAAGATATATTTTTTTTTCCCTTTGCCTTCTTCCTTATCAGGGAGCGCTAATAGGATCTGTCATGGCCTCTTTATTCAGCTGAAGTAGTTATTTTTATTTTTATGTTATTTTTGGAGGTGAAGGATCCACCTACCTTTCATGCAATTTTTGTTCATGTTCATTGCCTTACATGCTCACCAGCAAGGAGCTCCAGAAAGCTAAGAAGCCACCTTGTCCTATGGGATCCTATTGTGAAGTCAATATGGGGCAGCAGCTCGCTTTCCCAACAGCATAATACAAAACAATTTTGGAAACTTCTATCTCATATCTACATTTCCTCTGGGTTGACTCTCTAACATTTCTAGCTATGACTTAAGTCAAAGCTCGTAGAAAAGGTAAACTGCACTTACTAAATCCATAAGAAAATCATAATTCCAATCAATTGGCCCAACTTTGATCTAGAACCTCACTGAATCAGAGCAAGTCTGATCTGTGTTTCAAATGAGAAAATCAGCTGAATTCTGCTCTGGTTTTCATCAGTGAGTTCTATGCACTTTTAAACTCAAAGAAGTGCCTAACTTTAAACTACCTCTATTGCTATAAGCTGGACAACTTGGATGCTTAAAAACAAATGGATGTTTGTTGAAGGATGCTTGAGATTAGAAGATGGAAAGCTACGAGAAGGAAATGCTGGAGTCTGTACAGGAGAGCTGAGAGAATATAAAAGCAATTAGTTCCTTATTTTGGAGTCTTCTCATCATATAGAAATACCCATTTAATGAAATGAAGTAGTAGAAACAGAACTGAAAAGCTGTTAAATCTTTTAATTCTTTGATTTTATGATAAAAATGGGTTTGGTCTGTAAAACTCCCCCTCCAATGGAGCCCATAAAACTCCAGAGAGCTTAAAAACTTCTGTGAAGCTTTGGCACAAACTTCTCAGGAAATAACATCAGAAACTGTTTTCTGTTTCATCTCATTATTTCCATGCTTCCCATTACTAATGTAACGGGAAGAGTGACACTTTACATATTCCATTAGGACACATACAGAAATTTAATTCTTAATTCTCAGAGATCTTGTTTCCCCAAAAGTGGTCTCTGAAAAATTCTGAACTCCTTTAGGATTCAGTTTCTGACTCTCAGCAAAGTCAAAGCACAGTCACTAAGGTCCAATGACACTGCATGGTCAGATTTCAGCCCACACATGAAAAGCCTTAAATCTAGCCTGGAACTCACTCTAATACGTCTCTTCTGGCACATTCTGTACTCAAGTTTAAGAAGTTGTAGGCATAACATAGCATGACTGAAGGTCAAAGGGAATTAAATTTTTAACTTTTGTTTTCCTCACATGCTGTGTACCCAAAAGTAAAAAGTTTGTACAAACTTTGGAACTTCACGTTTAGCTCAGAGGGATTGGATGGCTAATTCTAGTCTCACCAATTCACATGGATAAAAATATCTGTTAAAACCTCATGTTCCTTTAACAAGAGTGCGCACTCTACTTTTCAGTATCAAGCTGACCAAGGGAAACTATATATAGTTCTAAAGAAGCGTGCCAGATCAGAAACTCTTGTGACCAGAGGATCTCCATGCAGTTGTCTAACAAGCACTTCAATGATAATCAAACAACGCAAGCTTCTCTGTTTCTTTTTTCCACTGGCATCTTTCACCTTGTCAAAAGCTGCTAAGTCCAGTTTACCTGTACAACTCCATGGAAGCATCCTCACTGTCTTTTAACTACACATCTTTTGCCCCTAAATCTAAATGGCACAAATGAAGATATACCCTCCTCTCTTCTGTTTGTCAGGGAAAAAACGATGTCATTTATTGACAACTGTCATTTATAGGGCTGCAATACTAACTGGTCTCTTAAGAATCCTCAGTAGGCAGGAGGATCTTCCATTCTGCAACCACTAATGCATAGTACGTTTACAAAAGCTCTATAATTCATTATTATGCCTGATGCATCAATGACTCCTTATTAGAATTGTTTTTTATAATTGTTGTGGTGAGGCACTGGATAAATTTTTAAAACAGACATAGCATGTAGATTCCTAAGTAAAATTGGGGAGTTCTGAAATTTTTTCCCTTCATGCCAATTTCTTATGTGGAACTTTTCGTAACACAAAAATGGATCTGCTTGTCCAGAAACATTAAATACTGAAGTTACTGTGGAAGATTAGAGATATCTTTCAATTGCTAAAAATGTGGTTATAAAAAGAGCTAACCCACATTTTAAATTATTCAATCTGGAAATTTGGATTATGAGGGGAAAAAAATGATTTTATGTTCTAGAAAGCAGTATCAAAACATTAAACTATTTTCAATTCACACCAACAGCCAAAATTGATGTAAAATCAGTTTCTAAATTGCTTTTGGCTGAATAGTTGTCTGTAAAGCAGAAGAGGTGGAGTACCAAAGAGTGTGCAATGGAAATACCAAGATGCTCTTAACTGTACTCACACTAGCAAGAGCTGCTATCATGAAGTAATAACATTATCCAGAAATCTTTGTTCATTACCTCATTCTTAATGCCATCCCATTTCACTTGAGTTACTTGAGTCTGATGATGGGGTTAATGAGAGAAGAGGTGTTTGAGTGGGTGCGAATTAGGGGCACTGCTAAAATAGAAGCTATTTTTACAGTTCTGTGTTTAATATAGTCTCAAGCTCAGTAATTTATTTATTTTTTTTTTTCAGGTAAAATACTTGCACGTTCCAAGGCTTACAGTAACTTTGGCAGAGTAAGGACAAGGCCTAGACATATTCATATTACGTAGAGTACTACAGACAGACTCATGTTTCTATTTCTTTTTTCCCTCCATCACTTTACCCAAAAGTCTAACACAGCAGGAATGCTAATGCTTTGATTTCTTACATTCAGAAGTTTTCCCAAAATTTTTGGATATTTACAGTTTCCACAGCGGAAAATATCACCAATAGTCTCTTTCCCCACCCATCCTTGTACTCTGCAAGCCATCTTCCCATACTGTGCAGCACTCCATTACAATACATTCCAACATCTGCCTCCTCATACGGCCTATTTGATTGACCCTTTTTATGCTGCTCCAAGACTGGCTGTTCTTTATAGTGGGAGGTTGAACAGTACTCATTACATCTTCAGTGAGTGACTGGTAAATATATCTCTATTTCGAGAAAGACTGGGAATACTGAGCCTTGCTCACTTCTCCGTATTTAGCAGTGATCAGCTCCATACAGTGCTCTATTTGATCACTAATAATATGTCACTTTTCAGTCCAGAACAGGGAAGGTCCCTTGTTGGCCCTCCCATCTATCACTAATATATTAAACATTTGTGCCAATAACATTTTTCCATTGCAAGTATTAACATTACCCGGTGTTTGTGACTCCAGCGTGGGAAGCATGAATAATGCAAGAAACAGCACAGTCCTCCATTACGCAGGGACACATCTTGTTTTTGCCAAAGTCAGCAACTGTAAAATATCTCTCAACTTCTCCAGCTCATATCATGGCATAACACAGGTTTTTGGTCAAAGTGAACACACTCGCTTTTATTGAAGGAGCATCTAGGTAACTTCAAAGCACTGTGCAATATTGCAGGCATTGAATACTTCCCTTACTCTTACCATCTGTCTTTCCATCATGTATTTAACTGCACTAGCATGCTACACAACCACTGTAAATTGTTCAAAGACATTTGGCAAGAAAAGGAATGAATAATTCTATGAAAACATAGAGAACCAATGCACTGATGAGCACAGTGAGGTATCTCCTCTTCCCAAGGACAGAAAACTCAATCCACACACAGCAGCTATGTGTACCGGTGGTTAAAAAGTTGCCCACAGTGACTCCAATGCAATGTCTTTCACAAATTCTAACCTCTACAGAAATATGAAATCCTTTGAGCTTGAGATTCATGTCCTACCAACAATCACAGAAATATTCTTACTTTACTGTCCTGTTACGTGCTTACTAATTGGAATTGCCTGGGCAAATGAAAAGAAGGGAAATGAACCACAGTAGGAAAGCACGAAGCAAGTGGGGAGTAAGGAGTAAGCAGGGTATTGATCTGACTAGGTCTGAGGTAATCACTCTGAACTCCTTTTAGAAAAGAAGTGAATGGAACAAACAATTTCTGACCAGATGAACTGTACATTCTAGGCATCCATTGCTGAAGATGATTCTCATCCTAACTTCTGTATAAAAGCCAGGAAGAAAGTACTCTGAGCTCGGCATCTGTGCCACTTTTAAGTTTTATGCTAGCAGCTGAATTCTTAAAAATGTAGTAAATCCATTCTCTCAGAAGTTCATAAAAAATACAAATTTCCTTTTCTCTTGTTACATAAGTAAGATGAAAAGTGACTTTGTCTTTCTCAGAACTTACAACTGACAAAGCATACAGACATACTTAGAGCCCTCAGAGTAGGGCGGGTACCTCCTCAAAAGTTGCCTCCAGACTACTTGGGATTTGCGTAGAGAACATGTATGTTAACATAAAGTAGAGTGTGAACCCAAGGAAAATGATGACAAACATCGACAGCTGGCCAATCTTGCCCTTCTTTACTGTGTTTGCCTCAAATATAGTGTGTTTGTAAGAATGTGTGAAATACTTCTGAAAATAACAGTTACTCTCTATTTCAGTTTTAACAAGCAAAGGAACATACAGTTTACAGCCTTCTTCAGAAAGATTTAATTTATTAAAATTCAGAGGGGAACTTCAGCAAATTCCCAGTGAGAGTTAGATACCCAACTGATTGAATACCTGGTAAATTTTGGAACATGGGCTTTTCGTTATGACTTTTTTTCCTCATATGCTCAAAGTTATACTCATTTTATATCTTTATTTTTATTAACTTTACCTTCAAATTGTTCAAAAAAGAATCAGACCAATGGTTATACCACTGTGGTATGTGGTATTAGTATATTTCAGAAGGAAACTGATGACTATATTATGAGGGCTACTCCAAAGGTAATGCCTCCTGTTTTATTATGTTTCCCCAGGATGTCAGAGTTGGATGTTAGTGGTGGCATGCAGGCTCTTGCTCATTACTGGCGAAAATGCATAGCTGATGATGGCGACTATGTTGAAAAATGTTTTTTTGCAGCTGAAAGTTTGCTCCACCAAACAGTGCTATCTGTTGCAATTTTCATGGAAATAAAAAGAAGGCATTACTTTTGAAGTAACTCACATGTATTTTTCCAACCAAGACAGAAAATAAAAGAAGCAATCTTTGCTCCCGGCCTCCCAACAAGGACAAGAAGACTCTCTAATCCTCCTCTTAATTTTGAGGAGATTCACACCATTAGAATACAATAAACATATTCTGTGTGGAACATTCCCCATTAAGTAGGAACAAATATGATAATATCTTTATTCTTCAAATTTACTTCTATTATTTAACTCTAAGCCCTATCCTCAATATTTAATATACTGCAAGCTTATGAAATATCTACCAAGAGCTTCCCACTGCAGAAGTAAGAAGTGTGATTGGAAGATAACAAATAATCACTTTGAAACGCCTTTTCTTCAACTTACTGTGTAGAAGGACTGTAGCAAATGTAATGAGCTTAGGATAAGTAACATCATAAAGGATGTCACAGATTTTCTCCTAAATCTTATCTTCCAGCACTATTCATAACTAGCCCAATTCTTCAAATTGTTTCCCTTAAAATAATTGTTCTTAAAGATGATGAGATTCTATGATATGATATCTATCAGAATAATCAGTGATGGTTTTTCATATTTTTGACCCTTCTCAAAAGTAAAGCATTGTATAAACTGTAAATTACTTTGAATAACAAGACTGATAACAGGTAAAAAATATTTAGAGATGTTGCAAGGTGTGTTTACAGAATTACATGGCATTTGCGGAAATGAGGAGAATTGCTTGCTTTAGACTTCCACAGTTAAATGTAACCTCTTTAAATTGAATTGCCATTTCTGCAGTAGCAGACGCAAGCAACTCCAAAGATGCTATCTATTCTCGTTGGCCTAGAGGAAATCTAAGAAGTTGTCAGCTGCATTATCCTTCCACAGCCTACTCACTCTCCCCCTGCTTGTCTTCCATATTCTGATGACTGTTTATGAGCTCAGCTGTCATTCTTTGCACCAGGGAAAGATAGATGGGACACACCAACCCCAACCTAAGTGACCTTTGGATGTGACAAGATTTTTAGGTCAGTCCTGCTAAATGGAAGCCTTGGTGTATCGAGGCTCGCCTGAGGGTGAAATTTCCAGTGAATTTATTATCTCCCAATGCCCTTTGGACTGCTTCCCACCATCAAACACCATGGCAGCACTCGGAACAGGAAGAAATACATTAACTGGAATCTGATCGTTTTAAAAGGTTACAGCTGCCCAAATATAATTTAATTTCATACTTGCCCTTTGAGGGTTTGGTGTATATTTTCATTTTATGACTGCAAATGATAAAGCTCTTAAGATTCCAGGCAATAAAAAGGAAAGGGGGGAGAAAGTATTTTAAGGGTTAGAAGTCTATTCAGTTCATAGTCAATGAGCAAAGTGACATATCAGCTTTTTTTAAATCTAACATTTCTAACTTTTTATAGTATTCATTCCTTGCCACACTTGACCATGAACAACAATACCTCTTAGTGAAATCAAACCTGTAATGCCACCCATTGTGATATGAAAAGAACATTTAACATGCAACCTACATCCTACATACATTAAGGACCCGATTCAGAACAGTAGCTAAAGTGAACTGCAATGGAATTATAAACGTGAACTGATGCAAAGAGAAATAATCAGACTTAAAAATATGCTTAAATTTAACCATAACACATTTACTAGAAAGGCTTTGGCTCATTTTTGAATCTCTTCAACTTTTTCTGTCTGAGCTGAGGTCCTATGCACAAATTCATCTACTCATACCCATATAAGTCAGGGTACCCAATCTTGATCTGGGGGTAACACTCAACTTAGTTCGTCTCATATCCATGCAGTGGTAATAACCTAATGCAACAGTATATGGGGTATGGCATCCTAGTACAAAATACACAATGCTAGGAAATTATACTACTTCTCTTTTTCCCTTCTGAAAGTGCAGCAAGCACCACAAACCAAAACGCAAGCTACCACATGAATATGATGGCCTTGCCTAGAGGCAGGAAGCATGGAGTACTCACATCTTTCAATGCAGCCTCTGAAAACTGAGTTACAAAATGTGATGATTGTTTCCTTTCCACAAACTAATCACAGGAAAAACAGAAGAGCTATGGAAAGGAGAAGGATTCAGTGCAAACATTGCGCATCTCATTTTCAAACCCTCCATAAGAAACTCACAGCTGTTGGCTTTCCAAATCCTTTTGGGCCTCTTTAAATAGCTTTCCCAAATAAACACTGATACACACTGTCGAAGTTACTTTTGCCACCAATATATCACACTAGCATATAGGAAGAAGCATAACTGCCATGCTAAAGGGAGTAGGATGAATAGAGTTGATTAACCTAACAGGAACTGTATTCCAAAGCAGGTATTTGTGACACTACAGGACAGCAAGCTGGAAGTAAGTTATACATGTGTGACATGAGCAGCGCCAGGGAAAAAGGCAATGGGCACAGGAGGTTCCCTTCAAACACCAGAAATCCCTTCTCTGGCGTATGGATAACAGAACAGCGGCACAGGTTATCAGGGACATTGCAAAGTCTCTGCCTTGGAGACCTTCAAAGGCTGCCTGGATGGATACCCTGTTCTGGGAGTCCCAGATTGGGCAGAGGTTGGAGCAGATGGACCCAGGGGTCTCTGGCAACCTCAGTTCTTCTGGGATTCTGTGATACTGCATATTGCCTTCCAGTAAGCCCCAGGTCTGCAAATAAGTATCAGAATATTGAACAAATAGCACTGTAGCACCGCTACCGTGAAGAAAGTAACAGATACTTAAGGTCAGTTTAATTTACTACAAGTAGAAAATGTGTCTATTAGTGTTTCAGAAGTTCAGGGTTTAACTGTAAAATCAACATCAGAGATGGAATAAGACTTGAGTCATGCTCTTTTGCCAAATTCAACTAGATCCATTTGGTCCCTTTAATGAAATAAATATGCTGCTGTATTTTATGGTAATGGCCCAAAATACTTTAATAACACTCTCACAAGCTGTAATGTTTTGGTGCATTAACAGAGAACACACTGTTATAATTTGTGAAGAGTATTTTGAGCCATGAAAGGGAAAAGAAAAATTGGGAAACGAAGGAAGGGTTTTGTTGCCAGATGTTATTTTTATACTATACTGTGGAGAGAAGTGTAAGTTGAAGAATAGATGCTTTGCCTTCAGAAGGGCACTGGTGATGCTGGCCTAACTGCGCAGATGTCCTGGGGGACATGCTGCCTTCCCCAGCACAGTATCCATGGGGATGCAGACAGGGACAGCTTATCAGACCCCTGAGTGCATAGTGGGGGACTGGAACCGCCCCTCAAGACGCCCTACATCTCCAATGGATTAACCTCATTCCCTTGCACACAAACTGGTAGTCCTGAGCCTGTTAGGGAGAAACTAATCCTGTACCCATAGGAGGGAGCTGAAAAAAAGCCACACAACAGTCCCCAGACAGAACATGACTCCCTCCAAGTGCCCTGGACAGATGTTTTTTCTTTCTTTCTGTTCTGTTGAAATCAGTATCGTATCATTATCAAACTTTCTCCCAGCATAGAAACACACAGTGACTTTTTGTGCTTTTCTTTCCTGTACACCTGCTTTTTTATTATTATTATTATTTTGCTTTGTTTAATTTATATATTAGTCCAATTTATTTTTTAGTACAATTAGGAAAGACAACTCACAAAGTGGGTTGTGCTGACAGACCTGAACTCTGTAATTCTAGAGTCTGTAAACTTCTGAGATGACTTAGCAAATTTCCAGTATGTTTCTGGCCGGTTAGGTTGCCTGTAACATGACTGGCCTCTATGGCTAAGAGGTTTAGGTATGCAAATCCTGTAGTTTCCAATACATTTCTCCTTAGCTATCAATGAATGGGCAGGAAAAGAAACAGACAACAGGTAAAAACAGCAAGCAAATAAGTCAGTTCAGTAAAGTGGAAGCTAGTCTAGGAATTACACACAAATTCAAGAGTTTGTGTGGTTTACCAACATAAAAACTTTCCCTGTGGACCGCTAGGAGCTACAAACACTACTGACTCAAAATTGTTGTGCTCAGATTGATCTTACAGAATTCACTGGAGGGAGAAAAACTAAGCACCTCTGAAAGAAGGAAAGGAATTTGAGGAAACTGAGCCTAAGTATTGGGGAAATAATTGCACTCTGACTTGACCTCAGGAACAGGTTTACACTATCCAGGCACACCAGAACAAACAGGTTCAACACTGAAAGTTACATCTCCAAATACTACGGTGTCTGCTACAGAGGTAAGTTCAGTTGCTGACTTCAGAAAGAGAACAATCAGAACAAGTATCTTGACCTATGTGTTTTGTTGTCCAATGCATAGATCCACAGTTTACAGTAACTAGATATTTCACAAATTCAAACTGTGCCTAGTACTAATTTCCATCCTTAAGAGATGCTGAAATATCCTCACTGGTAACTGCTAGCCATGGAAAGGAATCAGATGCGAGAAAAACAACTTAAGAGTCCAAGAACTTCTAATGGACTGCAACGTTTCTCTTGTTTGCAATTTATCAGAGATAATCTGTCTATAAATTTACTATGCTGTTTGTATGTTTCTATCCCATTCTGCCTTGTCAATTTGAAATGACCTAAAACTTCAGAGAAAAAAAGAGCCATCACAAATTAGTTAGAATGAAGACATAAATCTGAATTTTTACATACTTGTATGTTGTATGTACCAATCTGCACCTAACAACACACTGTGCCGTAAGACTTAGGTACATAAAAAGAAAGCAAGATTTCAAGAGATCACTTTTTCCTGTGTTAACTGTTAGGATGCATAAAATATAGTTTGCTGATCTGTGGACACAAAGGAGTGAGTTAGCTTTCTGTAAGTCTGTTTTTCTCACTGTTGCTATTTGTTATCAATAGCATTATCCTGCAAGCTTTGAAGAGTGTGCATGTGAGCGATCTGCGGTTTTTCTGTCTGTTTGTCTGTCACAAGGTTCTGCTGAGACATTGCAAATACACAGTTAGCAAAACTCAGTGTGAACACAAAAAGTCCAAAAATATCCAGAAAAAATTTATTAGTCTGAGTGCAGCTTTCATGTTTTATAGGAGGCCTAAAAAGCCCCCAGTATGTGATTTCAGAGCAAGTACCCCCAGACAGCCAAACCCCACTGTGTGGCTTTGCGTTCCTCCCCCTGCACAGACAGTTTGCTCAGGATTATACAATCTTATTTGCATGATTATATAATCTTCTTTTCAGCAACATCCCTCTGAAGAGCAAACAACATAATAGGAAAACCAGTAGCGTAAGCCAACTGTTTCAAAACCCAGTGTCTGGAATGTGCAAAGGGCGCAAAGTAGAAAAAAAAAATAATGCTTTTTTGGTTTTGTTTCGAGATTTTTAATCCAGACCTTTCCAGGGAGAATTAATTCAAAAAGAATGCTAGCCACCACTGAACGCTGCACTTAGTAAAACACAAATACTTCACAAGTTTGTTCTGTTGTCATTGTGTGGTCACAGTTTTTAGGTTATCCTAAGGTATATAAACGAAGGTGGCTATTTCCTCGTTCTCAACAGAACTTACTTTTGGGCACTGTGAGACACTTCTCAGCTTTTTCCCTGGTCTAAGACTCTGATAGTCAGGTGTTGTTGCCTTTGCTGCTATTCTGACACAGGTTTTGTACTGCAGCTTGTTGAGCTCAGACCACTATCAACATGACTCCAACCCACCAAATTCCTAGTTATTTCACATGAAAGAATAAATGAAGTTTTTGCTGATCTATATGCCTCCATTCTTTGAGCTTTCTCTCCTTTCAAATACTTCAGATGTTGTCCTAGACAGGACGCTGTGTAAGTGAAGACTGTCATATTCCAGTGTGCAGACACACTCCTCTGCAGGGTGCTAAAACTACTTATGATGTCACTTCAGCAATATTCATCTAAAATTAATGCCTTATAAATAATCAAGGAGTAATCTGCTTCTGTCTGTCAGTCTAACCCCAAAAAGAAAGAAGTGTAACGATTTTACAAGAGAAAAGAAATTAAGGATGACCTGACCTTGCAAGTATGCTTGCCAGACAGTTACGCACGCTTTCTTGCCTGACCTATTTTTTCCTGCTCACACCACAGAGACATTTCAAACAAATGGCCAGCAATTTAGGCTGCTTAAAACACAGGAGTTGCTACCCAAACACTACAGCTGGGCATCTTAATGCCTTTGCCAGGTTTCCAAAAGTTTTCAGTCTCTCTTTTCAAGTTGAAACAGAGCTCTGTTTATCAGTCCATAAAGGACTATGTCAAATGTCACATTTTTCCACTCTTTTTCAGAAATTAGTGTACTGGGTAGATATCACGGCCTAATATTTTGTTGTCATAGGGTGTGAATGGACTGTGTGAAGAAGTATACTGAATACATACATTTAATACACACTGTTGACATACTAGATATTTTAGTTATAACACAAACATAAGGAATAACTTACAGTTAATGAAAGTATTTATAGCTTAAGTAAGCCTTCTTACAGCCTAAATTTCAATGCTGGAATACTTTCAACCTGATTTTGAAAGCTGCTCAAAACTATTGCCTGTTAAATTCCCATCGGATTTAGAGAACATCTGCTTCCCACTAGGAGAATCAGTCTGTACCAATTTTCAAGATGGTAATCACATCACCTGTAGTATGAGCTATTTAGTACTTATGATTTTCAGCCCTTTTGGTTTGAGACCTCCACAATCTTCTTGCAGGAGTCAAGGACCAATGTATCATGACATAAAAGCCTATTTACAACAGGTTAACTTTTCTGAGTCACTTTTCAGACCCATTAAAATTATTTAATGGCCCCCTAGCAGAAAAATACTGAATTATACTATTACGAGACATTTAAGGTCACTGCAAGAAAAAGGTATGGAAATGGCCATCTTTTTGCCAATTCATAGAAGTCAAGGAGATAAGAGAAAGCTTGAAGCAGAGAAAGACAAAGGAAATGACCCCCCACCCCAAGAGATAAGGAGAAAGAAAAATAGAACAAACGTGCATATTGAAGATGAGGCAAAAGAATGGGGTTCTGCATGCAGGGCTTTAGATGGAAAAAGACAGCAACAGGAATCTGAAGGCTAGTAAATATGAAATAACACGGAAAAGACATTGCTTGACTATTTCCATTGTCCAAATGTCAAACTCCTTCTGGGAAGCCAGGGTGGGGTAGAGTTGGGGGAGGAGGAGTAAATAGCTTTATGAGCATCTTGTAACAGGTTCTTCCTAAAGGGGATTTCTTGAAAACTGCTGGGCTCCGATGCTAGCCCATATGTGCTCAGGAAAGTCAGAGAAAACGCTGGCTGCACTTTTTCCAGGCCTATTTGCATATGTTCTTTAGTATGCAGAATGTCTCTGTATATAATTGAATTGTTGTTTTTGCCTCTATTAATACATATGCAAATGAGCCACTACTGCAGCTGTGCTGTATTAATCATATGTGTGCTTCTGTCTGTCTGCCCTGCAGGCTCAGGGTTGGAGGG
Source organism: Tympanuchus pallidicinctus (assembly GCF_026119805.1). Lineage (NCBI taxonomy): Eukaryota > Metazoa > Chordata > Aves > Galliformes > Phasianidae > Tympanuchus > Tympanuchus pallidicinctus. Next base: position 8,463,716 of record NW_026294744.1, read on the forward strand.
AGGGGGAAGAGGGAATTCAGTCTCTAACCTACAAGAAAACTCACTCATGCAGACAGAGGTCTGCTAGCAAACAGCGGGCCTGAGTTATAACCGAAAGGAAGACACGCTGGTCATTTTTCAGTCTTTTTCATATTTCATAGATATGGATGGAATCTGAAAGATATGCAGAAAGGACTGTTAATCTAGATAAAATGAATAAGCCATCACAGCTAATTCTTTCCCCTGGAGGGCTGGGGAGGGAGTTAAATTCTGACAGCCCACAGAGTAGTCATGATATTGTTTTACCATGTGTATTTACTGCCTGTAAGTGTTCACCGTGCATATGTTCAGACACTCACAGTGCACAGTAAATGACAAAGCCTTTATAGAGTCTTCACATACAAGGGCTTTTCCAAAAGTAATGCTCCCCATTTTATTATGTAGCCACACGACATCAGAGTTGGATGTTGGTGGTAGGGCAGCAGAGGTTGAACCTTCCCATCAATATTCTGTTACATTTTGTTGCTGTGTGACACACAGCAGAGGGGTAGTCTGACAAAATCGCATCTGACAGGGAAGTGAGGGTGAAGCAAACATGGCACTGAATTCCTCCACATGGAAAAAAAATGACACCCACTGACATCCACTGATGCTTGCTGAATTTTTCCGGAAACCAAACGGTGGATGTGAGCACAGTGAGCAGGTCGGTAGTGCATTTCAGCAGTGGCAACAGCCACAGTGGGTCTCCTCTACTACTGCAAATTTTTCATGGAGGCCCTTTTTTATCACTGGCAAAAAACACACAACTAATGGGTAGTGACTATGTTGCAAAATTCTGTTTTTAGCTGAGAATTTGCTCCATCAAATAGTGTTATTGTGCTCTTTGTATTTGTTGTAGCTTCCATGGAAATAAATTGGACACATTACTTTCAGAACAAACTATGTAAATTCTGTCATAACGATTGCATTTAAGAAACTAGTTGGAGTCTAACGTGATCAAGCTTTCCATTCAAATCCATTTTGACAAAATACACTGACTTTTCCTTTTGTAAAATTTTAGGTATGTATCAAAGGCAAGTATGGAGTACATTTTTTCTACCATGAAGACTACTTATTTGAGCTCGTATGCTCTGCAGTTAATACTCTATACAATCTATCACAGTTCCTAACTCTGAGAAAGTATCCTAAGGGTGAGGACTAGTTGCATCCTGGTGTTGTGAGTCATGCCTTTGAGTTAACTGGTAGGAACTCTTTCATTTAAAAGCACAGGGATTCCTCATAAATACTCATTGACTATCACTAGCTCCTCAGCCCAAACCTCTCTTATACATCTTAACAAATATTTTATAATCATTACTAAGACTTAATTTAAAAAAAATATTGGAAAGTTCAAATTCTTCAACACAATTTTCCCCACAACCACACAGAGATCTTCATCCAGTTTAGATGGCTGTAGCCTCACTTATACCAGGAGCACTATGTTCCATTTCTCTGCCTGAAGAACTGGAAGTTGGTCTCCAGTAATCTCTTTTTTAAATGGCCATTTGATTACTTATTTGAGGAATAAGAGGCAAATATCTCATGGGCCACATACAAAGTCAGAAACAAACTGAGGACAGAACTTGGGAGTATAGAATCTGCATGACCACAACAATTTTATAAACTATTTAAATTGGACATTCAACAAAAACGTATACAAAATATCTTGTTTTATTATTCCTATTATTATCATTATTTGTGATGGCCATCAGAAACAGCACAGCAATACAGTGAACTAATGGTAGATGGACGATTGCCATCTTTTGGTTATGCTAATGAGAAATAGTGCTTTTCATGTACTTAGCTGTTTTTTTTTTTTCCCCAGATGTGGGTGCTCACAGTGAAAACCTAATTCAACTTTTTTATGCATAAGTGGATTGCATGAATTTTATAATATTGTAATTAAACTTTACACTAATGACTCATTCCCTACAAATTAAGCCAGAGTCCTATTAATGAAAACAGTAAAGTAGAAAAGCAAACATGAAAGAATGCTGAAAAGCTTATAAGGTGTTTAAAGTTAGACTGCCCAGGTAATAGAAGGAATAACTTTGCAGTGCTAAAAAGTGGTTTACCTTCTCATAGACAAAGGACTGAACTAAAGTAATAGCCAAAAAAGATCTCTGCAGAGTAGATGAATAATGGATAAAGTACTGCCAACTCTTTGCTACATTCAGCAGGGACAGTAATGGGACATCAGCCCTTTCTTCTCTATCAGAAATAATTCATATGGTCCTGGGCAATCTGTTCTGCGTGTACCTGGTTGAGCAGGGGGTTCTAGACGGCCCAAGACTAGAGGTCTTCTGAACTTCAGCCATTCTGTGGTTTTCTGATAGGTCACCTCAGCTCTGGTAAGTTGGCTCCCCAACATAAGGAAGGAATCAAGCTTTCAGTATTCAGATGTATCACTACAGTATTTATAAAGCTTTTTTTTTTTTTTTTTTTTTTTTTTTAAAGGGTTTTCTTTGACATATTTGAGTTCTTGTAATACTAGAAGGTCAAACTTAATCTGGCCAAAACTGCTTACATTTACAGATTATAGTGAGAAATCAGAAAGAGATATGCAAAACAGAAAATAAATGTGTTTGACAATTAGTGCATGAAAATACAGTGCCAACTCTTTAAAGCAAGAGGGGAAGTTCTACCATCAGCAATATTTCAAATGAAACTTAAGGAGATCGTTCAGTGAAATAATCTGAACTGGCAAGTGGAGAAATGTAGCTCATCCCTGCAGTGGTGCACAAGCCAAAAGGCAGCTAGCCTGGAAGAAAAGATGGTATCTGACTGAGCAGGCAGTCTTTGTGCTTCATTTTTTGTTTCATAGGTACCTGATGTTTTATGTAATACTCATATGAACACTGAAACAGTCTATCTTCCAATCATTCACCGCATACTTGTTAAATAGCTCTATCATTTCTGTTTCCTTCAAGTGAAGCAAACATAGATATCAAAGACAATTATGTGGCCCTTAAGATACTGAGGTAATTTTTTTTCAAAAGAAAATTTAGAAAGGGTCAGACACCTAAATAACATCAAGATGAACAACTCTGAGAAGCACACAAACTTCAAATAGGTTTAATTTTTTCTGAAAATGTGGTCCAAACTATTTATGCTCAATTTCATTGAAATTCTGTCCTTGGTATGTGCATCTCTCCACACCATTGAAAAGAATTTTGTAGAAAAGAAAAAGAAAAGAACCTGAAATCTTTACATAGCAAGGAAAATGCAGGGCAAAAATCTTGGCGGAATTATTTGCTTGAGGATAAATCTTATCATCATCATCATCATCATCCAAATTGATATGAAGAATCAATCAGGATTCTTCAGAATTGAGACCCAGCTAAAATACCTTCACATCAGTAAACTGACACAAGATTCTATTTAATCATAGAATCACAGAAGGGCTTGCATTGGAAGGGTCGTTAAAGACCATCTAATTCCAGCCCCTCTGCAATGGCAGGCACATCTTCCATTAGATCAGGTTGCCAAGGCCACATCCATCCTGACTTTGAACACCTCCAGGAATGGGACATCTATAGCTTCTCTGGGCAGCCTGTTCCTGTGCCTCATCACCCTCTTAGTGAAGAATTAATTCCTTCTTTCTATATAGTCTAAAAATACCTCTTTTTAATTTAAAACCATTACACTGTGTCCTGTCACATCGTTCCCTGACAGATTCCCTCATCTTTTTTGTAGGCCACCATCATCCAAGTAAAGATAGTTGTGGTCATAATGTTGTACGCAAACCTCAATAATTAAGGTTTTAGGTTTGTTTCATGCTAAGATGAAGAAGGAAAAAAGTTTGGATGCGGTCACTCTGAACTTTTTAGGGTGTATTTCTGAAGAGCAGGAGTTTGAAGAAAGTCTGTATTGTATCAGGTTGCTCTATTCTTAATGAACACAAAAAATCTGTACAGTAACACTACAATGGCAGTTGTCAGAATATAACCAGCATTATCTTTCAGTACAGTACATACAGTATTTGTATGACTATCTACTAATCTGCTGTTGTTGCTACCTCTCTATCAAGCTAAAAATCTGGGAGATGTGAACTGTTTGCACACCTTCTGTTGCATACCCCTCTCAATTTTTAGATCAGGCTATCAGGTCCCGTATTTTGTAATGCTTGGAAAAGCACTGAGGAGCCATTCTTTTTAGGAGAAAGAACCCACATCAGATATAATTTTACATTGAATTTTCTTAGACTTCTGCAAATGTCTGTTCATACTGAGTACACTCAACAAATGATATTAATCAATTTAATACTAACTTAATATTTACTTTGTATAAAACTTGTCACACGGCATCTAGGCTTTTAGCTATAAATTTGATCATTGAGACAGGGAAATTTAATTCCCTCATCTGCTGAACCACGTAGAAAAACTATCTATCTAAATCATGTTTAGATAAGGCATACAGCAATCTTTCGATTTGTCAGCCTCATTCAGTTTTATTTTTGATCAACTTGTACAAAATCACTACACTGCATCACTCCTTAGGAACAAGGCCATATGGAATTTACAAGGGGGAAAATCAGCATCAGAAACCCACCTGCTCACCAACAGGAATTTTACAGCAATGAGAGTATCTTTTAAAATGACACTTCGCAAAGTTTAGGAGTGAACTTTACCACTGAAAGAGAAAAGCTAAAAACTTTTTTTTTTTTTTTTTTTTCCCCCAAAACCATTGGTGTCATTAAATGTTGGAATAAATGAATGTGATGGGCTGACAGACAGCTCTTTATCATGAAGATATTCAAACGCATCACATTAATTGCAGCTTCTCCAACATGGCTCTTTCCAGCTCCTCCTTTCTTAACACCTAACAATGTAAGTTTTAGCTTCCATTCTTATTGAGTCATTAGGCTCTCTACGGATACTGGAAATGAATGTAATCACGTATGGCTAATTGTGGCAGATATCAGATGACAGAATCTGTATACCCCAGCGAGGTCTCAAAGGCAGGGAGAGAAGTGGAGGGCCTCAGATTACAAACCTGTCAGTGGGAATCAACAGGGCATTTCAAAATGAGGCATTACATTTTAACTGACAAAGGGTTCCTCTGCCACAGGAAAACAATCAGATGTTAGCTGTCCTTCTAAAAATACACTCCGCATTTCATTTATACAGAGAAAATTCAATTTTGACAATGAGGAATAGAAAAGTACTTCCTGCTCGTTCTGCAGTTTGCTACTAAAGCCACGCTCTGACTTAAAATTCTCTAATGAAATAGCAGAGGTATGTTTATTATCACCATACAAATAAACAAGAAAAAATTCTTGTTTTTGTCTCCCCTAAGATATCACCATTTACCAAGTTTTGCTGGGAGCAACAAAACGCTTATTGTGCCAGGTTCTTTGATCTGTTCTAAAAAGTACTGCTTTTAGTATACAAAACATGAAAAGTAAGTGATAGGGAGGATTAAAAAAAAAAAAAAAAAAGAATAAAAGAAGGAACACTGTGTTTTTCTGACCTTCTACTCTCAGATGACCAGAGGACAAAGTGTTTCTGGGAACACTGTGGTTATATATAATATACATGAATTTCTAAAGCAAGAAGAGTTCCTCTTGGAAAGAAACTGTAATGCCTACACGTTTACTCATACTTATAGCCACTTATAGGTGGCTTTGCATCAGTTATTCATGACAAACATACTGAAGGAACAATCACCAAAAAACCAAAACTGAATTTGAACAGAATTTGGAAAGCACAATGCTTTTAGGCCAGCGGCTACATTCTGCATCAGGAAGGTTCCTCAAATGAGATCAAAATAATCTTCACATGATTTTCCCTCAGATTCAGCTCCACTCATGTTAGAAAGGGTGAAAGTCCATTCTGAATGTTTTATTGTAAAATCTTTCTCAAAACATATGTAGTCTAACTCTTTCAAATCACAGCAGAAATGAAGAGGCATGTCCAATTTCTACCAGTTTATAGTGATAGCCAAAATCAGTTAGACATGAGAAATATATGAGTGGATTATTTTTTTGTAGCATATTCACAACCTTAAAGATCAAACATGAAAGAATCTACAGTTAGTATGTTGAATCTCTCAGCCTGCCTAGCTACCAAACTTTCCCTCCAATTCCAGACTAAATAACTTGTAGTAAAAAAACACAGGTTAATTTCGTCAATACGTTCCTTTTAATATTCTCATTTACACAGAAACACAAAGCCTCTGAGGTTTGCAAATTCTTCATCATCTAAACTCATCTTAAGATATTTATAAAGTCAGTGACATTAGCACACAGCTATCTTTTTATAAGGAAACTATTACTGTGATAAAGCTCATTTTATTTAGAATGCTTCAGCCTGCCACATGCAGAGATACAGCCCAAAGCTGGTCCTGAAATGAAAGTACACAATCCTCCAAACTTACTGGATCACTGATGCATTCTTTTAGGAGCAGATTGAATGAGTGTATAAATGAGAAGAATTAGACTACGCTCATTCCTAGCTAGCCCCATTTTTTGTTTCCATTTTTTCCTTCTTCCTTCAATATGTGTTCATGTGTGTTTGGCTATTATAAGCATACTGTCAATACTGACGTTACTCCTCAAAATTCATCTCAAAGGGTTGACTTTTATGGCTCCCATGATTCTTAAGCCGCCTACGGTATTTGTAACTCACAGAATCAGAAGCTAACACACAGACAGCGTAGCTTTTCATACAAAGGCACAATAGGAATGAATGTATTAACCTCTGTGGTGCATGGAATGTGTCAGCTTACACACTGGCAGCTATTTCTGTGAAACTCTGTTAACTTCCGCTGTCAGTGTTAAAATAAAATAAAATCTTCCCCAGAATTATGTCCCATGCTCTCACTTACTGGTCAAACAACTAAAATATCTGATGTCATAGAGAGCCTACTTCATACTGATGCTGGCCAAACTGAGTTTGAGAAGGCACTTTACATGCACTGTTTATAAAATGTAGAGCTTTTCCTAGTAGGCATAAAGCTCTATGTTTCATGTGACTTGGCAAATAATCATAAGTAGGGAAACAAATTAGCAATTGAGAGTTGCGTTTTTTTGTTTCGTTTTTATAATTGAGTGTCAATCAGGACTGTGCAGGAGTGAAGATGATTTAAATCCTGATTTAATTTAGTCTCCAATTTTGACTACAATCACCCTACCAGCAAAGCAGATGTGCAGACATGGACATCAAATTTTCTAAGTTCCAAGAGTTTGATGAGGGTAGGAAGGCTGATCACAAACAGCTGAGGAATATCTGCACCACTGAGGCACATGGACAGCACACTAATATCTCCAAAACTTAGAGCAACGTTGGAAGATATGAATCCCATACATCCAGAAAACACAGTTTAAAAAATAAATAAATAAAAAAAATTCTGTAGTATCCTTTCACCTGTTTTATAACTGCCTACGTTAAAATAGCATAATTTTTAACTATCTGTACAATAGCAGTACCCAAAACGTGATGAGCCCACGAAACATGGTGGGAGGGGCCAGTTGTTGCACTGAGAGCTTACAGCTTAAAACGCCATAATCTTGCTAAGTGACTTTTAAGCAGTTTAGAAGTGCTCATCAGGACAGAGCTTTTCTGTGGCACAGCACGTGTCTACACCCAGCCAGGCTGCACAACCCATCCCAAAACAATCTGACGGATGGGGCCAGCTAACACAGCGGACTTGTAGCGCCAACATAACCACAGTTAGATTGGTGACAATACTAACTAAATACTAAAAAAGCTACCAAAAGTTCCATGTCAGCGAACGGAAAATGAACACGGGCTGACAGCTGCTTTGTTCCTGATGGAAATTCTGCATGGAGAGCATGGCCCAGCAGCCCTGCTCACTCCACATGCAGCCCACCTGCAGCCTGCTGCACTTACCTGCAGTTGGAGCGGACCTAGGCCTGGTGTTGCTGCGGCAGCAGCTGCCATGGTAGTCGGGATCAGCTGAACGGGGTAGGGGTCACCTAAGTAAGAGAATAATAGAGGCGTCAGCACCTTTTATCTGCTCTCCACCTGCAAATTAAAGTCCTGCATTCACTCCTTCCAAAAGCCTTCTTTTGTGTGCCTTGTTGAGGCCTAATGAAAAGCTCTATTGTGCAGCCTTTTACTAACACTCTTTTCACAATTCTGGCTGAGAGAGGAATGTGAATAAAAGGCACAAGCAATTAAGGCGGAAACCTCATCCTTTTTCATGATGTATTTAGGGAAATGGAAAAAAAAAGTGCACATTGATCAGAAGGCTGCACTTCAAAAAAAAGAAAAAAAAAAAAGAGGGAAGAAAGAAAGAAGATGGGGTGGAGGAGAAGAAAAGGAAAACAGTACAGCCTTGATAAGATCACAGCATTAGAAGGGGACAAATTTACAAGCTTGTCTGCAATATGGAGTTAAGCAAACTCCGGTCACTGTTAGCAAACCGAGCCCCACACGGATCACAAGTGGCACTCCCCGCAGTACCGGCTTTGCTTTCAGGCAAGAAAAAAACCCTTGCTTTGCACTTTCAGGGTTTGATCCTGTAACAGGAAAAATCACGTGGAGTGCATCAGAGACAAGCCCCTGAAATCCCCGCGTCAACTCCACCCCACGACTTGTGGTTCAGTTTTGCTTCTGAAAGAAAACTGTTTCAGCTGCGTTGTGCAGAATGAGATAAAGGGACCCCGTAAAAGCTTAACAAAAAAGGTGCAGGCTTTTATTAGGGAGAATCTTATGAGACGGCAAAAGTTTAGATAGTGACAGACATTTTTTTAATGTTATGGGACATTCACTTTCAGTCACTCACTTTTATTCAGTATAATAAACTTTTTACCATCTCAACAAAAGATCTATTAAGAAAACTGGTAAAAAATAATTATAAAAAACATTTTAAAAGCTACATGCATTATACTGCTTCTCCAAGTGGTAAAATGTTTAAGTAGTTTCCATGCAAATAAGGATCAACAGAGCCCTTCTGTTTGTTCCTATGTTCTGTTAGCATGTCTGATTCCTGCAACACCAAAAAAGCTTCCTGAATTGAAACTACAGAAAAAGTGATGATGCTTTATCAAGAAAATCTAGCTAAATGTTTCAGCATGTTTTATTAGATAAGTAGGTTAAAAGTTCTCCTCATTTTTATTTAAGTGAAATGTGGAAAAAAAGCAAATAAAGAAGGTGATACAGGCTGTTCTGTACAACAATCATTAGCAGTTACTGAATTAAAGTTATAGTAGTATCAAGTGTAAGTTACAGGGAGCAGAAAACAAAAGAAAAGAAATATATCTCATATTTGAAAAATGTCAGAAATAATCTGTGCTGGTGCATACTTCTTCAGGAAAAACGTTATTGTTTATTTTCTCCCTTTTATAACACTATGCTCTTTACAGAAGTCTTTTCATTCATTTTATTCATTTCTCTCTCCTGTTACAAATTAAGTATCACAACTTCTAGAGATGGAGGTCCAGAAAAAAAGAACTGGACTAGGAAAGTATTTTAATAGATACCTAACTGCAAGCATGTCTACTTATATGTAAGAATATCTTAAATAAAGCTTTGCTGAAGCCCCACAGTCTTCTTCAAGGCTAGGAAGCCAAGTAACAGGAATCCAAAGTTCAACACAGGTACCTTCATTCACAAATGTCCCTGGCATCAACATCAGGCCATACTTCTTTATTTATTAACAATGGGCACAGTTGGTTGCTTTTTTTTTTTCCCCCTGAAGATTTTTCACTACTTTACTCTTCTCTTTTGCTTTAACTGAGATGTACACTTTCCATTTCATATCATGGATTGAATGAAACATTTCTCTGACATGAAATTTTCTTTAGAGTTATTATCCTGTGACCCAAGCAATGGGCCTTGATGCAATGATGTGAAATCATGGAAAAGAAACAGATGGAGATTCAAGACTTAGAGTGAATGATGTTCAACTCCTACCATGCCACTAGTACCTCAAAGGCTAATCTAAATATCTTTCTGAAGGGCTCCTCTCTAGAAGAGGACATTTTGTTAAAGTACCAGTTGTAGAAGAATATGACATGATTACTTTCTTAATTCCAAAAAGAACAAGGGAAATGATGCTCACTAGCATATTATTTTACAGTAAAAATTTCAGTTACAAATAATACATACTAAAACACAGATATTAAAAGATTAGCTTCCACGTGCTGTCTCACATTCTTCATTTCTCCACACTCTATATAAGCTTCAGCCCACCCTCCCACAACCTCATGCACAATTCATAAATCCCACTATTCTCAACTCCCTGAACAGCCTGGCAGATTCTCATACCCTAATCTGCTGCGGTATTTCCTATCCTTTTGGGTGTGTTTGGTAGATGTATCAAACTTGGTTCATGAGAGAAGAACATACTAAAGACCACATGACTATGCACATATACTCAGACTCACTGGCTTTGGTGGCTTAGGGAATGCCTCTCGGACTCCTAACAGAGTAGCCTAGAAAGCACATCTCTATTACACTAATGTGTGCTTATGTAGAATCATAGAACAGTTTGGGTTGGAAGGAACCTCATCTATCATGTAGTTCCAATCCCACTGCCACAGGCAGGGTTGCCAACTGTTAGATCAAGCACACAGAATCACAGAATATAGTTTCTCAGAAGTACAATTCTAAAGAAAAGTCTCAAATTCATCCTAAAACCAAATCGTAACTGTGTAGAGTTAGGCTCTTTCATCTACTGGGCAGGTTGTTTGTCAGTTCACTCTTTAATGGGTTTCACATATTTCCAGTGCTCCAAAATCTTTTTAACAAACAAAACCACAAAACAAGTCTGAAAGGCTTCTGTTGCCTGTTACGAATATTATAAAAGCCTATAATTATGCTTTGGTAACATTCTCTGCTATCTTGTGCTTATCTTTAGCAATTGTTCTTATGAAGAGAAGAACACCCATCTGTGCTCCAATTTTTTCACAAGTGCATCACTGCTCCCACAGTCCAGACACCACAGCAGCAGCAATGGAGCTGGAGCAAGGCCCAGTGATGAGCAGAGGCACCATGAGGGTTTGTGTTCCACTCTGTTTGCCTTCTAATAAAGATCACCTCTGTACAGAAGAGCTCACCATTCACAAGAGACAAAACACAAGAGTCAAAAATATGCTCAAATGCTGTGCCTTGCCTGACATCATGAAATAGCCCAGTGGAAAACCCACAGGTAACTCGTCAGCCAGTGCTCTTCCCAAGGAAGGAGCCAGGCTCTGTATAAACATGGGGGTCAAGCACTCAAAGATATCACATAATGCAGGAGAATCACCACTTTTCAGTGTACTAAGGCTTGAAGCCTCCTCTAATAAATATATCTGCATGCTCTCTGCCACTGCTTCAGAACAAGACACCTCTTTTGATGTCCTTAAATTTATTCCCATATCATACACGGTTTTGTCTGGTCGTAGTTAATTTGTAAGTCTGAGAAACATGCTTCTTAACTATTTGCTTAATGCTTCGGTAAATATCTTATTTTTACATTGACAAAAGTGCTCAGTTGTGGTTTTTTTTTCCCCAAGCTCTGGGAATTTGTCAGCAATGTGAGGTAAGATATACAGTTATCTTAGAAATCATTATTAGAAATATCTATTTCCCAAGCCACTCACCAGCTTCTACCACTGAAAAGATAGGTAAATTCTCAAACAACTATATTACTTTTCAATTCACAAAATTCTCTGTTAATAAATACACTAACACACACAGGCAGAAGAACACCTTTCTGAATCTTTCAGCAATCGAAAGAAACATATTGTACATTTTTTTCAAGTTCCATCTCTTATTAAGAGTGGCCTTTTGTTATGAACAAAGCACAGAGAGTTTTGTTGTTGTTTTTTCCTTTATGGTAAAATCTGGAGCAGGTTAAAGGCTGCAACTTTTATTCAAAGAAGAAGACGAAAATTATTTCAATACCTTACAAATTCTTCTCTGATATGCAGTTATTTCCTAGCTACTCTCTGACTTCACTTTGAAGAACAGAATTATTTAAGTCTGACTACGTGAAAAAGAGCACAGAAATAAGTTTGTACAGGAGATACAGCATGTAATGACTCAAATGGGATACGTCAGGTTGGCTGAGCTGACAGGGTGTATGAGAGGTACTGGTGCACACTGTAAGCAAAGGAGAATTCCATGGGCCAGACATCACTTTTGGAAGAAAGAAGGCAAGGCTGAATCCTCCATTCTGTCCAATTCTTTATTTCTCTATCCCTCCTCTGGTCCATCTTCTGCTAACATACCCAGAGCTTCTTTCTTGATAATTTATGCACTGCAACTTCTTTCAATTTCAAATCACACCTTCATCCTTGCCCAAAATAATCTTCTAAGATCTTGCTTACAAGAGCATTTTTCATGAAGTACATTCACTTTTAAAACACTCTTCCTATGAACTCTCCATCGTACTCCACTGAAAATACTCTGCAAAAGAAAACTGTGGTACCGAGCCAAGTGGACATCATGTCCTAAAACACAAAATAACAACCTTGTGTTTAGGAACTTAATTTTCAATTGACTAGCTATCAAGCTCACAGATATTAAATGATTTCTGTACTTGCAGAAGTACAACAGGGGCTCTTAAAGAATTTATGTGTTTTGCAAAATTTTATCAAAAGAGTTTAGTAAGTAAAAAAAATTAATAGTTTCAGTTAAAGGGAAAGGAAAACATACGAGCTAACATTATGTGTGTTGCACCATTCACCTAAATTCACAAGACATTTTTTTTCTGTCACTCATCTCATTTATTCTCCTTCAAGGTGTAATCCCCCCTAGTGTCTTGTCTAATCTCCTGACAGGCTGCAAGTGTTGCAGAGCAGGCACAATTGTCTTACTTGCTATATAAATCAAGTTACATGCTAACGTTAAATTATAATGTTTTGACAAGACTTTTAGGTTGAACCTTATTATATGAAACAATAGAGCTCTCCAATGTTATCCTGAAATTTTCTTCTCAAAAAAAAAAAAAAAAAAAAAAAAAGACAACGACAAAAACAAAAAACAAATAGAAAAGGACAAGCAGAATTTATTTCCTTTTATTTTTTTCTTTATTTATTTTACTATTGTTTTCCTCCTACCTTACTTTCAGGGACAGAAAGTGAAAGAAGTCAGAGGTTCATAAAAGGAGAAGAAACAAAAAAAAAAGCCACTTAAAGAACATAACAAGCAAGAAGCAAAAACAAATCTTTATATTCTAAAACTGGAATGCTAATCTAAATTCTATGAAATATACCAGAATAAACATTTCCTTATAGTACATTCTACTGAATGAAAAAGAACCTACATTATCTTCTCCCTGTTTTTTTATAATCTCCACAAAAAGCCACAAAAATTTTAGACTCAATGTATTACTGAAATATATTTATAATGAATAACCACAGCTGACGGGTAGCTGACAGGTAAGTCAGTGCATCTCTTCTCACCACTCTTTCACTCTCATCCTCATCACTACTTTCCTCTTGGTTTTGTTTTTTTTTGGTGCAGTGGTGAACATGCAGTAAGAGCAACACTGGCAGTGTTCCCCAGCTTCTGGCTCTAGGCATTAGGGATTTAGATAGATAATAAGACTATGTAGAAGATACCACCAGTGCCTTCCAAAATGAAATCCAAACCAGTTTCCTGGCTTTCTTTGAGCATAGTTCTGAGAGCATTGATCAACAGCTAACTACAAGAGGTTAGCTGGTACAGTAGGTTGTATAGGAGTAGGAGGTTGAAACGGCGAGCTCCTGAGATCCCTTCCAACCAGAATAACCCTGTGATCTCATGATTTCCAGGATTCACAAATACCTGTCTTAAACCTGTTTAATAAACAACACCGATTCAAAAGGTCTGAGTACTAAGGAAAACCAATATATATCCAGCAAGATTTGTACATGCCCATAAATTTAAAAATCAGGACTTTTTTTATTGTTGCCTAACGATGGATAATACAGCCAAAACATCAGGTTATCTATTATGGCCTAGAAGAAACTAAGCTGAAACTATCAGCCTGTTTTCACGGGACCACTATTTTGCCTGTCCTCTTTGTTTTTATTAGCATTATTGTGAGAAGTCACACATAGGTTTAGGGGTTATGGGAAGCTTTCAGTTAGAAATAGTCTTCAGCTGTGTTATTTTTTGCAGTTTTGATACTTGCAGTTGCAGCATTACAAAACTGACACATTTTCATGTATGTTAAAAGACAAAGTTGTTACCAAAAATTCCCCATTCTCGCTGTTTCTATCCACAATGCTATTATTCTTTTCTTATCCTGGGGGGAAGATGAGGGTTTAGTCATATGTTCAGTCTTTTCTAAGGCATAAACAGTAGCCCTGAAAGATGACTAGCATCTTTATAAAGAAGCTACAGTATGTGGTCTTCACAACACATGGTTCCTATTTTTGTCATTCTGATAAAAGCATAGCAATGTCAATATTTTTTCTTGTGATTTGGTGATTGTCAATGACCTGTATGTCAGCTGATACAGCTGACACAGTTAAACCAGAAATTAGCACTCAGCCTCTTCAGAAGCCAGACACATGGACACTGAGTACATAAAAAATTATAAGACAGTTCACATGATAGTCCATTAAACAATAAAACATGTGACTAACTAAAAAACAGAGATACATCAGCAAATTTCCCTGAGGAAGTTTATGGTATTTAACTCCTAAACATTAATTTTATTGTACTGTATGAGGAACCAATTAACTGAGAGTTTCGTTTTTATCAGACAAGGAAATACTGCTCAGAACATAGATGAACAGTAAATTCAGCATATTTTAATTGTATTAGTCTTGGCTCGTTCACCTCACACATTTTTGCCGATTTAAAAGGTAATTAGATACTTCATCAATAACTTTGTATGCTTTATTTTACTTAGAGCACTTCCAGCAGCAATAAGCTGATATGTAAGAAACATACAATGTACCTATTGTATATTCACATTTTTCCCCCCTAATTGGATATGGTTGAAATAGTGATTAAAGTGTTTTCAGAAAGCCCCTTGTTGATGACATCTGACCAGGAACACAATATGATTTGTTACAAGAAATTATGCACAGGGGAGAGGAGAAATGGGTAAGTAAAAACAGTTCTTGTTTCTAAAATCTGGCATATTTCCATAAAAATAACTTAGGTATCAGCAAACAAAGAACTACCTAGAAGTTTTCATGAGAATTTGTGAACAACTTGGAAAACATATTTGGTCTAAATACCACTTTAAGAACATTCTGAAATACAGTATTACTAACTGTTGTTTCTTGGGAAAAGAGAACAGATCCTAAAATCCTCATTTAATTCAATTTCTTGCACATCTCTTTGTAGGAAACCAACAGTGATGTTTTTTATCGTCCAAAGAAGAAACTGTCTGCCATTCTACAGCTGAAATCATACTGAAAAATCCCAAGAAGGATACACCATGCCCACTATGCGAAGTAGCTGGTCAGCATTTCACACACTTTTAAAGGCTTCATCAAATACTTGAAGAACCAAGGGAGCACACTTTCCAAAATAAATGTTACTTAACATCTTTGACTTGGGGGAACACGTCTCCTTTATGAAGTTTGGATCATTCAGTGTCTTTTAGTGGAAAACTAATAGTAAACAGTGCTGCAAATGCGTACTCACTGAGAAGGCATGGGGAAGCATTCTGCCTCCATGCATTCTGCCGCTGACATCGGGTGAAGAATAAGAAATTTACCACTGTTCCCAACTTAACCCCTTCTGCCTTTCCTGTAGTTCTCCAAAGAAGCCTCTTCATTTTCACAACTTTTTATTTCCTTCCCTTTATTACCACTTATACAGGAGATTATCTCACTTTAATGTTCCACATACAAACCTATACATGGACATTCATGAAAGGATCATGCTATCTACAAGTGTGGAGCAGCTCCTTCTGAGTTGGAACTATGCTTTCTTTCGGGGACACACTGCAAAACTTATCTTCTATCACTTAACACTGTTTTAATGCTTTAGAAGCACTTCACAAATATTAATAAGTTCTAAATAAATTTTAATTATTTCTAAGAGTGGCCCTAGAAGATCTGTATCATCTGGTGTGAAATCTGACTTCGGTGAAGTCAACAGCAACAGCTCCTCAGACCACAGTCGAAGTGACATTTCAGTCACCATCGTGAAAATGCTGGGAGTCATGAATTATCTAGCAAGTATCGCAAGTGGAGCTAACTAGCAACAGCAGCAGTAACAAACAATGGGGTTAAGCACTGCTTCCTGAGAACAAATGAGAAGGGTTACCTGAGTTAATCTGCATAGTTTAAATGTGGGAGAAGCTTCACAACAGTTTGGGAAATGCAGTATTCGGGCTGTTTGGTTTCAGCATCAGCTGAAATGGGAGGAGCTCACAGCCGGTAAAACCCCATCTATTACTATACGTACGGTACTGGGGTTAACTCTTAACAACTGCACACGGCACAGGTCACTCAGTTAACACTTCATTTTGAAGCATCCACTCTTTATTGAGAGATTTCTATCTGACATACATGATTATATATAATATAAATATTAATTAAATCTAAAAATATATAAATATTATACGTTGTGTATATAATAATATACGAAGAGGTTTGCATAAAAGCTAAAATACTTAAATTCCAAATAGCACAGTGAATAGATACGTAGCAAACAGATAGGTAACTGGTGTTTTTTCTTGTTGATAATGGACAATATAGCCACATCACATACTTTCAACTTATTTTTTCACATGAAAAAAGGCTGTAGTTGTAAATAACAGCATTCAGTATTTTATAATATTATTTAATATTTTACATGCAATTCTGTCTAGGTATGGAGAATTAACTGGAACCACAGATCATACATATTTTTCTCAAATATAAATGTAATCCTAATAGAAGTTCCTCCCTTTTTCTGTGCCAACTTTACCACTACACAATATGCCATAGAGAAAAAAGGGGAAGTGTCAACTTGTGTAAATTGTCTCTTATGTAATGCAAACCATCTGTTTCAAAAACAAAACAAAATGAAAAACCAAGCCACTCCCAAGCATGATCTGCTATGGTTAAAAAGAAAGAAAATTTACTATACTGCATTGGAAGCTGAAAATCATGACCTGCCATGTAGCCACAGAAAAAATGTTTACCCATCTCCTCCCTATATTTATCCAATTTTGAAAATATTTTGAGAAGTGACTAATTTACTGAGTACGTATTAGAGATTGATACTGCTGTATTCCCTTTAGAATTTCAGCCTTATAAAATATTTCCAGCCAGATAGGAACCTAAGTGGATAAACCACTGCATCAGAAGATTTGAGTGCCAAATAACTGTAATCTGGCAAAGTACATAGGTACAAAGTATTGGTATGATCTTGCCCTGTTCTCCTATTCTTCTTTGGGTATTAGTCATGACAGAAATTTAAATGGACCCATTATGACCTGCTATGATTATTTTTGCCCTATCTGCAGTCCAACCTTCATAAAAGGAAGTATGCATGGTGAA
Source organism: Tympanuchus pallidicinctus (assembly GCF_026119805.1). Lineage (NCBI taxonomy): Eukaryota > Metazoa > Chordata > Aves > Galliformes > Phasianidae > Tympanuchus > Tympanuchus pallidicinctus. Next base: position 8,481,126 of record NW_026294744.1, read on the forward strand.
AACAGTACTCTTCCTTTCCACAGTCTCTCTCTCATTAAGCAATTACTTAATTGGGAAACAAGGAGTGAGGAACCCTACCACACATACTCTTTGAAAGCACTGGGAAACACACATCTGACCCTCTGTTGCTCTAAGATGGACAGGCAAATCAAAAGGCATTGAATAAATGAATTTGGCTTCATTACCTAAGCTGAATGAGGCAAAAATGATGTACCTAGTTACACCACTATTTTTTCTCTTTCGCTAACCTCAAGGCTTGATCACACCTTCCCTTCCAGCTGCAGCTGTGCTGGCTGAAGAGGCCGCCATCTCAACTCACAGCCCTCTGCCAAAGGTTACTATTGTGACCACAGCTTGGTTAGTTGCTTCCCAACATGTTTCCATTAAAACTAGCCAGCTTAGTTTAAGCAATTTTAACAGAATTTCAACTGCTATCCCAGTTTGGGCAGAAGGAGGTTACTGAGTGCTAAAGCTAGGCCAGGCTGCCAGAAATTAGAGGCACAGAGATGAGCAACAAGAGGCAGTTATCTCTCCAGTCACTTGGCCTGCAGGAAGAAGGAGGCAGATCAGATAACCCATGATGTGTGAAACAGTGCAACTGACTAGAGGCCTGAGTGCCACAGATGACCTGCTCTTTCATTTGAGACACAATTTTGGAGAAGTTATTTTTCAAAGAGGCAGGGCACACAACAATATAAACACTTAGACCTTTTGAAGGTGTTCCCAGCCAAGCAGACATCTTAGTTATCTATAACCAAGGTATTGAACATCAATAATTATTTATGAAAATACAGGTTATTTGTCATGGCAATTTCTTTTTCCTTTTCCTTCAGACTTTCATCTCTTTTATGGAGAAACAGCATCTGAATTTCTGTAAGAACTGATTTTCATGAGTCTTAGTTATTTGTGACTGGAAATGAATTGTCTCATGGAGACTTTTGTTGTCCCTGTGTGCAGTTAATAAGCAGTCAGACAAAGATGCAGGTAATGAGATACTCAGAAGTTCATACAAAGGCTTTTCTTGCAAAAGTGAACTTTGTGAAAGTTAGGTATTTAATGTGCTGAAAAGTTGCGCAAATTGATCTCCTCTAAGTTCTCCGATGAACTGCTACCCTGGTACCAACTTTAGTTCATTTCAAGCTAGCATAGGTAACTGTATTGAAGCTCAGAGTATAAACAGTATAAACATTTGCTAAATATCCTTGAGACTTAGATCCCAGTGTCTTTTCAAATAGAGATTTAGCCTCCAAAATCACTCAGGTACTTTAGAAAATGCTATCCAAACCTCTTTGTTTTTCAATCTCCCACATCTTTGCCAAGAGTCCTGATAAACAGAAGGGCAAGCAGAGAAGTGGGAGAAATATGTTTTAATGGCTTGTCAAAAACATTACTTGATGTGAACATGTTATAGTTTTAAGGCACTTCCTTTTTCTTCCCTGCTACAAGCTTTCTAGGTGTAGCTAAATCCGTATATGCTTTTGTTTACACTAAACTGTGAGTGAAAAGAAAAATCCTTTGGACTACTTATCACTTTTCCTCAGCTTCTCAGTTAAATTCAGTCAAACATGCCAGGGAATCACCAAACACAGAGCTGCCTTTTTCCACTGGCTTCTGCTCAGTCCTAGACCTTGGCATGCTGTTAATTCCAAGCCTTACTGCCAAGAGCAGCAGCCACTTTGCTCTTTTTTGTTTTTCATTTTCAAGGTTACACAAATACATGATGTCATATGTACTTCATGGATGTGAGGTACTATATGACAGCCTTACAGTTAATGCACATGCAGTAAAAAGAAGGAAGAAACCAACCTCAACTCTTTCTATCCAAATCCAATTGCTTTAACATGGAGATGATTCAGTATGCCAGATAAATCTAACAGGATGCTTTCTTGACCATTTCCAGGCCTACAGTTTTGCTAGCATCATATTCAGTGTGGCTTTCAGTTAAACATTCTGTAATGTGAATCACTGCTTCTCCCATTTAAGAAGGAATGAGTGTAAAATCACTGGAAGAACTGAATGAGTCTATGCTTTGGCACTGCAGCTGCTGAGGGACATGTAGTGTTTTGAACAGTAACTTTCAGTAGTGGTCCTAGTCTGTAAAATATTAGGAAAAAGCAGTTGTGGCCAAAGCAACTCAACTTTTTCACTCAAGTACAGTATCCATAATTTTATGGGAACTGAAAGAAATCTAAAATCATTGGTTAAGCCAGTTAAATAAAGGAATCTTTTTAAGTACTAATTTTATGAAACTGCTGCAGTGGCAATTGCTGAGTAACTCAAACAACTGATGAATTTGTGGGTTGGTGAATGATGCAGATGGATACACTGACATGGATATAATAAGGCTAAGCACACATAACAGAGACAGAAAATGGTAGAGCAAGCAAGTCTTAGATAACTTGGTAGGAAACTGGAGTCAGAAGAGTTATAGAAGCACAATTACAAGAAAACAAGACTGAAATTCATGCTGTAGCTAAGGCTATTCATGGAAATGGAGATCCTCAGTTAATCTTTAACTTGCATTTGTTCCATCTTGCTGACAGGAACATGAGATTCTATGGAAGGCTTAAAAAAAATTTCAAAAAAATATCTGGAGGTAGAGAACAATACAAATCTTTCAAAGATTAAAAAAAAAGTAGATGCTATATTTTTTTGTGTTAGTCTCCCATAAATATAGTTTGTGCTAGTCCATCAAACTGAAAGGCATATGCTCTCTTTGATCTCTGTGCAGAACCCCTGTTGAGATTAATGTGCATTCTGTGTGAAGAAAGAGACTAGAATAGGCCCTCAGTTCACAAATAGTAAGCAGGCTGCTTCAGGAAAAAACATATTTTCTTACAACAGCGTTGAAATTTATAGGGAACTTTCAAATAGCTTCTCTTCAGATCTATGTACGTGTGTGTGGTCATGAGCATTCACTTGTCAAAAAGATCTGTCAGAAAGAAGGTGCACAAATCTACTTTTCTTGTGAAATGTTTTGTTGTTACACTGAAACATATTTCATCTCTGACAATCTTTCCTCATTCAACACAGACTACTTCTGCATTTTAAACTCATCTGTGCAAGTTGTTGGCTTTGTCCATCAGACCAGAACCTTATACAGGCTGGCATTAAATTGTGCCTTGTACCCACTTCCAACTAAAAAAGTCTACAGGACTTACTGCATCCCGCTTTGTAGCTGAAACCAGGAGGAAGAAGGAATCCTTGCTGAGCAGCTGCTGCTAGGGTTCGTTGGTCTGGAGGGAATACGGGAATCATTAATGGAGGCAGCTGACCCTGGACCTGCTGAACAGGAGAGGGAAAATCAAACGTGGAATTTTTTCAGGGGGAAAATATCTCCTTATGTGCTTTCTCTCACTTCTTTTCTGAGAGGTCAGATTTGGACACGCTCTTCCATAATGGGCTGTTCCAATGCATCAACTATTTAAACTCATCTTCATTATCAACGCACTTCATATGAATCACATCAATCCAAAACAAATCAAAAGATTCCACTGATGTGGAATCTACATCCCAATTAATTACCTACATCCCAATTAATTACTGCCCCCACACTCCACAATACTTCCATTCTCTTTGACTGCAAGGTGGCCTTTTCTTTTTCTCTTACTGTATTGTGTAACAATATCTTTGTCTCAAATAGTAGGTTTTGTCCTGACTGAGCCCAAACGCAAACATCCAAGCACACAGAAGTAAGAGTATGTGAAAAACTGATGTACAGCACTGTCTTTACTTTTTTTTTTTTTTTTTTTTTGCCCATATGTGTGCACTCACAGGTATGTACAAAAAAATAATATCTCAGATGGTAAGAAAAAACGTGGAGACTTTATTCACAAACACAACACAGCTATGTCTGAAGTGTTAGCTGTTCAACTTTGCACAGCAACTGTACACAACCATGTAAGCCAGGAAATGGAAAATATTATGTTGTAAGTGGATACTGCAGGGGACTTAAGACATGCAGAAATTAGTCATCAAAACTGGAAGTATGCCATAGCACGGCATCTAATATTATTGCTATTACCAAATTTTGCAGGGGTTTTAACTAGCAGAACTGGACATTGTCTTTGTATTTCACACAGATGAAGAACACAAGGTTTGCTAGATTAAACTGTTAAATAGCTGGTTTTCATTTCTTTTTAAAAACACCACACTGACAAATACAACTTTTCTGGAGATCAGTCAGCAGAGAATTAGTCATTTTTAAGAGAGGTCATCTTAGATTTGCAATGGCGCTGCAAAGCTGAGACACTGGAGGTATAGATCCATTATCAAAGACTAAAATGTAGTTTGTGGCTGGTTGCCTTAACAAACAAAATTAGGGTATTGATAGACAAGTAGTTTTAGCCAAAGGCAGGTATTACTCCCTTCATTATTGTTTGCAGAGCAGAACTAGCTCCTTGACTGCCACAGTTCAGATTAGAGCATCTTAATTTTATTTTAATCCAATCTCTTGAAGATCTAGAAGATGTCTCACTTCAGCCAATACTGCCACAAAGAGGAAAAGTGGTAAGAAATTCGGGATAGTGACCTCTTAATTTATTGCAGGACCTGTCAACGCCTATGTGTGTGCTGCCTGCATCCTTATGGCCTGAAGCAATTTGCAAAGATGGACTTCAAGAGTGCTGTTGATGGAAGTATTTGCAGTGGGAGATAAAGACTGGGACCAAAGCTAGAGTAGATACAGCTCCGCTCACTGAACTCAATCCATTTTTTGTTTCTTCCATGTTCTTCTTTCTATTCTCATCCTGTTGACTAGAAGGCACACGCACTGTATTGCAGAAGATAAAAAACATACAAAATATGACTTCTTCTCTATAAACACTGTTACCCTAGAACTAACTGTTCAATGTCTGCTTTTTCTTCTTTTCTTTTCCTGTTTGAGATATTTTTTTTTTTTAAAGAAAGACGAAGACAAAGTAACTGTATTCTTTTAGAACAAAAATGAACAGCCGTGTGGAATTTTTGCATAGTACTCTTCTTCGGCAAAAAGCCACAGAACTTTTTTTTAAATGGTTTCCAAGGATGAAAGTGACTTTGCCAAGCAAAGAAGCTTCAAAACAGGACTCAAAAACACTAATAGAAAGACAGATGGTTCTACTAAGAGCTTTGCTGCCAAAAAAAATGTTAAAAAAAGTGAAAAAAAATGAAATGATGTTATTGAAGCTGACTGCAAAGTTCTCTGATGACTGCAAATACTCTTGTCCCACTGCAAGTGTTAACTCTGCCTCCAGGGCTAATATAACTAAAGCACCACACACACACAAATTGTCACTGCCAAGCCCACAATGTAGCACAAGTCTGCACTTGATTCCAAGTGACTGCCAAACACACGAACAAAACACCACACTGAAAATTTCCCATTTAGGAAAACATTTACCAGGAAAAAATGCCCTTTCTTCTTAAATCTGACTGCACTTTCATTTTTTTCAAATCACTGCTCCCCTTTCTCTCTCCATAGAGCCTTCAGACCCACTAATTTCAATAACACAACCCCAGTTGTGTTAAGGAGGTAAGAACTATAGAGTGATGAGGATCGTTTGCATGGATACAGAAATAACGCAGTCAAAACAATATGATTTTCATTCCAGGATGGAATGTATGTAGCACCACTCGAACAGCTACACTTCATTTTCTTCCAAATACAAATAAGTGCAATTATTATTTTATTTTAATCCGATTACCTGACACAATCAATACAAATTACTCATATTTTTACGGCTTATTTAACTACCACATTTTAACTTTTGGTATGTTTATTATTATTACCTAAAATTGCTAGGATACAACCATTTCAAGTGGCACAGGATACAGAAGGCCCTCCTTCTGTGTTTTATGCAAAAGGTATTTTCCTTTCTTTTATTTTTAGCTATTACTGAGTCAGTTAACATCTCTCACAAATGATTGTTGGGTTTTTTTTTGCTACATAGTTTACATATTTGCCAAAGTTTCCCTAATAGTAACTTCTTCATTTTTAATTTCAATGTAATAGACTACAAATCAGAGTTACTTTTGGCCCTTTTGGTTTGTTCTGCTAACGGACATACATATGTAGACAAAATACATCTGAAGCAATCTAAAAATGCACACAGTTGTCAAGACTCTCCACTCGCAAGTCTCTCTGCATGATTATCTATCCTGAGTTGTAATTTCCTGAAGGTAAAGATTCTAATTTAAATCCTCACAATAGATTCAATAGATTTAATGAGCTACAATCTCACCTCATAACTTCTTAAATACTTTATTATGTTAGACTGGATAATACAGATATGATCTTCCCAGGGGCTGTTTTTTCACTACACATATTATTGTCGTGATGTTAACTGATCACACAGTGCCCTGCTCTTACTTTCAATTTGAATGTCAACACCACATATCAGATTAACCAGAAGTATTCTTGTACTGCACGACAAACTGTGAGGCATGTTATGCAAAGAAAAGGAATCTGACATATACAAAATAACAAAGAAATAAGCAGAATGTTACGAGAGCTGCAGCATTCTATACAATCAGTTCACTGCTCAAGGAATTTGTACTTTCATTCACGTATCTCTGACAAATAATTTGGGGCAACAAGGAAGACCATGCTGCAAGGAAGGAAGGAAAACCACACCACTTGATATTTAGCTTATGAGAAATTCTTCCCTTAAGGAAGAGGATAAACAAGAGTTCAAACAGGCCAAGAAAGCAAAACTTCTCTTAATCCCAAGGAATACATTTAATCATCTTTTGTAATGGCAAAGTACTTTAGGAGTAGCCAGAATTGCAACTAAGTTTTACCTGGAGTCCAAACCAAAATCAGGGACTCTTCATACTTGTCACTAAAATGACACAAAGAGTAGGCCCAAAAAACTTAACAATGAAAATCAGTGTGAGCAGGTGACATACCACTGATATACTGTGCAAGTGAGAAACTGAGGCATCCAGAGCTGCCTGTAGAGATTTTCAGTTTGGGGGAGGTGCCTCTCTGAGTCTCTTCTCGTTTCTGCATCCTTGAAAATCTGACATTAAATGACTTATCCTTATCAAAAGTAATTTGCTGTTAAACTTGGAACAGAATCAAGATGGGGAAGCGCAGGCCAGCATCCTGACAGATCTGTATGATTCCTTTGTGACCTGACCATAACAAATGCAGTCACACAATGAAGCGCACTCCGTGTAGCTAAGGCGGGATTCCCAACATTCCTAGATTCATTATAAGTGTAATTAACACTTCTGCTTAAATTGTGGTCTCCTACCTACTCCTAGGAACATACTATGGTTACCACAGCTACCTAAGCACTAAGATTTTAACAGTTACCCCTACTGTTTGCTACTAGCTCCTGCTGTGACTTGTGTAAATTGAGATCGCAAACAACTGAATTGCAGTTCTACTCCATTTTCTGTAAAATGGCACTGTATAAATAGCTACCAAAAAAAAAAAAAAAAAAAAAGTTAAGGAAACATGTAGGTTGCAAAGGTGAGCATCGAAAGCTTAGGAAATCTCAGAAATGGGATAACACACATAACCTTATTTTGGCCCTTGATGCCCGTGCATCTTGACACAGTCATTAATTAAGAGTTCAAAGTTTTCCCCCTCACATGATTCTTGCTTAATCCAGCAGGCTCATAATATTTCTCAAGTAATACAAACCCATACTTTCAACGAGTACAAGCCCCTAGCATATTTGCTATTATTTTTAGTTATTTTATTCTCATACATGTATACCAGTTTCATTTCTGCTGCTGCTCATTAAATGTTTATTATCATAAACTTCCATGTAAGTTTTCCTCTCTCCAAAGTAAGTATTTCATTACATTTCCTGGCATCCATGTATAACACTTCACGCTGAGGGGTGAATGCTGATCTTCCACCCACCTCTAGTACTTCAGAAGCAGTTCTATCAATTTCAGTGAGACTGGTGACGGAGGAACAAATTACTCAGTGTGAAATAAGACGGCAGCAAAAAGCAGCACTCCCTTCCCTGCAAACTGACAAAACTCTGAACAGTTCTCTACCTTTGAGCTGTTTAAAGGATGTCCTTCAGGAACTATATGAGCATCTCTACTGAAATGATCTCCTACGTGGCTTCTCAAGTACAAGTGTGGCTAATTTTTATTTTCCATGGAGTTAATGTCAACTGCTCAAAGACGTTTGAGTTTTACATTTCTAGAACCATGGATGTGCTTGAATGATTCCATTAACTTTCAACTGTTGTATGAGTAACTTCTTGCCCATGACTTTTTTAGAAGTACCTCTTCTGCTTTGTGTATAAGAATGTAAAGTACTTTTGCCACGCAATGACATAAATATGTCCTTCAAAAATGACATGTTTAATTGCATCAGTCCCTCTTCCTCCAGAAACACTTGGCTCCTGGTGGTACACACTCTGCTGAGGGACTGGATTCCTCAATTAGCACATGTGTTGGCCATTTCTTTCTCTCTCTCCCACCCCTCCCCACATCTATCTTAAGGGAAGTAAAAATATATGTCCTCATATAACTACAATCTGCTATTTTCCCTTACAGTGACGTTTAAAATAAGAAAAGAAAATGTTGTTCTCATTCTCTAAATCAGTTCCTTAAATTGACACTGGCATGTCCTAAATTTATACAGCAAAGAGATCTGCCTAGCCAGGTAATACAAGGATCACCTTCCCATCCCAGTGAGTTTGAGGTGGCTTTTTATGGGGTGCTTGGAGAGTGCTTAAGAAGCAAAAACAGAAGATGCATGCCAAGGAAAAGAGTTGCAAAGGAGACAGACAGCACACTCGCCCTACCCCCTGCTCTGAAGACCAAATGCTTTGCCTTCACTGCTGAGCTCACTGAACTGCCAGACGTAGTGGTAGAGCGGTTCTGACACAAGATTTTTTTGACTGATGTTTCTTCTTGATCTCTACCTGAGATTTTTTCTGCAGTGAATTATATCAGCCCTATATTACTCTTCCCTTTACTATGCAAGAGGTTCGCACAATCAATAGCAGTATGTATCAAAATTCATCCTGCCTGAACACACCAGCTAATTCCACAGTAATAACTCACTGCTCATAGCTGTGTATAAACACTGATACCTATCACAGAAAAGGATGCCCTCATACTGGCAATCTTTTAAGAAGAATAAGAAAGGTTATTTAGGCAGAGAAACAACAACAACAAAAATGTATTACTTTAACTCCACTAGCAGAGGAAAGCTTTATTTGGAATTATAGTCTGGAAAAACTTGCTATAGCTTGCTATAATACAGAGACAGAATACAGAATACAGAATCCCTAACAAGCTAATAGTTGGTATGAACGCTCCTTGCCTTGCTGAAAACATCAGGAACAAACTTTGAGGAAAACTCAACTGCGGCTCAGAGAACTGTATAAACATTTTTTCATATTATTACAAAGCAAGGCTTTTCCGGGCTGGAAGCATTCTGTCTTTGCTCAGTCTTGCAAGAGAATCCAGGTGTCACTACCAGCACCTGTCTCAAATTTATCTCATCATAAAGTCTTTAAGTATTACCAAATTGAACACACGTTTAGCCTTTTAAACTAAGTGCAGAGAAGTGCCTTAAACTGCCAAGTAATACAGACAGTAGCTGTTTTCATGTCAATAACGTGCTTCTGAAGGCTTTCCTGCTCTACCACATACTACAGAACAAAATGCACTGGTGAGAAACAAACACCTTCAGCAGCACTTGGAAGGGTATGAGTCAAAAGGACCTTTTGCATTACAGAACATCTCTTGGATGGGACTTCTGAGGTGAAAAAAAGCAGTATTATTCATTTGTGTAACTAAAATAACTTTAGAACACTTCTTTTATATTTGATTTATCACAGAAAAAGCATGCAGAGAAGGGGAAAGCAATAGCATGAGTTTTGCCCATTGAGGATGATGTACAATGAGGAGTACTCTGGCTTATGCCACTTAGCATGGAAGTTATTCACACGGCAATTCTGCCATGAAGGCATTTGCACAAACAGCCCAACTGAAAAAGGAAGAGGCCATCTGAAAGAAAAAGAACACAAACTGAAATTCACTCCAGTATTCTTTTTAAGACAGAAGTCTAAGAGTTCATGCAAGAATGGCTGCTGCAGGTTCAGCAACAATCCATTAGTTGGGGGTCCTACAGCAGAAACAGAACTTTAAGGGCAAGCCACTGTAATTCAGGTGGCAGCTACACTGGAAGACTGAAGACCACTCTCAAAAGAATCCTTTCTAATCAAAGACAGTTGCAGCTCAGGAGCAAAACTCAAAATAATTTACTCCTTCTTTTTTTTTCTTTTTTTTTTTTAAGAGAAAAAAGATCCACTGTTAGGTTGATTGAGCCATATGTTCCATGATAAGAATAATGTCAGCAGAGGACAGAAAATTGGCTTGAGAGGTAGGCTGACCAATGTCTGGGCCAGACTTATAGTATTTCACCTTAGTTAAAGTTCACATAAATACTATATTTCTTATGCCACAGCCTCTAAGTACCCAGTCATCTTGTACAGTACCTTTCCTAGACAAGCAAAGACTACAGCAGAAAGCTGCCACCAACCTGTGACTGTCACAACTAATGATTTACATGACATATTGTACTCAGTATATTTGCTGGCTAATAGCAACTTGCTCCCAAATGTCACTGCTACGTACCAAGAGTTATCTGCAAAGTCACACCCTTCAAAATGAAAAGCCTAACTTACATTAATTACTGATGCTGCCTCACAGCATATGATGGAGCATACCGTTCCCAGATGCTTGTTTAATGCTTTTCCCAATGAGCTCAGGACAAGAGCTGATCGCTGTAGCAGTAAGCTATTCAGTGAAACATTTGTCAGTGAAAAGAAAACAGGTGTGAGATTTCCTGATGTGTTTTAAAAGACAGCATGTAGGATAATTTCTTGAGCTGCACATGTGGACTGCTTTTTACAGTTAGCTGATCTGTTATATATTAGTGTCATTATTCAAATTATAAAGAACTTTTTTTTTTTTCCACATGCAATAAAGAATCAGAGACAAAAATAAGTCTGCTTCCCTTAGTGTTTTTTGTATCAGCATTCCAGAAGTTACCTGTATATATTTTGTATATGTTGTATATATTTTCCTCCTGATTTTCCACATTCTGTTTAAAGAGAATAGAGTGGCTGCATTCTCTGAGTTTGTGCTAGCCCACCTCTCTCTCAAAATTACTTTGGTATACCCAGTGCTCATGTTCTACCAGATAAAAATTCTTTCTGCAACATTATCAAAGACTGCCATCAAAAGAACTCTGGAAGGAAAGTCCAATATTAACTACAGCTGCAGAAGACAAGGGAGCAGCAAATAGAACAGTTTGTGTCAGCTCTGTGTTACGTAGGAGCTCCTTCTTTTTTCAGACTGTTGGAAATAGGAGTGACAAGTATGACAGTAAGAAGAAGTGTGCAGGATCTAGAGGATTTTTCTGGTAAGAGCAGATTTTTTTTTAATGTATGCATGGTTACTTTGCAAATCTTAAGATTATTAACCATTGCATACACTACAAGAACAAGAAAGAAAGGGAAGCACAGCATAGCACTAGTGCATGGGAAGTAGGAACAGGGCAGGAAAGGAATAAGAATCATCCAAAACTGCCTTTCTAATAACTTCTGTGAATGCTGTAATTTGATGGATTTGGGCACAGAAATAAATTGTAGTATTACACCTCATGATGGACAGCAAGTCTTCCTCCCCCTTGACAGATAAATCCTGCTAGCTAGGAGGAATGCCCCACCCTGCTCTCCTCACTGCTTTCGAGGTACCTTTGGACTTATTTTGACACCAGAGGTACTCCTGGGAATTTTTTCATGCAAAGGATGCCAACTTGACCAACTTCACTGTATTCTCACAAAATGTTTGCCAATAAAGCTGTCCGAGGCCATTTCCAGGTTAGGAAAGATTCATTTATTCTATCTGTAGTTCCTGCTCTTAGGCTAAAGTAGTGCAGCTGCTGTTGGGGTGTGAGCTCCATTCACTGCACTGGCCACTTCACTGACTAAGTGTTGGCTCCTGCAGAATCAGAAGCAGAATTGTATTTTATGTATTACTTAATTCAAAGATTTCATTAGTCCTTTTCCCCAGAAGATGAAGAAATGGATGGCAAGAGCAAGGCTGATGCCATTGTGCATACTAACTACTGACTACTTGTACATACTAACTGATATTTTTTCTCATATGAGGTTGTTCAGATGCATCTTTACACTCTTTCCTTTACCTGTTGTTGATTTTTCAATGTCTGAATATTAAAATCCAAGTAAAAATCATTTTTATGCATAACTTGCAGTAATATTTTTTTAATCTCTGAAATAGAACAGATCTAATATGAAAACCACTGGCTTTAAAAAGATGTACAGATGAAGGCAAGTGCCATGACCTCATTTTTGACACAAATTCATGAACAGATCAATATCTAAGGCCTAAGCCACTTAATAGTGAACTGCCTTCATTAAAGAACTCATTATTTTATTAATGACCCAGGCCACTCCTGCAAAAAAGCTGTGAATCAAAAGCAGTAATCATCTCATGGTTCAACTACAGCTTAATGGAATGAGGGACTATAAAGTGTGTGAGGATAAAACAGGAAGTTGGTGGGTGTGCTGTACTACTTCCCTGGAATGGAGAGGACTTAAAAGGCCAGCCCATCTCTCCCCCTGGTCTTCCTTCATCCCTACTGTGACAAACAGCAAGCAATTGCTCTCTACAGCTTTCCTTTCTCCCTCCAGGGATGCTCCCCCTGTAATGCTCTTGCACCACAGAATTGATACTATATGGTCTTCTATTTCAGCTCTTTCATTTCCACTCATTATAAGCCATGACACATTTCTTGTAATTATTCTACATATAATTACAGTAGAATATTTAAGTCACATCAAATAATATAAAACATATTCTACTTTCATAATTCTGAGCACAGAAATCTTGCTTACTCAAATTAGTTGGCTCAGAAGACAAGGAGATAACCATAACTCTGCCTTCTAACAGCTATCTGTTTGGTTGTGGGGTTTCTGTGTCAATTTCCTTAATATGATTTAAGATAATATTACTATACAGAGAGGAAAAGGTATTCTTTCAAACAAAATCTTAAGATTTCACAATATATTTTTCACTCATTACCTCTTTGACAAGTGGAATGTCATTAATTGAAGCATACATAACAATTTTAATGCATAGGCAGTGGGCAAGAAATGGGTTCTTTAATATCATGTAGTGGGCAGAAATTAAAAAACTATTCAGTTCCTGAAAAGTGCAATGGTATAAATAAACACAAAAGCCTTATCAAAGTCATTTACTTAAAGTAATACTATGTAGAGAGAAAAAATGCATATAAAGGACTCGAAGTATATTCCACATGTTAAGTCTGTACACTCCTGGTTTCTTAAAGTTGAAAGACTGAGGGACACAGTTAATAAAACAGTATACACTCTAATGTACAATCTAATATTGTAGAGGGAAAGAAATATTCCTTATGGCCTGATCAGCGTAGTCTTTGGCAGAAACGGGTCTGCTCAGGGAATCTTACACTTAAATCACTGATTAAACCCTTTCAATGTGTCCTCTTTTTTTCCACTTTTTTTTTTTTATTATTACTAAATCACATACATGTTTCAATGTATGGCTGGTCTCCAGTGACATCAGCTTCAGAGCACTAGTTGCTACAACAACTCAATGTATTTCTTTCCTAAAGAGGATATTTTACTATCATTATTATTTTCTATTGCATTTTACTGCTTTCTACATGATCTTATGAACTCCTGCACTTAAATAAGATGGACAAATGGCCAAGAAAACTAATACCAAATGTTAGTAGAAATCTCTATGGAAAATATTTTTGTAGTGTTGGATAGCTGCTAATCACTGCCCAGGGACATGCACAATAAAGACCTGTTTTCAATCTTTCAGCTGTTTGGACTTGTTTCTGACTGTCCCTTTTGCCAGTGGAATTGTTCTTTAATAGAGCTTAGTTTCACCATCATGTTCAATTTTAAAGGTAAAAAGGAATCAAGATGCAGAAGAAAGAGCATTTAAGTATATACACAGTCGCTCTTTCTTTCATGTCCCAATGCTTCTTTTTTTCCTCATTACCAAAATACTCATGCAAAAATGTTTTTCAGAAGTTTTATTTGAGAGCATTTTTTAATAAGTCTGAAGACAGTCTCTCATCTTGGGCCCGCAGCTTTGCGATAGGAATCTAATTTCAAGTACAATTAACTGTAGATACAGTATGAGAGTATAGATATCTGACCATTCCATTTTTGTGCACAGGTAGTCAGCTATCCAAATCCTGCAGCTTGTTACCACACTAAATCACAGGTACAAAAGCTGTGATCGATTGCTTTTTTGTTGTTGTTTTTTTTTTGTGTTGGTTTTTTTTTTAGCTGTCTCCTTCAGTTCCTCTTTACCTTCCTCCTCCACCTTTAATATTTGAAGTATGAGGAAAAAACAACATGAGGCAAAAAAGAAAAGATTAGGCACACATGTTTCTTTGGCATTTCTAGATAAGGACTGTGCAGTGGAGAAGAAAATCGTCTACCCCACAAGAGCACCTATCACCATAAATCAATTTTTAATATTACTGGTAGATTATAGCGATCAGATAAACACTTGCTGCCTGCCTTCCTTGCATGTTGCTCTTTGAACTGGTTTGGCCCAAGATTTAGTTAGGTGTGGGAGTCCAACCAACCTTGCAACTCCCAGACAATATCTGATTGGTATGTAGCAGGGAAGAACATAACAGCATTCACAGAGCAGAATATACGCGTAATATATAAAGTGCAGGATTTCACAAAACAGGGAGGCGTACAACATAATGAAAATAAATAATCTTGGTGCATTTTCTTCCTAGTCTGAAGTAGTTCTTGAATGCACAATTGTTTTTTTTTCTGGATTGCTTGCCTTTAAATATACACATACCACACTGCTACTGCTAGTACAATTTTCGAGCCACTGTAGGTATTACAGGACAATTTATATGTGATTTGCATTTTTTTTTTTTTTTTGAGCCTGTGGTTTTGGTAAGTCTTCCAAACCTAATGACTGTTCTTTTGGCCAGCAACATAAATGCTGTAATCACACAATTATTGTGCTGGGAACAGTTTAATTCAGCGTTTTGTTCTCAACCACAGAACAATTACTCAACAATTTTGGTTAACCATACTAGCTCACTGCCTGGAGAGGAAGCAGAATATTCACAACATCTATTGTCTTACATAAAGGCAGTTAGTAGATTCATATCTATTACAACTTTCCAGCATCACTTCTCTCTTTGAGGTTCTTCCACATACCCCCAGTTAATGAAAATAAATTATTGGCGGCACAATTTATTAGCTTATTCATCTCTATCTGTTGAATGCTTTTAATTGTGCATTTGCATACTAAAGAGAAAGGTAGAAGTACTGAGTCTGGGAAAGCAGGATATAACAGTACTGTAAAAAGCTTCACAAATACTACAGTGGTGTTACCCACCTTTAAGCATAAATCATGGTCATTCTGAAGTTAACTTCTATCCACTTCTGCTTAGCAATAAAAGAAATTTCATAAATTGATTTATTCTTAATATTGTCTATTCCGAAACACTATAAATTATCCCTGAGTTCCCTTTAAGCACTATTCAACAATGAGAATAAAGTTTTAGTCCAGAACACAGTTTCTGGAGCTGGACTTTAGGTGCAACTAGAAATCACAGGCTTTCTGCTCAGGTTCACTGATGCAAACTGGCAGTATTATTTCATAGTAGCATGGGACAGGCACAGGTCCAAGAGAACTGTGGAACCTGATAAGCCCCGTGGTTCAGATCATGTCTGAACTGAGAGCACCTGATGCCACAGAATTGGGTTGCAGTGCAGGAAAAGCCTCTGAATAGTCTTTACTTGCTCATGGACATGACTATGATACGAAGATTTATTTGAAATTCCCATTATTTTTGTCAGATAAACAATTGTGTAAACATTTACCATGAGTGGGCATTTTAAAAAAAAGTATATATATAAAATTAGGCACTAATACTTGATATGCTTCAGGTGGTAGACCTGACTTGCAAAAAAGATGAAAATTCTGACTCTTCAATAAGAACAGATTTAAGTTAGTTAACTGTCAACTTCCTTATAAATTTTCTTTTCCAAATTTAAGTTCTGGAAGCATTTTATCTCGGAAAATAAAAACACTTTAATAATGTCTCTTCCATTTTTGTTTGTACTACCTCTTGCCAGTCACGGGGAATATTTACACTCAAAGCTGTGAATCTGGAAAGTACAACCCTGACAGTGCTGCTGAACAAGTAAAATTAAACTAATTAAACAAAGCTGACTCAATAAACTTAATTTGATACAGAGAGCAAAGAAGGAGGAAACCATCAGTAAACATGATGAAAACAAAATCATTTATTTATTTATTTGTTTGTTTGTTTATTAATGTCTTTAGCTTTTAAGTAGTATTCTACTCAGGAAAGGGACTTTCTAGTAAGATTTATTCTCTTAAGGGCAAAACCTTTAGAAGTTCTTTTGTATGACAGTGGTGAGGTGCTGGAACAGGCTGGATGCCTGTCTCTGTAGGTATTCAAGGCCAGGTTGGATGGGGCCCTGGGCAGCCTGGTCTAGTATTAAATGTGGAGGTTGTCGGCCCAGCCTGCAGCAGGGAGTTGGAGTTTGATGATCCCTGAGGTCCCTTCCAACCCAAACCAGTCTATGATTCCAATGTTCTATGATGAAACTTCGTGTTGAAGTTAATACAAAATCAATCCCAATGGTATATGGCAGAAATAACTTAAAAAAGATAACATTAATTATTATTTTTTTTAAAGTACACAGCCAGGGATCTACGGAGTAGAATACAGGCTCAAATGCCATACTCAGTTTGATAGTGATCTGCGATAATACTTTTTTGCTCCATTTATGACATTAATAGTAAATCTTTTGCATGAAGGCAAGTTTCAGCACACATCAGAATGTGCACAGCTACATACATAAGCTGCACACACAGCTACAGCACACATAAAGAATTCTCTTCTGAGATGTGGGAGAGACAATGTGAACTGCATTAAGGTAACGGAAGCCCTGCTCCAGTTCTTTCCAGTTCTTGGGAAACTTCTAAACTCTCATGAGGCTACTGCACAAAAAAAGCAAGGACTACCCTGCTGCATGTTAGAAAGGGAGAGCTGTATTTATGATACTGCAATATGATTCAGGCACCATGTCTGCTGGATGAGCCTTTCAGGTGGTGCTGACATTGCTCTGCCTTATTCTGTACTGGAATGAGCCTCATGCAGGCACTAAGAGTTTAGGCGTTTACACTGGAGCAGTTCCATGGCAGATGCAGAAGTGAACTACAGGAAACTTTCAGACCAAACCACCAGGTGCTGTTTAGGTGTTTAGGTGCCCTCAAAGCTTCATACCATCTATTGGAACAAAGGCTCCTCCAAGATCTCTAGGAATAGTGGCTGGATAAGATGTGCATATGAACTCGGAAAGCTCTTGCATCCCTCAGTTTAGATATTCCCAAAAGCTAAGTCTCCTGTTATCAGAAAGCAAATGCTCCTTTTTTGGACCTGGTCTGGTCAGATAAGTCATCCAGATAAGAACTCTACAGAGAATGACTTTAGCAAGCAACAGTGCAAGTGCATTGGCGGACCTAGTGGCACTCTCAATATTCTCTGCATGGAAGTAAAAAGCCAACAGTGCTATAACAACATGTTGCTTATGTATGTGCAAGGACATCATTAATGAAAAACAGCTGCATTCCTGCAACCAAATATTTTTGATAAAACAATCATGGGACTCCTTGGCACCTAAAGTAATGATTTAGGATGTGAACTGCTGGCTTACTGAGAGGCCTAGAAACCTGCTATGTTTTCATGATCATATTAGCAACACTTTAATATCCCATAACAAACGGTTAACTACAAATAGTCTAACGTGATACAGTAAATGAAAACCTATCTGAAATCTTTCGGTATGATACCTTTCACTAAAAAGAAAAGGATTATTTTAGAAATTTGAAATGAAAATATTTTGCCAGTGAATTTATTCATTAAAATGTGATACGTCCTGAACACATCAGGTCCCTTTAAGACTAAAAGTCAGGGCTGTGTGCTCTGAGCCCTTTCATCAAGATGACTCATTCATTCACGGGAAGCGTGGATTGTATGGCTGGCTTATGGTAGCACTCTAAATTAGTACTCACACAATGGAGAGCTTATACAATTGCAGTAGTCCATATCCAGTAAAACTGCCTTAGAGCCCTGAATAATGGGCCTTGCTAAGTCCCTAAGAGTTCTGTAAGACCCTCTAAACAGCTGCATACTGCACATGACCTGTGCCATCTTTACAATGCCTGCTAACCATGAAAGGAAGCTTTGGGAACTATTTCCTCTGCACCTCACCATTGGACAGCATCAATCCCTTTGCTTTTTAAAGAACAAGGGGATTTTTTTTCCCCCTTCTTTCTTTCTTACTCTTTTTTCTCTTCTTTTTCTTTCCAGTCAGGTCTCTGCTGATCATTCCTCCCATTTTAGCCCCTGCCCCGGAATGCTCTGGACAATAGTACTGATTCCATCTGTGCTCTCCATTAAAGCCCTGGTAATCCTTCCTGGAACAGCTGGACGTTCTGACTCGGTGCGCAGCCACTTCTGGAGCCACCGGCTGCCATTAGTTGCAGGCTGGGTGTCTGTAAGTCCTCCGCTTGCAGACGCTGTCCTGGGATCCCCTGGGGCTGACAAGGCAGTGTCCCAACACTCCAAATCTAACAGTGCACTGATCCAGACCCGGACTCAGACTACAACACTGTGCTTAGTGATATTGGTGGCAAGCAGCATTCCAAAGGCATTTTTTAGACAAATGATAATATGAATGACAAGATTCAAACTGCCGCTGTGTCACTCAGTAGTCATGAAGAAAAATCTTCAGTTAATCAAACGGTTTACTTTAATGCTGGATGCCTACACTTTGCTCAGAAGCCTGCCCGAAGAACTGCTGTGGTTTGGCACTCTCCCAGAATGGCATATATTGCAGAGAATGACCTGACAGCACCTGCCACAGCTTGAAATTACAGAGTGAAAGGTAGGGCCAGCAGAGCACACCCACAGGTTGATCGGGCTGCATACTTTGGTTTTTCCAGGGACCTGCCTTTCCTCAGTCAACCACTGGAATGAATCTCCTTTACATCTCACTTCAAACCAGAAATACATCCTCAGAAGAAAAGAAAGATTAAGTATTTTACAAGAAATCTATGCTGATATTCTAACAAAAGCCAACAGTGAGTCCTGTGGTCTAAGCACACAGGACTAATGCTTTGCAACGTGAGTGTACGTTGGTCTGTATACACACATGCATCATCTGTACCCATGAAGAATCATAAACACACATTTCTGCAGTAGATGTGAGTGCACACGTCTCACACAGCACACAAGCAAGTGAGGGAAGCTATCTATGTATCTCATTTCTGGTATTTATTTTAAAATGTAAATGTGTATGTGCACGTGTACTGATATTTACACATATATATATACACACAGTACCCACGAAACATATGCCCCACACCCAGGAGTCCACACACATATGCAAGCATATAGGCACGCACCATACAAAAGATGGTGATACCCAAGGGAAAATTAAAATAGAATATAAACAGTACTTATCACCACCTCTGATAGCTTCACTTGCACTGTACACTCTCTCCTGCCTGAGCAGGGATAGAACTGTACAACCCCCACCTCTGAGAAACACATTTTCTCTGCAAATAGATATGTGCCTTTTCCCTCTCAACTTTCCTGATTGCATTATTAAGATGTAGTATCCACACTCAGTCCTACCACAGAGGGAATTCTGAGGTTCTGTGTTTTGTAACCCAGGAAGGACAACATAATTTTTATATATTTTTTTTTAATGAACAGGAGAGGATTCACAGTTTCCTAATGTGACCCACAACACCTGCATGAAGCCATCAAGCTACTGAAGACTCCAATCACAACCTTATTTACAGAAAAGCTATCTCAGGTGTGTTTTGCAGTTATATTGGAAAGACATGAACCACTTTCACAGAGAGAGGGACTCAAAAATATATACCAACATTTCTTCTAAAAGGCTCCAAAACATACTTAAGCTGCTGTGTTATTTTTTGATGTTTTGTTGTGTTTTCTTTTTTTTTTTCTGAAACACAACTTTCATGCAATATTTTACAATATCTGGTAGCGTAAACCTTTTAGTGCTATCAGCTGAGAATAACTTATAACACACAGGTGGCAGGTAGCAATCCTCTCCTAAACGTACTATTTAACAAGCCCTCCCTACTGTTTCAGTCTACAGCTTACTCCTTTCTCACAAACACGAATGAGAACACAGATAGGCTGTCCATAGTTCAGAGCAACTTTTCTGCTGTAAACCCAAGAGTTCAAAGCACGTGACTCAAAGCACAGATAAATGCTTACATTACAATTTCTGACTGGTTCCCTCATCTCACAAGAGGTTGTTTATCCTCCAAAGTCTTCCCAGGTTGTCAGCTGCCAGAGAGCATTCTTCCAGCTGACTTGCAGATTTGGCCAAGATCTTTTTCTGATATGAGACTTAGAAATAGAGGCTAATCATACTTCGGAAGTACTTCCCGTGTTCCTTTATGGGCTCCTTAACTTCCATATTGCTGTGTCCTAGAAATTTCAAACCAAGTTTATCTGGAAGATCTTGGCAAGATCTAACACGAGGAAAGGCATGTTTGGAAAGCTACTCTCAGGTGCATTAAGAACATCAGAATAGTTTGCTGGGTTCCAGGAAATTTCAAAGAGTGCCAAATATCTCAGGAGCTAAGATGTTATTTAAAAAACAAAAATAAAAAAGAAGAAAAAATATAAAAGTGTTTTCTCATAATTTTCCTCGAGGAAACTGCCTGAAAAAATATAAACAATTTCCTAAGATTTTTCTCACAGCATTTTTGCTGGATGAAGTTTTCCTTGATTGCTAACAAGTTGATTTTATTCTCATCTCTCCATACCAGCTGCCGTAGATTTTCCCCGTTTCATCAGACATAAAAGCACCTGATAGAATAAACTGCAGCCTCCTATTTTTTCTCTCAGCCAGATGTACACTGATACTAATATTACCTCCAGAAATTCCCATTTAGACACCTACTTCCCCTTTCAGTGAATTCCACAACTGTTGTTTTGGTTTTTTTTAATTACAGTTATGGAAACAAGATAGGAAAGTAACTTTCAGCACAGACACAGCAGTTAGGAAGGAAAAGCAGGAATGCTTGGCTTTCCCCTGTCATCATTCACCAGGCTTGAAGTACCATCTCTAATCCTGGAAAACTAACTAGAAGATCAATCTAACTGTCAGCACAGGCTGTCCAGGTTCTCTTTCACACTATTCTCAAAACTAGTGTTTCCAGCAACAGCCCTATAATGTTACAAGGGCTTCCCAATACAGGTTCTGCAGCCCTATCTCACTTTAGTTCCTCGCATAAATATGAATATTTTGTTGGTGATACAAATATCTACAGTGGATTCAGATCCAGCTTTCAGGTTCCACTTTTTGGACAGCAGGTTGAAGTCTACTCCCATACAAGCTGTACCACAGGTGGAAGTTTGAGTTCAAGCTTTCTCTAAAAATGATTGATTCTTTCCTTTCAATGAGTTCTGTGATAGATACAGCACCCCGTACTCCCCTTGGTTTAAGTGAGCTGGAACCTCACCTGATGATGCACCAAACAGTCATCTGTTGTAGCATTAGGTAGATGGTTGGCCTCGATGATCTTAAAGGCCTTTTTCAACCTGAATAACTTCATGATTCTATGATCTTCATGGGTCAAAGCTGAGAATCAGCTTTTAAAACTCATTTGTAGTTTCTTTCCAATTGAAGCCCATCTCTGACCTAGTGTGAACTACTGCTAGATTTACTCTATCGGCCTTCCCTTACGCAAAGCCGTCACTGACAGCATGAGCAGAGTGCCAGGAGCAGAGTTTGGAGTCCTTCCTATCTGACCTCCTGCATATCACTTGTCTTCATAGCTCTGAGTTGGTTCAGGACAGGATAAATACGCCCCATCCCAAGCTCTGGCCTTTCTATAACATAGATTGCAGATGTCCGTAACAATCAGTTATTACAGATTAACTAAAAGTTTGTCCTTAAGAATTGTATTCCAACTATTCATTGCTATCACTGGAATTGTACTGAGGCAGAACTGCAGTAAAACAGAACCTAATGCTCCAGGGCTGCAAAAGAATACACAGGATGTTGTGGCAACAAATATTTTTATAAATCCTAACGTATGTAATGTGGACACCAAAAAGGTGGCCAGACAGCAGTTTTCTGGGTGCGTGGGTTTTTTTGTGTTTTTTTTTTAAATAAAGTTAGCTAGATCACAATTCAAAATAAACCTTTAATGTCAGAGTAGCTCAAAAGCTTATAGAATTCAAAGCTTTTCACTCATGAAGAGGCAGAAATGGATCTTCTTTTTCCAAAACTGAATGAATGTATGTATATTTATGTAATGTACATGTAAGAACACATGGAAAATTTCAGTCAACTCTTTCTACTGATGAAAGTGAATAGGATGTTACATAGATTCACCTCATCTTGGAAAACAAACATTTAAGAAACTTCAAAAATGTAGGACCAGTTCAGCAGATAGAGAAAATGTACTTAACGTTGATTTACACTAGATGAGGATCTGACAGAGGACTTTCAAGAGCCAGAGCTGTAAGTCAGTTCTGTAACACCCCATGCTGTAAATACAACATTAACCAGCAGCAGCAATCAATTGTCCTTGATTCCCATGTAGATGTTTAGTTGGTATTCATAAAACGCTTCATGCAAATCAAAGACAGTATTTTATTTTCAGAAGACACCACATTTCTCTGGGTTTTATGAGAATATGCACTATACTAGAGTGTGAAAAAGGATCACTGACAATTTTCAGTCTCAGTAAGAGACTGAATCCCCTGAAATGTGTCTGTTTTAGGCTGCAAATCTAAATGATCTGATTTTCTGTACTTACATTGAGTCCAGGACAAATCAGTCAATCCATCCATACAAAGCTCATGCTTTAGGCCCTTGAACATTGAGGAGCAAAATCAACAAAGAGCACCCCATCAACGACTGAAAAGGCTGAGACTCCCAGTGAAGAAAGTATATGGATTGAATGAAGTAGGCAAAGAATATGAATTGGGTAGAAGAAGGAGGAAAATGAAGAACAATCCTGGTAAATTTTCTTGCAGTTTAAATTACAAATGAATTTACAATCCACTTAACAGAAAAGGCTTCGGCGCAAGCTCTGAAAAATAATTCAAGAAAACCGGGAACTCCTTAAAAACTTGTAATTGTCCGCGAGTACCCGAGTACGTGTCTGAATTCCTTAAAGACTGAATCTTGTAAAGTGAACCAGATAGGCCCATATTAAAACTTTTAATGACTTTAGTTTAAAATTAAAAAAAAAAAAAAAAAGGTGGAACTTTGCAGCCAGCTGGCTCCATACCGAAAGCCAGGCTGCACAGCTTGAACTTAAAGCTATCTTAACATAATGAATAAGTGCCAATAATTAGCATATGTAGTGTGAACAGGTTTGCTGGCACAAGCAAGTGAAAAACTCCAAGGTAAAGTTATTATTAGGGAGTAATTAGCTCTGTGAAGTAAATGAGTGAAACAATAGCTGCCAGCACTGACAATATGGCTAACATCTGACTATGTGGAAGATAACATTGTAAAGTATTGCTCCCTGAGCTAGAATCTGTTAATAACCATATGTTAGTGTAATTAATGCAGAGTCTTTCTGACCTGTTGTCACATAAGAACAATACTTTCTTGGAAACATTCAAACAGGCAGCCCTACTCTCATAGAAGGAAAAAAAAAAAAAAAAGCCAACACAAACTTGGGAAGTTGCTTACAAACACCTTTTCTTTTACATTTCTTTAAAAAGACCTAAAAATCAGTAAATGTGGGAAAAATAAGCAAGAAATCCTCATGAACCAATTACTGTCAAGGTTGATGGCAGAGATTTCAAAGTGTGGATGAGGGCTTTCCAGACCAACTAAATCAAACCCTAAATGATACTCACAGTTTTTGGGGGTTCTTATAATCCACGCCCAGACCGAATACTGTAATTTGATTATTTATACAACATAGTTTAAACCCTTGGTCTACAAATCCCTGAAACCCCGAGTGCTCAAATCTAAGACCGGGTTCTGATTTATTTTTTTTTTTTTTGGCTTGAGCCCATTTCTAAATTGAATAGATCCCTCCAGGTGTCTGACATTCATCATACATTCTGCTAAGGTCTTAATATATTGCCAGATAAGGAGGGTTTCCACTGGTCCCCCACTCGGGACATTCTCACCTCTAAATGTGAGGACTCCAAGCTTATAAAGTGCAAATCAAATTTCTCTTGAGAAGGTACTAAAAATGAAGCGCAGAACTTCTAAAATTTCATAATAAATGGCACTGATACAAGACTCTCTCTGAGACCTGGAGAGGTCTAGTAAATACAGTTAGCAAGCCTTAAATAATTGTTATATTTTTAAATCACTGAGTTGATGCAGTATATCCTACACAGTATACGTAGCCAATAAAAAGCACCCTGTCTCTGAAGCTGTCTGGTACAAAGACCTTTGTAATTTAATTTGAATACATCTCTATTCCATTTGAGCATCTCATATGCACCTCGTTAGAGCACACACACTCATTGGTTCACAGAAACAGTTTTATAGAGAGGGCAAATTGTGGTCATACATT
Source organism: Tympanuchus pallidicinctus (assembly GCF_026119805.1). Classification (NCBI taxonomy): domain Eukaryota; kingdom Metazoa; phylum Chordata; class Aves; order Galliformes; family Phasianidae; genus Tympanuchus; species Tympanuchus pallidicinctus. The sequence goes on from NW_026294744.1 coordinate 8,505,798, forward strand.
CCAAAAGAATAGCCTTCATCTCCTAAAGAAAAAGTTTAACAACTTTGAATACTAGCCATATATAATTCCAATTAAAAAAAAAAAAATCCAAAATTTAATTTCTCCTTTTTAGTAGGACAGGTTTTTTTTTTTTTAAAAAAAAAGGCTTTATAAATGCTTCACAGGCTATTATGGCCTGGCTTAGGAGCCCTGCATGTTTGAGATCTCACACATTCATCTTCTCACTAAACATCTGTTTAAGGCCTGTGTGATCTACCTGTCAGCACCAGTGATCCATAAAGTGTTTGAACCTCCTGTCACAAACCTCAGTGCTGGTTTGATCAGAGGCTTTGTGCACACTAATCACCCCCTTTATCTTTTCTAATGTTAGAAGAAAAAAACACAGCAAGGCTGTCTTCCAAACCTGACTGTAATTAATCTTTCCATGGGGAAACCTGCCTGGTTTGAAAAAGCAAGATCTGATGGGCTGCTGTTCTTTTTCTGCAAGGGCCTTATTTTTCCTACCAGGCATCTCTTTACACTTGAGTGGTACTCTTTACAAAATACTTTAACTATATCCCAGTGATAGTGAAACAACCTTCAAGATCATCTTATGAATGAAACCACTGGTAACTTTTCTGAGAAAAAGAGACCAATGAAAGGAGTTTGACAGCAACATGTTTCAACATTTTTCTCTTTTTAACTGCATGGGAAAAAAGGGAACCGGAACAAGAACTGGTCCCCTTTTCATGTCTCCCCTAAACTCCTCTCTCCACTAATAATCCCACTGCTATCTTTCTTTTACTCAGCTGCACACAGACATACTGAAAGCAGCAGGAGCTCTCAAGAGGGAATAGATAACACCAGGTGCTTTTTGGTTTTATTGTAGCTTGCCTTTTACCACTGTTTGCTTTGCGTGGCATAAAAGGAATGAACGCTGGGCGTAATACAGACTGCTATTCGAAGCACACTTTCAATGAGGATAACGCTGAATGAGAATTGGGCAAATAAGTTTCAATTTAATCACATCTTCTCCAATTCAGGAAGCTTCCTTCAGTCCATAGCATCCCTGTTTGGAATTGGTTGGATGGTTGCACCATAAGGTTGTGGTCAATGGCTCTACATCCAGATAGAGGTCAGTGACAAGTGGTGTCCCCCAGGGGCCCATCCTGGGGCTAGTTTTCTTCAACACCTGTATCACAGACCTAGATAGCGGGATCGAGTGCACCCTCAGCAAGTTTGTGGATGACATCAAGCTGAGTGGTGCAGTTGATATGATACATGGAAGGCATAGTGTCCAAAGAGACCTTGATAAGCTTGAAGAGTGGGCCCAGGTGAACCTAAGGAGGTTCAACAAGATCAAGCTCAAAGTGCTGCAGCTGTATCATGGCAATCCTAGGTATGATGGCAGACCGGGAGAAGAACTCACTGAGAGCAGCCCTGCAGAGAAGGACTTGAAGGCTGGACACTTGAGCCAGCAGTGTGCACTTGCAGCTCAGTGGCATCTTGGACTGCATAAAAAGTGGGGTGGCCAGTAAGGTGAGAGAGGAGATTGGGATCCCCTACTCTGCCCTTGTGAGACCCCACTTGTAGTACTGTGTCCAGGCCTGGGGCCCCCAATGCAAGAAGGATGTAGAACTGTTGGAGTGGGTCCAGAGGAGGCCACAAAGATTATCAGAAGGCTGGAGCATCTCTCCTATGAAAAAGGATTGAGGGAGCTGGACTTGTTCAGACAGGAGAGGAGGAGGCTCCAGGGACACCACACTGAGCAGCACTGCTGTACATAAAATGAGCTTATAAGCAAGAGGAAAGCCAACTTTTTACGTGGTCTGATAGTGTTAGGAAAAGGGGGAAAGATTTTAAACTAAAAGAGAAATCTATATCATATGGTAGGTGGAAATTTTTCTATTCTAACAGTAGTGAAGCAGTGGCACAGGGTGCCCAGAGAAACTGAGGACAGCCCAACACTGGAGATGTTCAAGGCCAGGTTGGATGGTGTGCTACTCAACTTGATCTAGTGCCTGATTTAGTGGTTGGCAACCCTGTCCACAGTGGGGAAAGTGGAACTAGAAAATCTTTAAAGTCCCATCCAACCCAAACCACTCCCTGTGATCCCCGAGTTCTGGCATTAGAAACAGCTTAAAAGCCTGTTGGGCAGACTGTGAGAAACAGAGAGAAAATGATGCTGTGAAACCAAATTTGGGTACATATTTCATAGCCATCCTCATCCTTATGAGTGTCAAAAACCTTTCACATGAATGTACAGATTGACAGAATTCATTTTGACAATTGAGCTTCAGGAATAAGTTAATTTGTAGCAGATTACTATCATCATTACAACAATATCCCACACAAGCCAAGGCTTTTTACACACGAAGCTCTGTCACATGATTCTGTTCTCTGAGTCCAGGTAAATTCAGAGAGAGAAGTAAGAATATTAAGTAAACATTCCTGTTACTGTCATGATTTACTAGTTTTATTGTGTTCAAAGGACAGCAGAAGTCCAGCATCCGACTACACATGATGAAAGAGTGACCTACACATACTTAGATTTATTATTTTTTTTCTTTTTTAAGACAAGTTAACATAAATGTGGAACATGGTAGGAAAGAAAGGAGTAAATGCGAAACAAAACTGTTCAGGGTGCTGTGCTTGGCTCCAGTCTAGATTTCAAGGCTCTACTAATTGCCTCCAGGTAACAGTAGCATTAAAATCTGAGGAATAATTTGGACAATATGGACAATTGGACCATTTTGAAAATGACACTCTACACCTTTGGTGCATTTTGGAATGAGGTGTAGAACAGGACAGGAAAAACAAAACAATGGGGTGAGCATCATCAACAGAACAGAAAAAGATCAAAATAAAATGTTAGAGAAAAAATTACAAGTGACAGATCTGTGAAGAACCTTGGAGGAAGAACACAGAACTTCAGTTTGATGTTACAGAAACAAGGAGCTGATGTTTAGGCTGAAGGAAGGAGCAGAGCGCAATAAGATATATGGAAACCATGATGGTTAGCATTAGAGTAATGTCCTGCCAGAGAATCAAGAAAACAGCTGAAGTGTAATGACAGCAGAAGACTCAGCAATCAACTCACTGACAAAGAAATAGACGAGAGTTTTAGGTGTAAAAAAAAAAGGTGGGATTTTAGAAATACTACATGAAAATAATCAAGAAGTTTTGGGAAAGGAAGCTGTTGGAGAAGGAAGAGTCAAACCAGACACTTGGAATATAAATCTGCTTGCTAAGGAGGAAGATGATGGTGCCATTGATAATAAAGAACAGAGGAAGCAGAGAAGCTCTGGGAAAAGAGCTAACGAGTTTGTTTGAGGTTAGTGTCTCTAAGACTGATGCCCCTTCTAGCAAGAGATTAAGGCACACTGAATCACAACTGATTCATCACCCTTCTTGCTTGTTGGCTATGGAGAGCCACCTGGTATTCCAGACTGGTACCCTACACTGAAGCCTAAGAGCTGTCTGCAGAAACTATCTGAAGAACACTTCAACATCCAGATCAACTCTGTACCATATAAACTTTATGTTTACATAAAAAATATAAAAATATATAAAAATATATGTTCTGCTTTGTAAGGATGGGACTAAGCTGGCATCTTACCCAGTACACAATCCTATTGGTTTAAATTTAAATCTCATTGAGTAATTAAGAGTTCAGAAGGTCTGAGATACTATAGAGGATATAATGTGCCATAAACAATATACTGGATACTGGTCAGGACTGCAATAGTAATAAAAAACATCGGAATCATCTTATGTATTTCAAGAAAGAAAGGGAAGATGTATCATTTCCTTACACATTTAGAAATAAAAGATGGAACTAATAAAATAGGAGGAATTGTCTTATATTTTGCTGCATTATGCTTTCTAACCCTTACCCCATTTCTTTCTGATACAATGGTATTGCTTGAGTAAAAATGACAGTTTTAGTTTAAGTAAAATAGCTTCTTCAGAGATCTTTTAGATCTTCCTAGTGATCATGCCTTAGGAAAGACATGGCCTTGTCTTGCTTAGCTGTAACAATCAGGTTTGTATGTATTGATTTAAATAAGATGATTAACTCCTACACATTTCACCTTCACTGTGTACAAGGAGGATAATGCTTATGTGCAAAGACATCCTGGGAGTTAAAAAAAATAGTTTTGCCTTTGCAGAGTTCCACGCAACAAGTGAACTCCTGATATGCAAAGAATTACGTTTGGAGGGAATATTACATATTTTTATAATATATTTTTATTTTATAATTTATATTAATTATGTTTGGAGGAAATTATATATGGAGGGAAAGGCAAAGAACATGCAAAGGAATAATTTTTATTAAGGAATAATTAACAAACTCCCAGAGGCTTCTGTACTGGCCACTTACAGAAATGTATTCTCTGAAAACAATATCTGCTAAAGGATTTTATTACTGCTTTTAACGAGTGCTATAACAATTCCCTGTTTTCTAAGTCTTTGCACTTAAGATGTTCATAGGTAATGAGTACATTAAGTTTTCATGCCTCAGCCCGCTTAGCACCCAATTCTAAATCCCTTAGTTTCCTCACAATTTCAGTGAAACACATTTACCTATGAAAACCTGGTGTTTCCACAAGAGGCAGACAACTACCTTGTGAGAAGAGACCTGCCTACCTATGAACACCTACTTCCCTTGGCAGCAAGAGAGTAGAACAGTGGTACAAACATGAAGTGAAGAGAGGAAAAAAGCTAAGCCTATTATATTCTTTTATTCCAGAAGTTAACAGTTTTATCTGGAGTTTGGGTTGCCTTTTCTGATCAGTAACACTATTTTTTCTTGGAGTAAGCAGAGATGAAATTACTCCTCATAAAAAGTTTGTCTCACTTGCAAAGTCTAGAACTTTGAGAAGGATCACCACCATTATGTCTGCATGCATACTTTCTGAAATATCAGCTAGCCTCTGCTAAATGTAGCTTCTTGTCTGTCAAATCTTATGTCCCCATCTGGTAAAGCAATACAGGAGGCAGGAAGGGAAACTGGAAAGTAGAATGGGACAAAGCAGAAAGTCTTTTGACAAACTCAATTGCATAGAGCTGGAACAACTATATTACTTTGTTTGCCATTCAACAGCTTAACTTCAAATAGGTGTTTAATTAACACAGAGTAGCAGTCTAAACGTTTAGCCTGAAGCAGAGTGACAAAGAAAAAAAGTATCTGCTTACTGCACTTGCAGATTTAGAGCATCAGGCATGAGAAGAAACTGTTAATTGCACAATGGAGACAATTCACATGACACACACATAGAAGTGTAAAGGTGGTACTCCCAACATAGCAAACTTTGCTACGCCAAGAACTTTATGCAAGTGTAAACAGCCTGAAGGACAGAACATGAGGATGTTTTTGCTAAAACCTGTTTGCTGTTTCCACATAAAATTCTGCCTGATATGAAGGAACTTCATATGAAAAATGAGCTTGATAAAACTAATTCCTTTTATTAAAAATATAATGAAATAGAAAAGTCAAATCCAGAAGAATCTTTTTACAAAAATACAAGCACAATATGTTCAGAGGAGGATGAACTGGATTAAGTATTTTTAAAATTCAATCCAAAACACCTTGATATTGGTTTAAGAAAGGATAAGGGCTCAAAATCACCTAACAGAAACTGGGCATCTTGCTATAGAGAGAAATATGGAAGGCAACACGTCTTGCCTCCACTATTTGACATCCTATTCAGTGGCAGAGGCACAGATTTAGACAGTCCTCCCTCTTATTTCTGGGGGACTTAGTGAGGGATTATGCCAAATTATAAGGAAATGAATGCTCTGACAGCTGACTAATTATTCTGAATATTTGACTTCTTGCCCATCTCCCTACAAAACAGGTACATTCCTGATATGCAGCAATACACAGTGACCCTTTAAATCAGATAGATCTTCTCAAATATTTTCTGTTAAGGTATACTCAAAGTCTTGGCAATGTAATAATCCACCTCGCCCTTTAGTTTATTATATAAAAAGATGTCACACTGTGACTGCTCTAATCAGTGAATAAACAAAGTGCCCAGCACCTGTCTTGGCTTTTATTATCATAATAATCTGGTTTTGGTTTTTAATTCTAAAACATCAGCAACTCCCCCGTAGGTGAGCATGTATTTATGCCGCCCCTACTGTTGCCTGTGTGGTTTTGTTATTAGCAAGCCATTAAATGAAAAATAGACGAAGAAGGGGGAGAGAAAGGAAAAGCAGGCTGGAGGCACAGCCATTTTTCCCTGTTAAATAAAACACGATGGCCGTGGGTAACCTGAGCCCTGAGACTGGCAGGAAAGCTGGTTAAGCATCCAGAAACCGGAAAGAAAGAAAGTCAGTGAGTGAAGCTCTCCAAGCTGGGGCAGATCAATCCAGGACAAAACAAACAACAACAAAACAAAGCAAACTATAAGAGGCATCTCACTGACATTTAGCACAGCTTAACGCAGCCAGATCAGAATAAATACCGACCAGTGGTCAAGGTAAGGAGAGGGCTCATGCGTAATAACTGTTAAGTGCTTTACAGCAAGATTTGCCTAGGCAGTTTTCATGGAATCAGGATGCTTGGCAAAGAAACCTATGGGCTTACGAAGTCTTATCTTGTAACAACGAGTAGATTGAGAAAAATACGAAAACAAAATACTGAAAATGCAAAGCATTGTTTTCTCACCTTGGAGAGAACAGAACACGATCCTTACAAACTCTTTATCCATTATTCGCTACCTTTTTACTGATACATCAGTAAATGTGTAACTAATTACACATTAAATTTACTGATGTCAGGGGAATGAAGAACACAAATCTGACTCTGAATCCAACACGGACTGCCTTCTGTGTGCTTCTCTGCTCATCCTCACCCCCAGTATCATTACAGCAACTGTTCAATTTCTATCACTGAAATTGGAAAATTCATAGAAAAATAGGAAAAAAAACGTAGACAGGAGAGAAAAAAGGTCTGAATCTCTAGTGCTAGCTCTGTACTTCAATTCACATTTTGCACTGTGGTCCAATGGGAGATGACTGACAATCTGGGTTCTGTTCCTGGCTCTGGCAATGAGGTACAGTATTACAATGTGCAAGCTGCTTCCCCTCTGTCCTCAACTCCCCTGGTCTCAAAAACAGGATGTTTAAAAAATAAAAAAATAATAGGGAAAGAGAGAAGGAAGAAAGGAAAGAGGAAAAAGGAAAAAAAGGAAAGTCCCAACCATTACGCATACAGACATGACATTACTATACAAGATGTGTATCATATACTATAATAATACCCATGCAAATGAGGAATGAAATGCCACTGAGACATGGTGATTGAATGCTATTTTGTGGAACAACTGTAACTAATCAAATGGGATGAAAAGGTAGTGAGGAGTTACACCTGGTAGTGATGCTTCCAGAGCAAAGTTTCCACGCACATGCAGAAAAATTTGAATATTAAGTCACTAGAGTATTTTGACAATGCTTTCTACTATTTCATAGGCAGAAACAACAATTTATCATAGGTCCTTTACATAAAAACAAAACAGCCAAGCATTGTGGGAAATCTACATTGCCAAAGCTTTCTGAAATAATCAGAGTGAAGACAAATCAGAAGTTCAAGAAAGTGTCCTTCATGTAAGTATTTCAATTTCCTTCTGAAGCAGTAAGAACCTTAGAGATAAGGACCAAACTTCCTACCCTAATCTTTATTTCTAAAAAAAGGGATTGGGCAAATAGGCTCAAAATCTTAAGGCCCACTTTTCCTAGGGACTGGAAAGAATTAGATCTGAGTAGGTTTATCTCAACTGAACTAGGATAGTTTTTATTAAAAAAATAAAAAATAAAAAATAATAAAAAAATCCATATTTTAACCAGCAAAGTTTAATCCCTTCTTTTCCTGCAAAAACTCAGATAAGTTTGATTTTGCGCCTTTTGCTGTCTCCATCTTCCAGGTATTATGTCATTGCACATTAGACTGTGTCAACACACCGTGACTTCGTCCCCGCTAATGCAAAACCTCAGAAAACATGGAACCAAGAGATAATTTCAGAGCGCTTTTTTTTCTCTTTTTAATGTAACTCGGTATTTATCCCTCCATATTTCTGACATTTCCATTGAGCCATAGTCCCAAAACGAAGCAAATCAGTCTTTCACATGCAAAGCCGTCTTAAAGCAGACTGTTGAGCAGCAATCCTTCTGGGCAGGTGAGCTTCATACATGTCTCTGGAAGCATCACTGCCTTGCAAAAGCCACAAAATGCAATGACAGGCTTCCAAGGGAGCCTCCTCAAGTCCGCTGTTGGTGGAAAGAAAGCTTAACCCGGTGCAGCAGGACCCTCCATGAAGGAACAGGCAGGGAGATGATGCTGAAAGCAATGTGGGTGCAAGGCTCCCAGAAAACACCCCCAGACTCTAACAAGAGCTAAGTCTGCATGCCTGAATTTCAGAAATGGATCTTTTAGAATTGTTTGTTTGGTGGTGGTTTGTTTTTTGTTTTTAAGAGAAACAATCTAATTCTTGCATTTATTTATTAAAACAGTGGCTCAGGCTCCTTGAACAGAGAGGAAATTACAAGGAGAACCCGTGTGGAACTTGATAAAACAGTTACATCACCGTCTCTTCTGCATCCTGTTGATTTACTTTTATTCCAGCATAAAGTGGCCGTAAATGCTAGTATTCTGATTTTATGATGCTTTACACTGGCACAGGACAAGGGAATTTCAGGACCTGCCATCCATGATGTTTTTTAGAAAAAAATTGAAGTAAAACTTCATGGGTTTTGAGTTAAATAATATAACTAGCCATCTTTATTGCACTGTGTAAGTAAACGCTAACAGAGACAATATGTTTTAAGAGAAAGAACCAATTTAGGAAACCATATTATATGACATTATTGAAGTCTCATCTTCCACCGCTAACTACTGTATGCTAAATCAAACAGAAAGCATGAAAAAGGGTTAACATTTCTAAGTACAACGCCCTTCAAAAACTCTTTCTGACAGTTATCTTCATATTTTCCACAGATGCTGCCACTGCCACGAAGTTGGGCACTAAAATAGATACAATGCGAGTGTCACGTCTCAGCTGTGCTGATACCCCTGCCATTCTAACTACCGGTGTGTCTGTACAGGGAGGAAAAACACACTTTATATAGCTTGGTTCTCAGAGGAGCTGTAGATGACATTTGGGAAGTTCTAACCACTGATCAAAACAACAGAAAGTTGTCAGCAGAAGATGGGCCTCAGACAAAGCAGGAGTCCAGCTATATTAGATACATGTTACCTCGGGTAGATTGAAGTGATGCAAGTTACTCCTCTTGTGTACTCACAGGGCAGCCTAGACAGATACAGCATTCTCTGGAGGCTTTGCTTACCCTGTAAATCATTATGCCTATATCCTTAATTGCTTGGCACGGCTCCCATGGCATACATTACATCTCTTCTGACTAATGCATATATATATCTGTTCACCCCCAGGGCGTGTAACCAATAAATGTACTGGTACAAAGAGAAGGGCATGAGAATAAAGCATTATAGGGGAGCAACACTCTTTGAGGACACCTGAGTAGTGTGGGCCAGCTAAGCTACCAGAAAACATGGCACCAGCTTCTTGCCCCTTTTTTGCCCAAAATGTCTTAATATCCAGAGATCCCAGAGGATCATACTAAAAGAGTATGCCCCATTCTATTAAAAAACTAAAAGCAGGATTAAACATGACACAATTTGGTATGATATATACATACCTTCCCCCTACAAAACTTAATTTCTTAATTCCCCCCTACAAGCACTTAATTTTTCTTACTGGTAAACCCTCCTCAACCACAGGAGAGACCGTGTGAAGAAAAACAGCAAGATGTAAGAGACAGACAAGATCTATGCTAATTACACCTGCATAGCTGAGACCCGTTCCTGTAGGTGCAGAACAATAGACTAGCTTGAAGCCTTTGGTTCCCCTTGTAAAGCTCTGAGGAAGGTTCTCCCACCCATCTGGCAATGACATTTGTGGAGGGAGTGACAGGAGACACTGGAAAAAAGGAGTTCTTGCAGAAACATTTTATTCCTTTTAAACCATTCCCATGGCTACATCCAGGCTCAGAGGGGAGTGCAGCATTGGGAAGGTAAAAAGGAATCAGGTCTGTGACAAAAGACAAGAGAAAAGGCAAACATACATGTCCCAAAAGAGAAAAAGATTTTTGCAATGAGGTCAGAGAGATGGAGGGCATTTGTGCAAATACAGATTACATGCGCAATTCATTTAAAGGCAGTGGCATTTTTATCACAAAGAAGAGTTTAATCAAAGTCTCAAGAGATCTGCCATAAAGGAAGCCCTTGCTTTGCTGCTTTGGTTGTATGAAAGAAACACCTGTTACGCACAACAAAAAAAGACAAAACAAACAATAGGTATAGAAGAGAGGCCATGGTTCAAACAATGTGAATTGGAGAAGCACAGTTTTCTCTAAATGAAGGGCTAGAATCCCATCAAATGAACAGCTGGGAAAAGCATAATTCTTCATATTTGAAGGAAGTTGCACAGATTATATGATGGCAACAAATACAATATACGTATCTGAGTTCTGCTTCCTAGGCACCGGAAAGGACAGGAATCTCCTCAGATAGCCCTGAGTGGAAGAATAAACTTGCTTGAGCCCAGCCCCAGGAAAAAGATAGCCTGCTTTGAAAAGAACACAATGGACAGTTTTCCTCCCATGGGGCCCTAGCAAGTTTCTGCTAAGAAGATACTGAGCTCAAGCAAAACTCACAAAGACACAGAGAACAAACTTGTGATTTCAACAAATCCACCTTGATACTGAAAGAGGACAAAAATACCTTAAATTGATGCATTTATTTTTTAAGTAAGAAGTTAAAATGATTTCCACAGAAGAAACAGTACATTGATTACAAATTGAATTTTCTTATTCTAGTTATAACAAAAATAATTTCTTAACTATGCAATAATAAATTATATAAGAAAAGTAGACTTAAACAGTATCATGAAACTCATGATGCAGAAAGTCGAAATTCTTCAAAATTAGCATTTCAACTCTGCCTTTCATCTCAAGTAAATAGGAAATACCAGAAATACAGAGTCGCTCTAATTCCACACACTACAAAGTATCAGCTCCCCAGAACTTTGCTTCATACCACCACCTCATTTAAGGAGTGACTGCGACTGTACCCAGGGAAACTCCTTCTGCCAGAACCAAGTTCTGCAGAAAAACAGAGGCATCCTTTACACACTCTAGTTAGAGAGCCATCACCACAGAAGATGAGGAGCTTGACAGTTTTATTTCCTTCACGTTTTTTAATTTCTAATAATTTGAATCTGTTTCTGCCCACTTTGTATCTCTGAGCGAATGCATCAGTCTCTCACTGGGAAGTACTGCAGCCTTCAACACCTCCATCTAAATTAGGGGTTCTATATATTTGCCATGATTTTAGTTAAAAAGGAACTGTCAAAAGAGCTGAAGAATTTATAAAGCCTTGAAGAATTCACGTTCACAATCAACCATAATTTGATAAGTATTAACAACCTGTGGCATCCACATAGAAAACATCCCGATTCCTTCCTCCCTAAATCCTTCAGCAACATAGGAAGTTCACACACTGTTAATCAATTATGTTTGCAATTTGTATATGAATGAGGATGGTCTAAACCCATGCATGAAAATATGCACCTATGTGTGTGTATAACTATTCAGGTAGCCTGATTTTGCATATAACATGCAAGTGTATCAATCAGTCAGCTATTTTACATCTGCTTACTTGTTCCTAAACCATAAATTCTGATATCTGAGTTAAAGAAAGTGGAGATGATTCTTAATTTACAGAAGTGATTCCTGAGAATGCCAAGAACTTCAAACTCATTACCTAGTAGTATATTATATATATATATATATATATATATATACATATATATATGTAGTATACATATATATATATTAAAAATACCCATATATATATATGTATATATAAACACCTCTCAATGACAGACTGCAGCTCAGTCACATTTAAACCATAGACACAATTCTACACAGTCTGAAAGACAATAAAACATACTGTAACCACATAGAGCTTCAGAGGGCTGAACACTTAAAGGGGCTTCCATCAAACAGTCAAAGCAAAAGACACCTCAACTAAAAGACCCGTGAGTTTTAATTCTATAACTTCACCCTCCGTTATGTTGGTAAAACATAAATAATGTGGTAAATTAAGATGGAAAAATTCATTAGTGGTAGCCTGTGATCACAACCAATCTGGTTCCAACTCCAGTGAGGGAGAATAAGGGGAACAAGTAGAGAGCACTGAAGAGAAAGTACAGACTGCTCAAATAAAACAAAAGCACCCATGTAATCCGTCTTCCTTTCTGAGGAGGACAGTAAAAGAAAAAAGTATTCCCTAATTTTACGGTGACAGACAGAGAGAGAGAGGAAACAAGATACAGAAGAAGACCATCATAGTATGGGCTCCTATCCACACGGCCAGATAACTGTTTTCCCCTATTAGCATAGGAGAACATATCATTTCTCCTGTAACTCAAGTGACATTGGCATTTGTCCCATGCAGACACTCAGGGGTTTAAATGGTGCTGACATGACATTACAGGTCATTGGTATATCAGCACTATGTGCTTTTAGGGCCATCAAAAACACACAGAAACAGTTTAAATAATGCTATTTGAATGAAATGTCAAGGACTTAAAAGTTAGGAAATACCAGAATTAAGGTTGTCCACATAATTTTAATGTTTCTTCTTGTGAATGCAGTCTACAATTATATTATCACGTAATTCTGCTCCCCCAAGATACCAATTTTTATTCAGTATGCATGATGGAGATACCAGGAATAAAATAAAGACACTCATTTAACCTGATTCTGGCACTTCTGACTTTCAAAGGCCTCACTTCATTACCTAACTACAGTATTTCTTTGTATGCAATTTTCACAACATACAGAAGTACAGAAATCTCTTGATCATTTTAGCCTAAATCCATTTTGAATTGCTATCTAGAAACAATTTTGTTGAAATGATCCAAATTTCAACTTATAAGGTTTGCTGAAAACTGTCAATTGTCTTTCAAAGTAGTCAAACTCAATAAAAACAATGTGGTAATACATACATTCTAAATGAGCTTCCCCACTGTGAAATATTTGTAAACTGAGCACTGTGAATAAAAGATGTCCCATTTAGTTCTTATTACTGCCTTTCCTACAAGTCTTGTATTTTTTATAACTTTTTTTTTTTTTTTTTTTTTATGTTTGCCCCGGAACTTAGATTTCTTTTTTTTTTTTCCCCCCTCCTTCTGAAGACAAGAAACTGACATATTTTAGCCTCTCCAAAGCATATTTCAAACCCATTTCAATAAAAATCTGAAAATAATCTTTAGATTTATTTACCTGTTATGCATTTTATTAGATTTTCTTATGTGTAAGTTGGCCTAAAATAGATACTAAATACAGTATGTGAAGTCAAAACTGAAACTTATGAGATCCACAACTCTAGAGTTCATCTTTGTTCAGCACAGACTTCCACTTTAGCTTTCCCTCTCTTTCTCCAAGTCAGGCTTTACTCATATTGCCTCTTCAGCCACTACCCTTCAAGTGCTTAAACTATTTCATTTACTGTTCTTACAAATACCAACCATAAGTAACTGTCTTCCACTTTACTTTATACAATACAGTTCTGATACCTGGCAGAAAGTGAGTTTAAAAAAAAAAAAAAAAAAGAAGTATTCCCTAGTCTCTTGTATGCTATTACCACCAATGGTGAGCTCATCTTGTCTCCTGAACTGTGCAGGGTAAGGCATAATCAGACGGATGTCTCAGGAAAATCCAAGGTAATGAAGACAGTGGTGTTGATTCAGTAGGTGGAACCACACTCTTCCCCATGAATCATTTTGAGCCATTATTCCGGCAAAGCTTGAAGTACTCTGTTTTGAATGAGCTGTCAAAATGAAGCTGTGACCACTTAACATGGCAAGAGATGAATCAGAAAAGCAAAGCATTGCCAGTAGAAACTAAACACTCCTCAAATTTCTGCGGCTTAATAATGCAGGTGTAGGAACTGGTAGCAACTCCAAAGTACCAAACATCTCTCACATACAGCCACTCTGATTACAGAAAGAAACATTTCAGATAGAAGAAGCTGAGCAGAATTAGATGCCCTAATGCAGTGCTTAGAATCATAGCATATAGACAACATTCTTTACAGCAACACTCCCAGCGTTGCTAGGACAAGAGTTGCAAACCTGGCAACAGTGATGAGAACACTTCTTGTTTAAGTACTACCAGTGGACATGGGTTAACCCTGTACAACCCCTCAGCTCTACAACAACGTGGTTGTGTTGCTTGCACAATGTTTACGATGTTTACAGAGAAAGCTTTACTATATTACTTCCTATGATGCTCCTAAGGCAGGTTGCAATATCATTGCCTCCAGTGGACCAGACAAACCCTGCACTGGCTGTTGCTTCTGTCACGACCAGAATCAGCAGCAGAAAATGTACCCTCACACCTCAGTTCCTGTAGGCCACGATTTGATAATATAATACTACCACCAAACAGTATCTCAACAAACATACCAAAGTTCCATTTTCTATTCATACCATGTATCACTGAAAAGCATAGCAACTGCTAAATAACTCTAAATAACCCATTTCTGATTTCAGTTAAAGCTAGGCAATCCCAAACGTACTCCTTAATACTGAAGAGGAAACAAACAAGACCAGAATTTGGCAGTTGCATTATCTTTGGGATCCTTCAGGATGTCACACGATATGTAAACAAAACATTCCTTGGCCAAGAGGAGTGAAACCCCTCAATTTAAAGAAATCACTAGAATTATACTCCGATGTGAATTTTCAAATCTAGGTTTGTTTGGGGAGGGGGCATGAGAGCCTACAGTAAATGCTCTCAAATTACGTTGGTGAGTCATTTTGCAACTGGTGACCCTCATAACAATGTTCTCTCAGAGCCAATGTGATGCCACAGAGTGATTTGTCTGTTAAATTGAATCTTTGCCTCCAGATAGATAGATAGATATAAAGTTTATTTTGAAATGTCTCCTAGTGCCTCTGAGTCTGACTGATGTGAGATGTTATTTTGAACATGCCAAAGCATCTGAACGGCTCCAGTCCTTTCTTTTCAGCGTGCATTCCTTGATAAGTGGCAAAGCTTCCCACTTATCAGTCACTCAAAGTGACTGTGGCTGTCAGTTGTGTACAAAGCGCAATCAGTTTGGAAGCAGAGACACCAGCATTTTTCTTCTCAGCTTGAAGCAAACACGTTTTGACTGCTAGTCATTCAATTTTAAAGCATCTTCAATTAGGGGCGGTTGAAGATATAAAGAAAACACATCCTAAACACCTCCGCCAGCCAGCAGTAAAAAATTTATTGTTATCTTCTGCTTTACCTTGCTGCAGAGGCAGCAGTGGCAGCCTTTTTTGGCTTCACAACAAAAGTGCTCATGACTACGCACACTCCATATGGCCAAGATCACAGCCATAAAGAGTTCACATTCAGCTTCCCAAGCCACTTATACAAACTGCTGTGGTGCTTTCTGCTCCTGTACCTCTGCTGTGTAAATACCTGCATGGATACATGAACATAGCTCACATACACATGCATCCACAACCCCACATATTTTGAACAAAAACATTCACAAAATGACATGCATGCTCTCTACAGCCAATAAAACACTGATGAAAACCAGTAAAAAGACCTCGGTAATATTGATTGGGAAGGAATTGGGGAAAAAAAAAAAAAAAAAAAGGAGTAAGCTGGCAGAAAGGAGTAGCTGATAAGGAAAAGGGTGGGTAGCTGCCTATGAAAGATCAAAGTGTCAGGGAGCTGGAAATGGAAGAAAGAGGTACAAACTGTGGAGTGCCTCAGGGAGATGTTGAAATCGAAGAGTGTGTCTGAAAAAAGCCAAGGATTGGTAACACCAAGGATTGGTAACGCTGGAGAAAGCTTCATTGTCAACAAGTGCTGTTTCAATCATCTACCTCAGCACAGGCCAAAAAAACTGGTTTTATCTGATGAAAGCATATGCTTTCAATCCCAATAAATTCAAGTTGTACAAATCTCAAACAGATTCTCCTTGCCTGCACTGGTGCAACTACCCCAGTCAGCAAGTCTGGATTACATAAGAATGTACGAAAAGCCTGAGACTGAAGAAGATGCCTGCTATAGAGGCCATCTTTGGGAGCATAGTATACTGGCAGAAAACATTCCTCTGCACATAAATAAGTGTAGTCTTTTATGTGACCTAACTTTTAGGGTAATGGAAGGAAGTGAAGGTTACTCTAAAGCGCATGCATCATATCCTTCAGCAAAACACATACATTATTTGCTGAACTCCAAGAGCAGTTAGCTCATTCCGACTTCTAGCCTAGATTTTTCTTCTCACTCCTCCCTTTCCCTATCTCCTCCTCCAACCTCATTTCCCTTTTCTTCCTTTTTGTTTTGTTTTTTGAATAATTAATTTCCCAGGGGCTTTTCCCTGCTCAAGGGACAGGCAAGTTATTCTGATAACTGATAGGACATCAGCTGCAGAGCTTTTGTGAGAAACAATTGTTTAGCCTCTTTGCCGGCAACCTCGGTTGTTTGGGAAGAGGTTGGAAAGTCATGGGAAAAGCTGCAGTGTGACTCCTTCTTGGGCCTGTCTCACTGAATTCAGTATGCCCATGTTTATAAGTTGCTGGAAAACAGCTGTTCCTGACACATGATGAATTTGGACAAAATGTCCCCAACCTATCTATGAGCCCAGTCGGTTTGATTGAGAAGTCACAGCTTGTCATATCCACACTTGCAAAACAAAAAACAAAAACAAAAAACACACACACACACAAAAAAACCCACAAGAAAAAAAAACTGGCTCAGTGGACAGAGCCTGTTCCAAAAACATTTTGAAGTATGAGAAGGAAGACACTTTCTCACAGTTTCCTCCTGAAGAAAGGTCTCATTAAACTCCCACTAATATGAATAAGAGCCTTTTCACTAAGTTCAGTGGGAGCTGGATC
This sequence comes from Tympanuchus pallidicinctus, assembly GCF_026119805.1. Taxonomy (NCBI): domain Eukaryota; kingdom Metazoa; phylum Chordata; class Aves; order Galliformes; family Phasianidae; genus Tympanuchus; species Tympanuchus pallidicinctus. The sequence goes on from NW_026294744.1 coordinate 8,522,771, forward strand.
AAGCCCTCACTTCAACAGCTTTATTGTCTAGGAAGGAAACCTTTTGTCCTCACCTCTCTCTGATATGCAAAAAGGACTCTAATTACAGAAGAATTAATACTGTTCTGCTGTGCAATGGCTTGCAAAGAGGTCGTAGCACCACGAAGCATTGCTCTGCTGTCACTGACTTCTGAGAAAACCAGAGTTCCCAGGCAAATGATGATACAGAAGTAACAGACACTACTAAATTTGTAACCAACCACTTGTGTAGTGGTTGCTCATTTTTGTGTCTTGAATGAAGGATTCATCATGTATGACCCTTCAAAGCCTCCTAGAGAAATCTAGGTTATAATCACATACGAAGTTAGGAACCAAGAAAGAGATTTCACAAGTCCTTAAAGCTGTGCTGAGCAGCTCTACTCTCTACTCCCTATAGGCACAAACCACTCCAAGTATTTAGCTCACACAGTGGCCTTGCTGGAGTCTGCTTTCCAGAAGGACACAGAAAATGAAAGGATGAGTGTGCTGTACAATTTAGAGTGCAGATCTGTTGGAGCAGAGAATAAATTTCCAGATTTTCTCATTCAAACAGTCAAGTGTCTTCTTACAACAAGGAGCTACAGGTACTTTCTACAACTAAGTTTCATCTGTTATCATGCTAATGAAAATCTCAAAGTTTTCTCTAACAAAGAGAATGCAAACAGGTCTGAACAACAACCAGCCAGCTCTTGGTAAGAGATGATCATTAACCTGAGTAGTTCAAAAGCAACAAGAAGTCAACGCAACAGAAATTGTCTCCATAGACAACTGTGTGCACAAAATGATGGCATCTGAAGCACTCTAGAGGCAGGCCCTCTTACCGGTGCTTTGGAAGGCTGGAAACAAACCAAAGCCTCTTTGTGTTTGGAAAGTTCTGACAATAACAACTGTGTCATTTCTATCTTGGCACGTTAGGCATAAGAAATATTTTTCTGAACTTCTGTGTAACAAAGAAACCAAATCGTTCTTTCCTTACCCAAAAATACAGCTAGCTTTTGAAAAACAGATTTTGCTACAGTTAACCATCTTGCAGGAAATTCCAAGTGTTTGAGATTTTATTACATTCCAAACTGGAACAACACCTTAAACCTCACAGTTTAATAAGAATGGGAATATTCTGAATTGGGAACATATCAGCACAGCCAGACTTCTCCATCTACCAATGCAACTCAAGGGAAAAGCAATACTGTCAGGTGACAGTGGATGGGAAAGATGGAAATCTGGATCTACCCACGAACAGGAAGGCCTTGGAGCTGGGAGGACATCCAGAGCAGTTGAGGGATGCCAAAAAGCCAGGAAGCCTGTAATATGAAGAGTCACACAGTCTGGAGGGTGGTAGTGCCCACAGCCCATTTCAGACGAGCTGCCAGGGCCCTGCAAGTTTGGTAAAGCATTCACCCCAGACTCCAGAGGGCAGAAGCATACATGCCTAGTGCTACAGGGTGCTGAACTGTCTGCACGCCAATCTGGGTGGCAAGCAGAAGTTACAGCCTGCCCGACAGGCAGAGTGCTGAGGTCACCTTCAAACACTTGCAACAGAGCTTAGCCAGAATTCACTGGCTCTTCAGACACATTTCCTAACCAGAGGTTTCCTATCAGAACATCTTCTGACAAGTCTCTGGTTCTGAAGGAACATACAAATCCTATATTAAAACCCCATGTAATTAAATGATCGCTGTCTGGCAGGACACATTTCAGACAGCACTCAGTACTTGGGCTAAGGGCATCATCCAGAACTGAAACAAATTAGTAACTGAGTACTGGCACTATTCAACTGTGGCCCAGTGTAGAGACACCGTAAAGTGGTGCTGCTTATACATGCTGCTTTGAGATCTTAGTTATACACTATTGGCAACCTGGAGTGTTGCAAGATCTTGAGCTGGGCTCTCCAAAAAAAATTTTGACTAAAAATCAGAACAGTTTAAAAAACAACATTTGGCCTCTGTTTTGTTTGCCTTCTAATTTTGGAACTTGTAGTGTTTCATGGTTTCAAGTTTTGCCTGGAAATATGAGAGCTAGAAATTTACATTTTGAATAAATGAAAGCTGGCATTTTTGTCATCACATGACTTCAAAAGCTGGGGTTTGAGGAAAAAAACATAAAACACTGTCAGGTCTCCACAAAATTGTGAGATTAGCAACATTGGTTTTATCACAAGTTAGGCTGCAAGGTTGACCTATTTTACCAACCATGCCATACTGAATATGAATTGTCTTATGAATTTTAACAACTGGATTTCATTTATAATTCAATTAAAGTGACTTTTGTCACTGAGTTTCAAAACCATTCCTTCATCAACCTAGGCTAGTTTTTCTCTGAGCAAGTGGAAGATGTAAACTGTACCAAGGCCCCAAACTTTGCACTTTGGGGATACCCTTCAAGGCAACAAGACCACCTGTGCTCACTGGCTGTGTTCTGGAACCACCTTAGCACCACAGTAAAGGAACAACTAGCCCTCCTGATGGTGCAGCTACAGATCCCCCAACTGATACTCACTGAAGAGCAAGAGCACTACAAAGCCATTTGTGGGCTCCCAGAAAAGACAGGAGATGACACTGTGAGGTCGCCTAAAGCCTTGAAGGACTAAACCAGATTTTGTCCAAGAACTTGCTGGACAGTCAATTGTGTCTACATGCTCTTTCCTCAGCCTGCATATCAGCACAGAGCTGTTCTGAAACACAGCCTGAAATCTCCAGGGCTGTTGGTGCATGAGAGCAAATGAAACAAAGTTTCAATTTCATTTCTGGTAAAATAATGAAACTGAGGTGTACAGGGCAGAAGATCCCAAATATTCTGCCAGCAGAAGCTACACAGAAAAAGAGATCAGAACTGGAGGCAGTGTGCATGGGCAACTGCATTCCAAAGTGGCAAAAAAGATGGGAGAAAGCTTAGTTCAGTCAGAGAAACTCACCCACCCTCACAAACCAGGTGTAGAACTTTTTTTTTTTTTAAAAAAAAAGTAGCCAAAAATTATTCTAACAATATCCCAAAACATAAATATAGATCATGTTTTAGCATTGAGGTTATACAAATTCTTGACTTCAGCCTTATCAGCAACTTTTCCCCCATTTAGCATTACCTTTTACTTAACTCTCTACATGAAGACAACATGCTAGTCTTCCATGTTAGTGGAAATGCCTTCCAGCTACTCTGGAAGAAAAGGACTTGGAAAAGATGCAATGTCAATTAGACACTCATGTGGCAGGTACACATTTCCAAGCTCAAGTAGCTAACGCATCCTTTCCTTACAAGCAGAGAAGCCATTGAGCTGTACTTAAACTCAGCATTTGCAGCACTGTGTGTGTACTGATGACTATATGCTGGAGTGGGGAGAAAGGGGAATGTTTCCAAGTTAGAGCACTTAGAGAAAAGAGTCATAAATCATGGGGTCAGTCAGGTTGTGCTTTCTTTTAACCTTAGGGTATTATGTTTTCAATACAATATTTCAATAGCTTTTTTCTCTGTAATAATTTATCTGGAATTATGGCTACTCTTACAAGCTTAGAAAAAATTGGCTCAAGCAAAATGAATCCTTTGTCATAAATAGGTTGTGTTCATAACTGCAGCCTAATCATTCAATTGCACATAAGTCAAATAGTTATCCAGACTTTGTAGGAATATTTCCCTGTCAATAAATCTAACGCTATTTAAAAACTCTGGGCCAATGTGACAGCAGCCCGTTAGATTAATTAGGGCAAGGTCAGAAAACCTGAACTCACAGCTACATTCATGTCAGAGTTTTGTTCCACCCACCATAACCTGATTGTAAACTCACCAACCATTTTAAACACGGGCATGTTGGGGTTACTTCATTGTCTCCACTTATATACGAACACAGATTCCTACTTTTTACTCTGACCACAAACAACTACACATGCAACTGAGAAGAAATGCACTATATTGAATTCACTGATGGTGGAGTTTTTAAATTATTTTTAAATGATTTCTTTTTTTAGAGACTTGACAATAGTTGGACTGCTACCAGGGTTCAAAAGACCACGAGACCATACATACAGTGGAACTGTCAAGAAGCAGTCAGCAAAATCCAAATTTCACTACAAATGGATCATCTCTGTGGGAATGAGAGGACAGTATTGTCTCTCTGCCTGTTTAATTCTTGACCTTTATCATGTGACCATCCAAAAGGAGAGTGCTCAAATTTGATGGGCTTTGTGTGAAGTAGACCCTGGAGGTGAAATTCTGACCTTGACAGGGTCGATATTTCATCCAAAATCCCTTGGGACAGGCCTCCAAATCATGTCTTAGGCTTGCAGCTTGTATCAGATGATAGCTAGCTGACTTTCATTTACTCCTGACTTAGGTCAAACTTGGATCAGGGATCAAGAGATGAAAGGCTCTATATCTCATTATCAATAATCAGTGTTCTCCACAACCCTAAAAAAAGACATACTTCATTCTTATCTACAAGACCTTAAAACTTAAAAGGGTTGGGGTCAAATTATGTTACTTCAATTTATTTATATTCACTGCTTATAAAACAACTTCCTCTATCACTCTCATAGCTAAATGCTAAAAAACATAAATACTTCTCTTGCTAATGTGGAGGTTCTGCTATTGTTCTTTATGAGCATAAAAGACAATGCAATTAAAAGAAATTAAAACGAAAAAAATTCTCCCACACACCATTTTAAAAGAGAAAAAAGAAAAAAAAAAAATCCACAAAAACAGAGATCAAACCTAATCCAGGCCTTCTAACATCAAAACTCTTCTTAGCAAATGACATCTTGTATACGTGTTGCCCTGTAACATAGGAGTGAAACCTCACCAGAAGTTTTTCGCAGTTACAGAAGTCCTGATACTGAAGAAGTATCATTTGAAATATTAGCCACTTTTTTGCTAGCACGAAGCTATGCAACTCCTCTGATTTGGCTGGAATTATGCTTTTGTAAAGCAGCTAAGGATATGGCTCATAATTTTAGGCAACTAATTCTAAAGCATTTTGGAAGGAAGATCCTGATGTTACCGAACAAACAGAACATAACATCCGCTTCCACACTGATTGCATTGCTCTGTAAATAACTGCATACTTAAACAGGCAGAGATTCTACCATGACTCTAGATAGCTGTAAATGTCAGACCCCTTCTTTCTTATTTCTTGTAAACCTTCACAGACAAACTGATTTGCATTACATAGAGAACAAGGCTATGCATACGTACATGCAGAAGACAAGTACTGAAATATTGCCATGGAAAGAGACCTCCAAATGTGTCAAGGGAAGAAAAAGTTAAATAAAGTTTACTGGTTACACTACATTAGAATTTTTTTTTCTCCTACCAGGAGTAAACACATAGATGCCTAGAACCTACAGGTAGATGCCTACGCTCCTAGAGAGCCCAGTTGCTCTCTAGAATCTAACCAACCTTTAGGCCAGTTTGTCACACACTTACTTCACCTAATACATTGAAAGTTTCCTGACTTTCAGGAAACTTGAGGCAATGGGAAGGAGAGGCTTGATTACAGATCACTGAAGAGAACTGATTCAGCAAAGCCTCAAAAACAGATTTGGAAGAGATCACTGCAATCCAATACACTTTAGCAATGTTTTTTGCCACTCCTGATTTAAACCTGAAGAGCACTTTCAGAGGATTTTATCCTGCAAATCCTTGCTCACGCTACCAGCTCCTCTCTCATCTGCTTCCTGATTCCTGTAGGAGTAGTGTTAATCACTCCAGGCCTCCCAGAAATTTTTTTCGCTTAATGACAGGTAACATCATCATGTGTTTCCATAAATAAGATGTAAGCCATCTGCAGAGATCCTTAAAGATACTGTGACAATAATGCCAGAGGGAAAATATGAGGGAACAGAAAGGAAGGGGTAAAAGGGATATGGGTGGAGATACAATCTCTGACCTGGATCTGCTGCTGAAGAAGGTTAATTTTGTGTTGCTGCTGCAGGAGTTGCTGCTGTTGTCTTGCAATCTGTGGAGAAATTGCACAGAAGTAATGTGAGATATGCATCATCATTCCTAAAGTTGTTGCACAGCAAACTTCAACCCTGCTTGGTCCTATCAGCTGCTAAGTTAAGAAACCTTCATGCGTGGGTGGCAGCAGCCTGGACTGCCACTGAGCCAAGGGGCTCATGCTCAGGAGCATTCATAGCAAACACTGGTGTGAAAGGAAATCTTACCAAAAAAATGCTGTTACGGATGTTAGGAGGAGGACTGACAAAAATCTCTCTCATTACCAGAAGTGGTGCTGTTAAGTAAAAAAAAAAAAAAAAAAAAAAAAAGAAAGAAAAGAAAAAAGGAGCTCCTCCCTGCTGAAAGAGGAGAAGAGGAACAATACTGGGAGAGAAGATGGAAAATAGTAGGGGAAGGCAGAAAAGGCAAGTAAAAGGAAGATGGACAGTAAAATTATTTTTATTCTTGGTACCACCTATGCAAAATTTTCCAAGAGAGGAAATGGGACACTCAGGAGACATTGGTGTATTTCACGGGTGTAGAAACAGACACAAAGAGACTGGAACAGGGTTTGGGATAATGACTGTGACAGTCAGCAGAAAGGAGCCTAAGGGGCAGAGCCAGTTACATGGCTCTACAATGAACCTGATTCACACAAGTTGATGGGGTAGTTACACACCTCCTCTCAAAGTCATGTGCGTTTTCCCTAAGGACTTCCAACCTTTGCCTAATGACTAGGAGTTGTAGCATAGATATATTTTGCATACGGTGAAGGAAAAAGCAGGCAATAATGTAATCAAATCAGAGTTCTTAGAGGATGAACAAACATAAACCATGATATGTCTCAAATTGAAAAAGCAAACTCTGAAAATTTTCATCTGAGTCATCACAAAAGCTCTGCTCTCATGAATAGCTAGCACAGCAGTACAAACATTAAGGAGTATTGCTATTCTCCTGTGGAATGTGTACACATCTCAGGGTCAGATGGGAACTTATATACACTTACTGGGAGGAATTTTGTGCATTCTTCCTCTCAGGTGCTTTCTTTCATTTCTGTTATTAAACTATTAACGTAAGAAACACTCGTTCATAGCTAACTCCACATCTAAAAGATTGTTCTCTTTCTAGAGCATCTTTTTAAGTAACCAAATAGATTTTATCAATATATTTTTAAGAGTTCATTTTAAATTCTATACAACAGAATTATACACATTTTCTCAAATTAAAATAAATCCTAATAAAAACCCTGAAGCATTTTTTCCTTTATTTTTCCATTTCCTCCATTTTCTTTTTCACTCTGGGGTCGTTCAGTCATCCTGTAGCAGTGATTTCTTTAATAGTTAGAGCAAAGGGAAGACCTCCTGCAGGATGCCTCCTAATGGGGGGATTCTGCCACTTACACCCTCACGCCTTCCTCCATTTTCTCCATGCAAACAACAGTGTGATACAACTTGGCTGGTTTCACAAGTATGTCACTTTTTCTGCTCTCTGTGGGATTTCAGGTGCGAGGCCAAAATACAAAGCATTTAAGATAAAACTTTTAATAGAGAAAAAAGGGAAAAACAGAGCCAGAATATCTGAAGATGTCAGCAGTGCTTTAGAATCTTAAGATTTGTTAGCTAACATACCAATATTGAAGTATGACAACCATGACTGAATGTGCAGAGTACCATTAGTTTTATTACAAGCTGAGATACATGCTCAGATAGATCAAATGCTTCCTGATAGGAGGTAGTAGAGTAGACTACTGACAAAATTTTAAAGAAGGTGTCCAAGTATTGTCTGTTCAGGTAAAGAAATGGGCATCCATTTCCATTAAAATTCACATGGTACAGATTTGTTAGAAAAGTTGTGGTTTTGCATAAAATAAAATGTGTCAGTGTGTTCGCAACGGAACTGTTCATGTCCAAAGGCACGTTTATGTTTTCAGTGGAGGGAATATTTGCAAGAACTGAAAATCAAGCCTCTCAAGTGTAGAAGAAAAAACGTCAAATTTCTTCACTGACTTCATATTGTTCCCCAGTTTTTTTCCACAATTGGCAATACAATCATTTCATTTGCCTCATTACAACCCAAATGCTACATATTGAACACCACTGAATACAAGTAGCACTTGAGATTTTGTAGGAGTACTGAATTTGCACACTTATTTACACATACTTAAAAGAAAACAAAACAACAACAAAAAATATTGGAAGAGAATACCCCTGAACTGGAATATATATATATATATACATATATATATACACATACATATATATACAAATATATATATACATATATATATACACATATATATCTTTGAAAGACACAGTACTGTATATTGCAACTTAAAGCAGCATTCCAATTTATTTTTGCTCACATTTCTTCACCTAAGAAAACAAATATTCAAGAAAAAAAAAAGAAGAGGTGAGTAACAACCTTAGGAAGTATAAATCCTAAAAGATAATCTGCTGGGGAGACCTTCTAGAAAACGATTTTAAGCCGAAAGCCACCATAATAATCACTCACCTGTTCTTGTTGCTGCTTAGCCAGCTCCATTTGCTGGCGTTGCTTCTCGATCTGTGAGGCAGCCAGTTTCTTCTGTTCATCATGAGCTGCTAGCAGCTGTTCTCGCAAACTGGTCAGCTGATTGATCATACCCATGAGCTGCCTTTCTTTCTCAGCGAGGCTTTCTGGAGTCCCTGGGCATCATATGGTAGGGGGGAAAAAAAAAAAAATGGAAAGAGAAGAGAGGAAATTCAGAGCTAGTTAGGTTTTGCAGGTTCGGTGTAAGCAAAGTTTTAGCTGAACCAAAGAGCTGCAGCCCCCTGCAATTTATGGCACATTATGGCCTGTCCTTCCTCAGGAAAATGAACCATGAAGGATAATTCCATATGCAGACTTTGATCCAGGTCCCCCTTCAATATTCTCTTGCCCATTCATCTACTTTCTGCTACCTATCAGCTCAGTAGGGGAAAAAATATTGCCTGCTCTGAGTTTCAAATTTTAAACCTTGTTTACATTTCACAGGGATCAAAATTAACATTTCCAGTTCTTATAAACTACTGAGTTTTCAGCAGAAACTTATAACTAAGACACTTGCAGAAACTGTAAGGTCCACATTAACCTCTCTCGTATATTTAGTGGAAAGCAGGGGGGTCCCCTTGGGGTGGGACCTCTCAGCCTCCTCGCTGGTACTCCCACAGCACACAGCCACTACATCATTCCCATATGTCCTGATGAGGATGAAGTGATAAAGTATTTAAACTGTTAAGGATGAGTACTGCTGCCCTCACCATCAATTAATATTTTTAAAGGAAAAAGCCTTGCAGAAGCATACCAGAAAAACTGACTTAAGTGCAACTCACCATCTCTCACGTTTACTGTCACTAGATGCTTTTTAAAGGAGGACACAGACACATAAAGGAGGACACAGACACAGGAACTGACTAACCTCTATCTCTAAATCATTCAGTAAAAAGCCCTCCTTCCACCCAGAATGACAGTGATTATAAGGGAAGGGAAGAAAAAATTCCAAGAAAAAAAGCTATGAATCACACACTAGAAACAAACAAAAAAATGCACTATTAGTATATCTAGTATCATTATACTACAAATTTAAGAGACCAGAAAATATGCGTAGCAGCTAATCCACAGATATCTCCAATACCACCACACCCTCTCATATGAGTCAGAGCCATGAAACCTTTTTCAAAAAACCCTCAGGAAAGGATTAGGACCACCTATCCCTATGCCTCCTCCGAAAATAATCTGCTTTTGGGGACAACCCTGCCATACAAACCTTTCTAAAATGCAGGAAATGCTCTTCTGCCAATGTCACCAATGCTCTCCAAGAGGAAAACAAACAAACAAAAAAACCCCAAAAAGCAAAAAGAGAGAGAAAAATTTGGCGACTACACTAAATATGCTCCTAGCCAACTATCAGTCAGACACGGAAAAGAGCTACTTGTAATAGCTCATTCAGTCTGCCCCTCTGCCAGTGCAGGAATGTTCTCTACAATATATTTACTACAGCTTTCGACACTGGATTGAAAAGTCTAAAAGACTGAATCATCTACTTCACGCTTTGGAAGACGCCCACAGCCCTACAGGTGCCACCGGTAGGGTTATTCACTTGATATTTAGTTTCATTTATATTCACTGAATTTCATCTTTGCACTTCCAAGCAGCATCCCATTTCCTACTTAAGCAAAATCCTTTTAACACATTTCTAGATAATTATATACATTTGGGAAAACACTAGGAATACATATTTTCATATAAAGGAAACGTAACTTGATCTCCAACATCTTAATAAAAAATGAATCTAGGTAGAAATATCCCTATTACAAAACAGAGGGCTGCAGCAGAACATTCTCTGTAGTAGGAGCTGGAAACTTGAGAGTTGAATGGAAATAGCAACCACAGGACTTAAAACTCTTCTGTTAAAGGCTGGGAGAATTAGAAAACGGCTAAAATACTAATGCAGGCAAAGAAAGCACTTTTTTTTTTAATTTCAATAATTGGAGAGAATTGATTTAAGTGATGCACTTGCCACCTGGATGTATAATTAGTTAGCAGTGCTACTGCCACTCTTCTACCCTTCATACATTCTTCTCTAGGAAAAAGGGTACAGAGTTCCCAAGCTCACAGCAGAACTACTTGAAAAGACAGCTCCTTCCTTACCCTATCAACTGCTAGCAGTTCACTTCATTGTAATATTCATCTAATGACAACTATCAGTATATTCTCTCAGTACAGCACAGTGTACCACACTGAGATATTTGAAAAAAGAAAATATTTTCTTCTCAACTTCTATGAGGGTTCATGAGTGTGAGGGAGAAGAAAATACAGAAAGAAAGAATACAACAGGTTGCTAGTTATAACCCTTAGTAGGGTTAGAAAAGTGCAATTGCTCTCAAATAATTCGTTTGAGAAATGCAGTGATGCACATTGAAGATACTTAGCCAGGACTGGCTCAGCAGTGCATTCTGAGATCCCATAGTAGCTTTCGGATGGGAGTCAAAATGCATTCTGTAAAGCTAAATTAATTTGATGGGTGGAAAAACACTTCCACGTGTGTGGACTGACAGACAGATGGGTCACAGAGCTCCTCACAGCAGCAGCAGAAGACACCTCAGTAGTCAGTGCCATCCTCTCCAGCTCCCACATGCAAAAGCTCTCCACGCGCACCCCAGCAGCAACTTGGCACAACCAAACTGCACGGGCAACCTGCTAGCACAGCTCTTCTGTCATCTTGCTCCTATGGAGGAGCAAAAAGCTGCTTGCTTCCCTGGAGCACAACAGCTAGACCTATGCTACACGAACAAGGGAGACGGTTTGGGTGAGTAACAAGTAGCCATGGAATGCTGCTGACAGCCAAGCCCAAGCTATAGGCGTACCATGGCTGTGCTCCCACAGAGAAACACAGAGGAGCTGATCTCCTCATTGTTACTATCTTTTGGAGCAAGTTTGAAATGCCCAGAGGGGGTGCTTCATGTACTAACTTGGTATGTACAGTACCAAGTCTTTTGGCTTATCAGCTGGAGTGGGAGTAGTCTGGCAGAACCATTGTTTTTGTTGAACAATCTGAGACCATTAATAAGCTGGAAGGGAGAATTTATCACTGTCAGCTTTTAAGAAAATACTTCTTTGGAGAATACTTTGTGGAAAACACAGCTTAGCCACTTTTATGTGATTACCTTTCCAATAACTTTAATAACATTAAATTGTAATATTGAGTCTTCAAGGTACCTTTCCTTGCAAAGCAAGTACTCAGCCATATTGCCAAACAAGCAGTAAATTGGAAAAGATCAAAACTACTATCACAGTTAGTTTTGAAGGTTTTTTTTGCTGGTGGCTTATAGAATTGTAAAAGCTAAAAAGAAGAAGAGTTTTTGAATCCGACTGTCTTGGTCATAATGTGAAGTGTTTGATATTTTGCATTTTGCCCTCACTATCTAGCACCTTTTCTATAATTTCTTTTGTGCAAGGAGCTAACGAAACTGCAATTTAAAATTGCAGTATATAAATGACTTTGTTTGCATAACAAATGAAGACCAAACAATACCCAAAAGTTATATACACAGTGGTGAACAGCTTTGATCACTACAAGACTATGAGTATGAACTAAAATGCACTACCAAGCACTAGCTGCCATTTTTATGTCCATTTCTCATTGCTGTAAATTATAGGTAGACAAGAAGAGCATGCTTCTGTCCTGCCACCACTCTGTGCTCTCTCTTAGCGAGTATGAGAAGATCCAAACTTTCACCATTTGAAACCACTATTTGTACAACTGCAGTACTTACAGTCTGCATTGCAGTATGACTGGAAGGTAAAACAAGTGCCTATCACTGCAGTGTACAGCTTGACAGCAAGCTAGATCACTTCACACAGGTACTGAGCAAGGAGAGTGGCGCATACCAATGGCCGCCTCAATAATGACTCCTGACTATCATCAGATTCGCAATGAGTAGATATTGCATATTTTGTGTTTAACAAACCTTTCACCCACCCGGCCACCCTGCCTTTCAGAGGTTGCTGTAGGCACGTGTTCCATTTTCTCTGTACTCTACCATTGCAGTGGCAAAATGGGAGTTTCTCACAACATAGCAAAACAACAGACAACAGGCATCATCGTATGCACTACAATGGGAATGGCCCAGGAGAAGACACTTTCCAGATGCACCATCTTATACCAGATGCACCATTCTCTACCACCACAAAAAGAGATCCAGAAAAAAAAAAAAGTGTTTGTGGATACAACACCCACAGCAGATGGCAATAAAAGAAGACTCAAATTAGTGGCATTCTGTATCGCCAAATCTAAACTTCATCTCACATCAACACTACCCATAATAGTGTTTCAGTAGGAAAAGAAATTTACTCAAATGTGAAATAAGCTATTACGCATTCTTAGTTCTGATTCACAGTCTCAGACTGGCAGTGACAGTAACATTTTAATAAACATTAGAATGAAGACACCAATATGACCAAATGACACACTTAAAGTGAGAAAACGAACAGGAGAAACCTTGGCATATTCATCCATAACAGAACCAAAGGAAAAAAAAAAAAGAGGCAGAGAAACTCCTTTTGCAATCCAAAAAGTAAATACTTTATCGTAATTTATTAGACAGAATGAGAATGTAAATGAGAATTTGGGAAAGCCAATATTTTCTTTAACAGGCACTTGAAGCATTTGCTGCAAATGCTGAAGTGATCAGGCTGTTTGCTCACAGCCAGCCCACAGATCTGCTCACAGCCATGCAGCTCCCAGCACATTCTACAAGGGGCAAAGACATGGCCAGGCGCTCCCCAGTCTCTGAGCCATGCCACAATTAAACATCCAGGAATGTTATCAATCAGAGGCTTCCCCGCACACACGCAGACAGTGAAATTCATCCCTCCAGTCAGTTTACTATCGAGGTAATTACATAAATAGCTTTTGAACTGTCAGCATCTGTCTTTCAAAGAAAAATCAAAGAAAACAATGCGCGAGTAGAAAGCCTGGAAGACACAATAATATTGTATTATGTTCGTATCATTAACTGTAGTTACAAAAGGAAAAAAAATCCTCCTGTATCTACAAAGCTTTGCAGAAGGAAAAAAAATTAAATGGAAATAAGAATATTTTGAAGTACTCCATGTTCAAATAATGATAAAATGTATAATAATAACTAGAGCACACAGTACAGAGCATTTTTTAATTTCAAAGCATTAGCTAATTGATTCTCTTCAAGACTGTCAGCAGGTAGAAAGGTATGCATTACCTTTACATATGAGAAAACAGAAGCTTTAAGTTTCAGAAAATTGCCTGAAGCCATTCTTAACTTCAGGGACTGTAAGCTGTTCTACTGCTGGCCTTCTTCAGAAAAGCCACAAATTTCTTTATGCACAGTATATAAATACTTGCATCTCTGCTTGACCCTTGATAGCAGCCAGGGTCCTACCTAAAGGAGCCTTGGGAATGAAGAACTCACTCTAACACTCTAACCAAGCAATGGGACTGTGCTGCCAACTTAGCTCTGATGTTGCTCTGATGAAGACATAAGTACAGCCCATAAACCAGCCAAAAGCTGAGCCATCTCCAGGCATTTACTGCAGTGATGCATTTTCCAGTGAAATTTTTAAGGCCAGAGATGTAACAGTCTCAACACAAAATTGAAGGAGTCAAGAATGATCTCTCTCCAACTGAACAGCCTATTGATGAAGATGCTCTCAGAAGAGTTAAAGTTCTCCTAGCAATAACATTATTGTATCTGAAAAAGAAATAAATACATCCAGGCAGTTGTCCATATAGTGAGTATCTTCTCTTGAGGGTTTTATTCCAGTATATTTTCTTGAGATTTTCATTCTCATTCCATTGTCAACTCCTTGTCTTCCCTCACCCCAATTTTACTTCTGCTCTGTCACATCAGGAATCCAAACGCACTAATATTCCGTCCCATAAGAAGATCAGGAAAGTAAAATAGAGAGGCTGCCTCTTCTAATGAAAAGCAAACTAATCTTTGTCACACCTTCCCTGAAAGACCTACTTAGAACATGATATTAATTTTAAAGAGGAATATTCTCCCCTTGCTGCACAGGCGGACCCGCTGCTGACGTCACCTGGAATTGTATATGTGAGGCAATGGGGAGCTCCTGTTACGCGCTTTCGGAAAAGGTGGTCTGATAACAGATGTAAGCAGCTGAGGTAAGTTCCGAATTTAAACTCTTCTTTTCTCTGTCTTGCAACAGTAATGTCAGATGTTTATGACCAAGCAGTGAGTACGTACTTGAAGTTCTGTATCGATACGGTACTACGGGCGGGTGTATTTGTGGGTGGACTCGGGCAAATGGACATTTGCACATGTGCAAACTCCCTCGATGCTTCCCTAATCAATACTTCAGGGAATGTTTTATTAAAGACTGGCACACAGCTTTTCAAGCCAGTAAATCTTGGGGCTGCCAGGATGTAAACATTTAAAAACTGGCATTTTTCATTAAGCATTTAAGCCAACTTCGCTACACAATGACTGCCATCACTTACAGCTACCTACCTTGCTAAATTAAATGACTTCATGTGATTGATATGGGAAGTCAGCTTAATAAAAGAAAACTTTCTGACTGCTTTTTACTCAGCAGGCTGCCGCTACCAGAACAAACAAATAAAGAAAAAGCCCAGAATTCAAACCTGTTTGCCTGTACCCACAGATTTATGTAATGAATCTTTTTTGCTTGCAAATAGAAGTCCTTTTTACAACAGCAAGTTCAAATGAAGTTAAATATTTCAGCCTGTGGATGTAATATTTTAAGTTTCAATGGAAGACTTTGCAGAATGAATAAAAACAAATGATGAACAATTACCGTATTTTGCCATTACTACCCTCAAGAATTAATATTCTGTGGGAACAAAAACTTAGCTGTTTGCTCTGTAACAGCCCAACACATTACTGTTTCGCAATGCTGGAAAAAGATGTCAGTGAGCATTCTTCATTTGCTGTCATAAAAAGTTTTGGTACAGTAGACTGCAAACAAAGCTTGGTATTCAACCAGGTTAGTAACTTACTGTCAAGGTTGTAAAAGGAATAGACAATGTTTGTGTTGAGATTATTTCTCAGAGGCTTTTCTTTGTTGGATTGCCTAGACAAGAAGCTAGGACTCGGCTAGAGAAACAGCATTTGCTAGAGGAATTGTATGCAGTAGCAGTATAAACAGTAAGAAATATGTATGTGTATTTGCTTTATTTTGACAAACTGGTAATTGTAGCTCAGCAACATTCATCTCCATCAGCACATCTTTGAGGTAATTTTAGTACAAAGAAGAACTGGTTTAATTCCCTTTTGTCATCCAGCACTCTGCATGATGTTTAAATATAGTGGTTTGGCCTCCACATGTTCAAACAAAATAAAGCCACTGGCATTTGCTACTTTAATTAGTTCAATTTTATTCTGTTTTCTCCATTAGTAATACTTATAAAAATAAAAGTTGTAGTTGTTCTGAATAGAACCTAATCTTTTTCCTGATCAAACTGAGCATCTGTAAGAAAAAAGAAACATCAACAACAAAAACAAAAAAAAAAAAAACAAAAAACACCCACAAAAAAAAAAAAAAAAAAAAACCAAAAAAACCAACAATCTTGCTTTGCTACAAATTCCCATTTTTTGCATTTTAGATGCTTTCCTCTAGCCCTCCTCTTCCAAAGATGCTGCCCCCAACCAAACTCCCATCCTAGGGTCAAATAGGAGCAGCTTCATCCAGTCACAGTCTCCATTTCAGACTTTCATTTGGCCTGAATTCTGCGTTGGTGTGGCTCAGTTGGCACTGTCTGCTGCTCTGCAGTCTGAGAGTATCATATTGCAGTGTGATCAACCTCCACTAATTTCAGCAGCTGCCAAATTTCCTCTCGAAACGTAGGTTCCCCTGTGTGCCACTGGGCAGGTTCCCCCTCCAGCACTTTTGAGATATTAGCAAAGGACTAAAGCCCTCTGTCAGCAAATTGCCAACTATTAAACACCCCCCAAAAATACGCACAAAGAAGGTTGGAATAAATATTGAATTTATCGCAGTTAAATGCCAACGACCCCGCATGTCTTACCTCCTTCACTTATGACTTTGTCACCCTCCTTCTCTCCCCACTCCAAATACAATGCTACACTACCCACAAAAATTAAAAAATAAATAAATAAAACAAAAAAAAAAAAAATCAACACATCCATATCTGACAGAAGTTTGCAAACATTTTTCAATCATTACTTTGCAAATGCAAAATTTACATAGCTCCCATGAAAGTGTTCGGCTTTCACACATCTCCCGGGGATCTCTGTTTTATTAGTCAAAGGTTTAAACCCAGAGCATTCCCCACGAATAATCTCTCTCCCTTCTCCCCCGCTCCTTCCTGTCCACATCTAAATGCAAAATTCTTAGCTTTCTTGCCTTCAGTTTACAGATTATGAGATCCAACATGTCACTCACTGGATTACTGCACTTAACCTGAGCACTACTCGAAGCTTACTTGTCTTCAACTTGTCCAGTGTTACTTAAATGGAATTATCCATCACAATCCATATAGCGAATCTGCATAGCCCACTTATCTCAAGATTCTGTGTGTCACCTACCAGATTATCCGTTTTAATCCATACATTGAATCTACATAACATATGTCTTTAATTCACAGGCTCTGACGAGCTATAGTATCACTGAATGGATTATTTCTCTTTATCCATTATTGGCAGCCCTAAAACCATTGACTGCATACTCTCTCGTGCCCCATCTTCCCAACATAGAGTAAGATTAGAGCCTGGGCAAACATGGCCCCATCATCCATCAGACACAGCGGGATGTAATACCTGCACCGATACTTCATGTTACTTGGAGCACAGGTTCTCGAACAAAACAAGTATCTGTGTTATCATGCATTAAAGATTAGGATTGGTAGGCTAATCTTGCTTTCAATTACACTCATAAATCTGGAGTTACCCCAGTAAAGTCTTTCAGATTTAAGTGGATACAAAGAAGAGCTGAGTTTACCCTAAAGACAAACCCTTTGACATTGAGTGCAGAAAATAGTTTGCCAGGCTTGGTTAGGAAGTAACCTGTACAACTGAGAGGGATTTTTAAACAACAAAAAAATCAAGTTCAGGCTTGCCCAGTCTTTCTTGAAAGGTTCAGGCGCAATCACTATGAACAATGCCTTCACTTCAACAGCAAACCAACTCAGAAAGATTAGTGACAAAAGTCAGTTCAGCCTTTTGTTCCACACACCTATTCAAAATTAGCTAAGTGGGGTGCATACAAAATACGTGTTTATATTTCTTGACAACCCTTGATAAGTGGGAGATGAACAAGATTAGCAGAAGGGCTTTGTGTACACTGGGGAAGTTTTAACGAGATTTCTCCTCGTGGCTGAAACTGTCTCACTCACATCCACAGCAGCCAGGCCAGGCCGCACATCTCGCCATGTACCCAGAGGCCAGCAGCCGTCTCCAAAGCTTGCTCTTGGGCCTTGTCTGAGCAGTGAAACTCAAATTTCACAGTTGTTTCTAACTATGGGTATGGCCACTGATAGCAAAGAGCCATCTCTCAGTGGTCCACCCTGCACGTTGCACCTCCTGCAGTCAGTAACTTCGCTTTGGAGGAAAGCAACTACTGTCACCTCGCAGTTCCCAAACAGCAGCAGGCTCTGCTGAGAGCAGGGAGGGCTGTAATTCTCTTTCCTGGAGAGCACTGAAGCTCTCTCTGCCTCACTGACGCCAATAAACTGCGTTAGCCGTGAGCAACTCAGAGGCTTTTTGAGCCCCTTTCTTGAATACGATGGGTGTAAGTTTGAACATACTTTAACCAATTCACTATACAGTTTTATGGTTTTATCTTAATATATATCCACTCAATTACATGTTTGTATGCTTTACTACAACAAGATTTCTTAAGAAATCTCCATTTCTAAACTGAGAGGCAGCCCTATACTGCCTCTCTAAGCAAACAGAGCCATTCAAACTAAATTTCAAACTAAATTCCCAGATATGACAGGTTCTTTGCTCAATTGTAAGGGCATTCCCTTCCTGTACCTTTTAATCAAGCCCTGGAACGTACTATTAGTACTATTAGTACTTTAGTCCCTCGACATATGTAGATCCTTCTAACTAAGATCTTGAAGTTTGTAACTAAGCTTCTGCAGATACTCTCGCTTTTTCCCATTTTTAGAAGTGTGCAGCTGAAGAAAAGGGGGCTTGAAGTGGCTGCTGAAAGTAACAAAGCAAGTGAAGAGGAAGAACTGAATACAAAACTAAGGAGTCTGGCAACTTACTCTAACCATCCACAGACTTCCTTATCTTTAATAAAACACTATTGCTTTCTAACTTATAAGAAATAACACTAACAGAAAATAAACTCTTCATCTTCCTTTCTCTTAACCTCTACCAGTGAATAAAATTCAGTGTGAGTACACAAACTTGGGCATTAGCAATATGTAGTCCAGCGCTGAGACTTTAGCAGATGACATACTAGAACTCCCCCAGATTTAATGAAAAACACAATGAAATTTTGAACAGTTATGTGGAAAAAACTATTCAGCGCATAAGACAGTTGGGCAGTGCAGATTCTAAGTGCTGTCCACATTCCAGGGTGTATTAACAATAAGACACTAGTTGTGCAGCGTTTCCAAATATCACTAATATAGAAATGAAAGAAAAAAATGCAACTGCCAAGACAAATATAGAGAGAAGTTAATTAAAAACTCACAACTGGAAACCTTAATAACTGCACATTTGTATAGAAGGACAAAACCTTCTCTAGCCTAATATATGTGTGATTGTACACGCATACGTGACTACAGACAAGCTTCACTTGCACACCTTTCATGCTATCTCACTAAATACAGCTGCAATACAGCTGAGCCATTGTTCGTTTGCAGCTCATGGCTGGCGGTGCCATGAAAACCACATTCCTGGGCACTAAATAATCAGCCTTCGTGACCCCCCAAGAACCTGTAAGTCAAATTCATTTACCCCCAGAGGGCAATGCTCTATTGTATCCTCCCTCCTTTCCAGCCACCTAGGAACAATGGACAATAATTGCAACTGTCACGGCAGTCAGTAGGAAAAATAAACCAGTGCCTGTTTTCACAGCTTACTGCCAAACCTGATCCAAACACCTAATAACCATGCCCCCAACCACAGCACCACAGTTGCACTAAAAAGCGTCAGATGTGAGGCTTTTGAACAGAGCTGCAGAACAATAACTCGACTTGTGTTCAAAATATGAAGCTAAAAAACAAAAATTAAAGCAAAGCAAACTCTTCTTTGAGGCTGTGCTGTTGCTCCCCATCCTCCCCCCGGGCGAGACTGAAAGGACTGCTGAATTTCTTTCGTGCTAGCACAGAGCTGCCTCTGCTGCTTTCAAGTTTAACTTGTGAGAGAGAGGAAGGGAGAAAAAAAGATTGCCCTCCAAGAGAACGAGATCACAGGGACCGGGGGGGGGGGGGAGAGTGGGGGGGGATGGAGAGCAGACTACTTCACGGTGCACAGCACTTCTCAGTGCAGCTTCACTGAGTGCAGGGGGAGAGCAGAATCACTGCGCGAACTCCTCCAGCTCCAGCGCAACAGGAGTTAAAAGAGGCTCCAGAACTCCTGTGAGAACCACCGAAACACACCCAAAAGTGGCTATGAAAGCTGCCTCTGTACATCAGACCTAAAACATTTTGAAGATTCGTCAGTCCATGGCAGCCGACGTTGTTACTTTAAAACAATGTGCTTCCAAACAACAGAAATCCCAGGTACGCCCAGTGGCTACCCTGCTCTGTGCGCCTGGAGAAAATGTGCTCAGTGGGAATGAAGGACTCAGGGTTTGGCCCTCTGTTATAACGATAATATCACAGCCCGTTCGGAGCCGAAGCACTATATTCTATTCTAAAGTTATCCTACATATGTAGTGAATATACATTTTCTGAATTACAGCCTCCTAGGGAGAAGCTAGGGGAAGCAAGTGGCATACTTTCCTACTTGTGTAAGTCAGCGGGCTAGAGCACACTAACGCTGATGGTTTATTTGTCACAAGCTGGAAGGCACATATAATTAAATTAACACTATCTTTGCACATTGACCAATGTGTTAACCTATCTGAGCACGTCATGTGGCAGTCTTTACTGAATACTGCCCATTTCTAGTGCAGACGGTCCATAAACCAGCCAAGCATGAGGTCTGGGAGCCTGTTTGAATGAGGATCTCTGCACTGGGGACATTAGTAAACAAACAAACCAAAAAAAATGGAGAGGAATGAAATCTCGTTTAAAACATAAAAGAAAGGCTTCGTTTTAATCTCAATCTACTTCCACATTCCCAAAACAACACTGGCTTGGATTTTGCTACTGTAGATGTACAGTGAGAGGAATGGGAGAAGAATCAGACCCACTGTTTCTTTTCAGAACCACAACACCTGCTCTGAAAACTGAAGTTTTTGACATGCAGGTATTCTGTCAGTCCCTCATCACAGGCATTCAGGAAGAACTATAAAAATTTTAAATGACACAACAACAAACGACAGGTTCCCCAACATGACCTCACATATATAAAATGGGGAAACATTTTGGCAAAGCAGAGGCTACTGCTGCTGGAGAGTGGTCAAATTTTGTCATTTTCCTTCTGGAGCATGGCATTAAAAGAACATGCTTTAGCACACAGATGTTGTACGCTGTCTTTTCAAATCTGCGCTGGCTGATTTCAGTACCTAGAAATATCGTAACACTAACTTTGGTGGGTTTTGGTTTTTTGGTTTTTTTTTTTTTTCTTTTTTTCTTTTTTTCTTTTTTTCAGTACATTCAGAAAAGTCAAAAAAAAAAATCTCCATCACCAAAATCTGTACAAACATGAACAAGGAATTCTGAGTACCCTCAGTACACTCAGAAGCCGAGTGCTGCTACGCTCTGATCCCACACATAAGCCTGCATTTGATAAGCGAATTTACATTTTTTTTTTCAGTTCAGCTGTAGCATCTATCTTCTTATAACAGAGATTGATACGTGCAACAATGGCTTTAGGTAAGTTCATTCATTTAGGGCAATACAACATTGATTCGTGTATTTACATACAGACGCAGGGCATACACTTTATTTCAGCCTCGAATTACTACGCTTCAAGATGAGGAAAGGGAAGAGGAACAAACAAACAAAGTTGCAAAAAGCCCGTGATAAATGTATATTCATTCTCAGTTCGTTTTAGCACAGAAAGAGCATTACCTTTTATTTCTCCAAAGTTCCCTGATCCCATGGCAAGAAGCTTGTCTTTCCAGTCCTTTGATAGTAGCTTTTCAATACTGGGAGTTTCTGAGTGAAGGGGGGGAAAAAAAATGTAAGCAAATCAACATGACTGTCTCCACAATAGAACTCATTAAAAGTCTATCTGCTAAAAATAAGGCCAACCCTATTCTGGGCCCCAGTCGTAATGACTTCATCAACAAACTGATAAGAGGGGAGGAAAAAAAAAATGTGTTTTGTCACCTGCTGTTTCAAAACCATTAGCTTTTTCCTCTCGTGGAACAAAGCCATAGTAATTTCGTATGACAATGGGCACATATAAACCTGCAGTTCATTGTTTTTCAATTTGGTGAACAAGTTGCTGCTTATAATGGATGCCTGTCAATTTCTGAGTGTTAGTCTGTAGTCAAAAAATAATTATGTTGATAAAATGCAGAGTAAAAAGAGAGAGAGAGGGAGAGGGAGAGAGAGAAGCAAAGAATTAGCTCCTAAATCTGCTACATGTAATTATATCCCTCTGAGTGTTTACAATTACATCCACTTTATAATGTGTGTTTAAACATCGTGTGGTGGTAAGCATACTGTGGAAAGATTTTCCAGTAGCACGCACATTATAAATAATAATAAAAAGTTGAGTATGAAAAAAAAAAAAGCCTTAAAAGAGTGCAAAATCCAGAGGGAGAAAAGGCATCGCTTAGAATGGAAACCCATTATTTGCTCATTTCAGATTCTATCACTTCCTTTAAAAATAAAATAGACTAAAATATATTCCTTCGGTATTTTCAGCAAAAATGCAGCAAGGGTATGGACGGGTCTGCTATTTATGTCTGTAACTCTAGTATTCTGACCTCTTTTTGTGTAGAATTTTAATGCATAAGTAAATATAAATGCTAATAAAATTCAGAGGACATTAAACTCAATTCCAAACAATGTAATTGTATATTCTTGTCAGCATTTAGATGGGTACACAATTACAATAGCTTTCAATCCTACGATTAGCACTGCATTCAGTTAGAAAATGGAGTGTACTAAAAGATAAGTGTCCCAGTATGCGCCATCTAAATAACAATACCCACACTTATTATCTGGATCTAAGACATATACTGCTATTCTCCACATTCGTGTTTATGTGTATTTGTATTTGTTCAGGCGTTTGTTTACCCCCTACCAGGAGCATAAAGGGAGTACATGTTAACTTATCAAAGGGACCGTCTGGCCTAGAGACCATACAATTATTAGCAACTGGTTAATTTTCCCCACAGTAAAAACCATTACGGGGAACCTTCATTATCTCGTTTGGCTAATTCTGCCTACTTTCTTCAAGCCCCAACTTCGCGAGCGGCGGTGCGGGAGGGAAGATGCGAGCGGGGGCCCCGCACGGCGGCTCCCCTCAGCAGGCCTCTCTCGAGCGGCCGTCCCACGGGGCAGCGACGGAGCCCCGCTCCCACCCCATAAAGGGAGCCGCACCGCCAGCGTCTCCCGTGCAGCAGTATTTCCCCCTCCCCACTCCCCTCCCGCGACGTTTTTAGACACGCTGCAACGCTCACTCTCCCGTGTTCCCTATGCAACGGGATGCTTCCCGCTCGGAGGGGAAGGATTCTCCCCTCTAGGAGGGAAAAATTCACGAGGATTCCGAACCACGGCTGCAAGCTCTGGATGTGCGACGAAATCGGAGCGGATTGCTGTCGGGAGTTGCACTGCGATTCTCACTCCCGTGCGGGGCTGGGGCGGCTGCGCCGCGCTGCAGGCGCTCGCACGCCTATTGCCCAAGTTTGTGCGTCGCCTGTAAACACCCATTTTTTTCAAAACATTTCTGAGTCAGTCAAATAAACGGTGCCGATTTTTTTTTTTTTTTTTTTTTTTTTTTTTTTAAATCCTGAGCTTTTCACAAATTCTCGAGCAGCGTGTAAACAGGCCGGAGCAAATGCGGTATTTGCAGTAGAGGACTGTCAGTCATGAAAAGCTAACAAACCTTTGCAAAGCAGGAATGCGGCAAGAGAAATCCATTGTGCGCTGACAATAGGCTCCAGAGCCTGTAGGCACCAAAAGCAGCCCGTCTTACTTTTAAGTCTATTGTCAGCCAAGTCCGTGACAAAGCTTTTCCCCTGCGGCTAGACAAAATACTCTCTGTAGCGCGCTCGTCAAGGAACAGAAGTCTTCCGTCTAACTCCCCGCGTTAAAGCAACAGCCGCGCCGGCTGCGAGCGCTCCCGCCGCCCCGGCCGAACCGCCGCCGCCCGCCCCGCCCCGGCCCGCCCCGGCGAAGGGGGGAGGCTGGGCCGGCCCTGCCCGGGCCGAGAGCGCGGCGCCGGGGCTGCGAGGGGCGCTGCCGCCGGTGAGCGGCTCCGCGACCTTGTGCCGGTGGGGCGGTCCCGAGCGTCCCTACCTCTGCCTCGGTGGCAGAGACGGCGGGAGATGAACGCCGCGCGTCAGGGAGCGGCTTTCGCGCGGATGGGGAAGACCGCGGGAGGAGATGGTGATTGGAGATGTGAAAGGCCGAATGGCAAAATCCCAATGGTAACAATGCATCTGCTCATTACTGTGAGAATATGAGTAATATGAAAATTTAACGCGATTATAAGCCCCGCAGCAATCCCGATAGCATGAAAGAGATTGCGCTGATCTAATAAGCGTCTCCCCTGTTGAAATACTGTACGTTAACTATTTAAAATAATATTATATGGGCTTTTTTTTCCCCCTTAAAAAACAAAACATGTAATTGTATTTAATTGATGTACTAACTCAGTTTCAAACCTCTCTTGACTCCAACTGCAATTTTTACTGAAAGGCACTTAAATGGAATTTTGATATAGAATCAGCAAATAATTGTCCTGCTCGTACTTAAATAGAACTTTAATTCTTGAAGACAATAGCTTCCCCACCCCTATAGCTTAGCAGAGCTAAAGAGCTATATTAAATCTAAAGAGCTATATTAAATAACAGCTTGTTTAATTCCATTTATACTGTGTTAACATACTGTACTTGAATAAAATATGCTATTCACACACTCAACCTCTCACATTTCAGTAACTGCTTGTGAAATACATTCTGCATCATATCTTGGAAACAAACATTTTAATGGGGTACATAAACGGCATAGTAAAACAAAAAAAGATTTGAAATTTAAACATCTTAAATAAAAGTAGCTGTTTAAAATGTTACAGCTGTAGAGCTTCCATGAATTACATAGACAGAACCTGAGCTTTTGTTCAGCTTTTTTTAGACTTTCCTGGGAAGGTGATGCTCACAAAATAAGAAACACCATTATCTTGCTTGTGAAGTACTCAAGATTCATTAGAAAGTCAATAGAACTTTAATGCTTGCACGTACAATGTGCAATTTGAAATCAGAAAAAGTGGTCTGCACACAGGAGCCTTCCTAGCACCCTCTCCAGTGCTCATTTTCCTCCGAGATTTAACAGAAGGATTTCACTACATGCAAAAGCTGACTTACACTGGGAGAGATTTTGGACATGCGTCAGGACCATTATGTATTATTACAGTCTATATTTGCATTTCCAAAAAGCAATGGACAGTGCACTCTGCCATTCTGAGTATCACGACTATTCACACTGCCTTCTGATTCCAACCTTGAGAGGAATCCGGGATTAGCCCCACTTCTTAGCCCCACTTGAGCTAAAACCTTCCGTTACCCAGTTGCAGTGTAGGACTATGGCACAGAGTAAAACAACTGCCAGTTTATCCACAGCACAGTATGAATAATACATCTACAAAAGAGTTGTTCACAGGTTGTTTGTTACAGTCATTCATTAATGTTTGGGAAATATTTTAGTTCCAAAAAGGCTATGTAAAGTGGTAAGTAAAACAGGATTGCGAGTAGGGCACCAAAGAAAAAGACTGAGATGGAAAGAGTAACAGGAATCACTAAGTAAATATTGGAGAAGAGGAGACCAACTGAATTAGAGATACAGATTAATCCACAAAAATGATTTCTGCTCTCTAATAGCACATTTATCAGTCACTAGCCCTTTCTATCTATATTTACAGTGCCTTTTGCTTTCCTTGTTTCACCCTTGCCTCTGTGGCTTGCATATGGTTCTTTGCATCAGTGCGTATGGCAATACCCACTGGAGAACAGCCCTCCAACTGTGCCAGCCATTGTTGCAGCAGCACGCTGCTTCTCGGCGCCCCACACCCCAGCGCTCTCCCTCCTCCCCTGCCAAGGGCTCAACATACTGACTCCCTCCTCCACATCAATGAGACCTGAAGGCTGATGCCAGCAGCCAGTCCTCACACAGACCTCCAGTGCAATGTTACCAAGCTCCCTTCTCAGTAGTGTAGTAGTCCCACATTGACTGCTCCAGTTCACATATCCACAGGCACGTGTGTATTTATACATGTTGAGCATACATATAAATATATGTTGAAATTCTGATGGTACTGAAAAGCAATGTATCTCAGTAAATTCACATAAAATAACTTTTTAACCTAACTTTTTATGCTTTAACAAGCATACTGCTGTCTCTCTCCTTCAACATTTGACCTTTTACATGTGGCTTCACTGACTCATTTGCTTAAAAGACAAAAGGTTTCACATTAAGAAGGGACCAGTTTGTTTCCAGAAAGTGGCCTGAACCACAAAGCTCTAGTAAGAGTCACCACTTTTAGTATTGTCGGGGAGTCTTGAATTTAATTTAGCCTACTTCCAGAAGTTTTTTTTTTGTTTGTTTGTTTTTTCAGGCATTGCAGCTTCCCTTTGGGAAGAACCTAGTGCTACTCTCAAGTTAAGTGGCGGTGCAAGTGCATGTGCACACGAACCTGCCTTCCAAACCGGTTGCACAGCACCATGTTCCCTTCAGGCCCAGCCTCTCCAGTGGCTCTTTTCAATCCATCCTTCAGGGTCACGGTCTTGGAAGTCTACTTACAAAAGCTTAGAATGATCTCCATTGCCAAATCTCTTCCTGTTACCTCTTTCCGCTCTTGCTGATTATTTACTAAAAGGAAAACTCCAACCTCTCTATCTAAAGGCTGCCTGCTTCTAGAAAAAGGAATGCAATTCCATCATGCTATAACAAGGTGCAGGACAGCTGCTGTTCACATGAGGCACTTCCAGAAAAATTATATCTGAGGAAGACAGAAGGTAGCAAAGCTCTGGCATGACAAAGAAGTGATAACTGTTATAGAAGGGAGGGAGGCTGATGTAAGTCAACTACTATTTAGAGGAACAATGCAAGTCCTGCAACCTCCTGCTTGCATGATGCTCTCCCAAGGAGACGCCCCAAGTGCTCTCTCCCCCGTAATTACTGCAAGCAGTTCTTGTCCTGTGATGAAAGAGAAAGACTCCTCAGAAAAAAAGTAAAAGAAAGATGTTTGGCCTCAACACGGATGATGACATGAACTGTAGCAGGGTGGAGAGAAGCCAGGAGTTGCTCAGTACCCAGCCAGACCACCAGACATTTCCTGCCAACATGTGTCATTACTAGAGGCAGGAGTATTTGGTCGGCACAAATGATCATGAATAAACTTTAGCATTGGCTGATATACCCTGTGCTTCTGGCAAGCATCTTCCTTTATGTTATGAAAGAGCTAGCAAATACCCTCCATCCATTATTCACCCTTCTCTTCCGTCACGGTCATAAACACCTGTTGGCTGCAGTTCCATCCATGGTTTCTACAGCCCTCACCTACTGACACACCATTCTTCTGGCATTCTGCTCTGCATTTATGCACCCCAATGAAACTCCTTCTGGTTCAAGGCAGGAGACAAGATGAAGGGCAGATTTCTACTCCTCCTTTGAAAGTACAGGCAAGCACAAATAGACACAAAAAGTACCCCTGTTGGTATGAAGGTCTTACCTATACAAAACAATTTTTATAGTGAAGAAAACAAAACATCAATATGAAGAAATAGTTGATATCAGCAGGTTACATAGACATACAGCATCTGCATACACATATGGTTCTCCATCAACAGAATCATGCTTCTAGGAAACTACTTGCAGCTAGGCAAGACATTATGAATCACGAGCAGGCACAACACTGAATCAATTTAAATTTGGAAATCAAAAACCACACAACATACATTTTTTTTTTTTCTGTTTCCTTCCAGGAAGCAAGCACTTCAATTTTTTACTGGTCTAAAAGCATTTTAAACTTTTGCAGTATACAGTAGGAAACACCTCTATACGTGTAAATTGTTCAAATGTATGATTTAGTTGCCAAGCAGGAAAACAGCCTGATTGCAATAAATAAATAAATAAATAAAAATAAAAGAAAGAAAAAAAGCAAACAAACAGACAGGTGTAATAAGCACTAGGTAAAATGTGGCAGTAGGTAAAATAGGACTCTGGGGCTTCCACACCTGGACAAGAAATAGTATGCTGTTGGGTTGGTTTTTTATGTATGCAAGATTCTTTTTGGTCCTCTGCATGAATTCACAGAGCTGAATGAAATATTCAAGTTTTGATGAGATAATGTGAAGCTACAGTACTCTGGCCAGTACATCATGGTATGATTCCTACTACACCACTCCATCACAACCACCATGCAGAAAACAGCTGGACTACATATGTCCATGGGTGGCTTCCAAGCCTACTAAAAGCTCCCTTCGCTGGCAGGGATAACCAGCATTACTGCTCTTGGAATTGCCAGTCTCACCCCAGCCACATGTTAGTTCCATAGCGTTTTATCTCAGAGGACAAAATCAACTTCTCTGTCCACAGCTGACCTAAGTGAAATTTACACCATATGAATAAGACAGTTTTATTGTGATTTCTGGCACAAAAGACTGCTTCTTGTGCTAATAAATAAATAAATAAATAATGCATGTAGCCAGAAAAGGTTCCATAGCACAATAAATAAAATATTTGAGATTTTAAAATTAGAATTAGTAATCTAGAAATGCCATTAAAGTATAATTTTATTATATCTGTAAAAATGCAAACTGATTTTTTTTTTTTCTGACTGCTCACCAATTCATACTGCCAGTTTTACAAGAAAGTTACCTAAAAACACAAGTATGTTTGTTAGAAGGAAAGGAGCTAGAGCAGTCTTCAGATACACTACACTACCAATTGCTGAACTAATTATGCCCTAGAATGTAAGTGAGGGGCCAGCAAACAACAACACAAGGCAGGAATACATGGCTAAGCAGGACAGGCAGAAGGCACGAGGACTTCTTAAGCTCGGTTTGCATCCAAAACCAGCATCTCATTCAGGAACAGTCAGGCTATTGTCTGAAATTGTTATAGTTTCCATCACCTGAACGTACTGGCAGTTGTATTATTCACTGTGTACTTTTCAGATCGCCTCATTTCAACAAATGGTCATCTCACTCATTCACTTTGGAAGCAGCGTCACACTCTAGGCATGACATATACAATACAAAGAAATCAAGCTTGTCAGGTAATACCATCCTCCAGCCCTTCAGTCTCTCAGCAGCAGTGTATATTTATTTTGGAGTTACATAAGCAATAGTTCAGATTTTCTCAGCTTTTGTTCTTTTTATTGGTATAAAGCATCACAGCAGTTTGCTTTCAGAATATGAGAAACTTGAGTACTTCTAAAATTCTGCCTGTCACACACTCTTCTGGGCTGCCAATATGCATGTCAATAAAATTTCCACCAAGCCTTTCTGAGGACTGCATACTCGATAGAAACACCTCTTTCATTAGCAGAGTGCTGAGACAGAGAACTCGCTTGCATCCCCATTATCAGCTCAGAATAACAAGAAATCCCAGGTTGTTCAATCCGTTACTTCCAGCGTGCTAACTTCTGGAGCACAGACTCAATTGCCTTGCATATCTTAGTGACAAAGGATGCTATCAAGGCTACTGAGTACACCTTGATACTCAGGAAACCATGAGAACTTAATCATGCCACGTAATCACAGGAACAGCATGGTTTGTAGTCACTGCTACCTACATTTCCCTCCACTTAAGTCCTTGTCCTTGCAGAGACGATGGCAGTATATGGCCAGTGGTGGATTCATTCAGCTCTGTCTTTCTAGTCCTGCAGCAGAGCAACTGCATCCCCCAGAGAAGAGCACACTGAGGCACTGTGAAAGGTACGAATACCACGCGCTGCACAATATACCTTTTGTCACTGAGATTTGTTGGTGCTTCAGATTCCTAAAGGCATTCAGGAGTATAAATCTCATTCCAGAAAGGAATTAGGCTCCTGACTGCCTCTGGAGATCCAGGCCAGTGAGCTGGCCAAAAAAGCTGGTGGTGAACACATTCCGCCAAATGTGGCATTTCACTGGCAGAACTTTTGCTGGAACGTCCTTTTCAGTATACACAATCCCTAGACTGACCCCAGCTCCCCACTGCCACCATCCTCTTCAGCCCTAGTTAAATTAACAGATAAGAAGGAAGCAAGCATCTAACATTACCAAATTAAAAAAAAATAATGATTTTGTCCCCCGCACTTTCCTAATTCAAAAAGTATTAATAAATCAGAGCAATTGACTTTCAAACAGCTGAAGGGTAACCTTTTTCTTTTCATTGATGTTCCAATTACACCAGTAGAAATCCTTAGGAAAAAAAGCAACAGCAAAATAAAATAAAGGGAATATTTATTTCCTTGATGTGTTTTTAAATTTTCTAACACCTCTTTAATTCCGAGCATCTCTAAATGAAAGAAGGAATTGATTTTTTCAAGAGTGGTCCACCCACCAAAAAAACCTGTCGGTTGACAGAAGGAGGCACTATACCAAGCCTAAGATTCACTGAAGTTCAGAAACCAAAGATGTTTTAATATTTCCAGAAGCTATTTCAAGAGTAACAACGTAAGAACAGAGACATCTGGAAATAAATGCCTTTCAATTTCACATCAGTTTTACTTTTCTGTCTCAATTAGAAAGAGATACTTCACTGAAACACGCATTCCTTTGAAATACATTTTTGTATTGTGTTACCAATAGAGTCTTTGTCTGATTAAAGGGCCATAATATCTTGTTAATATTATCGGAGGGCAGTGGTTTTAGTCTGCTAATTTTTATCATCTTAGTACATTCTTAATAAGCACAAAGGCCTAAAAAAAAAAAAAAAAAAAGCATTTACTGACATCATTATAGACTAACTTTTTATGGGTATTGATAATTGTCATGAATGATGTTCTATGGAAGTCCACAGTTTATCCCTTAACAGAAATGATCTCGTGTCAATCTTGTCTATTTTGTTAAGCACATGAAAATCTTCCTCAAAAAAAAAAAAAAAAAAAAGCCTCAGATCCTAAAACAAAAAGTAGCCGAAATGTTCATCTAAATAATCATTAAATGTAAATTGAGAACTGCAGTGTTTGGCTAGAAGTTCCAAGATTTTCAACTATCCAAATACTGAAATTCAATAGCAACGTCTCACTTTGCACACAGTTACTACTGTGGGTTTGTTTTTTTTTTAACCTGAAAGCTTCAAAGTAGCTTCTTAAAATACAAAAAAAAAAAAAAAAAAAAAAAATGAGGCCTGAAGTCCTTGTAATTTCCACCAAAATGACAAAAGCGAGGACTGTAAGTGATGAAGCTGAGAACACCATTTTCTAAATAGCCCATCCTTCAGTTCGTGCCATAGCCTTTACTTCCCAACATCAAAATGTACGGAACGTTGGCTCCTAGATTATCAACCGTAAAGGGAGCTGCTGGTACTTGAAGCTTATTATCTCCAGGTCTTTCTTACATGTCACCTTCATTTTGACAAAGAAGAGCCTTATTTGCCAACACAAGAGAGGGATAATAAGAAAAATTGCAACAAGTGATCTGGTCAAAGAGCCACAACTTCTGCCACTGCGGCTTGGTTTGGGGCTTGGTTTTGGGGTTTTGTTGGCGTTGTTCTTTTTCTCTCACTTTCTCAGCAAACAGCATGCACAGATCAGTTCCTCTTGCTAGCAGCCTGGTAAGTGTTTGACTTGGGCTCTGAGGCCTTACCAGTGAGCTCTGGGATGAGACCCACTGTTAAAAGAGGAAGAGTCTGGAGACATGGGGAGGGATGAGACCTCACCTCTGAACCCAAGTCATGAAATGTCCTACCACAGCTGCATCAACACACACGTTACTGAACTAATCACTGGCTTCCACCCTCCTCCCCCCACCTCTTTTTTTTTTTTTTGACAGCTGTCTTCCTATCTTCCCAACAGGTGCTATTAGGCCCTGAACAATGGCTAAGGCTTTTAAGCCACTGCTGTTGACAAGTGAAAGGGAACAACAAATGGCTCAGTAGTGCTCTTCTCCCCAGGTCACTCAACCAATGGTAATAGTTATTATTTTTATTTATTAGCTCTGCGGCACTGTCCTCTATTGTACCTCCCCCAACCTCCCCTTTCCATGACAGCAAGGAGCTTTTTAACTTTTAATAAAAATAGGCGAGTGCTTAGCTCCTGAGCGAGCTCTTTCTGTAAAGTGCACAGCTAATGAATGTTGTCCATTTAGATCTGGATAATTTATGATGTCAGTGGAGGGGAGGTGGGGAGGGGTGAATCAAGATATGACCATTAGTTAAACTGTGAGAAGTGACAGAGAAGGTAAGGGACTTGCAAGTCGGACAGAGAGAAGGGCTCACCCTCAGTACTTGTTTTCGCAAGATAATTACAAGCTTAGGTAACAAATAAGACATTCCCTCTTTTAAGGTTAACATAATTTTTCTTTACCATTCTTAGCATTTCACCAACTGTGTTATAATCCTCTTTGGAGAACAATGGCAGATGGAAGAAAAGTTAATTTTCCCTTAACTGAAAGTGACCGTATCCATTTACCACTAGGACAGAAAAATGTGCCAAAATGTTTTCTTGTCCTAATAATGAATACATGCATTCACATGCTTATATTTACTAGTTGAGGTGACTCAATTAGTAAGCTTTCTGTGACAGATAATCTTCATCAAATGTAAACCTTGTACTGCCTCTGTGCTGGAAAACTAGTGACTGTGAAAACAAATCAGGCAATACCAGGTCCTAACAAAATTAGCAAATGAGCAAGTAAGTCACCTGAAGCACAAATATGCTTGAAAGTTGAAAATACAATGCTAAAACCCATCAAAATATTGACATGTAGAGCTAGCAGGTTTAAAATTATGTGTTATCAATCAAACTGAGGTAAGAACATATGTATCTTTCGATCATCTGGACCTATTTATTTAAATTACAAGTTGCCATAATTCTGTAGTGAAAGGGCTA
This sequence comes from Tympanuchus pallidicinctus, assembly GCF_026119805.1. Lineage (NCBI taxonomy): Eukaryota > Metazoa > Chordata > Aves > Galliformes > Phasianidae > Tympanuchus > Tympanuchus pallidicinctus. The sequence goes on from NW_026294744.1 coordinate 8,555,551, forward strand.
CAGTCATCAGATCTGCTGTGTACTTCTTAGAGTAAATGTGTACTATTATAATATGAACTTAATGATGACACTGAAAGAACCGTAAAATACTCATTGATGTTAATAAAACCACTGAAAGGATTTAAAAAATAGAAAATAGAGAACTAAAATGGATATCCCCTTCCGAAACAACCAGGAAAGCATACAATAGGCTCAGATCTCTGTTCTCTTTAAAAATATGACAGACTGTTTTACCACTGGAAGTGAGAATTAAAGCACATACGCCTGATGCTAAACAACTACACATCCTGAACTCCTCTTGCACAACATATGTGAAACAAAATCTCAACCACTGATTGCCAGATGCCAGAAATATATGAACAATAATAGTAATAACAAAAGGATTTACAATATAAATCAGAGCTTCTGAAATGGAGGTAGTTTTGCAGCAGGTCAGAATGCTAGTTGTGATGTAAATGATATTTACGTGGAATCGTTATGTTGAATTCAGTGAAAATTATTGAAGTTAATGTCATTGGACTTGCTTAAAATAATTTTCCATGATTTGCACACAGGCTTCTCCACCAAAGTACAGCATCCCATCTGCCTTGACAACTTGCTCTGTTTGTTATCACTTGTCTCCATTCATGGATTTCTTGGACTCTGTTATTTTCAGTGTAAATAAGGAGAGGAAATACATTGGGTTTCCTTTTGATCTAGCATTTTTCTTCCTGAGCCAGGGAATAGCATCAACATACATAAGTGGTTCAACCAAAATGCACTTATATTATGCAATGCACTGAAGGACTAGACAGTCAGCGCAACTCTATGGCCACTGCCTGAGACTATTGAAAATGGACCCAAACATGGCCTTCTCCTCCTGCCTACTCATTCACAACGTAATTGCAGTGGTCCAGGCAAATGTGAGACAGAATAGGAATAGAAAAGTAAGATGAACTTACTTTTCTGCTTGTCAGAAAAGACAGGAGGATTTAGATTCAAGCATATACCATGCCTTCAAAACATTGATAAAGGGACAAAAGACAAAATCTTTCATTTTATTTTATTTTAAATCAAGGAGGAATCTTACTCATACTCTGCAGCACAACTTTGTTTCAGAGTATTTCAGAAAGCTTAGGCCTACCTCAGTTCACTACAGCCCCCTCTGTAAGTAGCTGTTTCCATAAGAAAGATCCGCATTCATGAATCACCAATACGGGAATACTGGGTATTCTACTGGGTAGAAACAGAACACCTTTCCAAGAGTTAAAGCCTGTCACTGTTCTGTTCTTTACAGAAGGATGACAATGTAAGATGTATTAGATTCCTCATGGCAAATAAAAAAAAAAAAAAAAAAAAAACAACAAATGAACACAGACCCCATAAATATGGAGAAAGTCAACATTTCCTCTGATGAAGGGAAGTTACTTTAAAATAAAAAAAAATAATCCTGTCACCTCTGCGCTACCACCCGCATGATCTGCCACTTATAGTTAGCTTTCTGATGCTTTGTCCAATAAACTTGTCCTTGTTTCCCAGGGAGCTAATTTGTTTCACAGAAAAAAACAAGAGAGGTGTACATATACTCATTCTCCCAGATATCTCAAACTACCTGTTTGAAGAGACCTGCTCCTAGGTGATTCTTTGGATGACTGAAATGAGGTCTTTCTCATAAACAAAGCCAACTTCTTTTGCAATTCCAAGGCATTCAAGTCGTGTCCCACAAGATCACTGAAGAGTAGGCTTAAAGTGAACTGAAGCAGAATGAAATTGTTCAGAGGAAGAGAGAATCACTTGGAAAGGTCTACCTTCCCTGCAACATCTCTAGTTCAGGGTCCTATTCATTCTTTGCTTCCTAGGTACGGGGATGAAACACATTAGATATCTTCTGTGAATGGGCAGAAGCATTACTTAGTTTTAACACACAGAAAACTGGTATCAGTTGTTCAATACTCGTATCCTCTTGTCTTG